>NC_084835.1:47891352-50368847 GCF_033115175.1 Lepus europaeus
TAGGGTGGTCCAATTATGAAAACAATCTGCCCACTCCTGCATTCGCCAGCGCTCCGGCTGACAGGGCTCAGTAGTGCTGCAAGCAGGACAGGAGGAATCCCAAATCACCCCTTTCCATGTCATGTCTCGGACCACCCAGGAAGACCACTTGACCTGCAAACCAAGCGATGGTAACAAACCTCCATTTCCTGACACTGGACAAAACATGGACCTCAGGGAACTCTTCTCCCGTGCTGGGCAGACATAGCAGACTCCACTCATGAGGCCTCCCTGTGGCCCCAGCCGGAAGCTATGTCCACAATAAACCTGGACAAATCTCTCCAGCAGACACTCGGAGCTGGGAGGTCACGGTCGGAGGGCGGCGGGCTCGGAGGCCAAGGGCTGCCCACCACACACAGAGGCCGAGGGCCAGATCATGGCTTGTTAAATGGCCATGATTGCCTCGGGTCTCTGCAGAGAAACAGGTATTTTAGCCCAAGAAACAGGTATTTAGAGCAGCTGGCCTCAAAACCCTGCCGATGAAGCCGTCAAACACCCTGCTGTGCCGGGGAGGCCAAAGCACCTCCTGGCCCTTTCCGAGGCCAGCAGAAGCCTGCAAAAGAGTCGGAAGGCTGCCACGATGGAGCAAAACCATCCCCAGGAAAATGATGGCCCGTGGGAACGGGCAGCAACTGTCAGTGCGGATTCCACACACTGTGAGCTAGATGGGAGCGCTCCACTCAGAGGAGAGGCGTGCTCCAGCAGGAGAAGGTGGCCCACTCTTGACCCCAGCGAGAACACAGACTCTCGGGTCAAACCATCAATTACAAACAGCTGACTCAGACAGCGGGTCCTCACTTCCACGCAATTATGAGCGATGCGGACGACGGCAGATCCTGCGGATTTGAATGTTAAGTGCCGTTCTTCTCTACCTCCGGCTGCATTCTTAGTGATATTCCTGGCATTATGGGTCTACATAGGGAGGACACAAAACGGAACCATAAACCATTTAAAAAATATATATATATATGTAAATATATATATATATATATATATATAGGCTGGTTTAACAGTATGCACTAGAATGAGGGATTGGGGAAGAATGTTGCAGCTTGCACATCATTGGATGCTGAGATCTGTAGTGGACCTTTTTACATATAAATGGGGGAAAAAGAAACCCAGGTGACCCCGTCCACAGGAGCACCTAACCCAAATGGCGATAGCACCTGCTGATCCCCTATGTTCACCAACAGAACTTGGCCTTTAGAAAACTGACACTGATAACAATAGCTAAGAGGCTTTGTTCATGTCTCCATGGCTAGGGCCATGAGCAAAAGATTTGGACAGGGGCCTCTGTGGGAAGGGATCTTACACAGCGCCTTTCCACAGCAGTTGGTTTTGTTCATTATCCTCCTCAACGGCCTACGAAACCGCAAGAACTTGGAGGTCTGGCTCCTTGTTTAGTGCCTGGGAGCCATGACCCTGCCATTCACACATCCCTGGGTCATTCAAGGCATTCAGACAAAGCCAAGCGCAGGCCAGGGCTCAGACAGGCCCTCTGGCCGGGCTGCCAGTAGGCGGAGCGGGGTGTCTATGTAGCGTGCCTGTCCCCACACACGGTCCCCATCCCTCCCCAGTGCTTTGCACACGTAGCACTAGGAACATCTACCGCCAGCTCTGGGGCTGCCTCTGCCTCACTGCTCCCCAGCAGAGCCCAGAGACTCCATTCCCAAAGCAAGGCAACGAATTCCGACTTTCCATCACCGCCAAGCACGTTATGAAGCAGAGGAGCCTGTGGGGACAGAGAAACAGGAAGAGGAAGAAACAGAAAGATGGAGTTTGTACTTAAGAGGAGGCAAACAGCTGCATGGGAAAATAAGAAACCTTTACCAGAATGCTAAGGTCTAACTACACCTTGACGGACTTACTCATTAGTCTCCTCAAAGAAGCAAAGACCAAAACCCAGAACAAAAACAGGAGGTGTGGAGTGAAAGGTAGAAAGTAAGAAATGAGTGAGCCCAGCGTCATCTTTCATTAGGGAACTTGAGATATTTGTTGGGGACTGGTGCTGTGGAGTAGTAGGTTGGGCCTCCACCTGCAGCTCTGGCATCCCATATGGGTGCCAGTTCGAGTCCCGGCTGCTCTACTTCCAATCCCTGCTAGTATGCCTGGGAAAGCAGCGGAAAATGGCCCAAGTCCCTGGGCCCCTTCGCCTGCATGGGAGACCCGGAAAAAGCTCCTGGCTTCTGGTTTTGGATCTGCCCAGCTCCAGCCATTGTGGCCATTTGGGGAGTGAACCAGCAGATGGAAGATCTCTTTCTCCCTGTCTGTCTCTCTCTCTCTCTGCGGCTCTGCCTCTCAAATAAATAAATAAATCTTTAAAAAAGAAGATGAGTGCTCTTATCTCTAAAAAAAAAGATATTGGCTAGTGATTATTCTTTTAGCAAAGCATCCTAGCTGCTTTCCTAGCTGGCAATAGGCTAAAAATCAAGTACAGTCATTCCTCCTATGGGGGAAAGGGTTGATTCCAAGACCCTCTATGGCTACCAAAACTCAGCCATCCGAGTGCCTTATAAAACATGGCATAGTGTTTGTGACAGCCTATTGCTGTGGTTTGGATCTTGGAACATAGGTCTGTGTGTTGGAGGTTTGGTCCCTGGGGTGTAGTGCTGGGAGGCAGATGCACTCCTTAGGAGGTGGGGTTTGGGGCCGGCGGTGTGGCGTAGTGGGTGAAGCTGATGCCTGCAGTGCCAGCATCCCACATGGGTTCCAGTTTGAGTCCTGGCTGCTCCACTTCTGATCTGGCTCTCTGCTGTGGCCTGCGAAAGAGTGGATGGCTCAAGGACCCCTGCACCCACGTGGGAGACCAGGAGGAAGCTCCTGGCTCCTGAATTCGGATCAGCACAGCTCTGGCCATTGTGGCCACTTGGGGAGTGAACCAGATGATGGAAGACCTCTCTCTCTCTCTGCCTCTCCTCTCTCTGTGTAACTCTGACTTTCAAATAAACAAATAAATCCTAAAAAAAAAAAAAAGAGGTGGGGCTTAGTGGGAGGCCCTTAGGTCAACAGGAAGCATTGCCCTTGAATGGGAGCAAGGTGGTTCTTTTGGGCCACAGTTAGTTCTCCTGGAAGGATGTGATCAAAGGCTAGGCCTGGCTCCTCCCAGCCTCTCCCTGGTTTCCTGTTTCGAGATGTGATCACTTCCCGTCACAAATGCTCCCACCATCTGCCATGAGGCCCTCACCAGAGCCTTTGCCACACTGTTTGGACATGACATCTCCAAACTGTGAGCCAAATGATCTCCTCTCTTTAGAAAGTGGCCTGCCTTAGGAATTTTCTTATAATGATATAAAACTGATACACTCATTTTCCTGCATATTTTAAATCACTTCTAGGTCACTTATCATACCTAATACAATGCAAAAGCTATGTACATAGTTGGCAAAGTGCACTGTTTGGGGAATAATGACAACAAAAGATGTTTGTAGAGGTTCAGTACAGATGCAATCATGGTAAGACTATCTACATTGTGCATACACATCAGTGATAGTGCAATGTTCTAGAAAATACTTTCAATTGGGAATTGATTACATCCACAGATGCAAAACTCAAGAGGTACTGAGGGCCAACCATAGGAAGAAAGATGAAAGCAATTTGATTTGCACTAATATCCTATGTGCGGGGAAACTAGGAAAAAACAATAACTATAACTAAAACCCAAACATACAGCTGTAGATCTGTGAATTCCAGAGCTTAGTATGGGTTTCTGACAAGTACAGCAAAAGAATCTGACTCAGCAACTCTTCCAGAAGAGCAGGAAGTCACTGTCCTTCCCAGGAATTCAGTGTGACCTCACAACACTTACGTTACACCCACTACCTGCTCTTCACTACACAGGACAGCACAATGCATGCTGTGAAGTTTCATAAATTGTGAATACTCACACAGGAGGAAGTTTTAATTAATTGCAAGGTAAGAATTGCTGGTATACTATCTCAGAAACCGTCCAGAACCTGCAGTGAGTTAACCAACAGGTAAAATGAAATCTTGTGTTTGTTCCCAGATTCTTGCTAAAGCAGATCCTGGGAGGCGGAGATGACGACGCAGGCAGCTCAGTTCCTGCCACCCATGCGGGAGACCTGGATTGAGTCCTCAGCTGCCGGCTTTGATCGGGCCCAGTCTAGTCTTTGTAGGCATTCAGGGAATGAACCAATGAAAGGAAGCTCTCTGTCTCTCTGCCTCGCAAATAAATAAATCAATGAATAAAAATGTGTATGTTCGCTTTCTCCAGCCGCTCCTAAAAGGAGACACAGAGGTTATGATCATGAGCCAGGCTGGGTTAAGTCTAGGTTCTTTCTCTTCACTACATTGGGCAACTATTAAATCTCTCTGTGCCTCAGTCTCCTATCTGCAAACACAGCAGAGGGACAGCACTTTCCTTGCGGGGTTGCTGTGCAAACTATATGCATTAATGTACAGCCAGCCCTCGGAACAATGCCTGGAACACTGAAGCAACTCTGTGAATGTTAGCTGTCATCATCACCATCATCGTCACCATTACCATCACCATCACCATCACCATCACCATCACCATCACCATCACCATCAGCAGCAGCATGATTTTACTTCTTACCCATTCACTGAATTGCAATTCCTTAAACTTCTCATAACCACCCCCAAACCCCAAAGCAAAGCCACATAACACAGATTCCCTCTTCCCTGCGGGTCAGATTTTGGTCTTGCTGCAGTGGTTCTGGTAAACTGAATTCCCCATCAGGCTGAAGTTAACTCTGGCGTGCAAGAACAATGACCACAAAGATGTCTAGAAAAGTCTGGTTCTTTTACTGAGCACAGTGTAGACACTTTTTATGACTTAACACTCATGCAATAAAAATTAAGTGGTTACATAAGACCACTACTCAATGACAAAACCATGACTATGTATGGGTTCACTACAAAATCCGTCACAGAAATGACGTTACTTTAGAGCTAGTGTTTAACATGAATAACCTCAACATTAATGGCAACATATTCAAGTTTTATGAAAACCAAGGCAATTCTTGCTATCTTGGGAATTAAAGAGAAAAATCAAAGTAACCATTAAAGTGGTCTTATAAAAAGTCCATGTACCTGGTTGTGCTAAATCTGGGACAAATATAAGAACCAAACAGGCTGCAAAATTGTAAATGTCATTCATAGCTGAATGTAGTCTCTTAAATTGTGGTGAGAACAATATAGATCAAATGTTATTCTTTTTTTGTAAAGTTAATTTAAACCAGAAGCCTTGAATTTATTTCTTAGGGAGAGGATGAGGGAAATCTTTGAATTAAGGGCTATTTCTTATGCACCTAAAAGCATCATCAATCAACACTCTGAATTTCTCAGAAAGATATCATCACTAATTCGTTCACTTGACTGATGTATCAACAGACAATTCTTTTGTTACTTTGACACATGATGATGAAGAAGAAATAAAGGATAAAGCTTTGAAGAAAAGAAAGCCAGAAATGGAAAAGATTATTACTGGACTGTCACTTAAAGATTATTACTGGACTGTTATCTTAACATAACTGATTCTGTCCTTAGCAGTGTTTGGTAATGAACTATCTTGTTTGGTATGAGCTGAACCTTGCCTGTTCTCTCAGCTTCTCTATAGTGCCATTGCTTGCATTTTTCCCACGCATGATCTCTGATATTACCATTTTTGCTGTGTTGCACTTGAGGGTGTCCTGGGTGTGATCCTATCTCTCTGTTCTAGGCTGGTTGTACGGGCTGACCTTCCGGCCTGCTCAAGTCACTGTCCCACGCTGCCAAAGCTGCACTGTCACTTAGAGAGAGAGCCTTGCTCCAGGCACCTCTTCTTCATTCAGGAATGTGCTAGGGACTTCCTTCCTGGGCCAGAGCCAAACACATCTCAAGACCTGTGTACAGCCTACCAAATTCTCAATGCCACACACCGGAAATAATATACACTTGATCACGGAGTCCAATCGGTCTGATATGTAAGTGCTGGTTTTGGTGATACTTTAGGTGCTCCCTCAGAATGTAGGCAGGGATGTGAAGGAGGGAAGAGAGCAGCAGCCACGACTCAGATTCTACTAATTGCTGAACTTATGGGAAAGAAGGGGGTACAGTATTTCCAGACAGTCTCAGTTTTCAAATAAAGCCAGAAACCCAGACTTTATGTAAAAATCTCCTGATTTTTAAATGTTGCCAACAAATTCCAGGCATTTTTAAACACAGTGCTAATCCAACAAGACACTTCTCTTGGGCCATATGCAACCCACGGGCTGCAAGCTGTGAAGATGATTCCCAGAAAAAGGTGAGGAAACATGAATAATAACTCCCATTATTACAGATTTGCAAAGGACCAACAAGAAATGGTGCCTGCTGTATGCTGACCACTTCGTCCATGTCCCCTCAAGGGGAGGTTCCTCACACGCTGACCGGGACAGCAGGACCCCTGTTGCCGGATGAAGAATGTGCTCAGACAACATCTTGTCTCAGTTCTCACTGGCAGGCACTAGCAGGATTGAAACTCGGGTCTGTGTGACTTCAAACCCCACTGCTTTCCCCTAAAGCACCTAGAAACAAGAAGACACCAAACAGATCTCGCAGGAAGGGCTTGAGCGGTTTTGGGGAAATAATGAGGCAGTGTTGTGGATGCACTTGTTGGGGTATACACAGCCACACTGCTTGCTTTGAGAGTCAATGGTTCAACGTCAAGATGCAAAAAGTGAGAAATAGGAGAGGGCCTTTGTTGCAGTGGTTGACACCGCTTGTGATGCCTACAACCCAAATCGGACTGTCTGGGCCAGGTCCCAGCTCCAGTTCAGATTCCAGCTGCCTGCTAATGTGCACCTGGGAAGCCGTGGTGATAGTTGCCAGCTTTGAACCGGCCCAGCCCCCATCTTTGCAGGCATTTAGACAATGAATCAATGGAAGGAAGGAAGGAAAGGAGGGAGCTAGGTAGGTCTCTATCTGCCTATCAACCTCGCCTACACACACACACACACACACAAGCAAAAACCAAAGCTCAAGTAGCTGAGTGCCTGCCACCTGCCACCCATGTGGAAGACCTGGATGCATTCCTGGCTCTCAGCTTTGGCCTGGTCTCCCCTCAGCAGTGGTGGGCATCTGGGGAGTGAACCAGTAGATGGAAGATTGCTCTCTCTCTCTCTCTCTCTCTCTCTTTCTCTGTGTTTCAAACAAATAACATTTTAGACACATGAGGAATAATTAGACATTCAGCCACATTTCAAAGGTATGATTCAGCCTTTCACGTGTTGCCTGCTGGCTGGTGGGCCATTGGGCAGAAGAATCTAGAAATCTGGGAACTAAATGTACCTGGCAAGCAAAACTGCCCTTCAAGAATAACTTGCAAAAGCAAAACCAGAAACTCTTTTTTAGGAGATTTTAACTCAGCAGATTCTCCTTATGTCCATGGGCTTCACATTTAACAAGTTAATTTTAATCTGATTACTTCAACATCAAAGCGAGAAAAAAAAAAGGTTCAACATCAAATGGGTCAGAAGTAAAGCCTTTTAGAGAAGTCTAATAACCAAGGCTAGCAATCTCCCTTCATTAAATTAACTTAATCAAATTTCCAAGTTCCTTAATGCTTATATTTGGCAAAAATTAAAACAAAAGTGACCGAATCCGAAATTAATGCACATTTGTAATATTTATTTACCTTCATTTCACTTGACAATGGAGCCCTGTGAAAGGTACCACTTTCTTACAACTTCTTTTTACTTAACCTTTGCAAAACCATACTTTATTAACAGAGCTGTAGAATTACAGGAGTTTTTTAATCACATGCCAATCTAATCCTTATTGTCAACTCCAAATGCAGTAATTGTGAACGCATCTATCCAGAGCATACTTGGTCATGGAAGGATACTTCTTTTACTAAAAAACAAAATAAAAGACAAACCTAAGCCTGGAGTTATGGGGGGCTGCCTTCTGGTGTTGCTGATGTAACAGCAGTGCCCGTACGAACCGTCCAGGTAACACACGCTGTAGCAAGGAAGCCAGGAGAGCAGAAGCCAAAGACATCAGCCGTGGGTACTGTGGTGCCTTCACGCCTGAATACTATACTCATTTCCTCTCCTCTGTGTGCATGTCACCTCTTCACTGAGTTTCAGATAGACGAGAAAGAGGTTTGACACCCGATGACCACCTCTTTCCAGCACACATGATCGCCACCCTCCAGACACCCTACCCACACTCACCTTGATTTTCTGCCCTAGCACTTGACACTGCCTGACATCTTAGATAAGCTTCATCATTTTCTATTTTTTTACTTATTCACCTACTAAAACAGCAGGTCCATGAGGGCTGCGCCTCTGTCTCTTTGGACATTTCTGGGTCCCCAGCATCTAAGAATGAATTGATAGATGCTTTTGAATAAGCCAATTAATACGCAACCAAACAAATCATAGCTTATTTTTTTAAAAAAGATTTATTTATTTGCAAAGCAGAGTTACACAGAGGCAGAGGCAGAGGCAGAGAGAGGTCGGTTGGTCTTCCATCCTTCCATCCGCTGGTTCACTCCCCAACAGGCCACAATGGCCAGAGATGAGCTGGTCCGAAGCCAGCAGCCAGGAGCTTCTTCCAGGTCTCCCATGCGGGTGCAGGAGCAAAAGGACTTGGGCCATCTTCTATTGCTTTCCCTGGCCATAGCAGAGAGCTGGATAGAAAGTGGAGCAGCCGGGACTTGAACCACCGCCCATATAGGAGGATGGTAGCACCGCAGGAGGCGGCTTTACCCACTACAGAACAGTGCCAGCCCTGACAAATCAAAGATTGCTAACTCTACCAAATACACACACACACACACACACAAGAATGTCAAAAGCCGGGCTCTGGCTCATCCTAGTCTCTCCTGCAGCTCCTGAATACCCAGGGCAGTGCCAGGCACGCAGTCAGGAAGGGCTGAATCAGTGGGTGAACGTGCGGCACTGCTTTACGCTGAAGCTGGGCTCACTGCACTGGCTAGGCTGCAGCCTTCTCCCACGTTCGGTCAAGACTCCACTGGAGATGGATCCATGATGAAATGCCATTCAGCCTTTAAGCGGGAGAAGTGGATCTGCTCACTTCCAACAATGCGGCTAAATCTGGAGGACATTAGGCCAAGTGCAATAAGCCAGCACAGAAAGACAAATGCTGTGTGATCTCATTTACATGTAGACGCTAACACAGTTGAATCCCAGATGTAGACAGAAGAATGGTTACCAGAGGTGAGGAAGTGGGGAGGGAGGCAGGGAACGAAGTGCTGTTGGTCAAAGGGTAAAAAGTTTCCAACAGACCAAAGAATAGCTTTGACATCTATTGCACGGCAGTCAACTGTGATGTGCTATGTATTTTAAAATCACTAAGACAGTACGTCTTACAAAAAATGATGAATAAGCAAAGTGATGGACATGCTAATTAGCATTGTCTCATCACTGCCACATTTGTACACGGATCTCAAAACACCCCATTGTACTCCATTAACGTACACAATCACGGTTTGTCAGTAAAAGTTTCACAAAGACTCCAATGGGGGTTACATTCTGTTTCTCCTCTTTGGGACTTAGAACACCGTGATATCTTTGGAGGTGAACTCTGCTGCCGGCTAACCCCATCTTTAACGTGTTGCTTTTTATCATTTTAACTCTTGGAAAGGGTTCTGGTAAAAGGAGCAGACTCATTTCAGTTGCCTCCTGGGATGGGATGTTTGCAGAACGGAAGCTGCAGGTGGGAACCAAGGAAAGACAGTGGGCAGAGCTCAGGAGGGTCAGAGAACCATGGGTCAAGATGGCCGGTAGCTGGTGTGACTCTGTGGTTCACTCTCACGGTCCACTGAACGATGTCTGTGGAAAGTGTGGCATGGTTAAATGAAGCTGGGGTTGACTCCCAGCACTGGCTCCTAACTCCAGCTTCCTGCTAAGGCAGACGCTGGGAGGCACAGTGATGCCTCAAGCAGTTGGGTTCCTGCAACCACGAGGGAGATGACCTGGACTGTGTTCCTGGCCCCTAGCTTTTGCCTGGACCAATCCCAGCCATCTGGGAGAGAGAAACAACATATGAGAGCTCTACCTCGCTCTTCCTCTCTGTCTCTCCAATTAATAATGAAATAAAGACTGAACATAGAATCAGGGGACTCTAAGTCTTGCCTGGCAGCACTAGCACTACCTCTCTTATTTTATCTTTTTAAAGATTTATTTATTTATTTGGAAGGCAGAGTTACAGAGAGGCGGGGGGGGGGGGAGAGAGAGAGAGAGAGAGAGAGAGAGAGAGAGAGAGAGAGAGAGAGAGGGAGAGGTGTCTTCTATCCCCTTGGTTCACTCCCCAGATGGCCGCAATGGCTGGAGCTGTGCCGAAGCCAGGAGCCAGGAGCCAGGAGCCAGAAGCTTCTTTTGGGTCTCCCATGCAGGTGCAGGGGCCCAAGGACTTGGGCCATCTTCTGCTTTCCCAAGCCATAGCAGAGAGCTGGATGGGAAGTGGAGCAGCCGGGACTTGAACCAGCACCCATATGGGATGCCAGCACTGCAGGCGGCAGCTTTACCTGCTACGCCACAGCGCCGACCCCTGCCTCTCTCTCTTAAATTCACACTTTGCTGCACTTTTTACAGATTTCCTATTCTTCTCTTCACATCTTGCAGGTAACACCTTTTGACACTGATGATTCCGGGTCACCTTTATGGGAGTAGGGTCAGGGCAGAGCACAGATGCCCTTTCTGTCCTTCTAAACCCGTGCGATTTCCTGGCCAGCATAAAGGACTTCGGGTATAGTGTATGTGCTGCTGAAGCGAGCACAGGACTTCTGGTTTCTAAAGGACTGAGAAAGCCTTCCTTGCCCCGTGAGTGCAGCAGATTGCATTAGCGCTCACTCCGTCTCTGCTAGCCCTTCCTGTGAGGAGATACTTCCCTGCCCTGGTGACGTCAGAATTGGTCCCATCATTTGCTAGGGAAATGTGCCTGTTCCTTCTGCATGGGAGGTTAAGGACCACCAGCTGGCCTGCCAAGCTGTATTTACTTTTTTTCTTGTTCTTTTTCATTTCAGTTTTGAAGATATATTTATTTGGGCTGCTGTTGTAGCAGGTAGTGGGTAAAAGCCGCCGCCTGCAACACCAGTATTCCACAAGGTGTTGGTTCTAGTTCTGGTTGCTCTACTTCCATTTAAGCTCCCTGCTGAGGGCCTGGGAAAAGCAACGTAAAATGGCTCAAGTCCTTGGGCTTCTGCCACTCACATGGAAGACTTGGATGAAGCTCTTGGCTCCTGGCTTTGGCCTGGTCCAGTCCTGGTGATTTGGGGCACTTGGAGAGTGAACCAGGAGCCTGGAGCTGCATCCTGGTCTCCCATGTGGGTGGCAGGGGCCCAAGCACTTGAGCCATCATCTACTGCTTTCCCTGGGTGCATCAGCAGGGAGCTGGATCGGAAGTGGAGCAGCTGGAACTCAAACAGCCACTCCAGTACGTGATGCTGGCATTGCAAGCGGCAGCTAAAACCCACTGCACCGAAACACAGATCCTTTTTTCCTGTCTCGGAGCAAGCACTGACCCTGGGTACAGCCAGGGTTCTGGAAGGCTGAAGACAAGGAACAGAGCTGACCAAGGTGGAAATACAACAAGAGCAAGAAATAAACACTGCCTGCTAAAAGCATCTGACATTTTCAAATGGTGTTTGTTACCGCAGTAGGACTTGGGCTAAGCAGCGCAAGGCACTGACATTCACTTCTTTATGCTGCTTCATATGCCAATCCCTTATCACGACATGTAAATTAGTACTCTGTAATGTCTGCACCAAGGTTTCCTCTCCCTGTGTGTGAATGGAGACAACTGGAGTCTTGGTAATAGAAACCCAGTAACTGCAAAGGCCACGATCACTCAGCCAAGCCACAGACCGTCTGTGCTCCTATCCCTACTCCCAAGGCTTAAAGGAAGTTTAAAGAGTAAGGCCTGGGGCCTGGCGCTATGGCACAGCAGGTCAAAGGCCCAGCCTGCAGCTCCAGCATCTCATATGGACACCGGTTTGAGTCCCTGCTGTTCCTCTTCTGATCCAGCTCTCTGCTGTGGCTTGGGAAAGCAGCAGAAGATGGCCCAAGTACTTGGGTCCCTGTACCCACGTGGGAGACCTGAAAGAAGTTCCTGGCTCCTGGCTCCTGGCTTTGGATCAGCCCAGCTTGGCCACTGCAGCCATTTGGGGAGTGAACCAGTGGATGGAAGACCTCTGTAACTCTTTCAAATAAATAAAAATAATTTTTTAAATTTCTTTTTTAAAAGAATAATGCCATTTGGGGAATGAACCAGTGGATGGAAGACCTCCCTACCTCTCTCTGTAACTCTTTCAAATAAATAAAATAAATCTTTTTCTTTTAAATTTTTTAAAAAGAGGAAGGCCTTAGCTAAAATCTAAACAGACACCTATCTGCAGGGGTGGCTTTCCGGGGTGAGAGTGTCTTGTGAAAGTTTCACCTGACAATTCACATGGGGCGACAGCAGTGTGAAAAAAACAAGTCAAGTTCCAAATAGGTCCATAATTAGAGTAATTGCATGCTTATAACCTGCATTTCCTAAACGGTCATTCTCTAGTTCTCTGTTGTTACACAAGGTGTAGACATGGCACATAATGTATACCTTCAAGGTGACTGCAGAATAGTATTTATTATGCACCCACCTGTGTGGGTCACTGCACAAACAAGCAGAGCAGACTCAGCCGTGGCCCGAGATAACTCGGCTTGGGATTTCACTGCCGGTGCAGGGAGAACTTACAAGGTTATGGATCTGGGGTTTCTCCATAATTATGTATTATGTAACTTTGCTATAAAAGGAAAACAGGACCTAGTCAGATCCCTTCAGTATGTGTGCACATACACACACATATATTTATATTTAATAAATGTGATGCAGATGCAACAACAATCAAAAATCCCAAGGAACAGAATTTGTAGCATCTTTTGAACTTCTTTCTTTGGGCTCCGACATTTGCTCCTGATAATAGACAGCAAGGTGTGGGCAGCGCCCTGCACAGGAAGCCATTTCTAACACATCTTGCCATCTGCTACCTTTGAAGAGCCCAGCCACCAACTCTGTATCCCAGAGACACTGAAAGTTTCACCCAATGGAACTGGTTAATAAAACATCAAGGGCAGCATCCTGGTGCCAGTGCCCCGTTCCACATTCAGCTCGCCTGCCGGGGAAGCAGACAGGATGAGAGTGAAAGGGAGGTTCCCACGACAGGCTCCCCAGCATTAAACCGTGGGGTGGCCCAGGGCCCGCATCCCTTCTGCCGGGACAGACACTCTGAGGATGTGGCTTCGCTGGTATGACAGGTATGTGTGTCATTTGGTAGCATCTGCTTCACCACTGAGAAAAATAAGTAGAGACACACCAGAAATCTCTGCCCCTTTGCAGAGAGTTCCAGCTGCTTCCAATCCTGAGAACTGAGAACTTATTTTAAGAGACAAAGCCTTCTTTAAACCAATATCCATAATTTAGAGACTGGAGGGAGAGCCCTGTGTCTAGAATGGCACACGTGTTCTTCAGCTGTCCTCGTCCTTACGTCCCCCGCGGTGGCAGGTCCCTGCACAAGGGGAACAGGTTTCCCACATGCAGGAGCCATTACGTCAGAGACAAGAAAGGCAGGGACCTCGAGGGAAGTGTGGCCAAGTGGCCCTCCTTCTGCTGGGCGCTGGGGGTAGCAGGGGTGGGATCTTGATTGCTCCAGCAGATGTTCTGTTTGCAAAGCCGGCTGCATCCAGGGCCACTGGCTGGTACGCAGACCAATAACTGAAGCTGAGAGTACCAGGGTAGTCACATCTCCCCAGGCCCTCAACAGCCACAGCTCAGGGTGCTCTGCTCTGGCTCTGTGCCGTCAATGCCTATCAGCCTCACGTGCAGTGCACTGCAATCATGTGTCCGTGCTCTGGCCAGCAGAATGTGGCCACTTTTGCGGCTGGCCCCTGAAAACGTCCCCTGATGGATCCTCACCTCCTTTCCAAGTGGACAGATTCAGAAGCCGGAGCTGCAAGATGGGAGAAGCCCAAGCTCCTGAAAGGTTGCAGTGAACACAGCCCCCACTTGCCTCTGCTGACCCTCACACATGGTCCTCGACGTGAACCTGGGACAAGATTAACTGTGGTCAGCCTCTGAAGATTCACGGCTGTTCGTTCCAACAGCTAGTCCAGTCTAACCCAGTGATCTAACCCTGAGATGCTGACCTGTCTCATATTTGGAATTGTGCTGATACATGGCATCAACACACCGCAGGCAACGGCCTCAACGTCCCACCTTCTGTGGAACTGGGGACAGTGCTAGTTAGTAAATGGCCAAGAAATCCCAACAAGTTTCTTCTCTAAGAAATGAGAGACAGAGGCCTTGCTTTCAGGTACCATGGTCACTGTCAGCACTCAAGTGGTTCTGCTAGCAGGAATCTCTGGGCCAATATGATTTTTTAAAAAGACTTATTTGAAAGCCAGAGTTACAGAGAGAGAGTGAGAAAGTAGAGATAGAGAGATTTTCCATCCACTTGTTCGCTCCTCAAATGGCCACAACATCCGGATCTGGGCCAGGCTGAAACCAGGAGCCTGGAACACCATCTGGGTCTCCCACATGGATAGCGGAGACCCAAGCACTTGAGCCATCTTCTGCTGCTTTCCCAGGCACATTAGCAGGGAGCTGGATTGGAAGTGCAGCAGCCAAGACTTGAAACAGCACCCATATGGGATGTGGTGTTGCAAGCCATAGCTCAACCAGCTGCACCACCACCCAGGTCCCTGGACCAATATGATCCTTCAGTGCGCTATCAGATCTCGAGGGGGCCTGTCTGTGAGCACACTTACAGCTGGAAACACAAACTGGAGCACTAGCTGATGGGCTGCAGCGCCCAAGGGTGCAAGCCACTTTAACTTCCCACCTTTGTTTCACCCGTCAGACTTCTAGGAGTCTTGCATCTGGTTTCCAGCAGCCACCCAGGACCACTCTAATTGCTTTTGAATGAAAAACAGAGACTTTTAATTTTCCTGCAGGGAACACGCACACACACTACACACGCTTCAAGTACGATGTGGCTGTCTCGTTTTCTGTAAATACCGTACTCCCCCCCCCCCCCCACTGGCAAAGAAGAGCCTTTTCAAATCAAAATAATACTCCTAAAAAAGGAAATGCAGGGTTTTTTTTCTTTCTTTCTTTTTTTTTTTTTTTTTGTGAAGGTTGGCAAAGTGAGCTTAGCCAGAGCACCAGGGACTCCAATTACACGTATTTACCTGATGTGCTGTTATAGGAGACATAATTCAAAAATTGCAGACTGCTTTTTATGCTGGGCACTGTGCATTTAAAAAAAATGTATTTATTATGTTGAGCTCTTTCTGTTGTGGTTTCTTGCAGGCTCCGCCTTCAAACTAGTTTCCTGGCCTTTCCTTACGTGAGGCGGTGAAGTCAGCCCTCAGCAATACAGAGCACTGATGAGTTTTGCAGGCTTTTTTTTTTTTTTTTTTTTGCATTTATTTTTCTCTTGTATACAACGTTTGATTTTTCATCTGGTTTTAATCTTATCCAAGGATGTAGGTAAAGGAAAATTCTGAGGCCTGGCAATTAGGCCCTCATGGCAGCCCGGCTCAGGCACAGGGGATGCCTGCTCATCAGTGAGTTGGGGGCTTTCCTCCTCTGAAGGCCCACGGGCATCTCACAGTGTCTCTTTTGTTCCGTAAGCATCTAGTGCCCTGGCCAACGTGCTTTCCTGTAGCAAGGCATACTCTCCCAAGGAACGTTGTTTGGGATGCCCAGATCCCTTGTCAGAGGGCCTGGGTTTGGGTCCTGGCTCCACTCCGGATTCCAGCTTCCTGCTAGTGTACACCTGGGGAGGCAGTGGTGATGGCCCAAGTTCTTGGATTCCTTCTACTCAATTGAGTTCCTGGCTTCTGGCTTCAGCTCGGTCCAGCCCTAGCTGTTGCAGGCATTTGGGGAGTGAATCAGCACATGGGATATCTCTGTCATCTGTCTATTTTTTGATATAAATAAAATTTTAAAAAATCAAAATCACATGAATTTATATTTTTAAAAATATAAGCAAACAAAATTTATTAGATCAGGGCCATTGCCTCACATTTGACTTATTAAATAAGTTTTCATATTACAAGACACTGTCTTAATGACTTTACTTTTTGAAAAAGTTTTATCTAAAAGATGTAAACACACAGAGAGAGGGAGGGTGGGAGGGACAGAGAAAGGGAGACCTTCCTTCCTCTGATATACTCTCCAAATGGCCACATCAGCACAGGCTGGACCTGGCTGAAGCCAGGAGCCAGGAACTCAATCGGGTCTCCCAAGTGGGTGGCAGGGACCCAAGAATTGATCCATCACCTGCTGCCTCCCAGGCTGGATAGGAAGTGGAGTAGCAGGGATTTTAACCAATGTCTGATATGGGATGCTAGCGTCCCAAGTGACAGATCAACCCACTACCAACGACACCAGCTCCGTGACAGTTTTGCATGACAAAATCTTGTTCAGGGAAGAAGACTGGCTCGAAATATTTTCAAGCAAGGGATGTTCTGGATGCTTACAGAAGTCAAAAGGGAGCATCACTTAAACACGAGGCGATGGGGTTAAAAACAACCACAAAGTCTTTGCTGTTCCTCTCACTAAAGGTGGAGGCTACTTCATCACTGCACACCCAGGCCAGCCTCGTAACTAACATTGACCAACAGAAAGCTAGAGAGGTGAGAAGCAGGGACTTCTGCGTGAGGTCACAATGACCTTGCAGCAGCTACATTCGCCTTGAATCCACCATCTGCAGAAGCCTGCATGAGTCTCTCTGAGCATGAAAGGTCACACAAAGAGAGCGGCCCAGCCAACATCCATCACCAGCCAGGCTCGCGAGAGACGCTATCCTGGACAATTCGGCCACTATTGCCATTATAGGAGTGAGTTCTTGTAAGACCAGCAGAAAACCAGCCGGGTTAACCTCCAGCACCATGAGCACCAACAAACCACAAACTTGGAGATGGTTTATCACACAGCAATCATAACCAAAACCAAAGGGAAAATATGACATAGTATTTATTCCTGATGGGAATATCTATACAGTCCCAAGTGTCAGATATACCTAGAAATAAGTCCTTTAAAGTCATCAGTAAGTGGTTAAATTGTAGTCAGCACAAGCACACTTTTATAGGAGGAATGGAAAAACGTGGAAATGCCACATGGATGCAGATTTAAGGCTCAGAGTCAAGCTTCTTGTGACATACATAATTCAAGAAGCTCCTAACAAGAGAAAAGTGAGGATGGAGGCAGGTGCTGTGGCACAGTGGCTGAAACCACAGCTTGGGACACTCGCATCTCATATCAGAGTGCCTGGGATCGAGCCCTGCCTCTGCTTCTAATTCAGCCTCCTGCAAATGAGCACCTTGGGAGGCATCCGGTGATGGCCTGCCACCGATGTGCAAGACTCAGACAGAGGTCTTAGCTCCTGGCTTCAACCTGGCTCAGTCCTGGCTGCTGCAGGCATTGGGAAATAAACCAGCAGCAGGAAGATCTCTCTCTCTCTCTCTCTCTCTCTCTCTGTTACTCAGTCTTGCAAATAAATAAAAGGGGAGCACACTCCGAAAAACCAGTTGAATAAAAGAAGTAGCTCTCATGAGATGACAAAGGTACAGCTGTTAAATTTGTCAGAGAAATTTTTTTTTATTAAACTTTTATTTAATGAATATAAATTTCCAAAGTATAGCTTATGGGTTACAATGGCTTCCCCCCTCCCATAGCTTCCCTCCCGCCCGCAACCCTCCCCTTTCCCGCTCCCTTTCCCCTTCCATTCATGTAAAGATTCATTTTCAATTCTGTCAGAGAAATTTTAATGATACTTCCACAAAATATGACAGCAAAAGGGCAGTATTTCTAATTTTCATATTATTTTACATGGAATTCATCTGAGATCTTAAATATGTGTTGCTGAAAAATTCTGAGTTGACATTTGGTCTTTTCATCTTCAGAAGTTTCCATATTCAGCTTGATCATGCCCAAAACACACATGCGTCACTCGTATTTGAATTTTCTCCTTGAGGAAACGGGGCAGTTGTCCTATATATTTGGGCACAGGTGGTATTTTATAAAATGATAAAACCCAAAAGTATAATAATTGGGAACTGCAGTTTGGAAAACAAATTATTCTAAGGAAGTATGAAAGCTGATATTTATTTTTCAATATTAAGAATTCTTATCCAATTTTTTTAAAGATTTATTTATTTGAAAGGCAGAGTTACAGAGAGGCAGAGGCAGAGAGAGAGAGAGAGAGAGAGAGAGAGAGAGAGAAAGTCTTCCATTCACTGGTTCACTCCCAAATGGCTGTTGGGCCGATCTGAAGCCAGGAGTTTCCTCCAAGTCTCCCACGCTGGTGCAGGGGCTCAAGCACTTGGGCCGTCTTCTGCTGATTTCCCAGGCCATAGCAGAGAGCTGGATCGGAAGTAGAGCAGCTGGACACGAAATGGCGCCCATATGGGATGCCGGCACTGCAGGCTGCGGCTTTACCTGCTACACCACAGGGCTGGCCTCCCAATTCTTAAAATACACTGTACCATTACCAGTGGCAATAGGAATGAAACAGTCTACTCTAACATACACTAAAGCATCTTGAAAAGCAAAGAATTTTAGAGAACTTGCAGAGATCTTGTAATTCCATTTACAGAGGTTAACACAGAATTTGAGTTGAATGTCAGCAAAAGAAGTTTCCCCAACCTCGTGAAAAGATGCTCTAAGTGGCTTTTCAGCCATCTCAGTATGACTCAGACATGGTATATGTATTTTTAAAACCTTCTGAAAAACCCAAGATTAAAAATGTTTTTCTTGTATCAAAGTCCACACGTCACTGTAGAAAATATGGAAAATTTAAGGCCGTGAAGAAAATAAAATTTCTCCTACTTTCATCACTCAAATATGCCTGATACAGCTAGCTATTTCTGGAGCATCTACTGTAGGTCAGACAGTGGGCTAAGTTCTGGACATTCATCTCATCCACCTGTGCCTATCCATTACGTTTCATAACCACTCACTGTGAATGGTGAAACTGAGGCAGAAAGTTGGTCCAACAACCGAAAGGGGAGGAGCTGGATCTTTGGGCTTAGGACTCTAACCTCCACGTCACTAACCACTCTACTGCTACATGACTGGTATTCTGCTGCTTCCTTCCTGTCCTTTTCTCTAGGTTATGTAATGATACACATTGTATCTGCTACATATTACATGTGATACAAACTGTATGTGACACACATTTTATATATGATATACTGAGGTGGGACTCGTATTGTGATTTTTTTTGAGGGATCTAATAACCACACAGCAAAAATCTGACCTTTGCCACAAAGCCTTTCAAGTGTCCCCAATCCACTTTGATTTCTCCTAAGTGGCTAACTGAGCAATTTCAAGCATTCAGTTTGTGTTGAGCTCAATGCGTTTCACAGGCCACTGAGTGCAGGGACCAACTTTCTTTCTTTTCTTTTTCTTAAGATTTATTTATTTATTTGAAAGTCAGAGTTACACACAGAGAAGAGGAGAGGCAGAGAGAGAGAGAGAGAGAGGTCTTCCATCCGCTGGTTCACTCCCCAATTGGCTTCAATGGCTAGAGCTGCACCAATACGAAGCCAGGAGCTTCTTCCGAGTCTCCCATGTGGGTGCAGGGGCCCAAGGACTTGGGCCATCTTCCACTGCTTTTTCAGGCCACAGCAGAGAGCTGGATCACAACTGGACAGCCGGGACTCAAACCACCGCCCATATGGAATGCCAGTACTGCAGGCAGCGGCTTTACTCGCTATGCCACAGCGCCGGCCCCTCAGCTTCCAACTTTCTGATATGACCAACCTTTTGGCTAGAACTAGGAACATTTGGGTGCCTGACATACCTTCAGCAGAGTGGAAAGCTAACAGGTAGTATCTGACTAATTTGCAGAAAAATGTTTGGAAATATTTTAGACTCCAGGCTACTGATGAAAGTGATGTCTTTAGAAGCTAAAGCAATGAGGAGAAAGAAACAGAAGAAAAGAGCAATCTGGAGTTTGTCTCCATAAGGAACTGCCACTGAGGTCAGCCCTAGGACAGGTCTTCATAGTTTTTTTTTTTTTTTTTTTTTTTTAGTTTTCAGGTTTGTGTCTTTTTTTTTTTTTTTTTTTTTTTTTTTAGTAAATATAAATTTCCAAAGCACAGTTTATGGATTACAATGCCCCCCCCCCATAATTTCCCTCCCATTCGCACCCCTCCCATCTCCCGCTCCCTCTCCCATTCCATTCACATCAAAATTCATTTTCAATTATCTTTAGATACAGAGGGTCGATTTAGTATATATTAAGTAAAGATTTCATCAGTTTGCACCCACACAGAAACACAAAGTGTAAAATACTGTTTGAGTACTAGTTATAGCATTACTTCATATTGGACAACACATTAAGGACAGATCCCACATGAGAAGTAAGTACACAGTGACTCCTGTTATTGACTTAACAATTTGACACTCTTGTTTATGGCGTCAGTAATCTCCCTAGGCTCTAGTCATGAGTTGCCAAGGCTATGGAAGCCTTTTGAGTTCACTGACTTCGATCTTATTCCGACAGGGTCATAGCCAAAGTGGAAGTTCTCTCCTCCCTTCAGAGAAAGGTACCTCCTTCTTTGATGGCCCCGTTCTTTCCACTGGGATCTCACTAACAGAGATCTTTCATTTAGGTCTTCTTCTTCTTCTTTTTTTTTTTGTTTCCAGAGTGTCTTGGCTTTCCATGCCTAAAATACTCTCATGGGCTCTTCAGCCGGATCCGAATGCCTCAAGGGCTGATTCTGAGGCCAGAGTGCTATTTAGGACATCTGCCATTCCATGAGTCTGCTGTGTATCCTGCTTCCCATGATGGATCGTTCTCTCCCTTTTTGATTCTATCAGTTAGTATTAGCAGACACTAGTCTTGTTTGTGTGATCCCTTTGACTCTTAGACCTATCAGTGTGATCAATTGTGAACTGAAGATGATCACTTGGACTAGTGAGATGGCATTGGTACATGCCACCTTGATGGGATTGTATTGGAATCCCCTGGCACATTTCTAATTCCACCATTTGGGGCAAGTCCCATTGAGCATGTCCCAAATTGTACATTTCCTCCCTCTCCTATTCCCACTCTTATATTTAACAGGGATCACTTTTCAGTTAAAATTTAAACACCTAAGAATAATTGTGTGTTAATTACAGAGTTCAACCAATAGTACTAGAACAAAAAAAAAATACTAAAATGGATAAAGTATTACATTGCACAGCAACAGTCAGGACAAGAGCTGATCAAGTCACTGTTTTTCATAGTGTCCCATTTCACTTCAACAGGTTTCGCCTTTGGTACTCAGTTGTCGCCGATCAGGGAGAACATATGATATTTGTCCTTTTGGGACTGGCTTTAATTCACTCAGAATAACGTTTTCCAGATTCCTCCATCTTACTGCAAATGACCAGATTTCATAGTTTTATAAATGACCTTCGGTGACATTACTAAACAGCTACGAGCCAGAGTGATGCAAGGCACAAGAGAAATCACAGAAACCTGGGGCCGGCGCTCTGGTGCAGTGGGTAAAGCCGCTGCCTGCAGTGCCCGGCATCCCATATGGGCGCTGGTTTGAGTCCTGGCTACTCCTCTTCCGATCCAGCTGTCTTCTATGGCCTGGGAAAGCAACAGAAAATGGCCCAAGTCCTTGGGCCCCTGCACCCACATGGGAGACCTAGAAGAAGCTCCTGGCTCCTGGCTTCAGATCAGCACAGCTCTGGCCAGAAGAGCTCTGGCCATCGCAGCCATCTGGGGAGTGAACCAGCAGATGGAAAACCTCTCTCTCTCTCTCTCTCTGCCTCTCCTCTCTGTGTAACTCTGACTTTCAAGTAAATAAATAGATCTTTTTTTGAAAAAAAAAAAAAAAAGAAAGGAGAAATCTTACACAAGTATCTCTGGATGAGCAGACAGCTGCCAGTAAGCTGTGCCTAGGGACGAACACACAGACAGATTTGTGTGGGCTCAGCCACTACAAGCAATGGCCCTGTGACCACGCTACCCCAGGGCTCAGTCCTGGAGCAGCCACCCTATCTCAATGGCTCTGCGGCAGCTGGCATTTCTAGGTTTGTAAGGTAAGTGTAAGAGACGCTCTTGCAACAGAGTGCTCTGTGAAGCACACACAGGCACATGGACTGTACACACAGCTCTATACAGTTATGTGCAATGTCATCTCCATGGGCACTTCAGGAGCACCAAGCATCCCAAACTGGAGTGTGCTACAGTGAGAGATACTTTCCTAGGTGTGCTATCAGCGTCTGGCCATTCTGGGCACACCCCACTCTATTTCGGGCTTTCCATTTCAGCCAGATAAATGCAAACACTTGCCCTCAAATTCACAGAGAGCTTTCAGAAGGGAACTATGACATCCAGGGAGAAACTTCAAGGTCTAATCCTGCTTTCTGATCTCAAGCATCCCCGGCAGAGGCGTGCTGAGACAAATGACATCCAGAACAGAGAAGGGGCCACAGATCCCACTCCTGCAGGCCAGCAAGTGCCAGCATGGAGGCCAGCCCATGGCTTCTTCCATCATCTGCTGCAGAACTACACATTTTTAAAAATCCTATTTATCTATCTCTTTATATGAGAAGGAGAGAGACAGAGACAGAGTTCCCATCCACTGGTTCACTCCTCAGATGTCTGCAACAGCTAGGACTGGGCCAGGCTGAAGCCAGCAGCTGGGAACTCACTCTGGATCTTCCATGTGGGGGTCAGGAACCCAAATTCTTGAGTCATCACCTGCTGACTCCCAGAGTGCATGTTAGCAGGAAGCTGGAATCAGGAGTGGAGCCAGGACCTGAGCCCAGGCACTCTGATAGGAGATGCATGTGTCCCAAGCATTATCGTAAGTGCTGTACCAAATGCCTGCCCACATTTAGAAGATTTTTAATTATTTGTAGGAGAGAGTGAGAGACACAGAGAGATAGAGAGCTCCCAACAGCTTGTTCATTCTTCAAATACCAATAGTGGCCGGGTCTGGGTCAAGGTCAAAGCCAGGAGTTGGATACTCTATCTGGGTCTCCCAAATAGGTGGCATGGACCCAATTACTTGAGCCATCA
The DNA here is from genome assembly GCF_033115175.1 of Lepus europaeus. Classification (NCBI taxonomy): domain Eukaryota; kingdom Metazoa; phylum Chordata; class Mammalia; order Lagomorpha; family Leporidae; genus Lepus; species Lepus europaeus. The sequence goes on from NC_084835.1 coordinate 47,914,430, forward strand.
CTGCTGCCTCCCAGGAAGCTGGGGTCAGGAGGTGGGTCGAGGCACTCTGTATGGGAAGAGTGCATCTTAACTGCTAGATCAAACACTCATTCTGCTTTATGTCCATTGAACCAGCCCATCTCCTCCAGTCAACCAAAAGCACAGCTTCTGCAGTGAGATGGGCAGCACTTGAGAGATGAGGGAGCACCCTCTTGTACAAAATAGGCAAATTTGCATTGTAAACACAAAGGGTGTCTCAGCCAGACCTTAAAATTATTCCTACAGGGGCCGGTGCTGTGGCGTGACGGGTAAAGCTACCGCCTGTAGTGCTGGCATCCCATATGGACGCCGGTTCAAGTGCCAGCTGCTCCACTTCCAATCCAGTTCTCTGCTATGGCCTGGGAAAGCAGCAGATCATGGCCCAAGTCCTTGGGCCCCTGCACCTGTGTGGGAGACTGGGAAGAAGCTCCTGGCTCCTGGCTTCTGATCGGCACAGTTCTGGCCAGTGCGGCCAATCGGGGAGTGAACCAGTGGATGGAAGACCTCTCTCTCTCTCTCTCTGCCTCTCCTTCTTTCTCTGTGTAACTGCCTTTCAAATAAATAAATAAATCTTTAAAAATTTTTATTCCTGCATGCTTACAAAGGAAGAGTTCATTCTTCATGCTTGCAGTGCTCTTTATAGAGACATACAGGGATACTTTCAAAAATGAGTGGAAAATGGAATTAAAGGAAAGTCTATTTTGCTGCAAAGTTTTTTTCTTTTTTCTTTCCTTTTTTTTTTTTGAACTCCATCCATAATAGGCATTTTCTATGAACCTGAAGAACTCTCAGGTATATATTCATATATTTTGATGCTAACTAGAGTTTCTAATAGATAAAGGATTCTGTATTTCTTTTAGGCTTTTGCCTCTTCCACAGTCAATTTCCAGGGAAAGATCTGGATGCAGCTGACACTGAGGGATGCCTCAGGAATATTTAGAAAACAAGACCAGTTACGAAACTCAGAAATGAAGCCCAGTGCTAAGGGTGAGCTCAGCAAAATCAATTCTTGGGGCTGCAACATAGGTAGCTGATACTTTCACATCTAACACAGGTGCTCAAACTGACCAGAGACAGATAGGCCTGCTGCCTGCCTAGCTTAGAGTCAAAAGCTTCCACTGTTACTATACATTTGTTACTTTTAAAAAGTCAAATAATCAAATACGTCTAACAAGTTCACACCTCCTGTGCTTACCCAAGTCCCCACCTAGCCCTTCACAGCTGGAAAAGTTCTGGGTGGGCGGTTGGCAAAGTAGTTAGCTAAGATATCTCTGGGGATGTCCACATCCAGATGGGAGTGCTCAGGTGTCTGAGTCTTGGTTCTGTTCCCGGTTCCTGCTAGAGTGCGCCCTGAGAGGCAGCAGTTGATGGTTCAAGTATTTGAGTCCCTGCCACCCATGTGGGAGACCTGGATTAAGTTTCTGGCTTCAGGCTTCAGCCTGGCCCAGCCCCTGCTGTTGTGCGTATTTGTGTAAATACCAATAAAAAACCAGTAAATGGGAGTGGACGCCATGGACTAGAAACTATTCAATCTGTGTCGGCCAGACTCCTTGGATCTTTATGTCTTGGCCATGGCCACACTGAGATAAAGACTGTGTTCCTTCCTGGGTGTTGAGTGTGTGCAGTTTGCTGGGCACTGGGTCAGCATCATTTCTACACCAAAGTGGAAGGGCTGTGAAGACAGCCCTGCAGGGGGAACGGAAGTCAGCAACTGTTTGAACAAAGCCCAAGATGAAGGCTGATTAGCATCCAGTTCTACCACTCCAGAGATCACCAGAAAGTAAGCCCTGCCCACAGGGCTGTGTGCAGGCAGTGACCTCACTATTCCCCTAGCATCTAGATTAAGGCCCGGTACCTGCAAAGACACTCAACATCTGCTGACTAAATGAGCAAATCAATGCATGAATCACACTGGGCCAAACTCAATGCATGAAACTTAGCTTCTGTCGCTACACCTGCTGTGATTCTAGTCTGAGACCTAAGGAGGGAACTAACCAAACCATGGGCATGGTGCTTTATTATCTATAAACCAACAACACTGGAGAGTAAGGATCAGTGGGAGACAGGACAGAATGAAGAAAATGTCACCTCCACCACTGCCCCAAATGATGGTCATTCTCTTTACAGAAAGCTTCAAATCACTTGAAGGCAGTTTTTCAATGGACCGACAGCTGTCTGTCCTCAGACCACAGAAATAACTATAACCAGATAAACCCATCATCATGCTTGCGCCATACCAGTTCCCTAGTGAGGAAATGGCTTTCCTTGTAATCCTTTTCCCAGCCATGGGATTTCGGTAAAGCTCAGATTTCAAGGTTTTCAAAAGATGTCATTCGGACTGCTTCCCGCCTCTTCTACATTTCATAGTTGCTGTGAAATACGTCGAAAACTCTGCCGGGAATGGTTCCCGCACTTGCTCATGTACAAAATGAGTACAGGTGATATTTAAAGGTGGGTGTCTTTGGGCTGAAGCTGAGCAATGACTTCATCAAACTATATAAACCGGAAGGCAAAACGTGCTTCAGCCGACGCATGCTGGGAGCTGATGTAATTTACAAATGAGTGGATGAGTTTTTATTACACTGTATGCAAGCACATGCAGAGATAAACTTGGTCTGCGAAGAGCCTGACCCAGTGGCTGGGAGGTGGGGGGAGAGCTTCCAGGTCTGGCTCTGCTCCCCACAATAGGCTTTTTGGGTTTCCACGCACCCAGGTTTTGGCCTCGGAGAGGCACAGACCCATCCTGAATCAAGGAAGCAAGCCAGGACGTGCAAAGAGGAACGCAGAATTCCTTCTGCCCCGCTCAAGACAATAGCCCAAGTGAGGAATCTGCAGCTCTTGAACGGCTTCCACAATTCATCACCCTAGGATAGAAGAGAGAAATCTCCCACAACCTCTCCCTAAACGAACTTGGGACAGAGGTTGACTCACTTCATGGCTGTGGTTTTGCAAAGTCAAAGCTCAGAGTCTTAATGGCAATAGCAGTGTATTTTTCCCCCTTGAAGCTTATAAGCCTTTTGTGTTGAAGAAAAACGCAACGCTTAACAATGTCAGTAAGTGACGCTGATGCCAACGATACCACCTGGAGCCTGGCTTATCGCGTGGGTGCCTCTGACATCGTCCCAAAGAAAAAGACAGGAGTCACAGGTGCAGAGGAAATCCTGGGAAAGAACCTGTGACTTGAAAAGCCTTAGAGAAGTGCAGGAACTGCAAATACCCCATGGAAAAGAGAATTACAAGTTTATTTTAGTGCAAAGGACTTTCGAAATGCATGCGTGCATTCTTTTTGTAATGGGCATGTTCCACGAACTTTTTGAAGATCTCTCACGCATGGATTTCAAAATGTTCTTGCACCCAACTGAAGCTATTTTTGTAGAATTCTGTTTTCTGAAGTCTTGACATATGGTTTAGTGACCAGCGAGTGGGCGGAGGGAGGGTCTTGCTCTAAGAGACTTCTCTGAACTTCTGGCCCAGCCACAAGACTCCATCTGCTCTCTGCTCACAGACCAGAGGGAGGAGGCTGGACTGAGCGATGGTTCTGCAGAGGCAGCTGGACACCTCCAAGAGAGGCTGAGAGCCAGCCCGAAGGCGCTGTCCCGGGGGGCTTTCAGTGGGCTTAGTGCCTCCTTCCCCGGCACCATAAAAAGGGCGAAGGGAGGTTTTCGGCTGCCGAAGCCGTGAGTCTGAGGCCCATGCAGACCAGCCTGGATCAGACCAGGGCCAGAGCCAGCCCCGAGGCTTGATTCTATTTACTTTTGGCAAGTCCCAGCTTCCTGGTCCTAAGGCGGGGGTGGGAAGGGTGAGGGGAGGAGTTAAAAGTCTCATAAAAAGGTTCCAAAGGCTTCTTGGACACCAAAGAGCTCTTACAAAACTACATTTTGATGAGCTGCATGTAAATAGATCGGGAACATGTGGCTCTCATTTCCTTCCCAATACACAGGGGTTTCGGAACCAGGAGGTGAGGCCGTGCTCGCTAAGGGGGAGATGTGAAAACGGAGGAAGCTTCAGACCTAATGAAGTCTGAGACCACACCCCTGGCTCCCTTTCTTAGGGGGCCTCCGGTGTCCAGGGACCAAAGGTTGACGATGGCGAGCCGGGAAAAGCTCTGTGTACCCAAGCCTGACAAGCACCTGGGGGCTACGGCCTTCTCTGTTGATGATGGAGGACTTGGAAGTTTTCAGTAACCAGCCCCCAACTATTAAGACTTTGTGCTGACTGCTGGGAATAACAAAGCTGAATACGTAAAAAATTTGACATCTCCACGATTCCACCAAAGGGAAGGCAGGCGGCAGTTGCCCGAGAGGGAGGTGCTGACTTTGCCAAAGCAAAAAAAGGATCTGGCTCCTGAGCACCCACTAATTTGAGGCTCTCCTCACACTCTTCCCATGGGGACTTCATCCTGGGCTGTGGGCCCCAAAGGGAGTGGGCAGACATCCCCTGGTGGCTGAATGTCCTGGACCCTGGCCTCTGCCTTGTTTTTAAAAGATCTACTTACTTATTTGAAAGGCAGACTTACAGAGAGAGAAGGACAACTACAGAGAGAAAGATTGTCCATCCACTGATTCACTCCCCAGATGGCCGCGATGGCCAGGCCGAAGCCAGGAGCCAAGGGCTTCCTCTGGGTCTCCCATGTGGTTGTAGGGGCCTAAGGACTTAGGCCATTTTCCGCTACTTTCCCAGGCCCATTATCAGGGAGCTGGATGAGAAGTGGAGCAGCTGGGACTCGAACAGGTGCCCATACGGGATGCCAGTGTTCCAGTCAGAGGCTTCACCCATTAAACCACAATGTAGGCCCTAGCCTTTGCCTTTTCACACAAGCAGTCTGCTAAGCTGATGAATTATGGGGGCAATAAAGAAGCTAGGAGTGAATGAGGTTTCATAATAGGCTCAATTATGCAACACCTGGTTTAGCTAAAACTCACACAGACTCTTTCAATCGCGCATGCCAGAAAGTCGGTGCACACGAGTCAAGGAAAGAGATTCTCCCCAAAGCAGAAAAACAGACAAGAAACAGGAATGCAGGTGCCAGGTAGGATGACCTAAGTTGAACTGAAAAATGGGCCAGAGTGACCAGGGTGGACAGTGACAAAGCTGGTGGGGGAAGAGCTTTATAAAATGAGCCAGAAGAGAGAAAATGGTATGGAAAAAGGTACCTGCCCCAAGCGACACACAGAGCTGGCTGTCACGGCAACATCAACCATCACAGGAGCCCTTGTCTTTTGATGGGTCAAATGTTGGTGGCATATCTCTTCTCGCCTCTGAACACAACCACAATCACTTTCTGTTGATAATAATGTTACGCTTAATCATGCACTTAAACATTTCCTTCCTGAAAGCCAAAGCGATTCCATTATCTTCCCTTTAATTGCAGAATAAGGGGTGCTCTGTTCCTGAGGTCCAGGAGCTGCTCGTACAACAATGGTGAATGCAGTGGCAGTGCACGACTTCAATTTTCATGATTACTATTAATTAGGGCTCTGTCAAATGGACAGAATGGGCTCTTTTCTTCTTTTCTTCTCTGTCAGCCAGCAAAGGGCACTGGACCCGAGAGAGGCTGCGTGGCAGGAAGGAGGGCGAGGGAACCAGGCCTGGCTGCTAGAGACTTGGGTGCAAAGCCCAACCCTGCAAGCCCAAAGCCCAAGTCGTTTGTCACAGACAAGCAGGTTCACTCTTGTGTAAGGGTCAGGGGAGAGCAAATGGACAACAATGCACAGGTACACCACTGGGACTTGGCAACAATGCTTCCTAGAACACCAAACCTTTCATACTGGGTTTCTACTTCGAGATGGATAGAAATGTTTGGAGGAGAAACCGGGCCTGGGAGTCCCCAGAAATGGACATAGAGAAATTTAGGGTGTGCATTTAAATACACCAGAGGTGTCATGGGCATGGGTGGCACATTCTGTACAAAACTGCCCTCTTTGGACGCCAAGTGCCAGGTTAGAGCCATCCCTGCGGTTCTGTGGTCATGGTGTCCAGAGCATCATAAGTGTTTCCAGTCGTCCCAGCCCAAATGACACGTCTCAGGAAAGCTGCGGTACCCATGGGTAGCTTGCTGGCCTGAGGAACAGCTGTAAGGACCCTTGCAGTATTTCCTATTTAGAAAACAACCAGGAAGCCTGACCTGCCTCCATGCCAGTTCCCCTCTGATGCTGCACCCTGCTGGCTTAAAGGAGAGGAGAGTGATCCAATTTGCACACTATTTTAACACTGGTGCCCAATGCAGCTGTTTTACTAAAAATACCACTGGGTGTTTAACTGAGTTAGCACCAGTTCTTTTTTCTTTCTTTCTGTTATCAAATCATATAAAGCTAATGGAACAATCTCTCTAGATCATTCGTCCTCAAAGTGAGTTCCCGGAACTAGCAGCAGTATCTAGGCGCTGTCAGAGATGCACAATCTCCGGCCCCCATCTCAGACTGACTGAAGCAGAGATTCTGGGGTGCAGCCCAGGGTCTGTATTTTAAGAAGCCCTTCAGTGATTGGCTACATACATGCTCGAGTTTGAGAATCATTTTGCTGGGCCCTGGCTCTCAATCCAACTGCACATGGAGAGTTCTCCAAACAACTGATACCTGGTCCCATTCTCGACCACTGAGACCAGAAATCTCTGAAGGTGGGGCCTCGGCCTGGACCCCCGCCCCACCCCGCCTTGACTTACAAGTTCCACAGTTGATTGAAAAGTTGAAAGCCTGTGCTGTTGGTTAGTAGGCCTATCTGCTGCAGCTTCAAGCCAAATCCCACTCAGCAGGCGTTTCCATGACTGCAAGCCATGGCGGCTTTTGACCTGCGCACTGCGGTGTCCACCCAAGGGTGCCCTGGCCTAATGTCAGGTTTGGGAATTATAAAGAAAGACAAGTGCTAAGGATCAAGGCAAGGACAGAATGAATAAACTAACATTAGAACAAAAAGAAAAAGAAAAAACCAGGTCTGCTTCAGCAATCAGCAGGTTTGTTGGGAGGAGAGACAGCAACAGTCTCGAGTTTTTCCGCCCTGTGGAAAGCAGAGGGCTGTTGGATGTTCTTCTTTTTAAAGTTGGTAATGTTACCACCAGAAAGAAAACCTGTAGAGCAGAACAAGACTGAAGACAGCACCAGGCATCCTCTGGGAACCCTTTAGCACAGACACAGTACAAATCGTAATGTCATTCACTTGATTCAAGTGCAAAATCGTCCAGAAGGGCAAGCCAGCCAGCCCTGCATGCGAGGTTCGCCTGGCTACTACTTTGTGAGGGGCTGGATGTGGCCTGCAGGGTTTGGGCACCTGAGTACAGACAGGTGACAATCCCATCTCTCCACACGCCACTCACGGTGGAAGGCCCTGGATCCTAGCGGTCAGGAATGCCAGTCACCACCGTGGAATGCCATGCTGTTTGGGCTCTGTTCCCTCACCTGGAAACAAGGACATCTTCCTCACTGCAGGTTAAGCCATCGCTTGCAACGCCAGCATCCCTTTTTGGAGCACTGGTTCAGCTCTCGGCTGCTCTACTTCTGATCCAGCTGCCTGCAGATGTGCCTTGGAAGCAGCAGATAATGGCCCAAATCAATGGGTCCCTGCTTGCCCATGTGGGAGACCCAGATAGAGTTCCTGGCTTCTGGCTTCAGACTGGCCCAGTCCCAGCTGTTGTGGCCATTTGGGGCATGAATCAGCAGATGGAAGATCTCTTTCTCTCTCTGTGACTCTTGCCCTCTCTGTCTCTCTGCCTTTCAAATAAACAAAATCAATCTTAAAAAAAGAAAAAAAAAACAAAAAAAACCCATGGTCACGCATGATATGCCATGCTTGAAAACAGAACAAATGATGTTCATAGCCACATACAAAAGGAACAGAATTTTGTGCATTTTATTTAACAAATTTAGGCCACAAAATATTTGTAACTTAAATCTCTTCTATATACTATGATCATATATTCCTGGTAGCTTGAAGCAAATGCTTGCTAGAAATGTTTTTCCATAGCTTTTAAAAATGATATTCATTCAAGTATTTAAGAAGTAAACTGGTGAATGGGAGATAGCTCTCGTTCTCTCTCTCTCTCTCTTCCTCTCCCTCTCTCTCTCTCTTCCTTGTTCTCCCTTGCTCTAAATTTTTTGTTTTCCAAATAAAATGAAAATTAAACTAAAAAATAAATCCTCAGTTTCTGCATTTTAAAAATGGGAACAGTGATTTACTTACTACGGGGCTACTAAAAAGGATTATAAGGAATATTGTTTATCCTGTTTAACTCAGTGTAAGAGAATGTCTTAATCCCAGGAAGTCTTTAAAAAAAACAGATTTATATATTTTATTTGAAACTCAGAGTTACAGAAAAAACAGGAAAGACACAGGGAGAAGTCTTCCATCCACTTGTACACTTTCCAGATGGCCACGGTGGCCAGGGCTGAGCCAGGCCGAAGTCAGGAGCTTCATCTGGGTCTCCTATGTGGGTGCAGGGCCTCAAGAACTTAAGCCATCTTCCACAGCTTCTCAGAGGCCGTTAGCAGGGAGCTGGATTGGAAGTGGAGCAGCTGGGACGTGAACCAGTGTCCATATGGGCTGCTGATGTTGCAGGCGTCTTAATCATCCGTGCCACATGGCCAGCCCCCAGAAACAGTCTTTAAAGTCTTTAAAATGCACCAGCAGGGGAGGGCTATGCCCCATCCTCAGGACAGTCCTTACACCATACAGGAAGGAAAGGGATGGGACGGGCCAGGACTAGACTAGGCTGGTCTAGAACTACTACCTTAAAACACTTCTACGCCGTGATGCTGCAATGCCAACACTTTCCAGGAAATACATCTATGCTTCAGACACTCTTGATTGAACTTGAATATGTTTAAGCTATGAGATGGAAAATAAATAAATAAAACTAAAGAAAGTAAGCACATCAACAAAATAAGCAGACATAAAATCTTTAGATGTGCTCACTCTTGTCCAAAATAAACACAAAATCAAGCTATACAGAAATCTGGTGTTTCAATGATTTTTCCAAAGCCATGGTACTGCCAACTTTTCAGTTGAGGTTTTTAATTTTGTCCCTTGTATTTGCTGCTACTGAAGGAAATGTTTGTAATTATTTAGAGATGGAAACGGCAGCCAGCAGGGGTAAAAGGACACACTGTCTCAGATGTGCTCTGGAATATTTCCACGCAGCCAGAAGCAGGGCAGGGAACAAAGGGAGATACAGCACCAACCAGGATTCGTGTTCAGTGTCAGCAATGCCTACGGGCGTTCCACTTTCCTTCATCTACACTTGAAACCCGAGGACGTAAGTATTTTCCCACTTCTAGTATTAGGAACCCACAGAGAAAAATCCTGAATGTGGTACCACCTCCACGCAGCAGGCTAAGCCTGTGGTCATGCATGTTACTTTGTCCAGGCAGGTGAGACCATCTTTTCCTTATTGTACCTGTAAGGATCCCGAGGACAGAGAAGGTTAGACACTCTCCAGGCACAAGGCTAGGGCACGGCTCAGCTGAGAGAGCCACCCTCGTCCATGTGCTCTGTTGCTGACGATGGCTCAGTCCCCTTCCTGGCCTCTCCCTCCCTGTGGACAGCCAAAGGCAAACACCACTCACTGGAGCATGCTCACGTTCCCCCTGCCTTCCCCTGTCCCCTGGTTCTCAATCCCCTACGGCCTCAGTTTCCTACCTGAAAAGCGCCTCGTGGATTTCTTGTGTGAATTAAAGGGGTGAGTGTGTGTAGCAGGGGGCATCAAACAATTCATGGAACAATGGAATTCGAAGGTTATTTTTGGTGCAAAAATAATTTTGAAACTTACCCCTAATTGTTTCCATCACAAAAATTTTTTGAAGACCTGCTTATATGCAAGGATTTCAAAAACTTTTTGCACCGAAATAAACAAATCTTCTAATTCCATTTTTCACACACCTCCCTTCATGTTTACCTACATATCTAGCTAGCTAGCTTTGAGAAGTCCCTGGCATGTAGTGTTACATAAATAACCACTATTATATTTTTTATACTCAAAACTTTCCCCATAGTAAGTAAATCACTGGTCCCATTTTTAAAATGCAGAAACTGAGGATTTATTTTTTATTTTAGTTTTTATTTTATTTGGAAAGCAAAAATTTAGAGCAATGGAGAGCTAGAGCGAGAGCGAGCGAGAGAGAGATAGAGCACTATCTTAATGCCTAACTGACTGGAAAATAATTGGATCTAGGAAGCAGATTCACTGAGGAGTTTACAGAGTATCCCGCTTATGCTTCACAACTCTGTAAAATTAGGGTATTTGCTCCCCTGGAGAAGTATGCAATACAAACAGCAGATATTTATGATGTGTGTGAGGAGCACTTGTGTGTGTGTGTATGTGTGTGAGGAGCACTTGTGTGTTTGTGAGCGTGTGTTTAACAGTGTTCAAAAGAACATTCATTCTTTGCAACTAGATTCCGAACATGAAAAAGACGATGCAGAACACCACTGATCAGGCAGTCTCTGCTTTAGTGGGTTCCAACTGGACCCTACCTAGACATTTGCTTATGGATTTTCTGCCCAAGGAACATGGGTGCTATTGCTTGGAAAAAGTATGCTTACTAAACTGCTTAGAATGTGAAAACAGTCAAGTAAGGCATAAGGAAAACAGATCTTCAGAATGAGGTAAATGTTTCCATTAGAGGATAAACAGAGAGCGATCCAACACGGCACAGTTGCTCCGTGTGATTCATACATGCACAGCCTACTGAGATTGACTGTGAAACACACAGTAACAAGCAAGTGCTCACCACTGCGACCTGATTCTCTCCTGGTTGGAGAAGGATCAGCTGATCCTATGTCCAACAGGATTATCTGAGAGCCAGAGACACAGAGACAGGTGGTCAAGGTGAGGTCCCATCTACTAGTCCACTTCTCAGCTGAGCAAGGCCAGAGCGAGGAGCCGGGAACTCAATCCAGGTCTCCCCCTACTCTAACTACTGGAGCCGTTACTGCAGACTCCTAGAGTCTGCATTAGCAGGGAGCTGAAGCCAGGAACTGAAACTGGGGACCAAAGCCAGGCACTCCATCGTGGGATGGGAATGTCTTCACTGTGACACCAAACACCTGCCCTTCCAATCGTTTACAGAGGGCAAAATTCCCAATTAAGTAGAATAATGAAGGGCTAAGGCAGAGACTACCAGGAAGGGAGTGTTTTTGAAAAAAATGTAAATCGGTAGACACAACCACCTCATTCCTCTGATTCTCCAAGGGAAGAACTATTTCCCTCACTTCGTAGATGAGAAAACTGAAGATCAACCAACCGAACCAACCCAGAGCCAGGACTTGAATTCAGGCCCTGGCAGCCACAGTTCACTTCCTTCAGCACGACTTCAGAACACACAGGCCATGTCGATGCAGGCTGGTGTGGTGAGCAAAGGTGATGGGGAGGCGAGAGTATGGACTGGGGTGATGGGAGATGCTGAAACACGTGTGGCACGCACAGGGTAAGAGAGCTCCTCCTGGCGACAGCAAGGCTCCAGGACAACACGGATGAGCAAGAGTGTGGGTGAGGACCAAGGAGCCTGCAACCACATGCAGATGTCCCGCTGGCAGCTGCAGGTGCAAAGCAGGGGCCAGGGAAGCCTGGGAGTCCGGACCGTGCCAGCAGACAGCTGCTGACTGAAGACAAAGATGCAGCTTGGAGACGGAGATGTCCAGTGCCAAGGACTGCATCTGCAGAGTGGCCGCCACCTGGCAGGAGCTAGCACTGGTGATGAGGGACATGCACTCTAACAGTTTCCTGTGTACCTACATGGTTCCATCTGCATTCAGATCCCAGCTGTGGAGCATCCTAGCTCTACTACATTGGCCAAGTTACAAAACTTCCTTGTGCTTCCTTTGACTCAAATATAATACAAGGACAAGAAGGCTTATAACAATATCGATCTCAGCATTGAGTTTTTCTTTTTTAAGATGTATTTGTTTATTTGAAAGGCAGAGCGACAGAGAGAGGAGGGAGGGAGGGAGGGAGGGCGGGAGAGAGAGAGAGAGAGAGAGAGAGAGAGATCTATCCACTGGTTCACTTCCCAAACACCCATGACAGCCTGTGTTAGTCCAGGTCAAAGCCAGGAGCCAGGAACTCTAAGTGGGTCTCACCTATGGGTGACAGGAACCCAAATACGTGGATCATCATCTGTTGTCTCCCAGGCACATTTGCAGGAAGCTGGATTGGAAGGGTGGGGTAGCCAGGACTTACACCAGGCACCCCGACATGAGATACAGGCATCCCAAGTAATGGCTTCATCCACTGTGCCATGAAGCCTGCACCTGTGAGGAGTAATCCACACCCCCCTCACAGACACACCCCCTCAGTGCTAAGAGCCAAGCCGGACACCCAGTATTCGGTGAGTGTCTGTTTGCTGCTGCATTGTTGTCATCATCACCCCTGTTCCCACAGCATGGTCAGCAGCACTGTTTGAAAGAGTGCAAGACTAGCAATGAGCTCTGCCTTGCCTTCATGGGGAAATGACTAAATAACTCTTGAGGTCGAGGATTGTCACGGATTAGTTTTAAAAACTTGGGGTGCAGCTGGAAGAGCTTCCAAGACTGCTGTGGTTTGAATGGCCCCTCTAAGATTCAAGGTGAAATTCAGTTGCCTTGGTAACCTTTTGGGCAAGAGGGCACCACTCCAACACAGGCCATTATTATTGAGAGGGTGGGTCCGTCGCCTTGGGCATAGGCTCCTGCTAAAACAGTGAGTTCATCTGCTTTCTCTGTCCCTCTTGAGCTCACTTCCCCTTCTGATGCGTTACTACACACCATGAAGGCCCTCTCCGAATGCCAGTGCCTTATGGCAAGAAAGAAAACATTTTTTCTTTCTTTTTCAAAATTTTTATTATATAAAGAGAACAAAACAGAGATTTCATATGTATAATCCTAAGAAGATAACCATACTTCCCTCCTTCAACCTCCCTCCTGCCTGCCTTTTTTTTTGAGAAATAAAACTTGTTTTTCTTTGTAATGTACCCAGTCTGTGGTGTTCTGTTTTAGCAACAGAGACACTAAGTCAAAGACGTAAAAGGTAAGGGAAATAAATGAGATAAATTCCAGAACTTCCATCCCTACTCACAGTAGCAAGCCATGTCTCCCATACAAACGCCACCAGTGCCTCAGTAACACAGTGGAAGGAGTCTTGGCAGACCCCTGTGTGCTAGGGAGACCAGTACGCTGGACGGGAGCATTTTGCAAGGCCACGCGTGTGGCGAGGCCCGAGTCAAAGCTCTTAGCAGCACAGAAAGGACCCGATTCCAACAGGCTGACTGGCTGTCGCCTGTTTTAATCGCCAGACAAAGCATGAGAGTTGCAGAGGGAAAAGAAAAATTAAACATGTCTGTTTTCGCTTTCCAGAGGCAATTAAGGATTTATAGCCAATATGTTGTTATTTTTTGAATCAGAGCCAGTCATTATATATTTTTTTTCATTCAAAGAAGATGACTATAACATAACCATTGACGTTTTTAAGAAACATTTTGGAGCCACCACTTTAGTTCCCTAGAAGAAGTGCTCGCTACTAAAACTCAGCCGCATCACCTGGGACGCAGAGACAATTTGAGCGTGAGGTCCTGGGGAAACTCTCCGGAAGGAAAACTCTTATTCTCAGAGCAGAACAACACAGCAAAACAGCTGCAACGGCGATGAAGATGCAGAGCCAGACTCTGAGGCCACAAACCCACTGGGAGAACCAAATTTGCAGAGGCTGCTACAGTCCAGGATGTTGAGAGAGCTCAACTCTCTACAGTCATTAAACCATTCCCGCTGATACTTCATGAAAAGCATTGTTCTCCCTGGCAGAGAGAGCCTTCCCTCGTCTTCAGCTTTGCTCCAGTATGACGACTTCCAAGTCCCTCTGCCGGAGTCTGAATCAACAGTGTGTACCGAGCACTAGACTCTGGGAAGAGAAAATGGACAGCAAAGAGCATAGCAGATTTACTTGGGAGATGGGAAGACTTTAGAAAAGATCTAAGGGTGAAAGGGAAGAGTTCATGGTAACTGTGGTTTTCTGTTTCTGCATTGAAAGCAATTATTGTGTAACCTGTATCAAGATAAAAACGACAGGCTTCAATCCCAGACCGTCACAGCAGGTAGATGTAAGTCTTCCTTCCATATCTGGGATCATATTCTAATTCACATATAGATTCAAGCATATGATCAGCACTTAATGTATGCAGGTACTGTGCTAATCACCAAAGACAGAGATTCTGAAATGGCGGCTACTATAAAAGATGCTCAAGAAGGGATGAGAGGAAACTTCCAGAAATGACCCCCATTCCTCTATCTTCTTCCCTAACCCCACTACTGAAGGAGAAATCCTCTTACCATCCAACGTCCTCATCTTTAAACTGGGCATAACAGCCACAAACTCACACTCTTCTCTTTGACATTTGCAGAGTTGCTTAAGTACGAAGGAAATTTCAAATACAATAAGCAAGATGCATAACCCATGAAACTTTCTTATGTAAGAAAAAAATCTGAACAAAAAAGTTGACTTAGCCAAAAGTGGTTTGGCACGAATAATATAAAACATACACAAACCAGCACAATATTATTTTTATAATAAAAGATATATATTAAAATATAATACATACGTAGTAATCTAAAGAATAATGCAATTTTGCCCTTTTTCTCTGTGGGCAAATAAAATACAATTTCCTACATAGAGTTATCAAGATTTACATAAATATTTTCAAAAAGTGATTGCAGATATCTGAATAAAGCAGTTCTTTTAATCAATCTTGTTTTTTTAAAGATTTATTTTGAAAGGCAGAGTAACACAGAGACAGGAAAAGACAAAGAGATCTTCCATTGTTGATTCATTCCCCAAATGGCAGCAACAGTGAGATCTGGGCCAGGATGAAGCCCGGAGCCTGGAACCCCATCCAGGGCTCTCACATAGGTGGCAGGGCCACAGGGACTTAGGCCATCCTCCACTGACTTCCTAGGTGCGTTAGTAGGGAGTTGGATCAGAAGCAGAGCAGCTGGGACTGCAACTGGTGCTTTAATGTGGGATGTTGGCATTGCAAGCTGCAACTCATCCCACTGTCTCACAATGTCAATCTTTACTAAGGCCTTTGGGGTGCGGGTATCCTTAGCTTGGTGCTAGGGTGCTTGGTACTAAGGATGAAATGATAGACAAATTACAGCGGGTAACACATTAATCATCCTACAAACACCCCCTTATCCATGGAGGTACCCTGCTTTCCAAGACCTCTCAATGCATGCTGAAACCAAAGATAGTATCAAACTCTTTATATGTTTTTTCCCATGCACACATCCCTATGATAAAGTTTCATTTATAAATTAGGCACTGCAAAAGATCAACAACAGTGAGACAGAATAATTACAATATAAACATACCGTAAAAAAAAAGTTATGGGAATCTGACTACTTCTTTCTCTTGCAAAATATCTTATACTCTCTCCTTTTTCACTTCAAGAAAGTCCTTTATGGCTTCTCTTGGGCATGTCCAAGTTTCCTGCATCATTACTCTTGTGCCCTGGGGCCATTATTAGGTAACATCAGAGTCACTTGAACATGAGCACTGTGATATTGTGGCACTGGATCTGGTAACCTCGCCACCTGCCATGTGATTAGTGAGGGGGTAGTGTATACACAGTGGATACGACAAAGGGTTGATTCACGTGCCAGGCTGGACAATGCTGTACACACAGTGTAAGATTCCATTAGGCTGCTCAGAATGGTGCCCCATTTAAATTATATCAATTGTTTACTTCTGGAACTTCACATTTAATGTTTTTGGACTGCAGTTGGCTGCAGGTCATTGAAGCTGCAGAACGCTGAACCACAGATGGGGAACTACTGTATTACTAGGTAAGGACAACTACTCAGTACTTGGAGATGATTTCATGCCAGCAATCAAAAGCAGCCCTGACAAAATGCAATCTAAGGAGCTCTTTGAAGGACATCAAGGTCAAGCAGGGACAGCAAGCCAGGAGCTCAGGTGCCCTCTAGCCCAAGAGTCTTCCCCACTTGTCTTACTCAAGAATGCTGGAGGCAGCAACTCAAGGGCCCCATCATGGTTGAACCCGAGCTGTGAGCACCTGGGAAGCAGCCTTCCCTCCCCTCCTCTGCACCCTGCATCTGCCCGGCTCCTCTTCCCATCCCTTCCACGGTGGCCCTGGGATTGTCCCTTGCCCCGCTTCCTCCAACGACTGTGATTTCCCCATGGTGAGGATGCCAGCCACGGGGATGCAGACGAAGGGAGGGTTGGCCACGCAGCTGGACTCTATGCACAAGTTGGTCACTACCTGTGCCGGCCCCTGTCTCTACCTCCCAGCTGCTCACAAGCTAAACATCAGGAGCCTGACTTGCCCTTGCCTTTCACAAGGCAAACAGCCAGAATCTGAGCTCCTGAACTCACAGACCAGCTCAGGCATGGGAAGCCAGCTGCTTTCGAAAAAAGAAACAACACAAGTATTCTTTACTTTGTAAGATCTTTTCCATTTCCGGTGAGAAACAATGCACCGCGTTAGAGACAACAGCTGCTTCGAGTTAATAAAACTCTGAATTATCTTTGCTTGGAACCTGATCACTAGTTTTATGTTATGAAGCTGGATTTCTGTGACTATTTCTCATCTTATGATTTGAATTCTTCAGTCTTGCGGTGGTAATAAAATTCAGAGTGTGGTTTTTCTTTATTCCCAATTTAGGTTAATAATGATACGTTTTAAGTCCAAAGCCTCATATGACAAACTACGTAATCAAACTAATGGTTGTAAATAACACAAAAGTAATGACAAGTCTGGAATGTTCTTGGCATTTTTAACCAATTAATCTCACTAGCTATTTTCTTCCATTTAGTGTTTGAATGTCTAATGGTTAACATTGCATTTCTGAAGTGTATTTCAAGATATGGGAGACTGTTACAAGGTTTCAAAAAGACATGCAATTAAATAAAGTTTTAAAGCATCATTCCAAATCGTTTCAGTAACTCTGTAATCAGTAAGTTTTAAAACATTAAACTATTTATGGGGCCTGTGTTGGGGCATAGCAAGTTAAGTCTCTGCTTAGACATCTCTTATCAGAGTGATGGTCTGAGTCCTAGCTGCTTCGATTCTCATCCAGATCGCTGCTAATCTTCCTGGGAAGGCAGTGGATGATGGCCCAACACGTAGGAGACTTGGATGGAGTTCCTGGCTCCTGGCTTTGGCCTGGCCCAGTCCTGGCTGCTATGGACATTTGGAGAGTGAATCAGCAGATGGAAGATTTCTCTTTTTCTGTCTCTTCCTCCCTCTCTGTCACTTGGTCTTTCAAATAAAGAAGAAAAATAACTTTTTTTTTTTAAAAAAAATATTATTTAGGTCATCTTGTGTCTTACAGACACAGAGAGAGATGCAAAAAAAAAATAAGAGTAAGTTAAACAGTATGACTTCAATTTTCTTTTTCTTTCTATGCATAAAAAAGAAAGAGCCAAAACACATCAAGTGATTATGTCTAGATAGAAAGTTTGTCTTTGTCACTATTTTTTCTGTATGTTTTATAAAACAGAAATGCATTAGTTTTACAGTTTGGAAAGATATTTATAAATATAATACATTTTTGAAAAAAATCAAATATACAAATCTTGTTTTTAAATATAGTTCTCTGCAGTATTATCAGTTACGCTCATACAATAAAAATAAAATCCTTGGCTAGGTGTTCACTAAGGGGGAAAATCTGCTTGGATATGTCAGAGTCCAGTAATCTCAGGAACCAACCTGGAAACCCAGCAGGCAGATAATTTAAAATTTTTTAAAAAGACTAATATGAAGTATTATTTTAAATGTCCTAATTTTTGTATATATAGTGTGATAGTTCCTGCTAAGGTAAAGTTATCATTGTATGGTTTTAAAATATTCTGAAAATTAATTTTTCTTAATCTAACACCCCTCGATTATGTTTATTATCTAATAGGGTAAACTCTAGGGGATATACTCCATTAAAACAGAAATACAGGCAGAGTTTGGTAAATTAAGTGATTCATCCCTCCTTGGCTGTTTGCAGTCGGAGGCACACCCAGCCGCCATGACACAGGAGTGTGCACCTGCAAACTCTCTTAGTGCCTCCTTGTCCTGTCCAGCTTCCCTCCATCCATCAGGGTGCTTGGTCCGTGACAACCTGATAAATGAGAAGGAGGTGGCTCCAAGCCTTTCCAGAATCCTTTCCAATGAAAACACAGCTGGTTCCCTGGACCCCTTGCAAATGTAAATGGCAGAGAGGGGTAAGTGAAAGAATTTCATTGCCTAAATATAATGATTAAGCTTTACAATAACCTCTTTAATGGAACACTCTGATAAGCCTGGGAGCTGGTCATTGACCAGGAACAGCTGAGATCTCTAGCTCTGAACAGCCTGTAAATGAAGACCACAGGTGCTACCGACAGGGGCTGCTCTGCTGGGTGAGCTGCCAGGTGCTCCAAGCTTACCCACAACTGTGCATGGAGCTGAGTATCTGTCACTACTTTCAGCGCTCAAAGGAAGGGGTAGTGTTGCAGAGCAGCAGGGTGAGTTGTCACTTGCAATGCAGGCATCCCATATCACAGTGCTGCTTCAAGTCTCAGCTACTCTGCTTCCAATCCAGCTTCCTGCTAATGCACCTGGGAAAGCAGCAGAAGATGATCCAGATACTTGGGTCCCTGCCACCCATGTGGGAGAACCAGATGGAGTTCCTGGCTCATTGCTTTTAGCTTCAGCCTGGTTCAGCCCTGGTTGTTGTGGTCATTTGGGGAGAAAACCAATGGATGGAAGATCTCTCCCTCTCCCCATCTCCTATTCCCCCCTCTCCTCTCTGCCTCCCCCTCCCTCTCTCTCTCAAAAAAAAAATAAACAAATGAATCGTAAAAAAAAAAATACTCAAGCAGCCGGCGCTATGGCATAGTGGATAAAAGCCGCTGCCTGTAGTGCCAGCATCCCGTATGGGTGCCCATTTGAGTCCTGGCTGTTCCTCTTCTGATCCAGCTCTGTTATGGCCTGGGAAAGCAGTAAAAGATAGCCAAGTCCTTGGGCCCTTGCACCTGTATGGGAGACCTAGAAAAAGCTCCTGGCTTCTGGCTTCAGATTGGCGCAACTCCAGCCATTGTGGTCATCTGGGGAGAGTGAACCAGTGGATGGAAGATCTCTCTCTCTCTCCCTCTCTCTCTGCCTCTGCCTCTGCCTCTCGGTAACTCTGCCTTTCAAATAAATACATAAATCTGTAACAAAAAATACTCAAGAGAAATGCTACGGTAGTGTTGAGTCTGGGGTTCAACCCCCTAGCAACCCTTACGCATTCCCAGCAACCAATACACTTAGGCAGCCACAACCAAATGCAGCCAGGCAGTAGGGCTCCGGGCTGGGGCCATGGTTCTTTGGTTTCCTGCCTTTCAGTGAGTTTGGAATTAACATCAAGCCAGTTTGACAACATCATTCCCAACCCGAAGGTTTAAGCAAGGAACAGTTACTCAAAACTGTCTTCTAAAATATACAATTTCCCAGTTTCAGCCTAGCCATGTGTTGGATTTTATGCTCTTTTGTTTCCAGTGCTTTTTTATGGGGAAGGGGAGGAAGAACGGGAACCCCTTGTGACAATGGTGTTAACAAAGATCAGGTTCTGGCATTAAATAAGGTCTAGTATACAAAATATGTTGACACAGGAATCCAGACGAAAGCCCCTGGAACTTGTCTCAGGAGCTTACGTTAAGGGCTGCTCTCTGGTGTGAAAGCGTCTCACATGCTCGCTCTCATCTCCCTTTGAAACAGGATTCAGCTCTGGCTCATCGGAACACACTGTCTTCCCTGCACGCCAAATCTTCTAGTTACAGCATGCGGTCCTACTTTGCCACTTATCTCAGGAAGAGACTGTGAATTTAGATATTAATTAAATAAGAATATTAAGTAGAGAGATGGATGGCAGAAGAACTGATGGTGGTATCGGAATAACTGAAATTTGATCAGGGCTGAGGATATATTGACAGTACAAAGCAGAAAGCCTAAAAACTAGAAAACATCTCACCACATTCTCTTATTGCTTCCTTAGGATCAGTCTTTACAGAGACTGGCATTGTGATGCTGTGGGTTAAGCTGTTGCCTGTGATGCTAGCATCCCATATCAGAGTGCTGGTCTAGTCCCCTGCCGTTCTACTTCTAATCCAGCTTCCTGCTGATGCGCCTGGGAAAGTGGTGGATGATGGCTCAAGTACATGGGTCCCTGCAACCCACCCAGGAGACCTGAATGGAGTTCCTGACTCCTGGCTTCAGCCCTGGCTGTTGTAGGCATTTGGGGAGTGAAACAGTAGATGGGAGACCCCCCCTCACCCTCCCATAACCCAGTCTTTTGAATAAATCGATATTAAAGAAAAACACAATATTTACATTCATGGAGCACGTGGAGGCAGACAGTTCATATACAAATCATGTGTGATATTTTCTGTCAGGGCAGAAGTAGCCCCACCATGCCCACTGCCCCTAACGTGGTCTAATCAGTATGCACAATGTTAAAACTTCCACTCTTGGCAGGGATGATGCTGGACCTCCTATTGCCAGGTTTCCTCCAGTGTCACAAACTCAAAACTCTTTTACAATGTTTCCCCATTCTTTTCCTGAAAGTTCCCTTCTCCTGCGCTTTTTTGTTAAAAAAAAAAAGATCTATTTATTTGAAAGTCAGAGTTACAGAGAGAAAGGGGGAGAGATCTTTCATCCACGGGTTCACTCCCAAATGGCTATAATGACCAGGGCTGAACCAGACTGAATCCAGGAGCCAGGAGCTTCCTCCAAGTCTCCCACATGGGTGGTAGGGGCCCAAACACTTGAGCCATCTTCTGCTGCTTTCCCAGGCCATTAGCAGGGAGCTGGATCAGAAGTGAAACAGCTGGGATGCAAACCGGTGGCTTTACCCACTACACCACAATGCCAGCTCCCCTCTCCTCTGCTTTTGCAATGGAGTCTGATGTCATTTTTGTCTGTCCTTGTTTTTTAGGACATGGCCGTGTACACATAGAAGGAACCCAGAGCACATCACCCAACCAGGGCATGCACAGAAAGAAAATCTAACAAGCGGAACCAAAGGAACCAGACCCACTCTGAAACAGACTACACCAGAGCCCTTTCAGGAGCTGGAGATCTGCTGAGTGAGGAAATTTGGAATTAAAAATGTCTCCTTAAAAGAAAAAAAGTTTCTCTTACAACTGGCCTTATTCCAAGCCCCTCCAATCAGAACTGGATCCCCAGCGTTTCTGCATACCAGCTTCCCAGCTGTCTTTACCTAACCCAGAAAACGTTCCCTCAACACCCAGCAGGAGGCAGATTGAGGCATGGTCTACTGCCTCCTGCTGGCCAGAAAGAAAGCCTGTCTCTTCTCCAAGACTGGATCCTGGTTGTATTGGGGTGCAATACGCAGCAGATTTTCCTCACTTGGTAGGAGGCACATCCCCGAGTCTGGGTAAAGGATCTCAAGGTAACTGACAATCTACAGGGATGTACAAGACTTCAGTCTAACAAGGCTTAAAATCATTTCCCTCAAGACCTTTTGTTCTTGCCTCAAGAGAAGTGAGACATTTTGTAGAGTCCTCTTTTGGCTGCCAAGAGCTGGGCGAGGCAAGTTTCACAAGCCAAATGCGATTGTCACAAAAATCATATTGCTTTAGTATTATTAGTGTCCCCCTCTCCATGACTGTCTTTGAGAACACAAATCTGGAGCCCAGTTTTTATGCACAGACAGAAAGCAGGGTGTCCCACAAAGAAACCCCACATCCCTGCACGCACGATAGGAGTGGGGAAACGTGTAAACCTATGTGAGCAATGGTGAGTCAGACACTTTGTCTCTCAACTGGAAACACCAGCCTTCTCATTCACAGGAGCTTAACTCACCTTCGTGACTCCCGTCCACTGGATCTGCCTCTGGCCTCACTGCCTTGCGATGGAAATGGCCTTGGGCAGATGCATCGCTTTGCATCAGATTGTGCGGAGATCGGCCGGAGCCGCGGCTCACTAGGCTAATCCTCCGCCTTGCGGCGCCGGCACACCGGGTTCTAGTCCCGGTCGGGGCACCGATCCTGTCCCGGTTGCCCCTCTTCCAGGCCAGCTCTCTGCTGTGGCCAGGGAGTGCAGTGGAGGATGGCCCAAGTGCTTGGGCCCTGCACCCCATGGGAGACCAGGATAAGCACCTGGCTCCTGCCATCGGATCAGTGCGGTGCGCCGGCCGCAGCGCGCTACCGCGGCGGCCATTGGAGGGTGAACCAACGGCAAAAGGAAGACATTTCTCTCTGTCTCTCTCTCTCTCACTGTCCACTCTGCCTGTCAAAAAATAAAAATAAAAATAAAAAAATAAAAAAAAAAAAAGATTGTGCGGAGATCAACACTGCGCATGCGCGCACGAGATTTCTGTGTGCAGCGGGGTTTGGGTTCACTCGCACGCCACTGGTCATGATCTAGGTTCGGAGCAAGATTCCTTAGTAATGAAAGCTTCTGGGCTCCTGGTGACCGCCAATAAGAGCCATGGCTCATGTGTATGAGGTGGGTTTGACACATTTGTACATTTGAATGTGCTTGTTATGTCCTCATAGTGCGTCCCAGAGAGAAGTGGGGGGAGACAGCAGACTGTTTCCTTATGTAAACTGTTTCCTTATGTAAAGCCATTTGAAAAGTAACTGAATTCATCAATTTCTCCTATATATATATATGTATATATATATATGCATGTATATGTATATAGTATCACCATGTAAAGGGCTTCAGACAAACTACATATTGATTTTCTCACCTACAGTTACTACTCTTCTCCTGGATGGCTGAATAGAAATATCTATTGAGGCCAGTGCTGTGGTGCAGTGGGTAAAGCTGCCACCTGCGGTACCGGCACCCCATTTTGGTGCCGGTTCGAGTTCCGGCTACTTCACTTCCGATCCACTCTCTGCTATGGCCTGAGAAAGCAGTGGAAGATGGCCCAAGTCCTTGGGCCCCTGCGCCCACGTGGGAGACCTGGAAGAAGCTCCTGGCTCCTGGCTTAGGATTGGTACAGCTCTGGCTGCTGCAGCCATCTAGGGAGTAAACCAGCAGATGGACAACCTCTCTCTCTAACTCTGCCCTTCAAATAAATAAGTAAATCTTTTAAAAAAAAAAAGTATGTATTGATTGTGATCTGAAATGCTAGCTCTGCAAATGGTTAATCACTCTCTTTCCATTTGCCAACCAGCTTTGTGGAGCTGCTTTTAACAGAAGTGGCAAGTGTTGGGAAAGCTGTCAACCTTTCTGCTAGCTGTGCTCACCCAATCCGACAAGCTCCCAGGCCATGCGGCTTTTCTTCCCGTCTTGATAACCGCTATGACCCAGTTACATTTTTGTCCAGCAGCCACCTCAGAACAAGTGCTCCAGCTCTGATTCCTTAGCATTGAGAGGGGCGGGCGGTGGGTTGGGGGAGGTTGTGAGGTTGTTGCACTCCTGGGGACAGCCAGCGTGCAGAGGCCTGGAGCCGGTGTGTGGAGACCCAGAGACAGGGTGGGGCTAGATTCAGGATGTGCGGGTCCAGAGCAAGAGTTTGGAGATCTAGAACTTCCTGGGCTGGGAACGTTGTTTCTGTTCACTAGTGGAAACGTGGCATCTCAAGTGTAATCTAAACAGTTGGGCGCCGGACTGTGAGTGCTTTCCTTCTCAGCATCTGCCATTGCCAGTACGTTCACGCAAGCACACAGATGTTATCTGAGAACCACTGACCTGAGCTACTGTCATGAAATAATGAACTTCCCACGAGGCACACAGGGACAGGAAGCCGCAGCCAACCTAAGGCCTGTGCAAACTGCATCCCCATTTGCTGGGGCCCGTGTTTGCCAAGCTTCAGCTGAAACCCACGGGATGCTCCATCTCCAATCATAGGCCAGCAAACTTGAAAATAAAAAAAAAATAATAATTTTCTTTCCTCATTTCTTGCTGTCATTAAAAAAATAATAATCCCAACTTGGGACAGGAACCATCACAAAGAGACCTGAATCATCTTTGACGCTGGAAAAGTTGTTTGATGGAAACTCAGGAATGCACGTGAGCTGGATGAATTTCCAGGAGGCAGATGTGACCCCCAAACTGCACTGCCAACATGCACTGGAGCCCTATAATTTTGCTCAAAATCTATATTTCACCCAGAGTGGATTTCTAATCTCTAAAGACCTCAGGGTGTCTCCACTCACAGAGAAGGGCACAAGGACACGCCAGGGCTCCCTCCCAGCTGCTTCTCTCTAGGAGGAGCTAATAGATCCTAAGTACATTAACATCACACAGACATTAGAACCACGAGGACTTTATTGCAATCCCCAGGGTCAAAACTAATACAAGATGCCAAGGAAGAGGATGCAAGGTAGAGGGTGTGTGGGCAGAAAATGCTGCAGAAGATGGGCTTGGAGGCATTTTCCCTGTAAGAACAAGTGACCTCAGAGACCCCGGTGTTGGGAGGTGTTTCACTAGATTGAACTTAGACATAGTTTGCAGAGCCCTGTAAACTACAGACAAAACATGTCACTACCGAGGCCTCAATTTGCTCCTGGAGAACCTGAGTTACAAAGCCACGTTCTGAGGCCACCAACTGTACGTCCACACAGAGCTCAGCCCTGTGCGGTGCGTGCCATCTGCTTTTCCGTCTCATGCAGCTGCTTCTGAAGTTTACCGAGCTGGGGACAGAATGGATGCACACAGCCGGCTCCCAAATCACAGCCTGACGAGACAGTGCACAGACTCAGCCATTAGCTATTTTCCCCTCCTTTTAATCTGGGAAGAGGGGAAGAGAATTCTTTACCCAAAGGGTTCCAAGGCACATCTTTCAGTTATGCCTTACTTTAAGAATGAACCATATCTTCTTTAAATGATGCTGTCCACACACAACATTTCTCAGTGGAATACAGGTTTTCAGATGGTCTGCTGTAATTATCTAATCATCTCCTGCAACTTTCCAAATTATATCTTCTATTAGAAAAAAAACAAGTGGATGCACCGGATCAATTGAAAGCAATATTTAGCGGAAAGCCCAGCAGACTTGCAGAAACAACACTAAAATCCTGCATTAAAAATGTGTCGCTAGGGGCCAGCACTGTGGCTTAGCTGGTAAAGCCGCTGCCTGCAATGCCAGCATCCCATGTGAGCACTGCTTTGAGTCCTGGCTGCTCCATTTCTGATCCAGCTCTCTGCTGTGGCCTGGGGAAGCAGTAGAAGATGGCCCAAGTCTTTGGGCCCCTGCACCCACGTGGGAGACCCGGAAGAAGCTCCTGGTTCCTGGCTTTGGATTGGCCAAGTCCGGCCATTGTAGCCATTTGGGGAGTGAACTAGTGGATGGAAGACTTGTCTCTTTCTCTCTCTTTCTCTCTTTCTCTCTCTGCCTCTCTGTAACTCTGCCTTTCAAATAAATAAATAAATCTTAAAAAAAAAAAAAAGAAACTGGTAGTTTAGACAAAGTGGATACCTGTCACGGAGGAGGAAGATTTCCTGACTCACTTGGACACTTTGATATTAAGTAGCCAATGCCGGCCGGCGCCGTGGCTTAACAGGCTAATCCTCCACCTTGCAGCGCCGGCACACCGGGTTCTAGTCCCAGTTGGGGCACCGGATTCTATCCCGGTTGCCCCTCTTCCAGGCCAGCTCTCTGCTATGGCCCGGGAAGGCAGTGGAGGATGGCCCAAGTCCTTGGGCCCTGCACCCGCATGGGTGAAGCACCTGGCTCCTGGCTTCGGATCAGTACAGTACGATGCGCCGGCCACAGCGGCCATTGGAGGGTGAACAAACGGCAAAAAGGAAGACCTTTCTCTCTGTCTCTCTCTGTTTCACTATCCACTCTGCCTGTCAAAAAAAAAAAAAAAAAAAGTAGCCAATGCCTTAATCTCCCCACTTCTGATCAGTATGAGGAGGATTTAGGAAGAAGACTTCTAAATGATGCTATGGATATCAAAGTGATCCCCATGCCCCACCCCTAAGAAAAGTAACTATAAAATCTGAAAACAAATATCAGGGACAATTGTAACCAGGAATAAAAGTTCAACATTATGGCCTGGGTTCCTAAAGCTTAAAAATTTCTCAAGGGTTTAAAGCAAAACTGCTGATTAACAGATTTTATCAATTCTACTCAAGCAGAACAAGCATTGAAACTGCTTCCAATTAAAAGTTCACTGAATATGAAAGAAAGAAAAAAAGTCCCCTGAAGCACATACAGGCAAGTGCTCCCATCTGCTGGTTCACTCCCAAAATGCCTGGTAGCAACGGGAGTGAGGGAGGGGGATGGCTGCGCCAGGGCAGAGCCATGAATTGGACACTCCATCCAGGCAATCCAAGTCTTCCATGTGGTGGCAGAGACCCAGTTCCTTGAGCCATCACCCACTGCTCCCCCTCCCCCCCCCCCCCCGCCAGGGTCTGCATTAGCAGGAATGCTGGAGCCAGGAGCTGGAATTGAACCCAGGTGCTCTGATTTGGGACACAGGCACCTTAACCACCATGACAAATACCTGCCCCTCGACAGCTTAGCCTTTTACACTTCAGCCACTCCTGTCCTCCCTCCAGCGTTAACACTGGGCCTCTGTGGTGTCAGGTGCTGTACCAAGGCAGCAGAGCCCCAAAGAGGAGGGGGTGGCGTCCTTGCCTTCAAGGGAGTGCTTGTGTTTATGCTCCAATGATGGGGACAGACGAATCAAGAAAACTAAACGATCATTAACGATGGAAATCCTGATGCATAAAAAGGCACTAAATTAGGGGCTCAGAGTAATTCAATAAAATTAAATAATAATTACCAGTTGAAAACCTAACACATACAAAACACAAAATATAAGAGCTAATGAGAATTAAGAACTGCCTGGAGGGAACAACAGGTGCAGAAGCAGTCAATCTTCCAGGAGGGAAACCAGGCAGGCTGTGTTTGACAGGTAACCTTCAGCTGCAGGGTCCCTGGGGAGGAGACACATGAGGACAGCAGGCAAAGAAGAAATGGCTGCTGGTGCCAAAGCCACAAACCACCTCAGTGATCGCATCTGGAAAATGGTGCAGATTCTCACTACCCTGCCCAGCTGCCCCGAGCTATTCGGGACAAAGGCCAGGAATGCCTATCATCAAGGTTATTTCAAGGTGACAAACCCCACACATGAGTAAGTGCCTTCATTATTTTTCTTCCCTTGCAAAAGCAGGCGGCTTTGGTTGCTCCCGAAATAGACACTTGCTGCCTGTCTTATGTTCCCTAGTGCGGTGCTGAAGCAGTGAAATCAAAACTCGTTTCCACGTGAGATACCTGGCCATGCGATGGGCTGTGTCTCCCAGCCAGGGGCTGAGAGCCACTCCCTTAGGAACTACGGGAAACGTGTGCCCTTAGTGATCGACATAATGCCTCCCCTGTGCCACCTTTCAGAAGGTTAGCCAAGAGAGACAGGCTGCGAGCAGGCTGCAGATTCCTGGCAACTCACTCGATACTGTAGCACGTGGCAGCAAAGGCATTTGCTGGCCGACTACCGGCCCCTGTTTGTGGCATACTCTTTTTATAGCCCTAACCCCCGATGCTTTCAATGTTGGCTACACAATTACACGCGAGTTAAATCGCCAGCCACAGCACTAAAAGGATACTAAAATCCTGTGATTCAAACAAGTGACAGGCATGTTTGAGGGCAAGCACAGAGGCCTGAGTGTGTGTGCTGAAAGGGTTTCTATTTGATTAGGGCGAGCCAGACCTGCAGTTTTAAAAAGAGGTTTGCTGGGGCCAGCGCTGTGGTGCAGTGGGTTAAGCTGCCGCCAGTGATGCTGGCACTCCACGGTGGAGCACCAGTTTGAGTTCTGGCTATTGTGCTTCGGACTCGACTCCCTCCTAGTTTGCCTGGGACAGCAGTGGAAGATGGGCCCCTGCCACTCACATGGGGTACCCGGATGGAGTTCCAGGCTCTCTGCTTCGGCCTGGCCCACTCCCAGTCATTGGCCATATAGGGAGTCAACCAGAGAATGGAAGACATCTCTCTCTCTCTCTCTCTCTCTCTCTCTCTCTCTCTTCTCTGTCACTTTGCCTTTCTAGTAAATAAAGTAAATGATTTAAAACAATAGTGGGGGAACAACTATAGAACGGATGAAAAATGAATAAAAATCCCAGCCACTATAGAGAAAAAAATTTTAAAAAAAGAGATTTGCCTTAAAAGAGGGAAAAGGTAATTGAAATGATAACCTCCTGTGGAACTTGTGTTCAGCCTTTGTCTTCTCAGGATGTAGATATCATTATTCCTATTTTGTGGATGAGAAAACTGAAGTGCTGTGACATAGAGTAACTTGTCCAGTGCATGTGCTACAGTTAAAACCGGAACCAAGCTCCTCTGTTTGCAGACCACAGGCCCCCTTTCTTCATCACATTGCTGCACCTGGTTCATCCTGTTCCATTCTTCCCGGCTTTTTGATTAGTCAGATTTCTCAGGGTCCGTAAAGCAGAGCAGGAGGAGCCTGGCGAATGTTGTATGAAAGGAAGCCTGCGTGTCTGTCTGCAAGCAGCCTCAGGTGAACAGGAGGACAGGCAGGGTAAGGATCTTCTGTACTGGGGCTGGGGGCAGGGCGCGGCAGGTGCACCGCATGCCTGCCCAACAGTACACGCTCCCTGCCTCTTGCGTGTCACATTCTCTGGTCTCTACACCAACAATTTCCACTGCCAAAATGCCTTTCCCCTCTTCTCTGCTCTCTCTTGAAGTCAGCGGCTCCTCAGTGAAGCATCTCAGGAAGGCCAACCCCCTCCAACACACACACTAGGACACACATCCTTGTGCTGTGCCCCAAGGCCCACTGTGCTCAGGGCTGCTGTGACACTCAGCTTTGGGAGACCCAGCAGTCACTACCATGTCACTTTGGTCATCTGCTAAACACTGTGCCTCGACCTCCTCACCTGTAAATGGTGGTGACAGTCTTAAGGCAGGAAGAAGCAGAGGGTGAGAAGACACTGACACCTAGGAAGGGCTCACATGGTGCCATTTAGGCACCTTTATACTTTCTGTTCCCTCTTGCCTGGCTTTTGCTCCCTAGCACTTACGACCTAGCAGACACAGCATATGTCATTGTGCGCACTGCCCGGCGCTCCCTCCTACTGGGATGGAAGCAACAGGAGAACAGGCTTGCTTGCTTCTCTGTGCTCTACAGGTGCCAAGGAGAGCAAGTGGCACATAGCAGAAAGAGGACAAATAACCGGTACTGGTGCTTACAGGACCTCAAGGGTTTCTCAAGCAGATGAATGAATGAATGAGCATCCAAATAAACACCTACACTGCAGCAGTAATGAACGTGACATCAGCCCACAGGTTCATTTTCTGATGAAACTATGTTCAGCAGAGATGGACCTCCTGTTAGAAATCTATCACTCCAATTGCCTGGCTGCCTACGTTCAGGTTTCCTTAAAGGCTACCCTTTGATGGATCCGAGGATGGGAGGTTTCCTGTCTCCCTGGAGCACCACAGGTAGCCAAAGGAGCCTCCAGGATTGGGACAGTGGGATCAGGTTTCCATCAGCACAGGGAGGAGGAGGAGAAGGGAAAGGCAAAGGCGCCCAGGCAAGACCCCATGTCCCTTAACCCTCTGTGGACTCTTGCATTCTAAGAGGTTTCTACACCATTTCTTAGGGTACTAGCTTTGCTAGCGCCCTTAATATCCTATAAAAAAATGGGATATGTTTCTGTCTGCTCCCATCTATCTTCCTGTGGGCAGAAGAAAAAACACTCTGGTATCTATTATCACCATAATTACCTGTCCAGTGTAGAAGAATACCCCAAGTTAAAAGTCACTATTATAGGTTGTCCAAGGTAGAGCTTCAAGATGCAGTTTTATGCAGGTGCATTGTAACTCTGGTTTTCCTCATTCAACAACATACCCACAAGCTTAGCCACACTGCAAAATGTGTATGCTGCGTCTTCTTCCACAAGCTAACCACTCTGGAATGCTCTTATTTCCTCTATTTTTAAAAGGTCTTTGTGTCTCTTTTTTCCCTCAATATGCAGTGGTGAAAAAAAAAAAAGTGACTTATCACCTGCCATGCTGCTGCTATCCAGTCTTCCCACCATAAATCGTGCCTCTGTGACAAAACGCTTATCTTAAAAAGTAGATAGCATCAACCACTACTGCTTTTTATGTCAGTGTCCTCTCATTTCAGAAGGTCTCTGTTTTCATTACAAATCCTTAAACATACTGGCGGAAGACACGTACGCACCAAATGCCTTCAGAGAGGGCAATTCCACTGCAGCCGCATTCTCACTTCCAAAGCAAGGGCAAAATCCTTGAGCAAACGGGTCCTACGGGGGCTGGCAAGAAGCGCACATTTCAAAGACCAAAGCCATTTGGTTGCAGTCAGCTCTGGAGGGCCACACGCCTTTTCAATCAAAGCCACAGCTGCCCGGGTGAGAGTCCCGGCCAGGCAGAGGAGCCCTGGGCCCTCTCTGCCTTTATCTCACCTGTGCAGGCGGCCCTCAGCTCCCCAGCAGGCCTGCTGCAAGAGTGAGCCTCTGCATTGGCTGCTCAGGGCTCAAAGAGCAAATAGGGTTGCAAACGTGGCCCGAGCTCTGTTTTGAAACGACAGGAATGTACCTTCCCCACCCTCAAGATGCTCAGGCTGGTGCAAGACAGAGGAGAGAATAGAAGGTGGGGGTCAGGTTTGGCGGAGGGGGACCTTCCTAGGAAATTTTGTACTTAACTGGAACAAGGGATAAGATGATAGTGTTCAGGAGATGGATTAAGTTTGCAACAACAGATTTTTTTTTTAATTTTTTGAACACAGGCTCCTATCCCTTTTCTTCTTTTAAATAATATTTATTTTAACTTGCTTGAAAAACAGAGTTTTACACACACATGCACACACACACAGAGATAGAAAGAGAACTATTCCATCTGATGATTCACTCCCCAAATGCCTGTAAGAGCCAGGGCTAGGCCAGGCTGAAGCCAGGAGCCAGAAACTCCATCCAGGTCTCCCTGGGAGAGGGTGGCAGAGACCCAAGCACTTGAGTCATCATTTCTGCCTCCCAGGATGCATTAGCAGGAAACTGGATCCGAGGAAGAATAGCGGAGACGACTCAGGTATGGTCTGGGGGTACCCTAAGCAGCAGCTTAGCCCAATGCACCAAACACCTGTCCTAGCCACAGATTCTTGACTCATACTCAAAGCATATTAAAAATCATTTCATTTAACATCTTCCCTCACAGAAAAGTAAGCTGGAGTGTAGAGCTAACAGTAAGTTCGCCAAAAGTCATTCTCTTTCCAAACTCAATAAAAAAATTAATAAAAATAAAGCCTCAAATCTATATGCTCACTGCTGTGTATTTTCTGAGTTTAGGGCCGTTTAATGGGTGCTCACTTGGTTTTCTTCCTCCACCTCTTATCCTTCTTTCAGATTTTAATAAGCCCTTCCAAAGCATCGACATTCATGTGGTCGAACTGCTAGTTGATAACTCAGCTGTGTGGAAATCTAATGCCACAGTTTCTTCTAGTAGAATCTAGTTGAGTCCTGCAAAAATTCATCACAGCACATAGAAATGTCAGGTGCTCCCAGTGGTTCCTTTGAGTGCATGCCTCTCTCCTGGGCTTCAAACCCTTGCATGGGTCTGAGACCAGAGAACCAAGCTAGCTGGTGATCTCTGTGAAACTCCAATAAATCACACTGTACATTCCGGCTGTCAACACGCATCATACCTCAACCAGTTAGTTAGGTCCTGGTTCCAAGCACACCTCAGTCACTGCAGGCAGCTCCCCAAAGGAACAGAATTGTTCCAAAGCAGCAACCAATCTGGGACCAACAGAAACAATCACAGGCCCCCAAGAGGAGCTGGGCAAAGCTTCATTTACAAGAGCGCCTCCCCCTTGGCATTTTAATAAAAAGCCCAGAGTCCACCCTGCATTTGGGAAACCTGGACAGAAGCATCATCTGGATTTCGATGGTTTAATGGGAAACTTGTGAAAACTTCAAGAGTTTTGAAGAGATAAGTCCCGGGGCATTTAGGCTGCAGACCTGAGATAAAGTAAGAAAGTAGCCCACAGAGGCGGTGTATTTGAAACTCTTGTTTTGTGTTCAACAGTGTTCCCTGCCTGCAGTGCCTTATCTCAGAGCCCAGGGCGAGATACACAGCTTGGCTGTTGATAGTTGGCTGGAAACCAGGGGTGGCTTGCGGAATCACAGGTATCCATCCCACAGGCCTCCCTGAAATTCTAAGGCGACCTCTCTGGCAGGACAGGAACTCTGAGCAGAACACAGCCAGGCCAGGTGTGCAGAGCTGTCGGCTGCCAGGGAGGGATGGAGTGTACGGCCACGAGACGTCCTAGAATGACATGCTCTCAGAGCACAGCAAGTGACAGCCTGGGAAAGCCGTGTCTGGGAGGATGAAGAGGGAATGTGAGAAATAAAGCCACAAAGCCAAAGCCCTGTTCCAGAAGCAGAACGTCCTAGCAGAGGTAAACAAACAGCCTACCGGCTCTTTTCAACCAGCTGCCTTCTGTTTCTTTCTTTCTTTTTTTTTTTTTAATTTTTAAAAAATTTTTTTGACAGGTAGAGTGGACAGTGAGAGAGAGAGACAGAGAGAAAGGTCTTCCTTTTTGCCGTTGGTTCACCCTCCAATGGCTGCCGCGGCTGGTGCGGTGCGGCCGGCGCACCGCGCTGATCCAGTGGCAGGAGCCAGGTGCTTCTCCTGGTCTCCCATGGGGTGCAGGGCCCAAGGACTTGGGCCATCCTCCACTGCACTCCCTGGCCACAGCAGAGAGCTGGCCTGGAAGAGGGGCAACCGGGACAGGATCGGTGCCCCGACTGGTACTTGTGCCAGCGCTGCAAGGCGGAGGATTAGCCTATTGAGCCGCGGCGCCGGCCCCTGTTTCTTTTTTTAAATAAAGTTTTATTGGAAGATGGCCATGTTCATCTTGACCAGCCGCACTTTTTTTTTTTTAAATGAAGTTTTATCAGCACAGAGCCGTGTTTGTCTGCTGACCATCTGTGGGTGCTTCTGGGCTACCACTGGCAGAATTGAGTAGTTGCTGTCTGGCGTCCAGAGCCGAAAGTACCCTCTGGCCCTTTACAAAAAACTTACTAACTCCTGTCATATGGAGTTACCTCAATGGTAAAAGAAAAGTGTCATAGATGACCTTCATTCTTCCAAAACTTACAAAAACCCCTCAAAAATACTTTACAAGGCTTTATAAAATAGCCAAGTGCACTTATACAGTTATATAAAATTGACCACCCGTGAGGGTCCTCACACACTCAGCTCTAGACAGTAAACCACGCGGTAACACCTTAAAAGCATCTTTTCACGGCAAAGGTAGAAGCGGAATTTCCAGCCCACTCAAGATAGAAGCTGTTCACGTCAGCCTTGCCACAAACACAAGCAGGAGCTTGCAGCTAGAGTCTTAGTAGATCCTTAGGACACGAGTGGCTTGCGGCAGGCATGGAGATCTGAAATTAAAAGGGCAAAGACCCCCATTCTAACATCACAGAGGACAGCAGTTGTCAGGATTAATGAACTGGCGCTAGCCCTGTCCGCTCTTTGACACTCAGCCTACAAAGGGAAACAAACATCAAACGATCATTACCTTCCAAGGCTGAAGGCTGCCCTCTAAGTACACTCTAACCCTCTCACTCCCAGCCTCTTGATTGCTAATCTCGCCATCAAGGAAAGCTGCCCCGGAGAGGAGCACTTTGAGAGCTAATGCTGTCCAAAGCCTCTAAGCCAGACTGAGGACTGGGCGGCGCTCATGAAGGCACAGTGGGCTTGGAGAGCTGAGAAGTCCTTTCCAGCCACCCCCACCTCCGAAACTTCTTTAAAAACAGAAATGAAGTCAGTGTGTGCAACTCCAACAAGCAGATTTATTGCTGCAAAACAGCCCAAAGGCAGAAACCAATACTGACTCAAGCCAACAGACAGAAAGGTGATTTTGAAAACAAATTCAATTCCCTCCCCCCTTCAGCCCCCAGTCTGGGGCAGTTCGGTCCGGTGCTAAACAATCACTTCATTTACAGCACGTACCGCTGGGGCACGCTGTCAAAGGCACTGAGTTCTAGACCGCTCAGCCGCCAAGGATGTCACAGCTTGGAAACGTGGCACAAGAAAGCAAGGTTATTTTGTTTTGTTTCTGAAGCCAGAGTGAACAAGTTAAGCAGAAAATCTCCAATGTCTGAAGCGCTGCATCTGTCTCACAAGAACTAGCACTTCTGTAATTCAACGTGCTCAAAAAGCAAGGGGCATAAAGGGCATTAGGCCATACTTAGAGAAGAGCAGGGTTGACAGGTGCACGGCCAACTCTTGCATGATCTCACAACTACATGGCAAGCACAGCATGTGCGCTGCTGGCACGTCACAAACCCCGCTGTAAAACTCACGTCCCTAGAAGGGAGTGGAGACCCCAGCTTCAAGGCTGGTGTTGGGGCTCAGAAATGGATGCCCCCAGTATGTGATGCTTAGACTGCTGAGCTTAGGCATCAGCCTCTGGGTCTCTCCCACCTTCTCTGCAACCCCCACCCTGCCCCCAACCTGGGTCCTCTTTCCCTCCCAAAGGACAGAGAGGGGCATTTTCTCAAAAGGGCTTGACCTCCTTAAACACTGCACCTGCCAAAAACTGAACACAACTGCCTTCACACTGAAATTTCCTTCACTAAGGAGGAGGAGACGAAGGCAAACAGCACCCCTAGAGCCCACAGCTCTATCCCAGGCCACTGTAGGGGCTTGAGGTGGGGGGTCCCTTCATTTCCACTGAAAATCACTTACTGCTCTAAATAGCCCGCACCTCCATTCCCCATATTTTGTGTGGCTTGCATGCTTGTGTGCATTAATAATTTTGCCTTTCTTCCTATTAATCTGTCTCCCATTGGCTTGTTTTAGCAGATTCGATGATAACGTCAGTGGTTTGGGGACAGGATAGAAGCAGCACCCACTCAATAAAGCCTCTCCCGACCTGACACGTATCTATCTCCAGCTTCAAATCAATCAGGAGCTGCAAGCCAACTGCAAAAGACCTCCTGGCTGGCGCTGTGGCATAGCGGGTAAAGTCACCGCCTGCAGTGCTGGCATCCCATATGGGCATCGGTTCGAGTCCTAGCTGCTCCACTTCCGATCCAGCTCTCTGCTATGGCCTGGGAAAGCAGTGGAAGATTGCCCAGGTCCTTGGGCCCCTGCACCCACGTGGGAGACCAGGAAGAAGCTCCTGGCTCTTGGCTTTGGATTAGTACAGCTCTGGCCATTGTGGCCACCTGGGGAAAGAACCAGTGGATGGAAGACCTCTCTCTCTCTTTCTCTGCTTCTACCTCTCTGTAATAATAAACCTTAAAAAAAGACCCCCTGCTGCCCTGTTATGGGCTGCCCCAACCTGTTGCACATGCCTAGAATAGCTCAAAGTGACCCACATGTGATCTGATTGGGTGGAAGTAAAGGACAACACCACCATTTTCAGCATTTCATACGGAAAAATAACAACAACAAAAAGCAAAACAGCACCTGTGCCAAACACTGAGTCAGCTGCGTGCAAACCGAAGCATTGTGTGCCCAGGGGGAGCAGCCAAGCTGCAGGTCAGGTGGAGACCCAAGTGCTGTGCGCCGAGGGGGAACTGCCACACCTCTGCAACCCCATCAAGGCACCTGTTCTGCTTCCATGCTGTCTCTTTGTGCTGTAGCAAAAGTCCCCCAATAAATCTTGTCCGGGTTGCACAGGGGCCTCTTATCAATTTCTCTTTGCAAGTGAGCCAAATAACCTGGAGTGGGCAAGAATTTTGGCAGACTCATTACTGAGTGCTCAGAGTCAGACCTAGGTCTCCTTTCCAAGCACAGGTGCAGCTCCAGGAAGCACTGCTCAGCAAGAAGTCGTTCCTAGCACTTTCATATCTTTTCTTCCTCCCACAAACAACTCAGTGTCCTTCTCAAGTACAAACTCAAGACGTGGTGGTCAAATGGCACAGAAAATTCATTACTAAGCTTGCTAATGTTTGCAGTTGGGACAAAGGGATGATGTGCTTTTAAAAGATAAAGTGCTAAGGCTGGCGTTGTGGCACAGGGGTTAAGCCACCACTTGGGATGCTCGCATCCCATATCGAGGCACTGGTTCAAGCCCCAGCTACTCCGCTTCTGATCAAACCTCCTGCTAATGAGCCTGGGAGGCAGCAGATGATGATTTAAGTACTTGGGTCTCAGTCTCCCCTGAGACCAGGATGGAGTTCTGGATCCCGGCTTTAGTCTGGCTCTGTCACCCTGTGGCAGGCATTGGAGAAGTGAAGCAGTAGATGGAAGATGCTTCTCTCTCTCTCTCTCCCTCTCCCTCTCGCGGTCTCTCTCTCTCCCTCTCCCTCTCGCGCTCTCTCTCTCTCTCTCTCTCACACACACACACACAGAGGGAGAGGGAGAGAGAGAGGGAGGGGGGAGGGGGAGGAGGAGGGGGAGGAAGAGAGAGAGTCTGCCTTTCAAATAAAGGAAGCTTCAAAGAAGATAAAGTGCTCATGGAAGCCTATGAACTTCAAAAGGAAAAGTGCAGAAGGAGAAAAGTATTGGAAAGACCCTGCCAGGCTTCTTGATGTGCCTAATGAAATTGTCAAGCTTTAGCCCATTTTAGCTGTGCTTGGTTGAACTCACAGACTAAATGCACTTGTTGATAGAAACCAATACCTATTTATCCTGTGTCCTACACAAGTGGGACTCCACAGAATTGTTATCTTGTTAGTGTGGGTTACTATACATTTAGAGTGACAGCTCTAGGAACTATAAATAAAGAAATCAGAGCCCTAGAGATATGTGAAGTCTCCAGAGAAAGAATCGTGCAACCTAAATATATAAAAAGAAGTTCAGACTAAGCCAGGCACAACACACATTCTCCAAACAGTTAGCATCAATGCCTCTATGAATACAGATTGCAAGGTTGCCAAAACCCTCATTTTTGCTGACCTCAATCTGCAATGTGATGTGATGTTTTGGACCATGAATAAATGTATACTTTTCTTCATGGCGTCACTCACTCATGCGTGGACTTTGCAATCATTCTAGAAAGGGTCCACTTTCATTCACTCACTCTAGCAAAGAGGTTTTCCCCACTTTCAAACCCCAATCAAGAGCCCAGCTAACAAAACGCATTGCCAAAAGCACTCACACAGCAAATGGCAGCCGGAGGCCCACGGGACCAGCCCTCGGGATGAGAAACTACGGTGCGATGGATTGTCTGCTGGGAGTGATCTCTGTGGAAATTTCTGCTCATGCTTCCCTTCCTTATTTACTCTTTGGATTCTGAACTGAAAATATGCACATAAACCCTCCGCGTAGCCAGAGCTGGACCTGTTTATGATGACTGGGCCCTTTTCCTCTCTGCTGTCTGTCCCCCAGGTAGGACACTACAGGGAACAGGGCAATGGGCTCCCTTGCTCCTTTGGCTTCTTGCTGAGTTCAGCCCCTGGGGCACAGGGGAGGAGACACAAGGGAGGGAGGAAAAGTGAGACCCCAGCACCCTCTTGCTGGGGTTCCCCTGTGCCCCTCGAGACTGGCCGCTGTCAGGGCATCCCTCTCCAAAGGACACCTTCTTCTGAATTCCAAGAACTCCTCCCTCCCCTCTGCTTCCAGTCTAAGGCCAGCCCCAGCACTGCGACCAGCCCAGGCTGCTGCCCCATGCCTCGTGCTTCCCCGGTACCAGGAGGCAACAGTCCACGAGCAGACTCGGCTCACAGCTTGGTTTTGTGAACAAAGTTTGGTCAGAGGGCACCCTTGTTCCCTTAGGTAGTGTCTATGGTGGTTTTTGCTTTAGAGCATCGGAGCTGAGTAGAAGAACCATATGCTGAATGGCACAAGCAGCTGACAAATAGGGGCCGGCACTGAGGCACAGCAGGTTAAGCTGACAGCTGAAAAGCCAGTCTCCCATATGAGCGCTCCTTCCAGTTACACCTGCTCTGTTTCCAATCTGGCTTCCTGTTAGTGTGCCTGGGAAAACAGTGGAAGATGGCCCAAGTGCTTGGGCTCCTGACAGAGTTCCAGGCTCCTGGCTTTGGCTCCTCCTGGTCATAGTGGCCATTCAAGGAGTGAACTAGAAACACCTCTCTCTGTTGCTCTAAGTTCCAAACAAGCAAATGAATAAATAAATAATCTCTTTTTAAAAGGTGAATATATTTGCCATCACATTCTTAACCAAAAGTGTGCCAACCCCTGCCCAACAGCCTTCCCATCCACTAGAAAACAGTCTTTGTAGGAACCTCTCCTGATTTATCATCTCTCAAGTGTGCTGTTTACTCCTAGGATCCTGAGTGCTACTTTCCTCAACTCCTCCAATAAGGCACCTTTAGTTACTACCGTTATTCTCACTATGTATGTGACAAGAAAATGGCGGATTTCTTTGGTTGGAAAAGTTTAAAGGGGGTAAGAATGAGTTACGAAGAAAAGAAAAAAAAGACTGCTAAAATGGGTATACAGAGAGACAGAGACAGAGGGAGAGAGAGAGAGAGAGAGAGAGAGAGAGAGAGAGAGAGAGAGGTTGATCTTATGGGTAAGGTGTTGAAATCTGTCAATTTTGCTTCCTTTTATTAAGCTGACAAATTCACAGCAGCCAAGAATGGAAGTCTGCCTTGGAGACTGGAGAGGAACCTCACCTCCTTGCTATTTCTTTGGACATGAGAAATGTTAACACTCAGTGGACAGGGTTTTACTACAAGTCCTTCTCATTGGCTGAGCTCTGTGAAAAGCTATAAGGGACTTGGTATAAAGGAGAACACCATGATTAAACAGAGTGCCAGCCCCGACACCCTGGGCTTAAACTCGGTAATATCTGCAGACGGACACTGTCCAAAGTGCATTCATTCTGGAAGATCCTTGATGTGGACTGCATGCTGGTGTCTCCTTGACATTCCTGTGTTGGGATCTAATTCCCAATGGGATGCTATTAAGAGGCGGGGCCTTTGGCAGGCGATGAAGTCTTGGGGGCTCTGTCTTAGTACCTTTGTAAAAAAGGTTCCAGAGTGCTGATTGGCCCTTCCACCTTGGGGGGTGCAGCAACGGGCCTCAGTCTTTAAAGCAGTGAGCCCCTACCAGACTCTTGCCCTACAGTGCTTTGGTCACGGGCTTCCAGCTTCCAGAGCTAGGAGAGCAAATCTTTGCTGTTCCTGACGGCCTAAGGCATTTTGTTTTGACAGCCCAAATGGACTGGGCCAATCCCACTCTTTGTGGTCAGAGATAATAATAAACAATTCATCAACATAAGCCACCAGTCATTTAGCGTGTCAGATGCGCCAAGGCCGGCACAAACATTGTGTGCATTTTCACTGACTGATTCCAACAAGTGTCTTTTTCAAGTACTCCTGGGACCTCTGATTTTTTGGATGAATACATGGGGGTGAACAGGTGCTGAGAATGAGGCCAAATCTGTCAACGTCCAAGCCTACACTTTAACCAGTTTTTCTGAATGTGGAGCACTGAACGCTGACCCCATCCCACACAAAGAGGTCCCCTAGTTCTAGAGAAGTAAGAAGGCTGCCAGTTAGGATCTGACCTTAATGAGAGGGTTCAACTCGGGAGTTACTGCATAAACCATGGCACCTATGTTCTGGGAGTTCCCAGTGTTGTAAAAGCATCAACATAGCCCTAACCCTAAACAGGCAGGCTGTTTGCTCCGTAGGATCTATCCTGCTGGGTTTCGTGTGTGTGTGTATGGCTGTGTTTATAACATAATATTTGCACGGTGCTCCTGCAGACCTATACAGAAAGTTACACATTTCACACCAGACTGGGGGAACAATTCCCAGATGAACCCAACCACATAAGGATGTCCCCAGGCCACCAGCTGGCACCTCAACCCCTTGAGTCTTTAGATTCTGTGAAGTGCCCCTTTGGAAGTTCATCTGTCCAACTGGAAAACTGAAGGCTCATTTTAGAATCAAATCAACTTTGACTGTGGGAGAGCTTTGTCTAGGACCCTGCAAAGAGCTTAGGAATTCTTAACAGAGGGTTCGTGGGTGGGTCTGAAGAGTCTGGAGCATACAGAGTGCCACACAGGGAAGGCGAGACCTCTGAGAGGACTCGAATCTGATCCTTGTGAGGCTCTCTCTTCCAGACCACACAGTATCCCTGAGATGAGAGCATGCAGCCCCTGCCAGGCCTCACACAATGGCCCCATCTGAGACAGAGGAAAACATGAAGGCCCTGCCCTCGCTCTCCCAGCCTACAAGTCTGGAGCATTCTCCGAGGGTCCACATTAGCATTACACCTGACTTTTAGCACCAACTCAAAGTGGCCCTGTGATGTCACCAGGCCTGTTTTCCTACACAGTGGCATAGGACACAAGAAGGGGGCTAGATTGGACCCATCCAAGTAGCTTGGTTTCTCAAGTGACTCAGGGAGACAGGTGTTGTGGTACAGACATCCCATATCCAGGGCATCCCATATCCAAGTGTCTGTTTGAGTCCTGGCTGCTCGGCTTCCAGTCCAGCTCCTGGCTAATGTGCCTGGGAGGCAGTAGACAATGGTTCAAGTCCCTGGGCCCCTGTCACCCATGTGGGAGATCTGGACAGAGTTCCTGGTTTCTGGCTTTAGCCTGGTCCAGTCCTACATGTGTAGCCATTTGGGAAATGAACCAGCAGATGGACAATCTCCTTCTGTCTCTCTCGTGCTCTCTCTCCCTCTCCTCTACTTCTGTTACTTGCTGACAAAAAGGCCTGTCCTCGGCCTGCTTCACCTGTGAGGCAAACCTCTGACATCTAACCTAAGACCCAAGGTAGGTCTTTTATTTAATCTTGGCTTCAGATTCAGCCACGAAAAATGCTTACTGGCCTCTCCCTATACCTCATAAGACACCTGTGGCTGTGTCACTCTCTAGAAAGGACTATCTTCTTACTGCTGTGACTGTTCCAGAGCTGTGGTTTGGATCCTATCTTGTTTTATACAAATAAAATCTCCCTCAAACTCATTGTGAAATACAAGACAGCGGCCTTGTTGGCGTCTCCGTCAACACTTGAATGTCATGTGGCATACATGACCAGCCACAGGTCTCACTTCAGAAAAACATGCTCTTTGTGGGTGGAGGGATACATTTCGGGGTTTTCGGTTTATTCAAGTGTACATTTTCAAGGTTCAGACGTACTCCTCGGAACACAAAAGCAGACCTACACAGTAAGCAAATGCCCCTGGGATTCTCAGAGAAAGAATTGCCTGTGGGTTGCTTTCCCTGCCTGCTGAGTCCACAAAGGGAACGGATAGTTCGCTCAGGACGTTTTGCAATCTTCCCCACATTTTGAAGCAAGCACACTGAACACTCTCCGCGCCACATGGCCATATTTCCTTAAATGCTAGAATATCACAGCGTCACTGATCAACACCCAGCGAAGCTGAATAAATGTGGCCATGCATTTGGAAGACATACCTTCCGACAAGCACACTGAACACTCTCCGTGCCACATGGCCATATTTCCTTAAATGCTAGAATATCACAGCGTCACTGATCAACACCCAGCGAAGCTGAATAAATGTGGCCATGCATTTGGAAGACATACCTTCCGACAAGGAGCCTTGGAGTTGATGTGCTTGTGTCTGCGTGTAGGCATGAATGTGTACTCATCTAGTTACGTGTATTTCAACTGTTTCTACAAATTTATTTTTTCATTTATTTGAGAGTCAGAGAGAGAGAGAGAGAGAAAGAGAGAGAGAGAGAGAGAGCGAGCTCCCATCTGATGGTTCAGTCCTCAAAAGCCTGCAACGGCTGAAACTTTGGGCCAGGCCAAAGCTAAGAGCTAGCAACTCAACCCAGTGTTCCCACATGCATGGCAGGAACTCAGTTATTCCCAGAGTGTGCATTAGCAGGATGGAGCCCAGACTGAGATCCAGGCACGCCAGAATATGACGTGCACATTCCTAGTAGCATCTAAACCACTAGGCCAATCACCTGTCCCATTATTAGATTCTTTTTTTTTTTCTTGAACGTAAAGAGTGTGTGCTTATTGTGGAAAATAATATTGTGACATGAGTTGTATAGTACACATTCCACTTCTTGGAGTCTAAGTCAGAACTACAGGAAAAACGTCCAGAGATATTTTTATAGTACTGTCTGCGGGTCCAAAAAATGTAGACTACTTCAAGGATATATCAGTATGTGTGTTGCTGGGTAAGCTGGGGTCACGTCTGTGTGATGAAATATGTGCATTTATTAAAACTAATAAACATCCCTGGAGGTATGAGCATGACACAGCATTAAACGGAGTGCGTCAGAACTTGAGGACAGTGGCTCTGCGTGTAGTAAAGACCGTGACTGGGACTGGTTCTGTGGCATGGCTGCTAAAATTGCCGCCTTCAGTACCAGCATTCCATGTGGGTGCCGGTTCGAGTCCTGGCTGCTCCACTTCCCATTCAGCTCTCTGCTATGGCCTGGGAAAGCAGTAGAAGATGGTCCAAGTCCTTAGGCCCTTGTACCAGTGCGGGAGACCCGGAAGAAGCTCCTGGCTCCTGGCTTCAGATAGACACAGCTCTGGCCGTTGCAATCAACTGGGGAGTAAACCATCGGATGGAAGACCCCTCCCTCTGCCTCTCCTCTCTGTGTAACTCTGACTTTCAAATAAATAAATAAACCTTGAAAAAAAAAAAGACCACGACCACAGGACGAAATGAGAAAACTGACAGCTCGTGTGCTTGCGTGCACTTCTATTTTGTATGGAGGTTACCGAGGGCCCTGTGCCCACCTGGACAGTGCTTGCCTCTGGGTCTGGGAAGAAAGAAAGGAGAAGGAAGTGATTTTCCAGTTTCTATTGTTTCAATGGAGATGGCAACTCTGTAAGACATGATAATCTGGGGGTGGTATATTGAAGGAAAGGTTACCAATGTATGTTTATATATATTTTAAAAAAAGGGCTCAGAATCTACCCCTTCTACACTCGAAGACAGGACACTGCTGGCAGCGTGATGCGTGTAAACCACATTATTCCCAGTACCTATATGAAGATAACTTTTTTACAAACAAAATGTATATTTCATATGTATATATTCAGCTGGTTACCTGTTCTAAAATGGTTGTTGCGTACATGTGCGCACACATGGCGCTTTGGAACACACCTGTTCACTTCAGGAGGCTGCAGCATCTTTCAGCTGCTGTGGGGTCTGCCTGGGTGAAAAGAGACATGAAGACAAGCAGCCAGGTATGGATCTGGATCTGGTCACCTTCGGTTACCAGTTGTGTTCACCCACCCAACTTATGAGATAGGGACCATCATCCTTATTTTTCTGAGCAGAAAACCAAGGTCCAGAGAAGTTAAGTTACTTGCCTGAAGCTATCCAGCTGATGGCACCAAATCCATGAAGCTGGCTCGCCCCTGTCCACTACACATCCCTGCTCAAAACTGTGATGGTGGGAGGGCTGTACGGAAGTAAGTTCTCCATACATAAGCACTCCTGTGCACCGTGCAATAACCATACTAGCTAGAAGAGATTCAGGCTAGCGGTAGAAATTCTCAGCACTACTTTGCAGACTGTTGCACACACGCCCACGTGGACAAAGTCACCTCGACACCTCAAACTAGCCCACCTGTGCTGCTGAACACTCTGCCCTTTCTACCTGTGTGTTGAGCCAGTGACACTCTGCAAGGGACAACTCGTCAGCCGGGGGCTTCTCCTCCCCATGAGCAACTCCAGCACCCAAAACACAAAATTTAGTAACAGGAAGTGAGAAAACCCCACCAGTAAAACGGGACTATGGGACAGGGTGGCCTCCAGGCTCTAACTCACCTGAGACCACAGCCCTTTACTGCAATGATGATCTCACTAATTTATGATGGAACAAGTGGTCCCACATTAAATGCGGTTGGTGAGAACCCCATGACCGGCTTATTAAACATACAAGCAATTCATCTCTAATCTCTAAAACCAGAGACATTCAGCAATATGCCTACCCCCAC
This sequence comes from Lepus europaeus, assembly GCF_033115175.1. NCBI lineage: Eukaryota > Metazoa > Chordata > Mammalia > Lagomorpha > Leporidae > Lepus > Lepus europaeus. The sequence continues at coordinate 47,958,215 of NC_084835.1, forward strand.
TCTCAGTCAAAAATGGCATTATGGGTCCCCTAGAATCTAAAAGACCTCAAGTTCTAGCTTTGTCTCCTAGGTGGTCTGAAACATTAAACCACCAGCAATTAGCTTGATGCTTTCACTTCTAAAGCCACGGCAGTTCCTTTTTCTCTGAAAATCCCAGAACATCTCCCTCTGTCTGCCTTGGTATATCAGAGGAGGAAAAAAAAAAGTAGAAAGCATAGGCCATGTATAGCTCAAGAGTTGTGCCTCAAGTTGTGCGTGGGATCCAAGAGCCTTGTTACAGAAGCGTCTTCTAGGATCCCTACCTAATTGCAGGTGCCACCAAGGGTCAGGTTAGGAAAGGAAAAAAGGAGGAATAGAACAACAACAAAACTTCCACCCAAGAAACAGGATAATAACAGACAAGCCCTTTTCATATTGGAACTGAACTTGAACCTTAAAAACGTGTTTTGCCCAAATAGGAAAATGGCTACATTTCCTGCATAAGTGATCAACTTTTCCTTCTTCATAGGGTGCTCCACTTACTGGTAAATGAGTATAAATATGCATATGTTGTGAATAGGAAAATAAATGAAAAACTGAGTTAGAAAAAAAAAGTATCACTAGTAAAACCAATTTCCTCTAGCATTATTCTGTAGATTACAGTGTGATTAGTAGGATGTCCTTAAACAACAGTATTCCATTGTCCCTTCTCTAAAGTAAATACAGAAACTACACTGCATTCTAATGTTAATATGTTCATTCTTAGTAGGTTATGAAGCTGAGCAGAATGCTAAATTAAATGCACTCAAAGTTAATGAAACAAGTGTACTTCAAAAAGTTTGTGGAAATGGGATTAAAAATGTTTTGAAGCAAAAATATTTTGAAACCCATGCATAATTTTTTCATTACACACTTTTTCCCATGAACGTTTCGAAGACCTCTCCTACATGCTAACAGAAGCAGCTCATTATCAGAGAGCTTTATAATTGAGAGATAGTTCACCCAAAAAAGTCCATTTGAATGAATTATGCCATCCTACACCCCAAAGGAAAGATAAATTGCAATGTTCTTATCTTCTTTTAGTCTTCCACCAAATTAAATTTCTTTTTTCAAAATATGCTATTTTAATGTGAGTCCAGATAGAAGAACATTTCAGCTTAAAGTTGATTTCTAGATACTCTGTTAACTCTAAACAAGCTACTTTCCTTTCTTGGCTGAAGTAGTTAAAGGAAAAATTAAGAGCATTGCTCTCATCACTCTTACCATTACAAAGGCCAGGAATGCACCTTTTAGAAGTTTCTGCTAGCAAACATTATGAGAATACATGCCAGGGGGTGTCTATTAGGAAGTGTGCTTTTGATCATTTCATTTATATTAAGATTTACATCCTGTTCGCCTCAGTATCGCTTCTACAAGGACATCTACCTACTTTCGAATTGTTTGCCTCTCCCACTATTTCAACAGAGAACAGGGTCTCAGGCATTGTGGCAGATAAATAATAGGACAAAGGTAAAACAAGACTGTTTCCTGGGATGGGCACTGAACACCATCTTGCTCACCCAATACCTCTGGGCTGTGGTCTGCTGGGAGGAAGCCCGGAAGACCTGTCCTAAGGCCTCTGCTTAAGACTTACGTTTGCATTCCCCTCCAGAGAGGCCTCTCAAAGTCCCATCATGGTTTATCACTCCACTGAGAATTTGGTTTAATGAAGCAACTGTGGCAAAGGAATTATTTCCTGAAACATTTCCATGGCCACAATGGTGGCTGAATTCTCACATAAGAAAATGGTACGCTCAAAATAGACACGGGTGAAGGCATCCTTCCCAGCGTGGTTGCTATTGATTTGATATTGCGAACGCTGGCTCTGACAAGAAGACAAGATTCAACTCAATGAGGAAAGGCAGGACAAAAGGGACCGATTCCAAAATGGTGGCGGAGTCCCCAGCTTCATAGGCAACCAGCACAATGGCGATAGGAAGTGAAGTGAGTTGACCAGAGATAAAACAATTTCCTATATTTTAGTGCCGTTCAGGACTGAGAAACACGTTTATTTCAAATATAAAGATCGGAATTCATAAATGCAGTAGTCTTTTTGTTTAAAGTTTAGATTTAAAATCCAATGTGGTCCACCACAAACTGAACTCCTGATTTTCTTAGGATGCCATTATATTTATCTTTTTTATTTTGAAAGCAAAAATAATTAGGGTTTCCTCATGATTTCTCTCTGGCAAACCTATTCACTCCCTTGCCTCCAAATAAAGGAGCTCCACTGGGAATTCTTCCTGGCGCAGGGAGAGAGCTCTATTTTAACCCGTTGCTATTCCCGTGCAAGCAGCTGCCAGATTTCACCTGTGTGTGCAGGAGGTGTTGTCAAAGTATCAAATGTCCCCAAGGCCGCATGACATTATCACCTGCCCCCAATGCTGCTAATGTTAGACTGCCTGTGGTTCTACCCTCTGCAGTTGATCGGGTGACTTGAGAATCTATCCCTGAGTCATGAACCAGATATTTACTAATTGGAGTCTCTGCTCCAGGCCTGGTGCTAGGAGTTAGGAATTCAGCAGGTACAGAGCTCAATGGCTGTGCCTCAGCTCTCAGGAGCAGCTGGTCAAGCAGAGCATTTCCTGAGTCCTTTCTGAACAAACTGTACAATAGGTTCCAAAGGATGCTACCTGTGCGTAGCCAGGGGACTTCCAAACCAAATCTGACGGCATCCTCACCAAATTCCAGGCTGGTTCCAAGCTGCTCGAGGAGAGAAGAAATTACCCTGCACAGCCAAGTTCCACATCTACAGACCATGCAGGCTTCCAGCTGCCTTTGTGGTTAAGTTCACTCTGACACAAGGGACCATAGGTTAATGCCACCCATCTGCTGGTAATGTGCAGAGCTCATGAACCTGGCCTGACAAGGAGAGGAGCTCACTTTGGCAAATACTGGGTTACTTTTATATTCCAGTTTTGAATCTGACTCCACTCTTTTGGCAGCAGGCTTGGACTTAGGGCAGACCCCGAAAAAGACATCAATTGGCGACACAGAAGACACGGCTCTGTCTTCCAAAGCAGGATGTGATCAAACTGGGGGTGGGGGGCAGGCGGTCGCTGCTCTGCAGGGAGCCACCAAATCTACTCAGTGGGTAGCAACCAGCATCAAAAGAAAGAGAATGAAGCAGAAGTATCCAGCTACATGCATGCAGTGAGGATAAATTTCTCCCCTGCAACCGGCCCCCGTTTTGACACATTTGCCACACCCACTCCCATCTGTGTGTGCTGGACTGGGTTGTGCATGAGACAATTTCTGGCTAAGGGTCAGCCAGACCCTTAAAGAGGTTTGCAAAAATGCTCTTTTGAAGAGTCATCTAGCCCGGGGAATTGTCTGAGCAGCACTTAAATCCACGTTTGGGTTGTGTCTATCAACAAACATCTACGCAGTAAACGCCTACAATTGGGATAGGTTGCCTTTCCAAAGACTTACACAAATAGACAATAAAACTTTGTTTACCAAGGAGGAATTCCCCAATTTCTGGGTGTCCAGCTTTGGACACTAATATTTACCTTTTTGCCTCGAAATTCTTGAACAGTGACGGAATTCTTCCTCTCTGTTAGTGGATTCTAATCTCTAAAGGCCCCTTCTGTTCCCAACCAAGCAAATCAAAGGAACTACATGGCAATCAGCTTAGCCTGGGGCAGCAGGAGGCAAGAGGGAGCCAGGGAGCACCTGCCATCATTTTTTTTTTTTGGGCGGGGTGTGCTCCTACGTGACATCAGTGCCGGTAGTTCTGGCTCTGCTGTTAAGATCCTTGATCGGCAGGATGAGCACGTTGTTCCACTGGCAAGCTCCAGACCACCTGGTTACATCGAGGGGACAGACTCAATGTGGGGCTTACTGTTCAAAACACCATTTTTTTTTTTTTTAAAGAAATGCACTTTAAGGGCAACATACAGAAAGTGAACTTATCTTAAGCATACAGTCAAGTGCCACATAAGGACATTTCAAAGACAGAGCACATATATGACAGTGGTTGTAATGGAGTAGAAAATTCCTATAGCACCACGCATTACATCCATGTTTGTAGTCCTGTGGTGTAAACAAACCTGCCTGGTTGCCGGCCATAGAAAAGTACAACACTTACACTTACGGACAGAATACAATACTGGATAATGATAACAGCACCTGTGTGATGGGACATGCTTTCGTCATGCTATAACCACAACTTTAGAGTGTACCCTTACTTATGAAAACAAATATTTACTGCAGAACGGTGAGGCGCGTGACGCAGGCAGCAGCTTCATCCAGCTTGTGTTTATGATGTTCCTTGGTTGTATCAAGAGGTCACACAGAGCGCATGTCCACACAGCATTGAAATCGGGTAACACTGCAGCTCTCAGGATGCATCCTTGTCATTAAGCATCTTGTGGCCGTAGATCTTGACGCATTTCCATAGTATGAACACACTTGCAAACCACTACCCCACAAAAGTACAGAGTGGGAGCAGTCCCTTAAAAGCCTTCTCACCTGGCTCCCAGTCACCATCCTGACTTCTCTTCCCACAGGAAGAAAGCAAGCCTCGGGCCGGCACTGTGGTGTAGCGAGTAAAGCCGCAGCCTGCAGTGCCGGCATCCCATATGGGCACTGGTTCAAGTACAGGCTGCTCCACTTCCCATCCAGCTCTCTGCTATGGCCTGGGAAAGCAGTAGAAGATGGCCCAGATCTTTGGGCCCCTGCACCTGCGTGGGAGACCCAGAAGAAGCTCCTGGCTCCTGGCTCCAGATCAGCGCAGCTCTGGCCATTGCAGCCAATTGGGGAGTGAACCAGCGGACGCAAGACCTCTCTCCTTCTCTCTCTGTGTAATTCTTTAAAATAAATAAATAAAAATAAATAAAAGGAAAGCAAGCCTCAAGGCGCAGTCTTCAGCAAGGAAAGTATCTAGTTTAACTCTGTGAACTCTCTGTTTTTATTGTATTTATTTTTACTGTTGGCTTCTATTTATAGCATGTGAAAATGGCTTTCCACTCAGTCATGACATACAGTTTCCTTTCAACATTAAGGAAAACAAAAGAATGTGGCTGTAAAAAAAATGTCAAGTATCCAGCAAAACAGGTGGTGCATTTAGAACAAAAGCTGAGCAGGTGGTACATGACTGACTAGAGTTTGAGAAACACTTGGCCGGGTGTTCGGATCAGTGTATCCCTCCCTGTGATGTTCCCCGATGACAGTGGGTTCTACCCCCTGCTCTGTGGTGCAGCACAAGGACTAATTCCCCGCCTCGCACGACCTTCACACAGTTTAACGGGCAGTCTTCCCTGCCACTGACCCCCTTGCTATTTTTATATCCTCTGGCTCAAGATGGCAAAAAAAACTGATTCAGAACAAAAGGAAGTACATCTGATATCTCTCTTTCAACCTCTACTATGTTTTAAAAGATCATTTAGAAAGGTGAACAATTACTGGAAAAGGCTGAAGACACCTCCTATGCCTTTAATATTTGAAACAACCAGCACTTGATATGGACCTAACTTGGAAACTCAAAGAGGCAAGTTATCATTTCAACAGAAACAGCAATTTCTTGGCCTCTTCTCTCTATATCCGTGCAATTCCTTGGATGTTCTGTGAAATGTAGTAGGTGAGATCTTGGGCATTCCACTGGTAAAATTTACCTAACGTAGCCAGTAAACTAAGCTGTGGATGGGCTTTATTTACCAGTAATTCAGTCTCATTGTCAGAACAAAGATTTCCTTGTCACCGATTCACGTGATACCACCCACCCAGCGGATTCTCCTTTCGTTGCTTACCAAGTATAAACCTAGTTTATAAAATACAGGCTGTAGGCAAAACAAGCTAAAATGCCGTCCAATTTGTCTGGGGTCTCCAGCGGGTAACTCCTACAAAATGAAGGCAAAAATCCCACAAGCTGCGAATGTGAAGCCTGCCAAGAGCTCTGCATTCAGGCACTCGTATTCCTTCACAGATTATGCACGAGGGGACTTCAGAATGCTCATGGGAAACGGCAGTAAAAGATAAGTTGACTTTGGTGCAAAACCTTTTTGGAACCCATGCACAGCTTTTTCACAATAGTCAATGCAATTTCCATGACTGTCTCCTACAGTCATTTTTTTCAAATGTACAGTCATACATACCAGCTCTTTATCTCTCAGCAACCTAAAAAGGCTTACTTGCCAATACACAATGACTTAAAGACTGTAGCTAATAAAGGTGTGCTTTAGAACTTGATGGAAACACAAATACCGAAGGAAAGGTAATGTTTCTTTGAAGGAGATTCCACCAAACTCAGGGTCCTGTATCTCTCCACTCTCAGACATCTCTCTGGGTACCAAGATGCTGAGTGATCATAAACTTCAACAACTTTGTTACTATATCGCTAGTCCTTTAAAAGAAAAGGTGGGGGGATTTTCCTAAGTTTCAAAGACTGACTGTTAATAACCTAGAAAATTAAGAGGTTGCTTCATTGAGAGTATTAAAAAGTTTTGAGATTTCCATAAGAATATGATGACTTTTTTTTTTTTACTTGATTGCTTCTCTTCTACATTTCTTGTATCATCAGCAATTCTAGTCCAAGTCCCCACACATGTTAATATTATGTCACCGAAGGTTCTTCCAAGCATAGTGATTCAGATAGTTCAAAGAATGAGACAAAGCATTAGAAGCCCAGTAACAATGCTGCAACAAAATCGAACTTAATCCTATTGTACTTGAACTTCTCCCATTCCACTTAAGCTAGAGTTTAGAACAAGTCATCAAAATATTATGTCTTCCATATTCAATTTCCATATCTCATCAGATTCCAGCACATAAGCCCCTGTATTCATGCCTGAATGATCAAACTGATTTAGTTTTTCCTCAAGATAATGTTTAGTATCAGTAAGGACTTTTAGTTTCATCTTTAGGCTTCATTGTATTTTTAAAATTTTTCTACACTGATGTATTGCACTAATATCAAGATATGAAATATTACTATAAAAAGAAATTAAGTGTAACTTTCCATCTTAAAGGAAGATTTTGTTAAAGAAAGACAAACTTCGCACGATTTTGAGAAAAATTCCAATACTCATGAGTCAATGTAAAAAGAGAAACCTTAAATCTGTCTTGGCACTTTAAAAATAGCTGATATTGAATGTACAATTGCTTGACTTTATTTTTAGAACACTTAAGTCAGCACATGTGCAATGAATTACTATGTTGTTCACACTAAGACGTAAATTAAGAATTACTCCTGATTGATCAATTATTGTGATTTATAGGGCCTTAGGAAGTGGCAGCTCTTACTCAATCCAGATTCAAAGGGTCACTAATTTCAAAAAGAAGTCTAAAACAAATTAAAATGGTCTATTCACGACTGCAATTTCAGGTTCATGAAACCATGGCACAGAGCCATCCGCAGAGCATGGGAGTGCAGGAAGGCCCCTGCAGCCGGGTCTCTAAAGCCCTAAAGGAAACGGCAGAGCTAACCACCTGGTGAGCGTTTATTCTGTGGCCAAATTTACAGTATTCCAACACATGCACTATTTTCTGTATTATGACAACCTTATAATATGTGTAACTCTGTCCGTATTTTACAGAAGAAAGCCAAGCTAAGTGATGATGGGAGCTTGCTCAAGGTCATGAAGCTAGCAGATGGTAGACCTGGAATTCAAAAAGCTGGTCTGATTCCAGAGACCAGAGCTCCCTAACCACCACCACGTACAGACTGACTGCCCTGGAAATTAGCCTAGTGTCACTTACCCTCCTCCACACGCAGGCCCAAGGACCACATATGAGCCATGTATGTGTTCTGACCCACCTTGCACTGTGGAATAACTCCGTGCACACCCAAATGAACGTGCTTGCTAATTGTTTCTTTCCTGTTGGTATCCTAAGGACTCACACCACAGGAAGACTTTTCAACTGGCCACAACCAGAAAGGGGGTCTGTATAAGTCATACCTCTCCCACCTTTCAAAACCAACACAACTCTTTGTTGGATGTGGTTTGTATGCATCTGGTTACTGAACTTGCAAACCATTTCGTGTGGAAACACATTTCCTAGCAAAGATCCTTCTATGAAAGGAACAAAAAACTGTCTTTGATGAGTGACTTTCATGATTATCCATCCATTTTACCCCATCTCAGTGTCTCTCCAGATACAAAACTAAACACATGTGGCTCCTTTTTAAGAGACTGGAATTTTTCTTTCGGGGATGGGGGCTTGGCTGGGAAATCAAACACTTGCAGGCTGCAAGTTCTCCAGAGCCCCAAGAGCTGTCATATGGCCCGGGGGCCTCATCGGAAGAAAGACGCGATGGAAATGGAAAGGAAGAGACTCCAAAGGACCAGAAAGGCAGCAGGGAGCGCCACCCTCGCAACCAAAGGGCTGGGACCCAGACCCTGTGCCGTCCAAGTGCCTATCAAAACAGACCAGGGCAGGGCGAAAGCTGGAGGGCTCCAGGGAGCGGCGTGGCGGACAAAGGCCACACAGCTGCCGGCCGCTCTAAGGCTCAGGGGACTCATTAAGCCTCATTAGACGAAATCGAGCCGCTGGCTGCTACCCACCCGGGCACTCCACGTTCCCAGGGAAAGTGGCATCTCTGCACATCAGTGTCTCCATGCCTGCAGCTGCTCCTCTGCCCCTGAGGCTTCCTATTTGCAATTCTCACTGACAACACCTGATCAGCTTCCAGCATGCCATTCTATTGCCTGCATTGAAGGGTGCCCCGAGCCGTCTCCCAGAAACCTAAAGGGTGTACACATGGCCCAGTTTGCCATTTTAGTTGGACCACCCCGAACTCACCTTCCAAACTTGATTTTTTTAAAAACAGCATCTTGCTCTTTTTGTCTTAAATTTATAGCAATGAAAATTAATTTCTTAAAAAAAGATGAGTAATTATTCTCAAAACCCCCATACTTAAAGGTGTCCAGATATCACATGAAAAGATGACATAATGAAAAATGCATTTTATCTGCATTGTTGTTAATGGTTTCTTATGTTTTGCTATCTCAGGAAATTAGGCAAGGTTTGGTTTTTGCCCTTATCTTCACTCAAAAAATTTAGAAGGGGCATCAGTCGCTTCTGATTTATGGTTTGCGGATGATCTAATTAAATTTTATTATTATTATTATTATTATTAAAGGATGACTATGAGGGAGAGATAAAAATTCTGTGGAGGCGCAGTGGTTAAAATGTCACTTGGGACACCAGCATCCCACACTGGAGTGGCTGGGTTCAAGTCCTGGCTCCCCTTCCAATCCCAGCTGCCTGCTAATGTGCACTCGGGGAGGTAGCAGCTGAAGGTTCCAACAGTTAAGTCCCTACCACCCACACAGGAGACCCAGATTAAGTTCTGGGTTCCTGGCTTTGGCCAGGTCTAACCCTGACTGTTACAGTCCTGTAGAGAATGAACTAGCAAACAGAAGGTCTGTCATTCTAATGAATAATAAATGGACGACAATGACAACAGCAACTTCAGTGCAAGCAGAAGCACTCTAAAAGTTCAGTGTTCACGTTAGGTGAATGCTGGTTAACACGGGCAGAGACTGGCAGAGATGCCCTGCTGAGGGAAGGCGGCCAGAGGGCAGAGTTGCAGGGCCACAGACACTGCTACATGCCCACGTCTGCGGCCCTTGCTACGCACGAGCTTTTAGAGATGAGGCCTGATTTTTAAAAGGAAATATCCAAACAGCAGGCAGCTTCGTAGTATCTAAAAATTCAAAGGGAATTTCTAACTCACCAAGATTCTCATCTTAAGTATTTTGGGGATTAAGAAAAATCACTCACCTTGGATAAGTCCTGTGTTGCAGAAATGTAACTTCAAATATTCACAGTCCAACATCATCCCAGCATGGAAATTAACAGTAACTATAAAATGTTCACTAGCTCAGGTTTTTTTCTTATGCACAGATTAACATATATATAATAGATATGCCTTATAAGCAACTTGTATCATGCTATATGTGCTATCTTATTTTTTAGATTTTATTTATTTGAAAGGCAGAATGACAGAGAGGGAAACACACAAGTATGCGTGCGTGCACGTGCACACACACACACAGCTCTTCCATTTGCTGGTTTATTCCCCAAGTGCCTGCAACAGCCAAGGCTGGGCCAGGGTAAAGACAGGACCCAGGAATTCCATTCGAGTTTCCCACTTATGCGGCCGGGGGCCCAAGTACTTGGGCCATCATCTGTTGCCTTCCCGAGGCATTAACAGGGAGCTGCATTAGAACCAGAGCAGCTGGGACTCAAACCGGTGCTCTGATGTCATATTCGCAAGCGGGGGTTAACCTGCTGTGCTATAATGCAGGCCCCATGTTCTATTCTTTATCTGTTTGTATATCTGTCTGAGTGGCGTGGAAGGGTGGATGTTACAAATATGCTCACTGAGATTCTAGTTTTGATAGCAAAATAAGAATTAAGTTAGTAATCTTCAGTGCCATCTAAAATAATCATAATAAATATAATAAAGTCTAAACTTCAGTACAACAAGCTATGCACCATCATTAGAAAGAAATCAATACCAAATGCTGGTTATTCAAAGGGTACCTGTGGAGTCACAAAGGAATGTTTGGTTTTAATTGGTCACATTGTTAATTCTGGAAAGGCTCTCTGAAAGAGTTTAGCTTTCTTAATCCTGTAGCACAGGATTAATAATAATCCTGAAGCAGCAAAACATGTTCTGCTGGAACAGATAACACGAAAAAGACAGTTCTCAGAAATATGCTGCTCACCACTTTATTTAGCTTCAGTATAATGCTCTCACGTCTTGAATTTGAATTTGAAGTAATGGTTTTCCCCATTTGTTTTTTGCTGCAAAGACCTTTAATCCACATTTCTTCCTAGATCTACCCAGATAGCAAGGCAGGTAGGGAAGACAGGAGTAAGCACTTTCCCCACCGTAGAGATGAGGAAACAGACACCCGATATTCAGGATGCTAAGACCACAGAGTGAGTGGCAGGGTATGGACTTAAACCCGGGTCTCTGGATTTGAATCTCAGGGCTCATTCTACCCCATCATGTCCCTTCTAAAGCTATCGGCTGCATTTTAGGACACAAAACAACCCGATGGGGCCTTCTACTGCTCATGGAAGAGAAGGGACATGATGCTATAAAGGGTTAAAAAAAAAAAAAAGCAAGGTTTAAGTAGTATTGGGAGTGTTTTTAGTAAACTGAGTAAGAAAAAAAGAAAGCTTTAGTCCAGAGAGGTGAAAAATTAATACAACTTTTAGGTTTAAAATTTGCTTCAGGGACAAGGATGTGGCACAGCAGTTATGTTGCCACTGGGGATGCCCACAGCCCAAACTGGAGCACTTTGTGTAAGTCCTGCTACTCCACTTCCAACCTGGATTTTCTGTTGAAGTTCACCCTCGGGGGCAGCAGGTGATGGCTTGAGTACTTGGGTCCCCGTCACCCACATGGAAGACCAGACTGACTTCCAAGCTCTTGGCTTCTACCTGGTCCAGCCCTGACTACTGTGGGCTTTTGAGGAGTGAATCTACCTTGTTCTTTCTCTGTCTCTCTGTTTCACATGCACTGAAAATAAATTTTTAAAAATGCCTTTAAAAATTCATTTCAACTGGGAATTAGGCTACAACTTGTTTCTAGATGAAATTACAAGTGAATTGGTAGTTAAACATATGCTTTCATTTAATTATTCATATGGCTTCTTGTTTTAAGGACTTAGCAGGAATAAAAGCTTATATATTAATGTGCATACTTAAGTTTTGATACAGCTTGAGGTATAGGTGTTGGGGAGATATCTGAGTAAATTATTCATGTGGGAGAGAATGTGTATGTGTGTGTATGTGTGAATTATCTATCATGTCCATCAAGCACAACTGATTCAGCACCTTATGGTGGATATGTGAATAAACAATATTCAATTAAAGCCCAGATACAAGGAAATTGACTGGTTAAGGTCTTGACAGCCATACTGGATCACAGCATCCCCAAATTAAACAATACCAAATGTATGACCCTGCACTTATGTGTGACCATGGACTGATGAGTCATCTATCCATTGAGATGTCTTATTTAAAGGGAACAAGTGGGTTGTATGAGGATCATTGCCATAATATAAAATTAGATGTCAGGTATAGAAACCCCCAAGTTTTATGAGAAGGGGAGGATACCTCCTAGGGGATCACCCTTCTGCTCAGTGTGCACACAGCAAACATCACTGGTCATCATTACGCTCATCCCCACTCAACCCAGGCCTGGCCTCAGCATCCTTCCGCAGCACAATCTGGGGTGATGTCACTGCCAAGTGAAACTGGGGTTGCCATGGAGGATGAAGACCTCGTCTCTGCCTCTGGAAATGGGAGAGCTGGAGTCCATTACTAGTAATGGGTCTCTAAAGTCTGCTTATTTGCAGCTAACAAAGAAATCTTCTCAACACAGAATCACACCACATCTCTTTCATTATAACACAAGAGTTGAGTAATCAAGGCAACAGTTAGAGGTTTCAAAGTAACACAAATAAGTGGACAGCTGACACTGAGTTCTTCACACTCCTGAGCTGAATGCGGTCAGTGGGATCAGCCACCGCACAGAGGAGCAGAACAACCCCGTGTGTTTATTTTTAATGGAACTGAAAAATGAAGTGTGTGTGTCTGTGCCTGTTCAGGAAGAAGTTTCCTGCATATCGTTATACAAGACAAACTGACCTTTTCTCACTCTTATAATGAAAAGAAAAAAATATATAATTTCAAAATTACTTGGTGGCCTATTTTTTTCCTCAAAATCAGACCAAAACTTATGAAAACATTTCAAAGATTTTTCATTAGTAATTTCTAATCATTGAGAACATGTAAACGAAGATCAGAGGCTCAATTGAAAGGAAAGAAGGACATTGATGACTGTTTCAAAAGGGACTCTACTAGGAGTTGTAAATCATTAAAGAGGAGTGAGAAGCTTCGGCAGATGGACTTGGGCTGAGACTGTAGGTACTGACAGAGGCATCATTTGCAAGATAAATAGATGGATGGACAGAAACAGGGTAGTGTATGTTGTTAATTGGTGTGCATGTGTATTTATATTGGGACATGTTTGTATTTTCTGGCTCTGTCTGCTGAGGGTACCTAGAAGAGTACAACTCAATCCCAATGAGTGCTCTGGCATCCATACTTTGATTTCTAAACACCCCATGCACCACTAAATAGAGCTATAGCTCCTTGAAAACACGGCTGATTTGAAAACCGGAACAAGGAAAGCAGAAGATGAACCTGGGACGTTTTGTTATGCCAGAGAGTAGGGAGTTGCTCAGAGAATGATGGCAACACATCAAAAGACTTGACAGGGCTTGAAAGCTTGAAAGAGCTCTGTATGGCCCAAACTGGGCCAATGTGAATTACCAAATTATAAAAATCTCTGAGTCCATATTGATACAACTAGTAAGCGAGAAGGCATGCAGAAAAGAAGACTTTCCTACGGAGGAAAGTCAATTAAAAATGTATAATGAACAGAGATTTTTTAATAGATGACCATTGGTTAACCATCACAATAATAATAGATTTAATTGAAAACCATCAATGATCATTTGAGGAGTGGCAGGACATGTACACAACTGTCCAGTATCTCCCTGCAAGATAATTGCTAGTTATTAAGAAGACAATTTCAAGTGTATTGTGGAGAAACAGATATGGCTTTCACCAAGGGGTTGAAGCTAACATCACCAACCTGTGTTGGACATACCAGTTCTGAACTTACACACCCAGAAGGACACCCTTATCACCTCCGCCCAAGAGCAAGTGAGCTGGATGCATCCATGAGGAAGCCTCAAGCAAGTGCTCGCCAGGATACATGTTCTCTGTTTTTGACAGGCAGAGTGGACAGTGAGAGAGAGACAGAGAGAAAGGTCTTCCTTTGCCATTGGTTCACCCTCCAATGGCCGCCGCGGCTGGCGCACTGCGGCCAGCGCACCGCGCTGATCCGAAGGCAGGAGCCAGGTGCTTCTCCTGGTCTCCCATGGGGTGCAGGGCCCAAGGACTGACTCTGTTCTTTAAGAGCAGAAGTGGCATGGAAGATAAACTCAGGAACTGTTCTAAAGTAAAGGAAACTCAAGACATATGAAAACGGAATAAAGCCCAATTTTCTTTTGTTATAAAAGACATCACAGGAATGACTGGTAAAATCTGAAAGAATCCTGCAGATTGGACCACAGCATGATCCCAATGTTAACTTTCTGATTTAGATAACTGTACTCTATCAAGGTAAGATAATAGCCTATGCCTCAAAAAATACATCCTGATGTATGTAGAGATAAAGAGGAGGGCAAAAAAATGGATATAGAAAATGGAGTAGATGTTAATAATCTGGATAAAGAGCACAGAGACAGTCATGTCTGTAAGTCTGAAATTATGTCAAAATTAAAAGTTAAAAAGAAAAAGGTGAATATTGTATTCCTTTAAAAAATCATAACACTCTATGAGATTAATTCACAGGCTGTTCTGTGGTCTCACAATGTGATGTTATCTCTCCCCCCAATCAGAACAAGCACAGAATCTCACTTTTCTCTACTGAGTAGCCTGGCTCTCAGGTGAGGGATGGCACTCCTAATCCTCTCTAGTCAACCTATAACCCAACCTGTTAGCAATGATGGACCAACTAAACCAAGAGCAAACAGAAAGAGGGAAGGCCTGGTTCACACAGAAGCCTCCGAGCGTCCGCGGCTTCCATGACCATATCCCTTAGTCTTCAATAGGAACACTTGTGAGATGAAGGCCTATTTACAGAAGGTTGCACCAAAGGATGCTTCCTGCGGACAGAGAGAGGGCTTAAGCCTTACTTTCACTGCACCCAGCGAACCAAGTTTCAGGTCTCAGAGCAGAACAGCATTTAACCCACACAATGATTGTGGGGATTCCTTTACTACCAGAGGTGACCCTAGTACAACACAACACACTCCAACCTACCCGGATTAAAACAAGCAAAACACATATTTGTGGCCTCTCTAAGTCTTTAGGAATTCCGGTGGAGCTCTATCACTTGGGCTCCTAACCTACATGAGAACCATGCTAAACAAAAGTTGATTAAGAGAGAAAGAATAGGTAGCATCAGCCTGAGAGTGAATTTGCTGGCCTCTTAGTAGGCCTTGATTTCCTTGTGCTTTTCTTTGAGTGAGCCTTTTGTCAAATGACACATTCATAGAAGCAGCCGGTGCTGTCTAGGTTGCTCAACTGAGGTGCCTGGACATTCATGGAGATGGGAAGATCCCAGAGGGCACCTGCTAGAGGGATTTTTGGGGATAATATTGGGCATCCAGGATTTTTTTTCAATATTTGCTGTCTCCAAAGTAACTTAACAGTGGACTTGGATAGGATTTCAGGGATCTAGAATGGTCGCTAGAGCCCTCAGAGAAAGTTGCTATATTTGTGAAGAAATCTGCTGAAGTTTATTAACCCACCTATCTGTGGGCACTGGGAAGATTCTTCCAAAGGTTGAAAATTGTCCAAAAGAACAAAACAGTGTTTGTTCAAGAAATCTAGTAGTGTCGGGGTGGGCACTGTGGCATAGCAGGTAAAGCCACCACCTGCAGTGCTGGCATCCCATATGGTCACCGGTTTGAGTCTCAGCTGTTCCACTTCTAATCCAGCTCTCTGATATGGCCTGGGAAAGCAGTAGAGGATGGCCCCAGTGCTTGGGCCTCTGCTCCCACATGGGAGACCCAGAAGAAGCTCCAAGATCCCGGCTTCTGATCGGCATAGCTCAGGCCATTGCGGCCATTTGGGGAGTCAACCAACGGATGGAGACCTACTGTGAAGGGGTAATAACAGGTACTTGGGAGAAGTTAAATTTAGGTTTCCAAAGAGGCATTGAGTATATTCAATCAAAGGTGGGGTCAGAAGTTATAGGAAGTGCCTGGGGCAGCTCACAGGAAAGGAGGTACAGGGGAGACATAAAAACGCCAGCAGCAAACACTGAGCACGTGGGAACCTCCCAGATCTCAGCAGCAGACGCGGGGTAGGATGGGTTTGATAAGTCTGTCCCTCCAGATCCAAGGCAGATGGGAACACTGGAACCCAGTGGAGAGCTTGGGCTCCTGCAGGCATGTGGCTGGTGGGGGCAGGAGGCACTTAGTCTAAGAGGGCTCCAGGATGGCTTCCTTATCAGGCTGGGAGCACTCGGGCAGGGAACCCAGTTGATGGCTGTCACTTAGGCAGGTAGACAGGAATGTCGATGACTCTGTCCCTAAGCAAGTCAAGGCTCATCTTGAGGGTTTCCTTGGTGCCTCCGTCACTCCCCCGAGGGAAGTTCAGAACTCTTGGTGGCATCTTTCACTGTCACAAAGATCGAGGCATGCACCAGAGACGATCTTAGTGCTGAGATGCAGAGTCCCAAGTAATAAAGAATGACACCTCTTCCAGCACAGCCTTCTCACATCTCACCAGACATTCATGCAGGTAAAATAACAAAACCATAGCTACCATATCTACGAGAGTGTAGATAACTCTGTTTTAGAGGTGGCAGATTCATAGGAATTCTTATTATTGGTTTTGATTAACAGGTACTACTTTCACATTTTTGCGGGGCACAGTGCAGTACTTCAATGCTTCTTTTTTTTGTCCCTAGTGCCTTAATTTCTTCCCTCTGATTTTTAGGGAAAAACGGAGTTACAGGTAAAACTGCTGCTGCAGGAGGTTGGTGGCACACATTTTAACCAATGTTGAGTTGTCTGAATGTCAGTGGACTTGGAAGCGAATTCCTGGCCTGGGTTTCACATGGAACATTTGGGCTTCAGAACGTCATCCCCAGTTCCAGTCAACTGCTTTGTGGTGGCTGAACGTTTTAGAACTGCTGGTCTAGGGTGACGTTTATGCTTTCCAGCGTTGCTCCAATTCCATTTGGAAGCGTTTTGTCCAAGCTTGCAGGAACCAGAACTGCTTTTCCTTTGTTCTCAAATTTTATCTACACAAGATGTCTCAAGGCTCAGAGAGTCAGCCATCTTCGGCCGTCTCACTCTCAGGGCAGCTTTGGCAGAGACAGTCGCTCCGTAACGGCTGGAGTATGGAACACAGTTTGTAGCCCCGGCTGCTCCTTTTGTATAGTAGTACGTGGCGATCTTGCCAGTTCTGGTAAACAACATCCCAAGTGTTCCCCACAGCTTTCTAGAGGTTCCACATTACTTGGAGAGGGCTACTTTGTGCAAGTCCAGAATTCCAAAAGGAGGAGAGAGATCAGGATATGGGACTGCTTCCTCTGGTTCCCCTGATTCTTCAAGGTTTTCTATTGTTTATGACTTTAAGTTCAAGCCCACGTTTAAAAATAGCTGTGTAAAGTATCCTTTGCTTTCCCATTTCATGATAAATCACTCTCACCTGTTAAGCTTTCTTCCACAGTGCTGTTCCCACATTCCAAATTCCAATGTGGAACAGATGAAGTTTCGCTATTATTGCTTTCTGGAGTTGAGTGTGAATTAATACGAAGTTCATTTCTATCCTTACAAAGTCTCCTGATGGCATTGGCAACCCAGGGTAAGAACCAACTTGTTGATTAACTGAAGTGCTATCATGAGTGGTTCAGAGCGAGGAGCCTTATAGGATGAGTGGTCCTATATTAGTCAGCTTTGTTACTACAATAAAATACCCACGACATGGGACTTCCTAAAGAGAAAAGGCCTATTGGCTCACGCTGTTGGAGTCAAGTCCACGGGTGTGTCCTCTTAAGAGGGTGGCAGGGGGCAATGGCAGAGCATGGGGAGGAAGAATGGCATGGTGAACCAGGAAGCAGATGTAGCAGCTGGGCCCAATCCAGTTTGCCAAAATCACCCTGGCCTAAAGACCTCCCACCAAGCCCCGCCCCCCGCATTAAGTTCCCACCCTCCTGGTACTGAAGTCCTACATGACGGCAAGAGGCCAAATCACTCAAACCACAGCAGTGACAGCAGCCTGAGTTTCCACCCAAAGCCTTGCATTCACTCTTCTCCATGGAACTTCCTTCACCAAGAGGATAGCTGTTGTGCATTCCAGAACTTCCCGCATCAGTTGCCCCGCTGGAATTTCTAAACGGGTCTTGTTCATTTTGCCACCTTCCGCACTGTCCCTTGCAGGCGGGAGGTTTTATTTTCAGGGACAGGTGGTGCCAAGCCAAATTCCAGTGAGAGAGGTTTCAGGAGAGTTGTGTCACGGGTGCCACGGGTCTCACCCTTGCTTCTCTGCCATTTTATTGTGGCTGCTCCTCTGGTTCTTTAAAACTCCCACGGAGCCAAAGCCCACGAGCCCTCCCCGTCTTGTCTCCCATGACGCAGGTACTAGGGGACTCCAATCCGCTCCAGCACCACCCCTTGGTCTGGGGCTTCCCCACGGGCAGGGTTGCCTGGCAACTGCCATTGGGCTGGGCACCTGGTTCCAGGAGGCCCCCACAAGTGCTGGGGGCCATGCTTGCCCAGGCTGGGAGCATCCGGGTGGGGAGGTGGGGAGGAGAGGAGGATCGCTGAGCCATCTGCCTCCAGGGGAGGCCCCCCAGGTGTCGCTCCTGCCTCTGACATCACAAAGTGGGTTTACGTAATTTAATTACACACAGAGGGTACTCTCATGGTCACCGCAGACAACAGGCAAGACAAGCTGAGAACCCACGGCTGGATGAGTGGATATACAAAATGTGCGCACGCAGACAACAGAATAGCACTCAGCCTTAAAAAACGGAAGTACCGGTAACATGTTACGATGTGCATGAACCTCTAGGGCATTTTTCATTAGCCCGCTTGTAAGTCAAACTCGGGAGCCAGGAAGAAAAAACGGTTTGCCAGGAGTGGGGGTGGGGAGGCCGTCAGCATTCCACGGGCGTAGAGTATCAGTTGGGGAACGTGATGAAGGCCCGGAGAACGGTGACGAGGATGGCTGCACACCACTGACGATGACCTAATGCCCCTGGCACTAGAGAATGGCGACAAAACGGTCAGTTTTATGCTATGTATGTGTACCCCTTGTATGTTTCGCCATACACATCCATGCACTCCACACGTGCCCAGGGGGACAACTCCTGTATACATCAAAGGAGGGCTGGACCTTCGTGCGTCGGAACCGAACCCCGACTGCTCACCACTGTGGAAAACGGCCACGCGGAGGTCGATGCCACTCACAGTGCCTCAGTCCCCAGCCCCAACGTCCCGTACCCGGCAGATTCTCAGTGCGCATGTCACAAAAGTCTCACCGCGGCACCTGACGGCGCCTACGCGGTGGCTTCTGACGTCACTGAGCCTGACCCTTTTGCAAGAACTGAAGTTCTGGGGGTGCAGATCTGGTAGTAGTTTGCTTGCTCCCCTAAATAAGGGAGCCCTTTGGCGGGAGGCCAGAAAGCCTCTAGCTCTCAGTAGTGCTAGAACACGCACGCACACACGTAAAAGAATCAAATTCATGCCACCCGGTAATAAACTCAGACACAGAGCACATCTCTTCAGTCATGGGAATCTCTGTATCACGTCAAAAGAGATTAGACTATGACAGCCGAGGGCACAGGGTATCCATCCCAATTACCCCTGTGTCCTTTCTCCACTGAGACCCTTCTTCTTTGCATCTCAACACTGGGGCATGATTAATATTTTACATACTGTCCAAAAGGGGAATGTGACTTACCAGAAACCAGACTGAACATTTCAAACACAGATCATCCTTTGCCAAGAGAAAATCCTGCCCAGCTGTAGATTTCTCATTTGCAAAACATAAGCGCAATGAAATTCCATTACTTAGAGAAACTGGCTGTTCCACCAAACCCTTGGCAACAGAGGCTGTACTTATCTTTTTGAACAATAGTCTCAGAAAATGTATTCATTCTCAAAAAAAAAAAAAAAAGATAAATGCATCTGGGCCCTATTGAAAGCGCTCTCACTCATGATAATTCTTGCTAGGGGAAAAAACACTCCCCTGACCTGGGAAGTAGAAAGACTGACCCTACAGCACACAGCAGAAAGAGCTCCAAGTTCAAGAACTCTTCAAAGAGTCCAAGGCAATGTAATGATATTAATAATGTCCTTAAAACCAAAGCAAGCATCCTTTTAATATGCAGCTTCCCGCACTGCATCCCCTCATCCCCCGCCCCCATCAGAGGAGAGATCCTTACACCCTGACTCTTAGAATTCATTTTCCCAGGAGATTTTAACTGTGCTTTTTCTTTTTCTTTTTTTTTTTTTTTTTTTCCCTGAGGACATAAATTATCCTGACGCACACGGCACTGCACGTTACGGAATTCATCCAGATGGGCTTGGAAAAGCCAGTCTGTTCTCTGCCTTCCTGAAACTCCGTTCCCCCAGGAGAAGTATGGGCCACATTCCACAAGGGGTGCGAGCTTCGCCTGGGGCTCAGTGCACCGTCGCGGCTCTCGTTCAATCCAGAGTTTTGAAGCGGCCCATGAGAACACTGGTGCTATGCAAATGCGTGTGGAACAGCAAACCCCATGGGGACAGTGCTGTTTTTCTCTTTTCCTACTGAGTGCACTCCACCACGGCCATGGTGAGATTCTTGTGGGATCAAGCAAATCATCCTGGATTTCCATATTTACCTTTTCCTGAACAGGAAAGGCAACCAATGGAAGCCCATGGATGTTCCCATCAAAAAGTAATCAAAATGGTCAGAAACACCTGCATAAAAATAGTCATTCATATCAAACTGTGTGATAAGAGCCCATACTAGGTTACAGCAAATAACTCTGTCCCACTCAGCAACTTGGAACAGCCTAGACCATGGCACAATCCTATTCCAGGGTATTCTATGATGATGGGGCCAAGCAATCTACTTCTCCCCATCCCCAGGGATATTTATAAACCTGGTATATAAAAGTTTGAAATATGAGTAAACAATGGAAAACGAAGGAGTCAATGACAACAGGAGTGAATTCTAATATCAACCTTCGCCCGCACATCCCTGGACAACCAAGGTATATAACTGACACCAGGTAGAGAAGACAGGCAGAAGAGAGCTCCATGCATTTGTAGAAATAATTGTGTGCCATGAGCCCTCAAGACAGGGGAATGCCGCCGAAGCTGACACCATGTACCCTGGTAACCAACCAACGTGAAGCGTCACAATTTGTACAACAGGGATTGCTCATCTGGTTCTAACTAACACACAACCCTCCGATGGTTTTTGCACAAAGCTATAACTGAAGCATACAAAACAGATGCAAGTCCGCATGAAAGGAGCCAAATTGTGAACATGCCACTCATAATCCAGCTTCTCTATATTTAACAAAAACTTAACACCAAGGCAGTCAACACTCTGTCTGGTCCCACACAATGGGCGAAAGCGAGCCTCCTGCCCAACCATCTACCCCTTCAGGCCTCCCTCCGCCAACACACGTCCTGCTTTGAGCTTGACCAAGACAGGATGGCATTCTGCCTATTAAAAGACATGGGCCGGTGTTCACATACCTCAATAATCCTGTCGTGAATTTGCAGGCCTCCTTCTTTGGCTGCAGGCCCACTGTCAACTATTTTGGACACAAAGATTCCTTCACTGGATGATCCATCTTGGGTGTCCTTTGGGTTAAAAAAACACATACATGACCGCTAGGCACTAAGTCGGGCATAAGAACAAAGCTTATACTCTTGAAACAGTCATTCCCTCTTGCTCTGTCAGAAGTGGCAAGAGGGTAATTGTTTCTCCTAATTTGGTTTAAACTAAAATTAATACATACATATAGTAAAATATTTCAAACCATGCAACAGATATAAAATGATGAGTCTGCCATCCCTAACCCAACCAGCTTTCTTTTCCTAGATAACATCTATTTGAGTTTATGCATCCTTTCTAAAAGATTTCAATGTATCACCTTGCTAAATATGTATTTGCTCCTGTTTTATGATCAAACATGGGACTATGCTGTTTCCACTCTTAGGTCCTTGTGTCCCTCATTTAACTCTAGAAATATGGTAGATCTTCCACTATCAATCCCCACGTGTCTATCCTACTTCTTTAAGTGGCTGAATCCCAGCATATGGATAACTGGCATTGTTTCCAGCTGTTGCTCCTAAAGACAATGGTGAGATAATACACTCCTACTTGCATTTTGAAATGTCTCTGCTACTATACATCTAGGGCAAATGCCTAGCAATGGAACTACTGGGCCAAAGGATATGTACATTTGCTAGATAGTGAGTGACAGACTGCCTGCAGAGAGTTTGTACTGATAGTTTATCAGTCAAGGTTGTTTCTCCTCATCCTGAAATGCACAGTGAATTGCTCGGCTTGTTGCTATCTAATCATCTGATTCTAAAAACATGCACTGAAGTATATTTTTTTCATTCTGATTTGTATCAGAAAAGCTCACCACCGCTATCCCAGTCCCAATACATTCTGATCTCCTACCAATCTTCTCGAATCCCTTTAGATGTTGAATTAAACAACAGGATGGAAACTTTCTGGGAAAGAAGACAGCTCCTTCCTTTCCTTAAATTCAAAAGGCTCCCACAAGCTCATAAAAAGCCCTCACAGCTTGTCCGTAAACTTCTTCCTAAGCAACTCTCTGACAAATCCTCTCCAAGTCTGAAGATTAAATTTCTAGTGATTAACAGATGGATTTATAAATCGAATGGCACAAGCATGCCTTGTTTCCAAACAAAATCATTTCAAGAGTAGGTTCTGAATGTTCCACAAAACTCCAGAATCTACCACCATAGTAAAGTCCTTGCCATAATGCCCTAAAAACTCTGTCTCAATTATACGAATTCAGCATAGACATATACAAAAATGCCATTGTTAAAAAAATAACTATACAATCAACATTTTCCTCTTCAAGCAGGAAACACAAAACAGAATCTTCTACGTTCTCAAGAGGGAAAGGCAAGACTCTGAAGCAGGATCAGTCCGTCCCCAGGCAATGCAACAGCAGCAACTGGGGTTGGGAAAATGCACATTCCTCGGCCTGTCTCTCCTTCTCCCTCCCTCTCTGCTCCCCCAAATACAGACACACACTAAAATACTACATGACTCATCAAAGGAAACCAAAATCACGACCCAAAAAGAGCATTAAGTGTTTTTCCCAACATTTATCCCCACATGACAAAGATATGTCTCTCGCTGCCATCTGGATTCCATCAGCACTCTCTCCAGAGCAGGGCCAGCAGTACTGTGGGTGCTGTGTTAGATCAGCTAGCCTCAAAGGGCATCCCTGCTCTGCATCACTGTGTTTTGCATGGGCCTAGTGTCCTAACCTTTTACCGTCTGATGATCTGTGTGCCTCCTTTCTTTCTCACAGGAGAGTGGCCCACAAATGCACCCATCTAGGGGCATGCCGGTAGCTCTCCGTGTGGATACCTCAAATGTAAGTACAAAGTTTTGCAACACGTCTATGTACTGGGAGCATGCTATGCACCAAGCACACCGTGATTGCTCTAATGTGCTTCATTTAATCTTCACAACTATGGTTAAGTGGGGAGTGTCACTATTAGCCATTCCACAGATAAAAAAAAAAAAAAAAAACAGATCAACAGAGGTCAAGTAAGGTACCGTGGTCACGGTCTCATATCTACAGGGTGGTATGGTTTGGTTTCAAATGGAGTTGAAGTTGGTTCTCTTGATCTGCATATGCCATGTCTCCCAGTGAGAAAACTCTCAAAGTACACATGGATCCAGAACCCAGCACTTCAGGCTATGGAACATTCCACTAGAGGAACCTGAAGTGTGTCTCAGTGGACCACAAAGGATTTACGAGCCAGCTTGGGTTCCCTAAGAGGTGATGTCAATATATCAAATGCAAAGAGATCTGTGTTTATTCTGATTTAACCACTTTACATTTCTTGGCTGGGGAGGAAGAAGGAGATAACGGGATAGGGTTTTGGCTTTGGTTTATTTTGCAAAACATACTGTACATAAGTAATCATACTAAGGGAACATTAGAAAGTTCAAGTAAAAGTCAGAGAGAAACAGGCACAACCCAACACCAGAATTTAGGTTAAAGTAGGGGGCAGACAGAACACAAGAAACAAATGACAAAAAACAAACAAACAAAAAAAAACCCCGAAAACACAAAATCAAAGAGAACCAGATCAAGTCCACTCTGAACAGCTAGATTTTCCTCTTAAAAGACATCCCACTTTATTCTTAGTTTGTTTGGCTCCTCTCCTCGCACATTTTCAGTTAGAGCTATTCATCAAGGTGAACTAACATGACTTGGGATTTATTCTGCTTTGCTGGCTTGAGTCAAAGAAAAATGAAAGGGATTGTTCTCATCCCAGGGCACCTGACAATAAAGTGCACTTGCCAAGGGCTTAAGGGAAGGATCTGATACACAGGACTGGCTGCTGTCTCTTTAGCGATCTGCAAACTAGTGATTGAATGATGTGATTTTGCTGAGAGCATTAATGTACTGCATCACACAATGAAAAGCCCATGTCAGAACCCCCCAGCTGGGCTATTTCACAAACCAACCAAGCATCCAGCACAGGAATTCCTTGGAAAACACACACATCATTTGTACTGTGTTCTACTTCCAGTAACTCACAATGTTGTGCACTGTTGCTCATCTTGGCTTTTTGTGTGTACTCAATGACCTGCCAGATTTTCCAGGCAACAGTACAGAATACATTGAGGTTTCATTATGCTGTTTCTGCTAATCAGGCTGAGTTGTTTCTTTTGTGTGTGTATTTTTTTTTTTTTAATACTGTGGCGAATACATGCATCTGGAAGTAAAGTTTCTTCTGGGGCCGTGCATGCATTTCTTACAAAAAGATCATATGAACTGAGAACACTTGGGAAAACTACAAAATCAGATCTGGCTTATACATCACCCCCCTCTGCACAGCCAGCACCTTCTCATCCTTAGGAGCCGGCTCAGTGTCTCCTCCTCTCCTTCCTGACTACCTAAGCTAACGGGGCCCTTCGCTTCTTGGTACCTGCCATATGCCATTTCCCCACTTCCTTCCTTCATCACCTTCTCCCAGTCTACAGTGATCAGGTTTACTTGTTTCTTGTCTGATGTCCCCTCCACTCTAGGACAAACCTCAGTGACCACAGGGACCCAAGTCTTTCTGGCCTCCACTGGACTTCTCAGCTCCTAGCAGATAGCCTCATTTATTGAACAAGCAAATTCGATTTTCCTTCCCTTTCCTTTGACTGTTTTCCTTTGAAGCAAACGAGGATATGGTCAGCAAAAGCAAAAGGCAAGGGATTCGACAGTCCCCTGGAACAAGGGTGAGATCCTGAGCTGCACCCTGCAGTGAGTTCACAGGGTCCTTCAGCAGGCCCTGTTCTTGCAGTTAAGTTGACAGATTTGAATGTGTCTGCTTCGAGGAGGGGCTGATGAAGAACAGGGTGGGCAAAAAGCGAGACGACCTGCAAAGGAGGCCTTTGCCCCCAACTGAGGAAGGTGATCACAGAGAGGACCCCAGGACCGCACTTCTGGCCAGGCCACCCCACCCCACCCCAGAGGAGTGTGGCTGAGTGCTTTGTTCCAGCTGCTCCTCCATCACCTGCCTTCACTCAGTCCAGTCGCTACACAATCAGAAATGCGGCCTCAAAGACAAACAGTAGGAAGTAGCATTGCATTAGTAGGATAATGCTGTTTTAGGAGACCAAGACAGTGTGAAAATGTCAGCTAAACAATCCACTCTTTAATTACAGAGATCTGAATGAAGTGAACAAGGGCTCCAAATGCACCCCCCCCCCCATAACCTTAACCTCTCTTGCAGCTACACCAGGGAGAGGGAAAATGCACTTTAGTAATTAACATACCACGCACGGCCGGCCACCAATAATATTGAATCCCAGGGAGCCGGAGTCCCGATGCAGCACAAGAGTCAGGCTTTTGGTTTCTTCACCCTGCAAGGAAGAAACAGCAAATAGATGGTAGGAATTTCCTAAGTGGACTCAGGGACTACGGAAGTAATGGCTACAAATCTTCAAGCTTGTGGCAAGTTTAAGCAAGGGGACATTCGGGACCCAGTCTGAAATTCAAGGCTCCAGATACTGTCCAGCCTTGGATCTACCACGTAAGGATGTCTGGAGAGGACCCCACATGCCTCAGGAGCAGTTTCTATGAGTGACACTGTGGCGTGCAAAGGCACCTCGCACCCCCCCCCCCCCCGTCCCCCGTCCCCCCTGCAACTGGGCCAGCAAACGCCCGCTGTCTACACGGCCGCCTTCTGTCTGTCTCAACCATTCTCAACAGCAGCATTCATGGCATGTCACGGAAGGCTTCGGGGTGCGTGCATGGCCCATCAATGGTCATCTCTGTTTGGGAGGACTTGGAGGGGCGGGGGTGTGCGTGAAAAGTCAGATGCAAACATGGAGAGAAAACAGAAAATCTGGAGTCTTACTGAAAAGGGGAGGGGGGTGTTCTCACAAAGTCATTACTGTGCAATCCATATGAAACGCAGAGCTGTTTGACACAAAACACTCTGTTTAAGGCTGGTCAGTGGGAAACCCTTTAAATCAAACAAGTAGAAGTCACCCAGGCAGTCACACAGGCATAACATTCAACCGTGTGAGGGGGTGCAGACGTCAGGGCACCTCAAGTAAGACAGGAATAAAAATAGATTGATCCCCGATGTGAAAACTATCACTTAACATTCTGTGATACAAACATTAAACTCACTGATACACCTCTGAAGTGTTCCCAGTTACAAATATGATACCCAGAACTTCACATGTACTATGAACTTGCATTTGCTTCTCTGGCTTGTTCAGTTTAAACATGGCACTTATTGTAAATATGGTATTCTTGGAAGGGGGAAAGAAAGAGAACAGGGTGGGGGAGAGGGAGAGGGAGAGAGAGAGATTACGATCGAGATCTACTATCTGCCAGTTCATTCCACAAATGACTACAGCAATCAGGGTTACTAAGCAAGGCCAGAGCCAGGAGCCACGAATTCCACCTGTGTCTCCTACTGGGATGGTAGGGGCCTAAAGACTTGGTCTATCTTCTGCTCCTCCCAGGTACATTAGCAGGGAGCTGGATTGGAAGCGGAGCAGCTGGGACCCAACAAACCAGTTGTAGGCAGCAGCTTAACCTGCTGTGTCACAATGCAGACCTTTCTTTTTTTCTTTTTTATGTTTTTCAATAAACAATATTGCCATCCCAAGAATCGAACAGTGCTATCAATCTTTGTAACTAATTGGGGCTACTACAAAGGCAATTACTTTCACTGCTGCAACAGAATAAAAAGTTCAGAATGAGTCTTTGAGATCTGAGGATGCTGACTCGCAAATGAAAGAGTTTATATCTTTCTGCTTTGGACACTGAAAGTCTTAGTAAGTCCATTTCATGCTCTGCTACCTTATAGAGATAAAAAAGACATACATGGGAGCTGGAGCGAGTTATCTTACATGTCATACATGCCTGGCTCTCACAACTCATCGGTGATCAAAACTTCACAGTTACATAGTAATCCGAGGGAGATGGCTTCAGTTTGATAATCTCAAATGATGTAGAAAGAAGAACGCACAATCAGATGAACACAAAATTGAGTTGAAAATCTGTGATAACTTCTTATTCAAAAAAAAAGAAAAAAAAGAAAATGGTTCTTACTACACTACATTAACAACAGTAGCAGCTAACATTTATCGGCTGATTGCTCTGTTCTAAAAGCTATACAGGGTTTAAATGTTTTGCTTCATCCAATCCATCTTACAAATGGGCACTATATCCTTGTGATATAAGTGGGGACACTGAGGGAGAGTGATTGCAGAAAACTGTCCCATGTCAAAGAGAAGGAAAAAAAAAATCAAGCTGAGATTCAAACCCATGCGCTCCAATTCTAGGCCCTAATCACGCTTCTATACTACTCCCTTTCAGTGTAGAATATAGAAAATACTCCCATGTAAACTAGCAGTATCTTAGTCCTCACCCTAGAGGGCTCGACGTTGAAGTTCCAAGAAGAAAGTCATTCAGGTATGGCTTACTTGGGAAGCCAACATCTTAACAAAATTTCAAAGACCCAACCTCATGAAGACATCTAGGTCCAGCTTTTGGCCTTAAGGATCTCTCTAGGTGGGGACAAATGAGACCATCCTTGAAACAGCATTCCTCAGCCACTAGTAGCTTGCACAGACGGTTCTGGAACAACCCAGTTGCAATTGCGGGGGAGGGTGGGAAACAAGACAGCGGTTCTTATTTTCTACAAGCGCCTTGAACTTGTCCACTGTGCAGGGGGAGACGTTGGCTCTAGGCTGCAAGGACTCTTTTGGAGCTGATCTACAGCGATAAAGCAACATGCAGAAGATTCTCCACAGGAAGCTGGGAAGGATCAAGTGTGAGAAAAGTTCAGGATGAGCTGAGCTCCTTGCATTTCTCCAGTTCATTGCCAAAGGTCAAAGTTGAACACGCCGAGCTTAACTGTGGCTTTCCCTCTCCACTCTCCTGTCCCCAAACAACCTTAACAACTTCGGCTTAATTTCTAATTTTTCAGAAGAAATATGAATAGAGAGTTGAAGCACTACAATCACACCACATGCGATTTGTTGGTATTGACTTCTGTTTAAACACTTGGCCTGCTCCCAGGCTCAAAACATTTCCTGTTAGAGGGTATTTAAATGATCATTTAATTATATCCTACCAAATGAACAAATGGGATAAGGACCATGGTTCTCATCAATGCTGCTTTCCCAACTGCTAACGCTGCCTTAACAGTGGTGTCTTTGATTGGAAGGAAACTTTACTAATACTGGTTCTTTGGGGTCGTTTTCCTTAACACATGCTTCATAATTTTCTCAATATAAACACCTGATAAACAGCTGCTTTTGAAATAGGCATGCAGCAGCCCAACTGGTCTAGGACTGGGTAGTTAGAGTTTTTGAAATTTAAACATCCAGGGGCAGGCTTTGGTACCGAGTTAATCCACTGCTTGGGATGCCTACATCCATACCAAGTGCTTGGGTTCAAGTCTCAGTTCCACTTCTAACCCAGCTTCCTGCTATCGTGTACCTGGGAGACAGCAGGTGATGGCGCCAAGTATTTGGGCCCCTGTCACCTCCATGGGGCATTTAGATTGAGTTCTGGATTCCTGGCTTTGGTTTGGCCTATCCCTGACTGTTGCGGCCATGAGGGTGGAGGAGCGTGAAGCACTGGGTGGGAAGATCTCTCTCTTCCTCTTGCTCTCATTCTCTTTCAGATACAATGAAAACAAAGTAATAATTTTTAAAAAGTGGACATCCAGTGACCCAAACTGAAGCATTTTCTTCCCTAAATCAGAAAGGAAGCAAAGGCTACAACAGCTAAGAAGCCAGCAGGTCCTGCTCCCAGGAAGCTGGCGCTCTGCCTGGCCAAGCGCTCCCCAGCTTTGTCACCTGTGGGGCAAACACAAGCCCCCTCGCCACCCTGCAAGCCCTCATTTCACTCATCCGCTGCGGCCTCCTCCTGGGATCTTAGCCCAGAGTTGCTCCCCAGAGGCAGGAGCCCTTTACACACAGTGTGCACCCTTGAAAATGGTCAGAGGACAGAAATCCACAGAGTCCGTCACTCAGCAGCGACACAAGGCTCACTCTGAAGCGGTGAATCTTTGAGTTAAAGTCCCTTTCATTTTTTTTTTTTTCCCAAGAGCAAGCACTTCAAACGTCTAAAGTTCGTTCCTTCAGGAATTTTTCTGAAAAAAACACAAAAACCCTGCAGGTGTGGTAGGCACTTAATCTATGGCCAATAAATGCTGGATAAATCTGCACTCTCATTTCATCCCAACGACTGTCGTAGCTGCTGCCAGAGCATACTCCCATTTTAGGGATGCAGCAATCAAGGCTTAGAGGAGGTTAGAAGATCCCATCCTATCGAAGTCCCGTGAGAGGGGCCAGCACTGGGCCACACTGGGTTAAGCCACTGCCTGTGATGTTGGCATCCCATACGAGTGCTGGGTGGAGACCAGGATGGAGTTCCAGGCTCCTGGCTTTGGCCTTGGACAGCCCTGGCCTTGGAGACTATTTGGAGAGTGAACCAGCCACCTCCCTCTCTCTGGGTAACTCTTTCAAATAAATAAATAAAAATAAATAAATCTTTTTTTTAAAAAAGTACCTCAACAATAGGGCCAAGGGTGCGCATGAACCCCAATATTGCCAATTTCAGGGTCTGAATACTAACCATACTCAACAAACTCACTCTATTCAGGAGCCTGGAGCCTGCCCACTGACCCTAGTAGCACCCAGCTCTAACCCATGCCTGTTGACGTCACCCCTCTCCTGATCCACCTGCAGCAAGGACATGGGCATGTGAAAACAGCGAGCTGACAGCAACACTCTAGGTGTAATCTCTCTGCTCAGGATTCAACTCTGCACTCACCACCCTCCCAGGACCTGGGGCTGCTGCAGGGCCCGGTCTCACACACACAGAGGCTGCACGGGGTCTCTGCCCGCTTAGGTCCCTGTAATTATACACAGGGAACGGGTGAGAAAGATGGCCACGCAGGTCCATCTGGTAGTTATTTTCTTTACAAGACTAATCATTATGTTACACCACTTCCCCCTTCTTATTGGAACCACTTTGTTAAGACACCATTAGTCAAAGGGAGACAGTGGCTAAGCCACGACTAAACAGCTCGGGCGAGCAAAGCACAGAAAGATTGCCCTGTGTTTTCAAAGGCAGAGTCGGGATCTGAGGCCCTGGCTTGTAGCTATTCAGCTTTACACTTGCACCACAGTGCCTGGCCCCTGGAAAGGAAGATGGCAAGGAACTCAGGCACTCGGAAGGTTTCACGCAGCTCCTCCCATGAGCTACGCTTACAATTTCTAGGACAAAAGTGAAAGAAATGAGGCACTTTCCATGCAAGACGCCATCTCTTTATTCCTTTGTATTTAGTTCATCTGAATTTCCTTTATAGTCAGAATCTGTTTGGTTTTATACTTTGTGTGCTCCACACTGGATCTTTGAAAGTGGAAATTAGGGCATGGGGTGAAGATCTTTCTTTACTATGGACCAGAGGCCAACAGACAAGTCAAAAAGGAGCCATGAGAGGAGGCTGGGTAAGTTGTTTGACT
This sequence comes from Lepus europaeus, assembly GCF_033115175.1. Lineage (NCBI taxonomy): Eukaryota > Metazoa > Chordata > Mammalia > Lagomorpha > Leporidae > Lepus > Lepus europaeus. The sequence continues at coordinate 47,989,067 of NC_084835.1, forward strand.
TTATGGAACTTCTTGATTTTTTTTTTTTTTTTTTTTTACAGGCAAAGTGGACAGTGAGAGAGAGAGAGACAGAGAGAAAAGTCTTCCTTTGCCGTTGGTTCACCCTCCAATGGCCGCTGCTGCCAGCGTACCGCGCTGATCCAAACGCAGGAGCCAGGTACTTCTCCTGGTCTCCCATGGGGTGCAGGGCCCAAGCACTTGGGCCATCCTCCATTGCACTCCCAGGCCATAGCAGAGAGCTGGCCTGGAAGAGAGGCAACTGGGACAGAATCCGGCGCCCCGACTGGGACTAGAACCTGGTGTGCCAGCGCCGCTAGGCGGAGGATTAGCCTGTTGAGCCACGGCGCCAGCCCGCTTCTTGATTTTTTTAATCTGTAACATGGAGGGTAACAGGTGATGGGCAGGACTGTCTACCTTATAGGGCCTCTCTGAGGATTAATTAACTATGTTCATGCCACACGGCGCTCTTCACACACAGTGCTCTGCATATGTAATGAGACTTCAGAGGGGACTCTGCCCCAACAAACCACACTTTTCTCTCGTTTTGGGAGCAGTGTCTGAGCTTGAAGTCAGGTGACACCGGGTTCAAGCCCCAGCTCTACACTTCGACTCCAGCTTCTGTCCTGAATTTAGCTCTATTATAATGTTTTAATTAAGTGATTTACTTATTTGAGAGGCAGAGACAGAAGGAGTGAGTTCCATCTGACTGTTCACCCCCCAAATGCCCACAATCACGGGGGGTAGGCTGAGGCCAAAGTTGGGAGTTGGGAACTCAGACTACACCTCCCATGTGGGTGACAGAGACCCAATTATTCAAGCCATCACCACTGCCTCCCAGGGTCTGCATTAATAGAAACCTTAAATCAGGACCCAGAACTGAGATTCAAACACAGCACTCCAATGTGGGATGTGGTACCTTTTGTTAAAAAAAAAAAAAATGAAAAGCAGAGTGATAGAGAAGGAGAGTCATAGAGAGACGGAGAGAGAGAGAGAGAGAACTTCAATCTAATGGTTCACTCCACAAATGCCTACAATAGCTGGGGTTCAGCCAGGCTGAAGCCAGGAGCCTGGAATTCCATCCCAGTCTCCCTCAAGGGTGGCAGGGACCCAAGCGCTTTGGCCATCATTTGCTGCTTTCCGAGGTGCGTTCGTAAGGAGCTGGATCTGAAACAGAACAGCCAGGGCTCGAACTGGTGCTGTATTATGTGATGCACAGCCTAACCTGCTCCGCCAGCCCCGAAAATCTTAACCTGGTGTCTTAATCCCTAGGTCAAATGCCCACCCCTATAACATTTTATTTGTCCCTCTCACTATAATAAAAAAAGTGTACCTAATGAATAAGTTGGAGAAACTAATGTGTATAAACATGAAGCACCCTGAGATGTATGACATCTAGTGGAACTCAACAAATATTATTTCCTTTCTTTTTAAGTTCCTTGGACCATAATCCAATGCACAATTGTCTTATAAATAGATTCTTACTCAATAAATATTTTTCCAGAGAGGCTAGCAATCATTTCTGAACAGAGAAAGAACCAACTCATAGATAGAACAGAATGCCCCATTCAAATCATCAAGTTATGCTCATTTAATCCAGTAGCTGAGTTCCATGTTTGTAAACCAAATCCCAATTTTCTTTGCCAATCACTGAAATGGAATAGAAAAGACAGCCTACAGTTCTAATTGCTGAGGCTAGGCGCACTGTGGAGTGGCCGTTCGCTGAAGCTTTTCAGACACACAAAATATATGGAACAGTGAACACTCAACAGATACGTTTCAGAATGGTCAGAGTGGCTGCACATCTGGAACACCTTGTGATACAACTGTCTATTCAATTTGGTTATTTCCAGTGCTGAAGTGGGCAAAAGACTATCTGGGATTTGGGGCTTTCTATAACTGTCTCTGGGTGGATCTAGTTGAAGAAAAATAAAGTTTGCTTCCCCAAAACCTGGAAACAATTTTGTTAAGGCAGGCGGCGGGGGTGGGAGGGTGTCACAGAAATATCCATGCTCTTTCCTTTAACACAAGCCTTCTCTGGGTGAGCAACACGCAAAGCTTTTTTTTTTTTTTTTTTTTTTTTTTTTTTTTTTTTTGACAGGCAGAGTTAGAGAGACAGACAGAGAGAAAGGTCTTCTTCCCGTTGGTTTACCCCCCAAATGGCTACCAAGGCCGGCGTGCTGCGGCAGGCGCGTCGCGCCGATCCTAAGCCGGGAGCCAGGTGCTTCCTCCTGGTCTCCCATGGGGTGCAGGGCCCAAGCACTTGGGCCATCTTCCACTGCCTTCCCAGGCCACAGCAAAGAGCTGGCCTGGAAGAGGAGCAACCGGGACAGAATCCGGCACCCCAACTGGGACTAGAACCCGGGATGCCAGCGCCGCAGGCAGAGGATTAGCCTAGTGAGCTGCAGTGCTCTCTGGGTGAGCAACATGCAAAGTTTTGATAGCTGATGCAGACAGTCCTTTCAATCTAAAATCATCCACCAAACAATATATTCCCAAGAGCAGCCAGTGCCCATGGCAATGGAACTGTGCCTGGGACACAGCCCTGACAAGGCAGCCTCCTCCGATTATTTGGTTACAGCTGTGACAAATGCTATGCAGGAGGCGTTGAGTGTCAGAGGGAGTGTCAGGGCAGCAGGCATAGTCTGTGAGATCAGAGTCCACCTGGCTTCCTGATGGAGGTGATGCTGGAGATGAGAGGGGAGGGACAGAAAGAAACATTATCTGGTGAAGAGAAAACCATACACGTGGACAGAAAGACTGTGGGCGAGAGGGAGGAGTGGGTAACTGGTAAGTTAGTGACGAGTACATGTAAAGACTGTGCCAGGTAGGGAACAGAGCAAGTACAGGGGTCCAGAGGCACAAAGGAGCTCGGGAAACCCTCACAGACCAGTGAAGCCAGGAAGAACTAATACAGGGAAGAAGACTGGGGGCAGGGGCCAGCGCTGTGGCGCAGCTGGTTAAAGTCCTGGCCTGAAGCGCCAGCATTCCATATGGGCGCCAGTTCTAGTCCTGGCTGCTCCTCTTCTGATCCAGCTCTCTGCTGTGGCCTGGGAAAGCAGTAGAAGATGGCCCAAGTGCTTGGGCCCCTGCACCGCATGGGAAACTGGGAGAAAGCACCTGGTTCCTGGCTTTGGATCGGCACAGTTCCAGCCATCTGGGGAGTGAACCATCGGATGGGAGACCCCTCTCTCTCTCTCTCTCTCTCTCTCTCTCTTTCTGTAACTTTGTCTTTCAAATAAATAAGATAAATCTTTAAAAAAAGAAGAAGAATGGGGCAGAGGAAGGCCACCAGAGCACAGCAGGACTTTGTAGCCATCCTAGAGAAACATGAAGGCGCACAGCTTTAAGAAAAGGCAGCAGCAGCAGATTTGCATTTCTAAGACATCACTTCTAATGTTAGGTAAAGAATGAAATGAGGGCCTTCGTTGTGGCTCAGTGGGCTAATGCCCTGGTCTAAAGTGCCGGCATCCCATATGGGCGGCAGTTCAAGACCCAGCTGCTCCACTTCCGATCCAGCTCTCTGCTATGGCCTGGGAAAGCACCCATACTCGCATGGGAGACCTGGAAGAAGCTTCTGGCTCCTGGCTTCAGATTGGCGCAGCTTCGGCCGTTGTGGCCAATTGGAGAGCAATTCGAGAGTGAACCAGAGGATGGAAGACCTCTCTCTCTCTCTCTCTCTCTGCTTCTCCTCTCTCTGTGTAACTCTGATTTGCAAATAAATAAATAAATCTTTTAAAAAAAAAAGAATGAAATGAAGGTGAGCAGGAAGATGAGCAGAGGGAACATGTATGGTTTGAGCAAGGGATGGTGGTGCCTGAGACCAAGGCTCTAGAGGACATTCTGCAACCTGTGCTGGTACTTCTGATGACTGCGACTTGGGACGTGTCACCAGCAACTAGAAGGCAGGTAGAGGCTTAGGATGTTGCTGAAAATCCTACAATGCAAAGAACAACCACGCCCTCCACCCTAACAGCACCACACACAACCAAGGCTCACTCGGTCCCAAATGTTAACAGTCTGAGGATGAGAAACCCTGGTTTAGACCAAAGCGACCACTGGAATGACTTACGGATCTATGAATAGATTCAAGGAGGTAACCTCCCCAGGAGGTCATGGCCAGCTGGATACAAGGGTCAAAGACCAGAAGGTGTCGAGGAGGAGTCTCAAGTTTCTCAATAATCCCAAAAGAAGGAACATCTGGGATTTTTCCTTGCCCGGAAAGCAAAAGAAAGGCTTTGTCTGGAATGCTCTTCCTCTTGGAATCAGGTGCGTAAACCAGGGAGGGAAACTGAGGCCGGGCGCAATATTCTTTAAGTTACTCAATGTAGCATCGCCAAGTGTGTGGCAACCCAGACAGACACGGTCTCGGTGAGGTCAGCCACGCCTTTGTGGGCCTTGGATACCTGTCATGGAACCGCCGGAGAGTTTTCAATCACTATCCTGGTCTCACAACATTTAGGAAGGGCTGTTTAGACAACAACCAGAGAAAGTGTGGAGAAGTCCAACACCTGTTTGGTCTACCTAGTAACCCAAAGGACCCATGTGGCCTGGGAGCTCCCTGGAAATGCAGAATCGCAGGCCCCAGCCTCCAGCGGATCAGCACCTCTAGGGATGAGACTGGGAGAGCTGGGTGTTGACAGCTTCCCAGTGGTTCCCATCATGCTGAGGTTACAGCTCTCATTTAGAACAAAAGAAACCATCTATGCGGGTACAGCACTGACAAACCCTAAGCACTCTGTGCAGCAGGTGTCAAAAAAAAAAATTGAAATCAAAGCTAATTTAAGGAAAGCTGCATCATTCAGGAAATGAGTTCTAGGCTGTTGAAGAGCTTGTACTGAAAACCTCCTGCGTGTTTCTGATCTGCTTCAGCTCGTAACAGAGAAGCAAACATTAAGGCTCATAACAAAATAAAATAAAAGTGTTGTGCATGAGAGTTTCCAGGCCATATAAATCCGTCTGCCTTTTGGAAGAGGATAAACAGCGCCCAGCAGGGGCAGAAAGTGGGCCTAATGAAATAAACAAGTTCTTAAACAGCTTCCAGTGGTAGGGGTTTTACGGCTGGTGCAGGAAAAAGCAAAAGCTCTCAGCAAGGGCCGGCGAGGGTTAACTTCAGGGCAGGAGCAGCAAGCAAGCTTGTGAGTGTGTGTGTGTGTGTGTGTGGGAGGGGGTGTCTCAGCAGAGGCCACTAGGGGTGTGAGGCCGGAGAACCAGGCCTGGCTGTCCCTGAGGTCCCCGAAAGTCCCGAGCAAGGCTCCAACTCCAGAATGAGTTTCTCTGGAGGCTCAAAATCACCATCTTGTCCGTGGCTTAACATCCTTGATGAGCCTCCCCACTCACCAAGCAGAACTTCAAAACACATCTACAGTGTTGATTCAAGTGTCACATTTTTTGATTTTGAGAGAGCGTTTACCCAAACACTCCAGAAAGAAAACAGAAAGGCAAGAAGAAATAATAAACCAGTCCCACAAGGCATGATGTATTAACTCTAAGGGAGTGAATGGCTTATTTATAAATAAGCGTCACTTAGAAGGATGCAGGAAGTCCAGATGACAGCATAAACAGGAGAAACGCAGGACCTCCTCGGCCCCAACCCTGGCGCCTGATGGAGGAGCTTCGCCCTCTGTTTTGGTGACTCTAGGCTCACACCAGTCTTTTGTGCGCCTGTGCGGTCCTGGGTGAGCTGAGGAGCTGTAAATATTTGCCCTTCGCCCAGGACTGGCCAGCTGCTGAGGCTGAAGCTCACACACAGGGCAGGGGCCAGGAAGGGGGGAAGTCAGGAAACTGCAGACAGGGTGTGCACGGAGGAAAGTACGGGGGCTGGGAGAGGCCAGGGGGAGGCAAAGCAGAAACAAGCCCCCGGGGGCTCTCTCCCATGCTATCTGGAGCAGGCAACCACTGACCACTGTGGCAGCAGCCTGGATCGTGTCGCTCCCCAGGACAGCAGAAGCACCCAGCTGCTGAAAATCAGGCTAACCATCAAGGACACCAGTGGTTCTCAACCTAGGCGATGCTGCCTCCCAGCCAATGCTTGCCAACAGCTGGAGCCATTTCTGATGGTCACCCTTTGGGAGGCATGGAGCGGGCGGAGGCCAGAGATGCTGCTCCATATCCTAGATGCCCAGACTAGTTATCTGCCCAAAATGTCAATACGACTCGGAGGTGCCACCCGAATTCTGCCCTTACCCCCTGAGTCACTGCTTGACCTCAGACAAGTTACATAATAGCTCATCCCGAAGGATTAAACAGACAAGGCAAGTAAAGTGCTCCCACAGTCACTGGCGCATAATGAACACTCAATAATCAATGTTCCTGGTCACCTTGAGAGGCCACCCGATGGTGGCTGAGAGCTTGGGCTGGAGCGAAGGGTTCAAATCCCAGCCCTGGCACCCAACAGCTGCCCCTCAGGGAGTCTCCACTTACAACATGAGAAGTGTCCCACCCCATTAAGTGGACTTCAGAGGAAGGGACAGGAGAGCTTAGCCCAGAGCCCAGAGCCAGATGCTTACTAGGCGTGGCTGTCACACCAACTCCCAGGACAAGGGGCTGGCGCAGACAGATGGAGACCTTAAACAGTACTTGCAGGTCGCATTGGTAAGGGGTTACTCTCTCCTAGGCCCAGTGCCAGGCTCTCCCTGAAGGCTGGCAACAACCTTTCAAGCTCAGGAGCCCCCGAGGTGAGGTCAGCCACAAGGTTACCCAGCTGGGTTAGCAAAAAAAAAAAAAAAACAAAAAACAAAAAAACAAAAAAAACATGGAAAAGCAGCTCCAACTCCAGAGGACTCCCAAGATCACTTTATACTTGCTGGGGGAGGGGACGGATTCTTTCTGCAATCCCCAGATGGCAACCTCAGAGGGCGGCTGGCTGTGTCTGACTGTGTGTGTGTGTGTGTGTGCGCGCGCGCGCGCGTGTCACGTCTCCAGGGACGGCTGTTTCCAACTGGAGAGAGGTTAAGCGGCGCGCTCAAGGTCAGCCAGCTGGCTGGCAGCAGCGCCCACGTCTGGATGCAACTCTCCCTCCAGAGACCTCGCCCCGTCTCTGGCATCCTTCTCCGCTTAACGACTCTACCCTGGCTGCGGAATCCCCGAGGATGCGTGGATCCGGTTCGCCCTGTCACTATTTCCTCCTCTGTGTCACGTCTACATGGGCTGTGTGGTTCCCTGCTTGGAAGAGCGTGGGCGGCTTCTCCAAGACCTCTCGGTAACCAGCAGCGCCTCTGCACACAGTACTGGTTCTGGGGCTGCCTCCTTCCCCCACACTTGGCTGAGGGCGCCTCGGGCTGCCTGGTTGTGATTCTGCTTCCCCCCGAGCGTCTGGCCATTAGGGACCGCCCTTCCCACACCCAGGCGCAGCGACCTGCGTGTAGTGACACAGTTGGCAAGCGTCGGAAAGAGACGCGGAGCCAAGGATGCTCCCGGGAAGCTCCTGGCACCCCGGGACCCAAAGGCAGGGGGGCGGGCGCCTACCTTGCCACCGGGCGGCGCGGCCACGCAGCGGCTGAGCGAGTCGAGGCGCGCGCTGTACTCGGTGAACTTCTTCTGGTAACGCAGCGCGGTCATCTGCAGCTCCAACTGCGCCGCGGCCAGCTGCGCCACCAGCGACTTCTCGCGCTTGCCCGCGCGCAGCGCCTCCTTCTTGAGCGCCTTGTGCAGCGCGCCCAGGCGGGCCTGCAACGCGCCGTTGTGCGCCCTCAGGGCCCGCGCGCAGCAGTGGCCGCCCGCGCGCTGCTCGCCCCGCGTCAGGGGCAGCCCGCAGCCTTCCTGGCAGCGGCCCACGGGCCGCGCGTCGCACGCGTCGCGCATGTGCGCCTCCACGTCGCGCCGCAGCAGCACCTGGCCGCAGCCTGCGTGGCGGCAGCGCGCGGGCGCGAAGTCGCAGTGCTGGAGGTGCTCGGGCAGCCGCTGCAGCTGCACCACCCGGCCGCAGCCGCGCGCCGCGTGCGCGCACTTGATGTCCAGCTTGAGGATGAGGCGCTTGAGGGGCAGGACGTGGTTGAGCTCCTTGGCTGACAGGCGGCCGCGGCAGCGCGCCGGGCAGCTACCTTCCTGTACCACCCAGGGCAGCACGCAGCCGGCGCAGAAGACGTGGCCGCACGGCGTGGTCAGCGGGTCCTCCAGGACCTTATGGCACAGGGCGCACTTCAGGTCCGGGTCCACGTCGCCGTCGAAGCGGTCCAGCTCGAAGCCCATGGTGGTGGCCGGGCCGGGGGTCGCCGCCGGGCGGGCGGACGGCTGCCCCCTCCCTCCCTGCCTCCCTGCGAGGCGGCCCAGACACGCCGGCTGCGCCGCCCGCCCGCTCGCCTGCTCGCTCTCCCCGGACTGAGCCTAATTGCTCCAGACTTCCTCGGAAAATGCCCGAGGAACAGGACTCCTCCGGCCGTATTTGCGCGAGTGCGAGCGCACGCACATCCCGCCTCGGCGGCCTCCCGCCCGCACCCGGCCCGGGGGAGGAGGCCGGTGGCCAGGACATGTTGGGAGTTGGGGGAGTGGGGACCCTGGGGCTTGGCGAGGAGGCCTGACGCGCTCGGGACGCCTGCTTGTACCCTCCAGGGGCCTCGTCTTCCGCTCTCTCGGAATTTTCAGCACAGGAGTCCCTGCTCCAGCCGTGAAGCCCTCCCTGAGTTCGGCGCTGCGGGGGCCTCCGTGCCCACACAGCCGTCGCTGGATCGACCCCTTCCCAAGCAGATCAAGGCTTTTGGCTCCCAACCTCCTCCCCATTCGCCTGTGGCTTTCTGGAGAGGAAGCAGCACAGCCAGGGGCCCGCTATCCCAGCATTTACGGCCTTTATTTATTTATTTCATCCCAGGGAAAGTTACAGAGCCTGCCAGTTGTCCCTGCTGTAACTTCAGTTTCGGCCAGAGTCTCTGCAGCCCCTGGGACCGGGCTGGCGGAGGTTTGCAGGACCGGAGAGAACCTGCGGGGAGTGAATGTGCGGGGGCCCGGGCTGCCGGTCCGCTGTCGGGGTGGGAGAGGCTAACGTGCTGGCTCCAGCCGCTTCACCCAACAGGTCCCAAGGCGTCCGTGCCGCACTCAGAGTGGCAGGCCTTGTGCTGGGCGCTACTGAATCTGTCTCCTTAAAAATATTCTGTGGTGAGAGAGCTCTGCTCGCAAACGCCCACCCCCCACCCCGCCCTACAGTGAGCACTGCAGAAATCTAGAATTTGGAGAATCCCTGTAACCGCAGCTGCGTTCCTTCAGTCCTCGCTGTCGGTTCTTCTCTGTCCCCTTTGTCATCTCTTCGTTTTCCCAGGCTGAAAGAAGGTCCCCCCCAAAAAAATCTTCCTGTAGGGTCCTGTAGATGAGTGTTTTAAAAATTCTAAACGTGGTTGCGTCAGAATTCTGGCGAATTTGGAGAGTCTGTACATGGAAGGAACTTCCAAGTAACGCTGCTGCTGTTGCTGGCCCGTGAATTTCCGCTTGACTGGAAATTCCTGGCCCACGGTGGGTCTGGACTTTATTCCACTCTGGGGTAGTTTTCAAGCTGTATAGGGAGCCTGACTGGTTAGTCTTCAGCAACACTTGTGCATGTTGAAAGAGCACTTTGGGGATTTGAACCTAGGTGGAAAGTTCATAGCATCATCCACGGCTGAAGGGAGTTTTTTTTGTTTGTTTGTTTAACCTCCAAGGCGGTAGGCATCCCAGAAACACACTGCATACCGCGTTTGGGAGCACACACTCAGGCTACAGAATTGTCATCTGGAATCCGCTGCCGGTTTCTGAACGAAGGTGGAAGGCGCAAGCAAGCTCAGTGTTCAGCGAAACTCTGGACCCCGGAAAGTAGGATTATAGCATGCACTCTGTCTAATTGCTTTTACTTCTCTCCTGCGTAAGCCCCATGACCTGCGCTGTTAAGCTGCTTCATTGGACTGGAAGAATTGCTTGATGTCCAAAAGAAGCGCTTGTTTTGAGTTGACCTTTACAAAGTTGTTACTCGCCAGATTTTTCAGTGCGCGGTTAAGGTCACTGGCCAGTGTTCTTTAATCCGTGCTGGTGGCATTGGTTGGCTATTGTGGTAGACTTTCTTTCTGGTTTAATGAATCAGTGTATGTCTTTGATAAGATCCCACCTGGGTGGAATGTTACTGGCCATTGTTCAGCTAAGCCTGTGCCAAGGACTCCTCTATCGGCATTTTTATGAAGCTACTCACAGGGACTCACATCATGGGTAAGAAACACATTCTTTCAACAGAGGTGTGTGGGCTTGTCAGTTTCACAGGGTGGGCTAGTGTCAACAGGGTAATAAGCTTCAAACCAAACTGGTTTTGAGAAACAGGGAAAGCGCTGTAATACCCCATAAACGGGAAATTAGTGCTTGCTTGGGGTGGACGCTTCTCTCCAGGGCTGTCCCACCCCACCCCCCAGAGGCTGACTGAGAGGCTGTTGATGAAATGCTACAGCTGAGGCCACAGAGACGTTGGAGTCTACAGCGGATTGGTCTCCTGCAAAAGGCGAGTCTGTCTGAGCCACTCCTTATTGGTTAATTTTAGCATCAGAATTCTTAGACGTCAGCAAAAAAAAAAAAAAAAAAAAAAAATCCTAGAATGTCAGAGCTGGTGGGATCATGCGTGTACTATTTAGTCTTTGAGTTGATCAGACAGGAAGGGGAATTGCAAGCCAAAAGCATTAAGACAGGAGGGTTCAAGGCACAGTTTCTCAGCCTTGGCACAGCTGATGTTTTCACTGGGATACTCCTTTGTTGTTGGAGTGGTGTTCTGTGTGGATGGGTGTTTAGCAGCATCTATGGTTGTTAGCTGCTTGCTACAATAGCTCCATCCACTCCATCTCCTACCCCAACCCCCCACCCCCAGCCGCGCCCCGCCTCAACTCACAGCTGTGGCCAGGAGACATTGTCAGAGTCCTATAGGGACAAAATGGACCCAAAGTGAGAACCAAGATTTAGGACAACCATCTGTTCACTGTCAAACTCAGGCAATGCTGGCAGCCCGCAGCCTCTGCTGGCTGTGGGGTCATCTAGAAGTGCAGCCCAGGGATATGAGACTGACAGTTGAAGCATCAAGCTGATTCCTTATTACCCGAAGAAAAACTGTAGGAAGTATCTAAGCCATCACCTGTTGCTTTCCAGAGTGTGCATTAGCAGGACGCAGGGCTTGGAAGCAGATCCAGGACCTGACTTAGGCACGCTATAGGGACAGCAGGTGTTCCAGGCAGTATCTGAACCACTGCACCAAATACCCACTCCAGAAATTATATTTCTCTATACACCACATCCTACTCTGATTTTATGTTTTAAATTTATTTTAAAGACTTTATTATTTATTTGAAAGGCAGGGAAGAGAATGAGAGAATGAGAGAGAGAGAGAGAGAGAGAGAGAGAGAGAGAGAGAGAGAGACTCTCCCATCCACAGGTTAACTCCCCAAATGACCTCAACAGCCAGGATTGGGCTATGCTGAAGCCAGGAGCCAGGAGCTCCACCCTGGTCTCCCACATGGGTGACAGGGGCTCAAGTACTTAAGCCATCTTCTGCTTCTGCTGTCTTCCCAAGCACATTAGCAGGAAGCTGGATTAGAAGAGGAGTAGCTGGGACTGGAAGGCTTTGCAAGCAGTGGCTTAACCCAGGGCGCCACAACGGTGGCCCCACAATCTGATTTTGAACTCTGTTTTTACTGTCCTTTCTGTCAGCATAATTAAGCAGAAGATGATGACAATGCATACTATGTTTTTGAGCTCATAGTAGGTGTCAAGCCCTGCACTCAGCATGTGGCCTTCATTTACCTTGTTATTGTTGACAGCACAAGGGGCAGTAGGTGTGTTGTTAGGCCCATTTCACAGATGAAGAGCCTGAGGTGTACACAGCAGAGTTCCAGATCCTTCACTCTCAATCTTTGTGAGCCTTATGCTCCCTCCTCCATAACCCCTAATTCAGGAGGTGTCACCTTGCAAATGAAGTAGCCAATCACACACCTCCTTCTTGGCCGATCTCCTGTGCTATCTATGTGTCCAACCTTAGCAGCCCCTGGTATCCACTTAGTTCTGGGTTTGGTACTAGAGAAAGCAAAACATTCAAGGTGTTTGTGGGTGTTCCTTTTTCCACTGGCTTCCCCGGGCTTCACTGTTTGTAATCCACTTGCTGTCACTACACCATACAGTTAGACTAATAGACGACTTTTTTTTTTTAAAAAAAACTCTTTTATCAAATACAAGTCCAGCCAGAAGATAGCAAGGGGATCATACCCAGTCCAATGAGGTCGCAGTCACTGACATTGCTGGCTTCTTAATGTGCCCAGTGTCAGCCATTCTGGGAGCCTCAGAGCCTTGCTCAACCTTGCGTTGGAGGGTAAGGGGAAGAGTAAGTGAACTTTTGATCCCGGAGATGTGTAAAGACTTGGATAAGTTAGGATGGGCTATTAGATGATGGAAGAATGGGAAGATTTGGAAATGTGTGCAAAAGTTATGGACTGCAAATCAGGCATCCTTGCCTATTTCCCCAGATACAATCGGCTCCCACAGCCCTATGCCCAGGCCCTTGTGTCACCCTGATCATGGCACAAAGTGTCTTAATTTAGTCCATGACTGTTTATTTAGCACATACTGTGTGCTAGGAAAGGGTTGTTCTCAACCTGAGGCTATACAGGTGAACAAGATGCCAGGCTAGGCAGAGGTAGGTCTCAGTAAAGACATCCTAAGTGAGGTAACTATGAAATGTGGTAAGTTCTCTAAAGCCATGCCACTCGAAGTGTGGTCCAGCGCTGACCGAGTATGGACATAACCCGGGAACTGGTTGGACATTCAGAGTCTTTGGTCCTACCCTAGCCCTACTGAACCAGAATCTGCATTTTAACAAGATCCCATAGCAACCTGTGTGCACTTAAAATCTGAGAAACAATGCCCTAAATAACATAACACAAGCTGATGTGTTGGAGAGAAATTCAAGGTGGCCATTTCACACAGGGCAGTCTGGGGGTGAGGGGTGTATTGCTGCTTGAAGAATGAGAATGAACAGCAACATCTGGCACAAGATTCCAGATAGAACAACAGGAAGGGCCAAGGTCCAGAAGGAGGCAAGCATTTGGTCTGTTTGAGCTCCATTAAACAAGACTAGAACTTGGGGCAGAGGGAACAAGGATGGATCAGAGCCAAATGAGGGTAGAGACATAGGCAGGAGCCAAACACACAGGGCCTTGTTGCAGGATATATGCAAGAAGGAGTTTGCAGAATGGCGCTGGAGGGTTTGGGGCAGTGGAGAGCACACTTGATCCACATCTGGTTTCCATGCCATGTCTTCATGTCCTCATGGAAAACAAGATCACGTCTGCATTCCATCCCACAAGCATAACACTTACCAGGGACTTCGTGAATGTCGAACAAGTAACGATTCCTTGTTTCTAGGGTCCTAAGCTTTGATTGGTGTTACCAGTATGAGGTATGTGTATCATAGGGTGGGTTAAAGAGGCCTCTGTGTCCTCTTCAGGATTTATATATTCGTTTAGAACAAAATCCATCCTGAACTCTGGACAACCAATTCCTTTATAAACAACTGGATCCCTACCTGGTGTGGCTTGGCAGACTTTGTACTGAAACTCTGTGTGTGTGTGCACATGCATGTGTGCAAACATATATGTCTATAAACACACTAGGGGACCTTGAAAAGTCTGTGAAAAATGGGATTAAAAGATAGCTTATTCATGCACAATGTTTTCATGTATTTCCATGAATGTCTTGAAGATCCCTCCTATGCATGCATTTAAAAAGTTTTTGCACCAAACTTACCTTTCATCATCAATCTCCATGAACTTTTTGAAGTCCTTTTGTATATTTGTGCATACGCACGTAGAAGGGAAAAAAAGATTTAGGTTTACCTGGATAACACAGAACATTTAAATAGCCATAAAATGAAGAAGTTAGAAATTTACTTCTCCCTCAAGTTAAAAAGAGAAAGAAAAAAAATTGTAGTTAGCATCCCAGAGTCTCAGGATTCTTTCATCTTCTTGTACTTCCATCCTTGGGGCTTGGCTTCTGGGCTTACTTCATGGGCCAAGAATCAGCCATTGCAGGGCAGAACACAATGGAGACAGAAAAATGGGGGAAGGCGAAAGAAGCCCAAAATGATTGCCCCCAACTCGGTTGTTCTTTAGGTAGCCTCTTCTGCACTCTCCACTCAACTTCTTTCTCTTGGATCTCCACAGGAGCCCTAAGTATAGGGCAGGAAATTTGTGAGAAGTGGTCCTTTATGCAGAAAAGTCGTTTCATGAATATTAATGGAGTACTACCAACAGATGTCGTTTTGTATCCAGTAGGAGGGCTAAAGTCAGAAAGCCACAGTAGCAAGTGTTGACAATGTTGTGGGCGAATTAAAACTCTCAAGCATTGCTTTTGGAATTCCAAAATGGCACACCTGCTTTGGAAGGTAATTTGACAGTTTCTCAGAAAGGTACACACTGAGTGACTGTATAACCCAGTAATTCTACTGCTAGAGATATACTCAGGGTACCTGAAAACATCTGCCCACCCCAACACTTACACATGAGTAGTCATAGAAGTATTATTACATGACAGCCAAAGAGTTAGACCAACCCAAACCTCCATCAACTGATGGAGTACAAGTCAAACACAGTATAGCAAACACAATACCATTCAGAAATGCCACACATTTATAATTCTATTTATGTGGAATAGGACAGAAATTACACCAATGCTAGAAGCTGGGGGGAGGGAGAAGTGGGACTGATTGATTGTGAGTAAGGGGTTTCTTTTTGAGGTGACAGAAATGTTCTAAAATTAATTGTGTTGATGGTTACATAACTCAGAAAATATACTACTAAAACACTGAATTGTACTCCTCAAAGGGCAGATTTTTATGACTTGTGAATTATATATCTATACAACTATTAATAAGAACACAAATATATTGATAGGGTTGTGTCACAAGTAAAAACATATGGTACACAGATGCAAGTGTCTGTACATAACCTATTTGTTTTCAAAATTCGACTAATGAATTTATTTTTTTCTTCATGCCAAAGGTAATATCTTTAAAGGTTACTGAATTGGAATGCATCAGTACTCTTTTAGCCTGCAAATTTCTGAAATCCAATTGAAAGTGAGTCAGGGATTAAAAAAGAAAAGAATAAGCCTGTACCTCTGAAAAATCCAGAGAGTGACAGTGGCTTCAGGCATAGCTGGATCCAGGCGCTCGTTAGCAATCTTCTCTGCCTCCTCTGGATTAGCTTCTTTGTCTAAGAAGCTCTCCCCACATATTTGCACCTCCCTAGCTTATCAACCCTGGAACACATAGCATCGTTTTCCTAATAGTGTCAAGAAATGCCCAAGGCATGGCTCAGGCCTACTTTAGGTCACCTGCTCATTCCCGAACTAGACAATGAGGACAGACTCACCCAGCACACAAGAAATGAAGTTAAGATCCACTGGGGGTGCCAACGCTGTAGTGTAGCAGGTAAAGTCGCTGCCTGCATGCCGGCATCCCATATGGGCACTGGTTCGAGTCCTGGCTGCTCCACTTCTGATCCAGCTCTCTGTGCTATGGCCTGGGAAAATAGTAGAAGATGGCCCAAGTCCCTGGGCCCCTGCACCCACATGGGAGACCCAGAAGAAGCTCCTGGTTCCTGGCTTCAGATTGGTGCAGCTCTGGCTGTTGCAGCCATCTGGGGAGTGAACCAGCGGATGAAAGACTTTCTCTCTCTCTCTCTGCCACTCTTTCAAGTAAATACATAAACCTTTAAAAATAATTCAGATTCTTTGGGGAATCAGAGAGAGAAGGCAAGAAGGCAAAATCTTATTACAGATTCATCACTAATCTAAAGGAGGAAAAAAGTTATCTGTGAAATATATGCACAACCGTTACCTTAGACTGAGTTTCACAAATACCTATCAGCTCCCTAACCACGATCAGTTATATCCAGACTTTAGCAATCACCTGTGTAGAGAAAACCACACATACTAAGTCAGTGTAAAGCTCTTTTCAATAAGAACATTTAATTACAATAGGCTCAAATTCAAAATGCATCCACAATGACTCTCATGCAGGCATTGAGCCTCTTCCTTCGGCTGAGTCACAGTTCCTATAGTGGAATGGGACAGGCGTCTGTCATGTGGGTTCACTCTGCATCCCTGGGGCTGGACTGTGGCTTCCAGGGGACACTCAGTAACTATGTCGTGTGGTTTTGCCATTCATCCGAGTACTCTCTGGCTCAAACGTCTTTTCCAGGTTTCTAAAACCTCAATGACACTTGTGTGTTCTGAAGCTGAAAAGGTCAAGAAATGGGATTAAAGAGTAAGACCTACGATTGCATGGATTCTTCTATTATAAATAATAAAATGGGGCCAGCACTGTGGCGCAGTAGGTTAATCTTCTGCCTGTGGCGCCAGCATCCCATATGGGCGCCGGTTCTAATCCCGGCTGTTCTACTTCCAATCTAGCTCTCTGCTATGGCCTGGGAAAACAGTAAAAGATGGTCCAAGTCCTTGGGCTCCTGCACCTGCATGGGAGACCCGGAAGAAGCTCCTGCTTCCTGGCTTCGGATTGGCTCAGCTACGGCTGTTGCGGCCATTTGGGGAGTGAAACAGAGGATGGAACACTTTTCTCTGTTTCTCCCTCTTGCTGTCTGTAACTCTACCTCTCGAATAAATAAAATCTTTTAAAAAAAATACAAGTCAGTCATCACAGATTCAGGGGAAGGTTTACATCATAAATAGAATTGATGATATACACCAGAATCCCAGCACTGATTCCATTAATAAATAGGGAATTTCTAATTGGAAAGTCTGCTTTTCCAATACTTAAGTGTCACTTTGTGGCATATAAAATAAATAAGCTCTTTAAAGTCCTTGCAGCTCAAGCCTGTGATCTAGGAACTCATTAATTTTAATTTTTCTCCTGGCACCTTCTCCTTCACTTTCGTTTACTCAGTGTGTAAAATTATGATAATAATAATCTGTGCTTACCTGGCATATGGTAATAATTGCTAATTAACTAATTT
This sequence comes from Lepus europaeus, assembly GCF_033115175.1. Classification (NCBI taxonomy): domain Eukaryota; kingdom Metazoa; phylum Chordata; class Mammalia; order Lagomorpha; family Leporidae; genus Lepus; species Lepus europaeus. The sequence continues at coordinate 48,006,019 of NC_084835.1, forward strand.
TTATATGCAGAAACCCGTGAAGACATTACATAGGTGCTAAGCATTATTATTTTAGGCTGCTGGTGATCCAGCTTTCTGTTTTCAAGTGAGTTGGTCACACTCTGATGTTTTCCCTCCACAGGGATGGAATATTATAAACCACTTCCATGTATCATCGCGGTGCTGACTTGACAAGCAAAATCCTGTCATATGACTGCACTTTCTCTTGTATCAAAAGTCCCAAATAATCGGAGTTGTGTTCGGTGTCATCCATACTGGCCTCCTTTTTGTTGTTGTTGTTTTTATTTTATTCTATTTTTTTTTATTTGAGAGGCAGAGAGACAGAGAGAGAGGAGCAGTCAGAGTTGCCATTCACTGGTTGACTCTATAAATGCCCACAAAGGCCAGGACTGGGCTGAGCATGAGGCCCAGAGTTGGGAAATCAATATAGATGTCTCACTTGCATGGCAGAAACCCAGCTACTTGAACCTTTACCTCCCAGGGCACACATAAGCAGGACACTGGAGTCAGGACCCAGAGCCAAAGTAGAACCCACACACTCTACTGTGGAACACGGGAGCCTTACTCACTAGGCCAGTTGTCTGGTCAGTGAGGATCTCTTAATAGCAAACGTAAACCTCTTTGTCATTGGCATCAACAGAGATCTGAACACAGGTGATTTAGCACTGTAGCTTTCAAAACCAGTGATTTCCAGAGCATCTTAATGCATGGCACACAATGGCTTTCACTTAGATACCATTTGATTGTACGAAAACAGAGCCTTGCCCCCTTTTATTTCTTGCCATTTCTTTTCATCAGTTTACAGCGAATGAATAACGTCTGTTCCAGGATGGCTTCAGGCAGAAGATTCTTGAGATATTAGCCAAGCAAGAGAAATGTGACATTGCTGTTCTTTGAAATCGTGTCCTGCAATAGTGGTTTTGGTGTCCAGATCAAGCACATACTTGGCAAGGAAGCAGCTAAAACAAAACATTAACAAAAATCATTCTACAACAGCTTGGGGTTTCTAGGATAATGGTTTGTTATACTGTAACAAACAAAAGTCACTTTACCCTTTCATTCTATGTCTGTGGCTGCACAGGAGCAGAGAAAAAAAATATTTCACAAAGCTGGCTATGAGCAGCTTTCTACAGGGACAAAAACTGATGGTGGAAAAGCTTCAGCCATGGTAATATGTCTCTATGCAGGTAAAATGGAAAATGTGTCCAAATGCTGGCATGCCGTCTGTAATTTTGGCAAATAGCACACTTGGTCTTGACGGAGTATAAAGAGCCTTAGAAGTGGAATCCAGAAAGATGAAAGAACTTAGGACAGTGAGTCAGTTTGTCATTGGTGGGAGTCTGCAGTAACTTATAATTTATCTGTGGGTTGTGTAAGCACACAGATGAAGATAAAGCTGGAATCAGAGAGCTCACACTGGTTTTCTGTATTCTAGAATGACAAGGTTTCGGATAGTTCTTTAAACTGTTGGAGATGATGAAAGTGTGTTGTGAGCCTTTGTAATATATGCTTTTTATTTTTAATTATTTTTTTTTCCAGAAGGGCAGTACCTGACTCATCAGAGACAACCAAGTTTGAATGAGGCCTGGGTAGGAGCAGGTGTGCTCTAAGAATTGCATACAACTCCAGAGGCCAGAATAAGCCTAGGAGTGCCTTTCAAAAGACTCAGAAGTTCCATATCACATGTCTAAGCTGGGAGTGGTGTGTTTTCTTCTCTGCAGAAATCACCCACGAGTACTCCACTGGCCTTGTTTTTTGACATCTGAGAAAAAAAATTCTTGAATTGAACCAATCATATCTACAAAGTATTTTATTTTTAAAGAATTTATTTGAAAGGTTACAGTGACTTCTTGATTGTTTCTTTTGTTTAAAAGGCAGAGTTACAGAGAGAGGAAGGGGTGGAGGGAGAGAGAGAGAGATCTTCCATCTACTGGTTCATTCCCTAAATGGTCACAATGGCCAGGGCTGGGCCAGGCCAAAACCAGGAGCCTGGAACTCCATCTCAGTCTTCCATGTGGGTGGCAAGGGTCCAAGAACTTGAGCTATCTTTTGCTGCTTTCCCAGACACATTAGCAGGGAGCTGGGACAGTAGTGGAGCAGCTGGGACTCCAATGTGTGTTCACATGAGATGCCAGGATCACAGGTGATGGCTTAATCCACTGTGTCACAATGCCAGCCCCTACACATATATTTTACAGTTAAACCGTGCCTGTCATTGAATATTACCAATCTATTCAATAGAAAGCAATTCCCTAAAGAGACAATACATTTGACTGTGCTCTGTGAAAGGGATTGGCACACTTTTTCTGTGCAGAGTCAGTCAATATTTTCAGCTTTGTGGGTCCCATGGTCTTTATTATAACTACTCAACCCCGCCCACAGAGCACAAAAGCAGCCTGAGATAATATGTAAATAAATGAGTGTGGCAGAGTTCCAATAAAGCTTTCTTTTCTTTTTTTTTTTTTTAAAAGATTTATTTATTTATTTGAGAAGCAGAGTTACAGAGAGAGGTAGAGACACAGAGAGAGGTCTTCCATCTGCTGGTTCATTCCCCAAATGCCTACAATGGCCAGAGCCAAGCAGATCTGAAGCCAGGAGCCAGGAGCTTCCTCTGGGTCTCTCACATAGGTGCAGGGGCCCAAGCACTCGGGCCATCTTCCAGGCCTTCCCAAGCAGTAAGCATAGAGCTGGATCGGAAGAGGATCAACCAGGACTCAAACTGGTGCCCATGCAGGATGCTGGAGCCACAGCATTGGTCCCTAAACCTTTATGTTCCAAAAGGCTTTGGTTTGCCAAACCCTGATATATATGATTTTTCTACATTTTTTGATGAGGCAAAATTGCTGAACTTGAGACCATCAAGGCCATTAGAATGATATAGATATTATAGACTTCATAATTAATAGAAAACCTATCAATGATTGGTCAACAAAAAGAGTAGAGTATTAGAAAAACTTGTGTTCATATCCTGGTTCCCCCACTCACTGGTTGTAATCACTGTTTCGCCATCCATAAAAGGGAGATGGTATTGCTACCTGCATAGAGTTGGTAGGGAGCAAGTGTGCTAACACTTAACATTAGGAAACACGTGTAAGGTGCTTGGTCCTGCACTGGGCTCATACTGGCCTGGAAACCAGAGGCTAAATGAGTGGATATAAGTAGTGAGTGGCCATCGGTTTAGCAGCTAAGACACTGTGCTCCTAACTCCTGCCCGCTGCTAATGCAGACCCTGGGAGACAGCAGTGATGAGTGGAGTAGTTGGACTCCTGCCACCCATTGGGAGACCTGGGCTGAATTCCTGGCTCCCAGTCTCTGGGGAGTGAACCAATAGAGGGAAGCTCTACCTCTCTGCCCCTCAAATAAAATAAATAAATTTAAAAAGGGGTGAGGGAGTAGCGGGAAGCATAAGCATTTTCGTGAGCCAGTATTGCCTATAAAAAGAGACCATGTTAGAGCTCCATGTGAGTGAATCATCTCTCTTGTGAATTCCTGGGCAGCATTTGTCTCTCAAGGCCAAGGACATGTCCACCATACTTTAAATACAAAGTCAAAGGAAATTTATAGGAACCTAATAATTGAGGTTGCCAGTCAAGAGGCCTTCACTCCTGGAAGCTCATTTGAAACAAATGAAAGAAATATCTGTGTATGTCTTTTGTTCTTAGGGAGCAGTGGCAGAAATGAGGAATCCGTTTGAGAAAAATAATATGTTCCTGTCTTATTCTCTGTGTCCCCAAGTTTGAACACTGGTTCAAGAAAGACCCATGGCCTAGCTGACTGAGAAAGAGAAAGTTCTGAGGCTTTCTCAGGCTCCCAAGGGCACGGAGACTCTAGCTCAGAGCAGTCTGCTATTCAAAGGCCTCATGCAGCACTACAGGGCATATTGGAGACAGCAACCGACTGCATCATATTATACACTTGGCATAATTATACCATGGGCTTTTGTCTCGCTTGGAGCCAGTCCGTCTCCAAACACATCGCCGCTTCCTTGCTTCGCTTCTGCCAGCCGCTGGGGTTGCCCACTCATTACATCTGGGACTTGTGGAGGCTGCACCCTTTCTTGAGTTGCGTAAACCCAGCATCGCGCATTGCAGAACCAGAAGAGCTCTGTGCAGGGGAAATGAGGAGGGATGGGCACTTGGGTGCAGAAAGAAACTGCGAAAAACAGCAGGACAAGGGCCAGTGGGGGCTGAATCTGCGCAGCTGTATGGGCTAGGGTGAGAGAGATGGCTTCCCAGGTTCTTTGTCTTTTTAATAAATTACTATTAATGAAGCTGCTTTCCCTCAGTTCCTAAAAGGAGAGCTTCCCCTACGCATTCACTTCATTTCTTCGCCACCATCTGCACTCAAACCATCATCCGTCTTGTCTGGATGACAATATTTTCCAAAGCAATCTGCCCATACATATCCCAGTGTGACCCATTTTATTCTGTACGTTGATGCCACTATGATCTTTTTAAAGTGGGAAAAATGGCCCAGGACCTCCTGTGCTAAAGCTGTTTAAGAGCTTTCCATTTCTTGTAAGACAAGAATTGAAATCCTGTGCTTCACCTCGAAGGCTAATGATCTCACTCTGCCTCTCTGGCCAGTTTCATTTCCTTTGTTCTCCCCATTCTGCACTCCTGCAATTGAAGACACCATCATTTGTCCCCATGGTTCCCTTGCCCAATTTTCCTTGTATTTTTGAAAAAAAAAAAAAAAAAAAAAAAGCTTAGCTTTCCTTGTTTTTATAATGTCCTTCTAAGAAATGCATTTCCAGTTTTCTAAGTCATGGTCAAGGGGACACAAGCAGGAATGATGGACACAAGTATATCAAAAGGTTCATGGAGGGGCTTGTGCTATGGCTTAGTGGTTTAACAGCAGTATTGACATCCCATATGGACACCAGTTCGAGTCCTGGCTTCTCCACTCCTTGCTAATACACCTGGGAAAGCAGTAGAGGATGGTACAAGTGCTTGGGCCTCTATCTCCACATAAGAGTCCCAGATGAAGCTCCTGGCTTCTGGCTCCTGGCTTCTGGCTTCAGCCTGGCCCAACCCTGGCAGTTGCAGCCATCTGGGGAGTGAATCAATGGATAGAAGATCTCTGACTCTCCCTCTCTCTCTGTGACTCTGACTTTCAAATAAATGGACAGATTTTTTTTTTTAATAAAATGGCAAAATTGAATTAGAAGATTTAGAAGATGAGTTGATTTTGGTGTAATAAAATTTGAAACCGTACATATTCTTTTCATAATAGGCATTTTCCACAAACTTTTCGATGATCTCTCATATGCACAGATGTCAATATTTTTGCAGCAAGAGAAATTTATCTTTTAATTCTATTTTCCATGAATACTTGAAAGCAGCCTTACACAACTTCCATGGTTTTCCTTAAAAGGAAATAGGCCCATCCTCTCCATTTTTACTCTCCCCCTTCAACTTGCCAGCACACCCACCATACACACTGGATCAGGAAGGAGTCCAACCAGCGGTCTGCAGGCCAACACCTGCTGTTTATGGAAATAAAGTTTTATTGGCACATAGTCACACACATTCAATCAGATCCTGTGTGTGGCTACCATCACATTACAGTGTTAGAGCTGAGAAGTAGCAGCAGAGCCAAGTATTTCCACCCTGGTCCTTTACGGAAAGGTTTGCCAACCCCTTTTGTAGGGGATGCAGAGCAAGAAGAGAGAAGGAGCCCGAGTTATGGTACTGTTGAGCTGGCCGTGTCTGCCAATCAGCCCATTTGGGCTGCCAAACGTGAAAAGTGTGTATCTTGTGTACGTCTCTGTGTTTCAGCTCCTATTGAAGAGTCAGATCTTCTGCTCTGGTATTCTCAGCTTTGTAGGGACAAGAATTCTTTGTTTAAAGGAACCTTGCACTATAGGGCGCATCCCCAGCATCTCCCCACTGGATGCTAACAGCACCCCTTCCCTCACAGTGACACTGGAAATGTCTCCAGACACTGTCGCATCTTCACACAGGGACATAAATCACAGCTGATTGAGAATCGCTGTGTTAGAATTACCCAGCCAGGCCAGGCCCCTCTCTCCCTAAACATGTCACGTCCTCAACCCCAACACCAGACGCTCAGGCTTGATGATGAGCGTTTTAGGGAATGCTCTTACCCCTCCTCCCTTCCTTCCTCGCGTGTCACTGTCCTGTGTCAGTTTCAGCAGTCACCTCCTCTGGCAGCCAGCACGGCCCCTCCCGCTGAGTCACCAGGGGCCATTGCCTGTAATCGCCTAGACAGCAGAATTGTGATGACTGATTGTTGAGCACCGAGTACTCCTAAGAGTGCTCCGTGCGTGCGTGGCTGTTGATCTGGTTACTGAAGTGACAAGGCAGTGTAGAGGGGGCAAGCCAGAGACTAATAACAGTAGAAGAGACAAACCCGGGTCTCCCCACGGTCTTGATAGTGGGGAGAGGGGCTCATGTTGCTGATGAGAGAATGAAGGCGAAGCAACCCAGGAGAAACAGGGTTTCCTGGCTTCTCACATACCCAGGGGCCTGCCTTGTCCACAGCAGCTAGAACATCTGGGAAAGTTAGCACACTCCTGCGTTTCGGGGCAACATATGGATTTGTGCTTTGCCTTTGCCTTTGAAATTGTTTGCTTTTCATCCCTGCACTGTGCAGGCAAAGTTGTATGTGATATGATTTATGAACACAGTGCTACCCTATTCTGAGCCATGAGCCCCGTGATCACGTTGTAAATGCACATACAGATAAGGATGGCCTGCCTGCCTCAGCTCCTCCCATCATCTGCAGAGAGAGGTAAACACGCAGATGGGTATAAGGGCTTCTGTAGGAGGGGCAGAAGGACAGATGCTTGCGGGCTACTTAGTTTCTTTATATTCCTCTTGCTGTCGCCCTAATCTGTGAGGCTTTATCTTCAGTCTCAGTCTCCAGCCTGCAAAGCCAGCACTGGTTTTTCAAGACCCTTAGAATACTGCTCTCTGCCTTTCTTTATAGGATATACAACAGGTGTGTGTGTATGTGTGTGTGTATGCATGTGTGTTTCATGTGTGTTAATGGTGGCATGGAATATTTTACTAACATACAAAGAGCATATGACATTTAAGACTTATTTCTACCAGTTACTGGGATGACTATTGAACATTACGTAATTTCTCTAAAGCTTAGTGTCTTCATTTTTAAATGAACGTTAATGGGGTTAATAATGTTTACCTCAAAGTTGTGTTGTATGAGTGTCTGGCACATGGGAGACATTCAATGAATATTAGTAAATTCTATTTTTTAAATATTTATTTATTTATTTATTTGAAAGTCAGAGTTACACACAGAGAGAAGGAGAGGCAGAGAGAGAGAGAGGTCTTCCATCCGATGGTTCACTCCCTAATTGGCTGCAATGGCTGGAGCTGTGCAATCCGAAGCCAGGAGCCAAGAGCTTCCTCCAGGTCTCCCATGTGGGTGCAGGGGCCATCTTCTACCGCTTTCCCAGGCCACAGCAGAGAGCTGGATCCGAAGTGGAGCAGCTGGGACTCGAACCGGCACCCATATGGGATGCTGGCACTGCACCGGCCCAAGTATTAGTAATTTATATGGTCCATTCACCCTGCCTTTCCTGAGACAGGTCCCATTCTTAAGGTGGCCAGGCGAGGAAGGGGAAAGAGCTAACCAAACCATAAGGGATTTCACCATTTGAGGTAGCCCCTAGCAGATACTGCAAGAATACTTTCTCACTCTAATTCTAGAAGCATATGAGGTGAGCAGTACCGTGCGTCCTGATCCTATTTTTTCTAGAGCTTGACTATATGCCCCTAGGCACACTGAAACAGCAGGTGCAAAACCACCCCCGCCTCCCAGAACCTTGGTCTCCTCCTCACGAAAGCTGGGCCTTATGAATTCCCTGTGGAAAGCACTATGTTAAGCTCAGTTGATTTTTTTTTTTTTTTAACTTTTATTTAATGAATATAAATTTCCAGTGTACAGCTTATGGATTACAATGGCTTCCCCCCCCCCCCATAACTTCCCTCCCACCCGCAACCCTCCCCCCTCCCGCTCCCTCACCCCTTCCATTTGCATCAAGATTCATTTTCAATTCTCTTTATATACAGAAGATCAATTTAGTATAAAGATTTCAACAGTTTGCACCCACATAGAAACACAAAGTGAAACATACTGTTTGAGTACTAGTTATAGCATTAAATCAAAATGTACAGCACATTAAAGACAGAGATCCCACATGAGGAGCAAGTGCACAGTGGCTCCTGTTGTTGACCCAACAAATTGACACTCTAGTTTATGGCGCCAGTAACCATCTTAGGCTGTCGTCATGAGTTGCCAAGGCTATGGAAGCCTTCCAAGTTTTCCGACTCTGATCATATTTAGACAAGGTCATAAAAGACAGAGTGAGGATAGTAACCAATGATCCTAAGAGTGGCATTTACCAGGTTTGAACAATTATACAGCATTAAGTGGGGAAGAGGACCATCAGTACACACATGTTGGGAGTAGAGCCATTGGTGGTAGAGTAGAGGTTATGATTACAAAGGAATGAGGCCCAAGTGCACTAGACAGGGCCTAGAACAAAGGACAGAGTCATTATTAGAGGAGCTAAGAAAGGTGCTGTCTAAGCTACAATGAAGTTTTCTGATTGAGAGGCAAATAGAACCTGACAGAAGCGGCTTGATAATAATCTGGTGGGCTTTAGGCCTTGTAAATTCAGAGGCCCAGACCTATCTATCTCTTCACATGGGGTATATCCTAAGGGAGGTGTGAACCTCCTAGGGGAAGGCACTCTGTTGACTTTCATTACTTGGCTGGCCTGGGAGGAGAGCTGGCCAGGTAAAGGCAGGGGGCATCTCTAACAAGAAATTTACAGTTCTGCCTGCAATGTTGCTGACCCTACTTGACCATCCCCTCAGCTGCAGTGGTCACTTTGGAAGTTGGGCTGAGTGAAGGGCTTTTCAACTTAGAGCCAATAAGATCTGTGGCTCTGACCTGGGCATCCTTCGACTCCAGGGCAGGTCCATTTCCAGTGATCCAACTCTTGGCAGAGCTGCCAGGGCTCTTCACAAGCTGACTTCTGCTGAAGCCCAGGCTTACCACATTGAAAGCCACTGCAGTGGACTGGCCTGTTGGGTCTCCTTGAGGGCAGATCACTGTACAGATCAGCCATTAATAGGCCTGCCACCCATTGCTTCTGATGCCGAGCTTTCCTTTCCTCCTGGTTTGTGTTAAAGCAGACCAGAGGATGCAAGTCAAGGGAGTGCCCGTTTCCCATCTCTAATCTTCGGTGGCCTGAACTACAAGTCTATAGTCACAGGCATGTTCTGTAGTAGTTTTTCTAAGGTAGACAATGCCCATGAGGAAAATTATATTCTCACTTTAAAACTTTCTTTCCCTTTGGTCTGAAAGGGAGGTTTTTTCTACTTACTGTATACTTCGCTGATGGCGAAGTGAATCTAGCTATGAGATTATTATTTGAGTTCTTATTTTGGCTATGCTATTGCAGAAAAATGTTAGCCATCTCTTTTATAAGGTAGACCAAATTTGATCATTGTTACAATGTGATTATTCAAATTTTTGAAAAAAGCACGTATTTAAATAACCCATAGCTCTTAATAAAAATTCAGCTGTTTTTGAACAATTAGAATTTAACAGACATCAAGAGAACATAATAGATTACTTTAACACATTGCTTTAACAGAGCATCAGAGTTTAATTCTATGTCAAAGAGAAATTGAGCTTCCTGTGATCTTTTGCTGTGAGGTTTCCTTCCTTTACCTTCTTTCATATTGGTGACCATGTTTCTGTGTTTCTGTGTGTAAGACATCTTTAAGCATCTTTTGCAGGGCAGGATAAGTGGCAACAAATTCTTTCAGTTTCTGTTTGCTATGAAAAGTTTTAATTTCACCTTCATTCACAAATGAGAGCTTTGCAGGATATAGTATTCTGGGCTGGCAGTTTTTCTCTCTTAGTACCTGGGCTATGTCTCGCCATTCCCTTCTAGCTTGTAGGGTTTCTGATGAGAAGTCTGCTGTGAGTCTAATTGGAGATCCTCTAAGAGTGATCTGACGTTTCTCTCTTGCACCTTTTAGGATCTTTTCTTTATGTTTCACTGTGGTGAGTTTGATTACAACATGTCGTGGTGAGGATCTCTTTTGGTCATGTTTATTAGGGGTTCTATAAGCTTCCTGTACTAAGATGCCTCTGTTCTTCTCCAAACCTGGGAAATTTTCTGCTAGTATCTCACTGAAAATGCCTTCTAATCCTTTCTCCTTCTCCATGCCTTCAGGAACTCCTAGAACCCGAATGTTGGGTTTTTTAATAGTATCCTGTAGATTCCCGACAATATTTTTTAGATTTCTAATTTCTTCTTCTTTTCTTTGGTTTGCCTGTTTCCTTTCCTGTTCTCTGTCTTCTAAGTCTGATATTCTCTCTTCTGCTTCGCCCATTCTGTTTTTAAGGCTCTCTAATGTGTTTGTCATTTGATCTATTGAACTCTTCATTTCATTATGATTTCTAGTCACTATCAGAGTTTCTTGTTCCAGTAGTTGTTTCATTTCATTTTGATTCCTCCTTAATATTTCACTTTCAAGAGAGAGATTTTCTATCTTGTCCATGAAGGATTTCTGTAGTTCAAGAATTTGTTTTTGAGAACTTCTTAATGTTCTTATCAATTTTTTGAGATCCGCTTCTTGCATTTCTTGGATCTCATCATCTTCATAATCTTGAATTGGGGTGTCTTTTTCATTTGGGGGCGTCATAGTTTCTTCCTTGTTCTTGTTAGCTTGGTTTTTGCGTTTGTTGTTTGGCATGTTGGAGATATTTGGTTTCTTCACGGTGGTGTTTTTTCTTGTTACACTATGGCTCTATATTAAGTGGACTGTCTGCTTTCAGTGGAGCCTTAGAGGCTTGAGATGAGTGTGGACTGAGAGCTGTGTTTGGTTCCTCAGGGTTGAGGGTGTGTCAAGGATGACACTCCCAGGTTAGGTGTGGTAAATCTCTCTTTCTTTTTTTGATTTAAAAGGGAAGTAATTCCGCACAGCTGAACGTAATTGGAGGTAGTTAGCAGGCAAATGATATACCCACAGGAGCCAGAGATCGGAAGCTCTTTCCCGAGGGCCACACAGGGAATCTCTTTTGCCCTCAGTGTGGGCTCCAATTCTCCTGCAGTCTCCCACTGGGTTGCCAAGTTAGATGCTAATCTCCTGTTATTTCACCCCTCCCCACAGAGTCAGGTTTTTCTGCTAGGCTCAGGGCCGGTGCAGACCTGAGGTCGCCCTGCTTATGACGTATGTCCAAAATGGCGCCTGCTCTGTCTTGCTCGCCTGTGAGAGGTGAGCGGAGAGAGAGAAACTTGTGTCCGTATCAGTCACTTTTTTTATTTTTTTTTCTCTCTCTTCTAGTTAGCCTGGTGAACTTTTCCCCACGGAGTTTCAAGCCTTGTTCCCTCTAGCCTCCTCTTTCCGCTTGCCTGCTGGTATCTCGGGCTATGGAGGTTCGGCTCACCTCGCGTTCCAGCGCTGGTGCGTTGAGTCTGCTGCTGGTGTCCCGAACTTGGGCTCCCACGCTCTCCACGCAGGTCCACTGTGAATCACTAGTTCCGGAAGAGTTTCCTCTGCTGTTTCATCCGCTACTCTTCCTTGACCCTGCAGTATCTCCACTTATATTGAACTTTCTCTCCCCCCGGACTAAGTGTGCTTCCTGCCTATTCCGCCATCTTGCCGCCTCTCCCTAAGCTCAGTTGATTTTGCACAGAAGCTGCGGACATTTGGCCCAACTTCACAGCCAGGCCTCTCCCACCCCCGTCTTTGCTAAAGTTGTATGGCATGGTGTATGAAAGGTGGGCATAGCCTTGGAGTGAGGAGAGACATGGAAAGATTGTGAAGTCACACCACAGTGAAGGTGGGGCTGGGCAGGCAGGAATAAGAGGCAAGTGTCAAAGAATCTCAAGCTATGAGTTATCAAACTGAGCAGAAATCAGCACCCAGGAATCTTGTTCCTGGTTAGGTACAATGCTCATTAACAGCTGCCTTTTTTAAAATTTTTATTTGTTTATTTATTTCAGAGGCAGAGTTATAGACAGAGAGAGGTAGAGACAGAGAGAGAGGGACTGTAGGTGGTATGTAATGCTTCAGGCCCAACTTTTATTTTATTTTTTTTTAAGAGAGAGAAGGAACACATTCCCACCCACTGTTTTGTTCCCCAAATGCCTACAACAGCTGGGGCTGGGCCAGGCTGAATATGGATCTTCTCTGTGGGCGGCAGAGAGCCACCTACTTGAGCTATCACCTGCTGCTTTCCAAGGTGTACATTAGCAGTAAACTGGAATCCAGAGCAGAGCTGGGATAGAACCCATGCGCACCAGTGTAAGATGCAAGTATTCCAACTGGAGTCTTAACCATCAGCTCAAATGCCTACTCCAGGACCAATGTTTTTATGAGCCAGCCATGCCTCATCCATGTACTTTTCCTCCTTGCATAAGCTGGATTTCCAAGACAAGCAACCATTCAAGAATGACCGAATTTGGAGACGGGATTCTGAGCGAGGAGTGAGCTTTCACTGTGATTGCGCCACCCTGAGTTTTGGGATTTATTTTATCCTAATATTGCCCCCTTGCTGGTCTAAGTAGTGAAAAAGTCTCCAGACACCTCAAGTTCTTGGAAAATGAAGCCCAGAGCTCCATAAAACCAAATTCATAACTCTGGGACAAAATTAATTCAAACATGCCATATTAGACACGGCTATGGTTTCAAACTGCTCAGGTTCTCTCCTCTGCCCTTCAAATAAAGCAAAATGACTATTTGACAGGGAAAATGTGAAAAGGCAGCTGACGGTGCAAACCATGTCTCAACTCTGACAAGCGTTCTGATTGTTAGATTATTTCAGTCTAATAATGGAAACAGAGAATGAAGTGTTTACTTAAAAAAAAAAAAAAAAAAAAAAAAAAACCGGATCGTTAAGCCCTTTTACTGTTAGCCTGGAATTGTTTCTCCATATTTTCTTCTGTGACACTTCACTCGGTGGAGAATCTGGCTTTCTGGGCCAGCTGGGGTTTTATGCATTTTCCAGGTGGTTGCAACCCAGAGTCATTGACATGTGCAAGGTGCCACAGAGCTGTTGAGAAGGCAGGTTCTCCTCCTTCAGCTCCAAGTTGCTCTCTGCTGCCTGCCGCCTCCCCTCTCACCAGTCAAACCAAACAGAAAGGAGGGAGGTCTGTTTTAACCTTCAGATTAACTCCCCTGTTGATTATTCCTCAACCAAGACATTTGAAAATTTGGAAATTAGTTTTTCATACGTCAAATCCCCAAAAGCATAAAGGTAGAGAATAACATTTACCAAAGTTGGTGCCTGTTGCATATTCACAGGCATTGGGAAACAAACCTGGTGCTTTCTGCTCTTGACTTTGCACTTGAGAGGGGGAAGGGAGAATGCAAGGAATTAAAATACGGAAGTCGGTATTGTGGTGAACCCATACCCCACATGGAAGCGCTTGGTTGGGTTCTGGCTACCCAACTTCCGAGCTCCTTGGTAATGCACCTGGGAGGGAAGGCAGGGGATAATGGCTCAAATACTTGGGTACTGCCACTCATGTGGGAGACTAGAACTGAGTTCCCTGCTTCCAGCTGTGGCCAGCCAGCGATCTAGCAGCTGTGAGTCTTGCCTGTCTCTCTGCATGTCAAATAAATATAAGTAAATAAAAAATTTATTTTCACAAATGCAGAAGCAGCACCTGGCTGCAGCCCCCCTGTGGCTCTGGCTTTGTGCTTTTCTGTGCTGGCTCAGAACAGAGACAATAGGGAGGATATAAGCCTAATTACTCCTTGTGTCACTCACTCACAGGCTGTCCTGGGGGCTGGGTTTTTATTTAGGGTTTTTGACTGGGTTACCGGGTGTACCACCAGGACTCATTGTCACAACTGTGGTTTCCAGGCGGCTGTCACCCCCACGCAGAATTGTGGGTTCAGGCTGCATGTTGAAAAGCTACAGATATTTCACTCTGTTCAGTACCCTTGTCCTACAAGCTTAGAAATGGGGTTGTGGGGGCCGGCACCCTGGCACACTAGGCTAATCCTCTGCCTGCGGCGCTGGCATCCCATATGGGTGCCAGTTCTAGTCCCGGTTGCTCCTCTTCCACACAGCTCTCTGCTGTGGCCCTGGGAAGGCAGTGGAGGATGGCCCAAGTGCTTGGGCCCTGCACCCACATGGGAGACCAGGAGGAAGCACCTGGCTCCTGGCTTCGGATCGGCGCAGCGCAGCTCTGTCAGTTGCAGTCATTTGGGGTGAACCAGTGGAGGCAAGACCTTTCTCTCTGTCTCTCTCTCACTGTCTGTAAGTCTGTAATTCTACCTGTCAAATAAATAAATGAAAATCTAAAAAAAAAAAAAAAAGAAATGGGTTTGTAACTAAACTTTTAAATTTGTTTCTTATGGATCTCACATTCAAAGCTCCCATGTTAAAGCCCAGGCCCCCGAATTCTCGCAATTGGTCCAAAACCACCACAATGTCACCTATTTTGCTGTTTAGATTCTTGAGGTGGGTGCCAGCACCTGCAATGCTGGCATCTCATATGGTCACCTGGTTGCTTCTCTTCTGATCCAGCTCTCTGCTATGGCCTGGAAAAGCACTAGAGGATGTCCCAGTCCTTGGGTGAGACCCAGAAGATGCTCCTGGCTCCTGGCTTTGTATCGGTGCAGCTCTGGCCGTTGTGGCCAACTGGGGAGTGAACCAGTGGATGTAACACTCACCCCCCTTCTCTTTGTGTGTAACTCTGACTTTCAAGCAAATAAATAAATCTTTTTTTAAAAAAGGATCCCTTAGGTGGGCCCCTACTGTAGGTAGCTATCTCCATTTCTCTGCTTTCCTCTGTTTCACTTTTTTTTTTTTAAGATTTATTTCTTTACTTTGAAAGTCAGACTTACAGAGGAAGGAGAGAGAGAGAGAGAGAGAGAGGGAGAGAGAGAGAGAGAAATATTCCATCCACTGGTTCACTGCCCAGATGGCTGCCACTGACAGTAGCCAGTGGTGGGCCAGGCCAAAGCCAGGAACCAAGAGCTTTATCCAAATCACTCACATGGGTGGCAGGGGCCCCAACTTGGGCAATCCTCTGCTGCTTTTCCCAGGCCTTTAGCAGGGAGCTAGATGGGGAGTGGAGCAGCCGGGACACTAACTGGCAGCTTAACCTGCTGCCCTACAAGACTATCCTCCCCAGTCCCACTTTTTTGAGAATAGGCATTTGATCTCTTTATTTTGACTTCTTAATTTTGGGGGTCATCCTGCAACAGCAGCACCCCCATCCCCACTCTCCATTACTCCTAAGTTGGCACACAAGGCCCTCTCACTAAAGGGAAGGCAACTTTTGTGTTGCCTGGTGGGACAGTGGAGGTTCTGGGCGCTCACATGCAGTCAGTGTATTTCAGAGACAGCAGCGCTCTCCGAGCATGGCTGTTGTGACTTCCTCTGGAACAGACACTGTGATTTTGGTTTTTCCTCTGAGACGTTGCAAACCCCTGTTTTCAGGCCAACTCACTGATCATATGTCTTGGATCAAGAGATGGGCATGGGACCCAATCCTGGACAAACAGTGTATTTGGGGCACAGGATTAGTATAAATGTGAGAGTGCTATGAGAAGATATGCATGAATTTTTCTGGCACTACCAGATTGGGGAATTTTTTTTTTTAAGATTTATTTATTTATTTGGAAGGCAGAGTTAGAGAGAGGCAGAGGCAGAGAGAGAGAGAGAGAGAGAGAGAGTGAGAGAGAGAGAAGTCTTCCATCTGCTGGTTCACTCCCTAAATGGCCACAACGGCCGGAGCTGAGCCGGTCCAAAGCCAGGGGCCCCAAGCTTCTTCTGGATCTCCCATGTGGGTACAGGGGCCCAAGCACTTGGGACATCTTCCACTACTATACCAGGACACAGCAGAGAGCTGGATAGGAAGTGGAGCAGCCGGGACCCAAACCAGTGCCCATACAGGTTATTGACACGGCAGGCAGCAGCTTTACCGGCTACGCCACAGCGCCGACCCCTGGAGAATCTTCTTTAACAGTGAGTTTAATAGAAGAATGTGAGTTTCTTCCTGTTGGGCTGGCCTGAAATGAAGCTAACAGAGAGGAAAAGAGGGCCAAACAGTAATGAATGACTGAGTCCTGGTGAGGTACAAAATCTCCTGGATCCGTCTGTGCCTGTAGGCATGTTGAGTTCTGGTCTTAGGGTCTGAACTGATATCCTTTTTTTTTTTTTTTTTTGGCTTACAATGACTTGACTGGGATTTTGTCGGGTCACCGAAAGGGTTAATACAATAAAGCTAATATAACTCTACTAATTGATTTTTTTTTAAGATTTATTTTATTTATTTGAAAGTGTTACAGAGAGAGGTAGAGACAGAGAGAGAGGTCCTCCAATCTGCTGGTTCACTCCCCAGTTGGCCACACAGCTGGAGCCGTGCCAATCTAAAGCCAGGAGCCAGGAGCTTCTTCTGGGTCTCCCACGTGGGTGCAGGGGCCCAAGGACCTGGGCCATCTTCTATTGCTTTCCCGGGCCATAGCAGAGAGCTAGATTGGAAGAGGAACAGCCAGCGCCCATATGGGATGTTGGCACTTCAGGCCAGGGCTTTAACCCGCTGCACCATAGCGCTGGCCCCTAATTGATTTTCAACATATGGGTCACAGAGAGACTTGAAATGGCTAAGGCTCACTGGACTCCGACTTCAAATATTCTTTGTATTGTAGTGGCTCTAAAATGTATGTAGGCTGCCCAAATTTCTCTTTGGTACCCCAGCCTATCTGAATTGGTTCCTAATGTGTTTCCTAGCTGTGTTAGAGTTCTCCAGAGAAACTGAATCCATTTCTATATACAGAAGCTTCTTTATTTCTGGTCAAGTTATGTCCTGATAAACCCCTTGGAAGTTAAAAGTAGCATTAGTCAAGCATACACTGACTACCCCTAACTTTTTTCTTTTAAATATTTATTTGAAAGTCCAGAGTTACACAAAGAGAGAAGGAGAAGCAGAAAGATATATATATATATATATATATATATATATATATATATATATATATATATCCTCCATCTGCTGGTTCACTACCCAACCAGTTGGCTGCAACGCCCATAGCTGCGCCGATCCAAAGCTAGGATCCAGGAGATTCCTCCCAGTCTCCCATGTGGGCACAGCGGCCCAAGGACTTGGGCCATCTTGTACTGCTTTCCCAGCCCATAGCAAAGAGCTGGATCGGAAGTGGAGCAGCTGGGACTTGAACTGGTGCCCACATGGGATGCCGGCACTGTAGGCAGCAGCTTTATCCACTATGCCACAGTGCCGGTCCCTACTGCCCCTAACTTAATGGACAACATAGCTTAGCAATGCAGTGCTCTGTAGAGCCTTGGTGTTCCCCTCATGACCACAGAGCTGAGTGGGCACTTATGGTTGCTGCTGCTGCTGCTACCTGACATCATGAGAAAAGATCACAGCTTATATGGCCAGCTCAGGGAAATAACAAAATAAAAAATTTGAAATATGGTTTCTACAGAACGAATACTACTTTGCACCATTGCAAAGTTGAAAAATTGTAAATAGAACCATCACGAGTCGGGGATTGTCTGGATGAAGATAAGGAAGAAAGGATTTATTGTGTGAATTGGTTCATGCAGTTATGTAGGCCCGGAAGACCCATGCTGATACTTTCTGTAAGCTGGAGAATTGGGAACGCCAGTGGTTTAACCTTCCATTTACGGCTGAAGACCCAAGGACCTGGGGCCATGGTGTCTGAAGGACCAGCGTCCAAAGGCCTGAGGACCCAGTGTCAAATGGCAGGAGAAGTTGGATGCCCCTGCTTCCAAGCGTAGAGCAAATTTGTTTTTCGAATGCCTTTTCCTTCTACGCAGGCCCTGAATGGATTGAGTGCTGCCTGTGCACTCCAGTGAGAGAAGATCTGTTCTCTGTCTACTCGTTCAAATCTGACCTCTTCCAGAAACACCCTCACCAACACACTCAGAAATAATGCTTTAGCAGCTCTGTGGGCATCCTTTAACCTAGTCATGTTGACTCTTACAATGAACTATCACACTAAGATGCTCAGGGACATCTTATGTGATACATTCCTGAAACTCAGAGCTTGATCTATCTCCCCCCACAGATGAATTCTTTCTGTGGTCACTCCTCAGTCAACACTGGCCATCATCATCTATTCCACCATTCAAGATGGAAACTGGAGGGACAGCAGTCACCCCCTCCTTCTCTTTGTATCATACATTCTAGCCATCAGAATGTCCCATCTGACCTCCCCACCCTGGGATGTTCTTGAACTCAGCAGACTTCCTGCCCTCTCTACTGCTTCCCACCCAGATCAAAGGTCTCTAGTCCTCTCCAGGTGTACAAGAGTAGCTCCAGACTTTTTCAGTTAATTCCCAGTTTATCCTCTGCACTACCACCCTTGAAACATTTTGTGTCACATTGGGTGTAGAATTCACTCCTCTCTGTGGGCTAAGGGCCCTGGATGCTCTGGGCCCATTTGCATTTCCAACATCATTTTTCTAACAACTTGTTTATCACAAGTGTCTCAATAGATTGCCAGGAATAAAAAAAAAAAAAAAAAAGAGGGCCTTTTGTACAGATGGCATCTTTTCCCAAGATGGAAACCACATGAGTAAAATCCAAATGATGGAGAAGACAATTGTCTCCCAAACCATGCAAGGGCATACAAGTATAAGTGGCACCTCTCTTAAAAAGGTGGCATAGGAGTGGAGACTGTAATAAAGTGAGGAAAGGAGGTTGAAGGGCACATTTCCAAGTTACAATCAAAGGGATCAGAGTTTTTGATTTTTTTCTAGTGATTTTTTTCCCCCAAAGAAAACTTTTATTTAAGGAACACAAACTTCATCCATTTCACAAGTAAAACTGTAGGAATACAGTGATTCTTCCCACCCTATCTGCCCTCCCACCCACTCTCCCCTTCCTTTCTCATCCCCAGTCCTGTTCTCTACCAAGATCCATTTTCAATTAACTTTATACACAGAAATATACTAAGTAAAGAGTTCAACAATTTGCATAAAAAGACAACAAAACTGTTCCTCAACAGTGGGGACAAGGGCTATTCAAAGTCATTACATCTTGAAGTCAATTTCATCTCTCCCCCTTTTTTTAGAAACTTGATTAACTTCAAAGAAGCACCCAAGAATGATACATCTTTTGTAAGCCCTCATATATAATTAAAATATAACTCTTTGAGGACAGAAGTCTTGCATGGGAAGTTAGTGCACAGTGACTCTTGTTGTTAAATTAACAATTAACATTCTTTTGTATGACATCAGTGATCACCCGAGGTTCTTGACATGAACTGCCTAGGCTATAGAAGCCTTTTGAATCCACAAATTCTGTCAGTATTTTAGACAAGGCCATAAGCAAAGTGGAAGTTCTCTCCTCCTTTCAGGGAAAAGTGCCTCCTTTTTGATGACTTCTTTCCAGTAGGGTCTCACCCACCGAGGTCCTTCATGTAGGACATTTTCTTCCATAGTGTCTTGGTTTTCCATGCCTGAAATGCTCTCAAAGGCTTTTCAATCAGACCAGAATGCCTTAAGGGCTGATACTGAGGTCAGAGTGCTATTTGAAGCGATTATCATTCTATGAGTCTGTTGTGTGGACTGCTTCCCATGTTGGAGCATTCACTCCTTTTTAATTCTATTATTATTGGCAGACACTCAATACTATCCATATGATCATTTTAATACTTAAGATGGATGGTATTTTTACCACCCAACCTAAGGGATTTGGGATCCCATGGCAAGTTTTTTAAACTGTATCCTTAGAAGTAAGTCCATAGGAATATATGCAGAACTATACAGCTTTACATTTACAAACTTCATACACTTCATAATTACAACTTTGGAACATGGTGATTCTTCCCACAGTGCCTGCTCTCCCATCCATACTCCCAACCCCCTTCCTCCTCCTTCTCTTATTCCGACTTATTTTTTACTGAGATCTATTTTCAATTGGCTTTATACACATATGTTTAATTTTATGTTAAGAGTTCAACAAATAGTATTAAAACAACTGTTTTTCAACAGTCAAGACAAGCGCATTCAAGTCAATGCTTCAAAGTGTCAATTTCACATCTATAGATTTCCTTTTAGTTACCACAGATCAGGGAGAGCATATGGTATTTGCCCCTTTGGGACTGGCTTATTTCACTATGTATGATGTTTTCCAGATTCATCCATTTTGTTGTAAATGACCGAATTTCATTTTTTTTTTTTTTTACTGCTGTGTAGTATTCTATACTGTACATATCCCACAACTTCTTTATCCAGTGTTCAGATGACAGGCATTTGTGTTGATTCCATGTCTTAGCTATTGTGAATTGAGCTGCAATAGACATGGGGGTGCAGATAACTCTTTCATATGCTGATTTCATTTTCCTTGGGTAAGTTCCCAGAAGTGGGATGGCTGGGTCATACGGTAGCTCTATGTTCAGATTTCTTTCTTTCTTTCTTTTTTTCTTTTTTCTTTTGACAGGCAGAGTGGACAGTGAGAGAGAGAGACAGAGAGAAAGGTCTTCCTTTTTTCTGTTGGTTCACCCCCCAATGGCCACTGGGGCCGGCACGCTGAGGCTGGCGCACTGCACTGATATGAAGCCAGGAGCCAGGTGCTTCTCTGGTCTCCCATATGAGTGCAGGGCCCAAGGACTTGGGCCATCCTCCACTGCACTCCCAGGCCATAGCAGAGAGCTGGACAGGAAGAGGAGAGACAGGGACAGAATCCGGCACCCTGACCAGACTAGAACCCGGGGTGCCGGCACCACAACCACAGGCGGAGGATTAGCCTATTGAGCCATGGCGCTGGGCTTTCTTTCTTTCTTTCTTTCTTTTAAAGATTTATTTAAAAGGCAGAGTTACAGAGAGGCAGAGAGAGGGGGGGGGTCTTCCATCTGCTAGTTTACTTCCCAGATGGCTGCAATGGCTGGAGCTGCACCAATCTGAAGCCAGGAGCCAGGAACTTCTTCTGGGTCTCCCACATGGGTGTAGGGGGCCAAAGACTTGGGCCATCTTCCTCTGCTTTCCCAGGCCATAGCAGAGAGCTGGATTGGAAGTGGAGCAGCTGGGACTTGAACCAGCACCCATATGGGATGCCAGCATTACAAAAGGCTGCTTTACCAACTATGCCACAGTGCTGTCCTCCTGTATTCAGATTTTTGAGGTATCTCCATACTATCTTCCATAGTTTACATTCCCACCAACAGTGAATTAGGGTATCCCTTCCCCTAACTCCTTGCCAGCATTTGTTGTTTTTTGATTTCTATGTTAAGACCATTCTAACTGGGGTGAAATGAAACCTCATTGTGGCTTTGATTTTCATTTCCCTGAGGGCTGGTGATCCCAAGCATTTTTTCATGTGTCTGTTGGCCATTTGCATTTCCTCTTTGGAAAATGTCTGTTTAAGTCTTTTGCCCATTTCTTCACTAAATTGCTTGTTTTATTGTTGTTGAGTTTCTTGATCTCTTTATATATTCTGGTTATTAATCATTTATGTGTTGAAGAGTTTGCAAATAATTTCTCCCATTCCGTTGGTTGCCTCTTCACTTTCCTGAGTGTTTCTTCTGCAGAACAGAAGCTTCTCAATTTGATGTAATTCCATTTGTTAATTTTGGCTTTGATTGCTTGTGCCTCTGGAGTCTTTTCCAAGAAGTCTTTGCTTATGCCAATATCTTACAGGGTTTCCCCAATGTTCTCTAATAATTTGATGGTCATTTTTATCTATTGATTTGTTTGTGCGTCTTGCCAGGGAAAAGAAACGCAAATATTTCCTCTGTGAGAGCAAACACAATTCCTTCCGATGTTCACCATCTACACAGCTGATGTTGCATTCTTTTCATCATTTCTTTACATTTCAAATAATTGCAATTTTTTTCCTCCATGGAGCTGGAAACACGTAAATTCTGCCTATGAGTCACCCTGACACTGTATCTTAGCACCTGCAATGCTGGCATCTCATATGGTTACCTGGTT
Source organism: Lepus europaeus (assembly GCF_033115175.1). Lineage (NCBI taxonomy): Eukaryota > Metazoa > Chordata > Mammalia > Lagomorpha > Leporidae > Lepus > Lepus europaeus. The sequence continues at coordinate 48,027,973 of NC_084835.1, forward strand.
GCTTCTCTTCTGATCCAGCTCTCTGCTATGGCCTGGAAAAGCACTAGAGGATGTCCCAGTCCTTGGGTGAGACCCAGAAGAAGCTCCTGGCTCCTGACTTTAGATCAGCTCAGCTCTGGCTGCTGCAGCCATTTGGGGAGTGAACCAGTGGACAGAAGACCTCTCTCTCTCTATGTGTGTCTCTACCTCTCTCTGTAACTCTTTCAAATAAATAAAAATAAATATTAAAAAAAAGAAAAGTAAAACATATCACCAATAATTTCTTTTATATTGATTGCATGTCAAAATCATCAGATTTTAAAGTAAGGAAATTATTATAATATATTGGCATTGTATTAGTTAATATATCAGCTATATTATATTCATTAATTATATGTACTGATACAAATTAAATAATATGTTAGTGTTAATTTTACCTATGTTTACTCTTTGAAATATGACAACTAGAGAATTTTGTCTTGCATAGGTGGCTTGCATTGTATTTCTAGTGGTCACTGCTGTTCTGGAAAGATCCTAAATTTCAAGTTACCTCCAAGAATGATAGGTAACAGGTGTGGTGGATGATGTGGGTCCCTTTCTACCCCTTAGGGCCTAATTTATTACTAGTGATTACAGTATAGGCAGGAACCTTAACCTGTTGAGATCACAATAATAGTATTAATGCTTACCAGCACAACCATTACCGTGACAACAGTGAACTAGCATCACTCTAACAATTATTATTATCATTACTTCTGCTTCTCCTGAAGCCAAAACTCTTTTCAGAGTCTCAGAGACTGAGCCAGGCGCTCCGCTATACACGTTGTTTTGTATCCTCCCAAGCAGCCTGTAAGGTATGCGATGGATCCAATGTTTGGGTCCTCTCCTCCCCACTCCTCCCCTGCCAAATTCCTTTGTTGGAATCCTAACCGTCAAGGTCATGTGATTAGGAGCTGGGGACCACTGGGAGTAATTAGGTTGTGAAGGTTGTGCCTTCAGGCACGTGTCCAGGGACTAGCTAGCCCCTGCCACCATGTGAGAAAATGGGAGAGGGCACCATGCAGGAGCCAGGATGCAGCCAGCGCTGGGTACCAAGTCTACTAGCATCTCGAAATTCATTCCCATCATTTATACCACTTGCTCAAAAGCAGCTCTGTTGTAACAGCCTGGGGGCACAAAGGTGAAGGGTATTTGTTTTTTTCACCATTAACAGGAGGAAAGAGAGGTTCAGAGAGAGAAGTTACTTGTGTTGGTCCCACGAGGGCTAACTAGGCAAACAGGGAATCAAACCCTGCTTCCTGTTCTCGGCTGTCCCACTCAGCATTGCTTCTCTCATATTTGACATTGGACGATGCACAGGTCTCCCACTGTTGCAAATGATTTATCCAGAATCAATCATAAAGGCTGGCTGGGGATGAACAAGAGCTAGAAACACACTTCCTTTCCCTCAAGGTTGCAGCACATGGGGAGCCAAAGCTAACCCACCAAGCAAACCCCGTGGATCCTCCAAGCATGGGGCAATTGTAGCCTACTGCAGGCAAAGGGCGTGGTCATTTATCTCAGCACCTCTGGGTGGCCCTGGGATTCTTGCACATATCATCGCGTGATGGCTGCCTCTCTAAATGAAGGGTGGATGCTAACTCTCTTTCCTGAAGCACAGTTTCTCCAACCCTTTGCTTCTCCAAGCTCAGGTCATTGTTTGGTTCTTATGTTTCCACTCCTTTCCACCCCTGCTATCTAAAGATAGATTGGCCCTACTGAGTTTCCCTTTCTTAACCCTTATCCATTTTATTCACAGCAATTATCACCATTATCATATGGGTCTTCTTTCTTGTTCCTCCTCCTGCTAGACATTCAGCTCCATAAGAGGCCACTCTTATATCTGTATCTTTGAGCCCAGTGCTTGAAATGTGGTAGGTACTCAATAAATATTTGTGGCACGAATGAAAGACAATATTTCCTTCCCTTGGCCTTAAGTGAGTGATACTATTTTTATTTGAGAAAATATCCTGTTCCAATTCAGTTGTAAAAGGAGAAAGATTTACGGGGTCTGAGGAGAATCCAGAGTATCCAATTCAATTATAAACAACAGCCATAAATCCATCAGTACTACTACCAGGAGCACCAACCTCTGTGACTTCCTGTCACGTGACCTGGGACAAGTCATCGACTCTCTGAGCTCTGGTTTTCCCACTGCTGTAACGAAGGGGATGATATCTGCGGGGAAGATTATATGAAGAAGGCTCTGGAATCCTCTGCTAAATGCTTTCGGGCTCTGAAATGGGATTTCATTTTCATTTATTATATATCTGCAGACAGAACTCCAAGTGCTAGTTAGAGGTTGTTGCCAGGAGCAGGGAGTCTTAGATGAGAATTTGTGGAAAAGCTCTGTATTCAGGCATGAGGAGGCAGGAAAGCAGGCAGAGAAAGAGGTACAGCAAGGTTGGCATGCTTCACACCAGCCTGCGGAGGGGGAGTCCACGCTGGGGGGGCGCTCTCGCCTCTTCCCGGCTCACATCTCAGCTGTAGACTGAGTCGGGAGTGAGAAGAAGGAGTGTTATCACCTCCCACCCATCAGTCTGTGGTGGAGCGCTTCCCTCCACAACCAGGTGCCTACACTCCCAGCTGCTTTTGCTTCTGCTCCTCTGTAGGTAGGCAAAGCCCTCCGAAGTAGCCCAAGGGCACTCACTAGCAAAGAGCTACAGGTGCTGGTGGCTGGGCTGGAGAGTCTTCCAAGAACCAGTGTGCTAAAAAAAAAAAAAAAAAAAAATGGACAGAGGATTAAGGCGGGAGGGAACAAGGGCAGCATTCCTGATTCAATACCCGACTGTTGTACTTGGCCATGGATCTTGCCGTTATGAATTAAGATTGGGTTTGAGGACCCAACCTCCTTGTTTTTATGCCACATTTCTCTTCCTTCTTTGAAGTGATTCTATATATAACTCATGAGTAAGGATGGCGGAGAACAGGCTCGGGGGGATCACGTGCGAACCATAAAAAAGTAAATTTTCAAGGGCAAGAGGTTAAATAAAGGAAAGAGGTTCACTGGTTTTACAGCCATGAGTGGTTTCTGTTTTTCGATAAGTCAAAGCCTTTAGCAGACATGGCTGAATGGGCAAAGAGCCCTCTCGGGGAAATTCGTGCTTGTTCAGTTTGATCATCTTTGGGGTGAGGGGAAAACACAAGGCATAGTTCAAAACTATACATTTCATCATGACCTTGAAAACAATTTGCTGTACTTCTGTGATGGAGAGGACATTTTATAAAACATGCTTTGAATGTGTTACCTACTTTTGGATTCTTTTTTTTTTTTTAAGATTTATTTTATTTATTTGAAAGACAGAGTTACAGAGAGAGGTAGAGACAGAGAGAGAGGTCTTCCATCCACTGGTTCACTCTCCAGATAGCCGCAATGGCTGGAGTTGTGCCGATCCGAAGCCAGGATCCAGAAGCTTCCTCCGGGTGCCCACGTGGGTGCAGGGGCCCAAGCACTTGGGCCATCTTCTACTGCTTTCCCAGGCCATAGCAGAGAGCTGAATCAGAAGAGGAGCAGCCAGGACTAGAACTGGCGCCCATATGGGATGTTGGCACTTCAGGCCAGGGCTTTAACCCACTGCGCCACAGCACCAGCCCCCACCTTTGGATTCTACGTGCTTATTTTCACCATCGGCTGCACCTGAGGGGAACCACAGACTTCTGTGTAGGGCAACTATGCCTTTATCTTTTCCTTTCCTTCCACCACAACGCTGTATCTGCAATGACTCCCAACAGCTGAGCCATGGGGATGCTACCTGACCAGGAGGGCACTGCCACTGTGTTGACCTTGGACTTGGACCTGGCATAGAGGAACCCTTCCCTTTGCCCTCTCTCTGCATGGGAGCCTCACAGCTCCATGGAAAGAGCTCTGGCTTGGACACAAACACAATTCAGTTGTGTGATTGAGGCCAAGTATTGGCAAACTGTGGCTTAAAGACAAATCCCGCCTCTCCTGCTTTTGTATGGCCCTCAAGCTAAGAACGCATTTTCACCTGGTTAAAGGGTTGAACAGAACAAAGGAAGATTTATAACCTGTCTCATGTGGAAATTACATGACATTTGAATGTCAGCAATCTCTATATAAGGTTTTGTTGGAGGCTGGTCACGTCCATTTGTTTTCGTTTTATCTCTGTGAATTTTAACAGTAGAATTACAGAGTGGCAGTAGAGACCTATAGCAGGTACAATTGAAAATATTTACTACTATCCAGCCCTTTGCAGGAGAATTTTGCTTCTGTAAATTGGGGTAATAATGGCTTTTTTTAAAAAAAAAGATTTATTTATTTATTTGAAAGTCAGAGTTACACACAGAGAAAAGGAGAGACAGAGAGAGAGAGAGAGAGGTCCTCTATCCACTGGTTCACTTTCCAATTGGCCACAATGGCCAGAGCTGGGCTGATCTGAAGCCAGAAGCCAGGAGCTTCTTCTGGGTCTCCCATGCGGGTGCAGGGGTCCAATGACTTGGGCCATCTTCTATTGCTTTCCCAGACCATAGAAGAGAGGTGGATTGGAAGTGGAGCAGCCAGGACTTGAACCAGTGCCCATATAGTCTGCTGGCACTGCAGGCGGCGGCTCTACCTGCCACGCCACAGCACCAGCCCCAATTATGGCTCTTCACAGCTCAGTGCGAAGGAAAATACAACCCAAGGGCAGAAGCATGCGAAGCCTGGTAGTCAAGATTCAAATCCTGGGGAGTGGTGTTGAATCAAGCAGGCGGTAAGCCCATGGTCCGTGTCAGAGTGGCTGAGTTCTATTCCTGGTGCTGGCTCCTAACAACAGCTTCCTGCTCACGCAGACCCTGGGAGGCAGTGACGATGGCTCATGCAACTGGATCCCTGCCATCCACACAGGAAACCTCCACTGAGTCCCTGGATGTCAATTTTCACCCCAATCCTGGCCTTTTTGGGTATCTGGGGAGTGAACTAGCAGATGGGAGCATTTTCTCTCTTTCTCACTCTTAAATAAATAAATGCAATTTAAAAATAAATATTTAAAGTGGCTCTGTCACTTTCTAACTGAGTTACCTTGCACAGGTAACTCAATTTATCAGTGCCTCAGTTTCTGGTTCCATAAAATGGGGATAATGAGAGTCTCTACCTCATAGTTAAGAGTTTATTATACATGTACCACTTGGAACAGCACCTCGCATGAATTAAATACTATGAGAGTATTAGTTATTGCTACTCTCACTGGGAGAAACAGCCATGTTTATTAAACAGATGAAAGGGGAAATCACATTCTTTGCTCTAATGCCCAATAACTACTCATCTCATCGCAAAGATTCTCGACCATGGCCCAGAGAGAGTAAGGGCTCTGGAACCAGCCCACCGGAGTGTACATCTTGGCTCCCCCCTACCCCACCAGCCTTTTAAACTTGAGCATGATGCTGAGTCCCTCCGGGCCTTGGTTCCCCTGCCCATAACATTGGGAAATCGTTCTCTGCTCCTTGGGTTGTTTTGAACATTGAATGAGTCTGCTGGAATAGTAACCCATCCAGATTCCAGGGAGGCAGAGATACAGCTCAGGAACGAATCAGGAAAGACATTTAAACACCAAGTTTAGCCAGAGGACTGATCTACCTAGAGTTGTGCCAGGGACATTGTCATGGTCACAACTGCCGAAACCAGTGCCACTGATGCTGTGAGACTCCCCAGGGAACACAACAATGACTGACGTGTCTATTCTAGCCATCTTATTTTTTTAGTGTCATTAAGTTGCCACATCAATGATTTCTTGCTATCTTGTTTTCCATTACACAGACCTGAATGCAATTTGTACACATACAAACAAAGGTTTACCCAACAGTTATCCAAAATCCCTTCTCATGCCATTAATGATATACTATGATTTGGGAACACTGACCTAGGGGAAGTGGTTGGCAGATGGTGGAAGTTGCTGGAAGACAAAGGGGTAGGCAACAGCTTATCTCTGCCTTTTTTAATGAGGGTGCTTCAAAAATTTCATGGCAAATGGAATGAAAAGCCCAATTTGATGTTGTCTGCGAGTCTCTGATAACTGTGGCTGCGTGACATCTGGATATTCTACTTGTGAGAATCCCAAGATTAGAGCAAAGCAAGGCCTGCCTCTTGCTACAACAGCTAAGAGGGTGAGAGGCTTCCTTCTACCCCTGCTCTCTGAGGAGAAAGGACTCATAATCTTAGCCTGGTCCTTGAGGTACTGAATCTTGGTGGAGTAATGCGAAGGCAAAAAAGCAGATGGAAGTGATTTACTACAACACTGAGAACTCAGAGCCTTGGAGGGAGCCATCAGTGCAAGGGTTTCAGTGGTAGTGACAATAACAATGACCCTGGTGCAACTCTCTACGCAGATCATTCCTATGGCTGAATTTGGCCTTGGTTCCTGCCTGAGCTGGGTCTCTGCCTTCTTTGGGTCTATGAGTTCTTGGAGAGCCTTCCAATATATTGATTCTTTGAATATATTAACTAAAAATGTTTCCGTTATCCAGAACTGAGAACCTAGTGCCCCAGGGTTGGGAAGTGGATCATGATGGTTAATGTTGTCCTTTTACGCTCGATCTCCCTCTTCTGGGTCTCCCACCACTGAACCAGAATCTACGTGGAGACTCCCCAGGGAACACAATGACTGACGTGTCTATTCTAACCGTCTTATTTTTTTAATGTCATTAAGTTGCCACATCAATGATTTCTTGCTATTTGCCATGCTTCCCTTGCATTCCTTATTCCTTTCCGACCATACAGCGTGCATTTGATTTACCATTTTTAAAAATGTCAGGTTAGGATTATGCCAGCAAGAGGGGGAAGGACTCTTTTTCAAATGTGAGTAAAACTTCTTTGGAAGAAGCAAAGTAACAACAACTCGGAAGAAAGAGGGTGCCAGTTGCTTTACTGAGTTTTCAGTGATTTGGTAGCTTTGTGTTATCTATTCCACACACGGATTTTAACTTTTTTTTTTAAAAATTTATTTATTTATTTATTTATTTATTTATTTATTTTGACAGGCAGAGTGGACAGTGAGAGAGAGACAGAGAGAAAGGTCTTCCTTTGCCGTTGGTTCACCCTCCAATGGCCGCTGTGGCTGGTGCGCTGCGGCCGGCACATCGCGCTGATCCGAAGGCAGGAGCCAGGTGCTTCTCCTGGTCTCCCATGGGGTGCAGGGCCCAAGCACTTGGGCCATCCTCCACTGCACTCCCTGGCCACAGCAGAGAGCTGGCCTGGAAGAGGGGCAACTGGGACAGAATCCAGCGCCCCGACCGGGACTAGAACCTGGTGTGCCGGCACCGCAGGCGGAGGATTAACCTATTGAGCTGCGGCGCCAGCCACGGATTTTAACTTTTAATTTTCATTGTTGTCTTGCATTTTTAAAATTGGCTACAGAAACCATATCAGGGAATATCAAAGTGACATTAATAAAATGTAAAATAAACTCAAGAAAGCGTCCTTATACAAGATCATCACTGCTACCCATAGAATTCCAAAATATGGAAGCCAGAGCATTCCAGTGCCATGCAATCACTTAGATTTCTTTTGTTGGATGTTTATCACCTAATGTATGCTCCCTTTCAGCACAGATAGCCAATTAACAAATCTGCATTATGAGATCACCTTCTTCCAGACACAGAAAGACATGAAGAGAAAATATCTTTATTTTTTTTCCTTTGCTTTTCTAGACTGGGAGCTCACTGAGAACAAATCCAGAGTCGAGGTCTTATTCATCTTCATCTTCCTGGTGCCTGTCCCTGTGCCTGGTCAGATATTGAATGGATGACTCATCCCACTCCTGGGGTGTTCGTGGAATAGTGACAAACATGCATAGGTATAAATGCTGCATGGAGGGGTAGGTGTTACTCATGGAGACAGAATGTAAAGTAGAGTGGGTGCCCCCTGGGGAGAAAGCTGGTCTATTTAGGGCAGATGGGGCCAGTATCTTACTATTTTTTTTTTTTTTTTGGCATCCCCATTAATGAGATCTCCCTTTCAAATCTGCCTAACTATATTTCTGGGAAGGGGTGGGGATGGCTGAGTCAGTCCTCACTGTGATCTTTCTCTCTTTCTTTCTTTCTTTTTTAAGAATTTATTTCTTTATTTGAAAGGCAGAGTCAGAGAGAGGCAGAGGCGAGAGAGAGAGAGAGAGAGAGAGAGAGGGAGAAAGTCGTCCATCCACTGGTTCATTCTCCAGATGTCTGCAATGGCTGGAGCTGCACTGATCTGAAGGCAGGAGCCAGGAACTTCTTCCTGGTCTCCATGTGGGTGCAGGGGCCCAAGGACTTGGGCCATCTTCCACTGCTCTCCCAGGCCATAGCAGGGAGATGGATCAGAAGTGGAGCAGCCAGGACTCGAACCGGAGCCCATATGGGATGCTGGCACTGCAGGCAGCAGCTTTACCTGCTATGCCACAATGCTGGCCTCTGCGATCTCTCTTCTACCTTCTGTCTGTACGGCTTATGATCTTGTCTTTTGGGACTGTCACCCTCTCTCTCTCTTCTGGACTGCACCTTTTGCCCTTCCTTTCCCCAAAGTACTTTAAGCAGAAATGACATTGTGGACCTTTACTGAATTTTTTGGTAATTGTAGGCTATAGTCCTCTATGCCTATGACTATTCCTACAATCTCATTTCTCTTCAATCAAAATAGCAACCTCTCCACCCCTGCCCCTGGCCCCAGTTACTTTCAAATCCTGAGTATCATTTCATGTCTAGAAGGTGAGCTCCTTTCCTGTTGCTCCTAACTCATGTCTAGACTTTCCTCTGCATATCCGAACATTCCTAGGGTGCTCTGCTGCTCCAAGCACCAGTGGCACTGAGTGTCAGGCATAGCATGACAAAGAACTGGAGGGGGCTTCACACAAAGATCATGCACTTAGGGCAGGATTTGGTCTAGTGGTTAAGATGCCCACGTCCCATATCAGAGTGATTGGGTTCAAAACATTTGTGGGAAAATGGATTTGGAACCAAGTGATTTTTGGTGCAAAAATATTTGAAGGCTTTGTATAGCTTCTTCATAACATGCACTCCCATAAGCTTTTTGAAGACTCCTTGTATTGAAAAATAGCATGAAGGGAACATGAAGAAGGTAGAGTAAACAGTGAGGGCATTTCCCAAAGAAAGCCAGGGAGAGATGGACACGGATGCACAGGTTAGTCTTGGTAAGGCAAAGAGGACTTTTTTTTTTTCATCAGAGGCAAGCATGGGCAATGAAGATCAAAAATTAAATTACATCATGGAGTGTGTTTTCTTCATGATTTCTTCTGCTGGGAGATATCTACTATGTTGAGAGCTGTCCCCAGCCAGGAGAGCAAGACAGGTGGTTTGTCTGGAAAGGAAAATAGAAGCTTGGGAAATTAAAAAAAAAAAAAAACTAAATGGGAATAGGCTTTGGACCTGTGTACTCCATGGACATGCAAAATGAGCTATCAATGTGCCTTCAGAGCTCTCAGGATCTAGTCTGCTCCCCTTCCTTTTTTTCCTTCATTCTGTTTTTCAACTCCTTTTTCCCAAGGCCTGTGCAATTAAGTGCATGGGTTTTCAAAATTTGCCTGCTAGGTTTGAATCTGGTTTCCACACTGATGACTTATTGACTTTGACGCAAGTGTCTTGGTGTTCTTGAGTCATAAAGAATAGTAACTGGCTAAGTTAAATGATAATAACATGAATTTATTAGAAACGTATGAGCTGGCTAAGAAATATGATGAGAAACATCAGGCCCTGGAAAATTCAGAAGTAAGAAGAGCTTGGGGGTCTAAATAGTAGGGTCATCACTGCAGAGCACTACTGTTGGGGTGTAACTAGCTTTTTTATTTTGCACCATAATAATCCACTCAGGGTTCATATTCCTGGAAGAGGAAATGCTATGGGTTTGGTTTGATTCACATTTTTATTTTTTAGCTTGGCATTTGCTGCTTAGCTCAGACTGCACATAGTGATGGAATTACCCAAAGAGACAGGATGGACAGATTCCCATTATTCTCCCTACCCTTCTGTTTCCTCACTTGTAGGCAGGGGATCATAATAGGATCTGCCTCACTGGGTGTCTTTTTAAACTTTATTTATATAAAGGGAGCAGATTCCCTGTGTTTCATATATACAAGTTTTAAGAACATAATTATACTTCCCACTCTCCCTCCTCCTTTCTTTCTTATTTTTCTTTTGAATTTTTGCAATGACATTCTTTCAATTTACTTTCTAATCATGAGCTTAATCCTCCACTAAATAAAGAATTCAACAATTAGTAAATAGAAAGACCACTGTTCCTCAGGAGTATAGATAAGCACTATAAACAACAATCAGATATCAAGATGTCAATTTCACTCATATGCACTACATTTTTTTTCTGTTCTATTCATTAGCTCCCACACATCAGAGAAAGCATATGATGTCTGTCTTTTGGGGACTGGCTTATTTCCCTAAGCATAATGGTCTCCAATTGCATCTATTTAGTTGCAAAAGACAGGATTTAATGCTTTTTTATGGCTGAGTATTATTCTCACTTGTTGTCTTGACATCTAAATAGGAGAATGTGAGCCAAGGGGTCAACCTAGTTCCTCCACACTGCATAGCTTCTGCTGGTTCCTGATTCTCTCTCCTCATACAACACAGCTGACTGGTTCTTAGATCTCACCACCATGCTCAGTCTTGTCGGATAGCTTGAAGTCGGAATTCTGTGTTCCAACAAGATCTTCTGGCTTGTGCCACCTGCACATGGTGGTTATGGGATTAACAGCAACTACAAAATCAAATGCATGTGAAGGCGTTTGCAACAACCAAGGACAACACAGACGAGAGGGTTGTGCTAGTGGTGACAGTTGTCAGCTTTGCACACCAGTGTCTATTGTCCTGGCATATGCCAAATTCCTGTGCTTTCCAGTTGAGGTTCACTATATGTGATCCTGTCACACACCTTCCCCAAATAGACAAACTTGCCTGCTTTACAAACATGTGGGGTTTTCCCATTAGCATCAGCTTTCTTGATAGTTTCAAGGAATTGAAACAGACAGTCTTCACGTTCCTAAGCCTTATGGGCATATGTTCTCCATCTTGCCTGTTTGACCTCGCCTGGTTTCAAAAGCAACAAGCAGTGCTGTTTCCCAGCAAATGTAATTTTCATTATCTGATTGTCAACAATGCATTATCTCTACACTACACTGTCACGGTCATGGAGATAACTCCAATAAAGACTTCATAGGAACAGCTCTGGTTAGGGATTTGGGGCAATGTTATTCACATTAACTTTGGCTTTTGCTGGGGAAACCACAGATACTCTATGAAGAATGTATTGATCATCTATGCCTCTGGGATTCCATGTTCTTCACCAGCTCATAAATTTAGATGCCAAACAAAACTCCTAAGCAGCACTACTGTTTTGGGATCAGAATTAGATTCACCTCAACATATTAAAGCAACATAAATGAGTTACTAAACCCATTGGGTTATACTTGGGTGCTTTTCCAAATCCAGGCATCTTTGAAGTATGCAATGGGAACGTGGAGAAGCAATGGTTCCTCATTTTTCTCATTGTCCCCCAAACCAGCCTTTGCTTCCAAAAGGAAATGTTTACACCCATCATTGAGCCCTGGGGGAATAAGGCAGAATGAAAAGCCTGGGGGTAGGGCAGAGTGAAGAGCCGGGTGCAAGAGGGAATGCCTAGGGCCCGTTCTGACCCAGCAGGCACCTTTCTCTGCTCTTGAGGCATTCCCCATTCCTGATCAAGTGAGATTTCTGCTCTTCATTTTTCCTCCCTTTATTTATTTATTTCAAAAGATTTATTTATTCATTTGCTTTGTTTGTTTGAAAAGCAGAGCAGGAGAGAGAGAGACAGAGAGAATCTTCTACCTGCTATTTCACTCCCCAGGTGGCTGCAACGGCCAGGACTGGGCCAGGCTGAATCCAGGGGCCAGGGGTTTCTTCCTGGTCTCTCATGTGGGTGCAGGGCTCAGAATACATTGACCATGTTCCACTGTTTTTCCCAGGCCATTAGCAGGTAGCTGGGTTGCAAGTGGAGGAGGCCAGATGCGATACAGTGCCCATATGGGATGCTGACATTGCAGGTGGCGGCTTTACCCGCTACCCCACAATACTGGTTCCCATTTATGCTGTTTTTTAAAAGATTTTTTTATTTACTTGAAAGTCAGAGTTACACAGAGAGAGGAGAGGCAGAAAGAGAGAGAGAGGTCTTACATCCACTGGTTCACTTCCCAGTTGGCTGAACAGCTGGAGTTGCACTGATCTGATGCCAGGAGTCAGGAGCTTCTTCCGGGTCTCCCATGCGGGTGCAGGGGTCCAGGGATTTGGGCCATCTTCCACTGCTTTTCCAGACCATAGCAGAGAGCTGTATTGGAAGTGGAGCAGCTGGGACTTGAACCGGTGCATATATGGGATGCTGGCACTGCAGGCAGTGGCTTTACCTGCTACACCACAACACTGGTCTCCATTTATGCTTTTCTTAAACAGTCCTCAAGCCTTTTGAGGGAGCTCTGGCTTCAGTCCTCCAGGCGATAAGAAAAGTTTAGTTGGGACAAGAGATATTTTCAGAACAGAGATGCACATTATAGCACAGGGCGTGGGGGCTGAAGGTGGGGGTGGGGAGGTCCAATGTGTGCTGAACCTTGCAGAAGAGCATTCTAAACCGAGACCTGTCAAAGCGAGATTTCCTCCTGCTTTCACCTTAGTCCCCTTCTCCTGAGACATGGGAAGGAGTCCACCTCTCACCCAAGCTTTGATGTGCTGAATGCTAAATGGAAAACATGAACCTGACCTTGTCGTTTCGGTTGCATCTATTTATTATTTGTACTTGGACAAAGTCTGACCTCACAAGTCATGCTCACATGTTAGTGTAAGATTCCTTGTTTGGGTCGTGATTTTACGTTCCCTCTATACCACTCTTCAGACAGCCTGAGGCCAGATTCCAATTGTTCATCTTTCTTTTCTGACTTCCCCAGGCAGATGGTTTTTCCAGGAAACTCGCCTCCTCCCTCCTTGTCATTTTTTTTTTTAAACTGGTAAGAGGCAATCAAAGCTTGCTTATTTGTCTAGAAGACAAGATCCAAGCCAACGAAGACAGTGATGTATATGTGAAATGGTACAAGGCATTAAAAAAGAATGTCGTTTCAATAACATGACATCATGGCTTGGTATTTGGAAAGTAAATACAGGCTGGGATTTAATGACAAGGTATGAATGAGGTGGAGAAAAATGTAGGCTGAGTGAAACTTTGCAATCTCCCTCCATTAGTGGCAAGAAGGCAAGAGCTCAAAATATATTTCTGCTTAGCATCGCTTGGGGAATGGGTGCTGACCATGCAATCTTGGGGATAGGCCTAAGGTCAGAGACGGCTTTTATCTCCATGCCTGTTTGGCATCGTCCCATTAGGATCTTTCTTCTGCTCAGCTGATGACATTCAGAGCCCCCAGGCTGGGCTGTGGAATGTCAGTGTCACATGTGTTGTAACAAATGACCTTCCACACATGGAGGTGAAGGCACAGTGCGTATTGTAGCATCAGGCACTCTGTTTTGCCTATCTTGTTCATTTCATGTGTGGGAAAATGAGCTGCTCTAGATTTTATTGGGTGAGACTAGCGGACTCTATTTGTTGCACAGGCTACTGGCGTGAACACATGCTCTACCACGTCAAGTTCTATTCCACCATTTCGCAGAGGTCTGAAAGGCCTCAAAGTACCTCCAGAAAGGGCCAGATAAGCAGGGGGGATTCTTCAAGAAAAATAACAGTAAAGAGGGAAACACTCAGAGCAGCAATTTTCAATTTGTTTTGAATACAATTCGTTGGGCTTGCTAAAAGCATGTATGTGCACCCATGTGTGCACACCCACACAAACATCCACACTCAGCATCCTTGGTTCCAATCAGAGAGAATTTATTTTTACTCTTAAGCGAGGCTCTCTGCATTTTCAATAAGCACCCAGGTGATTTGGAGTCTCTTCAGCATCCTTTCAGAAATATAGGCTTGAAGGGGACAGGATTGGATAAGAAAGAACTCATACGTAGGAGTCAAGCTGGCCTGGGCTTGGCGCAGCATTGATCACTGGTCACTCATCACTGATCTTTCTGTATTTTGCTCATCTATAGAATCATTCTGACGACACATTGGTCTAAGTCAAACACCTCGTCCACTGCTGAGTGCGTGACAGGAGTTCAGAACATTGCAGTGATTTTGATTATTATTGCTACTCTACTATTTTTAAAAATCACGTTCAAAGAAGTTGTTAAAGGGATTTCAGTATCAGACAAACTCCTGCAAAACAGATGGAGCACAAGGGCCAAGCCAAGCAGAGGGCTTTGGGGATGTTCTCACTGCTTCTGTCGGTCAGTATAAGCCCTCTGTCCTTCCAGCTCCTCTGAGTTTATCCTCTGTGACATTTTGCTCTTTTCTTCTTTGAAGATAGGCATCAAGAGAACTTGTTTTAGTACCACAAATTGTATCTACTTAGGCATACACCAGTAAAAATCTGGAGCAGACTATTTCTGGTTTTCTTTATTTTTACCTGCCCATACAAGGCGACATCACAGGTGCTGCCTGTGGGACCTGAAGGCAGGCTCCATGGTAGAGGAAACGTGCCAGGAAGTTGTGCTCTGAGACAGTTACTGTATGGTGGTGGGAACACGTGCACAGCTGCCCTTTGCAAAGCAGGATCAGTCCTGTATTTAACCAGTTACAAAAAGGATCCCATATGACAGAGCGGTGCTGTTGGGGATAGTGATGACAGGGCTGGCTTCATGCTCGGATGACCTATGAAGCTGTGCAGGGCCCAGCAGTAGAATGACCCTACACTTGCTTTAATACTCTTCTGCTCAAATGTCTGCATTGACAAGGGCTAGGCCAGGCCAGAGCCAGGTACTGGGAATGTACTCCAGGTCTCTTTTGTGTGTGGGACAAACCGAACGACTAGAGCCATCACTGCTGATTCTCAGGGTCTGCATTGGCAGGAAGCTGCCATCAGAAGCCGAAGCTGGGAAATGAACCTGGAACTCCAATGTGGGACATGGGTATCTTAATTGATGGCTTGCCCCCTAGGCCAAATGCCCACTGCACTTGAGGGTTTTAAATACTGGTGTCTCTGATTCACAATCTAAAGATATCTTTTTTGTTTATTTTCTCCACTGCATGAGAGAATACGAGATCATGGGGTAAGTGGAAAGAAAGGTGAAAGTAAAGACCAGTGAGAAAGGGGTCACTTCAGTAGTTAAGTGAGAGATGCCAGGGCTTTAGGATAGGGTGGAGAGGGAATACTCCAGGCCCCAGCAGGGAGTTCAGCAGAGCTTAACAAATAAAGCATTGATGTCATAAACTTCTCTCTGCTGCAAGATGGCACCTGTCACGCCAGGGGATGGATCAAGGAACCACACGTGTGGGAGCAGTGAAGTTGTGCACAGGATTCTTGGTGCTGATGTTGGCAGCTTTGGGGCCTGAATCGAATGACTGAGCCTGCTCTGCTGAGCGGGTCTCAGCAGGCTGAGGTCTTCCCCGTGAACTTTCCAGCTGGGGTCAGAGGAAGAGCCTAACCCGCAGCTGTAGCCCAAAGCAACCGCGCCGGCAATTACGGATGGCTGTCCTCGGTCCTAACTTGGTGGCAATGACTTGACAATAACAGCAGAAGGAAGAAGCTGCTATTGGAAGGGGTATGTATGTCCTAGTTTGCTAAGAGAAAACAACAGGAGAAAAATTGCCCAATCATACTTTTTTAGATCTCCAACCTTATCTAGGTTAGAAATGGCAGCATCTAAATATTTATCATGGTCTCTTGTTTACTACATTTTGCTTTCTTTGGCCTTTGGAAAATGTCACAAAGAGGAATTTCATCATTGTTACGGACGATTGCATTCCATAATTAATTTTAAACTTAACATGACCTCCTGCTATTTCTTTAATCTAACTAATAAGACTCCTTGGAATTTACGTTAGCCAATTAATCAGTGTGACTGTGGGGAAGATATTAGGACACAATGTCTCAAATCCACAAAGTGAAAATTCTGCTCAAATGTAGAGATCTCAGTGACCCAAGCTTGGTTTAGCCCCACCTACATCGATTTTAATTGTGTTTCTAAAGTGTATTGAGATCCTGCTATTTTCCTTGCATTTCTTGAGATCATTCTGGCTGCTGAGCTGAGGGTATCACGTGGTTTGAGATAATGAGCTGCTATTGTAGTGGCCTCATGATGGGCTTTTGTAGTTGCTCCATTAAAATGGAAAATGAAAGCTAGGTTGGACATCCTTAAATGAGAAATGGCTCTCCAAATCCGTGCTGACACTGGGTTAACAAGTCTACAGTCCTGTGTGGAAATGAAAAATGGAACCCTAAAAATTCCCACTGCCCACTCATTCGTTTTCCTTTACAAATGACTGAAACCCAACTTCGAGGTATTCCGGCCCCTTTTGTCTCGGTATATTTTTTGCTAATGCAGTATCCCCACTCGATGAAGTGAATGCAAAAGGAAGAATGGAGCAAATTTCCTCAAAAGCAAAGTAACAAAATCAAATGAAAGCATCTTGCATCCGAATTACATTCTTTAGTCTTGGTTCACATGTAAAGCAAAACTGGGACCTCAGAAAGCGCTGGCCAGCAGGCAGATAAATTTGCTTTAATGTGCTCATTCAATTGGTCTTAGACTCTACTTTAAAAATACATAAATATTTTCCCTGGAAATGCTGATACTTCCTGCATTTATGGAGAACAAAAAATTGGAAGGTTGGAGAGTAAGAAATGGATTGGCCTGGTGTGGGGCCCCACTCCGTGATCAGCTATGATCCTGGGTAGGTCTCAGACACCCTCCCCCCAGCCTCAATGTCAGCTCCGACATGGCAGTCAGGTAGTGATATGAATGTTAAGCTTCCTGTAGCATTCCTGAGACTTTGTCCAGTACTCTTCCCATATCATCTCTCTTTCAACTTCGTTTTTTTTTTTTTTTGACAGATAGAGATAGACAGTGAAAGAGAGAGAGATAGAGAGAAAGGTCTTCCTTCCATTGGCTCACCCCCCCACCCCAAATGGCTGCTATGGCCGGCACTGCGCCTATCTGAAGCCAGGAGCCAGGTGCTTCTTCCTGGTCTCCCACGCAGGTGCAGGTACCCAAGGACTTGGGTCATCCTCCACTGCCCTTCCGGGCCACAGCAGAGAGCTGGACTGGAAGAGGAGCATCCAGGACTAGAACCCAGTATCCATATGGGATGCCAGCGCTGCAAGTTGGAGGATTAGCCAAGTGAGCCACGGCGCTGGCCCATTTCCCCTTCATTTTGAAAAGCTTTCTTTTGTCCTCTGGTGAACCTTAATGGCAAAGCGAAATGTTTTTCCAAAGGATTTAATTATAGGCTTATTGATTTTCCTCACAGTGGTCCATTGTCCCTTTATGTTTTGGTTGCTTATAAGCACACAAACTTGTGTCTAAGTGTTTACAGTCACAGCTTATCTGAATAATTATTGTCCAATCAGGAACACATATGATCACAGAATGAGTTGGTTATGGGTACATTTAAAAATATTCTCCTGGAAAAAAAAGTGAATAGTTGTGAACATAGTCTACAGTTCTCATATATATTACATAAACTTAGGTCTAATCCATCCATCCATCCATCCCCTCATCCATTCCCCATCATTTTACTGAGCAGAAAATATTGATGTATAAAATAATGGCTCCATCAACTCATCTTGACTGGAACTGTAGGACTATAATTCTTGCCATTTACTATCACTTTCTACTAAGTAATACCACTCTCTTCTATTAAGCCAGCAGGTGTATTTGAAGCATTAAGACACAGTTATGAAGGGCCCAATGAGCTACATAATTTACAGTTATCATTAGTCTCAAGAATGATTTCTTCAAGTCCACTGGAGATGATTCTAATGTCACCCTAACATACAGTGATAGACCTCTAGCATATTTTTTTTTTTTTACTTAAACCTAATTTTTTCCCTTATACAAAAGACAAAAGAAGTGCCTTAATAACTGACTACGGCAAAGCGGTCACTGAAGTACAGTTGTTCTGCACTTGTGACTAAGCAATGCTTCTCTGGAAGTGGGGTTTATCATCAGCTCCAGAATATATTACTGAAAGACAATGAAAACTTTCACAGACACAGAAGGGTAGTGTTGTTTTATTCTGCTGATATGAGCAGGATGTCCCTAGACTAGTCACATCCAGATAGACAGAAAGCGCAATTCCCAGGGGCCGGGACATGGAGTTGGTTTCTGATGCGTACAGAATTTCAGTTTGCATAGATGGATAGTGGCTGATGACGGCTGCACAATGATGTGGATGTGCTTAATTCCATAAAACTACACACTGAAAAGCAGTTACAATGGTGACTTTTGTGCTATATATGTTTTGCCACAATTAGAAAAAAGTACTTGAAAAATAAAAAATACTTGAGAAATATTTAGATCCCTTCTTCATCTATCATTCAGCTATAGGATGTCTCCACATTGTTAGTCCAGGATGCTGATTTAATTGATCAGGCTGTAAAATAATTAATACTCCAGAAGTTCAAGTGGAAGTTCAACGGAATCCCTTAGCAAAAAATAGAACCAACGCTATAGATTTTAAGTAGTTTAATTTATTTTTTTAACTTTTTTTATTTATAAAAGGTGAACAAGTTTCATGTATTTCATATACATAGATTTGGAACATAGTGATACTTCCCACCCTCCCCTCCCACTCCCACCCTCCCCCCTCCTTCCTGTCTTATTCTTTCTTTTAATTTTTACAGTGATATACTTTGCTTATTTTATAATCATAAGATTAACCCTCCACTAAGTAAAGATACAGTACACAGCAAATCTTGACATAAGCCGATGTATCTTTTTAAAAAAAGATTTATTTTGATTTATTTTAAAGTAGAAAGAAAGAGAGACACAGAGAGAAAGATATCGTCCATCTGCGAATTGACTCCCTGCACGCCTTCGATGGCCTGGGCTGGGCCAGCCTGAAGCCGGGAGCCTGAAGCTCCATCTGGGTCTCCAACCTGGGTGGCAGGGGCCCAAGTGCGCGGTGGGGGCGAAGACTCCAGCACACCCAAGTACGTCAACCATCTTCTGCTTTCCTTGGCCCACTCTCAGGGAGCTGGATGGGGAGCGGGACAGCTAGAACTGGAACCAGCACTCCTATGGGAAGCTGATGTCCCAGACAGAGACTTAACCCACTGGGCCATAACACCAGCCCCGTGCTGTGTCTTTCCAGTAGAACCGTTCTATAGAAATAAATTAGCACCGACCACATAGGCGATTTCAAGTTTTCCAGCAGTCACATTGAAGCAAGCACATCTGCAATATTTTCACATCAACATATAATCGATATGAAATTATTAATTTGATATTTCATATTCTTTTTTTACATGGGGCCTTTACAATTCAGTGTATTTTTAAAGGTAAAAGTACATCTCCATTTGGGAATTGTGTTTTCATTGAAAATTATCATTTGTATTTAGATTTCTTAAAATTTATTGTTGAAAAGGTAGAATCACATGCCCCAGTTGTTCCAGACACACCTAAAAGTTTTCTGATAATTGCATTGAATATGAGAAATCATCTCCTTCAATGTTTTCATCTACATAGATAAATTTTTCTTTGCTTAAGACTTGATTTGGCTTTGAAGCAGAAAGAGTAAGTTCATATCTGTGTGTACTCAATTCATCATGTTTATGTTCATCTAAGATTATCAACATTAATACAATAGAATATAACATACACTGAAAAGCAACTCTAAATTTTTTTCAATATCCACAAAGTATTCCTACATTTTTTCTTTTAGTTTTTATAGTCAATTTAACAAAGGCTAGTAATTATAATGAACACCTTCTGCATATTAGTTCATGTTGAAAAATCATCATTAGGCCAGCGCCGCGGCTCACTAGGCTAATCCTCCGCCTTGCGGCACCGGCACACTGGGTTCTAGTCCCAGTTGGGGCACCGATCCTGTCCCGGTTGCCCCTCTTCCAGGCCAGCTCTCTGCTGTGGCCAGGGAGTGCAGTAGAGGATGGCCCAAAGTCCTTGGGCCCTGCACCCCATGGGAGACCAGGAGAAGCACCTGGCTCCTGCCATCGGATCAGCGTGGTGCGCCGGCCGCAGCGCGCCTACCACGGCGGCCATTGGAGGGTGAACCAACGGCAAAAGGAAGACCTTTCTCTCTGTCTCTCTCTCACTGTCCACTCTGCCTGTCAAAAAAAAATAAAAAAAAAAAAGAAAAATCATCATTATCGATTTGTTGTATGAGAAGTTTACATTTTAACCTAAACTTTTGTACTTGGGTAGCTTAATCACAATAATTTTTTTAAAGCTTCACGTTTAGCTCATTCACATATAGTGTGACTTTGGTAAAAGCAAGTCATTCTGCCATTATTTTGTTTTTAATTTTAAACCTTTGGCAAGCACTTACTTGATTTGGCCCATTGGTCTCCTGAGGAGGAGGATGGCACCCAAGGCTACTTTACAGCTGAACCCTTTTGAGGTTTATATGGGAGGTCCTTCCTCACCACTAGCATCCTCTATGCTTTGGGTACCTAAGATCAAATACAGCATATTATCAATTTAGGCCAGGTGCAGAAGGCTCTGACAGCATATGGCAACAAGAGTCTCCTGGCACCAGATTCCAAAAATCATGAACAACCAATCTTCCCGGGGGAATCTAGTTTTATTAAAAACTTTCAGGAGGGATCCTCCTCTGACCAACCCCAGGCTCAATGGAAAGGACCCTCTTGCTGCTACTTGGCACTCCCTGCAGTCAAAGGACAGGGAATTTCTAGCTGGCTATATCTGTCAAGATTTAAGCCTTTACGCCTTGAGTCTTCACAGGCACACCCAGAGGATGACCCTGCCTACTCTTGTGAGCCAATTGAGGACCTCAGATTTATCTTCAGAAAGTTAAAAGATAAGTAAACAGAGCAGGAGTAGTAGCAAATACTCCACATATCTATTTTGGAAATATCATCCATCTG
This sequence comes from Lepus europaeus, assembly GCF_033115175.1. NCBI lineage: Eukaryota > Metazoa > Chordata > Mammalia > Lagomorpha > Leporidae > Lepus > Lepus europaeus. The sequence continues at coordinate 48,048,900 of NC_084835.1, forward strand.
AAATTGAGAAGTTTAACTGCTCACTATATGTGACCTTGAGTAAATTACTTACATTCTATGTGTCTAAAACTGTGGAATCTCACGGCTAAACAAGGAACTAAATTAACTCCATGACCCAGCTAGCACTCACTGTCTCAGAGTCTTCCTCTTTCTATTTGCTGCAAATTCCTTTATCCACTCAGCACCACTTTCTGATTCTTCAAAAATTCAGTTGATTTATAACATGACTTCAATTTCCTGTGGTACAGGTTCTAATTTGTAGTACCTTAGTGGCAGTTTTGACTTTTTTTAAAAAAATATATATTCATTTTTACTTATTTAAAAGCCAGAGAGAGAGAGAGAGAGAGAGAGAGAGAGAGAGCACTTCTATTTACTGGTTCACTCCCCAAAGGTTTGCAACAGCCTGGGTTGGGCCAGGCCAAAGCCAGGAGCCCTGAACTCCATGCAGGTCTCCCACATGGATGGCAGGAATCCAAGTGCTTGGACCATCACCTGGTGCCTTCCAGGTATATTAGCAAGAGGCTGAAGCAGAAGCAAAGGCAGAGGTGAGATTCAAGTCCAGGTAGTTTGGTATGTAATGTGAACATTCCAACCAGCAGCTTAACCTGCTATGCCATAGTGCCTACCTCTGACTCTTTCTACCAACTCTAACTGGCTCAAGTTCATCATGTTTCCTGCGTGAAATTCCCACCTGGCCGGAGCAACTGGTCGACATTTAGCAGGTCATTCACTAGCTAGTCTAATGGGTCAGCTGCTCAATCCCCTGAGCCAGTCATGGCAGTGGGGTCCTGTGGCAGAAAATACGGCCCTGTGGGCAGTAGGAGTTCTACACTGGGTGGTTCCCCTTAGAGAAAGGTGTAAGCAGGTAGGCAGGCAGGGGTTGACATCTGAATACCAGGAATTGGCTCTTATTCTGAGAGACCATTGCCCAGATGATTTCAAAAATTTGGAAGAACTTTCTGATTAAGCAGAGAGATTCACGAAAGAGAATTCTGTATCGCAATATGAGAGAAGGAAGCAACCTGGGCTTGAGCATCATTAGTTCTGCAGCTTGTTGTGCCTGGATTTGACCCCCATCCTCTGCGGTTTTCCATCTGCAAATGCTGGAACACCACCTCCTTCTCCTCATCTCTTTCAGCCCAGCCCAGATCCCTTGCCGGCAAGGGGTCCCCTCTCTCAATTTGACCCATGTACAGGGAGGGTGTTTTATTTTACTCAAATGCGAGGCTTGAAGCCTACCTTTCCACTGCCCGGAACTGAGTTGTGACTTCGGATGAATTTGATTTGAACTATTATCCCGTGCGAGCTGCTTTGGAGAATAAAGATGTAAACAAGACACCTTTCCTACCCTCAAGGAATGCACGTCTAGAACGAGTTTCATGGCTCATAACCAGCAATCTGTATTACAAAGGAGAACATGGTATCCTAAGAGAGGTATAGATTTACAAATAAATAAATAAATACAGTGAACATTCAGAAGAAGAATAGAAGCAGTGTGGCTCCAGGAAATCTTTAACTCCTGGTTCTGAGCTGGAGGAGAGAAGTCCTAATTTGTAGTGATCGCTTCTTTCCACAATGTAAGTCTTCCCATCAAGGCAGATTTGAAGCTGCCAATCTCAAATCGCTGAACACAATTTGGAAGAGACAAACAGTAGCCTACCATTATGTACTATGTCTACCCTGCAGATACTACACCTAGTAATTTCAAGAGCACAGATAGTACTAACCTGTAGTTAAATAACTGAGAAGTGTGACATCACATTTAAGAAAATATGTCATTGCATTGCACATTTATACAATTTTGGTTTTTTAATTAAAACAGTGAAACATTTTTTATGTATGTGAAAGGCACATACACACACACATACACACATACAGGGCTGTAAGGGAGTGTTCCCATTGGCTGGATCACTTCCCACAGCTAGGACTGGGTCAGGCTGAAGCCGGGAGCCATGAACTCGATCAAGGTCTCCCACACGGAGGGCAGAGACCCAAACACTGAAGGCATGGTCTGCTGTTCCTCAGGATCTGCAGAGCCAGTTACAGGGCTGAATACTCCCATGTGGAATGCAGGCATATTAGCTGCTAGGCTGAACACCTGCTCTTCGATTTTTTAATAATGCTGGAAGGATCCATAAGAAGTTCTAGTATTTAGACTTAAAGCCTAGTAGGATTTAGCTCTGGACATCAGGGTGGAGGAGACAGGAGAAATAGTCCTGAGAGAAAACCAGGAAATAGAATCAAAGCGCAAAAAGTATGGCCAGGAATGGTGAACTGTTTCTTTAATGGAAATCTGACCTAATTCACTTCTCATTATCATCTCCATCCAAGCTCATTTGGGATGGGTGACAGTGGTAACAATGATAATGATGGCAGCTAATAGTTGTTGAATGACTTCTTGGTGCCAGATACTGTGTGTCTAAGGAACCATCTGTCATCTCTTGTTCATACTTTCCGGTTTCCTAACTTATCTTGTTGCTGAGCAGCCCTGCCACCTCTCTGGGTGAGGCACTGGACTCCCAGGCTCACCGCAGAGCCTGCTGCTCGGCGTTGCCTTCCCCACACTGTGGCCATTGTCCTGGAGCTTGCGAAAGTGCTTTGTGCTGGGTGAAGAAATACTTGTCTCTGTTCCTGACTCAGAAGTGTGAAAAGAAAGCACAGATGACCATCTCTACAACAAACACGGAGAAGGAGAAGGCTACTTCTCTGTGTTAACCGTGGCGGGATCTGCCCTGTCCCATATGCCGTTGTCCTGTGGGCACGGGAGTGTAGCAACCTGTTTCTCTGGGTTCCTAGCGCAAAGATGGTAAGTTCCGAAGCCGAGGGCCTGCTGTGCGTGGGAAATCTGAGGTTTGAAATGTGCCTGAAACATTTTTCTAAGTCAGAATGGAATTTGGTCTGCTCTAAAGTAGTTGCAAGACAAGACCCTGTGCATGAAGAGTTCTGAGCGGTTAGGATTAAGGATTTATTCCTTTCTATCAGTTTCTCATGCATCCTGTCTCTTTGGAAACAATCTCACTGCTCATAAGAAATTATAAAGGCATGCCATTATATTATCACTCAGACACCAAGTATGATGGGAAACTAAAAAAAAAAGTGACAATGAAACAGAAATGGAGAGTTGGCTTGAGAGCACAGAGGGCTGAACCACCACCTGCTATGCTGGGATTCCCTGTTGGAGAGCTGGTTCGAGTCTCGACTTCTCTGCTTCCCATCCAACGCCATGCTACCACACCTGGGAAGTGTTTGGATCCCTGCCCTGCCATGTGAGGGACTGAATGGAGTTGCAGACTCCTGGCTTCAGGCTGGCCCAGCTCTGGAATTTACAGCCATTTGAGGATTGAACCAGCACATAGATTCACCTCTCTCTCTCTCTCTCTCTCTCTCCTCTCTCTCTTTTTCAAATAAATAATTTTAAGCTGAGATGAATGATATGCCACACTCTGCAAGGGTAATAGTTGTGCTTTTTTTTGTAAACTCATTTATTGTGGTAAAGTTCACCTGATCTCAACTTCGGGAAAACATCTGTTTAGGAAGAAGCCGTTTTTGTGGCTGTAGTTTGAAATGCGCTTTTAGGAATAGAGGAAATGTACAATTGAAAGGGAAGTGAGAGCACACTTGAGGGTTACTTAACTCTTATGAGTATGGCATACCATGCTCCCCAGAGGAGCCACTGTTAATGGAGAACCTCTTTATTCGAGACACTCTGGGGAAACGACGTAACTTGTTAATTACAAGAACAAAATGTGTGTGTGTGTGTGTGCATTATGTGGGGGAAGGGGATTGACCAAATGATGTTTTTTTCTTTTTTTTCCCTTACAATTTGCAGCTTGGCTTGCTTCTACAAAACACCCCAAAGGCAAATATTCTTCCCCTTCTCTGATAAAGCAAGCTGAGTTACACCAACATCATTTTCATGTTCAAGGTCAGCTCTGTTGTTTGCAGAGGGTAACATGAGGTACACGGCTTTAGGATAACTACCCTCACCAAACCTCTGCCAATAAACAAGTTTAGTGAACTCAATTTTCCCTAATTTATAGTCAGCCTGTTTAAATTATGGTTGTTTGGCCAGGATCATTTCATAGGGATTTAATTGTGCTTATAAATCAAGTTTCTTTCAAATTCATCTCTTTATTCACTTTATTTCCCTCCCCCATGTCTCATTTTGCATATGCTCCAAAACATATCAATAATTTATGCCACTAAGCCTTATTTTCTCCTTTGTGACTGCACACATGTTCTATATTGTCTAGTGATGTCAAAGGAAATGTGTACAGAGACGAAAGGTCTTGAATTTTTCATGAGCATTGGTTGGGGCCAAATGGCATTTCGCATATCTTTGGGAGAAGAACAAATCTATTTTTTTTGGGAAGGGTTTCAAAACTGAATAAAAGCAAGAACTACATCAACTGAAATGAAGGTAAGATTTGTAGAGGATTCTTTTTTTTGTTTTTTTGGTTGGCTGGTGAGTTTTGTTTTAAAGGTAAATATTTACATACAAGGTTCAATTCTCACAGCCATATTGCAAGGAAGGTCTTGTTATTTTTTTTAAAGATGTTTTTATTTATTTGAGAGCCAGAGTTCCAGGCAGAGAGAGGGAGAGACTGAGAGAGAGAGAGGTCTTCCTTCTGCTGGTTCACTCTCCAGTTGTTTGCAATGGGCAGAGCTGGGCTGATCCCAAAGTAGGAGCTAGGATTTTCTTCCTGGCCTCCAATGTGGATGCAGGGGCCGAAGCACTTAGGCCATCTTCCACTGCTTTCCCAGGCCATCAGCAGGGAGCTGGATCAGAAGTGGAACAGCTGGGACTCGAACCAGCGCACATATAGGATGCCAGCACTACAGGTGGAGGCTTAATCCACTATACTGCAGCACTGGCCCCTCACTATTTTTAACTTATAAGTCTGGAGACTGAGGCTCAGACGTCGAAAGTCACCTGGTCAATATCACACAGGTAGGAAGTGTCTTTGACCTTTAGGATCTCAAAGCCCAAACCATCTTCTCCTAAAATTACTTGTGGGAGCTTCTCATATGTAGGCCACATTAATTCAGATGAATCTGCTTTGCTTTAGCTCTAGGTCTAGAACTGTAACCATTAAGTCATGTATTTTTTTTTTAAAATCATTTTTTATTCCTTTATAAAACAGAGACAGAAAGAGAGAAAGGCAGACAGATCTCACATCTGCTGGTTCACTCCCCCAAATGTTTACAATGACTGGAACTGGGCCAGGCCAAAACCAGGAGCTAGGAACTCCACGGTGCTCTCCCATGTGGGTGACAGGGACCCAACTACTTGAGCCATCACTTGCTGTTTTCCAGCGTGCACGTAGGTAGGAAGTTGGAATCAGAAGTGGAGCTGGGGCCGATGCCATGGCTCACTAGGCTAATCCTCCACCTGCGGCGCCGGCACCCCAGATTCTAGTCCCGGTTGGGGCACCGGATTCTGTCCCGGTTGCTCCTCTTCCAGCCCAGCACTCTGCTGTGGCCCAGGAAGGCAGTGGAGGATGGCCCAGGTCCTTGGGCCCTGTACCTGCATGGGAGACCAGGATGAAACACCTGGCTCCTGGCTTCGGGTCAGCACAGCGCGCCGGCTGTAGCGGCCATTTGGGGAGTGAACCAATGGAAGGAAGACCTTTCTCTCTGTCTCTCTCACTGTCTAACTCTGCCTGTCAAAAAAAACACAAAAAATGGAGGTGGGACTTGGATCCAGTTCCTCCTCTATGGGCTGTGGACATCCCAAAGAGTGTCTTAACCAATGTGCCAAATGCCAGCTCCATTTTTCTAAAATTAAATTGTTTTCCTGTGATCTGGCCCCCTCTATTCTGGAAAGCCTTTTGCTGACCGTCACATTTAGTGATCAAGTGGAATTTGCAGTAGGAAGCGAAGGAAGGTGATGTCACCCACACTGGTGTTACCGGGGCAAAGTGTGCAGATGGTAAGTTGGGGCAGAGTACTCATTTGATCAATATTTATTGAAACCCAAACTGTTTGCTAGATCAGAGGTAAGCAGACTGTGGCCTATGGACCAATATGTCCTGCCTCCTGCTGTCATAAATGAAGTTTTATTGGAACACAAATTTTATTGGAACCCTTCATAAAACATGGCCTACGGCAATAGCAATATTGATTACTTGTGACAGATATCATATGGTTTGCAAAGATGCAAACATTTACAATCTTTAAGTTTATAGAAAATGTTTGTTGACCCTGTGCTAGATAATGATCAAAACAGACACAACCTTGGGGCTGGTAAAGCCTGCAGTGTCGGCATCCCATATGAGCCCTGGTTCGAGTCCTGGCTGCTCCACTTCCAATCCAGCTCTCTGTTAGGGCTTGGGAAAGCAGCAGAAAATGGCTCAAGGACTTGGGAGACCCGGAAGAAGCTCCTGGCTCCTGGCTTTGGGTTGGCACAGCTCTGGCCGTTGCAGCCATCTGGGAAGTAAACCAGTGGATGGAGGATCTCTCTCTCTCTCTCTCTCTCTCTGTGCCTCTCTGTAACTCTGCATTTCAAATAAATAAATCTTAAAAAAAGGACACAACCTCTACCAATTTGAAGTCTATAATCTTTTGAGAGACAAATTCATCAAGTAGTATCTATGTGATTGCAAGCTTGATACAGCATGGTGGACGTGAAGCCCACCAGTTAAAATGTCTGTGTATCCCATCACTGTGGCTGACTTTGACTCTCAGCTCTGGCTCCTGACTCCAGTGGGCCCTGGGAGGCAGTGGTGATGGCTCAAGAGATTGCATTGCTGATTTCCTTGTAGGAAACCTGGATTGAGTTTTGGGCTCCTGGCTTCAGCTTTGGCCCATTCTTGGCCATTGCAGGCATTTGGAGAATGAATCAGCAGATTGGAGTGCTTCTCTCTCTCTCTCTCTCCACTCCCTTCCCCCTGTATCTAAAACAGAAAAAGCAAAACAACCAAAACACCATAATAAATGCTATAGAAGTAAAATAAAGTGGAGTGGGCAATGGGTTTTACTGTGCTCATCGCTTGTCAGTGATCTTTGAAATCCAATCATTTGGGCCTTATTCTTCTACATAAAAATGCACTTCTTGCCTGGGTTAAAAAGAATCTCATTCATTTAAATTCATCTGAAAACGTTGAATATTGTCCAAGTATTGGACATTATGTTAGGCTCTGAGGCTATAGGAGTGAACAAAAGTTCAAAACTGGTCTTCCACTTATTAGTAACTTTTTGGCCTTATTTCTCACTTGGTTCAGAACCCAGAAAATGAGGAGTTCTATTTTTGGGGCTCTACCAACTTCCCCACAGAGTTCATTGTAAGGTCAAGGTCTGGCTCTTTTTTACCTTGTATTATCTGAAATGGTTTTGCATTCTTATAGTGTACAAGGAGTCTTCAGAAAGTTCATGGTAGTGTGTATTATTAAAAAAAAAAGCTATTCATGGATTTTTAAAAAAAGATTATATGTATTTATTTGAGAGGTAGAGTTACAGACAGTGAGAGAGATAGAAAGGTCTTCCAACCTCTGGTTAACTCCCCAATTGGCCATAATGGCCAGAGCTGTGTTGACCCGAAGCCAGGAGCCAGGAGCTTCTTCTTGGTCTCTCATGCAGGTGCAGGGACCCAAGGACTCGGGCCATCTTCTACTGCTTTCCCAGGCCACAGCAGAGAGCTGGATTGGAAGAGGAGCAGCCGGGACTAGAACCGGCGCCCATATGGGATGCCGGTGCCTCAGGCTGAGGATTAACCTACAGTGCCACGGTGCTGCCCCTCTTTTTTTTTTTTTTTAAGATTTATTTATTTATTTGAAAGTTAGAGTTACACAGAGAGAGAAGGAGAAGCAGAGAGAGAGAGAGAGAGAGAGAGAGAGAGAGAGAGGTCTTCCATCCGCTGATTCACTCCTCAGTGGGCCGCAATGGCTGGGGTTGTGCTGATGTGAAGCCAGATGTAGGGGCCCAGGGACTTGGGCCATCTTCCACTGCTTTCCCAGGCCATAGTAGAGAGCTGGACTGGAAGTGGAGCAGCCAAACCGGCACCCATATGGGATGCCAGCACTGCAGATGGTGGCTGTACCCAAAACACCACAGTGCCAGCAGCCCCTGCATGGATTTCAAAATAAACTTATTCAGTTTTTCCATGAACTTTTTGATATATCCTCATATTCTTCTTTTAAATTGAAACTAGTTCGAGTGGGTTTCTATTACCAAAATCTTCTTAAAACTTGGCATTTTCAGACTAAGTTAAGTGAGAATTTGCCTTTCTAGACTTGATGGTGGAAGGAAGCAATGGACCAAATTGTTGGGCATGGCTTGACTGTGCCAAGTTTGCCTGCACCTGTTCTGTCCTTGGCATCCTCATTTCCTTTGCCTTCTTTGTATCTCATCCTCGAGGATTTTACCACTCCTCGTCCAGTGGACTCTGGCTACGGGCCTGTGCAAGCCTGCTGCTCAAGTGTGCCTGTACATGAATATCCCATGGGCACCTCAGACCAGACAGGTCCCAAACAGAACACACGAAGTTCCTCCATCCTTGTCCACACGCCTCTCATCTTAACACACCCTTGGAGATAAACATGGATCATCGACACAGCTGAGTCTACAAATACATGGCACACCCATGTGTGGAAACAGCTGCAGGATTAGGTGAGGCCGCATTGTTAGGAGCATCCAGGTGAATTCTCTCTCCTGTCCTGTGCCATCTCAAGGACAGACCTTTCATGCCCCTCCCAACTGGAACTTCTTGTCTCTCCCGAAACTTTGACTTGGTTCTCTGATTCTCAAACCCGAGTTCCTGAACTTGACTTTGTTTTCCTTGGTGCTACTTCAACCTTGAACTTGAATTCTGTTCTTATTCTTAGCCTGACAAGACCCACACCCAGTGAGCATTTACCAAGCAGTTATTGAATGTCCAGGACTTTATAGATGTTATCTGTTATGATCCCAGTCATCACTCAGTATTCCAGAGGGATTGATTCCAGGACACCCTGAACACATGGAAATCTTGAATGCTTAAGTCCTTTATTTATAGTGGCGTAGTATTTGCATGTACCCTGTGCATAGCCTCCTACATACATGCAATCAAATCTATACTACATACAGTAGTTAATGAATGTACATGCTATGTCAGTCATTGTTACACTGTATTATTTTGACAATCATGAAAAGTCTGCACGTGTTCCGTACAGATGCGGAGTTTTTCCCAAATATTTTCTCTTTGCTATTGGTTGAGTCTACAGATGGAGAACCCAGGGTACTGAGGACTGATTCTGTAAGTCCTAGTATTATCATCTGTTTTCCAGCTGAGGAGGCTGGACACCAGCAGGTTTAAGTCATTTGTCCTAGGCTACACAGATGTATATGCTTGCGGCTAGGATCCCACCTGGGTCTGCTGTCCCCACAGCACTGACCCCATTCCTTCTTCCTGAAAGCGGAAATTGATGGCTCTTTCCTCCCTTCCTAATTGTACCACGTGGATTTTACTCTCCGTTTGCAACTTACGCTAAAACTTGAGCCAGGAGACAGCCAACTTTCTGTAAAGGGCTTGCGAGTAAATATTTTTGGCTTTTCAGGACTACAGTCTCTGTCCCAACTATTTAGCTCTGCCATTGTAGCACACAGAAACGATGGGTGCAGCTGTGTTTCAATAACATCCTATTTATGGACACTAAGATTTGAATTTCACATCATTTTCACATGGTGCTAGTTACTCTTCTTTTTTTCCCTAACCGTTGGAAAATGTAAAACTATCTAACATTCATGAGCCATAGAAAGAATAGGTAGGGGCCAGCACTGTGACATAGCAGGTAAGGTCACTGCCTGCAGTGCTGGCATTCCTAAGGGTGCCAGTTCAAGTCCCCGCTGCTCCACTTCCAATCCAGCTCTCTGCTGTGGCCTGGGAAAGCAGTAGAAGATGGAACAAGTTCTTGGGCCCCTAAACTCACATGGGAGACCTGGAAGAAGCTCCTGGCTCCTGGCTTCTGGCTCCTGGCTTGAGATCAGCTCAGCTCCAGCCGTTGCAGCCATCTGGGGAGTGAACCAGTGGATAGAAGACCTCTCTCTCTCTCTCTCTGCCTCTCCTTCTCTCTCTCTGTGTAACTCTGACTTTCAAATAAATAAATAAATCTTAAAAAAAAAAAAGAGAAAAAGAATAGGTAGTGTGCAGAATGAGGACCATTGTTTGCCAATCCTGTTCTATACCACATAGTTTGACCTTGGGCTTGTAATTTTTCTGAAAGACTTTGACAGAGTCCAGATTAGAATTCAGGCTGCCCCCATCAAGGGCTGGCATCTTAACCATAACGTTTTGCTTCCTTTCTGGTTCCTCTGAGATAAGGTACATTAAAATACTTTGAAAATTACAAAGGGTTATATAAATATAAGTTAATAACTATCATAATTATTCATGTTACATCTCCATGTAGGTTTCTGAAGGGATTGGATTGCAATCAAATTGATGTTAATCAAAACAAAAACACTCAGGCATGCCGTGGGATGGTATCTATTTTTCTGTCCAGCTCAGCATTAAACGTCTCTCAGCATTGAATTTCCTTTGCAAATAAGAAATGGAACAGCGTCCTTTATGTATGGTTTGTGACGTTCTCTTGTCTCCCTGAACTTGGCCTCCTGCTGGCAGTCCTGATTAGAACCCAAATGGGGCCGTAGATAGCAAAGAAATTGCATATCAATAAGGCTTGTGATTAAGTTTTTGCACATCCTTTTTTTCACCCTTTTATTTCTTGCAGGTTCTTAAATTAGATAGTGAGAGAGACATGACTTAATTATTGAGAATATGTTGGAGCCAAATGGAAAATTAGGCTACTACTTACTCAGATGCCAGGGTAATTAGAGCCCAATTATTCCTCTCATTTGGCGCTAATGAATGAAGATCAATTAAAAAAAATAATGTAGTCGTGAATCGCCTTTATTGAGTAGAGAACTCTAGGCAACTGACATTCCCGACTCTTTGTCTAATTGAAAATACTCGGGGAAGGCAATGTGATTGTCTCCATGCAATTTTAGAGTAGTTTGATTTTTCAAAAATCAGGCAGATGGCCAAAGCCTTGTATTAGAATCATTTCCTGGGTACAGCACACTGCTCCTTCTTCCATAAGAATCAAAACATGGCTCAAGAAATTTCTATTTCCCTGGTGATAACATCAGGTTTGCTGGCACAACTTCATCTTTGCTTCTGGGCTGGTCCTGCTGCAGCCGAGATGGAATGTCTGATTGGCTTGGCTATTTCACGTTTCTGCTGATTAGGGCATCCATTCCAACAAATGCATTCTGAAAGCGGCATTTATTTTACTGTACATGTCTGATTGAAAGAGACATCTTCTTGATTAAAAATTTAGGTTCCGTATATGAGGACATGGACTTATCTGCTCCAAGACGCCGTGGAGTTCAGAGTTGGCCTCTTAAGCATCTGGTTAAACAGCAACCACTAAAAACACAAGCTGATGCTATTTTTTTGTTTTATTTTATCTAGTGTATTTTTTTTTTTTGATGTGGGTGGTGTAAGAGTTTCAGTCCTTTAGGATTGTTAGCAGTCTGAATAAACATTCCCATACAGGAGGTAGAGGGAAGTCCATAGCTTCTGTTCTCCTGATAAAGTGAGTCATGGAGGACACTGCAGTTCTGCTTGTTTAAGGGTGCCTGGGAAACCCTCTCACTGCACTCAACACACCTCGCACACTCTCTAACGAACTATGCAATCCACAAGGCATGGTTGCTGCCATTATTTCATTATAGCCTCAGATCGCTGCAGGAAATAAGGCAGGTTTTATCCTCCACATGCAAATGTAAAAAAATAAATAAAAACCTACAAGTCTCCAGAGATTAAAGGACACCAAAGCACCTTAAGCACAGCTGTTGAATCCCACCATGGACTCCACAAACAGTGCTCCCCAGAGTTGTGCAGCCCACAATTTGCACAACTGTAGGCAGTACCTCCGTTTTGGCTCCTAACTCATTTGAAATGAAAATTAGAAAGAAAAAGCAAGAGGTAATCTGAAAATCATGCGTCCTAACAGAGGCAAACCTTAGCACATTTGTTCTCTGAGCATTTGCTCCCATGGAAACGAGCTGGGTGTGACCACAGTGTGAATCAGCTGTGGTCACTGGGCAGCGTGGCTGAGCAAGTGAGATCTCAGGAGAACTAACCCTGTCCTGGCACCCATGGCCAGGACATGGATGGTGCAATTAGGCCTAATGCAGTTCAGCTGGCCTGGGGACTCTCAGTGATCAGGCTTAGGGCTTTGCCTTTCGGGTCCCCCTGGGTCCAAGGAAGGGCTTCTTGGTTAGCTCTTCCTCCTCCTCAGCTTCCTCCCCCAAGTTCAGGAGCAGGTCTAGGGAGGGCTGTTTAGCTTGCAGACAGCAGCTTCGAGTCACTGCCACCAAATTAGGCCGTCTCCTAGAGGTGGAGTGACAGGCTTAGAACGAGTGACGTTTCTGGTGTCTCATAACTGTTGTTTTCTACCTGTGGTTTACTGTAAATTGCCACTTTTCAAAAGTGTTTAATTGATCTGAGAGGCAGAGACACAGCAAGAGCTTGCCCATCCACTGAGGTCATTCCTCAAATGGCACAACCTGGCTGGGTTAATGCTGGCAGCTGGGCACTCAACCCAAGTCTCCCTCGTGGCTGGCAAGGATCCCAGCTACCTGAGCCAACATCTGTGGCTTCTTATGTTAGCAGAAAGCTGCGGTCAGAAGCCGGAAGTTGAAGCCAGGCTCTCCGAAGTGGGACCAACACCCAGCCCTATCATTTTCTTTTAATAATCCTATCATCACCTTGTGAATTTACAGTTCATTGTGGTTTCTCTGAGTGTTGCATGTTAAAAGGAAAACTTTAGATGAACATGTTCAATATAGTCCATGATTTTCCCACCCTCTTATGACATGTTTTCCTTAAAAACCAAACAAACACATGGGGGCTGGTGCTGTGGCGTAGCGGATTAAGCCACCGCTCGCAGTGCCGACATCCCATACGGACGCTGGTCTGAGTCTCGGCTGCTCCACTTCTGATCCAGCTCTCTGCTATGGCCTGGGAAAGCAGTAGAAGATTGCTCAAGTCCTTGGGCCCCTGCACCCTCGTGGGATACCTGGAAGAAGCTCCTGGCTCCTGGCTTTGGATCGGTGCAGCTCCGACCATTGCGGCCAGTTGGGGTAGAGAACCAGCGGATGGATGACACCTCTCTCTCTCTCTCTCTCTCTCTCTGCCTCTCCTTCTCTCTCTGTGTAACTCTGACTTTCAAATAAATAAATAAATCTTAAAAAAAATAGAGGGCCAGCACCGTGGCTCACTTGGCTAATCCTCCACCTGCTGCGCCGGTATCCCATATGGGCACCGGGTTCTAGTCCCGGCTGCTCCTCTTCCAGTCCAGCTCTCTGCTGTGGCCTGGGAAGGCAGTGGAGGATGGCCCAGCATTGAGCTTGGGTGCCTGCACCCCTGTGGGAGACCAGGAGGAAGCACCTGGCTCCTGGCTTCGGATCTGCGCAGTGCGCCGGCTGTAGCGGCCATTTGGGGGGTGAACCAACGGAAGGAAGACCTTTCTCTCTGTCTCTCTCTATCACTGTCTAACTCTATCTGTAAAATTTAAAAAAAAATTAAAAGCTTCAAATAAACTAGGAATTGCATTGGTTGTTGTTGGTTTTCTTTTTACAACTCTGAGAAGCTTGTTCAGCATGTTAGGGATACACGACAGATGAAAAAGGAGAAAAGAACAAATACCTCTGAGGCTGGAATGCTTGGGTTCAGCTCTGACTCTCCCCCATCCTACATCTTGGACAAGATGCCTCATTTTAGTTTTGTTAATATTTGAGTTATTTGAAAGGCAGAGTGACAGAAAGAGTAATAAAGATAGATATCTTCCATCTGCTGGTTTACTCTCAAAATGCCCTCAACAGCCAGGGCTGGGCAGGGCCAGGGTCAGGAGCCAGGAGTTCAATCTGGGTCTCCCTGGTGGCTGGCAGGACCCACCTACTTGAGCCATCATTTGCTACCTCCAAGAGTGCATACTGACAGAAAGCTGACTTAGAAGTGGAGGCTGAACTCAAAGCAAACACTCCGATACGGTATGTGGGCACCCCACCTGGTGGCTTAACTTGCTGTACAACAAGGCCCACTGCAAGATGTCTACTGTTTTTTTTTTTTTAAATTTATTTATTTTAAAAGGCAGAGTTATAGAGAGAAAAGGAAAGCTGGGTGTTGGGGGGAGAGAAAAAATTCCATCTGCTATTTCATCCCCCAAATGGCTGCCATGGCCCGGACTGGGCTAGGCTAAAGCCATGAGCCTGGAACTTCATCTGGGACTCACATGTGAGTGACAGAGACCCAAGCACTCAGGCCATCTTCCACTATTTTCCCAGGTGCATTAGCAGGAAGCTGGATTGGAAGTGCAGCAGCCAGTGCTCCAACTGGAGACCATATGGGATGCCACAAAGCCAGGCCCAAAGCACCCATTTTAAAAAATCTTCATTTTCTCATCACTCAATGGAGCAAGGTTCTGAGAATTCATGAGCTCTAGCAGGTAAAGGACTTGGCATAATCCTACTGCACAGTGAGAGGCAGTAGCTGTGAGCTCTGATTATACCTTGCTTTACCTGGGACGAATGTGCCTGGGTGTGGAGACAGAGTGAGAGCTGTGTTTTCCCAGAGGTGCGAGGAGAAGGGGATGATGTGGGTCTCTGCCACTGCTGTGGCTGAACTTGGCACTTGCTGTTAGCTAATTCAATAAGTGTTTGTTGACTTATGTGGAGGCTCATACAAGGCATGGGAGGTACAGGGGTGAATGAAACAATTGTCCTATCCTCATGGAGCTTGCATTTTAGTGAAAACAGAGAAATAAATCTTGGAAATAAATGCATAGTATAATATGCGCTGTGAAAAATGGAAAACAAGGGGACAGACAACTGTCCGGTTTATGTGGAGCAGGTGGGAGATTCTAGGGGCTGTTTTAATAGTGTGGCTGGGGAGCTCCTCTTCAATGGAGTCACATCTGGAGAGAGCTCTGACCAAACAGAGACAGTCAACTACATAAGGAAGTGGATCATTGACCTCCAGAAAGGGGAGAGTAAGTGCAAAGGCCCTGTGGTGGGCGTGAGCTTCCTGCGGCAGGAAGGCCCTGAGGCAAAATGACCCCATGAGTGTAGAGCAGTGGGTATGCGCTGGGTGCAGGCCCAGAGAGGAGAGGAGATCGGAAGCAGAAGCAAGCAGAAGCAGGCAGAGAATGTGTCACGCAGACTGAATGAAGGCCTTCAACTTTTACTCTCGCGATGTGGTGGGAAGCAAGAGAAGTGCTAGAGGCCAGCGAGGCATCATCGGGTTTGCACGGTGCTAAGGTAGCTTTGCTTCCGTTGTGGTCTGATTCCAGGATGCAGGAGAGGAAGCAGAGCGCACACCTTGGAGGGCACTGGACAAGAGCAGCTGCAGGAAAGGCATAAGCTGTGATCTGACTTTGTGGGTGCCGTGTGGAAGGACTTGCTGCGCATGTCAGGGAGGGAGGCATCGAGGACTGAAGGCTCCTGGGTTTGGGGCCTGAAAACACAGGCAAGATGCTGGTGATTTTCTTCCACTGAGATGGCCAGAGCCGGGGCACCAGTGTGGGTGATGAGATCCAGAGTTCTGTTTCATGGGGACCAGCGTTTACTGCAGTGGTTAAGGACTCTGGTGGGAGACCTGCGTCTAATCTCAGTGCCCCTGGGCTCGAGTCCCACTTGTTCTCCTGCTTCCAGCTCCCTGCTAATGCACATCCTGGGAGGTAGGAGGTGATGACTCAACTAGCTGGGTCCCTGCCTCCCATGTAGGAGATCTGGACTGAGTTCTGGGTTCCTGACTTTAGCCTGGCCAAGCCTCAGCTACTGCAGGCGTTTTGGGGGAATGAACCAGTGGATAAGAGCTCTCTGTCTCTGTCTTCTGTGTGTCTGTCTCTTTTCCTTTCAAATAAGTAAGCACGAATTAAAAAAAAAAGAATTCCGTTTAAGATATCTATTCAAATGATGTCAAGGCAGAAGTTGGAAATATGAACTTCAAATTTACGGGGCAGTTTTGGCCTGCGATATTAACTTGGCAGTTCTTAGCATTTAGATGGTGTTCCAGATTTCATAACACATCAGCATCAACATTCACCATTCCTTCATGTATTCAACCATTGGCTCTTAAACTTTTCTGTGACTTTTTTATATTTCAAAACCACCTAGAGGGGTTTATTAAAAATACAATGACTGTATTTATTACAAAAGAAATCTCTACCTGCTCTTTATGACTTTTATCTGTTAGTCTTTGCTTTGCATAATAAAGGTGCACACAGGCCTACACTTCAATTTCCCTTCTTAGAAGTCCTTGCAGCACTTGAAAATTGCACTCCTACTAATCATGGCTATTAATATTGAACAGCACCCTTAATCCTCAAGACAATGGGGGAGTTCAGGAGTGAAACAGGTGCAAGGAATCTGGATACCAGTGCTAGGAGGAAGAAAAGCAGCGATGATCATTTGGTCTTGATGAGGCTAATTGGGGTGTGGACTGTCCATATTTGATGTGTTTTAGAAATTCTGCCAAACCCAATGAATGTAATCTCTTTTGTTTTTATGAAAATTGTGCACTCTGATGTTAACTGCCCGGAAGTTGTCAGTGAGATGTTGGAGGATGGAGTAGGGCTGGAGATGCAGAGGGATTTCAACCTTGCAGTTGAAATTGTGACTTGAGTAAGCTCAAGATTATATTGCATGCACGCAACAAAAACCCATATGCAACTGGCCTAAGCGAAATGGAGAATTTACTGACTTGGGTAGCAGAGAAGTTAATCATTTCAAACAAGGCTGGATCCAAATGCTAAAATGAAGAAGATCTCTTCATATTTTTTTGGAGACATCGATTGAAAAGTGTGCTAGGATTATTCTGCAAGCAAGGATCAAATTCTCAAGGGCAGAAATAGGTGAAAAGATGATGATGAAGAGGCAAAAACAAGAGATTCCCACTAAGATGGGATAAGAGGAAGGAAAACAGACATTTTCTTCATATGCTGTTTGCAAAGTGAGATTTGTGTTTTCCAATCTGTATTTAAAAATAATGCAAAACAGGGAAATGGGCTGTCAATACAAAGGGTGATGATGACCAAGACTTGGACTTTAAAGGTTCTCTCTGTGTTTGGGAAGGAGTGGGAATGGCTGATCAGGGTGAGCGAGGACTGGCCAGAGCACCAGAGCTCTCCTGTCTGGTTGCACTGTGCATAGCACACTCGGGAGTTGAAGGAGGGCTCAGGTTTTCAGGACACACCTGGTAAATGCCCAAGCTTTGACTTCTGTTATTTTTCCACATCTTACTGCAGTAGAAAGGCAATGGGGGCTGGCACTGCGGCTCAATAGGCTAATCCTCCACCTGCAGTGCCGGCACTCCAGGTTCTAGTCCCTGTCAGGGTGCCGGTTTCTGTCCCAGTTACTCCTCTTCCAGGCCAGCTCTCTGCTGTGGCCCGGGAGTGCAGTGGAGGATGGCCTAGGTCCTTGGGCCCTGCACCTGCATGGGAGACCAGGAGAAGCACCTGGCTCCTGGCTTCGGATCAGCGCGGTGCGCCGGCTGCAGCGGCCATGGGGCGAAGGGAGTGAACCGGAAAAGGAAGACCTTTCTCTCTGTCTCTCTCTCTCACTGTCCACTCTGCCTGCCAAAAAAAAAAAAAAAGAAAGGCAATGGGTCTCCCAGTCGGTGGGACATTGTTCTGAGTCATGATTCTGTCATTTAAGGTCATGTGATCCAGAATATTTTCTTTACCACTGGAAGCCTTGGATTCACTTCTGTGCAGGGGGCTCTAGGCGGGTGGTGGCAATGGAGTCCCCCTCTGAGGGCTGCAGGAAGGCCCCAGTGAAATGCCTTCATGCACAAAGCCGGGCACATACATAGTAATCACGCGATAACTTTGCCTCCTCCTTCTCCACATATTGCTGCTCTCATTCTGGTGATAAAATGCACACAACACTGACTCAGGCCAGTGTGTTATCTGCTGGGGCTAGCAAGGATTACATATTGTGTAGAGCTTACAGAATGGCTAACGGCTGGGCTTTAGGCATCGAATGGCTTAAGTGTTCTACCCGGGGAACACATGACAGCAACTCATTTCTTCAAGCCTCGGTTTGCACATTTAGTAACCCCCCAAGAGTCAGGAGGGTAGCTGAGTGACTCACCTATCACGCTGAGCATGGTATCCGGGCTTAGCAGTGTATCTGATTTCAGAAACAATAATATCACTAATAATATTTATTATCTGTGTTCTCCAGCAATTTTGGAGATAACCCAAAGCCTTGTGAAAAGCAAGGCCTTGGAGGAAAGCAGAGGTGGCTCTACAGTTTGATGTCATTGTCACTCGATGAGCAGGTCCCCTTAGTCATTCTGGTGAGTTGGCTGCAATATGGTACATGACAGTCCATTTGCCTGCCGTGTGCCTGGTGAGGAAGGGGTCTGGGCTCTATCCTACCCCTGATTTATTTTAAAATGCCTGGGAGCTGAGAGACACAATATGTTCTGAACAGTTGAGGTGGGCATCTTGTCCCAGAGTGGTTCCGTGAGTGTTCATTTGCTGTTTACACAGCTTCCCTGTCTAATTTATAGACTCTGAAAGCACCGATGGACTGCCTAATAGAGTTTACAGTGCAACCATAAATTTGGAGCCATTTATGGAACATTATGGCTTGCAAACATCTCCCCCCATTTTATTACTCAGGGGAAAAAAATGTATGAGGCTCCCAATTGCTGTGAAATCTGTAAAACCATTAAAAAAATTCAAATGCCATCCAGAGACTCCATGGTAGAGGATGCATGCTTTTATCTTGAGTAGTAGAGGGAAAGTCCAATTTTCTGTTAAAGTGTCAGTTCCTTTCAGAACACAAGAGGCGGCTGCCTTGCATTGAAATCTTTGCTGAAAAATCTTTGCTCTTTCCTCTCCAAAAAAAAAAAAAAAAAAAAAAAATCGCTCTATGCTTATGGAAGAATTTAGGAATTAGATGATTGCTGTAAAATAGCAATTGACATCTGCCCTGTGGTTTTTTTTCCCCTTAGCATCAAAGATGCTTAATTGGAGTAAAAGCTTTCTCCTCCGCAATCAGAGTTTTATCTATTCTGAAGTCATTATCTTACAGCCAGATCTGAACTTCGGGGTAGAACGACAACAGAACCTAGGAACTCCAACCCGGAGATCTGACTTGGGCTGGAGTTTTCTGATACTATCTATCGGAGTTGAGCTGCTTTTTATAGTCCTCATGTTTAAAGTGAAAGCGCTCTGTTCTCTTGCCTTCTACCCCCCACCTGACTGCTCTTCTCCCTTGAACTCGCTGAGAAGTCGCAGGCCTGTGCGTGTGTCAGCACAAGATACTGTTATCATAAAAATGAACACTGGGGCCGTCCATGCGCCGGTGTCTTTTAGCCTCCCTTGCAGGGTCCTGGAAAGACAAATGGTGAATGAGGTGCTTTCGTCCAGACAAAGTTCAGGTGGAGATAAACGGCGTGGGTGAGGGGCAAAGAGAAACGGAAGCGGGCTACAGGGCTTCCTGAGTGAGAAGATGGTGTTCTGTGACCGATGCCATAGAAGGGACCCCCAAACCAGCAGACACGACAGCCTCATGGGGGTCAGCCTGGGGTACAGACAAAGTACAAATGCCTTCCCCGGTGTTGGGAATAGCGGGTGTTTCAGGGCACAGGTTATGTGTGTGGGGTCTGTTGGCCAGGAAGTGGGGTTTGAATCTTGCTCCTGTTGCTTTGTGACTGCATATGGGCAAGATACATCACTTATCTCAACCACAGTGCCCCAGCTGTCAAATGGTGCAAACAGTGGTGCAGGGGTCTGGTGCTGTGGCACAGTGGGTTAAGGCTGTCACCTGCAGTGCCAGCATTCCATATGGGTGCAGGTTCTAGTCCTGGCTGCTCCACTTCCGATCCAGCTCTCTGCTATGGCCTGGGAAAGCAGTAGAAGATGGCTGAAGTCCTTGGGCCTCTGAACCCATGTGGGAGACCTGGAAGAAGCTCCTGGCTCCTGGCTTTGGATCTGCCCAGCTCCAGCAGTTGTGGCCATTTGAGAGTGAACCAGCGGATGGAAGACCTCTCTCTCTCTCTCTCTCTCTCTCTCTGTAACTCTGCCTTTCAAATAAATAAAACAAACCTTTATACAAAGTAAAACAGTAGTGCATCCATCATGCATGGCTGGTGGTACAACCAAGAGCAATGGAGAAAACACACACACTGTGTCTGCCAAAGGAGGAGCCCTTTGTGCCTGCCCTCCCTCATTCATTCATTCATTCATTCACTCAACAGATCGTTACTGGATATCTGCAATGTGCCTTCCCTCTTTTGGGAACTGGGGATGGTGATCAACAAGACAGACAGGGTTCCTGACCTCATGAATTTTACTAAGATTCTCACTGCCCTGCTTATAGCAAGTGAGGAATTCTGAGTTCACAGAGTTGGGTCTTGTGGGTGATCACAACAAGAGCTCAGAACACATGGCCTTCCCTGTCCCCAGTGTGTGCCACAGAGTTGTTTACTTGGCTTGTCACCTTCTTTGCTAAGAAACTCATGCTGTTTTAAAGCAAACTTTCATTTTTAAAGCTATCTTAGATTTATTTTAAAAATTGCAAATACAGTACAGATAATTCCCACGTATCTCACACTATTCCCTCATCAGTAAGGTGTATTTGATGTAACTAATGGACCAATATGCATACATAATTATTTTACTAAAATCCATACCTTACCTATTTTATGCATATTTCCTTAGTATTTTTGTAACTGAATATTCTTATTCTGTTTAAAAACATATTTGTTTATTTGAAAGGCAGAGAGAGAAAGAGATTAATTTTGCATCCACTGGTTCACTTTCCAAATGGTTACATCAGCCAGGATTGGGCTGGCCCGAAGCCAGGAACTAGGAACTCCATCCAGATGTTCCACAGAGATGGCAGAAACTCAAATATTTGAGCCACCATCCAGTGCTTTTCCAGGTGCATTAGCAGGGAGTTGGATCAGAAGTGGAGTGACCAAGACTCCAACCAACACTCTGCTAGGGGATGCTGGAGTCCCAAGCAATGGCTTAAACCACCTGCCCTGATGGTTTTTTTCTGTTCCAGTTTCCCATTCATGGTATCAAGTCATGTTTAGTCATTGTGCCTCCTAGGTTCCACTGGGCTGTGTCAGTTTTTTCATCCGTCCTTGTTTCTGATGGCCTTGACAGTTTGAAGGATTACTGGCTAAATATTTTATAGGATGTCTCTCAGCTGGAATTTGTCTGATGTTTTCCTCACAATCAGACTGGAGTCATTGGGTAAAACGCATTTTGGTGTGTAATATTAAAGGGCACACACTCTTAATGCTGTATCAACATCACTGGGGACTGTGGCTTTAACACCCGGCTGGTGTTGGTCAGGTTGCTCACTGTTTTTGTTTTAAAGGCTTAAATGATTAGTTATCTATTTGAGAGGCAGAGAGGCAGAAGACAGAGAGCCAGGGAGAAAGAAATGATAGAAATGGAGAGAGAGAGAGAGAGAGAGAGCGAGCAAGCTGCTCTCCACTGGCTCACTCCCCGGATGTCTGCAGTAGCAGGGCCCAGGCCAAGTGGAAGTGATGACTCAGAACCAATCTGGGTCTTCCACATGAGTGGCAAGGACTCAATGACTGGAGTCATCATCTGCTGACTCCCATCCAGGGTCTACATTAGCAGGAAACTGGAGTCAGGAACCTGGCCAGGGGTTGAGCCAAAGTACTCCAATGTGGGATGTGGGGACATTAACCACTGAGCTAAATGCCTGTTCCATGAGTTTCTCACTCAGAATTCTCTCTGCCTTTCCATGCTGCGCTCTAAGGAAGAAAGCACCATGTGTCCATACTTGAGAGGGCACTTAGGATCAGCATCTGCATGAAGTACTCGAGATTTTTCTTGCAGGAAATTTATTCTCATCCCCACTTATTTATTCAATTAATTATTTATATCAGTCTGGACTCATAGATGCTTATCTGTACACTTTAGGTTATACTACAACACTCTTTTCTTTTTAAATGTTTATTCATTTAAAAGACAAAGAGAAAGAGCAAGAGAGAACGAGAGAGAGTGAGAGTGAGAGAGAGATTGGTTTTTCCATGTATTGATACAGTGTCTGAATGTCTGTAACAGTCAGGGTTGGGTCAGGCCAAAGCCAGGAGCCAGGAACTTCATCCAAGTCTCTCATGTGAGTGACAGTGGTCCAAGCACTTGAGCTGTCATCTGCTGTCTCCCAGGATGTGCAAAGCAGGAAGACGGATTGGAAGTAGGGTAGCCAACACTCTGGCACTCTGAGATGGGAAGAGGGTTTTCCAAGCAACAGCTTACTCCACCGTACCCCAGCACTCATTTCTTTATTTGGTTATTGATTTGTCCCAGATTTGAGCATTGAAACTTTTTTATAGTTGACTCCTGTCTTTCTTATTCTTTTTTCTCTTTTTTGAAGAATTTAACTTTCTGACACCATAAAAGTCTCAACTTCATCCATGTGTTTTTTTGTCCTAGGTCCAGAATCAACCATTTCTCCAAGGATCCCTAGAATGTTTTGTTGGAGAAATGATGTTGGAAGCCAACCAATATCTGTACTCAGCATGTGTTCACTGCTAATGGGGTATTGTCACCTCCATGACCTCCCTGTTCGTAGAATAAGGAAATACATGTATGTTTATAAATACAGCTGAGTATAGGCAACTTTCCACATGTATAGTAAGCTGATCTTGAGTTCATATTATTGTCTCTGGCTTTAATCCATCACCACTTGAATCATTCTAGCTCTTCTATTTGCTTACCTGTAAATTCTCACACCAATATAAAGAAACCTGGACCACCATCTGTTTACTCAATTGTTCAACCCCAATATACATGTTTAGTGGAATGAGAATTGTTTGTCTTTACTCCTGTGGGAACTATCCTATCACTAGGATACAGACTTAGAAACAGTTCATTTTGCTTTTAGTCTTGCAGATTTTGTCCCTTAGGTCAGCCTCTTCTCCTCCAATCCCCTTTGGTGAGAGGATTTTACACATTTGTACCACAGTTGGATTATTTTGTCACTTTCAGCATTCCATCCTGGGATTCCCCACCTCCTAAGTGATTTTTAACATATGTACATTATAGCTTATTCTATGCACTATAATGTTCCATGGATTTTGACAAATTGTATGTTACATGTCTGTCATTACAGAACCATACTGGGTGGTTGCACCATCCTGTACATCCCCTCTGTTTCACTTGTTCAACTCTATCCCTTCTACTAATTCCTAGGCAATCATTGACCTTACCAAAGCTACAATGTTGCCTTTTCCAGAATGTCTTATGATTGATGTCATAATATGTAGTCTTTCCAGTTAGCAACATAGGCTTCAGAGTGATACACAGTGTGTGTGTATGTGTGTGTGTGTTTGTGTGTGTGTTTGTGTGTGTCTTGATAGCTCATTTTCTTTTATCACTAAGGAATAATATTCCATTTGATGGTTGTGCCACCATTTGTTTGCACATTATCTATTAAATGACATCTTGGTTACAATTTGGGTGATTAAGGATGGAGCTGATATTGACATCCACACTCAATTTTGATGTGCTTGTAAGTTTTCAAGAGAGTTGGGTAAATATGTAAGAGTGTTATTGCTGAATTTTATAACAAGTTTATGTTCAGCTTTCTGTGGAGCTACCAAACTGTCTTCCAAAGTGGCTGTATTATTTGGTATCCCCATCAGCAAAAAATGAGAGTTTAGTACTCAAAATTGTTGCCAGCATTTGGTATTTTTGAAAAACATTTTATCCATTATGAGAGGCACATAGTGTTGCATTTTCCTTTTTTTTTAAGTTTTTAAGGATTTTATTCATTGAGAGCTGTATTTTCAATGCCCTAATGACAAATGAGTTGGAGTATCTTTTCATATGCTTATTGCCATAAATCTTTCTTGCCGAGTGAGTCATTTGTAGGATGTGCATTTCAATCATTTGCTCTTATTTAAATTGAGTTGTTTGCTTTCTTATTGTTGATTTTTAAGAATTCTTTGTATATAGTGGATACAACTCTTTTATCAGATATGTGTTTTAAAAATATTTTCCTCTAGTCTTTGATTTGTCTTTGGATTTTCTTAATAGTGTTTCTTTTAAAAATATATATTATTTGAAAAGCATAGAGAAAGAGAGAGAGAGAGCGAGAGCGAGAGCGAGAGAGAGAGAGAGAGAGAGAGAGCTCTATCCATTGGTTCACTCTCCAAATGGCTATAATGACCAGGGCTTGGCCAAGACAAATCAAGGAGCCTGGAACTCTATCTACGTCTCCCATGTGGGTGACAGGGGCACACTGCTTTCCCAACTTTTCCAGGTGCATTAGTAGGTGGTTGGGTTGGAAGCACAGCTGTTGAGACTTCCAGTTGGCACCCATATGGAATGCTGGCATTGTAGGGGCAGCTTACCCCATGGGACCACAACATCAGCCCCTTTAATAGTGTTTCACACAGAGCAGATTGTTAGTTTTTGTCTAACATCATAGTTTCATGCATACTTGGTAATTTCAGTATTATATCTGAAAATTTATTGCCAAACTCAAGATCATTAGATTCTCTCCTACATATCTGTCTAGAAATTTTATAGTTCTGTATTTTACATTTATGTTTACATCTTGATTTGATTTTTATGAAAGACATAAAATCTGTATTGAGAGTCTTCAAAAAAAAAGCTTTTCTTGTTTTTTGGTGTGTGGATGGATGGTTGTTCTAGTACTATTTGTTGAAAATATGAAACTTTTCCCATTGAAAGGTGGCTGCTCCGTTGTCAGAAGACAACTCAAAATATTTGAAATATTTGTGTGAATCTATTTTCTTTTTTTAAAAAGATTTATTTATTTATTTGAAAGGCAGAGAGAGAGAGAAAGAGAGAGAGAGAGAGAGATCTTCCATTCATTGGTTCACTCCCCAAATGGCTGCAACAG
Organism: Lepus europaeus; assembly: GCF_033115175.1. NCBI lineage: Eukaryota > Metazoa > Chordata > Mammalia > Lagomorpha > Leporidae > Lepus > Lepus europaeus. Next base: position 48,073,815 of record NC_084835.1, read on the forward strand.
CCAGGGCTGGGCCAACCTGAAGCCAAGAGTCAGGAGCTTCATCTGTCTCCCACATGGATGGCAGAGGCCTAGACAATCAGGCCATATTCTGTTGCTGAATCAGAAGAGGAGCAGCTGGGATGCTGGCACCACAGGCAGTAGCCCTAACTGCTACGCCACAAGGCCGGCCATTTGATTATTATTTTTTTAATTTACAGATGTGATTATAAAATCAGAACTTTGTGTCTTTCTATGCAGCTCCTGTACATATTTTGTTAAATTTATTCTTCTAAGTTTTTAAGTTTTTGGATGCTAAGTAAATAGTAATTTATTTTTTTTTTTCAAATTCGAATTGCTCTTTGCAAATATATAGGAAACCAATGCACTTTTCTATATTAAGTTTTTATAACCTTGATATTCTTACAACCTTGATATTCTTATGTATTTGTCCTAGGAAAGACTCTTTTTTATTTTTTTAAATTTGTGCTTTGTATGTAGACAAAAATGTCATTTCTAAACAAAAGCAATTTTAGTTTTTCCTCCCTACCTTGTAGTATACATTTTATTCCCATTTCTTTTCTTTTTTTTTTTATTAAACTTTTATTTAATGAATATAAATTTCCAAAGTATAGCTTGTGGGTTACAATGGCTTCCCCCCTCCCATAACTTCCCTCCCGCCCGCAACCCTCCCCTTTCCCACTCCCTCTCCCCTTCCATTCATGTAAAGATTCATTTTCAATTCTCTTTATATACAGAAGATCAGTTTAGTATATATTAGGTAAAGATTTCAACATTTTGCCCACATAGCAACGTAAAGTGAATAAACTACCATTGGATTACTAATTGTTTTGTTTTTGTAGATTTTTTTTTTATAGACTTGAGGAGTATATACAGATTCTGATTTGCTGAGAGAGTTTATCAGGAATATGCTTTGGATCCTGTGAATGCTTTTTCTGGATCAATTGATAGGATCGTAGGATTTTTCTTCTTTAATCTATAGATAGATGCCGTGGATTGGTTCAATTGTAGGATGACAAAAACCTTGCAGAGGGAATGAATCTCACTGGGTCATTGTATATCACTTGATTCGTGGTTATATTTTATGTTAATGTTTGCTGAGACTATTACTTGCCTCTTCCTCCTCCTCCTTCTTTTCGGGTTGAGAGTAGTGCTGACTTTACAGAATGAGTTAGGGAATCTTAATTTCACCTTTATTTTCTGTAAGAGATTTTGAATAATTACTATCATTTCTTCCTTATCTAGTTGGTACAATGTGAAACCACCTGCGTTTGCTTCTCTCTTTTGGTAAGCTTATTAATTATTGACTCAATGAGCATGATAAACATAGGCATAGCCACATGATCTTTAGTTCCCTACTGAGTTTTATTATTCCCTATGTGACTTTTATTATTGCATCTTTCAAGGAACAAGTTCATTCATGTAAACAGTTAAATCTGTGGGCACAGAGTATGTCCACAAATGCCACAAGTATAAATTCTTTGATTATACTTACAGTATTTGTGGGATCAGTGGTGATGTCCCCTCTTTCATTTCTTATATAATTTGCTTTCTATATTCTTTATTTTCATCTTGGTTAGCTTGGTTACATTGTTGTCAATTTAATCACTCTTTGCAAAGACACAATGTATGTTTTTATTGATTTTTGTGTGTTGTTTTCCTGTTTTCAATTTTACTAATTTCTACTCCAATTTTTATTTTACTTTCTCTAGTTCAATTAGGATTAAGTGATTTTCTTTCTCTGGTTTTCTAAATGGAAACTTAAATGATTGGCTTTAGATTATTCTACTTTTCTACTATAACCATTTGATGCTGTAATCCCCTTTTTACAGTGTTGTCACTGAATCCTACCAATTTTGAGAAGCTGAATTTTTATCTTTAGTTAGTTTAAAATGTTTGTAGATTTCTTATTTGACTATGGGCTCTTTAGAAATGTGTTGCTTAATTTTAAAATGTTTGGCAATTTTCTAGCTCTCTCTTTGCTATTGACTTCTAGTTTAATTCCACTGTTGTCTGAGGGCATGTTTTGCATGATTTGCTTTCTTTTAAACGTGTCCAGCTGTGGTTTTATGGCCCAGAATATGATCTGTTTTGGTGAACATTCCATGTAAGCTTAAAAAGAGTGTTTATTCTGCCATTGTTTCATGGGATACTCTACAGGTATCAATTAGATCAAATTGATTGGTAGTGCTGATTGTCTATTTTATCTTATAAATTCTCTGCTTCATTCTCAATTGCCTAAAGAGGAGTATAGAAATTTCCAGTTTAAAATACTATGTTATTCTACATATTTCTTAAATTTTTTTGTGTGGGCTTTTGAAAGGTAGAAAGGTGGTAGTAAGGACACAGAGAGAAAGATCTCTCATCCAATGGTTCACCCTGTTCATGTCCCCTCACCATGCTGAAAGCTGCCCCAAGAAAACACACTAAGTGAAGCCAGTGTGTGGCGGTGCTTTGCAGCTTGGAAGCAGTTCCTGTGGGTGCTCACATCCACTTAGATGGCTGCTGCTAGATAAACCATGGAGCTTCTGCAGGCCGCACAGTCTATAGGATGAGACGGAGAAATATGCACAAAGGTGGGATTGAATGTTCTTTTCATATATCACACCCAGATTATGTCCTTGTGCTCATTTCTTTTTCATTTTTTAAAAAATATTTCTTTATTAGAGAGAGAGAGAGGGAGAGAGAGAGAGAGAGAGAGAGAGAGAGAGAGAGAGAGAGAGAAAGAGAGAATCTTCCACCTGCTGATTCACTCCCCAAATGCTGACAATAGCTAGGTCTGGGCCAGGCTGAAGTCAGGAGTCAGAGATTCTATCTGGATCTCCCACATAGATGGCAGGGGCTCAAGTACCTGGGCCATATCCTTCTGCCTTCCAAGGTAGAAGCTGGTTAAGAAGCAGCCAGTTCTGATATGGAATGCCTGCATCGTGAGTGGCAGCTTAACCCATTGTGTCACAATGCTGACCCCTGCATTCATTTCTTATGCTTCCTCTGAACATTAAGTGTGGCAAAATGGTACCAGCTATGAAAAAAATCAGTTAGCTGAATGGTGTCCAAAGAACTCAGTGATCCAAGATGTGGGCTACTTGTGATTTCTCATGGCGGTAAACTGGCAGGCAAAGGAAAAAATGATTGCAATGCACACAATTGACTGTCATCACCATGAGGAGTTAGGGATGCTGTTATATCATGGGAGCAGTGAGAACTGTGCCTGAAACCCAGGGCATTCTTTGGGTATCATTTTACACTTTCACGCGGATTGACAACTGTGTACAGGAAAGTGAGAGGACAACTGTCCCACAATGACAAGGAAAACAAGGAAACCTTCCTTGGAAATTGAAGGGGAGGATCTTTCTGTCAGGCAAACATCCCAGCTGAAGTGCTAGCCAAGGGTGTCTTAGGATTCTCCTGAGAGAGCTAGATGATAGTGATGGATAGATAGATAGACAGATAGACAGAAGATAGATGATAGGTAGGTAGAATATAGATAGATGGTAGATTATAGAGATACATAGATGATAGATATACATAAATAGATGATAGATGATATACACATATACATATATGATAGGTGGATAGATGAATACATAGATACAGATTGATCATAAATAGGTAGGTAGATAGATAGAGAACTTGTTAAAGATAATGACTCGGGGCCAGCACTGTGGCGCAGTAGGTTAATCCTCTGCTGTGACACCGGCATCCCATATGGGTGCTGGTTCTAGTCCTGGTTGCCCCTCTTCCAATCCAGCTCTCTGCTACAGCCTGGGAAAGCAGTAGAAGATGGCCCAAGTGCTTGTGCCCCTGCACCCACATGGGAGGAGACTGGAAAGAAGCACCTGGCTTCAGATTGGTGCAACTCCAGCCTTTGCAGCCATCTGGGGAGTGAACCAATGGAAAGGAGACCTTTCTCTCTGTATTTCCCTCTCACTGTCTATAACTCTACCTCTCAAATAAATTATTTTTTTTAAAAAAGGGTATTGACTCAAGTGAGTGTGGTGGCAGGGAAGTCCCATGTTATTCTGTTTGCAAGCTGGAAATCCTAAGAAGCTGACAGTGTGGTTCAGTACCAGTCTAAAAGCTTCAGAACATGGGAAGCTAATGGTGTAACTCTGTGTGAGACTAATGGCCTGATGACCTGAGAGACCACTGTTGCAACCTGGAGTTCTGATGTCCAAGGGCAGGAGAGGAAAGACATTCTGGCTCTGGAAAAGAAAGCACGTGGGAATTTACTCTTCTTCTGCCCTTTTTTTCTTCTCTGGGCTCTCAGCTATTTGGATGGTGCCTGCCCACATCTGGTGAGAAAGGATCTTCTTTATGTAGTCCACTGATTTTCACAGGCTGATCTATTCTGGAAGCATCCTCACAGACACACTTAGAAACAATGCTTTACCAGCTAGCTGAGCATCCCTGAGTCCAGTCAAGTTGAAACCTAAAATTGACCATCACTTTGGTTCTAGACTGGTTGATGGAGGAGAGACAATCGTAGAAAATCCATGGTAGCCTCAGGCCAGCAGCAGCAGGGCTCATGGGCAAATCCTTGCAGGGACTACAGCGGCCACCACTCTGAAAAAGACTGCGTACTTGCTTGAACTTTGAGAGAGAAACACAGCTGAGTGGTTCATGAGGTAGATTGTATCAGACACATCTAGGAAGTTCCTCATGCAGTGCTATGGTTTGCCCTTAGGCTCCCATTTGGCACCCACACAGGTGTAGTCAATGGGCAACAGTTGGTACTCAAGGAGTAGCAGGATTCAACAGATAACTGCTCCTTCTATTCCCCTGCAGTGGACCGAGTGTCTCTGACAGTCCATAGGGTTTCTCTGAGCAGTTTACAACATGATAATACATCCTCGTGCTTGGTCTTACTCATTCCTTGTGTCTATCTCTTCAATACCCCAGATAAGCTACCTACGCTAAGGTTTTTCTTAGGCCCTATCTGTGGGAAAATCAAAGACAATCAACATTAAAACAGAGTAAGAAAATATTTTATATGGACCATTAACATTTTCCCAATTCAGGCAAATTAAGAACAAGAATGTCTTTACCATTTTAACTTACACATAATGATATTAAAAGCACCCAGGGTTCTATGCAGATACAGTATCAAGACGAATTCCTGTGGAGAATTATGGAATGCTACAGAGGTAGAGTTCTGACTTCTGGGGGGGTTGGCGAGCAAGCATATAAAGTGTTGCCATGTTCTCATCATTGAGAGTGGGGTCTGTCAAGGCTGAAGGTGGAGTTCAAGTGTTTGGGAGGTAGAGGACTTATCATTTTACAAATACCTACCCTAATTTCCTACTGTCTGTACTTGTCTCATAGTCTATTGACATTTCCCTTAAGTACTAGAGGGATGGACCCTCACGTTTTTATTGACATCTCTTCTCATGGTTTGAGCTTCATTAAAGATTCATCTAAGGGGCTGGCATTATGTTGTAGTTGGTAAAGCCACTGCCTGCGATGTTGGCATCCCATATGGGCACTGGTTCAAGTCCTGGCTGCTCCACTTCTGATCCAGCTCCCTACTAATGGCCTGGGAAAAGCAGTGGAAGATGGCCCAAATGCTTGGGCCCCTGCCACCCACATGGAAGACCTGATTGAAGCTCCTAGATCCTGACTTCGGCCTGGCTCAGCCCTGGCTGTTGTGGCTAACTCGGGAGTGAACCAGCGTATAGAATGTCTCTCTCTGTCTACTCCAACCCCCCATATCTCTGACTTCAAATAAATAAATAAATCTTTAAAAAAAGGAAAAGTTCACTGAAGATAATCACTAACAGCATTTCACTAACAATGGCCACCTTTTGAGAATGTGTAAGTTTCAGTTACCTGTTCATATATAATGAGCCACCCTGAATATAGTGGTTTAAAACAATAACATTCTTTGGCTCATGAACCTGCACTTCAGGGAGATTACAGTGGGAACATCTTGTTTCTGCTCCACCTGTTTAGCTAGTGTAGCTTAAGGGATGGAAGCTGGAATCTTTAGAAGACTCATATATCTACAGTTTACGGCCAGCTGTTGGCGAGGGCTATAGTAAGAGCTGTTGGCCAGAGCACCTACCCATGGCCTCTTCACGTGGCCAGGGCTTTCTCACAGCATGGTGGCTGGGTTCCAAAGATAAGCAGTGGAAGTGAGAGAGAGCCGAACAGAAGCTCCGCTGTCTTTTCTGACACAGCCCCAGCATTCCACAGCACGTCCTCCATCACGTGCCACTCATCACAAGCAAGCAACCAGGTGCGGCCACTACTCAAGAGGAGGAGAATCAGATTCCACATTTTAGGGGAGCTATGGCAAGGACTATATGGCAGTTCAGAGCCACCACAGTGTGCAAGGCAGTAACATGGAGCTCGGAGACTTTAGTCATGCAAATCACTTATCCCACAATGCTTACACTGGTTTTCCCTGATGGCACTTCCTGTGATAACAGAAACGCTCTGCACCCGCTCTGTCCAACACACAATTGGCTATTGGACACTTACAATATGGCCCATGAGACCGAAGAACTGAATCAATGTTTTACACAAATTAATTTACATGTGAATAGGCACATGTGCATAATGTTTACTGTATTAGGCAACCTGGTTCTGGAACAGAACAAATGAGAAGATGGAGTTCAGATTCCAGCAGTGATGTAAGCACTGGGCTGGCTTTCCAGTACAACACTATGGCATTCCAGGTACAAGCATAATGCTCCCAGGCCTGACTGCAGTCAAAGGCACAATTGGAGATGTTTTGGCTTCGGATGTTCTGGAGAGGAGAAATTTCCTATTGTGTGGGTGTGGAAAAGCAGAAAAATGACTGGGGAGCAGTGTCAGGGCAACTCCTCTGGTGGGCAAGATGCTGGAATCGTTCAGACATGCAGCTCCTTGCTCAACGCCCTATCTCTTCGCACAGAAACTCCAGCCAACTTCTGGCCTAAAGTATGAAGAATCTCCAAGGCTGGATCTCACAGTATGATGATTTCTGAGATTCCTGTGTGCTCCTGTCTCCAAACCTGCTTCCCCTAGCCTTATGCTTCTTACCTTTATCCTTTGTGTCCCTCGGTCTTGAAACATGTCATTTGGGAGCACAGTCACACTGCTGAAAACATCTTGGCTAAAAAGCGATCATTATCCCCAAAGATTTCTTGATCTTGACCTACTACATCTAAGGCTCCCTGCTAGACATGACAATCAGGATTAATCAGCACCCTTGGAATGCTATCATCTAGTTGGTGAGATTTAATGGAACAACTAGTTTATGGAGACTTTATTGTGTGCCAAATACCATGATATTATTTTGATGTATATGATCTCATTTGAGCCTTTAAAAACCCCACAACACAGATACTTTTTTAACCCATGCCTACACATGGCATATTGAAGTTAAAGTAGCTCCCCCATATATCTCTGTATAAAGTGCTTGAGGGGGTATTTGGAGACGGGCTGGGTGAGCTCTCAAGTCTATATTCCCAACCATGAACCTGTGCTCACTTTCCGTTATTCAGAGTGGCATTTCCCACTTCTTGGAACCTGATATTTGAGAGAACTCAGGCCTGGCTAAGAAGGCTTAGTAGAGCTTTTGAAAGACATCAAAACACTGGTCTTTGGGGCACACCAAAAACGAATGTGATAAAATTTGCTTGGCTGCTCCAAAGACAGAATCATTGGTTGATGAAAGAGTTATTAAGAGAGGTGATGAGAACATTTTGCTTTTAGCATTCCATTTTGGAGGGAAATCTCTGAAGAACAACTGGGTGACTGGGAAGGGCCAAGAGGTAAAGAGAAGCTCTTCCAAGAGCCACAGCCGTTCTGTGAAAGGTTGAGTCTTGCCAATTCACTCTTACCCGGGAAGGAATGTTGCATTAGGTGTACATGTTTCAACTTACTTAGCTCACTGGAAAGCCTTGAGGAATTATATTCAAATGCCAGCATAAGCCTCCTTGAGACAATGAGCAGATCCATATCACCATGAAATCCCATTTCAAGAACTTTGATCAGCTATAGGGAAAGGAAAGTTTCTCTACTGAGGACACACAGAAAGATCAAGGGCTCAGTGGGATGATCATGTGTCCAAAACTCAATATGGGGTAGAGATTAATTACTCACGTCCTCATTCAGAGACCAGGATTTGAGTCCTGGATCTGTAATTGACTAGCCAAATAACCATGGACTATACACTGAATTTCTTCCTATCTTTCTCATTAAAAAGTAGAACGAATAATAAAGACTGTCTCATAGGTTAGCTGTGAGGATTAAATGAAGTAATTCTAGTATGTGTTCCTGGCACACAGTAAGTGGCCAATAAATGGTAACTTTTCTTCTTTTATAAAGGCCAATAGAGAACAATATAGATTTCAGGATTCCACCACTTGGGTTTGAACCCAGCTCGATAGCCGGTTGGTGCCAATGTGATCTTGTACAGGTTATTATTTTCTCTCTGTGTGCCTCAGTTGTCTCCCTCACAAACTAGAACTTAAAAGAATCCCTCATACCTCACACCTGTTAGGATAGCTGTTAATAAAACCCAGAGAGTGGCAAGTTTTGGGAAAGACATAGAGAAACTGGGCCTTTGGGCACTGTTTGTGGCAATGTGAAAGGGTGCAGCCTCTATGGTGGTGCCTCAGAACAATCACACATGGCATTACCAGATGACCCAGCGAGCCTGCTTCTGGCAGTGTCTGTACTGAGCATACATGAAATCAAGGACTAGGGATATTTTTTCCTCAGTGGTCACTGTGGACAATAGGAGAAGGCAACCCTGATGCCCATTGACAGATAAATGAGCAAACAATATATGGTATAAACATACAGTGGAATATTATTCAGCCCTAAAAAGGCAAGGGACTTTTGATACATGACACAACATGGATGAACCTTGAGGATATCACGCTAAGTGAAATAAGCCAGTTACAAAAGGACAAATGTTGTGTGATGCCTTTACTTTTTTATAAAGGTTTATTTATTTGAAAGGTAGAGTGACAAAGACATACACACACACACAGAGAGAGAGAGAGAGAGAGAGAGAGAGAGAGAGATATCTCCCATCTGCTGTTTCACTCCCCAAATGCCTGCAACAGCCAGGGCTGGGCCATGCTGAAGTCAAGATCTTTGAATTCTATCCAGGTCTCCCAAGTGGGCCGAAGGAACCCAAGTATTTGAGCAATCATCTGCTGCTTCTCAGGCACCTTAGCAGGTAGCTGGATTAGAAGCAGAACAGTCAGGACTCAAACCAGCACTCCAACGTGAAATGTGGGTATCTCAAGCAGCAGCTTACCCTGCTGGGCAACAACACCTGCCCTTTTATGATTCATTTTCTATTTCTACTTAGAGCAGTCACATTCAAAGAGACAGAAAGCAAAATGGCGATTACAAAGAGCTGGGGGCAGAGAGAATGAGGATTTGCTGTTTAGTGAGTTTAGAGCTTCAATTTTGCAAAATAAAAAACTTCTGGAGGTGAATGGGGGTGATGACTGCACAGCAATATGATATGTTGAATGCCATGGAAGTGTTTGCTTAAAAATGGTGAAGACTGTTGATTTTATGTTGTGTTTATTTTGCCACAATCAACAAGAAATATTTTGTCTTTAGTGCTGCAGGCTGGGGAATCTTTTTTCAGCCAACGTCTTTTGGGTATTTACAACATTATTCGTGAGCCAGACCAAATTATCAACTTAAAAATTAGCCTGCCATAGTTGGGTTGAATTTTGAGTCCCACCTGCAGTTTCCTTGGCAGGGCCAGCCCAGATGATGTCATGGGGCCTATGTGGTATCACCCAGCCCCAGTTTAGAGCAATGCCTGGCCCTTACTACAAGGCCTTGCTATGAGGGTGATGAGAAAGGGGAAACTAAATGATGATTTTCCTTATTTACCAACAATCAAATGAAGGGAGTAGAGATGCAGGAAGCTTCAACCGAAGTTTTATTTTTCTCAATAATAATGAAAAATTTCAAGTGTCTGACTATTGATAGAATCTAGGAGGGATTTTGATAAATAAATACATAGATCATTTCATCATTAGTAAAAAGGTTCAGATGAAATCCCACAAACAACTAGGCATAAGAAATTTCTCTCCTGTTAAAAGTAATAATGTTATTTCTCTTTTTTAAAAAAGATTTATTTATTTATTTAATGGCAGACAGAGAGAGAAAGGGAGAGACAGAGGAAGAAAGAGATTCTCCATCTGCTGGTTCACTTCCCAAATGGCCACAGTAGCCAGAGCTGGGCCAGGCCGAATCCAGAAGCCAGGAGCTTCTCCAGGTCTCCCATGTGGGTGGCAGGGGCCCTAAACACTTGGACCATAGTCCGATGCTTTCCCAGGTACAATAGCTGGGATCCTGGATGTGAACTGGTACACAAATGGGCTGCCGGCATTGCCGGTAGTGGCTTTACCTGCTAAGCCACAATGCCAGCCTCAATGGTAATTTTCAAATAAGATGCACAACAGGTAAGTGACAACTTCTGGGAAATTGTGTGTTCCCACTGTGGTGATTCCAGTGATGAGGGGGGAAAGAAAATGAGGTCACAGGTTTGTTTGACTTTGCTAGTTTCAAAGACAGACGCTTATCTCTGGGATCTGTCTGAGAAACAAATACCCTTGTGACCAAAGCTACTGACTGAGACAGCAGACTCCAGAATTGAACTTGAACACTTATAATTGGTTTTTGATTAACAGGTGATAGAGTTGAATAAGAGGTCATAGGGTTATGTTCAAGGATAAGGGAGTGAGACCATCTGGGTCTGAATCCTGCTTCAACAATTTACTCTCTCTGTGATCTTAGCCCAACCACCGCCTGGCCTCAGCTTTCGCAGTGACAGCTCCTGACTTAGAGTTGTTGAGATATTAGAGAACAAGTAATTAATCATAGATAATAATAGACCATAGTCTAGATCATCAGATAGTAATTACCTAATAAATTAGAGAATAATTGAAAAAGATAGTAGAAAATCAGATAATGCCTGTAAACAAAAGGGGTGACTGTGGTGCTGATGGTGGTGATGATAATGGTGGTGATGATGATGGTGCTGGTGATGATGATGACAGTAATGGTGATGATGATGGTGGTGAGATTATATGATGGTGATGGTGATGATAGTGATGAAAAAAGAGTGCAGGAACCCAGCAAACTCCATCCTACTCTGGGGTAGGCCACTAAACCCACTCCATCGGGAATTCTTCCAGCAAGCAATAACAGAAACCTCTAGGTTAAGACACTGCTTGCTTGGGTTCAAGTCCTGGCTCTGTTCCTGATTCTAGCATATTGTGGGAGGCAGCAGGTGACTGCTCAAGTAGTTGGGTTCCTGCCATCTGCCTTGGAGACTGCATTGAGCGCCTGGGTCCTGGTTTAAGTCTGACCCAGCTGTGTCTATTGTAGGCATTTGGAGAGTGAACAAATGAATGGAGCTCCCTGTTTGTCTTTCTGCCTTTCAAATAAAAACAAATACATGAATAAAACTCTAAAAAATAGTTATGTTAGAAAGAAGGGCTTTTCCTGAAAAACTCAGTATATAACATTATGATTTGAAATTTGTCTCTATATAAATGTGCACAAAAACTACTAAAATATGGTATTTGATTTAAAATCTCCTTAAAGTTTATGAAAGCCCATATGCATCAAAATAATTCATAATATTTAATGTAGAGACTGACAAAGGCAGAAAAGTTATTAGAAGAATTGAAAGCACAGATTCTTTTTGGGTATGAATCACCAAAGAAGTTGAATCACACATCAATATGTAAATAAAGATCTTCTAACACAGAGTTATGTGCTTGCTCATGAAAGCAGAAATTTAAAGCAAGAGAAATGCTCCATGAAGATAATTCTTGGCTGATAAATATTTCTTTTGGAGACAAAAATTCCTCCATCTTTGCTATGTGATTCTCTCTGTCCTGTCGGGTCCCAAACACTGCACGCGATTAGGATTGCCTGTAAAACATTTTTAAAAAAGATTTATTTATTTATTTGAAAGTCAGAGTTACACAGAGAGAGAAGAAGCAGAGAGAGAGAGAGAGATAGAGAGAGAGAGAGAGAGGTCTTCCATCCAATGGTTCACTCCCCAATTGGCCACAACGGCCGGAGCTGCACCGATCTGAAGCCAGGAGCCAGGAGCTTTCTCTGGGTTTCCCACGTGGGTGCAGGGACCCAAGGACTTGGGCCATCTGCTACTGCTTTCCTAGGCCATAGCAGAGAGCTGGACAGGAAGAGGAGCAGCTGGGACTAGAACTGGTGCCCATATGGGATGGCGGTGCTTCAGGTCAGGGCTTTAACCCACTGCATCACAGCGCTGGCCCCCTGCAAAGCATTTTGCTCTTAACAGTCTGAGGTTTTCGCTGCTAATTTTAGCCAAGTATTCATTTTTATAGGTAAGTCATAGCTCTCTACAAGAGGAATGTTGATAAGACAGAGATTTCTCACTGGTGTCTCTGTACTGAGTTTTATTTTATTTATTTAACTATGCTGATTCTTAATGTTCTGTCCAGGCTCTACACTAGAGGGACTTTGCAGCTTTAAATTGGCCCTGCACTGGAAGGTGAGAGCGCCTTTCCTTGCACCCACCCTGGTACCCCAGCAGCTGCCTTGGCTGTTTCCTAACAAGATGACAATCGCTTTCCTATTCGTCACTTGGCCCCCAGAGATTAGCAAAGGATTCACATGCAACCTTTTAAACTATGGCAAGAGGCGTGTTAGACATTACGTATTGATGTTTTCCCTTTAGCTGCAGTGTAGTCCAGTTCTATTTAGTGTTTCACCAAGTGTTTCTTAAAAATAGAGTGGAGGATTGAGGTTGTGACTGTTAGACTTCAGCGGGGTTTCAATCTATCTTCCTCATAGTGTGGCCATGAACCAAATTGCTTAATGTATCTGAACACCAGCACACCACTTTGTGAAAGGAGAAGAAAAATAGCCATCTCTTAAGTTATTGGGAAATTAAATAATAGTTAGGCATGTAGCACAGGGTCTGGAATGCAGTAAGAGCTCTGTAAATGTTAACTACCTTTATTTTTATTAGTACTAGCCCGTGGGATATTTACAGGTCTTCCTAAGGAAAAAGTTTGGGGAGCAGTGGATTTAGGCAGTTAGTCAAGATTCTTTAGTGTAATATTTCTCATGGTAGTTTTCTTTTTTTAAGATTTATTTATTTATTTGGAAGACAGAGTTACAGAGAGAGGTAGAGACAGAGAGAGAGGTCTTCCATCCACTGGTTCACTCCCCAGATGGCTGCCATGGCTGGAGCTGTGCCAATCAGAAGCCAGGAGCCAGGAGCCAGGAGCTTCCTCCAGGTTGCCCACATGGGTGCAGGGGCCCAAGGATTTGGGCCATCTTCTGCTGCTTTCCCAGGCCATAGCAGAGAGCTGGATCGGCAGTGGAGCAGCTTGGACTACAACTAGTGACGAAGGGAATGATGGCACTGCAGGCAGCGGCTTTACTCGCTATGCCACAGTGCCGGTCCCTCATGGTAGTTTTCTTTAAGATCTCCAGCAAGAGGATATAGTAGTGGGATTTCCAAATCTCACTTGATCAACAGGCCCATTTTCTGTAAGGCACAGTCTTACTTTCCTATTTGCTGCCACAACAAATTAGAGTAGTCCCCTCTCCCTGCCAGGGGTATGTTTCAACACCTGCAGTGCAGTCCTGAATCTGTGCATAGATCTGGACCCTAAATATACTATGGTTTGTCCTAGACATATGTGCCTAGGACAACGCTTAACTTATAAATTAGGCACAGTGAAAGACGAACAACAATTACAAAAACTAAAATAGGACAATTATGACAACATGGAAGTGCTTAAAAAAGTTCTTGGAAGAAGGAATACACAGATAAGTTTATGTTGGTTAAAATGTTTTGAATCCATGTTTAATGAAAGCTCTTCAAAAGTTCACGGAAATGTGTATTATGAAAAATTACACATGGATTTCAAAACTTTTTGCACCAAAATAAACTTATCTTTTAATTCCATTTTCCATGAGCTGTTGGAAGTAGTCCCATGTACTGTAATGAAAGTTATTTAAAACTGATGAACTAAAAGTTCAGAAGTAGAGTTCTGAAGTGTTTTGTTTAACTTAAAAAAAGATGCATTTACTCATTTGTAAGGTAGTGAGAGAGAGAGGGAGAGAGAGAGAGAGAGAGAGAGATTAACTGCTGATTAACTCCCCAAATGGCTGCAACAGCTTTTGCTGGGCAAGGCTGAAGCTAGGATCCAGAAACTCTATCCAAGCCTTCCACATGGGTGGCAGGGGTCTAAGCTCTTGGGCCGTCCATTGCTACTTTCCCAGGAACATTGGCAGGGAGCTAGATTGGAAGTAGAGAAGTGAAGACTCAAACCGGAGCTCTGATATGAGATGCTGGTGTTGTAGGCAGCAGCTCAGCCCTTCCGCCTCCACGGCAGCTTCACATTAATATTTTTGGACTGCAGTTGATCTTGGGTAACTGAAACCGCAGAGAGAAAAACTGTGGACAAGGTGGGGGCAGCTGCTATGCCTCCAACCAGCACCACATCCTCTTTGATTTCTGGCAGCTACCACACATCAAGGTGTCGGCGCAATCTAGTTTCTTACCCTTTCCTGCATCCCTTGGCCTATGGGTCCTTCTTTCATTTTCTAAGCCAGTATCTCTCTCTCTTTCTCCCCTCTGCTTTCTCTCTCACATCTCCTTTTACTGATTCCAGCCCTCCTGTCTCCTTTTTATTAGGACCCTTACAATTAGACAGAGCCTTGTTACCTCAGCTTCTAAATAACACCCCCCTGTCCCTATCCTCAATCCCTACATTACGTCAGCATGTAAAGGTACATAGCCCCAGGTTCTGGGGATTTGGGCAAGGATTTCTTCTAGGGAAGAAGGGCTATTATTCTGCCTGCCACACACCTGGGAGGTCAGGTTTTGGAAGAACCAATTAAGAAAAACATGGGCTTTCTTGCTTAGCGCTTTGTTGGACTGGAGAGAGGCAAGGAGGGACACCAAGAGTGTAACCAGGTCTTATCATTTAAGCTAATTGTAAACATGGATAGTTTACTAGGAAATGGATGGCACATTCAAGGAGTTAATAAAGTGACCATTTTCAAAGATACATGCCAGGGACAAGGGGACCTCAAAGGATAGTTCCAACGCTTGGTCTTCCTTCCGTCTGATGTCCAGCTAGTTTACACACAGGTCACTCCCAGCTACAAAGCCAGAGGACAGAGAAGTGCGTGGGTGTGGATGACTCATTTCCAACTGGAGTGTGGGTAACAAGCCAGGGGCTGGGAGCCCAGTCCTGATCTCCCACACGGGTGGCCATTACCCGAGACACATGACTTCGTATTTTTTGAACTGTAGTTGACCCCAGGTAACTGAAACCTGAGCAACCGGAACTGTCATCAACAGCCCTGGTTGTCACCATCACTAAAGCCCGCCTCCTCCCAGGGTCTGCATTAGCTGACGTCAGGAGCTGGAGTCTAGGTACTCTGCTAGGGGATGTAGACATTTTAACCAGCATCTCCACTACCAGGCCAAACACCGGCCTATGGTTAATCGCTTACTTTGCCTAATTTGTAAATTAAATTATATCATTTATACATAGATAAAAATATAGACACATGAAAAACATAGTCTCCATAGGTTATGTACTATCTACAGTTTCCAGCACCCATTTGTAGGGCTTGGAACATATCCCCTGCAGCTGAGGGGGACTGCTGTGGTTGTGTAAGACTGGGGCAGAAAGATGATGGGATGTGGGATTGATGAAGGTGGTAACAGAGAATAAGCACAGGTTCTTGTAGAAGTCAAAACTGTTAGGAAGGACTAGAATGACAAGGTGGGAAGGGGAAAAAGGAACAGATAGGTGACACCAGTTAAGGAAACTGGTAAAGGGTTGGGTATTTGGCACAGCAGTTAAGACACTGCCTGGATGCCCACATCTCACATTATAGTGTCTAGATTGGAGTCCCAGCTCCACTCCTAATTTCAGCTTCCTGCTATTTTGCACCGAGGAGGCAATGGTGGTAGCTCACGTGCCTGGATCCCTGTCACCCATGTGAGACACCTGAATTGAATTTTCAGCTGCTGACTTTGGCTTGATCTAGCCTTGGTTGTTGCTAGCATTTGAGGAGTTAACCAGCAGATGTGAGTTTCTCTCTCTCTCTCTCTCTTCCTGTCTCCCTCCCCCTTTCAAATAAAATACGTAGGTACATAAGAATTGAAGAAGGAAGCTCTCTGGGGCTGGTGCTCTGGTGCAGTGGGTTAAAGCCCTGACCTGAA
This sequence comes from Lepus europaeus, assembly GCF_033115175.1. NCBI lineage: Eukaryota > Metazoa > Chordata > Mammalia > Lagomorpha > Leporidae > Lepus > Lepus europaeus. The sequence continues at coordinate 48,090,031 of NC_084835.1, forward strand.
GGACCAGCATCCCATATGGGCACCAGTTCTAGTCCTGGCTGCTCCACCTCTGATCTAGTTCTCTGCTATGGCCTGGGATAGCAGTAGAAGATGACCCAAGTCCTTGGGCCCCTGCACCCACATGGGAGACCTGGAAGAAGCTAATGGCTCCTGGCTTCGGATTGGTGCAGCTCCGGCCATTGCAGCCATCTGGGGAGTGAACCAATGGATGGAAGACCTCTCTCTCTGTCTCTACCTCTTTCTGTAACTCTGCCTGTCAAATAAATAAAATAAATCTTAAAAGAAAAAAGGAAGTTCTCCATTTGACAGCAAGAGACCAGGGTTCTAGTTTAATCTAGGTGGCTGGGTGATATTAATCCAAACATTGGGTCACTCTGAAGGGTGTGGTTTCATTGTATCATAAAAGCAAGTCAATTCATTACTGGAGAGGAGGGGGAAATTCCAGAAAGTAATGAGTTCTGACAACTGGGGTATTGACTTTGTTAGTCTTGGGCACAAACGATCTTTGCAGATACAGAAGTGCTGCTGAAGGTACAAGGGCCATGACACACACTTCAGGTAGATGAGATGCTCTATTACCCTGCAGAAAAGAAAAATACAACACCACCGAAGTTCAATGCAGTAACTGTGAAACTGACCATGAGGCATGTGCTGTGACACAAAGCTGAAGCTTGTGTGTGCTCTAAGCATGGGGTCTACAATACTCAAAAGAAGGAAAAGGAGTAGCTTGTTCCAGAAGCCACTACTATTTCCGTTCAAATACATTTGTCCACAGGTATTTGTTCCCCCTCCTCTTTCCATGCTTTTTCTTCATTTGGATGTTTTTGGTACAAAGAACTCAAGGTTAAGACTGTTCAATTAAAGATATAAATAAAAGAGCTGGTGTTGTGGCACAGTGGATTAAACTACTGCTGGTGATGCAGGCTCCTACATGGGGCACCATCTCAGTCCCAGCTGTTCCACTTCTGACCCAGCTCCCTGCTAATGCACCTGGGCAGGCAGTGGAAGATGGCCCAAGTGCTTAGGTCCCTGCACGTGGGAGACCAGGAGGGAGTTCATGGTTCCTGACATCAGCCTAACGTAGACCTGGCTATTGAGGGAATTTGGAGAGTGAATCAATGGAAAATTGTTCCCCGTTTGTCACTGTCCTTCTGCCTTTCAAATAAATAAAATAATTTTTTTTTAAAAAAAGAAGTAAATCAGGTTTCTGATGTATGAGTATTTCAAAATTACACACAAGAAAGCAAAGCAAAGCACTGGAATGGTACAGTTTTTTCCTGAAAAGATGGGTAAATCGGGGTCAAAAGAGTGTGCAATGTTCACCTTCAATGAAATGATGATGAGTGATGATAACCAACAATATTGACACAGTGCCTTGCTGTGTGCCAATAGATGTGTCCTGTGCATTTTGTCTTTCAGTTTACAAGACTGGGTGAAGAAATTACTATTATTATTTTTGAACCATTTTTAATGACACAGAGAAACACTCAACCATAATGTCTTATTTTCAGAACATAGATAATAGAAGAGACTCAAGCTTAGAGACCTGAAGTGCTTGCCTGAGGTCACGTAGCTGAGAGGTGTCAGTGCTGACTTCAAGTCCATTTTTGATTTGTTTTAAAAGCTTTGCTCCTTCCCCTTAGAGTCCACTCTTACAACCTCTGGTCCCTCTACCAGCACTCATCTCCAACTCTCTCCTTCTCTCTTTTCTCCTGTTTAACATTTTTGGACTGGGAGTTTATATCCAGTGCCTCTTTTTTTCCTACAGTCTTGCGCTTTCAATTGCTGCCCAACCAAGCTCCATGGATTAAAACAACAAATATTTATTACGTGGTGATTTCTGTGGGCCAGGGGTTTCCGAGGTTCGGGAGAGCCCTCACTAGGGTCTTCCCACCCGACTCCCTTCTCTCCCAGGTCAGTCACACAGCCAGGGCTGCAGCACCTGAAGGATTGCCAGGCTGTGGGATCTTCTTTGGAGAAGGTTGACTTGAACGAATGTTGCCTCGTTGCCTCACTGGCTGTGGTCAGGAGCCTTGGTCCTTGCCATGAGAGCTAATCCATGTGGCTTCTTGGGTGTCCTCATGACAGGGAAGCTGGCCTCCTCAGAGCAAGTGATCCAAGAGAGGGCAAGATAGAAACCAGGGTGGCTTTTATAATTGCCTTGGCAGTTATGCTCAGTCACTCCTGTTATTACTGCAATATCCTGTTGGCTACACAGCAAGGAGGGATCTACGTAAGGATGTGCACAGCAGAAGGTGAGGGTGTTGGGAGCCTGACTAAATACCTCCCATTTGGGAAGCTGGCTAACATAGCCACCATCTGTTTCTTTTTTAATTCTTCATTTGATTTTTCTCCTTCTTGCCTGGGTTTTCAGAAATTTCCTGTCAATAAAGCTTATCCTATTTCTAAGTTTCTTTGCTGAATTTAACCATCCCTTATCATCTGCTTTTTTTCTTCATTTTTCATTTAGAACTAATATTTATTGTGGGCCTGGGTGAATATGAAGACCCCTTAATAGACTTGTGTTAGATGGTGAAATTCTCGACTCCATTCTCAGTTTCTTTCCCCTGCTGCTCTTCTCTGGTCCTCCCTACCCCCTCCTTCTTCTTTACCAAGGGTCAGTTACAGGCTGGCTCATACAGTTTTAATGTTGAAAATTTCACACCAGACTTATGTGTTCTTGCTTTTCTTGAAATAAAGAGAAGATCTGGCACAGACTTAGCTGCTGGAGTGAAGGAAAGAGGTTCCTTACAGAGGTGGCAGGTGCACTGGGTTTGCTGTGGTCACTAGCATTCCTCCTCATCTCTCCTCTCTTCTGATGAACCTTCAGCTGCCATGTCTTACTGTGCTTTTAACACTGTTTTCCTTAGGGTGGAGAAATCTCCTTAAAAATCCATGTATAAAGTGGGAAAATGAAGAGAAACCAGTGGTTCATGTGATTTTTCTTACCCCCACTGGCTGAAGTTGGCAATAGCATTAGTAACCCCAAGCTCAAGATAATGGACTCACCCTGTTGTGTGGTCAGCAGGCCTGTCGTATCCTGGACTCTGCCCTCTTGCCTTTCTTCTCACTCCAGCTTTGAAACAGAGAGTGGGTCAGTGCTCAACTAAAGGAGAGACTGACTTTTCTTCTGCATGTGTTAGACAGAGACTACCATGAAATGCTTAGTCGTGCCATGAAAATACATTCACCTGGCACAATCATTTTGTTTGGTTCTAAAAACCCTCTTGGCCAAGGCTTTGACGTTCACTCTTGGAAACCCTTTATGAATTTCTACTCATATCCCTACTAAAGGCATCCTCACAGGTCCAGATCAGGGCTCATGTTTCTAGGTGTGAATGTGTGAGTCAAGGGAAAAATAGGATGGTGACAATATCAAGTTCAGTGGGCAAACCTATGTGGAACTGAAGAACCTGCATTTCCCCTAAGGCAAAGGGAAGCCTAAGTGGAAGAGAAGCAGCAGCTTATCACCAGAAGGGATGTGACAGAGGAACAAATCAAGCTTAGTTGTAGTTGTGCAAGTGTTGGCAGGTCAGTGTGAAAGCGAATGGTAATTCAGATCTTCAAGTTGGGATCTTTGGATACTAGTTAGGGATTGCTGTTTGCTGTCAATAACATAGACCCTACTACAATGGCTCAAACCAATTAGGGATTTACTTCTTCTCACTTAAAACAATATTGGGATGCTAGTAGGCCAGGGCTGGTATGGACGCTCCAGAGAATCGTTGTGGATCCAGCTTCCTGCTGTCTTTTCAGCTCTGCCAGCCTCAAACCGGACTCCCTCCAGGTGGTCATGAAGATGACACTGGGGTTCTAACCCTCAGCTTGCTGAGCAGAGGGGAGGAGAAGAGCAAAGGAAAAGGGGTTCTCTTTGAAGGCCCCCACCCAGGATTTCTATAGCTATCTCATTGACCAGCCTATGTGTAAGGGAGGGTGGAACTGTGGATTTCTCGGCTGCACGCACCTCTCAGGGTTGTCGTGTTAAATATAGAGGATGAATAAATATAACAAGCTCTGGTATATTTATAGAACAATACAATAATAATGTATTGAAGGGTGGCTATGGAAACTTATGATCATTTACTGAGCATGTACTGTGTGCCAACATTGTGGTGTAGATCATCTTATCAAATAGTCAAAGCAAGCACTTAACAGATAAGAAATGCCATTTCTGTGTTATGGATAAGGAAACTAAAGTGAAGCAACTTAGCTAAAGTCACATAATAAGTAAGAGGCCAGCATTTCCCGAAGCCATTGACTTTCCTTGGGCCTTTTCAGGAGATGAGTTAACCTTGTTGGCTCACTTCTTCCAGTTTCTTGTGTTTCTCGATGTGGTAGAACTCCTAAAGATCAACAAGAACACCCTACAAGAGCTCTCATACTCAACTCTCATACTCTTTACGGTTAAGCGTTAAAGCCACAATAAAACAGCATTCAGAAATTTGGGGCAACTGATAAGCTATCTTTAGATTTTTCTCCATTACTGGATGTTTAATTTAACATTTATAGAGACTCCAGGATGGATAAGGTGTTTTCCTTGAAACTACATTTTTAGATATATACTTTGCTCATATAAATCAAGATTTACCACACAGCTGAATATTCTTTGCTCTTGTCTATGCATTTTGCCATTGCAGAATGAGAAGTGAGTTATGCTCGTTCTACTTGAACCAGGTATCACTTTTGTCCTACACACTAAATTTTTGTGTACTGCCAACTGTGAAAATAACAACATAGCTTGGGGGCTGGCATTTTGGTGTAGTGGGTCAAGCCACCACCTGCAGTGCCAGCATCCCATATGGGCGCTGGTTCTAGTCCTAGCTGCTTTACTTCTGATCCAGCTCTCTGCTATGGCCTGGGAAAGCAGTAGATAATGGCCCAAGTCCTTGGGTCCCTGCACCCACATGGGAGACCCAGAAGAAGCTCCTGGTTCCTGGCTTCGGATTGATGCAGCTTCGGCTGTTGCAATCATCTAAGGAGTGAACCAGTGGTTGGAAGACCTTTCTGTCTCTCTCTCTCTCTCTCTCTCTCTCTCTCTGTAACTCTGACTTTCAAAAAAATAGATTTTTTTTTGAAGATTTTATTTATTTATTTGAGAGGTAGAGTTACAGAGAGTGAGAGGGAGAGACAGAGAGAAAGGTCTCCCTTCTGTTGGTTCACTCCCCAATTGGCCTCAACTCAATTGGCTGGAGCTGTGCTGATCTGAAGCCAGGAGCCAGGAGCTTCTTCCGGGTCTCCTATGTAGGTGCAGGGACCCAAGGACTTGGGCCATCTTCTACTGCTTTCCCAGGCCATAGCAGAGAGCAGGACTGGAAGAGGGGCAGCTGGGACTAGAACCGATGGCCATATGGGATGCTGGTGCCACAGGTGGAGGATTAACCTACTGCACCATGGCGCCAGCCGCAATCTTTTTTTTTTTCTTTCTTTCTTTCTTTTTTTTAAAGCACAGCTTGGTTGTCTTAATGACCCAGTTCATTATTATTTGTAAAGTCAAACTCAGCAATTTGTGAGTGAGGTTTTTCAAAGAAAGCATATTACTCATAAAGTCCATGATGGGAAACTAGGAAGTCTAGGCAGACTAAGCACAGTGTCACGGACTTTGTGTTTGAGAGGGAATAAAACGGGGATTTCCACAAACCCAGGAACAAAACAAGTCACACCTAGAGGATTAAGCTGCGGATCACAGGTTCAAAGCCTCCCTCACATAATATGCCATTGTCCTCTCCACCGCATTCCTAGAACTGAGTTAACAGAATGTAGTATTGCTAATTCATCCAGGTCTTTCTCAACCTCTTCCGGAAAGAGGAGTCAGAGCCTGCTGTGTTGGCAAATCTTTCGAGCATCCAAAGGGCAGTGTACTGAACATCCTAGACAGCAGCATTCTTAGGGAGAAAAAAAAAATATCAGACCCCATTTCCCTTTCAGAATCTCATCCGGACCATCCTGGGGCGTCCAGCCTAGAACAGGGCGGCCCTCCCTCCAAATGCTGCGATTGCTGCTGCCCCTTCAGCCACAGCCGAGTCCCCAGAAGGTCGCCATTCTGTTTTCTCGGGACTGTTGTTCAGGGCCTTTTCCACCGGAGACTGAGAATTCTGATCCTTAACCCCAGGATGGTCCTTCCGGTTGGCCAGCGCCTCACCCCGCCAGGGCTTCCGTGCAGTCACTGGGCACGGCGAAGCTGGGCCGCAGGGGCCAGGCTCGAGCCGCTGCTGATCTGCTTGATGGGGGAGGCGTCCGCTGTGGCGCTCTGTTTGCTCTTGTCCTCGTGCATGGCCATCATCCCTGCCAAGGAGCTGTTCTCCGGAGCGGTCACCCCCGAGCCACATGTCTCATCTTTGCCTTTTTTTCTTCTTGTTTTTATCGTCAACCTTCGGCTCTGTCGCAGGGACCCACTTGTAGATTCGTAGGGATGCGTCACCAACGGTCACTCACTTCTCCCCTTAGTGCATTTCCTCCATAGCCGCCATGATCCCTCTGGATATCTGGCCGGCTCCTGGGCTCGGCTGGATCCGACCTTCCCGACGTGGTCCTGGTGCAGAGCACACCTGCCAGGTTCTGCTGGCTCCAGGCAGCAGCCATACTTGCGCCAGCCCCCAGCTGCCGGCACACTTAGTGCTCACACACTCGCGCACCTGCCTTCACCTTACCGCATCCCCTTTCACTTCCGGCTTCTGTCCGCTTTGGTCTAGGAAAGGGTATTCTTGAAGATCACCCCTTGCCTCTCACTCACCAACTCCTGTGACCTCCTTTTGGTCCTCTTTCTATCCGGCCTGACAGCAGCACCAATGGAAATTGACTTGACCTTGTTGCTGTGTTGCTACACAAAATGCCATCTCTTTCTCCCTCTGACTTTTCCTTCTGTCATTCTTTGGTTTTTCTTCATTGCTAATGGGAAGTCACTGATGTTCAGCCATCCACTGAAGTCTCCTCATACCTTCCCAAGTCCTCTCCTTCAAAGCCCTAGTCCATCTGTTTGTCTTCAAACACCATTCTTTGCAATTTATACCTAGACTGATTTCTCTGCCCTGCATCCTCTCTGTTCTCTCCCTCACATTTCTGTTTTTCAGCATCTGGAAGTCCTTTGCACACCTGTCAAAATTAGAAGTGGTTATCTCAGTCCTGCCTTATACATGCACTCACACCCATACACACTCACACAGGCATACACACACTCACACAGGCAGCTCCTCCCTAACGCTTCTCAGCTCTGGACTCCACACCACAACATCCCAAGAAAACATCTTCAAAATGCCTTTGACGTTTCCACTCCGTTCTTTAAAGCCAATCAATCAAACATGTTGGTGATCTTTCTGCTTGTGATGTCTTTTGAAGACAATTTATTGTTTTTAAAAAAGATTTATTTATTTATTTGAAGGGCAGTTACACACACACACACACATATCAATTCCATCCTCTGGTTCACTCTCCAAATGGCCACAATGGCCAGGGCTGGGCCAGGCTGAAGTCAGGAACCAGGAACTCCATCTGGGTCTCTCACATGGGTGGCAGGGGCCCAAATACTTGGGCCACCTTCTTCTGCCTTAGCAGGGAGCTGGATTGAAAGTGGAGCAGCCAGGACTTGAACTGACATCCTGATATGGGATGTTGGCATCACAGGCAGTAGCTTAACCAGCTGCACCACAACACTGGTCCCTAAACATTTGTTTTAAAGAATAGTTTCAGTGTTATAGAAAAGTTGTAGAATAGTTCTGATAATTCCCAAAATGTATCACCCAGTTTTCCTTAATGTTAACATATTTAAAATCTTTTAAAAAAATTGTATTTAAAAGAGGGAGGGAGGAAGGGAGAGAGAGAGATATGTGTCTCTTATACATGCTAGTTCATTCCCAAATGCCTTCAAACAGCTGGAGCTGGGCCAGCCCAAAAGCTGGAGCTGGGGACTCAATCCAGATCTCTTCCATGCATGTCAAGAACCTGATTCCTTGAGCCATTTCCTGTCGTCTCCCAGGGTGCACATTAGCTGGAATTGAGAGTGGAGCCAGGACTCAAACCCAGGCATTCTGATACGTGGTGTGGGCATCTTAAACAGTGCCTTAACCACCATGTCAAATATCTGTTCCTCATATTAACATCTTGCACAACCACTATATAATCTGTATAAGTCTGGGAGGTTAATGTTAGTGTAATACCATTAACTAAACTACATGCTTTATCCAAATTTTGCTATTCCCCATTCTCTCTTTTTTTTTTCAGTCACAAGCTTCTAAAATGCGTGTAGTTTTCATATCACTTTAGTCCTCCAATCTCTGACAACGATGATGTTCTTTTTAATCACTTGATCAATATTTATCTTCTGGGTTTCTCCAATATAATGTCAGTAATTTTCCCTTTATAATTAATAAATATTTTGGGAGGATACTTTGAGACTATACAGATAATCTGGTTTTCCCTCACTATATTTGCCTTCTAATTTTAGCATTTGCTGGTGGGTATTGCCTGCAGTAATTATTATAGTTCTAATGTTGATTTTCTATTTCCTTTATTGTCAACATTTCTAAATTCCTTCTAATACATTTGAAATTGAAAATGTTAACAATAGTCAACAACAGCTTTTTTGAGCATTTAGTCAACACCAGGTATTAAACTAGCACTTAAACATTCACTGCCTCATTTGATACCGATGGTATGCCTTTAATTAAGTAACACATTTCATCAATTGGGCAAAAGAGGACCAAGAGGGGCCAAATAACTTGGCCATGGTCAATAGGGTGGAGCCAGAATCCTGCCCATCTTTGCCTGATGCTGAAACCTGTCCTTTTGATGAATGCTACATCACTTCCGTTCAAACTTGTTTCATTAGAAGTTCTGTAGGGGAGCTGGCTTCCTACAAGCAGAACTTTGCCTTCCAATGCTTCTCAGAATCAAATTCACTTCCTCCAGGTCCTAACATTCTGTCATGCTATTCTCAAAATACAACAATGTCCCCCACAGTGAAGTCTGAAATTCCTAACCCAGAAAACCCCAATAACTAATCCCAGTTCACTCTTCCTTTCCATTCCTATATCTATTTCTCACCCCAATAGAATTTTATACACAATAGCATGCCCCTTCATTGTATTTTCTATCTCTCTGCTTTGCCTTTTTATTTCATTTAGTTTGGAATGTTCTTTCTCTTTCTCTACTGGTTAGTCTTGCTTACTGCTTAAAGCTCTTGTCCTGTGTGAAGTGGAAATCCCATCGTCTCTATCTTCAACACGTATTCAGACTCTGGCTCAACCCCACTTATTTTGCTAAGAACCAGGTCCAAGCTGCCATCATCTCACTCCTGGGTTGATGCAGTCAACTCCTAATGGTTTTACCTGCTCCTCTTCTGCCTGTACAGACTACACCTCAGCCAGAGTGATACTTTAAACGTGTATGTCAGAAGAGCTCCTTTCTCTGCAAGCCCTTGAAATGGTTTCCTTTTCACTATAGCTGTAAGTCAAAACATGTTTAATGTGGAAAGATCCCATTGGATCTGCTCTACTTCTCACTCTCCCACCATCCTCTCTGATTTTACCAGTTTCTACTCTCTCCTTCATTCACTCCACTGTGGCTACACTGGCCTCCATGCTATTGCTAATTTCCTAGGTGCACTGTGGCTGCAGATCCATTGCCCTGGTTGGCCCTCTGCTCAGAATACTTTTTCTCCAGGTAGTCACATGGCTCATTCGCTCAGCTCCTTCAAGTGTTTGCTCAAACATCAGCTTCTCATGGAGCCCACCCTAAGTTTGCACCATCTCCAACTACCCCTTTCTTACTCTATTTTCCTGTTTCCATAGTATCCATTAACATCTACGTTTTTACATCTCTATCTTATTGTATGTTTGAAATGTCATGAGCAGGAGAGCAGGGGATTTATCCCAAGTACCTAGGACAGTGCCTGGTGCATAAAATGTCCTCAGGAAATTCTTGTTGAGTGATTGGAGAGTCTCTTTCAAATGACTCCCTTCCCCCATGTCATCCTGTGAGACACGTCAATCTGAACCATTCTTTGGGTGTGTATCATATGTGCATTGCTTCACTTCAATTCTGGTTCCTATGTCCTATCTTCCCAACTAGATTATAAGCTTGGAGTGGTGACATCTGTGGTTTTTATCCTGCCAAGGCTCCAGCCTGCTCTTTTGACACAATACTCAATTTTGCCTTTGTAAAAGTTATCCCCTCGCCACACCTCAATCCATGTGGTTCTTGTCAGGCTGACTTTACCCACAACCCAGGAATGGCCACTGGCCCAGACCTCTCTGAACGGGTTGCAGCATTACCCTAGCAGCATGGCTTGATCTGGCCATGTCTGTTGAGTCCAGCAAGATACAAATGGGGAACAGGGAGTACTTTTTCTGTTGAGATTATAGAAGCTTCTGATTTGCTCTGTGAGTTCCTGTCTGGAATGAAAGTTTTAAGAGGAAGGCAGAATCTCAAGATGGAAAGTGACAGTTTCTGATGACATCACTGAAGCATCTAGATTCAGTTATGTCTGAATGGCTTTTTTTTTTTTTTTTACTGCAGTCAATAGTACCATTCAATTATTTCTAACCATGTTTCACAAAGGAGTTAAAGAAGCTTACAAATCTATATGCAACTGTAAGGTTAAAATAGTTTAAAAATACTTGAGGGATACAAGACATGGGGGAAGAAACAATAAATTAGCCTATAGAGCACCTGCCAGGAAGTCCTGTTCACTTTGAGCAGTGGGCCACACAGTTAACTCTGATCTTCCAAAAGCCAAGGCGAGAAGTACAAAAAGTTGGCTGCAAGAGTTGCAAAAGATAAAAGATAAAAGACATGGGACTTTGAAGTCCCAGAGCAGAGGGACTGGTGTTATTCATCACCTGTTTCTGGAACTTTATGTTTATATAAGGGATTGAATAAATGAAGGTGAGAAATCATACGGAGATACCCAATCACTCCCCTGCCACCTAAAATGATCTACCTAACAGCTGATTTCATAGAATTATTCAGAATCACAAAAATCCTAGCCTTGCACCCCTCCTGGTACTGTGAATACTTGAGGAATTGTTTTTGACTTGGAGTGAAAACAAAGCAAAAGAAAAACCCTCCAATTTTCCTTCAGTTCATGGCCGTGTTTTGTTTTGTGCAACAACGTTTTGTTTATAGAGCTGATTGTGTTTTTAATCACAAACTTTTTTTCTTTCTTGATGTTTACATGATTCTTGAGGCCAAAAGATTATCCTTACTTGTGTTTCTGTCTTATGCAAAACCCAAATGGTAAATGATTAGTGGTCATGCAGCGAATGCTAAGTTCTCATTACTTAGAGTCCTTTGCTGCTCTTGGCTTCTACGGTGGGTTCTACCATCCGGTTGACACCCTGTCCTCTCTGTTCATCAACTTTATCGTTCATCATTTCTTCCACTTCAACTCAGTCATCCCACTCTTAGAATCATGCAATTGACTTTGCAACTAGCGCCAAGAACTACTTCCTTCTAACCTTCAAGTCATTTGCATGATCACTTCTTCTGTTCCTTTAAGACTTCCACCCATCACTTTTGCCCCGTGTCTCCCTCTGAGAAACCTCTCATATCGTCCTTTCCCTGCTCAGCCAGAGGAAAGTCCAAAGTCATTATTATCAGTACTCTTCTTGTATGCACTCTCAAGTTCTTTGCCCTGTAGATCTGCACTGTCCATCTCGCCCCTAGTTATAGCCCAGATCCTATCCTCTGCCCGTTCCATGCTTGCTCCCCTGCCAGCTGGGGAAAGTGATTAACAGCAAAACACACAACCATGCAGATGGGCCTCCCATTACCCTTCTAGCTGTGCATAGTCCATTGACTTTTATTGCATGCTTTTTTATTCTCTTACTAAACTAGGTGACTACCTGGTGCTCATTACAATTGCCCATTTCCCTGATCCCGAGGTGGAAGAGAAGCCCCCAAGGTTCATCACACTCCTGAACATGAACTACAGCTGTGCTCTCATCCCCTGCCTTCTCTTACGTTTCTGTTTGAGCCAATCCCTCCCCATGTGGGGAGGGTTCCTTCCTTTCTCATCTACTCTGGCACTCCACTACTGTAGCTGGCTCCGCTCTTCCCTACCTAATCCACGCCTTTCTCTCTCCTGGAGAAACAACTTTCCTCCTTTTTAAGAATTCTTCTATGTCTCCACTTCCGTTTCCGACCACTGCCATATTTCTCTTCTCTGCTCTTTGGAATAATTATCTCTACTAAACTTTTGCCTTCTTCATGTACATTTCCTTTTGGACTCATTTCAATCAGGTATGAGTTTTGTTCCCACCGCTTTGTTGAAATTGCTTTTTTCAGGGCTGGTACTGTGGTGGAGTGGGTACAGCTGCTGCCTGCTACCCTGACATCCCATATGGGCATTAGTTCGAGTCCTAGCTGCTATACTTCTGATCCAGCTCTCTGTTAATGGCCTGGGAAAAGCAGCAGAAGATGGTCCAAGTATCTGGGCCCCTGCCTGTGGGAGATCTGGCTGAAGCTCCTGGCTTCTGCCTGGCCCAGCTCTGGCTGTTGCAGCCATCTGAGGAATGAACCAAAGGATGGACGATTTTCTCTCTCTCCTCTCTCCCTCTCTCTTTCTCTCTCTCTCTCTCTCTCTCCTCCCTCACCCATTTCCTCCCCCCACCTCTGTAACTCAGACTTGTAAAAATAAATAAATCTTAAAAGATAGAAATTACTTTTTCAAGGTCACCAAGGGCCTCTACTTTGCCAAAACCCACCGCCAATTCTTGGCGCTTGTCTTACTCGGCCATTGAGGAGCACTGGACTCAGCTGACCACTCCTCCCTTCTGGGAGCACTGCACGCCTTCCCCCTGCACACCCCTCCTCTACAAGTCCACACCCCAGTGCTCAAGCTGTGATCCTGTTTTTCTCTCTGCATGCACACCCTAGTTAAGTGGCCAGTACAGTGGCTTCAGGGTCATCTCCCCACTGACGATTCGCAAGGGTATTTTCCAGCATGGACCTCTACGCCAAGCTCCAGACTGATATAGCCACTCAACATCTGCCCTCAGGTGTCTAATGGCGGCTTATGACTTGGCCCAAACAGAGCCAATCACGTCTCATGCTTCCTCTATTCAGTGGATGTCATTCAACTAAAAAAATACAACTTTGAGTCACAACTTTCCTTTCTTTCACACACCATACCCAGTCCACTAGCAGTGTGTATTGGGTCTACTTCCAAAGTATATCTGAAATGTCACCCTTATTGTCTCATTCACCACCAACATCCTGGGCTAAACTGTCATCAGTGTGTGTCTGGATTATGGAAGTTGTCTCTGCCTGGCTTCCCTGCTGCTGAAATTATTTCCTCTGATACAATCTTTGAGACAAAATCCTGCATTTTTGCTTCTTCAAGCAAAACCTCCTGCTGTCCTCCCATTGCACTCAGAAAAAAAAAAATCCAAATTATCCCCATGGCTTTGCAAGAGCCTTTCTGGTGTCACTTTGATCTTATTAGCCATCATTCTCCCTTTATCTTGTTGTGATATAGCCTCTTGGGCTTTCTTTCTTCAAAATTGCAAGTCTACTCCTGCCTCAGGGCCTTTGAACTTATGGTGTCCTTGCAATCTCTGTCCACTAGAATGTCACATGGCTTGCTCACTCATGTCATTCAATTTTCTACACAGGCCACCTTCTCAGAGAGGCCTTCCATCATGCCCCATTGAACATGCCACCCTGTCTCCTCTTATTCTCTTTTGGTTTTCTTCACACTACTTATGGCCAGCTGACGCTCCTTAAAACCTGTACTTGTTTCTTACCTGATTGTCCTAATAGAATGGAACTGCTCTGAGGACTTCGACATCTTTGTCTTGGTCACTATGCTGTCTCTAGTGTTTGGAATGGTTTCTGGCACCTGTATTGTAGATCCTGAATAAAAACTAATTGAATGAATAGATGTTGTGGACCATGCATTGGACTATGTATTTGTCTTATTTATTTATTTTTTAAGGTTTATTTATTTATTTCAAATTCAGAGTTACACGGAGAGAGAAGGAAAGGTAGAGAGAAAGAGGTTTTCCATCTGCTGATTCACTCCTCAATTGGCTGCAATGGCCGGCGCTGCGCCGCTCCGAAGCCAGGAGCCAGGTGCTTCTTCCTGGTCTCCCACATGGGTGCAGGGGCCCAAGCACTTGGGCCATCTTCTACTGCTTTCCCAGGCCACAACAGAGAGCTAGATCGGAAGTGGAGCATCTGGGTCTCGAACCAGTGCCCATATGGGATGCTGACACTGCAGGCAGCGGCTTTACCTGCTCCGCCAGAGCTCCGGCCCCCGTGGACTAAGTATTTGTTAACAGACACAGGGCTTGGTGGTATGAATAAAGGCAGGACAGAGGCCAGTCCTGCCCTCAAGAGGCTTGCAGTCTGTGGAGCCCTCCGTAACAGTAGTGCCCTCCTGAGAACAGCATTGCCTCATGGGGAGATGATCAAGGGCACAAATTCCAGCCGCACTGGGTGCCAGGGGCAGCAGTCTGGGCTAACAAAGCCCTCTGGGTTGTTGTGGGGTTTGTGATCCACCCTCTGGAGAGGTCAGACCTTAAAGAAGCAATTCCAGTGATCAGCAGGTGCCGGCTGTGTCATTGGCACGTGCTAGAAACAGACCACACATATTTCTTTTTTTAAAGTGAGCCTGCTGTGTCAGTGCAAATAAAGCCCTCTATGTTGGTTATTTTCTGTGTTCTGGGAGTTATCACTTCTCTCAAGCAAGGGAACTTGTACTCTGGACAGAAGAGAAAGACGAACAGAAGCAACAAACGAAAATAGTAGGCTCAAGACCAAGGGCGTTATGGCCTAGTTGAACCAGTTTTCCAAATCCAGGGAAACTAGGCTCTGACTCCTGGGACTGGCCCACGCTCTGTGTTGTTGACATTACAGAATCTCGGAGCGGATGGGAAGAACAGGCCCAGGCTGCCCGGTGCGCGAGCCCGCAGAACACCTAGACAATCCAAGTCCTTTGCGCCACCAGGAGCTGACCCAGCGCTGGGGTTGGAAAGCTCTGTGGAAAGTGAGCTCTGCCCCAGGAAAGCAGCGCCAGCTGACTTAGGCCCCTGCTCAGCCAGCGGTGACACACACGTGAGCTTTCTGTCTGCTCGCGAGAGCTGTCGTCAGCACAGGTTTTAGTGAACACCAGTGGGCTGCTTCCTGCCCACCCTGCCACACAGCAGTCAGCCTGCCTGGCTCCTTCTGATTTCTACTACAGATAAAAGCAGACCTCCTGGATGCTCCCACTTCATATTTATCTGCTGAGCAATACTTTGTGGACCAATTTAATTGGCCTGAAGACCGCAGACGTGCTATCAGCTGATAAATCAGCAGGAGGCTCTTAGAAAATTAGGTTGACCTTAATCTTATTTCAAAACTTGGAGTCATAACAAATAGGAAAAAAAAAAGAAGAAGAAAGAATTTTACCAGGTTCTAGTGCAGTGAAATCATTGGCTATTTCAAATCTTCCAGGATGTCGGCTGAAGCCCATATGAAAACAGTTAAATGCTATTCTAAGAGAATCCAATATGCTAGGAATATGATAGGGGATGTTGAATGGAAAATTCTGTAATTACTATGTTCATATTTCATGGTAAAATATATTCAAGATTAAGTGCATTCTAATGGAATGGTACATGTATCCAAAACATTGAGGGGTAGCTCGGCTGGATGAGAAGGATGGATAATTTAATCAGGCCGTATACAGGGTGCTCACTGGGGTCGCACGTAGCCAGTCTCGAATTTCTTCTTTCACAACTTTGTGCCACTGCTCAGGAAGTGCCTTATCCATAGCAAATGTGCGGGGCGGCAGCCCCCTTCCTCTGCTGCTCACACCCAGGGCACTGGTTTCGTTGTCACAAGAGTTGTGAGTGTCAGGACGGACTCCTAAGGTGAGGTATGTACCTAAAGCTCCCTGTGGGTTTTCAAGCTCTCCACTGAATTTGGAAACCAGTCCGTTTTTCAGAAAATATACACAACGTTAAACCACAGGCTGAGTTTTCAATATGTTGTAAACATTCTCAGAGCGAGAGCAGAAATAGGCCACTTTGATTCATTGCCTGCCGGTGCTTGCTCCTAGGAGTGGCCGAAGTGCAAGGAAACTGGAAGGAGAAAAAACAACAACAACATAAAACGACAGAGACAAGAGAGAGAAAGTGGGAGGGGACGGAGGAAAGGGAGAGAGTAAAGCAGCGGCCCTAAGCACCCTGGAATGTTCGATTTGATAAAAACTTAAGTGGAACAACTCAAGGGCAAACCTTGCTTGGAAGGTCCTGGGATAATGAATGATGCCATGGTTGTCAGCCTTGGCCTTGGCAGGGCTGCTGGCTGCCTGCCTGCCTAGCCCCACAATCCTAGGATTTCGCTTGGATTTTGGATTCATGCAAATATGAGCATGAAAGGAAACAACGTCTTAGCTGACGATCAGGGTGAGTTTTGCAGCAGGGCCCCTCACCGGGAAGAAATGAGGAATTTTCCAGGGTTCCCAGTTCTCAATGCATCTTGCACTGGGAGACCAAGTGATATCCACCATCCATTTATAGATGGCAGGAGAGGGAAAAATACAAGGAGATGGTAGTCGTGATGTTCAGAGCATCAGCCTTGCTATCAGCTGATAAATCAGCAGAGGCTCCCAGGAAATTAGGTTGACCTTGATCTTACTTAGAACTTGGAGTCATAGCGCGACAACAACAACAAAAAGAGGGTTTCGTCCAGGCTTTACTGTAGTGAAATGATTGACTTTCAAATTTATGTCAGAAAAATATTCAAAAGAAACAAGGCTCATTGTGTTAAGTATTTTAATCACCTTTTCTCCATCAGTTAATGCTTCTAAGTTTTGATTGTCCTCTGCCATTATTTTTCATTGCAAATTTAGAGTTTAATGGTTATTTTGAAAAATAATGACATTTAAGTGGAGTTTTTATGGCATCAATACCTACTTAATTCCATTGCATTTTCCCCCATTCAAGGGACTTCAAAAAGTTTGTGGAAGAACAGAATTAAAAGACAGTGTTACATTGATGCAAAAAATCTTGGAATTCACCCAGGATTTTTCCATAATATGAATTTTCCATCAGCTTTTGGAAGACCCTTTGTGTCACATATTACTTTTTTTTTTAAAGATTTATTTATTTAAAAGTCAGAGTTACACACAGAGAGAAGGAGAGGCAGAGAGAGAGAGAGAAAGAGAGAGAGAGAGAGGTCTTCCATCCACTGGTTCACTCAACAATTGGCCGCAACAACCGGAGCTGCACCTATCTGGAGCCAGGAGCTTCTTCTGGATCTCCCACGCAGGTGCAGGGGCCCAAGGACTTGGACCATCTTTCACTGCTTTCCCAGCCATAGCAGAGAGCTGGATCGGAAGTGGAGCAGCCGGGACATGAATTGGCGCCCATAATTGGCGCCCATATGGGGTGCCGGCACTGGATTCGGCAGCTTTACCTGCTAGGCCATAGCACCGACCCCTGCGTCACATATTACTTTGAGTAGCTCACATCTTTTAAAGAGATTTGCTCTTGGATCTTGATGATTCTATTTTAGAACTAATGTTCCCAGTTCCAGCCCAGCATATTTGCCTGTTTAATTAATTTTCTGGGATGTCATTGATGATTCAGAAAGACCTAGTTTTCTTCTTTAACCCAGGTTCCTGGGTTTTCCGATAATTCAGTTTCCTGATTTGTAAAATGGAGAGAATAACAGTATGTGCCACATAGGGTTGTGTGGAGACTGAATGAGTTGGTGCATGTGGGAAGTACATTAGAGGTGCCAGTTGTTATTCTGGGTCACACATGCATTCATTCATAATTCTAATTATTGCTGACGGACCATCTCATGCTATACTATAGGACCTTGGCAACCATGATTCTCTTTGCATGAAAGATTTGCTCCTGAATAAACTATATCCTTCAATCAAATTCAAATATTGGTTTCAACTGGAGCTTCCCTTAAGCCTCTGTAATAGATCAGAGTCTCAGTGTCCTGGGTTCCTTTCTTCATTGAGTTTATCAGTTTGCAATTGTACACTTGGCTATAGTGACCAGAGATCCCTCGCTAGACTATGTGCTCTATAACAGCAAGAACCATCCGGGTTGTTGTTTATTGTTCTGCCTTCAGTGGCTAGCAGAGAATAGATGCTCAATTAGTACTTACTGCCTGCACTGAGGGAGCAAATGTGCCATCATGGTACTGAGACAAAGAGTAAAAGATCAACAGTCCCTTCCCTTAGGAGCACACAGTCAACTAAAAGTTGGCGTTGAGTCTGGAATCGATGTTAATTGTGCTGGTGAATAATGAGGAAGGTCAACCTAAGGCAATGACAATGCATCAAGTCATCTGGCTCATTGGCCTAATTACTGGCTCTGGAAGGCTCCAGAGCACTTGATGGCATAGTTCCAAGGACAGACAATGAAAACCTGACTAGTAAAGCAGAAGAATGGGTCTAAGCCCCTTCAGAAAGTAACATCTGGGGACCCTCCATACTTACTCTTTGGCTTGATGTTAGCAGAAAACTCTAAAGAAGGTCTTCTCCGTTGTTTCCTCAAGAATTTATTCAGGTTCTTATTGACTGTATCTCTGAAAACTTTCTCTCTTCCTGCAAAAATAACTTTATGTTCCATTATGAATTCAGTGGCACTTGTGAATCTCAGGGGCTTATTTTTTTTTAAAGATTTATTTATTTATTTTAAAGTCAGAGTTACATAGAGAAAGTGGCAGAGGCAGAGAGAGAAAGGTTTTCCATCCGATGGTTTACTCCCTTATTGGCCCAGGAGCTTCTTCTGGGTCTCCCATGTGGGTGCAGGGGCCCAAGGACTTGGGCCATCTTTTACTGCTTTCCCAGGCCATAGCAGAGAGCTGGATTGGAAGTGGAGCAGCAGGGACTCAAACAGGTACCCATATGGGATGCTGGCACTGCAGACAGCAACTTTACCTGCTAGACCACAGCGCTGGCTCTCTATTCTTTTGACCTAAACCAATTTTGCAATCATCATATTTGACCACATCTTCAAACCTTGCTTGATGTTTCACAACCAGGCATACTCAATCCAACCTCCCCATGCAGTGTGTAGACAATTAGGGATTAATGGACTTCATCTCAAATCCAGCTGACTTATGTTGTTGTTGGTGTATTTCCATTTTCTTTTTTAAACTCACAAGAACAATAGCTTAACAGTGGTGAGTGTCATCAGCAACCATTTATTAAGTACTTACTTTCTTATTAAATAGGCTGTTGCATATAGGACTTTAGGTTATAGGACTTTAGTATCTCTGCCAACAGATACTGGTTCTATGCCTCTGGATTAATTAGCTAGTGAATGTACTATGCCCTAGTTTTTCTCTATAGGATGTGGATAATTGTGACACTTGCATTATAGGATTCCTGTGGTAATGCATACGAAGTGCTTAGAATAATATTTGCACAGAGGAAGTGCCCAATCCTGATAGAGATAGGGTGATGCTGATGCTGACAATATGCTCCTCAACTGTGAAATCTCTCATGATCTCAACCCAGGGATTTATATTAAGGTTGCCCTGGGCTGACTATGCATATAGGTATGTGCTATAGGCAAACTCAGATTATCTCCAGAGACAGGTATCTTCATCTGAAGTCACACAGAATCCCCAACCCCCACAATTTTTTTTAAGGATGATGACTAACATACGATTAAAATGACCAAGCACACAAAGAAACAAGGCACCCAGAGTGAGAAAAAGCTGAAACAACAGGATAAAAACAAAATGGAAAGACCTCAGATATTAGACTCATTAATGAAAGATTATAAAACAATGGATTTAGACTACTGACATGAATAAAAACGAAGGTTGAGAACAGATTCAAGGAATAGGAGACTCTGAAAATGACAGAGATGATCTTTGTATCATTGTAGCTGAACTTTTTCTTTAAAAAAAAGGATTTTATTTATTTATTTGATAGAGTTACAGACAGTGAGAGGGAGAGACAGAGAGAGAGGTCTTCCTTCTGTTGGTTCATTCCGCAGATGGCCACAATGGCTAGAGCTGTGCTGATATGAAGCCAGAAGCCAGGAGCTTCTTCCATGTCTCCCACATGGGTGCAGGGGCCCCAGTACTTTCCAGGCCAGCTGGGACTAGAACCGGTGCCCATATTGGATGCCGGTGCCGCAGGCAGAGGATTAACCTAATGTGCCACAGAGCTGGCCCCAGCTGAACTTTTTCTTTAGCTGTTCCCTTCACTTTAGGCTTCTAATCAGCCTGGCTGGTTGATTTCCTTTTTTAGGTCTAGAGTTTGACTTGAACCCTCATCCCATGGTTAGGGCTCTAAAATATGATCTTTGGTATTGCCCATTCCCAGATGAAGGGGTTAATTTCATTTCCTTGGCAGAGCTGGAAGTCTTTCCACAAATGCACAGATGTTCTTGGACCTTGGCTTCTCTTACTTCCACTCTTCTGTCCACTTTGGTTTCTATTTCACAGAAAACAGGGCTCAAATGGTTAAAATGGTAAGGAGATTTGCTATTTTACATAACAGGAATTCAAATAGTAGGCTGGGCCTTAGGGTTAGTTAATTCAGCAGTTCAGCCATGGACTTGGGCTCTTTCTCTTTGCCTTACCGTCCACACCACTGGTCTCATTGTACAGCTGGATCCACTCATCTCAAAATGGCAACAGAGGCAATGCAAAGCATGTGTCTCTCTTCAAGCCCAGACAGAGAGAGAAAAAGAAGGCTCTCCTTAAAAGCACTAGAGACAATTGGTCTTCTGTTGTGACTGGGGCACTGCAGGTCATGTGATCACTCTGGCCTAAAACTATTTACTGATTGGCTTAAATCTGAAATCATGAACCAATCCCTGGCAAGGAAGAATTGATTTATGTAAATGGCTTAGAGCAGTGGTTGATGGTTCTGAGTGTAGCACTGTGAGAATTAAGGGGCTGTAACTATTGTCCCGCATTTGGTGGAACAAATGGAAGAGAAACTAAATATCTTGTTAAGCAAAAAGCACTAGAGGACAGCGATGTGGTCTCACACAATAGTATATTGTCCTCTGATCTTCGGGAATTAAAAAGAATACCATTATTGAGAAGTAATTTGTATATCATAGAACTCACCTATTTCAAGTATACAATTCAATTTTGTTTTTTGGTTAATTTAAGAGTTATGCAGCTAACACAAAAGTGAATTTTAGTACATTTTCATGAATCCTTTTCTCTCGCTTCCCAAAACCCATAACCATAGCAACCATTCAACTTCCCCTCCTGACCCCAGGAAACTACTAATTTGCTTTCTGTCTCAATCTGTCTGTATCTTCTGGATATTTGATGCAAATGGAATGAAACAATGCGCGGCCCTTGGTGACTGGCTTCTTTCACTCATCCTACAATTGTCAAGGTTCATCCGTAGCATAGCAAGCATCAGTGCTTCCTTCCTTTTCAGTGTGAGTAATGTTTCATGTCTAGAAATATCACATTTTATTCATTCCATTCATCCATTGAGGGATATTTGAATCGCTTCCTCTTTTTTAGTTATGATCTATAATGCCACCTTGGGCATTTGTGTCCAAGTTTTTCATGGACATATGCTCCTACCTGATCTGCAAGTGGGAATATTCCCACTGATGATCATCTGCCTGCGTTGTCTAGGCCTGATTCCCACATAGGCATAAAGCATTGTTTTACCAGGTTCTGTGTTCCTGAATGTTCTAAGAATGCAGCAAAATGGTGGGCAAACTGGATCAGGCTTTCTTTGGAACTTTACAAGGAATTATTTGCTATTGCAAAAGATACTGTCATGGATCCACGAGAGAGGAGGAAGAGCAAAACCCTGGGCAGAAGCCAACAGGCGTCCCATAATTCCTGGCATTTGCCAGCATGCTGATCCTGATGTCTGGAAAGCTTGGCTGTATTTCCTACCTTGTGACCTGGTGATCCCTCTTTCTCTCTTCACTTCAAGTCATTTCATAGATTCTGCTCTTTGCAACCAAAAAAATCCAGAAGTAACAAAGGCAGGTGAGAAAATAACTACAAATATAAAATATGCCAATGGATGGAGGAAACAGCCTTTTTGTTGAGAACAGTGCAGAGCCTGCCTGTGAGCGGCAGAGACGCCACAATGAAAACTGTAAGGGACGGCTAGGAGCTGAAGGCCTTTCCTGTGACTGGACAATCAACACTCTGCAAGCTGCCTGGGCTCAGCAACCAAGCTGCACAGTTCTGCGAAGAACAGGGCGGATCTGTGGCTGACTGGGTAACCTTGTCTTTGCAGAGTTTAGACTTTCTGTGTGCCTGAGGAGTTCAGCACGTGTGTGCTTGCCTGCGGCCATGTGAGTGGGTTTAAAGCAGGTTTCTAGGTTCTTCCCTAAGGGATGAATATCTTAAAAGGGCTGATGAGTGCCTGGGAATCTTCTGTTTTAGCCTGCTTTATCTGTTACTCCAACAAAATGTCTGAGAGTGGGTATTATATAAATAAGAGAGGCTTACTTGGCATAGAGTTCTGGAGGTTCCAGGGTATGGCATAGGCATTGGCTCTGGTGAGGGTCTCAAGGCAGATGGCATTACAGTGGCAGGAGTGCTTTTGAGATGGAGGGATCACGGGGTGAGACAGGAAGCCAGAACTCAGCTGTGGACTCACTGGGGCCCCACAAGAATGTAGCAGATTGCTCCTCCTCTCTTAAAGGTCCCCGCACCACTTATCAGAGCTACACACAGAATCCAGCTTCCAACACAGGCGTTGGAAGACGTTGGGAGGACACACTCACACTCGATCCCTCCTGCCTCCCTCCCTGCTGTGATTTGGATTCAAACTTGGAGAACTCTGCTTTAGATACAAGGATTCGGGCGTTTTTCCTGACCGAGGCAAGAGTGCGGAGAGAAAGCGTTGCCAGAATGTTCCCCGCTGCTGTGAGCTGACTCAGATCCGACTGTCAGCACAGCTTTCTGACTGCTGACAGGGGACTGAGGAGTTGGCCCTTCTGGGACCGGCTGAAGCTCCTCCTGCAATGGAATTTTCTTTGCTGCAGAACCTGTGGCTGCATCACGCCGTGCTGGGCAACAGCCGTGGGCACACACCAAGTGCATCGTGGACATCACGCCTGTGGCCACCCTCCAGGGCCCTGGGCCATGGATCTTGTCAGCTGCCTATGAAATGCGCTTTGGGTGCCCTCACGGAGGAGTGGCTCTTGATAAAAACCAGGGTTGGAGGAATTGATGGATGTCTTTATATATGTACATAACCCCTGATGCACTGAGGTTGCCATGTTTTCAGTGGACTTTGATGTGGAAGAGAAAGTATATTTCAAGAAGAAATCCATGTAGGAGAGAAGACGTGCATGCCCTCCCCCACACCCAAAGGCCTTGGGAAGCAGATAGAAAGCAGGTCCTGAGGATTTGAATAGCTGAAGCGTGGTGGAAAACAGTGCTTTCGGCTGGGATGGCTGACGGGTGTGGAGCGATGACTCAGGTTCCCCAGGGCAAATCAGAGAGAGGCTGCTGAGGAGACACGCGTTTAGCAGCAGATGGCTGCTTTGTCTCTTTCTCGGAATGGGTGCACTTCAAGAAGAAGCAGAGGACGTGTGTCATAGCGTTAGGGAGGATGAGGGAGAGACACGTGTGCCCTGCCATGCCCAGAGGTGCCTTCAGAAGAGCTGTTGGCCACATTCTGGTGACAGAAATGGAACCAGCTGTTCCTGCACAGCAAATACTCATGTCACTACTCACCCTTGCCCGTGACAGACATGGCCAATGGATCACAGCACTCTTTTCTACAGCAGGCAGCCATTAGCAATGGATCATAGTTAGCACTCCAGATGTCATAGATGACGTGTTACACCAGGGGAGGGATGAGAGAATGTCTCAGACCAGATGCGATGTAAGCATAAGACAAATGTCACTGTGGTTCTAGAACCTTGAGGCATTCTCTGATTCCTTTCTAAAGGCAATGAGAAATACAGGAAAATTTATGTGAACAATAATAAAAGACACTACCCTTTGTCAAACGTTCTTTATGTGCAGACAGGAGCCATTGTTTATGAATGCCATCCTCACAGCAGAGCTGTGAATCCCTAGCATTGCCATTTTGTAGATGAGGGAACCGTTGCTTTTACAGCGAGGCTGGATGACTTTCTCAAAGCCACACCAAAGGTCAGTGGGAGCCTACTGTCATTACTATTTCACTCCTACTCCTTAAATATCTTGACTCTCATTCCTCATATACTTTCCCTTAGAGTTTAACTTCACCTGTATTTGAATCCTATTTCCTACACTAGAAAGGTTGGGAACCTACACAATGCACACACATGCACACACACATGCCTATACACACAAATGCATGCGCGTGTGGGAACACACACGCACACACACGCACACACATACGAATGCACGAACATACTTGCACACACATGCACACATGGACGCACATATGCATTCACACACACGGATGCACCTACAAATGCACATGCCTGCCCAGACACACATGCACACATGGATGCACACACACACATGGATGCACACACACACATGCATGCATGCATGTCTTACAAGGAGAGCTTAGATGTCCCTCCTCTGCATTTACACAGTGTCCAGTGATTATTCCTACCCAAGCTATGGTCACTCTCTTTACTTATCTAACGATGCATTTATTTCTTCCATAAGAACAAGGGATTCTTGCTGACTTCTGGAGGTCTTTAGTTACTAACTCATGGAGACTCCATGTTACTCTGTAATGTGACGGAATCCTCTGTGACTGTATACATGTGGTACATCTAATATTCCGACACTTCTTTTTTCCCCATAAACTTCCCTACAAAAACATTGTATGAACAGGAACTGCACGCAGGTGGTTCTGGCTCTCCAGTGGGGCTGATTGTAGTGGGCATTCAGTGCACGCTCTATCCAGAAGAAATGCCATCAACTTTTCCTCAAAGAGTCTGAGGCCCTTGGGCAAAATACTTTTATGTGAGACCTCTGTCCTTTACTTTCTCATGTTAACAATAGCTGCCATTTATTGACAACTTAATATGCTCTAGGCCCAGTGCTAAGACTCATAATATTATGGCACAGCATTTTTGCAATAGGATATATGTGTAGCATGATATTCTAGAAGAGCTAATTGAAGCTCAGAGGGGTTAAGAAACTTATGTGAGGTCACACAGCTAAGAAGTGGCTGATATTCAGACCCACGAAAGTCTGGCTTCAGAGTGCTCCTTTTAAGCCAGGATTTAGAATCCATTGATCTTGGGTTCACAGAGTCTCCCTCAGTCTGGTGAACAGTGAGTGATACGAATACCCAGCCCCCATAGAACTGTGCATATCTTCCTTTGATTTGTTTATTTCTGCCACTCACCACCTTCCCTCCGTCTCTGCCTGTAGTCAAGCGTGGGTCAAGCGTGGGCTCCGTGGTGAGGCAGAACGAGCACAGACTGTAAGCTGACACTGTGTTCCAGTCACTTCCATGGCTTACGAGCCTGCATCAGACACACAGGTGCCCACCAGTCCCGCAAGATGCTCATTGTCCTCGGTTCCCAGCTGCCTGGGAGTCCAGAAAGTAAGCTAGGGCATCGCCGGGGTCAGCTGGGCAGGCAGATGGAGATGAGCAGAGGTGACACCCGATAGCTCTGTGGGGCCCCTGGTGGCTGCTGCTGCGGCTGGCTGGTGGCTTGCCCTGGCTAATCCTGCTGGCCACCCTTCCTGACGGCTGCGTGGCGTCACTCACCCCACCCTTGCAGTGACTTCTGCTTGCAGAGGCTGTCCTCTGGAAAGCCTGGGAGCTCTAACTGCTTGCACCCATTCTGGCCTGGGATTAGCCAATTGGCAGCCAAGCCCTTGAGTGGAACAAGTGCATAGCTGAGGTGGCAGATTCCGGGTAGTTTAAGGACACAGGTAGGACTTCTCCAGGTGTTGTGTTGTCAAACACCAACCATGCTCATATGCCTTCCCTAGATGACAGATCTCCTTAGAATATCAAGGAGAAGGAGTGAGGGCCACAGGCTAATTTGGAGGGTCATTCTTTGGGTCCATGGTCTTAGACCCCATCCATCCCTCTACATGGGACATTTACTGGGTACCTACAATCAGCCTTTTCAGAGGCACCACCAAAACAAGCGTATGAAAGTCCCATTTCATCCTTGCCACCAGGGGATGTACAGTCCAACAGAGGAGACTGAAACGTGACTAACTAGAAGGGGATTCATGTCATGGGAGTTTGAGCTGTAAAGATGAGTGTGTTGGGAGTAGTAGGTTAAGAACCCCGGGGTTGGCCGGCGCCGCGGCTCACTAGGCTAATCCTCCGCCTTGCGGTGCCAGCACACCAGGTTCTAGTCCAGGTCGGGGCACCGATCCTGTCCCGGTTGCCCCTCTTCCAGGCCAGCTCTCTGCTGTGGCCAGGGAGTGCAGTGGAGGATGGCCCAAGTGCTTGGGCTCCTGCACCCGCATGGGAGACCAGGAGAAGCACCTGGCTCCTGCCTTCGGATCAGCGCGGTGCGCTGGCTGCGTCGGCCATTGGAGGGTGAACCAACGGCAAAGGAAGACCTTTCTCTCTGTCTCTCTCTCTCACTGTCTACTCTGCCTGTCAAAAATAAAAATAAATAAATAAATAAATAAATAGAAAATAGCTTGTCTTTGTGCAATGGAGAGTATTTTGGACAGAGCTAGGGAGGGATAAATAAGACAAATTCAGAGGCTGATACAGTACCTCAAGAAAGCTAGGAGAGCAATAGAGAAACATCAGAAATCTCTGAAAATGATTCTCTCCGCTCAGCTGGGAATAAAATGACAATGGGTCAGTGGCTTGGATGATTCAACTTCTACACTATAAGCTTAAATTTCTAAGAAGAATCTCCTCAGAAAGTATACTTCTAGGAATGTATTATGTGGCAGTCATTGGACCAGTGAGTACAGGTTTTCCCTGAGAATGTTCTATGTGATGTTGTTCATAATAGCGAAATAGACCACACTCTGAATGTTCCAGATATCTAATTTAGGAATTAGTTTAACACATCAGAATTCATCATGTAAAAGAATTCTATGTGCCAATAGTGAAAGAGACAAAATAAATCTGTTTATTGATACAAACATATGGTCATAACACAGAAATAAGGGGCCGGTGATGTGGCATAGCGGGTAAAGCCATGGATTGCAATGCCAGCATCCCATATGGACGCCAGTTCAGGTCCTGGCTGTTCCACTTCTGATCCAGCTCTCTGCTATGGCCTGCGAAAACAGTAGAAGATGGCCCAAGTCCTTGGGCCCCTGCACCCGATGGGAGACCAGGAAGAAGCTTCTGGTTTCGGATCAGCGCAGCTCCAGCTGTTTTCGGCCATTTGGGGAGTGAACCAGAAGATGAAAGACCTCTCTCTCTCTGCGTTGGCTTCTCTGTAACTCTCCCTTTCAAATAAATAAGTAAATTGTTATAAAGAAGAAATAAATAAAATAAAGCAAATAAAGTGTGTGTAAGGTCAATAGAGGTAATAAAATGGTATTTTGGATTACATTTGCATAGAAAAATTCTTTCAGACGGCATGCATCCAGAATATTAACCAGAGTGGATACAAGGTGCTAGAAATCTTGGGTAACCATGAATTGTTTTTGTAATCATCTGTATTTTCTGTGTATTCTACCATAATACCATGCACGTATTACTTCGTGCAATTTTCAGAAGTTACAAGCATCAAAGAGAAACTAAACATAACTTCTCTATGGAATTGTTAAACACATTGCCTTTTCCTGGCTCTTATTTATCATCTTCATTTTCTTCCTTCTGGAATATCTTCCTACTCTCTTTCCCTGTTATTTAAGTTCATAAATTCTCGCGCAAACTAGGACACAGTTGAAACTGAAAGAGATCACTATCATACCAAGACAACATGTAGAAAATGGGGTTGTCGAAGCCAAATTAGTATATCTGGTCAACCTTTCTCTCCGATTTGTTTTAACTTTAGAGGTTCTCATCCTTTGGCAATAGTTACAAAAATACCTTTTGTTATCTGTTCCTGTCCAGATGACTATTTACGGCTTTGATTACTATTGACGATTTCATGTGCTTTTAATTTCTCTCTCAACCAAGTTCAGGGATAGCAGATACTGTGCTGTCTACTGGCCCTCCCTTGCTTCAATCCTAGGACCACGCCTCCTACCTAGTAATTGCTCAGTAAAAGTTGTCTTTATTTAGTAGTAAAATTATTACATCATTCCAGGAAAATGAAAGAAATAAAACTTACTCGGGTCAGAGAGTTGTGGGCCAGCACCCTGGGAAGGTGGTGCCAGCAGAACCTTGTCAAATCAAATCAGGTTTCCAGTGTATTGGGAGTCGGTGAGCCACAGGCGTGGCCGCTAGCGCAGCTGGAGAAATTGGCAACAAATGCTCAGGGGATCCTCCCCTGTGTTGGGGGTGGGTTGTGGGCGACCTTTACAGGCTTGTAGTCCACGTGGTAGTTTGGAGGTTTTCAAACACAAGACTTGGAAGTGAAAGTCAGATGTGATTAAAAATACACATCTTACAGATGTCTGGATGCTGTTCAAGTCCCCCAAGGTGTGATAGAAAATGCAGTTGCTTTCCAGATCGCAGGGCAGGAAAAAGGGGCCGTGGAGGCCCTCTGTCTCCTTACTGGATAGGGATGTTCAAGTCACCGCTGAGAAGCTGTGCATCCGGTAACTGGAGGAACATGAGACCCGTCCCAGGAGAGCAGACATTATTATTATTATTATTATTATTATTATTATTATTTTGACAGGCAGAGTTAGTAAGAGAGAGAGAGAAAGAAAGATCTTCCTTTTTCCATTGGTTCACCCCCCCAAGAGCAGACATTATTATTATTATTATTATTATTATTATTATTTTTGACAGGCAGAGTTAGTAAGAGAGAGAGACAGAGAGAAAGGTCTTCCTCCTGTTGGTTCACCCCCAAGATGGCCCCTATGGCCGGCGTGTTGCAGCCGGCGCGCTGCACTGATCCGAGGCCAGGAGCTAGGTGCTTCCTCCTGGTCTCCCATGCGGGTGCAGGGCCCAAGGACCTGGGCCATCCTCCACTGCACTCCCCGGCCACAGCAGAGAGCTGGCCTGGAAGAGGGACAACCGGGACAGAATCTGGTGCCCCAACCGGGACTAGAACCTGGTGTGCCGGCGCCACAGGTGGAGGATTAGCTTAGTGAGCCGCAGCGCTGGCGGAGAGCAGACATTATTATTTTTAGCTTATGCTAAGTAGCCTAGGTAAGCCCAACATGCGTATTAATGCAATTTATGGAAATGAAAAGATATAAAATCCTTGATACTGCCTCCCTGAGACCAGAATAGAACAAAGCTATTTTAACATTTCCTACATTCTAATTTTTTTGAAGGAGAATCTTTATCTTATTTATTTTACTTTCTTTTTTTTTTTTTGTCAGAACTCTGTAACCATATCCAGCTGTCTGGCTTTGTTTAGAATAAGCTGTTTACTTATCACCGGTTTAACACGTGATCTGAACATCTGTCTCTTTCCAGCCCAACTTACTTGCTTTCGGTCTTCATTTGAGCTTGAACTTGAAGTCAACATCTTTTCCTGTGGGGCTCAAAGGAGTTGCAGAGACCCCAGAGGTGTTCCCTTGCCAGGGACTTGAGAGGGAATGTTTAATTTAGAAATTCACAGCCTGCCCCCTCTCCCGCCCCCATGCCCTAAAAAAAGAAAAGAAAAGAAAAAAAAAACTTGTCTCTGTTACACAGGGAGAGAACAAAATGGGAAAGAAAGGCACTTTGTTTTGCCAGACAAAGACAGGCTATCAATTTTCATAAATCTGCATTCCCAAGGCAACTGCTCAGGTCTGCTTAGAGGTCCATTTCTTTGAACTTGCATACCAGAAAGCGTTTTCTCCCTTGTTTCAGAAAGCCAAAGAATACACTTAGTAAGAGTGGATGTAGAATTTAAGTAATGGAAGACAGATAATTTTATGAATTGCAGTAATTCTATTTTATAAGGAGAGGAGTAGTGGAAATGGGAGCAAAGAAATTCTAAACACATTTTATGTAAATATATTTTATGGAGATCCAGAGAATAATCCTCTTTGCAATCATAAAAATTATGTGTGCGTGTGTTTGTATGCATTGATGTATATGTGTGTACACACACAAAGGCACTTCAGAAAGTTCCTGGAAAAATGAAATTAACAGGTAAGTTTATTTTGGTTCAAAAATTTTGGAAATCCATGCATGCAAGGGGTTTTCAAAAAGTTTATGGGAAATGTGTATTATGAAAAAAAAAACCTGTGTGGATTTTAAAATCTTGTTGCATGGAAATAAATTCAGTTTTTAATTCCATTTTCCACACTTTTTAAAGTGCTCTCTTTGATATATCAGCTTGCTAATTATAAGATGGACATTTACATATGATAATTACACAAGGAGAATCTGGTACATTTCAAACAAGACTGACAACTTGTGCTTAAAAAAAATATTTTGAGGGCTGGCACTGTGGCCTAGCTGATAAAGCCACTGCCTGTGATGCTGACATTCCATACGGGCACCTGTTTGTATCGCAGTTGCTCCATTTCTGATATAGTTCCCTGTTACTAGCCTGGGAAAAGCCACAGAGGGTAGCCCAGGAATCTGGCCCGCTGCCACCCATGTGGGACACCAGCATGAAGCTCCAGGCTCCTGACTCCTGGCTTCAGTCTGGCTCAGTCCTTGCCATTGTGGCCATCTGGGGAGTGAACCAGCGGAAGGAAGATCTCTCTCTCTCTCTCTGTAACTCTATCAAATAAACAAATAAATATTTTTTTTTTATTTATTTGAAAGACAGAGTTACAGAGGGAGAAGTAGAGACAGAGAGGTTTTCCATCTGCTGACTCACTCTCTAGATGGCCACAATGACTAGAGCTGAGCTGATCCGGAGTCAGAGGCCAGGGGTCTCTTCCAGGTCTCCCACACGGGTGTAGGTGTTCAAGGCCTTGGGCCACCTTCCACTGCTTTCTCAGGTCATAGCAGAGAGCTGGATCAGAAGAGGAGCAGCCAGGACTAGAACCAGCACCACAGTGCTGGCTCCAATAAATACACAAATCTTTAAAAAAAATATTTTGAGTGCCTACGTTATGGTGCAGTGGGTTAAATGACCATCTTCCATACCGGTATCTCATATGGTAGCATTAATTCCAGTCCCCAGTTCTGTTCTGTTTCTGATCCAGTTTCCTGCTAATGCACCTGGGAAAACAGCAGAAGATGGCCCAAGTGCTTGGGTCCCTGCCATCCATGTAGGAGATATGAATAGAGTTCCAGATTCATGTCTGTTACAGCTACTTGGGGGGTGAACCAGTAGATGGAAGAGCTCTCTTTCCCTCTCTCTGTCTCTCTCCTTGTGTGTGTGTGTGTGTGTGTGTCTTCCTCTCTCTCCGACTTTCAAATAAATCTTTATGAACTATTTTTTGCACCAAAAAAGCCAAATATTAGCAACATTTATTGTTTTTCACATCTTAAGACCTTTCCTCCTGTTCATTTTTTTTTTCCTTCAAGCCATCAACCACTGACCAAGTAATGTTCTTGTACAAACAGAACCCTAGCCATACAGACATACGAACACCATGTATACGTAGCACGATATCTGTCAACCTTAATCTGTTTCCCAGCAAAGTTTGCTAGCTGGGTCTTTCAGGCAGACAGAGCTCAAGGTTTGAAGACAGCCTAATATACATGCAGTTTCTTGTCTAACTAGATCTCATAAATCACTGAGCATACATCAATTGAAATAACACATTGACAGAGGCCACGACTTGGACTTTTGAAGTTGACGGCTGTCCGCGTAGATTAGTAGTATCAAGGAGTCAGGGCTGGCTTGGTAGGCTGATGTAGACTGGGGATTGCTACTTGGCTGATGATGCCTGAGAGGCATTTGGTTCTGCTGACCTCTCTCATGGGATTTTTCCTGCAGCAGCGTGGAGAAATGTGCATTTCTCCCAGGTTTCCCAGATGGGAAGTGTGGGAGGCACTTTGGATCTGTGCTGCTCAGAGGGTGGTGCCTGGGGGCAGCGGCAGCAGCATCACCTGGAGGCAGGTGAGAAACACGCACTTTCAGATCCCTCCTAAGTCACCCAGCTGAGTCTGCCCTGCACCAGCTCTGCAAGTGATTCTGTGCGTGGAGCTGTTTGAGAACCTGGCACCAGAGTAAGGTGAAGTAGGCCCACCACTGCCTTCCTTATAGACAATAGAATTCTAGTCACCTAGTGTAAAACTTTATTTTATTTCCCTGCCTTTGACTGCAAGCTGGCAGCGAGACGCATCCTATTAACTCATATTTTGCATCTCATTTCAGGGACTATGATTTAATTGTCAAGAACCTATTGGTTGAAACAATTAGTCCAGTCTAATAGGTGGTTAAGCCTATGAGAGGAAAATGTGT
The DNA here is from genome assembly GCF_033115175.1 of Lepus europaeus. Taxonomy (NCBI): domain Eukaryota; kingdom Metazoa; phylum Chordata; class Mammalia; order Lagomorpha; family Leporidae; genus Lepus; species Lepus europaeus. The sequence goes on from NC_084835.1 coordinate 48,122,316, forward strand.
TCTCATAAAACCCCCAAATCACAAGCCAGGATTATTCATTAGAGTGCTCTCCAAAGCACCTACTTCTGTGATGAAATTATTCCTTTTAGAAAGTGTTGTTCTTGGCCAGCGCCGCGGCTCAATAGGCTGATCTTCCGCCTTGCGGCATCGGCAAACCGGGTTCTAGTCCCGGTCGGGGCACCGGATTCTGTCCCGGTTGCCCCTCTTCCAGGCCAGCTCTCTGCTGTGGCCAGGGAGTGCAGTGGAGGATGGTCCAAGTCCTTGGGAAACCAGGAGAAGCACCTGGCTCCTGTCTTCGGATCAGCATGGTGCGCCGGCCGCAATGCTCCAGCTGCGGCGGCCATTGGAGGGTGAACCAACGGCAAAGGAAGACCTTTCTCTCTGTCTCTCTCTCTCACTGCCCACTCTGCCTGTCAAAAAAAAAAAAGTGTTGTTTTCATGGGGAGCTCTGGATTTAAAAATTATTTATTTAGTTTGAAAGGCAGACACACGCACGCGCACACACACACATACACACAAGAAGGGGGGGAGAATGCTGATGGACAAATACGGACAAATCTTCCATGTACTGGTTCACACCCTAAAAGCCTGCAGCAGCTGGGGCTGTGCCTGGCCAACGTCAGGAACCAAAGTCCCAATCCAGGTGTCCCACACGGGTAGCAGGGATTCAAGGACTTGAACCATCACTGGCTGCCTCTCAGAGTGTGAATTGGCAGGAAGCTGGAATTGGGAGTGGAGCCAGTGCTCAAACCCAGACACTGATATGGGATGGAGGCAATTCTAAGAAACATATTCACCATTGCACAAAGCACTTACTACTATGGTGGCAGGTAGTTGACTTAACAGCACATGGAATCTCGCAGTGCTTCGCTGAGTCATAGTGTGTTGGTTAAAGCCTGGGTTTGGGAGGAAAAAAAAAATGTAAGTTGGAGTTCTCTTTTTTTTACACTTACTAACTCCATATTTGGGGCATTCTTTTTGCTTTTGGAGTTTCAGTTTTCTCCTGCGCTAAATGAGAATAGTAAGAGGCCCCATCTTCCAGTGTCTCCTCTGGCCATCAGGGGGATAACTTGAGGTAGCTGGTTCTGTTGTTGTTTTGTTTTGTTTTTAATGAAGACATAATTCAGATATCATTGAATTCACACCCTTTAAAAATTATTTTATTTATTTGAAAGGCAGAGAGAGAGAGAGAGAGAGAATCTTCCATCGACAGGTTCACTCCCTTTTGGCCCACAACTACTGAAGCCAAGAGCCTGGAACTCCATCTAGGTCTTCTACGTGGGTGCAGGGACCCACACATTAGGGCCACTCACTCTTGCTTTCCCTGAGGCATTAGCAGGGAGATATATTGGAAGTGGAGCGGATGAGACACGAACCAGAGCTCATATGGAGTGCTCAATTCACAGGCAGCAGCTTAACCTGCCGTGCTACAACATCGGCTTCAGAATTCACCCTTTTAAAGTATGTAGGGAATGGTTTCTGCGTGGGGCTGCTTTTGCTGGATTCTTGGATCGTGTTCTTGTTTGAAGGGCCAGGAAAAGTCCGTGTCAATTCCAGCAAATTCAAGAGCTTCAGGACTCTCATTAAATTTCATACAGGTCTTGGCAGCATTATTCAGGCACATGTAGTTTTCTTAGAATGAGTTCTCTCTGCTGGAACTCTGCAGCTACTTCTCATAGCCCTGTGACTTCATTTAATATTGATGACCAAGCTTGTCAGATCTACAGGACTTCTGGATGACATCGGGATGCTCTGAAAACCGGAGTGATTGAAGCTGGCCTGCCCAGTGGGGACCGGAATGGGTGGCAAATTGCAGCATAGGTAGCAGCAGTACTTTATGCCCCATAATTGAATTCAGTGATTTCAGACAAAATGAGTTTTCGGGACGAGGGATATGAGAATGCACCAAACGAAATGTCTCATTCGGAATTTGGCAGTGGGCGAAGGGGACTAGGCACTCCCTTTGGTGGCTGCTTGTTATGCGTGGAGCCCCTTTTTCTGCTCATTAGCAAATGGGGTCATCCCAAATTGCTCCCTCCTTTGCCTTTCCCGGGGGCACCACCCATCTTTTGTGTGTCTCAGTATTGGGTAAACTCCCAGAAGTATTGTAAGATGATATGCTAATCACATCCAAGCTGATTCAAGGCAAATATTTGGGCTTTCCAAATTATTTTTCCTCTAGTAACTTGCATTAGTGAGAAAAAGAATATGATTGAGAAGAGCACTTTCTCATTAATCAAGTTAGTGACCTTTTTTAAATGATTGTGTTTAGTTTTGGGTAAGTTGCTATCAACCATTTATTCTGAAGAATTGTTTATGACAAACACAAATTTCTGAGACTGTTCAGCAGTTTATATATATATATATATATATATATATATATATATATATATATAAAGGTTTACTTATTTATTTGAAAGTCAGAGTTACACAGAGGAGAGGCAGAGAGAGAAGGAGAGGGATCTTCCATCCACTGGTTCACTCCCCAATTGGCCGCGATGGCTGGAGCTGCACCCATCCAAAGCCAGGAGCCAGGAGCTTCCTCCTCGTCTCCCTCGTGGGTGCAGGGGCCCAAGGACTTGGGCCATTTTCTACTGCTATCCCAGGCCATAGAAGAGAGCTGGATTGGAAGTGGAGCAGCTGGGTCTCGAACCGACGCCCATATGGGATGCCGGTGCTTCAGGCAAGGGTGTTAACCTGCTGTGCCACAGCACCGGCTCCCAGCAGTTTATATTTTTTAAGATCTGTATTTGGACTACTAACATTCAGGTTGAATGCTGAAAGTATGAACAAATAATTCACCCTATTTTAATATTCCCTACCCTTGTGTATAGTTATGATTTAGAAGTTTTGGAACTAATTTTATGTAGAATTAAAATTGAAGAAATAAGTACATAGATTGTAGGTGGTAGTAGCCATGTTTCAAACTGTTGGATAAGGAAGCTACAAATATAGACAGGGTTAAAGCTAGAAAAAATATCTTGAGCTATTGAATTAAAGTTGATGGTACTCATGGTTTTCAATATATGTAGATATGGTTATAACAATAGATAAGGTGGGGCTGGTGCTATGGCACAGAGGGTTAACGCCCTGGCCTGAAGCACCAGCATCCCATATGGGCACTGGTTCTAGTCCCAGCTGCTCCTCTTCCGATCCAGCTCTGTGCTATGGCCTGGGATAGCAGTGGAAGATGGCCTAAGTCCTTGGGCCCCTGCAACCGCATGGGAGACCCGGAAGAATCTCTTGTCTCCTGGCTTCAGATCAGTGTAGCTCCGGCCGTTGCGGCCATCTGGGGAGTGAACTATCGGATGGTTGACTGACCTATCTGTCCCTACCTCTCTCTATAACTCTGTCTTTCAAATAAGTAAAATAAATCTTAAAAAAAAAAAAAAAAACCAGATATGGCTACAAGTAGAGATGGATGTGTGCCTTTGTGTGTATACATATATGTGGGTGTATGTGTATGTGTGTGTTTGTATTTTCTAGCTGTGCTGCCTGAGAGTATCTAGAAGCCATAATACCTGAGAACCATACGCGCATCTATTTTGGTTTCAGAACTTCATTTTCTCCTAATTGGGTCTAGGACTCTGTGGAGAAACAGCTGATTTCAGGGCAGAGGCAATGAAACAGAAACTCAAGATGAGCCTGGAAAGTCCTGTTATTCCAGAAAGTTGGAAGTACTCAGGGAATGAGATGGACCTACCAAAAGACACATCCCCAGCGTGAAATGGTGCCCAGTGTCCCAACCTCGGATGATTTGGGTATCAAAATAGTGATAATCAGAGATTGTGACTTGCTGAGTAAAATAAGGAAACCATGATTCCATGGATATAGATAACATCATTTATTTAAGGAAAAGGGAAATTATTACTTCCAGGAGAATGCCATCCATAATGAAGTCAGAAAATCACCATTTGGCAATCATAGAAACAACTAATTCAAGCTACAGTTGTCAATTGGTGCTATCCTACACAGAGTATCTAATATGCTCATGGAGACTGGCTTTAAAAAGAAGAAAAATGAATACTTTCTTTAAGTATGCACAATTTTAAGAAATTCACTCACAATTAACATATTTATGATGAGAAAGAATTTTTCTCTTATTTTTATACCTTCTAATTTGAGATTCTCCTTAATTTGAGCCAAGGATAGATTTTCAATAAACACATTTGTTAGTCAAAAAATAGAAAAAGTATTTCAAGTGTTGGAAACTTTAGAATCTCAATTTATAACCAATTTGCATGCTAATTATAAACTGCAGCTTGTCAACAGTTTGATGGTTTAATTTATTATTTAGTGTACATTTTCAAAGTAGTATGATTACACTTTGATTTCCTGGAATGCACATTGTTATTTAATTTTTAAAATTTATATACATGGAACAGTTTCATGTATCTCATACATACAGTTTTAAGTACATAATGAAACTTCCCACCCCATCCTCCCTCCCTCCTTCACTCCCTTCCTCCTGCTTCTTTTCTTATTTTTATTTTAATTTTTGTGATAATATACTTTTTTTCCCTTTGAGAACAAGTTTTAGCATTAATCGAAGAAGCACCTAAGGAAACCGACAACGGAGTTGGGCACTTAGGCTTATCTAACACTTATAAGACATAAGAACATCCTCCACTAATACACTAAAATGAAGTAAATCTTTGAGAACAAGTTTTACAGTTAACTCTCATAATCCCACTCTTTGAGGACAGGGGTCTTGCATGGGAAGTTAGTGCACAGTGACTCTTGTTAATTTAACAATTAACACTCTTATGTATGACATCAGTGATCACCAAAGGCTCTTGACATGAGCTGCCTAGGCTATGGAAGCCTTTTGAATCCAGAAACTCCTTCAGTATTTAGACAAGGTCATAAGCAAAGTAGAAGTTCTCTCCTTCCTTCAGGGAAAAGTACATCCTTCTTTGATGACCACTTCTTTCCACAGGAGTCTCACCCACTGAGGTTCTTCATGTAGGACACTTTTTGCCACAGAGTCTTGGCTTAGAATGCACTTTTATTCAATTTCAGACTGTACTCCCCCCTAATAAACACCAATTCTGCACATTACAAATCCTTCTAGAACTTGAGTCTCAGGAATGAGAGGTGGCTTCTGGTGAACAGGCAGGTGCTTTCAGAAGGAGATAGAAGACTTTACCATGGGCTAGAGACCAGTGATTTCTCTTTCATATTAAGAGTTATGAGATATTGGCAGGGGGAGAACTTGACTGAAGATCATATAGGGATATTTTAAAGAGTTGCTAGGGGCCCAATGTTGTGGTGCTATGGAGTGAAGCCAGCACTTGCAAAGCCAGCATCCCTAGAGTGCTGGTTCAAATCCTGGCAGCTCTGCTACTGATCACATTCCCTGCAAATGTGCCTGGGGAGGCAGTGGAAGTTGGATGAAATACTTGGGTCTTGCCATCCATATGAGAGACCAGTATGAAGTTCCTGTCTCCTGGCTTCTGCCTGGCCCAACTTTAGTGTCAGCTGTTGTGGTCATTTGGGGACTGACAAGTGGATGGAAGATATTTCTTTCTCTGTTTCTCATTCTCTCTTTATGTCATTCTACCTTCCAAACTAATAAATAAATCTTTAAAAATTTTAAAAATGGGTTGATATATATATATATGTACATGTATATATATATAAATTCCATATATATATGGAGAGAGAGAGAGAGAGAGAGAGAGAGAGAGAGAGTCAGTCCATGGTTATAGAAGTCACCAGGAATGTTGATTTGTAATTTAAAACCTTAACAATGGTGGTGGTGAAGAATATTGGGCCAACAAGTTGAAGGTTAAGAGCGTTTTCTTAGGAATCGGACACATCTGGTATTCATCGGGTGATTTCTTCTTTGGGTGTGGTGGATACAAAGACCTTGAAGTTTTTAAAACAAACAGAGATTGTGAAGAATGTCCCATCTCAGTGAAAGAAGACACTAGGAAAGAAATTCACCAGGCGGAATGTTTGTAAAATGAAACCACAGATGCCTTGAGATTGGGGTTTACCAAAACCAAGCTGGTAAATGCGACACCAACTCATTTATTATTGAGTTGTTGAGTACTTACCCTTATTGAGTACCTATGTTTCCTCAGTGCTCGGTGCTTTGCCTGCCTCATTCCCTTTCTTGTTGGTTTCTAGACTGCGAAGGCTGGAAAAGCTAAACATCCAAAGTGTCTTACAAGGATTTGGTATCATCCTCTGTATTTTGCACCCAAATGGCTCAGGGAAGACAGCCTGGCTGATTCGTTTATGAAAGACAGAAATTGATTTTGAACGAGAAATCCTGGAAGTGGTGCTTCAGATAAGCTGGAGAGCTTGGCCAAGGAAAGTACCAGGCAAGATTTTCATTTGGGGTAACTGGAAAAGAAAGAGACTGGAAATGAAATGTCCCTGAGTTGCTGGGTTGCCAAGAAGAAAAGTGACTCACCAAGGACAGATTGGTAATCTGAGCCCCTGTCCCTTCTTAAAAAGAGCCGCCTTTCCGGAAGTGGGTCAGACTCAGGAAGAACAAGATGTGGGAACATGGTCAAGTTCCATTCTGAGAATCAGTGATACCAGACTACACTCTCCTGCTATTGCCCTAAAAAGCAAGATAGTGAGTTTCTCCCTGGGCCCTGTGGCAGCTGGACAAGTCTGCTGAGCAACTGAGGCACAATAGACCAGCTACCATGAACTGAAAACCTCTCCCACTGAGCCCTTCCTCCTGTCTGGGAATTGTCTTTTCTTCCCTCTCTTCCTCCTCCACTTTTATGCCTATGTGTTGAAATCTTGCCACAAATACAACCTTCACTGATGAATCTTGTTTTTTTTTTTAAGATTTATTTATTTATTTTGAAAGGTAGAGTTGCAGAGAGAGAGAGAGAGAGAGAGAGAGAGAGAGAGAGATCCTCCATCCATTGGTTGACTCCCCAGTGGCCACAATAGTCTAGGCTGGGCTAACCTATAGCCAGGAGCCAGGAGCTTCCTCTGGGTCTCCCACATGGGTGCAGGGGCCCAAGGACTTGGGCCATCTTCTGCTGATTTCCCAGGTGCATTAGCAGGGAGCTGGATCTGAAGTGGAGCAGCTGGGACTAGAACTGGTGCCCATATGGGATGCCTGCATGGCAGGCGGTGGCTTTATCTGCTATGTCACAGCACCTGCCCCCTTGATGCTCTTAAGTTGGAACTAATTGTCCCTCAAAGCTTTCCTCACACTTTTATCTTGTCAAATCATGTCTAGCACTGGCCTGGCGTGCTTTCTACTGTAGCACTTGGCATAGATGTTGGTCTTCTCCGCTGTTGTATAAGCTCTTTGAGGGCAGAGTTCAAGTCTTATTTTGTTGTCGCTAGGTCATGTCTGAATGCCTTGCCTGAATAAAAGGTCAATAATTTTTTGTGCAGTGGAATTGTACAGTTCCAGCTGCATGCAGATGGAGGACTCTGGGAAGTGGGTAGGAGACATAACTACCTGGGGGAAGGTAGGTGGATACGATGACATAAAAAACAGATCTATGGGGCCAGCGCTGTGGTGTAGCGGGTAAAGCCACCACCTGCAGTGCCGGCATCCCATATGGGCACTGGTTCAAGTCCTGGCTGCTCCACTTTCAATCCAGCTCTCTGCTATGGCCTGGGAAAGCAGTGGAAGATAGCCCACGTCCTTGGGCCCCTGCATCCATGTGGGAGACCCAGAAGAAAATCCTGGCTCCTGGCTTCAGATTGGTCTAGCTCTGGCCATTGTGGCCATTTGGGGAGTAAACCAGAGGATGGAAAACACCTCTCTCTCTCTTTGTCTCTCTCCCTCTCTTCCTCTTCCTCTCTGTAACACTGTCTTTCAAATAAATACACATGTTTTAAAAAAATCAGATCTATGATCACCAGAAAGAAAAGTCAGCTATATTGCTTACTCCTTTTCTCAAGAATGAATGTGTGAAGTGGTCTTGAGTCAGCCATGAGACTTATGGGCACTGCAAAGTGAAGTGGTTGATGATGGAGCCACTGGAAGAGCCGCTGGACCAGGACTCTGAATGCCTGCCTATCTTCTGAAATCGAGAATCCACTGAGTGTCTTGGCACTGCAGTCTCTTTGCCTGTGAACTAGAGATAAAATACTTGCCCTCCTTTTCCTTTGGCTGGTTGTCCAGATGCATGAGGTCACTGTGAAAATAATCTGTCATCTTTTTTTTTAAAGATTTATTTATTTGTTTGAAACTCAGAGTTACAGAGAGAGAGAGAGAGAGAGAGAGAGAGAGAGAGAGAGGTCTCCCATCTGATAGTTCACTCCCCAATTGGCTGCAATGGCTGGAGCTACGCCAAGTCAAAGCTAGGAGCCAGGAGCTTCCTCCTCGTCTCCCACGCAGGTGCAGGGGCCCAAGGACTTGGGCCATTTTCTACTGCTTTCCCAGGCCCCAGCAGAGAGCTGGATCGGAAGTGGAGCAGCCAGGACCAGAACCAGCGCCCATATGGGATGCCGGCACTTCAGGCTAGGGCGTTAACCCACTGCACCACAGCGCCAGCCCCAATAACCTGTCACCTTTAAGGCTCTTCCCTAGGATCCTTGGGGCCAGTATCATTGGCACAGCTGGGAGCTGGTTAGAAATTCAGCATCTCAGACCCCACACGGGACCCACCAAAAATTCTTCAGAACATTTGCATACAGGTGCAGTTTCAGAAGGATGCCTCTGAAGGGCAGTAGTGTGAAAGGTGCAGTCGTGACTAATACGATCCATGTGTGCTGGGGAAAACGAGTCTGGGCTCAGTCCAAGGGGCTCAGTGTTGGAAGGGGAGCCAGGCAGGTGAATGGAAACATGGTTCCTCTTCTGTGCCTATGAATGATGGGCAAACAGATCCCTCCAAAACATGTTCCCTTGGCACCGCCACTTGCTTAGTACTTTGTCCTGTCTCTGTCTCTCATCAGAATCCATGTAAACCTGTTTCTCTTTCTCAAGAACCTTTGCCACATACGAGCTAAGTTGCACAGAATATTGACTCAGTGTAATCGGGGTCAGAGGTAGCTCCCTAGATATTTGCTGTGGGTCATAGATCTTCCTAAGTTGGCACCTTTATCTCCAAGAGTTAAGGAGATGACAGCAAGTTTTTTTAGTGTCAGGCAAGACACCAAGGGGCTCATTAGGCCACCTTATGCTCATTAGGTGACCAAGGCTACCAATGACCACAACTTTGGGTATGTCAGAAACATGGGGCTCTGGCTGGAGTTCAGGGGTCACTTTCATCTTTGGGCAATGAGATACTCGGGCAGAGGCTAGCAAAGATGGGTAACACCAGCCCCTGGTCTGGCCCTGCAAAGACAGCTATAGGTAGGACTTGAAATTCAATAAATCTATAGAGGGCTTATTTTTAAGTTGATAATTTTATATGGCCCCTGATTGAAATTATAAATACCCAGATAGCCCTTGGCAGAAAAAAGCCCCCCCCCCCCCCATAGGGAAAGCTTGGAAATTGTTATGAGAACTACTATATATTAAGCATGTCCTGTGTGCTGGGAACCATACTGGACTGCTTACAGATATTACTCAATGTAATCCACACTTTATAATTATCCTGATTTCCCAAGCACAGAAGCTATGGTAGCAAAACTTGCCTTAGGTCACAGAGCTGGCATACTGTGGAGCTGAGATTCGAACTCACATCGGATTGATGGTAGAACCTCCTATTGGTAAGAATGCTAGAAACAGTTTTCTAAAACTGTATTTATGGAAATCTGATTTTTGGTAGCATAAAAGCAGATTAATGAAATTCAGAGGAACCAGTTAGGGTCCAAGGGAAGTCTTTCCTTTTCTGTCATTTATTTTTGCATGTGATACTATTTCTTACTGGAAGTCAAGATTTTGGATGGAACTAAACTTCTCTTTAAATGTTATCCTTGATTTTTTTAAAAAAATTATTTTATTTACTTGAAAGTCAGAATTACACAGAGAGAGAAGGAGAGGCAGAGAGAGAGGGAGAGGGGTCTTCTATCTCTTGGTTCACTCCCCAATTGGCTGCAATGGCTGGAGCCATGCCAATCTAAAGCCAGGGGGTCTCCCACATGGTGCAGGGACCCAAGCACTTGGGCCATTTTCCACTGCTTTCCCAGGCCATAGCAGAGAGCTGGATGAGAAGTAGAGCAGCTGAGTCTCGAACCAGTGCCCACGTGGGATGCCAGTACAGCAGGCGGTGGCTTTACCCATTGTGCCACAGTGCTGGCTCCATGTTTGATTTTTGTACTTGAAAAATAAGAACCCCAAGGCTGACCACTTTCATTTTACCTTCATTTTGTTTTCTGCTGCCTTACAAACAGTTCTAAAATAAAGACATGGTGGAGATTAATTTGATCTAACTGAGCAAAAACTTTCCATGTGTTTATGTAGAGACACGAGAATTTTGCATCCATAAAAATCTCTCTTAAAGAGCAAATCATACATTCTTCCTGTATATTTTTAAAGAACAGCTTCTAAAGGACAGATAATTTTAAAAATCTTTGAACTTACTCAAGTTAAGAAAGGATAAAATACTAGTATGTACTTTCTGATAATGTTTTAGGAAAATTGCAGTTTTGTACTCTTGTCTAAATGTATGCCAATTTCTACCAGATGTGTAATATAATAGTTTTAGATTCAGAACACAAGGACTCTGGAATGATATAATACTAATATATTTCATAATAACAGTCCTTGAACTTGCTTTTACGCTACTTCTGTTCTAGTAGTTATAATGTTAGGGGTTGAAACACACGTGATGGCTTTTATCCCAACCATTTGGAAACACAGATGTTTAACTGCTAATAGGGGTCATTTTGGAAAATGACTGGGCCCGAACAACCGAAAACCATTTTTTGCAAATATGTAATATTAGTGCATCTGGTCTAAGGATGTCATATAATTCTGTCTCTCTAGTTAGATGCTAAAATGAAGGCAGAGATGCTTTCATTCTGTTGGGGGGAAGCAGGAATGTTTCAAAGGTTTTAGGAGCGTGGATTCGATGTCAGCCATGGTATCAAATGTAGCCACTAGCACATTTGTGCGATTTAGAACAGGCCACTTAGCATGTTTCCAATAAAATGGGGGTATGAACAGTATCCGTGTGCTGTGGGTGGGGATGCTGGGAGACCTGGATGAGATCATTTACACTGAGCTTTTACAACAGGACCTGGCTGGTTAGTGAAACTACCAAATGCTAGCCCTTGTTATTATTGTTTACAGAAAGGAGACGAACTCTGGCTTCAGTTATACATGGGAGTTCTGGATGACAATTGGGGTTCATTGGAATTGGAACTGTTGGAATCTGCTTTAGAACTTGTTCACCTCCCTGTTGGTTTCTGCCTGACTACCAAGCACTGTGGTTTCCCCTTGGCTCCTGTGAAGTCCTGGAATCTTGGCAGGCAACAGTTGGGAATCCTTAAGAAAATGAGGTCCCGGTAGATATATTTTTTGCGTGTGTGCCAGGCCATTGAAGATGACCTCAAATCCTGTCAAGAGTTGGGTTGCTCAGAGTTCTACACACACTGAGAAGTTTAAAACCAGTGTCTAGAGCATGATGGGAAATTTGATCGTTCGACCAATGTGCAGTGGATAATGTTCCCCAAAGACCAGCAGGATCTTAGATCAGGCTGTGGTTGACACGACTGGCAATGCTCTGCTCTCAGGACTGACGGCATGTCACAGGAGAATGATTAATCACCCAAGAACTTCATCTTTAGGTAATTACTGTTCAATTTTCATTGTTTCTGTGCAACAATATAGATGGACTTGTGTCTTCTGAGCAGCCGGTTTGAGACTGTTTTTAAGTAAGGAAATATGGCTTTTGTTGCAAAGCAGTTACTTTCAGCCAGCTGTGAGGGCAGGAGAAAGTGGGAGGCTGGAGCAAGAAACCCTGCAGAAGAAAGGACTCCCATGTATGTGACTTAGCAGCTGGGGTCAGGTCAATGGGCCCAGGAAAACTGAGACGCACCGTGGAGAAGAGATGAAGGGGAGAGGAAGCCCACTGGTTCCTTGGGAAAGAGCCCTGATATAAAAGTAGGTCTTGTGCATTGCTTTTTCTTTTCTTTCTTTCTTTTTTTTTTTTTTTGTGATCCACACTGTTTGAGATGAAAGCATCCCCTCTCTCTGCCATGGAAACTTCCACAGGACTTCCACTGCTTGCCACAGCTTATGGGTGAAGTGGATGCTTTTTGGAGAAGGCACACGAGCACCAGACTTACGGTGCCTTCGACTGGGTGTCAGAGGCAAGCCGTGCCAGCGTAGGAGGAAAGCAACATATGGCATACACAAGTGTCACACGCTAATTGTGGAACAATGAGAAAATATGGGCGCTTGAAAGGAAGCAAGGAAATCGTCCAGATTTCTCCCATCCCAAGATAGCTATTGTTAAAGTGTTGGTGTCTTCTGGTTCTTGTTCTAGATTCTTGTGTACGTTTATGTCATTTTATTCTGCTTGCCTCAAAGGAAAATGGGATCCATGCAATAGACACTGCTTGACAATTATTTCCATCTGCTTGACACTGCAGGGGCCAGCTCTCTACCTGCAGGGTGGGGGCCAGCGTTGTGGTACGGTGGGTGAAGCCACTGCTTGGGACACCCACATGCCATATTGATGGCCAGTTCAAGTCCCAGGTGCTCCACTTCCCATCCAGCTCCCTGCCAATGCTTCTAGGGAGCAGCCAATGATGGCCCAACTACTTGGATTCTTGAGACACCTGGATGGAATTTCCAGCCTTTGATTTAGGCTCGACACAGCCCTGACTGTTGCATCTGTTTTGGAGAGTGAACCAGCAGGTGGAAGATCTTTTTCTCTCTTTGTCACTCTGCCTTTCAAATAAAATAAATAAATCTTTATTAAAACATTAAAATGTAGGGGTTGGCATAGTGGTGCAGGATGTTAAGCTGCTCCCTGAGATACTGGCATCCCATATGGGTGCTGGTTCAATCCTGGCTGCTCAGATGCCAACCCAGCTCCCTGCCAATGTGTCTGGGAGAGCAGTGGAAGATGGCTCAAGTGCTTGGGCCCCTGACACCCATATGGGAGACTGGATGAAGCTCCTGGCTCCTGGCCTCAACCTGGCCCAGCCCTACCTGTTGTGGCCATTTGGGGAGTAAACAAGCCGATGGAAGATTCATTCATTCCCTGTGTGTGTGCGTGTGTGTGCACCTCAACTTCTCTCCCTGTAACTCTGTCTTTCAAATAAATAAATTAATTAAATATTAACCAAGAGTAAGTGGAAAAAATGAAAATGGAAAAAATTGTCTTTTAAAGAATTTTAAAAATTATTTTTTCCAAGTTTATAATTTCAGCATTTTTATCTTTAAGGATTTCCATATTTGAGATGATGGCATTTGCGTTTGTGTATTTCAAGATTACGGTCCAAACAGGCCAAGGAGACCCATGGTTCCATGGAGAGCTGGAGCAGAGGATTTGGTTCAGTTAGGGAGTCATGGACTACTTCATGGAGGAGACACTTGTGCTGGGATGTGAAATAGTGGCAAGCAGAGAGAAGAGAAGATCGCAGGGAGATGAAACAGCTGGTGCAGGAGCTTGAGGGCAAGTGAGAAAATGCTAGAACAGAGGACTAAATAAGGGTTGATTTTGCCATAGCCAGGCAATTGTGAAGAAATGCTGGATATAAAGAATGTATTATTTCAAGACCTTATTTTAAGTCAAATTGCCTTTAAAAATGTATCCCATTTGGGACTGGTGCTGTGGCAAAGTGGGCTAAGCCTCTGTCTGTGGCGCAGGCATCCCACAAGGGAGCTGGTTCCAGTCCTGGCTGCTCCTCCTCTGATCCAGCTTTCTGCTATGGCCTGGAAAGCAGTGGTGGAAGATGGTCCAAGTGCTTGGGCCCCTGTACTGGCGTGGGAGACTGGAAGAAGTTCCTGGCTCCTGGTTTCAGATCGGCATAGCTCTGGAACTGGGGAGTGAACCAGTGATTGGAAGATCTCTCTCTCTCTCTCTCTGCCTCTCTATAACGCTGCCTTTCAAATAAATAAATGAATCTTTTAAAAATGTATTCCATTTAGTTATATTGCATTTGAAATACTCCATTGAGTGTGTAACTATTCTGAAGAGTAACTTTGAATATTGGATTACGGATGTGTGCGATAGAAGGCTGGGTAAGCCTGAACAGATCCGCACACGCATACAAGAAATAACCACTTTTCAGTGCCTGTGCCTGTGACTCTTTCTCGAAGATGGGACCTAAGATCTCATCTGGGTTGGTGTGAACGGAGGAACCCATGTTACCAGCTGGACAAATCAGCGGAGAACCAGATGGCCTTGATCACCTTGGGAGGGAGGCTTCATCAACAGAGCACGTTGCTGGTCACTTATCCTGGGGTCCGTCTGTTCTCCACCAGCAGAACATGGCACCCATGGAGCACAGTGTTGTGGGCAAAAAGACAAGAATGCTCTTGGTCAGCTGCTAAAACGTCATAATATTCTCAGACAAAGTACGCAATGGGAACGCATTTCCATGAAAACACCTATGATTTTTCTCAAGCAGCTATCAGTTGACTACACTGGGGAGACATCTAAGAAAAATATCATTCATGAACCAGATGTAGTATTTGGCAATCCTTTTATTTTGCCTCAGGCTTGCTACTAGCCTATTTGTGAGAAGATGGTATCCACTATTGCAGTGCTTGGCTCGGAGATATCTTCTATTCTGTCTTCATGAGATAGGAAAAGGTAACCAGGGCCAGGGCTGTGGTATAGTAGATAAAGCCACCACCTGCAGCCCCAGCATCCCATACGGGCACTGATTGGAGTCCCGGCTGTTCCACTTCCCATCCAGCTCCATGTTAATGTGTCTGGTGGTTGGAGGGGAGGCAGCAGAGGATGGCCCAAGTCTCTGGGCCCCTGCACCTGTGTGGGATACCTAGAGGAAGCTCCTGACTCCTGGCTTTGGACAGGCCCAGCTCTGGCAGGTGTGGCCATTTGGAGGGGTGAAACTGTGGATGGAAGACCTCTGTCTCTGTATCTTTCTCTCTCTCCCTTTCTTTGTAGCGCTGCCTTTCAAATAAATAAATCTTAAAAAAAAAAAAAAGAGTAGAAAAAAGACAAGGTAACCTTCCCCTGCCCCATCAGTGCAGGCATGTAGCTCAGCAAGAGGAATCCAGGGAACACTTCAGCTTCACTAGCCCCGTAGGGGTCCCTTGGTGCCAAGCTCAGTCAACTCTGCCTTGTGCTTCTTTTGATGTAAGTCATGGTCATTAGGTTGCTGGCCTCATTTTTTTTTTAAAGATTTTTATTTATTTATTTGACAGGCAGAGTCACAGAGAGGGAGAGAGAGAGAGGGAGAGAGGTCTACTGGTTCATTCCCCAGTTGGCTGCAATGGCCAGAGCTGGGTTGATCCCAAACCAGGAGCCAGGAGCCAGGAGCCTCTTCTAGGTCTCCCATGTGGGTGCAGGTACTCTAGGACTTGGGTCATCTTCTACTGCTATACCAGGCCACAGCAGAGAGCTGAATCAGAGTGGAGCAGCCGGGACTCGAACTGGCGCCCATATGAGATGCTGGCGCAGCAGATCAGGGCTTAACCCGCTGCACCACAGCGCCTGCTCTAGGCCTCATTGATTTTAACGGCTTTTCATAGACAAAGAGAAAAATGAAAAAAGCAGGATGTGAAAACCACGTCCTCTTTTATTTGAGCTGATGTGCAACCTTGTCTTACCATTCATACCAGCAACAATTAGACCACGTGGTACAGCTCATGTCGTTCCCACCACGAAGCTCAGCAAACCTGACCCAGCTCTAGTTGTGGTTAACGAGACAGTTTACTTTACATCGCTGCAGTGTTCATCTCTGTTCTGCTCTGTCCCTTGGTTATCTGAGGGGAACTGGGTCTAGGACTAAAATCCTGACTGCTCAGTTCCCGTATATAAAATTGGGAAATCATTTGCATATCCCTCATGTACAACCTTACCTATACCGTATGTCATCTCTGGATTACCTATAAGGCCTACCGTGGTGTGAATACTGTGTAAATCGTTTCTGTACTGGATTGTTTGGGTAATAATGACAAGAAAATATTCTGTGCATGTTTGGTACAGATGATTTTTTTTCTTCTTTCTTTCTTTTCTTTCTTTCTTTCTTTTTTTTTTTTGACAGGCAGAGTGGACAGTGAGAGAGAGACAGAGAGAAAGGTCTTCCTTTGCTGTTGGTTCACCGTCCAATGGAGGCCGCAGCCACCGCACTGCGCTGATCTAAAGCCAGGAGCCAGGTGCTTCTCCTGGTCTCCCATGTGGGTACAGGGCCCAAGCACTTGGGCCATCCTCCACTGCACTCCCGGGCCACAGCAGAGGGCTGGACTGGAAGAGGGGCAACTGGGACAGAATCCATAGCCCCGACTGGGACTAGAACCTGGTGTGCTGGCGCCACAGGTGGAGGATTAGCCTAGTGAGCCGTGGCGCCAGCCACAGATGATTATTTTCTAATATTGCCGATCCACAGTCTGTTGGATTTGCAGAGGCAGGCTCCACGAAAACGAAGAGTTTACTGTATACCCTTTCCTCGCAGCATTTCCTGGCCTTTTTTCCCCCCCTCTTTATTCTTGGTCCAGAAGGATTCAAATTCACAGCTCTTGGGTTTTTTTAATGCTTTCAGAAAGTCCAAGCTGGGAGCAGTCTAAAGTGAGCATGCTTTATCTTTGAACTTGTGTGTGTGTGTGTTTATGTGGTTTTAATTGCTAAGGAACTTAGGGGGAAGCAAACAGGAGGGTGCGCTAGGAAGACTCTCCCCACAAACCATGAGCCCAGGGAAAATGACGAGCAGCCGTGGGGGGCAAATGCTGTGCTCAGCTGTCTCCATTTTCTTTTGTTCCTCAGTTGTCTTTCTCGAGCCGAGACTCAGTACGCCAAATATTAGTCCCATTTACGCCAACCATTAAATACAGCCTGGCACCAGCTCTATAGCAATTGTTTGGGAAAACAAAGCTAGCTGGTTCTTTGCAATTGGAATATGTGGATATGATCTCAAAAAACTTCCAGACGTACACAATTCCACGGAACCTTATTCTGCCCCCGGGTTTCTTAGAAGCTCCTTGAATTCTTCTCTAGCTCTTTGTATTTGCATTGCTCTGTCTCTGCCGCACTGTCTCTTCCACTTAGCGGAAACCTGATCTTTTTCTCTCAAATCTATTTTCAAGATAAACAAAATGAGATTTGTCTCTCACAATGTGCCAAGTTTTCCTGGGACTAAAAACAAAGAGAGAAGGAAAGTAAAATAAATACAGCAGTGCGATCCCAAACAGGCGGAGAAACAATGGGGACGGTGAGTTGAAAGTGCGGCAGGCGGCGGGGCGGTCGTGAGGGCTGGCCCTCCAGGGGAGTTCAGAAGGTCCACCTACGATGGGGGCATCAGTCTTTCATCCCAACGAGGCTCGGCCTGCTGTTTTCCTCTGGAAGCTGGAGTTGTCTGCAAAGCAAACCACCTGAAGTCTCGGTGACCTCCAACACTGAGCTCAGTGGACTGCGGGCGGGCAGAGCCAGCCTTGTGTCTGGTGGTCAGCAGGGTGGCCCTGTATAGCGTTGTTACTCAAGGTCGAGCCTGCTCCTGTGTCTCTCCTGCTGGTGCTTGGCTGCAGGCAGGGCCAGGGCTACCTGGGCTATATTCTTTTCCTGGAGGGAGCCAGAAACTCGTGGAGGGGCCCATGGGAACATGGGACTCCTCTTCAGGGCCACGCATGGAACAGGCATATTGTCCCCTCACTGGTCTTCCTGTCTTAATCAGCCAAAGCCGGCCACCTGGCCATACGGGAGATGGAAGGTGGAAGAGGGACAAGAGATAGGGGTGCTTATTCCTCCCTTGAACAGGGGGGAGAAGAGAACAAGAATAGAATTTGTCACAACTTGATTTTAAGTAAAAAGTAGAATTCTGGATTTTTTTAAAAAGATATATTTATTTATTTGAAAGGCAAAATTGCAGAGAGAGAAGGAGGGAATGAGGAGGAGAGAGAGAAAGAGAGAGAGAGAGAGAGAGAGAGATCTTCCATCTGCTGGTTTACTTCCCAAGTGGCTGCAATGGCCAGGGCTGGGCCAAGCCAAAGCCAAAAGCCAGGAACTCCATTCTGATTTTCCATGTGGGTGGCAGGGGCCGAAGCACTTGAGCCATTTTCCACTGCCTTCTCAGGTGCATTAGCAGGGAGCTGGATTGGAAGTGGAGCAGCTGGGACTCAAACCTTTGCTCAAATGGGATGTCACCCTCACAGGCAGCGACTTAACCCTCTGTGACCCAATGCCATCCCTTATAATTCTGTTCTCTAAATGTACAAAATAAAACTTTGGAGTACAAAGGCAAAGGGAAATCTATCCTGCCAGATCAAATCAGGGAGCAATGACTATTAATTGCCCTATTTGTCCATTAATTATGACTTAATTTTGTCAATTGACAAAATTTGTATTTAACAGTGGTTTACGATGCAATGTTTTGATAAATGTATGCATTGTGGAATGACTACTTCAGACTGGTTAGCATACCCAGTACCTTGCATAGTTAGATTTTTGAGTGTGTGTTGAGAACATTTAAATTCTCTTGGTAATTTTCAAATCCAGTACCCAATGCATTGGGATTCATTATAGCCACCATGGTGTACCGTAGAATTCTGGAACTTACTCCTCTCATCTAACCAAAATTCCGTGTCCTTTGACTAAGAGCTCCCTCTCCCTGAAACCACCAGCCCCTGGTACCCATCATTCTATTTTCTGCCTAAATGGATTCAACATTTTTCTAGATTCCATACGAAAGTGAGATCAGATGAGATTACGTGTCTCCAAGCCTGGCTTATTTCACTTAGCGTAATATCTTCCAGGTTCCTCTGTGTTACTGGAAGTGATAGGATTGCTATGCTGCTTTTAAAACTGGAGAGTATTCCGTTGTATGTATGTAGCCCATTTTCTTTATTTACTCATCCTTGATGAATGCTGAAGTTGGTTCTTTATCTTGGCTTTTGTGAAGTCTGCAATAAGCATGGGAATCCAAATATCTCTTTGAAATACTGAATTCATTGCTTTTTGATATCTATAACCAGTACTGGAATTACTGGATCATGTTTTACTTCTGTTAACTACTGTTTGTAAAAAAATATTTTTATTTATCTGAGAGAGAGTGACAGAGAAAGATATAGATAGAGATAAAGGGGGGGGGCAGAGAGAGGAGGGGGAGAGAGATTGCTCTCATTCACTGGTTCACTCTTGTATGCCTACTATGACTGGGTTTCGGCAGGTTGAATCCAGGATCTGGGAACTCAATCCAGGTGTCTCACATGGGTGACGGGGACCCAATTATTTGAGCCATCACTGCCACCTCCAGGATCTGCATTAGCAGGAAGCTGAAGTCAGGCGACAGAAGTGGATGTTGACCCCAGGTACTCCAGCGTAGGTTGAGAGTGCTCTAATTCATGCCCCAAATATTCACCCATGACAAATGTTTTTAAAGGTCAAACTTAGACTGATTTCATAATCTCTGTTGGTATATTATTAAATGTCAGAATGTCAAAGAGGAAATTCTCACCATAGTTTAGCATCTCAAATATCCCTATTGCAGCCTGTTAGAGATGTCATCACACACAAGCAAATGAGCAAAGTGAACCAGGTTGTATTTGTCAGGCTCTTCCCCTTCCCCTGGGGGTCTTGATATTGGACTGAATCAGAGGTTAACAAGCTGTGATCAGATCTGGCCCACTCCCTCCACTGCCTGGTTTTGTACCACTAGTGAGCTAAGGATGGTTTCGTGTTTCTGAATGAATGGCTGCAAGAAAAAAAATACATGTCTGTGACACCAGAAAATTATGTGAAATTCAAATGTGTGTAACACAAAAAAGATTTCTTGGAACACAGTCACATTGGTTGATTTAGGTGTTGTCTCTGAGTTGCCTTCATGCTGTGGCCCCAGAATTGAATAGCTGGGATACAGACCAGAAGGCCCCCAAAGCTGAAACTATTTCCCATATCTCTGCTTGGCCAAACCCTGGACTAAGTGATCCCCGCAGATCTAAAATGCCAAAATTCTAAATGGTCTGTAGAAGTTCTGAGGCCTTGCAATGCGCTACCATGAGACAGAGCGGTGAACACACTATACGACGCCCTCATTGGCCTGCTTGGGTCGACACCACGCTGAGAAAGCAGGGTACCCGGAAGAAGACACCCTGGCTTCCATCGATCGCACTCACAGACCTGCCGCCTTCTGTGATAACACGGAAAACATCTCCCTTCCGTCGCCTACGTAAGATTTCCCACTCTGCTCCCAAAGCGTGTCTTTGAACTCGACAGAATGAAGTAACCAGTTCTTCAATAGTTTACTGAGCTTGTCTCCATGTCGTCTCTAGATATGTCTCCTATCCAATTTGGGTAATGCCAAAAATAGCTCAAGTCCCTCCAGGGGCATTGATTTACACTGAGTAGTGATTCCTGCCAACAATTTATTTTCTGCCTCTTGTTTTTCAGACGCTTAAAAAAAAAAAAAAAAAAAAAACACATCTTTGCGACTTAGATTTTGATTTTTCATTTTCTGTTTTATAAAAACAAATGTCATCCCACAAGGAGAGATAGCTCTTGTTATAAACACGTGTGTGGGGAGGACTGTAAAACTTAATGAAATTCACAACCCAACCTTATAATCAAATGGCCTCGGGACAGAAACAATCTAATCAGCTGGAATCGGACACAGGTGGCCGAGGGCACAAGGCCGCTGGCATCTTGCCTCACAACACACAGGGGACGAGAGTTTACGACCCAGCTCTGCGTGCCCTGTCCTGCTTTATTGTTTGCATATTGCTGTCCGAGCCCGCCCTGGCCGTGCAGCTGTGTGGAAATCACATCTGGAAATCACCCTCATTAGGAAAAGTTAGCAAATATTTTACTGCCCCCAAAAAGGACCAATTCCTTTACAGAGCAGCATCCAGATGAAGTAAGGCTCAAACTTTGGGGTCTCTGGCTGAGTGGTGCAGCTTTGAAAGCAGCACCAAGAATGACTACCCTTGTTCCCCCTTACTTGTCTTGAAGTCTCCTTTTGGAAATACCGTGGGGAAATGGAAAGAATTTTCTACAGATTGTACTCTGGGCTTTACTGAGTTGAACAGAGTTATTGAGAAAACTGGCACGACTTTCAGTAAATGAAATATCAGTATGGGAGCAGCGCTGAGGCGTAGCAATTCAGAGGCAGCTTTCCAATGGTTCATCCCCAGAGGAAATCATGAGTTCTAGCACAAATCACGGTAGGCACTGTGAGCTCATTGGCATTAACCAGGGGGCCGTTTACCGTCCTTGACTTTGCACGCATAGATAGGGAGCGAGGCAGGTGAGAAGCCAGAGAGCTCTCCAGGAAGGATGATACGGACTTTGTCAGGGCACCGACTGACACCTGCAGAGTGAGATGCATGGGTTGGTTCATCAACTACAGGAAACTATAGGTGTTATAGGAAGAAGTAAGCCTAATTAGAAAATTCATTATTTTGTTATTTCATAAAGTGAATTATTTCATTATTTTGAGAAGAAAATGCAGTTGTTTCCTTAAAAATGTTTAGACTTTATTTTGTCTGTCATGATAATGTGATATCAATCCAAAGAAACAGAGTCAGTATCATTCATAGATACAATTCTAAGAATATAAGAAGGTGTGCATTTTTTTTTTTTTGAATCACAGCATCTATGATGGCATTTATACCAGCCGCTGCTTCCGAGGCTATCTATGGGCCCTTGTTGGGGTCCTCAGACAGCAGAGGGGTCAAGAGCAGACTCTGGATCCAGAGCACCAGGCATTGACCCCTGGCCAGCCACATGCCAGCTCTGTGACCTTGGACAACTTCATCTGCACCTCTGTATCTGTCTCCTTTGCAGGTAGAAGAGGTGGCAACAGCGTGGACTTGCAAGGTTGCTGGGCTGACAAACGAGTGAATTCATGGAGAGCCAGGCACAGCGCCTAGTGCACAGTAAAGAGGCTGCTTCATGCTAGCGATTGCTAATATAGTTCTTCGTTCTGTGTGTTCTTATAACCACGCAGGGCTCCATAGCCATAGATTTATCTGAGAAGAAGAGAGAGATTTGAGGACCAACGTCTCCTGAGTACTGTGGACCAAGTCTTTTGGCTGATTGCTGGGGCATTCGTTGTCTGTTGGAATTCTTCTTACAATCTTTGGTGGTAGATGCTCCCTCCACAAAGGACAAAATAAATTCTAAAAAAGACTGCTCGTTCAGAAAGTGCAATAAGTTATCAGTTGTGGGGGATGCTGTCGGCTGCTTACAAGTCCCAGGCTGGGGTTAAAAAACCGGGTTGATTCCTCCTGTACGTCGGCAATCTGGGGTAATTTAACTTCTTCAAGCTTTGTTTTTTCCAGCAAACATGTATGATGGCAGAAATTACTGCGTAGATATAACAGAAACATTAATGCACGTGAACACTTAGCCCAGTACTCGAAAGATAACAGCTGGTAAATTTAGCAATGATAACTGAACACCTCTGGGGCCTCACGGCTCTGTACTTTCCCTATCACATACTCATCCCTTTGGTCACATTGTTAAGCCTGTCCATCACCACTATGAGAGGGTGAGCTCAGTGATGGGGGTTACCCTGACTGTATCCAGCACTGTGTGTCCCTGGCCAAAAGATGTACCTACATACATCAGGTATTCAAGAAATACAATGAACGTTTGTTGAATGACTAACTAAAAGTAAATAAAAATCCGTCTTTATGATTGAGACATCCATGCTTGTGTTTTCATTAAAGATATAAAAAGGAGATTCTGGAGGTGAAATTTGTGAGACAGTTTCCACCTTAATTTGAAGGGAACCTGGCCCAAGAAAATTGGTGTGGCTCTTTACTTAATTCGTCTTGAGAACTGACATCTGTGGGCACATTTTTTTTGACAGGTAGAGTGCACAGTGAGACAGAGAGAAAGGTCTTCCTTTTCACCGTTGGTTCACCCTCCAATGGCAGCTGCGGCTGGCGCATCTTGCTGATCCGAAGCCAGGAGCCAGGTGCTTCTCCTGGTCTCCCATGTGGGTGCAGGGCCCAAGGACTTGGGCCATCCTATCTGTGGGCACATTTAACAGGGCCTCTTCTCTGTATAGAAACAGAGAGAGGCAGGGAAACCAGAAGTTATCTTGGCCAACCTGATACTTCCAGGACTCTGCCTAGGGTCGTGGTACCATCACCATTACTTTGCTACTCCCAGGAGCCTTTCTCTGGGCAGTAAACGATACCAAAACCTTACACAAAATACTCTATTTAATTTCTTCTGGAATTTATGAGTGAGGATTTTCTCAGTGGGACAGAAATATGTTCAGAGAGGTTAAGCAACGTATCTGCCACACAGCAGGAATGTGTCAGAGTGAGGCCTAGAACACCAGTCAGTCTGATGTCAGAGCCACACCCATGCTAACCCCTTTTTTTCACCCATTGGACTAACACTTATTGAGTACTAACTACTAAAGGAGTTGAATTTCTTTCTTTTTTTTTTTTACTTTTTGACAGGCAGAGTGGACAGTGAGAGAGAGAGACAGAGAGAAAGGTCTTCCTTTGCTGCTGGTTCACCCTCCAATGGCCGTTGCGGCTGGCGCGCTGTGGCCGGCCCACCGCGCCGTTCTGAAGGCAGGAGCCAGGTGCTTCTCCTGGTCTCCCATGGGGTGCAGGGCCCAAGCACTTGGGCCATCCTCCGCTGCACTCCCTGGCCACAGCAGAGAGCTGGGCTGGAAGAGGGGCAACTGGGACAGAATCCAGCGCCTCGACCGGGACTAGAACCCGGTGTGCTGGCGCCGCTAGGCGGAGGATTAGCCTGTTGAGCCACGGCGCCGGCCGGAGTTGAATTTCTAAAGAGGTTTGAACAGTGTCGGTCTCGGAATTAAGTGCTAGGTGTTGGATAAATAAATACATACGTAATTTTTTTTTCCTTGATTGGACTACACTGCAATCCTTGGTCTTGTGGGGCTTATCTCTAATGTGGGGAACAGATCACAGAAAATGAGCAGAGTGGAGTGGAGAGCAAGGTCATTGATGAGCTAGGGCAACAGGGTGGCAGGGGATCAGGCAGGGAGGCCCATGGGTGGTGGGTGGTAGGGCTCGGTGCAGTGGTCAGTGAAGGGCTTACTGAGAGCCTGTTTCAGGGAAGGGTGCCCCTGGCTGAGGGCCAGCACGAGCTGCAGCCCGTGGGCTCTGAGGAACAGCGAGCAGTGGCCAGAGGAGAGAGTGGTAGCAACGGAAGTCAGATGGGGAGAGGGGAGAGGAGCTTGCAGGACATCCTGAGCCAGGCTGTTTACTTAGACTCCAACTGGGGCTCTGACCGCCAGCCCATCCTGACCTCCAGCCCATTATTTGCGATCCCTTCTTGGGAAGAGTTAGAAGATTTTAGCAACCCCTTCCAATGCTGGCTGTCTTCGGGGAAGAAAGGGTTAAGATCGAATGCTCTGGCATCAGCTGAGCGGCAGGGCGGCTGGGCCCAGGTGTCTGCACCTGCTAAGGGGCAGGGGTATTTGATGTGTGCGACCTGTCGACCTGTCAGTCACACACAGAGGACTCTGCCGAGGACCACTTGAAAAACAGAACTTGCACCCAAAGGAAAGGCTCTTTGGGGAGCTGTACCATCTACCCATCCAATTCACATTAAATATATGTATTTCTTTCGACTCACTTTAGTTTAATGCAATTACATTACCATGTAGGAACTGCCTGCTCTGTGCAAGTCACAAGGGGCAGCACAAGAGAAGTTTCTGGCATGGAGTAAAATTTCAGGCATCTTGAAGTATTGGAAAAAGCACTGGCATTCTGACTCCAGAGCAGGGGGTGGCAAGCTTTGTCTGTGAACAGCTAGAGAGGAAATATTATAGGCTTTGCCGGCCATAAGGTCTGTGTTGCAACTCCTGGTCTTGTAGTGTGAGGGCAGCCACAGATAATATGGAAACAAATGGGTGTGGCTATGATCCAATACACGTTTATCCACAGCAGCAGGCAGCAGTCTGGGAAGGAGTTTGCTAGCTCTTAAGCCCCAGACTCGTGTCAATGTTGATACTGCACAAGTTGCTATCCAGGATCGTGTGAGATACTCCTCTTATCTAGTCTGAATATAAATAAGGATAAAATATATATTATATAAATTATATAGTATAATGTATAGTAGCATAATTTATCATTGTATATTTCTGTATTATAAATTATAGTTATATAAAAATAGCATATATATAGGAACATATATATAAATAGCATCATTCCTAGTTTACAGATGAGTAAACTCATCTCAGAGAGGGCAAACACATTGCCCAGGTCACACAGCAATCCTGTTGCCAGACAGAGAAGCAAATCCTGGGACATGATTCCAGGCAGCATGTACCCTCCCTAACACAGAGCCTCTCAGCGAAGAATTGGCACAGAAAATAACCGTAGCATTAGTCCTTAGCCCCAAGCATGAAGAGTCATGAGGCTAACCTGAGGTTTCAGTCACTGCGTGTATTTAAAACTGCAATGTCCCATTCAGCTCTAGGGAGGGGATGAACAAGGTGTTTTCACTTTGCCTTCCCTGGCGTGTGTGTGAACCCCCGATCCTCCCACCCCGAGATGTCCAGGCAGCCTGGCCGGCAGGTTCTGTGTTTCTCTCAGAAATGCTCTGTGCTGTGATGCACGGCACAGGGCACGTTCAGGCTACTGGAGAGTGAGCTCTCCCTGGTCCCCCGCGATGGGTGGGCACATTCAAAAATGGACTGAAAAGAGGAGAAACAATGCTCTTCTGGAGTCCGGTGAAAATGTGGAACCGGTAGTGAAATAACTGTGCCCTCACTCTACCAGCCTCATCCCATTCCTCCGTGCCCACTCCTCACGGGGCCCCGATCCTCTCAGTCTTCTTTCTGTCCACGAACCGAAGTGCCACGCTTAGCCCCGGCGTGTGGGCTTTGCACTTCTTCCCTCTGCCTGGGATGCGCTGCCCTAGCCTGGAGGCTCTGGGCCTCCAGGTCTTAGTTTGGGTCTCACGAGGGCTCCAAGTGCCAGACCTCTCGTCTCAACCCCAGGCCTTTCCCTAGCACATTAACTTCTGTCTGTTTCTCCATTGTGTGTGTCACTCCTGTTTGTGTATTCATTTGCTTAGCTTCTATTTCCTCTGAGAAGACTGTAGGTAAACTCCGTGGGAGCAAAACTCCTTGTCCACCTTGGTCACCACTGCCCATTGTATCCAGGCAGTGCCCTGCACAGAAGGGGCATTCAGAGCAGGTTATTTGAATGAATGCGTGATCGGCAGCAAGCAAAACACGATGTGATGTTTACTATAGTTGGTCTTCTTACCTGTGCTTTTTCCTTCTGCAATGTCAGTTTCCCATCGCAAACTGCTGTCTAAGATTTAAACGGAAAATTCCAGAAATAAAGACTTCATAAGTTTCAAACTGTGCACCATTCTGAGTAGCATGACAAAATATCACGCCAGAGTTCTCTGTTCTGCCTGGAAACAGCACTGTCCCTTTTTCCAGCTTATCCACGCGGTATATGCTACTCTCCCGATGGTGAGTTAGACTTCTCAGTTATCAGAACAATCGTCTGTGGAGTGGAGTGTTAAGTAACCCCTATTCAAGTATTAGGTATACTTGTCCCCAACACCGAACTAATGATCCTGGAAATTCAGATACATCAAAGAGAAGCCATGAGGGGCTTCCTTGAAGTGAAAAGGTGAAAGTGCTTGACCTAATAAGGAAAGAAAAATATTGGTTGCTGCTGAGTTTCCCAAAGTCTACAGCACAACAAAATATTTTGCAAGAGAGAGACAGAGAGAGAGGGTGATGGCATCCACATCCCTTCTATCACAGTGTATTGTTATATTTGTTCTATGCTTGTCATTAGTTCTTATCATTTGTCTTGTAGTCTGCCTAATATATAATTAAGCTTTATCATAGGTATGTGTGCATGGGCAGACCACTGCACATACAGGGCACAGGACTACCTGTGGTTTCAGGCATCTGCTGAGAGTCCTTCCAAAGGGGCTGATCTAAGCCCTTCTAAGCTTCTCCTCCCATAATCCTCTCAACAACTCAGTCCCCCAAGAATGCTTGCTCTCCCCATCTTACAGATGACAAAATGGAGGCTCAGGCAAGATGAACCCCACAGGGGCACAGCTACGCAGTGGGGGTGCCTGCAGCAGAGCCCCCATTCTGACGTGGTTTGTCCCCCAAGGGAGGGCTCCAACGTTGGAAGCTTGGTCCCAGCAGGTGGCATTGGGGACGGTGGGTAGCTTAGTGGGAGGTCTAACCACTGGGACTGCTGGGCTTGGATTTGAGCCGGCAGAACTGCGAGCTCCATAAACCTTTGTTTCTTTAGACAGTTGCCTGCATCGGGTATTTTGTTATAGTGATGAAAAATGCAGTCACCCAGGCCCAGATGACTTTAAAGGCTCTGTTGGCGAAGTGTGGTCAAACTGGAAGATTGAACTGCGCATTTATTACCCCCGGGGAGATAATGAAAAATCGCCTCGCTGAGCGGCAAAGCGCCAGGACAAGAAAGATAACAGAACTGTTCCAGCCCCGCTTTCTCAGAGGGCTGCCAAAAGGTCAAGGAGCTGCCATCTGTGTCCAATTCAGAGCTGTGTTCGCGCGCAGGGCCGACGACGCATGTCGCCTGCACATGTCCACGCAAAGCCACAAAAGCGCGCAAGGGCGCAGCTGGGGCGGGCGTCCCAGGGGAAATGGCTCTTCGGTCATTGGTCATTTGCCCTCGCGGCCTTTGCCAGGCGGGTTCTCAAAGAGACTGCTTGCAGGGGAGCCTGGAGGGGGTGGTAGGGAGCCTCTGCCTTTGCGGAGGCCGTCGCGCCTGGATTCTGCTCTGGGTGTGACCGTTGTCACCTCTGCCCCCCCATCTTGGGCTGTATTATGAAGTGACACTTCATGCAGCCCGCTCTAATTCGGCCACTTCCATTTGGGCTTTGACATATTTGCTTTGAGGCTCTGGCTTTGATGTTGGGCCCTGCTCCCTGGCTCTGGAAGGTGGGGGTTGTGAGCTCCAGGGACTCAAGGAGGGAGGGAGGGTTTGTGTCCCAACTGGCGGTGACTGATTAACCCCTTCTGCAGCGTATCTGGTGGAGAATGGATGGCTCAGCCACACGGCCTCCAGATGGCCACGGGAGGCCGCCTCCCTGCCTGAGGCTGACTCCAGGGCTCCGACTGCCCTATCCCAGGTGGGGTTTGACGTGTATCCTGGTAACACACGACCCTCGGCCAGCCTGGGTGCCGGGAGTGCCTTTTGCCACTGCAGTTCATTCTCTGTGCAATTTTTGATCCCAGAATTGGCCCTGGTCCCCACATGGGAAAACACACACACACACACACACAATCCAAACAAAACGGACAAAAATAAACTAAAAAGAGGAATGTTTGCAACTGGTTTTGGTCTTGAGTTTTCATTTTGTATTCTGTGAACTCCACTGTCCACTCCCAACTTTGAATTCAATTAGGTAGAAAGAAAAAGATGGAAGGAAAGGAGGGAGGGAAGGCAGGAAGGAGGGAGGGAGGGAGGGAGGGAGGGAGAGGGGTATTTAAACCAGCTGAAGAAGTTTAAGAAACACAACCTTGGTAGCCGGATATTCGTGCATAGAGAACCATTTTAATTTCTGAAACATCTTTTAATACTTTAAAGCAGCAGGCACTTGCTCTTCTTGTCCATGAGCATGTTATCACAAACGGCTTCTGCAGTAAAGTAAAAGTAAGAAAACAAAAAGTTTGCTTGCGTAATTCACAAAGAAAAGAGTGTTCGCAAACATGTTTTTGATCAGATTTCTTAACTCTGTTTATTTTTTGTAACTCACTGAACATGCTGCTAGCTCTTTCTAGGAAGAGTGGGGAGCGTGTGCAAGCGACTCAATGTCCTGTCACCCCACCCTATCCATGGGTCCCCCCACCCCCAGCCCGGTCCACAGTCCCTGCCTCTGAAGGACGGGGGTGGGGAGTTGATGATCTCCCGTTGTGCAACCAGAGGAACTGGGGCCTGATTGCAGCAGCTGGGCCAAGCTGCTCACACAACCTCAGAAACCAAACCCAAAGTACAGGGCACATACACCCTGCTCCATTTCTTGAGTGTGTTTGTAGTGGGAAACTGGATGCAGATGCGCAGAATGGTTCAATATTGACTTGGGCATATGTTACAAAAGCAAACAAGACAAGGCACCAGTGGTGAACAGTAACTCAAGCAGGGCCGGTCGGTCGGAGCACATTCAGACACAGCTATCAGATACGCGAATGCTCCCCAGCTCACAGGGAGAAATGCCCCTCTGATGAATGCCGTGGAGAAGTTGTGTGTCTCAGGCCTGGGCGGGCCAGGGGTGGGGTTTGATGTTGTTAGAATGGGGCCTACCACCATGTAGATTGACTGCCATTCTCCCCTCTCTCACCTGGGGCAGACATTATTCATCAGTTGTGGCACTCTTACCCCATGGCTCTGCGAGATGTCTGAATCTTGTCAATAGTCAACCCACCAGTGTTGGAGTTGTTATCATCATGAAATCCCACCTGAACCATCTCCAGGCGACCCCCAGAGTATCCTGCATTACTGCTAGTTTTCTATCATCCCATAGGACCAGCGACTTTGAAAGCTTCGTTCTATCACGGGTTCACTTAGAATGCAAACTCTCAAACCTATAAATCAGAGGAGAGTCCACTGTGGGTAATAACAACCACAACACGTCCGAGGTACTGGGCTAAAGCCTCCTTTCAATGTCACAGTCATGTAAGAGGCACGATCATTCCCTGCAGAATTAGGCCATATGCTTATCCTTCTGTCACTAGTGAGTAGGGGATTTGTAGAGCCTTAGGGTTGGGGGTAATAAGTGCTGGGTGAAGTGGGGTTGGATGAACAGGGAGGTCCATTTGCAGGTTGCTTGGCCTTGGAGGTGCTAGTAGATGTGTCCCATGATCTGTCACCTTGGAGTAGAATAACTGCCTAGTGTGTCTAATGGTTTCAGTGAATCTGGGGAATTTGGGTATGGTACTCTTTCTGGGCTAGAGGCCCATGGCCGAGAGTCTCAGTCCATTGGAGAAGGTAAGGTGAAAGATTCATGAACTTCAAGTGAGCTAGGTGGCTCCTGAGCTGGACCCTGAGCTGGACCCTTCTCATGTGTGTCCCCATGAATCCCGAGTGCCTTCTTAGAACAATTCTGCAAGGTGGGTATTACTCTCCGTCTATCACAGATGGTGACTCCGAGAGCGTCCTATCCAAGTTTGCCCAGGAGTGACAGGATTGAGACCAGATTGCATGAGGCTGTGCCTTAGTTATTTCAATACCCATCTTCTGACTCGTACTCCAGACACAGGGTTTTCTTCTTCCTGTCCGCAACCTCAGGACAAAACCAGATGCACCTTTGCTTCGGAGACTCCCCTCCTCCTCCTCATCCCCTCCACAGTTCTGGGAAATGTTCAAATCATGCAGGCCAATATTTCTTGCTCTCCCTCCTGCTTCCTCTCTTTTAAGAATCTCTTAAGTGCATTTGAAACTTGGTCCTCATCCCCTTCCCCCAAAGTGAAAGTTGCTGTGTTTTTGTTAACTCAGAACTGCAGGGATAAATTCTTGGGAAAGTCATGTGCTTTTTATTATTATGTTGTTTATTCGAGTACTCGAAACACATTTACATGGTTAGGCTATTCATGGACTAAAACATTCGTATGAAAACACAAACCAGTAAGTGCGGTGGTTGTCCCAGGGAGATGGAGATGCCTCATTGGGTGCAGCAGGTTTAACTCTTCCCATCTCATTTCCTGGTTCAAGCCTGGTGGCCATCGCCAGGAGTTGAAATGGCTCCCGGGCTGTCCTTGTGAAAGTCATCATGGCCTGGACTTGGAGTTTGTTGTCACCATGACAAAGGTCTACATGCCTAGATCTTAACAAAAATTTCATACGAAAGGGAATAAGCCAATGCCAATAGCTACCCCTCTTTGATTTCCCATGAAAAGCTTTTGCATTGGGAATGTATGTTTTCACAGCAGGTGCTGGTGAAGAACTGATGTCTATCGTGTACTGTGGTTAAGTTCACAGCAGCCTTGCTACTCAAAGCACGTGCCGGAGGCTGGCAGCACTGACACCCTGGGGAGCATCTGAGGAAGGCACTCCTTCAGCGCCCACTCCAGCCCTCCGGAATTAGACCGTGCACGTTCACGAGATGCCCAGGAAAATTCTCTTCCCCTTTGAGAAGTGCTACTGTGCAAGACGTTTCAGTTCAGCATTTACCAGCCTTAGGGAACAGCCACATCCTTGTTACTTACACGAGGAAAGAAAATCTCAGGATGTTCGAACAACTTGGCCAAGTTCTCAGATAGTGTCAAGGTTAACATGAAGGTACTTCAAAAAGTTAATGGAGGAACTGGTGCTGTGTTGCAGCTGGTTAGGGGCCCGATATGCAGCACTGGCATCCCAGGTGGGTACTGAGTTGGGTCCTGGCTGCTCCACTTCTGATATGGCTCTCTGCTCTGGCCTGGGAAAGCAGTAGAAGATGGCCTAAATCCTTGGGCCCCTGCACCCACATGGGAGATCTGGAAGAAGCTCCTGGCTCCTGGCTTTGGATAGACATAATTCTGGCCATTGCAGCCATCTGAGGAGTGAACCAGCAGATGGAGGACCTCTCACTCTTATTCTCTCTCTCTCACTCTGCCTCTGCCTGCTTAGTTAGTTGTAGTGTACATTTTTAAAAAATTATTTATTTAAAATTGGAAGGCATAGTGACAGAGAGGTGGGGAGAGAGAGAGAGAGAGAGAATCTTCCATTCTCTGGTTTATTCCGCAACCAAATGACAACCACGGCTGAAGCCAGGAGCCAGGAGCACCATCCTGGCCTCCCACCTGGATGGCAGAGGCCCAAGGACTTGGGCCATCATTTGCGATCAGAAGCAGAACAGCAGGGACTCCAACTGGTGCTCCAATATGGGATGCCAGAGGCACGAGCAAAGAATGCTGTACCACAATGCTGGCCAATAGCATTCAGTTTTAAGTCCAAGAAGAGGAAACATGAGACCTGAATTTCCAAAACTGAAGCAAGAATTGAGTCTCCAGTGATGGCTGACTAGGGATAGCACCTTGCTGGTCAAGCCAGACAAAGTCTCACAAGTGTGGAGTGGGAAGAGCTTGGCTTGAGGTCCAGGTCTGTCCTCTGTGTACTTGGCCATCACGGTCTATCCTTGAAACAGATCTGCATGGACTGCGACACAGTGGTCTTGTCTGGCCTTCTCTTTCCTCTCCTGTCTTCCACAAAAGCATTAGAAAAATCAGCATTTGCTTTCTCTTTTAAATCTTCTAAATTAGAATTCATAAAGAATAACCTTGAAGGCTCAGTCCAGCTCACAGATGGGCATTATCTGCCCTACACGCTGTTGGCCCAGATCATGTTTCAAGATTCCACCCACCAATGTTAATGACTTGCCAACGTATTTTAAAACTTTTCACAGATGCAAAATTACACACACAGAAAAGCCCATGTGTGAGTGGCAGCTCAGTGCACTTTCACCAAGGGATACATGTGTGTAGTTAGTGCTCAGCGCAAGAAACAGAACATTAGCAGCAGCCCAAAGGTCCACTTGGATTTTCTGCCTACGAGTAGCCCATATTCTGGTTTCTGATTGCATTAACCAGATTACCTGCCGACACCCAATGATAGGAAGGTTATGTATTTAAAATCTGAGAAGTCTGACTCCTCTTGAATAATGAAGGCTGTAAGAAGACTAGATTCATTTCTCACAGGGAGAGAATCAGCTGGAGCTGTAACTGCCCTTGGAACAAGGCCAGGCCTTTCCAGTTTACCAGAGTCCCCAACTCCATAATCCCCAGCACTCAGGCTTAACAACAGTTGTCTTTAGTCAGTGTGATTGTAATTAACAACATAATTAAAAATTCATATAGAATTAAGAGTTAGGTAAGGGATGGGCACTTGGCCTAGTGGATAAGACATCTGCTTCCCCTGTCAGAGAACCTGGGTCTGAGTCCTGGCTCCAGCTACCAATTCCAGCTTCCCGCCAAGGCAGAACGTGGGAGGTCTTGGGGCTGCCTCGAGTAGTTGGGTTCCTGAATTCTGCCTTCAGCCTCAGTCCAACTCTTGTCAGCAGGGGCATTTGGGGAGTGAACCAGTGGATGGGTGCACTATCTCTCTCTCTCTCTCTCAAATAAATAAATAATAACTAAATAAGAAGAATTGCATAAAAGAGCTTAGCAAAGCATTTCATGTGCTTAGTCCTTTCCTTCATTGATATGATATATCTGGTCCCTATAGATATTTGCGTTCAACATCCCTGCCCTCAGCTTGCAGATTACCTACACCGCAGAAGCTATCTCAGATAAACCACACGAAGCTTCTTGGCATTCACACAACACCCTTGACACCACATGTCTTGGGTTTTTCCATACCCAGTAAGTCTCCGGTGCTTCTCAGACACACCTTAGAATTCTACGGTGCCCGAGAATTCAATTCAGTTCTGCACCATCTACCTTGTGGCAGGGTCAGATGCCACAGGTTGAGGGCTCTGTCTCACAAGACTGCTCCTACTTCAGACACCTGGTAAGAGCTCCAGGTGCTTGTGGAAGCCCTGCTATGAATGAAAGTTTCTGACACCCCCCTACTTGGGTTCCATTGTTTGCCTAAATGGTTACCAAACTCCAGGAAGCCCGTACTCATGCTGACTGTCTCATCCTAAAGGGTGCAAATCAGGAAGAACCAGAGGGAAGAGAAGCACAGGGCAGCAGGGAGGGCGTGGTGCCTTCAAGCCCTCTCTGTGGGCACCTCCGCATAGCACCCCTAACAACACGGAAGTTATCACGTCTCCTTGGTTACAAGCTGTCAGAGAGCCTGATCTCCAGGCCCCCAACCCAGAGGGAGATTAGTGGGGCTAAGAATTCCAATTCCACCAATCCCTTGGTCTTTCTGGTAAACAGCTTCTTCCTCAAGCAACATAGGGCTCCATCCTAAGTCACTTCCTTGGCACATAGACTCAGATGTGATGGCATAGGGGACTGTCAAGAGTAAGCAAATGTATTCCTAACAGTCAGAATAGTCCCAGCATTTTTGCAACTCTGGACCAAGACCAAACATATTTCTTCTTTTACCATATTATTTCAAATGTTTCTTAGGAATGGAAGTTATGATCATGATCTTCGCCCTTATAATTTGGCTTTCTGGGTGCTAAGCAACTAGATGATATAGATATAGATAGATTATAGATAGATAGAGATGATTGATAGATGATAGATAGAGATGACAGATAAATGGATAGGTAATTTGTCAAAGTTAATGTAAAACAAAGCACATCTAATCTCCAAACTGGCTTTTCCCCTTTGCCTGGTGTCTTGGTCTATTTCGGGTCTTCTGCAAAAGAATACCTGAAACTGGGTAACTACAGAGAACAGAAATTTATAGATGCAGGGATTTTGGAGGTCTGTGGGGCTGGTAATCCTGCAAGGATGCCATTAATGCCTTCATGAGGGTAAAGACCTCCTCATCATTTCTCATTAGGCCCCAGCTCCCAACACTCTTTCATCCGGGATTGAGTTTCTAATTCCTGCAATTTGGGGGACACATTCAAACCACAGCACTCAGTGTGGTGCAGTGAGGGTGTTTTCAGGAAGGAGTTTGGCAAGGGGTAGGCAAACAAGGAAGGGGCCTTTATCTAGCATGAAGCCCAGGCAGCTAGGCAGGAATGACCACTGCCCGGCCTGGGGGCCTCTTGTTGCTCTGCTGAGATAGTCATCTCTGGTTCTTGAATATGTCTCTGTGAATTGGAGAGGAAACAGCTCCATGGAATAGGTGTTAGTCTGGAGAACACCAAAAGCAAGGGAAGTAAAACAGGAATTGGGATGGATTGTTCTGTAGGATGACAACACAAAACCAACAATAGCAGGTGCGTCATGTCCGCAGTGGAAGATCCTAGGATAGCAGTGGTAAAGCCAGGAGGCACGTGAACCCCATTTCTCAGTGCCCTTCCTCCTCTGTTGGGGGAGCCCCATCATGTTTAAAAGAAGCACTTTGATTCCACTGAGAGGAAAACTTTCTTTCCCAATGGGTAACACAGGGATAAAATAACCCCTGGCAGTGATGCAGGCTCCACGTCAGTTTCAGGTCTTCATGAATGGTTGTTGGTTAATATATGGAGGAAAGAGGACAAGTTTAGTCCTCCTTAAGGTTTATATCAATGAGGACAGACTTGTCTTCCCCTAAAAGTTCCCAGGTGCTGGGAAGTTGAATTTTAGGGGTTGGACAGCTTCAATAAATACTGTTGGGAAAACTGGATCTCCAATGCCAGTGTTGTGATGCAGTAAGTTAAGCCACTCCTCGGAATGCCAGCATCCCATGTTACAGTGCCGGTTTGAGGCCTGGCTCTCTTGCTTCTGATCCAGCTTCTTGCTAATGAACCTGAGAAGACAGTGGAAGATGGCCCAAGTACTTGGACCCCTGCCACATATGTGAGAGATCCAGATGTAGATCCTGGCTCCTGGCTTTGGCCTGGCCCAACCCTGACTGTTGTGGGCATTTGGAGAGCAAACCATAGGATAGAAGATATCTCTTTTTGATCTGAAACTGTAAATTCCTACAAAAAATCAGGAAAACCTCCTTGAAGTGAGTCAGCCATATTTCCTTGGGTGTGACATCAAAAGCAAAGAAAACAAAAGCAAAAATAGACAAGTGCAATGACATTGAACTGAAAAGCTTCTGCACAGAACAGCAAAGAACAGAATGAGAAGAAAACTACAGAATGGGAAATGACATTTGCAAAGTGCATACTGATAAGGGGATACCAGCCCCAAATAGGAGGAACTCCTTTAACGCAATAGGAGAACAAAAAATTACAAATGAGCTAAATATTTGAATAAACGTTTTTATGAAGAAGTCATAAGAAAGCCTACACGTAAATAAAAAGATGCTCAATATCACTAATCCCCAGACAAATGCAAATTAAAACTACAGTGAGATATCTACTCACACCTGTGAGGATGGCTGCTATTGAAAAAATAAAGGATAAAAAAATCTCATTGAGGATGTGGAGAAATTTGTTGGTAAGTTCCACTGTTCAAAATGACAACTTGAAGAAAGTACTGCCATATAGTCCAGCAGTCCTGCTTAAGGATGTTATCCAAAATAATTCTGTCTAAGTCTAAAGAGGTAGGTATTAGTACACCAAGGATGATTGCGGCACCAATCACGAGAGCCAAGATGAAGAAGCAATGCGTAAAGAAAACATGGTGCCTACAAACAATGGAACAGTAGGCAGCCTGGAAGAGGGAGGAAATGCAGCCAGGTGTTGCAATGTGGGGGAAACTTGAGGACATTATGCAAAGTGAAAGATGCCCGGCGTAGAAGGACCAACACTGTCAGATGCTGTGTACAGGAGGGCTCTGAAGGAGCCCAGCACATTGAAGCAGAGGAGCAAAGTGGTGGCCAGTGGTGGGAGGAAGGGGAAAAGAGCAGTCATTTATGAGTTCAGCAATGGGTCTAAAATCCCAGTTATGCATGTGATTAAGTTTTAGCTGTTTACTAAACCACACTGAGCCTAGAGTTAATAAGCCTGTTCTGTACACTTAAAATTTGGTCAATGGGTAGATCTTATCATGCTAAGATTCTTACCAAATTAAAAAAAAAATAGAGGCTTAGGGCAGTGTGTTTCCCACAGCAGTGAACACCGGAGGTGGAGGGCCCACCTGCATACTGAAAGGCTTGGATTCCAGCCTTAGCTTTGCTCCTGATTCCGCCTTCTTGCCAATGCGTGCCATGGGAGGCAGCGGTGAGGGCCCAAGTACTTGGGTCCCTGACACCCACATGGGAAACCCGAATTGAGTTCTGGATTCCGGCTTTGGTTTGGTTGTTTCAGGCATTTGGGAATGAATCAGCTGTGTGTGTCTCTCTGTCTCTCTGCCATTTGACTAAAATGAAAACAAACCGTAGTCTCTGGAGCCTGGGGACACTGTTTTATTCTTAAGGAAACTGAAAGTAAATCCCTTAATGAGAGCAGCCAGGCCTCCCACTGGCTCTGCTAATCAGTTCCTGTGACACCTTAACAACCAAAGCCCCACCTGCCATTCTCCCAACACTCCCTGTGTGTGCCAAGCTCTGCGCTTGGCACCCGGTGGGCACAACTCCCATCATTTCAAAATTGATCCTGGGAGGCAGAGGCGTGATGAGAGTTCTATTTTTCAAATTGAAAGAAGTCAAGTTGGCAAGCTAGGGCGTGACAGCAAACTGTCCACACTGCCCACTCCCCCTTCCCCCTCCTTTCGCAAAGTGCCTGATTGCACCATCACCATTGAAGCAAGCCTGGTACCAGCTCCCTCCCTGAAAGTTCTCCTTGGGGTGATAAAGAGAGGGAGGTTCAGTCTCCCCCACCACCCCCGGCTGAGCCCGCAGCCTGGCCAGCT
Organism: Lepus europaeus; assembly: GCF_033115175.1. NCBI lineage: Eukaryota > Metazoa > Chordata > Mammalia > Lagomorpha > Leporidae > Lepus > Lepus europaeus. The sequence continues at coordinate 48,159,609 of NC_084835.1, forward strand.
TCTCCTTTGTCAAGTAGCATCACACGGAAAGTATGAGGTGTTGTCACAGGAATAATTGGCCACTGGAGAAGGAAGGGGGATGTTTGTTGGCTCATCTTGGACAGGACAGGATCATCTGGGTCCTCCGGGGGACACTTCACCAGGAAGTGTCTTTGGTTCATTTTCTATTTCAGAAAGATGACTGCTAAAATTATCTGGGCTAGGAATGTGACAGAATTCTGGCCCCTGAGCACTTGGTATGGAAATAAACAGCAGAGCCGCTTATCTCTATTCTTCAAGTTTAAATAAAACCGTATGAAGAGCTCAGCTGGCTCCCTCGCCCACCCCCACCTCTTATGAAAGACCCAGGATTCTTGGAACATCTATTACAACAGAGCTTTCTCCCCCTCCTTCCTTCTCCCCCCACTGAGAAAGGCCCTGGTCATTGCAGCTGTGTGGGAGTCAGCCAGCACCTCCAGCTCTTCCCCAAGTGCCCGGAGGCCAAGAAACCCCACACCCATTTCCACCAGCGCACGCGCGTTCGCGCGCGCACACACACACACACACGCACACCTTCTGACATTTCAGAAGTGTGTCCATTTTCAGAAATGTAACGGGGACCATTAGGATTCGTTTGCGCTTTGCTCATCAAAGTTGTATTTTGCAAGAGTTGGTTGATGTCAGTCCCCTTCCACTCTCTCTGAATCTTTTATCTCAGCACCAGGAAGTTACACGCTGCCAGCCCACTGCGAACTGTAACCACAGAAAGTTGGAGATGGGTTCAAAGCTCAGGATCCTTGAGCCTCGGAGAGGTTTTAACCTTGGCAGTGGGGTGTTCCCCGCTCATCGCGGGTGGCCGTGGTCTGGGTGACGTGGCTGGTGGGTGGCTCTTGCAGTCTGAGGTATGAGTGAGGGACGCAGCCCTGCCCCCAGAGGTGCTGTGCAGGGGGACTTGGTTTCATTTTCCACACAAATGCCGGAGTGGAATGAATTGCTCTGCTGCCTCTCACTGGCTTCAGACAGACAAGGTTCGCCATGAGCTCCGTCTCACAGGGAAAAAAAGAGCTAACCCAGGCTGAGGGATGGGGAAACTTTTTTCTGCCAAGGGCCCTTTAGATATTTATAACAACATTCCCATGCCATTCAAAATTATCTACTTAAAAAGGAGCCTGTTATAGCTTTATTGAATTGTGAGCTTTGGCCTGGCGGGGACAGACCCAAGGATTTCGGGAGCCTTGTTCTGTTCCCCACCCCTACAAGCTCAAAATCTCCTTCTTGGTTCTTTCTCCTTAATTTCATGTCTTTCCATCAAGCCTCTCTCACTCCTCAGTCTTTATTCTTCCCTGATGTAGAACAGTCTGGATTCCCTGCGCTCATATGGTGGATTTTGTCTTCTTAATTTTTTTTTTTTATACATGATCCCCCTCTTCATGGCCTCACCTCCTCAAGCCATCTTGAGAACATGTGGATATTCCTCGAGTTACTTCTCGGGTACCAGCTTTTGTTACTATCACCTATTAAAAGGACATCAGTCTCCCAGGGAGCTTCAGAAAGCTTGCGGGGGATCCGGTGTTGTGGTGCAGGGGGTTGAGCCGTCACTTACAATGCTAGCATCCTACTTCAGAGAGTCAGTTCAAGCTCTGGCTATTCTGCTTCTGATCCAGCTCCCTGCTAATGCATGTGAGGAAGCAGTGGGTGATGGCTCAAGTGCTTGGGCTCCAGCCACCCATGTGGGAAACCCAGATGCAGTTGCTGGCTCCTGGCTTTTGCCTGGTGTAGCCTTGGCTGGTGCAGCCATATGGAGGAATGAACCAGAGAATAGATGAATCTGTCTCTGTCACTCTGCCTTACAAATAAATAATTTATTTGAAAAGGCAGAGTTACAGAGAGGCAGAGGTAGAGAGAGAGAGAGGGAGAGGGAGAGAGAGAGAGAGAGAGAGAGAGAGAAGTCTTCCATCCACTTGTTCACTTTCCCTAGATGGCCACAACGGCTGGAGCTGTGCCAATCTGAAGCCAGGAGCCAGAAGCCAGGAGCCAGGAACTTCTTCTGGGTCTCCCATGTGGGTGCAGGGGCCCAAGAACTTGGGCTATCTTCTGCTGCTTTCCAAGGCCATAGCAGAGAGCTGGATCAGAAGAGGAACAGCCAGGACTAGAACCGGTGCCCATATGGGATGCCAGCATGGCAGGTGGTGGTTTTACCTGCTATGCCATCATGCTGGCTCCATAAATAAATAAATAAATCTTAAAGAAAAGATTATGAAAATGGAATTAAAATATAAATTTATTTGGGTGCAAAAAATTTTGAAATCTGTGCATACACGAGGTCTTTAAAAATTCACTGAAATGTGTGTTATGATTTATGTAAGGATTTCATTTTTTGGCAGCAAAATCAACAAAAATTTAATTTGCCATAATCTTTTTGAAATACCTTTATGTGTTGATATCTCTATCATCCATATCTGTATCTACATGCTTTTAAAATTTATTTATTTGAGAAAAAGAGAAAATGTGTGTGTGTGTGTGTGTGTGTGAGAGAGAGAGAGAGAGACAGACAGACAGACAAAGAGAGAGAGAGAAAGAATGCAGAGAATGTTCCCCTCTCTACTGGTTCCTGTCCTAAATGTTCACAATGTCTAAAGCTGCTCCAAGCTGCAGCCCAAAGTCAGGAGCTCAATCCAAGCCTCCCACAGGGGCAGCAGAGACCCAAGAGCTTGAGCTGCCCCCTCAAGACCCACAGTAGCCGGAAGCTGGATTCGAAACTGGAGCTGGGAATTAAACCCAGACACCTTAGCATGAAATGCGGGCATCCTAACCAGCATCCTAATAGCTAGGCCAAATGCCCATCCCTGTATCTCTCTATCTCTATCTCTATCTCTATCTCTATCTCCATCTCCATCTCCATCTCCATCTCCATCTCCATCTCCATCTCTATCTCTCTAATCTATATCTATCTTTTTGGGCTCCACTGGGAAGAGCTCATCACTCCTGTTTGTTTCACTTCCATGCTTTATGCTTTGGTCTCTGATAGAACATTTCCAAGTGACCATAAACTTCTCTGAGTTTGATCAGTCCTATAGGCCAGTGCCATCCCGTGGAACTTTCTGTAATGATGGAAATGTCTGCAACCGCATTATCCAATATGTGACTGCTGAGCACTTTAAAAGTGGCCAGTGCCTTTGAGGAACTAAATTTTTAGTTTATTGGAATTTTATTCTATTTATTTTTAAATATCAATTTTTGTTTATTTGAAAGACAGCATGAGAGAGACAAAGAGGGAGAGATGGAGCAAAATCTTTCATCTTTCATCTGCTGGTTCACTCCCTAAATGACTGCAATAGCTGGGGCTGGGCCAGACCAAAGCCAGGAGGCTGGAACTCCAACAAGGTCTCCCATGTGGGGTTACTTGGGCCATCTTCTGCTGCTTTCCCAGGCAGATCAGTGGTGAGCTAGATTGGAAGTGGAGAAGCCAGGACTTCAACAGTTGCTCTCATCTCTGATATCAGTGTCCCAGGTGGTGGCTTAATCCACTGGGCCACAACCCAGCCCCTTCTAAAATTTTAACTGCTTAATTTCATTAATTTCAATTTAAATAGCCGCTCGTGACTAGTATGGGAAAGCACAGCTCTCAGTTGCCCCATCAGGCACGTATTCCTTGTGTTTGGTGCAATGCCTGGCACATAGTAGGGGCTCAGTAAATAGTTAGTGAATTCCACCGCTGTGTATACTTATGATAATAAGTATAGCTGTTACTAACTCCCGTCCTTTCATTTTTAGATGTAAAGCAGAGCGAAATGACGCAACAACAGAACGTAGCTCAGGGAAGTGAAGTGATGGAGCCAGGATGTGAGCCTCAGTCTGCTCAGAATCAATACGCTGGCCCTTGTGTTTTCACTGACAGTGCTTCCGTACCTGGGAGTAAATTTGTGTGTTAAGTGGTTGCACATGCCGGATCGGAGGAGGCCATGTTTTACAGAACAGCTAATTGTCTCCATACAATTAGACTTGCTTGTATAGAAATAGAAAGAGAAGAAGAAAAAAAAAAAAAAAAAAAAGGAGAGTAAAGTTGGCACACTGCTTTTGGGTCTTTAGTATTGTATGGGCATTAAAGGAAATATTGGCTAAATAGATTGCTTTTAAAAGTGAAGGAGTGTACTATAAAAGAAAGGTTACTACAGCCAGCAAATTGGGCAGTAATTTGCGATTGTCAATTTATAAACGTTGATAGTCTTAGAGATTGACCAGCGAAGTCTCCGATGGTGGAGGTGATGCTGCCATCTCCTGGTGCTCACTCACAGCTAACTGGTATTTGAGACGGAAACGTTTGCAGCAGCAGTGTGTAATAGGGGTTACTGGTCCTTTTAATGTATCATTATGCAACTCCACATATGAAAAATAGTTCCAAAATCATTCTGAATTTGAGAACACATTACATGCTTCAAAATTTCCTTCTCTGAAAGTCAATATATGACCATCTGGAGTTTTTCAACTCGTTCTCCTCCTCTTCCTCATTTAGCTGGACTGTCTGCGGAAAGCAATCTGATAACATTTCTAGCTGGCTTTCCACTGCGTCACCGTCTGTCTCCTGACAAGTGATTGCATCAGGCTGCAGTGTGATGGGATTGCACACAAGCACATTCCTGGTCAGGTCTGGTACAGTCTTTCCTCTTTGAATCAAGCTTATTTCTACATCTCTGGGCAAGGCTGTATCTATGGATTGGGCCAATCTTTGAGATTTTGTGACTTCATGTCTTAGATATTTTCAGTATAAAGAAATTTACAGTCAGAATCAACTGGGATTGGGAAACCACTATAATCTACCAGGACTCAGAGGTTTTGCTGTCCTCTTGCTCAGTCATGAGTACTCAGAAGGCAATTTGAGATATAGGATTTTGATATTCTGTTAGTTGGGTGAAAGGTCTAGACTTCAGTGATTTTACATTGAGAGTTATATTAGATATCCCTCAGACTAAGGAAGCAATATGGACCTTGAGAAGTAGGTGAAGAAGAGGAGAGAAGCATTTGTATGGTCCTTGGTCCGTTGATATGTATACAGATATTGAGCTTCTACAGACTTTTAGCTAACAGCTGGTCGGAAGTTCACCCCATCATCAGCTCCCCCACCGCCTGCAGGACCCCTCTGCTTCAGTGGGTCATTGTTCAGCCTCAAGCACTGAATCAGTCTTTGATCTATGCAACACCTTGCATCAATCCTACAAGAGACGAATTACATTGACATATATTCATTCATTCACTCATGGGTTCAACTATTCAACAAACATTTTTTGAGCACATACTTTACAATGTATTGCTAGGAGCATAAAACAGGATGAGAAATGGCCCTGACTTCAAGGGATCTTGTATAAATCTCACATCTTTAAGGAAACTTTACCTTGTGGCAGTTACCAGCTGAAGATTTATAACTACTATCTTATTATTTGTTCAACAATACAAGTGTCTTCAAAAAGTTCATGGAAGTTGCATATTATAACAACTATACATGGATTTCAATTTTTGCACCTATTTTTAGTTTATTTAACTCATGCTAGCCTGCTATAGTGGTTCTTAACATGATCTAGTGTGAGGTATTAAGACGCATAAGACATCAGTTTGAGAGGAGGCCCTATCAGAGCAAGTTGGGTATTGCTAAAATTGAAGCAAGAAGAAACATTAAATTTATGATGAAGCTGTGTAGAAGAATGGTGAAATCACTGATGCTTTATGAAAAATTTATAGGAGCAAACTCTAAAGAAATCAGGAATTTTCAAATGGGTACTCACTTTAAGAAGGGACAAGACAATGTTGTAGACGAAGCCCACAATGGCAGATCATTCATATCAGTTTTCAAAGTAAAAATTAACCTTGTCCAGACCCTAACTGAAGAAGACCTCTGATTAACAGCAGAAACAATAGTGAACACCACAGTCATCTCAATTGGCTTGATTCACACAATTCTGTCCAAAAAATCAAAATGGAACAGAGTTTCTGCTCAAGGGATATTAAAATGTTTCTACCCACATCAGCTGCAGATGATAGAGTTTTGGTTGGAGGTTTTAAATAAGTGGAACCAGGGCTGGTGCTGTGGCACAGTAGGTTAATCCTCAGCTTGCAGCACCGGCATCCCGTATGGGTGCCAGTTCTAGTCCCGGTTGTTCCACTTCCAATCCAGCTCTTTGCTGTGGCCTGAGAAGGCAGTGGAAGATGGCTCAAGCACATGCATAGGAGACCTGGAGGAAGCTCCTGGTTCCTAGCTTCGGATCGGCTCAGCTCCAGGAGTGAACAAGCGGATGGAAGACCTTTCTCTCTCTCTCTCCATCTCACTGTCTGTAACTCTACCTCTCAAATAAATAAATAAAATCTTTTGAAAAAAGTAAGTAGAACCAAGATACTGAAGCATTTTTTCTTCAAAGAATTGTAACAGGAGACGAGATATAAGCCAAAGCAATCCTGAAGACAAAGCATAATCAAAGTGATGGCTACCAAGAGGGAAAGTAGCCCAGTTCAAATCAAAGTGGACTGATCAAGAGAAAAGATCATGGCAAATGCCTTTGGGACATTCAAGACCTTTTTCTTGTTAACTTTCTGAATGGCCAAAAAAGAATCTGTTTATTGTAAGAGTTTAATTTTAAAATTCTTAATTTTTATTTAGCTCATCAAAGTTTTATCAGAAAAAATACTTGAGAAAGCTTCACCAGAGAGTCCTTCTCCACCAAAATAATGATCCTCCTCATTCCTCTTAACAAGCAAGGATAATTATTTTTCAGAACTTTTGATGGAAAATCATTAGCATCCATCTTACAATGTTGATTTGGCTCCTTTTGTTTCCTAATCTTAGAAATCTTTAACAGGCACCCATTTTTCTTCAGTTAATAATATTCAAACAAACAAACAAGCCACACAATGATGTGGTTGAGTCCCTAGGGCCCTCAGTTATTTTAAGAATTGACAAAATTGTTGGTGTCATTGTTTAGAATAAAGTATCTTGAATTTAATGGAGCTTATGTAAAAAATAAATTTATAAAAAAAGAAAATAAATTTATATGTCTATTTTTTTACCTTCCAACTCCATTTTTCCCCTTCAAAACCTTTTGAAGTCCCCTCATACTTGCTCATGGTCCTGCTGTGTATTGGGCATTGTGCTGAGGATGAAGATGAAATGGTATCAAGCTAGATTTGATTCTTGGTCTCACAGGTAGTGTTGTCCCTTACGTAAGGCAAGTTAGCAAGCAATCACAACATGCTGTGTTCAATTTTGGTAATTCATTTTGATCACTCAACATTCCATTTACTTTCTACACTGAGCTTCTCTTTTCCTTATCAGTGGTAAGATCGGGCAAAGACCTACTCAATTATAAAAACTAGCAACACTGGGCGTTTTCTCCTAGCACCCCTTGCAGCTATGTTACTGGCCAGTGACATACGTTTTGCCACTCAGGAAATCCTTTGCTAGACATTGAGTAGGGTTCTGGTTCCCCAAGGAAGAGACCACTTTCTTTCTTTAATGGTGGCTGTGACAGGGGTGGTAGTTTCCTCATCAAAATTTCTCAGAAGTGTTGTTTTGGATATTTTTTTCTGGTATTGTATACAGACTTCCCAGGGAAGCTGCAGGCCCTCATTACTGTTTTAATAACTGCCTTTCTTTATTATTTGAAATTTTATTTATTTATTTAAATATTAAAGAAAGAGAGAGTGAGAGAGAGAGCAAGAGAGAGAGAAGGACAGAGAAGGGGTGAGGAGAATCTTCCACCTGCTGGTTCACTTGGTCAATGCCTGTAATAACCAGGGCTGGTCCAGACCAAAATCAGGAAACTGGAACTCCATCTGGGTCTCTCAGGTGGGTGATAGGAATTCATGTACTTGAGTGATCACCTGCTGCCTCCCAAGGTATGCATTAGAAGGGAGCTGGACCAGAGGCAGAGGGAAGACTCAAACCATGCACTTTGATATTGGATGTAGACATCCCATCCCCAGGTGGTGTCTTAATTGATATGCCACAGTGCCTGATCCATAACTCCATTCTTTTTTGATCAGCCTGAGTTACCAGGAATCTGATGTGATCCACCGTGGCATGGGAAGGACAGGGTAACATCAGGCTACAGCAATCTCTGCCTTCTTAGGGAAGTGGCCTCAACACTTCAATCTTAAGGACAAGGAATTACCCAGGTTAAGGTATTGGAGGATGGGGCTTGAGAAAGCATCCCAGGCAGAGGGAGCTGCACATTTGAAAGCTCATGCCAATCCTCAGAAAGGTGAGAATTCTTAGGCCTATTTTTACATATGAGGAAACGGACGCTTGGTGGTAGCAAGCCCAGGTGGGATTGCCACTGAGGCTCTTTTCTAATCAAGACCTGGAAATTCATTTATCCTCATGGTCTCTAGTCCTATTTTTGGAAAACTCTTTATTTTGAAGTGTACATATGTAGAAAGTGCTTAACATATAAATGTAAAGCACAGGAATTGTATTAATAGGAGAGAATTCATTTAACTCTGAGATTAAAGATATATATCACTGTGGGCAATCCAGAAAATTTTCTGTAGTCCTCTGACAATCAATCTTCTTCCCACCTCCTCAGTAGTAACCACAGTCCTAATTTCCTGCACTATAGTTTTGCTGTATTTGGTTTTGAACTTTGCATAAAAAGAACAATAATGTAATGTTCTCTTGAGTCTGGCTTCTTTAGCTCAATCTTAAATTTATAAGAATCATGTATTTTTCATGTAGCTTAGTTATTATATAGCTATTTAGTATTAATTATATAGATGTATTTATCTCTTTTTTTAAAGATTTATTTATTTGGCCCTAAACAGCACTCTGGCCTCAGAATCAGCCCTTAAGGCATTCAGATCTGGCTAAAAAGCCCATGAGAGTATTTCAGGCATGGAAAGCCAATACACTGTGGCAAAAAATGACCTAAATGGAAGATCTCTATGAACGAGATCCCGGTGGAAAGAAAGGGCCATCAATGAAGGAGGCAACTTTCTCTGAAGGGAGGAGAGAACTTCCCCTTTGACTATGGCCTTGTCTAAATAAGATCTGAGTTTGTGGACTCAGAAGGCTTCCATAGCCTTGGCAGCTCATGACAAGAGCCTTGGGTGATTACTGACATCATAAATAAGAGTGTCCATTGTTAAATCAACAACAGGAGTCACTGTGCTCTTACTCCCCATGTAGGACCTCTGTCCTTAATGTGTTGTACTATGAGAATTAGCAGTAAAACTAGTCTTCAAACAATACTTTATACTTTGTGTGTCTGTGTGGGTGCAAACTGTTGAAATCATTACTTAGTATAGAGCTGATCTTCTGTATATAAAGATAATTAAAAATGAATCTTAATGAAGAATGGGATGGGAGAGGGAGTAAGAGATGGGATGGTTTGTAGGTGGGAGGGTGGCTATGGGGGGAAGAACCACTATAATCCAAAAGTTGTACTTTCAAAATTTATATTTATTAAATAAAAGCTTTCTACAAAAAAGATTTATTTATTTGAAAGGCAGAATTATAGAGAGGCAGAGGGATAGATCTTCCATCTACTTGTTTACTCCCCAAATGGCCATAACAGCTGGAGTTGCACTGATCTGAAGCCAGTAGCCAGGAGCTTCCGCCAGGTCTCCCACACAGGTGCAGGGACTCAAGGACTTAGGCCTTCTTCTACTGATTTCCCAGGCTATAACAGAGAGCAGGATTGGCAGTGGAGCAGCCAAGACTTGAACTGGCACCCATATGAGATCTGGCCCTGCAGGCAGAGGCTTTACTCGCTATGCCACAACACTGGCCCCTATTTATGTCTTTTATAGCTGATGAACATTTGGTTATTTTCAGTGTATGGCAATTACAAGTTTTATTGCTAAGGAGATTCCCATACATTTCCTTGCTGTATGTATGAACAAACACACTGGGCATACCCAAGAGTGGAATTGCTAGGTCATAGATCATTTGCAAGCTCAACTTTGGCAGATAGTGCCAAACAGTTTTCCATAATTACCATGCCATTTAGGTTTCCACCTACAGTTTATAAAAATTCCAATTTTCCTACATACTTTGCACCATTTGATATGGTGACTCTAACTTTAGCCATTTGGGTCAGTGTAGTCTTATTCCATTGTGATTTTAATTTACATTTCCTTGATGACTCACGATGTTAAGCAACTTTTCATATATTCATTGGCACTTTCTCGTGTTCTGGTTATCAGATGGCCACTTCTTGGCATTCATATTAGGGGAAGTGTGCTAAGGATGAATGCATATGGTTACCAAAGATAGTTATTTTTCAACTCTCCAACTTCACCGCTTTCATTATTTCTGCTAACAGAGACACTTCCTAGATTTGTGGGGCTCTGTTCTTTCTCACAAAGTGCTTTCCTTGGAAGAAACTTTCTGTATGTGAAGTTGATTCAGCAAATGCAGAAAATTGAGGACAGATTGGGAGGAAATCCTCTGAAGGATTTGGCTGCTCATTAACGGTGTCTTGGTGGCTTTTTGGTGAACATTGACCTGGACAATATTTGTATTTTCCCATACAATTCTGGGTAAACATTTCAATGGACACGTTGCTATGAATTTACGATGCTCTTTGAGGGTTTATGTTAGTTCTGTAATAAAAATTCTGGCATATGCAGACTTATGTCTGGCTCCCACACATTTAAGGCTAGAAAGAGTATAGCGGGGCTGGCGCTCTGGTGCAGCGGGTTAACGCCTTGGCCTGAAGTGCCGGCATGAGCACCGGTTTGAGACCTGGCTGCTCCATTTCCAATCCAGCTCTCTGGTATGGCCTGGGAGAGCAGTAGAAAGTGGCCCAGGTCTTTGGGCCCCTAAATCTGCGTGGGAGACCTGGAAGAAGCTCCTGGCTCCTGGCTTCGGATCGACGCAGCTCTGGCTGTTTCGGCCAATTGGGGAATGAACCAGCAGATGGAAGACCTCTCTCTCTCTCTCTCTCTCTCTCTCTGCCTCTTCTCTCTGTGTAATTCTGACTTTCAAATAAATAAATAAATCTTAAAAAAAGAAAGAGTATAGCTACATTTTCTTAAAGGCAGTGTATTCATGTCTCCAAAGATAAAAGTCACCTTTGATTAAAGGTTTGTTCTGAAAATATTTTTGGCAATGTAGTCCCAAGTTCCATTCTCTACTGAATTCTGTTTTGTCTGTTGTTTTGACAAACTCACTTTGTCAGGGACAAGGGATCATTGCAGGCCTTTCTGCTTTAATTTCATGATTTTATGATCAGAAATAAGAAGACAATTGCAACCAACGAAAGCCAAATCCACTCAGCATACAGACAGAGTTACAAATGTACAACAGCAACCAAGAAAAGACACACTTTTGGTTTTTGCCAGAGGTTGATTGGGTTTAGAATGTTCCTGGCGCTTTGAGCTCAAAACTCTTACTGCTGTATCCTTACACCACACCAAACTGATCAGATTCCAGCTTATTGTACCAATGTCACAATGTGTGCAGTCCCCAAAAGATAAGGATGTTAACTATCCACAGCTCTTTGAACAAAGCTGCTTTGTATTAGCCAAGGTTTTGGTTTTAAACAACGGGCCCTGACTACACTTATCTTAAGGAAACACAGATCTATCTAGAGAATATCAGGGGTTTATAGACTCAGTGTGGGGGGGGACTATGGAAAATGGGCCAGGATCCAGAGAGCTGCAAAGGGTTGGCCGTGAGGAGCACATCAATGGTCCCACGGCAGGAAGACTACCTGGCAGGATGCTGGATCCATCAAAGTGTCTCTCCTGGGAGAGGACACGGGTCTTTGTTGGAGCTGATTGATCTCAAGGCAGCACCTGTGTGAGTAGATCCTTCTTGATTCCTCCTGTGCAAGGGCTGGAGTTGCCCTCATCCTTCTCCTTCCCTGGGCGGTGCTGTTCGGCTCCCCTGTGGAGTCAATGTATCATCCAGTGTTCCTCCAATGAATGACATCTATGGCTGTTGACCAGTTTTCTTTTTCTTCTGATCCAAGAACTCTAATAGAGACACTAGTGATGACTGATGTGGTCCAGGGTTGTGTTCTGCCATTGAAAGAGAGAGAAAGCACCTTCAGCCAGAAGGAAGGCCAGAAGGTTCAGGCAGTTCAGAGAGAGAGGTGCTCAACAGCCCGTTGCACATTTTTACTGTGTGATTCACTCCTTGCAATGATATATGGAGCTTCTGGAGAGCAGAGGGCTCAGGGCATGGTGGACCCACTAAAGGTGTTTACTGGGGCTGGCGCTAGGGTGTAGCTGATAAAGTTGCTGCCTGCAGTGCCAGCAACCATATGGGCACCGGTTCAAATCCTGGTTGTTCCACTTTCAATCCTGCTCTCTGCTATGGCCAGGGAAACAGTGTAAGATGACCTAAGTCCTTGGGCCTCTGCACCAGCATGGGAAACCTGGAAGAAACTCCTGACTCCTCGCTTTAGATTGGCACGGCTTTGGCTGTTTTGGCCAACTGGGGAGTGAACCAGTGGATGGAAGACCTCTCTCTCTCTCTCTCTCTCTCTGCCTCTGCCTCTCTGTAACTCTGCCTTTCAAATAAATAAATCTTAAAAAAAAAGTTGTTTGCTGAGTTAAGTAATAATTTGACCATTGGTTTTGAAGCTCAAGTCTTGCAGTCCTAAGGGTTATCAGGAAGTGTGAGAAAGGGTGTACTGGGAGACAGCAAAGAAAGAGAATCCTCTGCCTCTTCGTTTATTCAGAGCGATTGTGCTATTATCTGTTTTATATTCTAGGATTCTGTTTCAGAGTCGTTTTTCAAGATGGGCTGGGCTATTCTTGCCCATTCTACTTCAGTTGTTATTGCACCTACAGAAAGGAACCCAATGCTTACTGCACTTCTACTGCAGTGCAAGCGACAAGCTATGCCTTGCACCTGTTTTTCCCTATAATCACTGAGATAAAGTCATCTGTTGGCCAATCATTCATTTATCACACTTAGCAACACTCTTTTCCATTTTCTTTATTGTAATCATGCTGTGAGTTGTCTATTTTAATAGCTTCTCAACAGGTTGGAGTTAGGTTGGGCTGATCCTCATGACTCTTTGCTTTTTAAACAACAACAACAAAAAAAAACTCTGTAAGCTTTGCTCTTATCTTTATCATTTCCTTCCTGCTGTTTATTGGAGTTTATGCTGGATTTCTTTTTTTGCATCTTTGTGGGCTGAACACGTAGCTCATTGGCTTTCAATTTTTCTTTTGTTTAAAAAAGTTTCAGGGGCCCCTGCTGTGGCTCACTTGGTTAATTCTCCGCCTGTAGCGCCAGCATCCCATATAGGCACTGGGTTCTAGTCCCGGTTGCTCCTCTTCCAGTCCAGCTCTCTGCTGTGGCCCGGGAGGGCAGTGGAGGATGGCCCAAGTGCTTGGGCCCCTGCATCCACATGGGAGACCAGGAGGAAGCACCTGGCTCCTGGCTCCGGATCGGCACAGCACGCCGGTCGTAGAAGTCATTTGGGGGGGCGAACCGACAGAAGGAAGACCTTTCTCTCTGTCTCTCTCTCTCTCTCTCTCTCTCTTTCTCTAACTCTACCTGTCAAATAAAAAAAATAAAAAAGTTTTGAAGCCTGTTTATTTGGTCATTAGAGAAGCAGAGAATCAGAGCGAGAGCGAGAGAGAGCGAGCACTCCCATTTGTTGATTCACTCACCAAAATGCCCACAGTGGCTGGGGCTGGTCCAGGCTGAAGCTGGGAGCTGCGAACTCAATCCAAGCCTCCCACATGGATGTCAGGAATTCAATTTCTTAAGTCATCACCACTGCCCACCTGGGTGCACAATAGCAGGAAGCTGGAATTGAGAATGGAACTGAGACTTGAACCCAGACAGTCTGGTATGAGTGCCAACGTCAATCACCAGGCCAAATGCCCACCCTCACTTCATTTGATAAATGCTTTTTTAGGATGATGCATTCTGCTTCCTGTGCTGCTTCTGCTTTTATACACATGGGATTTCTTTGGTCAGTCACTTCTATCGACTGAAGCAGACTTTTAAAATTTCTAGATGTCGGGCCGATGCCATAGCTCACTTGGCTAATCCTCCACCTGTGGCGCCGGCATCCCATGTGGGCACTGGTTTCTAGTCTTGGTTGCTTCACTTCCAGTCCAGCTCTCTGCTGTGGCCCAGGAGGGCAGTGGAGGATGTGGGCCCTGCACCCACAGGGGATACCAAGAGAAGCACCTGGCTCCTGGCTTTGGATCAGCGCAGCGCTTGCTCTAGCAGCCATTTGGGGAGTGAACCAACGGAAGGAAGACCTTTCTCTCTCTCTCTCTCTCTCTCTCACTATCTATAACTCTGTCAAATAATAAATAAATTTCTAGATGACTGTGTTTGGAAGGATGATTCTATTCTTATGTGGACCTCTGATTTTATAATACTCTTTTTTTTTTTAAAAAAGATTTATTTATTTTATTTGAAAGGCAGAGTTACAGAGAGACTGAGGCAGGGAGAGAGAGAGAGAGAGAGAGAGAGAGAGAGAGAGAGAGAGAAGTGTGTAGCAGCCAGGACTCGAACTGGCACCCATATGGGCGGCTTTCCCTGCTATGCCACAGCGCCGGCTCCTATTACACTCTCTTGCCAGAGAACAGAGTCTTGGTGGAAGATTTTCTGAGGCAGGTGTGGTAAATCCCCTCAATGACTATAGACTACATAAGTACTCTTGTTTTCTGTCAATTTTTTTTTGACAGGCAGAGTTAGACAGTGAGAGAGAGAGACAGAGAGAAAGGTCTTCCTTTCCATTGGTTCACCTCCCAAATGGCTGCTACGGCCAGCACGCTGTGCCAATCCAAAGCCAGGAGCCAGGTGCCTCCTCTCCCATGTAGGTGCAGGCCCAAGGACTTGGATCATCCTCCACTGCCCTCCTGGGCCACAGCAGAGAGCTGGACTGGAAGAGGAGCAACTGGCACAGAATCCAGCGCCCCAACTGGGACTAGAACCCAGGGTGCCAGTGCCGCAGGCGGAGGATTAGCCAAGTGAGCCTCGGCGCCAACCTTCTGTCAATATTTGATTTATACACTCTGAAATTCTGTTAGGCACATCCTGGTTCTGAATAGCTACCTCTTCCTTTTATTGTTATTTACGATCATATTGCTTCTTACTGATTCTTTTAATCTTATTTATATGTTTTATTTATTTATTTATTTATTTATTTATTTATTTTTTGACAGGCAGAGTGGACAGTGAGAGAGAGAGACATAGAAAAAAGTCTTCCTTTTTCCATTGGTTCACCCCCAATGGCCGCTGCAGCCGGTGCACTGTGCTGATCCGAAGGCAGGAGCCAGGTGCTTCTCCTGGTCTCCCATGTGGGTGCAGGGCCCAAGCACTTGGGCCATCCTCCACTGCACTCCTGGGCCACAGCAGAGAGCTGGCCTGGAAGAGGAGCAATTGGGACAAAATCCGGTGCCCTGACCAGGACTAGTACCCGGAGTGCCGGCGCCGCAGGTGGAGGATTAGCCTATTGAGCTGTGGCACCGGCCTATTTATATATTCTATGATATTCATGTTTTCTGCAAGAGTTTTGTTTAGGTTACCGTTGGCTGTGCATTTTTTCTTTTTTAAAAATTTATACAAATTTTATGTATTTCACATATAGAGTTTTAAGAGCATAATGATACTTCCCATCCTCCCCTTCGTCCCTCCCTCACTGCCATCCTCTCCCTTCTGCCTCCTTTTTAATTTTTCTTTTACATTGGCATACATTCAATTTTCTTGATAATCACAAGCTTAACCCTCTACCAAAGAAAGAATTCAACAAGCAGTCAGTAGAAGAATCACTCTTCCTGGAGAGCACAGAGAAGGGCTATAAAAAAAATCACATCTCAAAATGACAATTTTGCTCACATATATTATATTTGCTTTTGTTACTCTCTGTATTGGTTACCGCAAATCAGGAAATTGATTCTTGGTTCTTGGCTCCCAGCTCCATTGTGAGCATTTGGGGGGGTAAACTAGTATCTCCTCTTTCTGTCTGTCTGTCAGATAAAAATAGAGAGAGTTAGAGACTACTCCGAATAAATGCTCATCATTGATAGCTTTCCTTGCAGCTCGGTGTGACCACGTGACTAGATTCTGGTCTATGGGATGGATGTGGAAGTGGGTACAACTTCTAGGAGGTATCTTTGAAGAGAAGATTATGACCCTTTTCTTTTCTCCTTTTTCTTTTTCCTTTTCTCTGGCCAGTGGCTTTGAAAGCAACCACAAGAACTAGGAACAGAGTAGATATCTCGTGTTATGATATGAACTTGAGAACCGTTGTCATGAACAGTGGGGCAAGTCAGCCAGGCTTTGAATTGCTGGAAAAATAAAATCCCATTCCAGCTCTGGATTACCTGCCCAGACATTTTCAGGGGAAAAAAGGCATTACTAGATTTTCCACCACTTCTGTTTTGGTTGTTGGTCAGCTTGCAGCTGAAACCCCAGTACGTTCCTGGCCAGGGAACAGAATGCTTTGAGATGGGTGCACTGTGCAGAATAAAGAGTGAGGGGGCATCTGAGATGATTTTCAGGGCTTTGTCTTGAGCGAATGATGGACCCTTTACAAGCGACACTGGGCAGATTCCTGAGTCACAGGCCACAGCCAGAACTAGTAGGCAAGTCCACCCACCACTCTCTTTTGTGGTGACAGCACAATGAAGAGACCAATGGCTCTGATCATCCATCCACCCTCAGCTCTTGACTGCAATTTCCCAGCAACCTTTGAGATGAGTCAGTCCCATGCACTTGTCAGCTCTTCATATACATATGCGCCTCTGATGTGATTTGGAATTGTTTTATCTGTTGCTCACTGATGCTCTCTAGGGACTGTGTGTGTTTGTGTATGTGTGTGTGTGTGTGTGTATCTTGCTTTTGGCAGGGGGTACTGTGATTCCCCAGTTATCAAGCACAAAGAGCTCTCAGCACCCTATGATTCTGGAGGTGTCTGAGTGTCTTGGCCAATGTGTATGAATGCCCTGTTTTGCAACATGCTTGAATTATAATTCACCTCATTGTGGACT
Source organism: Lepus europaeus (assembly GCF_033115175.1). Taxonomy (NCBI): domain Eukaryota; kingdom Metazoa; phylum Chordata; class Mammalia; order Lagomorpha; family Leporidae; genus Lepus; species Lepus europaeus. Next base: position 48,176,547 of record NC_084835.1, read on the forward strand.
GACTTTTACAAGAACAGTCACTACGCTAGCTTTGGCCTTAGCGCCTATAAATTTTTGTTGTTCCTAGAATAAATCCCCTAAAGTCTGTGTGGCCCGACCCTGTATGGTCTGACCCCTAACTGCTCCCCTAGTCTCACGTTGGCTGCTCTTCTTTCTTTAGCTATACTGAATCTCTCACAGCTTACACATGCAACTTGCAATCTCTTGCTTTGAGGCACTTTGCACAAGCTCCTCGCTATTTGTAGACAGTTTTTCTCCTCGGTGACCTCGGCAAGTCCTACTTACTTAGGCTCTGGTTTGAGTAAAAGAAATTTCTACAAAGAAGTTTTTCTTTGTTTCCTGCATCTCGCTTCCCATCCTGTTACACTTGGATAGATGTTTATAGTAAATGCTTCCGAGGATACCGGAGCAGTTATTTTGCTAACTTAGCTCAACCAAGTAACTTCAGATACTTTTATATCATTTATCTTCTTTAAGGGACTATAAGTGATATAAGGGCAGGGTCTGTATCTCCCTATTCCCATTTTCTTCCTTGCACCTCCCCTGCTACTTGGCATTCATCAGGTGCTCAATAAATATTTGTTGATTTACCCAGTTGTTATACATTTCTTTTTTTCACTTTAGAAAGAACCATCATAGACTTCTATTTTCTTTCTGTAGAAACTGCTCTTTATTTCCCGTCAATGTCATTTCCATGTTTGCTTCAGAGACCGTGGAAAGCAGCTTAAGACCACTCAGTGGTTGTTCCTACTGATCGGTGGCCTGAGCAGTGGGAGCTGCAGCCCAGTCTTCAGTGTGGAACTGCTGAACCGGCACAGAGGGCACCTGCTGGCCTTCCACCCAGTCTGCAACCCCAGGCTGAGTAGCAGTGATCTCAGTGCTGGGGCCATCCATGCATCCTGACACCTCCTTGGTCACAGCTTTTTCAGCGGCAGCCTGCTCTTCTTTTCCAATCTCTTCAGGATCTCTGTGGAAGTAGAGATCAGGTATGACCTCTCAGGGGTGTTCATGGAAGATGGTACCACGCATACTCAGAACCTCCCAGGCCAGCATCCACCACATCAGATCCACTGAGTGGGCTCCCTTGTTGTTGCATGGGATGGCAATGTCCACATAGCTCAGAGGAGAGTCTGCGTGACACAGAGCACTGGGAGGCAGGTTCACGTAAGACGCCTCTGTGAGAGGCTGGCGCTCAGCCCTGGGATCAGGAATCACCAGCAGCTGAGGTCCTGGAAGGCTGCCTGGATTTGGTTAGTGAAGGTTCCAGGTGTGAAGCGGCCAGCAGTGGGAGTAGCTCCAGGGGCAGCAGCAAACTTCAGCACAACCCTCTGGCCGGTGTTCCTGGTGGACATCACACTGACATCAGCAGGGTTTTCAACGGCCACAATAGCATGAGCCGCCAACGGCAGTTTCTCCCAGGTCCTCTGCAGATTTCGGATGTAGACGCCTCACTTTTCCTTTTGTAGATGTACTGTTCTATTTGGAAGTCATGGTTGGTGTCACCTAGGTGGGTTCCTGCTGCAAGGAACTTGAGGACATCCTCCTCCTTCATTTGCAGGACATCAAGGGCTCTGGACATGATGACAGCTTCTCCTTAAGTTATGTGGGGGGAAAAAAGAACAACGCTGTATGGACCCCTTGCCGGGTGGTGCAGAAAAGCCATCAGAGACTTCTAAAGCTTGGATTATTTGCAACTTCACAATCATGCACTGATCTTTTCTCTATTCCAGTACATTTGGTTAACAACGTAACATAGCACCCCAAATTCCCATTAAGCTGTTTTATTTCCAATACTGTCAGACTTGGGTTTGCTTACAACATAATCTGCCTCTAGACAAATGTGTCTTCTCTAACTTATTTCTCAGCCAGCTTCAACACAGGGCTCTGTTATGTTCAACAGTTTTTTTCATTATTCCCATTTCTCCTTCCCTTCACCATGAGCATCTTTAGATCTTATTTTTTAAAAACGATTTGTTTATGTATATTTGAAAGGCAAAGTTACAAAGAGGCAGAGGCAGAGAAAGAATGAGAGAGAGAGAGAGAGAGGTCTTCCATCTGCTGGTTCACTCCCCAATTGGCTGCAATGGCTGGAGCTGCTCCAATCGGAAGTCAGGAGCCAGGAGCTTCTTCTGGGTCTCCCACATGGGTGCAGGGGCCCAAGCACTTGGGCAGTCTTTTACTGCGTTCCCAGGCCACAGCAGAGAGCTGGATCAGAAGTGGAACAGCCGGGACTCGAACCGGCGCCCATATGGGAGGCCAGCACTACAGGCGGCAGCTTTACTCTCTATATTGCAGCACTAATCCCTTTTAGATCTTAGTTTGAATTTTCCCCTCCATCCCAAACACTGTCAGTTCCCAAATACTGTGCCTTATTTCTAAAGGACAGGAGGAACCTTCTCCATAAGATATCCATATCTGTGGTTATTTTTCAGCTCCCTCTATTAAAGTGAACCGCCTCTGTCTTCAGATTGCAAAATTTCTCTAGCTGGGAGGTTTTCTGCTCTGTGCACTTTTATGGCATTTTATAAGCATTAATGATATGCTACAGCATTTCATAGAGTACCATAACAGAGAATTATATATTTGAGAAAAATTAAGGCCATCAAGCCTGTAATCAGGCCTTAGGAGAACTGCTGAATATCTCAAATGCATTTTGGATTTCTATAAAATTTGGCCTGGCATTTATATGGGATTCCAAATAGTTTTTAATCTATCTCATCTCAATAATCACTCCAACTCATGCACTCTGTTTTTCCATTTTGCTGGGGCAAGCAGCAGAAAGAAATGCACAGATCAAGTCAGAACTAGTAAAGCCAAAAATAGAACTTACTTTCTCTATCCAGTATTTATAAAGGGAGGACAAATACTCTCAGGTACCAAGTCTTCCAAAGTCATCGATGCAATTACACGGTGAATATCAGCTAATACATAGTCACAACAGAGAGAGCTGGGAGAAGTTCATTTGTGGAGGTTAGTCAGTGGCAAAGGCTCTGATGGGCCTCCGCAGGTACTGTTATCTGTGCTCACTATTCCTGAAGAAGAGAGGTTGCCTCCATGTGGAAGGGGAGGGAGCAGGCCCCAGAGCAAGGATGCTCCAGGTCTAATGAGTGGAAAGCCACAAGGCTGCCCCAGAAATGCAGATCTAGTGCTCATCACTTATGTTGAGGCAGGAAGAACTGAGAGCAGGCTTCTGCCCTCATGGTGTGTACACTGGGGTGGGAGATGCCGAGGTGACTGAATACCTGACAAGGTGATTTGAAGGAGGAGGTGCTTTGCAAAAATGGCATAAAAGGGTGCAGGGGATGCTTTTTTATGACTATAAAAAATCTACTTTGTCCTGGAAAATAAGTGGGGAGAAGAGTAAAACCAATGCTTAGGCCGTCATAGCTCCTGTCAACAATGTCAACCCACGGCCACTCTTATTTCTTCTATATCCCATTGACTCTGATCATTTCATTCCAACATATTCCAGTAAGAATCTCCAAAAAATAAATATAAGTCCCCCCTTACCCATGGTTTTGTATTTGTGGTCAACCACGGTCCAAAACACTGGATGGAAAATTCCAGAAAGAAGTTTTTTAATTGTGTGTGGTTCTCACTAGTGTGATGAAATCTCACACTGGCCTGCTTCTGGGCCTGAGCCCTGGGCCTGAGCCATCCTTTTGTCCAGTACACCTCTCAGTGCACATTATCTGCCCGTTAGGACTTGGAGCCAGCTCTGTTGTCAGATTATCTGCTGCGGTGTCTCAGTGCTGTTGTTCAAATGGTCCCAAAGTACAGAGTAGTGATGCTGGCCATTTTAGTCCAGTATATGGCTCTAACTCTCCTATTTTGTTACTAGTTATTCTTAACTTCTTACTGTACCCAACTTACATGTTAAACTTTATCATAAGGATGTGTGTGTGTAGAAAAAAACCAGTATGTTACAGGGGTCAGTAATATCCCTGATTTCAGACATACACTGGGAATGGGGAGTATTGAAATGTATCCTCCCTCCATCCATGAACACAATTCTGTGACTATATATTTTTTTTAATTTTTAAAATTTAATTTGAAAGGCAGAGTTACAGAAAGAGGAAGAGAGACAGAGAGAGATATTTTCCAACTGCTGTTTCACTCCCCAGATGGCTGCAACAGCTGCAGTTGGGCCAGGCCAAAACCAGGAGCCTGGAACTCCAGCTGGGTCCACTACGTGGTTGCCTTCCCAGGCACATTAGCAAGGAGCTGGATCAGAAGCTGAGCAGCTGGGACTTGAACAAATTCAATATGAGATGATAGTATTGCAGGTGGAGGCTTAACCCACTGTGACACAATGCCAGCCCCCGTAGCTGTATTTTTTTAAAAATACAAATCCACACCACCATGATTCTATCTAAGGACAAGCTAATCATTTATGATATTATTTTAGATTTTAGATTTGAAGAAAGGCCTATTGGAAGGGATACATTGTGATGAGATCTGAGCGAAAAAAGGAGCCAACCATGAGAACCTATGGGGACGGTACCAAGTTTCATTTTACGTTTTGTTTTTATTTTTAAAACAAATTAAAAAGTTTATCAGCTGTAGACTAAAACAGTGATTCCTCAAAACCATTTCTGAGCATTGCATATAAAATAGTAAATTTTCATTTAGAAAATATTGTTTCTTTTCTTTTTTTTTTTTTTTTTGACAGGCAGAGTTAGACTGTGAGAGAGAGAGAGAGACAGAGAGAAAGTTCTTCCTTTTTCCATTGGTTCACCCCCCAAATGGCTGCCACGGCCGGTGCGCTGTGGCCAGTGTGCTGTGCCAATCCGAAGCTGGGAGCCAGGTGCTTCTTCCTGGTCTCCCATGGGGTGCAGGGCCCAAGCACTTGGGCCATCCTCCACTGCACTCCCGGGCCACAGCAGAGAGCTGGACTGGAAGAGGAGCAACCAGGAAAGAATCCGGTGCCCCAACCGGGACTAGAACCTGGGGTGCTGGCCCCATAGGTAGAGGATTAGCCAAGCGAGCCATGGTGCTGGCCAGAAAATATTGTTTCTAAGGACTAGAAATCTATGCTTTTGATCCAAGAGCTGTTGAGGTTTCTGCTTCGTCTTAGATGTCAGTTAGGTGTGGTGGCATCTATGAAGAAATGCACCTGCCCCAAACATGCATCTCAAATGCAAAAGCCACAAGCACAAGACTCAACCAGTTGTTGATCAGGGCCCATTGGAGCGCAGGTCAGTCTTCCCTGCAGAACCTTCCGTCCCTTGAATGCCTGCTGAGGTCCGCAGAGGGGCCCGCTTGTTCCAGAGCTGGCCAGATCACAGATTCTGCAGCCTGGCCTTTTCATTATTTCCCTTTTTGAAAATCCACTTAACCAAACCGTTCTGGAACCAAGCAATCAAAACGCTCTTAAAAACCGTTGGATTACCTCCTACCACTCCAAGAACTGTCTCTGTGCTTACTTGTTTCTTCCCTGGATGAGGCTCAGCCAAACACAGGAGCGGCATTAACGTTCCTTTGCTGGCATTTCAGCCCAACGTCCTTGGGCAGGCATTGGGCCAAGCCCTCCTCCGCACATTTGAAATTCAAATCCCTTGAATAAACCTCAGGTCCACCTTTGTCCAAAAACCTCAAAAGCCCCAGTCCCTGTTGATCTGTCTTGAAATTATAAAGGGACGTATGACTGCGTAGAAAGATAAACTGTGTTGAAATAACATCCAGGGTGGTTGTTAATTCAGGAAAACCAAGACATCTACTGTTAAGCCGAGACTCTGTCCTCAACTCACCTCCTGGGCGAGACGTGGACAAAAAAAAGCCACGTGCTGAGAACTCTTATTCAGCTTTTAGGAACCTCGGCTATTTGCACTTACAAAATAACGTGACCGGCCAACTTCTTATAGCCTTTGAGCCGCTGTGCCTGCAACTAGGGAGTGTACTGAAAGCAAGAGCTTAAGATGTTTTTAGAGAAGATGGGAGGGGCGTGAGTCCATCTCCAGTTCTGTAATTGCTCTCTGGCTTTGGCCAAAGACGTGACTTCATTTGCCACCTCTGCAAATTGGGAGTGTTCAGGTTTGGACCATAGGGTTGTTAGGAAGAGCACAGGAGAGGCGTGGGAAGATGCTTTGGGAGCCAAAAGGCCCAGAGTAACGGCGAGCTCAGAAAACAGCAATACTCGGAGGAACAGTGCAGCTACACACTGGGATGGAAGAAGGAGTTGTTTGAAGCTGGATGGCCGAATGTGATTCAAAGGCAATGTACCGGACAGTGTGAGCTCTGCATTTACCATGGGTTTGCAGGTGCAAATCCAGAGAGGTTCTCTCCGGCGTGGTGGAGACAAGAAGCACAAAAGAAAATGATTGATTAGCAAGACACCCAATCTGGTGTGTTTGAGCTGGGCTACCTTCTCTATGCTGAGTTTCCCTGTTAATAAAGTTAGGACAGTGGTAAGACCCACCTCCCCAGAATTCCTGCAGAGGCTAAAATAGGAAGAATGGGCAAAGCATTTGACACAGAGTCTGGCACACCGAATGCTCCATGCATCGTATCTGCTTTTTAGAAGACAATTTAGGTTACTTCTTCTCAATCAAGACAATTGAAGTCCTGCTATTTTTCCAATTCTAAGAAGAGTGGATTTTTCCCCCTCCCGTCTATAATAGGCGTCATGAGCAATTTCTGAATTGGGGTAGCTAGGTGAGATTAATCTCGTAGTTGTCTAGGGAGTGACAAAGGGGAAGAGGCAGTAGGCAGATGGCCTCTTAAGATGGTATTTTCATGATCCCTGAGAGGAAGGCATGGAAAATGGATTGAGGGAGTAAGCATGAATGAGAGGCAAGAAAGGATCCAGACCGCAGGACTTGTCCCACCTGGCCATCACTCACCGTGTCCTTCTCCTTCCTGGAGACCAGGGTGGACAGCAGCACTGGGCCATGGCAGACTTTCACACCGAGCAAGCACTATAGGGGTCACTGCCATTGCTAGGCTTGGTACAGCCCATGGTCTCTCTTTAGAGACGGGTGAGCTAGGATCAGAAGGGAGGAGGGTGACTTTTCCAGGGACAGGCGCTGAGGAAGAGAGCACACTCAAGATGTAAACTATCAGCTATTGCCCAATCCCTTTCAGTACAGGAACCTGGTTTATGATTTGTGAGCATGGCATAGCAGCAGGAAGTAGGGGTGAGGAGCAGAGAGAAGATTTAGACCAGACTCTGAAGGAGAACGATGACAAGTGCTTACTGAGCATTTTTATGTGCTGGATACTCTGGGAGGTGCCTTTCATGCCTTTTCTTATTTAAATCCTTACTCTAATCTGGTAAAGTTGGTCATATTATTGCCTCCATTTTGAAGATGAAATAACTGAGCTTCAGTCACCCCAAATCACTTGGCAGTGATTTTTTTTTTAATAAAGATGTATTTACTTGAAAGGCAGAGTTACTGACAGAGAGAGGGAGAGAGAGAGAGAGGGCGAGATAGAGAGAAAGGTCTTCCATCCACTGGGTCACTCTGTAAATGGTGGCAACAGCTGGGCCGATCTGAAGCCAGGAGCCAGGAGCCAGGAGCCAGGGTCTTCCTTCCGGTACTACTCGGCAGTGATTTGAAAGCAGGCGATCAGACTTGTAAGCCCAAGCATGGTGCTGAGCTGGGCATTTCGAATGCATTAAGGAAAAAGAAGCAGATAAAACCCAATGGGTTAGGTTTGCATTCAAACCTAAGCCAAAAAATAAATCCATTTATTCCTTCTCAAAATAGGTACCACTTCTTTAACACAAACTAGAGACAGTTGACAGGTGTCTTCGCTAGATAAGGAAAGATAATTCTTACGTTCATACCCAACAGAGAATTGCTTGTAAATATTACAATGAAAACTTGTCTTTTCCATCATAATAATACCCTCTGTAAAGTTACCTGCTGGATTTTTTTTTTAAAAAGATTTATTTGAAAGACAGAGGTACAGAGAGAGAAGGAGAAAGAGAGAGGGAGAGAGATCTTCCATCTGCTGTTTCACTCCCTGGCTGGGCTGGCCGAAGCCAGGAGCTAGGAGCTTCTTCCAGTTCTCCCACATAGATGCAGGGGCCCACGGACTTGTGCCATCTTCTGCTGCTTTCCTAAGTGCATTAGCAGAGAGCTGGATTAGAAGTGGAGCAGCTGGGACTTGAACCAGCACCCATATGGTATGCCGGCACTGCGGGTGGAGGCTTAACCTTCTATGTCACAGTGCCGACCCCATTGATTGTTGACCCTTGGTAAGAACAATAGAGTCTCTCTCTGTGTGTGAGTGTGTGTGTGTGTGTGTGTGTGAATACCCCTGTTTGTATCATGTTAATTACTATGCTGAGCACAGTTACAAACTATAGGAAGAATTGTTTAAGAAGAAAGCAGTGAAACTTTACATAGAATGGCATGGTTATCATATCATATTTCTCTGTTTCATTCATATTTTTAACTTCTAATTCCATTCTTTTTTTACAGAAATAGTTATTTATTTATTTGAAAGGCAGAGTTACAGAGAGGCAGAGGCAGAGACAGAACAAGAGAGAGAGAGAGAGAGAGAGAGAGAGAGAGAGAGAGAGAGAGAGGTATTCCATTTGCTGGTTCACTACCCAGATGGCTGCAATGACTGGAACTGTGCTAATCTGAAGGCAGGAGCCAGGAGCATCCTCTGGGTCTCCTACACAGGTACAGAGGCCCAAGGACTTGGGCCATCTTCTACTGCTTTCCCAGGCCACATCAGAGCACTGGATTGGAAGTGGAGCAGCCGGGACTCGAACTGCACATATGGGATGCCTGCAGTGCAGGCAGTGGCTTTACCTGTTATGCCACAGAGCCGGTCCCCCTAATTTCATTCTAATAAACCCTTTTCTAGATCTTCATAGCACAGCTTATTTATTCCTCATGAAACAGGAGGACATTGTAATCAGATTTGATTTTTTAAAAAGGATTCATTTTATTCATTTCAAAGACAATTACAGAGAGAGGGAGAGAGAGAGGTAGCCCATCTGCTGTCCCAACCCCCTGAAAAGGCTGCAATGCCTGGAGCTGAGCTGACCTGAAACCAGGAGCCAGGAGCTTCCTCCTGGTCCCCTACACGGGTTCAGGGACCCAAGCACTTGGGTCAGCTTCCGCTGCCCTCCCAGGCACACCAGCAGGGAACTGAATAAGAAGTAGAGGAGCCGGTATCGGAACCAGCACTCACATGGGATGCTGGTGCTGCAGGCCGGGACTTTAACCCGCTGCACCACAATGCCAGCCCCCAGATTGATTTATTTTTAATATATAAATGTGTCAGATGTTCAAAACAACACACAGCCAGGGTAATATCACTTTCACCTACATCTTTGCTAAATAAGACTATTTACTGACAACAGCTTTCCCAAACATGCTCTTTCCCATTTATCAGGGTATAATAAGCACACGGTCAAACAGTCACTTCTCATTTAATAGACACCTTTTAGGATTCATGTTTCGTGTTTCTTATCGGCGCCAATTGTAACCAGTGTCTGTAGAAAAGAATGGGAGACCTAATTTACGATATGATGATGCACAGTAGACTCAGCCTTTCTATTTAGAAAATGAACAAAACCCCTGGATTAGTTTCCCGAGGGGGCCAAGGCTCTGGGGGAAAGAATTGAGATGCACAAAGCAGTTTTTTTCTTAGTCGCCTTCCCTAAATAGTTTAACTTTTAGAAATAACACTGCTTGGCCAATGAAAACACTTCTTTGATAAAGGCTAAGAATTTAAGATAAAAAACAGCTGGGCAGGTTTTTTTTTTTTTTTTAATACAAAAGGAAACAACTTTGAACTACATAGACAATGTCGTTTAAACCCAAACAGATGTGGTTTAATCTTGTTTTTGATCCTCTTGTAGATTTTTCTCGAAATGCCTGCATATGCACACAAGTGATGACTTTCAGATGTTTGAACATAATTTGTCTCTGTTCGAATATCACCTTGGTTCATAGATCATGCACACCAAATCCTCTGAATCTTTGAACAGGGACAGCAGGGTACTGGGGGAAATTTATGTTGGTTTTTTGGGTTTGGCTCAACAATTCTATAAGAAACAAAAAGAAGAAGAAGAAAAAGCAATGGTGTCCTCATGGTGTCATCTTGGAAACAAGAAAGTCACATGTGTTCCCCAGGACTTCAGTAAATCATGGTGCTAGTCTCAGCTCCTCACCCTGAGAAATACTTTTAAGATGGATCGTGTCACGTGAACGCTCTAAAAATAACACCCACGGTCGATCTGTGCACCCTTCTGTGTCCCTGCTGATAATTACCCACTCATCATCATACACCAGCCTCGTGCATGATGCTTTTCCCATCCCAGCATTAGGAGGAGAAACCGCTGGAGCCAAACCATTTTAAAACCTGAAGTGTCATCAGTCAGACTGGGAAGGCACCTAGGAAAATAGATCCAAAGCCACTTTCAACTTCAAAGGCTACTGGAGTCGTCACCTCAGGCATTAGCCAAATGGTTGGGTTGTGCAGATAGAAATTTTGCCCAGATTTTTTCCTTTCCTTCTCCCTCCTCCCCCAGCTTGAAGAACTCTCACAGTGAGCGGAGGAAGCGGCGTCTGTAACACATGTGGAGAGACTTAAGATCTCTAATGGAATCAAAAGGAAAGAGAACCAGGGGTGAGAGAGCAGGGCAATTAACACCCAGCACCATCAAATGACCTTGGGGAAGTCCACAGATAGTACTGTTCCAATTTAGTTTTCCTTTCAAGGCATCTCCTCCGTAGTTGCTATAATTTTCTCCATGGTCATAGCCCTTGAGAATATTCAAAAGACCACATCTGGAGTAGGAGGAAATGAAATGCATATAGTTGTTGGCAAACTTTTGGAAAAAAAAAAAAAAAGGATGTGTGTGGGTGGGTGGGTGGGGCAGGTGTGGGGAGTGAACAGGAGGAGAGATGGGGATGAGGTGGGCTGATAGGGGCGATGGTGGATTGGTGCTTCACTCCTTGGGAAAGTAGCCTGACCAAAACACACAAGAAAGATCCAATTGATAACCGGTCTTTTTCCAGAACCCTGCTGGCTCTCCAGCTGCAAACTTGCCCTATGTAACGGCTCCTCCCCTCCAAACTTTCCTGGGGTGTGAGTGTGATGTGAGGTCATCTCTAGCCACAGTCTAATCTACAACATGGATCTGGCAAGCACAGCTCTGTTTGTACGGTTGGAGTCTCTGAGTCCTCTGTGGACTCCATTCATGCTGTCTGGATGTGTTTCCTGATCTTTGTGTGGGGACGTGTTCCCTGCTCAACATGACTCAGAAAGAAAACTTCAGGCTCTCCTGCCCTGCATGGCCACAATTGCCATGCCAAACCCTTCATGAGGGATGCTTCCCATCAGACATTCCAGGAGCTGCCAGAGAGTAGAAAAGGTGGACGCTGGTCTCCTTACAGAGAATTGAGTCAGCTTTTGGAGGCTGCACAGAAATCCAGTTGCTTCCTGAGGAAAGTGGGGAAGGAGCAAGAGACTGAAGGAGAAACAGGGAGAAGCAGTCCCTGGCTTTACCAAAGGATGCTTGAGTTCTGGGCTAAGAGAGGGTTGGACCCCTTTTTAGGAGTGGGCATGGGAGAAAAGAGAATGAGAGTAAGACACAGGACAATAGTAGAAAGGAGGTAAGCAGGATGCGTAAATGTCATCGGGTGAGTGAGTGCTAGACTGGCTCCTAGAAATGGAACTCATTAACTACGTGTCTTCAGACAAATCATTTCCATTCTTCTTATAGGATTTATTTAAAATGTAAACATTGGATGAAACATCTTCTAGAGATCCTTCCAACCGGAGAATGGTCTGATCGTATCAGTCTTCAATGCATGAGTCTGTAGATAACTCATGTTCAGCTCATGCCGTTTCAACCACATGTGTGGAAGGACAGAAGTGGAAAGGGAGAGAGAGACAAAGCACAAGACATAACAAACATGGAAGCGAAGCAGCTAATGGGCGTGCCCAGAATGACTTGGGAGAGACCGGATCTTGATCTCCTGCACTTGGTCTCATACTCATTTTGTGTGCTTCACACCCATCTTGTGTACTGCTGAGACACCACCTAGTTTTTAAATAGACTAATGCGAGACATTATGATAGTTAAATTATTAGCAGTGCTTTGTTTCAGCACAGTGTCTTAACACAAGGCACATACTCTACTTGGTGTTCAATCCAAGAATTGCCACATTCTTGTGATGTTGGAGGAATCCCAGGCTAGGTTGGGCTCAGAGAAAAATGGTCTCTAGGTCTCTGAAGTACTGCGTTCCTAAAGACGCTTCAAAAAAGAGATTTCAAACAGGCTGGCACTGTGGTGTAGTAGGTTAAGCCTCTACCTGCAGTGTTGGCATCCCATACGGGCACCAGTTCGAGTCCCAGTGGCTCTACTTCTGATCCAGATCCCTGCTGGTGGCCTGGGAAAGCAGTAGAAGATGGCTCAAGTCCTTGGGTTCCTGTATGACATTGGAGACCTGGAGGAAGTTCCTGACTCCTGGCTTCGGATCTCCCTAGCTCCGGCTGTTGCAGCCATTTCAGGAGTGAACCAGTGGGTAGATCTCTCTCTCTCTCTCTCTGACCCTCCCTCTCTATCTGGACTCTGCCTCTCAAACAAACAAATCTTTAAAAAGAAAACAAAGATATTTCAAACTCTATGTGACTTTCCTGTGTGTTCACTTCAGGAATGTGGGAATGCTATACCCATTGCTATGTCATTTGCTGCCATGGGGATCTCTGTTGTACCTTGGGGAATCTGTTCATGAGATCCACCAGGCCATGAAGAAATAGGTGAGATCATTCAGCTAGTCACCCTCTGAGACTCTCTGTGTAGAAGGTGATGACAGTGACACAGATGACTAACTTGTGCTGAGGGCCTTTGATGTACCAGGTACCATGGGAGACACTGTCTACCTATTTCTTTTCACACCAATCTCACAACTCAGTCAATGATTAACTTATTTTATCACCTACTTACTACATGTCAGAAACTCTCCGGGGCTCCAGGTAGAGAGGAGCAAACAAAATAAAATAAAATCAAGGTTCTGCTCTCATGAGGTTGAATTCTTGTGGGGGAGAGAGATGATGGACAAATCCGTGTGATGTCAGGTGGTGATAAGCCCTCTGGGTGAAAATAAAGATGTGTAAAGGAAGAGAGAAGGCCAGAAGCATGGGTGAGTGCTACCTAATTGGAATGGTCAGAGAGACCCCTGTGGAGGCTTGCCACCGTCTCTACCTATTAGGCGCCAGGATCCCATTAGCCCTCAGCATAGCGCCTGCTTTGCATTATGAATAGAAGGGTGCAGATCAGAGGAGAGCTGGGACCCTGAGATGCCAGCAATGGGCTGAAACGCTAAGACCCACACAAGTCTCTTACTACACCACTGCTTTTCCTGTGTGAGGGGACTTCAGAAAGTTTGAAGGAAAATGGAATTAAAATATTGTTGTATATGGGTGAATATATTTTCCAAGAACTTTTCCCATGGCCCACCTGACTGGTTTCTTTCCACTGTGCTTTCAGAGAATGGCAGGTTGCACTGGCATTACCTAGAAAGCTATTCTTGCCTTTGTCTCCTGCACTCTTGAACCTCAGACTTCGAACAAAGAGTCAATGGAGGGGTCGGCACTGTGGCGTAGCAGGTAAAGCCACGGTCTGCAGTGCCAGCATCCCATATAGTCGTTGGTTCAAGATCCGGCTGCTCCTCTTCCGATCCAGCTCTCTTCTGTGGCCTAGGAAAGCAGTAGAAGATGGCCCAAGTCCTTGGGCCCATGGACCCGCATGAGAGACCTGGAGGAAGCACCTGGCTCCTGGCTTCAGATCAGTGCAGCTCCGGCCATTGCGGCCAATTGGGGAATGAACCAGCAAATGAAAGACCTCTCTCTCTCTCTCTTTCCCTCTGCCTCTCTGCCTCTCTTTCTCTCTAAGTAACTCTGACTTTCAAGTAAAATAAATAAATCCTAAGAAAAGAAGAGCTTGGTTTCCAGCGTGGTCCCAGAGGGACAGGGCATTCCCTACAGAGGTTTCAGGTACTTCTCTGACAGATGGCTGGGATGTTCAGTGGTTAGAGTTTCTCACTCCAACCTCTGCTTTAACCTGAACAGTAGTAGTTCTGTCTGACATACTGAGACTCTAAAAAGGAAATTTCTTGGATTAGCACAAAATTTCATGTAAGTGTGAAAAGTATTGACCCCTTATGAATACTAAATAAAGACAGACCTTGAACAATTTAAAAAATTTGGCCTTGGGGCCAGCGGCATTGTGGCAACATGGGTTAAATGCAGCCTGCAACACTGGCATCCCATATGGGCTCTGATTCAAGACCTGACTGCTCCACTTGTGATCCAACTCCTTACTCATGGCCTGGAAAAGCAGCAGAAGATGGCCCAAGTGCTTGGACCCTTACATCCACATGGGAGACACAGAAGATCTTGGCTTCCAACTGGCCCAGCTCTGGCCGTTGCAGCCATTTGGGAACTGAATCAGAGGATGGAAGACCTCTTCATCTCTCTCTTTCTCTCTCTCTCTCTCTCTCTCTCTCTCTCTCTGTAACTCTTTCAAATAAATAAATCTTTAAAAAAGTTGACCTTGAATGCAAATTCCCTTACAAAGTCCCCAGGGGAATTTTACCCCTAGGAAGGTAGCTTTCACATTCTGAAAAGCAAAGGGTGTATGCCAGTACCCTACTGGGTGAAAATTCCAGCTGACCCAGGACTGGGAGAAGTGGAGCAGGGGAGGGCAGAGGTCACCATGGAACTATATTATTCTCTCTCCTCTTCACTGATGGATCCCATGGATGCTGTGTTGTGGGTGTCAGTTGGGTACTGAATGTTCCCCATAGGCCTGTGTGTTAAAGGCTTGGCTCCAGGCTGGAGGTACTGGGATGTGGTGCGACCTTTAGGAGGTGGGGCCCAGGGGAAGGTTCTCAGGTCATGGTGGGTATGGCCTTGGGAGTAAGACTTTCTAGAAGCCTTGTTATGAAAGCTTGAGTTGGGCCAGTGTCTCCCTTTGCCCCCTGTCTCATCATGTGCTGCTTTTTCCACAGGCATACACATACTTGTCTATGTGTGAAGTTTAGTCTTGTGGCCTTTTTAAGGTTTGGTTTCCTTAAACAAAATGAGAATATACGCAGAGGGATTTCTTTCATTCAAAACATTTCAGAAAATGTCTAATTTCCCTGCTAATAATATTAGACATTTTATTTGTTATTTTTAAAAAAGATTTATTTATTTATTTGAAAGTGAGAGTTACACAGAGAAGGAGAAGCAGACAGAGAGAGAGAGAGAGAGAGAGAGAGAGAGAGGTCTTCCAACTGGTGGTTCACTCCCCCATTGGCTGCAATGGCCGGAGCTGGGCTGATCCTAAGCCAGGAGCCAGGAGCTTCTTTCGGGTCTCCCACGAAGGTGCAAGGGCCCGAGCACTTTGGCTATCTTCTACTGCTTTCCCAGGCCATAGCAGAGAGCTGGATTGGAAGTGGAGCAGCTGGGTCTTGAACCAGAGCCCATATGGGATGCCAGCGCTTCAGGCCAGGGTGTTAACCCACTGTGCCATAGTGCCGAACCCAGACATTTTATTTGTTAGTTGCATAAATGAAAGTGAGAACTGGAGAGAGTTTGAAGTCTAATCTACAGTTGATAAGAAGACCGTTTCCTTATAATTTCACTATTTGTTGCTATTTGGTTAAAAAAAAAAGACAAGGACACTGAAGGATTTTAGATAGATGTCTCTGGCTGTGGGAGTTATGGTGCATGTGTGCGTGAGACAGAGAGAGAGAGAGAGGGAGAGAGAGGGAGAGAGAGAGGGAGAGAGAGAGGGAGAGGGAGAGAGAGAGAGAGGGAGAGAGAGGGAGAGGGAGAGAGAGGGAGAGAGAGAGAGCGCATGCGCACATGAGAGAATGTGGTCTCTGAGAGGGAAGACATTCCTGACTCAATCTTTGCCAAACGGCCGATTAGAGCAAGGACTTGTAGTTGTTCCGTTCCTTCTTTCTTCTGGAGTTAGCACCACACTGCTTTTTGGCAGGTCACTTGGCTGCTAGTTGGAAATATTCGAGAAGCTTCCCAGCAGCTAGGTGAGGTTGTGTGATTGAGCTATCCTCAATGAAGTAGGGACAGACTGACGAGAGATGTGCCTGCTGAGCCACCTCCTTGAATGCATTTTGTTATTTCACACTTTCTCTTTCTGAGAAGAGCTGGAAGTTGGTTGTGCAGTGTGGGCTGCCTTTACCCAGGTGAGTCAGGAACACACTGGAGAATGATGGAGCGGTGCAAGACAAGAATAGAGGGAAACTGAATTCTTGGAGGATTTCTTCGAGGGGAGCTACCTTCAAGCTAGACCCTGGGTAACCTCTGGAAAGAGAAAAACAACTTGCATTTTGTGTGAGATACTGTATGTTTGTTGTTCCTATAATTGTTCAAGCATTTTATCTTAGACTCTAATCAATAATCTTTTGGATGTGATAAAAGATTAAAAGGTGACCTAGATCTAGAATGCTGAATTTTAATTCCATCCCATTCTCAATTGGCCACCCACTCTCCTTGCAGGTGCACAAGGGAATTACATATGAAAGTGAGCATTCCGTTTCAAATGCCAGACCTCTGCTGAGTTCAGGTGGGTCCTACAGAATAAGTGCTGTGAACTCAGTCATCTACAGGGTTTGGTGTGGGCATGGAAGTGCAAGGGAGCAAACCTTACTGGGTAGCATGTGGCACAGGGGAGCTTGTGTGATCCAAGGTTAGGACTGTCACTCTGGCTTATGAGATCAGTACGTTTTGATATTTTATCTGTTTAAAAGAACATAGCAATCCAGATCTATACAAATTAGAATCCATAGACTTGACTTAATAGGTTAATTTAAAAAATTTAAAACAGAAAATACTATGTACATTGTGATGGTAAATTTTATGTGTCAGCCCCGTTAGGCTACAAAAGCCTAACTGTCTGGTTGAAATATCCATATGTTTCTGTGAGGGTGCTCTGAAGCACACTGGTGTCTGGCTTGGTGAATGGAGTAAAGGAGGTGGCCCTGCCCCATGTGAGTGCCCCATGGAATGAAAAGGTGGCAGGAAGTTGTGTTAATTCTTCTGCAGAGCCTGACTTGACACAGTGATCTCCTGCCCAGGTCCTCAGCTCTGGACTGGAATCTCCATCACTGGTTCTTCATCTCTCAGGCCTTTGAACTACATCAGCAGGCTTCCTGGGTCTCCAGCTTGCAGGCTGCAGATTTTGGGATTTCTCGGCTTCTGTCTTGCACAAACCAATACTTTACAACAAATGTCTCTATTATCTATCTATCTATCTATCTATTACCTCTCTATCTCTATCTATCTATCTCTTATCTAGCTATCTTACCTATCTACCTACTTATTTATTTATGCATCTCCTATTGATTTGGTTTCTCAGGCTTACCCTGACTAATACACAACTATGCATTTAAAAGAAAAAAAAAACTAACTTCAAGATAGGGCCCTAAAAGCTAAGAGAAATTCTCTGTGCCAAGACTAAAATTTAGTTAAAAATCTATCACTAAAGCTGTGTGGTTTGGTGGATGTTTTTGAGTTACTCCTTAAAGTCGGACATCAAAATCCTGGTTGTTTCATTTGATGATTTTTTTTTTTTTGAAAAGACATCATTTTCAGGCAAAATGTATATAGGCAACAACAACTAAAAAATGCAAGCCCAATGCAAGAGAGAGTTAGCCTAATGTATTTAAGTAGCCACGGTGTGTGGGTATGTGCCAATTAATCAAAGCTTATTTGGGTCAAGCCATTATCTTCCTGGAGATTGTTTTCTCTGCCATTGGAATCAGTTAAGTTTTCTGAGTTCCAAGCAAAAGAACTCTTGCTGACCAACAAACTCAGTGACTTATTGGAATGTCAAAACAGTTAGGGATTTGAGAAGAACAGGAATCCATGAAATTCCTGGGATCTTGGTTTTGCCAGTGAGAAGTAATGTTTGACCATGTCTTTGACAGCTAGTTTCCTACCTGCAACAGATGACCGCTGGTTCTGAAGAAGGGACTGGTTCACTGTGGCACGACACCCATAGTCCACGGGCTAGGACACAGCTAGGAACGTGGCTGCTCTGCTTGCTACTTGGGGAAGTAAGGCAACGTGGTTGACAGCCACACATTGTGAGGCAGGGCGGTTCCATAAGCAAAAACCACAGTGCTGCTTCTGAAAGAAGGAGGAGATATTCCTGGTTAGACTAAAGTGATAGATGCCCAGTACTTCAGCCAAGTCCATGAGGGGAGTCCTTTCTGGCATTTCTTGGGAAGATTATATTTGTTCCCATATCCTGAGGAAAAAAATGAGTTTTAAAAATCAGAGAAATGGAAAAGGGTCTTTCAGTCTGCTGTGAGAATGGAAGATGAACACTTATCATAAGATGTTGCTTTTCAAAGAGATCCAGTGATGCAAAGAGAAAGCAAGAGCAGAAAAGGTGGACGTGCAGAGTTGAGGGTCAAAGCCAACAATTCCACAAGCTGGGAGGGGCAAGGAGGAGAGAGGTGATCACAACAGCAATCTACTTTGCTGCATGATAAATACATGCTCATAGCCCGGTTTTGCTACTCATGGTGAGTCCTTAAGAACAAAACAAGGGGCAGGTGCTGGGGCTTAGTAGGTGAAGTCTCCGCCTGCCCTGTGTTCTCCCATGTGGGTGCTGGTTCGAGTCCTGGCTGCTCCTCTTCCTATCCAGCTCTCTGCTATGGCTTGGGAAATCAGTAGAAGATGGCCTAAGTCCCCGGGCCCCTGCACCTGCGTGGGAGACCCAAAAGAAGATCCTGCCTCCTGGTTTCAGATCAGCTCAGTTCCAGACGTTGTGGCCATTTGCGGGGGTTACCAGTAGATGAAGACCTCTCTCTCTGTCTTCCCCTCTCTCTGTCTGTAACTCTACCTCTTGTATAAATAAATAAATCCTAAAAAAATAAGAGAATGCAATGAATGCTGTGGTTATTCACGTGGTATCTTCTCTACAAATCCAAGAAATCACACATTCTGAAAGCAAATAAGTTCTTCAGCTACTGATTGCTACACCTAGTTCTGAATACAGTTTAGACTTACTAGGAGATTAGAATTTCACATGATTTAAAAACCTTCCAATAATGTCTGAAGACATTTTCTAGTGGTTGTGTATCTAATCCAGATTGTAGCTCTTGGTGAATATTACTCAACTGACATATATCTTATTTATTAAACATTTCACTATCATTCTTTCAAAGAATTAACTAGTTTTATTTGAAAGGTAGAGACAGAGAGATGAGAGAGAGAGAGAGAGAGAGAGAGAGAGAGAGACCTCCCATCCACTGGTTCACCCCTGAGACGCCCTATAACAGCAAGAGCTCAACCAGGGTGCAGTCAGGAGGCAGGAACTCGGTCGAGGTCTCCCATGTGGGTGGCAGGGACCCAACAACTTGAGCTACCACCTGCTGCTTTCCAGGGTGTGCGTTAGCAGGAAGTCAGAATGGAGAACAGAGCTGGGACTCAAACCTGGGGAACTCTGATATGAGATGTTGACAAGCAGTAGGTTAACTACTACACCAAATACCTGCTCCAAAGGTATGAAGCATTTTAATAACAGTTCATGATTTGGAGTATGCCGGAGAATTCAGATCTCTTTTTCTTAATCCCCAATTTTAGTTTCTGTATGGAGTTTATAACTAACACACCAGCCACAGGGAAAAGAAGTTGTTCAGGAAGTGAAGGAGGGAGACAAGGATAGCTGTGGGGTTTTCCTAAGACAGAGAGCAGAGGCACCCCTTACACTGTCAGCCCTAAGAGGCAGAGGGAGGAAAACCAAGGGAGAGGCCCATCAGGACCCTCCTTTAGTGAGAAGTATGCAGAGGACAAGGTCAAGGGCAGGGCTGCGGGAGGGTAAGGGAAGGTAATAGAATTGAGTTCTCTCAAGGAGCCAAGGAAACTCATTGGCAAACTGTTGGTGGTGGTGGTGGTGTTGTTTTGGTTTTTGTGATTAGGATAGGAGACTTGTCCAAAGGTGATTCTGAGAACTCAGCCTGGGCTGCCAAGCAAGGACCAGTGGTTCCTGAGAGCCCTGCTTCCCCCTCTGGCTGGAGATGCACCTACCTGTGGTTTCCCACAGTGCTGGGGGACCCCTTCTGCAGGGGAGACGCTGTCCCTCTCCACATCAACACACATAAGGGGCCTCTTTGCTCGGGGGTGTCTCGGAATAATCAGCCTCAAGCTAGAGTTGCTCAGAGCAAAATTGTATTTACATGTGACAAGTAAAAGAGATGGCAGGAAGGGGTGGTCCCCAAGACACTGCCTCACCGAGAAGGCATTTGCCCAGGCTTTCTCAGCCAGCGTTAGGGGAGTGTCCAGGGTGTAGAGAAATGGAAAGAAGAGGGCCCTTCCTGCTCACACAACACACATCTCCACACATTGTTGCGTTCAACAGGCTGACGCAGACTGCTTTCCTGCAGTCTTCCTTATTTGTGGGGATTTGGCTCCCTCTGAGAACAGGGTTGTGGGGTAAATATTCCTGGAACTTCCTCTGAAGAGTCAGCTCAAGCGAGTAAACAGTGTCAGGTTCTCTTCATGTGTTCCTCCTCTGGCTCTTGCCTGAATCTAACACTCTGGCTTATACCCACTGCCCTCAAGGCCTTCCAGGAGACACACAACTGGTGTTCCCAGACAGGAGCTATCAACAGTGGGACTGTATCATGAAATTTATCTCCCAGAATCCACGGGAGACAAAGAGGGTCCAACTACCAGGACAAGGGCCAAGTGAATAAGGTTTAGAAAGACCTGAGTTTCATCAATGTCTTAGATGACCGTACAGAAGACACACTTAATGAATCTGTGAGTGACATGAGGCTGGCAGATCCAGAGGGGGTATGGCTGCCCTGCTGGAAGCAGATGGTATTCAACAGGCTGGAAGGACAAACAGAGTTAGTAATGCTGAACCTCTTTGGCTAAATGTCTTATCCTGGCCTGGGGCACATTAGCGATTCAAGTATCAGAAGTAAGGAGACAACAGGATTTAAACCAAGAGGAAAACTCAGTGTCATTGATCAGCGTACACAAGTGCCCAGACACCCAATACACCATGTGATGAGTGAACAGTAGAATCTTTTGTATTAAAGAAGATACTGCACACAGTGCCAGGAATGAACTGTGTGCTCCATCGTTAATAATTATTGTCCTTGCTGTTTGCTATTGGGAACGGGAGGGAGGCTGAATATAGGGAAGAATGTTGATTGCTTCCAGGTTTCTGGCTTTGCTCCCCATCCTCCTTGTTCCTCTTTTTCTTTTCTTCTTTGCTTTCCCCTCACTCAACTTCAGTGGTGCTGCGCTAGGTCAACATGGAGACAGGAAGTGAGTGGAGATAAGGACAAGGATTCAGCACCAAATTTACGTCCTTTCTGCCTTTGGAGCTCTGATCAGGGGTTTTTCACTATTAATGTGTTCGAAGCCTTGCAACTCTAAAATTAGAAATTACAGCTTCCACATTTTCCAGATAACAAGCTGAGGCCCAGAAAGTGACTTTAGCAATGGTATAGAGCTACTGGTAGGCAGCGTTAGGATTTAAAACTGCATCGTGGTGCAGTAGTTTAAGCCATTGACTGACACCAGCACCCAATATGAGTGCCAGTTCAAGTCCTGGCTGCTCCACTTTGATCCAGTTCCCTGCTAATGTGTCTGGAAAAGCAGCAGAAGATGGCTCAAATCCCTGGGCCCCTGCACCTACATGGGAATCCCAGAAGAAGTTCTAGGATGTTGGTTTTGACTGGGACAGCCTCACCCATTGCATCCATTTGGGCAATGAACCAGCAGATGAAAGATAACTTTCTCTCTCTGTCTCTTCTTTCTCTGTAACTTTGCCTTTCAAATAAGTAAACAAGTAAGTAAGTAAGTAAATAAATAAATAAATCTTTTAACAATTATTTATTTATTTTTAAAACGATTCATTTATTGTTATTTATTTGAAAGGCAAAATTACAGAGAGGCAGAGGCAGAGAGAGAGAGAGAGAGAGAGAGGTCTTCCATCCACTGGTTCACTCACCAGATGGCTGCAATGGCCAGAGCTTCTCTGATCTGAAGCCAGGAGCTTCCTCTGGGTCTCCCATGCAGGTGCAGGGGCCCAAGGACTTGGGCCATCTTCCACTGCTTTCCCAGGCCATAGCAGAGAGCTGGATTAGAAGTGGAACAGCCAGGAATTGAACTGGCACCCATATGGGATGCTGGCACTGCAAACAGCAACCTTTGCCCACTGTGCCACAGCACTGGCCCCAATATGAGTCTTTTTAAAAACCCCTGCATCTCTACACTTTTCTACCTGGCTGTCGGTTTGTTGCTGTGGACCACACTGTAGCTGCCACAATTCTCTGAGTGTGCAGCTGGGGTGGTAGGGGCTGGGGTGGGGGTGGTGATGATGATGTGTGGAAGCTTTCTAGGGGCTTCTTGGTGGAGGAAGGAAAAGCAAGGGGATTCAACCACAATTTATATGTCTATATCTCATTTCCAAACAATTCAAAATGTTTATTCCCCAAAGGGCGGCTCAACAACAGTATTCTTGCTATTTAGTTCCAGAAAAAATGGTTGGGTTTTAGACTTCTAAAATTGCGCATAGCCTCTGAGGGGTCAGATGATATACCTCCTATGTTAAGTGACCCTACAAGGCAACTTGAGAAGTGGAATTAGCTGGTGAGTTTTTATTTTTCTTTCTCCTCAAAGACATCACACTGATTTAGGATACACAAATCGTCACAGGAAGAAAAATACTTTCTCTGGAGATAAAAATAGCATCTGCCGCATTGCTTGGAAGAGTGGGTTAGCAGCTGGAGGAAGCCATTCCTAGCCCATCTCCAACCCTTTCCTAAGTGTGTGAATGTAGGGTCCTTTCTGCGGAACCACTTCTGCCATTACGATTTAAAGCTCGCCCAATCACAACATTTGTTATTCCAGTAGCATCTGTGTGTGTAGACTCTTTTTTGCTCAATTTTGAATTTTAGCCAAGTCGTACCAAGCAGCAATCTTAGAAACTCCTTGCTTGATCTTCACCCCTCTCCCTGAAAATAGCAGCTAGCACTCTGGGAGAGAGAGTTTCCTGAATAGTCACTGATTTCACTTACATGGGGGCTGGGCGTGTCTTTAGAACGTTCATGGAAAATGCATGTTATGAAAAATATTCACATGGATTTCAACACTTTTTCATGAAGCACAACTTATCTTTGAATTGTATTTCTCTACAAACTTTTTGAAGCACCCTTCTATTACAAAATTTCAACAAATTCTCTTGTTCTGAATGAAACTACGAGTTTCTCCAAACCAGGTAGATAAAGAACAGCATGTCTGGAGGGCTTTCTTAGTTTTCTCCTCAAATATTATACTTTAAAGTAAATTAGATTAGGGGACAGAAAAAGAATACGTGTTTAAGATGTGATTTTTTTTTTTTTCATTTACAAAAAACTTTCTGGTACCCAGAGGACTTGGGTCAGACAGAAACCTTGTTATTAACTGAAATTTGGGAACTCTGTAGTTTGGTAACTTTGAAGTGGCCCTGTGTTGTGTTTTGGTATCTGGGATAGGAGAATATAGGCTGTTGGTCATCTTGGGGAATTTCTTAACTTACCCCACATTTGTTCCTCGCCATTGTAAGACACTGCTTTCTTTAGCATGGGGAGAACTGGTGCTTACTTAAAAAAATGAAAATGGGATGGTGTTTCTCTTCTTTTGAAGCCTCTTTTCATGGGAGGAAAGAACGAGTTCTCAACAGAACTTCATAGCTCTCTCCATGATGATAGGAAAGCAATGATGCTGAGAGGAAATGGGCAAGAAGGGATGACAAGCTTCAGAAAGGGAAGTGGGCAGACATCTGCTTCCCGCTCTCAGCACTTTCGTATCAGGGCCCCTCACCAATATTTATGAGGTGTCCAGGTTGTGAATTATTAAGTATAGGTTGATGGCCCTGCTAGCGTTAGTATGTTCTTGGTGCCGTGTTTACTTTAGTGGACAATTGCTTCTCACACTACATTAAGAGTGAACATTTAAATGAACTCAAAGTATCTTTGTGAGTGTGTTTGTCATTGAGGAAAGGACAGCTTTGTCCTCAAGCAGGAAAAACTCTCCTTTGTATCCTGGAAGAGGCCAAAGAGGGCAGCCATGGTCCATATCTGTACTCAGTGGGGTGGAATGGGTGGTGTCTGATCCACAGTCCCATCAGCCCTGTGAAGATCTACTTTTGAGGAACAAATCAGAATCAGAGCAGCTTCTCACTTTTCTGCACTAAGTTCAAATTACCTCAGGGGATTAGAAAGCCAGCCTCACAGGGGATGCGCTGTGTGACATCAGCCTGGCCAGCTCCTGTCTTTGGGAAGGTGTACATAAAGCACGCAGGGAAAGTGACTGTCCTGGGCCAGCAGCATGGAGTGGTGGGTTAAGCAGCCTTCTGCAGTGCCAGCATCCTGTATGGGCCATGGTTCGATTCCTGGCTGATCCCCTTCTGATCTAGCTCCCTGCTAGTGAGCCTGGGAAAGCAGGAGAAGATGGCCCAACTGTTTGGGTCACGTGGGAGAGCCAGAAGAAGCTCCTGGCTCCAGGCTTCAGCAGTCCCAGCTCTGCTTGTTGCGGCCATTTGAGGAGTGAACCAATGGATGGAAGGTTCTCTCTCTCTCTCTCTCTCTCTCTCTCTCTCTCTCCCCCTCTCTCCCTCTCTCTATAACTCTGTATTTCAAACAAAATAAATAATTCTTAAAAGAGAGAAAAGTGACTGTCTTATGACTGACACTTCTCTCTTGAAAAGGCAGCGGTTAACTAATGAAGTAACAGTCCATGGCTCAACCCACATTTTATTAAAGATTTATATATTTATTTGAGAGTCAGAGTTACATGCACTGGTTCATTCCCCAAATGGCCACAATTGCTGGAGCCTGGCTGTTCTGAAGCCAAGGAGTCATGGGCTTCTTCTGGGTCTCTCAGAACTTGGGTGTAGGGACCCAACTTCTTGGGTCATCTTCTCTTGCTTTCCCAGGCATGTCAGCAGGGAGCTGGATAGGAAGTGGAGCAGCTGGGAACTCTAACTGGCACCTATATGGGACCCTGGTGCTGCACATAGAAGCTTAACCCACTTCACCACAGCACTGGCTCCTTAACCCACTTCTTAATTGACAAATATAATTTTGAATTTCTCACCAACTTTTGAGTTAAACAAAAGGAATCCTGAGTCCAGACTCCTAGTTAATATTGTAAAAGCTAAAAAAATAAAAAATTCTGATTTACACTTTGCCTTTTCCATACCAAATTTAATGATGCAGTTCCATAATACATGTTTTTAAATTTTGTTCTTTTCTACTGATCATAGAACAGTAAAATTCTTCCTTCTGAGGTTAAAAGTAGCACACATTTGGCTTGCTTCATAACTTCTTTCAACTGTGTTTTTAATTCATTTTCAAAGTATTTTAACAGTAGAATTAGTAGTTTTACTTTTTATTTTATGCTCCTTTAAAAATAAGACCTTATAATGTAAGTTTAATAAGGCACTTGTAATATTTGGGCAGCTGTGCTGTCTAGGAAAAACTGATGTTACTATGGTTCAGTAGGTCTAAGCAAGGCCAACAAAGAATATTTTGAAATGTTCATTCAGTCAGTATGTCAAAGCATATTTTGGATTCTTGAGTCCTTTGAGTTTATTGAGGCTTGAATGTGTTTGTTGTACAAAGTTTGAGGTTGAGGGGGCAGTGCTATGGCATAGTGGGTAAAACCACCACCTGCAATGCTAGCATCCCATATGGGCACCTGCTCCACATCTGATCCAGCTCCCTGCTAATGCACTTGGGAAGGCAGCAGAGGATGGCCCAAGTCCTTAGGCTCCCACGTGGGAGACCCAGAAGAAGCTCCAGGCTCCTGGCTTTGGATTGACCCAGCTCCAATTGTTGCAGCCATTTGGATAGTGAACTGGCGGATGGAAGACTCCCCCCCGTCCCACCGCCTATGACTCTGCCTTTCAAATAAATAAATAAATAAATAAACAAATCTTTAAAAAAAAGTTTGAGGTTGCTTGTATGTCAGAACACTTGTATTTATTCAATAGCTTTCCCTTTTTTAAGTGTGTTACACACACTTTAGCTCAAGTACTCAGTTTCTCTGAAAACATAGGCTTGAAAGGCAAAGGGTAAAGTGAGGGTAGAAGCAATGCTTGTTGGATTCAGACATCAGTGGCTTCTTGTCAAACTTCCTATTTGTTTTCTTTATAAAACTATTTAATTTGCTGATGAATCACCCACTTCCAAGATAATTCCTTTTACTTGAAATTCATATGCAATGACAAAATAGGCTAAACACAATGGAAAGAGGCATTTGAAGAAGTGTTCCATAATGGCTAAGTGCAGTGCTCTGAAGCTGGTACCCGGCTCTACCACTCACCGACTGTGAGAACTTGGGGGAGCCAAAACAACTCAGTGTCTTAATTTTCTCATTTGTGACATGGGGGACAGTGGTACTTGCTCCCTGCTGGTGGGAGAATTCATATGGCGTACATGTAAATGATTGTGAATAAAACCTGGCTCAGAATAGTGTACACATTTAATTGGATTTATACATAGTAGTGGTTGATTGCAGTTATTTCCTCTCTCTTTTTTTTTTTTTTTTGACAGGCAGAGTGGACAGTGAGAGACAGAGACAGAGAGAAAGGTCTTCCTTTTGCCGTTGGTTCACCCTCCAATGGCCGCCGCGGCTGGTGTGCTGTGGCCAGCGCACCGCGCTGATCCGATGGCAGGAGCCAGGTGTTTATCCTGGTCTCCCATGGGGTGCAGGGCCCAAGGGCTTGGGCCATCCTCCACTGCACTCCCTGGCCACAGCAGAGAGCTGGCCTGGAAGAGGGGCAACCGGGACAGGATCGGTGCCCCGACCGGGACTAGAACCCGGTGTGCCGGCGCCGCTAGGCGGAGGATTAGCCTATTGAGCCGCGGCGCCGGCCTATTTCCTCTTTTTAATTGGCATCCTTTTACTTGCCTATCACAAATCTTTATTACTTTTTATGTGCCCTGACTACAATTTTTTTTTCCTGCATTTTACATTTTTTGACATTTTGCTGCATTCACTTCAAATGTAGACATTATCTACACACACATAAACAATTTTTTTCTCAAAATCAGAGATATTAGTATCACAGAGTAAGAGATTCACAGCAATGATCAGAACATGGGGAAATAAGAGTCATTTGGGGGCCGATGCTGCGGCACAAAAGGTTAAAGCCCTGACGTGAAGCGCCCGCATCCCATATGGGCGCTGGTTCTAGTTCCAGCTGCTCCTCTTCTGGTCAAGCTCTCTGCAATGGCCTGGGAGAGCAGTGGAGGATGGCCCAAGTCCTTGGGCCCCTGCACCCACATGGGAGACCTGGAAGAAGCTCCTGGCTTCGGATTGGCGCAGCTCTGGCAGTTGCGGCCATCTGGGGAGTTAACCATCGGCTGGAAGACCTCTCTCTGTCTCCACCTCACTCTGTAACTGTCTTTCAAATAAATAAAATAAATCTTTTTAAAAAAGTCATTTACAAGGTATGATGCAGTGAAGGAATATTTATAACTAAATAGAACTACTTTCAAAATTACTTTTTGACTTTTTAAAACAACAAGTATAATAAGATCCAAACCAACTAACATACAAGACAAGTGTCTGAAAGAGAAATGGACAAATTCTAATGAGAATTCCTGGTTGAAGAAAGACACAGCAGTGAACCCAGAACTTAGCTCTGAGGTTCTTGTCAGCGGGAAGCAGAAGAGAGACAGAATAGGTGAAACAATAGATGACATTGCTGAATAGAAGAAAACATTCTGATTTGCTTCAATTACCAGTAGCTGTATAACAAAACCTGTGTCTCGTGCTGGAATTGACTTCTAGTTTTTAGGATTATGTTGGCTGAGTGAGTGTACTGTTGATCTTGCCTGGGTTCATACATGTGACTTTGGATCACACACGTAGCCGGCTGACAGATCAGCGGAGCTGGGGTCAGCTGGGGCTGTCCACAGGGACATCTTTGCTCATCTAAATGAAGTGAAATTGAACTTCCTCACAGCATGACAGTCTCAAGGTCACATTCCATGAATTCCTAAGGACAAATTCCATATGCAAATGATTATCCTGTCTCTTCTCTTATTTGCCAATGTCGCACTGATGAAATCAAATGATATGAGCCAGGTCAGAAGGCTGGGTGACATGGGCTATGGGGTCTGCCATCCACCACAGTTTCTTAGGACAGGCCAAGTTAGAAACCTGGGACTTGGGGGCCAGAGCCGGGCATAGTAGGTTAAGCCACTTCCTGTGGTGCTGGCATCTCAGCTGCTCCACTTCCAATCCAGCTCTCTGCTATGGCCTGGGAAAGCAGTGGAAGATGGCCCGAGTGCTTGGGCCCCTGCACCTGCATGGGACGCCCAAAAGAAGCTCCTGGCTCTTGGCTTCAGCCTGGCCCAGCTCCAGCTGTTGTGGCCATTTGGGGAGTAAACTAGCGGATGGAAGACTCCTTCCCCTCCCCTGTCTTCTCTCCCTCTCTCTGTAACTCTGCCTCTCAAATAAATAAATAAATAAATCATAAAAGCAAAAAGAAATCTAGGATTCATTGTCACCTATAACCATTTTTAAATTTGCTCTACTGATTGATTGAAAGTCGTCTTCATGCTTCTTACCCTTTTAACCAGTAATTTTTCTATAAAGGACTACCTTCTGATTTACATGGTTTTTGCCTTCCCTATTTAGACGCTCATTTTGCCTTCATTATTTAAATGATACATCCTTGGCCTATTTTATCTCCAAGTGTGTGAGAATGGGTACCAGTGTGGGGGCTACCAGCAGGAAGCTGTGTGACTGAGTGTCCTCAGAGGAAAACAGAGTGGATGGCTGGGGAAGTAACAAAACCCCTGGTACCCTTGCTTGAGCCCTTGGATCCAGCTGTGCCTGAAGCCAGTCCTCAGCTAGAGCTGACTGATACCACATTTGGTTTAAGCCAAGGGACACTGAATGTCTGTCATTTGCAACAGAGACGCCCTGACTGATGCAGGACCTAACTCTATCAGTTTCATCTGATTAGTGTGTTTAATAGAGACTCTTGATTCTACCCCTAGAGAGTCTGATTTGGTTCGCATGGGATTTGGCCTGGGAATATGTATTTTTAGGGCCTTTTAGATGACTCAGATGTCACCAGCCTATGCATCAGTGTTAGGGAACTACCACCTCGAATCATGAATTCCTTATTTGGCAGTCCCTGCAAGACTTTGTAAAGTGCCTTGCAACTGGAAGGCCCATTAGCCCATTAAGTATTTGCTGAACTGAACACACATTCCAGGAACATGAGCAATGAGATAGGACAGATTCTTGATAGGATGATTACATGAAGTTGGCAGGACAGCTGAAAGGGATCAAATTACCTCCAGAAATGTCTGGGTGTCTTGGGGGTAGCTACCTTGCTTGACTTCATTTAGTACCAGATTAATATGCTATTTAGTTTTGTCTTTCTAGCCTTAAGGTTTTGTTTATAACTGATTCCTCCTATGGCCTTGGACCCGTTTCCTAGCCCAATTTAATATACATTTTTTTGTTTGTTTCAAATTAAGTCCTCTTTGCTACATATAAAGTTTTCATGTTTAGAGTTGCCTTTTATGATAAATATATATTAGCTGAATGATTGCCTAATAGAAATTTCCGTCTTATTCCAACCACATCAAGGGGTTCCCAGAGAACAGTTTCTTTTCATATATTCGGAATGCTGATAAATGGGGCGGGAATCCTCTTTATTAAAGACAGGCAGTGAAAGGTGCTGTTGATGGAAGTATTAGCAGCATATGTGGCAAAGTGGGAAAGAAATTAGAGTCCCCCCAGAAAAGAAGTTGGTTGCATTTATTTGATGCTCACTTAGGCGATCTCGTGCTTTTGGTCCCACAAATATTGCAATGGCTCCTTTGGAAAGATGTATCTGAAGTCCTGTCCAAATGGCTTCTGAAGAGCTATAGAGTAGAACTGACAATGCAACCACAGGGAAATATTTATTCTGAGGACTTTCAATGGCAAACACCCATCACCTCTAGTGAAAGGGAGTTGGTTTGAATACAAATACTGCAAGATTAGTTTTAACAAGTAGCATTGCATTGATAGTTTGGATCATAAAGTTGAAGGAGGCCAAAGGTCATTAAGTTAGACCCATTGGAATTGAATCAGAACCTAGACATTCACAAGCTAGAAAAAAGAACTAAATGTAGTCAAATGCATACCCTCATACTGTTGGAAACTATAAAATATGTAAATGAGATTTTATGTATGTCTGTACATGAGGTTTTATTGGGTAGATACCAGAGAAGGATTAAGAATCATCAATTTTCTCCCACTTAATCCATTTCACAATGAGGGGATTAAGGACCTGGCCAATCTGCCCAATGTCACACAGCAAGTAACTGGCAGAACTCTCTCTAAACAGATGGGAGCCTGTTTGTGAACTTGTAACAGAGAGATAGGGCTTCTAAATGGAAAACCCATGAAAACAAAGAGTGAACGCAATTCACAGTCCAACTTCGGCCTGTTCAGTGCTGTCTCCATGAGGAAAAGTCACACATATAGACAGTTTTGTTAAAAATTCCAAGATTTGGGCACAGGGAGCCCAGGTCTATTGGATATATGGGCTCATCTAATCCCTTATATTTTCTACTGTCACCTTCTTCACTGTTTCCCTTATTAATTTTACCATGCCTGGAGCCTATGACGCGTACTTGATAATTCTGGGTGCTCAGAGTCCTAACACCTGCTGAGTCCCTTGGGAGATGAACAACACTCCTTTGAGTCTGGTTCTGTGTCAGGTGAGGCCAACGTTGTTTGTGCTTTACATATTGAAAACTACCAAATCCCAATGGCCTAAGATAGCAAGTGTTTAATTCTTGCTCACGTTCAGGTCCACCCGGGCTGGGCTCTCTGCTGTTGGTGTCACTTACTGGAGACCCCGGCTGATGGAGCAGCTGCCATCTTAAATGTTGCTAGCAGGAGCTCTAGAAAGTCTCACACTGACAGGTCAATGATTTGGCCTGGAAGCGACATATGGTGCACATGCTCATAGCTTTTTGGTCACCACTCGTCACCTGGCTTCACCAAGGTCAAGGGCTTTGAGTTGTAATCCTATCCTGTGCACAGAAGGCAGAGGCTGGTGTTACAGTTTGAGTTTAAGCCTCATAATTGATAATTTTGCAAACCTGATCTTCTAACTCACGCCAATTGTTTGGAGGTGAGGTTTTTGTGAGGTCATTGGAATTAGATGGGTGGGGCTCTCAGGGTTGTGCCTCAGCTGCTTTTTAAGAGGAGGAGAGACCTGAGTGGGCAGGCTTGCCCTGTGCAGAGTCTGAGCAGCTGCTAGCACCGTGTTCTTTACACATTAACCAGTTTGTGGTACTCAATTATAGGCTGAGAAATACTTGTGATCCCTAATGCCTTCTTTCAGCCTATTTGTGGGAACTGGGTCATGAGCAGTGGTACGTAGCTCCTGCAAGTGCTCCACTGCTCTGATTTGCCCATGGACATATGTTCTACGGCAACAAAGCACTTTGTGTAACCAGCAAGGTCTGTGCAAGGTTCAGGATGATCTGGCTTTTGGCTTCAAGTTCTTGGTTTCTTATGGTATGATACTGGGCAAGTGTGCTATTTTTGTAAACTTCAGTTTCTTTGTCTGTACCTCACAACAAGAATACCATTTGTCTTGATTGGCTCTGGCTGCTACCACAAAGTTCCATACATTGGGTGGCTTTTAAATAACAGAAAGTTATTTCACACAGTCCTGAGTGAGGTGTCAGCATGGTGTGGTTCTGCTGAGGGCCCTCTTCTGGATTGTGGAGAACAATTTCTCGCTGTATCCTTGTATGGCAGAAAGAGCACTCACAGTAGTTCTCTGTGTCTTTTTTTTCCCATAAAGCCACTTCCGGTCCCATTCATGAAGCCACCCTTCCCATCTCTTCACAGCATCCCATTGGTGTCAGGGCTTCAGCATATGAATTTGGAGGGAGGGGAAACGGACACACTACCCACTGCGCCATGTGGGTTGGTGGAAATAGTAGTATTAAACAAACTTAGTATATGTAAAGCCCAATGTCTCCACCAATGGCGGCTGCTACTTTTGGACATGGTTCTTGTTAGTAGTCTTAAGAATGGGCTTGCAAGTAGCTGTGTGACTTTGACTTTGGGAAATTTCCCAACCTCACCTGCAAAGTGGAAGCCTACTGTATCTGCTCCTTCGAGTTGCTGTGATAGTTTAATGAAGTGATGCACAAAAAGAACATCACAAAAGTGAAGAATTTGATACATCTGACATGGATTTGTATGTGGATAATCATGCACTTTTATTTCCTTAATAAAACCATGAAAAATCATCACAATTTTTGCCCACTCACCTACATTAGCATTACTGGATTTGCTTTTGGTGTAACATGATCTGACTTTATGACCTTCTTGGGTACTCTATCCTTTCTGGTTGGGACTCCAGGCCTCCTGGATGTGTCCTGAGAGGATGAATTCCATCCTGAGAATGTCGTAGCTCTTCTGACCTCTGGCCTGTGTGGTACATTTGTGCAATGGTCAGAAATGTACAATGCTGGGGCCGGCGCTGTGGCTTAGCTGGTAAGGACGCCCCCTGCAGTGGTAGCATCCCAAATGGGTGCCGGTTCAAGTCCTGGCTACAGTAGAGGATGAACTAAGTCCTTGAGCCCCTGCACCCCATGTGGAAGGCCCGGAGGAAGCTCTTGGCTCCTGGATTTGGACTGGCACAGCTCTAGCCATCATGGCCAATTCTGGAGTGAACCAGCGGATGGAAGACCTCTCTCTCTCTTTCTGCCTCTTCTCTCTGTGTGGCTCTAACTTTCAAATAAATAAATAAATCTGAAAAAAAAAAAAAACAGAAAAGAAATGTACAACGCTGTGCAGGGAGCCCCAGACAGCGCTCCTCAAGTTGATGGATGCTGAGCTGCTCAGAAAAATTGCAGGGAATCATTGATCTTGTCTAAGAAATTAAACAATAAACAGACCCTAGAAAAGGAAACAAATGATTTAGTCTAAGACCTTCTTGTGAGTATCCCAGATCAAAATAGGGGAAATATATTAGGAGACACAGACAAAAAAAATCAATACATACGAGTGTTGGTTGTACATACCCAAAACTTGAACTCTGCTTCCCCAAATGTCAAAATCTTTAATAAAATTGCCCACGGACAGGAAAGCACAACTTTTGGGAAACCATTAAGATTTTGATTTTGATTTTATTTAGTTCTCTTGACCTTCTTGTGCATGATAGTTTTACTTCTTCCCATTTTATAGATGGAGAAATTGAAGTCCAGAGAGGTTAGGCAATTGTCCAAAGTCACACAGTAGACACATGGTGGATCTGAAATTTAGATCGCATCTTTCCAGCTCTTTCTGCCATAGCATGCAATTGCTCCTGCAAGGGTAAATGTTTGCTGCAACACCTCAACTTCAGAGTCCTTCCAAATTGTGTCCAAGAGAGTTAATACATTTTCCAGGGAGAGCAAATAGCTTGCTGCAGCCCTCACGGCTGGTAGATGGGTAGCCTGGGTTCCAGAGGTCACATTCATTGCCCAATTCCACAGGCAAAACTGTGTCCAAATGTGGGCTCCTTGGATTTCTCCAGGCTTCTCCAATCAGCAGGAATTGGGGGAGACTCATTCAGGGACCTCCCCAACTCACTTTGGAATGAAAAGATGAATGCCCAGCTCTGCCAGCGTCTGCCAGCACAGGAGCTGGGGTGTGACCTCGCACTGTGATCCCTTGCAGGCTGCTCTGTGCCCTGCTGCTGAGCAGACCAGCCTTTTGAAGGGATCCATGGCCAAAGATCACTTGGTGTTTTAATCTGCTTTTTGCAGGCAGCTTTCCCCCCCCCGAACCCTACTCTGATTGAAACAAAGCGGCACCCAGGCAAACTGCTGCAAGGAAGCTGGAGGTGAGCAGCCCTGTGTGGTGTTCCAGGGAGATGGCTGGAGGTCAGCACATCCAGTCCCCAGATTTCTTCATGCTGAAGGGGAAGTGAACAACAGATGGAGAGACTGACAAACAGAGATCACCCATCCACTGGTTCACTCCCCATATGGCCACAGTGACCAGCACTGGGCCAAGAAAAACCAGGAGTTAAAAGCTTCAAACACTTGGGCCATCTTTTGCTACTTTGCCCAGGCCATTGGCAGGGAGCTGGTTTGGAAGTGGAGCAGCCTGGACACCAACAGGTGCCAATATGGAATGCTGGTGTCACAGGTGGCGACCCTATCAGCTATGCCACAACTCCAGCCCTGAAAGTGGGCTCATTAGAAGGATATCATTAGGGGAGCCCCAAGGATCCCCGCTCTCCCTTCCCTGGGCTGGGTCCAAGCCCTTCAGCAATCAGCTGGCACAGGCACCTGGGCTTTTCTGGGGGCATAGAATAGTTTCCTTGTGTGATGGGGAATTTTTTTAGAAGGGGTACAGAGTTCCGAACCAGGCTGGAATAGGAAATCCCAGCTGGTTCTTGGTGGAACTACCTTTTAAAAAGATTTATTTTATTTATTTGAAAGACAGATTTAGAGAGAGAGAGAGAGAGAGGTTTCCATGTACTGGTTCACTCCCTTGATGACCGCAAGGGCCAGAGCTGAGCTATTCTGAAGCCAAGAAGCTTCATCTGGGTTTTCCATGTGGGTGCAGGAGCCCAAGGACTTGGGCCATCATCCTCTGATTTCCCAGGCACATTATCAGGGAGTTGGATAGGAAGTGGAGCAGCCAGGACTCCAACCAGCACCCATATGGGATACTGGCACTGCAGACCTGGGCTTTAACGCACTGCGCCACAGCCCCAGCCCAGGTGGAACTATTTTTGAAGTGAGGGTTGGGGTGGGGTGGCTCCATTCTAGAGGAAATATACAAATAGTAGGATTGAGGAAGACAGAGGACCCTGGAAATGTCATTGGAAGTTTCCTTACATATTTGGAAGGCTCAGAACCCACCAGAGCTTCAATTTCAGTGACTATTTTATTTATTTGAAAGGCAGAGAAACAGGGAGAACCACACATACAGAAAGGAGAGGCAGAAAGAAACAGATCTTCCATCTGCTAATTCACTGCCCAATTGGCTGCGATGGTTGTAGCTGGGCCAGTTTGAAGCCAGGAGTCTGGTACTCCATCCAGGTCTCCTACATGGTGTGGCACTGGGTCCAAGCACTCAGGTCATTTTCTGCTCTTTTACCAGGTGCATTAGCAGGAAGCTGGAGCTGAAGCAGAGCAGCTGGAACTCAAAGCAGCACTCTGACATGGCATGCAAGTGTCACAAGCAGTGGCTTAACTCCCAAGTGCCGCAATGCTGGACCCGGGAACTGGACGTTGGAGGGCACAAATCCGATGTATCGACACAACAGTTCCTTCCATGATAAAAGCATGGGGTGTGGAGGAGAGGACAAGGCAATGATTTTTCCTCAATCATTATCCTTCCTTCCTGAGAACTGCATTTGATTGGTAGAAAAAGTGCTGATCCCTTGTCTCCTTATATAGATGTGGGGGCAGGGGGAGCTACTTATCTAATTGGAAGGTTTGGCAGAAAAATATTATTTTTTCCCTTTTGGTCTTTCAAGTGTAAATCTGT
Organism: Lepus europaeus; assembly: GCF_033115175.1. Taxonomy (NCBI): domain Eukaryota; kingdom Metazoa; phylum Chordata; class Mammalia; order Lagomorpha; family Leporidae; genus Lepus; species Lepus europaeus. The sequence goes on from NC_084835.1 coordinate 48,212,073, forward strand.
CAGCAGAAATGCAAGCTCTCCCCAACTCCTCCACATTGTAATTCTTACCTGGTGGCATTCTTTTGGCAGGTTGTGTTAACCTACCTGGCAGAGGTGCCAGCTTGAAAATTTCTTATAGCATTGAATGCATGTACTTGCAAATATAAACCACATCTTCCAACTTAACCCCTATCCATCCTCCAGGTTACAGCTGGATTTTCTGACCTGCCAACTCTTGTCTGATTTCTCTGTTATGAATCCAGGTGGGGAAAGGGGACATATTGATTGGGTTTGTATGAAGGTTCATCTTCTGTGTCAGCTTGGCCAGGCTAGGGTGCTGTTCTGTTGGATCAGACACCAGTCTATATGTTGCCATTTGTGATCAACTTTACTTTAAGTAAAGCAGATTCGTCTCCATAACACGGGTGGGCTCCATTCGGATCCCTGAAGCCCTTGGGAGCAAAGACTGAAGCTTCCCAAAGAAGCAGTGATTCTGCCTCAACACTGTCTGAGTTCCCAGCCTTCTCACCCAAGACTGCAGCACCAGCTCAGGTCTGTACTGAATGTTCAGCTGTGCAGCTTGTGTGAAGATTTGGACTTGCTGGTTTCGTGATTGCTTGGTCTAACTCATTAAATCCCTCTCTCTCCTCCTTCCTCCCTTTTTTCTTTTTTTGTCTCTTCCTACACACACACACATACGCGCGCATGGGTTCTTCACCAACTTTATGGAGAAATGGAATTCAAAGATAAGTTTCTTTCGGTTGAAAAGAATATTTTGAAATTGGGGAGTTTTTCAGATTACACATTTTCCATGAATTTTTGGGAAACCTCTCATAGGCATGGGTTTCAAAATTTTTTTGAGTCATGAATATGAAAAAAAAAAATCAGAAGCACAGTTCACATGGGAAACCAGGTCCTGTAGCATTGGCCACAGCCCATGCCTCCCAGCGGAGCTGGAGAGCGCATATTCCTTTTAGTGCTATGTCCAACCTCGCAGTTGTAACAGCGTCCAGGAGAAGAAGAGCAGCAGCAGGAAGAAACACAGGAATCCTCATTCATGAAACTCAGCTTTCAGGATTTGTTCGTGGGTTCATCAGCCAGCCAACCACAGATCTAATAGTCGTGTAGTTTATTTCATTCACCAATTCAATTACCATGATTATAGGACAGCTATTGCATACCTTATTTCCTTAGAAAGACTCCCAGAGTTACTTTGTCACCCACATTAACCAATGTCCTGATGATAACGTTGTGTCAGCATCATGGTGCAGCAGGTTAGGCCACTGCCTGTGATGCTGGGATCCCACATGAACACTGGTTCAAGTCCTGGCTGCTCCACTTCTGATACAGCTCCCTGCTAACGTGCCTAGGAAAGCAGCAGAAGATGGCCCAAGTGCTTGGGTCCTTGCCACTCATGTGGGCTATTGGGTGAACTTCTAGGTTCCTGGCTTGAACCTGACTCAGCCACTGACCATTATGGCCATTTGGAGAGTGAACCAGCCGATGGAAGATCTCTCTCTTTCTCTCTGTCCTTCCCTTGCTATTTTTTTAAAAAGATTTATTTATTTATTTGAAAGTTAGAGTTACACAGAGAAAGGAGAGGGAGGGACGGAGGGAGGGGGAGAGAGAGAGAGAGAGAGAGAGAGAGAGAGAGGTCTTCCTTCCGATGGTTCACTCCTCGGATGGCTGCAATGGCCAGAGCTGCACTGATCCAAAGCCAGCAGCTTCTTCCGGCTCTCCCACACGGGTGCAGGGGCCCAAAGACTTGGGTCATCTTCTACTGCTTTCCCACGCCATAGCAGAGAGCTGGACCAGAAGAGGAGCAGCTGGGACTAGAACCAGCGCCCATATGGGGGATTCTGGTGCTTCAGGCCAGGGTGTTACCTGCTGCGCCACAGCGCTGCCTCCCCTCCCCCTGCTATCTTTAACTCTGCTTTTCAAGTAAATAAATACATTTTTTTTTTAGATATTATTACCCGACTTTGCCATAGCTACCTTTTGGAAATGTCCCTATCTTGTTTCTGCTCTCTGAGAGCCTTGCTAGCTACTTTCCATGCTGATATTAATTTGATGAATTAATACAGAGAAATGGATAAACAGAAGTGAAATGGTATAAGGGTTACTCCTTCAAGTGACACATCCTCATTTTAAGAAGAATTTTTTTAAAGCATCCTGTCCCACTGCAAAAGGTACCACCTTCATGCTGGACACCACAGGCAAAGCATTGTGGGTGGTTTGCATCAGTGAGGATTCTCAGCGCCCTCTCCACTCTCACTACCGGTGGTGGGAGGAGCAAAGCCCTTTTGTGAGGAGTCTGCAATCATCATCCGTCATGATGTCATTTCACAGTGGGATACATCTATCATAAAGGAAAAAGAACCAAATGACTTTATCAAGAAACTCATTTATGAAATATTTACGTAAGATATTAGATAATGGTTAAATGGGACCAACAGGCTCTAACGTGTCTCCTCTCTAGTTTCAAGAATACGTTTCTTAACTCATGGACAGAGACTGAAGCTGCTTAAGTAATAGCCACTCTCCTTATATTCTTCAGGATCTGAACCAACATTTTGGCTATGATGGAAACTCAACGAGTGCTTTGGCTCAAATATCTAGGTGAAAGATTGCAAACCTCCAACTCTAGCCAAGAATCATTGCTTTTTACTGTCAGCCTGAATCAATAGTGTGTTTCTTCTGGGAAGATTCTTCAAGTAGAGCTGGTTCAACCAAAATGCTCTTGCCTTTTTCTCCTGCCTAGAATGCAGACATGAAGGCCAGCACTCTAAGCAGCCACTTTGGAACATGAAACACTAAGAATCAGAGACACATTTTGGTAGTGTATTGGATAAAGGATGAAGGTGCTGGTGTTCTGGGGAGCAGGAAATTATCCATTCAGTGCTGAATTACCTATCTCAAGAATTCTTTTATGTAAAAAAGATAAAGACCAGCACTGTGGCATAATGAATTAAGCCATTGCCGGCATTGCTGGCATCCCATATGGGCACCAGTTTGAGTCCTGGCTGCTCCACTTTCAATCCAGCTCCCTGCTAATGGGGTAGTGTAAGATGGCCCAAGCATTGGACCCCTTGACTCATGTGGGAGACCCAGATGAAGCTCCTGGCTCCTGGCTCCTGGTTTCAGCCTAGCCCAACTGTGGCCATTGCAGCTATTTGGGGAGTAAATCATCAGAAGGAAGACACCTCTCTCTCCCTCTCTCCTTCTCTGTAACTCTACCCTTCAAATAAATATTTTTTTAAAAATATATATAAAATTCCACCTCACTTGAACTACTTCACTTTTTGTTTTGTGCATACTCATGTGTGTGCTTTATGTAACTGAACCTAATTGTAAATAACATATCCCTTAAGTTTATTACTAAAATCCTTAAGCCGCATTATTCTAGCAGTGCTGTATGAGCGGAGCCAGCTTAGTATCTTGAGTTTGTTTGCAGATGACTATGCCAATCTGTGGACGTGGGCAGGAATTGGGTTCCTCCAGGGTTTGAGTCCTGGATCCTGGTCTCTCATTTTCAATATGGCACCTTCATTTTCTTTGTTGCATTCTCATTACTATTCATGGGTTGAACTGCAGACGCCAACATATTTTTAAGGAAGTCATTGCTCAGAGAATGTCACATCCGCTGTAAATGAAACCCAGCTTCCTCCACCTCCTCCTCCTTCACACTCCCCCAGATCTGAGTAAAACTGCGCCTGCTGGAATATGTTGTGGTTCTTTTTTCTTTTTCTAACCCACATGTGTGTTGGGGAATTTGGTATCTGAAAAGCGTTTGTTGCTTTCACTTGTCCTAAGCAGGAACTGAATCAAAAGACATCCTGAAATCTTGGAAAGTTTGAGGGTTTCTGAACTTAAATTAATCTGTTAAACCAGTTAGTTGAGCAAGGCCGGATAAGCCCTCAGGAAAAATCAGGAGAACGAAATTAAACTGAACGCACTTTGCCGGCAGTGAAGCTAATTCACAATTTGCCTCCTTTGGAGAAGAGTTGTCTGCCCTGGCCCCGCGCCAGCCAGGGCTCCACACGATAATCTATAGGATTGCACAATTCCTCCTAGAACAGTTATGAAAGGAAAAATAACATGTGTTCTGCCAAAGTATGTGGACTTGCTGCCATTAGCTGAAATGCAGATATCATCTGAGTGAAGAGTGAACAGGATGTTGTCCGGGAGGTGCTGTCGAGAACCAGCGTGCTTCCCATCTTTTCCACACACACATAAGGCAGCTTGCATTTCTGCTAATGGTCTGGGCTGGACTATCGCAACCATTTCCAATGCACTCCTGGCGGTTTGGGGGCTTTATGATCGTCCCGCGAGGTGTGCAACCTGGTGAAAAGCTTGCCTTGGAGATTTTCAGTCATGTGCATCCATTTCTCACTCCTCATTGGAATGGTGACCTCGGGGGGAGAGACAGGTGGGGAGAGGAGTCAGCATGCATGCCCTAACTCAAGTGTGCCTGTCAAATGAATTGCCCGATTCTGACCTGAACAAAAGAAGCACACGGGGGAAGAGTTGCTATATGCGATATCCTGTAATGGAGAAAATGGAGCCGTGTGTGTGTGTGTGTGTATGTGTGCATTTTTAAATGCTGGAAGTTACCACCAATTCATGTTGGATGCTTTTACAGCAGAAAACTCAGGGCATGGATTTGTGAAAGGTAAAATACAAGAAATCTGACAACTGATGGCAAATTTGGACAGTTTTGCTTAAATGCTATTTTGCATTTTAGCCATTTCTATTTCCATTATTGTTGAAAGATTAATATCCAAGATAGGCTTGGAGAATGAAAAGGAGACTAAGTGTACGATAACAATATGCTTATATCTTACTCTTAGATGAGTGGTACTAAGCAAATGATAAAAGCATCCCAGGATGGAATATGATGAGTAGTTCAAAGTCAAAAATATGAGCAGCCATAAACAAATGGTTCAGTGGGAGAGTTAATGAGGACTTGGCTAACAGTCATCATAACTTAGGACATCAAAAATAATCTAAAAGAATTAGGAGATGATTTTTAGTATTATCTGTCTCCACACATTTAAAAGACGATAGACACACTGGTAAATAAAAAAAAAAACCAGTCTAGATTGCTATTTTCAGGATTGCAAGAAAAGAGTAGTAACATGTTAAATATCAGTTGTGGTCAGGGGTAGCATCAGTTGGAGGCTAAGAAACCACAGTCACATGTTATCACACATGGAAGATTGGTTCAATGACCAAAACCTGCAGGTGCTCAGTCCCTCACACACAGGGTGCATTGTTAGCATATAACCTACACACATGCTCCTGTATGATTTAAATCATCTCTGGAGTACTTACATACCAAATGCAAGGTATAGTCTTATGCGAATAGGTGTATTATCTGAGGGAATAATGTCACGGAAGAAGTCTGTGCATGTTCTCCTTGATTTTTCTTGGAATTCTTTCTATGTGCAGTTGGTTGAATCCAAGGATGTTGAACCAGCAGGTAAGGAGGACTGATTGTGTTAGCAAATGAAAATTTCATGGTAAACAGGCTTTTTATATCAACATACATTGCACATTTGCAGTCACAAAACTCATGTTGGATAGGTAACTAGGTTAGTGAAATGAAAGACATAATCATCATGGGTTCAAATCCAATTTAATCGAGATCATTAAATACACATGTGGTAACCACCATGCGCCACATTCTATGCTAACTTTTGTGAAAGCAAAGATGAATGTTGCACCTGTTTCTAAAATACATGTAGTCTACTGAAAGACACAAATACAGAGTAGTGAGCTGGAAGTTACATGATAGAATGTATGTGATGAGACAGACACATTTCTAGAATACCTAGAAGGTGCAGAAGTAACATACAAAAGAACAAGTTACATTGGATTGTGGGAGTGGCTTTTTCTTGGGCTGCAGGGAGTGTAGGAAACAAGTTTTAAGAAAGGATTTTCAGCTAAGGTTTTGAAAGATGAAGAGGAGCAAGTGAGACTCATTCGAGGGTGGGGGCCAGAAAAATAACTTGGGAGTGCTGATTTAAGCATGTGCTTTTCCAAAGGAAGGAAGAAAAAGCTAGATCATCCATTGGATGTCTTTGTTCTACAAATTTTGAATTTCATAGCTCCAATTCAAACTTCACATGGCTTACATATCTCATTCATTTTTACCATTTTTGATAGAATTGAGCTGAAAAATTCACCTCATGCTTAAAGTATAACATGTGAGATGATCCTTCATTCCTCCATATCATTTACTCATTCAGCCCAGTAAGTGTTAGAACACTTAGAATGCAGATAAAGAGATTGATATCCTTGCCTTCCTGGAGCTTATGCTCTAAGAAGGAGATACAGAGAATAACCAATACACATCATAAAAATGTAAACATTGCACTTTGCCAAAAGGAAATAAATGTTCTGGAAAGAAAAGTCAGAGTAGGTTAGGTGTGGGTAGGTCCATGTTCCAGAGGGCCTAAAGCGGTTTTACTGCACTCCTGTTGTTCCAGTAGATTCATTCACAGCACCTCCACTAAAACATGCTTGATTGGGTTTAGATGCTACATAAATTGGTAAACATAGTTAAAAGGCATCAGGAACGGCTGTGTGTGGGTGTGTACGTGTGCATCTGCAGGGCTGCTTTATGCTTCACATGCTCATCCAGGTGAGTCTCATTGAGAAGGGGGCCTTTGAGCAAAGGGTTGCAAAAAGTGAGGGAGAGCTCCACCCTAGCTCAATCAGTGAGCATTGTCCCAGGCAGAGAAACCATCAGGACCACGAGTTGAGGTTCCAAAGAATGTGAGAGACCAAGTACAACAGAAGTAAAAAGAATGAGGGGTGAACAGCTGGAGATGAGGTCAAGGAGGAAAGGAGCAGGGAGCCAGTGAGCACAGGACCCTGGGCCATTGTATAAGTGAGCTTTCCTATGAGCCCAGGGGGGAGTCACTAGGGTGCGGGCAATCCTGTATAGGAATGGAGTTTCTGACTTATGTTTTAAAATCTTCACTTTGCAGAGTTGTGTGTGTGCATATGCATGTGTGTGTGTGTGCGTGTGAAGGACTCCAAGGGCATTAAAGGAAAGGCAGGTCATCTGAGTAGGAGGTACCTACAGTTAACTAAGTGAGACAGAGTCAGGGCTTGGAAGAGGGTGGTGGGAGTGGAGGAGACCAGATGCAATGGAATTTGGAATAATGATACAAATCAACAGCATTTCCTGATGTGCCAGAAAAGAGGCCATGAGGATCTCATATCTTGCATGTGTAACAAAGAATTCCTTCCAGGAAAATAGTTCAAGAACTGTCGGTGCCAGGTTGGAACTGAGCACTTCAAGAAATAACCACTTCTCCCCTTTGCTCCTTCCCTCTCACAGCATCTGCCAAATGGCAAATCTCCCTGAAGCTGAGTTGCATATACAACTTCTCTGTTTAATAGCAAAGCTGAGGGCCACTGTGGATTGCTCTGGTTGATTGCAGCGTGGAGTGTGGGAGAAAGAGAAGTTTGTTCCATGTGGACTTTCCAAATAGTAGACTTCAAAATACTAGCAGATGAACATGCTGAATGGTTAGGTTACATTTTGAAGTGGTGGATAACGTTGACAATAGGATATGGAACTGATACTGGTTGTATTGACTGTATTTTCGGTTCTGATACTTCATGACTCTGAGAAAGTAAGGTGAGCAAAACTAAAGATGGAAATTTAGGATCCTGAGCTCTCACAGAGCTTTCCTTAAAGACTTGTTTATTTGAAAGGCAGAGTGATGGAGAGAGAAGGAGAGACAGAAAGAAGGAGATCCTCTAGTTCACTCAACAAATGTCTGTAACAGCGTGGCTGGACCAGACTGAAGACAGAAGCCAGGAATGTCGTCTGGGTCTCCCAAGTCGGTGGGCAGGACCCATGTATTCAGTTCATTTTCTGTTGTCTTCCTAGGCACATTAGCAGGGAACTCACAGCACTTTTCTTTTTTATTTTTTTAAAGATCTATTTTATTTATTTGAAAGGCAGATTGAGAGAGAGAGAGAGAGAAAGAGAGAGAGAGAGAAGGAGAGATAGAGGGATCTTCCATGTGCTGGTTCACTCCCAAAATGGCCACGACAGCCAGTGCTGGGACAGGCCGAAGCCAGGAGCCAGGAGCTTCATCCAGGTCTCCCACGTGGGTGCAGGGGCCCAAACATTTGGGCCATCTTCTGTTGCTATCCCGGGCACATTAACAGGGATCTGGATAGGAAGTGGAACAGCCAGCACTTGAATTGCTGCCCATATGGGATGCCGGCATTGTGGGCAGTAGCTTAACCTGTTATGCCACAATGCAGGCCCCAGACAGCACTTTTTCTATTATAATTATCTTGCAACTTGAGGCCAAGGATTGATCTCTTTTCTAAATAATGCATTATTTTCATAGGCCATAGTTCAGAGCAGTCCTCATTAAGACCATGGACACGTTTTTACCTTAGATAAAATGGTAGCTACATCCTAGGAGTATTATCCCATTATATGGCAAGGAATGATAATTAAAAACAAGTAATCATTATAACCAATGTTGACTGAAAATTTGCTACAAGTAAGGCAAGATGTTAAAACACTTTCTAAAAACAAAACAAGGCTCCACAGGTAGATATTCTTTTCATTCCAGTTTAAAGTAGGGAAAACTGAGTTGCAGAGTATTGAATAGCTTGCCACAAATTAACCAATTTGTGGGTGGCAGAGTTAAGGTTCAAGGTCAGGCAGTTGACCTCCAGACCCTGGGCCATCTCAACCCCGTACTTTACTTCCTCTCAGTGCAGGCAGTGAGGGGCAGCACAGTGCCCGGGAGTAGTGGGAATTCCAAATGGAAGCTAACGTGATGATGCTTATTATTGCAGTGGGAATTCAATACATGTTGGGTAATTGCATGAATCCATGAGTCATGTACACTGAGGCAGGGAGGTGATAATTGAAGGCAGGAAGAAATGAGCTCATCCAGGGAGAGCAGGCAGAGAAGGGATAGGGCTGGAGTTTGGAGAATGGATAACCATATGCCCTGACGTCCGCTTGGGTGGTGTTTGACCTTGAAGTGACTGCTGTAATCTGCAGGAGAAACTGATGTTTCCTTCCAGGCAGGCTTGAATGACTCCTGATTTTATTCTAACTCTTTAAAATGGTTTCTCCTGCTTTTCTTCAAAGCCACGTCTTCCCTTTCAAAATATTTGCAAAATGGTAAATCCTACCTCCAAAGAGTCCATTGAAGTTTAGTCGCAAACATAACCGCTTCTGTCTGGTAAAGATTAACGATGTTTCCGATATGGATAGTTCTGATTAATTGCTGTTGAAATTCCTGAGCTGAATGTCAAAGCTGGAAAATGAACTCTTAAATGGACTCAAAAGACAAGAGGCCCGTGTATCCTTGAACATAATCCAATCAAAGGGATTGTAAAGGAAAACACAGGAGACAGTATTAAATTCATGGCGACATGAAAGGTCCTTGTTCTGTTTGTGAAAACCCCACCAGGTCATTGTTCACTGAGAGACTGTCTTTTGATATTGACTTGCCTGATGTAGATTAACAAAGACTTTCTGAAACACAATTTTTGACTTCATGTCTCAAACATATATGGGGGTGCTTCAAGAAGTTTGTGGAAAATGGAATTAAGATAGAAGCTTTTTTTCATGCTAAAATTTTTGGTACCCAGGCATAGTTTTTCATAATATGCATTTCCATGACCTTTTGGAAGTCTCTTCCAAAAATGATGGCTTACAAGTCTTGATGCTCAAAATCATATTAAAATAATTCAATATTAATAATAATAAAAAAGAAAATTTCGTCAAAAAAATAGGTGCACTTTATTTTCTGTAGTGTGAATTGATAGATAAGGGGAGTTATAGGTGGCACTGTCCATTGGTAAATGGCCACACTTTTGAGGCTGGGGGCCCAGTCATATTTAGATTTTTTTCCCAATGAAACACTAAGACCCAGCTCTAGACACTACCATGGGGGTGTTATTGGATGGCAATATCATAAAATCTCAATAGCTGTGAGACCTTGGACCAATCACCTCATATTTCAGAGTCTTAATGTGGCTTAGAACTAACTAATTGGTGTGCACATTGAAATGAGGTACCAGATAGAAAACTGCTTTACAAATTACAAAGCAAGGTGCATGCATAAGATAAGTGTCATTATTGTTATTGTTGGCTAGCTGTTTTATTTCTCCTCATCCAAGCCAGTTAGCTTATGACGCCATAGGTGAGCATTAGGTAATAAATATAGGGCAGAGAATTGCAGAGGTATTTGACTCTAGAAGTCTGTTTTAAGCTCATGATTGTAGATCACTATAAGAGATGCATGTGTCTCCAGCCCTTTCAATAAATGTTGGCTTGTAAAACAATTTTTTATGATGTAGTCCAGGTTTTCAATCTGTTCCGTTTATTCATTGACTGTGTCGAAAATAATAAATAAGATTTCAGATTGAGAACTTCTCTGCTCTCACCTAGCTGTGATAAATCACAACCCAGGAGCAATAGCTCTTATATAAATAGGAAAACACATCTGCTTTGTGTACATGACTTAGAACTGATGAATAAGGCCGGCGCCGCGGCTCACTAGGCTAATCCTCCGCCTTGCAGTGCCGGCACACCGGGTTCTAGTCCCGGTCGGGGCACCGATCCTGTCCCGGTTGCCCCTCTTCCAGGCCAGCTCTCTGCTGTGGTCAGGGAGTGCAGTGGAGGATGGCCCAAGTGCTTGGGCCCTGCACCCCATGGGAGACCAGGATTAGCACCTGGCTCCTGCCATCGGATCAGCGCGGTGCGCCGGCCACAGCACGCTACTGCGGCGGCCATTGGAGGGTGAACCAACTGCAAAGGAAGACCTTTCTGTCTGTCTCTCTCTCACTGTCCACTCTGTAAAAAAAAAAAGAACTGATGAATAAGATGAGTATATCTTGTTTTAAAATAATGTTGATTGATAAACACAGTTGGCACAACAAAGTCTCTTAGTGGAAAATATACACCTGGAATGATATATATTTCTACTCATTTATAAATTCTAGTTTTTTCTACATAATGCAGAGTTTATAAAATGAACTGGAAAATGCAATATAATAGATAAAATCAGATTGTACTCTAAAAGGACAAAAAGCAAGAGTGTCAAGTTAGCCTCAGCCTCAGAGACATGGCAACCTAATCAGAGAGTTCTGCAGTAACAGAATAAGCCAATGTATAAATACTAGTTGGGAGGTTATGCATCAAACATTCTGTGGCTAAAGTGGAAATGCCACATATGTGGTGGATCAGGAAATTTGTTCAGAAAGATCACTGCTCCTCTCTTGTAGTCCCATCGCTATTAGGCACTTGCTATGGCCTGTTCTGGTGGATACTGGCCTTGGACGTTCTCTGACTAATGGGACATGAGGAGTAGTATGCTATGCTACTTTGGAGCACAAGCTCGATGTGTGTTCATGTTGTTCTGTAATCACTGTCACCCTTTTACCCTGAGGAGGGAACCGTCACATACCAGCTCTTCTTTCAGACAGGATCACAAATGAAGACAATGTGGAGGAAGGCAGATGTTGACCTCCACGGTCAGGTCACCCACGCCAGACAGGAGTCTTTACTTTTTTGAACTACTAAGACATGAGGTTATTCATTACTGCAGCATAGCCCAGTGAGCCCTCAAATACTGTGTGTTTATTCCATTCTTCCCATCCTTGTTTCATCTTACAAATAACGACTGGGAGGGAGATTTGATCAAGATATCACGCTAGTTTTAATGCCTATTATTATGTAATGCATAGTCGAGTGGCTGGCCAAGAGGAAATCTTTTTTATGCGTTCAGCATAGAAGTGCGTGTCTAGTAAGAGGGAGTGAACCCAGCCCAATAGGTGGATGATGGATTAGGGACTAGTTTTTTGTTATCAAGGAATAAAACTTTGCACTGAGTAGAGAGGGCTTTGTAGGGGCAGATTCTGCTATTATCTGTTGGCTTTGTTTTGGTTATGATTTTTGGTATATACTTTTTATCTTATTTTTATTTATTGTTTTTATTTTATATGATTTATTTTATTTATTTGAAAGAGTTATAAAGAGAGAGGGAGAGATACAGAGTTATGAAGAGAGAGGGAGAGATACAGAGTTATGAAGAGAGAGGGAGAGATAGAGAAAGAGATCTTTCATCTAATAGATTGGTCCAGATTGGCCACAACGGTTGGGTGTAGACCATTCCCTTCTTTCACATGGGTTGCAAGGCTTCAAACTGTTGGTTCCTATTCCATTGCTTTCCCAGATGGATTACCAGGGAAATGGATTGGAAGTGGAGCAGCTGGGACTGGAATCTGTGCTCTGCTATGGAATACCAAAGTCTTAACAGTCTGCTTCTTAACCCGTCAAGCCACAACGTCAGCCCCTTATGACAGACTGTGGTGACTTCTTTCAGTGACTTCCCTGGGATTCCTCTGTTCATCCTTAACAGTCTCCCCTGCATCAGTACCCTCAACACTCCCCAGACGAACCAAGAAATGTCAGAGTTTAAATCCACATATTTCACCCTCTGCCCTCCATGTTGTGGGTGCCATGTAGTTTGTTTTAGCATAGCTTATGAGCCCCTGAAGATGATGTTAGTGTTAATATTATGATGGCTGAACTCCTTTGGTGTTTTCCCCCCTCTCTCTCTTTCTTCCTTCTCCTTATTCTTCTTTTTCATCTTCATCTTCTTCTCCCTCTTCCTCCTCCTCTTCTTCTTCTTCCTCCTCCTCCTCCTTTTCTTCTCCTTCTCCTTCTTTCTCTCCTCCTCCTCTCCCTCTCCTCCTCTTCCCCTCCCCCTTTCTTCTTTTCTTTTTTTCTTCTTTTTCTTCTTCCATCCTCTTTGTATTTCCCTGCTTCCTCCTGAAATTATGCCCCTCAGACGAAGAGCTCTCTTTTTAATTTCTTTTTGAAATGGAAGTCTGCAGAAGATGGATTCTCAGAGTTGTTGTTTGCTTCCAAATGTCTTGAATTCATACTAATATATGGAGGTTTTACTAAAATCTGAAATCCTGGGCTAATTTTTTTCTCTACAGTATGTTAAAGATGCCATTCCATGTTTTTCATGACTTCATAGCTTCTGCTTAGGATTCTACTCTTAGACTTACTGCTCCTCCTTTGAAAACATCGTCTTTTTTCTCTGAAAGGCTTTTCAGATGTTCTCTTTTCCTTTGCTTTTCAACAGTTTGACAGTAACATATCTCACTGTGGTTTTGTTGATTTGTTGTTCTGCATGGAAATCACTGAGTGTTGTGGGTTTAAAAGGAATTGGCTCCCCAAACTCAGGCTGATGCTAAACTCCGCTGTCCTAATGGTAAGTATTGCTAGATCAAGCATGTGGAGACTTAGTCTGATTGCGGTGTTTGAAAGGTGAGTCTGGTGGGAGGTCTTTGGATCAGTAGAGTCATGGCCTTGGACGTGGTTCTTGAAAGTTCAGCCTCACTTCTCTCTCAGCTTCCTGGCTCACCATGTGATCATCTCTACACACCCGCCCTGCCATTGCGAGCCTCCTCTGGACACCAGACTGTGGAAGTCCCTGATCCTGAACTGTGAAACTCCAAACTGTAAGCTGAAATAAATCTCTTCCTTCCCAAGAAGATCCTCTTAGGTATTTTAGTTAAAGTCATGAAAGCTGGCTTATGGAATCTGTGGTTGATGTCTTCAGTATAAAGTTAGGGTCAATATTTTCTGTCTCTGAGATGAAATCTCCTCTGTCAACAATAAGTTAATCTCCAAAATTGAGAATTATAGAATGAAAAAATGACAAATTATACTCCAATAAGGTGAAAAGGAAAGCCATAGAGTAGGGGAAAGTATCTCCAGTACATACATTCAACAAAAAGTTTATATTTAGGATGTATAAAATATTGTAACTTGATGATAAAAAGACAATCCAACTTGCAAAAAAATAAGAGATATTTTGAACAGATATATAAATGACCAAGAAGCACATGAAAAAGTTTCAGTTTCACTTTTTTATAACCTAGAAACCTTTTATTTAAGGTATACAAACTTCATGCATTTCATATATACAAATTTTGGAACACAGTGATTCTTCTCACCTTACATTCCCTCCCACCCACACTCCCACACTTCTTCCTCCCTTCTTTCCTATTCCCGTTCTTATTTTTTTAACCAAGACCTATTTTCACTATCATTTTTAGTCATGGAAAGTGAAAGTTAAAACCACAATGGGACATCACTACACACCCAACAGAATGGCTAAAATTAAAGCCGAACATCAGTAAATGTTACTAACGATACTGAGTTGCAAGGACCCTCATACATACCTACTGGAAATATAAATAGTGCTATCAGTTTAGAAAAGGTTTTGTAAATTTCTTACAGATGTAAGTTTTTTAAAACCAGAGTGCTTATTCATTTAATTTATTTTACTTAAATGATGGAAAGTCAGAGAAGGAGAGATAGAAAGAGATCTTCTATTTTCTTGTTCACTTCCCTAAAGCCCACCACAGCTGCAGCTGTGCAAAGCTAAAGCCAGGAACTCAAGAACTAAATCCAGGTCCTCCACTTAGGTAGCAGGGACTCAAGCACATGAGCATCACTGCCTTCTCCCAGGATGTGCCCCAGCAGGAAACTGGAATTGGAAGTAGAGTCAGGGCTCAATCCAAGACACTATATTCAACAGCATCCCAAGAAATGTCTTGATTGCTGTGCTTAATATCCACCCCAGATATGAATTTCAAATACTCAAGAATATATGCAATGAATAATCAAAACCTATTTTAAACATCCTACAGGTAATTATTTTAAAGATCATGTATCTCATTTACTCACTTATAGATGGATGTCTGGGTTGTTTCAAGTCTTCGTGTATCAAGCTGTTATGAGCATTCATGTTCAGATTTAGTGTAGCAAACAGGGTAAGCATGAGGAGAAACAGAAACTCTGATACACTGCAGGTGGGGGCATGGTTTGTACAATCTCATTGCTGAGAAGTTTGGTGATGCTTCTAAAAACGGAATGAAGGAAACCGTTGTGGTGATGCTGCAAAAAATCACAGGCATTTTGTTCTTTAAGGTCTGAGGTTTGAAGCAGCCTTGGAGTAAAACATAGATATCAGTTCTGTCTTCCCTCTGTGAGTGTCTCCTGGGGCAACCATTTAGATATTTAACAACCAAGTGTGGTTTGGCCTCTGATGAGACAGAATTGAATAGCCTGCCTGGAGGCCCTCTGTTGTATCCAGTATTACCTTGTGACAGCAAGATCAGGAAAGATCCAACCACCCCAAGACATCCTGAGAAAGGGGCCAATAACAATGGTTCTTTAAACCAGCATTGCAAGTGTTTCTGCTTTTTAACAAATGGTACATCCATTTCTGTGTTTCCTGGTTTAGTATCAGCTCTGGACACCTTCCTCTTGTGTATTTGAGGGTGTATGGGAAAAGCATTCCTTTCAGGTTTATTATGGAAGTTTACCCTTAATTATGATGGGCCTCTGTGTTCTTCATTCTCATTGAATACTTCTGACTCAAGTGTGTGTTTGGAGCATGTTAGTGTTCTTTTGGTGCAGGAGAGGGCCTCCCACTATTCAAGGCTAGTAAATAACTTAAAAGTTAAGTCTTCACTATTTCTGTTTTATCAGGGGCTTCAACTGCATTTCCACATCCATGGGCATACTATCCATCCATCATCTTCAGCCCATTGCCTGTGCACCAGGCCCCACCTGCTGTTCTGCTTGCCTTAACTCCTTGATTCTTGCTTTTTAGAGTGTAAGACTTTAATTCTCTTTGTCTCACTTTCTCATCTTTCCACTCATGTCATTAATATAGAAATATACACTCATGAAATACTCTAGTCCCTTCTAAGAACCTAGCAATACAGAAAAATGAGAAAAAAATTGTTGGGTCTTTACCCAGATGGAGCACCATCCTTTGAGGAAACAAATGTTGAAGAGACAGTTACACCAAGAAATGCCAGCCTGAAACTCTAAAGAGGAAAGTGGCTGATAGTATCATGAGAACAGAGAATAAGGAGATGGGAACTTTTCCACGGGAAGGGACAGAGTGGCCTCTTGGAGGCTCATGCTAATACCTGAGGAATGTAAGGCAGGTGTTGTCACCTGCCATCTCCAGGTTACCCATAGTAGGCACAAGAGGCTGCAGGCAGAGCAAACTTAAATCTTTTTTTTTCCTGTAAAGATTTATTTGAAAGAGTGATGCAGAGAAAGGTAGAGACAGAACCATCACTTCACAAATAGCCACAATGGTTGGAGCTGAGCCCATCCAAAGCCAGGAGCCAGGAACCAGGAGCTTCTTCCAGGTCTCCCACATGGGTACAGGGGCCCAAGGACTTGAGACATCCTCTGCTGCTTTCCCAAGCACATTAGCAGGGAGCTGGATCAGAAGTGGAGCATGGGGCTGGCGCCGTGGCTCACTTGGTTAATCCTCTGCCTGTGGCGCCAGCACCCCATGTGGGTACCGGGTTCTAGTCCCGGTAGCTCCTCTTCCAGTCCAGCTCTTTGCTGTGGCCCGGGAAGGCAGTGGAGTATGGCCCAAGTGCTTGGGCTCCTGCACCCCTGTGGGAGACCAGGAGGAAGCACCTGGCTCCTGGCTTCAGATCAGCACAGCTCTGGCCGTTGCGGCCAGGGTGAACCAACGGAAGGAAGACTTTTCTCTCTGTCTCTCTCTCTCTCTCTCTCACTAACTCTATCTATCAAAAAAAAAAAAAAAAAGTGGAGCAGCCTGGACTCGAAATGGCACCCATATGGGATGCTAGCACTGCAGGCTGGGGCTTTAACCCACTGCGCCATAGCACCAGCCCCAAACTTAAATCTTGCTTTCTTTCTATACAGACATAAAATACCATAGTATGTGACTCCACACAATAGTGAGGTTCTCCCGATTGATGGTGATTGCTATTCTAGTTTCGTTGTACCCTGTGGGAGTTAAAGATACTAGGAGACACAGACACTCATAAATGAACAAAATAATTTAGCCTGGGGATGTTGTCAGAATGCACTTAAAACAAATTGTCTGATCCCTGTTAAATTTAAGAGTGGAAAAAGAGAGGGAGGAGATGTACAATTTGGAACATGCACAATCAGACTTGCCCCAAATGATGGAGTTAGAAATGTGCCAGGGGATTCCAATACAATCCCATCAAGGTGGCATGTACCAATGCCATCTCACTAGTCCAAGTGATCAATTTCAGTTCACATTCGATGGCTTGGATAGGTCTAAGAATCAAAGGGATCACACAAACAAGACAAGTGTCTGCTAATACTAACTGATAGAATCAAAAAGGGAGAGAAAGATCCAACATGGGAAGTGGGATACACAGCAGACTCATAGAATGGCAGACATCCTAAACAACACTCTGGCCTCAGAATCAGCCCTTAAGGCATTGGATCTGGCTGAAGAGCCCATGAGAGTATTGTAGGCATGGAAAGCCAAGATACCATGGAAAAGAAAAAAAAGAAGAAGACCTAAATGAAAGATCTCTGCAAGTGAGATCCCAGTGGAAAGAACAGGGCCATCAAAGAAGGAGGTACTTTTCTCTGAAGGGAGGAGAGAACTTCCACTTTGACTATGACCCTATCGGAATAAGATCAAAGTCAGCGAACTCTAAAGGCTTCCATAGCCCTGGCAACTCATGACTAGAGCCTAGGGAGATTACTGACGCCATGAACAGGAGTGTCAAATTGTTAAGTCAATAACAGGAGTCACTGTGTACTTACATCCCATGTGAGATCTGTCCTTAATGTGTTGTCTAATGGGCAGTGATGCTATAACTAGTACTGAAACAGTATTTTTACACTTTGTGTTTCTGCGTGGGTACAAACTGATGAGATCTTTACTAATTATATACTGAATCGATCTTCTGTGTATAAAGATAATTAGAAATGAAAAAAAAAAACCTGGTGTTAAATTGGAAATGGCATAGAAAATTAATTAATTTTTTAAAAAAATATTATGTAGGATCTCTGTCTTTAATGTGCTGTACACTCTTATTTAATGCTATAACTAGTACTCCAACAGTATTTTTTTCACTTTGTGTTGCTATATGGGGGCAAACTGTTGAAATCGTTACCTAATATATATACTAAACTGATCTTCTGTATATAAAGAGAATTGAAAATGAATGTTGATGTGAATGGAAGGGGAGAGGGAGCGGGAAAGGGGAGGGTTGTGGGTGGGAGGGAAGTTTTGGGAGGGGGAAGCCATTGTAACCCATAAGTTGTACTTTGGAAATTTATATTCATTAAATAAAAGTTTAATTTAAAAAAAAGAGCAATTGTCTTCCAAACTGTCCATCCCCCTATACTTTCAGATAACCCTGTGCAAGGACTCTTGGCTTTAGAATAAAGAAACAGAAATAGCCAGTTAAAGCAAAGAAAGAATTGGGCCAGTGCTGTGGCTTAGCAGGTAAAGCATCCCATATAGGTGCCCATTTGAGTCCCGGCTGCTCCACTTCCAATCCAGCTTTCTGCTATGGCCTGGGAAAGCAGTAAGGATGGCCCAAGTTCTTGGGCCCTTGCACCTGCATGGGAGTCCTCAGAGAAACTTCTGGCTCCTGGCTTTGGATCAGTGTAGCTCCAGTTGTTGCGGCCATCTGGGGAGTGAACCATCAGACGGAAGACCTCTCTCTCTTTCTCTCTCTCTGCCTCTCCTCTCTGTGTAACTCTGCCTTTCAAATAAATAAATAAATCTTAAAAGAAAAAAAAAAAGAGTTGAAATTCCTTAGTAGGCTAAAAATAATCTATTATTAAAGAATAGTCTGACATATCTTTAGATTATTTTTGAATGACAATGTTATTTATGGATTAGAGAAAGATAGTCAACAAAAATTGCTGTGGAAGTTTTGGGAATTTTTAATCCATTTGGGGTTTCTGGTTAACATGAAAACAAGGAAAGTGAGTTGACCATTTGTGTTGATGTCAGGGGATCAATGGTTTGTCAGGGTGTATAATTAATTCCCAAATGACAAATATCATCTGTTGTCTCTGATTA
The DNA here is from genome assembly GCF_033115175.1 of Lepus europaeus. NCBI lineage: Eukaryota > Metazoa > Chordata > Mammalia > Lagomorpha > Leporidae > Lepus > Lepus europaeus. Next base: position 48,230,996 of record NC_084835.1, read on the forward strand.
GTGGTAGTTAATAGAGAATACAAAAAGAATGAAGCTGACAAATTATAATTTTATCACTGTTTTTAGTCCTTGTCTATGTTTCTGTGGACAGTGGTCTTTCTGCTTTTTATTTGTTGAACATTATGGTCAGTGGTACAATTAAACCTGTAATTATAAAGTAAATTGAAATTATGTTATCCCAAAATTTAAAGGAAAGAGAAAAGGAAGGAGGGCTTGAGAGATGGAGTGAGGGAAGAATGTATGGGTATCTTCTTAGAACTATATCTATGAAATACATGAAACCTGTTCTGTTTATATTCATAAAAGTTAAAAAAATTATTGAACTGAAAACCCAAGGTAACACTTGTTAATTACTCTGCAGATTAGCAGTCACGTCACAGAATTGGCCTAGATTGGTAGGGTGGACTGAGTCCTCCTTCCCTCTTGCAGAGTCTTAAATATTTAATTCCTTCCAGTCCTGCATTTTTCAGGGAGCTGAGTTTTACCTTGCATGCTTTTGCAGTGGTAAAGGTGAAAATCTACGTGGTACCCTGCAGTGAGATCAGCCATTGTGCATGATACCACATAACCCAAGTTTAATATATGGCCAAATCTCATTCGGATAAAATCAAAACAGGATTTTGCACTTAAATATTGTGGAAGTAAGCAGAGACTGACCAGATAAGAACTAGCAAACGATACATTCCAAGCTTGCTTATCGTAGGGTAGTCACTATCATTTTTTGCCTTTGGTTGAGACTCAAAGGTAGGCAGTGGAAAGTGTCATAGTAGAAAAAAAGGGAAGACTTCAGGCATGGAAAACTGGAGTTCATAAAAATCATCAAATACTCAATAAATTAAAAAGTTCAAAATTACGCACAAGTTGAATAGATTCAAGGGAAGAATAGACACTTCTAAAGATGATAATAGTTAATAATAATAATGATGATGATGATAATGAATAGTATGTGAACTGAAGAACATAGTGAAAAGAGAATTTAAAGAATATGAATATAAGGGACATTAGGGACACAACCAAATGACCAAGTAGATTTCTATTCACAGTATTGGAGGGAGACAAGAAATTGGGTCCAAAACAACAGCAGAAGAGATAATGACAGAATAGTTCAAAACTGGTCAAAGACCTCAACTCACAGATCCCCTTGCAAAAGAAATATAAAAACACTTCTAAAAGTTCATGAAATTAAAAGATTATTTTGGTGCAAAAAATTTTTGGTAGCCATGCAGTTTTTATAATAGGCATTTCCATGAACTTATAAAAGAGACTCATTTATTTATTTGAAAGGCAATTGCAGAGAGAGGGAAAGAGAGAGAGGGAGAACACTTCCGTCTACTAGTTCACTCCCAAGATGGCCTCTGTGTCCAGGACTGGACCAGCCTGAAGCCTGGAGCCTGGAATTCCAACAGGGTCTTCTATGTGGGTGGCAGGGGCCCATGTACTTGGGTCATCTTTGGCTGGCTTCCCTGGCATATTAGCAGAGAACTGGACCAGAAATGGAGCAGCCAGAACACCAAATGGCACTCATATGGGATGCCAGTGTTGCAGGCAAGGGTTTAGCCTGCTGCACCACAATGCTAGCCCCACGTATTTCCATGAACTTTTAAAGAGATCCCTGTGTAGATAACTACGTTGGGAAATAGTATCATCAAATTGTTGAAAACCAGAGGAAAAGAAAAAAACTTAAAAATGCCATTCCTCCTAAAAAAAGAGACATGTTTTCTTTTAGTGGAGAGCAACAAGACCAAGAAGCAAATTTTCAACAGAAACTATAGGATCTTTAACAAATAAGAAGAAATTGATACAACCCCTTTGATTAGCAGTATCTCCAATCTGGCAATATTTCTCAAGTTGAAGATGTCCACACATAGCTTCCAAGCAATCCCGTCTCCAGTCTTACATTCACTGCTATGAAAACAAATAATGGGAAACCTGTGTGTCCATCAACAGAAGAACACATAAATGTTATGGGCTATAGATTAATGTAGTCATCCAACAGTGTGCAACTAAGCCATTTGTCCAAATAGAAGCGCAGCATACCTTTTTAAAATATAAGGGTTTAAAATATCAGAATTATACAGTATGGATATGAAATACATAGTAAAATTGTAAAGCTGTACGTGAATCAGAGAAGAATTCATAGGAGGGGTTCAATGATATCTTCCTTGATTCCTTGATGAGGAAAAGAACTAACTTGACATGTTGACTGGTGGATACGTAGGTGTTCTGAGTAATCGTGTTTACCCTTGCCTGTGTGTTTGGAGTATCTCAGGACAACATCATTTCCAGGTGATCAAGCCCCCTTAGCCCTTGGAGGGAATCAGACATGTAGGGTTTTCAGGGATTTTGTTTTCCTTTGGAAGGGAGTGCTTGAAGCCGGGTGTTTCCTGTGGTTTCCATCCCGAGACCAGAGGTTGCCTGTTCGGTGTGGCTAGCAGGGGTGGGGACCGTGTTTTTCTGCCAAGGGCTATTTGGATATTTATAACATTATTTGCAGGCCGTACCAAAATTATCAACTTAGAATTTAGCCTGCTGTGGTTTTATCGGGAGGGCCACATCACAAAGCTTCGTGGGCCTCACGTGGCTCAGAGGCCAGACGTGAACTTGGCCGCAAACATGGAAAATCGTATTTCTGTTTCCACTTGGTCCAGAAAATCAGCAGAATGTGTGAAAGGAGTCAGCCGAGTAGGGGGAAAAAAAATTCACCGAAAGCAGCTCCTTGGAAACTTAGAGTTTTTATTTATTTATTTTCAGCACTCCTGATTGGAGTTGCTTTGTTCCTCGGGTCTTTGTCACCACGTTCCGGGTGACAGTTCAGCCATGCTCTGCCCCCGCTGCTCTGCGTATTCAGCAACGTGGCCCATTCAGCCTGACGGTTGGTGGCCCCCTGACAGCTGTAGGCTTGCGACGATTACCTGAAGTCCCCTTCGCAGCCAAGCCCTACGTCCAAAATGAGTAACTTGTGTTCACGAAAGTGTTTTTACTGCTTGCACAAATGCCCGACCAGCTGTTATGCTAAAGGGTGGTGCACTCATCCAGGGAAAAGGGCATTCATAAAGGGAAGAAGGTCACCGACCGGAAGACCCAAGTTGCAAGTGTTGGGGAGGAATAAGAGTGGAAGTCCTTTATAAATCACTCAGCTTTGAATGAATGCTCCGTGCTCATAACTTTTACCATTCCCTTTTTCATGAATAAAGCTTCCAACACTTAAATATTGCTGCCCCACATTTTAAGTGTGAGGAGTTCGAGGACCTGCCTTGGATGGGGTACAGCGAAGATCTACAACTGTGATTGCTCCGGGACTGAGATTAGATGAAAGACTTTAGTGATTCAAACAGGAGACCAGATCCCATTTTGCTGTATTTATCCTACCTCAGCCAAAACACACTGGAGATGTGACTGATTCTTTCCTCATCTTTTTCTCTGCCTGGGAAGAAAATTTTTATAGTAAAAAAAAAAAAATTATGGGTACAGACATAAAGCTGCAACATCAGCAGATGGTGTGGTAGTCTGACCTTAACTTTCATTTTAAATCAAGCTTACATCACTTGAATTCCACAAAATGGTAAAAAGCACTTTACGAAACTTCTTGTTCTGCCTGCTAAGTCCCATTTCCACCTCCGATTATTTCCTGTGCACTTGCTCTTCCCTTCTAGCCCTGGGAGTGAAATGGAGGACACTCTTGGTTATTCTGGAAGCATCCACTTGTGACGTCTGCAGAAGTCCTTTAGGAAGGCCTCCTTCACCTCACAGGGCCAGCCAAGCTCCCCTTCCCAGTAACAAATTACTCCTTGGACGTGAGCACAGGGGAAAGCAACCAGTGGACTTTATGAAGCCAAACGGAAGAGAAACCAAAGGGGAGGGATGGAAGGAAACAACCCCTCCTGGCATTGCTGAAGGACACAAAATTCCATGAAAAAACCCCAAAATCTGGCATAGGAGCCTGAGAGGACCTGGAAGCCTAAGTGGCATCCACTCCAGGGTACACCTAATATTTTTTGTTCGTTTTGGAGGAGAAATAGAGAAAGAGAGAGAGAGAGAGAGAGAGAGATGGAGAGAGAGAACTTTCATCCACTGGTTCACTCTCCAAATGGCCTCAGTGGCCAGTGTTGAATGGGGCACAGGTCTTTTTTTTTTTTTTTTTGACAGGCAGAGTGGACAGTGAGAGAGAGAGAGACAGAGAGAAAGGTCTTCCTTTGCCGTTGGTTCGCCCTCCAAAGGCCGCCATGGCCAGTGTGCTGCGGCCAGCGCACCGCACTGATCCAAAGGCAGGATCCAGGTGCTTCTCCTGGTCTCCCAATGGGTGCAGGGCCCAAGGACTTGGGCCATCCTCCACTGCACTCCCAGGCCACAGCAGAGAGCTGGCCTGGAAGAGGGGCAACTGGGATAGAATCCAGAGCCCTGACCGGGACTAGAACCCGGTTTGCCGGCGCCGCAAGGTGGAGGATTAGCCTAGTGAGCGGCGGCGCTGGCCAAGGCACAGGTCTTACATTAGGGATACCCTGGGGCTGGCATTGTGGCACAAGAGGTTAAGCTGTGGCCTGTGACACTGACTTCCCATATGAGCGCTGGTTAGAGCCCAGGATTCTCTGCTTTTGACCCAGCTGAGTGCTAATGTGCCTAGGAAAGTCGTGAATAATGGCCCACATACTTGGGTCCCTGCTGCCCACATGGGAGACTTGGGTGGAGTTTCAGACTCTTGGCTTTGGCCTGGCCCAATCCTGGCTGTTGTGACCATTTGGACAGTGAACCAGCAGATGTAAGATTCCTTTCTCTCTCCATCTGTCTCTTTTTCCCTCTCTCTGTCACTCTACCTTTCAAATAAATAAATTTTTAAAAAGAACATGGACATGGTAATTGTCAATTGCATTTTAGAAATCGCTGTTTTGTTAAAGAGACAAGAGTACACATTTAAAGATCTGGTTCTCAGCAGTGACAATGATATTGAGTTACTTGAGCCAACTTGTACATCCACCCATGAAAGATGAGTTGAATAAATTATTTCACAGCCATCCAGTTATATAAGAGTTATATATATATGTATACAAAATTATGTGTGCATACAGTTATATAATTGTAGGACTATATATTTTAGTGAGGCCCATGGTCAACTGTTAAAAGTATAAAAGCTAGGGGCTGGCGCTGTGGCATAGTGGGTCCTGGCTCTTGTCCTCAGATTGGTGCAACTCCAGCCATTGTGGCCTTCTGGGGAGTGAACCAGCAGATGGAAGACTTCTTTTTCTCTCTCTCTCCCCCTCTCTCTCTCTGTAACTCTGCCTTTCAAATAAATAAATAAATCTTTAAAAAAAAGTATAAAAGCTAGGTTCAAAATATAAAGTATGAAAATAAGTAAAATGTGATTACATTTTTGGAAATATTTACCTTTTGTGCAAAATGATGGGAAAATGGATTTTGACTTTACAATCGGGTGAGGAAGCAGTGTAAGTAACTAGAACAAATTCTGTGTAGGATTCAGTAACCTGTGGGGTCTGTGAATCCTGACCAATGCTTCACACCAGACCTAAGTAAAAACTCAATTCTAGATTGGTTGTTGATCTAAATGGGAAAGATGGAATGATAGAGCTTTTAGAAAAACAGGAGAATGTCTTCTTATTCTAGGATCAGTAAAAATTTCTAAAGCAAAATATAGAAAGTTGGGGTTGGCACTGCTGCAAATAGGATGTCTCTGCCTGTGGCACCAGCATCCCATGTGGGCAATGGTTCGAGTCCCGGCTACTCCACTTCAGATCCAGCTCCCTGCTAATGGCCTGTGAAAGCAGCAGAAGATAGCCCAAATGTTTGGGCCCCTGCAAGACCTGGAAGAAGCTCTTGGTTCCTGGCTTTTGATTGACCTACCTCCAGCTGTTGCAGCCATTTCAGGAGTGAACCAACAGATGGAAGACTTCTCTCTGTCTGTCCCTCTCTCTCTCTGTAACTCTGCCTCTCAAATAAATAAACAAACCTTAAAAAAAATCAAAAAATCAAAAACCTTGTACAAAATTTGCTTTTTTTTTTTGACATGCAGAGTTAGACAGTGAGAGAGAGAGAGAGAGAGAGAGAAAGGTCTTCCTTCTGTTGGTTCACCCCCCAAATGGCTGCTATGGCCGGCGTGCTATGCTGATCCGAAGCCAGGATCCAGGTGCTTCCTCCTGATCTCCCATGCTGGTGCAGGGCCCAAGCACTTGGGCCATCCTCCACTGCCTTCCCGGGCCACAGCAGACCAGGACAGAATTCAGTGTTCCAAGCGGGACTAGAAACCGGGTGCTGCCACCGCAGGTGGAGGATTAGCCTAGTGAGCCCTGGCGCCAGCCACAAAATTTGCTTCTATAAAACAATTAAAAAGAGAATTTGGACTGCATTTAAAGAACTTTGATTTGTCAAAATATACCATTTAAATGGTAGAAAAACCTCTGCCTAAAGAGAGCAATGACTAGGAATCAGAGTAAACAAGACCCTCAATAAATTAGCAAGGGGGAAAATGCAGATTACCCAATGGAAAAATGGACAAAGGACTTGAACAGGCCATTGAGGAAAAAGAGTGATCCAAATGGTGAGCAGTAGCCCATTAACCATTAACAAGCAGAGATTTTTAGTTGTAAAAGTCTTGAAGGAAATGCAAATGAACACAAATGAGATGTTATTTCATATCACTGGAAAAGCCAAATTAAAAAGATAATGCCAAGTTTTGATCAGGATATGGCACACTGGAATTTGCATATACTGCTGGTAGGAGTGCACATTTCAATCACTTTGAAAATTCTTTGATACTATTTACTAACGTTAAACATGTGCTTACCAGTAACCTAGTGATTTCACTCCTAGCGAAGCAACCAAAATAAACACACTACCTTGTGCATCAAAAGCCTTATGCTGGAGTGTTCAGAAAAACGCTATTTATAATAGCCCCAAATTGGATTCCATCCAGATGTCTCTCCACAGTAGGATGGATGAAAAGTGGTGTAGCTATACAGTGGTATCCTGGACAGCAATGAGAACAAATAATCCTAGTGGCATGGGGAAATCAAGCAAGCAAAGTGTTGAGCAAAAGAAATCAGATGCAAAGGAACACACATTGTGTAAGTCAGCCCAGGAGAAGTTCAGAAGCAGGTGAAGTAAACATCTGGTATTGGAACTCACTGCTTCTCAGTTGAGTGATAGTAGCCTCTCCAGTACAGTAGCAAGGGCCTTATAGGTGCTCATGTCTTATTTCTCGATCTTAGTGCTGGTCACATGTTCTGCTTAGAAAGTTGGGGACACACCTATGTCCCATATTGAAATGTCTGAGTTTAAGTCCTGAGATCTCTGTTCCCAATTCCAGCATCCTGCTAACGTCCTGTGAGGCAGCTTTGAAGGCTGAAGCAGTTGGGTCCCTGCCCATGACAGACCTGGAATGAATTCCTGGCACCTGTCTTTGGCCTGGCCCAGGCCTGGATACTGTGGACACTTGGGAAATGAATTGGTGAATGGGAGTTCACTCTCTGTCTCTATGTCTCTCTAAAAAAAATCGTGTTGCTTTGGGTTGAAGTCCTTTGAAAAATGGCAGGTGCCTTCTGATTTAATGCCCTCAGGAGCCACAAAACATGGCGACTTTAACATAGTGCATCTAGATAGATAAGAGATACAAACTCTGGGGACCTGGGAAGGCAGGAAGATTTATATAGCACCAGGTGTATTAAAATGCCCATGGCTCTCCTCCAGTTATAACTGACAAGTAGTCTGAACCCTACATTTACTCTATATGCACTTTTCTGGTATGTATGCTATATCCTTACAAAGATGTTGTTCTGAAAAGTGTGCAAGGCATGAAATGGTACAATGAAATAATTGCTTCAACAAACCAATTTAAAGTATTGCTAGTCCTAAAATAGTAGATGATATAGTTTACCTGTTAAAATCACTTAGTTCAAAGAAAATAAACATGTATCTTAATAAAAACAGAGACATAAATGTTTGTAACTATTCTAAATTCCTCCCTTGAGGTAGTCTACAATAATGAGGTCTAAGTATCTGTTCTCAACCTTGCCTTTTATCAATAGGAAGCTTATCTGAATATTTTTCAGCTTTCTACTTTATTTCCCTTCCTAAGAGCTCTTTCAATTTTCAAGGGAATGTTTGACTAAGATAATCTCATAAACTGGGGAATATCAGAGGAGGAAATAATATAAAAGAAAAATGAAGAGACTAATGGCTCTTGTCATGTTCTGAATTTCTTATATTTCTAGGTTTCTCTGCAGTTTTTAAGGGTAACATCTTATTTCCCAAAGACAGTGCCCCAAGCAGATACCCTATTGAGTGATCAGCTGAACTTCTTACTGGTTTGTGTCGATATGCCAGTGGACCCAGTGAGCACCAGGGCTGCCAGTATGGTGGACCATAGCAAGGACCCACATAGGGCCAAGTCTGAGATTGCAATTCCATAGCAGACAACTCCACCCCATGGAGAAGTCTTATGACATTGGACTGGAACGGCACACAGGGGTCTGTGGTTTTCTAAAATCAATAAACACTATTTTATTTCCAAAAAAAAAGTGATTAAATGTAGCCCTGTGGAGAACCTGATGGTGGTGATTTACAGACATTTCAAATCATCATTTTTCCCTTCTGCAACATCTTCAGCTGTGAGCGATCAGAAACTAAGATTGTTTTTGTTCTTGTCTTTATGGTCTAGCCAATTAGAAATATCTAGCTGGGTTAATGGCCCGTAAGAAACAAATCAGTATTTCAGGAAACTGCTGGTCTGGTAAACATCTCAAAAAAGACTTCCTTTTGATAGGAATTATGATAACAGTGGGGAAAAATAAAATTGCAAGTGGACACAAACTTATGCCACAAGTTGGATTTTAAGGACTGCCAAATAATTCCTTTACCTAAGCAGTATCCCCTCTCTTACAGACAGCCTGGCTACAATGCAGGGATATTGTCAGAGTCTTAGTTGATGGCCATGCCATGTGGCAGTTGTAAGAGTTCAAACTACGGGGACAGTGCTGTGGTGTAGGGGTAAAGCCACCGCCGGCACTACTGGCATCCCATGTGGGCACTGGTTCGAGACTCAGCTGCTCTACTTCTCATCCAGCTCTCTGCTATGGCCTGGGAAAGCAGTAGAAGATGGCCCAAGTCCTTGGGCTCCTGCACCCGCATGGGAGACCTGGAGGAAGCTCCTGGCTCCTGGATTTGGATCAACCCATTTCCTGCCACTGTGGCCATTTGGGGAGTCAACCAGTGGATGGAAGACCTCTCTCACTCTGCCTCTACCTTTCTGTAACTCTGCCTTTCAAATAAGTTAATAAATATTATTATTTTTTAAGAGAGTTCAAATTGCAAAGCTTCCACCATGGTCCTAGTTTCTTATATATAGATTTTTATCTAATTTTCAACAGCCCTGACAGTATCAGATCATTCCCCAAAACCAAGTGTTTTTTTAAACTTTTATTTAATAAATACAAATTTTGAAAGTACAACTTTTGGATTATAGCGATATTTCCACCCATAACCTACCTCCCACCAGCAACCATTCCATCTCCTACTCCCTCTTCCATTCCATTCTTCATTAAGATTCATTTTAAATTATCTTTATATACAGAAGATGAAGTGTTTTTGATGAACTGTTTTGGTACTGAGGATATAAACTTGAGGTGTAATATCCATTTTCCATAGGAAGAGATTTTAATACCATCATATAGTTTTTTTTTTTTTTACAAAATTGTTTACCTATATATTTGAAAGGCAAAAAGAGGGAGAGAAAGACAAAGACAAAGAGAGGAAGAGAGAGAGAGAGTGAGGGAGAGAGAGAGAGAATCTTTGATCCACTGGTTCACTCCCCAAATGGCCACAATACGTGGTACCAGGTGCCAGGAACTCTAAGACTTGCACGTGGATGGTAGGGACTCAAGTAGTCCGATCATCGATGATGCTTCCTGGGCAGCTGTGCAGGGAGCTGAATTGGAAGCAGATTAGCCAGGACTTGAACTGACTCAGGGAAGCAGATGTCTCCAGCAGCTGTTTAACCTGTTGTGCTGTGCTGCTTGCCCATGATATATCTAATTGTCAGTTAAACTGCAGGCTTTTTTGCAAAATGGAAGAGAATGAAAGAGAAGCAGAGAGAAGGAGGGGGTCCCAATGCAGACAACTTTATTATGCTTTCTACAGAAGGAGCTTGTATCCAGGAGTTAGTGTGTATGGAGGTCGGGGTGAGGTCTGCAAACAGTATACTGAAAATGTGTGTCATGTGACATCTATGCGTGAATTTCAAAGCTGTTTGTACCAAAAATTATCTCTTAATTCTACCTTCCCACGATCTTCTTGAAGTTCCCTCATAGACCTGCCATTTCTTCCCCTCATCTGTTTCTCTCATTGGGTGAGAATCACAGTGGAAAGAAGACAAGTCAAGTGTTTAAAGATACATCTCCCCCTGCCCTCCAACACACATACACATGTTTCTGGAAGCAAAATGTCTTAATGTACAATTGAAGGAGCAGATGATTTTTAATGCTGAACAAAAATTATTTTCATTCCCAAGAATAATTTTAAATACCACTAAATTTTGCTACATGTTCTTACTTTGATTTAATATTTGTTTGAGAGGCAGAGTTATAGACAGAGAGGGAAAGACAGAGAGATATCTTCCATCCTCTGGTTCACTCCCCAAATGACTCCAATGACCAGAGCTGAGTCTATCCAAAGCAAGGAGTTAGGAACTTCTTCCAGGTCACCCATGTGGGTATAGGAGCAAAAGCACTTGGACCGTCTTCCACTGCTTTCTGATCCAGCTGGATCAGAAGAGTAGCAGCCAGGACTCGAACTGGCATCCAGATGGGATGCCGGTGCTACAGGCAGAGGCTTAACCTACAAGGCCACAGTGCCTGCCCCTCTATTCTTATTTTTAAACTAACATTTCACCCGCTGCTCCCACCCCATACGTTACTCTCCTAGTATGAAGAGGATACCCAACTGAGCATAAGTTTCAGCGAGAAATACCCTAGGTTACAAAGATACCAACTGTTGGCATGAAGTCAAAATCCATTGACTTCAGATCCTTTCCATGTCTAATAGGAGGTCCTCCTTTGATGCTGTCATCTCTGTGAAGACAACATGAGGCTGTGGTTTTCCACTTTCATGCACAGCCTGGGTGCTTGTTAAAGAAACATACACTGAAGCCCACACACAGATTCTGATTTAGTAAGTATGATAGGTGTTTTTTTTTAATATTTATTTTGTTTTTTTGGAAGACAGAGTTAGAGAGAGAGGTAGAGACAGAGAGAGAGGTCTTCCATCTACTAGTTCACTCCCCAGTTGGCTGCGACAGCTGGAGCTGTGCTGATTGGAAGAGAGGAGCCAGGAGCTTCTTCCGGGTCTCCCACATGGGTGCAAGGACCCAATGACTTGGGCCATCTTCTACTGTTTTCCCAGGCCATAGCAGAGAGCTGGATTGGAAGAGGAGCAGCCAGGACTAGAACCGGCGCCCATATGAGATGCCGGAGCTTCAGGCCAGGATTTTAACCTGCTATGCCACAATGCCAGCCCCGAGAGGTGTTTTTAATAAGCACTCAGGTGAATCAATTACATAGGGTAAATCGCTCCGTATTGAACAGTTCATGGACATCAAGGAAATCAGAAGACAATCTCTCTCTTTTTAATTTATGCTCTATTTGTTCACTCTATTGTGACCACATTTATTAGACTTGGGTTGCTATGGTAGATTTAATCTTTTTGGCTTGTTTATTTAGGGGGGCATAGAAACAAAAAACAGAGAGAGAGAGAGAGAGAGAGAGAGAGAGAGAGAGAGAGATTGAGAGAGAAATGGAGAGAGAAGGAAAAATTCCCCATCCATTGGCTCATGCTTCGTTTGCCCACAATGAAGCTGGGAGCCTAGAGTGAAATTCAAGTATCCCTGTGGGCCACAGGATCCAATTTCTTGAGCCATCACCTGCTGTTTCCCAGGGCCCGCATCAGCAGGAAGCTGCAATTGTGAGTGGAGCTGGATTTCAAATCCAGGTATTCTGATGTGGTACATGGACATCTCTGCTCCTAGGTCAAATGTCAATGTACTAAATTTCTTAAAATAAAGGTAACTCTTATCACCTAAGAAACATCACACCATAATTTTGAGTATCTTCTTTAAAACTTTAATTCACTGCACCCCACAAATATTCTGATTATCCCCCCACATCCTGGGCACTCTGTCTGGTTTGAGGCTCTGCTCTGTAGTGGTTTTTGCTAACAGACTACATCCCTTCTTTGCAATGCTATAATTTTACAATGCTGCCATTAAAGCAATGTTTCTAAGAAAAAAATCCTCTGAATTTGTTAAATCCACCTTCATTAAGAAGATGTAAACCCAGGAATTAAGCAGAGGAAGGATGTCTCACTTTCTGTTTCCTCTAAGCCTCTGAGAGTATTTAAAGGACGTGGATAGACTAGGGGTGTGGGTTCAGAGCAGACTGGGTTGCAGTCTCAGGTCTATCCTATGCAGACTTTGTGGCCTCGACAAGTTAGCCAATCCTGCTGGAGTTTGACCTGTAGGCTTTTGCACCAGGGATCCTAACAATTCAATGAAAACTTCGGTCATGTAGGTCAACGGACCTCCATGGGTGTGTAGTGCTTGGCACACACCTAGCAGGGGCTCAGTAAATCTTAGCCTTTATTTCTGTGATCATGTAGATTAATTTCCTAGAGCTCCTCTCACAAAGCGCCATGAACTATGTGGCTTACAACAATAGAAATGGATTCTCTCAGAATTCCTTTTCCAGAACTCCCAAATCAAGAGGTTAGCAGGGCCCTCTTTTCTCCAAAGACTCCTGGTTGGCTTATTTCCTTACCTCTTCTAGGCTCTGGTGCCTTGGCATGCACTGGCTTCTGCCTGTTCAGAGCCAACCTCTGCCTCTATTGTAATGTACCCCATCCCCACCCCTTCTTGAACGTCTCTTCCAAGTGAGTGCCTCTTGTAAGGGCAGTGGTGGTTGGTTTCCAGACCTCCAGGGATAGTCCAGGGTGATCTCATCTTGAGATCCTCAACTTCATTGCATCTGTAAAGATTTTTTTCTTTTTTTTCCAACTAAGGGCACATTCACAGGTTCTGGGGATGGAGTGTGAACTTATCTCTTTGTGGGCCACAATCCATGGACAGTATCTATTTAAAAAATAAACTACTTTCATGCCTATTCTTTCTTTAAAGTTTTAATTCTTACAACTTTCTTGTGAAGCAGGAATGTGAGTATGCAAATACCGGCGTCCAGTGAAGACTACGAGAGATGTGGAGAGGATGGAGAAGGTGAGGGGATCGAGAAAGTGATGGTTTCACATGAAGAATGCTGAGGAAACCTTCACAGAGCAAGAAAAACCCTTAGTGGAAACCCGAAAATGGGTGGAGTTTGAGCCTTCAATTTATTTTATATTTAACAGGAATAGTACCACTGCAGGCTTGCTCTGAGCAATAAGACAGAACCTAGAGTGGGCTTTTGGTGCAGCAGTAAGATATTGCTTGGGATGTCTATGTCCCAACCAAAGTGCTTGGGTTCAAGTCCTGGCTCTGCTCCTCACTCTGGCTTCCTGCTAATGCACACCCTAGGAGGCAGCAGGTGATGGTCTAGCAGTTAAATCCCTGCCACACACATGGATGACCCACACCGAGTTCCTGGCTCCTGGCTTTGGCTGTTACAGGTGTTTGGAGAATCAGTGGATGGGAGATCTTTCTTTGTGTTATCTGTCTTGGAATCTCTAACTTTCAAATAAATAAAAAGCAAATCAATTTTTAAAATGTTAAAAGAACCTATGTAAAGCATGGGTTTACACAGTCTGCATGGGATGTAGTGTGTGATATCTATTTGTAGAAAGTATTATTATAGATTAGTCCAAGATGGTAGAATAGAGAGGGAGTGCACTGATAGTCAGGAAAATATATTTTAATAAAAGTGGAGATACTGTAGTTTCAGGGAAGAGTTAGGGAAAAAACGGCAGAGGAAATTCTTCCGGAACTAGTGGGACATGGTGGACCTACGTGAAGAGCACAGGCATCCATGGCTCAGGACTCCAGCCACCAAGTCTATGCACCAGCGCTGGAAAGGGAGGGGCCAGCGCTCAGACACTGATTGTCTTCAAGGAAAATAGCTCATCTGTGCGGAAATACTTCCCTTCTGAATAAAAAAAAAAAGAGAGAGAGATTTACCATGCCAAACCTGGATGTGTCACCTTTGGCACATCCTTAACCCTGAAGAAATGAACAGAGCTCTCTGGCCACACCCATCCCAAGCCTCTAAAGATTCACCAAAAGCAGACAGTCCACTTAATCTAGAGTCATAATATAATGAGAAAAGCCACCACAGTGAGGAAAAAAAAAAGAAGAAGAAAACAAAGAATGTCTCCACAATGCCAAGCAACAAACACAGAAACTGAGGAAACAAGAACAAGGAAGACATTATGACACCTCCAAATGAACATGACACTCCAATACAAGATTATGAAGATGATGAATAAAAGAAATGCAAGATACAGATTTCAAAAAATTTATGATAAGAACATTTAGAAGTTCTCAAAAACAAATTCATGAACTACAGAAATCCTTACTGGACAGGATAGAAAATCTCTCTCATGAATATGAAATCTTAAGGAGGAATCAAAGTGAAATGAGAAATCTAGTAGAACATGAAATTGTGATATTGAAGAGAAATCAAAACGAAATGAAGAATTCAATAGATCAAATGACAAATGCATTTGAGAGCCTTAAAAACAGAATCAGCAAGATAGAAGAGAGAGTATGGACTTAGAAGACAGAGAACAGGAAAGTATACAGTCAAACCAAAGAAAAGAAGAGGAAATTAGAAATCTAAAAAATATTGTTGGGAATCTACAGGATACTGTTAACAAACCCAACATTCGGGTTCCAAGAGTTCCTGAAGGCATGGAGAGAAAGGATTAGAAGGCCTTTTTAGTGAGATACTAGCAGAAAACTTCCCTGATTTGGAGAAGGACAGAGACATCCTAGTACAGGAAGCCCATAGAACCCCCAATAAACATGACTGAAAGAGGTCCTCACCACGACATGTTGCAATCAAACTCACCACAGTGAAACATAAAGAAAAGATTTTAAAATGTGCAAGAGAGAAATGTCAGATTACTCTAAGAGGATCTCCAATTAGACTCACAGCTGACTTCTCATCAGAAACCCTACAGGTTAGGAGGGAATGGCGAGATATAGCCCAGGTACTAAGAGGAAAAAAAACTGCCAGCCCAGATTATTATATCCTGCAAAGCTCTCATTTGTGAATGAAAGTGAAATAAAGACCTTTCATAGCAAACAGAAATTGAAAGAATTTGTCGCCACTTGTCCTGCCCTGCAAAAGATGCTTAAAGATGTGTTACACTCAGAAACACAGAAACACGGCCGTCAATATGAGAGAAGGTAAAGGAAGAAAACCTCCCAGTAAAAGATCATAGGAAGCTTAAAGCATATACTAGAAAATATCTTTGGGAAAATGGCAGGGCAAAGTCACTACTTATCATTAGTCACATTGAATGTTAATGGCCTGAACTGTCCAGTTAAAAGACACAGACTGGCTGAATGGATTAAGGAACAAAACCCATCTATTTGCTGCTTACAAGAAACACATCTTTTCAACAGATGCATGCAGACTGAAAGTGAAAGGTTAGAAAAAGATATTCCATGCCAACAGGAACCAAAAAAGAGCTGGCATAGCCATCTTAATCTCAGACAAAATGAAGTTTAACACAAACACTGTTAAGAGAGACAAAGAGGGGCATTATATAATGATTAAGGGATCAATTCAAAAGGAAGATATAACAATTATCAATGTATATGTACCTAGTTACAGGGCACCGGTTTATTTAAAAGATATGTTAAGGGATGTAAAGAGAGACGTATACTCTAATACAATAGTATTGGGGGACTGCAATACTTCACTTTCAGAAATAGAGAGCTCAACCGGACAGAAGATCAATAAGGAAACAGCAGATTTAATCGACACTATTGCCCAAATGGATCTAACAGGTATCTACAGAACTTTTCATCCTACACTTAAAGAATTTACATTTTTCTCAGCAGTACATGGAACCCACTCGAGGGTTGACCACATACTAGGCCATAAAGCAAGTCTCAGCAAATTCAAAAGAATTAGAATCATACCATGCAGCTTCTCAGACCACAGCAGAATGAAGGTGGAAATTAGCAACTCAGGAATCCCTAGAGCATATGCAAACACATGGAGACTGAACAACATGCTCCTGAATTAACACTGTGTCATAGAAGAAATCAAAAGAGAAATCAAAAACTTTCTGGAAGTAAATGAGGACAACAGCACAACATATTAAAACTTATGGGATACAGCAAAAGCAGTGTTAAGAGGAAAGTTTATAGCAATAGGTGCCTACATCAAGAAATTGGAAAGGCACCAAATAAATGAGCTTTCAATGCATCTCAAGGATCTAGAAAAACTGCAGCAAACCAGACCCAAAACTAGTAGGAGAAGAGAAATAATTAAAATCAGAGAAGAAATCAACAGGATTGAATAAAAAAAAAAACATTACAAAAGATCAGCCAAGCAAAGAGCTGGTTTTTTGAAAAAATAAGCAAAACTGACACCCCATTGGCCCAACTAACAAAAAAAGAAAAGATCCAAATCAATAAAATCAGAGATGAAGAAGGGAATGTAACAACAGACGCCACAGAAATAAAAAGAATAATCAGAAATTACTACAAAGAGTTCTATGCGAGCAAACAGGGAAATCTATCAGAAATGGATAGATTCCTGGACACATGGAACCTACCTAATTGAACTATGAAGACAGAAAACCTAAACAGACCCATAACTGAGACAGAAATTCAATCAGTAATAAAGGCCCTCCCAACAAAGAAAAGCCCAGGACTAGATGGATTCACTGCTGTATTCTACCAGACATTTAAAGAAGAACTAACTCCAATTCTTGTCAAACTATTCAAAACGATCAAAAAAGAGGGAATCCTCCCAAATTATTTCTATGAAGCCAGCATCACCTTAATCCCTAAGCCTGAAAGAGATGCAGCATTGAAAGAAAATTACAGACCAATATCCCTGATGAACAATCCTCAATAAAATTCTGGCCAATAGAATGCAACAACACATCAGAAAGATCATCCACCCAGACCAAGTGGGATTTATCCTTGGTATGCAGGGATGGTTCAATGTTCACGAATCAATCAATGTGATACAACAAATTAACAAACTGCAGAAAAAAAGCATATGATTATCTCAATAGATGCAGAGAAAGCATTCGATAAAATACGACACCCTTTCATGATGAAAACTCTATGCAAATTAGGTATAGAAAGAACATTCCTCAGTACAATTAAAGCAGTTTATGAAAAACGCACAGCCACCATCCTATTGAATGGGGGAAAAGTTGGAAGCATTTCCACTGAGATCTGGTACCAGACAGGGATGCCCACTCTCACCACTGCTATTCAATGTAGTTCTGGAAGTTTTAGCCAGAGCCATTAGGCAAGATAAAGAAATTAAAGGGATACAAATTGGGAAGGAAGAACTCAAATTATCCCTCTTTGCAGATGATATGATTCTTACTTTATGGGATCCAAAGAACTCTACTAAGAGACTATTGGAACTCATAGAAGAGTTTGGCAAAGTAGCAGGCTATAAAATTAATGCACAAAAATCAACAGCCTTTGTATACACAGGCAATGCCGTGGCTGAGGAAGAACTTCTAAGATCAATCTCTTTCACAATAGCTACAAAAACAATCAAATACCTTGGAATAAACTTAACCAAGGATGTTAAAGATCTCTACAATGAGAATTACAAAATCTTAAAGAAAGAAATAGAAGAGGATACCAAAAAATGGAAAAATTTTCCATGCTCATGGATTGGAAGAATCAACATCATCAAAATGTCCATTCTCCCAAAAGCAATGTATAGATTCAATGTGATACCAATCAAAATACCAAAGACATTCTTCTCAGATCTGGAAAAAAATGATGCTAAAATTCATATGGAGGCACAGGAGACCTTGAATAGATAAAGCAATCTTGTACAACAAAAACAGAGCCGGAGGCATCACAATACCAGATTTCAGGACATATTACAGGGCAGTTATAATAAAAACAGCATGGTACTGGTACAGAAACAGATGGATAGACCAATGGAACAGAATAGAAACACCAGAAATCTATCCAAACATCTACATCCAACTTATATTTGATCAAGGATCTTAAACTAATGCCTGGAGCAAGGACAGTCTATTCAATAAATGATATCGGGATAGCTGGATTTCCACATGCAGAAGCATGAAGCAAGACCACTACCTTACACCTTACACAAAAATCCACTCAACATGGATTAAAGATCTAAATCTACGACCTGACACCATCGAATTATTAGAGAACATTGGAGAAACCCTGCAAGATTTAGGCATAGGCAAAGACTTCTTGGAAAAGACCCTGGAAGCACAGGCAGTCAAAGCCAAAATTAACAATTGGGATTGCAACAAATTGAGAAATTTCTGTACTGCAAAAGAAACAGTCAGGAGAGTGAAGAGGCAAGCGACAGAATGGGAAAAAATATTTGCAAACTATGCAACAGATAAAGGGTTGATAACCAGAATCTACAAAAAGATCAAGAAACTCCACAACATCAAAACAAGCAACCCACTTAAGAGATGGGCTAAGGACCTCAATAGACATTTTTCAGAAGAGGAAATCCAAATGGCCAACAGACACATGAAAAAATGTTCAGGATCACTAGCCATCGGGGAAATGCAAATCAAAACCACAATGAAGTTTCACCTCACCCCAGTTATAATGGCTCACATACAGATATCTACCAACAACAGATGCTGGCAAGGATGTGGGGAAAAAGGGACACTAACCCACTGTTGTTGGGCATGCAAACTGGTAAAGCTACTATGGAAGTCAGTCTGGAGATTCCTCAGAAACCTGAATATAACCCTACCATACAATCCAGAAATCCCACTCTTTGGAAATTACCCAAAGGAAATTAAACTGGCAAATAAAAGAGCTGTCTGCACCTTAATGTTTATTGCAGCTCAACTCACAATAGCTAAAACCTGGAATCAACCCAAATGCCCATCAACAGTGGATTGGATAAAGAAATTATGGGACATGTAGTCTATAGAATACTATAGAGCAGTAAAAAACAATGAAATCTGGTCATTTGCAACAAAATGGAGGAATCTGGAAAACATCATGCTGAGTGAATTAAGCCAGTCCCAAAGGGATAAATATCATATGTTCTCCCTGATTGGTGACAACTAACCAAGCACCAAAAAGGAAACCTGTTGATGTGAAATGGACACTATGAGAAGCAGTGACTTGTCTAGACTGTTGATGTAAAACTTAATACTTTATCCCTTTTATTATTTTTTTGTTCTAGTTAATAATATTGTTTGAACTCTGTATTTAATAAATAATTATTCTTAGGTGTTTAAAGTTAACTGAAAAGTGATCTCTGTTAAATATAAGAGTGGGAATAAGAGAGGAAGGAGATGTACAATTTGGCACATGCTTGATTGGACTTGCCCCAAATGGTAGTTAGAAACGTGCCAGGGGATTCCAATTCAATCCCATCAAGGTGACATGTACCAATGCCATCTCACTAGTCGAAGTGATCAGTTTCAGTTCACAATTGATCTTAATGATAGGATTAAGAGTCAAAGGGATCACATAAATAAGACTAGTGTCTGCTAATACTAACTGATAGAATTAAAAAGGGGAGAACAATCCAACATGGGAAGTGGAATACACAGCAGACTCATAGAATGGCAGATGTCCTAAACAGCACTCTGGCCTCAGAATCAGCCCTGAAGGCATTTGGATCTGGCTGAAGAGTCCATGAGAGTATTTTAGGCATGGAAATCCAAGGCACTCTGGCAAAAAAATAAATAAATAAATAAATAAAGACCTAAATAAGAGATCTCTGCAAGTGAGATCCCAGAGAAAAGAATGGGCCATTAAAGAAGGAGGTACCTTTCTCTGAAGGGAGGAGAGAACTTCCACTTTGACTATGACTTTGTCTAAATAAGATCGGAGTTGGCGAACTCAAAAGGCTTCCATAGCCTTGGCAGCTCATGACAAGAGCCTAGGGTGATTACTGATGCCATAAACAAGAGTGTAAATTGTTAAGTCAACAACAGGAGTCACTGTGCACTTACTCCCCATGTAGGATCTCTGTCCTTAATGTGTTGCACAATGTGAATTTATGCTGTAACTAGTACTCAAACAGTACTTTACACTTTGTGTTTCTGTGTGGGTGCAAACTGTTGAAATCTTTACTTAATATATACTAAATTGATCTTCTGTATATAAAGTTAATTGAAAATGAATCTTTTTTTTTTAATTTTTTTTTTTTTTTGACAGGCAGAGTGGACAGTGAGAGAGAGAGAGACAGAGAGAAAGGTCTTCCTTTGCCGTTGGTTCACCTTCCAATGGCTGCCGCGGTAGGCGCGCTGCGGCCGGCGCACCACGCTGATCCGATGGCAGGAGCCAGGTGCTTCTCCTGGTCTCCCATGCGGGTGCAGGGCCCAAGCACTTGGGCCATCCTCCACTGCACTCCCTGGCCACAGCAGAGAGCTGGCCTGGAAGAGGGGCAACCGGGACAGGATCGGTGCCCCGACCAGGACTAGAACCCAGTGTGCCGGCGCCGCAAGGTGGAGGATTAGCCTAGTGAGCCGCGGCGCCGGCTGAAAATGAATCTTGATGTGAATGGAATGGGAGAGGGAGTGGGAGATGGGAGGGTTGTGGGTGGGAGGGAGGTTATGAGGGAAAAAAGCCACTGTAATCCAAAAGCTGGACTTTGGAAATTTATATATATTAAATAAAAGTTTTAAAAAATGATACAGCCACAAAAAAGAAGAAGGTATTATTATAAATATTGTTACTTTTTTCAAGGTCTGACAAATAAATGACCCAGATTACAATTGACATTATTTTTCTCATGCTCAATATTATAGCTATTACATTTTAAAATGTCTGTCTCTTTCATTTTGTTTTGTTTTACCAGACAGTGATTTTGATCAATCTTTAAATTTGTCAGTCCTCTTACAAGTGAGATAAACAGAGAAGATGACATTTTTTTTTGCTAGAATATTCTGCCACCTGCAGGCAGCTAAGGACTGCTACAACTCTCACAAAAGCCAGCGACAGCTGAATATTAGGATGTATTAAGTGCCTTTTAAAGTAGAAGTTCCTTGCTTTGAATCTAGAAGGGCTCAATAAATATTCATTGCCTTCTTGCTAATTAATGCATTGTCAGCGGTGTCAGTCAGAAGTACTCCTTTAGATAAGATGCTACAGTCATTTATGCTTTACTCCTGATTTTTGGGTTTTAGAAAAGGCATATGAGTTTAGCTTTCAATAGGTGTGTTTGTTTGTGTTTTTTTTTTTGCCATCTCAGTGAGTGGTTTCCAAAGTGTGATTCCTGGATCAGCAAGCCATTCCTGGGCTGTGTGAGATAAGCAAACACTTGGGCTCACCCCAAACTTAGAAGCCAGAAGCTTAGGGGTGGGCCTCAGCCATCTGTGCCTTGAACAGTGTTGCCAGGGGTCCTGGTACATGCGCAGGTCTGAGCGTCACTGATCTGGATGTAGGGAGTTTCTCCTGGGTGCAGGTAGGTGTTCAGGCAAAGCCTGGGAGCTCAGAGACCTGAACGAAGCAGAGGAGCCACTGCGAAAAGCCCTCCCTGATAGCCTGGTTCATAAATTGACAAACAGAAAATATGCATCATTAACCCAAATATGAGGATACTTCAAAGAGTTTGTGAAAAATGAAATTAGAGGATCAGATTATTTTCGTTGAAATCATGCATGTCTGTAGCCTCACATATTCACAACATGATGGCTTCTGTGCTTTTGAGCTTGTCAGTTGTAAGTTGTCTGTTGAGACTTTGTAACCAAGGAAGTGTAGCCTTAGAGTGTTTTCCACTGTCTCCATCATTAAAGGCATTCATTAGACTAAACCAAAGATTTTAATAGCTAAAGCTTTATTCCTGCACATAGCGACAGCTCCAACTGCAAATCTTTAAGAGTTAAAAAGACATGTTATTCCATGATGTTGTTTAGAATAAGCAAAAAAGTAATAATACAAATGGGTCAGGGTGATGGAAGCTACACTGGCAGTGATTCGTGTGCGTCTTACCAAGAGGGCAGGAGAAAGCAGTGGAAGGGTATGGTTCCAGGAGTGAGAATCCACGGTCACCCTTACTGACCAAGGGGCTGGAGGACATCGCTTAAGCTTCCCTCAACTCAGTTTCCTAGTTTGCAAAGTGTGGACAATCACACACGTTCGCTCTACCCCATGTGATGGTAGTCAGAATTTCCTAAGGTTCTGGTCTTTAGACTAAGCTGGGTGTTGGCATCACCCAGGGTTCTTTAAAAATCACCGCACTAACGGGATCCCATAAAATGCTTAGCATACTACTTGCCTATAATAAGTGCGATCTATATTAGCAATTATCGTTACTGCATGTAAGTTGTTATGCTAAATGGTGGCTGCCAGTTAGGCTGCATGTTAAATCACCCGGCAAACCTTGATGCCCAGCACTCTGCTGGAAGCACTCTGAGGTGTGTGGTGTGCACTGGAGTCCACAGCATTTTTCTCCGGTTCCCCAGGTGACCCTGGTATAGAGCCAAGGCGGAGAAAAGACTTACCGTGCTAATTATCCAAAGAGGAATCCAGTAAGGGTCTTCCTCTTAAATAGTCCACGATCTCATAATAGAGACAGAGGAAACCAAGGTGAATTGTGATAAAAATGGCCTAAGACTTGAGCCCTTAACCTGCTGCAACCATGCTATATGATATAGACCACATATCTTTAGGACACCATGTTAAGATGGGAGATGGAAACTGTTATTATCATTGATGTAAAAAAAACCTGCTAACGTCTCCATTGCTTTTTTTAAGGATTTATTTATTTATTTGAAAGGCAGAGTTAGAGAGAGGCAGAGGCCGAGAGATAGAGAGAGAGAGAAAGAGAAAGGTCTTCCATCTGTTAGTTCACTCTCCAGTTGGCCTCAATGGCCGGAGTTGTGTTGAAGCCAGGAGCCAGGAGCTTCTTCCAGGTCTCCCATGGGGGTGCAGGGGCCCAAGGACTTAGGCCATCTTCCACTGCTTTCTCAGGCTACAGCAGAGAGCTGGATCAGAAATGAAGCAGCCAGGACTCGAACCAGTGCCCATATGGGATGCCGGCACTGTAGGCGGTGGCTTTACCTGCTGTGCTACAGCGCCGGCCCTTCCATTGCTTTCTGAAAAGTTAAAGGGTCCCTGGTTTCCTGGGAGTGGGAGATGACATAAAGGTTGAGAGAATGGGTGTGGGATCACAGAGGAACTCTCTTGCATCATGAAAGCTGAGATACCTAAAATGGGTATTTGGCACGGTGGTTAAGACGCCACTTTGGACAGCTGCATTCCATATCAGAGTGCCTGCGTTCAAGCCTGAGCTCTGCTTTTTTCTGTATATTTATTTTTAAAGATTTATTTATTTATTTATTTGAAAGGCAGAGTTATAGAGAGGCAGAGGCAGAGAGAGAGAGAGAGAGAGAGAGAGAGAGAGAGAGAGAGAGGAGTCTTAAATCCTTTGGTTCACTCCCCAGATGTCTGCATTGGCTGGAGCTGGGCGGAGCTGAAGCCAGGAGCCAGGAGTTTCCTCCAGGTCTTTCACATGGGTGCAGGGGCCCAAGCACAAGGGCCATCTTCCACGGCTTTCCCAGGCCATAGCAGAGAGCTGGATGGGAAGAGGAGCAGCCGGGACATGAACAGGCGCCTATGTGGGATGCCAGCACCGCAGGCAGAGGAGGCTTAGCCTACTGCACCACAGTGCCGGCTCCTTCCTGTTCTTAAATAAGCCATGGACCAATCAGTCAGAATTTGCATATAACCCTTCATTTCAGAGCACAAAGGACTTTGAAGGGAACAAAAATAATAGCCCACAGTTTCAAATTGAAAGCCTAGTCTCAACAATTTCCCCATGGTCCGGAATTGGAAACCCACGACTCGGTTATTCATGTGAAAAAATAACAGCAGGAAAAAGGTCCTATTCAGTACTGTCATTTGGAGCAAGCTTTCCCTTTGTAGCTGTGGGGTCCTGTACCTTGCAGGATGTGTCATTGCCCCAGGGGCACCTACACACCCACCACGGCCACCACGAATGTCGAATGTCAAATGTCGAATGTCGTGAGTCATTCCCATTGTGCTGTGCCCTGTGGGCAACATCTCCCCACACTGAGAAGTGCTGTTTTGCACCAGTCCTCTTTTGTTCCTCATTGTTTCGCCCCAACCTTTCCAAACAGCATAGTTTATAGAAAAAAAAAAAGGAATTGAACAATAAATGAATTAAAATAATGAAACGATACATGTTCCTTTTTTAATTAAAAGTTTAAGGGCATTAAAATGAACTGCCCAAAAGTTGTCGGTAGAAGAGAAAATGTATTACAAAGATCCCTAATAGAGGAGCTGAAAAGAAAAACAAATAATGAATCGTAAAGACAACACTTTAAAACCTAGAGACTTAGATCCCTCTCAAAAGCAATTAATGATTATTTTTAATGTTTTCTGGTGTTGATGAAGTCTGAGGAATGTACTAGCATGTGTTTTCTTCTCTGCCTGGAGTAATTACAGAGAAGCATCTACACATGGCATCTAGAAAATATTTCAAAACTTGATATAGGCACTGGTAGTTAATAAGATACAAAAAGAAAACATAAAAATGACAAAGCCTACATATATTTTGTCTTTTAAAATGATTATTTTTGGAATAAGCAAAATGAAACTCATCTCCAAGTTCCTATGGTTATGTAAAGAGAAGACACACAAACAGTTTTGATTCTCATTTGTTGTGTTTTGACATGTTTCAAAGTGCGGTAGTTCTACCTTACATGTGCACTATAACTTTCAAATGTAACTGTGTAGGTTTTGGTAGTGCAAAATTGAATGATGGAATCTGAACAGTGTCCCATTGACAGGATCTTACAGAACACCTAGTTCAGTGTTTCTGATTTGAACTTTGTTTTAATTTTTATTTATGTATTTATTTGAGAGGCAAAGTGGAAAGGATAATAGAGAGAGAGGAAAGGAGAGAGAGAGAGAGAGAGAGAGAGAGAGAGAGAGAGAGAGAGAGAAGAAAGAGAAGGAGAGTAAGAGGAGGAGTAGGAGGAGGAGAGGAGAGATTCCATCCACTGGTTTACTAACCAAATGCCTCATCAGCCAGGTCTGAGCCATGGGTAGCAGGAATCCGATTGCTTTGGGGCTCTTCTGTTGTCTTCCCAGGTCCATTAGCAGGAAGCTGGATCAGAAGAGGCCAGGACTTGGATGGAGAGCCAACATGGGGTGAGTGTGTTGCTGCAGTACCATGCTAGTCCCTGGCCAGTGCTTTTTTAACCGTGTCTGTGGATTTTAAGAACCCAGTGAAGTTTTTGAAATTACAGAGGCAAGTGTTTGGCATAGCACCTGGGAGGCCCACATCCCACATCAGAGTTCCTGTGTTCAAGTCCCAGCTCTGCTCCTGATCGCATCTTCCTGCCAAGGCAGATTCTGGAAGGTAGTGGTGATGGCGCAAATGTCTTTCTGTGTCTCTGCCTTTCAACAAATATAATTAAAAATTAAATTAAAATGTCCAGGCCCTACTGATTTAACGGGTCAGCGGGAGGTGTACTATTATTTAAAAGTACTCTTTAGGTGATGCTTATGTGTACCCAGGTTAAGAACCTCTGGTCTAATCCATGGATCAGAAACCTAAATGGTTACAAGAACCAGGAAATTAATGCAGATTAGGTGGTCTTGGTGTAAAACAATAGGACCTGCTGAGGACTGCAGAAACTTGGGGAATTGATAGAACTGATGCCTTGCCTGTCGACATTTGGCAGCTCAGTTACAGTCAGAGAGAAGTGCTGCCCTGAAATTTAAGAGCCAGACACAGGTGTCTTAGAGAAATTTCCCTAAATTTCAACCATCATAAGGGACTAAATGCAGCATGACTGTGAATTGCCAATTTGCATCCCTAAATCCAGTCCCAGTCTAATTTGTTTATTTCAACAGTGAGGAACCTGAGAAATGGGGATTATACAACTACCCACGTTGACATTGTTAGTTGTGGAGTAGAGATTGAACCCAGAGTCTCACTGCAATTGCAGTTTTTCGTTTTTTCCCCCCAACTAGTCCACATTGCTCTGCTATAAATGCTCATAATAATGAGAACATTTATTAGGTGCATGCCTGGCACTGTGCTAAGTGAAATGCACCTGGCATGTTGTTCAAACCTCTCAGGAACTGTGGAAGAGGGACCAACATTACCATTATTTTATAGACAAGGAAAGTGAGGGTAGGAGACATTGACCTACAATGGTAGAGCCTGGCATTAAGTTCAATTTCACTAGATTGCAAAACTTGTGCTGTTAACTGTGTGCCCCTGCTGTGCTGAAGTTTCTTTCCACATTGTGTGTGGAATCTCAACAGGCTCCATTAGGAAAGCATGCACACAGCTCTCGTTCTTGGGAATGAATCAAGAGTCAGCCAAGAGATGCTCTTCCTGTTCTGTCCCATCTTGAGTGTTGATGATTAAACTTGACCTTGGTTTGAGGTCAACTTTTCAACAGGTTTGCTATAAGCCCAGGAAGAAATGACAGCTCTAATGAAATGCACTCTGAGTAGGACCTGACCTGGCTTGCTATGGCTCTGCACTACTGGTCTGTTCCAGAAGAGATGGAATAGCTTGGACCTTGGCCTTCTTGTCCTCCTCTGGAGCCCCAGCCTGTGTGTAAGACAAATGCTTCCAGTAAAAGACAATATAAGGACAGGGCTGCTTTGCAATGGAAAATAATGTGTTTAGGAAGAATGGGAAAGAGAAATGAAGGAGTGTTAGTTGCTGTGGCAAGCCAGCCTAAATCAATGGGTGCGCTTGCCTAACTTCCTTTTATGTTCTTCCTGACCTCAAGCCAACACCATGTCAAAGACCGAAAATCCCAAAGTGTAGACATATCCTTCTTCTTTTTTTTTTATTAAACTTTTATTTAATGAATATAAATTTCCAAAGTACAGCTCATGGGTTACAATGGCTTCCCCCTCCCAAAATATCCTTCTGACCTCCTCCAAATATTAGATGAAGATTGGAAAATTCCACACGTGTACTTTTAAATTGTATTTTGGAGGTTCAACTTCAAAACAATATAGTGTGTAACACATAGACTACAGTGTGCAGTGATCAAATGTATACTATATAGTATATAGTGATCACATCATCATGGTGAACAATTTCATTTCATTGGACATTTAAAACTGCTTTATTAGCACAAAATAATTGTACATGTTTCTTGAGTACAGTGTGATGTTTCAACATATGGAAACAATGTGCACTGTTGTGTACATTTCTGTGGTAGAGTTCCTAATGTGTACACAATGTGTGTAGCTTGGGTATGATGTGAAATTTTGATATCCATATGTGTATATAACATAGTTGTATGTATTTCTGTGGTACAGTGTGACATTTCTATACCTGTATGCAATGTGTAAAGTCCTATATATTTCTAGGGGGTAGTGTGGCATTTCAATATATGTATACAATATGTATAGTTGGAATATTTCTCAGGCACAGTGTGATGTTTCAATACATGTATACAGTGCATACTGATCAGTTCAGGGCAGTAATCATTTCAATATCCTCAGTATTACTTTCCCTCATTTCTACATGAGCATGAGTGTTTGTACTGTAAACAGAAACTGAGGGTTCATTCATTTAGTGTGTAGTGTCTACACTGCATAGCCCCGAATTGACAGGTCAAAGCATTACCTACTCTGACCCCAAGGAGTTGGCTGTGGATTGGAAGGGCAGGATCGTGGGCCCTGCTTGTCCACAGGTTCTGCATCAGGGATTCAACAAAGCATGTGTCAGAAATATGTGGGAAAAATTGCATCTGCACTGAACACATACAGACATCTTTCTTATGATTATTTCATAAATAATCCAGTATAACAACTATATTCAGAGCCTTTACAATGTACTATGTATTATAAACAATCTAGAGATGATTTAAAGGCCTGTTACCAAACCCCCACAGACACCCAGGGACAATTGTTTATGTGTGATAAAGTCATAATAGTCACAATTATTGCCTTGAGTTAAGAACCCTTACCATAAATTTTCAATTGTGTTTATTTCACCAGAAGTACAAGAGTACTTCAAAAAATTCCATGGAATTAAAAAATAAGTTTATTTTGGTACCAAAAATAAAACTGAAGCCCAAATATAGATTTTTCATAATGTGCATTTTACACAAAATTTTAAAGCTCCCTCATACTGCTTAATGATAGGAAAAAAATCAGGAAGAAGAGGTAAAATGCCAAACAATTCTCCATCTGTGTCTTTCTCCACCAGAAATATCTATCATTATCATTTAGGTATGCCTTTTCTACAATTTTTCTGCACATGATGGTGACTTTCACTCTTGCTAACCCAGGTAGGGATACGCAATGAATAGTGTTCTATGACTTTCCTGTCCTCTGTTAGCGTGAGAAACAGAACTGCGGGAGAAGAGCAGAGGAGCTCATGTTGCTCCGTGCCTGATGCTAGCTCCTCGAAATGATAGTGAGCAGTGCCATGTGGTCTGGATGGAACCGTGCACCCTGAAAGCACAGGTTGGCATGTAGATCACAGGAGAGCTGTGATCATGGCACACAGATCAGAGTTCTAGAGACAGCACAGGATGAAGGAATACATGGCAAATCATTCTCTTCTCACCTCAGTGGGAAGGGGGCAGTGTAGACTTAACTGACCATTATACCTTGGGGTACAAATTCCAATTAGATCAATAACTGACTGCCATCAAAGTTGACAAAGAGTGGCCAGTTGGACAGTTATTTACCTTGGTACTGATTGTCTTAGATTAGACTCTTCTCCAGGACACAAGCATGCCAGGCCTCCTCTCATTGTGTTAGCTGTCTACAAGTTCATCCACCCATGAGTCCATCCATTTGCCCATCCACATGCACATTCAATCATCACTGGTAGAACAACAGCAATAGAGCAGGCACTGGGAGATGAGAGAGGAGCAAAAGATAGTCCATGGTTCTAAGAAGACTGCAGGGCAGGATGAGAGAAAGACAAGGCAGCAAACAATTATACAGAGTGGCTGGAGTCTTGTTAAGAGAGGAGGTGACGCTATGGGAGGGGGAAGATGGGAAACAGAAACATCCTAATGACTTCTTGCCAGGAAAGACAGCCCTCATTTTCATTCCGCCATCTCTAAGGAACAGTGCTGTGGTGATGGGAAGCAAAGCCTTTGGATTCCGATGTGAATTCAGGTCATGTCTGAATAGTTGAAAGCTGCCAACACTGCTGTATCGGGTCTCCAAGTCAATTTTGCAGTTTATAATAGGATCGCATTGTCCATATGCCTACAGGGGCCCAGCATGCAAACGGACAAATTCCCTTCCATTCCTTTCTGCTTTCATTCTTCTAACATCCCGAATTGTGCCAGGTTCCACAGCTGCCTAATGCTTGCCTCCTGGACACTCCTTCTTGTCTTGTTTCTCTTGAATAAAACTATTCGAGTGACGTGGGTCATCTCTTTAAGTCTCAGTGCACTTGCTGTATTTTCTTTCTAATACGAGAGTGCCTGAGTCACTAAATGAATATCTATTGACTGTAAGGGCAGATGGGCAGTAGGAAAAAATGAGCTGAAAGTAAAGAATCCTATGTTAGTCTCTTGAACCGAATAGCATTAGAGCTGTAGTTTCCTCTCAAAACTGATTTCTTGAAATCCCATCTTTACCATTCATTACTGCTTCATTGCTCATGAAATGGCATCTCCCCGGAGGCAGACTCTTGGTATTTTTCTTGCCTGCTCCTGGAGAAATTAAATAATGCAAACTTGTTCTAGTAGAATGCCCCTGAATATCTTAACATAACGTGGAGATTTTTTTCCGAGCATCCTTTCAATTTTAGAACTGTCAGTCGTGCAAGAGATTCACATCCAAGGGATCAGATCACTGGTCTTGAAATTCTCTGTCTTGACTTCTTCCAGAAGAAGTCCTGCAAAAGTTAACCCTGGCTAAAAGATGGAACCAAAAAGAGTAAGGGGGGGACCAAGGGTTTCTCTGTCTTTCAGACATCAGGCACATATACAGCAGAGAGCTTCTAGGATGAGGGGGAAGAAATATTGCTTTACTACAATTGTGGGTCCCGTGAGAATGATCTGGAAGACCCCTGATTATGAGGGGAATCTAGTATATACAATATTCTATGAATTAAGCATAGGAGGTTCATGTGCCTTGAGCCAGGCATTAGATAGAGAAAACGAGAATTTTACTTGCAAGCTGTCTAACTCCAGACATGAGTTGACAGAGTGTGCGGATATGATAAATATTTTAAATACATTATTTTACTTCTTATTGAGGGATGTCTTAGTGTATTTGGGTCGCTGTAACAAAATACTGCGAACTGGGTGGCCCCTTCTCATTATTTCCGCATATAGTGGAAGAGACAAGGCAGTTTTGCAGTGCCTTCATGCACTGGGGCATGAATTCCACTCCCGAAGGCTCTGTCCTTGTGATCTAACCAACTCCCATATCCTGATAGCATCACACTGGGGGTCAGTTTCCAACATAAGAATTTTGAGAGGACACAAACATTCAGACAATAGCAAGGGGGCAGTCATGTTTTAAAACAGAGAATAGTCAATCAATTAATTATTTCAAAATTGATTAATCAATTACCCAAGGACACGAGGCTAATAAGAGATAGACTGATAATCAAATGTCAAGTTGAAGTTTGTATAAAAATAAAGCTATAGCTACTAGTTGGGAAGCTGGTATTTAAGCTTTGCTATTTCATTCTCACTGTGGCGTGGTTTTTATTTTCCACTTTAAAGATGAGGATAGAGTTGGTTGTACGCATTGAGATGCCCAAAGTGTCCTAGGCAGCAAAGAGGAGAGTCACATTTGTGTCAACACACCTGACCTTGAGGGCCCAGCTGTTAATGTGCACATTTGTGCTGATTTGCTCTGTGTTCTTGCTTCTCCACTGAGCATGGCTTTGTGCTCTAACTCTCAAGTATCAGGAACACAGCCCTTGTGCCAGGAAAGTTAATAGAAGGTGAAACTCAGCTACTGCTGCTCACGGGCAACTCTAGAATTTAAATTAAGAGTGAATCTTAGAGAAACCTCAATACATCTCTTTCTTTTTCTTTTTGTTCTTAGCCTTTTATCTGGGTACTTCTTTGATAAATACAAGCTTGGGTGGAGATGCTTGCTAAGAGCCTTAGTCAGGGATAAGAGAAGGTAATATTCTTGAAAGGGAAATAGTGAAGCCTGAAAACAGAATATATGAATCATGTACAAGAGTTACCCCAAAGGTCCTGGAATATGTTAACCTACCTCAGCTGAAATCATGGTAGCTTGACCTTCAATATCTCAAAGGCATTGGAACAGGCTGTGGATCAAGCAAAACATTGGGTGTTGGATCTGTTGCCAAGAGGAACTGCCACTGTGGCAGAGTCTTAGAAATGTTTTAAAACAAAGAGTTTAGGGAAGGGTATTTAGGAGGCTTCCTGCTTTAGGAAGCAATATTAGCAAGGTTGGGATGCTCTTCAGGAGGAAATCAGGAGTGGAATGTTCGAAACTTGGCATATTTTATGACCTTTTGGTTTCCATTGGGAGGGACACAAAGGAGAAGGTCTAGAAATAGATAATTTTTCCTCTTTTATGAATTTTCATTTATTTATTTGAAAAGAGAGAGAGAGAGAGAGAGAGAGAGAGACATTCCCATCTGCTGGTTCACCCTCCAAATGCCTGCAATGGTTGGCACAGTGCTGGAACTGAACCTGACAGCCAGGACCTGGACCCAGGCACTGATATGAGATACGACCACCCCAACAGGTGTCTTAATTATTAGATTGAACACCTGCTCCAAATAGACTCCTAATTAACTCTTGATAAATAAGCTGTTAGAGTTGCTCGGCGATCCAGGCTTCTAGAAATAAGTATTTTCTCCTAGAAATAGGAAGTTGCCTATTTTCGCTTGTTCTCAGTATTGTTTGACATATATATGGGAAAATATACCTGGTCCTAGAACTGTTTCACTAGGAATAGAAAATCAGGCTGGTGTCAGTTTTCAAAAGAAAAGTATCAACAACATGTAATAGAAGGCCTGAGGACTCTCACTTACATTGGCCCTGCAGGGAGAACTGAGGTTTGCCTTATCCATACACAGGACTCCTTCCTTCAGACCTAAAGCACCTCTAGATCTTCAAAGGTGATTTTCATTTCTCTGCTGAACGTAAGTAATTAGGAGCTGAAGAGATGGGTCTGCATAAGAATTAGGAAACCACTGGAATATGCAAATACAGCCCCCCTTTCCTGACTTTGGGTGACACCCACTGGTCCATTGACACCCCCAGACATCTTAAGATTCTGGAATCCCGTTCATGACCACCACCATTATCTGATGATGTTCCTGTGGAGATCTTGGGACCACATTGGCCACTAGGAGTTCTCTTGGCTAGGATAGCTTCTGGACCTGCCTCCTGCAATTGGGGTTGATCTCCCTTTGCATGGTGCCTTATAACTGTAGTCATCTCACCATGGTTCTGCCCTCAGTAATTAACTGGGTTTGCCTTAGTTCTCTAACAGTCTCAAAACCTACTTGATTTCTTCAGAGAGGCAACTCATTCTGTTTATTTTTTCTAAGATTTTTTTCTACGACAGAGTGACAGAGACAGAGAGAGGGAGAAAGAGGTCTTCAATCTGTGAGTTTACTCCCCAAATTGTCGCACTGGATCAGGCTGAAGCCA
Organism: Lepus europaeus; assembly: GCF_033115175.1. Lineage (NCBI taxonomy): Eukaryota > Metazoa > Chordata > Mammalia > Lagomorpha > Leporidae > Lepus > Lepus europaeus. Next base: position 48,263,783 of record NC_084835.1, read on the forward strand.
GGAGCCCAGAAGTCCATTCCAATCTCCCATGTATATGGCGAGGGCCCAAGAATTTGGGAAATCTTCTGCTACCTTACTAAGCACATCGGCAGGAAGCTGAACCAGAAGGAGAGCAGCACTCTGATATGTGATGCTGGTATCCTAAGGAGTGGCTTAACCTGCTATGTCACAACCCCACCCCTGTTCTTAAATAGTGAGTTAATTCTTTTGCTCCTATGGTCAACTCACCTCGCATGATTCAGTAAATGGTTATCACACTTAGGGTAACCACTGTTGAGAATTCCTTGTGCATTTACCTTATTTGTGTAATTTTACTTGTTAATGGATTATTTTAAAATGATACCACAGGGGCCGGTGCTGTGGTGTAGTGGGTAAAGCCGCCTCCTGCAGTGCTGGCATCCTATATAGGCGCCACTTCGAGTCCTGGCTGCTCCACTTCTGACCCAGCTCTCTGCTGTGGCCTGGGAATGCAGTGGAGGATGGTCCAAGTCCTTGGACCCCTGCACCTGTGTGGGAAACCTGGAAGAAGCTCCTGGCTCCTGGCTTTGGCACAGCTCCGGCCATTGAGGCCAACTGGGGAGTGAACTAGCAGATGGAAGACCTCTCTCTCTCTTTCTCTCTGTCTCTCTCTGCCTCTCCTCTCTCTGTGTAACTCTGATTTTCAAATGAATAAATAAGACTTTAAAAATAATGATACTACAGAGAAGTATAAAGAAGTATGTAAGAGACACTTAAAATTCTTTTTTTTAATTCTTTTTTTTATTTTTATTTTATTTTTATTTATTTTTTATTTTTTTGACAGGCAGAGTGGACAGTGAGAGAGAGACAGAGAGAAAGGTCTTCCTTTTGCCGTTGGTTCACCCTCCAATGGCTGCCACAGCCGGCACGCTGCAGCCGGCGCACTGCGCTGATCCGATGGCAGGAGCCAGGTACTTATCCTGGTCTCCCGTGGGGTGCAGGGCCCAAGGACTTGGGCCATCCTCCACTGCACTCCCTGGCCACAGCAGAGAGCTGGCCTGGAAGAGGGGCAACCGGGACAGGATCGGTGCCCCGACCAGGACTAGAACCTGGTGTGCCGGCGCCGCAAGGCGGAGGATTAGCCTAGTGAGCCGCGGCGCCGGCTGAGACACTTACAATTCTACCTTTTAGATGTCCTACCCATTTTACTAAAACTCTGAAAAATTTTCCCCTGGAAATACAGCTTTTTTATTAAACATGACTTGTACTATAATGCCATTTTGGCTTCAGAAAACTTATTGTATCACAAACAAGGTTTATATTAATAAATTGAATACTTAAGTTGTTTTCATTTTTTAATCATGAGGAAAACGATCTAGAGAAATTCTTGTATACATATTTTGGAAAACTTATTCCAATACTTGTTTATGTTAAGAAATCTGAAGTGGAATTAACTGGTACATATTTAAGATTTAGATACATATTTGTAAGTTGATCTCAGTTGAGGCTTGTAATTCTGTTTTCTACACCCTCAAATATTCCTTACCTAGAGAATCCTTCCAAGACCCTATCATTCGGAATAAAGTTGAATCATTTCTACCCAGCACTCTTTGCCATTAATTGGTTTACCATTTCATTGCATTTATAAGTACTTGGCATATCCAGTACCTCTTTGCTTTTATTCTCTCTGTCCCCTTGTAGACTCTAATCCCCATAAGTGTAAGGTCTTTATTCCTCTTCTTCACTATTATAACTCCAGCTTTCAGGATGGTGCCTGGAGGATACTAGGTGCTCATGAGATACTTGTTCTCAAAGTTGAGATACTTGTTCTCAGTGCCCCATTCCTAATACAAGATGCTATCTTTGTAATTTTCCTTTGTAGAGCACTGTATTCCAATTATATAGCAATGTAATGTGTATGCATATAAGGGCAGCACAACCAATTAGTGTGTTCTGTTCTATCTGTTTTCCATCTGTTCAGCCACCTCTTCTTCAAATATTCCAGATTTGCTTATGATACTTTTGAAAACATTACCACTGCCAGGATGGCAACATTTTTCTTCCACCCATGGAGTGGATGTACCTTCAGATCTGGAGTTGACAAACTTTTTTCGTAAAGAGCCAGACAGGAAATACTGAAGGATTTGTTGGCCATGCATGTCTTAACTCCTCAGTCCCATCACTGGGGTGTGAAATCAGATATAGAAAATAGACAACCAAGTGATTGTGACTATGTTGCAATAAAATTCAAATACAAAGGTAATGGTAGACTTGATTAATTTCATAGGCTTCAGTTCTTTGACCCTTGCTTTTGAATCAGAATCTTAGTTCATTTGGGGTGATTCATGTAGAATGGCTCTGTACTGAGAAAAGGCAACAAGTGAAAAGAAACAAGCAAAATTAATTTGAATGATATAATGTAGTCAATTGCATCCAAAATATTATTTCAACATCTAAAACCTTCATAAGATGGTTGACCTTTTCTAGGAGGTTTTTGAAACGAGGTATGCATTTTGTACTTCTGGCAGATCAGGTCAATGCACATTTCTGGAACTCAGTAGCCACGTGGGATACTGTGTTGGACAGTGAGGGTCCAGCATAGGTGATCTTCAAGCCAACATTATTGATATTTTGACCAGGAACACATTTAATCGTGGGGGCTATACAATTCTTAAGAGGGTGTGGGGCAGACATCCCTTGTCCAGGCCCACTGGATTGTGACAATCAAAAATATCTCCCACTTTTCTGAATGTGTCCTGGAGGACAAAATTACCCCAGTTGAGAAATACTGACCTTCAATAAGCATTCTAACACCAAGTCAGTGAATCCCCTGGGACTGAACACAACATGTAGCACCTTTGTGCTTCGGTGCATCAAGGTTGAGGATGAAGGGAACAGACGGGGGACTATGGCTTTCTACAGCTCCTTAAAGGTATCTGTGACCCAAAACAGATGAAATTCACCAACGTAATTGAGATGTTAAACGATGCAATTTTATGCACCACAATAATGAATGCACAGCAGGAATTCAAACTTTTGCCTATGCCCTTTCAAAATGAAATCACCTCCTGTGATGAACCAAAGCACTTCAGTTTTCTTAAACTGTTCCATTGCTTTTCTGTCTCTGCTCCTTAATGTCGGCGTTCAGATTTTGAACATTTCTGATCCAGCTTCATTTAGCAGGCAAATCCACAAAGGAGCAGATTCTGGTCCAACTATTACAGCCATGAGATTCTACGTAAGAAATTAGCAACAGGAGAGTCAGCGTTATTGAACTCTCAAGTTGTCACAATAAAACATACTAAGACTGGGAGCCAAGAAGTGTGTTCCACAGAGCTTCGTGGCAAGGGCTGAGTGGGGCTGGACCCTTTACTTTCTCAGATTGATTCGAGAAGAGAGGGAGGTAACTAATTGCAGTGTTTTGAGATTATTTTCTCCTTAAAACAGTTGTTTTGGGGCCAGTGTGTGGTACAGTTTGTGACATCAACATCCAGTATTGGAGTTCTGCTTTGAGTTCTGGCTTCTTCTGTTTCTGATCCAGCTCCCTGCAAATACACCTGGGAAGGCAGTAGATGATGACTGTTTCTTGGACCCCTGCCACGCAAGTGAGAGACCAGGATGGAGTTCCTGGTTTCAACCTGGTCCAGGGAGTTTTTCTGATTCACACTTGAAACTGCTTTAACTGCAAACACAGTTTGGAGAAGCTCAACTATAATGAGAAGGATAATGAAAGTAAACTATAATTATCTATTCCTATTTCTTCTAGAAGTTATCAAATATTAGAAAGAGTTTATAAAATCACTGGAATATGAACTATCTCTGGCAGATATAGTTGTCCAAAGAGAGAGGTCCCCACCCATCAGTCTACATTCTAACTTGGTTATTACCGTGGTGATGTGCTCCCGCCCCAAAATATGGTGCAGGATGGACAGTGGGCTCATGTTCTTTTTGTATAGTTAAAATTCTTATGCTTTGAATCCAGTGTAACTCAGGAGTCTGTGGAGACTTTGAACTGTCTTTCCTGAAAGAATATTTTCCTTAATGCTAACAGGTTTTTGTGCTAAAACTCACTTCCTTGATTAGTTGCTTAAGAGCACTACTTTTACTCTCCAAGAAGAGACTGAGCTGTCATCCAGTCCACATTTCATATTCAGGAGGGATTTAGACTTTTGCTGTTATATAACAGAGCTTTGATACTATCATATTGTCTCAACAAGTTTATACCCGTTGTCAGAGAGAGAGGCATAGACTGCACTGGAGGAGGGTGCCATTCATCTCACGCTTTTGCCTTCGTGACCTTGCATTGAGCGTCCTTCTTGTAGGGCACATTCAGAGCTGTGCCTCTGCAGTCATTCTATAAAACAAAACAATTAGATAGCATTTGGGTTAAAATTATAAACAGCAAAAAAATTTTCACATTTTGGAAACATTCGAATACACTGTAATTCTTATCGATCTGCCTTGGTATGCCTTTGTATTTTAATATATTGAGATCATCAAGACTAGAGAGGTATCCTGGGCCTCCCTTGGGTCTGATAGAGTCACCCCCTCTCTTAGACCCCCTGGGAAGAAAACAGCCTGGAGGAAGATGATGGAAAGCACAGTGCGGGATCCAGAAGGGAAACAGAGAGGGCCTGGGGACACCCTCAAGAGGCTGTGGTGCAGTCTTAAGATAAAGGAAGCAAATGACCCAGAGTGCCACTAGGAAACCCAATGCCAGACATTTGTCAGATGAATGTGCAGCCATCCCACTGCTCTCCTCCCGTTGCTTCCCTATCAACAGGCAGAATGGTTGCTGCCTCTAACTGGAAGCAAAGGCTTTGCACCTCCACATGAGACCCTGCTCATCCAGGGAGGTGTTATTACTTGAAGCTAATGGGGGAAATATTACAATGGAACATGATCAAAGGGAGGTGTTACACAGACTGGGGACTCTCTTTCCAATGTTTTCCTACTAAGTCAATCTAATCACCTGTGGCTCTGTCTTTCTGTAGCATGAGATTAAAGTCAAACTCAAGCAAATAGCCTCCTCCTCTAGTATCTTACTACCCTATATGATGAAACCCAGATGGGCATTTAGCCTAGTGGTTAAGGCACCTGTATCCCAGGAGTGCCTGGGTTCAATGCCCAGCTCTGGCTCCTGATCCAGCTTCTTGCCACTGTAAAACCCTTGGAGGCAGAAGTAATGGTTCAAATAGTTAGGCCCCTGTCTCTCAGGTGGGACATCTGGATTTCATACCTGGCTACTGGCTTCCACCATGGTCTACCTCCAGCTGTTGTAGGCATTTGGGGAGTGAATCAATGAATGGAAGTTGTCTGCATTTCTCTGTCTCATCTGTCTCCTCTCTCTTTCTCTTAATTAAATCAAAACACCACCAAAACAAAGCAAAACCTAAAAGCTTTGTAGTTTTATTCTTCACCATTGAGCTCTGCAAAGGTTTTGGCTTGTTTGTTCAGAAAATATAAGGCTGGAAATGGAAGATACTGTGGCTTTTACTTGATTAAAAATTCCATCACGTTTGGCCACTGGAGGGCACCAGTTCCCAATGTTACACACTGGCCATTCTTCCCATCTGAAGTTTCTTCCTGGGAACTTGACCAAGGACTCTAAATAGAGCCCTGTTTTACAGATTAAATCGGAGGGGCTTTATCCTTCCATAATTCAGTATTTCAGAGACCAATTTCTTAAAATAATTGGAAATGAAAGCATTTCATACCCATCTCTGAAATCAGTATTTTTAGCTCAGTCCACACTAAGCCAGGAGAGGTGCCTTCAAAAGAAATGACAGGGGAATATTTACCCTAAATCATTCAGCAAGGATCTTTTGTTGTAAGAGTAGATATGGCCTCGAAACATTGAACTTAGTGACATTTGCAGAATGACCAAATCAAGTATAAATATTTAAGTTCATTTAAAAAAAGTTATCTGAATGTTATTTCTGTTATTCTTAATGTTATTTTAATTTGAGAGACCTCAAGTGAGCTGTTTTCATAGACAATCCTCGCTCCACCCTATCCCCCGCCAGCCCCAACCAATTTTTCACCTAGTACTGAAACAGCCTTAGAGAAACAATCCAATCATCTCCTTTTGTTTCTGAGGGATATCCCACTGTTCGCTCTCACCACCCAATGTTATTGAGGCTAAATTGATGGAACAAGGGACAAATAATGGGTGTGAGGAAAGCTGTCATTCAGAATCTTACTTTGAACCAGAGAAATCTACTCCCTTGGCACCATTTGCTGTAGAGAAGTAAGTCTTTCCAAGCTCTCTTTGAAATTCAAGTTACAGGGGTTTGCTTTGTTCCTAATCTTATCCTTTGATGGCCACCTGCTTGTCTTCTTATATTATCCTTATTGTTGTTCTGTTGACTACCTTTGCTTACTCACCTCCTTGCTGGTTGCTAGTTTGCCCTACACACTCCAATCTGACCCCATACATCTCAGGGTAAAATTGCACACGGGGATCGTTTCGTTCACCTGTGTTTGGAATCATTTGGGTATGACCTGGCGGAGAGGGGATTAAAGACTGAAGTGGGTTTGCCCTGGGTACTATTTGGGAAGCTTTTGCTGAAACATCCATTCTTAAATCACTCAATATCTGCCTATGTAAGACATGTCTTTGGGTCTCCATGCACGAACTTGGTCTTCAAAGATAGAAATATATGTCCTCTCTCAACCTCCTTGCAGGAATGCTTTGATATTAAATGAATTATGCTCAATAATTAGTGCCAATGTAGTGCCAGGTCCAGACATGCTTCCCTGTCACCTGTGGTGGCAGGCCTGCCTTGATTCTTTTCTTAATGAAGAATGCATCACAGTTCTGAGAGATCCAAGTGGGGAGAGTAAAGCAAAAGTTTATTAAGGACGTTCCAAGGGAGGAATGTGCCAGTCGAGAGAGCATCGGGCCACTTTTCTCCTTGGTTTTGGTTTTTGTCCCTAAAGTACAAAGGGCATTGACTAGCGATGTGGTGGTGACACTCTTGATTGGCTTTAGTGATTAACATCTGGCAGTTATATACCTTTGGGTTATCTGCACATAAAGCTACAAACTAAGCCTTCCTAGTCTGACTAAGGTCTCATTTTACTGGAACACTTCAACCCCAAGTTAAACCACAAAGTGGCTGGTCTTGGGTGGGTCCCAGCAGAGAGCAACGTGCTTGGATTCACCCCTGGGGGTGAGTCTTGTATTCCCTCCCTAGTCCCTCGTGTCTAATTATCAGCTGGACATCTTTGCTTCAATTTTCTTTCTTCCTGAGAGCCTGGAGTCAGATTTTCTATCCATCAGAGAAGCTATATTGATCAAATTGGCAATTTATTTGGTTCCCTTTTCTTCTGTCAAGCTTACCATTTTATTTTATATCTATGGTACAGATAATTGTACATTATATATAATTATATATAATTTTCTTTTACAATACATTTTTAGAAATTGATCTAAATGATTTGGGGGGCCAGTGTTGTGGCATAGCAAGTTAAACCTCCGCTTGCCATACCATCACCGCATATTTGCTGGTTCAAGACCTGGCTGCCCTGTTTCCATTTCCGATCCAGCTCCCTGCTAATTCTCCTGGGAAACCAGCAGAGGCTGGCCCAAGTGCTTGGGCCCTTGCACCCATGTCTCTGTCTCTCCTCCTCTTTCTGTAACTGTCCCTTTTGAACAAAACTTAAAAAAAAATCTAAAATAAAACATAAAAGTAAAAATAGATGATTTGGGGCCTAGGCGAATATCTGCAGAAGGAATGTTGCAAGTCCTCTGGGCATGTGGTATGACTAAACAACCCCCAGTATGAGAGGTGTCTGATGAGAGATTGGGTCCCCGCTTTTGGGGGGGATTGGCTTAAATTAGCACATCATAGCATAGCCCTGAGTTCAAATCCTTGCCTTGGCATTTACAATATGAATGAACTTGAATAGTAAGAATTTTGGAACTCCCTTCTTTCAGCTATAAAATGGGGACTAATAAACCTTAACCCAAGGTATGAGTATGAAGTTTCAGTAAGCTAATAAAAGTAAATGTGCATGATATTGTTATTGCTGTTGTGGTTACTTAACTATGGGATTTCCTAAGAATCTTCCCATTATGGAGGTTTTATCAGTTGATTTGCCTATTGTAGTTGTCTGTGCTCTGGTGGCTGTCCACAGCCACTCTGCTCCACCCACCTGCTCTTCTCCCATGGCCATCCACACACCGTGTATTCCCCTATACCCAAACTTCAGTTCACACATTTTATTTTGCACTGGAATCCACCATTGACCCCACCCCCACCCCATCTAAGTCATTTTCATCCTTGAATCCAACTCAGAACTGTACAAAGCCTGGAGCGCGAGGACAGTTCTCTCCTGTCTCCAAATGTATATCGCCCTTACTGTCTCTTTCCGGCTGGGTGCAGCTTCTCCAGTGCCCTAAAATCAGTTTGATTGTTCTGTTGGTTGTTGTAGTTGGTTCCAGAGAAGCACTTGTGAACAAGACTGCACTTTGTGAAGATAGGGCCTCTAGTTTTTTCATCTCTGCACCCCACATGCCTACCTCAATGCTTACCACACAGTAGTCACTCAACAAGTAGTGCAAGAATGAGTAAGAGAAACTTTTTAAAATATTGTTGTTTCATTCATATATATATATGTATATATATATATTTATCTTTTGTCCTCATAAAAGACAAATTTCTTGAAGTCAGGACCTATATAGGATATAAATATTAAAAACAAACTGAGGGTGCGGTGCTGTGGAGTAGCAGGTTAAAGTCCTGGCTGGCAGCCCATATGAGTGTGGGTTCTAGTCCTGGCTGCTCCACTTCCAATCAGCTCCCTGCTAATGTGCCTGGGAAAGCAGTAGAAGATGACCAAAGTCCTTAGGCCCTGGCACCTACATGGGAGACATGGAAGAGGCTCCTGGTTCCTGGTTTTGGCCTGACCCAGCACTGGTCATTCTGGTCATTTGGAGAGTGAACCAGCAGATGGAAGACCTTTCTCTGTCTCAACCTCTCACTATTATTCTACATTTCTAATAAATAAAATAAATCTTTGAAAAAACCCAAAGTCTGGGGAGAAGTAAAAAAAAAAAAGACATTATGTTCTTCCAAGTGGAAGAATATACCACTATTGAGGAAGTAGTTTGCCGAAAGAATTGATACTGAATTTCATCAAGCCAATTACTATTTGTAGGAAATTCAGAGAATAGAGGAATATATTAATAACACCACAAGGTTACAATCAGCATAATCTACACTGTGGATGGTGTTGGCAAACCACAGCCTGCACCTTACGTGTTTTTGTACAACCTTGTACTAAGGATGTACAAAAAGTATGTTTTCACATTTTTATAGGATTCTGAGTGCTACAGACACTTGCCATACAGGACCAGTGACTCAGCTTATCAACAAATAAGTGCAAATTGGAAGAGATCTTAAAAGAGACTGGGGTCATAGATCAACTTGTCACAATTTGTTGATTTTATTTGGATTCTGATGCAAGCAAACTAACCTTAGAGTAGAAAAAGAAATATACATAACATTTATGATTCTGATATTTAGTTATATTAAGATATTATTGACAATACTTTTAGGTCTGCTAATGACTTGGGGCTTTTTTTAAAATACATTTTGAAATATACATACTGAAATATTTATGAATGGTGCTGTATGAGACTTACTTCACAATAATGGGGAAGAGGGAGTGGATTGGGTTACATGGAGGAAGCAAGATTGTACAGGAGTTTGTAACTGTAACTCATTGATGGATTCATGAGGTTTATCATACTCTACTGCCAATGTTTGAATGTGTTTAAAATTCTTTATAATAGCAAGTTAAAGGAAAGAGGGAACAGCTTTCTCAGTTTTATCTGGGATTGATTCCAGCCAAAAGATTTCTGTCATAGTACTTCGCTCCTCTGAACTCAACTTCTTTGGCTGTAAAATGGAGAGTATAACGATGCCTAATTCAGGTTGGGTATTTGGCATAGCAGTTAAGACACCACTTGCAATTCCCACAGCCCATATCAGAGTGCCTGGGTTCAAATTCTAGTTTCATTCCGGATTCCAACTTCCTGCAAATGCAGACCTTGGGAAGACTCAAGTACTTGGGTTCTTGCCACCATCTACAGGACTTGGATTGAGTTCTTGGCTCCTGGCTTCAGCCTGGTCCATCCCTGGATGTTGTTGGCATTTGTAAACTACTGAATGGGATTCTCTCTTTCTTTACATAAATAGAATAAAATCATGCCTACCTCAGAGAGCTTCTTTGAAAACAATTTGAGATAATGCCTATGCAGAGCTTCATTAATGCCTTGTGGGTGATGAAGCAGCTGATTGCTGTTTAATAGTGTTGCTGCTGCTGGGAGTTCACCTCTCAGTATGCAGTGACATTTACATTTGTTGTTGAGATGCTAAAGGAGAACGGACCACAGATTGCTATGTAGGGACAAGACTGACAGGGAGGAGAGAAGCGACAGTGGAGAAGGGCAACTCCACAGCGGACCCATGCTTTATGCATTGCAATGGCTGCTGTGACTGAATTGTGTTAGACCTTGTAGTAGTGAAATCGGACAAGCTGTTTAGTTGGCACTGCTCAGTGGTTTTCCAATCAGGAATATCACCTATGAACATTGAAGTCGGGGAGCAAGCAAGACATTCAATTCCTCAAATCCTACCTGTTTGTAAACTCAGCTTGGCCATGGATTTTTGGTCACTGAAGAGAGGTATTTTGCCAGAATAAAGATTGCCAAATCAGGCTGAAGTGGAAAAGCGATGTTGAAAGTAAGGATATATCAAATCCTCACTGAAAATCAACATTTCAGGGAAGGAACACATTGCAATAATTTATGGCAGCTCCATCCACGGTGCTGGTCTTCACTGAAATAAAAAGCGTGCCCCAGGGATGTATGGTGTGGTGCAGCAGGTTCAGCAACTGCTTGGGTGCCCACATCCCATATCAGAGTGCTGATTCAAATCCTGGCTTTTCCTCTTCTGACCCAGTTCCCAGCTAATGCATCCTGGAGTCAGCAGTTGATGGCTCAAATACTTAGGTCAATGTCTCCCTGTGGGATACCTGGATGGAGTTCTGGTCCCCTGGCTTTATTTTGGGACATTTGGGTAGTGAAACAGAAGATAGAAGATTTCACTCTCTGGCTTTCAAGGGAATGAAAATGAATAAACACTTTCAAAAAGTTCACGTGAAAATGGAATGAAAAGATCAGTTTATTGAAAAGCTTGCCCTGGAGTGAAAACCCACACTTTACTACCTTCCCTGAGAATGTCTTGCTTTTAAAAACAAAAGCCACTGGGAATAAACAGTAGGCTTAGTGACATACATAGCTGCTTTGCATTTTGACACAGGATTTTTCTGTCTCCGCTCTGATAACCCCTGCACCATCTGTATGTTTGAATGAAACTAGTTCTGTGCAGCAGTTCTCAATCAATGCAATTTTGTACCATGGGGGGCATTTGGCAGTGTCTGGACACAGTTTGAGTTGTCAAACTGAGTGAAGGTTGCTACTGGCATCTCCTGGGCAGAGGCCAGGGGTGCAGCAAAGTGTCCCACAGTGTCCCTTCACAACAAAGAAATATCCAGCCCCAAATGACAGCCATGCCAAGACTGAGATACTCTCTTTAAAAGTGTGTCTTTAGTATTGCAGGCATGGAAAGCCAAGACACTATGACAAAAATGTGTCCTACATGAAAGACCTCTGTGGGTGAGACCCCAGTGGAAAGAAGTGGTCATCAGAGAAAGATGCACTTTTCTCTTAAGGGAGGAAAGAACTTCCTCTCTGCTTATGGCCTTGTCCAAATACTGAAGGAGTTTGTGGATTTCAAAATGCTTCCATAGATTAGGAATCTCATGTCAAGAGCCTTGGGTGATCTTTGACGTAATCGTAAGAGTGTTAATTGTTAAATTAACAACAGGAGTCACTGTGCACTAACTTCCTTTGCAGGACTTGGATTATGAGAGTTAAGAGTAAAATTTGTTCTCAAAGATTTACTTCATTTTAGTGTATTAAGCGGAGGATATCCTTATGTCTCATAAACTATATTTATGACTAAGTGCTCACAAAAGATGTATCATTGGGTTTCTCTTCAAGGTTAATCAAGTTTCTCCAAAAAAGAGAATGCTTAAAAATAAAGAAAAATAAGCCGGTGCCGCGGCTCAACAGGCTAATCCTCCGCCTAGCGGCGCCGGCACACCGGGTTCTAGTCCCGGACGGGGCGCCGGATTCTATCCCAGTTGCCCCTCTTCCAGGCCAGCTCTCTGCTGTGGCCCGGAAGTGCAGTGGAGGATGGCCCAAGTCCTTGGGCCCTGCACCCTATGGGAGACCAGGAGAAGCACATGGTTCCTGCCATCGGATCAGTGCGGTGCACTGGCCGCAGTGCACCGGCTGCAGCGGCCATTGGAGGGTGAACCAACGGCAAAAGGAAGACCTTTCTCTCTGTCTCTCTCTCTCACTGTCCACTCTGCCTGTCAAAAAAAAAATAAAGAAAAATAAAAAATGTGTAAATTAAACCTTAGAAATGCTTACTTTTATTGAATTAAAAGAATTTTTTTTTCCTTATTATGAAAACGATCTTTCTGGTGTTCTATTGCACAGTAGGGTAAGAATAGTTAGCAATAACATATTGCATATTTCTAAATAGCTAGAACACAACCTTTTGAATGTTCACATTACAAATAAATCTTGAGTATATGAAGCAATGGAAGCTAATTACCCTAATTTGATCATTAAAATATACACATGTATGGAAATATTACATTGTACCCCATAAATATGTACAATCATTGTGTGCCGATAAAAACAATCTAATAAGAAAAAGTGTATCTTTAGGGTCAGATGGAGGTAGCACTCAATCTGCCACTTCAGCTCTGCCACTGACCAGCAGTGTGGTCTCGGGCAAGATGTTTTACCTCTCTGGAAGCACCTCTGGAAGTTTCTTTCCTGCAGAACCCCCCGTGATGCAGACGAAGTAAGCAGATACAGAAAAACTCTGTAATGGTCATTGACTTAGAGAAAAGCACGTGCTCAATGGTTAGCAGCAGTTACTCATCTACTTTTTTTTTTTTTAAGATTTTTATTTATTTATTTGACAGGCAGAGTTACAGATAGTGAGAGAGAAAGAGAGAGAAAAAGGTCTTTCTTCTGTTGGTTCACTCCCCAAATGGTTGCTATGGTCGGCGCTGCGCCAATCCAAAGCCAGGAGCCAGGTGCTTCCTCCTGGTCTCCCATGCGAGTGCAGGGACCCAAGCACTTGGGCCATCCTCCACTGCACTCCCAGGTCACAGCAGAGAGCTGGAGTGGAAGAAGAGCAACCGGGACTAGAAGCAGCACCCATATGGGATGCCAGCGCTGCAGGCGGAGGATTAACCCAGTGCGCCACGGTGCTGGCCCCTCATCTGCTTTTAAGACACAGTGTTTGGGGGCCAGCACCCATATGGGCACCGGGTTCAAGTCCCGTTTGCCCCTCTTCCAGTCCAACTCCCTGCTGTGGCCCAGGAAGGCAGTGGAGGATGGCCCAAGTGCTTGGGCCCTGTACCCGCATGGGAGACCAGGAGGAAGCACCTGGTTCCTGGCTTGGGATCGGAGGCACAGCGCCAGCCGTGGCGGCCATTTTGGGGGTAAGCCAATGGAAGGAAGACCTTTGTCTCTGTCTCTCTCTCTCACTGTCTAACTGTCAAAACAAAACAAAACACACAGCGTTTGTCCTGGTGTCCTATGAATTGTCTGTAACTCAAGGAACCCCTATCTAAAGGGTCAAGACAGTTATTTCTTCTCCCTCCCTCCCTCCCTCCCTCCCTCCCTCCCTCCCTCCCTCCCTCCTTCCTTCCTCTCAGGACAAGAATAGGCAATTGGTTCTTTGCAATCTTTTATTTCATTTTTGTTGAGGATGAATGCAATACAAAACAAAATCCTGAATTTGATTCCTTGAAAGATAATTTTTTCTTTTAACAGAAAGAACCACTCTATGAAGGAACTGGGAGATTCATTTGAAATTCTTCTTTTGTCCCCTTAGGATGAAGTATGATGCATGCCTGGAAGCTTAATGGTTTACAAGTTAGGACTCCCACCGTGTGCGTCTCCTACACACAATTTGATGGATTCTCGAGTATCCTGAGCTTTGAATCTGTACGTTTATTTATTTATTTTATTCCTTGCTGCTTGAGTGAAGCCCTTCAGGCAGAGCTGTGAGGATGTGGTTTTTAAATAAAATATTTTTCTACTGTGCTAATAATTCACACATTTTTCACGTTTCTCTTCCATACTCAGGGTCAGTGGGGTACATCCATTTTTCTTAATTCTGTCTCGCCAGTTTTTCTCAGGCTTCCAACAGCTTTTGATAAAGGCACAGCGTGGCTGATTCCAGGTGCTGATATTTGGGGGAGGGCCAGAAGATTGTGGAGGGGGAGGGGAGACTTCCTTACTCATCCTTGTCACTCTTCCAACAATAGTTGTTTAATGATTTACAAACCCTTTGTAAAGTGACCTACCATGAAAAATGATATCACAAGCCCACAGAAGAAACCTAAGTCAGACAACAGGAGCAAATGCACACTTTGATTCTGTTTTTAAGTCACAGTGGAGCAGAGTTTACTGAAAGCCAGGGGACATTTTCTCACCAGAGAAGCCACTGACTGGCTGAATTGCTAAATTTCTATGGAGCTGGCATCCCTCCTTTGCCAAGGTGGATATTCGTATTTCTGGGTCAGATGGGAAGGTTACAGTGTCAGAAGTGAAAATGTCACAAGTTTTGAGTGTGAGCAGGTGACCTTGCTTGTGTATTTATGCCAGGATGGTCTCCTGGGACCAACTGGGCAGTCAGAAACCGCAGGGTCTGTTTCAGTGTGATGTAGCCCATCTAGTAGCATTCTTTAATTAAAGTGCAAAGATTGTATTTGACTAAGTGAGCAACTGGAAAATATATGTTTTTATGAATTTACCTTGGGGGCTGGCACTGCAGCATGGAGAGTTAAGCTGCTTCCTCTGATGCCAGTATCCTGTGTTGGAGAGCCAGGTGGAGTCCTGGCTATTCCACTTCTGATCCAGCTTCCTGCTATTACGCCTGGGAAAGCAGTGGAAGGTGGCCCAAGTGCTTGGCCCCTGCTGCTCTTGGGAGACCAGGATGGAGTTACAGATTCCTGGTTTTCACAAGGCCCATATCTGGCTGTTATAGCCATTTTGGGGGAGTGAACTAGTTTAGGCAGTAGGTGGAAAATCCATCTCTCTTTTTCTCTCTCTCTGTGTCTCTCTCTCCCTCTCTCTCACTCTCTGATGCTCTGCCTTTCAAGTAAATAGATAAAACATTTTCCTTTGCATAAATCAGGCACAAGATTCTCTGAACACGATCTAAAGTCTATTTTCTTATGCATCTTTTCTTAAAAACAGACATTAAAATCATAGGAATTTGGGAGAATTGTGTGTGTTTTTCCTATGCTCTTGTCTCTTGCAGTTATATGATTTCGTTTATGACCTAAGCTTCTGTGTGTCTTCTGTTGGGAGAACACTTTTTGCTTCCTTTCTGTTTCTTTCTGGCTCTCTCATACAGAAAATATTTCTTTTTAATCCTCACTCCTTCTGGTTTTGGTGAAGGCCTTAGTCCATTTTCCGTTGCTCAAACAAAATACCTGCAACTGGGTAATTCATAAAGAATAATTTATTTGGCTCAGGGTTCTGGAGGCTGAGAAGTTCAAGGGCATGGTGCCAGTATCGGCTTGGCATCTAGTGAGAGCCTTGTTGCTGTATTGTAGCAGGTGGAAGATATTGCTTGGTGAGAGAGAGCAAATGTGCTGGCTCAGGTCTCTCTTCCTTTGCTTGTAGAATCACTATTGCCATCATGGGAACCCTGCTCATCTCATCTAATCCCAGTGATCTCCCAAAGGTCCCATCTCCAAATAACACTAACATGCAGATTTAGAGATTATGTTTCCAACATAGGAATTTCTGGGAGGACATGTCCAAACCACATCCATTATTCTGGGTGAAGACCATTGCCCTTTTCTTGTTTGGAGCCTGGCTGGCTCTCTCTCAAGCCTGTTGCAAGTGCTGCATGCTCTCACTGTCAACCTGGATGCTCTGTACAATCTTCCCAGGCTTAGGCTGGCCTCTCTGCCATAGAGGCCTGTGCACCTGCAGCTGCTATGTCTGTGACCTGCTAGATGTGATTCCTTTCAGAAGCCTGTTATAGAAAGGCCTGTTTTGGCTTTGGATGTGAATTATTTTTTTCCAGTCCAATTTTGCCACTAATAAGGATGATCTGTTAAGGTTTCATTTCTAGGTCAACTTCTCAATTGAGTTCGAATTTGGAAAGGAGTAGTAATGAGTGGTTAGACCTCCTACAAATTGCAACATCTTTATAAAAATGCTTCATACAGTTTATTTCTTGTGTCACAAATTCCCAAGTCTTATCACCAAATGGAACATTGATGCTCTCCATTCATTCTCCTTCATTGCTATTATCTGCCAAGCCTTTTTAAGGGCGAGGCATCCTATTAAATTGACCAAGATAAGAGATGTAAATTATAGAGGACTTCAAATAACTTCAGTCTACTAGGGGATTTAAAAATATGTAAGTTGATAAAAATAATGCAAAGTAATAAGCAAATGAAGAGATTATGCATCAAGCACTATGGGTAGAGCAGCAAAGGGGCTAAAACACCCGGCAGGGAAGGGTAAGACATCTTTTAGAGAGATAGGATTTATGCTTGGCCCTGAGGGATGACTAAGATTTAGATGTGCAGATAAAAGGAATGATAATTAACAAAATAAAGCCTTACCTGTGATGGGAACCCGGGGTGTGCACTTGTGAGGGAAGAAAACATGGAGTTGCTAGGAAGAGTCACCACTCTCACTTGAGGGGGTGTGGCAGAAAGGGTGGATATAAATCAGGGAACAGCACATGTGAGCTGATGGAAAACTGTGCGTTCTCAGATTAGGAAGGAGTGAAATAGTTAAGGAAGCTAAAGAGTACTGATGAGGTTCCTGGGGTACTTGGTCTTTCAACAGATTCCAATTCTCATGATAGCACATTGCCCATTAAAAAGAAAGTTCTAGCAACTTAACTAACTGACTCATCTTTTAAAAATTTGTAGGAGTGGACATTTAGCTAGTAATTAAGACACCTAGATGCTACATCCAAATATTGGGTTCCATTTCTGTCTCTGTCTCCTGAGTCTACTTTCCTATTAATATAGATCCTATGAGACAGTGGTGATGGCTCAATTATTGGGTCCCTGCCACCCACATAAGAGACCTGGATTGAGTCCCTGGTTTATATAGGAGTTATACAGAGAGATGCACAGTTGGGATTCATTCTGGGTCAAGCTTACATCAGAACTTGTATTCTCAATAACGTCACTTACCAGTGAAGTAAAAGAAAGGGATAAAAGATGAGACTTGTATTGCAATTATGAATCTAGGATTGATGGGCAGGAAAATGGAAAACTTTAGAGAAATGATGGGCCCACATGGTGGTGTAGCAAGTTATACCACTGTCTGCAATGTTGGCCTCCCATTTGTGTATGGGTTTGAGTCCTGTGTTTTCCACACTTTTGGTCCAGCTCCCTACTAATGTGAATAGGCAAGTAGAAGATGCCACATGTGCTTCGGTGCCTGCACCTATCTGGGAGACATGGAAGAAGCTCTTGGCTGCTGGTTTCAGTATGGCCCAGCCTTGGCCATTGAGGCCATTTTGGGAATCAGAAGATGGAAAGTCTCTCTCTCCCTCTCTCTCTCTCTCTCTCACTACTCACACACACACCATCTCTCTTTCCCTTTCTCCTTCTCTCTCTCTTTGTAACTCTGCCTTTCAAATAAATAAAATGTGTCTTTAAAAAATAGAGAAATGGGAGCTGGCACCATGGTGTAGTGGGCTAAGCCTCCGCCTGTGGTGCTGGCATTCCATTTGGGTGCTGGTTCGTGTCCTGACTGCTCCTCTTCCAATCTAGCTTTCTGCTAATGGCCTGGGAAAGCAGTGGGAGATGCTCCATGTGCTTGAGCCCCTGCACTTATGTGGGAGACATGGAAGAAGCTCCTGGCTCCTGGCTTCAGATCAGCTCAGCTTTAGCTGTTGCAGCCATTTGAGAAGTGAACCAGAGGATGGAAAACCTCTATCTCTGTCTCTCTGTAACTCCACCTCTCAAATAAATCTTTAAAAAAATTAGAGAAATGAGTGAAAATACAGAGTCTGAGAATTGGGATAGGGGAAAAGAAGATATTTGAAGTATTTTATAGATAGGGAAAGTAAATGATTAGGTAAACTGAAAAAGTATAAGACAAAGACAGGAGCAGAAAATGACCCTGAGGTTGCAAACTCTCAGTACTGTTGTGACACTTACAGCTGGGGAAAAAAAATCAGAAGGAAGCCCTGCATACAGGTGGGGAAATAAATTTAGTATTGGATTTATTGAATTTTTCTCTGCAAATGGGACATTTGTGTAAAAATAACCATTAATTTATTCATTTATTCATTAGGCATGTAAAGAAAACAGATTTATTCTAGGCATTAGAGATGCTTCATAAATAAAACCTGCTCCTGTATACATTTAGAAAAGTGTGGATCTAAACAGTACAGATTTGACTTCATTCATTTACTCGGTCAAGGACTTAATAAAGTATGCATTGAGGATTTATAAAGTATGTAATAAATACAGCAGAGAGGACAGACAAATGCAGGTGATTAGCTGTGGTGGGCAAAGGACCCTGTGAAAGAAGAGAAAATGAAAGACCGTACTCGAGGGAGTGCTTGCATGTGACATGCAAGGAAAGAGAAGAATTTAGAATGGAGTGAGTTAGTGCTGAGATGGAAAGAGAACAGGAAACGTGGAGCCCCAAACTTGGATGTGTGAGAGATTTTAGGAAGAAAGGAAGACTCAGTAAGATAAAAAACCATGGGGCTCAGCTAGATCATGGCCAGGACATGTTAAGAGGTTAGAGTGGAAAGAAGTAGTGGCTGGTTGTTTGAGGGTTGTGATAGATGTAGACAGCACACACTCGTTCTTTTAGGAGGCTTGGCAGAAGAGAAAGCAAAAGACCCACGGTCCTTTAGAAGCAAGAGGGCCCTAGGAAGTTATTTTTTTAAAGAGTAAATAGTTTACAAA
The DNA here is from genome assembly GCF_033115175.1 of Lepus europaeus. NCBI lineage: Eukaryota > Metazoa > Chordata > Mammalia > Lagomorpha > Leporidae > Lepus > Lepus europaeus. The sequence continues at coordinate 48,282,818 of NC_084835.1, forward strand.
TGGTTCTAGTAAGAAGGCTGCCTTCCTGTTCTCCGAAGTGGTACTGGAGAAAGTGGGTTTCCTTCTGGAGTAAGAAAGATGCTGGGAAGTTGAAAGAAGCTTGAGGTGCAGGTTGAGCGAATAGCTGATGCGTGACTTTTTCCAGAAGGCTTTTCAGCTACAGAGGACCAGAGTGGAAACAGGGGAAGGCCTCAAGATTGTGGATGGGGATGGTAAGTGATGAGCGGGGAAGGACTCCAGGGTGAGGCATTAATCTCCTAGTGTTGTCTTGATAGCATCCACAAACGGGATCACTGGGCCACAAATATGTTCTTCCCCAGTCCTGGAGCCTGTGAGTCTGAAATCAAGATGTCAACATGGCCAGCTTCCCTCTGAAGACTCGAGAGGAGAATCCTGGATTTTTCAAGCTTCTGGTGGTTGCTAGCAATCTTTAGCCTTCCTGGGTTTGTGGCAGCTTAATTCTTGTCTCCCCTTGTTGTCACATGACTTCCTTCCCTGTGTGCTTGTGTCTGAATCTCTTTCTCTTTATGAGAACATACGTAATTGGATTTAGGCCTGCCCTAATCAAATGTGACCTCATAATTTCACTGTACCTGTAAAGACCCTATTTCCAAAAAAGTCACGTTCTAAGATTCTGGGTAGACATGAACTTTGTGGGGGAGTGGGCACCATTCAACCCAGCAAAGCTGGTAAGAACATGCTGAAATGGTGACTGCAGAGTAGACCAACCAATCAAACTGCGGTCAGGGCGAATCATACCAATAGTAATGAATAATAATAATAACAACCCAAAAAAAGACTAGGGGGGACCAAGGAATGTTGCAGTTTGGAGTGAGCGAGGATGATCTTTTTTATTTATTTTTTTAAGAGAAGGACATTTTAGAATTAGGGACTTTGCAAACAATTTATCTGAAGTAGAGAAGTCCAAGGTCTCACATTCTTGATGGATCCCTATAGTCTCCTTATTCTATTCTACACAGAAGAAAAGCAAAGACCTACATATGAATATAGTAGGTATTTCATTCATTCAATGTATGTGTATTGCTGTCTACCATATATCATAAATTGCTCTAGGTTCTAGGGATGCAACAGTAAGAAAAACAGAATCAAACACCTTTTCCCCTGCCCTTACAGAGATCGTATTCTGTGGGAGCAAGTCAAATATAGAGTACATCTCTATCCTCTGGTGAAAGACACATAATAAAGCACTAACACATAGCATCTTTCTAGGTCTTGTACCCATGAATAAAATATTTTTTATTTGGGTTTTTATAGCAGTGGCTTTTGAGGAATCTTCATGCAATTCTTCTCTGTCCCCAGAGAGAGTTGAAATATGGTTGGTACCACAGTGAATAAATTGATAAAGAAATCCTTCAGAAATGTGTGTGCCTGTAGAAAGAAGTGAGGGAGGAAGAAAAAGCAAGACAGGATCTTGGAAAATTTTGTGAATCTATGGTCAACTTTTGGATGGAATCAGAGCGTTAAAATAGCAGCAGGTGTATCTGAATACGAGCAATAATTGTCTTTCTCTTTTGCTGACTGATATTGGCCAATTGATCCTTGCAGTGTCTTTTGGGAGAACACCTCATCTGGGAATCCTGGGGTGGGGGAACCCATAGTAAATCACACCACAGACACAGAGCCTTCCTTGGCAGTGAGAGTACCTGCCTGTGACAGCAGCAGACTCTCACTGTCAGCAATGCAATGGCTGAGAGTTCCTTCGCGATCAAATTCTGAAAACAGACATAGTAGCAAGAAAAGTCGGTCATGGTCACTGGTGGCATCAGATCTCTTCTGTGACCAGATTCTAGTCTGGGTCTGGGTGCTATTTCATTCTTAGTCTCTCCCAGTAGTTCTGTGACTTGCTGTATGTCCATCTTTTAAAATCAATGCTCCAGCTGCTTTGATCTGTCCACTGTCAACTTTGGTTGCTGAGGTTTAAGAATGATAACTGATGGATTGAGTTTCTACAGTTTTCAAGTTTTCTTTTTTAAATTTCATTATTCATTCATTTAGATAGTGAGAACTTAGCATGTGCTAGGTGTTCTGAGGATCACTGGGGAAAGAATTACAGGGCACACTTGGTCCAATTCTTGGCAAATTTGAAGTTTTGGCAGAAGACAGCCAAGTAAGCAAGTAGTTGCAATAAGACGAGCAACATAATCTAATTGACAAGAGTGTAGAAGAGTAGCCTACTGGTTTCATACCAGTCTTGTCCTAGTGGCCACATGACTTCAGGGAAGCCCAGCTGAACACTATGGGTAGGGAAAGCTGGATCAAGACTTTGAAGATGAGAAACCAGTAGGGGATAAGTGGGTTGGCATTTGTCTTTGCCTAGGAAAGAATGGCAATGGGACTCTGAATTTAGTCATTAGCCCAGGCAGACAAGGCCTCACAAGGGTTCTAGGACAATGGACATGGGAATGTAGGCCAATTCCAGATCTCTTTTCTGCTGGAGCAGAAGCTGCTAATATCCTGTCGATATGGGCCATCTTAGTGCTACAGCCTAGTGAACCTGCACCTGCTGGTGGTCTGTTTTCAATCTGACTTTTGGGTTTGTCAAATACTACTGAGACTAGTAACATGGGCTTATAGATATTGAGCATTAACTATGTGTCAGGCCCAAGTCTATGTTCTTTCATTCAATCCCCTGTGGCTTTGGGGCTAGGTTCTGTTCCCGTTGTGGAAGAGACTTAGCTCTCTTAATCTCTCTTCCATTTACCAGGGCAAATTCACATGGCTCTGTCTCCATGGCAGTTGAATGTGGCCATGCAACCACGTTGACCCAAACAGAATGTGAGCAGAAGTGGTGTTAAAGCTGGTGCCATAAGACCACACCCAGGTGGTGCCCTTGACATCTCAGCAAATCAAAACACCAGGGGACAGCCTTGTGGATTCTCTAGACCAACACAAAGCTTTAAGGGGTGGCAGCGCAACATGGTGGGTTGAAGGATCTTAGGGGACTTGGGTTGAACAGAGCCTACCACCAACCTGGATTCGTCTGAGTTGGAGGGTAAGCTTTTTGTTAGTTAATTCATCACTGAGTTAATGGCACATCTTTTTTTTTTTTATTACAGAAGCCTGACTTTAGTCAAAATTAATATCCTGCTCACATCTTGTGTATAGCAGGTATCGCCAGTGCACTGTTGTAGATGAGGAAACCTGGCTCCAAGACAGCTGATATCATCTTCCAAGGATCACCTGCTTAACAAACATGGAGCGCAGCCCTGTGTGGCTCCAGGTGTGGAGCTCTCAGCCACTCTGCACCCTTTCTCTCTCATATGGGCTGCTGACAAAGGGCTACAGGACACACTGGAGAGACGAAGTGCTTGTAGATTTTGGCTATTGAGAGAAATGTCCAGGTGGCCAAAGACAACCTAGGCCCACAGTTTTGGCCAGTTTTGGAGAAAAAGTAGACTTCCACAGTTAGCTCTGGTCAAGAGTCTATGCGAAAGGAACACAAATGTCTGAAATTCTTCCTTTGAGAAAATGGAAGAGGGCATGATAATCAGCACCACGCCATTTGTTGCAGGGAGAAAACAAACAGGTTTGTGGCAAAGAGATTTACTTCCAAGTACAAAAGATGTGCCTGTAGTGGCGGGACAGGGGAGCAGGCTGCACACCCACAGATGGGCGAGCAAGATGCTTGCACCAGCTGTGCATGGAAGAAACTCACCACAACCATCAATTTTCTATTCTTATTTAGTAATTAATCAGGGAGACTTAACACACTGAGAGAATATCATAATTGGGACTATAGTTTTGAAAATGCAAGAGTCACTGTTCGCAAATATTCTTAAAGCACACACAGGATCGTGATACGTAGAGAGAAACTGTGCAAAGGAAAGTCAGTTTGGTGTGTTTGGTGCATGCGTGGGCTCCCATTATCTTGACTTCGAATTATGCCTGTTCATGAAGAACAGGTGTTTGAAATAAAATCAAGGGGGAAACCACCAGGAATTCAGTCCCTCTAAAGTCATTGCAAGAATTCCTGAAATTACTCTTCTTAGACAAATTGCTCCCACAAGCCCAGATGATTTTTTATCTTGAGGGTGCATGGGGGATACTAAATCTTCCTGCAGACACAAACTTGCCTTCAGACAAGCTAGATATTCCATTTATCATGTATGCAGGTCTCAGGATGCTGCATGCTACCTCAAAGGTTAACCCCAAGAATGTCAAAGAGATGCTTCCTCTGCCGGGCATGGGGACATTGTGTCAGTAGATGCTGAGGGTGCCTTTCCATTTAGCAACACACGGGATGGCTAAGCTCATTATAGGCTTAAATAAAAATCCAAGAATTCAAGTAAAAACATCCAAATTCATTTGTGTAAACAGTCTTTCAAGATCAAGAGATTAAAGGATTTAAGAGTAAGTGAGTTCCAAAGGAGAACCTGTTGGTATGTGTGTATGCTTCTGTAATTTTTTAAAGGAAAACTGAGCGATATATATGCAATTTTGATGACTTAAAATTGTGTGTCCATTTTGTGATGGCTTCTGAACATTTCTGAAAATTTCAGAAATACATTTCCTTGTGCCAGAGACCAATATCTGCCACCTGCTTAGACTGACATCAAGTTTACTTTGTGGAATGGCGTTTTCTTTGGGACCAAGGGAATTCTCTCTGAACGAAAATCTTTCCCAGTTCTTCATAAATATGCTAACAGAGTTTTCTCCTGGGCCTTAGTAAGGCAGATCTCAAGGAAGAAAGCCAAGTTCACTCATTGGTAACTTCATAAACACTTTGTTTAACTTGCAAATTTAGGACTGACATTTTGTCACAATTTTTTTTTAAAATGTGGTTCCCTTCCCCTCCTCCTGCTGTGGTGAGAACCTGTGTCATTGGTTTTAGCCTTCAGCTGATCAGAGGAAAGAATGAAACCCAACTGCTCGAACCTGGCTTTCGTCACATTTCAACAAAATAAAACGATGGGATAAAGACATCATCTTAGATTACTTCTCAAAAGTTGACAATCAAGACGGGAAAGATTAGAATTTTATCTCCCAAATTAGTTGCATTCGTCTCTTGAACTGAGGCTGCCAAAGTGTCAGCAATCAAATTGATCACAGCCAAGAAATATTGAAAGCAGTAAAACCCGAGGGAGAATGAAAATGCATTTAGCCAAAGGAGGCAAATACAAATAATGGAAACTGACATCTTTTAGTTAATTCTTAGTAGGCACCTGCTTCTTTCCCAGAGTGCTCTGCACATGCACATTGGTGTCGTCTGAACAGCTTGGAGATTGTGAGTTCAGGACTCTTAAATCCTTAGTCCTTTGGATGTGGACAAAATAGAAAATTCATCCAGCGTCAGAACCTTTATGCTATGGTTCATCTCTTACTTCCAGTCAAGAAAGGTACTGAAGAAGGTTACAATTTTTAGCTTTCTACTGAGAATCATACAACACAGAAATTAGAACTCAGGAAAATTGAAGACAGAATGGTTTATCACTTGGGGCCTAGAATCAAGCTAGCCAAATGCAGGAGATTCTAGACTTTTATTCAATTCTTGGTTTTAATTCTTAGTTAGACATCAAGATACAGTTATAGGCTAGCATTGTGTTGTAGTCTAGCAAGCTGTGGCTTGCAGTGCCCATTTGCCATAGGAGCACTGGTTTTAGCCTGGCTGATGTTCCACTTCCAATCCAGCTCTCTGTTCATGTGCCTGGGAAAGCAGCTGGTAAGTACTTGAGTCCCTGCCTGCCACATGGGAGACCTGGATGGAGTTCCTGGCTCCTGTTCTGGTCTGGTCCAATCCTGGCTGTTGTGGTTGTTTTGGGTGTGAACCAGCAGATGAAAGATCTCTCTCTCTCTCTATCTCTCCCCCTCCCTGTAGCTCTGCATTTCAAATAAAAATAAATTAAATCTTTAAAACAAAGAGGCTTATAAAAATGCCGAGCTATGCCACCATGAGTTATTAATTATATCATGATAAAATTATACTAAGCCTTTAAAAAATATTTATTTCTTTGAAAGACAGAGTTACACAAAGAGAAGAGAGGCAGAGAGAGACAGATAGATAGAGAGAGAGAGAGAGGTCTTCCATTCGATGGTTCACTCCCCAGATGGCCACAACGGCTGGTGCTATGCCAATCCGAAGCCAGGAGCCAGGAGCTTCTTCTGGGTCTCCCACTTGGGTGCGGGGCCCAAGAACTTGGGCCATCTTCTATTGCTTTCCCAGGCCATAGCAGAGGGCTGGATAGGAAGAGGAGCAGCCAGGACCAGCACTGGCGCCCATATGGGATGTCGGTGCTTCAGGCCAGGGCGTTAACCTGCTGTGCCACAGCGCCGGCCCATACTAAGCCTTTTTATTTCTAGCCAGCAGAGCTGTTGCTTTACTTTTATTTTATTTTATTTTTTTTTGGCCTGCATTAGAGCCACTTCCCAGTAGTCTCTGCTTCCCAATCTTGCTTTCCAAGGTTTCAGTTATACACAGCCTGAAAATATCAAGTGGAAAATTCCATAACTAAACAAGCCATAAGTTTTAAATGGAGTACCATTTTGAGCTGTGTATTGAAATCTCGTGCGTTTGCATTCCATCCTGCCCAGGGCATGAACCATCTTTGTGCAGTGTTTCCTCACTGTATACATTACTCACCTACAGCCTTATTAACCCTCTGAGTCATCAGATCCACTGTCCCAGAATCACAGTGCTTGCGTTCAAGTGATCTTTATTTTACTTAATGATGACCCCAAAGCACAAGAATAATGGTGATAGGATTCAGATATGCCAAAGAGAATCCCTAATGTGCTTTCTTTCAGTGAAAGGTAAGAGTTCACACTGATATGTATGTGTAGGAAAAAAGATATTGTATATAGAGTTTGTTACCACCCGTGCTTTCAGGCTACCACTGGGGATCTTGGATCATCTCCCTTGCTGATAGCGGGCACTACTGCATTGGCTGGAGACTCAGAGGATCTGGATGTTACAAGTGAAGCTGGTGGTAAATTTTATTGGTTACAAGATTCAGGGACTAAAACAGGTTTTGGTGACTTTGGCCCATTTCCCGGAAGATATCTGCAGAGATAGCAAACAGAAAACTCTGAGAGTACAGGAAAGGAAGTGGTTTGATAGAAGAGGGAGACCAAAGGTATGGGTGTGGGAAATTTTGGAAAATGTGTTGACTTGCCGCCTTAGCCTGCTAGGACTGCATAAGTAAAGTCTCACCAATTGGGTGGCTGAAACCATAGCAAGGTGCTGTCTCACACTTCTAGAGTCTGGAAGCTCACAAGTAAGGTGTCAGGAGCATCTGCTTCTTCCCAGGACAGAAGAAAGGACCCACCTCAGGTTCAGTTCAGACCAATAGGCAACTGTGTTCCCCAATGTCTCAACATTGTTTTCCCTCTATGCAAATATCTGTCCCACTTTCTTTTCTTACAAGGACACATGGAATTCACACTGGCCCTCACACTCTCTCTTAGCGATGTCTTCTTTTCAATCTAATGATCTCAGTAAAGATTGTATTCCCAAATAAGATCCCACTCTAAGTACTGGAGGTGAGAGATATAATTGAACACCTAATGAATGTTGTGTTACGTATGTAGTTCTCTCTGCCCCTTTGCACACGATCTCAAGTCCTCAGAAACACCTCTAAAACTAGCTTTTCTTTTTCTTTTTTTCTTTTTTTTATTAATTTGAGGCTTGGAGTACAAAAAGAAATTGCCTCTCAAATCACCAAGTTGGTAAGTGGAAGTGAGAGGATTTGAACCCAGGTCTTAAACATTCTGAGACCACAGAATTTTCACTCTGATATTATTCAAGCAATGTTCACTGAACACTACTGAATGTCAGATACTGCCTTGGGCACTAAGGAATGCAGACCTTGAGAAAATTCTGGCCCCAGCCTTTGAGGGCTGCTCATGCTCACTAGGAAACATTCTATTCCTTGAATGTTCTAGAAATAAGATAACTCTTCCACAAAGCATACAGTCCTCAAGCGTGCATGTGAACAACACAGAATATTCTGTGGGGATCAGAATATTTGGCATTTTGACATCTTTCCATTTGCAAAGCAATGGTTAAAAACAATAGGAACCAACTAGAACAAATAGAAACTCCAGTGTGGCATTACATGGTTAGCAAAATCAGCAGGCATACAATTATGAGAACTATAAATACCAAGAGAAAGATAAACATTTTGTTCTGATGAATTTATCCAAAATTGTAGCATGAGAAAGTCTAGAATTCATTTATTTTTAAATTCTGGTCTCTGAGAATGCATTGTGTTTTGCAGTGTTTTTTATTTTTATTTTTTTTCTTTTTCTTCAGATGTTTTGCTTTAGTGCTTATGGCTACAAACACTCAGACAGTCAAAAGCTCTGGAGGCTGCTTCTCTCTTTCCATTTTTATTTCCAAATGCCAAAGTCACGGAGGGTGAGTGAGGACTGTTTCTATGAAAAGATGCAATGAATTAGAAACAATGGATTGAGAACCACGACTTAAATCTTCTGACTTTTTCATCCTTCTCTTTCATGAAATAAACCAGTGTGTATAGTATCACACTTACTCCTTCAGGTTATTAAATTTCTTGTCAAAATCTTACTTAAACCACTGAGACAAAGATGGATTCTCCCCCTGTGACTCCGAGCAGTTAAATTTACTTCTCTGACACACGGCAAGTTGATTTAGAGCTAATCCGCCTGCTTTTTATTGGCTTTGTGTAAAACATTGCTTTTCTTGGTTTCTACTCTTCCACTCGGCATTGTCTTGTAGAAATATGTAATTTCAATTTATACTGTAAGAAATTAGTCTCTCTGAGAAAGATCTAGGAAGACGTACAACAAAGTGAAAACACACATCACTCACATGCTTTGGATTTTCCCCACGTCAAGACAGGCTGGAATGTCAACAGTCTGAAGGGAGAGAGAAAGGTGATAATCAATACTGAGAAAGTAACACTAATGAGAAGTAAAAACCGTGATCCAGACCCAGTTAGCAACACGAGAAACAGCTGCACCCACTATTTATCCGAATTAATGTCTGGCCTTGCCTTCTGCCGACAGCTAAAAATGTTTGACTCAGATCTGTGATGCTACATTTCATTCTTCTATTTATTTTGCTAATGAACACGTCACTTGTGGACAGTTAGGAGAAAAACACCAGTCATCTTGGAAAGCCTGAATGGCTTTGCTAAGAACCCGTCCCCAAAATGAACTGCATTTTCTGCTTTTTGCTAAGTTTGAGATGTAGGCAAGCGAAAGACAAATTCTGTGAAGCATTAGGCTTAGTATCAGGTTTGCAGGAAATCTATTGGGAGGCATTTGGATTGGGTAACGATGCCATTAGTGCATTGCTACCTATTTGGAAAAAAAGCCACATTTAAGTGGTTACTATTTAAATCAAGTCACTTCATATAGATAATTAATTGATTAATTAATGTTAATTTGGAAACTTTCTAGTGGTGTGAGTACAGAGTCTAAAGGTAATTTCTTTAATATTTTTATTCAATAAATATGCATTAGTGATGTACCATGTGTTAGGTCCTGAGGTTTGCCTTGGGGGTGCCATAGATATCAGTATGTGGTGTCACTTTTTTTTTGACTGGCAGAGTAGATAGTGAGAGAGAGAGACAGAGAGAAAGGTCTTCCTTTGCCGTTGGTTCACTCTCCAATGGCCACTGCGGCCAGCGTACCGCGCGGATCTGAAGGCAGGAGCCAGGTGCTTCTCCTGGTCTCCCATGGGGTGCAGGGCCCAAGCACTTGGGCCATCCTCCACTGCACTCCCTGGCCATAACAGAGAGCTGGCCTGGAAGAGGGGCAACTGGGACAGAATCCGATGCCCTGACTGGGACTAGAACCTGGTGTGCCGGTGCCGCTAGGCAGAGGATTAGCCTGTTGAGCCACGGCGCCGGCCGTCACTTTTAAAGAACTTGCCATTTAATGGGCAGAACTTCAGAAAGAACTCACTCACAATAGGGAGTGAGTACACTGTAGTACACTGCTATGCTCCTCTATGCTGTGCTATGCTATATTGAGTTTTCTATACTGTATTACACTACAGCTTACTGCATTACACAATACTCTGCTGTACCACACTACTATGCTATACTTATGGTGACACAATTAAGCTCCTATTGGGTGTAGAGGGGGCCTGGAGAGAAAGTAAAAACAATGGAATAGGTGTAAAGGGAAAATGATATCTTACCTGAGAACTAAAAGGTCAACAAAAACTGAGCCAGCTAAAATGCTAGGGTGAATATGGGAGAGTGTGATCGCGTGGAAGGATGTTGCAGCGAGAAGGAAAATCATATTAAAAAGTCTTAGAGCTCACCAATTACTTGAATAAAGATTGAAGAGACCAGTGCAGTGCACACTGATGTTGTCCTGTTAATATTCATTGCATACCATTTCCATTGCAAAAGACTATGTGGTTCAGACACTGATCACATATCTGGCAGTTGGACTTGTGTAGTTAAATCCATCAAAGCCACCTTGCTTTCCTATGATTGGTTTGGGCTACTGCCTTTAGCCACGAAGCTCATGGTACTTTTCCCACATCAGGGTTTGGGAGGAGGTAGGCCAATGGAATAGTTTAGAAGAGATTCTGGAAAACATCTCTGGAAGGTACCCTGTCTTACCTGGGACTACGGAAGCAGGTTGCCCGATTGCTGTGACAGACACCTTAGAATCACAAGGAGGAATAGCCTTGGAGTAGAGCTGATGCCCTCTCTGAGTGCAGGATGGGAAGCTACTGAGTCACGAAAACATGCTGTGGTTGCAGCATTCTTTGGAAGTCATGGTCTACCTCTGCACTTCTTCTGTAAGCCATAGTGTCCTTTGTTGTTTAAAAAAGTTTGACTTAGACCTCTGTTTCATGTCGTTAACACACCTTAATGCTAAAGCCTGATGATCACATGACAAATGATCCAAAATTAGAAAACATAGCAAATAGCTGAGGTCAAAATGATCGACTTTAAAGATAATTTAATGGGTAGGTTATGGGCTTGAATAAATAAGGATAGATTTAATAAGCATAAGTATAAAAGCTTTGTGATTTTATATATACACATATATTTCATTTAAAATCTGACATGATGGAAATTGAGTTGCTAAGTAGGTTTTGTGTGAATACCCAGGGATATAATGGCACTGCAAGTTTGACATAAATTAACTGTAGCATGGATACCAAAAAGGGCAACTTAGGTTGAATAGCCTTAGGGTGAAGCTAACATGACTGCCAAGTACCCTTCAGGTCCACAGAACTCATGCAGTGCCAGTTAATCCCATGTATTGTTTACACCAGGTATGGAACTGCATTTTTGAAATCATACTGGGGAAGTATCTCTGATAAACTATGGCAGTAGAGAAAAGTCAAGACTATAAAGAAAGTGGTTAAAAAACACTGGAAGGGACTGTCAACAATTAGCACAGGATCACTAATGAGGGCACATATGTGCACCCCTCTTTTCTCTCCTTTGTTTTCACAGAATACACAATTCTTCCATCACAGGATTCTTTCCTGCTGAATCTGGATATTTCTTTGACATTTTTCACAAGTTAATTCCCCAAGCAGCCAGTTTAGAGAACCAAAGTTGGCATACAAGATGCATTTATTTATCATTCTTGATTTATCTAGAAAATACATGATTTAGAGCAGAGGGTAGAAAACCTGGAATGTATTCTGAGGTCGCAGAAGTCCAAATGAAAGAAGTCATTGGGTAGAAGCTAAGGAGGTGGGAGAAACTGAGGCACAGAATGCCTGGTTAAAGGCATTCAAGCTCAAAGTCTTAAACCTGCAGTCCAAGTAAAATCCAATCCAGTCGTTAAATGGTTTGTAACCTCTTATGTGGGGAAGCAGAAACAGGCTTCAGAAAGGCTAGGTGTAGGGGAAAATGAAGACCTGATACATGGGAGACTCTGGGTCTCTCTCAAGAAGAAAGATAATGGCATTCAGATTAGAGTATATTTATGGTCATTGAAATTGCCCAATAAGAACTTTTTTTTCTGTTGTAGAGACATGGCAAAAAATTGTCAGAATTGTAGAGTGGGATTTTTAAAGCTATGTCTACACAATTTCTGAAATTCAACATAAAAGAATATGGTTCTGTGCCCCCCCCCCCCACACTCAGGGAGAAATTCCACAGTTCTTTCTGGATTATTCAAGAAGGTCAATTCCAAAAATGTTTAAGTAACTGAGAGAGACACATAGTTTGCTATGTTCTGTTTCCATTTCCCTCTGGATGTGGAAGTAAACTATTTCTCAATCTCTGCTGTTAGGTGCGGCTGTGTGACTGCCTTTGTGTAACTGCAGACAGGCCAAGCCAAGGCCTACTTCCTGATATTTCCCACTTTCTTCCCCAAGTTCACTTGCTTCTCCTTGTTTTAGAGAAATAAGTCTTTATTTCCTAAGTCCCTGAAATTTGGAGTTGTTTCTTATAGGTTACCTATCCTAACCAATTCGAAAGTAATATTTGAGCAGTAATTTAAATAAATAATCCATCCAGTTTGCAACATATTGGCTTAATAACTCTACTGTGTGAATCAAAACATCTAAATTATTTTGAAGCACATAAGGTTTTGAGTGGAAATTCTTTAAAGTATGTAATTCAAAATTGATGTTGATACATTTTGGGCTTTTAGGGTCTGCACTATTAATGGCATTAAAGCTACAAATAATGATATACTTCTACACTTTTGTGAATGATTTCTAAAGAGACGTTCAAGTTCCAAGTGTCTTTCCATATTCAAGTCCCATCCATTAAGGACATATTTATCCAAGTTTCCGGTAAAGGACATTTATACTGACAGGCAATTTTTCCCCATAGTTCTGTTTTCAATGAATCTATGAATGGTTTGCTGTCTTAGTGGCTTGCTCTAAATCCTCTAGTTTTCTCCAATAAATTTCAGAGGCACTTCTCAGCCATGGCTGAACTTCTGAATCACTTGGAAAAAAACTGAAGTGCAATTGTTTGAACCTTACTTCTTCAAATTTGGATTTAATGGCCATTAACACTTTTGAAAAGTGATTCTAATGTAGCCCAGTAGAGAGCAGTGGGTCAGAGACTCACATTTAATCTTCATAGTGTGGGTTCATCAGTTTTCTAAATGCAGATCAAACCCATCAGCTTCATCACTTACCAGGCCCCACCAATCTTAGCCCATACGTTTGCACATGGTGATTATTATTACTTTTTAATCCCTTTGTCTGTTTCAGCAATGTCTTCAATAATATCTTATAGTTTCCTTTCAGATCCCCAAAATAGGAACAAATTGGAAGTATGGAACACTGATTATTCCAAGGTCATTCATAGCCCTATTTACCTTTGTTTTCCTTTGGTATATAAACAAAAACAAAACAAGAACCAAACAAGAAAACAAAAATCAAACAAGAACAACCACAGACAAGTATTTAATTTCCTGGCTTTGTAGAGTTTTGAATTTGTTATAGAAAATCATTTTTTTCTAATGAGGTCAAATTTCTCAGAAGAAATTTCTTCCTTGAAATAAAGTTGAAATCTCACCAAGGTGAAAAAGAATGACCTATGTCCCTTTTTGCATTCTCCTTTCTCACCGGTCTGGACTGCAGACATGAGTTCTAGTAGCACAGCATCCTTATTGGTGTCATGAGGAAATCAACAGGGAGATGAAGGCCCATATGTTAGCTATAGAAAAACACAAGGTCCTGTATCCCAGCTCACCACATGGAGCTGCCTGCCAGTTTGCTCCTAGACCACCAACCTGCTACCATACCAAAACATGTTCTTAAGCTAATGTGGTAGATTTTTATGTGATTTGCTGGAAAATGTATTCCTAAGTAAAATTACTAGATTATATTATTATATTTTGAACTCATTTGTTCATAAGATTATTGAAAGTTTAATCATTTTTTAAATAAAAAGACGACCAAATGCTATTTTCATATCAGAATTTCATAGAAACAATATACTACAATACAATGATTAAATTAAAGAGCAGAGTTTGGAGTTTGTGAACTCAAGAGGCTTCCATAGCCTTGGCAGCTCATTAAAAGAGCCTACACTGATTACTGACGTCATAAATAAGAGTGTCAATTGTTAAATCAACAACAGGAGTCACTGTGCTCTTATTCCTCATGTTGGATCTCTGTCCTAAATGTGTTGTAGTATGTGAATTAATAGTAAAACTAGTATTCAAATAGTACTTTATACTTTGTGTGTCTGTGTGGGTGCAAACTGTTGAAATCTTTACTTAGTATATACTAAGTTGATCTTCTGTATATAAAGATAATTGAAAATGAATCTTGATGTGAATGGAATGGGAGAGGGAGTGGGAGATGGGATGGTTTGTGGGTGGGAGGGTGGTTATGGGGGGAAGAACTGCTGTAATCCAAAAGTTGTACTTTTGAAATTTATATTTATTAAATAAAGGTTTAAAAAGAAGAAAGCAATTGCAGATAAAATCCAATCTGTTTTGAGAAAAAAAAAACTTAAAGAGCAGCAGTTGTGCTTATCAGCTGGAAAGAGGGAATTTTGCTTTTCTCTAAAAACGCTTTGGAAACCTGCTTTTCTTTAGTGTCCTTATTTTTACTAATTTTATCTCAGATCTATCAGCCCTTCCATTTGTTCATTCATTTATGAAATCAGTGTGACACCTTAGATTACAACATGGCTGCTGGTGGTATCTAAATAATTGATTCAGGATTAATAAGCCCTTTAAATGAACATGATTTTGATTATTCATGGGTTGCAAAAATTCATGGTAGGATACAAGGTCTCTTATGAAATGGATGCAAGTTGGCATGAATCACTCAGAAATATTCCTTTGATGAATTCAATTAAAATTGGCTGAGTTGTCAAGGCCTATTGAATAATGAGAAACTTGATCCTAGGAAGTCTAGATATTTTGTGTGGAATACCATACATTTGAAAGATTTCCTTTTTTATGCATATGCATTTAGAAATCAAATGATTGGGTTCCATGATCAAATGTGTTTTGGAGTCCAAGTAGGCCTTTTTTTTTTGTAATGAAAATGGGACTATAAAGCATTTATGACAAAGTTCAAAATCTAAGGTTAATACAAAAGGGTTTGAAAGCAATCACCAGATAAGTAAAAATTTAGCGTAGGAAATGAAAGGCAAAGATGGGGAAATAAAATGAAGAGAAGCACTGGGCAGAAAGGGATTTGAAAGGAACATTAATACTTCACATAATGAAAAAGAATATAGGCAGATGATAGCGAATATGGTAATGGTGAGGGATAACTGATGGAGTTACTTCAGCTCATACTAGAGAAAATTGATCATAAATAAAAGTCAGTTGGCAGATCTGTGGGTGTTCTGGACTTTTAAAAGACCGATAAATCAAGTGCTTGTAACATAAGTTTCAGGATGAGAAAAGCACACGGGGCCTGCATCTAATTTTGCAGGCTTCAGGAAAATGCATGCCATGTCTATTGCAAAACAAAAACATATTCAGGAGAGTAATTTAACATACACCAGTGAAAATAAAGATCAACAGAAATTGCCTTCTTCAAATATTTTTAAAGGAATTTAAAAGCTATGAGGCCCCCATTATTTCCATTTTCTCTTCAGATTGCCAATGTGTCTCTGTTCCTTTCACTAAATGCTAATGAGACAATGATATGCAAATGCATAATCTAGGCAGTGCTACCTGTGTGAAATGATGCTGTGTGCATTAATTTGCCAGCTTCACTTCTGTCAGCCTCACATATTTGAAGAGCTGGAAGAAAGTTCTGGAGCAGGAGATTTTGCCCAGTCCCAGTCACCTGTGGAGTACTCACGAAGTCAAGTCATTTTTCATGATAGTTATTACTAAAAAGTGATGGCACTGCCTGAGACTCTGAAAATCTGTTCATTCTTCTCTTACTAATCACTCCACTCTCAAAAACCAACATTGTTTTTGGTCAGGTTTCTGCATGACAGCTGGATAGTGTGGTCTTTTATCATTTCCTCTAAGACTTAAGCCTGCTTGTGGCACGCATGATAAATGTTCTGAAGAACAATTTCCAATGTATCAATATGCCACAATCCATGAAAGAGAAGAGAAAGAAGCAGTTGCGACATCACTGAGCAAACAGTTTGGACAAATAGACTTAATCTCTGGAAATAGCAACAAGTAAAACTGAGTTCCGTTTTTGAAAAGCCAACCAGGGTTGATGAAATCTGATTGCAATTAATTTTTTAAAAAAGTATTCACTTGCATCATTTATCTACGTGGTTGTATTTCTTGGACAACGTAAGTTCAAATGCTAACTAGATGAATGAGGTTGGACAAGTGAATTACCCAGGGATTTTTCTCTTTTGTGAAATTGAAGAGATGATAAAACCTTGTTCAAAGGAATGCTCCAAGATTGGAATGTGATAATCAAAATGTATATCACTGTTTCTCTGATGTTTTGCCAGCAGCCTAGATCACTGCTTAAGCAGTGAAATACACATTAGGGGATTGATGAAGAAAGAGCCGGTGCCTACTAATGATAGGACTGAATAGACTGCATTAGTTTTACTATTTAGCTCCATCAGATTGAATAGGATTGGAATCCAGTATGGGAACAGTGATCCTTTATTGCATGTGTCCAACAGTGGTTAGTTCACAAGGAGAGAAGCTATGAGGCTCTGAAGGGATCGTGGCACAGGATCATAAGAACTTAGAACAGGACCCACGATCCTCCAGGAAGTTGGATTGTTCAGGTAATTTAAATTTTATTGTCTACCTGTTTTTTTAAGTCTTTTTTTTTTTTTGACAGGCAGAGTGGACAGTGAGAGAGAGAGAGACAGAGAGAAAGGTCTTCCTTTGCCGTTGGTCCACCCTCCAATGGCCGCCGCGGTTGGCGCGCTGCGACTGGCGCACCGTGCTGATCC
This sequence comes from Lepus europaeus, assembly GCF_033115175.1. Classification (NCBI taxonomy): domain Eukaryota; kingdom Metazoa; phylum Chordata; class Mammalia; order Lagomorpha; family Leporidae; genus Lepus; species Lepus europaeus. The sequence goes on from NC_084835.1 coordinate 48,299,617, forward strand.
GATGGCAGGAGCCAGGTGCTCCTCCTGGTCTCCCAGGGGGTGCAGGGCCCAAGCACTTGGGCCATCCTCCACTGCACTCCCGGGCTACAGCAGAGAGCTGGCCTGGAAGAGGGGCAACCGGGACAGGATCCAGTGCCCCGACCGGGACTAGAACCCGGTGTGCCGGCGCCGCAAGGCGGAGGATTAGCCTAGTGAGCCACGGTGCTGGCCTGTCTACCTGTTTTTTTTCTCCCCTTTTTAAAAGGTAATGAAAATGAGAAAGGCAGTGAAGTTTCTGAATAAGGGGCAGAACTCTTCATAGTTCATAAGTAAGTGTACCAGCACAACTTGTTCCTGTATGTCTTGATAGGTGAGTTGGAACACCCCAAATGGGGACACACCTGGCTGAAGCTCCCATTAACATCAGCTTTCACAGACCATTGAGGAAATTGAGGCAATCTTTTGGAAAAATCAATCTAGACTATTTTAGGTTTTGCTCTAGTTCTTCTTGACCAAGTGTGTGAATAGTCTTTTGCCTGTAGAGTTTCTGGAACCACAGCTAACTAACTCTCAGCCATTGAATTACACACCATGCAGGTCTATTAATATCCATAGCAGCTATAATTCTGCTGTATATAGAAGAATTTTCCACAACTTCTAAAAATATCTCCTCTGCAGCAAGTTTAACTGGTAGTTCCATTTGTGAAGTAGATCCTTATCTATTGAATCGGAAAAGGTTGTGTCACGGAAGAGAAAGGAGTGCTTTTCTGATAATAGTCCCAAAGTAACAATTTTAAGTTGGGACATGGGAAAACTTCAGTACTGCCAGAAATTCCCACTGTTGAAGTGGTTTTTGTGCTCTGAAGGGTGTGATCTATGGTGGTGATACCGATGGTATACAGAGCCATGTAGTAGCAACAAGAAAGTGGGTTGCAGTTCATTTCTGTTTGTAAACAATTCCCTCCAGGAGTTTAAAGAAAGGGCAGGAGTTTCTGAGTTCTGATATTTCCCTTGAGCAGCACCGTTGAGCAGATTTGTGTAGCTGTCCTTTTGTCTTTCAGCCAATAAATGATATGACTCTTCCAATGGTGTCTTTGCAATCTCTGCAAGTGTCTTTATTTATAGGTTCTTGGTTCTTGTTTTGATTTGGGGACCAGTTGATTTTGTCTGCAGAACCAGATGTTTCACTCCTAGCTTGTTTATTTTTCTAAGAGTTGTTGAAAACATTAAGCCACATGTTGGACTCTTCTAAATTGGTGATTTCCTGTTCCAATTATTTTTCCACGTTCCTGCTTCAGATTTGAGTCCGTTATGAAAGACAGGGCAAAGCTCCTTTGACTTCCACTGTTGAATCTATTCCAGGATGTCATTTGAAAGTTAAGGTCTATTTTTAAAATTTTCCAGTTACCCATTTTTGTGTATAATTTTGAGTTTTGACCAATCTACTCTTAAGGGGTAGCTCTGGGTCTTGTGTTTTGATTGTCCATTTTTCTTGCCCTTTTAAGGCCTATTTTCAAATTGTGCATTATTAGAATAATTAAATATTCCCCTGATAATTCCCTTCTTGATGTTTTCAGTCATTTTCCTGTTGTATTAGTCAGAGTTCTCCAAAGAAACAGAACCCACAGAATATATACACACACAAATATATACATATGTATATACATACACACATACTTATTAGGTTGGTTCACATGATCACGGAGGATAAAAATGGCCATCTGCAAGTTGGCAATATTCTTCAGTTTGAAAGGCCAGAAACCTCAGAACCAAGGAGGCCAACAGTGTAATCAGCTCCTCAGCTCACAGGTCCAAAAACTTGGAGTCTGGTGTTCAAGGGCGGCCGTGGCTGGAAGTGCACCTGCTTTGGAGGAGACAGAGATACAGGGTGTTTCCCCTTCTTCCAGTTCCCTCTCCCACTGGGCCCCCCCACTGACTGCAAGGTGCCCACCCACACTCATGGCAGCTGCCCAACTCATATGCTAATCTTGGCTGGAAACCCCCTCACCAACATACCCAGGAGTAAAGGTTAACCACTTCTCTAGGCATCCCTCCATGAAGTCAAGTTGACATCCAAAATTAACCATCACACATGTCTTGAGGGCTTACACTTTAGTAGAATCCTTGGTTCAGTCATGCAGACAGTAAATATCTTACAAAACCTAGAATGCAATATCAATTTATTTTTGTTTGTCTTCCTTGAGGGGAAGTAATTATTCCCATTAGTTCTGTTCTGAATTGGGATTTCAATTCAACCTGCCTCCTGGTTTAGCAATTTTAAGAGAATATTGTACACTGTGATTATTTTTTTGAAGTACAAATTCCTTCTTCTATCATGAGTTATTTATTTGGTGTTTCTTGTCGCAGCAGAATTTACTCAGTCCTGCCTTGGTTAGTATCTAGATTGTGAGGAATGTGAGGTTTTCCCCAAAGTTTACTCTTACTTGCTTGGGCATTCATAAGATTTCTGTGTTCCCTCAAACTTTGTCACTTAGGGAGGCTAAAAATGATGCATTGTCAAATGTGATTTGGCATTTTTAGTTTAAGAATTTTGCACCTCAAAATTATCCCTCATTCAAGAAGCATTTCTATTTTTCTTAAGGAGTTGAGGGCAACTCAAGTTTCTTCCTTGTGTATCTCAACTAATGATATCTTTTCTGAAAAGACTTCCAGGCTAATATTGTAGATTGGCAATGAGCTTGGAAAAAAATTCCTTTAAAGAATCCATAAGCTTTTAATTGTATGAAAAATCAGTGAAATTTGTCTTAAATATAATTTAAGGTTCTAAATACGTGTTAAGATGCTCAGTCACAGAAATGGTCAAATCTGATCATCTCTTCCTTCCAAATCTCTTCACGGCTTCTCCTGAGCTTACTGTCCTCTAGGGACTTTGAGTTTGCAGATTTGTGACTGCAGAACTCGTGTTCCTATGACTTTTTTGTGGAAAATGGACTTTTGTCCACAGATTTCTTCTAGGGACCTGTGGCTCCTAAAACCTGTCTTGGTGTGCATATGTCTTTTCGCTTTCATTTTTTTTTCGGCTCATTCTCTCTCCCTCTGTGATATAGCCGTTCTGAAGCTGGAAATCTTCAGACAGTTTCCTCAATCTAAGTTTTCAAATATGTTTTTCTCCTTTGTGAAATATATTCCTGTTCCTTCCCTCTGTTTTTCACCCACTGGCCTAGATCATGCCATTCAACCACTGGGCTTCATCTTAAATAGTTACTTCTCTCTCTTTTATGCTTTTATTCGCTATTAAAACTCTAAGAAATTCAATGGTCTTATTCGTTGTTGTCTCTGCTGTGATAATCTGGCACCTGGTACATAATGAATGCTAAAAATTTATGTGTTGAATAGATAGCTAATAAGATATATAATAAGCCTGAAGGTCAAAATGGGAAATTGGAAGGTTACCAGAGAATGTTGTCATATTAAAATTGGTGTCATCTGCTAAATGCCATGGAAAAGCTTCGGAAGGAAAAGGTCATCTAATATTGTCATTAACTTCAGTGCCTTCTTACAACATAGATTCCAAACAAGGGACATGCATATTCAGGAAATGAGTCGGTGCACAAGTTAGGAGATGTTTACAGGAATTTTAATTTATCCATATTTAAAACAGGATGAGGATACTTCTTAAACTCACCTGTAATAATACATAGAGCACAGTTTACTCATACAATTCATACAATACCATAACTAGCAGAATATAATAATTCATCAAATTATTGTGCTATGCCAGACATTATTAATGGCTGGAGATAGAAAGGTAAGTGAATGAGTACTGTGAATAATCTAGCAACAAGTCATTATCTAAAATATGTTTTTCTTGGTTATTTTTTCTTAATTTTTAAAATTGATACAAAAGGAACAGAACAAATTTTATGTATTTCATCTATATAGTCTTTTTTTAAGATTTATATATTTTGTTGAAAGCCAGGGTTACAGAGAGGCAGGGGCAGAGGCAGAGAGAGAGGGAGAGAGAGAGAGGTCTTCTATTGACTGATTCACTACCCAGAAGGCCACAATGGCTAGAGTGTGTCAATCTGAAGCCAGTAGCCAAGAGCTTCTTCCAGGTCTCCAATGTGGGTGCAGGGGCCCAAGGATTTGGGCCATCTTCTACTGCTCTCCCAGGCCATAACAGAGAGCTGGATTTTAGGTGGAGCAGCTGGGACTCGAACCACATGGGATGCATGCACTGCAGGCGGCAGCTTTACCCACTATGCCACAGTGCTGGCCCTCTCATATATATAGTCTTAAGAACATCCACCCTTCTTCTTCCTTTATTAATTTCTCTTAATTTCCATTTTTTATAATGACAAGCTTAATCTTACATTAAATAAAGAATTCAGCAGTAGTAAATAAAAAAAAAGGTACCTCAGGGGTACAGACAAGGGTGATAAACAATAATAAAATCTAAAATCTAAAAATGTCAATTTCACTCATATGCATTACATTTTGTTTTCTCTATATATTAGTTAACACAAATCCAAGAAAATAGATGATGTTTGTCTTTCTGAGTCTGGTTTATTTGTTGCCAAAGACAAATTTTTATTCTTTTTTATCGCTGAGTAGTATTCTATCACAAACAAACACACATACATATATATCACAGCTTCTTTTTAAAAATATATATTTATTTTTTTAACTTTTATTTAGTAAATATAAATTTCCAAAGTACATTTTATGGATTACAATGGCTCCCTCCCATAACTTCCCTCCCACTCGCACCCTTCCCATCTCCTGCTCCCTCTTCCATTCCATTCACATCAAGATTCATTTTCAATTATCTATCTACAGAAGATTGATTTAGTATATATTAAGTAAAGATTGCATCAGCTTGCACCCACATAGAACATAAAGTGTAAAATACTGTTTGAGTACTAGTTATAACATTAATTCACATTGGAGAACACATTAAGGACAGAGATCTCACATGAGGAGTAAGTACACAGTGACTCCTGTTGTTGACTTAACAATTTGACACTCTTGTTTATGGCGTCAGTAATCTCCCTAGACTCTAGTCATGAGTTGCCAAGACTATGGAAGCCTTTTGAGTTCGCTGACTTCGATTTTATTCTGATAGGGTCATAGTTAAAGTGGAAGTTCTCTCCTCCTTTCAGAGAAAGGTGCCTCCTTCTTTGATGGCCCCGTTATTTCTACTGGGATCTCACTCGCAGAGATCTTTCATTTAGGTTTTTTGTTTTTGTTTTTGTTTTTGTTTTTTTGCCACAGTGCCTTGGCTTTCCATGCCTGAAATACTCTCATGGGCTCTTCAGCTATATCCGAATGCCTTAAGGGCTGATTCTGAGGCCAGAGTGCTATTTAGGACATCTGCCATTCTATGAGTCTGCTGTGTATCCTACTTCCCATGATGGATTGTTCTCTACCTTTTTGATTCTATCAGTTAGTATTAGCAGACACTAGTCTTGTTTGTGTGATCCCTTTGACTCTTAGACCTATCAGTGTGATCAATTGTGAACTGAAGTTGATCACTTAGAGTAGTGAGATGGCATTGGTCCATGCCACCTTGATGGGATTGTACTGGAATCCCCTGGCACGTTTCCAACTCCACCATATGGGTCAAGTCCGATTGAGCATGTCCCAAATTGTACATCTCCTCCCTCTCTTATTACCACTCTTATATTTAACAGGGATCACTTTTCAGTTAAATTTAAACACCTAAGAATAATTGTGTGTTAATTACAGAGTTCAACCAATAGTATTAACTAGAAAAAGAAAAATACTAAAAGGGATAAAGTATTAAATTTTATATCTACAGTCAAGACAAGGGCTGATCAAGTCATTGTAAAATATATATTTATTTAAAGACAGAGTTACAGAGAGAGGGACACACACACACACAGAGATCTTCCATGTGCTAGTTCACTCCCCAGATGACCTCAATGGCCAGGGTTGTACCAGGCTGAAGCCAGGAACCAGGAGCTTCATCTGGGTCTCCCAGGGGAGTGCAGGGGCCCAAACATCTTCCACTGATTTTCTCAGGCCATTAGCAGGGAGCTGGATTGGAAGTGGAGCACCTGGTGCACAAACTGGTCCATAGGGATGTGATGTCATAGGTGGTGGCTTTATCTGGCATGCCAGAATGCTGACCCCACCACAATTTCTTTATGCAGTCATGAATTGTTGGATGTCCTGGTGGATTCATATCTTAGCTATTGTGAACTGATCTGTTATAAACACGGGGGTATAGATAACTCTTTTGTATGCCGATTTCATTTCCCAGGAGTGACATTTCAGAAATCTCCATACTTTTTTCCCACAATGATTGAATTAGTTTGCATTCCCAGTTACAGCATATTAGGGTACCTTTTAGCTATATCATGACCAGCATAAAAAAAATTTGATTTTTGGATGCCATTGTGACAGGTGAGGTGAAACCTGATAGTGGTTTTTATTTGCATTTCCTTATGGTTAGTGATCCTGAGCATCTTTTTATGCATCTGCTGGTCATTTGTATTTCATCCTTTGAAAAATGCTTAACACTATCCTTAGCCCATTTCTTTTTTTTTTTAGAGCTTACAGAATGATCTTTATTTTCTTTTTTTTCAGATTTATTATTTATTTGTTTTTTTAAAATTTTATTTAATGAATATAAATTTCCAGTGTACAGCTTATGTATTACAATGGCTTCCCCTCCCATAACTTCCTTCCCACCCGCAACCCTCCCCTCTCCCGCTCCCTCTCCCCTTTCATTTGCATCAAGATTCATTTTCAATTCTCTTTATATACAGAAGATCAATTTAGTATAAAGATTTCAACAGTTTGCACCCATATAGAAACACAAAGTGAAACATTCTGTTTGAGTACTAGTTATAGCATTAGATCAAAATGTACAGCACATTAAGGACAGAGATCCCACATGAGGAGCAACTGCACAGTGGCTCCTGTCGTTGAACCAACAAATTGACACTCTAGTATATGGCGCCAGTAACCACCCTAGGCTGTCGTCATGAGTTGCCAAGGCTATGGAAGCCTTCCAAGTTTGCCGACTCTGATCATATTTAGACAAGGTCATAAAAAACAGAGTGAGGATAGTAATCAATGATCCTAAGAGTGGCCTTTACCAGGTTTGAACAATTATACAGCATTAAGTAGGGAAGAGGACCATCAGTACACACAGGTTGGGAGTAGAGCCATTGGTGGCAGAGTAGAGGTTATGATTACAAAGGAATGAGGCCCAAGTGCGCTAGACAGGGCCTAGAACAAAGGACAGAGTCATTTTAGAGGAGCTAAGAAAGGTGCTGTCTAAGCTACAATTAAGTTTTCTGATTGAGAGGCAAATAGAACCTGATAGAAAAGGCTTGATAATAATCTGTTGGGCTTTAGGCCTTGTAAGTTAAGAGGCCCAGACCTATCTATCTCTTCACATGGGGTATATCCTTAGGGAGGTGAGACTCTCCTAGGGGAAGGCACTCTGTTGACTTTCATTACTTGGCTGGCCTGGGAGGAGAGCTGGCCAGGTAAAGGCAGGGGGCATCTCTAACAAGAAATTTACAGTTCTGCCTGCAATGTTGCTGACCCTACTTGACCATCCCCTCAGCTGCAGTGGTCACTTTGGAAGTTGGGCTGAGTGAAGGGCTTTTCAGCTTAGAGCCAATAAGATCTGTGGCTCTGACCTGGGCATCCTTCGACTCCAGGGCAGGTCCATTTCCAGTGATCCAACTCTTGGCAGAGCTGCCAGGGCTCTTCACAAGCTGACTTCTGCTGAAGCCCAGGCTTACCACATTGAAAGCCACTACAGTGGACTGGCCTGTTGGGTCTCCTTGAGGGCAGATCACTGTACAGATCAGCCATTAATAGGCCTGCCACCCATTGCTTCTGATGCCTAGCTTTCTTTTCCTCCTGGTTTGTGTTAAAGCAGACCAGAGGATGCAAGTCAAGGGAGTGCCCAAGTCCCATCTCTAATCTTTGGTGGCCTGAGCTACAAGTCTGTAGTCACAGGCATGTTCTGTAGTAGTTTTTCTAAGGTAGACAATGCCCATGAGGAAAATTATGTTCTCACTTTAAAACTTTCTTTCCCTTTGGTCTGAAAGGGAGGTTTTTTTCTACTTACTGTATACTTCGCTGATGGCGAAGAGTATCTAGCTATGAGATTATTATTTAAGTTCTTATTTTGGCTATGCTATTGCAGAAAAATGTTAGCCATCTCTTTTATAAGGTCTAAAGATTAAATTGTGCGGTCTACAGATTCCTTCATAATAGAATTAGTTTCCTACCTTGAAGAGAATAGAGAAATGAAAGAAGAAGTTGGGCTTAGAATAGAGAAATGAGGGAGCAAGTCCTAGATCGCTTGCTGACAATAGCAATATCACATGAATACTTAGCAAACAGTTTCAACCATTAGATAACAACTTAAGAAAACATTTACCAGAAGGTCCAATGCCTTCTATAAATTTTAAGGATCATGTATATGAAAACACCTCTTAAATATCTAACATGGTGTAGTTTGTTTAACCAGTAAACGTAAGCACAACCATATAAAATGTTTTTAGTTTCTTTCTACCAACAAGTCTAAAACATATGATACACAGATTCAGGTCACACAAATTAAAATGTATCTTTGATTGATTTTAGCAGCTTAAATTTATGGACAATCTTATCTATCAGCCAATTAAAATAAAACTCTTAACAAAATTTCCCCATGTGGACATACAATATGTACACACATATAACATAGCATAGTAGACCAATATAGCAATTTTAATAATAGCTTTTGAAATCTTTAACTCTTTTTGTAGATTCCCAATTGATTTGAATTGCTTTTTCTTTTTAGTAACCTCAGTTAACCATACTTTCTCTCAGTTGGTACTGTTAATACATTATTGGCTTCATCTGTTTACAGAGCCATCCCAAAGTACTGAATACAATATAAGTGACTGGAAAAAGTCCATAGGAACCTATAGGAGGACAGCTACACACAGAACCAACAATGCTTTAGTTTTATGAGCATCAAATCATATATAGCTGTGGATGACAAAAGACTTTAAGTTGCCATGTTTAAAATTATAAACTCATCAACCAACAAGAGGCACTTGCTTACTTCACAGTATTTTTGAAAACACCTGCAGGATTTTACAATTATTTAACCCTTTAGGCCTCTGGGGCTTTCTCATTAAGATAACTATCATGTCTAGTAACACAAGATCATTAGACTTTTTAATTCTGAAACATTTGTATTAATAGCATTTTCCATTATAGAAACTTAAAGTTTGGTACCACATCACATCTTGACAATCCTTCTAATATAATCCAAATAGCCTGATTAGTTGGTATCTCTATAAGATGAGAGACATAGGTCCTTCGATTTTTTCAGTTGGGCCCAAACTGGAAGAACCAAAGTCCAGGATTTACTGGAAATTTTAGAGACCAGATTGTTTGAAACTTTGATTTTTTGAATGCCTGTCAAGAATGCCAAGAAGGCTCAAAATGCAAAATATCTGGTTGAAATAAGATTCCTTAAAATCATGACATAACATAGACCAAATTTGATCATTGTTACAAGGTGATTATTCAAATCTTTGAAAATAAGCACATATTTAAATAACCCATAGCTCTTAATAAAAATGCAGCTGTTTTTGAACAATTAGAATTTAACAGACATCAAGAGAACATAATAGATTACCTTAACACATTGCTTTAACAGAGCATCAGAGTTTAATTCTATGTCAAAGAGAAATTGAGCTTCCTGTGATCTTTTGCTGTGAGGTTTCCTTCCTTTACCTTCTTTCATATTGGTGACCATGTTTCTGTGTTTCTGTGTGTAACACATCTTTAAGCATTTTTTGCAGGGCAGGATGAGTGGCAACAAATTCTTTCAGTTTCTGTTTGCTATGAAAAGTCTTAATTTCACCTTCATTCACAAATGAGAGCTTTGCAGGATATAATATTCTGGGCTGGCAGTTTTTCTCTCTTAGTACCTGGGCTATGTCTCGCCATTCCCTTCTAGCTTGTAGGGTTTCTGATGAGAAGTCTGCCGTGAGTCTAATTGGAGATCCTCTAAGAGTAATCTGACGTTTCTCTCTTGCACATTTTAGGATCTTTTCTTTATGTTTCACTGTGGTGAGTTTGATTACAACGTGTCGTGGTGAGGATCTCTTTTGGTCATGTTTATTAGGGGTTCTATAAGCTTCCTGTACTAAGATGCCTCTGTCCTTCTCCAAACCTGGGAAATTTTCTGCTAGTATCTCACTGAAAATGCCTTCTAATCCTCTCTCCCTCTCCATGCCTTTAGGAATTCCTAGAACCCGAATGTTGGTTTTTTTAATAGTATCCTGTAGATTTCCAACAATATTTTTTAGATTTCTAATTTCTTCTTCTTTTCTTTGGTTTCCCCGTTTCCTTTCTTGTTCTCTGTCTTCTAAGTCTGATATTCTCTCTTCTGGTTCACCCATTCTGTATTTAAGGCTCTCTAATGTGTTTGTCATTTGATCTATTGAATTCTTCATTTCATTATGATTTCTCATCACTATCACAGTTTCTTGTTCTACTAGTTGTTCATTTCATTTTGATTCCTCCTTAATATTTCATTTTCACGAGAGAGATGTTCTATCTTGTCCATTAAGGATTTCTGTAGTTCAATAATTTGTTTTTGAGAACTTCTTAATGTTCTTATCAATTTTTTGAGATCCGCTTCTTGCATTTCTTCTATCTCATCATCTTCATAATCTAGAATTGGGGTGTCTATTTCATTTGGGGGCATCATGGTGTCTTCCTTGTTCTTGTTACCTCGGTTTTTGTGTTTGTTGTTTGGCATGTTGGAGATATTTGGTTTCTTCACTGTGGCGTTTTTTCTTGTTACACTATGGCTCTATATTCAGTGGACTGCCTGCTTTCGGTGGAGCCTTAGCGGCTTGAGATGAGTGTGGACTGAGAGCTGTGTTTGGTTCCTCAGGGTTGAGGGTGTGTCAAAGATGACACTCCCAGGTCAGGTGTGGTAAATCTCTTTCTTTCTTTTTTTGATTAAAAGGGAAGCAATTCCGCACAGCTGAATGTAATTGGAGGTAGTTAGCAGGCTAATGATATACCCACAAGAGCCAGAGATCAGAAGCTCTTTCCCAAGGACCACACAGGGAATCTCTGCTGCCCTCAGTGTGGGCTCCAATTCTCCTGCAGTCTCCCACTGGGTTGCTAAGTTAGATGCTAATTTCCTATTATTTCACCCCTCCCCCCAAAGTCAGGTTTTTCTGCTAGTCTCAGGGCCAGTGCAGACCTGAGGTCGCCCTGCTTATGACGTATGTCCAAAATGTCACCTGCTCTTTGTCTTGCTTGCCTTTGAGGGGTGAGCGGAGAGAGAGAAACTCGTGTCTGTATCGGTCACTTTTTTTTCTCTCTCTCTCTCTCTCTCTTCTAGTTAGCCTGGTGAACTTTTCCCCATGGAGTTTCAAGCCTCGTTCCCTCTAGTCTCCTCTTTCCATTTGCCCGCTGGTGTCTTGGGCTATTGAGGTTTGGCTCACCTCGCGTTCCAGTGCTGGTGTGTTGATTCTGCCGCTGGTGTCCCGAACTTGGGCTCCCACGCTCTCCACGCAGGTCCACTGTGAATCACTAGTTCCAGAATAGTTTCCTCTGCTGTTTCTTCCCCTACTCTTCCTTCACCCTGCAGTTATCTCCACTTTTATTAACCTGTCTGTCCCCCGGACTAATCGTGTGCTCCCATCCTATTCCGCCATCTTGCCGCTCCCTAGCCCATTTCTTAACTGTATTGTTTGTTTTGCTGTTGTTGAGCTTCTTATGTATTCTGGATATTAATCCTGTATCAGATGTATAGCTTCCAATTATTGTCTTCCATTCTATTGGTGGCCTATTCACTTTGTTGAGTGTTTCTCTATTCAGAAGTTTCTTAGCTTGATATAATCAAGCTAAGTATTTTTGCTTTTATGGTTTATGTTTCTGGGGTCTTATCCAAGAAATTCTTGCCAATGTCAATGTCTTGCCATGTTTCCTTGTTTTTCTCTAGCAATCTGATGGTTTCATGTTCTCAGTTTAGATCCTTGATCCATTGTGAGTTGATTTTTATATAAAATGTAAGGTAGGGATTTTGTTTCATACTTCTGCATTCAGAGATCCAATTTTCCCAACACCGTTTGTTGAAGAGACTGTCTTTTCTCCATAGAGTTGTTTTAGCTCATTAGTCAAAGATTAGTTGGTTGGATTAGTGGATTGATTTCTGGGATCCCTAATTTGTTGCATTGATTCACATGTCTATTTTTTTGCCAGTACCAGGTTGTTTTGATTACAGCTGCTCTATAATATGTCTTGAAATCTGATATTGTGATTTCTTCAACTTTGTTTTTATTGTTTAAGATTGCTTTAGCTATTCAGGATCTATTATGTTTCCACATACGTTTTAGGATCATATTTTCTGGATCTGAAAATAATGTTTTTGGTATTTTGATTGGGGTCATATTGAATCTGTATTGCCTTGAGTATAATGCACATTTTAACAATATTTATTCCTCCAATCCATGGACATGGAAGGTTTTTCCATTTTTTTATGTCTCTTATTTCTTTCTTTAATGTTTTGTAGTTATCATTATAGAGAATTTTTACGTCTTTGGTTAAATTTATTCCAAGGAAGGTCTTTAAAATATTTTATAACTATTATGAATAGGACTAATCTTATAAGTTCTTTTTCAGCCATGGCATTGTTTGTGTATTCAAGTGCTATTGAATTTTGTGTGTTAATTCTATATTTTGCCACTTTGCCAAATTCCCCTTGTGAGTTCCAATAATCCCTCAGTGGAGTATTTTGTTTCCCTGATTTATACGATCAGGTCATCTACAAACAGGGATAATTTGACTTCTTCCTTTTCAATTTATATCACTTTGATCTTTTTTCTTTTCTAATGGTTCTGGCTAAAACTTCCAGAATGATATTATATAAGAATGGTGACAGTGGACATCCTTGTGTTGTTACAGAGCTTAGTCGAAATGCTTCCAAGCTTTCCCAAATCAATATCATGTTGGCTGTGAGTTTGTCATATATTGCCTTAATTATTTTGAGATATGTTCCTTCTGTATCCAATTTGCTTAAGGATTTAATTATTGTAGAAAATGCTGTGTTTTATCAAGTGCTTTCTTGGCATCTATTAAGATAATCTTTTGGTTTTCAGTCTTCAGTTAGTTAATAAGATGTATCACATTTACTCATTTGTATATGTTGAACAATTCCTGCATCTCAGGTATAAATCCCATGTGGTCCAGGTGGATGATATTTTTAATATGTTGTTGGATTTGATTAACTTGTGTTTTAAGAATTTTTGCTTCTATATATTCATAAGAGATATCTGTCTTTGTTATATCTTTTTCTGGTTTTGGAATTAGGTGATGCTGGCCTCACAGAAGGAACTTGGGAGAATCCTCCCCTCCTTTCAATTGTTTTGAACAGTTTAAGAAGAATTGTTATTAGTTCTGCTTTAAAAGTCTTGTAGAATTCAGCAGTGAAGTCATCCAGTCCTTTTCTTTGTTGGAAGGCTCTTTATTACTGATTCAGTCTCCATCTTGGTTATTCTCTTATTTAGATTTCTTTTTTTGAAGTTTTTTATTTAATGAATACAAATTTCATATGTACAGCCTTTAGGGATATAATGTTTCTTTGCCCTGTTACCACCCTCCCACCCCCATTCCTTTCCCATCTCCTACTCCCTCTCCCATTCCATTTTCCATTAAGAATTGTTTTTAATTGATTTTCAATACAGAAGACAAACTCTATACTAAGTAGAGATTTCAACTGTTTGCACCCACACAAAGTATAAAGACACACAAAGTATAAGTACAGACACACAAAGTATATAGTTTGAACACAAGTTTTACTGTTAATTCTCATAGTATACCTCATTTAAGACAGAGATCCAACATAGGAGCAAGTGCACTATGACTCCTGTTACTGATTTAACAACTGGAACTCTTATTTATGATGTCATTGATCACCCAAGGCTCTTGACATGAACTGCCAAGGTTATGGAAACCTTTTGAGTCCACAAACTATGATGGTTTTTAGATAGGACCATATGCAAAGTGGAAGTTCTCTTCTCTCTTCAGAGAAAAGTACATACATCTTTGATGGCCCCTTCTTTCCACTAGGGTCTCACTCACAGAGATCTTTCATGCAGAACTGCTTTTGCCACTATATATTGGCTTTCCATGTATGAAATGCTCTCATGGTATTTTCAGTCAGATCTGAATGCTGTAGGGGCTGATTCTGAGGTCAGAGTGCTATTTAGGGCATTTGTCATTCTATGAGTCTGCTGTGTGGACTGCTTCCCATGTTGGAACTTTCTTTAATTTGTAATTCTATTTATTGTTATTATCAGGCACTTGCTCTTATTTATGTGATCCCTTTGACTTATGGTCCTATCTATATGATCAATTCTATACTTAATATGGTTACTTTATCACGTAAGATGGGATTAGTGCCACCCAGCTAACTGGGATTTAGAGTCCCATGGCAAGTTTTTAGCTTCACCCTTAAGGGTAAGTCTGTGGGAATGTGTGCCAATCTGCGCAGCTTCTCCCTCTATCATTCCCACTCTTATTTTTAACTGGGATCTATTTTCAATTGACTTAATACATCTATGATTAATTCTATGTTAAGTAAGGAGTTCAACCAATGGTATTAAGTAGAGGAAAAAATAAATAAATAAAATGAAATAATAAACTGTTCCTCAGAATTCAAGACAAGGGCTGCTCAGGTAACTGCTTCTTATAGTAAGAGTTTCAGTTCTACAGGTTTCCTTTTGTCACAATCAGGGAGATCATATGGTATTTGTCCCTTTGAGGCTGGCTTATTTCACTTAGCATGATGTTTTCCAGATTCCTCCATTTTGTTGCAAATGATTGGATTTCTTTATTTTTAACTGCTGTGTAGTATACCATAGAGTACATATCCAATAATTTCTTTATCCAGTCTTCTGTTGATGGGCATTTAGGTTGATTCCATGTCTTAGCTATTGTGAATTTAGCTGCAATAAACCTTGAGATGCAGATAGATATTTTATTTGCTAATTTAATTTCCCCTGGGTAAATTTCTAGCAGTGGAATGGCTGAGTCATATGGTAGAGCTATATTCAGATTTCTGAGGTATCTCCAAAATGTCTTCCATAGTGGCTTTACCAGTTTGCATTCCCACCAACAGTGGATTAGTGTGCCTTTTTTCCCACATCCTTGCCAACATCTGTTGTTTGTTGATTTCTGTATGAAAACCATTCTAACCTGGGTGAGGTGAAACCTCATTGTGGTTTTGATTTGCTTTTCCCTGATTGCTAGTGATCCTGAATATTTTTTTCATGTGTCTGTTGGCCATTTGGATTTCCTCTTTTGAAAAATGTCCGTTTAAGTCCTTGGCCCGTCTCTTAAGTGGGTTGTTTGTTTTGTTATTGTGGAGTTTCTGGACCTCTTTGTAGATGCTGGTTATTAATCCTTTATCAGTTGCATAATTTGCAAATAATTTCTCCCATTCTGTCAATCACTTTCCTTATTGTATCTTTTGCAGTACAGAAACTTCTCAATTTGATGTAATCCCAATTGTTAATTTTGGCTTTGGTTGCCTGTGCCTCTGGGGTCTTTTCCAAGAAGTCTTTGCCTGTGCCAATATCTTGTAGGGTTTGTCCAATATTCTCTAATAATTTGATGATGTCGGGTTGTAGATTTAGATCTTTAATGCATGTTTAGTGGATTTTTGTGTAAGGTGTAAGGTAGGGGCCTTGCTTCATATTTCTGCACGTGGAAATTCAGTTTTCCCAGCACGATTTGTTGAATAGGCTCCTTGCTCTAGGAATTGGTTTTAGGTCTTTGATCAAATATAAGTTTGTTATAGATGTTTGGATTGATTTCTGGTGTTTCTATTCTGTTCCATTGGTCTATCCATTTGATTTGTATGACTACCAGGCTGTTTTGATTATAACTGCCCTGTAGTATGTCTTGAAATCTGGTATTGAGATGCCTTCAGCTTTTTTTTTGTTGTTGTTGTATAAGATTGCTTTAGCTATTCTAGGCCTCCATATGAATTTCTGCATCATTTTCTCCAGATCTGAGATAATGTCTTTGGTATTTTGATTGGTATCTCATTGAATCTGTAAACTGCTTTTAGAAGAATGGACATTTTGATGATACTGATTATTGTAATCCATGAACATGGAAGTTTTTTCAATTTTTTCTATCTTCTTCAATTTCTTTCTTTAAAGATTCATAATTCTGATCATAGAGATCTTTGACATCTTGGTTAAGTTCCTTCCAAAATATTTGACTTTTTCTGTAGCTATTGTGATTGAGATTGATCCTTGAAGTTCTTTTTCAGTTGTGGCATTGTGTGTGTATCAAACGCTGCTGATTTTTGTGTATTGATTTTATATCCTGCTACTTTACCAAATTCTTCTCTGAATTCCAATAGTCTCTTAGTAGAGTCTTTGGATCCCCTAAATAATCATGTCATCTCCAATAGGGATAGTTTGACTTCTTCCTTCCCAATTTGTATCCCTTTGATTTCTTTTTCTTGTCTAATGGCTTGGGCTAAAACTTCTAGTGCTATATTGAATAGCAATGGTGAGAGTGGGCATCCCTGCCTGGTACTGGATCTCAGTGGGAATGCTTCCAAATTTTCCCCATTCAATAGGATGCTGACTGTGGGTTTTTCATAAATTGCCTTGATTGTGTTGAAGAATGTTCCTTCTATACCCAATTTGCTTAGAGTTTTCATCATGAAAGGGTGTCGTATTTTATCAAATGCTTTCTCTGTATCTATTGAAATGATCATATGGTTTTTATTCAGCAGTTTGTTAATGTGGTGTATCACATTGATTTGTGAACATTGAATCATCCCTGCACACCAGGGGTAAATCCCACTTGGACTGGGTTAATGATCTTTCTGATGTGTTGTTTGATGCTATTGGCTAGAATTTTGTTGGATTTTTGCATCTATGTTCATCAGGGAAATTGGTCTGTAGTTCTCTTTCTCTGTTGCATCTTTTTCAGGCTTAGAAATTAAGGTGATGCTGGCTTTGTAGAAAGAATTTGGGAGGATTCTCTCTCATTCAATTATTTTTGAATAGCTTGAGAAGAATCAGAGTTAGTTCTTTAAACGTCTGGTAGAATTCAGCAGTGAATCCATCCAGTCCTGAGCTTTTCTTTGTTGGGAAGGTGTTTGTTACTGATTCTTTTCTGTCTTGGTTTGGGTCTGTTTAGGTTTCTATGTGTTTATGGTTCATTTTAGGTAGGTTGTATGTGTTCAGGAATCTAATCATTTCTCCTAGATTTCCTAGTTTTTGGCATACAACTCTTTGTATTAATTTCTGATGACTTTTAATTTTTGTGGTATGTGTTGTTACATTTCCTTTTACAGCTCTAATTTTATTGATTTTGGTCTTCTCTCTCTTTTTGGTTAGTTGTGCCAATGGTGTGTCAATTTTGTTTATTTTTTCAAAAAACAAGCTCTTTATTTTGCTGATCTTTTGCTGTGTTTTTGGGTTCAGTTTTGTTTATTTCTCCTTTAATTTTAATTATTTCTTTTCTTCTACTAGTTTTGGGTTTGATTTGCTGTTGTTTTTCTATGTCCTTGAGTGCATTGATAGATAATTTTTTTGGTACCTTTCCAATTTCTTGATGTAGGCACCTATTGCTCTAAACTTTCCTCTTAACACTGCTTTTGCTATATCCCATAAGATTTGATAAGTTGTGTTGTTATCTTCATTTGTTTCCAGAAAGTTTTTGATTTCTCTTTTGATTTCTTCTGTGACTCACTGTTCATTCAGGAGCATGTTATTCAGTCTCCATGTGTTTATATATGTTCTAGAGATTTCTGAGTTGCTTATTTCCAGCTTCATTTCATTATGGTCTGACAATATTCATGGTATGATTTCAATTTTTTTGAATTTGCTGACTTGCTTTATGATCTAGTATGTGGTCAATCCTAGAGAAAGTTTCATGCACTGCTGAGAAGAATGTGTATTCTACAACTGTAGGATGAAAAATTCTGTATATATCTGTTAGGTCTATTGAATCTATAGGGTCATATATATCCACTGTTTCCTTGTTGATTTTATGTCTGGTTGATCTGTCCATTGCTGAAAGTGGAGTATTGAAATCCCCCAATACTATTGTATTGGAGTGTAAGTCTCCCTTTGAATCCCTTGACCTTTCTTTTAAATAGTCATGTGCCCTGTGATTAGATTTATTTATGTTTATAATAGTTACATCTCCTGTTGAATTGATCCCTTAATCTTTATATTCTTTTCCCTTTAACAGTTTTTGTGTTAAAGTCTATTTTGTCTGATATTAAGATGGCTATGTCAGCCATCTCTTTTTTGGTTTCTGTTGGCATGGAATATCTTTTTCCAACCTTTCACTTTCAGTCTGCATACATCTTTGTTGATAAGATGTGTTTCTTGCAAGCAGCAAATAGATGGGTTTTGTTTTTTAATCCATTCAGTCAGTCTGTGCCTTTTTCAATGGGGAGTTGAGGCCATTTACATTCAATATGTCTATTGATAAGTAATGGCTTTGCCTTGCAATTTTCCCCAATATATTCATAATTTATGCTTTGAACTTCCTTTGATCTTTTATTGGAGATTTTCTTCCTTTATCTTCTTTTGTACTGATGACCATGTTTCTGTTTTTCTGCTTGTAACACATCCTTAAGCATTTTTTGCAGGGCTGGACGAGTGGTGACAAATTCTTTCAATTTCTGTTTGCTATGAAAGGTCTTTATTTCACCTTCATTCACAAGTGAGAGCTTTGCATGATATAAAATTCTGGGATGGCAGTTTTTTAAAAAATATTTATTTATTTATTTGAAAGTCAGAATTACACAGAGAGAGGAGAGGCAGAAAGAGAGAGAGAGAGAGAGAGAGAGAGAGAGAGAGAGAGAGAGAGAGGTCTTCCATCCGATGGTTACTCCCCAGATGCCACAATGGCCAGAGTTGCACCGATCTGAAGCCAGGAGTTAGGAGCTTCTTTCAGGTCTCCCACTTGGGTGCAGGGGCCCAAGGACTTGGACCATCTTCTACTGCTTTCCCAGGCCACAGCAGAAAGCTGGATTGTTAGAGGAGCAGCTGTGACTAGAACTGGCACCCGTATGGGATGCTGGCACTTCAGGCCAGGGTGTTAACCCACTGAGCTACAGCGCCAGCCCTGGGATGGCAGTTTTTTCTCTTAGTACTTGGGCTGTATCTTGTCATTCTCTCCTAGCCTTCAGGGTTTCTTATGAGAAGTCTGCTATGAGTCTAGTTGGAGATCCTCTGAAAGTAATCTGGCATTTATCTCTTGCACATTTTAGAATCTTTTCTTTATGTTTCACTGCGGTTAGTTTATTACAGTGTGTCATGGTGAGGATCTTTTCTAGTAATGTCTATTGTGAGTTCTGTGTGCTTCCTGTACTTGGACGTCCCTTTCTTTTTCCAAAGCTGGGAAGTTTTCTCCTAGTAATTCACTAAAAAGCCCTCTCATCCTTTCTCTCTCTTCATGCCTTCAGGAACTCCTAGAACTCAAATGTTTTTTTTTATAGTATTCTGTAGACTCCCAACAGTGTTTTACAGATTTCTAATTTCCTCTTCCTATCTTTGGTTTGACTGTATACTTTCCTGTGCTTTGTCTTCTAAGTCCCATATTCTCTCTTTTGTCACTGATTCTGTTTTTAAGGCTCTACACTGCATTTTTTATTTGTTCTATTGAAATCTTCATTTCATTTTGATTTCTCTTTAATATCTCAATTTCATGTTCTATTGAATTCTTCATTTCATTTTTGATTCCTCCTTAAGATCTCAATTTCATATGAGAGATTTTCTTTCATGTCCTATATGGATTTCAGTAGTTCATGCGTTTGCTTTTGATTACTTCTATGTAATCTTATAATCAATTTTTTGAATTCCATTTCTTGCGTTTCTTCTGTTTCATTGTCTTCATAATCTAGTATTGAAGTGTCATGTTCTTTTGGGAGCATCATGTTGTCTTATTCTTGTTTCTTGGATTGTTGAGTTTTTCAGGATTTGTGGAGATACACAGTGGTTTCTTCTTTTTTATTTCTGCTATGGTGGCTTTTATCATTGTACTATGATTCTGTAGATAAGTGGATTGTCTGCTTTCAGTGAGTCTCCAGAGGTTTGTAGTGGGCCAAAGAGCTCTGTTTAGTTCTCCAGGGTTAAGGGCATGCCTAAGGTGACACATCCAGGTTTTGCATGGCAAATCTACTCTCTCTCTCTCTTTTTAATCAGAAGGTAAGTAGTTTCTGCTTAGCTGAGCTCTTCTCCTTGATGGAGACCAGTGCCTGATTGCTAGCCCCAGTGGGTATACTATTTGTGTGCTCTTTCCCAAGAACCACACAAAGGATCCTTGCAGTCCTCAGTGTAAGTTCAGATTCCCCAGCAATGTCTCTCCCAGGTAACTAGGATTCCCCAATCTTGTGGCATCTGCCACTAAGACTTCTCAGTCCCAGCCACACCATGAGTTCTCCCATACACCCAGTTTTTTTCAAAGTCCTGGTTCAGAAGCTTCACACAGTCACAAGCTCCTAGGCCCCTTTTATTTCTCCCCACCAGCCAGGAGTCTCTGCTCAGCTGATTGTGGGGCTCAGACACGAGCTGGCACAGCTGTTACATATGTCCAAAATGGCGCCCACTCTAACTGCTTGTTACAGTACACCTTTGTAAAGTGATTGGAGAGAGAGAAACATATCTGACCTGTCCTTTTTTTTTTCTCCTCTAGTTTGGCTGGTTTACTTACTCCAATGGGACTTCAAGCCTTATTCCCTTTAGGCTCTTCCTGCTTTTTTTACCAGTTCCTTGGGCTACCGCAGTCTTGTTTCACCTCACTTTCCAGATCTGGTGTGTAGGTTCTTGGCTGCTGGAGTCCCAAGCTGTGGGTGCCCATACTCTCCACGTAAGTCCACCATGTTTCTCTAATTTTGCTAGAGTTCCCTATGCCATTTTTTCCCCTGACTCTTCCCGGAAATTACACTATATCCACTTTTTAAAAAAAATATTTATTTTATTTACTTGAAAGAGTTACAGAGAGAAGTAGAGACAGAGAGATAGGTCTTCCATCCACTAGTTCACTCACGCCCCAGATGGATGCAACAGCCAGAGCTGTGCCAATCCAAAGCCAGGATCCAGGAGCTTCTTCTGGATCTCCCACATGGGTTCAGGAGCCCAAAGACTTGGGCCATCTTCTACTGCTTTCCCAGGCCATAGCAGAGAGCTGGATCAGAATAGGAGCAGCTGAGTCTGGACTAGAACCGGTGCCCATATGGGATGCCGGTGCTTCAGGCCAGGGTTTTAACCCACTGAACCACAGCAATGGCCCCTATCTCCACTTTTTTAAAACTGTCTTTTCCTGGGGTAGAGCAGTAAGTTCCTCCCTACACCGCCATCTTCCAGGACCTCTCCTATTTAGATTTAAATATTTTCATGGTTCAATTTTGGTAAATTGCATGTATCCAGAAACCTATCCATTTCTTGTAGATTTTCCAATTTGTTTGCATATAGTTGTTTATAGTAATTCCTGATGGTTGTTTTTATCCATTTTAACACCTCCTTTTTATCTCTGGTTTTATTAATTTGGGTCTTCTCCTCCTGCCTGCCCCGTTTTGTTGTGCTGAGTCAGTGGTTTATCAATTTTTTTAGGTATTCAAAACACACACACACACACACACACAGAGCTCTTCATTTCACTGAGTTTTTTTAGCTTTTTAAATTTCAATTTTGTTTGTTTCTTTTCTAACTTTTATTATTTATTTCTTCCTACTAATTTTGGTTGCTTTTTTCTTGATTTTCTAGCTCCTTGAAATGCAGTGTTAGATCATTTATTTGGTGTCTTTCCAATTTCTTGATGTAGGCACTAATTGCTATAAACTTTCCTTGCATTTGCTGTATCCCCCTAGGTTTTGTTATGTTATGTTGTCATCTTCATTTGTTTCTAGGAAATTTTGATTTCCCTTTTGATTTCTTCTATGACCAAATGTTCATTCAGGAGAACATTGTTCAGTCTCCATATGTTCACTTATTTCTTAGAGTTTCTTAAGTTGTTAATTTCCAGTTTCATTCCACTGTGGTCAGAAAAGATGCTTGGTACAATTTCAATCGTTTTGAATTGCTGAGACTTGTTTATGGCCTGACATATGGTCTCTCCTAGAGGAAGTGCCGTGTACTGATGAAAAGAATGTGTATCTGCAGCTGTGGGATGAGATGTTCTGTAGATATCAATTAGATTCATTTTGTCAACAGTGTATATTATGTCTGTCATTTCTTTATTTTTTTTATATAGTTATTTTTTTGACAGGCAGAGTGGACAATGAGAGAGAGAGAGAGAGACAGAGAGAAAGGTCTTCCTTTTCCATTGGTTCACCTCCCAATGGCTGCTGCAGCCATCCTCCACTGCACTCCCGGGCCACAGCAGAGAGCTAGACTGGAAGAAGAGCAACCGTGGATTTTATCTAGTTTGTATGTCCACTGATGAAAGTGCGGTATTGAAGTCCCCAACCATTATTGTATTGAAATCAAGTCTCCCTTTGGAGCAATTAACATTTGTTTAAAATCACCAAATGTTCTAACATTGGGTGCATATATATTTAGTATTGTCACACCTTCCTGTTGCATTGATACCCTAAACATTATACGGTACTCATCTTTGTCTCTCTTAACAGTTTTGGGCTTAAAGTCTATTTTGTCGATATTAGGATGGCTACTCTTGCATGTTTCTCAATTCTGTTTGTCTGGAATATCTTTTTCCATTCTTTCACATCAGTCTGTGTTTATTTCTTGGTGAGATGTGTTTCTTGTAGACAGCATATAGATGGGTCTTATTTTCTAATTCATTCAGTCAGTCTGTATCTTTTGATTGGAGAATTTAGGCCATTTACATTCAAGATTATTATTGATAAGTAATTAAATGATCATGCCATTTTTTCTGTAAATATTTACTAGGAGGTTTTTTGCCTTCTTATTTTTAATGATGCTTATTTTCTTTCTGTTTCTGTGAATAGCACATCTTTAAGTATTGTTTGTAAAGTTGGCCATGTGATGACAAGTTATTTCAATTTCTGTTTGTTTTGGAAGGTCTTTAGTTCACTTTAATTTATAAATTGGGTCTAAAACATTTTAAAATTCCACTATTTTCCACTATCTACCAATTGCTTTGGATAAAAAGTAGAACCACAGATCACAAAGCAGGAAATTGAAGTATTAGTAATATTTTTAGTTTCTAGAATTTTAATGTTTAGACCTTTATGTCTATTTTAATATTCTATTTTTCTAAGAGGTAAAAGTAGTTTCAATGAATTCAGGATATCTTCTTCCCTCTCCTATTCTCTGAGTCTGTGTTTAAATTCCAGCAGATGTCTGAAATTTTCAGTGTATTAGGTTCAACTGGCTATGCCACAAGCTTGCTTGGTTCATTGCTGTGTATCAATACTGGCATTTGCTGGTAAGTTCTAATTCCTGCATGAACTTTGGCCTTCAGTTCCTGTGGCTATCAGGATACTTTCCTGTTTCCAACTGAGGTCATCTTGTAACTCATTTCTCATTCCTGTGCAACTTGGAATCATAAGTATCAGCTCTGGCACTCTTCAGCTGTCCCAAATTCTGTGATATCCAGGATAACACTCTGCATAGGTCTCAGTCCCACCTGCAAGATGTCTGAGTATCCTGCAAGAATTTTTCTATGCCCACACTGTGTTGGTTAGGAAAAACTAATGTATGACCTTTTGGGGATTTTAGGTAGTCCAATAAGATGATGAATGATCCATTTAATCAGGTATCCACATAAGGTAGGCTGAATAGTGTAAACTTATTTTTTTCCCTCATGTAGACATATCACAAGGGGACTCTGTCCTGGTGTGAAGGCTTAGGGAGAATAGGTCACTTCTGCTACCTATTGCTGTGCCTGTGGCTTCCATCTGGTTGTCCAGTTTGTGCCATTCTTGTCTATTTCAGTTTCAAGGAAGAGGAGAAAACAGCTCTACTGAGTCATCTGGTCAAACTCAGCTACATGGAACACCAAGAAATAGGTCCTTTGCCTAGAAGGCCATGTGGCAATTGAAAGTTGCAGGTTTGATTACTAAAGAAAAAATAAAATGGAATATAAAGTGTGTTAAGGACAATAAGGAGAACCTGCTGGTGATGCTGCACCAGGGATGGAGTCCTGTTTGGCTTTTCTGGTGTTCCACTAATTCCTTTGGACTAAGTCAGGTTAGAGGCTTCTTCTTGAACCTCATTCACATCTGTGTAATCCCTCTGCCCCCCAGCCAATTTCTGTTTTTCAGAAGTCTGTGGTTTTGTTATTGTGGTAGGCTAGGAAGAGGAATGGCAGTCAAAGGCTTTCTCTCATAAGGCATGATGTTTTTGCCAATACATAATTACGCTTTCCTGTAAGTCAAAAGCCAGAAATTGATCATTTTGTTTTCTTCAGAGTCATCCTTTTTTTTTTTTTGAGCTCTTCAACACAAAATTCTTAAGTCAAGGTTTAAATGGGGCAGGGTTATGAAGTAGCAATAATTACTAAGAACCAAACACGCATTGCTCAAAACATCAAAATATTAACAGACAACCTCAATTTTAGCCTCAAATAACCTGGATTCTAAATTTTGGTCCTATTGCTCTTTTTTTAAAGATTTATTTTATTTATTTTAAAGACAGAGTTACAGAGAGAAGTAGAGACAGAGATAGAGGTCTTCCATCTCCTGGTTCACTCCCCAGATGGCCTCAATGGCTGGAGTGGTGCCAATCCAAAGCCAGGAGCCAGGAGCTTCTTCCAAGTCTTCTACGTGGGTTCAGGGGCCCAAGTTGGGCCATCTTCTACTGCTTTCCCAGACCATAGTAGAGAGATGGATCAGAAGAGGAGCAGCCAGGACTAGAACAGGCAGCAATATGGGATGCCGGTGCTTCAGGCCAGGGATTTTTTTTTTTTTTTTGACAGGCAGAGTGGATAGTGAGAGAGAGAGACAGAGAGAAAGGTCTTCCTTTTTGCCGTTGGTTCACCCTCCAATGGCCGCTGCAGCCGGTGCATCTCACTGATCCAAAGCCAGGAGCCACGCGCTTCTCCTGGTCTCCCATGTGAGTGCAGGGCCCAAGGACTTGGGCCATCCTCCCCTGCCTTCCCGGGCCATAGCAGAGAGCTAGCCTGGAAGAGGGGCAACCGGGATAGAATTCGGCGCCCCAACCGGGACTAGAACCCGGTGTGCCGGCGCTGCAAGGTGGAGGATTAGCCTGTTAAGCCATGGCGACGCAGGCCAGGGATTTAACCCACTGTGTCATAGCACCGGCCCCTGTCCTATCACTCTTAATTAACTTTGGCAGATCTCTTTTCTCCCACATTTGTTTATATATACAGAGATCATGGGCTCTATTAAAAAATGCCTAAGCATGCTTTGTGAGGGCATTATAAATGAGTACCAGAAAAGAAATTTCTTACAAAGAAATTAGCAGAATCATATTTTCCTCTCATGACTGAAATGCAATGCTGAAATCTGGATTAAAATATGAACTTTCATGATAGGAATATAAATTTTTTTGTGACAAACTGTTTTGGCATATATCTTATCAAAGTGGTTATATATATAGCTTAGAGGCTAACATTTTGGTGTAGTTGGTTAAGCTGTCTTTTGCAATGCCGACACCCAGTATTGCAGTGCTGGTTTGAGGGAGAGCTGGTTTGAGTCCCAGCTCCTCAGCTTTTGATCCAGCTTCCCATTAATGTGCCTGGGAATGCTGCGGTTGATGGCTCAATTATTTGGCACCCTGCCATCTGTTTGTGAGACCAGAAGGGATTATTTGGCTCCTGGCTTCAGCTTGGCCTAGTTCTGGACAATGCAGCCATTTGAGGAGTCAACAGTGGATGATAGATATCTCTGTCTCTCCCCTCCTCTCTGTCACTCTTTCAAGTAAATATTTAAAAATCTTAAAATGTAAGAAAAAGGCCTCATCATTCCACTGGGCCTTGTCGGGATATATTCCTGATTCAGAGAATAATCAAAACCATACTTTATTTTTATTGTGAAAGGAATTTCAAATGTTTCTGATATATTATCCAAATGGATAAAACTATTTAAATAATTATTTTTCTTTGATGTCCTCAAATTAAACCCTTTTCCCTAAATGGCAGTTGGTTTTTAATAAAAAATGATTATAAGGGCTAATCTCACAGACAACAGGCTTTTGACTCAAGGGTAATTTAATAAAGGTATTTCTTTATTTTCCAACTATGCAGTGAAATGTGCCTTGGATGTTAGTCCTATCTTTTTATTTAAGAATTGCTGTCAAGGGACAACTCATAAAAATAGAATCTCATTAGGATTAATCTTAATAATTCACACAGTAATGCCCATTTCTGTCTCTTATTCTCCATGTCACAAAAATGGCTTCCTGATTCTGATTTTCATAATGAAGCTTCAACCCTATCATCTCCCAATTAGATTATTCTGCATGCAGGGTGGGATTTAATTATTCAGAATGAGAACGGTATCACTGGAAGGAACGTTAGCGATCACAAAGTCCAGCCCTTTGGTTTTATAGATAAGGAAACAGAATTTATGTGGCTAGTTCAAGGTTACACAGTTATGCTATATGTATTTCAAATTCAATTACAATGAAAATAAGAAGGCATGTGTCAATCAGTATAAATTTGCAAAGCTCAGATTTAAAATAATGTCACAAATATGATGAAGCAGGGTTTTTCTTGAGTGTTATAATCTAAAGACATTAGGTAGGGTAAAATTAACATAAAGTCAAACACCATTGCCTTGCCCCTGATTTCTCATCATTATAATCAAGGGTATCCCTTGATATCCCTTGGTATCCCATCTTGAAGAATCTCTGGCTCAGTAGCATGCATGCAAGATTTGTGATGGCCATATTTGCTATGACCGTTGGAAACTGATATTAAATTTATCAAGGAGTCCAACTCAGGCAGTTTTGCTCCAGCACAGGATGGAGCCCCAACTGAAGATGGTACAGCTAGCTTGTGTTGAGCACCCATATTGTCTGAATAATGCCCACAGTGAGTCATAAAGATGCATGCTCAGCATGGTGTGATAATCACATCATGAGTTCCCACGGAGACTGAAACACACTTAGGGAAGGGCACTTTCACTTTCTGTCTCACACTTCTGCACTTTAAGACTTGTGTTTGTTGGGTAAAATTGTCTACATCATTTAAATTATTTTTTTCTTCTGCTTCCACAGGAGAAGTAAAACTAAGTTAGATGGAGCAATTCATTGTATATCTGTGTAGTCTTAGTATTTTTGGTCCTGTTCTACTCAATTTAATAAACATTTATTAGAGTTCATGCAGGCCAAGCAATCTTTCCATAAAAATCTTGGGACTAGTCAGAAGAGAACCAGGGAAAGGATTGTGTCAGATGCTGGCCCTCATCTGCCTTCCTTTCCTACCTACCACTTCTGTCCTTTCAACAAGAGAGTGAAACTTAGTTTGAACAATGTCGATGTGATTGGTAAGGTACAAAAATAGAGCTCCTTTTGTTGAAGGTGAAGCCGAGAATCAAAGTGACCAAGAGTCTGCTCTGCGTGTTTTATCCTTGATTATATTCAGTCATGTGCATTTTCCCCTATTGCGTTAAGCATCCCTATACTCCTTGTTTTCTAATAGGACACTTTGGATGAGTTATATCTGAAAAAACCTTATAGTCAGAAAGCCATACATTACCGCACTTTTTAAAAAAGATTTATTTATTTATTTATTTGAAATTCAGAGTTACATGGAGATAAGGAGAGGTAGAGGGAGTGAGAGAGAGAGAGAGAGAGAGGTCTTCTATCCACTGGTTCACTCCCCAGTTGGTCGCAATGCCTGGAGCTGTGCCAATCTGAAGCCAGGAGCCTCTTCCAGGTCTCCCATGCAGGTGCAGGGGCCCAAGTACTTGGGCCACCTTCTACTGCTTTACAGGCCATAGCAGAGAGCTGGATCCATTACCACACTTTTAACAGGTTCATAGCATTAGGAGCTTGGGTATTGTTGTTAAGGGATGAGTGGAGGTCACACAAAGTCCAGAGGAGTAGGGAGGTCTTCTGTGGTAGGGATGACCAATGAACTTTGAGAATTTGATGCTAAACGATCAGACTCAATGAAATGGTTCTGGCCATTACCTAATCGTTGGAACGGACAACAAGGACCTTAAAAAGAATTCACAGTCAAAGTAGTAGAAAATGTGAATTAGTGGACTTAACATGCACCCCAAATCATCCAATACGAAGAGAAGTGTTGATGCTGGATCAGAGAGATTGTTTATTAACCCTGTCCTCCTATAAAAAGTGCTGTGTCGCTGATCAGGGAGAATATATGATATTTGTCCCTTTGGGACTGGCTTATTTCACGCAGCATAATGTTTTCCAGATTCCTCCATCTTGTTGCAAATGACCGGGTTTCATTGTTTTTGACAGCTGTATAGTATTCTATGGAGTACATGTCCCATAATTTCTTTATCCAGTCTACTGTTGATGGGCATTTGGGTTGATTCCAGGTCTTAGCTATTGTGAATTGAGCTGCAATAAACATTAATGTGCAAACTGCTTTTTTGTTTGCCAATTTAATTTCCTTTGGGTAATTTCCAAGAAGTGATATGGCTGGGTTGTATGGTAGGGTTATATTCAGGTTTCTGAGAAATCTCCAGAAGGACTTCCATAGTGGCTTAACCAGTTTGCATTCCCACCAACAGTGGGTTAGTGTCCCTTTTTCCCCACATCCTCTCCAGCATCTATTGTTGGTAGATTTCTGAATGTGAGCCATTCTAACCGGGGTGAGGTGAAACCTCATTGTGGTTTTGATTTGTAATTAACACACAATTATTCTTAGATGTTTAAATATCAACTGAAAAGTGATCCCTGTTAACTATAAGAGTGGGAATAAGAGAGGGAGGAGATGTACAATTTGGGACATGCTCAATCGGACTTGCCCCAAATGGTGGAGTTAGAAACGTGCCAGGGGATTCCAGTACAATCCCATCAAGGTGGCATGGACCAATGCCATCTCACTAGTCCAAGTGATTGTCTTCAGTTCACAGTTGATCACACTGATAGGTCTAAGAGTCAAAGGGATCACACAAACAAGACTAGTGTCTGCTAATACTAACTGATAGAACCAAAAAGGGAGAGAACAATCCATCATGGGAAGCGGGATACACAGCAGACTCATAGAATGGCATATGTCCTATATATAGAATGGCAGATGTCCTAAATAGCACTCTGGCCTCAGAATCAGCCCTTAAGGCATTCGGATATAGCTGAAGAGCCCATGAGAGTATTTTAGGCATGGAAAGCCAAGACACTCTGGAAAAAAACAACAAAAAAAGAAGACCTAAATGAAAGATCTCTGCGAGTGAGATCCCAGTGGAAAGAATGGGGCCATCAAAGAAGGAGGTACCTTTCTCTGGAGGAGAGAACTTCCACTTTGACTATGACCCTGTCGGAATAAGATCAAAGTCAGCCTTGGCAACTCATGACTAGAGCCTAGGGAGATTACTGACACCATAAACAAGAGTGTCAAATTGTTAAGTCAACAACAGGAGACACTGTGTACTTACGTCTCATGTGGGATCTGTCCTTAATGTGCTGTCCAATGTGAAGTAATGCTATAACTAGTACTGAAACAATATTTTTACACTTTGTGTTTCTGTGTGGGTGCAAACTGATGAAATCTTTACTTAATATATACTGAATCGATCTTCGGTATATAACGATAATTGAAAATGAAAAAAAAAACTTGGTTTTAAATTGGACATTGCATAGAAAATTAATCACTTTTTAAAAAATATCATGTAGGGTCTCTGTCCTTAATGTGCTGTACATTGTGATTTAATGCTATAACTAGTACTCCAACAGTATTTTTCACTTTGTGTTGCTATGTGGGTGCAAACTGTTGAAATCTTTACGTAATATATAATAAACTGATCTTCTGTATATAAAGAGAATTGAAAATGAATCTTGAAGGGGAGAGGGAGCGGGAGAGGGGAGGGTTGCAGGTGGGAGGGAAATTACGGGGGGGGGGGGAGCCATTGTAATCCATAAGCTGTGCTTTGGAAATTTATATTCATTAAATAAAAGTTAAAAAAAAGATGGAAAACAAGCAGACTAATGCTTTTGTGGGAATTACAATAAAATAAATGTCTATACTTTCAAGCACCCAAAAATTGCTGTGTGAATTATTCTAAAAAGTAACCTCGAGAGTTACAAAATGGTCAGGTCTTATGGTGCAGTGGGTTAAGCAAATGTTTGGGATGTCAGGATCCCATTTCAGAGTGCCTGGAATCAAGTTCTGCTTGTGCCTGCACTTCTGAACAGACTGCCTGCTGATGTGCTGGGAGGTGGCAGATGATGATCCGAATACTTGAGTTCTTGCTACTTGATGTGGGAGACAAGGATGGAGTTCCTGGCTCCTGGATCCTATTTCTTGTTGTGTGGCATGTGTGAAATGAACCAGTGGATAAACTCTCTTTCTCCCTCCCTCTCTCCCTCCCTCCCTCCCTCCCTCCCTCCAACTCTCTCCCTCTTCCATCCCACTTTCAATTAAAAAAAATGAATCTCAGAAGAAGACTTTCAAATTCTGGCAATGAGCATCCTTTACGGAGCATCATTTCTCTACTGGTGACGTCAAGAGGTAGAGTAGCAGTAGCAGGAGCAAGAACAACCAGGCTCTGGGTCTACCAGCATTGCCTTCAGTTGTGAGTCTCTCAGCTTTAAGGGACTGTTGTCTTAATATTTGATCTACTGTCATCAGGACATGCTGGAAGTGACCTTTGGATGAGACCACACTACTCTTTTTTGACAGGCAGAGTTAGACAGTGAGAGAGAGACAGAGAGAAAGGTCTTTTCCATTGGTTCACCCCCAAATGGCCGCTACGGCCAGCACACTGTGCCGATCCGAAGCCAGGAGCCAGGTGCTTCCTCCTGGTTTCCCATGCGGGTGCAGGGCCCAAGCACTTGGACCATCCTCCACTGCCTTCCAAGGCCACAGCAAAGAGCTGGACTGGAAGAGGAGCAACCGGGACAGAACCGGTGCCCCAACTGGGACTTGAACCCGGAATACCGGTGCCACAGGCGGAGGATTAGCTTAGTGAGCTGTAGCGACAGCGCTACTCTTATATTCTTGACACGACCCCTGAGAAAGATTATCACAAGAAAACACCGGATTCCTGCATATCTGGAAACGTGGTCCATGGCAATATGGGGTAGCCCCAGCTATTTGAATGGGATGTGCTGGTTAATTTTATTTTATCATTATTTTTAAAAATTTTATTTTTCTTTATATATTTGGAAGGAAAGAAAGAGAGATAGTGAGAGAGAGAGATCTCATTCATTGGTTCATTCCAAAGGTGCCTGCAACAACCAGGGCTTAATCAGGCCAAATCCCGGAACCAGAACTAAATTCGGGTCTCACATGCGGATGGCAGTGACCCAAGCACTTGAACTATCACCTGTTGCCTCCCAGTGTGCATTAATAGGAAGCTGGAATCAGCAGCTGTGCTGAGACTGTAACCCACTCTAATATATAATGTGGGCATCCTAACTAGTGCCTTAACCACTGCATCGAGCCCTCAACCCTTTTTTTATTGTTGAGAAGATATTTATAGTGCCTGTCCCTTACCTTAGATGGGAAGCTATGTGAAGGCAGGAGTTGGGTCCATTTTCTTTCTCAGCATCCATCCTGCTCTAGATAGATGCACACAGGCATTCAATAATTTTGAAGAGTTTAGTACATGACAGAATGGTTGTATGTTTGATCTCTCAACTAGATTGCAAACTCTGAAGTTCAGATTGCTTAGTATACCTCCCCACCCCACCCCCTCCCTGCTTTTTTCTCCGTAATATCTTTAGGTCAGTAAAGATTTCACTTTTTCATTTCATCTTTTTTTTTTTTCCCCTGAATAGACCTTCAAATATTTCTAGTCTTATCTCTTGCTTTCTCATCCTCTGGGTGGCTCTCAGAAGACATCTTCTAGTTCTATGAGCAACCTAATGAGCCAGTCTACTTCTCACTCAGTCCTCCCAGTTCAAGTAGTGGATTCATATTATATCTTTTGTCTGAAAAGAGAAAACAGTCTCACAAACCAATGTTCAGATGCTACATTTTTGTATTGTTAAAGCATCCTATTACAGCTTCAGCTTCACAATTCTTTAGCAACAACATAAAGATCTGAAAAGGGGTGATAATTTTACAGCAAAAGGAATAGTTCATCTCTCTAGAGAATAAAACTGTCATTGATCTTCATGACAAATTGAATCTCAGGGTTTGAAAATATAGACCTTGTTTTTCTTCTTTTATTTTCTTTTCATTATAAGGATGACCTTGTCTCTGTTGTAAATCAAAAGTAAGTAGAGCTTTGACTGGCTTTATAAAGTTACAAGGAACAAAAAAGGGCCTATGGCATTGGTCCACCACCATATGCCACATCTGAGGAGACATCAGAAGTACTTTCTTTAGTTTCTACATGTAGACTTTTGTGTTCCATTCTCCTGGGTAAGGAGAAAGAAAGTAAAATTTCATAGTTGTTAAAAACAAATAGTAACAGCTCAATCAAATGCCATTTTCTTTTATTTTAAAGATCTCAAAAGAGATGACAAAAATACTACATTTACTTTTCACTTGCTAATTTGCATATGCAAAGTGAATGACATTAAAAATGGTATTCTAAATGTTTAACTATATCTGCCATTTTGGGAGTAAAATTTAAAGAATGGATGAGAGAAGATTTGCATTCAGTTCTGCTCCAAGAGGTCTTTATCTAGCGCTGTTATTTCAAAAAGCTTACATGACACGTCCGCCTGTAATTAAAACTACAGATGCAGCAAGAAACAAGGTGCTCTTAAAATGTAGAAGAGGGAGAGCTCAATTTTAATTAGAAAATCACAGAGAACATAATGCAAGTGTTGGCATCCAAGAGCTGTGGGCCATTTGAACATGCATCCATGGGGGAATACCATCAGAGGTGAGGAAATAGCATAAACAAAACATAGAAGTAATAAGGTCCCCAGGCATGTTCACAGGTGATGGGCCGTGCTGCTCTATATTGTGAGGGTATTATTAGGAGATACACCTGGCCAGACAACATCAAGTCATTGTGTGGGAAGAATCGGATGGCAGATTAAGATATTTCATGTCTGCTCTGCAGACAGTGGTGCGTGAGAGCTACAACACGGGGGTCTGAAGTCTTGCAAAATTGAGTTCAAGACCCAGAGCCGCCATTTTGTAGCTATGTGGCTTTAAACAATTTACTAGCTCTCTCTGAGACCTATTGGCAATGTGAGCATGATAGTAATTCTTATCTCATTTGAATGCTGAAGGGGGAAAATGACCGAAGGCCTATAAACTTTAGTGCTGTGCATGACTGAATCCGCATAAGGAAAGAGTTAGCTATTACTGTTGTAGGCCATCACAAGGTTTAAAATTGGAGAATATTGTCATATGCATTGGGGAAGAAGAGACTTGAAGGCAGTGAGAAGTGTGGATTTATTGTATGTTAATATAAATTGTGGACTTCCCATGCTCTAGAACTGTGAAAAATACATTTCTATGGTTTATGAGTTACTTAGTCTTTCATTTTTTGGCAGCATAGACAAAGACAGTTACATTAAACCAATTTTCATGAAGTTTCCATAGCTTTGGCAGCTCATGACAAGAGCCTATACTGATTACTGATGTCATAAATAAGAGTGTCAATTGTTAAATCAACAACAGGAGTCACTGTGCACTTATTCCCCATGTAGGACCTCTGTCCTTACTGTGTTGTACTATGCAAATTAACGGTAAAACTAGTTTTCTTTTTTTGACAGGCAGAGTGGACAGTGAGAGAGAGAGACAGAGAGAAAGGTCTTCCTTTGCTGTTGGTTCACACTCCAATGGCCGCTGCGGCTGGCTCGCTGCAGCCGGCGCACCGCGCTGATCTAATGGCAGGAGCCACGTGCTTCTCCTGGCCTCCCATGGGGTGCAGGGCCCAAGCACTTGGGCCATCCTCCACTGCACTCCCGGGCCACAGCAGAGGGCTGGCCTGGAAGAGGGGCAACTGGGACAGAATCCGGTGCCCCGACCGGGACTAGAACCCGGTGTGCCAGTGCTGCAAGGCGGAGGATTAGCCTAGTGAGCCGCAGCACTGGCCGAAAACTAGTTTTCAAACAGTACTTTATACTTTGTGTGTATGTGTGGGTGCAAACTGATGAAATCTTTACTTAATATAGAATTGATCTTCTGTATATAAAGATAATTAAAAATGAGTCTTAATAAAGAATGAGATGGGAGAGGGAGTAGGAGATGGAATGGTTTGCAGGTGGGAGGGTTGTTATGGGGGGAAGAACCGCTATAATCCAAATGTTGTACTTTCAAAATTTATATTTATTAAATAAAAGTTTTCTATTAAAAAAACAAAAAAAATTAAACTGATTTTTCACTGTGATGAAGAAAATGTAAGCTAAGTTCCAGTGGAGATAGCAAAATCTCTTAGTCATCTAAGTTTTATTAAAAACGGACAGTGAATCAAATACATATTTGTAGTAAACTAATAGGATTTGGCAACTCTGAGACCTCCCATTAACTCAAGTGAGACATAGTCCAAAGCCTAGGAGCCAGATCTCTCGAGTAGGTGATAGCAACTGAACTACTTGAGCCATCACCACTGCTTCCAAGCGTCTGCATTAACAGGAAGTTGAAGTTAAGAGGAAGAGTTAGGAATTTAATTCAGATACCCCAGTGTGGGGCATGGGCATCTTACCTGCTAAGTTAAATTTCTGCTCCTGCTACTTATAACCAGGCTTTTAAAATCAGTGTGTTACAAAAGTGTGTGGGCTGAGGTTGAGTATCAAAATTAGTATGGACAACTGCTTTTTGGGGTTCTACTATTGATCCTAGTTGCATACAATATAATATATTATTGTGGGGCTGGTGCTGTGGCATAGTGGGTAAAGCAGCCACCTGTAGTGCCAGCTTCCCATATGGGTGCTGGTTCAAGTCCCAGCTGCTCCACTTCCAATCCAGCTCTTTGCTATGGCCTGAGAGAGCAGTAGAAGATGGCCCAAGTCCTTGGGCCCCTGCACCCACATGGGAAGATCCGGAAGAAGCTCCTGGCTTTAGATCGGCGCAGCCACGGTTGTCGCAGCCTATTGGGGAGTGAACTAGAGGATGGAAGACTTCTCTCTCTCTTTCTGCCTCTCCTTCTCTCTCTGTGTAACTCTGACTTTAAAATAAATAAATAAAATCTAAAAAAATATATTATTGAAATAACTGGTCTGAAAATCAAACAAATGTTTAATTTTAATTGATGCACATTACTTTAAAAGGATCAGCTAGATACACCCAGGTCAAAGAGAGTTGACTTTTCTACTTGAAAAGGCAGGGGGAAAGATAAGAGAGATAGACTTCAAAAACAGCCTGAAATCAATCACCACCTCAAAACTTCTTGATTCTCCGAAAATCCTTTCTTAGCGTGGTAACCAAAGTAAAAAAAAAGAGTGGTTTTTTTTTTTTTTTTTTTTGTAAAAAGAAATGAAAGTAGTCTAGACACACAATAACACAGTGTTTGCTTAGGAAAAATAATACTTTTGAAACAAATAACTTTACCATAGCTACTATTAATTGAAGGCTAAATCTAATATTTTCTGAAAGCTATGTTTCCTATTTATACTCCCTTATTGTTCATAGTGACAATAATAATAATAATAATAAGTGACACAGAAGGATACCAATGATAAGAGAAGGAAAGCAACTTGGCTAAGGCCTCTAAACAATCAGAAACCAAGTCAGTTGAACGCCAAGATTTATGGTCTTAACCACTACTCTGTACTTCCATCTCCCATAAGTACCTTTAAGTGTTCATGTATCTTTCAGATGCAAATATGTCTACCATTTCATTGAAAATGAGAACAAAGCAACTCTAATTAAGGAAATTGTGTTTAATAGTATGATGTGTATTAAGTGCTCAGGGCACTTTCTGGCTTATGATTATACTCAGTAAATAACAGGAGGTAGTCTGGTGAGGGTCATGAGGATGGTGTTTGTGGTGATAGATCGTGGTAGTGATTGTGGTACTGGTGTAGGTGGTACAGACAGTGTTGGTGGTAATGATGCTGGTGTTCCTGGTGGTTCTGGCGGTGACAGAATTGGTAGTAGTGATTGTGGTACTGATGGTTGTGGTGGTGGTAATAGCAATGACATTGGTGGAAGATACTGGACATTTTTTTATATCAGGCTTTTCCAAATGGTCAAGGTTTTACAAATCACCTGGATATCTTGTTAAAATACATATTGCCATTCAGTTGGTCTGGGATGAAGTCCAAGATACTTCATCTCCAGCCAACTCCCAATCATGCTGATGCTGTTGGGCTAGACTGTACTTGGCTTAGCAAAACTCCAGGCTGAGGACACTGTTGATCATACATGTGAAAAACAGCTTACCAATGTACCATTAGGATAACTTCCCAGATGAAGTAGAGAGAGAGTATACTGACTTGCAGTTATGTTTGTTGGAAAGGCTATCTGCTTTCCTATTCTGTGGTTTGACCATTGAGCTATTTATTAAGTGTAGTTCAGTAAATTTTGTTGATCAAGTGCTCCCTGACCTCCACAGTGGCAGCAAATATGCAAATGTGGGTCCTCCCTTTGAGGAATTTACAATTTACCTAAAATGACAAGGAGCACATGAATAAAACATGGGGATGGCAACACAAGGATGAAAAAAATGAAGTGCGAAAAATGTACAGAATGAGAAATTTGTCTTCTACAGAACGCAAAGAGGAGAGAAGCTACTCCATCAGGTGACCATGATGATTTTGTATGGACCATGTATAGACTACTTTCTCCTATCACAGACACACCACCATACAGACCATGACCTGCATCAAAGAGCCAAAACAAACAGCTCTTCCTATAAGTGATGAATTAGCAGAGCCCCAAAATATGCCAACTTCCAACTCTCTGGGAAAGACCAACAGAGATTTTCCAGTAAAGATGCGAATGAAAATGCAGCTAGAGGGAGCTATCACTCTACATGGTAGTATAATAACCCAGTCTTAGCATCTATCATTAGGTGAGGGAGTGTCGCTAGTGGCCACCAAAATGTGAACTGAGGGGTGGAGATTTATCCCAGTAGTTAAGATGCCTACATCCTATATTAAAGTATGTGTGCATGCTACCAATCTCTGGCTCCTGGCTAGCTTCCTGCTAATGCAAACTATAGGAGATAGCAATGATAGCCCAAGTAATTGGGTCCTGCCACCCATGTGAAGAACTTGATTGAGTACCTGGCTCCTGATGTCAGCCTGATCCAGTCCCCACTGTTATGGGCATTTGAAGTGCAAACCAAGAGATGGGAACACTCATTCTGTCTCTGAAATAAAGTTAGAAAAATGTGTACTGAGTTCTATGGCATTTCAAAGGACTGAATTACAAGCTCATTAAATGGTGAGCTGTTCTTAATAGTTTTGGGGTAGAAAGGTAGTGAAAGAAATTTTAAAAAGTCTTAGAAACGCTTATCATGCAAATACTTAGAGGTTTTTTTTTTTTTTTTTTTTGACAGGCAGAGTGGACAGTGAGAGAGAAAGGTCTTCCTTTGCCGTTGGTTCACCCTCCAATGGCCGCCACGACTGGTGTGCTGTGGCCGGCGCACCGCGCTGATCCGAAGGCAGGAGCCAGGTGCTTCTCCTGGTCTCCCGTGGGGTGCAGGGCCCAAGCACTTGGGCCATCCTCCACTGTACTCCCTGGCCACAGCAGAGGGCTGGCCTGGAAGAGAGGCAACCGGGACAGAATCCGAAGCCCCGACTGGGACTAGAACCCGGTGTGCCAGCGCTGCAAGGTGGAGGATTAGCCTGTTGAGCCACGGTGCCGGCCAAATGCTTAGAGTTTTATGAAAACTACTGCTGAAGACAGTTCTAAAGGCACACCTCAAGTCAGACAATAGGAACAAGATATGGTGAAAATATCCATACCCTATCCACACAACATACATTCTCTTTGCTTCTCAAGTATATCTTGGGCTAACTCAGTGGAATAGAATAGCAGCACTTAGAGATACACACATGTATATTTTTCTATTAGTGGAAATTTATACTCAAATGTTCACAAAGGCCTGAAGGCAAAAATGCTTCATCATTTCCCCAAAATTAATTAAAGCAAGTGAGGAATGCAAGCAATTAGAGCAAAGTGCTGTGTAATATGAAATACTTTCTAATCATTGCATCTAATTAAAAAGAAGAGGAAATCATGACTTTGAAAGGTCCTTAATTATTACAGAAGAAGGAAATTAATTAGCAGAAATTCTCAGCTGGACGTTCAGGAATGGCTTTGTACAAAGGGATGTCTAACTAAGGAGGTGTGGAAAGCCAAATTGAGCAACAGGATTTCAAAGAATAGAGGCTGTTGTGAACCCTGGGTAACATAGGCTTGTTTGCTGGTGAGTAGAATGTTTAATCCTCATAGTAGGACTACAGAAGGAGGCACACTATATCTGTGATGTGGCTATGGGTAGGCTATGAGATCTTCCAATGAATTAGCCATCCTTGTTTTTATCTTGAGTATGATAACTGGGTTGGTTTACAAAGAATTAGTATGTGAATCAATCAATGTTCAATGATCCAAAGGCACTTTAAGTTCGCCCAGTAACCTCAGGCTATTTTATTATAATTGTGAATTAATCTTCTAGGGATGGACTGAAATCTATTGGTCTGGCTAATAACATGATGGTTATCAGATTTGCCTATATTAATTCAGCTTTGTCAATCTCACATTCTTTGTTTTAGGAGATATTCATTTTTTTCTTTAGAAATATTTCATTTTTCAATTTTGCAAGTAACACATGCTCATTGAAAATACTGCGTGTAAAGCAGATTAAATATTAAAAAAGGAACAGAAAAATTAGGTCATTTTCTTTTAATGCAACCCAATATCAATGCAAGGGTATTTCCAAAAGTTCATGGAAAAGTAGATTTTGAAAGATAAGTTTAGGGGTGGTTGCAGACAGAGGGTAAAATGCCACCTGGAATGCCTACATCCAAATTGTGCTTGGGTTTGAGTTCTGCATTCATTTCCTATCCAACTTCCTGCTAATGCAGACACTGTGAGGTACCAGGTGATGGCTCAAAAACTTGAGTCCCTGCCACCTATGGGGGGAGGGGGAGAATGGATTGAGTTCTGGGCTCCTCTTGCAACCCAGTTCAGTCTCAGCTGCTGTGGGCATCTGGGAGTGAACATGAATGGGAGATCTCTCTCTGTTTGTCTCTCTCTGTTTCTCTGCCTTTCAAATAAAAAATTAAATATAAATAAAAATATAAAAGATAAATTTATTGTGGTGCACCAAGTTTTGAAATCAACACATACAAAGGATCTTCAGTTTATTAAAAACGCATATTACAAAAACTCCATGCATGAATTTCAAGTTCTTTTCAGAATAAAATAACTTATTTAGTTATATGTTTCCATGACTTTAAAATTTTTTAAAAAATTCATTTACTTTCAAATTATTTGAAAGGTAGAGATACAAGAAAGATAGAATCCACTGGTTCATTCCCTAAATGTCAGCAACAACCCAAGTTTGACCAGGCTGATGCCAGGAGCTAAGAACTCCTGCGTGGGTAGCAAGGCCCTACTACTTGAGCCATCACCTGCTGCTACCCATGGTGCACATTAGCAGGGAGCTGATACTGGGTGCTTGGCCAGGACTCAACCTCTGGCACTCTATTGTGGAATTTAGATGCCCCAACTGGTGTCTTGACATTGTGCCAAACATCTACTTATCTGTGAAATTTATAAAGCACCTTCAAACTATGAGATTCAGAGCATCATTTTGTTCTCTGTGCATGGTGCAATGTGTTAATCCACTTTGATATTACTGATTTGTATCATGCCTGTTAAATATTATCCTTAATATATATGGTTATTTGCTATCATTTGAAAAAAGTCAAAGTGGAGAAATGATTTGTATAGCAAGTGATAATCTGTGGAATTGAGTGTAAGGTAGGTGTGTTTGTTTTCATAGCCACTCTGCTCACCTGTTCCACAGACTTGTGCCTCCTTGCCTCTGGGATAAGACCTCATCCTAGACTCACAGACTTTCTGAGCTGCCTCATATAAATAGCCCAAATCTTATATGGTTTGAAACTTCCTCTTTCCTCTAGCTCAGACTTGCTTTGAGCTTCCAAAACTGTCCTAGGGGATGGGGGAAATTACACCCCACACCTTCATTATTTCTCCAACTTGTTTAACTTCAAATCCATGACTTCTTTTTTTTTAATTTTTTTTAACTTTTATTTAATGAATATAAATTTCCAGTGTACAGCTTATGGATTACAATGGCTTCCCCCTCCTATAACTTCCCTCCCACCCGCAACCCTGCCCTCTCCCGCTCCCTCTCCCCTTCCATTTGCATTGAGATTCATTTTCAATTCTCTTTATATACAGATGTTGACCCAACAAATTGACACTCTA
Organism: Lepus europaeus; assembly: GCF_033115175.1. NCBI lineage: Eukaryota > Metazoa > Chordata > Mammalia > Lagomorpha > Leporidae > Lepus > Lepus europaeus. The sequence goes on from NC_084835.1 coordinate 48,340,009, forward strand.
GTTTATGGCGCCAGTAACCATCCTAGGCTGTCGTCATGAGTTGCCAAGGCTATGGAAGCCTTCCAAGTTTACCGACTCTGCTGTTTCTTCCCCTACTCTTCCTTGACCCTGCAGTACCATGACTTATTATCCTAGCTCTAATTTATCCAGGGCAGGAGAAGGAGAGAGAGAGAGAGAGAGAGAGAGAGCGAGCTTGCTTTAGTTACCTCTTGATATGTGCTGTGTCCAAAACTGATTCTATCTCCTGGATACTTTGGTGAGTCCTTCAGAAACCCTGCAAATCCCTTGATAAAAGCATCACCAACTGTTGATATGGCCACTCCCAGCACCTAGTTTCTGGTGGACCTCTTTTCCCTTCCTCCTATGAAGTCCTCCTGGAAGTATGGCTCTTAAAATGATCTCCTCTTGCTGGTCCACCTGTGAGCACCTTTGCTGCATTCAAGCGTCAGGAAGACAAGCTGCTCTCCTGGGGACTCACATACTGTTCACTTGCCAGACAGGTCCCTCTGCTGTATGGCAGGAACCAACCCTGTATCTTCAAATCCCAGTTCTACATTGCAAGCTGTCAAAGTGATTCTTCTAGAAGCAAGCCCTGAGGCAGATTTAAACCCATGCTATTTATGAGAAAAGTGATCCCAGGAGACACTATTAAGCGATTGAGGCAAGAAAGAGCAGGAAACAATGGACAACTATCAACTTCTACCAGAGCGGACTACCAGGACACATCCCCATTGGGGCACTGTGGGAGTCAGTGTTGCAGATACCTGGAGTCAATCCCAGTGGGGAAAGATGCATTGGAGCATTTATCTATCAAATTCTTTCTGCTTTTCACTGAATATTTCTTCCAGAGTGTGTCATATCCCCTGTATTTCTGCCCAGCCCACTTACAGACCAACTGAGCTCAGGGGACTAGAGAAAGCCTACAGTCCAAGAGTCACACCTGCTTGCATTTGGAATGTGTTGGATTCATAGAGAAGTGGAAGGTGTCCCTGGAGGGCACTTGTCCTTAACTTCTTAACGGAAGTACAGGTGAATGCTGTCTATTTTTTTCTATTTCCATGGGCTTTTTAATGTTTAAATCTCTATTCATGCATTTATCTGTTCATCTATCTATATTTTTATAGTGATAAAGTGTAATAACAAAAAATACCATTTAATGTGTGTAGTACAGAGGCGTTAAGTACACTTTTGTTGTGTAACCATAACCACAATGTCCTTGTAGAACATACCTGTCATCCTCAACAAAGAATCTGTACTCCTTGAATAGTTACTCTCCATGACCCCTCTGTGTAATCCCTTGTAACCTCCTTAATGCATTCTGTCTATGAGTCTGCCTATTATGAGGCCTCATATACATGGACCAACATCATATATGTTATCCTTCTTGTGTTAGCACATACTTCTTTTGAATACTCTCACAGTGAATGATCAGGTAAGAGTTCACAAAACCAACTCAAAACTTGTGAGCTGTCACTTCCCGGTGGTGGTCCAGCCCCAAAGCCAGAGCCAAAACAGAGAAAGAGCTTATCTTATGACAGCTTATCCACATCTGTATCAGTTCATGAGAATCCAAATACAACTAATTCCTTGGAGAGAATCAAACATATGTTTCTTTTTCCCATTAGCAGTACATCCTTCTGTATCCTATGTCAACAGACCTTGATGCATAAAGCAGTGTGATTATGAACTTCAATTGGCAATGGTTTATTTTCCCCTCTGAGCCTTTAGACACTCTGGAAATCTGGAGGGAAATAAAAATAAGTTATTTAAATGCACATCTACTTGCTAGCACTAAATGTTTGGTCCTTCAACTAAGAAAAGTGATATCAATATTGAAGGATAAAACATTTACAGAATTTGTGGATTTTAAGATCAAGATGTGGTAATGTAAAGATCAAACTAACTTCACAAATGACTTCTCTCACTTGCATGTTTGATGTCTGTGCCGTTTAATTTATATTCAGTGTTATTTCAAAAAGGATTTGCAATTGATTTCAAAATGTTTGGCAGTGTTAATCAAGACAGTTATGTTGATAATTTCTTATAGCCTTATTGAGTAAAAAAAAAGCTTTCCTTGATGTAAAATCATCATCTTCCCATTATAGAGGAAGGAAGAGGAAGAACATCAAGTTGAACAAGTTGAAGTAAAGTTTGGCAGATTTCATATTCCCTATTTAAAAAAATAACTTCAGAGAAAGCCACTTAAAGGATGAACTTGGCTGTAGCTATAACTCAGGGTCAAAATAATACATGATGCAAATTTCTTTTGTAAAATTTTTTTTATTTGATACCAAAACTATCTCTTTTTATGGGTAGCATGTGATATTTTGATACATGCAGATGGGATGTAATGTTCAAATCAGAGTAAACATAAAAATATCGCTTTCCTCACACATTTATCATTTCTTTATGGTGAAAACACTCAAAATCTTTTCTCCTAGCTCATTTTGAAAATATTTATTTATTTGCAAGGCAGAGTTACAGAGAGGCAGAGATGGAAAGAGAGAGAGAGAGAGAGAGAGAGAGAGAGAGAGAGAGAGAGAGAGGTTTTCCATCCAATGGTTTAATCCCTAGATGGCTGCAAGGGCCAGAGCTATGCTGATTTGAAGTCAGAAGTTAGGAACTTCCTCCAGGTCTCCCACGTGGGTGCAGGGGCCCAAGGATTTGAGTCATCTCCTACTGCCTTCCCAGGCCATAGTGGAGAGCTGGATCAAAAGTGGAGCAGCCAGGACTTGAACTGGCATCCATATGGGATGCCGGCATTGCAGATGGCAGCTTTACCTGTTACGCCACAGCACCAGCCCCTCTTCTAGCCATTTTTAAAAGAGAAAGATACAGTACATTAGCGCTATTTATGTCCACTCTCCATTGCAATAGAACATCAGAAATCCTTTTCTCTTTGTGACCATAACTTAGTACCTGTTAGGCACTCTCTCTCTCTCTTTCTCCTTCCCTCCCCTTACTCTCCCCAGCCTCTGCTAACTGCCATTCTTCTCTCAACTCCTATGAGATTGGCTTTCTAAGAGTGGGATCATGTGGTACTTGTATTCTATGGCTGGCTTACTTCACTTTGATGCATATGTACTTTTAAGGTCAATATCAGTGGCTTTAGCATTTGTGGGGAATGGAAGAGATAGCCGATTTGTGGATCACAGCATTAAGATGTCTATTTCCTTGGACACTATGAGAAACAGAGACTTGATCAGCTCTTGTCCTGACTGTTGTTGTACAATGTGTTACTTTATCCATTTTAGTATTTTTTTGTTCTAGTACTATTGGTTGAACTCACAATTATTCTCGGGTGTTTAAATTTTAACTGAAAAGAGATCCCTGTTAAATTTAAGAGTTGGAATAAGAGAGGGAGGAGATGTACAATTTGGGACATGCTCAATCGGATTTACCCCAAATGGTGGAGTCAGAAACGTGCCAGGGGATTCCAATACAATCCCATCAAGGTGGCATGGACCAATGCCATCTCTCTACTCCAAGTGATCAACTTCAGTTCACAGTTGATCACACTGATAGGTCTAAGAGTCAAAGGGATCACACAAACAAGACGAGTGTCTGCTAATACTAACTGATAGAATCAAAAAGGGAGAGAACGATCCATCATGGGAAGCGGGATACACAGCAGACTCATAGAATGGCAGATGTTCTAAATAGCACTCTGGCCTCAGAATCAGCCCTTAAGGCATTTGGATATGGCTCAAGAGCCCATGAAAGTATTTTAGGCATGGAAACCCAAGGCACTCTGGCCAAAAAAAAAAACCTAAATGAAAGATCTCTGCGAGTGAGATCCCAGTGGAAAAAATGGGGCCATCAAAGAAGGAGGTACGTTTCTCTGAATTCAGGGAGGAGAGAACTTCCACTTTAACTATGACCCTATCAGAATAAGATTGAAGTCGGTGAACTCAAAAAGCTTCCATAGCCTTGGCAACTCATGACTAGAGCCTAGGGAGATTACTGATGCCGTAAACAAGAGTGTCAAATTGTTAAGTCAACAACAGGAGTCACTGTGTACTTACGTCTCATGTGGGATCTGTCCTTAATGTGTTGTCCAATGTGAAGTAATGCTATAACTAGTACTGAAACAGTATTTTACACTTTGTGTGTCTGTGTGGGTGCAAACTGATGCAATCTTTACTTAATATATACTAAATCGATCTTCTGTATATACAGATAATTGAAAATGAATATTGATGTGAATGGAATGGGAGAGGGAGCGGGAGATGGGGGGTTACGCGTGGGAGGGAAATATTGGGGGTGGAAGCCATTGTAACCCATAAACTATATTTTGGAAATTTATATTTACTAAATAAAAAAAAGAAGAAGTCTATTTCCTAACACAAACCTGTAGTACATTGAGACTGAGGCCTCAGGAATTTAACTGAGCATAGGAGAGAAGTTAAGTATTACACCAGGTGAATTTAATAGAGCATTCCAATTACCTTTCTTAAAAAGAAAAGCAGCATAAAGCATTTTAACTTTAAGATAAGCTAACAGTAATTTTTATCTATCCATCCATTTGTTAGGAAGTGGGAAAAGAAGACACACAGAATGCACAGAGATTAGAAAATTTAAGGTTACTTGCATGCAAATTAGGGTTAAATTAGATGCAATTGGCCAGTGGTTAGCCAGTCTGGCCTTTCTCTTTTTTTTTCTCTTTCCATTTCCTTGTGACTACTATTGCCAACTTAATTGCTAAGTGTGTTTTGTACATGTGTATATGTCAGAGCACGTCAGGCAACATTTATGTACACATGTGTATAATTGAACTAGAGATGGAGGCAGATTCAGATTGGAAGAAATAAAAGCCATCACCCCTACTTATAAGGATTAGATGTGGATATGCTTTTAAATTGTTCCAGAAGTAAATTTCATTTTCAGAAACTATTTTGTAGCAGTACAAGCACATTAATGAGCAACAGATGGCCACGTGCAATTAATTTGGACATGACCAATTTGGCATTTGTATACAGGAGCTGGACTGACGTCCTCTCTTGGAACTTCAGTTCCAGTGAACCAAAAGTGTAGTAAGCACAACCAGTTCATTGAACCATGAACTGGCAGGAAATGGTCTATTTTTTTTTTTTCAGAAACTGCCCTCAACTCCGTTCTGTCAAATCTTTTTTGTCCTTCAGGGACATCTCTGGCATAACCCATAACTTCCACCTGTCAATGACCTCTAGCCACAGACCACTGGATACCCATCTGTCACTTGCAAGCTCAGACTGTGACTTGTTGCCATGAGGAAGAGCACATTCCATGAGGAACTGTGGGATATCTCAGTAGGAACATGTTAGGATGGATTTGATACTTGTGCTTCGTAGTTTTAGAAAGTCTCTAAGGAAGTGGTGCTTTGCCTTATATTGGGCATTATCCGGAAACTGAGCTTATGCTAGGACTGGGTGTTTTCTTCTGTTTCATACTGCTATAATAAAATACCATGGACTGAGTAATTTGCAACGAACAGAAATTTATTTGGCTCACAGTTCTGGAGGCTGGAATATCCAAGATAGAGGGGTGCATCTGATGAGGGCATTCTTGCTTCATCATTCCATGATGGAAGGTAGAAGGGTAAGCGTGCACACGCACGAGAGAGAGAGAGAGGGAGAGAGAGAGAGAGATCAAGAGATCAAATGTGTAGCTGCAATTTCTTTTGAAATCCACATTTTTATATTCTGGAGGGTGAAACCCTTATGATCCAAACACCTCCCATTCAGTCTCACCTCATAACACTGTTGCCTTGGGGACTGAATTGCTAACACAAGAGCATTGGGGTCACATTCAAATCACAGCATGTATTTTACTAAATCTCTCTCAAGCATAGGCAGACCGGAGCCAGGCTGAAACTGTTATTGCTGAAGTGTAGCCATCACTCATATTATCCAGGAAAGAGAATGTTTGGAGCTTTTCGACTTGTATAGGGGCTTTAAAAAATCTTTTTTGCTTAGGCAAAATCATAAGGCGATCTTTTTGATCTCACTTCAATGCTGATGTTGATGTCTGAAATTGTTTATATGTAATGGGAGAGCACCGTATCCTTGTTAGGGACAGGGCAGTTGGAATTGATACCAAGCCTTGCTGATAACACCAGGCAAGCTCTGAGCCATCAGTATCTATGTTCCTTACAAATCACCTTTAGCTGTTATCAGGCCTAGTTCTTATAGTTTATATCCTTCCCTTTGTAGTTTAGACTTGACCTGTTTTTCAAGGACCTGCAGTGGAGACAGAGCCATGTCTAGAAGCTGGCTGTCCCCTGGAGTCCATTTAATGGCCCTGCAAAACATAGTTATGGTTTTGTTTGCTGGTATAGAAGGTTAAATGATTTTTTAAAAAATATTTATTTATTGATTTAGTTGAAAGGCAGAGTGACAGAGATAGAGAGGGAGTGACAGGAAAGAGAGATCTTCCATCCACTTGTTCACTACTCATATGGCTGAAATAGCCAAGGTTGGGTTAGGCTGAACCCAGAAGCCTGGAACTCCATCTGAGTCTCCCACATAGGTGCAAGGGCTCAAGGACTTGGACCATCTTTCAGTACTTTCTCAGGCACATTAGCAGGGAGCTGGATCAGAAGTGGAGCAGCCAAGACTTGATCCAGCTCTTCTAGAATGGGTTGCCAGCATCACAAGTCGCAGCTTAACCTGCTATACAACATTGACTCCTAGAAGTTTAAGATATTGCTAAAATTATTTCACTATGCCCCTCCTTTCTAGTTCCAGTGATACCCCTCGTTCACTAGGAGCCTTATTCTCTAATTAATGGTGTCTCTTAGAGTCTTTTTTCCCCTATCTTTGTGGGCCTGGGGAAAACCTTTGTATAAGCAGAAGCCCAATGAGACCAGTTGATGTTCTCGTCTTCCTGCAGTCTTTTCAATTTCAAGCATGGCTGCCTTGAAGAGCAAAGAGCAGCCTCTCCAAGCTCCTGCCAATGAAGGAAAATTCATGGCACTGCCAACTAGGGTAAACTTTCAAGACTCCTTTTCAGATCAGTTGCTTATATGGTTGGAGGTCCAGGCTGAGTAGATTATTTGGGGGCTACTAAATACTATTTGGCTGCTCTGTAATCAGTCTGAGAAGTGGAATTAATCCTGATTTGGGACTACTATCTTTGCACTGAACTCTCTATTGTTTCAGCTTTGGATTCTAGTCTGTGATTTAGGCTAATGAGAGAAGCCCTGGTAGGGTAATATTCTATAGGACTTCAAAGAAGAGTTCTACATCTCTTTAAACCATTGAGATCTTCAATCTTCATGCTAATTATAAATGTTTCCCCGAAATCTATAGAGGCATGCCCATTTGATCTAGAATAGAATCCAATTTTTGCTAATGTTTGTCTCACATATAGTTTGAAAATGAGTCAAAGGTAATGTTTGGCAAAGTGTGCTATGATTGATTAGCCATGTCTGACATGGGCATGGCATAGGAAAGTAGAAAAGTGTTTGCCCCACATGTGCTGGTCTTATATTAGGCAATGTTTATTTATACTAAGCAGATAATTATATATTGTGATAACCAACAAAATATTGGAGCACATTTTATAATTTTGACATTTCTATTAATTCATTTAATTTAATTTTAATTTCTCTGCCAAGAAATGTGAACTGAAAGAATAGGTTGTAGGCAAATCACAATAATAGGATTCATACTAATAGATAAATGTAAAATGAAAAGATAATGTAGAAATACCATATAAACAACTAGCTGTTCTAGTACTAGAATATTTTAAATCACAAAATGTGCTTGACTTGTTTAAGAGGTTTGTTGAGGTTAATTTTAGAAATTCTCCTTTTAAGATTCTTTAAATTATATCATCTTTCTTACAGTGACTGAAAGAAATAATCCTAGCTAAGCAAGTGTATTCACTGAACAAGCAGAGATACCAAATTGACACTAGATGAGGGAGTCTGGGAATTTAAATGGCACAGAAAACAATGAATACGCCCAGAAAAATGTGACAAAAATTCCTTTCCTGTTGGAAGGAGAAATTATCAATGCAATAAACATCACAAAAAATTATTCTTCGAGCTAAATCTAGTCAATGTAAAAATGGAGAAGAAATGTTCTATCATCAGCACTTTCACCCGTGTTATTTTTATATCATAAATCTTCTTGTCTTATTGGTCAATGGGGACTAATCGGTATGTTTAAGAAATTGTTGCCTTTTATCCACATGGATTTTTTTTTGCAAGAACCAAAGGGAACATTGACATTTACAGTGTGTTAGCTGGCAAAAACAAATCAATGCAAACTTCAAAAAGGGTGGTCATATTGGTATTTAGAATTAATCTATCATCCATTCTGGGTCAGTAAACTCATTGCAAATGGTGGACAGGTAAAGGGAATGTTGCCAGACGATGAGCCTATAAGTACATATGTAACATTGCCAACTGAATAATAAAACAGATATGAATTGAAACTTCATGGGTCTTTGGTTACTGTCTCAGACATAATTTAAATTTAAATTATAGCAAATAAACCTGAAAAATCCATTTAAAATACAGAGTTAACATGGGTAATTCATGGAGCAATACTGAAATATCTTATATTTCAGACATGAAAATTTGGACTTTACCACATCTCTCTGTGTATTAGGGGAGATAGATGAGCAAACGTGTTCATTTTTTATTAATACTAGAACTGAGCCTGAGACAACATTCCTGATTTTGGTTTAGTCTTGTTGTTCTTGTAACTGAACTCCTAACTACACACAAATATATTAACTGGATAAGTTAGAAGGGAAGTACAAATAATTTGGAGTCAAATGCACTTGAGCTGTGTCTCTGCAATACTATATTTAACTATGTAATCTGGAGCAATCTCAAAAAACTCACATGCCTCAGATCCCCTATCTGTTCCTTGGGCTTACTAATACTCCCTGAAAGTAAGGTTGTTATGGGAAATAATTGCAATTAGACCTATAAAACTTTAAACATAGCATGTGCACATAGAAAGCACCTAATAATTGGTAGGTGTTCTACTGTTCTACTATACCATCAAAATGTTTACTTTCCCTGCATCCATTTCTAACTGATAAAGAACTAGAGTGTGATATGTACACAAGTCAGTCTAGTTTTTCACACCATGGTATTCCCAGTATTGAGTACATGGTAAATCCTCCTCAGGTTTTGTAGTTAATAACAGCAAAGTTAGACTACTCATCAAGAAAATGCAAATTGAAATTATGAGTTACAACTTTGTATCTGCTAGGATGCTGAGATGCCTTTAATCAAACACACAAATAATATGGAGGAAATGGACCCTTCAAACACTGCTGGAAGGAATGTCAATGGTGCAGCCACACTGAAAAAGAGTCTGTTTTGTTCTCAAAAACCAGTCACAGTTGTCATATGATCTAGCAATTCCATTCCTGGGTATACATCCAAGACAAGAGAAAATATAGTTTCATGCAAAATTTGTATAAACATGTTTGTGGCAGCATTATTCACACATTCAAAAAGTATATGCAGCCTAACTTTTCATCAAATGATGACTAGATCATGCTAAGGTGTTAGATCCATGCAGTGCAAGTGGAGCAGTGCACCATACATGGTAAAACACATATGAACACTGAAAACATGTTAAATGAAAGAAGCCCATCACAAAGACTACAAATTATACAATTTCATTAATTGGAAAGGCCAGAATATGCTTATGTACACAGAGAGAAGTCAACTGATGGTTGCCTTGGGATGTGGATTGGGGTAGGAGGTTGAGAGGTGAGTGCTAATGGGTCCATAATTTCCTTTTGAGGTGATGAATTATTTTGAAACTGTGATGATGACAACAACTCCATGAATACACTAGAAATCATTGCATTGTATGCTTGAAAAACAATAGCAAAGTTCACAATAGAAATTCTGACGATACATGGATATGTAATTTATAAACCTGATCAAACCGTCACCACAATCTGTCACAAATATGTGGAGCAACAGATTGTTTCAATCAGTTCAAAATGCAAGTGGTTCTGCAGTGGGCAACTTGCTATATGCCACTAAGTATTAACTCCTTCTTGTGCAGTAATTATCATCTCACTAGAGGTTGGCATATTACTATAAGTAGCTTTTGTTAAGGGGAAAGGGAAGCAAAATGAAACAGCATTTGATTCTCAAATGATGGATTGGTGAGAACATCTACTGTTCCTTTAGAACGTATTTTCTACTTTAGGTCCCTTCTCAATTGCAGAGGACATTATTTGTTCATTGGTCTGCTGACATCTTGGGAGTATATTCAAGTACAAAGTAAGGGTGCATATTGGCTCAGGGATATATAAATATTGAGGCAAAATTCTTCAGATTATTAGGAAGCTAAATCTGGCTTTGAAATAACCAATGTTTATTTTATTTTATTTTTAAATTTTATTTAAGTTATACAGCTTTCTTATATTTCATATATACAGATTTAGGAACATAGTGATACTTTCCACCCTGCCCTCTCTCCTGCCCATACTCCACCCTTCTTTCTCCTTCCACTCCCATTCCCACTCTTAATTTTCACAAATATCTATTTTTGGTTTACATAATGGTTGCAAAGTTAACCCTACACTAAGTAAAATAGTTCAACAAATAGTATGAAGAAAAAAACCATCGTTTCTCAATAGTAAGAGATAAGAGCTGTAAACAATCATCAATTCTCAAAATGTGCATTTAATTCCAATAAATTACATTTCAGGTGCTCTGTTAGTTACCTTGGATAAGGGAAAACATGGTATCTGTCTTTTTGAGACAGGCTTATTTAACTAAGTTTCATAGGTTTCCAGTTGCCTCATATTTCATTTTTTTTTTACACCTGATTAGTACTCCATAGTGTATAGACAGCATAATTTCTTTATCCAGTCAACAGTTGATGGACATCTGCATTGATACCATATCTTAACTATTGTGAATTGTGCTGCAATGAACATGGGGGTACAGATAACTCTTTCATATGCTGAGTAAATTCCCAAAGGGGGATGACAAGATAATGTGGTAGGTCTACATTCAGATTTTGGAAGTACCTCCATACCCTCTTCCAAAGTGACTGCACAAGTTTGCATTCCAGTCAACAGTGGATTAGGGTACTTTTTCCACCACATCCTCACCAGTATTTGTTGTTTATTGATTTCAGTATGAGAGCCATTCTAATTGGAGTGAGGTGAAATCTCATTGTGGTTTTGATTTGCACTTCCCTGATGGCAAGTGATCCTGAGCATTTTTCATGTGTCTGTTGGTCATTTGAATTTCTTCTCTTGAAAAATGTCAGTACAAGTCCTTTGCCCATTTCTCAACTGGGTTGTACATTTTGTTGTTGTTGTGTTTCTTGAGTTCTTTATAGATTCTATATATTAACCCTTTATCAGCTACATAGTTTGCAAATATGGTCTCCCATTCTGTCAGTTGCCTCTTCACTTTGCTGAGTGTTTCTTTTGCAGTGCAGAAGCTTCTCAGCTTGATATAATCTATTTGTCAATTTTGGCTTTGGTTGCCTGTGCTTCTGGGGTCTTTTCAAAGAAGTCTTTGCCTATAGCAATATCTTGTAGAGTTTCCCCAATTTCTCTAGTGATTCAGTAGTATTAGGTCATAGGTTTATATTCTTGATTCATTTTGAGTTGAATTTTGTATAATGTGTAAAATAGGTGTCTTGTTTAATACTTCTACACATGAAGATCCAATTTTCCCAGCACAATTAGTTGAAGAGACTGTCCTTCATCCAGTGAGTGATTTTAGCTCCTTTGTCAAAGATAATTTGGTTGTAGATGTGTGGGTTGATTTCTGGGGATTCTATTCTGCTCCATTGGTCTAAATGTCTATTTTTGTGCCAGTACCAGGCTGTTTTGATTATAACTACCATGTAATATGTCCTGAGATATGGTATTGTGATGCCTCTGGCTTTTTTGTTGTATAAGATTGCTTTAGCTTTTTGGGATCTCTTGTGTTTCCAAATTAAATTTTGCATCACTTTTTTATACATCTGAGAAGAATGTCCTTGGTATTTTGATAGGGATTATATTGAATCTGTAATTGCCTTTGGTAGTATGGACATTTCATTTTGATGATTAATTCTTCTAATCTAGGAACATGGAATATTTTTCCCTTTTTGCATCTTCTATTTCTTGAATGTTTTGTAATTTTTATTTTAGAGGTCTTTAACCTCATTGGTTAAGTTTATTCCAAGGTATTTAAAGTTTTTGTAGCTATTGTGAATGGGAGTGACCTTACAAGTTCTTTCTTAGCCATGGCATTGTCTGTGTATACAAAAGCTATGGATTTTTGTGTTAGTTTTATATCCTTCCACTTTACCTAACTCTTATGAGTTTCCAATAGTCTCTTAGTGGAATATTTTTGTTCCCTTATATACAGAATCATGTCATCTACAAATAGCGATAAGTTGATGTCTTGCTTTCCAATTTGTAATCCTTTGGTTTCTATTTCTTGCCAATGTCTCTGGTTAGAACTTCCAGAAGTTCATTGAAAAGCAATGGTAAGAGTCAACATCCTTGTCTGGTTCCAGATCTTAGGTGTAATGCTTCCAACTTTTCCCCATTCAATATGCTGCTGGCTCTGGTTTTGTTATACTGCTTTAATTGTGTTGAGGAATGTTCCTTCTATATACATCTGCATGAAGTTTTTTTTTTTTCACTAAAATACTTTGTATTTTATCAATTGCTTTCTCTACCTCTACTGAGATAATCATATGGTTTTTATTCTTATTTTTGTTAATGTGATGTATCAAATGTAGTGATTCACATACAAAGGATAAATCCCACTTATTCTGGGTGAATGATCTTTCTGATGTATTGTTGGATTTGATTAGTTAGTATTTTGTTGATGATTTTTATGTATGTGTTCATCAGGGATATTGGTCTCCAGTTCTGTTTATTTGTTGTATCTTTTCTGGTTTCGGAATTAAGGTGATTCTGGCCTCAAAGAAGACATTTGGGAGCATTCCCTCCATTTCAATTGTTTTGAATTGCTTGAGAATTATTGTAACTCTCTCTTCTTTAAAAGTCTGATATAATTCAGCAGTGAAGCCATCTGGTCCTGGGCTCTTCTTTGGTGGAAGGGCCTTTATTACTCATTCAATCTCCATCTTATTTATTGCTCTACTTAGGCTTTCTTTGTCTTCATCACTCAGTTTCGGTAGATTTTGTGTGTCAAGGAACCTACCCATTTCTTCTAGAGTTTCCAATTTGTTGCCATATAGCTGCTTGTAGTAATTCCTGATGATTCTTTTTGTTTCTGTGGCATCCACTATTGCATCTTTTTCATCCTTATTTTATTTATTGTGTCTTCTCCCATCCTCCTCTTATTTTTTGGTTAGTTGTGCTAATGGTGTTTCAATTTTTTTTTATTCTAAAAAAATCAGCTCTTCATTTCACTGATCTTTTGTATTGTTTTTTATTTTAGTTTCAATTTTGTTTATTTCTTTTCTATTTTTAGTTATTTCTTCACTCCTAGTAGTTTTGGGTTTGGTTTGTTGTTTTTCAATGTCCTTGAGAGGCATTGATATCTCATTTGCTGCCTTTCCAGTTTCTTGATGTAGGCACTAATTGTTTTAAACTTTCTTCTTAACACTGTTTTTGCTGTATTCCATAGTTGTATTCTCAAATTCATTCATTTCCAGAAATTTTTTTGATTCCATTTTGACTTTTTGTATGACCCATTGTTCATTCAGGAGCATGTTGGTCAGTCTCCATGCATTTGCATATTTCTTAGAGATTCTTGAGTTTTTAATCTCCAGCTTCATTCTATTGTGGTCAGAAAATATATAAGTATTTTATTTTTTTTAATTTGCTGAAACATAGTATATAATTTCTATCAATTTCTTTGTCAAAGATTTAAAAAAAGAGTTTGTCAAAAAACTGTATTTGCATCAAGAAGATACACATACACCTTTTAGTTTTGTGTTATTTTTATTTTAGCTCCTACACATAAGAGAAAACATGCAGTATTTTTATTTCTATGCCTGGTTTATTTTCCCCAATACAGCATTTGCTAAAGTTCAGAGTTTCTCACAGATGTCATAAAATTAGTAACCTTGATACATGGCCATGTTTACCTTTTAACCCTCTCTAGCTATTGTCTAATGGTCTAAGCACAATCAGGAGCTAAACATCCCACGGTGGGCCCTGTGTTGTGGTGCAGCAGTTTAAGCCACAGCCTCAGCTGCTCCAATTCTGAACCAGCTCCCTGCTAATGTACCTAGGAAAGCAGCAGATGATGGCCCATGTACTTGAGTCCCTGCTACCCATGTGGGAGACTTAGATGGATTTCCAGGCTTATTGCTTTGACCTGGCAAAGCCATAGCTGTTGCAGCATTCAGAGAGTGAACCAGTGGATGGAAGATCTCTCTCTCTCTCTCTCTCCCTCTCTCTCTCTCTCTCTCTCTCTTTCTCTCTCCATAACTATGCCTTTCAAATAAATTGTTTGATTTAAAGATCCATGCGATCTAAACTGTTGGTTCTCAGACTTCGGTATTTCAGCATCTCCCCAGGGGCCTTGTCAAAACACATTTTCTAGGTCTTAGCTCCATGGATTCTTATTCACAGGATGTCAGGTGGAGGTCCAACAGCTTGCATTTCTATTTATTTCCTGTGTGATGCTGATGTGGCTGGTCTGGGATCACATTTGGAGAAACACTGCCCTAGACAAGCCTAAGAGCAAATGTCAGATTTATTTGTTATTTATTCTGGGCTCCCAAAGTAAAATTTTTAAAAAATTAAAATAACTACCATTAGCAAAAAAATTCAAGACAGGAAGATCAGGTTCATTCTTCCCAAATGGTTGTGGTTAGTGGGAAGAGTTTCCAAGTTTACTGGTGAATATGAAAATACAGCACTTGGGGACAATCACTGGGGAGTATGGAGCTAAATGGTGATGGGCAGGCATGATGCTAAAGCTTTGATCAAGAGAAGCCTGAGCAGGGGCTGGTGCTGTGGTGTGGTCAGTAAAGGCACCATAAGGGAGCTGTCATCCCATATGGGTGCCAGTTCATGCCCTGGCTGCTACACTTCCAATTCAGCTCTCTGCTAACGCTCCTGGGAAAGCAGTGGATGATGGCCCTGGCACCCACATAAGAGATCCGGAAGATGCTCCTTGATCCTGGCTTCAGACTGGCCCAGGTACAGTCTTTGTGGCCATTTGGGGAATAAACCAGCAAATGGAAGATATCTCTCTCTTTCTTTCTTTACCTTTCAGATAAATCAGTAAATCTTTAATAAAAAGAAAAAACTGGGCACTGTTCTATCCCTGGATGTACTTTACAATCATGTGGGGATGCTCATATATGGATTTCTGAGGACCATGTTTAGGGTTTCCAATGTGCTCAGCAGACATGCCCTGGGTGACTTGATTGAGCCCCATTGGATAGTCCCATAAAGTTATTCACAATGAGCACAACATTCATCAGACTCACCCTAGGAGTAAAACCTACAAATCCTGAAGTTCTAATGGAAGAGAAAAATTTGACTTGGATGACTCATCAGGTCACTCTTAATCCCAGAGGTGTTCCCCTACTTACTTTTGTCTTAATGAATTCTTTGTAAGTTGAAGGGAAGATGGAAATGCATAAGGGAGTGGACATTTGGTGGAGCAGTCAAGATAGTGCTTGGGACACCCACATCCATATCTGAGTGCCAGGGTTAGTGTGCTGGCTCTGATTCCAAGTCCAGCTTCCTGTTAATGCACACTCTAGGAAGCAGTAGTGATGGCTCAAGCAGTGAGGCTTTATCTACTCAAACAAGAGAGCTGGATGGAGTTCCTGGCTCCTGATTTTAGCTGGTCTAGCCCTGGCCATTGTGAGTCTTTTGGAAGTGAATAGAAGATGAAATATCCCTTTTCGTCTCTGTCTCTTTACCTCTCAAATGAAATTTAAAAGAAAAGGAAAGAGAAGAAATGCATTGATTTGCTAAATTTATTGAACTCCATAGCTCAATATACAGTGCACAGTAGCTCTTTGATAGTTTCTCTTCATGGTTGACTGGGAGACGGACCTGCCACTGCCCAATACCACTAGAGGTTTGGATCTCACTGTGCTAGCCTGGATAAGACTCAAATTTAAAATTCAAATTTGGTTTCTACTGAATGCTTATCACTTTTACATCATGACAAAGTTGAAAAAATGTTAAGTCATAAGTTGAGGACCATTTGTACAGAGAAAGCCGAACCGCTTGTGTGTCACAACTGTGGCTCATAGCTTAGGGCAAAGCACATTCTCATGACCCATTGGGTCTGTCCTTGGCCAGATCAGCTTGGAGAAGGGGCTAGCTTCCTGCACCTGCCCCTTCTACTTCAGTCAAGACAGGGACATTCCAAAAGTGGTCTACTTTGGGCAGCCTCCCCTCTATAGAATTGTTCTCTTCTGCTAACATTGTTTTTGTGCTTCAGTATTAACTCATTTCCAGCACTTGACATGGCTGTAAAACATCCTTCAGGGATTTAATTAAATGTTGCAATCACCATGGCAATTAAGGAAAGCAAGAAAGGTAATTTGCATTAGTCTCATGAAATCAGTTTTCTTCTTTCTTTTGCTCCTGTTGAATGGTATTTGCAGTTCTCTTGCTTCCCCAAAGTGTATCCTGTGCTCAGATGTGAACCCCTGATCTTTCTTGAGCACACATGAAGTACTCATTCTATTACAGACCTGACTATTTCGGTTAAACTTATAAAAATATTTAGTCATTATTTTTCTAGTAGATTATTTATATGTACATCTACTCTGTATTCATGCCTATCATTCTTGTCTTTTTTTTCTTGACAAAATGACTGATTAGAAAGGTTTCCATTTCTATACCTTTCATTTATCTTCAGTGATTCTCATAAATGTTAAATTAAGCAGGTTTTAGGGAACTTATCATAAATTGTAGTTTTCATCAAAAGTGACTATGACAGAGTAGATTTCTTTACTTTCACTATCAATAACAATAACTCAGAGTTCCTAGGTTTTAAACTGGAAGGGTCTACCACTATAGAGATTGAGTACTAATTCTAGGAGTAGAGCTGTTTGCTTTAATGTATGCTTCTTGAATTCATTGGAGTTTAGGAAACTCAAAGGGACAGTCAGGACACAATAAATTTAGTTTTTTATGAATCGAAAGGAGCAATAATAATAACTGTTTTTCCTACTACAGAAACATAGACAGTTTATCTTTCAAGGTGCATTTTTAGAATATATCTTTAAAAATACTTATTGGGCACTTAACCATGTGTAAGTGACTGTATGTTCCATGCCATTTAATCCTTAAAATAATCCTACTAGTTAAGTACTATTATTATTCACAGTTTGTAGATGGCAAACTGAGGTAAGGTTAAGTAATTAGTCCCATGTCAAACAAACAAAAATGTTATTTAAAACTAAAGTATCCTATCTAAAAATATATAACACACACACACACACACACATATATATATATATGTATGGAAATATATATAAATGGAAAATGTCTTTCATGAAAATCTGCATGGATTTCAGCTTTGTTTTGAACCAAAACAACTTTTCTTTGAATTCTACTTTCCATGAAGTTTCTAAAGCACCCTCTTATGTATACCATTTATACACCTGCATGCACACAAACATATTAACATAACACTGTATTTGGTTGTGAAAAACAAAGAATTAGAATTAGTACCTTTCTGCTACTTCACCACCACTCTTCCATTGTTCCGTCTACATTTATTACACGTGAGCATTTGGCCTAGACTCATAGACTCTCTTGCTTAAATGTCTTCAAACTCTATGAGCAAGTAACTACTCCTCCTGTTCTCATTATACAGGTGAGGAAACCAACTATAAAAGCGAGTTACTGACCATGTAACAGGTACGTTGAAGCCTGCCTGACTCTAAGAACTAAGACTTTACTTGTCCTCCTATACCACCACGTCGTGCTGAACACACATGAGAACTATCTATATCCAGTAGTCAATTCAGAGCACGAGAAGAGTTTCAAGCAGGAGTCTTCACATGATCCAAGGATGCCGAGCAGGCTTTGGCAAGCACATGCAGGAAATCATTAACTGAGTTGTTGAAAATGCTCTGTGCCCTGTTTTAATATTTCCTGTGGTTGACAGCTGGTGTCCTCATTAGGAGATTGTGAGTACATCATTGAGCCTGGCAAAGCATTGGCCCCCATTGGATGAAGGCCATTTGAAGTGCTGCCATTATATGTATAGAAGGTAGTTAGCTATTTATGTATTTGCATTTTCTAATCAATAGTGAATGATTTGCTGACAAAGCCCTTTCCTTATCTGTGTGTGCATGCCAGCCCTCACCAGTGCCAGGCAGGGTGGAAAGTTCTGTACATTAGTAAGGGGAAACAGGTTGAAAAATTCAGTCTTCAGTGACAGGAGGGTGGAAAGAGCTCCTTGAAGGCCCCTGTGGCTAATTTAGTGCCATACAAATTAGTCTCTTAGAGAGCAGAGTCTCCTATCTGCCGTGCTGGCTGAATTTTCACTTATCCTGGAACTCTGGCAAAAGTGAACCCATCTTGTTTTCAGCATTACTATAGGAATAATGCAATAGTCTGATAAAAAGCCTGGAGGTTTTCTCCATAGGAAAATGTAAGAGGATCTAATTTATGTTAGCCCACTTCTTGCAGATGCATCGACATCACCACCTGCCTAAAGAGCCAGACTCAAAGGCTGGAAAATGGCACTCAAGATGGATGTCACATTCCCAAGATGGGGTTAGTGCAGTCTCTGCTTTGCCTCTGCATTGGAAGTCACTAGAACATTCTGGAAACTGGGAGTTAAATTGCTACTTTTTGGAGGAGAGTTATTTTATTTAGTTAGTTTTAATCTACACGTAGTAAGTGGACATATTTATAGGAAATTGTGTGATATCTTGAGTCAGGTATGACTCATATGATAACTAAATAAGAGTCCTTAGCACTTTTGTTTCCTCATACATTTGTCATTTCTTTATGGTTAGAACATTCAACATCTCTTTTAGTTATTTCGAAATACTCATACAATATTGTAAACCATAGTCAATCTACTGTGCACGAGGTACCAGAACTACTTCCTCCTCCTATCCAACTGATAGTAATTTCTTTTTTGAATATTTATTGTTTGGGGGAAAGACAGAGGGGGAGAGAGAGAGAGAGAGAGAGAGAGAGAGAGAGAGAGAGAGAATATATTCCATATATTGGTTCTCTCCTTACTCCCCAAATGGCTGCAATAGCCAGGGCTGTGCCAGGCTGAAGCCAGGAGCCAGGAAATTCATTGTGATCTCCCTCACAGGTGGCAGGGGCCCAGGTACTTGTGTCTTCCTCTGCTGCTTCTCCAGGTGATGAGAGAGGGGTCTATCAGCAGTGGAGCAGCTGGCACTTGAACTGGTGCTCTGATACAGGATGCTAGCTAGCATTGCAAGCACTGTGCCACAATGCTGGCCCTGAGTATGGAATTTCCACTGCTTTCTTCCTTGTCAAGGTGGGGACTGTGTGAGAATGACAGTTGCTTTATTGAGGATAATTTTTCATAAGTTAATACCAGTAAGTAACAAATAGTGAATGGTGCATTGTAAAATCCTCACAAAGTGCTTATTGCTGCCATTATTAAGAATTATATCAAATAAGCAAAAATTATTCTAGTAGTGCTTCTGTTTATTTGGACTTTTTTTTTCTTTGCTTTTCTCCTCTAACTTCTCACCATTTTGCTTCACCTCTATTTTCTTGAACAACAGATAACTCATAAACATTTCCATTTATTTTATTTTCTAGGACACAAAAGAGACAATAGCTTATTCTATCAGTGTTTGTTAACTGTGTTGTGTCAGGTTTTATGGTAGCCACAAGGCATCCAACAATTTCAGAGGAACCCGAAGGAGTTCACAGTCACACAGAGGGGAGAGACACACAAAAACAAGCAGTCCTGAGCGATTATTCAAGTGCTAGAAAACTGATTTTTTTTTTGTTTGATTTTGTCAAGCAGAGGGAGAGAGCATTCTGCGTCATTGGGTTATATTGCCCAAAGGAAGTGAAGGAATATGCTAGATTTTAAATGATGAGTGACATCTGCATTGACTGAGGGAGGGTATGAGGCAGAGAGCGCTTGGAAGCAAGGTGTGGGTTGTGATGGTTTGTGTTCAGATGGCTAAGGCCTGGCTTCCCTTACTGCACTGGAAGGATCTAAGCATTGTTCAGCATTGTGGGAGCGAGCAGGTTCCTCAGACGAAGAACCTCAGAAAATGCTAGTTTAGGAAATTAGGCATCTACTCTGTAGTGCCTCATTAATTATGCTAATATGCTCCCAGAGAAGGAGAAAGCAGGGAGTGCATGGTTCCCAGCCTTCCTTTTTCATTAGAGTACTGGAGCCAGCCTGCCTTGCTTGTCCCCAGGTGCCTCTACTTAGCAACTTAATAACTTTGTGACACTGGGCAAATTGTATAATCTCCCTGAGCCTTGGTTTCCTCATTCTTGTAAAGAAAGGATAACAGTAATCCTTACCTTATGGGATGTGAGTATGAAGTTAGTTAACACAGTTAAAATGTCTGCTTTCACTAAAGTATTCTGTAAGTACTTGTTATTCTTTCCCATTTCATAACAGCATCATATTGAAAATAATATGATGCTAAAATAAAGCAGATTTATGTATTTGGATGAGACAAAGCATTCTTGTCAAAGTAGATCAGTGGGATTTGATACTCTGTGTCAAATTTTGCTCCATAAATTGTCTTTTTTCCTATGAAGAAAAATAAAAAATGCCAGCCACAAATCAGATGTGGTAGGCCAATTGAAACTTCAGCGTGCACGCATTGCCCCCTACATTTGACCTTTCTTTTTGAAGAAATGAAAAAACGATATTAGAAAAATAGAGAAAATTGGCTTCCTCATAATCATGACACAATAAATAATGAAAGTTCAAAAAAGGTTTCTGTTGGGTAGAGTTCTTGGGTTTCACCTCTTTGGGTGAGCGATGTAATTCTCCAAGAATGATGGCAATAATTTCCTCCACAATGAGACCTTTAACATTCTGGTGGGAATGTTGCTCTGTGATCATTAATCCTCGCAGTACCTCTGAGGTATGGGACGATGATAAGTCACGCTTTCTTATGTGTAAACTAAGACAGGAAAGTCGGCACCCGAACCTGGGAGAGAATCTGAAGCTATCTTAGACTTCCCATTACTTGGCGAAAGGCAGATGATGGCAAGGTCTCTGTTTTTTTGGGTCACTCAATTGTTCCCCCTTCTGTAGTTCTTCGTGCTGTTTCTCCCTTTCCATAAAACCGATTTACAGAATTCAATCCGCAAAAGTCAAGGCTGATTCTCCTTAAGAATTGGCAGGCAGTGCTCCTCTGAAAATTACCCATTCAACATGGTAGGAAGCAACAGAGAAGGGAAGAAAAATCTTTGCACCAGAGTTCTCGAGCACGGAGTGGGGGCCATTGACAGATTCCTGCCTTGTCAAACAGTGCTCTGATTAAATGAATGAACTGATCATTGAGGGAGTCTGTTTGACAGGACAGTAGAATACGAACTTGGATTCCCATTGTTCCTTCTCCATCAATCTTTTGACTTGCTCTAAGAAGCAGCACAGGGTGAACACAAGAATACTTTTAGATAGTCTAGAAAAGAGAGAAATCAATATGTATATATTTTTTTTAATTTATTTTTATTTATTTGAAAGAATTACAGGGAGAGGGAGAGACAGAGAAAGAGGTCTTCCATCCACTGATTCACTCCCCAAATGGCCAGGATAAAGGCAGGAGCCAGGAAGTTCATTCTGGTCTCCCACACGGGTGGCAGGGCCCAATCATTTGAGCCATTCCCCTCTGCTTTCTCAGGCCCATTAGCGGAGAGCTAGATTGGAAGTGGAGGAACTGGGAGTCAAATCAGTTCCTATGAGATGCTGGCATCGTAGGCCGTGGCTTAACTTGCTGCACCATGGTGCCAGCTCCCAGCATGTGCCTTTCTATTTAAATTGCTGTACAATCACCAAGCTACATTTTTAAAATTATTATCATTTGCAAGCACAGAGACAGAGAACTCCCATCATGGCTGATTCACTTCCTAAATGGCTGTAATAATTGAAGCTGCATCAGGCTGACCTTGGGAGCTGGGAATTCAATCCAAGTCACCCAAATGGGTAGCAGGGATCCAACTACTTGAACCACCCACCACCTTTTGTCTTCCTGTGTTTGCACTAGCAGGAAATTGGAGCCAGGAGCCAGAGTCAAGTATTGAACCCAGGTACTCTGATTTGGAACACAGGATCCTAACCATCAGCTTAACCTGTAGGCCAAATGCCTGTGTTCTCAGCATAACTTTGATGGAATTGTGAAAGCAACCTTCTTGTACTCGAACGGACGCTGTACCACATAAACCCTCATTAAAAACAAATCCCTGTACATCACTGACGTCATAAGAGTGCTAATTGTTAAATTAACAACAGGAGTCACTGTGCACTTACTCCCCATGCAGGACCTCTGTCCTCAATGAGTTCTACTATGAGAATTAACTGTAAAACTTATTTTCAAACAGGTGTTTTTTAAAAACATTTATTTTATTTATTTGAAAGACAAGGTTACAGAGAGAGGCAGAGACAGAGAGAGGTCTTCCATTTGCTGGTTCACTCCCCAGATGGACACAACAGCTGGAGCTGAGCTGATCTAAAGTCAAGAGCCAGGAGTTTCTTCCAGGTCTCCCATGTGGGTTCTGGGGCCCAAGGACTTGGGCCATCTTCTCCTGCTTTCCTAGGCCATAGCAGAGAGCTGGATTGGAAGTGGAGCAGCCAGGAATTGAACCCATATGGGATGCTGGTGCTTCAGGCCAGGGCTTTAACCCACTGTGCCACAGCACCAGCCCCCAAACAGTTTTTTATATTGTGTGTGTGTGTGTGTATGAAAATTGTTGAATTCTTTACTTTGTATAGAGTTGGTCTTCTGTGTATAAAGTTAATTGAAAATGAATATGACTGGGAATTGGAGAGGGAGGAGGAGGGGTGGGAGTAGGGGAGGGCAGGTATGGCAGGGAGAGAGAGAGAGAGAGAGAGAGAGAGAGAGAGAGAGAGAGAATATGAATCTCAATTTCCTGGTTCATTCTCCAATGGTATCAATATCCCTGGCTGAGCCAGGCTGAAACCAGGAGCCAGGAGATTCTTCTGGGTCTCCCATGTGGGAACAAGGGTCCAAAGACTTGGGACATCTTCTGCTACTTTCACAGGGACATTAGCAGGGAGCTGGATCAGAAGTGGAGCAGCCCAGACTCAAGCTATTGCCCATATGGGAGGCTGGTGTCACAGGCTGTAGCTTAACCTGCTGTGCCACAACATGAACTCCTTAGAAATTAAGATTCTAATGTAAAAATCTCATTATTTAGTAAGGTGATATCTAATTCAAATTTCCTTATGGTCAGTAAAAGATAAAACCTAGTGCACAGTGTTCACAAACTTTAAACTTCTGTTGGATGTGGTTAGCAGGGAGAATTTGGTACATTAGCCTCTGTGAGAACATGTGTGAGTGCATGCGTGTGTGTAGGGGTGAGGAGTGGGTTTTGGGTGTGGTGCTAAGAATTGCTGAATACAGCTAAGGGACAAGGTTGAGTACAATGATTCTGAATAACTGATCTCAAGAAGGTTGGTCCTTTCGTGAGGCTGCATGGAGGATGTTTCTCTATTTCTCCTTCATGCAGTGTGTCAGCCCCTCCTTTAAATGCTGTCAGGTAGATATTTGGTGCCTATTGACTCACAAAAATGCTGAACTATTAGCCAATGTTCAAGGTCCATGTGTTTCGGTGGTGTTTTGGATTTTCATGTCAGTGACAAAGAAAAGACGGTGTGGATGACAGAGGTAGTTTCAGACAGGTGACCACAGAGGCAGCCTCTCCATGTTGAACTGGCAGTTTCCAACTGAAAAATCTCTTTTCCCTTCCCACCATCATTTTTTTGCATTTCATTTTTATAAATCACTTCCATTTTCACCGATGAGAAATTAACTGCTCAATAGAATCTTGGGTAAAATTCAAATGTCTTTGAGAAACTGAACAGTAGTAGCCTTCACATGTTGGCATGAACCAAGTCTACTAGCTTACACCTTCTTAACACTGAGGCACAGTTTTCACAGTGAAGATAGGGCAATTGAAGATGAGTAGATGCCAGTAACAGGAAGCACTTTGGGGAAAGCCAAGGAAGGGACGGATGCTCCAATAGAAAACTGATGGTCATGGGGGTTCATTTTGTCCTCAGAGTGTGTGCCCAAGACCTCAAAGGACCACATCAAAGAAACTTGCTGCTTCAAAAATGATAAGGAGGGCAGCACCAAAGGCTCCTGAGGTCTCTTTCAGCTTTGTTCTCCCTGTGATGTTCCTAGTCAGTGCCACACCTAGTGCTGCAATTTGGAAAGCTGTGCAGGTTGAATGGGCTCTACGTAGCTCTAGGAGGTAAAGCATTGTTTACACTCTCTGGGAAAATAGAAACGTGAGGGGTCTTCACCAAGTTGAAGCCGAGGTCGGTGTTCTGGAGCAGCAGGTTAAGCTGCCACTGGCAACGCTGGCATCTCACGTCAGAGCGCCAGTAATAGTCCCAGCTGCTCCTGTTCACATCCAGCTCTTTACTAATGTGCTTGGGAAAGCAACAGGTGATGGCCTGGATGCTTGGGGTCCTGCCATGGATGTGGGAGGCCTAAATGGAGTTTCTCGCTTCAATTTAACCCACTCGTGGCTGTTGGGGCCATTTGGAAAATAAACAGTAGGTGGAAGATCTCCCTCTCTCTGTGTCTCTTCCTCTTTCTGTGTCACTCTACTTATCAGATAAATAAAGTAAATCTTATATAGATTATAGATAGATAGATGCTATGATGGATGATAATGATTGATCGATGAGTAGGTATAGGTAGACAGACAGATATGGTCATATGTGGTCCCTGCTGCAGGTATAATTTCTGTTTTAGACTTACGCTAAGAAAGAGTTAAGTATGAAAAGCAACATTTACCAGTTTTAGGTTGAATGACAAGTGTATTGTACCAGGATGACTGTTGTCACATTTTACCCAGAAAGATCGAGGAAGTCACATGCCACCTGGTTTCAGGATAAGTTGAGATATAATAGAAAGTGAGTCTGGTAAATTTTACGTTTCCCAAAGTGATACTGTCGAGGCCCTAACAGAAACAGTTTCTAACGTCAAGGTCAAGTCTATTTTTTGACTGAACACAATGGATTGTTTTCCACTTCCTCTCTTCTAGTATGTGTGAAATTTATAACAAGGAAATTAAGGGGATAGTTCACTATTATGTCTGCCTTTATGAAAGTTAACTCTGTGCTATTTTTCTTTTCTTTTAAAGGTTATTTTTGTGTTGTGTGCGACTTCATCCTTTTCATGCATGAGTATTATGCTGCTTTGGAGAAATATTCTTCTATCCAGATTCTTGTTTAACTCAGGACAGTATAGAGGAAAATGATAGATGCTGTGATGTTGGAATAATAGGGTAATGGGATAAAATTCTGGGTATATAATTCTGTTTCCCCTTCTCCCCCCTTCAACCACCCCAATAATAAATCATGGTGAAAAGTCTTTAAAAGGCTTGTTACATCAAACTCTGAGTAGAGCTGTCATTTTACTCTTTCTTCCCGCTGATTACAGGCTGTTCTGGGCATCACTGCAGCCTCCTAGCATCCCCAGTAACATTATCTCTGCAAGGGGCTGCATTCTCAAATGCTGACAGGATCCAAGTGGGAGGAACAAGAGCAGGGCTGGCCTGACGGCATAAATAGAATAAATGACAATACTCAACTTTTGTGCATGTAGCCATATGAGATGTGAGAATTTGGGCCTGGTGTTTCCAAGTCTAGAGAAGTTGGAAATCATATTTATTTGACTGAAATCTTGATTGTTTTTAATGTTCACATTAATTTATGAGGCTTGCAGTCACTGTGTGGAAGCCAACATTGTAGAGACATCTTTGGGCTGGTTCTGCCTGGGACATCTGCTAACTGTCTTTGCCCAATAATTCTGTTATGGACTGAATTGTGCCTCCTCAGATTCATATGTTGAAGCTCCAACCCCCAGTATTTGGAACTAAGGCCTTTAGGAAGTTAATGAAGGTTAAATGAGGTCACCAGGGTGAGGCACCAGCCCCATGGGGCTGATGTCCTAAAAAGAAGAGAAAGAGACACCAGGGAGGGCAAAGCCACAGAAGACAGACTGTGAGAAGACACGTGAGAAGGCAAACAACTACTTGCAAGCCAAGGAGAGAGGCCTTAGAAGAAACCAATGCTGCTGGTACCTTGGCCTCCAGAACTGAGATAAAATTAATTTCTGTTAACTGCGTGGGCTGTGGCATTTTGACCAAGTGGAACAGTACAGGACTAGAGTGTTGTGCTAGGATGACTAGGATGGTGGTTCTTTGTCTTTCCTTCTCACCTGAATGGAATATTTGGGTGGAAGGGTATTAGGTCACAATTATTCTCTGCCTGAAACTTTGGTTGTGAGGGCTTTTGGCATAGCTTTATTGCTGTTTACGTTTAAACACGGCTTCCTAACATGGGATCCATACCTTTCCAAAATCATGGATGGCCAAAAATGGTGTTGTCATTTTTACTATCTTCTAATAGAAATGCAACATTTCTTTGTTGGCAATAAGCTACAGTAAGATAAACTGTAACTGTGACTTTGTCACTAGTCGAAATCATACCATTGCCAAATCATATTACAATTGTTATTTGAGATTAAATAATCATTTAAGCTCAACACTATTTTGAAATTACAGTAATTGTCAGATCCACAGCTAATTCCTGTTATTTTATTCATTAAAAGGAAGCACATATTATATTACAAATGTGTTTTTAATATTGTGATAACTCTATTATGCTATAATTGGCTTCTTTTGCAATTCTAAGTATTTTATTTTATTCATTTCAAAACAGTGTGTTAAGGGAGATTCACAGCACCAACATGCTGCAAAGCACCATGGCACAGAAAATCTTAAAAAATTCCTGGTCTGTACTGATAAGCAGGTTACTGTGCATGGCCTGGCCTGTGTCATGGAGTCAACAGAAATCTGTCCTCAAAGTACAAAGCCCCATAATGAGTAAATGCTCATTAACTTCAATTGTATAGGCAAGTTTTTATTTGAGAATCTATTTCCCATGCTAGCTTTTGGCAGAGAGCTTCTGATGCACCAGGGGTCTACCAGGAGGGCCCCTAGAGCTACAGTATTTTCTTTGCAAGTAGCCCAACACGTCTTCAAACTATCCCCTTTCCATCATAAGCCAAAGTCTCCCAGTGTAGCCAATTTCCTATTGCATGATGGCTGCTTATTCAGCTTTTCCCAGCTGGAACATCAGCTCCAAAAAACGAAGGCACAAATGAGTCTGCCTTGTTTTCAATTGGGCCCATAGGATAATTTCTGAGCCCCTAGACCAGAGTCCCCAGAACTCAGCAGGTGCTTAAGCATTGTGGATGCGTGAGTGAGAGTACAGCAGAGCACTGCACAACAGAGTTGTCACTTACTCTGGGCAGAGCATATTGCTTGTCTGAGCCCTGCTCATTCCGTTTGCATGTTCTCATCCATGTTCCCTCATTCAAGGTCTTGGCCTATCTGCTTTTCTCTGAACCTTCTATCTGACTACATTCTATGTTTAGTTTTTTAAAAAGACATTTATTTTATTTAAAAGAGCTACAGAGAAAGAGGGACAGGACACAGAAAGAAAGAGAGCTGAGGTCTTCTATTTGGTGGGTCATTTCCAAAGTGGTTGCAATGACCAGGGCTGGACCAGAAGACAGGAAATTCATCTGGGTATCCCATGTAGGTGGCAGGGGCCCAAGCACTTGGACTATCTTCCACTGCTTTTCCTGGGCATATTTGGGAGTTGGATTGGAAGTGGACTAATCAGGACCTGAACTGGCATTTATATTGGAGTTTGGAGTCAGAAGCAGTAGATTAATCCTCTTGTGCCACAACACAGTTCCTCCTTATTTAATTTTAAGCCACACTTTGCCTCTTACAGGAAGAGTGCTGTATTTTTATTTTACTAAAAATATGTTGCTCATTATTTGTCAAGCAATGTGCTAAGGTCATGCCAGGTTGAATCCTCCTCATATATGAATTAGGCATTATGATAATACACTACTTATTTTCCAAACAAGGGGAAAAACGTGAGACTTAAGAGACTACCTAATTTGCTCAAAATGTTGCAAGGCTACTTCAGAATGTTTCTGGGAAAACAGAATTAAAAGACAAGTTTATTTTGGTGCAAACATATTTTGAAATCCATGCATAGTTTTTTTGAGATCACATATTCCACCAACTTTTTGAAAGCACTACAGTTGTATGCATGTATTTCAAAATCTTTGTCCCTAAATAAATTCATTTTGTTATTCCATTTTCCACAAATATTTTGAAGCATACTTGTGTATGTAGCAAAGGGCAGAACAAGCTCTAACCTACTCTGTCCAACTTCCTAGCCGAGTCCCCTTCACACCCCATTTGGTAAATATCCAACCTTTTTGAGTCTTGAATCCATCACCTATTAGATGGCAACTGTTAGATGATTTATTAGACTATATTCAAGAGTTTATAGTTTTTTAATGGGGAGAGAGATCACATTTTGTAACAGCTTCTATGTGCAAGCACTTGTTTTATTTTTGCTTACAACAACTTGATGAGTTGTATATTAGATGGGGAACATGGGTTCAGAAGGATCAAGTGACTTGTCTGTGGTTTCTGCAATTGGTAAGCTGAAGAATATCTATTCTACCATGCATGGCTTCTTGTATGGATCCATCAGTCTCCCAAAACCAGAGCAGGCACGCAATTCACACAGATCTGCTCATGAAGCCAAGGGGCATTCAAACTGGCCCCAATTACAGGCTTCGCTTTAGCAGCAGAGAACCAGCCTTCCTGAGCTTGTGCTCCAAACTTTAGGTAAACACAGTGATTTAGTCATCGTCTGCTAGGTTGGAGTGGTGCTTGTGCCGAACCCATCCTGGCCTCTACAAATTCTCCCAAAGAAAAGCACAGCTGCACAGCGTGCTGACTCAGTTTGCTGCCCCGTACTTGACTACCCATGCCACTCAGAGTTGAGTCCAGCTCCAGCAACTCCTTCCCAAACGTGTGCCTCCTCGCTCTGCTCTAAGACTCGGTCTCCCAGCTTCCCTCTGGCTTGTCCCTGTTCATAGGAACTGAGCACTTCCCTGGGGCTGGGGGATTGGAGATAAATGCTGCCAATAGCCTTGGAGTCTCCTTGGAGAAGTTCTTGAATCTCTTGATGAGGCGTCTTGAGCAAAGCAGCAGAAGAAATGACACCACTTGGATTGTGCTGTTTCTTAGTGGATCTTTGAAACATTACAGTAATTATCACTTTTTAAAGTTGTCTAATTTCAGTGGAAATTTACCCATCAGATCGTCCCTGCCGTCAGAGTAGGAGCTAAATAATCACAGCCATTATTTATGGAGGAAGAGGAAGGTGAGGAAATGCTTTCTTTTCCTCTGGTTGGCAGTCTCTGAGGAAGCATTTTTCTCTCTATTCTGTCACTCGCAGAAAAAAAAAATCTATACAAATCTTGTCAGGGAGAGCATTTCACATTCTCTGGCAATATGCGTGGTTTGAAGTGGAGAGTCAGGATTTAGACACGAAATTCCCCCAGACATTGAGACGAGTTGCTTGAGCTACTCTGAGAATCATTTACAAAACCTGGCGTTGGATACCTTTGAAATCAATGCCATTGTTTTTCAAAGTCATTCTCTCTTGTTGCTTTAATTAAAACAAATAACAGACAAGTTTTCCCCAAAATGAAAAGCAATTGGCAGCTTGGCCTGGTTTGCATGCTTCCCAATTTCTCAAGGCTTTTGAAAGAAAAGCAACTTTAAAGTGACAAGATGTGATTTAGGCTCTGCTCTTTGTAGATTTTGCCCTCATTCTCCAGAGACCCTTGGGGCACACAAAAACACCTCACTCATCCCTCTTTATCCACTCCTCCCTGACTTAGAAAACTTGGCAGCAAGAGATGAGAAAACAGGTGAGTGGGAAACCTGTCCCAGACAAAGACCTGTGTCTTCAGGTTCCAAGGCCTGTTCACTTCGTGGGATTGAAGGAGATTGTCCTTGGCACTCAAGAGGGTCCTGTGGGTAATATGCAGTTCTCCTGTAATAACCCAAAGCTGGGTGTCTGACTCACAGGTGTACATCCTGTGCAGCAGTGTAGCCATCACCAAGCCAAGTTCTTGCTCCCAACCTCATTAGCAAGCTAGGTGACCTTGAGCAAAGCCCTGGATGACTTAATTCTCAAGGTCTTCATTTGTTTCACTGAGAAAACAGCCCCTTCCTCCCAATGTCACTGTGCGGATTGCAAGCTCCATAGGGTCAGGGGACATTATTCCTGCTGTTCACTGACAGATTCTGGTGCCTAGCAAAGGGCAGGCCATGGTGTGCTCAATTTAAGTATTTTCAAATAAAAGGTGACAAAGCTCTTCGTATGGTTGCTGGTCTACTAAGGTCTAATCAATGAAAGTTGCTGTTATTATTATTTTCTCCATTATGTCCCCATTATTTTCAAATTGGCCTCATACAGGCTGAACAGCCCACATGATTGACAGTCTTTTCCTTCTGCTACCCAGAGCTTTATTCTCTTAAATATTTTCAAGTCTTTGTGAGGAAAATTTCAGTGACAAGTTTTAAATACTTGTTAAGCACAATCATTGTGTTCAATGACAGCAGTTATGTAAAAAAATCATAAGAAGAATATATTTGTGTTTTAAATGGGAATAATGGATGCTAGCACCTTTCACTTTGCAATACTTAATGATACAAGTCATTTTTTTGGTGGAATCTCAACAGCTCAAATGATGGGGTGTTTTGAGAATGCCTTGAACAAAATGCCTTACTCCAATTCTGATCAAACTTTGTATTACTAAAAATGGTCACTGACTGCCTATGTGGACAACAATTGATCCCTAAAAAGCAGGTGAGTAGGACAACTTGCCAGCAATAGGAACATGAAGAATCACCTCCTAGAACTCATTCTTCCCTTTAAGATTCAGATGACATTTGTTGAACAACTGCTTTGTAGTCTTCCACACAGTATTATGATAACTTTGAACAAGTTAACCTGTCATTGAGTCTCTAATTACTTTTTTATGAAATGGGAATAAATTATTCCTACCTTGCAGAATTGATATGTAAATTGAGTAAACAAATGCCTATAAAATGTTTAACAAAGTAACTGAAAACAAGTAAATGCTTAACTAATTTTATGATGAAGATTAGCCAAAATCTGTCCTCAAGGATCTTGAGTAGGAGAGAAATAGAAACTGCATTAACATACAATAGATGCTAGTAACATAAATAGTTGCGCAAAATAGAAAAAGAATAAGAAGATGGAAATGATAAGCCCAAATATGCAAGTGTTAAATGTAAACAGACTAAACAGTACAGTTAAAAGACAAAGATTGCCAACTGAATTAAATACAACCTCAAGTATTACATGCTTACAAGAGAACAGCTTAAGTGCAAGGGTAGAGGTTGAAAATAAAAGGATGGAAAAGTGGTATCCCAGGAAAGCACTAATAAAAAGAAAGCCAGTGGGTGAAACAAAACCTTTTTCTTTGCCACATAATTGTATGTAAGTGCCAAAGTGCCAGTAAAATGGTTCTGTTGCTATAGTCTCTGTTCAAAATTAGGTTTTCCATTTTTCGCTAGTTTCCAGTCATGGAAAATGTGAAGGAAGAGTAGAAAATGTGCACATTCAACCTTTTTTAAGTTCAATGCTAAGTTGCACTCATTACTTACATTCAAGTTCTACTGGTCTCAACCAAATCCCAGGGCTCCAGCTAAGCCAAGAAAGTACAAAATAGAGCCATTTTGTCAGTAGCCATGGACCAAGCTGAACTTGTGGTGTGGGGCAATTCTTTTCATCAAAGGGGACTTTTTTATATAGGAAAAAGAGAATGGACACTGCTGCAATGCTGCACTTTACGAAAGAAGAATTTAGCCTTAAGAAAAGCAGGTTAAACTTGTCCACAGCGCCATAGCTGGTAACTGGAAGCTCTCATATGCTTGGCTGCCTGATTCCAAGGCCCGTGTTCTGCAGCAATTATTTGGCAGCTGCAACTTCTTTCCTGTGGATGCCTTGAGCATATTCATCCCTCATTGGGTTTGTGAGGTTGAAAGGCTAAGAGAAAAGCAGAGCATATGAGAGACCACTGGGTTAAGAACCACCTACACTACTGGCTATCAAGCCTAGCAACAATGCAGGAGGTCACATTCTGCAAGGCCATAAACATTGCTGGGGAATCCCAATTCCAAAAACACTCCCTCTGGGGGGTGTAAATCCAGTGCAGACAGAGAGCAACATGGACACCACACTTTCCATTTTAGCACATTGTAGGGAAAGACAAGTAACAGTCAAATGTGAAATTTTGATTTATTCTTTCGTTATTAATATATTGAATTCTGCTAAATTATTCATAGGAATCAGTATCATTTTGAAAGTGTCAGAAAAAAGGAATTTGCTCAACCAAAAAGAACATGCAGAATTAACACAAGTGTCAAGACAGCCAAAAATTTTGAAGCACCCAGAAATCAAAAACTCCAGAGTAGCTAGTAAAATTGAAGGAAAGAGAGAGTGGAAGAGAAAGAAAAAAAAAAGGTGAGAAGAGAAACAAAGAGAGAACATATTCTTGATTTTAAACAGTTTCGACTTGCTGTGCCTTATTAGAAGCTCTCCAGAGTTTTGTCATGGTGATGCTTTTATTTCAAGTCCCCCAAAATGCTCCTGTGCCTTCAAATACTTCATGGGTTAATTTTGGTTGCCAGGGAAACTGCCTGGATTTGCATGGACTGTCACTGATTCCTGAGGACAATCCTTGACAAATGTGAGGGCCTACAAACACACGAGACACCAAAGGCTCAGCTCCCAGTCTGGCAGCATCAGCCTCATTCTATTTCCAGATCCAGCCTACCTGTCTCTCAGATCCCCTCAATTCTGAGCTGTCCCTGGGGTATCAGACCCCAAGTCCTATTATGATGTGTTAATTTTAGAAATAAAGGGCCTCACTTGCACACTCAGGAATCGTGTGCTAACTTTTTGCTTTTGGTTGTCTGCAAAGCACATCACTGTGGCTTCATAACTTGGGAATAATCTGACAATATAAAACTCAGGGGATGATTGAAGTGCTTATTATTTTTTTCCAAATCCATGTCCTTCAATATCAGTAACAAAATGCAAATGGCAATGGTTACTGATCTGCAAAACTGGCTGAGGCAAAACAGAGACAATATCCATTAAGGCCCTCCTACATGGTAAGGAATCAAAATTCTGATGGTGCGAACTTACGCTGAAATTCTGTTTATGTTGAGTTCTCCATATGTTAGATTTTAATGAACAATATTGATAAATAATAAGAATACTTTATTCTTTTCTGTTAGTCTGTTCTATAAATTACACCATCAAAAATGTCAGAATTGCATTGCGTTAAAACACAGAAGGCAAGATGGCCTCAAATATTTTACCTTTTTAGGGAGTCAATTTCATTATCAATAGAAGGTGGAAGAAAGATTGACTTTCTGTCTTTTTCTTTTTGAACAACTATGATATTCATCAGTTATCAGAAAATAAAGGATCCCTTGATGCAGCCATGGGTCCCAAGTATGGTTGTTCTCCTTTGCTCTGAAACATGCACTGGCCACATATGTTGTTTTTGCTGCTCAATCACTTCATTGAATCCTTTCTCAATGTGTAGGCCCTGCACCCCCCTGCAACTCTCCTGGATTTGCCTGGACCCTCCACAGGGCCTGGAGTAGGGTGTGGCTTAGGACAACCAATCAGAACATCACAGGTTGCTTTCCACAACCATTGGTTCAGGAAAGATCACGTGATACGATCATACGCTAAGAGCCAGAGAAAATTTCGCCGAGGAATCTTTGCTCTTAAGAGCCTTGTTTCCATCATAAGGGGTGAGTCCACCTCGGGGGTGTGCCCAGAGTGCTGAGTCAGCACTCTGGAGAGGCGACTTGTTTGAGTCCTGAGTCTACATGCAGAGTGATTTCTACTCAACGCGTTTTGGGTGTGTGAAACAATAAATTCCCTTTAGGCTTAAGGCAATTTGAGTCAAATGTTCTACCACTTACAACATAACAAATCCTAGTTGACACACAGTAAGTAAGGGAGGAGGAGCCATGAGGAACACTGGAATGAAGCCTGGGCAGATTTACAGTGGTTGTTCAAACCCAGGTGAATCTCACTCACTACAAGTACACCTTAGAATGCTTACTTTGATGTATTTGGGAATGAACTTGACTGCAAAGGAAGGCAAAAATCTTTCCGAGATATTGTTTTTTCAGTCACTGCCCTGAGCACGTGTAATTTTTTGATCTGACCAGCTGTTCATCTCAGCCCCATCCCAGTTTCTGTGATCACTCAAGCTTCTATATATGGAATCCCAAGGCCCCTCACTGTTGAGCTTGCCTACCCAGGCTTTATATAATAGTGACAGTAACCAAGGTGTCTCTTTTAGATGCCACAACCAGAAATGACCCAAGGGGTCACCAAATCTTCCTTCTCAGGATGGAAACTGAGGCCCAGAGACATTTGGGAGATTCCTGGACTAGCAAGTAGTCCTTTGGCTGTCTGCAAATAAAGACATCCAGATAAGCAGGTTCATAGAATGCCAGGATTGCATTCTCTGTGTTCAGTGTGCCATCTTTCTGCACTCGCCAAGCCATCTGTCTAAGTGCAGTGGGTAAAAGAAATTAAAAATATCAGTACAAACATTAAATAATTGGGAATGGGGCTCCCACTGAGCTGAACTCAAACTCTAACTGCAAATCACAAGACAGACACTTCTGTAAACTTCTCGAGATTGAGTTGTTTTGTTTGTCTAACGAGAATAGTAATAGCACATTTCTACTCAAGCTGCTGTGAAGACCACATGAGATAACACAAGTCATCTGCTTCCCACAGATCTTGTGCAAAGTTAGCACGATACCACTGTTATCACTATTTCTGATGATATTATTACTCTATGATTAAACCTGGGAAAATTCCCTTATTAATGAATAGTGTCTGAATATACATTCTGAACTTTAGAATAATTAGCATGTACTTTGCTTTCAATCAGCTTAGTTAGTCAGATTTCTTACCAGAAGAATATTCTTGCATAAGTGTAAGGATGCTCAAGGCTGTTGTTGAATTGTGCCTTTCAATGAGACTGAGTCGATGGAACCATCTGTGTGAATTAGCATCCTATGTGAATCCAAGCACCTTTTCTTGGTGTTGCATTGAAAAAAGAGACTTGCTCCAAACTTCTATATCTTTACAATTCAATAAGATTATTCTGTTGACCTTTTAAATAAAAATGTTTTCTTATATACTTTCTAGTTACCAAGCAGAGAAAATAAATGAAAATTGAATAATTTCTTAATAAAATAGAAAGGAATATGCCTCTGAAAATCCTTAGAGCCACACAAGTATCAATGCAAAACACTTTTAGTGATTAAAATACAAGAAACCCAACAACACTCAGGAGACCCTTGCTGTCGTAAATGGGTAAACCTACTTCCTGCAGTGCTGCATTCTATTTGGACACTGGTTCAAGCCTATTTGGGCACTTTTGATCCAGCTTCCTGCTAATGTGCCAGGGAAGCAGCAGAGGATGGCTCAAGAGCTTGGTCCCCGCAGCCATGTGGGAGACCCAGAATAAGCTCCTGTCTCCTGACTTCAGATTGGCCCAGTTCTGGTCATTGTCGCTATTTGGGGAGAGAACTAGAGTATGGAAGCTCTCTTTCTGTCTATCCCTCTTTCTCTGTAACTCTATCTTTCAAATAAAATAAATACATTTTTAAATACCATTTTGTATAACAGGAGGATTGTGCAAATGAATTCAAATTATTAGAACATAGTCTATTGACAGTTTAAATGCTATATTCTTGGCTACTGGACACTATAAACCATCAATATGATCCCTCCTGACTCAGGTAGGAAGAATGATTTAGGAAATAGCACACTATATTTTGTGTAAAACAAAAGATGATGTCTTTACTTGAGTACTCAAGAGCCATGTCTGGACATACATAACTGTTCACTTATGGTTAGTGTAGCCAGCTTTTCCAATGTGACCTTGGCAGGAGTCATGGTTCTTAACCAATTCAAGTGGCTGCTGAAAAACCAATTTTAATATATTTCACCCTATGTTTCTCAATGGAAAGAAGAAGAAGAAAAAATTTCCTGAAAGGAAATGGGACTGAGAACTACAGAAATGCACACCTTCCAAATATAACCAAGATGATTGTAGAATGAGATTTCAGTGGCTTGGTCCTCGGCTTTTGAGATTCTGAGTCCTTTTCCCTTGATTAGAAAAATACTGCAGAAAAGTAGAAATGGTTAAGTAAGCACAAGTCACCAGAGATAACCAGTGGGATGATTTGCAATTAGGTCCTTTAACCAATTTCTTTCAGTTACACACAATCCTGACAATCATCTGGTTTTGAGATTTCCTTTTTGCTTGCCTTTAAATCATTATCATAATATCATAATAACAAATCTCCTACAATGTGGTCATTCATGACTTCTCACCAATGCCTCTGCGATCATGTTAATAGAAAGCATCATCATTTTTCACCCAAACTGTGGCAAAGCCCCTGATTGTTCTTGCTTCTATCCTGTTCATTTTACTCTGTTCTCAACATAGCAGCCTGGGGATAGAGCTTAAACCTATGTCAGACAAACTCTTCTTTGCTCAGTCTTCTAATGCTGGTGGATTCACAGCACACTCAGAGCAAAAGCCACAGCCTTATTATACCTCGCTGGACACCTGAAATTTTTACTTCTTTTGTATGTCTTTAAAACTTTATTTATTTTCATTTTGTTTGAAAGAGAGACAAGCAGATAGAAATTTTCCATCCATAGCCTGGGCAGAGAAGCATGTAAGAAGCCATGAGTGTGTGTGGGGACTGTGCAGAGATCTTCAGGACTCACATGTCCATACAAGGGCTATCCTATGAACACTCCCTAAGTGGGTATGCTGCTTCCCCTCCTGCCCTTTCCTTCATGGCCACAGGAAGGGCTTCCAGGCATTAAATCAACCCAGCTCTTCATCCATGTAGAACTCTGCCAGGGGCTGCTCACTACCCTGAGAGTGAAATCCACAGAGCCAGCCCCAATATGCTCTACACAGCTCTCTTCAGGCCACCCTCCCAATCTCACCTCCTGCCTGGCTGCCTCTCCATCCAGACTCCAGAAAATCCATACCAGGTGTGACTTCTCTCCAGACTACACCCAGGAGGACCTGCATATGACTGGCCTGAAAGCCACTCATACTTACAGATGTGACATGCCAAAGAATAAATCGGTTATCTCTATGGAGCTTACCCCAAAGTCCACTCACGGCTCTTACAAAAATCTGTTCATGCTTTATTTTTGGTCCTCAATCACTTAACTCTCTAACACTGTCTCTATTTCACTAATTCATCTTGTCTGGCCCATGGAACACAAGTCTTGTGAAGGCAGAATTTGTGTCCATGTTTGTCCAGAATAGCATCTGGTATACAGCAATAAAGCAATAAGTGTTCCTTGAATGAGTGATGTTAAAATTATCTAATGGTTGACATTGCTGCATTCTATTGTTTTCAGGTACCATGCTTATCAATCACTTATTTTTGACTACTTATGGAAGATGTATATTCTGAACAGACTATGCATGGATTTAAAAAAATTGGTCCAAAGTAGACTTATCTTTTAATCTCAGTTTTCCTTGAACTTTGTGAAGCCCCTACTAAATTTATTTGACTATATGTCAAATAAATGACACTTTGGGGAACCTCTGTGAACATACACCCTGGGCCATATTTCTAAGTATTTCCTTGTGATCAATTCCCACAAGTGAAACTGCTGGGTTAAAACCAATTTACAATTCCACATCAATATACAGAAGACAATATTTGCTTCTTCACACCCCATCTGACACTGGAAATAATCATTCTTCTTGCTTATGTGACAGGTTAAAAA
This sequence comes from Lepus europaeus, assembly GCF_033115175.1. NCBI lineage: Eukaryota > Metazoa > Chordata > Mammalia > Lagomorpha > Leporidae > Lepus > Lepus europaeus. Next base: position 48,377,921 of record NC_084835.1, read on the forward strand.
AGTGATATCTCAGCACAGCTTTAATTTGCATATTTTTGCAAGTTACATCATTTTTGGAGAATGTTTGCTTTGGCCTTTCCTATTTTGTGGAGTTTTCTAAGGCAAATGTGAAGAAGTGATTAGGAAAAGAACTTCCCTGGATAGGACTTGGTCCCCTCTTGGTCTCTACCCAGTTTTCATCAAAATATGACTGCAGGAAACTGTCATATTTGGAGATGAGAGTATACTTGAGTAGTTGATGGCATTGTATTTTTAAAAGAGAACACTCCATGTTGGCTACATATGCAACTGAACAGATATATTTATGATCAAGCTACTTTGAAGAGAAACAGTTTGAAAGGCAGCTTCCGTTTTGGATCTGGTGAGACATTTCCAGGACTCAACAACATCTGCTTCTGACCTCAGAATGCAGCTTAGAGCTCCTATAGCTTGTGATATGCTCCATCTTTCAATATTGACAAGAAATCTGGGCAGACATTTGGCATAGTGGTTAGACTCTTGGTTGAGATACCTGTGTCCCACATCAAAGCTCCTGGGTTTTCATCTCTTCTCCATTCCACCTTTATGATAGTACACACCCTTAGAGGCGGTAGGTGATGGCTCTAGGAGTTGGGTAAGTGTCTCTGCTATCCATATGGGATTCTCTGATTATGCTCCCAGCTCTTGGCTTTTGCTTTGGCCCAGCCCTGGCCACTGTAAGCATTTGGGAAGTGCACCACTTTATGGGAGAACTGTTTATGTGTATTTCTGTATCTCTCGATCTCTGTGTACCTTTCAAATCAATCAATCAATCAATTGTTCAATCAGTTTAAAAACCCCAAGTAAGCCAAGCATCCAAGAATCTAATAAGTCACAGTATTCTCTTCGTATCTGCAGGAGTTTGATTCCAGGACCTTTCATGGATACAGAAATCCAAGGATACACATGTGCTTTATATAAAATTGCATACCATTGCATGTGACAAATGCACATCCTCCCAGATATGTTATGTCGTCTCTAGATTACTTATAATACCAAGCACAATGTAAATGTTATGTAAATAGTTGTTATGCTGTACTGTTTAGGGAATAATGGCAAGACAAAGAAGTTTAGGTCAGGTGCAAATTTTGCCAGTAGTTTTGACCCACAGTTGGTTGGATCCATGGTTATGGAGACCCAGTCTTATATCCTTCTTTGTACTCTTCTCTATTCTCAGAGTAAATACAGACAAGCAGATTCAGAAATGTTAAGTCAACTTTAAAGAAGCCTCTACCTGTTTTCTTAACTTTGATACAAAATTGACTGGACATGGGCAGCTGAGACATCAGCTTTGGGTTTTGAAATTCAATCCCACTATGTAGACTAATCTCATTTTGTGAGAATCAATATCTCCAGGCATCGTGGCCAGACGGTGGATCCCTGGGCATGCTGTTCACGGCTAGCACAGACTTCATTGGTCCCAATGTTGTCTTTGGTAAATCATATCAGGATTCTGTCAGTAGAAACTCAAGGTTGATGCTCATTTTGGGAAGCCAATTTCTTGTTCTAGTTTAAAAATGTATTAGCAAAGGCACACCATCAAAGACACAACGGCTACAATATCAACTAGCTGGAAGAATCAGCAAGAGGGGAATTTTCTTTAATCTTTTTGCAGAATTACCCCCCTTGATGAATTGGCTTGCAAAGGTTGGCTCTATTCAAGTTTTCTTAAGGAATACTGACATTGAGAGCTTCCCAAACAGACCCTAAATTTTCATATCTTTGTTGCAGCAGTTTCCCCTTGAAGTCTAGGAAGATAAAATTTCTTTTTCCTGTTTCTTGATTTGCTACACTTTTTAGGTAGGGCCTTATTGCAGTGATCTGTATGGAAACAGAGACGCTGTGCCTGTTCTCTGTGCCAAACTCATCACATTTAGCCACCAGTGATGCTAATGAGAACCACAGCTGAACTTTCCCAAAGGAATGCCACATCAATGCTGGACTGTGTTCCTTCCTCATTTAAAATGGCAATTCAGTGAAACCTGCAGCTGTTTAGAACGCTGCTTAGGGAGATTTCCTGCCGACCTTTTCTCAGACCTCTGGGGCAATGCAAATGAAAGATCCAGGTCCAAGTTTCAGGTAAAAGAGATCAAACCCTGTTAGCATCAACCTTTGTCTGGAAAAGTGGGAGAGATGGTCGCCCTAGAAACCACTGAAAGGGCTTGAGGTCAGGGAATCCTCACAGTTTCCAGCACTTTGCTTCATCCTTGCACTCCTTCATCAAAGGAACACTTGCATTAAGCACACCCAATATTGTGGGTATGGAAGTAGGTGCCTAGGAGAAATGTAGCTGACATGTTACAGAGGGAGGTACCTCTGATGGCAACTAACAGGACATGTTACAATCAGTGCTTAGGGGAAGCTGTGTGGAAGGGAATGAAGAGGGAGCCCCAGTGCAGAGGAGCCAGGGTGGATGCACCTTAGTCAACATGGTCAGGGAAAGTTTCCAGGAACAGGCGGTATAGCGGAAAACACCTTGAGAGTGAGAAGGGGTGGCCATTCAAATAGCCTTTTATCCATAGCAGTAGAAAAACTCAGACCCTCTGGGGTCTTCTTGGAGGGGATCAGTATTACCCTCCTGTCTGCGCAGTACACTCTGCCATCTAATTTCCTGGCCCAGATCTTCCTTGTCCCCTACCATTTTAAGGGTTTGAAAGTCAATCCTAGGCAGAGAGCTTGTAAAGGGCTGATAGAACCCTTTCTCCTTCTGCATAAGAATTTATCCTATTTAACTTTTTGGTTAATTCTCCAGCTCTGTTCTTCTGGTAACCTGAGAAGGGTAATATGTCAACTGTTGCTAGGCAACATTGTTAATGATAAAATGATTGCACATTGGAGGATTATGTGGAAATTGGGAGAAGTTTATGGAAACCCTCATGGGAAGCCACAGGTATGGACTTCCCTGGATAGGGTGACATGTCCCCTGCATGGACCCTGGAAGCTCTGCCTCCATTGTTGCTGCAAGAGGCTGCGGGGGTGGGGGGGTGGGGGGGTGGGGGAGGAGGAGGCACAGCAGGGCTGCTGTGGATGTGGGCTATATCTTTTTGCACTTAAACTATACCTTGAAAGGGACATCCTGATAACCAGGATGATTGCTACATGGGCTGCTGCTAGGATTTAAACCAAAGATGAAAGCTTAATGCTGCCTTCCTGGGGCTGCTGTTCTAAATCCCAACCTTCCTAGTAGCCTGAAGTCACACGTGACTTGTAGTGGATTCGTGAACCTGAATGTTTGCACCTGCATTTGTATTGAAACATCCTGGTGCAAAAGCTGAGTGATGTCTGATGGCTTTAGATTGAGAAAAAGTCAACCAAATTGATCTCCTATAACACAACTTCCACTTCTTGCCACCTGCATAGCATTCTCTTTTCATTGATTTCAGCAACCAGTTGGCGAGACTGACTTCAAAGAGATTGAGACATCAACTGACACCTGTCCCTGTTTGTAGTTCCTAGTCTCCTGGAATTCATGGCACAATGATAATTAAAAAGTATTTGGGGAACAAATACCCAGAGGTCCCATTTCATTCCAACAAGTAAGGGTGCAAATAATTGCAGATATAACACATAGCCTCAACTCTCAATATCATTTCAAAAAAGGAGTAGAAACTCTTAACACAGATGTATAAAGGAGATAATTCTCGGGCTGAACAAATTCAAATTCATAAAACTTACCACACACAAGGAGGCACAGTCCCCAGTAAGTAGGTAGGGGAAATCCTTCCCTTAAAATCCTCAGCTATGTTGTGTTTCCATTTTCTCTTTTTTGGTGGTAATTGGAGGAAATCCCATTGCAGACTGACACTGGTCCATGGTCCAATGTTTGGAAGCTCCTGGACCAGAAATCTTCAGAGCTTCCCTCCAAATAGGAAATTTTCTGATTCAAATCATGCTTGGTTTACAAGGTTCAGTTCCACTGTCAAGCTTGCTGCAATAGCACCTGTCTGATCTCTCATCTCCAAACAGTTTGTATCAATGCAGCCGATACTGCACAGATTCAACATACCTTAACTTCTATATGATACGGGTGTTACTAAAGAGCTTTTCTGTCATCAGCTTCTCAATCTAATGTGATGGTGTGCTCTTGAATAGGAAAGAACAGCCCTTTCTTCTTTTTTTCACCACAGCACATCTTTAACTCCTAGGCTACAGCAAGGGAAGGTGTTTCTACAGAAGACTGGATAGCAAGTATTATCAACTATATGGGTCATATAGTGTCTGCTACAGTGACTGAGCTCTGCAGATATGGTGTTAGAGCAGCCAGTGACAATAGGTAAAGAGTTTGGGATGATTGATTCCAATAAAACAATGTGTACTACTAAAACAAAGGTTGGATTTGGTGGGACAATCTCTGTTTTAGGCAAAAGGATAGATACTCATTGCCTAATTGCAAATGGACTAATGGTTCCAGCTGCACTATGGCTACCCCACTGTCACTGCTTACTATGCCAGTGAGTTGTGAGCTGATCACTTCTATTTGGGAAAGTCATTTTCCAGGAGCAGAGTCCCAGATGTTGGGCAGAGTAGGCGAGAACTCACACTTAAATAAGCAAATTGTCAAAATTATTGTTGGGTTAGGACACCGTGGACAACTTCACTTCCTTTTAATTCTCAGCCTGATGTGGAAAAGCTCTTCCAGAAGATGGGAGAGTTATGGAAGTGACCATAGTTCTTTGTGATGTTGCTGGAAGGAAATGAGGCATAGAAGTTAGAGGTGGAAAAGATTGAAGAAAATGATGAAGTTGATCAACACCACCACTACCACAACCAACAACCATGGAAATGAAAGAGGAAGAACCCAAAGATCCATTATTTAATAGTGGGGGGAAATTTTAAACTGTATTGTTTTGTTCACTTTTCTAAAATCTCCAGTAATTGACTATAATGAGAGACTGTTGTATATGCCATTTTTTTTTTACCATTTCTATGATACTAAACTGATTCCTTCTAGAATAGATATTCATGTTAATATAATAGTTGATTTCAGTTTTTGCCTTTACAGAGTTTATTCTGTTTGTAAAGCACTCTAGGCAGTGTTCCTAAGAACAGCTATGTAAATTCTGATGATTGATTGATGGATGGATTGATCTGAGGGGTATCCCACTGTTTTAAAAACATTTTAAATTGCCAGAAGTGGTTCTGACCTACTGTGCAGGCTTTAGGAGGTAGCTTCTATTCTTAAATGACAGCCCAACACAAGTCTATTGTTTTAAGGTACTTTGTCCCCATGGGTATTGGATGAGAACTGAAGGCTGGACAAATGGTAACAGTCAACTGTGTTTACCTGTGTAGGAGTTACAGGAGAGAGCACCTGTATAGCCCTCACTCCACAGTTCATTTTCAAAGACATGGCATGCAATCAGCCTGTCACCTAATACATTTGAAATTATACATTCCACAGCAAGGTGTTTATTAATAGAATAGCAAAAGGTAATGTTTTGTTCCTATTGTTTGATACAATACCAGTTCATGTTGCCATTCCCTAACCATTATGTCCTCACATTAGAGGCAGTGTGGCTATAACTTTCAGAATATTTGTTCCTTTTGAGGCAACTGCTCTGTCTTAATGATCCACAGAAAATTGTCTCAAATTTTAGGAATAATTCTCTCTCCCTATTAATGACTACATGAGAAATATATTAATAAATCAATAGTTACCACTGCACACTCTAAGCTAAACTGGGTGAAATTAAATTAAACAATGGAGTGCATGGACAGGTATACTTTGGCACTTTCCAGTTCATGCTTCCTATGGAGAATTAGAATCCCTCTCCCAAACACCCCAATGATAGTGTTCTTGTAAGGATTCCCATTCAAGAATCTCTGCCCACTCTTTGCCAAAGGTCAATCCAAACTAGGCTAAAGAAGAATTTTCTTTCTGGTGCTTGAAACTGTGAGGAGTTTCACAAAGGCAGCAACCCAGAGAAGATCCTTTCACTGCCGAAGCCTTGAAGTTACCACTTGGTTTCTTTGACCCACATCCTTGGGGCCACCCTGTCTCTGATCCTATGCTAGCCTTCCTTAGATTCTCTAAACTGCCCTTCCTACTGCCAATGCATCCATTATCTTGGCCAGAATCAATCTGTTGCTTGTAACCAAAGGACCCTAATTTAGTCAATGAGGGAGTAAGAATTTTAAGGAAAACCATAAGTAGAGTTTATGAAGTTCTCACTTCATTTTTTTTCTGCCAGCAATATCTACAAATATAACATTACAACAACCTTTTTAAGTGTTAAAAGATAATGAAAATTACAAATAATGTTGCAAACTCAAATATTTTAAATATCAATTATTTTTCTGTGAATAATAAAATAAAGTTTACCTTACTTTATATGCTGTATATGTTCATGTATTTGATGAACAGAGAGAAATGCCCAAGTGCTTCAAAATAGTGTGCATCCATCATAAAACCTACTAAAATCAGAGTCAATATGGTTTTATTTATGGTGGATTCAGGCAGGAAGTTGAGAGACTTGGCCTCATAAAAAATCTTTAGTAGATGTGGGATTTCATGTCTCCTTTTCTGGGCATCATTCTTAAAATACTCTCACTACTTCTGGAATCAAGTTAGTTGTGAGTGATTTATTACCAATTTTGTACCTTCTTGGTTTTCTTACCATAATCCTTTACCTCCAAATCTCTTATTTCTGCCCTCTTCCAAGGTATCATTTCAACTACTTGGAGTGCGTATCTTCTGTTTCTTTCTCTTTTTTCAGTATGATAGTAGGATTCAATGAGGACAAATCAATTTTCCAAAAATATCTCTCTGGTTCAATAGTTTCTACATTGAATATGGTAATGTGAGTCTTAATGAAAGCATTTCTCTCCCACATCCTGGTGAATCCTTATCTCTGTTTAAAAATGATTAAATAACCGAATCATAATGCCTTCTCTTTAGGTAAAAATGAGTTCTGCATTCATAATTTAAATATATGGGCCTGGAAACGTACTTCTTGCTTTCTGTGCACTGCATTCTATGAAGACTAATTATATGCTTTCCCTGTTCAACAGCAATGAACTTGTAATGCAATAATATTCTAATCAATGCCTTATGCTTATATGCAGCCAGATTATCACTCCCTTTAATTAGCAGTGCACTGACTTCTCATAGGAACGTAGAAGAAGGAGAACTTATTTTCTTTCTTAACTATAATTGTGTGTTTACCTTTAACCCTAAGATAAGGTCATAACATAAGCAGGATTGCTTCTTGTCCTTCAATGGTGCTTTGTGTTCATGGGTAAGATGCCTAATTGAAAGTATATTTGGCCACCTGAACTCACAGATTAAGCAATTTAGAATAAAAAGCAGCTACAGTGGTGCTTTATAGGGGCAATTATCCTTGTAGCAGTTTGATTTTCTGAACCAAAAACCCAATTACAACACAATCTCCAACTAATACACTTTCAAAGGAGCCAAGAAAGAAAGGAAGCATTTTGTCCAGTGGAATAAACACTTAGCAAAGCAAGAACTGAATTCTGGTTCTGCCACAACTAGTCTATAGACTTTGGTGCATTCCTGAACCACTTTTGGCTTAAAACTTATCTGTAAATTAAGTCTAATGAAATATGTGCTATGTCCCCTAAAGAATTATTATTGGAGTCATAAATAATAAAATATCCAGACATAAAATCTTATCAATGCATTGGGAAATATCAGCTTTTCTTGTTAAGAAGTAGGTTGCTATGACCTCAAGAGATAATTTTACACAACTCTGTAATCTTAGGAATCTCTGGGTTGGACACAGGTTGAACCTCTTTCCTCATTCACTCTGAAGGAGATAGTCTTCCTGACCCCACTGAGCATCAGCCAATGCCATCCGGGCAGCATTGACTAGCTCCAACATTGCCATAAAACAATCAGCACAAGTCCCTCTCCCTTCTTGCCAAAGCATCAGTTCAGGGATGAATAGCTCTCCTGAGCCACAGTAGTTGGTTTGGAGGTGGATGGAGGATTAGCATCTGCTGGGTAGGGAAGAAGGGTAGAGATTCCTCTCCTGCTCTGGGATGTACTGTGCAGGCAGGATCTGGGAAATGCTGCAGCCGTTTTGCTATTGTAATCAGAGCCAGCCAAAGAATGGTACAAGTTATAGAGTTTGGGGGAAGTAGATCCCCAGTAGACCCCAAACCTGACTCAATCAGACCTAAGACCTGCCCCAGCACTGGATCGTTTCAATCATTGGAGTGAAAAGCTTTCTTTCATTGTTCAAACAAGTTAAACTGAGCTTTCTTATATTTCAACTAAAAGTATGCTAATCTGTACGAGTACACTGCCTCAAGAACATAATGTCAGGTAAAGCATGGAAGGAACCATGGAAGAAATGCCAATTAAGTGAAGGAAAAAATAGTACAAGTTGATAGATATTCCCTCCTTAACTTCCTCCTTTCTTGTCTTTCTCCAAGACTGATAGTTGGATTTCCTGGTAGGAAGAGTACGGAGATGGATGAAGAGACAATTACGTCTTGGATTAATTAAGGCAATTCTTCAAATATCAGTCACTCAATACAATGTTATTTTAAAGTTCAATTTTCTCAGGTAGGCAAGGGTGTGTGGAGACTGCTACTGGCAGCCATTTAAGAACCTAAATTGGCTGGCACCGCAGCTCACTAGGCTGATCCTCTGCCTGTGGCGCCGGTACCCTGGGTCCCAGTTGCTCCTCTTCCAGTCCCGCTCTCTGCTGTGGCCCGGGAAAGCAGTGGATGATGGCCCAAGTGCTTGAGCCCCTGCACCTGCATGGGAGACAGGGGGAAGCATCTGGCTTTTGGCTTTGGATCGGTGCAGTGCACTGGCCAAAGCGGCCATTTTGGGGGTGAACCAATGGAAAAAGGAAGACCTTTCTCTCTGTCTCTCTCTCTCACTGTCTAACTCTGCCTGTTAAAAAAAAAGAACCTAAGTTGATGAGATGTGCATCTTGCACATATAGCTTCTCAGATCATGCAAGTTGTTGATAACTGCTGTCAGATATGGCAAGACAAAGACAAGGTGACTGAACTTCTCTTCCATCAGACAGAATTCAACCACATGGCCAAACCTAACTGCAGAAGAAGCTGGGAAATATAGTTGAACAGTATCCTTAAAAGGAAGGGCTAAACTACTGATATGGTGAAGAGTTATTGGGTTTCTGCCTGGTACTTGATTTTGGACTTAGAGTTCTCAGTCTGAAACAGTTTACACTGAAAGCAGTCATGAAGAATATAATATAGTTTAACCAAACTTGGTTAAACTATAAAACCCATTTTGACTAAGAGTTCCATCGATAATTCAACAAAATGTTGTTATAAGGAAATCAAAGCTCAGTGTTTCCATATTTTTCCATTTCTTAAGATTATTAGAAATTTATGTTATGCAGAATCTTTTGATCCTTAAATGTTGGAAGATAATTCATTTTTTCCCAAAGAAACCTTTTATTTAAGGAGTACAAATTTCATAAGTACAACTTTAGGAATATAGTGATTCTTCCCGCCATAACCGCCCTCCCACCCCAACTGCTCCTTCTCCCATTCCAAGTCCCATTCCCCATTAAGATTCATTCTCAATTAATTATACACAGAATACCAACTCTATACTAAGTAAAGATTTCAACAAATTGTACACACACACACACATACAGACACAAACTGTTTTGAGAACAAGTTTTACAGTTAATTCTCATAATACAACTCATTGAGGACAGAGGTCCTACATGGGAAGTAAGTGCACAGTGACTCCTGTTGTTAATTTAATAATTAACATTCATATGTATGATGTCAGTGATCACCTGGGGCTCTTGGCATGAGCTGCCAAGGCTATGGAAAACTTTTGAATCCACAATCTCCATCAGTATTTAGACAAGGCCATAATCAAAGTAAATATTTTCTCCTCCCTTCGGAGAAAAGTACATCCTTCTTTGATGGCCATTTCTTTCCACTGGGGTCTCACTCATAGAGATCCTTCATTTAGGACATTTTTTGCCATAGTGTCTTGGCTTTCCATGCCTGAATGCTCTCATGGGCTTTTCAGCCAGACCAGCATGACTTAAGGGCTGATTCTGAGGTCAGAGTGCTATTTAAAGCAATTATCATTCTATGAGTCTGTTGTATGGACTACTTCCCATGTTGGAACATTCTCTCTTTTAAAAATTCTAACTATTATTATTACCAGACACTTGATCTTATTTATATGATCCTTTAATACTTAACCATATCTATATGAACACTTTAACACTTAATATGATTACTTTAACATTTAAGATGGTATTTTTACCACCCAGCTTAATGGAATTTGGGGTCCCATGGCAACTTTTTAAACTGTACCCTTAGAAGTAAGTCTATAGGAATGTATGCAGAACTATTCAGTTTTACAGTTACAAACTTCCTCCTCCCTCTCTTATTCTCGCTCTAATTTTTTACTGTTACCTATTTTCAATTGACTTTATATGCATATTATTAGCTCTATGTTAAGTAAGGTGCTCAAAAAAATAGTATGAAAGAAAAAAAAAACTGTTCCTCAAGAGTCAAGACAAGGGCTGTTCAAGTCATTGTTTCCCAAAGTGTCAATTTCACTTCTACAGATTTCATTTTAGGTGCTCTATTAGTTCTCACAATTGGGGAGAACATATGGAATTTGTCCCTTTGGACTGACTTATTTCACTAAGTATGATGTTTTCCAGATTCATGCATTTTGTTGCAAATGGCCAGATTTCTTTTTTTAACCATTGTGTAATATTCTATAGAGTATATATATCATAATTTTCTTATCCAGTTCAGTTGATGGGCATTTAGGTTGATTCCACGTCTTAGCTATTGTGAACTAAGTGGCAATAAACATGGAGGGTGTTGATAATTCTTCTCTGCTTTTTTACATTCCCACTCAGTGGATTAGGGTACCTATTTCCCATATCCTTGCCAGCATTTGTTATTTGTTGTGGACATACTTGTTGATTTCTTCTTTGTTTTTTTTCACTGTGGGGGCTTTTATCTTTGTATTATTCATCTATAGAGTAGTGGAGTGTCTTCTTTCAGTAAATACTTCGAGGTGTGTGGTGAGTGTGGCCAGGGAGCTCTGTTCAGTTCTCCAGGGTGAAGGGCATGTCTGAGGTGACACACGTAGATTTGGCATGGTGAATCTCCTTTTTTAAAAATCAGAATGGAGGTTTGCTCTTTCTGTTGGCATGGACTCAGCTGAACCTCGCTCATCAAAGGAGACCAGTGCCTGGGTGTTAGCCCTAGTGGGTATATTATTCGTTGACTCTGCCAAAAGGACCACACAAAGGATCTGTGCAGGCCTGAGTGTAAGCTAAGATTCCCCAGCAATGCCCCTCACAAGGTAATGAGGGAGTCCTGATCCTGTGAAGCCTTCCACAGTAACTGTCCAAAGTCCCAGCCATACCCTGAGTCCTCCCACACAGCTGAAGTATTTTCACTGTCCTGGCATACAAGCCTCTCACAGTCATGAACATCCAGCCACATCTGTTCTCCCCACCAGACTCAGGAGTCTCCATTTGGCTGGTTGCTGGGAGCAGACATGACACAGTGATCAGGAAGAGATAAATGTGCCCCTTCCCTTTGTTTTTTCTCCTCTAGTTTGTCAGGTACACTATCCTCCACAGGGCTCCAAGCCAGATTCCTTCTAGGCTCTTCCTGCAGCTTTTTCACCAGTGGTTTAAGCTGCTACAGTCTGGTCTCACCTCACTCTCCAGTGCTGGTGCAGAGGCTCTTGACCACTGGGGTTCTGAGTTGTGTGCTTCCATGCCTTCCATGTAGGTTCACTGTGTTTGTCCCTCTAATTTACGGAGAATTTCCTCTGCTGTTTTCTCCCTAACTCTTCCCTGATAGTGCACTCTTTTTAAACTTTTTAAAAACTATCTTCTCCTAGGGCCTGCACCATGACTCAATAAGCTAATCCTCCGCCTTGCAGCGCTGGCACACCGGGTTCTAGTCCCGGTCAGGGCACCGGATTCTGTTCCAGTTGCCCCTCTTCCAGGCCAGCCCTCTGCTGTGGCCCAGGAGTGCAGTGGAGGATGGTCCAAGTGCTTGGGCCCTGTACCCCATGGGAGACCAGGAGAAGCACCTGCTCCTGCCTTCGGATCAGCGTGGTGCACCGGCCGCAGCGTGCCAGCCACGGCGGCCATTGGAGCATGAACCAATGGCAAAAGGAAGACCTTTCTCTCTGTCTCTCTCTCACTGTCCACTCTGCCTGTCAAAACAAACAAACAAAACCTATCTTCTCCTAGACTAGATCAGCAAGCTCTCTCCCTACACTGCCATCTTAATCCAATCCCAATAATTCATTTTTAAGCACCAAGAAAATAAGGAGACCCATTTCTGTGATCTATTTCCATTTGTTGACCACTAACCTACAATGTTCACAGTAAATCTTTCAGCTTATTAGCAATATTTTTTAACAGATGGCCCTAATAGAAGTGCATATATACTTATAAAATTATATATACCTTAACCTATATTTAAAACATTACTAACCATTAATTTCTAATCTTATACAATGAAAATGAATTTTATGGAATTTGATTCCACAGTGTAAGATTATAAATGATTATAACATGTGCACCATCTCTTGGAGATAATATTTCCATGTGTCTAGTATTCTACTTTGGACATTCTAATTTTTCCTTAGAAATTTTTTTCCTCAAGATATTTTATTGTATATTCACTCACATACATATAGTAGGTATGCAATTAAGTTAGCCTAAAGTGATTAGATAATTTTTTCAATAATTTCCAGGCAAATTGTGTCACTTATAGTCTCATAGTATTGTCTGAGACCCATTTTTTCACTATAGAATGGGGCTCAATCTCAAGTTTTAGGATGACTAATATTCTAAGAGATTTTCCTTTTCTTTATAACCTCAAAGGCTGCGTACATATTTTTATGAATTGTAGACTACTGCTTCTAACTGGGATAATAATGCAAAATTCCTGTGATGATATGTTTCATAAACTAAAGAACTAGAGAAATGCATATACCAAGATGAATCTTCCTAAAATATATTCAGTATATTTAGCATAAAATACTCATTCAAAACATAATTTTCATATCTGGAAAGGTATTTTGTTGCATATATATATATATATACATATATAACCTACAATTTTATAAGAAATACATTTTTTCACATTTACTTAGTGTGTATTTTCCACTGGATACATTCTTTTCTCAATTTCCTGTATTCAATGTCATCTAGAATTATTTATGAGATCCAAATACTAGCAACAGGCAAAGGCTGAAATCAAATATTATCCCTGTGCATGTTGTTATCTTAATAATAAAAACAAAAGGAATAAATAGGTCTAAAAAATGTTTCCCATTAAGCAATCTTTGAATAGAAAGTTGGAAGAAATGCATGGAAGTGTTCTGAACAGGCAGAGGTCCTAAACAGGTGGAGATGTTTTTAGGTTATTGACATCACTGTGAATGTTGATTTACACAGATTCACCATTAACAATTGCTCAAAGTATTAATGGGAAGTTGTGTTTGTGTTTCCTTTTGTCCCTTTCACTTTTCTTTAACCTTAATGTTCCCTTTTATTTCTTTTTCACCTGATCTTAATGATTAGATGTCCTCAAACCTAAAAGCTACACCTGTTTGCTTTTTATTTAAATATATCTTTATGGAGATATATATATATATATATATATATATATATATATACATCTAACATGTGTAATATATTTCATATATATGTATAACATGTATCTCCATACATTAATTTATTGTGCAGGAATTCAGTGGTTTTTAGTATATTCAGAGATATGTAACCATAACCAAATTGAGAACACTTTTATTTCCCCATAAGGCACCAACTGCCCAATTAACAAGTATTCCCTATTTATTCTCAATGTCCCCCACCTCTAGGTAACCAGTAACTGATTTTCTTGTCTAGATTTGCCTATCTTGGGGATTTGTAAAATTTAAAATGCTTAAAATTTTCTTATGTGATAGGCATAATGACAGAAAAAGGGGGAGAAGAGGGAGCAAAAGAGAGAATCTTCTTTCTGTTAATTCACTCCCCAAATGACTGCAACAGCTGGGCATGGGTCAGGCTGAAGCAAAGAGCTAGGAACTCACATATTGATGGCAGAGTTCTATATATTTGGGCAGGCTTTCACTGCTTAAGCCATTGTATCAGAATGCCAGCTCCTGAAATAAGAAAAATTAAATAGTTTATTTAAGAAAGAGCATTGTGGCACAATAGGTTAAGCCACCTCCTGTGGCACTGGCATCTCATATTGCAGGGCCAGTGTGAGTCACAGCTGTTCTGCTTCCAGCCTAGCTCCCTGCTAATATAGTAGATGACCCAAGTGTTTAGGCTCCTGCCATCCACCTGAGAGACCTAGATGCAATTCCAGGTTCCTGGCTCTGACCGTTACAGCCATTTGGGGAGTGAAACAATGGATGGAAGTGATGTGGGCAATGAGCATATTAACTTCAATACAGGTTCGTGTCTCCCACAGAAATAAAAATACTAAGTGGAGAATAGTAATATGCACAAATAGGAACCAGATTTATCTGACAATGAGGGAATAAGTTTACATTCACATGTGAGTGTGGGCTATCCCCCACAGAGGAAGAACCATCATGTGCAGACCACAGGGTTGCCCATTAAAGAGGAAAACCACTTTCCAGATATTTTTACGAGGTAGAAGGTAGTAGCCCTATTGGATATACAGACTAGGTTAGGTCTTAGTGTGCGTCCTGGTCCCAGATGCAGCAAGCGCACCCTGAAAAGGTCAGCATATCACAACAACGAAGATACAAACACTAATTTGCAGAGATACAAGAATTCTAGATCACCCAAACTATAACTAGCTGTGTAGCTACATCATGTCAGAAGGTCTGTCTCTCTCTTATGTGTCTTCCTGTCTTTCTTACTCTGCCTTTCAAATAAATAAAATGAATCTTTAAAAAGTATTTTATTTATTAAACCAAACAAGGAAACTTTAAGAGAGATGTGTGTTAATAGCATGAGGTAGTAAGGAAGAGATGAGCCAAAAGGAAGAACGTAGTGTATCCACTTTGCACTAGATCCAAATATCAGTACTTTATAGAATTGCTGCATATTTTCCACACTTACAGTAACTGGACCAGAGTTTCTACTTTAACTGAGATTTTGATGACACAGAAGAACAGATCCTTTTAAAACACATGCCCTTAAGAAACAAGAATGAAAAACAAGAAAAATTTATTTGAGTGTGGGTGAGGGGAAATGGTGGCTTGGATTAGGCAAGAGCAGGATGGGTAGAGGGATTGATGAAGGAGGGAAAATTGAAGAATGTGCCCAATGTCAACATATACAGAGGGTATAGAAAAAAGAAAGCAGAGTAGAGAACTTCACTTGGAAGAACGAAAGGCACATGAAAGAGAAGAGCCAAACACAGGAGTGCACATGTCAGAGAAGAAAGCAGTGAAGTCATCCTCAAGCACCTGTTGTCAAAGTACAGTTCCACTACCAGCAGCCTCAGCATCATGTGGGAATGTGTTGGGATTCCAGGTTCTCAGGCCTCACCCAGATCTACTGAAACAAAAGCTTGGTGAAATGTGTAGAGGGAGCAGAAATCTGAGAAGAAGCACTGCAAATGGCCCAGGCACACGGCAAAGTTTGAGAACTGCCTTTCAAAGTGCAAAGCGGAAGAGTTATTACATTAATCTAGAGACAAAGGTGAGTACCAATGAAACGAGGGTCTCTAAGTGAAGTTTGAAGCTCATAGAGAGGTCATGAGAGTTTTCTGAGCAGGTGAGGGATTACTGAGAATAGTAATTCAAGACGATTAAATGGATAGTGACAAAAGGGGAAATCACCTAGATGGGGGTTGGAAGCAAAAATGAATGAGGAAGTTATCTCAGTGATGGATTGGAGAAAACATATGCCCCTGAGAGCCATCACTGAAAGAAGTTATTTAGGAGTTGACTAAGTTTGATTCATGGAAAGAATAAGAAGAGGAGTTGAAGATTGTTCCAATTGTTTTCCCCTAGATTTCTTAGAAAGTAGAGATCCCATACAGGGATGAGGAACATCCAGTCTGTGGGCCATTAAGTCCTATTAAATCATTTGATCTGCCATGCCAAGGCAACCGCATGTGGGACTTGAAATTCAACATATCTATAGCAGGATAATTCTTAAGTTGATAAATTTGTATGGCCTATATGTTATACATATACAAAAGGCCTGTGGGGGAAAAAAGGGTTCCCCATCCCTGATGATACAGACAGGAAATGGAGCAATTCTAGAAGAGAGAAACCACCATTGCCAGGTGTGATTTGGGTCCCGCTTGTTGGCTTGGCTTCATATTGTATTTTGTTATTTTCTTTCTCATCAATTTATAAACCTCTTACGAAGACAGAGATAGTCACAGTCTTGTATTTTTTTTTTACTTTTATTTAATGAATATAAATTTCCAAAGTCCAGCTTATGGATTACAATGGCTTTCCCTCCCCCCATAACTTCCCTCCCACCCGCAACCCTCCCCTCTTCCACTCCCTCTCCCATTCCATTCACATCAAGATTCATTTTCAATTATCTTTATATACAGAATATCGATTTAGTATATATTAAGTAAAGATTTCAACAATTTGCACCCACACAGAAACACAAAGTGAAAAATACTGTTTGAGTACTAGTTATAGCATTAAATCACAATGTACCGCACATTAAGGACAGAGATCCTACATGAGGAATAAGTGCACAGTGACTCCTGTTGTTGACTTAACAAATTGACACTCTTGTTTATGGCATTAGTAATCACCCTAGGCTCTTGTCATGAGTTGCCAAGGCTATGGAAGCCTTTTGAGTTCACTGACTCTGATCATATTTAGACAAGGTCATAGTTAAAGTGGAAGTTCTCTCCTCCTTTCAGAGAAAGGTACCTCCTTCTTTGATGACCTATTCTTTACACTGGGATCTCACTCACAGAGATTTTTCATTTAGGTCATTTTTTTTTTCTTTTAGAGTATCTTGGCTTTCCATGCCTGAAAAATTCTCATGGGCTTTTCAGCCGGATCTGAATGACTTAAGGGCTGATTCTGAGGCCAGAGTGCTCTTTAGGACATCCGCCATTCTATGAGTCTGCTGTGTATCCCACTTCCCATGATGGATCATTCTCTCCCTTTTTTATTCTATCAGTTAGTATTAGCAGACACTAGTCTTGTTTATGTGATCCCTTTGACTCTTAATCCTATCATTATGATCAATTGTGAACAGAAATTGATCACTTGGACTAGTGAGATGGCATTAGTACATGCCACCTTGATAGGATTGAATTGGAATCCCCTGGTATGTTTCTAACTCTACCATTTGGGGCAAGTCCAATTGAGCATGTCCCAAATTGTACATCTCCTCCCTCTCTTTTTCCCACTCTTATATTTAACAGTGATCATTTTTCAGTTAAGTTTCAACACTTAAGAATAACTGTGTATTAATTACAGAATTCAACCAATAGTATTAAGTAGAACAACCAAAAAATACTAAAAAGGATAAAGTATTAAGTTGTTCATCAACAGTCAGGGCAAGGGCTGATCAAGTCACTGTTTCTCATAGTGTCCATTTCACTTCAACAGCTTTCCTTTTTGGTGCACAGTTAGTTGTCACCGATCAGGGAGAACATATGATATTTGTCCCTTTGGGACTGGCTTATGTTACTCAGCATGATGTTTTCCAGATTCCTCCATTTTGTTGCAAATGACTGGATTTCATTGTTTTTGACTGCTGTATAGTATTCTATAGAGTACATGTCCCATAATTTCTTTATCCAGTCTACTGTTGATGGGCATTTGGGTTGGTTCCAGGTCTTAGCTATTGTGAATTGAGCTGCAATAAACATTAATGTGCAGACAGATTTTTTGTTTGCCAATTTAATTTCCTTTGGGTAAATTCCAAGAAATGGGATGGCTGGGTTGTATGGTAGGGCTATAGTCAGGTTTCTGAGGAATCTCCAGAAGGACTTCCATAGTGGCTTAACCAGTTTGCATTCCCACCAACAGTGGGTTAGTGTCCCTTTTTCCCCACATCCTCTCCAGCATCTGTTGTTGGTAGATTTCTGAATGTGAGCCATTCTAACTGGGGTGAGATGGAACCTCATTGTGGTTTTAATTTGCATTTCCCTGATTGCTAGTGATCTTGAGCATTTTTTCATGTGTCTGTTGGCCATTTGGATTTCGTCTTTTGAAAGATGTCTATTGAGGTCCTTGGCCCATCTCTTAAGTGGGTTGCTTGTTTTGTTGTTGTGAAGTTTCTTGATGTCTTTGTAGATTCTGGTTATTAATCCTTTATCTGTAGCATAGTTTGCAAATATTTTTTCCCATTCTGTCGGTCGCCTCTTCACTTTCCTGACTGTTTCTTTTGCAGTGCAGAAACTTCTCAATTTGATGCAATCCCAATTGTTAATTTTGGCTTTGACTGCCTGAGCCTCCGGGGACTTTTCCAAGAAGTCTTTGCCTGTGCCAGTATCTTGCAGGGTTTCTCCAATGCTCTCTAATAATTTGATGGTTTCAGGTCGTAGATTTAAGTCTTTAATCCATGTTGAGTGGATTTTTCAGTCTTGTTTAATGCAGTTTACAGTGTCTACTACATGAGGGGATCGAATGTGTGAAGTTGAGTGAGTTCATGAATGGAGTGATCAGTTTAATTTGTCACAAGGTAGGAAGATGGATGTATCCACTGGGAAATTGGAAGCCTGGTTAACCAGCTAGAGAATGATTGAGACACAGTTCTCAACTGGGAATCACTCACTTGCTGACCTGCTGAAGGAGGAGATGAGATCTTTGAGCAAGTGGGTATAGTTGAGAAAGGAACCTGCCTAAGAAGTGAAGAGATGTACTCACGTAGGGAGGAGGAGACTCCCGTGAAGGAAACAGGAGGAGTAAGAGAGAATGAAAACCTGAGTAAAGCTGCACCCAAGGAGGGACCTGACTTTTAAAAAGGGGGTCACTCTCAAAGACTGGAGATGAATTAACTGGGAAGAGAAATCAAGATAGGCACCTGGGCTTTGAGTAATTAAGGATCATTGCTGTCTAAGATGACAAGGCTTGAAAGAAAAGTGGGAAGGATTAGAAAGGCCAAAGATAATAGAAGGAGAAAAGGAACTGATAAGTATTAGTACTAAAATATGTATCATGGTAGCCTGGTGAAAGAATGGGTTTCTAAAGATAAGTCAGCCCTGAGCATGTTTGTTGATAGTGGGGAAATGTTCAGCACTAAGAGAATGTTTAAGATGTCTGTGGACAACATCCCTTTGTGACAATATGTCTGAATGTGGTGGGTAACTGCAGCTTGGAGACAGATTGAAATTTCCATATCAAATACAACATTTGGAAATAGACATGCCTCCCGATAACACATAATGCCCCCAAACATCAATATTTAAACCTAAAGTTTTAGAAAAATTATAAAATATTTAAGGTACATATGAAAATTTATGATTAGGTGAGTGTACTAGAGATAAAGTAATTTGATTATTTTATGATGTTTGTTTTCGTAATTGACTTCAGACTTTCTTTAGATGACTTGTAATATTTTTGAGCTTATCACTTCTTGTGGCTACCAAAATGATACTATACTAAAATGACATCAGTAATTGAATCATTGATTTCTCTGATTCTCATCTAATTTTATTTCCTGATGTCTAATAAAATGAATGAATGAAAGTTTGTGATATCCCAATCATTTAAAATGAACACGTATAGGTATAACTTATAGTGCAAGCATAAATGTATATTTCTTATTTGAGCACAAAACCCGGGTATAAAATACAGTAGATTTATTTTCTCCATTTTCAACTAGAATGAAATGAAAAAGGAAAGATTTTTTTTTAGGTTCTTATAATTGGGAACTCACTCGATTGCAAGAATGCCTTCATGAAAATGAACTCACAATATCTTTAAAATGTTTGTAATCTAATCAAGAGGATAAATACACAAAGAAGATAATTATCATGAATGTGTTGTTCATTATTTAACAAGTGCTGCTGGAGCATGCAGGCCCAAGGGGAACAGTTCCAAGGACAGTATATGCGAATCCTGCCCCCTAGAGGTTGGTAGTGAACAGCTGCCACCTCTCTGTGCATCACACCTATAACTGATACATTTAGTGTGAAAGTAAATCTCTTAAAATCCATCAGTAATACTGGTAAGTGCAAGAAGACAGTCCCTCCAAAAATCTCTAAACTGTTTAATTTTAATTATGCTATATTTTAGAAAAGGCAAAATTACTTGAAAACATAAAAATCAGTGGTGGCAAGGAGTTCCAGGATGGGGAGGGGATGAATTATGGATATTTTTAGGGCACTGAGACTACTCTGTATGATAGCATAATCCTGGAGGCAAAATATTAAGCATTTATCAAAGTCTGTGGATACATAAAACACAGAGTGAACCCTAGCATAAGCCACCACCATTGGTTTGCTATCCATTCATTGATTGTAAGAAATGTATTACATTAATGTAAGATATCAATAAAGATGTTAACACTAGGAGAAACAAGGAGATAAATGGTAACTCTCTGTATGTTTTGTATGATCTTTCCATAAGCCTAAAACTGATCTAAAAATAATTCATCAAATTTTAAATAGGCAGTCTTTATGAGGAGAAAAGATTGATCTCAGCTGGTTCATGAATATATTAGATACATCACACATTAGACTATATTATCAAGAGGTGAAAAGGTAGACTTAAATGAGATTTTATAAGACTTGTTTATTTGAAAGTCAGAATTAGAGAGAGAGCGGGAGAGATGGCGGGAGAAACACCTTCTATTTGTGGTTCACTTCCCAGATAGCCACAAAAGCCAGGGCTGGGCCAGACCTAAGCCAATAGGTTGGAACTTCATCCAGGATTCCCATGTGGGTGTCAGGGGCACAAACACTTGTACCATTTTACACTTCTTTTCCCAAGCCATTAGCTGGGAGTGGAGCAGGGCTGGTGCTGTGGCTCAGTAGGTTAATCCTTTGACTGCAGTGTTGGTATTTCATATGGGCACTAGTTCTAGTCCCGGCTGCTCTTCTTCCAATCCAGCTCTCTGCTATGGCCTGGGAAAGCAGTGGAAGATGGCCAAAGCACTTGGGCCCCTGCACCTGCGTGGGAGACCTGGAAGAAGTTCTTGGCTTCAAATTGGCCCAGCTCTGGCCATTATGGCCATTTGGGGATGAACCAGCAGATGGAAGACTTAACTTTCTGCCTTTCCCTCTTACTGTGTGTAACTCCACACCTCAAATAAATAAATAAACTCTTTTTAAAAGAAGAAGTGGCGAAGCCCAGGACGTTAACCAACACCCATATGGGATGCCGGTATCACAGGCTATGGCTTTACCTGTAGGACCATAATGCCAACCGCAACTGAGAAAATTTAAAGAAGAACTGAAAATACCTTCACCACAACACATTATAGTTAAACTTTCAAAAGTAAAACATAAAGAAAAGATCCTAAAATGTGCATGAGAGAAACTCCAGGTTACTTTCAATAGATCTCCAATTAGATTGACAGATGAGTTCTAAGCCAAAGCCCTTCATGCTAGGAGAAACTGGAGAAACATTGTCCAAGTCCAAAAAAAAAAAATCCAAAACAAACAAACCAAAAAACCTATTAACCCAGAATACTGCACCCAACAACAAAGCTTTTATTTGTAAATGAAGGTGTAACAAATACCTTCCAAAACAACTAAAAATTGGAATAATTTATCACCATTCATCAAGCCTTATAAATGATACCTAGGGCTATACTACCCACAGAAACAGTGAAAGATAGCATCATGAAAGAATGTGAAGGCAGAAAATCTCCTAGGAAAAGTACAAAGGAGGGGGCTGGCATTGTGGCATAATAGATTAAGCCACCACCTGCAACACCAGCGCCTCATATGGGTGCCAGGAGAGTCCTATCTGCACTGCTTTTGATTCAGCTCCCTTCTAATGTGCCTAAAAAAGCATCAGGGGATGATGCAAGTCCTTGGGCCTCTGAACATATGTGTGACACCCAGATGAAGCTCCTGGCTCTTGGGTTTGGCTTGTCCAATCACTGGCCATTGCTCATTTGGGTAGTGAATAAGCAGATTGAAGATTTCTCTCCCTCTCTCTCTCTCTCTCTCTCTCTCTCTCCCTCTCCCGTAATTGTGACTTTAAAGAAAATGAAATAAATCTTTTTTAAAATGTACAAAGCAAATCCAAAACAAACAATAGGAACATTTATGAAAAAATGGCAGAATCAGGTTGTTACTTATCAATAATAACCTTTGATGTATATAGCCTAAATTCTCCAATTAAAAGATATAGACTGGGCGGCAAGATGGCGGAATAGGAAGGGAGCACACTGATAGTTTGGCAAGACACAGGTTAATAAAAGTGGAGATACTGCTGGGTCAAGGAAGAGTAGGGGAAGAAACAGCAGCGGAAACTCTTCCGGAACTAGTGATTCACAGTGGACCTGTGTGGAGAGCGTGGGAGCCCAAGTTCGGGACACCAGCGGCAGACTCAACACACCAGCGCTGGAACGCGAGGTGAGCCGAACCTCAATAGCTCGAGACACCGGTGGGCAAGTGTAAAGAGGAGGCTAGAGGGAACGAGGCTTGAAACTCCGTGGGGAAAAGTTCACCAGGCTAACTAGAAGAGAGAGAGGAAAAAAAAAAAAAGTGACCGATACGGACACGAGTTTCGCTCTCTCCGCTCACCCCTCAAAGGCGAGCAAGACAAAGAGCAGGCGCCATTTTGACATACGTCATAAGCAGGGCGACCTCAGGTCTGCACCGGCCCTGAGCCTAGCAGAAAAACCTGACTCTGGGGGGAGGGGTGAAATAACAGGAGATTAGGATCTAACTTGGCAACCCAGTGGGAGAATGCAGGAGAATTGGAGCCCACACCGAGGGCAGCAGAGATTCCCTGTGTGGTCCTTGGGAAAGAGCTTCCAATCTCTGGCTCCTGTGGGTATATCATTAGCCTGCTAACTACCTACAATTACGTTCAGCTGTGTGTAATTACTCCTCTTTTGAATAAAGAAAGAAAGAAAGAAAGAGAGAGAGAGAGAGACTTACCACACCTAACCTGGGAGTGTCATCTTTGACACACCCTCAACCCTGAGGAACCAAACACAGCTCTCAGGCCACACTCATCTCAAGCCTCTAAGGTTCCACCGAAAGCAGACAGTCCACTTAATATAGAGCCATAGTGTAACGAGAAAAAACGCCACAGTGAAGAAACCAAATATCTCCAACATGCCAAACAACAAACACAAAAACCGAGGTAACAAGAACAAGGAAGACACTATGACGCCCCCAAATGGAAAAGACACCCCAATTCAAGATTATGAAGATGATGAGATAGAAGAAATGCAAGAAGCGGATCTCAAAAAATTGATAAGAACATTAAGAAGTTCTCAAAAACAAATTCTTGAACTACAGAAATCCTTAATGGACAAGATAGAAGATCTCTCTCGTGAAAATGAAATATTAAGGAGGAATCAAAATGAAATGAAACAACTAGTAGAACAAGAAACTGTGATAGTGATGAGAAATCATAATGAAATGAAGAACTCAATAGATCAAATGACAAGCACATTAGAGAGCCTTAAAAACAGAATTGGCGAAGCAGAAGAGAGAATATCAGACTTAGAAGACAGAGAACAGGAAAGGAAACAGGCAAACTAAAGAAAAGAAGAAGAAATTAGAAATCTAAAAAATATTGTCGGGAATCTACAGGATATTATTAAAAAACCGAACATTCGGGTCCTAGGAGTTTCTGAAGGCATGGAGAGGGAGAAAGGATTAGAAGGCCTTTTCAGTGAGATACTAGCAGAAAATTTCCCAGGTTTGGAGAAGGACAGAGGCATCTTAGTACAGGAAGCTTATAGAACCCCTAATAAACATGACCAAAAGAGATCCTCACCACGACATGTTGTAATCAAACTCACCACAGTGAAACATAAAGAAAAGATTCTAAAAGGTGCAAGAGAGAAACGTCAGATTACTCTCAGAGGATCTCCAATTAGACTCACAGCAGACTTCTCATCAGAAACCCTTCAAGCTAGAAGGGAATGGCGAGACATAGCCCAGGTACTAAGAGAGAAAAACTGCCAGCCCAGAATATTATATCCTGCAAAGCTCTCATTTGTGAATGAAGGTGAAATTAAGACTTTTCATAGCAAACAGAAACTGAAAGAATTTGTTGCCACTCATCCTGCCCTGCAAAAGATGCTTAAAGAAGTGTTACACACAGAAACACAGAAACATGGTCACCAATATGAAAGAAGGTGAAGGAAGGAAACCTCACAGCATAAGATCACAGGAAGCTCAATTTCTCTTTGACATAGGATTAAACTCTGATGCTCTGTTAAAGCAATGTGCTAAGGTAATCTATTATGTTCTCTTGATGTCTGTTAAATTCTAATTGTTCAAAAACAGCTGAATTTTTATTAAGAGCTAAGGGTTATTTAAATATGTGCTTATTTTCAAAGATTTGAATAATCACCTTGTAACAATGATCAAATTTGGTCTATGTTATGTCATGATTTTAAGGAATCTTATTTCAACCAGATATTTTGCATTTTGAGCCTTCTTGGCATTCTTGACAGGCATTCAAAAAATCAAAGTTTCAAACAATCTGGTCTCTAAAATTTCCAGTAAATCCTGGACTTTGGTTCTTCCAGTTTGGGCCCAACTGAAAAAATCGAAGGACCTATGTCTCTCATCTTATAGAGATACCAACTAATCAGGCTATTTGGATTATATTAGAAGGATTGTCAAGATGTGATGTGGTACCAAACTTTAAGTTTCTATAATGGAAAATGCTATTAATACAAATGTTTCAGAATTAAAAAGTCTAATGATCTTGTGTTTCTAGACATGACAGTTATCTTAATGAGAAAGCCCCAGAGGCCTAAAGGGTTAAATACTTGTAAAATCCTACAGGTGCTTTCAAAAATACTGTGAAGTAAGCAAGTGCCTCTTGTTGGTTGATGAGTTTATAATTTTAAACATGGCGATTTAAAGTCTTTTGTCATCCACAGTTATATATGATTTGCTGCTCATAAAACTAAAGCGTTGTTGGTTCTGTGTTTAGCTGTCCTCCTATAGGTTCCTATGGACTTTTTCCAGCCACTTCTATTGTATTCAGTACTTTGGGATGACTCTGTAAACAGATGAAGCCAATAATGTATTAACAGTACCAACTGAGAGAAAGTATGGTTAACTGAGGTTACTAAAAACAAAAAGCAATTCAAATCAATTGGCAATCTACAAAAAGAGTTAAAGATTTTAAAAGCTATTATTAAAATTGCTATATTGGTCTATTATGCTATGTTATATGTGTGTACATATTGTATGTCCACATGGGAAAATTTTGTTAAGAGTTTTATTTTAATTGGCTGATAGATAAGATTGTCCATAAATTTAAGCTGCTAAAATCAATAAAAGATACATTTTAATTTGTGTGACCTGAATCTGTGTATCACATGTTTTAAACGTGTTGGTAGAAAGAAACTAAAAACATTTTATATGGTTGTGCTTAAGTTTACTGGTTAAACAAACTACACCATGTTAGATATTTAGGAAGTGTTTCCAAATACATGATTCTTAAAATTTATATAAGGCATTGGACCTTCTGGTAAATGTTTTCTTAAGTTGTTATCTAATGGTTGAAACGGTTTGCTAAGTATTCATGTGATATTGCTATTGTCAGCAAGCGATCTAGGACTTGCTCCCTCATTTCTCTATTCTAAGCCCAACTTGTTCTTTCACTTCTCTATTCTCTGCAAGGTAGGAAACTAATTCTATTATGAAGGAATCTGTAGGATGCACAATTTAATCTTTAGACCTTATAAAAGAGATGGCTAACATTTTTCTGCAATAGCATAGCCAAAATAAGAACTTAAATAATAATCTCATAGCTAGATTCACTTCGCCATCAGCGAAGTAAGCAGTAAGTAGAAAAAAACCTCCCTTTCAGACCAAAGGGAAAGAAAGTTTTAAAGTGAGAATATAATTTTCCTCATGGGCATTGTCTACCTTAGAAAAGCTATTACAGAACATGCCTGTGACTATAGACTTGTAGTTCAGGCCACCGAAGATTACTGATGGGACTTGGGCGCTCCCTTGACTTGCATCCTCTGGTCTGCTTTAACAAAAACCAGGAGGAAAAGAAAGCTAGGCATCAGAAGCAATGGGTGGCAGGCCTATTAATGGCTGATCTGTACAGTGATCTGCCCTCAAGGAGACCCAACAGGCCAGTCCACTGCAGTGGCTTTCAATGTGGTAAGCCTGGGCTTCAGCAGAAGTCAGCTTGTGAAGAGCCCTGGCAGCTCTGCCAAGAGTTGGATCACTGGAAATGGACCTGCCCTGGAGTCGAAGGATGCCCAGGTCAGAGCCACAGATCTTATTGGCTCTAAGCTGAAAAGCCCTTCACTCAGCCCAACTTCCAAACTGACCACTGCAGCTGAGGGGACAGCCAAGTAGGGTCAGCAACATTGCAGGCAGAACTGTAAATTTCTTGTTAGAGATTCCCCCTGCCTTTACCTGGCCAGCTCTCCTCCCAGGCCAGCTAAGTAATGAAAGTCAACAGAGTGCCTTCCCCTAGGAGGTTCACACCTCCCTTAGGATATACCCCATGTGAAGAGATAGATAGGTCTGGGCCTCTGAATTTACAAGGCCTAAAGCCCACCAGATTATTATCAAGCCCCTTCTATCAGGTTCTATTTGCCTCTCAATCAGAAAACTTAATTGTAGCTTAGACAGCACCTTTCTTAGCTCCTCTAATAATGACTCTGTCCTTTGTTCTAGACCCTGTCTAGCACACTTGGGCCTCATTCCTTTGTAATCATAACCTCTACTCTACCTCCAATGGCTCTACTCCCAACCTGTGTGTACTGATGGTCCTCTTCCCTACTTAATGCTGTATAATTGTTCAAACCTGGTAAAGGCCACTCTTAGGATCATTGATTAGTATCCTCACTCTGTCTTTTATGACCTTGTCTAAATATGATCAGAGTCGGCAAACTTGGAAGGCTTCCATAGCCTTGGCAACTCATGAGGAGAGCCTAGGGTGGTTACTGGCGCCATATACTAGAGTGTCAATTTGTTGGGTCAACAACAGGAGTTACTGTGCACTTTCTTCTCGTGTGGGATCTCTGTCCTTAATGTGCTGTATATTTTGATTTAATGCTATAACTAGTACTCAAACAGTATGTTTCACTTTGTGTTTCTATGTGGGTGCAAACTGTTGAAATCTTTACTTAATATATGCTAAACTGATCTTCTGTATATAAAGAGAATTGAAAATGAATCTTGATGCAAATGGAAGGGGAGAGGGAGCGGGAAAGGCGAGGGTTGCGGGTGGGAGGGAAGTTATGGGAGGGGTGTGCCATTGTAGTCCATAAGCTGTACATTGGAAATTTATATTCATTAAATAAAAGTTAAAAAAAAGATACAGACTGAATGAATGGATTAATAAGCAAGATCCATTTATTTATTGCCTATGAGAAACACACCTCACCAACAAGGATACACACAGACTGAAAGTTAAAGGATGAAGAAAGTTATTCCATGCTAATGGAAATCAAAATAAAGCAGAAGCAGCCATCCTGATATCAGATGAAATAGACTTTAACACAAGAACGGTTAAAAGAGACAAAAAAGGAGTTATGTAATGATTAAGGGATCACTTCACAGGAAGCTGTGATCATATTAAATGTGTATGCACCTAATGCCAGGTCAACTGTCTGTTTAAAACAAATGTTAATGGAACTAAAGGCACAAATAGGCTTCAATACAGTAATAATGGGAAACTTCAACATCCCACTTTAACCAATGGACAGACCAACTAGGCAAAAAATCAATAAAGAAACAACTAAACTAATCCACACTATCCATCAAATGGATTCAATTGATATCTACAGAATCTTTCATCCCACAGCTGCAGAATACACATTCTTTTCATCAGTGATGGAACTTTCTCCAGGATAGACTGTATGATAAGCCATAAAGTAAGTCTCAACAAATTCAAAAAATATGAAATAATGCCATGTATCTTTTCTGGAAATTAACAGTTTAAGAAACTCTAGAAAATATGTAAACACATGGAGACAAAACAACATGCTCTTGAATGAATAGAAGAAATCAGATGAGAATTAAAAAATTCCTAGAAACAAATGAAGATGACAACACAACATATGGAAACTTATGGGATATAGAAAAAAGCAGTGTTAAGGGGAAAGTTTATACCAATTAATGCCTACATCAAGAAATTGAAAAGGCATAAAATTATCTAACAATGCATCTCAAGGATCTAGGCAAATAAGTGAAACCCAAAAATAACTGGAGGAAAGAAATAATAAAAATTAGAAAATAAATAAAAGTGAAACAAAAATATGCAAAATATCTGTGAAATGAAGAGCTTTTTTATTTAGTTTATTGTATTTTAAAGGCAGTGTTCTAGAAAGGAGAGAGAGAGAGAGAGAGAGAGAGAATCTTCCCTCCCTAAATGGCCACAATGGTTGGGGCAAGGCCAAGCCAAAGCTATGAACCTTGAACTTCTGGGTATCCCACATGGGCACAGGGGCCCAAGAACTTGAGCTGCCTTCTGCTGTTTTCACAAGCACATTAGCAGGGAGCTGGATTGGGAGTGGAGCACATATGGGATGCCAGAATCACAGGTGGAGACATAACATGCCATGTCATAATGCTGGTACCAAGAGCTGATTTAAAAAATAAACAAAATTGATATACCATTGGCCCAACTAATGAAATAAAAGTTAGGACACCCAAATTAATAAAATTATAGATGCAAAAGGAGAGGCTACAAAAGAAACCACAGAAATAAAAAGAATCATCAGGAATTATTACAAATATATTTATGCCATTAAAATTTAAACTCCTAAGGATAATTGTGCGTTAATTACTGAGTTCAACCAATAGTACTAGAACAACAACAACAACAACAAATACTAAAAAGGATAAAGTATTACATTGTACATCTAAAGTCAGGACAGGAGCTGATCAGTTCATTGTTGCTTATAGTGTCCATTTCACTTAACAGGTTTCCCCTTTGGTGCTCAGTTGTATCCTTAGGAGTTTAAATTTTAACAGAAAAGTGATCCCTGTTAAATCTAAGAGTGGAAAAAGAGAGGGAGGAGATGAACAATTTGGAACATGCTCAATCGGACTGGCCGCAAATGGTGTAGTCAGAAAGGTGCCAGGGGATTCCCACACAATCCCACCCAGGTGGCATGTACCAATGCCATCGCACTAGTCCAAGTGATCAATATCAGCTCACAATTGATAGCTCTGATAGGTCTAAGAGTCAAAGAGATCACACAAACAAGACAAGTAACTGCTAATACTAACTGATAGAATCAAAAAGGGAGAGAAAGATCCAACATGGGAACCGGGATACACAGCAGACTCATAGAATGGCAGATGTCCTAAACAACACTCTGGCCTCAGAATCAGCCCTCAAGGCATTCAGATCTGGCTGAAGAACCCATGAGAGTATAGCAGGCATGGAAAGCCAAGATATCACGGAAAAAAAAAAAAAGACCTAAATGAAAGATCTCTGTGAGTGAGATCCCAGTGGAAAGAACGGGGCCATCAAAGAAGGAGGTACCCTTCTCCGAAGGGAGGAGAGAACCTCCACTTTGACTATGACCCTATCGGAATAAGATCAAAGTCAGCGAACCCTAAAGGCTTCCATAGCCCTGGCAACTCATGACTAGAGCCTAGGGAGATTACTGACGCCATGAACAGGAGTGTCAAATTGTTAATTCAGCAACAGGAGTCACTTACTTACATCCCATGGGGGATCTGTCCTTAATGTGTTGTCTAATGTGCAGTGATGCTATAACCAGTACTGAAACAGTATTTTTACACTTTGTGTTTCTGTGTGGGTACAAACTGATGAGGTCTTTACTAATTATATACTGAATCGATCTTCTGTATATAAAGATAATTGGAAATGAAAAAAAAAAAAAAACAACCTGGTGTTAAAATGGAAATGGCATAGAAAATTAATTAATTTGAAAAAAAAATTATGTAGGATCTCTGTCTTTAATGTGCTGTACATTGCTATTTAATGCTATAATTAGTAATCCAATGGAAGTTTATTCACTTTACGCTGCTAGGTGGGCAAAATGTTGAAATCTTTACCTAATATACACTAAACTGATCTTCTGTATATAAAGAGAATTGAAAATGAATCTTTACATGAATGGAAGGGGAGAGGGAGCGGGAAAGGGGAGGGTTGCAGGCGGGAGGGAAGTTATGGGAGGGGGGAAGCCATTGTAACCCACAAGCTATACTTTGGAAATTTATATTCATTAAATAAAAGTTTAAGAAAAAAAAAAGAAAAAAAAACAAATGTATTTATGCCAACAAATTTGAAAATCTAGAGGAAATGAATAGATTTCTGACAACTAAAATCTACCAAAATTGAGTCATGAAGACATAGAAAACCTAAATAGACCAATAACCAAGACAGAAATTGAATCAGTAGTAATGATTCTCCCAAAAAATAAAGCCCAGTACTGGATGGCTTCACTGCTGAATTCTACAATATTTATAGAAGAACTAATCTCAATTCCTCTCAAACTATTCAAAACAACTGAAGGGGAGGAAATCCCCCTAAACTTCTTCTAGAGATCAGCATCACCTTAATTTCAAAACCAGAAAAAGATACAACAAAGAAAGAGAACTACAGATTGATATCCTATATGAACATAGAAGCAAAATCCTCAACAAGATACTAGATAATTGAATCCAGCAACATATCAGAAAGGTCATTCATCTGGACCAAGTGGGATTTATCCCTGATATGTGTGGATGTTTCAACATCCTAAAATCAATCAGTGTGATACATCACATTAACAAACTGAAGAATGAAAACCATACAATGATCTCAATAGATGCAGAGAAAGCAATTGATAAAATACAGCATCCTAGGCCAGAGCTGCTGCTCAATAGGCTAATCCTCTGCCTGCGGTGCTGGCACACCGGGTTCTAGTCCTGGTCGGGGCGCTGGATTCTGTCCCAGTTGTTCCTCTTCCTGTCCAGCTCTCTGCTGTGGCCTGGGAGTGCAGTGGAGGATGGCCCAAGTGCTTGGGCCCTGCACCCTCATGGGAGACCAGGAGAACCACCTGGCTCCTGGCTTTGGATCAGCGCGGTGCGCCGGCCGCAAGGCGCCGGCCGCAGCGGCCATTGGGGGGTGAACCAATGGAAAAAGGAAAAAGGAAGACCTTTCTCTCTGTCTCTCTCTCTCACTGTCCACTCTGCCTGTCCAAATATATATATATATATATATATATATATATATATATATATTTTTGATAAAAACCTTAGGCAAATTGAGTATAGAAATAATATTCCTCAACACAACCAAGGCAATATATGGTAAACCCACATCCATCATCCTATTGAATGGGGAAAAGTTGAAAACATTTCCTGTAAGATCCAGAACCTGCAATGATTCCCACTCCCACCATTACTATTCAATATAGTTTCAACCAGCCATTAAATAAGAAAAAAGAAATCAAAGAAATACAAATGGGAAAGGAAGAAATGAAACTATTCCTATTTGCAGATGATATGATCCTGTAAATAGGGAAACCAAAGACTCCACTAAGAGATTATTGAAACTCTTAAGAGAGTCTGGCAAAATTGGAAGATATAAAATCAACAGAAAAAAAATCAATAGTCTTTGTAGAAACAAACAATGCTATATCTGAGAAAGAACTGGTAAATTCAATCTCATTCACAATAGCTACAAAAACCTTAAATACTTTGGGATAAATTTAATCAATGATGTGAAAGATCTCTACAATGAAAATTACAAGAAATTAAGGAAAAAAAAATCAGAAAAAGACACAAAAAATGAAAAATGTTCCATGTTCATGAATTGGAAGTATTAATATAAAAATTTCCTTGCTACCCAAAGCAATTTACAGGTTAAATGTGATACAAATCAAAATAACAAAGATGTTCTTCTGAGATCAGGAGAAAAGGACCCTAAAATTCATATGGAATCACAGGAGACCCTGGATAGCTAAAATGACCTTTACAAATGAAGATAAAGCTGCAGGCATCACAATACCTGATTTCAAAACATAGTACCTGGAAGTTAGAATCAAAACAGCTTGGTAGTGGATCTCTGAATGCACAAGTGTGAAACAAGACCCCTATCTTATACACTGTACAAAAAATCAATTCACAATGGATTGGGGATCTAAATATAATACCTGAAACCATCAAATTACTGGACAAAATCCTGGGGAGACACTGCAAGGCACTGGCATAGGTGAAGACTTCTTGGACAAGAACCCAGAATAACAGGCAACAAAGGCAAAAATAGACAAATGGGATTATATCAAGCTAAGAAGCTGCTACAGAGCAAAGGAAACACTCAATAATGTAAAGAGGCAACCAACAGAATGGGAGAAAATATTTGCGGACTATGCATCTTATAAAGAATTAAATCCAGGCTATATAGGGAGCTCAGGAAAGTCAACAACAAAAGAAGCAATCCAGTTAAGAAATGGGCAAGGGTATGAACCAATATTTTTCAAAGGATGGCCAAGTGACATATGAAAAGATGCTCAGGATAGCTAGACATCAAGGCAATGTAAATAAAAATCACAATAAGGTTTTATTTCACCCCAGTTAGAATGGCTATCATCCAAAAATCAAAAAATAACAAATACTGGCAAGGATGAGGGGAAAAGGGCACCCTACTACACTGTTGGTGGGAATGTAAATTACTAGTACAACCGTTATGGGAGACAGTATGTAGATTCCTCAGATATCTGAAAATAGTTCTACCATTTGACCCTGGCATCCCACTACTGGAAATTTACCCAAATCAAAAGAAATCAGCACATGAAGGAGTTATCTGTACCCCCATGAATCAACCCAGATGCCCATCAACTGATTACTAGATAAAGAAATTGTGTTATAAATACAATATGGAGTACTACTCAGCCATAAAAAGAATGAAATCCTGCCTTTTACAACAAAATGGATGCAGCTGGAGAACATTGCACTTAGTGAAATAAGCCAGTCCCAAAAGAACAAATATATTTTCCCTTATTTGTGGTAACTAGTATATGGAGTACAAAAAATGTAATGTATCTGAGCAAAGTTAACATTTTGAGATTTGATTTCTATTTCTAGCTTGCTTATACTCTTAGGATCAGTGGTTTTTCTACTTACTACTTGTTTAATTCTTTATTCAGTGGAGGGTTCACTTGTGTTTATAAAGAAAATTGAAAATATGTCACTGTAAAATTAAAAGAAAAATAAAAGGAGGAGAAGGAAGGGTGAGAATGAAGGAGAGCAGGGTGGGAAGTATCATTATGCTCTTAAAGCTGTATATATGAAATCCATGAAATTTGTTCCTTTTATACAAATTTTAAAAAGAAAAACCCTAAATATTACAAAATCATGCAAATCTGAAAATTTCGTCTTCTCTCATGTTCCTGTCTGTTCCTTGGTATAAGATAGTCCTTTGCCCAGAAGGTCTTTCCCCTTTTCTTTTTTTAAGATAAATAGATAGATAGATAGATAGATAAATTCTTTTTAAAGGTAGAGAAGAGAGAAATAGTGTGAGATCTTCCATCAGTTGGTTCATTCCCCCAATGCCCACAACAGCCAGAACTGAACCAGATCAAAGCCTGCAGCTGTGAATTCCATCAGGTCTCCCATGTGGGTGCAGGGGCCCAAGCCCTTTGACCATCCTCTGCTGCTTTCCCAGGTTAACTAGCAGGGAGCTGGATCAGCAGCAGAGAGGCAAGTGGTTTGATACTGGATGCTTGTGTTGCAAGTGGAGGCTTAAACCCCTGTGCCACAATGCCAGTTCCTCCACCTTTGTTCAATTGGGAACATTTTTAGGCCATCTCCTCCACGAATGCTTCCCTGAGTCCCTCTACAGATACTCTTTAATCACTTTGTCCATATCTCCACCACAACACTTCCATTATGTCTTATATGGGATATATCTCTATACTTCTTAAATGGCTCTGTGTTTGTGCTAAATAACTTGTAAGTCACAGAAAATTGCTCTATCAGGAACTCTGCTGTACCTCTTGGCCACTGTGAATCATGTTGCTGTGATCACAGATGTGTGGCCATCTTTTGAAAGCCTACATTCCATTCTCTTGGATATATTTTAAAAGTGAAATGGTGGGATCCTATGGTAATTTCATTTTTGTTTTTCGGTGAGCAGCCATATTGGTTTTCCATCACTGCTGTGACATTTCATATTCCCACCTCAAAGCAGAGAGTTCGACTGCTCAAATCTTTGTCAACAATTGCTATTTTCTGTTTGCTTGTTTGCTCTTGATAGTTGCCTTCCTGTGTCTACAGCAAATGACTGGATAACAAACTAGTATAAACACACAATGCGATAGTATTCCACCTTAAAAAGTGAGAACTACCATTTAAATGAAACTTGAAAACATTGTAAGTGAAATAAACCCAATAGAAGATGACACATATTCTATGATTCCACTTATATTAGGGTCTTAGAGTAGTCAAATTCATAGAGAGGAGAAACAAAGACTTGTTTAACATGTATGTAATTTTATTAGATGTGAAAGTCTTGGAGATCTGTTGCATGACAATGTGTACATACTCAGTGATTGAGACCAAGAAATGTAAACTTATAAATAATTATCATGGTGAGCTTTTGCTTGCATTTTTTACCATCATTAAATCTTAAAAGGAAAATGAGCCTGTCATTGTTTTAGTAGATCAATCAAATATAAGGAATATCATGACTGCCAACAATGTTGTCACTAGAAAATTGAAGAATTCTTTTATCTACCTCCTAGCTCCTTTCTAAACCCAGCAGCAACTCTCAGCTCACATTCCCTTCTCAAAGACTCAACAAAGTCTTCACTCTCTGTCTGGAGACATCAGCCTCTCTAATGATCTCTAATTGCATGGATTACTACAAATTTCATGCATAAAATATGAATCATCTCTCATATTTTCCTCTTATAAATTTATAATATTGTTATAGTGGGTTTTCATGGCCTTTAAAATTATTCCAATTTTAGATATTTTTATAGTTAAGTAATGAGTTTGTTCTGCCTCTCTTAAAAACATTTCCATATCACAGTGCCTCCATTCAAAAGAAGTATGATTTCTTATTTCTAAAGTTAATGTGTTTAGTTCAGAAAAGAAGATATTATACAGAATGCAGCTGGCACCATTTTTTGGATTTTCCTTCCTTCTCTTGTCTCTATGCATAGATCATCTAAAAACTTGAATCACATATTCTTTATCTGTGAGCTAAACTCCTTCTTTATTCTAGCCTATCTTAAGCATTCTTATAAATAACACTACATTGAAAATACTGTTTACTAAATCACGCAATCCAGCTTTGAAATTTCTTTAGATTACACTCCTAAAATGAAATCATTATGCTAAACAATTTATATTTTCAGCATTTAGATATACTTTAGTAATTCATCTTCCTTTACAAACCCCATTATGAAATTGCCTATCTCATTATAGCTTTGCTAAGACTGTACAATTGCTATTTTCAATATTTTATAAGTTGATGACTAGCCAATCCATACTGTATCATTGATTTAATGTGCACTTATTTTGTGACTAGGGAAAAGGGATATATTTTAAAAACATGTTTTTCAGGCATTTTATTTCTTTTTTATTATACATTAATTTTCTTTAATTTTCAACTTAATATTTTATTTATTTTTTGAGATAACAGTTTTAATTTACTTTATACTCAAAGATTTATGTCTCTATTAAATAGTTTAAAAAGTAAAGACCATACTCCACAGAAAAAAAGGCAAGAATTATAAACAATACTCAAATGAAAACATGTTCAACTTCACTCACATAAAGCAAATTTTAAAATAGTCACAAAATCATTAAAACTATAGTTGTATATAATTCCTATCTCTCTGCTTGTCAAAGATTTAAAACTTTTAAAATGTCTTTCTTGCTAAGCTTTAAGAGCTATTTACATGCCAGACCTCTTTGCAGACCAGTTTCTCTGATATGTTTGAAATATTTTATTGACTTGCTACTTTTATATTTGAACTATAATAACATTAATAAACATGCAGTTAAATCTACCAATGTTTTCTTTAATATGGAAGTCCTTCAAAGATGTGAATGCTGACCCAGATTCGGTCTCTTGACAGTGTTGGGAAAAGATTCATTTTCAGTATAGGACAGGTTTGCCTTAAACAGGCTTAAGGTCAATACAGAGGCTGGCTTTTAATGTTTTTGAATAAGTTACTTTATCTTCCAGCAGAATTGTCTTTTGTATATTATGGAATTGATGCATCAACTGAAATCATTTCTCTTTGGTTCTCAGCTTGGTGGACGGCTTAAAGTTAACACTTGGCAATGCTAAAGGTAATGGTGATGATGATGGTGATGATGATGTGATTTTATATTCTGATTCTTAGTGTCACAACCCACTGGATTCTCTCTCAGTCATTAGGAGTTTAGTTTTGTGCAACTCAAATTCTTTGCAGAGCTGAGAACATTAATTCAAGGTTATGAATATAATAAATAATTTCTCACTAATTACAAGGGTTTTCAATTTGATGTGTTGGCTAAGAATCCCAAAGGGAAACCGGAAGGGCACAGCAATGATGGAAGGCATGGGGATGTTGCAGAGTTTATCAGATGTTATCCATTCTCTTCATCTTGGTTGTGTGAGAGGCTGCAGCTCCCTCCTGCTCTGATCTATTCTGAAGATGGAACTGATTCACTTCCTACCCTTCTCCAAAACTGCTATTTCCATGCCTCTTAAAACTTCCTTTGCCCGGCCAGCTCTCTCTCTCTCACTGTCTACTCTGCCTGTCAAAAAAAATAAATAATAAAAAAAAAAACAAACTTCCTTTGTGCTTCTCAAAGTGGGCTTCTCTCCCCACAATGTAAAACTGGCTATGCAGTTGAGGCACAGCAATGTTGAGTGGTTTGCTTTTCAGGGACTCTATGAGCCAGGCACTCCCACTTCAGGGAGCCCACAGGCTCCCTAAGAGACGCTTCCTCTGAGCGCCATCATGCAAGCGCAGCTCATAGGGATCCTTACATCCAAGTAGTAACTTTCTGATGTTCACAGCACCTTCATTCACCAAAACTGACCTAATCTTCATGGAAAATCTTGGAGATTCCATTGCTAAATGATACAGTGGAAGTTCAGAGCACTGAGTGACTTGGCTAAGATATCGCTGTTCAATCTCAAATTCACAATCTTTCTGGTTTTTTTGTTTTGTTTTTTTTTT
Organism: Lepus europaeus; assembly: GCF_033115175.1. Classification (NCBI taxonomy): domain Eukaryota; kingdom Metazoa; phylum Chordata; class Mammalia; order Lagomorpha; family Leporidae; genus Lepus; species Lepus europaeus. The sequence goes on from NC_084835.1 coordinate 48,415,153, forward strand.
TTTTTTTTTTTTTGACAGGCAGAGTTAGACAGTGAGAGAGAGAGAGACAGAAAGAAAGGTCTTCCTTTTCCGTTGGTTCAACCCCAAGTGGCCGCTACGGCTGGTGTACTGTGGCCGGCACGCTGCGCCAATCCAAACCCAGGAGCCAGGTGCTTCCTCCTGGTCTCCCATGCAGGTGCAGGGCCCAAGGACTTGGGCTATCCTCCACTGCACTTCCAGGCCACAGCAGAGAGCTGGACTGGAAGAGGAGCAACTGGGACAGAATCTGGCACCCCAACCGGGACTAGAACCTGGGGTGCTGGTGCTGCAGGCGGAGGATTAGCCTAGTGAGCCGAAGTGCCGGCACAATCTTCCTATAACCACTATTGCCCTTGATAACATAACAAAAGCAACTCATCCCGTTTTCTCTGTTATCTTCCTCTTTGTATTCTTTTTCAGTGAGTGAGTGCTCAGGTCAAAAAGACACATCTGTAAATCCAGGCTTTGCTCTTCCAGAATCAGAGATTTTGAGTAAGCTACCCTACTTAATCCAATCTCTGTTTTCAGTCATCTCTAATATGGGATGAAAATTCTAATTGAATCTACCTCACAGGGTTGTTGTGTGGATTTAACTAGATGGGGTATAGATGAGTTCAGCATTTCATCTATTATAGTAATTGGAACAATAGACATGGCATTGACTGCTAGATGGATTTTTCAGCATTCTGTCTGTACAAAGCAATATCTCAGAACATGATCCATGGTGCTACTATCATGGAAATGTTCTCCCATTATGCTAATTTGTATTTCATTTCAAATCATTATTTTCTGAACTTCCCAAAAGAATGCCAGATCCCCAAGAAAGAATGCCAAGGTGGGGCAATTGTGTCTTCCTGTTTTGTAATCTTAACCCAAAGAAAGTTTAGAAGATAAGCCTTAGCCACATGCACAGTTCCTTCCAAATATACCTTGGAAGATTTTTTTTCTTAAAGATTTATTTATTTATTTGAAAGTCAGAGTTACACAGACACAGACACACACACACACACACACACAGAGAGAGAGAGAGAGAGAGAGAGAGAGAGAAAGAACTTCCATCTGCTGCTTCACTTCCCAACTGGCTGCAACAGCTGGAGCTGTGCCAATCCAAAGCCAGGGACCAGAAGCTGCTTCCAGGTCTCCCATGTTAGTGCAGGGGCCCAAGCATTTGGGCCATCTTCTACTGCTTTTCCAGGCCATAGCAGAGAGCTGGGTTGGAAGTGCAGCAGCCGGAACTCCAACCAGCGCCCATATAGGATGCTGGCACTGCAGGTGGCAGCTTTACCCGCTATACCACAGCGCCAGCCCCTTGGAAAATTTTTAATCTCCATTAGCTTCAGGAGATTTCTAGAACCACACTTGAGCTTACTGAACACAGGAACCCAGTCTGTGGAAGCTGACAGATGACCTCAAAAGAGAGTCCTCTGATGATTTCCATCATCCTTCCCTAGCGAGATTCCTCCAAAAACAATCATTTTAGCACTGTCAACAGCTTTACCAAGACACTCTGAAGAGGAAGCCTCTGTGATTAGACTTTCAGCATCTGAATGAATTATTCATATGTGTCACAGTGATTCGTAACAGAATGAAAGTAGAGCCTGAGAACATTCTCACAAGTGCAATTTTAACACGCATGTTAAGTTCCTGCTCATATACACCTCCATGCTGTAGAGCCTGTGATGACTCGAAATTAAGTGACATATTTTGAGTTCCTGAACTAACTTGGAGAAGAGATTTCTGTGTTATCTATCTCTGTGCCGTAAATGGACATGTGTTTTGGAAAACTCTTTGCTAACTCTCTACATACTGTTTAGATTTCTCCGAGTCATTACTGATCTTTCTAAAGCCTGTGCATGCGCCAGTGTGACCACTCTGGATATGGTCAAATCCTCGACAGGATCCTGATGTATGTCTAAGAAAACTGTTTCTGCAGATAGTCAAAAGAGTTCAGCTGAAATCTCTTGCAGTTCTTCCAAGGACTTCTATCTCAGTAACATCTCATGAGCACATCTAACAAGTCAAATCAAGCATAGTAAAAAGGAAGAGGTAACCAGAGAGAAAGTTAATGGCCCTTTTTGTCATTACTTGACTACAAATTTAGTTCCAAGCCAACTACTAGGTTCTGGAACATCTACCACATTTAGCAAGGAAGTTAAATTCCTAATGTGTCTTTGGTTACATAAAGATGAAGAACCGAGCTGAAGCAAGGCATGGTGATTGCTGCTGAATGTAAACTTTCTGCTACGAAGCATCAAAAAGAAATCATGACCCTAATGTAGCAATAATCTATAGGGGAGAAGAGTCAAGTCTGAATTTCAGCCCAGGAAGCCCCTAAGTTCAGTGGAGAAGTCGCCCCACTATGGCTTGAAACCTCTGGGGACTTCCATTTTCCTGCTGAAAACTGACAATATCAGACTTTATATTTCTTACAGTCATGTCCCACAGCTTGAACAAATTGTGCCTTCCAAACAAAATGCCTTTACTAAACAGTGATATTATTAATAGTCTTTTTATTATTAAGCACATTATTATGCACCATCTAAATTTTATACACAGTTCTCTCTCTTAATTCCTCAAAGCAACCTAATGAGGGAGGGTAGAGTTTGTGATAATCTCACTCTACATATGAGGAGACAGAGGCTTTCAGAGTTAATACGCAGTAAAAGATGGTGCAAACTCAAAGTCATTTATCTGAAGTCAGTTCTCTTAACCACTCCATAGTCATCAGCAGGATATAATAATTTTTAATGTTCAACAGAAACATTTAACTGTAAATTACTGTTTTAAAATTATTGTATTTATTTGAGAGCCAGAGAGATAGAACAAGAGAGAAAGGCACACATGCTGAGAGAGAGAGAGCAAGAGTGAGAGTGAGAGAAAGATCAGGAACCAGGAACTCAGTCCAGGTCCTCATATAGGTAGTAGAGATTCAACTACTTGAACCATTGTCTGCTGCCTCCCAGGATCTGCATAGCAGGAACAGAGAATTGGGAGCAGAGCTTGGAGTTGAATCCACTCATTTCAACATGGAAGTTGGGCATCTTAACCAGGCACTCATTGCTCCAGCTACTCTGCAAGACTGGCTCCTTTTTGTTGTGCAGAACTCAATGAAATATTATCTCCTGACCTACTCCAATCTCTTCTTCCAAATTCATTCTGCGTTATTTCCATAAAGCCTGGTACATTCACAAGGTTAGGGACAGACTTCAAAAAGAGGACCTTCACTTTTGACTCAATACCAGCTCCAATCCTTCCCCACCAAACAACCTTCAATCATGTGCAGATGGACAACTCACCCACACCTACCCATATCCAAGACCACAATTTCCACAACCACCCCTTGGCTAGCTCTCAGAACCAAAATGTTCTTGCATTCCTACATTTACCCAGAAGAACAAGAAAAAGGCCCTTGAGGGTTCTAGAAATGGCTAGACCATTTAGGCAAAAAATTGCGGTGGTCTGTGGCTTGGAAATTAACTCCTGGTGGCGTATTCTCTTGGCCATAAGAATCCTCACCCTGTGGGAAGAGGTGTGGCCATATGATGGCCAGAGGGGATGGGGCTTAGTTCTCTGATGTGATTACAAAACTGAGCAATCACCTCTGCAGTTGGAAATAACACTTGGATCCTTTCCTTGTCACTTAAAATTTTTTTTAAAGATTTGTTTAGTTAGTTGAAAGTAGAGTGACAGAGAAAGAGAGAAATAGGGGAGATGAAGGGGAAAGAACTTCCACCTGCCAGTTCACTCCCCAAATGGCCATGACAGCCAGGGTTGGAACAGGTCAAATCCAAGACTACATCCAGGTCTCCTATGTGGGTGGCAGAGGCCCAAATACTTGGGCCACCTTCTGCTGCCTTCCCAGGTACATTAGCAGAAAGCTGGATTGAAAGCACAGCAGCTGGGACTCCAACAGGAACTTCACTATGAGAAGCAAGTATAGCAAGCCCCAGCTTAACTCACTGTGCTATAACATTGGCTCCCATATTTTAGATATGTATATATATATATATATGCACACACACATATATCTATATATGTATATATATAGATATATATATGTAGAGAGAGAGAGAGAGAGAGATATCTTAGACAACAATAGAACATAAGTTACATGAAAGCAGTTTTGCATTTCCTGTCTTTCTAGTCTGTTGCTGCGTCCTGAATACATATGCCAATGCTTGGCACAAAGAATGTGTTAAACTGAAATCTGTTGAATAAATGAAGATAATAGCTCATGCATCCAGATTTGCAGGAGCCCTTATGAGTGCATTGCATATAGTACCCGGTTCACCCCCAACAGCAATCCTGAGAGAAAAGTACTGGTAAACTCTCTACTTTACAGAAAGTGGAGAGAGGTTAAGCAGCTTGCCTGATGTCACACAGAGAGTAATAGCTTCAAGAGGCTGCATTCTTTTTTCTTTTTTTTTTTTTTTTTTTGTTGAGGAAACACTGAGTGACAGAGTGAGTATGTGAACAAGTAGATGATTGTGTATTAAGTAAAGCAATGAATGAAGGAATACATGAACAATCAAGACAGGGCACTTGATTCAAAATTAAAATCTCTCCTTCATTTTGTTTCAAAGAAAACAGGGCAGAAGGCCAGCGCTGTGGCAGAGCGGGTAAAAGAAAACAGGGCAGAATTTACGATTCAAATGCAATCCAAAAGCGTGTCATCTGAAATCATTAGTGTGATAGAACTCAGAAACACACAGCTTTCCCATCAGCAGGGTGATCTTTTTAGAAAATATCCCAGAAAGTTTGGGTATTGGCTGTGCTGCACCATGGCAGGAGAATGTGCAGTATTTTATGGCTGCATCCAGTAAGGTACAAATAAAGACCATATGTATGGGCTTCAAACAAACATCTTTCTAGCTGTGCAGAACAGGAGACTGCTGATGCAAGCTACCAAGGCTTTGGAATCTTGAGTAAGAGAAAGAGATGAGTATATGGTCCCCTGACTTTCCAGTCCACACAATATTTGGAGCCTGGCTCCAGGATATGAATACACTTACTGTTGTCAAATAAAAATAAAGTCAAAAGATGTGCATCAGTCAGCATGAACTGTAGGAGTCCCACACAGTTCCCACAGTAGATCCTGCTTGCCCAGAAAGGTGGATTTCTCAGGCAAAATACAGATAAGATGTGAGATTTATTAGAGGAGTGACAGAACGATTAATGAATTTTCTGTCATCATTCCATTTCACCTTTTATGCCAATTGAATGCTGTCTCTGAGTCTCTTCAAGTGGAGTCCTATTTCAGAGAGAAGAAAAGAGGACAGAGAAGGAAGAGCTGAGGCGGAAGGTGGGGTGGGGAGAGAGAGTGGAGGAAGAGTGATTGTTCCCTCCTGTGAACAATGAGGAATCTTCAGAAATGTAATTCCTGGAGTCCACTGATGTCTTCACTCCTGTGATTGACAGGCCACATCATCAAGAGTGTTCTAGTCTCACTCTCACCCAGCTTCAACCCCTTCTTCCCAAAAAGCTGGCACAAAACATTTTTGAAGGATAACCTGGAAGCAGAGTTTATGCACACAAACACAGAGAACATAGTTTGTTTTTCATTTCAGTCTTTGTTTTTCTACATTATAACTACTTACTGTCATTAGAGGTCATTGGGATGATCTAGTAAATTAATTATAACTGACTCTCACATCGGAAAGTGTTGCTCCCTGTGGCAAACTCAGTGAAGGGGGCTGATGTTCAACACTCTTGCTTGCAGTCTGTTGGCGTGCTAATCTTCAGAACTGTCTACTCCAATAACCATCATCATCATTAGTAGTAGTGGGGATGATGACTATTGTTCTTACTTCTCTGATTTCTTATTCCCCATCTCTTTGCATATTTATTTTCATGGTAGACTATTTCTAATGCATTAATCTTTGTTCTGCAGTGTGTTTGCTTAACTGTCATTTCATTTTAACAATTCAAATTTCTCCTTATTGCATTAAGTGATGGAATGCTGATATGTAGATTTTTATTGTTTATACATGAAGATGTATTTTGTAAAAATTTATATGTACTTAATGTAAAAAAGCACAATGCAAGAAATAAACCATTCCATTTCCTCCCACTCTCTTCCAACTCACTTCAATTTTGGTCTGCAGAGACTTAGAAACCTTGAAGTGCTTCAGTTTTTCCCTTCAAATGATTTTATATAAATATACAAACACATATCTTTTCTTCTTTATATGTTTACATAAGTAAGGACAAAAATAATAGTCTGAAATGCTCTTTTCCATTAAACACTATGGTGGATCTGAGTAGTTACTTTGTTCTTTGTTGTAACCTCTTTTTCTCAACATAAAGTAGTACCAATTAACATTAAGACGTTTTTAAACTGAGTTTGAAAACTTGAAGTTGAAAATCAGAAGTAACAATTACATAGTCATCCACTGACTTCCTCCTTCCTCCAGTGGCAGCCCTTGGAAATAAGCAGTCAACAATTTGGTGACTGGATAAGCACGGAAGAAGAATGTCCATTTCTACACGTCCTCACCAGCACAGGGGGTTATCCTTGATTTTCCTGACCGGACAAGCAAAAAGATGTTGTTGTTTGCCCTGGAGGCATCCATTTATTGGTAACTTACATTTCCTCCTCCATAATTTTCTTTTTGGTTATATTTGCCCACTTAGTAAGGGGTTACACTTTTTGTCCATTTGATAGAAATACTTTTTCTTTCATTAAATAGTTTCAGTCCTTTGTCTTTTAAGACATAAAGGATCTATTTCTGTAGTTATTGGTTATGTTTTTCTCTACTTCAGTTACAAACTCAGAAAAGTGAATAGAATGTCTTATTACTATACCTATTTCTTCTCTTTCCTATTGTTTTTCTTGATAAATGTTTATTTTATGCTATTTGGTACAAAGACATTTGTAAATATCATACATGCCTCTTTATCTCTTTTATTTTACCTCCGTCTATTTTATTTAGTGTGTACTTCAAAAAATACAAGTAGAATGACTTGTATGAGTATATGTGTGGGTGTGATATTATGCCCATTGATTACCTTTGGGCTTTAATTGTATGGTGTCATAATTTGACTTCACAGAACTTTAGTAAAAAATATGATACATATATTGTCTCATCTCTTTCTTTCTTTCTTTCTTTCCTTTTTTCTTTCTTTCTTTCTTTCTTTCTTTCTTTCTTTCTTTCTTTCTTTCTTTCTTTTCTTTCTTTCTTTCTCTTTCTTTCTTCCTTCCTTCCTTCCTCCCTCCCTCCCTCCCTCCCTCCCTCCCTTTCTTTCTTTCTTTCTTTTTTTTGACAGGCAGAGTTAGAGAGAGAGAGAGACAGAAAGGTCTTCCTTCCGTTGGTTCACCCCCCAAATGGCTGCTAAGGCTGGCGCGCTGCGCTGATCCGAAGCTAAAAGCCAGGTGCTTCCTCCTGGTCTCCCATGCAGGTTCAGGGCCCGAGCACTTGGGCCATCCTCCACTGTCTTCCCGGGCCACAGCAGAGAGCTGGACTGGAAGAGGAGCAAGCGGGACAGAATCTGGCGCCCCAACAGGGACTAGAACCCAGGGGTACTGGCGCCGCAGGCAGAAGATTAGCCTGGTGAGCTGTGGCGCCAGCCTCATCTTTTACTTTCTAAAACCCTAAATATTTGGGGGCTGGCACTGTGGCATAGCAGGCATTCCATATCAGTGCTGGTTTGTGTCCTGGCTGCTTCACTTCCGATCCAGCCCCCTTCCAATGGCCTGGTACGAGCAGCAGAAGATGGCCCAAGTGTTTGGTCCCCTGACACCATGTGGACCTGTAAGAAGCTCCTAGCTATGGTTTCAGCCTGACCCAGTCCTGTCAGTTGCACCCATCTGGGGACTGAATCAGTGGATGAAATTTCTCTCTCTCCAATTCTTCTTCTCTCTTTAATTCTGACTTTCAAATAAAAACAAATAAATATTTAAAAATTATAAATATTTAACACTATATTAGAACATTCATGCAAATGTAATAGGTAACATAATGGCAATTAACAAATTAATAGCAACGATGAGCTACTATAAAGGTAAATTAGTTCCTGATAGTTCATAAATCATTTTATTCATATCCTCTACCTCTTCCAAAGGCAGGACTGACCTTCTTTGTGGAAAAATTGGGTGATGGCAGAAGGTACTCACCTACATAAAGATATAACTTCCTTTTCTGAATATAATTTTGCCTAAAATAGAGTATTCCTTAACGCTCCAGTTGAAACAAACATATTCCCTAAGAAAGCATATTCAGTATAAAATAAACTACTGCAAAATTTAAACATTTCAACATTATTATATCTCATCATGTTGGCTTCAATTAATTTTCTAGCTTTCTCTCTAGTTTGCTTTGATTTTGAGGTGTTCTTTCATATAATATCTAAGATAGACTTCTTTTGGATTCTTCTTAACTTTTATACTTTGAAAAGAAAGTAGAATACAATTTTTCATTAGTAACTATTTTATTTTCACTACCATTTTCTTTATGAATTTTATTTGGCTTTTATGACTCTAAATTTCATCTTTCTTTAGATGGTCATTGCCATTCTTTGTGGTGTTATCTTACCATAATTTAGCTTTATCTATTTAAAAAATTTTTACTTATGGCTGGTGCCGCGGCTCACTTGGCTAATCCTCCGCCTACGGCACTGGCACCCCAGCTTCTAGTCCCGGTTGTGGTGCCGGTTCTGTCCCAGTTGCTCCTCTTCCAGTCCAGCTCTCTGCTGTGGCCTGGGAAGGCAGTGGAGGATGGCCCAAGTGCTCGGGCCCTGCACCCACCTGGGAGACCAGGAGGAAGCACCTGGCTCCTGGCTTCGGATCAGCGCAACACACTAGCAGTGGCGGCCATTTAGGGGGTGAACCAATGGAAGGAAGACCTTTCTCTCTCTGTCTCTCTGTCTCTGTCTCTGTCTCTCTCTCTCACTGTCTAACTCTGCCTGTCAAAAAATAAATAAAAAGAAAATACTTAATAATTTTTTACTTATTTCCATTTTTATTATAGCCAAAAGATTAATGTTCAACTAAACAAAGAGTTCAATAAATAAAAAGGAAAAATATCATAGATCAGCAAGAATATAAGCAATGACTCTAATCAATCAACAACTGTAAAGATGTTGAACCTCACTCATATCAAGCAAATTTTAAAATACTAACATACCATTAAAGCTATAATGTTATATCATTCTTCACAATTTATTTGACAGATTTAAAACAAAATTTGACAAAACACTATATTTTGCAGCAAAATTGATACACACTGGCACTTATTCCTTTTGTGTTTTTGCTTTTTATTTTTTGTCATATTATGAATGTCTTTGTAATTCAATTTTATTTTTGTTTTTCATATCTTTTTTCATTTAGTTTTATTTTCACTGTAAATATTACATTAAGAACTCTAAAATCTGTGCCCTGGAAACTCATTACCTTTGAGAATTTAAGAAAGGATTGACAATTGTCTACTGAAAGCTTGGTAGGCAGATAGATATGCCACTAAGTGAGTTTTAGTCTTGCTGTTTTAGTAACCTTGGCCACACCATTAAATACTATATCTAAAAACCTTGGTAATTAACTGAATTTGTAGCTAAGGAACTCAGAAACAGATGGTGAGAGACAGCAAGAAAGTCACTGATAATTGAGATCATTCTCCATTCACTGGGCTAGCCTTTTTTTTTAAGCCAATGTTGCTCTTGAGGGAAATCAATCTCTGTAATCTGAAATAAAAGATTTCCTTCCATATGCCATTAAAAATGTTGTCTCATTGACTTGTTTCCCCTCAAATATTTGATTCCATATTTATACTTTTATTTATTTTAAAATGTTATTTATTTAAATATTGTGTATCTATTTCATTGGGAAAGATATATACATATATATATATATATATATATATATATATATAAAGAGAGAGAGAGCAAGTGAGAGAGAGAGAAAGATTGAATCTTTTATTCACTGGTTCACTCCCCTAATGCCTGCAACAGCCAAGGCTGGGACAGGCTGAAGCAGGGGACTCAATCCACATTTCTCACATATGTGATAGGGACTCAGCTGCTTGAGCCATCATCTGTTGCCTCTCAAGATCCAAGCTTGAGTAGAGAGCAGAGTCAGAACTCAAACCTAGGTATTCTGATATTCGATGCAGGTATACTAAGCAGTAGCTTGACTGCTCAGCCAATACCTGTCCCAAATTTACCCCTTTATTACAAGGTGCTGTCAGTCACTTCATCTCAGCTCCTAGTATGATATAGCAGAATGTCTTCTCAATGGTTTTCTGAGGTTTTTCCAGAATGAGAGACCTATTACTCCTCTTCATTATGGTTAATGACTACAAAATTTGGAGATATGTTTAAATAGGCAAAATAAACTTTTAAAGCACAAAAAAAGAAGCCTAGTTGTCTCTACTTTATAGATTAAATAATAGGGTCTCACAAAAAATCATTTCACTTGTTAATCAAAGAGATCTGGATGCTCAATTCTTACTGAATAATTTATAATCACACTAAAAAATAAAAAAACCCTTGGAAAGCTCTCATTTATGAATTAAAGTGAAATAAAATCTTTCATAACAAACAGAAATTCAAAGCATTTGCCATCATTCACCCAGCTTTACAACATATGCTTAAGAATGTGCTATACACAGAAACACAGAAAAAATAGCCAACATTATGAGAAAATATGAAGGCAGAAAATCTCCTGGTAAAACTACAAAAGAAATCCAAAGTAAACAATAGGAATATTTGTGGAAAAATGGCAGGGCCAAGTCATTACTTATAAATAGTCACCTTGCATGTAAATGGCCTCAAATATCCAGTTAAGAGATAAAGACTAGCTGAAATGGATTAAAAAATAAGATGCGTCACTTCACCAACAAAGATACATACAGCCTGAAGTGAAAGGATGGAAAAAAGATATTTTGTGCTGTGCTAATGGAAAGTGAAAATGGACAGATGTTGCCATCCTAATATCAAACAAAATAGACTTTAACATAAAAACTGTTAAAAGAGACAAAGAAGGACACTATGTAATGATTAAAGAATCAATTTAACAGTAAGATGTGACTATAATAAATGTATATGCACCCAATTACAGGATGCCTGGATATTTAAAAGAAATGTTAATGGATCTAAAGGGAGACATAGACTCCAATACAAGAGTAATGGGGGACTTTAATGTTCCATTTCATCAATGGACAGATCAACTAGACAGAAAATCAACAAAGAAACAACAGAGCTAATCAACATTATGGACCAAATGGACCTAACAGATATCTACAGGACTTTTCATCCCACAGTTGCAGAATACACATTCTTCTCACCAGTCATGGGACTTTCTCTAAGAGAAAATATATGCCAGTCTATAAAGCAAGTCTCAGAAAATTCAAAAAAATCGAAATCATACTATGCATCTTCTCTGACCCACAGTGGAATGAAACTGGAAATCAACAACTCAGGAATTTCTAGATCATATGCAAACACATGGAGACTGAACAACATGTTCCAGAATGAACAGTGGGTCATAAAAGGAATCAAAAGAGAAATCCAAAAATTTTTGGAAACAAATGAAGATGACAATACATCATATAAAAAATTTTGGGATACACCAAGAATAGTGTTAAGAGGTAAGTTTATAGCAATCAGTGCCTACAAGAAAAAATTGAAAAGGTATCAAAAATTGAGCTATCAATGCATATCAAGGACCTAGAAAACCAAAACCAAACCAAACCCAAAATTAGTAGATGGAAAAAAATTAAATTAGAGAAGAAATACTCAAAACTAAACCAAAAATTACAAAACATCAGTGAAATGAAGAGCAGTTTTTTTTTTAATAAACAACATTGATACACCATTGGCCACTAACCAAAAAAAAAAAAAAAAGAGGGAGAAGACCCAAATCAATAGAATCAGAGATAAAAAGAAAATGGAACAACAGATACCACAGGAATAAAAATCATCAGGAATTGCTACAAAGAGCTATATGACAACAAATTGGGAAAGCTAAAAGAAATGGATTGATTCCTAGACACATACAATCTACCAAAATTGAGTCATGCGGACATAGAAAACCTACATAGACCAATAATCAAGAAAATTCAATCAGTAATTGAACAAAGAAAAGCCCAGGACCAAACAGCTTCACTGATGAATTCTACCAGATATTTAAAGAAGAATTACTCCCAATTTGTCTCAAGCTATTAAAAAGAATTGAAATGGAGGGAATCCTCACAAACTCCTTACATTACCTTAATTCCTAAGCCAGGAAAAGATACAACAGAGAACTATAGACCAATATCTCTGTTGAACATAGATGCAAAAATCATCAACAAAATATTAGTAAACCAAATCCAACAACATATCAGAAAAATCACTCATCTGTACCAAGTGGGATTAACCTCTGGTATGCAAGGGTGGTTCAACATTCACAAATCAATAAACATGATACCTGTCATTAACAAACTGAAGAACAAAAATCATATGGTTATTTCAATAGATGCAGATAAAACATGTGATAAAATGCAACATCCTTTCATGATGAAAACCTTAAGCAGATTGGGTATAGAAGGAATATTCTTCAAGAAAACGAAGAAAATCTATGACAAAACCAGAGCTAGCATCTTACTGAATGTTGAAAGATTTCCTATTGAAGTCTGGAACCAGACAAGAGTGCTTATCCTTACCATTACTATTCAATATAGTTCTGGAAGTTTTCGCCAGATCCATTAGGCAAGAAAAAACAAAAACAAAAAAACAAAGGGATATTAAATGGGAATGAGGAAGCCAAACTATCCCTATTTGCAGATAACAGCTTCTAAATATAGGAGATCTAAAAGACTCCAATGAGAGACTATTGTAACTCATAAGAGTTTAGTAAAGTGGTAGGATATAAAATCAACTCATAAAAATCAAAAGCCTTTGTATACACAGACAATGTCATGGCTGAGAAAGAACTTGTAAGATCAGTCCCATTCACAATAGCTCCAAAAAGAATTAAATACTTTGGAATAAATTTAGCCAAGGATGCTAAAGATTGCTATGATGAAAATTACAAAACACTAAAGAAAGAAATAGAAGAAGTTATTGAAAAGTGTGAACTTTTTCCATGTTCATAGATTGGAAGAATCAACATCATCAAAATGTCCATATGACTAAAAGCAAGTTACATTTTCAATGAGATCCCAAACAAAATACCAATGACATTCTTCACAGCTCTAGAAAAAATGATACTAAAATTCATTTGGAAGCACAAGGGATCCTGAATAGGTAAATTAATCCTATAGAGCAAAAACAAAGCCAGAAACAGAGACATCAAAATACCTAATTTCAAGACATATTACAGGACAATTATAATGAAAACATCCTGGTACTGACACAAAAATATCCTTGTAGATCAAGGGAACAGAATAGAAACTCCAGAAATCAATCCATGCAAATACAGCCAACTTATCTTTGATAAAGGGGCTAAAATCAATCCTTGGAGGAATGACATTCTCTTTAAAAAAAAAAAATAGTCCCGAGGAAACGGGATGTCCATGTGCAGAAGTATGAAACTAGACCCATACCTTACAACTCATACAAAAATCCACTCAAAATGGATCAAAGACCTAAATTTATGACTTGATACCATCAAATCATTAGAGAACATTGGGGAAACTCTATAAGACATTGCCATACACAAGACTTCTTGGAAAAGACCACAGAAGCATAGGCAATCAAAGCCAAAATTGACAAATGGGATTATACAACTGAGAAGTTTCTGCACTGCAAAAGAAACACTCAGCAAAATGAAGAGGCAACTAACAGAATGGCAGCTAATATTTGAAAACATTGCAACTGATAAAGGGTTAACATCCATAATCTATAAATGCTCCAGAAATTCAACAACAGCAAAACAAACAATCCAGTTAAGAAATGGGCAAAGGACTTAAGCATTTTTCAAGAGAGGAAATTCAAATGGCCAACAGACACTTGAGAAAATGCTCAGGATCACTAGCCCTCAGGGAAATGCAAATCAAAACCACGGTGAGGTTTCACCTCAATCCAGTCAGAGTGGCTCTCATACAGAAATCAACAAATGACAAATGCTGGTGAAAAAGTGGAGGAAAGGTACCCTGGTCCACTGTTGATGGGACTGTAAACTGGTGTAGCCACTATGGAAGACAATATGGTGATACTTCAGAAATCTGAATGTATACCTACCATATGATTCAGTGCTCCTGAGAATTTACCCAAACTAAAATAAATCAGTATATGAAAGAGTTACATGTACCCCCATGTTCATTGCAGCACAATTTGCAATCACTAACATATGAAATCAACCAAGATGTCCATGAACTGTTGACTGGATAAAGAAATTATTGTATATGTATCTTCTGGAGTACTACTCAGTTGTAAAAAAAAGAGAAGAAAAGAAAAGAAAAGAGAAGAAAAGAAAAGAAATCCTTTTTTTGAACAAAATGGACACAACTGGAAACCAGTACACTTAGTGAAGTAAGCCAGTCCCTAAGAGACAGATATCATATGTTTGTACTGGAGTAAAATAGACATTTTGAGATTCAATGATTGTTTACAGCCCTTGTCTCTTCCATTGAGGAATAGCATTTATTTTTTTTTTCTCTTTATACTATTTGAACTATTTAGTTGGTGTGGTGTTAACTCTGTGATCATTAAGTAAACTGAAAATAGATATTTGTAAAAATTAAGAGTGGGAATGTAAGGGGGAGTAGGAGGAATGGTTGGAAGGTGTACAGGAGGTAGGGTAGAGGTGATAGTATTACTATGTTCCTAAATATGTGTATATTCAATACATGAAACTTGTATAACTTTAATATTTAAAAAAATAAGAACCAACTACCACTAAAATACCATAGCTTATATTTATTTTAATAAATATCTTAATTTTTTAAAATTTTTATTTGAAAAATAGAGCAACACAGAGAAATGGAGATGGACATGGAAATGGAGATGGACATGGAGGTGGAGATAGAAATAGATTAAGAGGAAAGGAAATCCAAGATGGCGGAATAGGAAGGGAGCACATTGATATTCTTCGGCAAGACACTGGTTAATAAAAGTGGAGATACTGCAGGGTCAAGGAAGAGTAGGGGAAGAAACAGCAGAGGAAACTCTTCCGGAACTAGTGATTCACAGTGGACCTGCGTGGAGAGCGTGGGAGCCCAAGTTCGGGACACCAGCAGCAGACTCAACGCACCAGCGCTGGAACGCGAGGTGAGCCGAACCTCCATAGCCCGAGACACCAGCGGGCAAGCAGAAAGAGGAGGCTAGAGGGAACGAGGCTTGAAACTCCGTGGGGAAAAGTTCACCAGGCTAACTAGAAGAGAGAGAGAGAGAAAAAAAAAGTGACCGAAACGGACACAAGTTTCTCTCTCTCCGCTCACCCCTCAAGGGCGAGCAAGACAAAGAGCAGGCGCCATTTTGGACATACGTCATAAGCAGGGCGACCTCAGGTCTGCACCGGCCCTGAGCCTAGCAGAAAAACCTGACTCTGGGGGGAGGGGTGAAATAACTGGAGATTAGCATCTAACTTGGCAACCCAGTGGGAGACTGCAGGAGAATTGGAGCCCACACTGAGGGCAGCAGAGATTCCCTGTGTGGTCCTTGGGAAAGAGCTTCCAATCTCTGGCTCCTGTGGGTATATCATTTGCCTGCTAACTACCTCCAATTACATTCAGCTGTGCGAAATTACTTCCCTTTTGAATCAACAAAAGAAAGAGACATTTACCACACCTAACCTGGGAGTGTCATCTTGACACACCCTCAACCCTGAGGAACCAAACACAGCTCTCAGTCCACACCCATCTCAAGCCTCTAAGGCTCTACCAAAAACAGACAGTCCACTTAATCTAGAGTCATAGTATAACAAGAAAAAAAAAACACCACAGTGAAGAAACCAAATATCTCCAACATGCCATACAACAAACGCAAAAACCGAGGTAACAAGAGCAAGGAAGACACTATGACGCCCCCAAATGAAAAAGACACCCCAACTCAAGATTATGAAGATGATGAGATAGAAGAAATGCAAGAAGCGGATCTCAAAAAATTGATAAGAACATTAAGAGGTTCTCAAAAACAAATTCTTGAACTACAGAAATCCTTAAAGGACAAGATAGAAAATCTCTCTCGTGAAAGTGAAATATTAAGGAGGAATCAAAATGAAATGAAACAACTAGTGGAACAAGAAATGGTGATTGTGACGAGAAATCATAATGAAATGAAGAATTCAATAGATCAAATGACAAACACATTAGAGAGCCTTAAAAACAGAATGGGTGAAGCAGAAGAGAGAATATCAGACTTAGAAGACAGAGAACAGGAAAGGAAACAGGCAAACCAAAGAAAAGAAGAAGAAATTAGAAATCTAAAAAATATTTTTGGGAATCTACAGGATACTCTTAAAAAACCCAACATTCGGGTTCTAGGAGTTCCTGAAGGCATGGAGAGGGAGAAAGGATTAGAAGGCATTTTCAGTGAGATACTAGCAGAAAATTTCCCAGGTTTGGAGAAGGACAGAGGCATCTTGGTACAGGAAGCTTATAGAACCCCTAATAAACATGACCAAAAGAGATCCTCACCACGACACGTCATAATCAAACTCACCACAGTGAAACATAAAGAAAAGATTCTAAAAGGTGCAAGAGAGAATCGTCAGATTACTCTCAGAGGATCTCCAATTAGACTCACAGCAGACTTCTCATCAGAAACCCTACAAGCTAGAAGGGAATGGCGAGACATAGCCCAGGTACTAAGAGAGAAAAACCGCCAGCCCAGAATATTATATCCTGCAAAGCTCTCATTTGTGAATGAAGGTGAAATTAAGACTTTTCATAGCAAACAGAAACTGAAAGAATTTGTTGCCACTCATCCTGCCCTGCAAAAGATGCTTAAAGATGTGTTACACACAGAAACACAGAAACATGGTCACCAATATGAAAGAAGGTAAAGGAAGGAAACCTCACAGCAAAAGATCACAGGAAGCTCAATTTCTCTTTGACATAGAATTAAACTCTGATGCACTGTTAGAGCAATGTGTTAAAGTAATCTATTATGTTCTCTTGATGTCTGTTAAATTCTAATTGTTCAAAAACAGCTGAATTTTTATTAAGAGCTATGGGTTATTTAACTATGTGCTTCTTTTCAAAGACTTGAATAATCACCTTGTAACAATGATCAGATTTGGTCTATGTTATGTCATGATTTTAAGGAATCTTAGTTCAACCAGATATTTTGGATTTTGATATTGGTCTATTATGCTATGTTATATGTGTGTACATATTGTATGTCCACATGGGGAAATTTTATTAAGAGTTTTATTTTAAATGGCTTTTAGATAAGATTGTCCATAAATTTAAGCTGCTAAAATCAATCAAAGATACATTTTAATTTGTGTCACCTGAATCTCTGTATCATATGTTTTAAACTTGTTGGTAGAAAGAAACTAAAAACATTTTATATGGTTGTGCTTAAGTTTACTGGTTAAACAAACTACACCATGTTAGATATTTAAGAGGTGTTTTCAAATACATGATTCTTAAAATTTATAGAAGGCATTGGACCTTCTGGTAAATGTTTTCTTAAATTGTTATCTAATGGTTGAAACGGTTTGCTAAGTATTCATGTAATATTGCTATTGTCAGCAAGTGATCTAGGACTTGCTCCCTCATTTCTCTATTCTAAGCCCAACTTGTTCTTTCATTTCTCTATTCTCTTCAAGGTAGGAAACTAATTCTGTTATGAATGAATCTGTAGGACGCACAATTTAATCTTTAGACCTTATAAGAGATGGCTAACATTTTTCTGTAACAGCATAGCCAAAATAAGAGCTTAAATAATAATCTCATAGCTAGATTCACATCGCCATCAGCGAAGTATACAGTAAGTAGAAAAAAAAAACCTCCCTTTCAGACCAAAGGGAAAGAAAGTTTTAAAGTGAGAATATAATTTTCCTCATGGGCATTGTCTACCTTAGAAAAACTATTACAGAACATGCCTGTGACTATAGACTTGTAGTTCAGGCCACCGAAGATTAGAGATGGGACATGGGCACTCCCTTGACTTGCATCCTCTGGTCTGCTTTAACACAAACCAGGAGGAAAAGAAAGCTAGGCATCAGAAGCAATGGGTGGCAGGCCTATTAATGGCTGATCTGTACGGTGATCTGCCCTCAAGGAGACCCAACAGGCCAGTCCACTGCAGTGGCTTTCAATGTGGTAAGTCTGGGCTTCAGCAGATGTCAGCTTGTGAAGAGCCCTGGCAGCTCTGCCAAGAGTTGGATCACTGGAAATGGACCTGCCCTGGAGTCAAAGGATGCCCAGGTCAGAGCCACAGATCTTATTGGCTCCAAGCTGAAAAGCCCTTCACTCAGCCCAACTTCCAAAGTGACCACTGCAGCTGAGGGGATGGTCAAGTAGGGTCAGCAACATTGCAGGCAGAACTGTAAATTTCTTGTTAGAGATGCCCCCTGCCTTTCCTGGCCAGCTCTCCTCCCAGGCCAGCCAAGTAATGAAAGTCAACAGAGTGCCTTCCCCTAGGAGGTTCACACCTCCCTTAGGATATACCCCATGTGAAGAGATAGATAGGTCTGGGCCTCTGAATTTACAAGGCCTAAAGCCCACCAGATTATTATCAAGCCCTTTCTATCAGGTTCTATTTGCCTCTCAATCAGAAAACTTAATTGTAGCTTAGACAGCACCTTTCTTAGCTCCTCTAATAATGACTCTGTCCTTTGTTCTAGACCCTGTCTAGCACACTTGGGCCTCATTCCTTTGTAATCATAACCTCTACTCTACCTCCAATGGCTCTACTCCCAACCTGTGTGTACTGATGGTCCTCTTCCCCACTTAATGCTGTATAATTGTTCAGACCTGGTAAATGCCACTCTTAGGATCATTGGTTACTATCCTCACCCTGTCTTTTATGACCTTGTCTAAATATGATCAGAGTCGGGGAACTTGGAAGGCTTCCATAGCCTTGGCAACTCATGACGACAGCCTAGGGTGGTTACTGGCGCCATAAACTAGAGTGTCAATTTGTTGGGTCAACAACAGGAGCCACTGTGCGCTTGCTCCTGATGTGGGATCTCTGTCCTTAATGTACTGTACATTTTGATTTAATGCTATAACTAGTACTCAAACAGTATGTTTCACTTTGTGTTTCTATGTGGGTGCAAACTGTTGAAATCTTTACTTAATGTATACTAAATTGATCTTCTGTATATAAAGAGAATTGAAAATGAATCTTAATGTGAATGGAAGGGGAGAGGGAGCGGGAGAGGGGAGGGTTGCGGATGGGAGGGAAATTATGGGAAGGGGAAGCCATTGTAATCCATAAGCTGTATACTGGAAATTTATATTCATTAAATAAAAGTTAAAAAAAAATAAAAAAAAAAGAAACACAGAAACGTGAAATGCTCAGCTTAGAAACTAGCTGTAATTAGCTTATTATACCTTGCTTTTATTTGATTTGTTTATCTATAAAAGGAGAATAAAAATAAAGTGCTCTCTCCACTTGTAAACTCAAGCAGGGGCTGGCATTTTGACACAGTAGTCACGAAAATTCTAAAGACTGTAGTACGGACTACAAAATCAATGAGTCAAAAATTTGTTAGTTTTGAAAACACTGCCTAATGTTAGTCTTAGGAAAATAGCCACTAAGTAGAGTGGTTTGATATAATTATTGAATCTCCTGGAATCACCATGTCTTCAGTATCATCCCCATTAAACTTTCCCAAAGCGAAAAAAAAAAAAAAGGAAATATGTTAAGAGATAGAGATTTAGAATTTTTTCACATAGTGGCTCACTTTCTCAATGTGTGCAACAATCAGGAGTCAAAACTCCATCCAGGTTTCCCACATGGTTTTCAGGATCCCAAGAATCTGAGTCATCACCTGCTGTTCCTAGGGTACACATTAACAGGAAGCTGTATTGGAAGTTGAGTCAAGATTCAATCCCAGGCACACTGATTCAGGATGCAGGAGCCAAGCAGCAGGCAGCTTCCCCACAACACCCTCCACTATCTTTTTTTTTTTTAAATATAGTTGAATGATGGTTTTATTTGCAATCTCTTAGTGAATTACAGTCAACTTCATGACATAGCCATTGGTCAGAATTTACCTCCAGTTGACAGCTTTTCTTAATCCTTATTGCAACCATATTAAACTCCAGATCATAATTTTTGCCATTACAAATGATAGTAAATATTTTGTATCTATGGCTGATAATTCCAGATAATCATCTGAAATATGGAAAATAAATGAGACAAATTCTCACTGAAGACTACATGTGGAATGTTATGAGATTCTAAGCTTATGAGTCCATTTCCTTCAAAAAGCTGGGTAGTTGATTGTTCCCCTTGGGAAGCAAAGTAGAAGATGAATTCTTGATTCACTGCTTGCTTGAATTTGAATGTCAAAATAATTTAATTATGTTGTACATTTTAGTGTAGTTTTAAAATATGCCGTAAATATACTTTTAACTTGTTTTTGTGATTAGTGTAGTAAATAAGCTAAGTTGTGAAGAGTTAACCTCTTACTAGTTGGGCTGTTCACACCACAGTCTTCTTTCTTTTTTTTTTCTAGATTTATTTATTTGAAAGGCAGAGTTACACACACAGGGAGAGAAAGAGAGAGAGAGAGAGAGAGAGAGAGAGAGAGAGAGAGATATTCCTAGTTTTCTCCCCAAACGGCTACAATAGCCAGGACAGGGCTAGGACAAAACCCAGGGCCAGGAGCTTCTTCCAGTTCTCCCACATGGGTGTATGGGTTCAGGCACTTGGGCCATCTTCCACTGCTTTCCCAAGTGTATAAGCAAGGAGCTAGATTGGAAGTGGAGCATCCATGACATGAACTGGCACCCTTATGAGACATCAGCATTGCAGGTGGTGGCTTTACCCACTTAGCCACAACTCCGACCCCTGTAATTTTTCTTAAATATCTGAGTTTTAAACACTGAAATAAAAACAAAACAACAATAATAACAAAAATTCACATAGTTTTTGACCTTGATTCCAAAACAATAGATTAGGATTTTTCATTACACTAAATATATTTCTGAGGTATGCCACTTAAACAAACAACTTGAAATCATAGAAATAGTTTAAACTGTCATCAGTATCAGAAAAGAAAAAAGTTTTGTCATATTTTATTTCAAGATTTTTTATTAAAAAATTTTATTTAATGAATATAAATTTCCAAAGTACAGCTTATGAATTACATTGGCTTCCCCCCTCCCATAACTTCCCTCCCACCCACAACCCTCCCCTTTCCTGCTCCCTCTTCCCTTCCATTCACATCAAGATTCATTTTCAATTCTCTTTATATACATAAGATCAGTTCAGTATATATTAAGTAAAGATTTCAACAGTTTGCCCCCACATAGCAACACAAAGTGAAAAAATACTGTTGGAATACTAGTTATAGCATTAAATAACAGTGTAAAGCACATTAAAGACAGAGATCCTACATGATATTTTTTTAAATTTAATTAATTTTCTATGTCATTTCCAATTTAACACCAGGTTTTTTTTTTCTCATTTCCAATTCTCTTTATATACAGAAGATCGATTCAGTATATAATTAGTAAAGATCTCATCAGTTTGCACCCACACAGAAACACAAAGTGTAAAAATACTGTTTCAGTACTAGTTATAGCATCACTGCACATTAGACAACACATTAAGGACAGATCCCACATGAGATGTAAGTACACAGTGACTCCTGTTGCTGACTTAACAATTTGACACTCTTGTTTATGGTGTCAGTAATCTCTCTAGGCTCTAGTCATGGGTTGTCAAGGCTATGGAAGCCTTTAGAGTTTGCCGACTTTGATCTTATTCCGATAGGGTCATAGTCAAAGTGGAAGTTTTCCCCTCCCTTCGGAGAAAGGTACCTCCATCTTTGATGGCCCCATTCTTCCCACTGGGATCTCACTCACAGAGATCTTTCATTTAGGTCTTCTTCTTTTTTTTTCTTTTCCATGGTGCCTTGGCTTTCCATGCCTACAATACTCTCATGGGCTCTTCAACCATATCCGAATGCCTTAAGGGCTGATTCTGAGGCCAGAGTGCTGTTTAGGACATCTGCCATTCTATGAGTCTGCTGTGTATCCTGCTTTCCATGTTGGATCATTCTCTCCCTTTTTGATTCTATCAGTTAGTATTAGCAGACACTAGTCTTGTTTGTGTGATCCCTTTGACTCTTAGACCTATCAGAGTCATCAATTGTGAACTGAAATTAAGAAACCTTCTCTTGACAGTCAATATAGCTTAAAGAGCAGAATCATACAATCCTCCTTCCAATCTTACTTTATCATCTGCACAATTGAAAAAATGGAATCAAATTCAGTAGAATTGCTTTTTAGTCCCCACGTTTTCCTGGTGAATAAAGCATCTGATGCACTGACATTGAAATGAAAATCCATTTCTTTGGAAAGTAAAGCTCATCATTGTTCCATGTAGTTGGACTCCAACAGCATGGAATGAACATTTTCTAGGCTGGTCCTAGATGACAAAAAAGAATTGTTGACCAACAAACACATCTCTTCTCCCGTAACCTGGATCAACAGGATAAAACTTGTCAAGCACTTCTCTTTCATTTTTGTGCTGCATGTATGCCAAGAGCAACTCATTCATACTCTCTCCATCAGTGGCATTGCCCAAGTGTAAGTGAAATATCTACGAGCAGATGCACTGGAGTGTAATTGCTCTTCCACAAAGTAAGCCATTGATATTGTACAGCATCCATCAGTGTTATTTGATAAAGGAATTTTGCCAATAGTTCATTCTGCTTTCCCAGTGATCATACTATTTGTCATTAACATGGCAGCTGCTTTTATTAGCTTCTTGGCATTCGTGTGACTTGTACCTGTGTTTTGCCAAGATGAATGCAACCTTGAAAGATGCCTCTGTAATTCTGGTCTTTTTTCCCACCATGGACAACAAAAGTCATCAATTTTTCACTAGAAAGCACAATTTTGAGCTTATTCAGGAAAAACAGAGTGATCACTCTGAAGACAATGTAAATAATTCTATGGCTATATTCCAATATTCAATGAAGTTTTACAATGACGTTTTATAGAACTTGCTGGTTTGATCACACACTGTCTTTAATGTGTTCATATTTATTCTTACTACTTACCATCCGATTTTTTTTAGCTTGGATAAAACTATTGCTTAAGATTCATTTTTGTTAGCATGACACTCTTTAATATTATGGGTCTGACTTGTGTCCCATAGACCTCAATTTTAATAACTAGTTTCATGCCTTGTGATCTCTGTTTGTGACTTGAGCATACTTTTTTTAAAAGGTTTATTTTATTTATTTTGGAAAGATAGAGTTACAGAGAGGCAGAGACAGAGAGAGAGAGAGGTCTTCCATCCGCTGGTTCACTCTCCAGATGGCCACAACAGCCAGAGCTGTGCCGATCTGAAGCCAGGAGCCAGGAGCTTCTTCCAGGTCTCTCACGTGGGTTCAGGGGTCCAAAGACTTGGGCCATCCTCTACTGCTATCCCAGGCCACAGAAGAGAGCTGGATGGGAAGAGGAGCAGCTGAGACTAGAATTAGCGTCCATATGGGATGCCAGCGCTTCAGGTCAGGGTTTTAACCCACTGTGCCACAGTGCTGGCCCCTTGAGCATACTTTTAATAAGAATGCAAAATAGATGAAAAGAACAGGATGCAAATATTTATCAGTTAACAATGCTAGCTTAGATGAGTCTTGGTAGAATATAGCAAACCCCACACTATAATGGGAAGTCTGTAGTGGACACATTAGTGAGCACATTGTGTGAAATGTACACTGATAATGTTCTCACTTGCCTTTCCTATGTTCTTCGGTCCATCTCACTCAGGAATTAGAAAGAAACCTCTAAGTCAGAGACCACCAGGAGTCGGAGAAACCACATTGAGAAATGATGAGCCATTCCCTAGACCTGTTCTCATCTGAGGCTTGCAATCAGTAGGGAGCAACTTGAACAACATATAGACAGTCCTTGATGTAGCAGTGGTTTAAGTTACAATTTTCAGTGTCGTGATGGAGTAAGTGTGATATGTGCTTAGCAGGAATCATACTGGATTTGGTTTTTTTGTCTTGGCTACTTCTATGCAGTAAGTGCCATGCTTTCTTGATGCTGGACAGAGCAGTGAGTGCATCTCCCAGTCAGCCCCACAATCACAAGGGGATACAACGACACTTAGTGGATGGTTGCTAGGCTATGATTTTAGGTGTAGTACACATGTGTTTGACCTATGATATTTTCGACTTATGATGGGCTTATTGAGATGTAATCTCACTGCAAGTTAAAGAGCATCTGCCGAAGGAAAAAGATATATCCAATACTGCAAAGTGACTGTGTGGTGTGTTCTTTTGCTTTCCCTGATTCCAACCTTCCATCTCCATCTGTTTCACCATTCTGATAAGAGGTTCTCTTAACAAGGATTTACTGCATATGTGTTGGCTGTTTGGTTCTGAATTTATATGGATGTACGAGGTGTTCATGGTAACTAGGTTTGCATTAATCCCACTTTTACAGGTAGAAAATTTGAGGCTTAAAAAGTTTTATTAACTTGCCCCATAATCACTTGCTAATAAGAGGCAGAATTAGGTGTAATCACAGGCCTTTTGGGCTCTAAAACCTTGGTCTGCATGCTTACTGCTTTGTTAGATTACACATAAAAATCTCATTTTACATTCCTTTTTAGAATTCTTTATTTGAGAAAGAGAGAGAGAGAGAGAGAAATCTCATTTGCTGGTTCACTCCCTAAGTAACTGCAAAATGTAGAGCTGTGCCAGGCAGAATCTAGAAGCCAGGAATTCCAGCAATGTCTCCCACTTAGGTGACAGGATCCCAAGTAGTTGAACCATCATCTGCTGTCTTCTAGGTGCATTCTGAAGAAACTACATTAGAAGTAGAGGCAGAGTTAGAACTTAATCCCAGGTACTCCAATATGAGATGTGGGTGTTCAAGTGGTAGCTTAACTCGACCACATTACAATATTACAATATCTCCCCCTTATTTTGCTTTCCTTCTCTACAGTGTTCAATGATTTGCCATTGTCTACTGGGGAAGTACAGACCCATTAGAATGGCATTCAGATCCTCGGACATTATGGCCTTCATCTGCTTTTTCAGCTCTATCTCCCACTCAGACTGACCACATTACCAAAAGCACCATGGCCTGCCATGCTCTTATGCTTAAGCCCAGGATATTCTCTTGTGCTTGCTAGACATTAGTGGATCTGACTACTTATCAAAATCCAACTCATCCTGCATACCTCTGCACCCAGGTCATATAGCATTCCCTAAAAAAAAATTCACTACCAACCACTTATTTGTCCATAGAAGGCATTAGAAAGTCATGAGAATGACCCCATTTTATTTTAAAGGAAAAGAGATACTGAATCAGATAATGGCTATATAGGGAATTTGTTTTCTCTTTATTCTCTTAAGATTATAAATATCTCTCACATCAAAAATTATTGTTGGCAATCAATTTTTTATTATTCACGAGGGCCCCCTGTGACTGATTTACCTGTCAGGGTTGATGTAGTGCCTGACACAGTTCTGGGCACATAGTAGCCACTTAATAAAAATATTCTTAATTAAGAAGTTGTTATTTACTTGTTCAACAACTGATAGAAATTTACATTGTGTCCATTTATTTTCTCCATTATAAAGAATGCTTAAATGTGTACATCTGATGATTTTCTTCAATTGAATTCCTAAAAATGATATCTGTTGCATTCTATGCTTTGTGTATTTTTGAACTCTGACATAAATTTCAATTTTATTCTACTGCTTCAGTTGTACCCTTTCAATGTCAATGTGGAAATGTGCTTTACTCATTTTGCTTTTCCAGCTTTGAGAAATCTTAAAAAATCTTTTGAGGTAGTTATTTGGCCTAGCAGTGAAGATACCAATTAGGATGACTGTGTCCCATATCTGACTACCTGGGTTCAACACATGGCTCTGGGTTTTGACCCCAGCTTCCTGCTAAAAAAGACCCTGGGAGGCGGTGGTGATGTCTCAAGTGATTTTTTTCATTCATATGGGAGACTCCCAGCTTCAGTCCAACTCAGTCCTGGTCACCGTGAGAATTTGGTAATGAATCAACAGATAGTCTCTTTCTCTCTTTCAATAATTAAAAAAAGAAATCTTTGCATTAAAGGCACAAAGAGCATATACTTTTTATTCTCGTTTCTTTGTAAATGTTTGATTTTTCTGTCTTCATAGCTTTATACCTTCTTAGAAATGAAATTAAATGAAAAGTAGAAGATGGCATTGTGTTGGGTTGTGGCACAGCAGGTTAGGTCACTCTGTCTCTTTCTCCTTCACTCTGTTAAATAAATAAATAAAATATGTTTAAAGCATAGAGGAAAAATCCATGATTTGAACTCTTCTCCTCTCCTGCTTATTGTATGCTGTACATTTGGGATAAGAATTTGTAGACTAAATGAAGATTGAAATAGAAAGTGTGTCCTCAAATAACATATAGTCTAATAGGAGAAATAAGACTCCTATGTAGAGAAGATGTATAACATTGAAGTGAGGGCAAACTGCTGTAAAGGAATTGAGGAGTGACTAGATGCTGCTGAGGCATTGCTACAAGCTGCATGGAAAGGCTGGCCTGGAGCTGGCTGTGGGATGGACAGGAATCTGGCAAGCCTGGGAGAATACTCAGGGAGTGAGCAAGTGAACAAGGGAATGGCCAACATGTGTGGGGGCAGTTAGCGTTAGCCCACAGAGTAGAACGGGAAATGAGAATGGGAAGGCAGGATTGATGGCCTGGGGCCCATACTCTCAGGCTCAAGATTTCATATGGAAGTTGAGCTAGTGAAGATTAATTTAAGAGATAAGTAAAAATAACAACCAAAAATCATCATATAGCATCATATAGCTCTCAGTGTGTGCAACTTGATATAAGGAAATGTCAGAAAGTCTGTGAAAAATTGAATTAAAAAATAAGTTGAGTGCAAAACATATTTGAAATACGTATCTCAAAATGGCCTTCAAAAAGTTCCTGGAGAACACATTTATTGGAATAGCCCTGCATGTGTTTCAAAAATTGTTTGCACCAAAATAAACTTACCTTTTAAAAATTATTTATTTCAGAAATCAAAGGACAAAGGGAGAAAGGGATAGAGTGAGAAAGGGAGAGAAAGAGAGAAAGGGCATGCACATCTGCTGAGTCACTCTCCAAATGCTCAGATCAACCAGAGTTGGGCCAACCCAGAGCAAGGAGCTAAGAACTCCACCCAGGTCTCCACGGGGGTGGCAGGGACCTAACTACTTGAGCCATCATCTACTGCCTCCCAGGGCCTGCATTAGCAGAAACCTGAGGTGGAGTTGGATGAAAGCTCACACCCATGTCCTCTGATAGGGGATATAGGTGTCCCAGTGTAGATGTCCCTTAACTACCAGGCCAAATGCCCACCCCTAAACTTATTTTTCAAGTCCACATTTCCAAGAATTTTTAGAAGTACCTTCATATTTTTTCTTCAATACTCACTTCAGCCTTGTGAAGCAGTTCTTTTATCCTTATGTTTTAGATGAAGAAATATTGAGTGTATTACTCCATGTGTCTATATGGAAAGGAAGAGGGGGAACAGAGGGGGGAGGGTGAAGGAGATGTGAAGGGGCAGGGAAAGGGTAAGAAAGAAAGAGAGAAAGAGAAAAAGAGGGAAAAGAAAGAAGGAAGAGAAAGAGAAGAGAGAAGAGGAGAGGACAGATGAAGGTGGGGGGGGGGAGGAAAGAAGAGGGGAGGGAAGGGGAGGGAAGCAAAGTGGAGAGACGAGAGGGATCACCTTGGAAGAGAAAGGGTGTAGGACTCCATTTGGTGGCTATTCCAGTGTTCTGGCTGAAGAATTGTTTTGTACATCAGTGATTTTCAAAGTTTAATGTGTAGAGCCATTTGGGTAGTTTATTACAATGCAGATCCTCAATCTGAACCTTGAAAAGGGTTTTAAGCAGGAAATGACCTGATTTGATACACCTGTTGAAAAAGATTGCTTTGGCTGCTGTGTGCAAAGAG
This sequence comes from Lepus europaeus, assembly GCF_033115175.1. NCBI lineage: Eukaryota > Metazoa > Chordata > Mammalia > Lagomorpha > Leporidae > Lepus > Lepus europaeus. The sequence goes on from NC_084835.1 coordinate 48,443,169, forward strand.
CGCATCGAATGCAAGGGGACCAGGTAGATAGCAAGATTCAGGAAGTGTGTGACACTAGTTTGGATTAAGGTGGGATGTCAGGACCAATGGCAACTAGGTAGGTCCAATTATTCTGATTAAGAGCAAAAGGGATAAAGGAGAAAAAACTGGTTAAACAGGATGAGCTGTTTATGAGTCTTTATAAATTGTTTACTGGTGGGAGCCAGTGCTGTGGCACAGTGGGTCAAGGCCCTGGCCTGAAGTGCTGGCATCCCATATGGGCACCAGTTCAAGTCCTGGCTGCTCCTCTTCCCATCCAGCTCTCTGTTATGGCCTGGGAAGGCAGTAGAAGATGGCCCAGGTCCTTGGGCCCCTGCACCTGTGTGGAAGACCCGGAGGAGGCTCTTGGCTCCTGACTCCTGGCTTTGGATCGGCGCAGCTCCGGCCTTTGAGGCCATCTAGGGAGTGAACCAGCAGATAGAAGACTTCTCTCTCTCTGTCTCTACATCTCTCTGTAATGCTGTCTTTCAAATAAATAAAAATAAATCTTTTTTTTCATTTATTAAACTTTTATTTAATGAATACAAATTTCCAAAGTACAGCTTATGGGTTACAATGGCTTCCTCACTCCCATAAGTTCCCTCCCACCCGCAACCCTCCCCTTCCCTGCTCCCTCTCCCCTTCCATTCACATCAAGATTCATTTTCAATTCTCTTTGTATACAGAAGATCAGTTTAGTATATATTAGGTAAAGATTTCAACAGTTTGCCCCCATATAGCAACACAAAATGAAAAAAATACTGTTGGAGTACTAGTTATAGCATTAAATAAGGGTGTACAGCACATTAAAGACAGAGATCCTACATAATATATTTTTTAAAAAATTAATTAATTTTCTATGCCATTTCCAATTTAACACCAGGTTGTTTTTTTTTCATTTCCAATTCTCTTTATATACAGAAGATCGATTCAGTATATACTTAGTAAAGATTTCATCAGTTTGTACCCACACAGAAACACAAAGTGTAAAAATACTGTTTCAGTACTAGTTATAGCATCACTGCACATTAGACAACACATTAAGGACAGATCCCACATGGGATGTAAGTATACAGTGACTCCTGTTGCTGACTTAACAATTTGACACAAAAGTGTTTATTGGTGAATCCATGGGAATTTTAAACAAAAAAATCTTAGAAAACAGAATTCAATGTTAGGATAGAAATAATTCTCGAAAAATCAAATTTATTGCACACTACGTTCAAGATACAATGACAAGCAGTATTTAGTATTTGAAAATACTGCAAACATGCAGAAACTGTAGAAGATACAGCACCAATCCAAGGTGGAGTTAGCAAGTATTTGCATTTTGCCATTCTTGTTTCAAATGATTTTAAACAATTGGATTGAGATTAAGCATTTTACATGCATTGTCTCTTGTATTCTTCAAGAATACTTGATGAGGTGGATGTACGTGGGACCTCCTGGCATTAGTTTGTTTCTCCAGAAGCATCGCCATCTTGCTCTGTGTGCCAAGAGGCCCACCTGTATGAATAACACTAAGGGGGCTCCCCTTGTCTTCCGACTTCCAGCTAAATTCTAGGAGGAACATCTGTGGGAGATTGGAGACAGGCAGGAGCGCAAAGCCAGAGTCCATTTTTCTTACTGTGAGCTAATGTTGGCTTCCAGGGCCAGGTGGTATGTGCCTATGATCATGACATGACCACCTATTATATACCTGTGATGGTGAGCAGCTTCAAGTTCCTTTATCATGTCACCCTGTTTTATTTTGTTTCTAGCGCTTATGTTCTCATCTGTTCATTGTGTCCTCTCAGCTCTCATCCTCTGGCAGATATGAGGTCTAATGGACCAGGGCCACATAGGTAATACTTGCATTTCCATTCCTAGCAACTAGGACACTGCCTGATGCATGATGTATGTGAGTAATTGCTCAGCAATAATCAATGAATACATAATGATCAAAAAGGATGGAAGGAATAAATCAATGTAATTAAATGAATCTAAGGCAAACACTGAAAACAGACAATTAAGGAGAGAGTGGCAGTCAGCTATGGAAAAAATCAAATATAGAGTTTTCTTTCAAGATATTCACCTTGAAGGAAGAGGAGAGGAACAAGAAGACAGATCCCTTACATCCCACCTGAATATGTGTTTTAAAGGAGAAAAATAGATGCTTCCAAAACTCTATTATTTTAAAGAATCATATCACTATGATTATGTGCTATTTTAACACTTGTAATTATAGTGCCAAAACAAATGGCTTAAAATAAGGATCAAGGGAAACGGGACATTTCTATTGGCTTCCCCATTGTAATGATATTTCTCCCACTTGGAAAGACAGTTCCTCTTCTTTTTTTTTTCCCCCTTGTTGTGAAGTGACAGCATGTTGAATTTCTGTTTCTGTTGCAAAAGAGCACAGGGGACAAATTTTAAATGGTTTATTTTATAATAGTTTATTTTGTAAAGCTTTATCCTTTGAAATCCAAAGGTCAATGATACTTCATATATGCAAACTGAGTTGTTAAATGCATTGCACATTACTGGGTCTGGCAGATGGGGAAAACTAAAGATTTATCACAATGACCGGTCAGGAACCTGGTGGGGTAATTGTGCACACAGTGTGACAACCAATGACAATCCTTGAGTTCTATCCTTACCAAGGCCTCTGGCATCCATGCACAAAGCTAATGTTTAGTTCCCCAAGTGTCAAAGTCAAAATCAGTATCTTTTGATACGTTCTAGTGGGTTGCAATCCTTTTTCTTCTTATGAGGAAGCTGAGTTTCTGTTCTGTAATAAAAACTTTAATAAAAACTTCCCTGGCAAATTTCATGTGGTCAATCTTATTTTCAGTTTAGAATTGGATGCTTTATGTTGAAACTAGACAATTTGAAATGGCGGGAAGCACTGTCATTGTAATATCTGAAATTTGATAAGATTCTTTCTAAAAAAAAGATTTTATCTATTTGAAAGTCAGAGTTAACACAGAGAGAGGAAGAGACAGAAAGAGAGAGATTGTCTATCTACTTGTTCATTCCTCAAATGGCTACAACAGCCAGGATTAGGCCAAGCCAAAGCCAAAAGACAGGAGTTTTTTCCAGATCTTCCATATAGATGCATGAGCTCGAGGACTTGGCCATCTTCCACTGCTTTCCCAGGCACATCAGCAGGGAGCTGGATTGGAAATAGAGCAGCTGGGACTCGAACCAGCAACTATATATGATGCTGGCACTTCAGGCAACAGCTATACCTGCTATGCCACAGCAGTGGCCTCAGATTATTTCTTTAAGGAGCTTAAAGTACTTTTGTGGAAAGTCTTATTCTTCAAAATATCAATGAAATAGATAGATGTTGTCTTCCATAGTACATTCTTCCATATTCAAATAAATGTGTACACTGCTCACACAAAAGCATTAATTTGTCAGAGAGAGAGAGAGAGAGAGAGAGAGAGACAGAGAGGAAGCATCATGGATTATTGAAGTTTGGGCGTAAAAGTTGGATAATGCATCATCCTAAGATGTATACTGAGTAAGCTATGGAAAGTTATTTCAACCACTGAGATTTGAGTGCTATTTGCTTATTGCAGCATGATCTACCTGTCCTGACCACACAGTATAAGCATAGTTATGTACATAAAAACACTACATCATGGTGCCCATAAGAATTAAATCAAGTCACATTTCTTCCACCTGCCCACCATGTAGGTAGAGTAAAGCATGTAAACTTTCTGAGCCTCAATTCCCATTTCTATGAATTAATGAGCCCAATAATGCATATCTCACTTGGTTACTGTAAAAACTAATAGAAAAACTTGCCCCATGTCTGGCATCTGCTAAGAATATATTAAATGGAAGCTATAAATACAGACTCCACAATTTCCAGTGTAATGAGGTTTTGACCATGGCTAAAGCAGGTCAGATTGGCATGTCATGCTGCTGTAGTCTTCCCCAGTTTTGCTTCTCTCTCCTAAAACTCTAAGCCTTCGGTTATGGGGACTTACATTAGGAATGTTTCTTTTGTCATGTTGGTTTCCAAAATATGTGAGCTATACATAGTGGTAAATAAGGATTGTATGGTTCTCCTATCCTAGCCTCTGCTTTCCCGATCTTAAATGTCATGTCTTTGTGGAAGCAGCAGGAAAACCTCTCTTCATCATCTTTCTAGGTAGTTATCTAATGTAAGTCATCAAAGGTCACAGGCCTCCTTCTATTCCAGTGATTGCCAAGCTGTGTCTAGTTATCTCTCTACAGTCTTAAGCATCTCCCTGTCTGATTTTTCTAGCTTTCCTGTAATATTGCTCTGTGTGCTTCCAATATAGACCATAAACAGGTCAATGAGGATTTTGAATTTTAAGAAAAACTTTTTAAATGCATTTTGACCTAAAGTTTTAACAGTTTTCAGGGGAAAAATCATGTTTTTATGTATTTTAAAAGAATATGCTTGGGGTTGGTATTTGGCCTGGCGATTAACATGCTGATAAGAATGTCTAGAGTTCAGTTAAGAGGGCCCGGGTTCAATTCCTGAGTGCACTCTCAATTCTAATTTCCTGCTAATGCAGACCCTGGGATGCAGCAAGTGGTGGCTCAAGTCGTTGGGTTCCTACCATCCATGTGGGAGACCTGAATTAAGTTCCTGGGCTCCCATCTTCAACTGGTGACCTAGAGCTATTATGTGTGTTCAGGAAGTGCACAAGTAATTGGGAGTTTCTCACTGTGTATCCTTTTATCACTGTGTCCCTGCCTCTCAAGTATATTTTAAAATATTTTTAATTTAAAGAAAACGCTGTTTCAATGCTAAAATGTTGAAAGTTTTCCCTGAAGATTAGGGAGAAGACAAGGAAGCCCATTTTATCACTACTACTCAACTCTCTACTAAAAGTTCTAGTCAGATCAATTAGACAGTTAAAAAAAAAGAAAGGAATCCAAATTGAAAAGAAAAACAGTAAAACTGTTTCTGTTCACGGATGATGGGATTCCATATAGGGACAATCCTGAGGGACACCACAAAATAGCTCTATTAGAGATAATAAACAAATTCAGCACAGTGGCAGGCTACAGGATCAATCAATAAAAATTAGTTGCATTTCTACATCCTAGCAGTGAACAATTTAAAAGGAAAATTGTGAAAGTAATTCACTTACAATAGGATCAAAAGAATAAAATACTTAAGAATGAAGTTAGCCAAGCAAATATTAGACTTGTACACTGTACACGAAGAAGCATTGCTGAAAGAAATAAAAAAAACATAAATAAGTAGCAATTTCCCCGAAATTTCAGTCATTACAAAGTCCCACCTGTTATCTCTTTAGTAAAAATTATTTTAGATTTTTTTTCCTATTCAGTATTAATGAGGTTTCTTGATTAGAAGCCGTAAGAGTTGTCTTATTGTTGAGACTTGGCCAGTGACTTCACCCATTAGAGTTTCACTTTACCCTTCTTACATTGGATATAACATTTGGATCTACTGCACTGACTGCAGTGAAGAAATACAGGGGTCTTTTTATCTGTTCTTCTGCCACCCTCCACTCACACCTTCTATGTAATAGCACAGGATGGCTGCTCTAACTCCAGCCCTCATACCCATATTCTGACCCCAAAGAAAGAAAAAAAGGTCAAGAGAGAGGCTTGTTTTCACCTTTAATGATGCTACACCGAAGTTATTATTACCTCTTACATTTATTCACATCATCATGCCACTTGGGAAGGGATATCAGGCCTGTAAAAGGTTCAGCAAAGAGCCTAGCTCACAACAAGGGATTTATTTCAGAGAAATAAGGGAAGAACTCATGCTGAGTGACAATGTATGGTCACTGTCCAAGCAAGCAAAAGTCAGAATGGCCGGTGCTGCTCCAGACATACCTCCAGGGTTTTCTTGGGCATAGAATGACATCAGCTCTTCTTTAAATATTTCATTTACATGATTGCAAGCCTCTTAGGGAGACTGAACAGCTTAAATCAGAGATGCAAACAGAACAGGGAAAGGGCAGAAAAATTAAAAGCCATCCTGGGTGACGCATAACTGAGTGTGAGGAAGGCAAGCAGCACAGTGGGGGTTCCCGGAGAATGACTACCACTCTCCTGCTCAACTCAACAGCAGGTCCTCAGATTCCAGAACTGAAACACATGAGAACCACAATTCACTGGTATCTCAAACAATTAGAGGATCCAGAAGTCAGAATTTTTTTTTTTTTTTTGAAATTTGTATTTTATGGGAAATTCCCCTCCCCCGGTCTTTTGTGTCTTAGGGTTTCAATGTTTAAAAACTCTTTGCAGTTTGCTTGCGGACAACCAATTGGAGGCATCTGTTAGGAAAAAGTAAGGCAATCCATCAGGTCCTTAAAAATGGATGGCCTTTCAGGATCTGCAGATAACCTTTACTTTGGAAATGATTATGAAGAGTGGGGAACAGGAGGCCACACTTGCTGTCATTGCAGCCTCACGGAGTATTTCTTGATGCCAGGTATTGTGCTTGAACCTTTGCACATTCACTGCATCAAAGCTTCACAAAAGTCTTGCAGCGTCGTCCTTTTTGCAAAAGCATAGTGCATGACAATTGAGGACTCGCGAGTGTATGCTTTATGACCAGGGTCACATAGCTGTGCAGGGGCAGAGCTGAGCTCGAAATCTGGGTCTGTCTAATGCCCAAGTTCACGTTCTTAATTCGTAGCCAATACTGTGCTCAATTTCTATGCCTTTTCCAGAACAACATATGGTGGGTTTGCCACAATATGAAAATAAGGCTGTGAAAATTGGGAATGCAGAAGCTCAATGTTTAGCTTTAAACTCAGGGTCCCTCCCGTCTGCGACACAGCATGGAATATGCAAGCAGGAGTCACCCAAGCCTAAAAAGTCCCGTGAGGACCCCTCTGCTCTCAACATCACACACTCTCTTTAAACGACATCTGGAGGGCCCTCACGCCATTTATCCCATTAAATAAGAAAGGGATTTCTGGCAGTTACCATTTCAGGGCTTAAATCCACAGTGGAGCTGTGCTACTTATTTAGCACAGGTGTTTAATTGTGATAAATTGGAGAAAGTCCCGGTATTCAATGGTCCTCAAACTTGCACTACCATCTGGACAGAGAGGGATAGTGGCTTCCTGTCAGCAAATTTGCTTATTGAATGCCCAGGGTGCTGGCCTGGTAGGAGACCTCCGGGGGCAGGGCAGGAGGTCGGGTGGGCGTGGGGGCAGGCAGAGTATGGAAACCTTCCGCAGGCTGACAAAACACTGTGGGAGATGAATAAGAAGCTGTGTGCTTTTTAGCTTTTTGATAACCTATTTTTCCCAACCCAGCGTTAAATATTAACAGCACTTGAGTATATTGGTGAGTGAGAGACAGCGCTGGCATTTTGTGCATGAAGGGAACGTTACATCGACTACTTTTGGCGAACGTTTCTGTTGATGAAGAGTGCACGAATGTTTCTGTGGTCTGCCATGGAAATCAGTGCATGTTTCAGTTCATCAAATGTGCTTTAAAGGAGATGCTTCTCTCAGCCAATGTGAATTGCAACCGGAACTGTGTGTATCTTATCACCTGAATCAACAGAAAAACTGGCAGAAATAGATGAACTGATGGTCTTCAAGACACTGGACACCAAAACATGAAGGACAACAAGCCCTCAAAGACAAAAAGTATGATGAACCCTATGATTCAATCGGTGCTGCTAAATGACTTCCGAGAGTCTACGGGGAAAACACAAGAAGGGGGAAGTTAGTAAAATCAAGTGGAGTCTGAGTTGAAGCGACAGAGCTGACTGGAGAGGTCAACCTGTTAGAGTAACAGTGTGCGGCTTGGAGAGTTGCACACAGAGAGTGTTCCAGAAAACTGCAGAGTGCCTCGGGTATTCCGTAGAGAGCTCAGGTACACATGTGTGCCATCTGAAAGGATCAGGAAAATGCAGCACCTACACAGGGCTGAGAATTAACTGTTTTCTCTGGGAAGACTGAAAAAAATTCATAATTTCCAGGGGGCCTTGTCTTAGTAGTGGGTAATAACTAACCCTGCCTAAATACTACTCTTGTCCTGCCTAACAAAATTTAAAAAGGAGAAACTAGAAAAAAAAAAAACTATTTCCAGGTAACCAAACTGCAATCAAAACAAAGCTCAATGATATTTATAGGAATATAAAAATATCCAGCACTCAACAAGATGGAATTCACAATGTCTGGCATCTGGCCAAAAATTACCAGGCATGCAAAGTGCAGGAAAATAAAATCTAATGAGGAGAAAAATTAAATGACTAAAGCTGAACTAGAACTGATGTAGATGTGAGAATTAGTAGACAAGAATATTAAGACAATTACGGACATGTTCCATATATTCAAAGAGTTAGCAGATTTCAGTACTATACTTTTCATTATTAAAAATTGAATCAAAATCATAGTAACATTTTCTGATCAATAAAATCATTCTAATATATGTATATATAAAAAGTGCTATGCAAATGATCTAGAAGGAACTAAAACCACATGAACTGTACATTCATGTAAAAACTATAGTTATTGAAGAGTTGTAGTATCAGACTCAATTACACAAATTCATCAATGGAAAAGACTAGTTATTTCACCAACACAACCATATAAAGACAACTTATTTTTAATATAAAGACAATGCAACTCAGTAAGATTACAGTTTTGTTTTTAAATAAAGAATGCTGGAACACTTGGTACCCATATACAAAAATTCTCAACTAGCACCTTACAAAAATATGAATTCAAATGAATCAAGAAATCTGAAATTTTTGGAATAAAATGTAAGAGAAAAGTCTTAGTGTCCCTAGATTAGGCAAGCATTTCTTCAATATAACACTGAAAACATGATTCACTAAGAATAAATTGATCAAGTGATATAATCAAGATTTAAAAGTATTTTCAAAAGGCACTGTTAAAGGAATGAATAAGTCACAATCTGAAAGAAAATATTCACAAAGGACTTATATCCAGAATATACAATGGAACTATCTCAAATCCCAAAAACAAGAAAACTAACAATCTCATTTAAAATATAGGCAAAAATATGAGCACACTTTTCATAAAAGAAAATGTAACGGATGCCCAATCAGCATGGCATTATATTTGACATCATTAGTAGTTAAAATGCAAATTAAAACCATAGTGATATACTAATACATACCTATATTGATTTATTTTTAAAGATCCATTTTTTTATTTGAAGGAGAGAGAGGCAGAAAGCAGGGGGATGAAGACAGAGAGAGAGAGAGAGTTTCCATTTGTTGGTTCACTTTCCAAATGGCCTTAACAGCCGGGGTTGGTCCAGACCTGGCCAAAAGCCAGGAACTCCATCTTGAGCACCCACATGGGTATCAGGGGCTCAAGCACTTTGACCACCATCTGCTGACTTCCTAAATGCATTAGTAGGGAGCTGAATCAGAAGAGGAGCAACTAAGACTCCAACTCTCGCTCCAATATGGGATGTGGCATCACAGGTAGCAGTTTAGCTCAGTACACCACAACACTGATGCACAGGGTCACAACTTTTTGAATGGCAAAATTAAAAAAGCTTGCAATGCCAAGAGGATATAAAAGCCCAGAAATAGTCATCCATTGCTGGTGAGAATGTAGAACAAAGGAACCTCTTTGGAGACTAGTTTGGCAGTATCTTAAACAGTGAAACATACACCCACCCAATGATGCACTAATTCCATTCCTAAGTATTTCCTCAAGAGACATCAGAGCATATGTTCACACAGGGAGGTTCACAGAAGCTTTCATAGTAACAGCCAAAAGTTGAGAAAAATCTCATCAACAAGTTTGGAATAAATGAATTATTATTTTATATGATAGAATATAATTCAACAATAAAAGACATATAATAAGTGCAATAGATTTAGTGAATCTCAGCTGATTAAACTGAGTGAGTGTAAGAAAAGTAATTGTATATATGTTCAACAAATAGTATAGGGAAAATAATATCTACATGCAAAAGATTGAATTTGAAATATTACTTTATACAGTATACAAAAATCAGTTCAAAATGGATCAAAAGCCTTACTAAAAGTAAAACCCATAAAATTCTTAAATAAAACAGAGGTGAAAGCTTCATGGTATTGAATCTTGTGAGTTCTTAGGTAGGACACCAAAAGAAAATAAACAGATAAAGGGACTTCATTAACATAAAAAATGTGTGCACCTAAAAGCACTATAACAGAATCCAAAGAAATCCCTAGAATTAGAGAAAATATCTGCAAATAATTTTATCTGAGAGGAGTGCCATATTATCAGAATAAATAAAAAAACTTTCATAGCTCAGCAATTAAAAAAAAAAAAGCTTCTATTGTAAACTGATAAGAACAGATACTACACTTGATCTTAGCCAAAAGGCCAAGAAGTGATACACTTCTATTTTAAAAACTGACAAAGGGCTTAAATAGACATTTCTTCAAAGAAGATATGTAAGTGGTCAATAAGCACATTAAACAATGTTAAGTATCACTAATCTTCATGGAAAAACAATTAAAATAGGTGCTTTACCATTTTATACCAATTAGGATGGCTATTATTTTTAAAAATACACCAAATCAGAAAAAATAGTGAGCATTGGTGAGATTAGGGAGAAATTGGAACCACTGTGCATTGCTGGTGGCAATGTAAATTGCGTATGTGCTATGATGGTTTCTCAAAGGTTGAACATAAAGTGATCATATGATCCAGCCACTCCTTTTCTGAGCATATGGGATCGAACTTATATTTGTGTACTTAAAATACATAGCCTCATTATTCACATAATCCAAAAAAAATGGTTGCAAACTTAATGTCCAGTGACAGATAAGTGATTTTGCAAAATTGGAAGATACATGTTTGTTTATAATATATATTCCAATGTATTATAATCTAATATATTATATACAATATTATATATGTAATATAAAAAAGCAATGGATTCTGACATTTTACAAAATGGTTAAACCTTGAAGACAATATGTTCAATGAAATAAGCTAGTCATAAAAGGGCAAATACCATATTACTTAACTCAAATGAGGTTCCCAGAGTAATCAAATTTTGACAGAAAACAAAATCATGGTTTCTAGGAACTAGAGTGAGAGATGAAATCAGTGGGTAGTGGGTACAGAGTTTCAGACAAGGAAGATGGGAGAAGTTCTAGAGACAGATGGTGAGGAAGATTCCATAGCAATGTGATTGTACTGCATGCTACCGAATTGCTCACTGAAGTGTGGCTATAATGGCAATTTCACATTCTAAACATGTTACCACAATAAATGAGAGACAAGAGTATAAACTATTCGATTTCATTCATATAGAAAAGTTAAAAAGCCATCTATTGGAAGTAGGTCAATGTTTTCTTGGGTATGTGGGATGGGGAAGTATGGAAAAGAGGGCTTACTAAAGGGTAGAAGAAATCTTTTGGAGGTGATGAATTATTTTTCTTGGTGGTGGCATGGTTTTTTGGATGTAAACATAGGTCCACAGTTACACAGTACAATTGGATACTATGAGCATATATTTATAATTGATTAAGAATAAGTGGACTTTGACACAAAGACCTAAATATAAAAACTAAAACTATAAAATTCTTAGAAGGAAACATAGTACAGCTCAATTGGCTAATCCTCCCCCTGTGGCGCCGGCACCACGGGTTCTAGTCCCGGTTGGGGAGTCAGATTCTGTCCCAGTTGCTCCTCTACCAGTCTAGCTCTGTGCTGTGGCCGGGGAATGGAGTAGAGGATGGCCCAAGTGCTTGGGCCCTGCACCCACATGGGAGACCAGGAGGAAACACCTGGCTCCTGGCTTCAGATCAGTGCAGCGCGCCGGCCTTAGTGGCCATTTTGGGAGTGAACCAAAGAAAAAGGAAGACCTTTCTCTCTCTCTCTCTCTCTCTCTCTCTCTCTCTCTCTCTCTCTCTCACTGTCTAACTCTGCCTGTCCAAAAATAAATAAATAAATAAATAAATAAATAAATAAATAAATAAAATAAAGAAGGAAACATAGTAAACATTTCTTGACAGGTGAAATTTTCATGACTTGGATTTGGCAAAAGGTTCTTAAATATGACGTCAAAAATAAACAACACAAGAAAAAACAGACAATTTTACATTATCAAAATGTAGAAACTTCCATACATAAAGGGGACTATCAACAAAGTGAAAAATGAATCCACAGAATGAGAGAATAAGAATTATGTGACCAATGAGAGATTTGTATTCAGAATACATAAATAAACCTGCAACCAAGTAACAAAGAGAAAATAAACTAACTTTAAAAATGTACAAAGGATCAGAAGACACATTTTTTTCCAGAAAAACATACAGATGGCCAAGGAGCAAGGAGCAAGGGAAAGGATGCCAGACATCGTCTATCAAGGATGATCTGTCCACAAATCAAAACCACAGTGAGATATCACCTCGGCCAGTGAGGAAGGCTAGTCAGATAATAACAAATGTTGCCGAAAATGAGGAGATTCAGGGCTGCTAGGTACGTAAGGTGGTGTTGAGAACATCAATAGTCCTGGCCCTCAGGAACAGAATCTGAGAATCCCTCAAGGATTCCATATAGAGTTACAATCCAGCAATTTCTCTCTTAGCTTTATATTAGAGAAAAATGAAAACATAAGGTATGGCAAGACCTGCACACGAATGTTTATATCATCACTGTTCACAAAAGGTAATTGTGAAGACAGCACCAATGTCCATCAATGAATAAGTGGGTAAACCAAATGTGATATATTCATAAAATGGACTATTATTTATTATTACTCAGCCATCAAAAGGAATGAAATATTGACAACAGCTACACCACAACTGAATCTTAAAAACATTATGCATTATTCTAAGTGAAATAAGCCAGTCATAAATAGCCCTATTCTAGGTAAGTCCTCCATATAAAATATCTATAGAGACAGAAAATAGATTACTGGTTGCTTAGTGTGGGGGCAGTTGGGTGCTGACTACTGAGTAGTATGGGATTTCTTTTCGTGCAGTGTTAAAAATGATGTAAAATGGATGTTGTTAGGAAAACAGGCACATAATAGAGAGGAGACAATGCATGAATTTACAGCTAGACGGAATTTATTCAGAGAAAATAAATTCGTAGAGGTGGATGACCAACTGCCTGCATGCATGTTGATGGAACATGTGGCAGAAGGCCCTGACTCCCCGGGGCCAGGCTTTTTTATATTTTAGGAGGGCTATGGATGGGGGTGGGGGTAGGGGGGACCAGGCAGAGGGGAATTTCTGGAACTGGTCTTTCAAGTGTTCCAGCAATTGGTCTTTCAAGTGGTTGTTGGGGGTGCGATACGAAGGCAATAGCCTGTGAGAACCAATTGAGATTCAAGGGCAACAAATACATTCCAATGTTTATCTTTCTTTTAGTCAATGAGCAAGATTGGCTGAGGCTTGTCTTTGTTCTATCAGATGTGGTGGTGAATATGTTACAAAGAAACAATGACTTGTACACTTTAAATAAATGGATTCTATGCTATGTGAATTACATCTCAATAAAGACTTTTTTTAAAGTTCATCATGAGCTCAGCTCTCTCATCTTCCTGCATGTTCCATGTAGTTGAAGGTGCGACTAAAGGGAACGCTACCTGGATGAGGTACTTTCCCAAAGCTAGTGAAATATCTAGTAGTTGGGGGTTTAGCCCATACATAGATAGCAGTGTCTGTGTGTGTATGTGTGTGTGTGTTTGTAAGATTTATTTATGCATTTGAACAGCAGAGTAAAGAAAGAGAAGATACGGAGAGATCTTCCATCTGCTGGTTCATCCCAACAAATGGCCAACATGGCTGGGCTTGGTGATGTTGAAGCCAGGAGGCCTGAACTCTATCTGGGTATCCCACAGAGGTGCAGGGGCCCAAGCACTGAGGCATCTTTTGATGCTATCCCAGCTGTGTTAGTAGGGAGTTGGAACAGAGGTAGGGCAGATAGAATTCGATTTAGTACTCATATGGAATACAGATAGAATTCGATTTAGTACTCATATGGAATGGTGGCATTACAGGTAGTGGTGTAACCAGCTGTATCTGCAATGTTGGCCCTGGACCTCTGCTCTTGACCTCACAATATAGACATCCAGCATTCACATATTACCTTCCCCTCTGTCAGACACACACTTGTCAGAAAGCCTCAACAAGTACATCCAAGAAAGCTTCCCCGTCATACATTGCTAAGTGACAACAGAGAGCACTCAGGTGTCTAACTTCTGTCCAGTGTCTTTCTAGTACTTTCCCAACATCTTTGACAGAACCCTGGCTCTCAAGGTTGCTTTCTGAACTCCTGAGGGATCTGGCAGCTTTAAACCAAGCCACTCTGCTACATGCTTCATGCTTCCACTTGATTTCATTCACCTCTTGGCTGACAAAATCAAAGTTGGCGAAATTGCACTGCCCTGCTCGCCCAACTCAGTCTGAGTTAAGCTCAGAGACAAACCTAAGCTAGGAATAGCCTAAATGGAATGAATAAATCAGGCCCTTTTGCTGTTCCTGTGAACACAGATGTCTACTCCTATCTTAGAGTAAGGACAAGTATTCTGATAAACAAACTCTACTGGAAAAGGCATCATTATCGAAGGGGATAGTGGCAGTAATTACATTAATAATAAGACCCTAGTTCTAGAAAATCAGTGCTTAGAGGTTGGGAAAAGGTAGATTTCACCCTTCAGTCACTTGTTACTCAAATCAGGTTTTTATTGAATTGTTGTAAATGGATCATACGCAAGGCCTAGCACAGGGCTTGCCTCATGGAAGATGTTTAACAACACTTCCTGAATGTTTAAGTCACTCAATGAATATGGTGGAATTAATAAGCATTCTAAGCTTCAAGAAGTACAAGAGTAACCAGGGTATATATGGACACAAGTCAAGCATAATGCAAGATTCTATACCGTAATCTTGGTTTTTCTACATGATACACATTCAAAGACACCCAGTGCGTGCCTGAACCACAGGTAGTACAGAACCCTTTATTTCGGATCTCCTTTCTTAGCACAGATCCTGGCAAACTCAGCATATAACTCCTTTATCTTTCCTTATTCAGTCAAGAACTTCTACCTTTTCCCTTAAAGAAGAACTTGCTGGCTTCTCCTTAGAGTATCTGAATTACTCTTTCACCTTGGAGCCATTGTCAGGTTTAAAGGTTACAAGCACTGCCTGCAATACCACAACACTCAATCTAACAACTGTGACAGCTACTAAGTGACGAACAGGTGGGTAGTAACTGTGACATGGATACACTGAAAGAAGAGATGACTCATGTCCTGGACAGGAAAGAGCAGAACAGCTTGACATTTCATCACAAGGCTCAGAATGGCACACAACTTAACATGTGTGAATCCTTTCTGGATTGTTTCACTTAGTATTTTCAGACTGAGGGTAACCACAGGTAACTGAAATGGCAGAGAGCAAAACTATGCATAAGGAGGAATGACTGTACAGTTTCCGTGTCCATTCTTTCTGACAATGTGGATGTTGCTAATGATTCAAATTTATAACCAAATTTATAACCAAGAAATTTGGACTGCACAATGGGCCTAACATGGGTCAGCTAGGGCCCGTGGGAGCGATAGAAGCGGCACCTTCCCAGAATGGCATGCAAAAGACAAGTGTCTTTTTCAGTTTGGAACCCCTAGGTGTCCCCTTAGCAGTCAGAACGAGTCTAAGGTGACAATCACCTCTCTCTCTGCAGTGACATCTTAAAAGGAGATGAGCTTTCTAAGTTCAGCGGCCTCTCAGGAGAGTAATCCCAGCAGGGTTCTGGAGTCTTGGCGAACAGCCTCCAGCGCTGCGAAATCTTTGAAGAGACCCAACTTTGAAGCAGGACTTCCTGCCTATAATGTGCAAGAGCATACATGATGAGGGAGAACACCACTCAAGCCGGAGCTCCAAACACCACCCGAACTTGTCCCTCCAAGCAGCCCTACCCCCTCAAGATGTCTCAGAGGCTGCCAGGAGCCACTGGAGAAAGTGTGTTTTTATCAGGCTGTTATTGTGGGAGTGCTGCCAACAGGAAAAGTAATGGGTGAAGAAAGGAAATTTTGATTGTCCGGCCGCGAGGCTGGAAGCTTCGGTGGCTTCAGGCCAAGAGATGGAAGAAGGGAAATTAAATGACAAAATAAATCAAAGACGTCTTCACTTTACAGTGTGTTTGAAGGGAAGAGCCTTGCCTGTTTGTGCTGTCCCAAAGCTTTCACCAAATTTAGCGCTGGATTTTAGCTCATTATTGCAATTTCCTTTCAAGTACTTTAATACACTCACAATGCAGTTCATCCTCTTTTTCTTTTTTTGCTGGTCATAAATCAAGCATTCTGTGTGGCTCCTATCTATGGTGTTCAGTTATCTTGGAGGCATTTCCCTTGACAAAGATAAAAAAGGATGACTTCAAAAGAGTTTAGAAGCCAGGGGAAGCCACCTTTCATAGAGAGAAGGAGGAGGAGTTCAAAGATGGGCTGGGATGGGGCTGTCCATAAGAATTACAAATAACTCAGTCACCAGTGGTGAGTGTGCGAAGATATAAAGATTTCACACGTACCACAAACATTCATCATGCACTACTCTGTTCCAGAACTGTGCTGTGAGTCTTAGACCCATAATCTCCCTTAATTTGGATAAGAGACAAGGCAGACTACTTTCTGAAATATTCCCCTCAATTAAAAAATGGCTTTCATATAGGATACTATTTGTAAATCATTTTACAGCTCAGAGATATTAATTATCAATGTGATGTTCATGTTGTGGGGTCATAGTTTAATGTATCAGACATGAGTTTTCCATTCCTGTTGGCTTTCTTTTTATCCTTTGTCTTGCTCCCTAGACAAGCAAGACAGGAGAGTATCCATTGCCCCATAGGAATGAGTTTTTGAGCTTCATAGCTCTGTAGAGTTTGCAACAAACATAGACAGCAGATGTGGAAGGATAATAATGGGAAGAGTTTCCTTTTCCGCATCCTGGCTAGAATCTCTTTCCTCTGACCCTCAGAAGTGATCCTGAAATTAATCCCTGTGTGCAACAGAAACCTTGGAGGAGTTTGGAAGGATCCAAGAACTTAGAAGTTCCATGGTCCCTTCTCTGATCACCCTGTGGGTACCCATGTCTCTCTTGGCTTCTTCCCACTCAGATACCTTTAGAAGGTTTAAAGTAGGATTGGCTATGGGGACTATTAAGACAGATGGGTCTCAGGCATCACCAGAGATTTTCTGTTGGATTTCTTTTGGCCTAAAGAGAAGCCAAGCATTTCTGTGATCTCTGAGTGGTCACGGGAACTGAGAGAGCCAGGGTTGGGATGGATGAGGACGAGCAGTGATGACTTGGCACATCTAACACTACTGTAGTGCAGTACCTGGGCACCTGCTGATACAGGAGGGCGTCGACAACACCTTCACCTCATTCCCTGGCATGCCAACCTCTTCCCCCTCTGGAACATAGGCACAATTAAAGGGACAGGTGACTAGATAACAAATTGATTGAAATGAACCCCTGCTCAGTTGATTGCAATCCATTCTGTGCTTCCTGATAGAATGATATTTTGAAAGCGCATTTAAGCTGAGTCCCTGAGTGTCTTTTGGGTGGAGCAAATAGAAACCCTGCAACCAAAAAGAAGAGAAGGAAGGACCCTTGAAGAATTAGATTCCAGTTTGGGGCAGTGGGTCGTGCGGGTGTAAGCTGTAGCATGGCTTATTCTGCATAAAACAATGAAAAGGCAAGGTCTTCTGATTTTACAAATCACGAGGGAGCCAGGGGTTGGAACTTGTGTTACAATATTCCTTTAGGAGACGTCTTTAGGCAGCTTTCTGAGCTTTTTGGTTATCAGTAAGAGCAGAGATCACATCTAAACTTTCTGACTGGAGAGCAAGGCCATCTAGGTTGATGAATGGTCAGTGGTGAGTATCCTTCTGAGAGAGTGAGACCCAATATGGCATCACTGTAATTTGCTGTCATACGATGAGTTGTACATCTAAGTTGGTGATCTGATATCCAGCCTGCACCTCTTCCAGGTTCTCTGCATTGTCTCTGTGCTCAGGGATGATAAGTGAGGAAGAAATTAGGCAATGCATCCAGCAAACCCTTTGAGCAATTGGTGTTACTTTTCTGAGTTTCCGTTCTCTGTGAAAGGAGCAAATTGAGCTGAGGAAAAAGGTCTGGAATCTGTTCTAGGGCTGCCCAGAAGAGTCAAGGGCAGCAGGAGGGACCTCCCTCAAGAGACAGCTGTACCGCCTTTAAGAGAGGCAGCCCACTTTCAGTCCAACTCATTATGTTGGCTTTTCCCTTTATTGATTGGAGCTGAACTTCTGGGACAGCGCTCATTATTTTCCTCATTTTGTGGCATATTTTCAACATGAGGTCACTCCTGACCTTTACTTGTTTCATTTCCTCCTTTAGTCCTAGTGTCCACTCCTATTCTATTTTTAAATTTCTTTTGAGAGGCAGAGTTAGGGAGAGGGAGATACAGAAAGAGAGATGTCTTCCATATGCTGGTTCACTCCCCAAGTGGCCAAAACAGCCAGGAACTAGGTTGATCCAAAGAAAGGAGCCAGGAGCCTCTTCCAGGTTTCTCACGCAGGTACAGGGGCCCAAGCACTTGAGCCATCTTCTACTGATTTCCCAGACCATAGCAGGGAGTTGGATCATAAGAGAAGTAGCCGGGACTCAAACTGGTACCCATATGGGATGCTGGAACCACAGGCAGAGGCTTAGCCCACTACTTCACAGCACTGGCCCCTCCAATCCTGTTCTTGGCATTCATATTGACAACCTCACTACCTCCAGGAGTCCTCAGTTTTAGTTCATTTACACTGAACACTCATGTAAGGTAGATATGTGGTAGATAGATAGATGGTAGGTAGGTAGGTTGATAGATAGATTATTAGAAACTAAAGCTTGAAAACCATTTGACTAGTTAACTGCTTCAAAGAGCCTCTCAACTTTCTGCATCCAGGAAGATGTTACAAGGTGACATGGGACCAAAATGATCATTTGAAGTGCTCCTGTCAGTCCCTCAGAATGTGACTTTGTCTGCAAACAGTTTAGATGCTGGAGTAGGGACCCACCTACTCTGGTGTCTTTATAGGAAGATGGCCATGCAAAGACAGAGACAGGGCAGAAGGGCATGTGAGGGCAAAGCCAGGGATGGATGTTGCATAGTTGCAGCCAAGGGGCACCCACAATTGTCATCAACTGCATGGAAGCTAGGAAGAAGGAAAACACAGTCCAAATATAGGTTGCAGAGGGGGCGTGGCCCTGCGGACACTTTGACTTCACACTTCTGGCCTCCAGGACTGTGAGACAGTAGCCCTGTGCCATTGAAGCCACTGTTTGTGATGCTTGTGTTTGGCATCCCAAGGGGAGGAATCCCGAAGGGAAACAGGAGATAGTATCTCACAGCCAGAAAGCACTGCATCTCCATCTCTGGGTTCTAGGCTATGCACCATCACTCCTTTCTACACTTGTGCTTTCACTGTATTGATGGAATCACTGTTCCACTCTCTTCCTGCTTTCCTGCAGTCCACCCTACAAGCTGGATTGCCAGAAGAGGTAACCCTATCAGTGGGCTTTTTTCATATTTTTCTCCACAGCACAAGACAACCCTACTGGAGAATGACATGTAGAAATGTGCATTCTCCTACACATCCCCAGAGGCTGTCTCCTTTTCCAGGCGTAACTTGCAGCCAGGCCCTGGAGCAGGGTTCTAGAATTCAATCAGCGGCCACCTTTGCCACAGTTTTGGGATGATTTCTGCCTTGGTGACAACACAAGCTTGGAGGCAGAGACACAACAAGCATAAATTCTGCACTGCAAATCTGCGATCCAGAGAACTCAATGCTCATCCAGACAAATAAACAAATAAAAAACAACAGCTACAAAAAACAACAAGCAATGGAATAAAAGCAGCATGATTCTGGGAAGTTGCTGTGAGCTGTTCTGTTGTGTGGATTATTTATACAACAGGGCAGGGGGCGGTCCTGTTTGCAGAATGTGAGTGACTCTACTCTTGGTTCGCCAAGTGCATGCTTGCTTATCTAGTCCCAGCCACGTGGGTTAAGATGTTTTGCCCAGATTTATCTACATACTTACACATTCATACCTGCAGTCGAAAATATTTATTGAACATCTGTGAGATGTGATGCTCTATGTACTGGAGATACGGCAGTAAATAAACCAGAAAAATTCCTGTCCTCATGGATTACATATTGATGGGGCAAGTGGGACAATATGCAAAATAAATAAACATACATATGGCATTTTAAAATGATGGCTATGGCAAAATATAAAGTAGGAAAATGAAAGGCCAGGTGTCCCCAAGGAAGTGTGGGATTTGTGATTTTCAACAAGAGATCAGTGAAGTCTTACTGAGTGGGTGATAATTTGAGCCAAAATTGAATAAGGCTTGACACTCTTAAGGTGCAATGGAAATGGTAATGAGCTTGGAATTGGAAAAATCTGGGTTTAACTTTTTTGATAGACTGAATACTGTCTCCCTCAAATTCAGAGATCAAAGCCTTAATCCCAAGTACCTTGGAATGTGATTATATTTAGAGTCTTTGATAATGCAGATATAATGAGGCTGTTGGGTGGGCCCCTTAATCCAGCCTGATCACAGTCCTCATAAGGAGAAAAGGAGGTGGGTGCACAAAGCAAAGTCCATGTGCAGACACAGCAGGAGTCCACCCTCTGCCAGGCAAGAGACTCAGGAGAAACCAGCTCTGCTGACATCTAAATTGTATTCCTGGCCTCCGGGATTCTGAGAAAATCAATTACTGCTGCCTAAGCTACCCAGTCCGTGGCCTTTGCTATGGCCACACAAACAGACTAAGACAGCATTGGGCTCAGACACCTGCCAGTCATGTGACCTTGAGGGTAACTGCAGTGTCCCTGGTGTGCTGCATGGTAGCCATGGGCCAACCTCACAGAGCAGTGAGGCCTCACAGGACATAAATCACAGCAAGTGCAAAAGTCTTGCTCTTTCAGAGTCCTCCAGCCCCTCCTAAAATAGCTCCCTTTGCTCCTCTCCTCAACTCCTCATTTTTATGTCCAACTGCCTTTTTGACCCCCATGCTGGCATGCTTGAATCCTCAACCCAAACTTTCCCAAACTGAGCTCTTCATCGTAGCACCCCTTCCCTTCTCCCTTCTCCCTTTTCCACTGATGTCAACCCTGTCTTTCTCATTTCTCAGATCAAAAACCTTAAAAGCACCCTTGGATACACTCTATCCAAAACTTCAGCTAGTATTTTGTGAAATCACATTGGGCCTACCTTCGGAGCATACCCAGACCCTGTTCTATCTGCCACAGCCCTATTCACAGTGCCAACCTCTGAGACCAAGCTTTCTGCAGTGGTGTTGCAGTGGGTTACCTGGCTTCCACCCACTCCTTTCTATGGTCTACTTTAACAGAAGTCAGGATAAACGCTGTGGATTTCCTGTAGCTTCCCCAGGCCAATAGCCTCCAAACGGAGCATACTGGAAGGCTTCGCTTTCTCCCACTGCTAAACCTGCACTTCCTCTGCCTGCCTTCGATTCCCTGTCCCATACAAGACATGGCAGCTGGTACCTGTACTGTAGCAAACCCTGACTAAATAGGCTTTGCTTGTTCTCATTTGGGTGATCTTCATTTGTTTCCACAAAAGTCATGTTTAAAACATTTGATAATGATGAGACTGGCTTTATGGGCCACACTGAATATTTTTTATCTTTATCTTTGCTCCATAAAGTGCTTATTTTGGAGATTGGAGTTTTCTGGATCGAAACCGAAAGAACATTAAGTACAGATAACTAAGCAATTATTGGACCAGATAGAATCTTTTGAGCTCCTCTTCTGTAGTTTTTTATCATATAATCATACTTAAACCATTTCTGACATTCTCTAAAAATCTGAATTGTGCCTAAGCTCATTAACCATTTCTGCGTTATAATGTCACGGCCCCTTCCTTTCTATCTATTCATAATGATTTCTATTTGTCGTCCCACAAAATTGCACTTGCTCTTGCCTCAATGGAAACATATTCTGTGCTAAAGCCTATTCTATGTTATAGGCATGGTCTATCTTATAAGCCCATCAGATGCTTGAAGCATTGCTAGATTGGTCATTACATTTATTTTCTCATTAATAGAAAATATCTTTCCTTCATTTTTTTTTTCATGATTGTTTCCTAACACCAAATTCCTGTGAAATGTCTTTTGGAATCCTTGCTGCCTGTGATTTCTCCCTACTCACCTACACGCAACATCATCAAGTAATGGTGTAATTGCAGGAACTCTCAGAGCCTGCACAGCGTCTGTAAGAAGCAGAAATATATACATGAAACTGGAGGATTATTTTCCTTGTGCAACATCTTTATTTTAGTGTTTCGCATGTTCTCACTTTTATACCTTGTCATGACTGTGGTAAATGTTTCCAAGTTCGTCCTCTTAAATAAGCCTTACTTGAGCAGGCTTTTAGCCTAGCAGCTAAGATACCATTAAGACATGCCCAGAACCTGTATCTGGTTCCAGGTTCCAGCTTTCTGCTACTGGGGACCCTGAGAGGCAGCAGGCAGAGGCAGATGGCTCAAGAAATGGGGTTCATGACACCCTCATGAAGGACCTGGATTGAGTTTCCAATTCCCAATTCTGATATGACCTAGTCTCAGCCATTTCTGGCATTTGGGGAATGATCCAGTGGGTGGCATTATGCTCTCTCTCGCTTTCTCTCTCACTTTCTCTCTCTCTCTCTCTCTCTCTCTCTCTCTCTCTCTGCCTTTCAAATAAATAAATAAAAGTTGAATTCAAAAAATAGTAAGATAAAACAAATAGGCCTTAAAACCTCAACAGCATTTTATTTGTTAGAATCCTAGGAGTGAGAAGCTGAAGGGAGAAATTGGTCCATCCTCTTGTAAAGCAGCAATAAATCACAAATAATCATGTATTGATCTTCTCAGTTGTCTTTGCAGGCTTATATACAAATCAGTGAGTCTCATCTCTCAAAACTGGAAAAACATTCTGTATCACTTAGGTGTCAAGGGGAAAGGTTCCAGTGCTCAAAATAACTGTTGTCATAACTTCTGTGTTTCATTTTCCTGCTAAATGAGATGCTGTATTTAACACATTTTAATTAATGCTGAGCCCCAGATGTCATTGTGCACAAACAAGTTTAATATTATGGGAGTCTTTACTAAAACTCCGATCCAATCAAATTTAACTACCACAATCCTGTGGCTGCTTCTTACTTCTTTGATATGCTCATTATTCACTTCTTCTACTGTCTTTCTGCCTCTTTTCCTGTTTCATCTGGATTCTTTTCCTCATTGTCTGTATACATTTATCTTTCTTCCTGGGTAATTAGAAGTTGAATTAACATGCTCCTGTTAAGTCAACTGATGCATTTTTGTGTAGATTCTCATTTTAGCAAGGTGAGGATAAATATCAGTCATTTCTTATTAGATGAAAATCCAATTTATGGCAAATAATAACCTCTTTGCCCTGCGTATATTTTATAGTTTTCAAAGCACACCCACATGTATTGTTTGATTGGGTATAGTGGCTATGGTTAGAAACACAAGCTCAGGGTCCAGGCAGACCTGGAGTTTGAATCCAGAATCATCACCATCTGATATGGGAGAAGTTAACCTAGTTTACTTTAGCTTCCTTATTTGTAAAACAAACCTAATAATATACTCCCCTTCAGGGCCATGAGATAAATGATACCATACCGGAAGTTTTAAATTCAACATTAAATGTATACTAAGTGTTCAGGTATTTTAGGTAGTGGATAGGGGTAAGGATAAAGGCTTAAAAACCTTGAAGAAAGAAGAAAAGTGTAGGCATTAATGCATTAATGTATTAAAGTATTTTGAAAGTGTAGGCATTAATGTATTAATGCATTGCATTACTCAAAACCATAGAAATAGTTATTGGAAGATTCAAGCGTGGGCCCTGACTAAAAGAAGCATAGTTTAATTCCTGAAATTTCAACATGCATAGTAGAATGTTTTGTAAAAAGAATTTTGCAATATTCTCTGCTATGGTTTGAATTTGAAGTGTTCATCCACACCTGAGCTCATATAGAAGTTTAATCCCCAAAATCTTGTGTTAGCAGTATTTAGAGGGTGGAAACAATCTATGGTATTTTGAAGTGAGGTTTTTAGAAGTGAGATTAGATTAAAATAGATCATTAGGTGGCACTCCCATGACTGAATACTATTTGCTTTGCAAGGAGAGGGAGAGAAACCACAGATTTGCTCTCTGTCTCTTGTCATGTAGTGCTTTGTGCTATACAGAGACTTACCACTAGTTGCTGCTATGTAGATCCTTGGGTTGCTTTGGCTATTTTTTTCTGAAGTCTAACTTATTTAGATTTGTATTTGATTCTGGGAGCTACAGTTTATGCTTCTCTTACATTAAAAAAAAATAGGTTAGGCAGCTGGTGCTGTTTCGTAGTAGGCTAAGCATCCGCCTACAGCGCCAGCATCCCATATGAGTGCTGGTTCTAGTCCCAGCTGCTCCATTTCTGATCCAGCTCCCTGTTAATGACCCTGAAGGCAGTGGAAGATGGCCCAAGTCCTTGGGCCCCTGTACCCATGTGGGAGACCCGGAAGAAGTTCCTGGCTCCTGGCTTTTGATCAGCCTGTCTCCGGCTATTGTAGCCATTTGGGGAGTGAACCAGTCAATGGAAGATCTCACCCTGTGCTCTCTTTCTCTCTGTAACTCTGCCTCTGAAATAAATACATAAACCTTTTAAAAAATAGGTTAGTCAGGGTTAATTTCAGGAACAAAGAACTCCAAATCACAGTAGTCAGCTATTGCCATAAAAATACTACAAAAGAAATCACCTTCAAACTAAGCGGCACCCCAAAAATATTCTATTTCTATTTGAAGCAGATCAACTAAGGCTCATCTGATGTAGCTGAACTTGAAGCTGTAAGTGACTCCAAGTCCATTCCATAAGTCTCTTTGCCTCTCTGGACCAGTGGCACGATTTTCTCAGGCTCCCATCTTGTCTTCTACTATTCCATTGATTAAAGCAGGTCAAATGGCCAAATCCTAAGTCAAAGGGCAAAAAGGTCCCTGTACCCATCGAGATGGTGAGACCAGTGGTGTTCGGTGGCTGAGTAGGAATAAAGATCTGTTCTACTGCAGACCGGCTGATTTGCATTAAATACTATTTCTTTCCTCCATAGGAGAAGAAGCATTTCTTCTCCATCCCACAGGTTGTTAATTGCAACACAAGACAGATTAATAAAAGAAAAACACACAAGGTTCTTTACATATATTCATGTGCAGAAGGGAGACACCCAGGAAATATTTCTCACTGAGATGGTTTTGCATTTCAGCTTACATAGCATCTTCAAGCAAGAATGGTAAATTTTTGGAGAAATGACCTTGAGAGCCTAGGGACAGTAATTATAGCAAAGGCAAATAAATTCATGTCCTTCTTTGAGATTAACAGAAGGAGGCCAGAGAGATTTCCTGTATATAATTTTTCATTGCTTTCAGCTCAAAAATCCTTCATACTTTGGGGTGGCATATTCTGGCCACCCACACTCATATTTCCTTTTAAAATGCAAAGGCTACTGGTGAAAGAAAATGTAAGTCTCTGCACTAACAGCCTACCATAATCTTGGCTGTTCAGTTACCTGATACGAAGTGTCCACAGAGAACTGAGATGAGGAATCTCTGTGTGAGGCACAGGTAGATCCATATTGCCAAAAGAGATTGGCTCAAACATGAAAAGAAACTGAGATTCCCATTAATGGGGTGCAGCATCATGTATGTTTGTGTAGAAGAATGAGACAAACAGGTAATAGACCAGAGCTCAACAGTCAGAACAGGTTTATTCGGAGACAAACTTGAGAGGGACCCACTACCAACAAGGGTTGAGATCCCCGTTCTGGTACAGGCTAGTGATTTTTATAGGCAGGGCTGCTTTTGGCTCTGGGTGGACAGGTGTTAGGTGGGGCTGACCTTGTTGTTGAGGGCTTTTCAAAATGGGCAGGCTAGGGCCAGCACTGTGGCACAATGGGTTAAAACCCTGGTCTGCAGTGCCAGTATTCCATATGGGCGTCGGTTCGAGTCCCAGCTGCTCCAATTCCAATCCAGCTCTCTGCTATGGCCTGGGAAAGCAGTAGATGATGGTCCAAGTTTTCTTGGGCCCCTGCACCCCCTGCACTCCTCTGAGAGACCCAGAGGAAGCTCCTGGCTCCTGGCTTCAGATCTGCTCAGCTCCAACTGTTGCAGCCATCTGGGGAGTGAACCAGTGGATGGAAGACTCTCTCTCTCTCTCTGCCCTTCTGCTTCTGCCTCTCTGTAACTCTGCCTTTCAAATAAATAAATAAATCTTTAACAAAAAAATAACAAAATGGGCAGGCTGACTCCTAAGATGGTGGTGCAATTGTAAGATAGCAATACTCCTGCTCAGGATCCAAGCGTACAGAAATCCAAGTGACTGATATTCTCAGGGGCAAAGGGGAAAAATGAAAGGTGAATTTCCCCAAACATGTAGCTGCTTCTCCTATAATAAGTGAGAGAGGACATAAAAGACATTTTCAAATTTCTTAAGTCTGCAAGAGTGGATGTTTAGTTTAAGGTTTATGCAATTGGCTCACCAATTATTTTCCTGTACTCTGCTATCGCACGCTTTGTCAGTGTGAAGTTAATCGTTATACAAAAAAGCAGCAAAAAGTCTTATCCATGGGAGAGTAGATTAAATACTGTTTTGATTCTGATTCCAAGGGAACATATTTTTTCCAGCCACTTCTTTGTTATTGTCTCTATTGTATTTTAGATGAGGTCAACAGAGATGCCAGGTTGTGGCATTTCAAGAAGCACAAATAACTTACCCAGCTCTGCGGAAGCCCAGGAAGCTTCCAGGGAGTGTTAATTATTGTGTTATTTGGGGTTCAAAGGAATAGGAGCAGAGAGGCCATGGCCATATCTGAGTCTAAACATGTCTACCATGTGAAAACCTGAATATGTGTGAGAGTTTGGGAGTTTGAGTGTGAAGGTGGGAGAGCGCTTCCTATATAATCCTGTGTACATAGCAGGAATCTGTGTATAATTGGAATATGAAATAACCACATTTGGACAGAACACAATTCTGCTCCCAAATGTATCAACATTCTTTAACGAGACTCTCATGCAAATTACGTAGATATATGGCTGAAAAACCAACTGCTTTTGGAATAAAGGATATTTTCCCCAAGCTCATTTTAAGCAAAATGAATGACACACACTCTCTTAAAGAGATGATTGACGTTTCATAGTCCATGAAATTTCTCTTTTCAAAATCCTGACATTTTGTAACATAAAGAGATCGTGATTATTTTATGTACTCCCCAAACTTAAAATTTTAAAAAGAAAAGCACACTACCGGGAAAACAAAAATAATACGCCCTACAAAGAATGCAATTAGGCAAAGCTAGATTAGCAAATCCACAGAGGATAAGCCATAGGGCCGATTATCTCGAATTTAATTTGCTGCTTTTGATATTTTTCCCTCTGCATTTTGGTGATTCCATAGAGATCAGCTTGCAACAGCTTCATTTTTCAATTGGTCTATTTAAAGCATTTTTTTTTTTTTTGCATCAGGCATAACAAAACATAACTATCCAGGACTATTATCAGTCTTCCAGCAGCCTTGTTATTTCTAGTGAGAATGTAGCAATGTGGTACTTGACATCTAAATCTTCTCCCTGGGGGTAGGTGCAGACCAAATATTTTAAAATAAGAGACCTGAAATTAAGCTTTATAAATACTGGGATTTATTGAGATTGGACCCAAATCTGGTGAATGGAATACAGCATTTCTGGGAGCCTTCTCTGCCTACTAAAACTCTCTTCTCAAAGAGTGCCATAGAACTGTCCAATAACAAATAAGGGTCCTTTTTCCCCCAGAACAACCAGAAATTATGATAAGAGGTGAGAATTAGAAATTCATAAATGTTTACTTCTGTATATGACCCATGAATTCCACTGTTGCCTCCTCTCCGTGGGTTGACTGTGTCTGCCTATGCCCGATGACATGCAGAGGTTAGCTCCCTTCGTGTTTGTTCTCAAGATATTTCATCACACTCAAAATATCATGAACATCACACATTTAATATAGAAGATGGAGGGATTCTCCTGAATTGCAAATCCCACTGTTTTATGTAACTTCTTAAATTCTCAAGAGTTTGACTTTCTCTAAAGTTGCAGTGTGTTTTTTCCTTCCTGTATTTTCCTACATAATCCAGGGTTGTGTTTTTATTTTTATTTTTATTTTTATTTTTATTTTTATTGTCACAATGGCTGGGGCTGTGCCAGGCTGAAGTCAGGAGTCTGTAACTCCATCCTGTCTCCCAAATGGGTTGCAGGGTCCCAAGTACATGGGCCATCATTCATTGCCTTCCCAGGTGCATTAACAGGGAGCTGGATTAGAAGCAGAGCAGCTGGGACTCAATCCGTTGCTCCAATATGGGATGCCTGTGTTGCAAGCTGCAGTGTAATTTGTGGCGCCACAATGCCAGCCCCCTATGTCTTTAGTAAACAGTTGAGCTCTTCACCTTTACAAGTGGCAGGGTTAGTAACAGAGATATGCTTGTTACTCAAACAAGCCCTTTTGAATGTCTTCATCTCACCTCTACCCAGCTTCAGGTTTTCCCCTTGAGCACACTTGGTTATGCCTGAGGAGTAATGTAGTAATACATAGACTGTCACCGGACTTCCATGATACACCAGTTCTTCTGAACTTGGGCTTGGAAAAAAGCTTGTAGCAATGCTGCATTTGGAGGAGAGGGAGAACACTAGATTTAGATGTCAGTATCTCAAACTATAGAACTTCAGGGAAGTGTAAAGTGAAAAACACAAAGAAACGTAGTGTGGATTGTCCTGTTTTCGATATTTTTCTTTTTTTTAAACTTTTATTTAATGAATATAAATTTCCAAAGTACAGCTTATGGATTACAATGGCTTCCCCACCCCCATAACTTCCCTCCCACCCGCAACCATCCCCTTTCCTGCTCCCTCTCCCCTTCCATTCACATCAAGATTCATTTTCAATTCTCTTTATATACAGAAGATCAGTTTAGTATATAACAAGTAAAGATTTCAATAGTTTGCTCCCACATAGCAACACAAAGTGAAAAAATATTGTTGGAGTACTAGTTATAGCATTAAATCACAATGTACAGCACATTAAGGACAGAGATCCTACATAATATTTTTTTAAAAACTGATTTTCTATGCAATTTCCAATTTAACACCAGGGTTTTTTTTCATTTTCAATTATCTTTATATACAGAAGATCAATTTAGTATATATTAAGTAAAGATTTCATCAGTTTGTACCCACACAGACACACAAAGTGTAAAATACTGTTTCAGTACTAATTATAGCATTACTTCACATTGGACAACACATTAAGGACAGATCCCACATGAGACGAAAGTACACAGTGACTCCTGTTGTTAACTTAACAATTTGACACTCTTGTTTATGGCGTCAGTAATCTCCCTAGGCTCTAGTAATGAGTTGCCAAGGCTATGGAAGCCTTTAGGGTTCGCCGACTTCGATCTTATTCTGACAGGGTCATAGTCAAAGTGGAAGTTCTCTCCTCCCTTCAGAGAAAGGTACTTCCTTATTTGATGGCCCTGTTCTTTCCACTGGGATCTCACTCGCAGAGATCTTTCATTTAGGTCTTCTTCTTCTTTTTTTTTTTTCCCAGAGTGTCTTGGTTTTCCATGCCTAAAATACTCTCATGGGATCTTCAGCCATATCAGAATGCCTTAAGGGCTGATTCTGAGGCCAGAGTGCTATTTAGGACATCTGCCATTCTATGAGTCTGCTGTGTATCCCACTTCCCATGTTGGATCATTCTCTCCCTTTTGATTCTATCAGTTGGTATTAGCAGACACTAGACTTGTTTGTGTGATCCCTTTGACTCTTAGACCTATCAGTGTGATCAATTGTGAACTGAACTGAAGATGATCACTTCGACTAGTGAGATGGCATTGGTACATGCCACCTTGATGGGATTGAATTGGAATCCCCTGGCACGTTTCTAACTCTACCATTTGGTGCAAGTCCGATTGAGCATGTCCCAAATTGTACATCTCCTCTCTCTCTTATTCCCACTCTTATATTTAACAGGGATCACTTTTCAGTTAAAATTTAAACACCTAAGAATAATTGTGTATTAATTACAGAGTTCAACCACTAGTACTAGAACAAAAAAAAATACTAAAATGGATAAAGTATTACATTGTACTTCTAGAGTCAGGACAAGTGCTGATCAGGTCATTGTTTCTTATAGTGTCCATTTCACTTCAACAGGTTTCCCCTTTGGTGCTCAGTTAGTTGTCACTGATCAGGGAGAACATATGATATTTGTCCCTTTGGGACTGGCTTATTTCATGCAGCATAATGTTTTCCAGATTCCTCCATCTTGTTGCAAATGACTGGGTTTCATTGTTTTTGACTGCTGTATAGTATTCTATGGAGTACATGT
This sequence comes from Lepus europaeus, assembly GCF_033115175.1. NCBI lineage: Eukaryota > Metazoa > Chordata > Mammalia > Lagomorpha > Leporidae > Lepus > Lepus europaeus. Next base: position 48,473,592 of record NC_084835.1, read on the forward strand.
CCCATAATTTCTTTATCTAGTCTACTGTTGATGGGCATTTGTGTTGGTTCCAGGTCTTAGCTATTGTGAATTGAGCTGCAATAAACATTAATGTGCAGATGGCTTTTTTGTTTGTCAATTTAATTTCCTTTGGGTAAATTCCAAGGAGTGGGATGGCTGGGTTGTATGGTAGGGTTATATTCAGGTTTCTGAGGAATCTCCAGACTGACTTCCATAGTGGCTTAACCAGTTTGCATTCCCACCAACAGTGTGTTAGTGTCCTTTTCTCCCCACATCCTCTCCAGCATCTATTGTTGGTAGATTTCTGAATGTGAGCCATTCTAACCGGGGTGAGGTGAAACCTCATTGTGGTTTTGATCCCATTCACAATAGCTACAAAAACAATCAAATACCTTGGAATAAACTTAACCAAGGGCGTTAAAGATCTCTACGATGAGAATTACAAAACCTTAAAGAAAGAAATAGAAGAAGATACCAAAAAATGGAGAAATCTTCCATGCTCATAGATTGGAAGAATCAACATCATCAAAATTTCCATTCTCCCAAAAGCAATTTATACATTCAATGCAATACCAATTAAGATACCGGCCGGCGCCGCGGCTCACTAGGCTAATCCTCCACCTTGTGGCGCCGGCACACCGGGTTCTAGTCCCGGTCGGGGCACCGATCCTGTCCCGGTTGTCCCTCTTCCAGGCCAGCTCTCTGCTGTGGCCAGGGAGTGCAGTGGAGGATGGCCCAAGTGCTTGGGCCCTGCACCCCATGGGAGACCAGGAGAAGCACCTGGGTCCTGCCTTCGGATCAGCGCGGTGTGCAGGCCGCAGCATGCTACCGCGGCGGCCATTGGAGGGTGAATCAACGGCAAAACGGAAGGCCTTTCTCTCTGTCTCTCTCTCACTGTCCACTCTGCCTGTCAAAAAAGTAAAAAAAAAAAAAGATACTGAAGACCTTCTTCTCAGATCTGGAAAAAATGATGCTGAAATTCATATGGAGACACAGAAGACCTCGAATAGCCAAAGCAATCTTGTACAACAAAAACAAAGCTGGAGGCATCACAATACCAGATTTCAGGACGTACTACAGGGCAGTTGTTATCAAAACAGCATGGTACTGGTACAGAAACAGATGGATAGACCAATGGAACAGAATAGAAACACCAGAAATCAATCCAAACATCGACCGCCAACTTATATTTGACCAAAGATCCAAATCCAATCCCTGGAGTAAGGACAATCTATTCAATAAATGGTGCTGGGAAAATTGGATTTCCACATGCAGAATCATGAAGCAAGATCCCTACCTTTCACCTTACACAAAAATTCTCTCAACATGGATTAAAGACTTAAATCTATGACCCGAAACCATCAAATTATTAGAGAGCATTGGAGAAACCCTGCAAGATATAGGTACTGGCAAAGACTTCTTGGAAAAGACCCCAGGAGCACAGGCAGTCAAAGCCAAAATTAACATTTGGGATTGCATCAAATTGAGAAGTTTCTGTACTTCAAAAGAAACAGTCAGGAAAGTGAAGAGGCAACCAACAGAATGGGAAAAAATATTTGCAAACTATACTACAGATAAAGGGTTGATAACCAGAATCTACAAAGAAATCAAGAAAACCCACAACAACAGAACAAACAACCCACTGAAGAGATGGGCCAAGGACCTCAAAAGACATTTTTCAAAAGAGGAAATCCAAATGGCCAACAGACACATGAAAAAATGTTCAAGATCACTAGCAATCAGGGATATTTTTCTTAAAATATTGTATCTTGTATTGAGATGACAAGACTTCCAGCAGATATTTACAAAACTAATTCAATATCATTAATTCTCTAATGTTAAGACTATAAGCTATATTTTTTACCCTGGCAACTTTTTCTTAGCTCAAAGATAAACAAGGAAGATATCTAGGAAACAAATTAGAGCTCATTTTACCAAGATACCACAAATAGGGGAATCAGCAACACAAAGTGAGATCACTTTTGCCAAATGATACCTATTTGTTAAGATCTGAAATATTTTTCTACTTAATATTTAGAAGTTATAGACCATTTGTCCACTTCTAATTTTAAAATTAAATGTATATCACATTGAGGAGGGCCCGGGAGCAGGAGAAGGGACAGGGGCCCCTGTGAGGGCGAGCCACAGGCCACAAGGAGGCTCCGCGTCTGGCGGGCGGCCCACCAGGCCCCCTCCGTACCATGGAGAGTAACCTGTCCGGCCTGGTGCCGGTCGCGGGACTGGTGCCTGCGCTTCTGCCAGCGGTGACCCTGGGACTGACGACCGCCTATGCCACCCTGTATGCCCTGCTCTTCTTCTCGGTCTATGCCCAGCTCTGGCTGGTGCTGCTCTACGGGTACAAGCGGCTCAGCTACCAGACGGTGTTCCTGGCGCTCTGTCTGCTCTGGGAGGCCTTATGTCTAAAATAAAAAAAAAGTATATCACATTGAAATGTGATTTTTATGTTTTGATACACATACACATTCAATATCATACTTTAATATTAATAAATAAATATAATAAATGTCACACTATAATATACTTTTATTTCATGTTATCGCTTTTTTTTTCTTTCCCACAGAGAGAGAGAGAGAGAGAGAGAGAGAGAGAGAGAGAGAGAGAAAGGTCTTCCTTCCATTGGTTCACCCCCCAAATGGCTGCTATGGCTGGTACGCTGCACCGATCCGAAGCCAGGAGCCAGGTGCTTCCTCCTGGTCTCCCATGCAGGTGCAGGGCCCAAGCACTTGGGCCATCCTCCACTGCCTTCCTGGGCCACAACAGAGAGCTGGACTGGAAGAGGAGCAACCAGGACATAACTGGTGCCCCAACTGGGACTAGAACCCAGGGTGCCGGCGCTGCTGGCAGAGGTTTAGCCTAGTGAACCGTGGTGCTGGCTGGCCCATGTTATCGCTTTTATACTGTCTCACATTCTATAAAACAAGGTAATTCAGTTGTTTCCGTACAGTCTCACATCTTTATTTTTCTCACACCTAATACTTTTTTTTATTTTTTATTTTTTTATTTGACAGGTAGAGTTATAGACAGTGAGAGAGAGACACTGAGAAAGGTCTTCCTTCCATTGGTTCACTCCCCTAATGGCCGCCACGACTGGTGCTGCGCCGATCCGAAGCCAGAAGCTGGGTGCTTTCTCCCGGTCTCTTATGCAGGTGCAGGGACCCAAGCACCTGGGCCATCCTCCACTGCCCTCCTAGGCCAGAGCAGAGAGCAGGCTGGAAGAGGAGCAACCGGGACTAGAACCTGGGGTGCCGGTGCCGCAGGCAGAGGATTAGCCAAGTAAGCCACAGTGCCGGCCATGTCTAATATTCTTTCAATCCACGTATGAAGCCGTCTGTGGAAATTTTATCCCAAGCCACAAGTACCCATCCACATAATCTTGAGATACTGTAGTTTTTATCCATTCTGTAAGTATGAATCATGCTTTCTAATTACTGGTGGTATTTTAGGTGATCTTAACAAACCTTGTTTACAATAAGTAGCCTGTCTGCTATTGCAAGGTCACACCTACTGGAATAAATACTGAGCTTGTGTTAAATGTCCATGGTTCCCTTGTTAACAATTCCATTCTAAACCATTGTACGCCAGTATTTCAAGCAGTTTTTGTTTGATAAAAACACAGAGATGTGATCAATAAAATAATGTCCTCTTCCCAAACATGTCCATGATCTAATCTTGAGAACTGAGAATATGCTACTTTATAGGCAAAAAGTAAGATGACAGCTAGAATTAAAGTCACTAATTTGGAACAGTGCTGTGCCTCCACCTGTGGCACTGTCATCCCATATGAGTGCCAGATTGAGTCCAGGTTGCTCCACTTCTGATCCAGCTCCCTGCTGATGGCCTGGAAAAGCAGTGGAAGATGGCCCAAGTGCTTGGGCCCCTGTACCCATGTGAAAGACCAAGATAAAGCTCCTGGCTACTAGCCGGCGCCGCGGCTCACTAGGCTAATCCTCCGCCTTGCGGCACCGGCACACCGGGTTCTAGTCCCGGTCTGGGCACCGATCCTGTCCTGGTTGCCCCTCTTCCAGGCCAGCTCTCTGCTGTGGCCTGGGAGTGCAGTGGAGGATGGCCCAAGTCCTTGGGCCCTGCACCCCATGGGAGACCAGGAGAAGCACCTGGCTCCTGCCATCAGATCAGCGCAGTGCGCCGGCTGCAGCGCGCCTACCGCGGCGGCCATTGGAGGGTGAATCAACGGCAAAAGGAAGACCTTTCTCTCTGTCTCTCTCACTGTCCACTCTGCCTGTCCAAAAAAAAAAAAAAAAAAAAACAAAAAAAAAAAACAAAAAAACTCCTGGCTCTTGGCTTTGGATCAGCTCAGCTCCAGCCATTGCTAACATTTCAGGAGTGAACCAGAGGATGAAAGACCTCTCTGTCTTTTCCTGTTTCTGCCTATAACTCTGCCTCTCAAATAAATAAATAAATCATTTTAAAAATAAAACATAATAAAGTTGTTAATCAGCTGACCCACAATGAGGAACTGATTTTGGATTATCACAGCAGGTCCTAAATAATTGCAAAGTTCCTTGAAATTGGAAGAAAGAAGCGAAGGGTTGGCCAGAGTAGGGAAAGGATGGGAGGTAAGGCTGGAGAAATGGGACTGCTCTTGCTGCACTAGACAAGGAGGAGGGGTCCGGGGGCTAATAAGTCAGGTAGCTTCTAGAAGGTGGGGGCCACCCTCAGCTGACAGAAAACAAGCAAAGGGGGACTACAACCAGAAGGAACCAGATTTTGCCAACAACTTGAATGAACAAGGAAAAGATTCTTCCTGATCCTCCCCAGAAAAGAATGAACCTCTGCTGACACCTTGATTTCCGTCCTCTGAGCTCCACACTGGACTTCAGACCTGCAGAACTAGAAGGAAAGTTTGGCCTTGTTTTGGCATCTGACTACAGTATATCATAGCCACAAGTGATTCCATTATGCAATTGTCACATGTATAGAAAACAAGTGTTCAGCTGATTAGGAAACAGGAATCATTTCCTTCCTCCTCAAGTGAATAATACTCTCTTAGTTCTTCACAATTCAAAAAACAAATGAGAATTTTATAAGATGCAGAATAGGTATGCCAAAAGGGAAAACTAACAGTGATTATTTGCAGCAACATGTTTTGAGAAGGAGGAGGATAAGGTCAGTTTATCATGTCTCATTGTATTTCCAAGGGACTTAAGGCCAACTTTTGAATTTCATTTTTTTCTTTCTGTCCAAATGTGATCATTATCTAATAATAACACAATTGTCAAATCATAGAAAATTATTTCAAAAACTTGCAAAATGAAAGAAATGCCAGTCCACTTGTACAGAGAAGAGACCCAGGGTTGTACAAGACCCACGTGTGAGGTGCAGAGTCTGGAGAACACGGGAAGGACAGTGCAGTGGGCACTGAGGTTGTGGCCGGTCCTGGCATCATTCCTGGGCAAGCGGAGGATGCGATTAGATTTGACTTTGGAAAGGGCAATATGGAGTACCTATTGAGCTTGGAAACTACAAATATATCTTCCCAAGGAAGCCATAAACCAGTGGAAGTAGAGAGAAAGGAAAAACAGCATTCATATATGGTATGTAAGGGTTCACCTCACTGGATCCTCTCAGTGGTATCTAAATAATAGTGAAGGAAACTGAGCTTCCAAGAGATAACGTGGCTTCCCCAGGTCATGAAGTGATGGGTCAGAAGGGCAGCACCTGTCCCTCTGAAACCAGTTATTGCTGTCTCTGGATGCATGGGGTTGGGGTTGGCTTCCTCCTTGTGAGTCCAACTATAAGAGAGCCAGTCCTGATCTCCAGTTATGAAGGTGATAGGATTGAGAGCTGCGTATAACTCTGACTTCCATTCATTAATACAAAGAGGAAACATTAGGAACTTAGAGCAGCAAAGCTCTCTCATTACCTTGATTAAAATTCATAAAATCAAAATAAAGGATTCAATTTTATAGGTAACAAGGAAAGGTAATCAAATGGACTTTACTTTTTGGAAATAATGAATTCCCATTGATTGACTGCTCTGGGTCTGCCAGGCTAAACGACACTCTTGGCATCAACATAAAGACTTCACATTGCTCTTCTGGTTTTACTACAGGAAGAGAGAGGCTAGAGAGGGCAATGTGACAATGTGACCAAGTTCATTCAAAAATTAAGGACAGGGCTAGGGGTTAAGTCTAGAAATCTGTCTCTAAAGTTCTTAATCTATATGTCATACTACCCAAAATCAAGATAAGGGTGTAGATCAAGGAACTAAGGCTGTAGGTCAAGGTGAGAGAAGATAAATGTCAAGGGAGCTTTCTATTAATGATTTCTAGGATGAGTTACAACATAAAAGGTACTCTTAAAACATCCACCATAATGTTAAGTTCTTCTATCTTTGTGAATATACTAACGGGTACATGGATCAAGAAATGGTTTATTTTCTTATTTTCTTAGAGAGATTTCATAATTTTCAACAGATTTTTTAAAGAAGTATGTGATTGTGACTACATAAAAACCATTGCATCAAAAGAATAAATAGATCCTGGGCCAGCACTGTCACTATTCCATATATGAATGGTGGTTTGGGTTCCAGCTGCTCCACTCTTGATCCAGCTTCCTGCTAATGTGCCTGGAAAAGCAGTGTTGGATGACACAAGTACTTGGGCCTCTGCCTTCCATGTGGGAGGCAGGAGTTCTGAGATTCTGACCCCAGCCATTGCTGCTGGAGTGAACAAATAGGTGGAAGATTTCTCTCCCCCTCCCCTTCTCTCTCACTCACTCTCTCTACCTCTTTCTCCCTGCCTCTCGTTCTGTCACTCTGCCTGTCAAATAAAATAGACAAATATTTCCTAAAAACCTTATTTAAAAATTGAAAAGAAAAGCAAATATGTCATGAGCTTGATTTTACTGCCCCAGGGTCGGAGTATCAGGAGCACGAAGTTATCCTGGGTTAGTAAGAGCTTGTGGATCAGGATCAAGGTCAGCTGCTCTACCTCCAAGCAGAAAGAAGTGAGGCTCCCAAAACAGTGCTCCTGTCTTAGAGGGTTGGGAGTCTTCCCACTTTCTCATGTCTCCCTGATCTCTGCTAAGATAAGGGGAGAAAAGAGTAGCTTGGTTAGCAAGCGAACAAACCAAGATCATGATACGCAACAGAGTGAGTATTTGTAGTGGTGTAGGTGCTTAACATCAAAATATCTGAAAGATGTAAGTCTGATGGGGATTTACACAGCCATCAGGAAGCAGGAAGGGACAGAGGAAAGAAGAGGGAGGAAGAGTAGAAACAAGAGGGCCCCAGTGTCGCTACATGTTGGGGATGCTGAAGAGACTCAACATTTGCCATCCTCTGAACTCTGATCCAGCAAGTCATGCCATGGGCTGCATGAAAAAGTATTTAAGATTCTGGAATCGACAAATGTTCATTCTGGAGGACAGATTTGTTGCTTCAAAGGTACTCCAAGTTAAAAAACACACAAAGTTTCTCTCTGCTGTTGGAAACTCCTGATAAAGCCGATTGTAGCCCTTCTGAAGGTACCACAGAGGGTTGATTTTTCTGCTTGTTTTGATTACTTCAAAAGGCCAGCAACTTTACAAACAGCCCTAATCTTGGTCTATTAACTTTCTCTGGGAGCCTAACAGCCCACTAAGCAGTGCTGTGGGCAGCCTGCTTTCCTCCATGAGAGAGAACCATGTGGCTCCTCTAAAGGGACTCTTGGGGCTATGGCTTCACACCGGTAAGAAAGAAATACAGGCTGCCCACGGGCCACTTAGAAAAGACAATAAGGGAATTGTCAGAGGCTGAGTTTTATTTATGTATCAATCATTTCATAAACAGGCTCCATTATTCCTGCCCACTCGCCGACTGTTTCCTTAGTGGTCGCAGATTATTCCACTATATGGGCAATTTCCTTTACCTCCATGGCCAGAGGCACTTCAATGTTTGCATTACCATACCCCCAGTTTCATGTGTATGGCATCGTGATCCGTCATATAAAAAGAGTCACTTTACCCCATTACCTTTGGAGCCAGCTTGGGTAGGTCATATGGATTTGAAAAATAGGAAATAGTCCCTGGAACACACTTGCAAAATTTCCTTGGCTCTCCTTGGCATGAAGAATTGTTTGCTAGTGCTTATTGATTATTTCCAAGAGATTTAGTTTTAGAAATGAAAGGAGACTTCATGTTCCAAGAGCCAAACATGTTTCACCTTGAGTTCTAGCTCTCACTCATTGTGACTTGCCAACTGAAATGATGGGTAAGCAGGATTCTGAAGCCCAGCAAAATGAGGCCTGAAGGGAGATGGAGCTACACTGATGCAGATAGATAACACATTGCCTCTAGCCTCATCCACCCAAATGCGGATGCCAAAACCAACTCCCGGATAGGTGAAGTGACAACCAAGGTGACTTGAGGTCTTAGTATACAAGGGGGGAATGGAACTTAAGTACAGACCCAATTTCTTTATATGAACCACGATGAGCACCTAGAATAGGAGGAATCTGTGAGTATTTTTTATTAATTGATTCCAGTCTCCCATCTTTGCTAGTTCCTGCCCATACACCATTGTGATACATCTTGTTTTGGTGTGTAGCTCTGCTAAAGGGAGGGCAAACTTTACACTTTCTTCCTACCTCCATGCGAATGACTCATGATTTGCTTTTGCAACATCAAACAGAATGAAGGCAATGGGCTCTGTAGCTGGGGAAGGGAGGTCTGGAATGGAGTAAAGAGAGTTTACACTGGAGACAAAACTTACCCTCTTCTATTAAATATCCCCATGACTCACTGCTGCACTTCATTCATAATTTACTCAACTATCACCTTAGCATGTCGATTATCTCTCATGTTCTGTTTTAAAATAGCACCTTTCACATTATTGTCCCCTTACATTGCTTGCTCCTTTACTTTAAAAAATTATTTACTTGAAAGACAAAGAGATATACAGACAAAGAAAGGTCTCCCATCCACTGGTTCAGTCCTCAAATGCCTACAATGGCTGGGGCAGGGCCACTTAGAAACCAGGAGCCTGGAACTCAATCTAGGTCTCCCACACTTAAGTACTCCCAAGTACTTAAGCCATCACCTGCTGCCTCCAAGGTGTGCATTAGCAGGATGCTGGAATCAGGAGCAGAGTCTAGGCTCGAATCCAGGTAAGCCAGTGTAGGGTGTGGGCATCCCAGCCAGCATCTTGATCACTGTGCCAAAAGCCTGCACCCTGTTGTGTTTCTTCATAGCAGGTATCACATGACCATAAAAATTATTTATGACTGTATTAATATAACATATCATCTGACACAGAGTATATCTTACCTTGTAGTAAATTAGGTACTTGCTTTTCTGTCCTACAATGAGACAGTAATTTGAGCATGTTCTTTGTGGTTCTGTTTCTGTTTGTGTTTGTGTTCAATGGCTTATTTCTCTGGCACATAGGATAAGGCATCCCTATTTGTTGACTTAATTAATTTGAAGCGATGCTTACATTTGAGTCAATCTAGCTTTCAATTGCTGAAATATAGACAAAACCTGTCCATGTAAATAAAGTTCTATTGGAATGCATTCATTTTCATGGTTTGCTGTTGCTGGTTTTGTGTTGCAAGGGTAGAGTTGAGTCAATGCAACAGACTGCACAGTCCACCATACCTAAAATATGTTCAATCTGTTTACAGAAAAGGTTTGCTGACCTGTGCATTAGAGCAATAACAGGGATGAAAACAGTCAATGATGCCCATAGTTTTCCTTCTACTACTGACCATGATGACCCCTCAAAGAGAGGAATAGATGGAGGGATCAATTACCACTCACAGTAACCTCCTCTTACCTTTAGCAGGCTTCATAGTGCAAACTTTAGTCTACAAATATTTCTTGTGTAACTTCTTTGTGCCAGTCAGAAAGATTCTGTGACATATCACAGAATAAAAACAACAGTCCTTGGCATTTGAAAATGTACAGCAACAGAGAGAGACAATAACCAATGGAAATACTGAGGAAGCAGGCTGCATAGCCCAATAGGAGTGAACAGCGGCAGAAGAAAGAGGAGCTAGGTAAGATGCATGTTTGGGAGCATGTTTGGATATACATTGCCTATGGTGTGTAGGACACATTGTAGAGGTAACATTAAGCCAAAGACATGAAAAGAGTGATTAAACACCATGGAAGGCATTTGGAAAAACACTGCAAATAGTATAGCCATTGCAAAGGATTTAGAGCAGAAGTGAGCCCAAGGAACAGGCAGGAAGCCTCTGTAAATGAAAAGGGGGAGATGGATGGTGGGGCATCCATAGTGAGCATATTCTTTTGTTAAAAAATATTTATTTATTTATTTATTTTAAAGGCAGAGTCAGAAAGAGAGAGAGAGAGAGAATCACCATACACCGGTTCAATCCCCAAGATGGCCACCATGGCCAGGGCTGGTCCAGGCTGAAGCCAGGAGCTAAAACTTCACTTGGGTATCCCACATGGGTACAGGGGTCCAAGCATGTGGGTCATCTTCTGCTGCTTTCCAAACCATGTTGGCAGAGATCTGGACTGGGAGTGTGACACTCAAAACTCAATGCTATGGGATGCCAGTGTCACAGGAGGTAGTTTAATCCTCTGAACCACAAGACCTGCTCCAACAATATCTGGTTCTAATGAGAAACTCAAATTGGAGAGTGGGCATTTAGTTCAGTGGTTAAGACACTGATTAAAACACCTGTGTTGCATACCAGAGAACCTGGATTTCATTCCTGACTCCAACTCCTGCTAATGCAGACCTTGAGAGGTAGAGGTGATTCTTCAAATAATGCAGTTCCTACAATCCATGTGGGAGACTTCAGCTGAGCTCTTGGCTTCAGTCTAGGCAAACCCTGGCTATTGGAGGTATTTGGGAAATGAGTGTCGGGTGTTGCTCTCTCTCTCTCTCCCCCGTCTCTCAAATAAATATTTTTAAGAAACTATTATTGAGAGGGAAATACAATTTAAACAGATTATGTGGAAACTACCTTGGGAGACTTAATTTTGATAAATAAGATACTGTAGAATCTTACTACATGCATTGCATTTTATATGCCCACATTAACATGATTGCTCCCCTACGTTTCCAGCTTTATTTATCTGAAGTCTCAAAATCAAAGAAATCTTTGAGTGCTTAACTTGCTTTTCCCCTGATTCTGGAAAGCCCTCAAGAGGGTTTCTGCCTAGGAAGAAGCCTCCGTGGTGATGAGTAGGGAAGTCTCCACACTCAAACTACCTGTGGTGATTCCTCCTCCTCTAAATCTTTGAAATGACCCCAGCCTCAGTTTCCTCATCAATGGAAGGGCCAGGAACAGGAGATGACACAACATAGTTAAGTGCTCAGCACCATGTTCATCAGTACCTGTGCATATTTTAGCTGTGATTCTGTGTTCTGTTCTCTGCTTGAACTCTTCCAGACATGGGGAATTTATTCTCTCCTGGAGTGGCTCATCCACCTGCTTGTAATTTGCTTTTACTGGCCCAGGTACTGTTGCTTAAGGTTGAAGACAGCTCTTTCATCACCCATCTGGAAGCCATTCAGCGCTGAGAGGCGAGCACTGCCAGGCCCCGCAGCCTGACTCCAGCTTCGCCTCATTTCCTGGTTTTCCTTTCCCTCAGCACAGTGGTTTTTCTCTTTTGACCTTGCTCCAGTTCACTTTCCATCCATCTTCATTACCTTTATATTTCTTTGCAATGCTCTCTCTCAAAAGAGAGCTACCTTGTTATCTCTAGTCATCTACCTTGTTATATCCACATGTACAGCTTTATAACAGGTACATTCTACCCTGCAATCCTAATCCCTACAGTTGGTTCAGTTTGTTAAATCTGATGCCCCGCTCCCCATTGTCTCTTCCTCTCCCTCTCCTCCTTCTCCCACCCTCCCTCTCCCCTTTCCTTCCTTCCTTCTTTTCCTCTTTTTTCCTCCTCCTCCTTCTCCTCCTCTCTCTCTCTCTCTCTCTCTCTCTCTGTCTCTGTCTCTCTCTCTCTCTTCTATAGATAAATCAAATTTAATTTACCAGCCTAAAATTTGGGGATGGGAGCCAGGCTTCCTTTGTCCTGATCTTAACATCTCAACAGCTCAGACTTTGGTGTACTTGACTCATATTGACCTGGAGGTTAACATATTTTCAACAATTAATTGACTTCTTATACATGGCCACCAAGCTCCATATGTCCCATTCTGGCTTTGTCAAAAGTTGGTTTTGTGTCCCCAAACAGGACCTTTTAATAATCACCCACTAAATTTTGTGATGCCAGCTTTGGTTTACTTTCCTCCACGCAAAAGGATCTTTTGATAACGTTGCTACCTTAGATGAGAAAATGTCAGCGGTGTAGTTTCTGGATTCTTCTTCAAGGAGCTTGTTTAAAATACAAAGTAACTCAGAACTAAAAACAGAAATTTGTGATGGACCCCTAGATAGTTTCCCTAGCTTTCATAAGATCACATTTGGTAAAATAATCAGCTAATTTTAACTCATACACATTACATAATAGTCCTACTAACCCTTCTAACTGTGAATATATTTTGAGAAACCCCAAATGCCTTGGTCTCCTTTGAATATGTACACTGTCTGCGGCCTTTTGAGATTTATTAGCTAGATATTAATCCAGGATAAAAAGAAAACAACTCTGCACTGCTCATGCTTACTATTTACCCAGCATTCATTTATAAAATTAAGTGATGTCTGTGTGTTGTGTATAAACATTCTATACCTTCTCTGGCTGAGGTAGACATGCCCAACAAGTATGTCATTTCTTCCCCCTCTGTTTTGGAGATCCATGGCACACAGGCAGAGCCATCCATGTACATAGTTTGATCATGACATATGAACAAAAGTGACATCTGTCACTCTGACTGAAACAGTGAACCCAGCTGAACTGCTGCTTGGGATACCTGCACCCCATATCTGAGTGCCAGTTCTAGTCCTGGCTACTCCGCTTCTGATCCAGCTCCCTGGCAATGAGACTGGGAAGCATCACATGACAGCTCAAGTACTTGGGTCCCTGAATCTCACGTGGGAGATCTGGATGGAGTGCTTGGCTCCTGCTCAGCTGCTGTGGGCATTTGGAGAGCTGGTGAGTGAACCAGAGGATGGACGATCTCTCTCTCTCAAATAAATAAATAAATAAATAAATTGTTTACAGGAATGGAATGGAATGGAAAGGGAAGGGAAGGGAAGGGAAGGGCAGGGCAGGGCAGGGCAAAACCTGCACTTTCTGGGTCATTGGACAACTGGTGAGGCAGATCCCTGCAGCTTCCCCACATGGATCAAGAAGGGTGGTAAGGAATAAAATGTTTTCTTACATTCAAAGAGAATTGGAGCATAGCTTGTCATTGCAACATAACGGAGACCTGCTGACTCTTTCCCTTCTCCTGCTCTGAGAGGAAAGTTCAAGCTCTTACGATGCTCTGAAAGAATCCTCATCTTCTAACGTCTCTCCCTCCCAGCAATCCTATCTCTGATTCCACTGCACTTGCTCTTCTTTAGCCATGCTGACCTCATGGTTGTCCCACACCATTTCGAGACCCAAGTCTTGGGAATCCAGGGTTCTTTCTCCATAATGCTTTTCACCCTCTCTGGATTTATTTGGACCACACTTCCTTTAGCTCCTAACTCAAGATCACTCCCTCAGGGAACATTTTCCAACTCAGCAAAGCTATGTAAGAACCTCAGTGATGTGGTCAACTCTCTTTCAAAGCACTTTGCACCCTTGCAGTCATTTTTATTATTTATTATTATTTAATGTGTAAGTTCTTTGGTAGAGTATAAGCAAGGGCCTTGACATGGGAGCTTTATTTAATTCAGAACTATAACCCCAGTATCTTATATAGGGATAGGCATAAGACCCTCTAAATTCTGACCACTTATGGATATCCTCATGACATTACAGAAACACAAGATCTTACATCTGTTCTTGAGTTCCTCTAGTCCAGTTATCCAGTCTCATGTAATCTCAGAAGGCTAAGTCATCCAATATTATGCTTAGAGAGAATTACCTTCTTCTTACTGTTTGAGCTTATCAGCTTCCCACAGGATATGCCCAACCAAGGTGGAACACAGGTGAAGAGGACAACAATGATGAAACTTAGCACTTAGCTGAGCAACACAGAAGAGGGAAGTCTCCCTCGCAGTGCTCAGGAGTTGTGTGGCTACTGGCATTTCAGTCCCCATCTGAGCTAAGATGCTGAGAGAATAGGATGCTAAATACCAACCAAACATCCCAAGGGTGGTTGCTGCCTTTTCTGTGACTGAGAACAAATCAAATAGCACAAATGAGACTCCAGTTACATCTAACAGCAATAGTCACATCTACTGCTCCCAATATAAGCTCATCATATAAGGAAAATAAGGACTGCTCTGGTAGCACCTAGCTTGGTGGTCAGGGAGCAAAGATTTGGGAGAGATCTCAACTGAGTGATTGATTCCATTCTTCAGTCTGTAACACCAACTGTTACCCTGATTGGAAATCTCTCACTCAAATCTAATTTAATCCAATACCATGATAGGAAAATTTCAAAGCTAGCTATGGCCTTTGTTTATGACATTAAATTCATCCAATGCCTAAGCATCCCCATCTACATCCATCAAAAGGATGGCCCTATTTGCTTACATTTACAGTTCCCCATACTAGAAGGCATGTCATATTAGATGTAATGCAGTTATACATATGTGAGGATAATTTAAAAAGTACATGGAAAAATGAAATTATGAAGTAGCTTGTTTTGTTGTAAAAAAAAATGAAACCCATATATAATAGGCATTTTCCATGAACCATTTGCAAATCCCTCATATTTTCAGCATCTGATCATTATAAGTTAACACTTTTTTATTTTTTTAACTTTTATTTAATGAATATAAATTTCCAGTGTACAGCTTATGGATTACAATGGCTTCCCCCTCCCAAAACTTCCCTCCCACCTGCAACCCTCCCCTCTCCCGCTCCCTCTCCCCTTCCATTCACATCAAGATTCATTTTCAATTCTCTTTATATACAGAAGATCAATTTAGTATAAAGATTTCAACAGTTTGCACCCACATAGAAACACAAAGTGAAACATACTGTTTGAGTACTAGTTATAGCATTAAATCAAAATGTACAGCACATTAAGGACAGAGATCCCACATGAGGAGCAAGTGCACAGTGGCTCTTGTTGTTGACCCAACAAATTGACACTCTAGTTTATGGCGCCAGTAACCACCCTAGGCTGTCGTCATGAGTTGCCAAGGCTATGGAAGCCTTCCAAGTTTACTGACTCTGCTCATATTTAGACAAGGGCATAAAAGACAGAGTGAGGATAGTAACCAATGATCCTAAGAGTGGCATTTACCAGGTTTGAACAATTATACAGCATTAAGTGGGGGAAGAGGACCATCAGTACACACAGGTTGGGAGTAGAGCCATTGGTGGTAGAGTAGAGGTTATGATTATAAAGGAATGAGGCCCAAGTGCGCTAGACAGGGTCTAGAACAAAGGACAGAGTCATTATTAGATGTGCTAAGAAAGGTGCTGTCTAAGCTACAATTAAGTTTTCTGATTGAGAGGCAAATGGAACCTGATAGAAGGGGCTTGATAATAATCTGGTGGGCTTTAGGCCTTGTAAGTTAAGAGGCCCAGACCTATCTATCTCTTCACATGGGGTATATCCTAAGGGAGGTGTGAACCTCCTAGGGGAAGGCACTCTGTTGACTTTCATTACTTGGCTGGCCTGGGAGGAGAGCTGGCCAGGAAAAGGCAGGTGGCATCTCTAACAAGAAATTGACAGTTCTGCCTACAATGTTGCTGACCCTACTTGGCCGTCCCCTCAGCTGCAGTGGTCACTTTGGAAGTTGGGCTGAGTGAAGGGCTTTTCAGCTTAGAGCCAATAAGATCTGTGGCTCTGACCTGGGCATCCTTCGACTCCAGGGCAGGTCCATTTCCAGTGATCCAACTCTTGGCAGAGCTGCCAGGGCTCTTCACAAGCTGACTTCTGCTGAAGCACATGCTTACCACATTGAAAGCCACTGCAGTGGACTGGCCGGTTGGGTCTCCTTGAGGGCAGATCACTGTACAGATCAGCCATTAATAGGCCTGCCACCCATTGCTTCTGATGCCTAGCTTTCTTTTCCTCCTGGTTTGTGTTAAAGCAGACCAGAGGATGCAAGTCAAGGGAGTGCCCAAGTCCCATCTCTAATCTTCGGTGGCCTGAACTACAAGTCTATAGTCACAGGCATGTTCTGTAGTAGTTTTTCTAAGGTAGACAATGCCCATGAGGAAAATTATATTCTCACTTTAAAACATTCTTTCCCTTTGGTCTGAAAGGGAGGTTTTTTCTACTTACTGTTTACTTCGCTGATGGCGAAGTGAATCTAGCTATGAGATTATTATTTAAGTTCTTATTTTGGCTATGCTATTACAGAAAAATGTTAGCCATCTCTTTTATAAGGTCTAAAGATTAAATTGTGCATCCTACAGATTCCTTCATAATAGAATTAGTTTCCTAGCTTGAAGAGAATAGAGAAATGAAAGAATAAGTTGGGCTTAGAATAGAGAAATGAGGGAACAAGTCCTAGATCGCTTTCTGACAATAGCAATATCACATGAATACTTAGCAAACCGTTTCAACCATTAGATAACAACTTAAGAAAACATTTACCGGAAGGTCCAATGCCTTCTATAAATTTTAAGAATCATGTATTTGAAAACACCTCTTAAATATCTAACATGGTGTAGTTTGTTTAGCCAGTAAACTTAAGCATAACCATATAAAATGTTTTTAGTTTCTTTCTACCAACACGTTTAAAACATATGATACACTGATTCAGGTCACACAAATTAAAATGTATCTTTGATTGATTTTAGCAGCTTAAATTTATGGACAATCTTAACTATAAGCCATTTAAAATAAAACTCTTAATAAAATTTCCTATGTGGACATACAATATGTACACACATATAACATAGCATAATAGACCAATATAGCAATTTTAATAATAGCTTTTAAAATCTTTAACTCTTTTTGTAGATTGCCAATTGATTTGAATTGCTTTTTGTTTTTAGATTACTTTAACACATTGCTTTAACAGAGCATCAGAGTTTAATTCTATGTCAAAGAGAAATTGAGCTTCCTGTGATCTTATGCTGTGAGGTTTCCTTCCTTTACCTTCTTTCATATTGGTGACCATGTTTCTGTGTTTCTGTGTGTAACACATCTTCAAGCATCTTTTGCAGGGTAGGATGAGTGGCAACAAATTCTTTCAGTTTCTGTTTGCTATGAAAAGTCTTAATTTCACCTTCATTCACAAATGAGAGCTTTGCAGGAAATAATATTCTGGGCTGGCAGTTTTTCTCTCTTAGTACCTGGGCTATATCTCGCCTTCTAGCTTGTAGGGTTTCTGATGAGAAGTCTGCTGTGAGTCTAATTGGAGATCCTCTGAGAGTAATCTGACGTTTCTCTCTTGCACCTTTTAGAATCTTTTCTTTATGTTTCACTGTGGTGAGTTTAATTACGACGTGTCGTGGTGAGGATCTCTTTTGGTCATGTTTATTAGGGGTTCTATGAGCTTCCTGTACTAAGATGCCTCTGTCCTTCTCCAAACCTGGGAAATTTTCTGCTAGTATCTCACTGAAAATGCCTTCTAATCCTTTCTCCCTCTCCATGCCTTCAGGAACTCCTAGAATCCGAATATTAGGTTTTTTAATAGTATCCTGTAGATTCCCGACAATATTTTTTAGATTTCTAATTTCTTCTTCTTTTCTTTGATTTGCCTGTTTCCTTTCCTGTTCTCTGTCTTCTAATTCCGATATTCTCTCTTCTGCTTTGCCCATTCTGTTTTTAAGGCTCTCTAATGTGTTTGTCATTTGATCTATTGAGTTCTTCATTTCATTGTGGTTTTTTGTCACTATCACAGTTTCATGTTCTACTAGTTCTTTCATTTCATTTTGATTCCTCCTTAATATTTCATTTTCACGAGAGAGATTTTCTATCTTGTCCATTAAGGATTTCTGTAGTTCAAGAATTTGTTGTTGAGAACTTCTTAATGTTCTTATCAATTTTTTGAGATCCGCTTCTTGCATTTCTTCTATCTCATCATCTTCATAATCTAGAATTGGGGTGTCTTTTTCATTTGGGGGCGTCATAGTGTCTTCCTTGCTCTTGTTACCTCGGTTTTTGCGTTTGTTGTATGGCATGTTGGAGATATTTGGTTTCTTCACTGTGGTGTTTTTTCTTGTTACACTATGGCTCTATATTAAGTGGACTGTCTGCTTTCGGTGGAGCCTTAGAGGCTTGAGATAAGTGTGGACTGAGAGCTGTGTTTGGTTCCTCAGGGTTGAGAGTGTGTCAAAGATGACACTCCCAGGTTAGGCGTGGTAAATCTTTCTTTTCTTTTTTTTTTTTTTTTTGATTCAAAAGGGAAGTAATTTTGCACAGCTGAACGTAATTGGAGGTAGTTAGCAGGCAAATGATATACCCACAGGAGCCAGAGATCGGAAGCTCTTTCCCAAGGACCACACAGGGAATCTCTGCTGCCCTCGGTGTGGGCTCCAATTCTCCTGCATTCTCCCACTGGGTTGCCAAGTTAGATCCTAATCTCCTGTTATTTCACCCCTCCCCCCAGAGTCAGGTTTTTCTGCTAGGCTCAGGGCCAGTGCAGACCTAAGGTCGCCCTGCTTATGACGTATGTCAAAATGGCGCCTGCTCTTTGTCTTGCTTGCCTTTGAGGGGTGAGCGGAGAGAAAAACTCGTGTCCGTATCGGTCACTTTTTTTTTTTTTCCCCTCTCTCTCTTCTAGTTAGCCTGGTGAACTTTTCCCCACAGAGTTTCAAGCCTCGTTCCCTCTAGTCTCCTCTTTCTGCTTGCCCACTGGTGTCTCAGGCTATTGAGGTTCGGCTCACCTCGCGTTCCAGCGCTGGTGCGTTGAGTCTGCCGCTGGTGTCCCGAACTTGGGCTTCCACGCTCTCCACGCAGGTCCACTGTGAATCACTAGTTCCGGAAGAGTTTCCTCTGCTGTTTCTTCCCCTACTCTTCCTTGACCCTGCAGTATCTCCACTTTTATTAACCTGTGTGTCTTGCTGAACTATCAATGTGCTCCCTTCCTATTCCGCCATCTTGCCGCTCCTATAAGTTAAGATTTCTATATTATTGAAAGGCAGAGCTACTGAAGGAGAGGGAGAGGGAGAGGGAGAACAGGAGCAAGAGGGGGAGGGAGAAGGAGAGATCTTTCACCTGCTCGTTCACTCCCCAAATGGTTACAATAGCTGGGGCCAGCCAGGCCAAACCCAGGAACTTCATTTGGATATCCCATAAGGGTGGCAGGGACCCAAGCATTTTCTGCTGCCTTCCCATTCACAATAGTAGGGAGCTGGATTGGAAGTAGAGCAGCCAGAACATAAACCTGTGCCCATATGAATGCTAGTGCTGCAGGTGGAAGCTTAACCTGCTGTACCACAATGCTGACCCTACTTTTAAGTCATGTAATATTCTAAATACTAAAACTTCCAAAATGAAAAAGAGCTAATTTGTGTCTATACAGTACTACAACTAAAATGATTAAAATAAAATCTATGAATTGCTGTTCATTCTTCTTGATACTCTCCAGTTAAAATGATCTATGTTTCTACTCCTTGGAAACTGGTTCAGGAACTGAAGACTTGGGGTGAGAGGAAATGAAAAATCAAGCCTGGAGGCAGAGGGAAGTGTCCCCTCTCTCCATCCACAGTCCTCTCCTCTAATCTTATTGGCGACAAGGACTTCACTGTTATTTATTTTATTCACTTGTTCCTCAGCATTTATCAAATACCAACTATGTGCATAACATTTGTTTGATGCAAAGGGAAGTGGTGGTAATTAAAATTCTCGTATTGACCCCAGTGACCCTGTGTCCCTGTGCAATGCCTCCCATGCTGAATGTGGTGGAGCCCATAAATCTGAGGAGACCCCTCCAGAAACTGGGTTCTGCAGTAACTTCCATCAGTCTGGAAGCACATTCTTCCTGGGAACTGCCAGATAAGAACTCTACCTAGACATCACGTTGATTTTGGTCTCAGGAGACCCTAAACAGGGATCCCAGTGTAGCACACCAGGATTGATGACCTACAGCATTTTGAGCTCACGACTAGGTGATACTTAAAGCCTCCAAGAGCTAATTTGTTACCAGCCAAAGCAAACTAAAACAGAAGTAAAGCAAAAATGAGGAACTTAGTCTGGATTTCAGATTACCTTCTAATTGGAAAAGCAGGCTTCGCATTACCTACATGTTCACACTTCTCCACCATCACCAAAACAACAGCTCCCAAAATGCTAATGTGTATTGTTATTTTTTGGAGTGTCAAGTCATTGCCACAGCCACATTCAACCCATGAATGTTTAATACAGTCTTTCCATGCAACCATGCACCAAACACTATGCCTACCCTAAAGAGAGCATAAAAAGAACCACAGAACAGGTGCCAGTTCTGTGCTAGGAGTGCTGGGTATGGACACTGGCTTTTACTTAGTTCAGGAGAAGAAATCTGTTGATGGAGACTAAAAATATTGACCCTGCATTTCAGAAGGTGTTATGAGGTCAACGTATCTTAGAATATTTTCAAACAATTTCATCCAACAATGTCCCTTAAAATTTTATATTGTTCACTGGACACAGTGATGAATTTAACCATCTTCTTTGAAATTGCAAGACCATTTACACACGCACAAAATAGTCCATTCCATATTGACTCTTTTGAGAATTACCCATTGTTGCTCTTGAAGTCATTTAACTTCATTCCTTGGAAAGCAAAAACATAGCAAGTGAGGAACTTAACAAATACCTGTGGTTGATGACAATTAAAATGCATTCTGCTCCTTTCCTCTTAAATACATTGGCACTAGATTTGAGAAAATAGACTTTAGAAGACAGAAGAGCTGATTGCATTTCCAGAAGTGCACCTGCAGTAGGGTGATAATGAGGTTGACAGGGAAACTCAACAGTACAACCCCTTCCAGTCATTCTTAGGAGGGTCAAGAGAAACAGTGGGGTGTCTGTGCATGTGTCAGTAGAGGTGCAACTCAAATTCTCATCAAAACCTTTGTACTTAATAAAAAAGTGAAACATTTACATTTGCTTTCTCATTTTCTCTATTTTAAATTCAATTCCATGTTTCTCTTTCCTGTGAATTGCAAATTGCCTCTCAATTGTTTGATATTTTCAGAATTATATCCCAAGGTCAAATGTATGGAAAGGAATAATCAAAGATCACTTATATGCAAAATAGTTATATGCACATATACATTCACACACCTGTTTCCTCCTTTATACTGAATGGCTTATGTCAATGCTAATTTAGAACTGAAAAAATTCAAATCTTGACAGGTGATATCTTTTCACGTTTCTGATGTCCACGATCCAAGAATAATGACTATTGATCTTTGGTCTATATTATGAAAAGAAATGTGCTTTGTCCATTGGCTCAAGATTAATAGCTCTCACATAATAACAGCCAGTGCAATTCAAAGTGCAAATTGACATTAAAAGGGCAAGAACAAGAAACCCATTAAATATAATTACAAAAATAGAAATGAATGAAAGCACACCTACTGAGTGAGAAGCAGAAAGCAAGAAGGGAGAAGAAAGTGCCTGTTACGTATGAAGCTTTAGGTAAAGACAACAGGATAATTTTATGGGAGACCTAAGAAGATGTTAATAGAACTATGAAGAAAGGGGTGGGGTGGGATTCAAGAGAGTGGTGCAACTTGTACCTTACTTAGCTACACTTTGTAAGTCAGTTAGTGGGGTCATGCATTGATGGGCTGATAGTAGTCAAAACACTCACCTAACTTGCACACAAATCAAAATAAGTACTTCAATCTGTATTCTAGATAGACTTTTTGATGTCATTTACATGTTAACCTGGTCAAGGATGATGGTGTTAGATTTCTTGGCCAGAACCCAATTGAAACATGCAATGCATAAACAAAGGTGTGCTCATTTAAGTGCTTTTGTACCTGCAGGCATCTAGGAGACAAGAGAGACCTGGGTAAATGAGACATGAAATAGGTCAATTTGTTGGCACAGATTGGGTTGGATAGGGTAGGTAGCAGCAGTATAACTGACCCACAACAGAGAAATCTGAATGCCCTGGGATGCCAAAAGCCAGACAGTGGATCAGGGTGGAGGAAAAGGAGCAACAGCACAATTCGTAGGTATTCTGAGCACTTTGGGTACCAATACATTTAGTCCTCGAAACAAAGCTGTGTAGAAGAACTTATATTCACTTGACTTATAAAGACACTGAAGGGGAGAGCATAAGTAAGTTGCATAAAGATGTCTCCAAGAAGAATGCCACTAAGTTTTGACCCCAAGAGTCTGCCTCCACATTTCATGTGTTTGTCCAATGCCTCCCAGGGTTGTACAGTTGTAAACAGTAACTGAGGATTATACATCTCTAGGTTCAAATCCCTGGTTTGCTATTAATGATGTGATTTTGGTTCCTTAATGAGCTTCTTCAATCTCAATTTTCCCATTTGTAAATTGGGAATAACAACAGTACTCTTATCTCACAGCATGGTTATGAAGATTGAGTTAAATATCATCTGTAAGGTGCTACCTGGCACAGGGACTCTGCCTAGGGCATGATCAGTTAATTCCTGATGATCCAAACAATATTAAGAGTAAAGATATCATCTATCAGTCATTATTTAGTCAGACAAGCACTGTATCTGGAAATTCTATAGAAAAAGGATTCAATATAGGTCAGCCCTTGCACAACTATGGCAGCTGGAGGGGAAACCTATGCAGGCTATTGTCCCTGTGTCTCATGTTGAGGGTGGCATTGCTATAGATCAGAAAGGGAACAAGAGAATGAGAAGGAACTCAAGTGGGTGTACTTCCAACCTTGATACAATGGGTGACCTATGGGTGAAGATGGTTCCCTCCACACTTAGATGCCTCAACACTCAGAGAAGCCAGAGGAACTCTAGAACAGATGCTTCCCAAGGTAAAGAGCATGCCAGCAACATTGTAATCAAGCAACTCTGGTGTAGATCAGGTGTTGGTTCATTAACAAGATGGGCTGCCGCTGCCCTGCTTCCCTCAAAATTTTTCTTGTGGTTGATGCTTCTGCTCACAAAATGGGAAAAAAGAATTCAGGTGACTGGTGCCGCAGCTCACTAGGCTAATCCTCCGCCTGCAGTGCCGGCATCCCGGGTTCTAGTCCCGGTTGGGGTGCCAGATTCTGTCCAGTCCAGCTCTCTGCTGTGGCCCGGGAAGGCATTGGAGGATGGCCCAAGTGCTTGGGTCCTGCACCCGCATGGGAGACCAGGAGAAGCACCTGGCTCCTGGCTTCAGATCAGCGCAGTGAGCTGGCCACAGCACGCCAACCGTAGCGGCCATTTGGGGGGTGAACCAACGGAATGAAGACCTTTCTCTCTGTCTCTCTCTCACTGTCTAACTCTGCCTGTCCAAAAAAAAAAAAAAAAAAAAAGAATTCAGGTAAGAAGTCATTCCAAATTAGCTAAATTGACACAACACAAAGCCAATACAATCAGAGAAACATGCATCTTACATTCTCAATATTACCTCATTCTTTTACATTTTGAAATATACTGCTTATAATCACAGTATATCTAAATGACAACTGGGCTGTCACTTGGGACCATTTTTTATGTGCAAAAATAAATGTGATCCTATGCATCTCCTCATCTGGACTTACAGGGCCCAAGGTTTTGTGGAGCACAATGTTCCCTGCCAGTCTTGAAGCAGTGAGCCCCGCCCCTCTGCCATCTTCTGCAGCAGTGGGCATGTAGTGCATCTAACCATCAGGTTTCTTGATCATTACGTGATTTAAAAAGCTCTGTTGACTCCTTTTGGCAGCACTGCGGTGTAGAAGGTAAAGCGGCTGCTTGCAATGCCAGCATTCCATATGGATGCCAGTTCAAGTCCCGGTTGCTCCTCTTCCAATCCAGCTCTCTGCTATGGCCTGGGAAAGCAGTGGAAGATGGCCCAAGTGGTCTCTGCACCCACATGGAAGATCTGGAGTAAGTTCCTGGCTCCTGGCTTCGAATCCACCTCTCTCCAGCCATTGCAGCCACTTGGGGAGTGAACCAGCAGATGGAAGACCTTTCTTTCTGTCTCTCCCTCTCTCTGTCTGTAACTCTACCTCCCAAATAAATAAATAAATATTTTTAAAAAAAGATGATTGGGTGCAGCAGGTTAAGCCACTGCCTGCAATGCTAGAACTCCTTATGGGTGCCAGTTTGACTCTCAGCTGCTCCACTTCCTACCCACATCACTGCCTGTGTGCCTGAAAAGGAACAGAGAATGGTCCAAGGGCTTGGTCCTCTGTCACCCACATGGGAAACTCAGATAGGGTTCCAGGCTCCTGATTTTAGCCTAGCCCAGATGTGGCCATTGCCGACATTTAGGGAGTAAAGCAGTGGTTGAGAGATCTCTCTGTTTTTTCTGTCTTTAATATAAAAATATACTTATAAGAAATTAAATTAAAATTAAATAATAAATATAAAATAAATAAATCTTTAAAAAAGAAAGTAATCAAACTCATACTCTGTAGGTTGTCTTTCTGTTGAATCCTAACTTACTTATACAACTTTAAATATCTTTTTTATTTTGAGATTTATTTATTTTGTTTGAAAATCACAGTTACAGAGAGGCAGAGGCAGAGAGAGAGAGAGAGAGAGAGAGAGAGAGAGAGAGAATGTCTTCCATCTGCTGGTTCACTCCCCAAATGGCCACAATGGCTAGAGCTGGGCCAGGCTGAAGCCAGGAGCCAGGCCCCTGGTCTCCCATGTGGGTGCAAGGAACCAAGCACTTGAGTCATCCTCCTCTGCTTTCCCAGGCACATTTACAGGAAGCTGGATGAGAAGTAGAGCACCTGGGACTGGAACCAGCAACCATTTGGGATGTCAGCACTGCAGGTGGCAGCTTTACGTGCTACACCACAGTTCTGGCCCTGCTTATCCAATTTTAAGATTGGGTGGGCATTTTTGCCCAGCAGTTAAGGCACATACATCCCATTTCAGACTTCTGGGTTTGATTACTGACTCCAGCTCTCAGATCTTGATTCCAGCCCCCTACAATGTGGACCTTGGGAGGCAATGTTGATAGTAATTGATAATTGGTAATTGGCTTCCTGCTGCTAGCACAACAGACCCGGATTGCATTTCTGGGTCCCTGCTTCAGCCCAGCTCTACCCTGGCCGCTGTAGGCATTTCAGAATTGAGCCAGCACATGAGAGCTCTCTCTCTCTCCATATATATATATGGAGAGATATATAGGGAGAGATATATATTTAAATATACATATATATTTAAATAAAAAATAAAATATATATTTAATATATTTAAATAAAAACAGTTTATTTTATAAATAAAAAACATAAAGTTTATTTATATTATGTTTAATATACTTAAATAAAAAACATAAAGTTTACTTGCTCTGTGCCCCCATATCCATTGTTTATACTTGTAATTTTGCTTCTAGTAGGTCATATTGTAATTGCCAATAGGTAAGTATATTTTTCTTACTAGACTTAAACTACTTATGGGTGTGGCCTGATTCAATGAATGCTTGAATGTTGAATGACTAAAAGAACAAAAATAATTGAATGTCTATTTCTCATTTACTTATTCATTAACTCAGTTTTTTTTTACAAATTTATGTTGATGGCCTTTCATGTGCTGGGTACTTTATTCAACATATATAAAAGGGTGAAAAAAAAGGAACCATGATTCCAGCCCATATGGAGTTAATACTCTAATCAGGGGATCATTTACTAAAGTATATGTGAATCAATGTAGAATCAGTTATTATGATAAGAAGTAGGAATTTTTAAAAGTAGATTGCTATTTTTATTAAGTAAATTTCAATTCCAAACTACTGGGTCAGAGAATTGAATCTGTGGACATATGAGAACAACACAAATGAGCCCAGTGGAGAATGGATATAAAAACACATGTGGCCTTCTCTGCGTGATGGTCAAGTCATCAAAGGAGCCAATCCCACTCACCATTTACTGTTGCAAAGTGTTCTAGCCACTGAGCAAGTGGCCCCTGCAAACATTGCTATGTAGCTTTGAGGAAATACAAGCACAGGTTCTGAAAATGGCTCTGCCTTCTGCCTGGAATACATTGTCCGGTTACTGCTTGGAGAGGGAATTCAGCTCTTGGAGATCAGAATCAAGTTGTCAGATTTTAAGACAAGTCTTATCAGAATAAAGACTCTCAGAGAGTATTTAAGTTACTAACTCCTTTGACAACAATTTGGTAAAAAACAATTGAGTTCAGAGCACTGAATTTCAATAATGGATGTTAATTACTTATTTTGCATCCAACACATGCAATTCCCAGTTGCCAGCTACAGTGCCAAAAATGGACATGTGGACAACAGCAGGCATGAGGGATAAATCTTGTGATTTATGTGCCCTGCTTGCCGAAAGTCCCCGATGATTCATTTCACCTCCGTGGAGCCATTTCCCCAACAAAAGTGCCTTTCCATTCTTTGGTCCAAGCATCTCATTCACTATTCACTTTGTTTACCTTTTGGTACAGTCTGTCAAAACACTTGTCTCTTAAGAATTTCCTCCTTGTAAACAGTGTACCTTTGATCACCACTGAAACATGGGAATGATTCCAAGAGATAACATAAAAGGGCAGCTATTTAAAAACTTCCTAATCAGCTGATCTGTTTGTAGGTTACACCTGCTCTGGAATTTCTTTTTGCATGTTTTATTTTTATTTCAGCTTGTCAAAGGTTAGGCAAGATATTAAAATTGCATGGGAACATTCATAACATAGTTTTTATATACTATGTCGTATTGAGTACCCTAGATCGATTTCAACTCATGTAACAGAAAATAAAGTTTGAAAACAAAGTCCTTGTTTATCATCCTTTCATCTCATACATTTAATCTGTAAATATATATTCAGTATTTTTTGGCTATTAATTATTAGTATCTAGTGGTAAACAAAATAGGATGGTATCTTCTATCCAGAAGATAAGATTACAAAGAGATTAACCAGGTTAATACAATAAACTATATGCTTCTCCATGTATGTGCATGTGCATAAGCATATTGGAGACACAGCAAATTATTGTGTTACATCTTTGAGAGTGTGGCAGTGTGGCATTAGAACTAGGATTCTACAGGTGGGTGACACTGGAGCTGAGATCTGAATAAGAAGCCAGTCTTGCAAAGATTGAAGGGAAGGCTGTTATACCTTGTAAGAAAAATAAGTAAAAGGGCCTAGGAAAATATGAATTCTGAAGAACCAAAAGAATTGCAAAGTTGATGAAGTAGAAATGGGGTTGTAAAAATGAATGTGGGAACATAGGCAGGGCCTAAACCAGGGAGAGTTTCTTTCTCTTTAGGGTTCTCTATCTTGGGGCCCGGGCTGTGGCATAACAGGTTAAGCCAGCACCTGCAACACCAGCATCCCATATGGGCACCTGTTCAATCCCAGCTGCTCCACTTCCAGCCCAGCTCCCTGCTAATGTGCCTGAGAAAGCAACAGAAGAGTTTCTGGCTCCTGGTTTTGGAATATCGAAGCCCTGGCTGCTGTGGCCATTTGGGGAGTGAAGCAGCAGTTGCAAGATCTCTCTCTTTCTCCATTTCTGACTCTGACTTTCAGTGAAACTCCTCATATTTAGAGAAAAATTTCTGAGTTTATGCATGTAGGAACCCCCGAATTAGTCTGTAACCCTGAGATGTCTAAGAATTAAAACCTAATCTATTATAATTTTAATTAAGTCTAAGACCTGGCCTGATATGGTTTTAATAAAAATAAATGACGTGCTTAGACACATCATAAATTCATGGCTAACTTCTTTCAAAGTTGTGTGATTTCTTAGAACAGTGTTTTCACAATTTAATGGTAAATGGTTCATCTCGTGAAACTGACCTGTTTAATTGAGGATTTTTTTTTTTTGAGGGGGGAAAAGGTTGAAAATTGGAAGTGTTTCATTTAATCATGTCAGTGTTCACTGAGTTACATGGTTTTGAAAATGAAAGTGGACTGGAGTGCTTTCATTCTTCTTGAACTCTGTATTAAGTAAATATTGCCTGAGATGGGTCACTTTTAGCCATTGATAATAACTAAAAATTGCAAACACTTTCCCTCATCATTTATCACCAGTGTTTGATAACTATGGTGTATGAACAATGGAAGCAGATATATGATTTTTTAATTCAATATCCCAAAGAGATGATGAATGATAACACCTACAGTTTACAAGAAAAATGGCTCAATTTCATGTGTCCTTTCTGGGAGTTCTATGTCTGTTTTGGGAAAACTTGCTAAAAATACTAAGGCATTGGAGACAAGAATGAAAAGAGTGAAATATAATGGTCTCCGTCCTCTTTTATGTTCTTAAGGATCCTTACTATTTAACATACATCACTTTGACAAATTCAACTTTGTTAAGTAAAACTTAAGATCCTTAAATAGCTTTCCAGGGGCTGTGTCCATGAACAGTGAATTCTGAGAAAGTTCATTATGTGAGACAAAACATTGAAAAATATCATTAAAAACGTGATAAATGGCTCTGTCTGCTTCACCTCATAACTTCAACTGAAATAACCTGACACATAGATAAATATTTATAACAGCCTTTATCCTGAAAAAAAAAGAGGAACCAAAAGCCTACTTGGAAATGTAAGATTGTAACTATTCATGGGCATTTCTCTAGTAATTTGAATCCCATTTAGAACACATTTTAAATATGCAGAATCGTCATAGGATATATTGATACATTAGTCAACTCACAACTAGTTGAAAAGAGACAAGTTCAGAAAAACCACTCTTAGCCTGCCTAGCCCTGAATAACCGGTTTGCTTTCCCAGCTGAAATGGCAGTCTTGGTTTTGTAAAGTTCCTATTGCTGTGGGTGTACAGAAACAATGGGAGACATCTTTCTCAATACTGGATTTTCTAAAGTTATCCTAAACATTTTCCTCAGTTTGAAGAATCAGGAGTATGTCTGGAGGGCTTTGGGGGATGAAGGAGGGCTGCCCAGAAGAAAGAGGAAAGATGCTGAAGCAGCAATGATAGGTGGTGACATACCACAGGAGACCCTAACTATCAGAGAGGGGCTTAGAACTTCGTGTGCAATGGAGATCACTGAGATTTTTAATCTGAGGAATCATTTGATGAAATTTCTTTGCAGAGTGATTTTTCTGCCCAGAGTCAGCCAGGTAGGCTGGTAAGAAGATGTGTTCTTCCTTTTGCAGTGCAAATATGACCTCTGGGAAATCCTCCCAGCAAGAGGCCACCATTAGGCCCAAGACATGTGTCAGAAGCTTTCCTGGGCCTTTGCGTCCCAGTCCACCTGAAGGTAGCCACACAAGTGACTCCGCAAGACCAGTGGTAGAATCATTGTCTACCCACAGAACCCCGAGAAATGATAAATCATTGCTTTTTGAGCCATTAGGTTTGGCGATTTATTACCTCAAATGAGAAAACCAGAATGGTAGCTTTCAAAGTGCTTTTCTTGTCATTGAACTCAGGAAGTATTGTCAAGAACTCAGGAACTGGAGGCATGAAAGCCAATGAGAATGATGGTTCAGGAAGGTTAGCCTGAGATAATGAGAACAGGATTTGGGGGAAAAGATTGGAGTTGCCTCCTTCCATGGCAAAGGAAGTGAGGAATAAGACAGGGCTAAAGTGTAGAACTCACAAAGTCATAAAACCAGGGCTCCCAGCCTCCTTCCATCACTGAAATGTTTCTTTCCAAAAGACAAGGTCATCTCTTCTAAGACAGAGCCAATAATTGTCCCGCATGCGGAGCAAACACATTATGAGTATTAAGTGGGTGTGTATGTGAAATTATTTAGCACAGAGATTTGCATATGGTGAGTTTACAGAGAGGAGCCAAAATAGTATTTCAAATAACTGACAGCTGTTCCCCCTTCCCCAGCATTTCTACACTAGCTTACTGTGTTTTGTCTTCAGAAGTGATGTCAGAGAGGAAATCCATAGAAAACAGAAAACAATTGTTGGCTTTGGAGTTTCGAAAGGATGGGGAATTTGTGTTTCAAAGGCTCTACCCTAAGACCAGTCTCTGGATGCTGTGACAATGTGGCAGATGTCATATTTTCTCCCATGGCCCGAAGAGGGAAGAAGGAAGATATGTTAGGTGTCAGATTCTAGTGAGCAGGCCCTAAGAAGTAGCTCTAGCTTCTGTACTTATCTTCTCCTGCTGGAGTCTAACTAATTTCCCAGATTGGAAGAAATGGAATTCCCAGAAGAATCTGAGCTAACGCAAAGCAGGAGTGCTTGCGCCCCCATAACCTTCTCTAAGGCAGTGCAGTTAGGGCCTCAAGATGTTCTGTGCTTGGAGCTTTGATTCTATCTATAAAAACTGGGAAAGATTTCAAATGGGCAATCAAGCAACACCAGGTATGCTGTCTAGCAAATCCTTCTAGGCTAACTCTGAGCTATTTTATAGTTCCATAAATTGTAGCATAGAAGTAGTAACGCAAATAATTCTTATCCATAGCAAAGAAAGTTCTATCCAGTCAGAGAGGATGGCTATCACTCTGAAGATATTGATCAATTTGATTTGCATTTGTAAATTCACTGCAGCATTCCTGATGCCAGTTCTGCCCTGTGGGATTTTCCATGGAGCACATATAACATGTGTTCATTTTAAATCCCTACAAAACCATGACTATATCTCTATAAGAGTTCTTCAGGAGTGCTAAATTAAATACCACAAACTGGATGGCTTCAGCAACCAAAAAAAATAATTTTCTGCTGGAAATCAAGAGTTTTGTTGTGGGCTACAGGCCTCTCAGCTAGCTCATTGTAGGTTCTTCCCTTCATATGAGAAAGAACTCAAAGGTGCAAGCAAAAGATACACAGGAAATTTATTCAGAGCAAAACAAAAGTGCAAGCTCAAAACCAAGCAGTGCATGAACAAAACAGCAGAAAATGCAAAAGGACCCCAAACAATGAAAAACCCCTCTCCAAGGAATAGCTTTCAACAGTGAGACAGCCCTCCACAAAGGCAAAAGCTGCCAATCAAGAAAAAGACCCCTCAACGAGGTTAGGCCTTCTCTTTCCACACACCAGAAGCCTAGGAGATGAAGCTCACGGTAGAGCCTAATGGATATGAAAAAGGGAAGTGGGGCTTGGGGTGGGGCTTGAGTGCCTCCCAACTCCATGTCTTTTTTAGGAAATACTGGAAGTGTCATGGCATCAGGTACATGATAGGCCAGGGCATGCCCCCATGGTAATTTTAGTAGAATGACATTATAATGACCTGAACCTCACTGGGGTAACATATCCTGCAGCTGCATTGGGTATTTCCAGCTAGGGCTGTAGAACTTCCGGTTTCCACTGCCTAGGAAGGGGCCTGGGGGTAGCTGGTGTGTGAGAACTGGGCCTGCACAGTGCACAGAAAGGGAAGCTTGAGTTGTGCCCAGAAGGGAAGGGAGTTTGGAGAGCACACAGAAGGGGACTCGCTAGGCTGGCAGCCCAGCCAGGCTGTCATAGGGGCAGACCACAGGGCCCAACTATGAATTCCCTGGAGCTGTCAGTCACCAACATTTAGAATTTAGGGGATGTTTTGTTCATGCACTACTTGGTTCATGAGCTTGCACTTTTGTTTTGCTCTGAATAAATCCTGTCAGACCTCAGCTTCTCCTTACCTACCTGCTTTCCCACTGTATTGGGATTCATGAACAAAGACTAGACATCGAGGCCAGGAAGCAGTCTTTTATTATCATTATTGTTGTTATGATTATTATTGTAGCTGTTGTTGTTGTTGTTGTGCCAGCATAGGGCCCAGATGGATTTTTATCCAAATGCCTGAGCCCTGAGCAAAGAGGGGTATTTTCTTCTACATGGCTTTTGCTTTTTTGTTTCCCTTATCTGATTAAATATGATTAAGTGCATACATTTGATTGGATATTATAATGTTACATGGTGGCCACAGAAATTGATACAATGCTGTGCCTGCATACATAGTTACCACTCCTGTTTCTTTCACACATATTCTGAGCAGTGCACTGTCTGTCAAGGGTTAACACCACTGCTCTGTTTAGCAAGCAGAAGCCAAAGTGGCTACACAAAAAGCAGATAATAACTACAACTGACGCATTCAAAGGAAAGCAGATAATGACCACATTTCATTTCCAGGGTAAGCTTTTTTGTTTTTGTTTTTGTTTTTTTTTTTCTTTTTGACCTAGGGGAGGTCTCTAGCACAACACAACAGTTTCCTCTGAGACATCTCAGCCTGGCCTACAGAGTTTTTCTCTGTGCCTTCACCAGCTTGTATTGTGGTGTATGTGTGTCTTAATCTTATAACGGCACCAGTTCTTTCGGCTAAGAACAGTCTATCCATATTACGTCATGTTAACTGATTCAAAGACCTGTCTCCAATTACAGTCCCAGTTCTTGGGATTTAGGACTTTAACATCTAAATGTCAGGGAGAGGGCTAAATTCAACACAAGGTAACTTCTTCTTCTTCTTCTTTTTTTTTTTTAATGGCTCTTAACCTATCTCAAGTGATGATTGCTCCAACTGATCCCATAAGGGTATATTCAACATAGCCTAACTAAGCTGACATTAGGACTGAAGATGATCACTCCCTTTCTAATGCATGTGCCAGTAGACAAGCGATGATACTTCAAAACCTTTGTGTGAAAACTATGCATGTATTTTAATTTATCATTGCAACAAAATTAGTGTATCTTTTTTGTTGAAGATTTATGTATTTATTTGAAAGAGTTACAGAGAGAAAGGGAGAGACAGAGACAGAGAGAGAGAGAAATCTTCCATCCTCTGGTCCACTACCCAGACAGGTGCAATGGTCAGAGTTGGGCCAGGCCAAAGCCAGGAGCCAGGAGGTTCATTTGGGTCTCCCATATGAGTACCAATGACCCAAATACTTGAGTCATCTTCCACTGCTTTCCCAGGTGCATTAGCAAATAGCTGGATAAGAAGTGGAGTATAAAGGCCTTGAATGAGTACCCATATGGGATGCAGGTGTTGCTATGCCACAAAGCTGGCTCCTTAACATATCTTTTTTTTTAAAAAAATTATTTATTTATTTATTTATTTATCTATCGGTAGAGTTACAGACAGAAAGAGGGAGAGTCAGAGAGAAAGGTCTTCGGTCTTCCATCTGCTGGTTCACTCCCCAAATGGACATGATGGCCGGAGCTGTGCCAATCCAAAGCCAAGAGTCAGGAGCTTCCTGTGGCTCTTCCACACAGGTGCAGGGCCCAAGCACTCAGGCCATCTTCCACTGCTTTCCCAGGCTATAGCAGAGAGCTGGATTGGAAAAGGAGCATCCAGGACACAATCTGAAACCCATATGGGATGCCAGAGCTGCAGGCAGAGGCTTAGCCTACTAGACCACAGCGCTGGCTCCAACATATCTTTTTAATTCCATTTTTCCACAAACTTCTTGAAGTATCACCATATTCTCTCTTATTCTTTAGTAGTTTAGAGTGGATGCCTTCTTTTTATTACTAGCTTACTTTCATAGCTCTCTTTTTTAACTTTTATTTAATGAATGTAAATTTCCAAAGTACAGCTTATGGATTACAATGGCTTTCCCCCCCATAACTTCCCTTCCACCTGCAACCCTCCTCTCTCCCACTCCCTCTCCCCTTCCATTCACATCAACATTCATTTTCAATTAATTTAGCATATATTAAGTAAATTTAGCATATATTTAGCTATATTTAGCATATGTTAAGTAAAGCTTTCAACAGTTTGCACCCACACAGAAATGCAAAATGTAAAATACTATTTCAGTACTAGTTATAGCATTAAATCACAATGTACAGCACATTAAGGACAGAGATCCTACATGAGGAGTAAGTGCACAGTGACTCCAGTTGTTAAGTTAACAACTTGACACTCTTGTTTATGGCGTCAGTAATCACCCTAGGCTCTTGTAATGAGTTACCAAGGCTATAGAAGCCTTTTGAGTTTGATGACTCTGATCATATTTAGACAAGGTTATAGTCAAAGTGGATGTTCTCTCCTCCCTTCAGAGAAAGGTACCTCCTTCCTTGATGACCTGTTCTTTCCACTGGAATCTCACTCACAGAGATCTTTCATTTAGGGTTTTTTTGTTTTTTTTTTTTTTGCCAGAGTGTCTTGGCTTTCCATGCCTGAAATACTTTCATGGGCTTTTCAGCAGGATCCAAATGCCTTAAAGGCTGATTCTGAGGCCAGAGTGCTGTTTAGGACATCTGCCATTCTATGAGTCTGCTGTGTATCTCGCTTCCCATGTTGGATCATTCTCTCCCTTTTGATTCTATCGGTTAGTATTTTCAGACACTAGTCTTGTTTATGTGATCCCTTTGACTCTTAGACCTATCAATGTGATCAATTGTGAACAGAAATTGATCACTTGGACTAGTGAGATGGCATTGCTACATGCCACCTTGATGGGATTGAATTGGAATTCCTGGCACATTTCTAACTCTACCATTTGGGGCAAGTCCAATTGAGCATGTCCCAAACTGTACATCTCTTCCCTCTTTTTTTTTTTTTTAAAGATTTATTTAGTTATTTGAAAGAGTTACACAGAGAGAGGAGAGGCAGAGAGAGAGGTTTTCTATCCGATAGTTCACTCTCCAGATGGCCGCAACAGCCAGAGCTGTGCAGATCCGAAGCCAGGGGCTTCTTCCCAGTCTCCCAAGTGAGTGCAGGGGCCCAAGGACTTGGGCCATCTTTTACTGCTTTCCTTGGCCATGGCAGAGAGCTGGACAGGAAGTGGAGCAGCCGGGACTAGAACCGGTGCCCATATGGGATGCTGACACTTCAGGACAGGGTGTTAACCCACTGCGCCACAGCGCGGGCCCCTATAGCTCTCTATTTTCAAATTTAATCACAGAAGCACCACAATGACCAGGGGAAGGGGAATAAAATTGTCTTCACTGCCCCTCATCCCTGAACTATTATGAATACAGATATTTTCAAGAAGGCATAGGATTAAGAAAATTGTGCTCCATACATTTAGAGGTAAGTAAGCTGAAGATGTTAAAGGGAAAATAAAAGTAATATGTTGTTTAGGTTCCCCAAACCCAATATCTAACTTTACTTGGAGCAAGTCATACATGACTTCTACCACCTGGTATACCCAGTGCTGTTCCATGGGTGAAATGAAAGTAACATCCAGGGTAAGCTGAAAGAATAAGAAAAGTGCAGGCTGGCGCCGCAGCTCACTAGGCTAATCCTCCGCCTTGCGGCACCGGCACACTGGGTTCTAGTCCCAGTCGGGGCGCCGGATTCTGTCCCGGTTGCCCCTCTTCCAGGCCAGCTCTCTGCTGTGGCCAGGGAGTGCAGAGGAGGATGGCCCAAGTCCTTGGGCCCTGCAGCCCATGGGAGACCAGGATAGGCACCTGGCTCCTGCCTTCGGATCAGTGCGGTGCGCCGGCCGCAGCGTGCCAGCCGCAGCGGCCATTGGAGGGTGAACCAACGGCAAAGGAAGAAATTTCTCTCTGTCTCTCTCACTGTCCACTCTGCCTGTCAAAAAATAAAAATAAATAAATAAATAAAAATTAAAAATTTAAAAGAATAAGAAAAGTGCAACCTACACCACCAACACATGCTTCTAAATTCCTCTGATGCTCTTCTGGTGCACTGGAATGAGTCTGACTTTGGGGGTCAAAGAAGTTTCTAGGTTGAAATTGTAGCTTTCGTCCACGTGGCTGTGTGAACATGGGTTGCTCTTGTTTGTTGAATTTTCTTCCTATTTACTGCCTGATCCCTCATCACCCACCTTTCGAATGTGAGCTCTGAGGAGACAGAAACCTGGTCTCTTAAGGAGGCTGCCTCTTCAGAACAAAGGGAAAGATTGGAAGGTGGTAGCTGTTCTGTACATAGTGTTGAGCAGCATGAATGAAACTCATTTAACCTCTTTGAATCCCAGTTTTCCTTATCATTAAAACAAGATGAGATAGCACAAGTCACTGCATAGGGTTGTGGTGAGGAACAGACATGAGAGAACACTTGCCATTCCCAGATGCAGCAGGGGTTTTCGGTTAGAATGTTCCGCAGTCTCTCTGGAAATTGAATCTGGCACTCAGATATTTGGTTCCCATTGTATGTTCTAGCTTTGCCCCATTGCTGCTGCCCATCATGTACAATTAGCATACTTTTCTCTTCTAATGAACAGTCAGACAGCACTGGCATTGCCCTTCATTTAAAGCCACTCCTTCCAAGAGCATTTTAGGGGATATATACCCTTAACCTCTACACAATAATTGTCAACGGAATGAATGAATGAATAAATTAACCAATGGCTTTCCCTCTCTTTTTTTTTTTTCAAGCAGAGTTAGACAGTGAGAGAGAGAGAGACAGAGAGAAAGGTCTTCCTTCCATTGATTCACTCCCCAAATGGCCGCTGCGGCTGGCGCTGCACCAATCTGAAGCCAGGAGCCAGGTGTTTCCATTTGGTCTCCTGTGCGTGCAGGGCCCAAGCACTTGGGCCATCTTCCACTGCCTTCCCAGGCCACAACAGAGCTGCCCTGGAAGAGGAGCAACCGGGAGAGAATCCGGTGCCCCAACCAGGACTAGAACCCGGGGTGCCAGCGCCAGAGGTGGAGGATTAGCCTGGTGAGCCGCGGCGCCAGCCTTTCACTCACTTTCAATCTTCTCCTACCTTCCCTTGGAAATTTCCTTTATAATGGAGCTTTGCCATGTTCTCAAATATTAATTCTGTTTTGAACATGACTGAGAGATTTCTCTAGATTTCGAGAAGGGCTTAGTGGCCAAATGGAATTTTGAGATGTGCAGTAATTTACCAACAGGAAAATTGTCCCAAGTCTGACCTCAGGGTGATCTCTAGAAAGTGGTGGCATTACTGGGAAAGCAGTAGAAGATGGCCCGAGTCCTTCGGTCCCTGCACCCACAGGGGAGACTGGGAAGAAGCTCCTGGCTCCTGGCTTCGGATTGGCGCAGCTCCGGCCATTGCAGCCATTTGGGGAGTGAACCAGTGGAAGGAAGATCTTTCTCTCTGTCTCTCCATCTCACTGTCTGTAACTCTGCCTCTCAAATAAATAAATAAAATCTTAAAAAAAGAGAAAGTGGTAGCATTAGTTCTGACTGCTGCTGCCTGGTTGGTCCACTTCAGTGGCCATGTCAGCAAGGAGAGCTCTCACTCACCTGAAGTGTCCACCAACAATTGCCACTGCCAAAGAATTTTGTAGAAGGCCACAGCAATGAACCAAAAATGGAAAGCCGCCCAGAGCATTCAATTCGCTTTGAGGGTATGAGCCACTTTTCAGTGTCTTGGTGATAGAAGGACCTCAGAGAATCAGCAGCCCTAACATTGTGTATCCACAGCTCTGTGTCCTGTGGTCCTTGCTGGCACTCTGATTGCTGGATCTCCGCCTCCTTCCATCACACAAACGAAGCAGGAGTCAGAATATATGCAGGGCAGCACTCAGAGTGGGGAGAGGGAGGGAGAATGAATCTGGAAACCCCCCCACCCTCACAGCCTGAAGCACCTTCACAGAATTCAAGGTTCTTTTTGTTTTAATTAACTATTTCTTCTGCTTTAGAATCGCCCTCAGGAGGAACTTAAAAACCTCAAACTTCAGAATGTGCAGATTCCCCTGAAGCCCCTTATGTCATTTTTCACTTGGCACCATCCACGATCACACTCCCTAAAAGGTTTAGCAGGGATTCTTTTAAAGGGAAAGAATCCCTGAAAGGCAGCCGCTGCACAGCCTTGTACAGCTTTTGTCTCTTTAAAAGCATTAGGGCTAGAACCAATTGACAACAGGGACTACTAATGTCTGAATGATTCCCTGGGAACAAGTTGAGGATCTTTGGAAATTGCATTAACTCTTTCAGGTGAGGCTTGGCCATTGATCTTCATGCTGCTGCTATGTTAGCTTGCTCAGACGTCGCTATTTGCAGGTAACACTGAGATTCTAAAAGGTCATAGGTATATTTGAGGTTTCTATTTGTGTTATTTTCAGTGACATTTGAGATATACTCATCGTTTTTCTTCTAAAGGTATTTTCTCTATTCTATGAGAAAGTCCCTTTCCATTAGAAGCTGAGAAAAGGTTTTGGTTTGCAGATTGGAAATTAGTGCCGGGTCCCAAAGTGGGGAAGCAGAGAGAATATTTTGATGCCATATGAGGTAGAGTGGGCCCTCTGTAACCTTGGGTTACACCTCAGACAGTGCAGTCAATTAAAAGTTGTATATCTTAGAAAAAATTACATTTGTTCTAAACATGTACAGACTTTTTATATAGCATCTACATTGTATTAGTTATTATCAGTAATCTAGATGTAATTCCAAGTCTACAGGAGGAGCATATAAGCTAAGTGCGAATGCTGCACACTATTTTATATGAAGGTTTTGAGCACCCAGGGATTTTGATATCTGCAGGCATCCTGGAGCTGACATTGTGTATACTGAGGAACAGCTGTAGAAAGCTGCCTGCTGCCTCATAACAGGGTCAAGTTGTTGAGTCAACAGGGA
Source organism: Lepus europaeus (assembly GCF_033115175.1). NCBI lineage: Eukaryota > Metazoa > Chordata > Mammalia > Lagomorpha > Leporidae > Lepus > Lepus europaeus. The sequence goes on from NC_084835.1 coordinate 48,511,992, forward strand.
AAGCTGGTATACTTCTCTATCAAATTTACTCGTAAGGAGTTCTTAGGAAAGTACCACGATGGTGAGTCAACTATTATCTCTCAAACAGTTCCAGCCGGCTTCGGGACAAATAAGTGACTCATTAACTAGGCACCTGGGAAATAGTGGATTTGTATTTAGGGGACTTTTTGTATAAGCATTTGTATGTGTGGTTTTCCACCAAAAAAAAAAAAAAGGATTTATTTATACTCGTTCAAAGGCAGAATGAGAGAGGGAGATGCACACACAAAGAGAGAGACTTATCTTTCACTCACTGATTCACTTCACAAATGCCCACAGAAGCCAGGGCTAGGCCATGCCACAGCCAAGAGCCAGGAATCTATACTTGGAGCCCTGCCCCCAGAAATTAGCAGGAAGAACTATCAGAATTGCATAATAATCTCAATTTGTACTGGCATTCCAGTGTGGGATGTAGGCATCCCAAGTAGTGGATTAAACCACTGTGCCTGGGGCCGGAGCTGTGGCATAGTGGGTAAAGCTGCAGCCTGCAGTGCCCGCACCCACTATGGGCACCACTTTGAGTCCAGGCTGCTCCACTTCCGATCCAGCTCTCTGCTATGACTTGGGAAAGCAGTGGAAGATGGCCCAAGTGCATGGACCCCTGTATCCATGTGGGGACCTGGAAGAAGCTCCTGGCTCCTCACTTTGGATCTGCCCAGCTCCTGCTATTGCAGCCTCTTGGGAGTGAACCAGTGGATGGAAGACCTCTCTCCCTCCCTCCCTCCCTCCCTCCCTCCCTCCCTCTCTCTCTCTCTCTCTGCCTATCTGTAACTCTGCCTTTCAAATAAATAAATAAATCTTTTTTTAAAAAAAACTTTCTGTGTCAGTATGCCCACACTATATGTGTAGTTTTTAAGTGTACCCAGGATTTGTTTTAATTAGGAGTGGATGGAGAAACAGCTAGACGAGGAAAGACTGCTATGAAAGCAGTCCCCTCACAATGCCCTAGAAACCGCCAGTATGCAACACCACCCAGGGCCATCTAGGGAAGCAAACAAGAAATCAAGAGGCTGAGGGAGTAAGGGAGGCAGTGGAAATATTAGCTAGAGATTTTATGGTGGTTTCCACCAGGAAGTTTAGGATTGAGGAGTTTGAATAATGTGAGATAACTGGTTCTGGAGGGATTCTTGCAGGTGGATAGTAGCCTAGAGAGAAATCTCAACAGAAGAAGTGGTGATGGGGTGCTCTGAGTTGGATGGTCCATATAACAAACACACGTCCACAGGCAAGTCCTGTATCTAGAAATTAGCCAACTCTGAGAAAAGTAGTCTCTCCAGGTCATTAAGTCCTTGAGATGTCAAAGGATCAACAACTGGAAATAAAAGGAACACAAATATCTGCCTCTTCTGATTCCATGCCTATCAACCTTCAGATTTTCATAGCAGATAACTTGTTTATTTTACCTGTACTCAATCCCCACCTCTGGCACATGCTGTAGTTGTGGAGCCTATGAGATTCTCTCCCCGTTCCTGACCAAGGGTGACCATTGTATCCAAGCAGTGTAAACCTTCTATGCCCAAAATCTGTCCTGGATTATGAATGTCCTGGATAATGAAAGAAGGGGAAACCCTTGGCACCAATTCATCAAAGGCAGTGGTACCCCCCAACCCACCAATCACTGTTTTGCAACCTGATTTCTGTGATGGACAGCTTTGTTTTTTGTCCTCTCAAATCCAGATTTGCAGTGTGTCCTTTAGCTGAGCTTCCCCATATGTTTTCATTGAATCCATGTTTACCATACGCCGGTTACAGGAGATTTCTGTTGCTTCCAAAGATACTGCAATGATGCAATCTGCCCATAGGCAGAGAAAGTACTGGTGACCTGGCCTTTTAAATAGTTGGTCTTCATAGTAACTCAACAAAGATTTCTCCTGTATGATCTTGCACGCTCTTTCATGGGAAGAGGATTTAATGATCATGCAAATACAAGAATTTCAGTCTGGCGTGATGATTGTACTCGGTTGTTCCATTGTGCACTAGTAAATGGGCCTCTGGTTTTCTCCCTCTGCCTGCTGCACTGCAATTAAATGATTACTCACAGTCTTTGACAAGAGCTTGTCTGTGAACCTCACATTGGAGGGTCAGGTCCTGTCGTTAACTTCTAGACACTTTCACTCACTGAAGACCAATACCAGATCCAAGCTCTCATGACTGTCTACCGATTCTTATAGGTCTCAGTGACACTTTGGGGACTGAGTTGGAAAGGCTAACACAAAATTACTTCCAGGAGCTTGTTGTCATAGCAACAAGAGAGGCTATGTCACAGCTGCCAGGGCAGCTGGCAGGACGTTATCCTCATTGTCTCTTGACACCAAAGCTGTGCAGACCCTCTTCCCTGGCCCTGCGTTGCCTGCCTGCTCATGTGGATTTTTTTCATTGCTCTCTATGCATCCACATCAGGGCTGTGTCAGACAATGTCTGACTTCTTGGGTGTTGAGGCAAGTTATTTCAACAGCTTGAAAGTATCCAGAAATAATGAGATGTCAACTACAGGCTTTGGAAGGTATTTGTGGTCATGTTGAACTCTGCTCTTCTATTCCTTGAAAAGAGCAATGTTTTCTCTCCTGGTGGGACATCACAGAGGCAGTTGGGAAGAGTCACAGCCATCTTGCTTCTTGACAAAATAACAGATTACAGATCCAAGTTAAGAGATGGCAGTTTTCAAAACATTTTCTTGGACAATAAGTGCAAATATATTTGAAACAGATATTGTCAGAAGACTTTTGATCTCAGCAAAGACCATGTACTATACACCATTTCTCCATATAATCCATGAACTATCTACCATTTCTTTTTTAAAAAAAGATTTTATTTCTTTGAGAGGCAAAGTTACAGACAGAGAAAGGGAGAGAGAGAAAGGTCTTCCATCTGCTGGTTCACTCCCCAAATGGCTGCAACAGCTGGAGATGGGCCAATCCAAAGCCAGGATCCAGGAGCTTCTTCCAGGTCCCCCACGTGGATTCATGGGTCCAAGCACTTGGTCCATCTTCCAATGCTTTCCCAGGCCATAAGCAGAGAGCTGGATTGGAAAAAGAGCAGCCAGGACATGAGGGGCACCCATATGGGATACTGGTGCTGCAGGCAGAGGCTTAGCCAACTATGCCACAGCACTGGGCCCACTATATGCCATTGCTAAAGGAAAGGTTTTCTAAGAGGGATATCATGGACATGGGAACATGAATCTTGAAATGCTGCTGTTTCAGGAAAGGTAAGCCAGGAAACCTCAGTGTTGTCAACACACAAATGCCATTGTCGGGCCTATGTGACACTGGCTTGTTGCCTGGAAAGCAGACTTCAGGGTGTTTTTACACCGATCAAGTTTTCATTAAAGGATGATTAGTATCAGACAACACTGGGAAAGCTTTTCATCTGATTCATCAGCCTCATAAACAAGATAGTCCCAGCATGGCAGAGCTCCAAGAAATGAAAGACGTTTGCTATCCTGAGTTGGAGCCGTCAGCTGTCTGACCTAGAAGTCCAGGATGTCTGGCTGTTCTTTACCAAGGTCCTATTAGTTTAACTGTTCTTTTTTCACTCACCTAGGAGAGGCAAGGGTGTCTCTAAATAACAGCAGTCAAAACCTTTCAAAAATGAATTTTTAAACATTATTTGAAGTTTTGATTAACATGTAAATGTGATATACTTTTATGGATTACCATGGAATACTCTAGCACATGAATATGGCATAACTGATCAAATCTGGCAAATAACATTGCCAGGTCCTTATCATTTCCTTATGCTTGGAGCCTACTCCCTTCTCTCTTCGAGTTCTTTATATAGAATATAATTCATCACTGTGAAACGTGGCCACCCCACTGTGCTATGGAGCACTAGAACTCACTACTTCTCCTAATTGCTTTGGTACCTGTTATCCAACCATCTTCTACTCCTCCTTCCCTGACTCTTCCCAGCTTCTAATAACCACTATTGTTAAGTCCTGGTTATTTTTAGTTTCCACATACGAGAGAAAATGTAGTATACCTTTTGTGTGTCTGACTTAATTCACTTCACATAATGACCGATGCCATTCATTTTGTCAAATCATTTATTTTCTAATCCTGAGGCAGACAGACAAAACGAGCTACCATCTGCTATTTCATTCACTCCCCAAATGCCCGCATGATTGAGTTTGGGCCAGGCCAAAACAAGGCACTGGGAATGCCATTCAGGTCTTCCAGTCACTGAATCCATCACCTCTGTGAGCATTGGCAGAAAGCTTGATACAGGAGCTGGAACTAGGATTCCAAGTCTGGTACTCCAATGGAGGACATAGGTGTCTTAAGCATGAAGCTAAATACCTACCCTCAAAGGTTTTTTTGTCTGTTTGTTCTTAAAGGTTTAGTTATTTAGCTCAGGAAAAAGAGAGAGAAGGGCAAGGAAATCATAATCAGCCACACAAAAAACACAACGGGCTAATGCTCAGCAGGTGCACCACAGAAAGGCTGTATTGGTGTCGAAACAGTAAAATATTTCTGCATCGCTACAATCTCCCCAAGTTGCTGACCATCTACCAGTCACCTCCCTTGGGACCTCATAAAGCCTTTGAACCTCATTCCAGGAGCTCGACTTGATCCAGCAACTAAAGCGTTTACACTTGGCACAGCAGTTGGCATCAGAGACCACTTCCACCCGTCCTGATTGATCAAAGCTGCTGATCATCACTTCCACCACTCCTGGAAAAATCTTGATGACAGCTTTCATAAATGCCAAGTGCTTAGCTTGGTTCAGCCTTTCTCGAGCTAGAAAGCTAAGGCACATAAGCTCAACTACAGCTTGATAAAAGAGCAAGTCCTTTCCCCTTTTATCTCATCAAATGCTGGTTATAAATTTCAACTTAATGATAAAAGAAAAGATCAAGCTATAGTAGAGGGTAATTGGGAACGACTAATTGAACTGGCAAACCTGCAGTGTCCTGAGGAAGATTTAGGATTCTATAAGGGACCATAATAATCATTTTCCCTTCAACTTTAGCCGTTAATTCTTTTTTGTCCCAGGCCTCCCATCTGTATTGAATGTTTAAGAGGGATGTGATGAATAAGCTGATATGAAAACTATCTTGTAGAAACAGGAATGTCCAACATTTAATGGTTACTTACTATATGTTTGGAATTCTGCAAACATAGAAGCATCAACGCATTATCAAATTCCAAGGCATCCCAGGTAATCCTCATAATGCAATTTTATCAGGTAGATATCATCCCCTCTTACAGATGAAGGAACAGAGCATGGCAAGCACTTGTAACTTGCCAAATCAAGGCTGTGAAACTATTAAATGGTGAGGTGCAAATCTGAATCCAAGTATCACTGATTGCACAGAACACTCCCTCAATCACTTTGAAGGACTGCCTTGAAAGAGTTTGGGTGGGGGTGTGTGGCAAGCATTGTGGCACCCTGGGTTTAGTTGAAGCTTGCAATGTCAGCATCTCATATCAGAGGCCTGTTCAAGTTCTGGCTGATCCGCTTCTGATCCAGTTTCTTGCTAAGATACTTAGGAAGTAGATTATGGACCAATTTCTTGGGCCCCTGCCACCTCATGAGGGAGACCTGGATGGAGTCCCTGACTCCTGTCTTTGGCCTGTCAGACCTGGCTGTTGTGGCCATTTGGGGAGTGAGCCAACGAAATCAAGTCTCTCCCCTCCCCTCCCTTCGCCTCTCCTCTCCTCTCCTCCCCTCCCCTCCTCCCCTCCTTTCCCCTCCCCGCTCCCCTCCCCTCCCGTCTCCTTCCCTCCCCTCCCCTCCTCACTCCCCTCCCCTCCCCTCCCGTCTCCTTCCCTCCCCTCCCCTCCCCTCCTTTCCCCTCCCCACTCCCCTCCCCTCCCGTCTCCTTCCCTCCCCTCTCCTCTGCTCTCCTCTCTTCTCCTCTCCTCTCCATTGCTCTAGGTTTCAAATTAATAATACATAAATTAAAAATTTTTTAACATGACAAGCTGGACTGATCTTTTAAGTTTCTGGTTAACACATCAACCAAGAGAATAAACAAAGTAATCAGTCTGTCTAGAGTTGGTTGGAAACAAAATATTAACTCTTGAGTTTAAGCAAAGAATCCAGTGATCACCTGTTTTTGCTTAAAAGCTTCTCCATATGTTCCTCTTCCTGGCATATGGTAAAGCTGATTTTAAGTGCATTCTCTTATCTTTACTGAAAACAAATTAAGCCTCTGGATGAATACAAACCCTAACACAAGCATTCTAGTCCATTTCACTAGGATGCTGTTCCTGGAGTATTTTTTAGTCTGAAAAGCGATATTAATTGCTTCTGGGGCTTTGAGTTAATCCCTTTGTCTGCTCTAACTTACGACTACCATTAATAGACTTAATGTGGTAGTGGCATGGGCAGTTAAAATCATGCCCAATAAACACATATACACACAAAATAAAGTCATAAGAGAGGCTGTTGTGGGGGATATAAAGCCCCTTAAGTATTATTGATTAACTAATTAGCCAATGTTTATATAAAGAGTCTCAACAATTAGTTTCACTATATATATTTTAAGGATCATTTTATTGATAGCTGGGCAGTCAGTATTGAATGGTCTGATTCTCCTTTTGGTACTGGAAAAGAACCATCATGGAATGTGATAAAGGATATGGCAAAAATCTGGTTATACATGTGTGGTATGATCTGGCTGTCCGCTTTCTATATTTCTAGCACTTCAAATATTCAATGTAACTATCAAGAAAAACAATCACATCTATAAAATTTTAATTTATCAAGCAATAAAAAAAAATCCAGGCTGAGGATAACCCAAGTCTTTCCTCTTCAACATATTTAATTGGCTTTTGTGCTTTTCACCACACAGTGGCAATATATAAGAATATAGATCAGACAGTAGAAATGATATGAAATTCTCACCTCTTCTTTCAATACAATCCCTGTGCCTTTTCTACTTGGTACACACGTTTTGAATGTTTTCTCTGTGCTAGGTTCTTGGCTTTGCATTGAACTTGGAGGCCAAAGAAAATCATGGTTATTGCTCCAGCCAACATCTCATACACAGAGACACAAATAATTATAAAGCAAGCCAAACTGAAAAGTACTATAAGAGAACACACAGAGATATGGTAACTGTTAGAATAACAAGCAGCATGGGAAGCAGGAAACCAATGATTATTGCGCACTGAATATATGCCAGACCCTATATTCGATTTGAAGTCTCATGTGGCTTAGTTTCATATTCAGCATAAGTACATGACATTGTTGTTACCCTGTACTATGAATTACAGGGAAGAGGATGAGATTTTTTTTGTTTCTCTGTTATTGACACTTTTATATTATAAAGTGAACACATTTCATGTCATTCACAGATATAATTCTAAGAATTCTTCCCATCTTCTCTCCCTGTACCTTCTTTTCTTTTTTAATTTTTGTGGCAATGTATTTTTAACTACTTTACAGTCAAAGGCTTAAAGCTCCACTAAATAAAGAGTTCACACTGTTCATTACGAATAGAAATAAGGGCTCTCTATAAATTATAATCAAATCCCAAGATGTCAATTTCATTCATATACTTTACAATTTTTTGTACACTATATATCAACTATCACAAATCAGAGAAAACATGTAATATTTCTTTTTTGTATCTGGCTTATTTAGCTAAGCATAGTGGTCTCAGTTGCATCCATTCTGTTGCAAAAGTCATGATTTCATTACTTTTTATTGCTATAGTATCCATATGTATATATCACATTTTATTTATCCAGTCAGCAGTTCATGGATATCTAGGTAGATTCCATACTGTAGCTATTGTGAATTGTGTTGCTATAAACATGGGGATACAAGTAACTATTTCATATGGTGACTTCATTCCCTTAGGGTATATTTCCAGGAGTGAACTGGCTGGGACACATGGTAGATCTAGTTTTAGGTTTTTGAGGACTCTACACAGTGTCTTCCTTAATGATTTTACCAGTTTACATTCCTACCAACACTGTACCTTTTTCTCACCATCCTTACCAGCATTTGTTGTTTTTATTTTTGGATGGCAGTCATTCTAACTGGAGTGAGATAATAACTCCTTATGGTTTACTTCCCTAATAGCTAGTGATCCTTAGCATTTTTTCATGTGTCTATTGGTCATTTGTATTTCATTCTTTGAAAAATGCCCATTTATGTCCTTTGCACATGAATTACAGGGAGGAGGATGAGATTTGACTTGAGAACTATTACCTGCTGAATTGGATCTCACACCAAATTTCTTATGGAAGAGCTCTAATCCAGTATGATGAATATCCTCATACAAAGAGAAAATTTTGGCACAGACATGAGCCTGTGGAACAACAGAGGGAAGATGATGTGAGGGCACACAGAGAAACTGTCATCTGTAAACCAGGGAGACAGTCTTGGAACAAGGCTTTCCTTCAGATGAGGAACCAACCCTGTCAACACTTTGATCTTAGACTTCCAATGTCCAGAACTATGAGAAAATACATTTCTTTTGTTAAAGCCACCCAGCCTCAGATATTTTGTTATACAGCCTGAGTAGAGTACTACAAAGACTGATGGCTTTCTCTTCCTAGCCTCAGTACAAGCACAATGGTTCTTTCCCATTCATCTCAGCCCCATATCAATACCTTCCTGCTACATCCTGTCTACCTAGCCTCACCATTTATTCTTGGCATATTAAAACTCTTTATTGCAGACTTGTCATCCTAGATACAGAATGAATCAGCCACCTCATTGGTTCTCTTTAATCTTTATATAAAGTTAATCACTTTTGTTCCTTCTTCATTTTTTCATAATTTTCTCCCTCCTTTCATTTCACCCACAACCACAGTCCTTTACCCCACTAATGGGGTGAAGCAAAATTCCCTTTGAAGGCTTGATAATTGAGTTTGCTGAAATAAGCCAAAAATAGACAAGTTGACAGGGGAAAAAGGGAAACAAGAATAGGCATTTTTGCTGGTGATTTAGATGCCCATATCCCATATAGGAGGTCTCAGGATCAACTTCAGGCTTTGGTTATTGACTCCAGCTTCCAGCCAATATAGAACCTGGGAGGTAGTGATGATGAGGCATGCCTGCCTCCCACATGATAGACTTGAATTACATTTCCAGTTTCTATGTCTGGCTCTGGCCCAGATCCAGTCATTGTAGGTATTTGGAGAGTGAACCACCAGATAAGAACTCTCCATCTCTCTCTCTCTCTCTCTCTCTCTCTCTCTCTCTCTCTTGCTCTCTCTCTCTCTCTCTGTATCCCTGTCTCTTTGCCTCTCTAGTTTTCAAGTAATACTTTATTACATGACTGAATGCCAATGAAGTCATACAAAATATGAAACTCAAAGAAGAGCCAGAAGGCTGAAGCTTAAATAGTTTTCAAAACTACAAAAAGAAATAGGGGTTTCCGGTGAGATTTCCTTGAAGATGGTGATGACAGTGATGGGATGGTGAAGGGAGGAAGTATACTGCCAATAAAGGTTGCTCACTATGCAGGTAAAGTATTTCTGGTAGCAGCACTTCTAAAACTACATACAAATCTGTCTGAGCGTGGGGTGTTGGGCTTGGAGAACTTTAGTTTCTTCTCCTAAAAATGAGTTCATCTTCTTTGGTTGATGTAGGTTCCTGCTCACACCAACCACATTCTTTTTGGAGGAAGTCCCCTTAGTCAGACAAGGGAAGCCCCTACCTGTGCTTTGGGGAGAAAACATAAGTGAGAGACGAGGGTGTTGGAGGGACCACTAGCTCTGAGAGTGTGTTTTAGTTCAAAGAACTCAGCATGTGTAAGTGCCATTCTCTAGGGTATGATTTTCTGAACCCCAACTCCACTAATCCCCAAATTTGAATGATGTGTGCAGGACAATTAACTCCATTGATGACTCAGCCATAGCTCATAAGCTCATGAGCAATAGTGAAAACATTGCTCTAGAGTCACCGGCATTCTTTTCTGTCGTTAATATCACTAACAATATTTATTATAATGTTGTTATAATAACATCCTATTATAATGTAACTACAGGTCTGATGAACTGTACAATTAAAATATATGGAGGTATCAATTTGTATCTTTTTATACCATGATGAATGAAGATTCCTGTCCTACAAATCACAGTCAGTTTTATATGTCTCTACAGTTAAGTTTATTTTTTATTAATTCATGTCAAGCAATTAAGTTCACCTTTTTTTATTTTACATTGCTCTATTTAAAAAGTGAACATTTATCATTTGTCTTCTTTCACTACTTTGGAAGCTGTGGAAATGCAGGATTCTTGTCAGTATTATTCACTGGGGGTATTCCCAGCACCTAAAAGTGGTATATTAGTAGATAGTAATAGTCATAGTTGGTATTTTATAAACAACTGTTGAATCACAGCTTTGAATAAATAATGAAAAGTTGATGATACATCTTAGAAACAGACTGATTATGTAGCATTTTGGCTTACGTTTAGGAATGCCATTGTTTAAATTTTTATTTATTCATTTGAAAGGCAGAGATCCAAAGAAAGACAGATGGAGATTTCCCATCCATTGGTAGGTACACTCCTCAAATGCCTCCCCCAGCCAGGATTGGGTAATACTGAGGCCAGGAGCCAGATACTCGGTATGGGTCTCCCACATGGATCGCAGGGACCTAACATCTTGAATAATCATGTGCTGCCTCTCAGGGTGTACTTTAGCAGGAAGCGAGACTGGAGTGGAACCAGGACTTGAAGTCAGGTATTTCAATATGGGATTTGGCAACACACAAGCATCTTATTGCATGAAACATTCATTCAAGGAATGTGTCTTTAAGTGCATCTAAGCACACTTATTTGTCTATATTAAAACCATGTTAATCTTGGAGTGGGAATACATATCAGGACTTTGAAGTCAAAAATACGTAGAAATACTAGCCTGAAGCTTCAGGGAAGACCAATTTTGACTCAATAAAAGAATACTATATTTTTGCTAATATTTATATAAGAATGTAATAACCTCTCTCTTTGGAAGCCAAGGTGTTTGAAGATAGTATTCAGACATTAAGATTTATGTTTATAATCAACTACACTGAGATTTTAAAAAAAGTGGTTTTCATTGAATGATTGACTTGAAATATCCTTAGCATGTGTTTCTTTCAAAGCTATTGGGGATAATCAATATACAAAAAGGTCTCACAGGGCAGAAAATTCTGCTATGTATTAGCAGAGATGGGCAGAGCAATATAGAGGGGCTCTTACACACATGGCATGTCCATTACTTTCTTGAAAGAATACTGAGTAGTCTATAGCCACAGCAGTTGAAATAGCCATGTTTTGAATCATGCCAACAACAAACTTGTCATAGTTGACTGGGCCCAGGGTGAGAACAAGAATCAAAGGCAGCCTCATTTTAGTTTGGCTCATGACAGATTCAGAGAGATGTGGAACGATGTTTCACTCCTCTAAAAAAACACCAAGAAAACGGGACCAAAAACAACAAGGACAGAGGTAGAAGAACCTAAGAAATCATGATGAATCAAATATGAAAAGGATGAGTTGAAAGTGTTCAGGAGCATGTATTATCAGAAAGCAAGAACTCCGAGATGGAGAAAAGATATTTGCAGATTATTAAACCGAGACTGGCTTGTCTGGAGACAACATGAATACATATTTTCACTTTTTCATGCTCTAGCATTTGCCTTACTAAGCACAAGCTCTCTGGCTTTCTGGAATCATTCAGTTTCAGATTCTGCTTCAGTTTGTTTGCATCATAAACTCCATTATCCTTGGAAGAGTGTAAATCTTTCTCAGCCACCAAAGGAACCAAAGGATGAGGTGTCAGTGTCTTCCTTCTCCCCCGCCCCCCAAGACTCATATGGATGCTTGAGCAGGCACTATAAAATAGCAAAACCTATTTTTGAGCAGAGTTTGTTGAATCTTTTACTTTTCTCCAGACCTACTTTGGATAAGGACACCCTTTGTGCCCTATCACTATTCTCTTTTCATATTCATGGCACAATTTTATTCACTCGCTTGACCAGTGGGTTATGCATTTCTTTCAAGCTTGAAACAGACAGGACAGATACTCCAAGCATAAAATGCTCTAACCTAATACAAGAATTTATAACCAGAAAAGGAATGCTACAGTGATGCTACAAATAAGTAATGCCTAGAGAACTCACTTGACTGTTTTGAAAATACAATGCTTTATTTATTCTCAATAGCTTCTTTGAGAAGATCAGGTACTTTTTCAAATTTCTTCCTCAGTCTTCTCCATAAACAGTCCTATGAATGCAATGTGTAGGTTGAAGAAGTAGTTGTTTGAGGGGCCCAGCACTGTGGTGCAGTGCCCGGCATCCCAAATGGGCACCTATTCGAGTCCCAGCTGCTCCACTTCCAATCCAGCTCTCCACTCTGGCCTGGCAAAGCAGTAGAAAATGGTCTAGTTTCTAAGGCCCCTGTGCCTAAGTGGGAATCCTGGAAGAAACTCCTGGCTTCTGGCTTTGGATCAACCCAGCTCTCACCATTGAGGCTATTTGAGAAGTGAACCAGTGGATGGAAGATTTCTCTCTCTGCCTCTGTCTCTGCCACTCTGTAACTCTACCTTCCAAATAAATACATAAATCTTTAAAAAAGTAAATATTTGAGAGAAATAGGAAGAAACCACTTTTGGTCTTATTTCTGTCATATTTGCTATATATTATTGCTGAGTTTGTTGCAAATTATTCAAAGGACATTTGTTCTGATGGCAAAAGTAAGGAAATAGAATGGATTCTTGTCAATGAGGGAACCAATGGCCTTTAGTTGTTAATTCCACTGCAGTATTAAAGATTGCATTCTAAATGTAAAAGACAGGAATTGAGGAGGGAGCCCTAACATTTTATGGACAAAAATTATTGATCTTTGTGCTGATTTAGACTTTGTGATTGTTTATCATGTTGGGATTTAAATTAAGAAAAAAAAAACTTTCACTACCTGACCTCCTCTTCCTCCCTCAGAACTTACTGTCTTAGGTCACAGAATAGAAGATGGAAGTCTAGAATTGGAACAGAGCCCATCTGTAAGCTAGTGTATTTGGTGAGTAGATACAGCATGCCAGTGGAAGAAATTGATAACTTTCTTAGAAATATTAGTTGTATTACTCACTTATTTCCTAAAGCAAAATTTTATCCAGAAACATAAAAATTTATTTATTTTTTTTTAATTAAACTTTTATTTAATGAATATAAATTTCCAAAGTATAGCTTATGGGTTACAATGGCTTCCCCCCTCCCATAACTTCCCTCCCGCCCGCTACCCTCCCCTTTCCCGCTCCCTTTCCCCTTCCATTCATGTAAAGATTCATTTTCAATTCTCTTTGTATACAGAAGATCAGTTTAGTATATATTAGGTAAAGATTTCAACTTTTTGCCCATATAGCAACATCAAGTGAAAAAACTACCATTGGATTACTAATTATAGCATTAAATAGCAATGTACAGCACATTAAAGACAGAGATCCTACATAATTTTTTTTTTCAAATTAATTAATTTTCTATGCCATTTCCATTTTAACACCAGGTTGTTTTTTTTTTTTTTCATTTCCAATTCTCTTTATATACAGAAGATCACTTCAGTATATAATTAGCAAAGACCTCATCAGTCTGCGCCCACACAGAAACGCAAAGTATAAAAATACCGCAGAAACATAAAAATTTATATATTAAAAGACACAAACTGTTCTATTTAAAACATGAAGAAATATTTAATACAAAAGCATTGGTTACATTTGACTTCAAAATAATGACACTATTCTTTTTTTAATTAAACTTTTATTTAATGAATATAAATTTCCAAAGTACAGCTTATGGGTTACAATGGCTTCCCCCTCCCAAAACTTCCCTCCCACCCACAACCCTCCCCTTTCCCGCTCCCTCTCCCCTTCCAATCACATCATGATTCATTTTCAATTCTCTTTATATACAAAAGATCAGTTCAGTATATATTAGGTAACGATTTCAACAGTTTGCCCCCATATAGCAACACAAAGTGAAAAAAAAAATACTGTTGGAGTACTAGTTATAGCATTAAATAAGAGTGTACAGCACATTAAAGGCAGAGATCCTACTTAATATTTTTTTAAAAATTAATTAATTTTCTATGCCATTTCCAATTTAACACCAGGTTTTTTTTTTCATTTCCAATTATCTTTATATACAGAAAATCGATTCAGTATATAATTAGTAAAGATCTCATCAGTTTGTACCCACGCAGAAACACAAAGTGTAAAAATACTGCTTCAGTACTAGTTATAGCATCACAGCACATTAGACAACACATTAAGGACAGATCCCACATGGGATGTAAGTACACAGTGACTCCTGTTGCTGACTTAACAATCTGACACTCCTGTTCATGGCATCAGCAATCTCCCTAGGCTCCAGTCATGAGTTGCAATGGCTATGGAAGCCTTTAGGGTTCGCTGACTTTGATCTTATTCCGATAGGGTCACAGTCAAAGTGGAAGTTCTCTCCTCCCTTCAGAGAAAGGTACCTCCTTCTTTGATGGCCCCGTTCTTTCCACTGGGATCTCACTCACAGAGATCTTTCATTTAGGTCTTCTTCTTTTTTTCTTTTCCATGGTATCTTGGCTTTCCATGCCTACAATACTCTCATGGGCTCTTCAGCCAGATCCGAATGCCTTAAGGGCTGATTCTGAGGCCAGAGTTTTGTTTAGGACATCTGCCATTCTATGAGTCTGCTGTGTATCCCACTTCCCATGCTGGATCTTTCTCTCCCTTTTTGATTCTATCAGTTAGTATTAGCAGACACTTGTCTTGTTTGTGTGATCCCTTTGTTTCTTAGACCTATCCAAGCCATCGAATGTGAACTGAAATTGATCACTTGGACTAGTGAGATGGCATTGGTCCATGCCACCTTGATGGGATTGTATTGGAATCCCCTGGTACATTTCTTTTTTTTTTATTAAACTTTTATTTAACGAATATAAATTTCCAAAGTACAGCTTATGGGTTACAATGGCTTCCCCCTCCCAAAACTTCCCTCCCACCCACAACCCTCCCCTTTCCCGCTCCCTCTCCCCTTCCAATCACATCATGATTCATTTTCAATTCTCTTTATATACAAAAGATCAGTTCAGTATATATTAGGTAACGATTTCAACAGTTTGCCCCCATATAGCAACACAAAGTGAAAAAAAAAATACTGTTGGAGTACTAGTTATAGCATTAAATAAGAGTGTACAGCACATTAAAGGCAGAGATCCTACTTAATATTTTTTAAAAATTAATTAATTTTCTATGTCGTTTCCAATTTAACACCAGGTTTTTTTTTCATTTCCAATTATCTTTATATACAGGAGATCGATTCAGTATATAATTAGTAAAGATCTCATCAGTTTGTACCCACGCAGAAACACAAAGTGTAAAAATACTGCTTCAGTACTAGTTATAGCATCACTGCACATTAGACAACACATTAAGGACAGATCCCACATGGGATGTAAGTACACAGTGACTCCTGTTGCTGACTTAACAATCTGACACTCCTGTTCATGGCGTCAGTAATCTCCCTAGGCTCTAGTCATGAGTTGCCAGGGCTATGGAAGCCTTTAGGGTTCGCTGACTTTGATCTTATTCCAATAGGGTCACAGTCAAAGTGGAAGTTCTCTCCTCCCTTCAGAGAAAGGTACCTCCTTCTTTGATGGCCCCGTTCTTTCCACTGGGATCTCACTCACAGAGATCTTTCATTTAGGTCTTCTTCTTTTTTTCTTTTCCATGGTATCTTGGCTTTCCATGCCTACAATACTCTCATGGGCTCTTCAGCCAGGTCTGAATGCCTTAAGGGCTGATTCTGAGGCCAGAGTTTTGTTTAGGACATCTGCCATTCTATGAGTCTGCTGTGTATCCCACTTCCCATGCTGGATCTTTCTCTCCCTTTTTGATTCTATCAGTTAGTATTAGCAGACACTTGTCTTGTTTGTGTGATCCCTTTGTTTCTTAGACCTATCCAGGCCATCGAATGTGAACTGAAATTGATCACTTGGACTAGTGAGATGGCATTGGTCCATGCCATCTTGATGGGATTGTATTGGAATCCCCTGGCACATTTCTAACTCCATAATTTGGGGCAAGACTGATTGTGCATGTCCCAAATTGTGCATCTCCTCCCTCTCTTTTTCCACTCTGAAATTTAACATGGATCACTTTTCAGTTAAAATTTAAACACCTAAGAATAATTGTGTGTTAATTACAGAGTTTAACTGCTAGTACTAGAACAACAACAACAACAACAAATACTAAAAAGGATAAAGTATTACATTGTACATCTAGAGTCAGGACAAAAGCTGATCAGGTCATTGTTTCGTATAGTGTCCATTTCACTTCAACAGGTTTCCCCTTTGGTGTTCAGTTGTTGCCGATCAGGGAAAACAAATGATATTTGTCTCTTTGGGACTGGCTTAATTCACTCAGCATGATGCTTTCCAGATCCTTCCATCTTGTTGCAAATGACTGGGTTTCATTGTTCCTTACTGCTGTATAGTATTCTATGGAGTACATGTCCCATAATTTCTTTATCCAGTCTACTGTTGATGGGCATTTGGGTTGGTTCCAGGTCTTAGCTATTGTGAATTGAGCTGCAATAAACATTAATGTGCAGATGGCTTTTTTTATTAGCCAAATTAATTTCCTTTGGGTAAATTCCAAGGAGTGGGATGGCTGGGTTGTATGGTAGGGTTATGTTCAGGTTTCTGAGGAATCTCCAGACAGACTTCCATAGTGGCTTAACCAGTTTGCATTCCCACCAACAGTGGGTTAGTGTCCCTTTTTCCCCACATCCTCTCCAGCGTCTGTTGTTGGTAGATTTCTGAATGTGAGCCATTCTCACCGGGGTGAGGTGAAACCTCATTGTGGTTTTGATTTGCATTTCTCTGATTGCTAGTGATCTTGAACATTTTTTCATGTGTCTCTTGGCCATTTGGATTTCCTCTTTTGAAAAATATCTATTGAGGTCCTTGGCCCATCTTCAGTGGGTTGTTTGTTCTGTTGTTGTGGATTTTCTTGATTTCTTTGTAGATTCTGGTTATCAACCCTTTATCTGTAGTATAGTTTGCAAATATTTTTTCCCATTCTGTCGGTTGCCTCTTCACTTTCCTGACTGTTTCTTTTGAAGTACAGAAACTTCTCAATTTGATGCAATCCCAATGTTAATTTTGGTTTTGACTGCCTGTGCTTCTGGAGTCTTTTCCAAGAAGTCTTTGCCTGTACCTATATCTTGCAGGGTTTCTCCAATGCTCTCTAATAATTTGATGGTGTTGGGTCGTAGATTTAAGTCTTTAATCCACGTTGAGTGAATTTTTGTGTAAGGTGAAAGGTATGGGTCTTGCTTCAAGCTTCTGCACATGGAAATCCAATTTTCCCAGCACCATTTATTGAATAGGCTGTCCTTATTCCAGGGATTAGTTTTGGATCTTTGATCAAATATAAGTTGGCTGTAGATGTTTGGATTGATTTCTGGTGTTTCTATTCTGTTCCATTGGTCTATCCATCTGTTTCTGTACCAGTACCATGCTGTTTTGATAACAACTGCCCTGTAGTATGCCCTGAAGTCTGGAATTGTGATGCCTCCGGCTTTGTTTTTGTTGTACAAGATTGCTTTGGCTATTCGAGGTCTTCTGTGTCTCCATATGAATTTCAGCATTATTTTTTCCAGATCTGAGAAGAATGTCTTCGATATCTTGATTGGTATTGCATTGAATATATAAATTGCTTTTGGGAGAATAGACATTTTGAAGATATTGATTCTTCCAGTCCATGAGCATGGAAGATTTCTCCATTTTTAAGTATCCTCTTCTATTTCTTTCTTTAAGGTTTTGTAGTTTTCACCGTAGAGATCTTTAACGTCCTTGGTTAAGTTTATTCCAAGGTATTTGATTGTTTTTGTAGCTATTGTGAATGGGATTGATCTTAGAAGTTCTTCCTCAGCCGTGGCATTGCCTGTGTATACAAAGGCTGTTGATTTTTGTGGATTGATTTTATATCCTGCTACTTTGCCAAACTCTTCGATGAGTTCCAGTAGTCTCTTAGTAGAGTTCTTTGGGTCCCCTAAATAAAGAATCATATTATCTGCAAAGAGGGATAGTTTGAGTTCTTCCTTCCCGATTTGTATCCCTTTAATTTCTTTTTCTTGCCTAATAGCTCTGGCTAAAACTTCCAGAACTATATTGAATAGCAGTGGTGAGAGTGGGCATCCCTGTCTGGTACCAGATCTCAGCGGAAATGCTTCCAACTTTTCCCCATTCAATAGGATGTTGGCCATGGGTTTTTCATATATTGCTTTGATTGTATTGAGGAATGTTCCTTCCATACCCAGTTTGCTTAGAGTTTTCATCATGAAAGGGTGTTGTATTTTATCAAATGCTTTCTCTGCGTCTATTGAGAGAATCATATCGTTTTTCTTCTGCAGCCTGTTAATGTAGTGTATTACGTTGATTGTTTTGCGGACGTTGAACCATCCTTGCATACCAGGGATAAATCCCACTTGGTCTTGGTGGATGATCTTTCTGATGTGTTGTTGCATTCTATTGGCCAGAATTTTATTGAGGATTTTTGCATCTATGTTCATCAGGGATATTGGTCTGTAATTCTCTTTCAATGCTGCATATTGTTCCGGCTTAGGAATTAAGGTGATGCTGGCTTCATAGAAAGAATTTGGGAGGATTCCCTCTTTTTCGATTGTTCTGAATAGTTTGAGAAGTATTGGAGTTAGTTCTTCTCCAAATGTCTGGTAGAACTCAGCAGTGAATCCATCTGGTCCTGGGCTTTTCTTTGTTGGGAGGGCCTTTATTACTGTTTCAATTTCTGTGTCAGTTATGGGTCTGTTTAGGTTTTCTATGTCTTCCTGGCTCAATTTAGGTAGGTTGTATGTGTCCAAGAATCTGTCCATTTCTGATAGATTTCCCTGTTTGCTGGCATACAAGTCCTTGTAGTAATTTCTGATGATTCTTTTTATTTCTGTGGTGTCTGTTGTTATGTTTCCTTTTTCATCTCTGATCCTATTGATTTGGGTCTTTTCTCTTTTTAGTTAGTTGGGCCAATGGGGTGTCAATTTTGTTTATTTTTTTTTCAAAAAACCAGCTCCTCGTTTGGCTGATCTTTTGTGATGTTTTTTTTGGAATCAATCCTGTTGATTTCTTCTTTGATTTTAATTATTTCCCTTCTCCTACTGGGTTTGGGTTTGGTTTGCTGCAGATTTTCTAGATCCTTGAGATGACTTGAAAGCTCATCTATTTGGTGCCTTTCCAATTTCTTGATGTAGGCACCTATTGATATAAATTTTCCTCTTAACACTGCTTTTGTTGTATCCCATAGGTTTTGGTATGTTGTGCTGTTATCCTCATTTACTTCCAGAAAATTTTTGATTTCTCTTTTAATTTCTTCTATGACCCATTGTTCATTCAGGAGCATGTTGTTCAATCTCCATGTGTTTGCACGTGCTCTGGGGATTCCCGAGTTGCTAATTTCCAATTTCATTCCTTTGTGGTCTGAGAAGCTGCATGGTATGATTCTAATTCTCTTGAATTTGCTGAGACTTGCTTTATGGCCTAGTATGTGGTCAATCCTAGAGAAGGTTCCATGTACTGCTGAGAAGAATGTAAAGTCCTTAGATGTAGGATGAAATGTTCTGTAGATATCTGTTAGATCCATTTGGGCTATAGTGTCATTTAAATCTGCTGTCTCCTTGTTGATCTTCTGTCCTGTTGATCTGTCTATCTCTGAGAGTGGAGTATTGAAGTCCCCCAGTACTATTGTATTGGGTTCTAAGTCTCCCTTTAAGTCCCTTAACAAGTCTTTTAAATAAGCTGGTGCCCTGTGATTAGGTGCATATACATTGATAATCGTTATATCTTCCTGTTGAATGGATCCCTTAATCATTAAATAGTGCCCCTCTTTGTCTCTCCTGACAGTTTTTGTGGTAAAGTTTATGTTGTCCGATATTAAGATGGCTACGCCCGCTCTTTTTTCATTTCTGTTGGCATGGTATATCTTTTTCCAGCCTTTCACTTTCAGCCTGTATGGATCATTGTTGGAAAGATGAGTTTCTTGTAAGCAGCAAAAAGATGGGTTTTGTTCCTTAACCCAATCAGCCAATCGGTGTCTTTTAACTGGACAGTTCAAGCCATTAACATTCAATGTGACTATTGAGAAGGAGTAACTTTGCCCTGCCATTTGCCAAAGATATTTTCTAATATCTGGTTTGAGATTCCTGTGATCTTTTGCTGTGAGGTTTCCTTCCTTTACCTTCTTTCATATTGGTGACCGTGTTTCTGTGTTTCTGTATGTAACACTTCTTTAAGCATCTTTTGCAGGGCTGGACGAGTGGCGACAAATTCTTTCAATTTCTGTTTGCTGTGAAAGGTCTTTATTTCACCTTCATTCACAAATGAGAGCTTTGCAGGATATAATATTCTGGGCTGGCAGTTTTTCTCTCTTAGTACCTGGGCTATATCTCGCCATTCTCTCCTGGCTTGTAGGGTTTCTGATGAGAAGTCTGCTGTGAGTCTAATTGGAGATCCTCTGAGAGTAATCTGGCGTTTCTCTCTTGCATATTTTAGGATCTTTTCTTTGTGTTTTACTGTGGTGAGTTTGATTACAACGTGTCGTGGTGAGGATCATTTTGATCATGTTTATTAGGGGTTCTATGAGCTTCCTGTACTAGGATGTCTCTGTCCTTCTCCAAACCTGGGAAATTTTCTGCTAGTATCTCACTAAAAAGGCCTTCTAATCCTTTCTCCCTCTCCATGCCTTCAGGAACTCCTAGAACCCGAATGTTGGTTTTTTTAATAGTATCTTGTAGATTCCTGACAGTACTTTTTAGATTTCTGATTTCTTCTTCTTTTCTTTGATTTGACTGTTTCCTTTCCTGTTCTCTGTCTTCTAATTCCGATATTCTCTCTTCTGCTTCACCCATTCTGTTTTTAAGGCTCTCTAATGTGTTTGTCATTTGATCTATTGAGTTCTTCATTTCATTGTGGTTTTTTGTCACTATCTCAGTTTCCTGTTCTACTAGTTTTTTCATTTCATTTTGATTCCTCCTTAATATTTCATTTTCACGAGAGAGATTTTCTATCTTGTCCATTAAGGATTTCTGTAGTTCAAGAATTTGTTTTTGAGAACTTCTTAATGTTCTTATCAATTTTTTGAGATCTGCTTCTTGCATTTCCTCTATCTCTTCATCTTCATAATCTTGCATTGGCGTGTCTTGTTCACTTCGGGGCATCATAGTGTCTTCCTTGCTCTTGTTACCTCGGCTTCTATGTTTGTTGTTTGGCATGTTGGAGATAATTCATGGTGTTTTTGGTTTTTTTTTTTTTTTTTCGCTGTGGTGTTTTTTTTCTCGTTATACTATGCCTCTAAGTGAGCTGTCTGCTTTGTTGGATCCTTAGGGGCTGTGATGGGTGTGGCCAGAGAGCTATGCTTGATTCTTCAGGTTTAAGGCTGTGCAAAGAGCAACTCTCCCAGATTGCTCACTCCCTTGCTCCTTGCTGGCTCTCTCTCTCTCTTTTGTTTTTTTTTTGACTCAGTTGGGAGTGGAGTTGAGGGTAGTTGAAATCCGGCCTCTGTGAGTATTTGTTTGATCTACCCCTGGGATCACACAAAGATTTTATGCAGCCCTCAATGTGTTCTCCAGTTTCGCTAAAGTTACTGAGTTTGGCTGCGGTTTACATATGTAAAATCGCGGTGCTCTTTCTTTTGCTTGGTGAGTGAAGGGAGAGGCCTCTGTCCCCCCCCCCCAATGTCTTGGGTTTCTGAAGTCTTTGTCTTACCCTCCTCCACTGGTTCCCACGCTGGCGAGATGCTGTGGCTCTGGCTCGTCTCCTGCCGCTCGGCTCATCTCGGTTGGTTTTCCACGCGGTGGGCTCCCTGTAAGTCCTCTGTGTCACATCCACTAGATCCGGAAGCGTTTCCTCTGCAGTTTTTTTCTTGAGTCTTTTCCTGAGGCTACAGTAATTCCACTTTTATGAAACTTTATTTTCCCAAACTAAGGCGCACGTCCTCACTATCCGCCATCTTGGCTCCGCCCCAAAATAATGACACTATTCTACATGAGAAAATTATAAATGAAGTCAGATACTGTGTAGTAGACATTTTGCAACAGAAATTCTTCAATAAAAACTAACTTTTCTTACTAGAAAATAACATTGCAAACAAAAGAAAAAGGCTAAGAACCCAGTAGAAAAAATTTGCAAGAGATATGAAGAAATAACTCCACTTCATTCTTAAGAAAACACGCCAGAAATAAAAATTTAAAAAAATTACTACTATTGGTAATCACTCAAGTAGTTATATAAAACTCCCTGCCAATGAGTGTGAAAAGGAACTATGTCATGAAGCTTGACAGGATGGAAAAACTGGTGTTGAGAACAATTTAGTGGTGTCTTTCTGGATCACAAATGTTTCTATCCTTTAACTCAACAATCGTACTTCAAAGAATTTATTTTCAGGATAGTCACGAATGCATTCAAAGATGAGTCTAGAAGAAAATTTTTTTGCAGAAGTGATAACAACAAAAGATTGGAAACAATCTATCCATTATTCAATATGTAACTCATAGAACAAATAAATAGTCAACCATTAATATCATTAATAAAAATATCCAAATATATATCTATATCTGTGTGTGGATATATAATACAGGAGAATGTTCACTGAGTTAAATCAAACTACAGAAACAGAACTATGGTATGCTTCCATTTGTGCCATGCCACATTCTAAACACAAACGGATGTCTATGACCTTTCTTGAAAAACAGGCAGAAAGGCTGGCACCGCGGCTCAATAGGCTAATCCTCTGCCCGCGGCGTCGGCACACTGGGTTCTAGTCGCGGTCAGGGAGCTGGATTCTGTCCCAGTTGTCCCTCTTCCAGTCCAGCTCTCTGCTGTGGCCCGGGAGTGCAGTGGAGGATGGCCCAAGTGCTTGGGCCCTGCACCCTCATGGGAGACCAGGAGGAAGCACCTGGCTCCTGGCTTTGGATCAGGGTGGTGCACCAGCCACAGCGCACCAGCCGTAGTGGCCATTGGAGGGTAAACCAATGGAAAAGGAAGACCTATAGAAAGGAACTGGGCTTTTGGGGGGACAGAACAAGCAGACTTTCTTTTCAGTGTTCATCTCTTGAGTGCCATACCTTATACCTTTATAAGCTAGTCAAAGAGAGTGAGTGAGTTTAAATATTCTCACTAGTCCCATTTCCATACTCAGAAATTCCTGTGTCTTCTAGATGGAACATCAGGACTTGCTGGATGGTTGAATGAATGGATAGTCTTAGTGCAGCAACGCATTGAATGACCAGTTCATCTGAAGGAGGCAGGTGCTCTCAGCACCTCCTCCCATGACCATATTTATTTCCATCACAGAGTGCATCACTCTATTCATTAATGTGTTTACTTGTGTAGTGCTCACTTCCTCCATTCTGGGACTTCATCTACCTTTGTTTATCCTGTGCCTCAAGTATGCAAAGTTTACCCATTTCCCTGTGTCTGGCAGAGTGGGCATCAAATAATAAATGTAGGAAGTGCAACTGGATAGAAACATGGATACCTAGAATTCTCCAGTTTTACTTATAATGTAGTTTACTTTACATAGAGTCCACAAGAGTTGTTTTATTTTTTCCAGTGAATTATTTCCTCTCTACATGCTCTGGATCTTCTAAAACCAGCAGTGAGATGCACTCATAACAGAAGCTCCAAACCTAAGGGCACATCAGATGCACCTGACCCCAACATCAATGCTTCGATGCCCAAGCTCCACCTTAAACTTACTGAAGAAGAACCCCTAGAAGCAGGCGTTCAATGTCTCTGTTATTTTTTTTTTTTTTTTGACAGGCAGAGTGGACAGTGAGAGAGAGAGAGACAGAGAGAAAGGTCTTCCTTTTGCCGCTGGTTCACCCTCCAACGGCCGCCGCGGTAGGCGCGCTGCGGCCGGCGCACCGCACTGATCCGATGGCAGGAGCCAGGTACTTATCCTGGTCTCCCATGGGGTGCAGAGCCCAAGCACTTGGGCCATCCTCCACTGCACTCCCTAGCCACAGCAGAGAGCTGGCCTGGAAGAGGGGCAACCGGGACAGGATCGGTGCCCCGACCGGGACTAGAAACCGGTGTGCCAGCGCCGCAAGGTGGAGGATTAGACTATTGTGCCGCGGCGCCGGCCTGTCTCTGTTATTTTTTAAAACCTCTAAATGATTTGGATGAGTTGCTCTCCTTGTGAAATGCTGATCTATGAATAATCACAACATATATTCTGGCATCATCATCTGGGAGGGAAATAATGTGCCCATAAAACCAAGAACTAAAGAGAAAAAGACAAACAATGGGGAGATAAAGAAGTTCCTTAAATTTGAACACCATCAAGTTCTCCCTTCATGGTAGTAATATTTGCAAGCAAACTGAAGTCACTTACAAAGAAAATTGCAGAATGCAGATCAGTAGATGACAAATCTTTGGTTATAAGTGAGAGTAAGTCTCATCAAACTGGACTAAAAAATAAGGGGTGCTTACTAATTCAGAATGAGAAAGTGGCCTTGTTTCCAGACTAGGCTTTCTCCAGTCACTTGGGTGATGGTACAAAGGATTCTTTTTCTGCCTCTCTTTCTTCCTCTGTGGTGCAAATTCAATTCTCCAGCTTCACAAAGTAGATGCACTTGGAGAAGAATTCAGGTTCTTCCCCTCATGGTAGCAAATGATTGCTGTTGTTCCAGACATCATATTTATACTCGTACATTTTCCAAAGCTGCTCTTGGGTAATATGGATCACTCTTGGTTGTCTGTGTGGCTCTGTGCTGTTCTTGAGGGTCAAGGGCAAGTTTATTTTCCAAAGTCCTGCTAAGCATAAACATCCCCTTGAATCTCTACCTGCGTTGGGCCACTTTGTTGTCTCTCAAACCATGAAAATTTTCAGAGCTCTTAGATGCACTGGTTGGCCTCAGTCAGTAACCACAGCTGGAGCAGTGGAGGATTCTGGAGGGACTGGCCTGAACCACAGCATCCTACATCCTGGACACTCTCTAACCCTTGCAATCTGCTCCTTAGGGAAGCAGCATCTTTGGGGAACTATACTTCTGTATGGTCTCCTTTACTTGTCACAGATCAAGCAATTCTGGCTTGAGGTTGATTATTTGCTGACATCCCAAGCAATTAGAACCCTGGTGTCCACTAAGAGGACACAGCCATACCCATTCTTTCTTGTATTGTCTATGGCTGGTTTTGCACAAAAATAGCAAAGTGAATAGTTGCGACTAAGACCTTATGTCCTGCAAAGCCTAAAATATTTACTATCTGCTTCTTTACAGAAAGCTCTGCTGACCCCCGATAAGATGATCCTGAGACTGCTTAGGTTTAGTGTCTGTCTGCTGGTCTTACTACTCATCTGTTTTTTTGTTTTTGTTTTTGTTTTTATTTGACTGGCAGAGTTAGACAGTGAGGGAGAGAGAGAGACAGAGAGAGACAGAAAGAAAGGTCTTCCTTCTGTTGGTTCACCCCCAAATGGCTGCCATGGCCAGTGCTGTGCCTATCCGAAGCCAGGAGCCAAGTGCTTCCTCCTGGTCTCCCATGAGGGTGCAGGGCCCAAGCACTTGGGCCATCCTCCACTGCACTTCTGGGCCACAGCTGAGAGCTGGACTGGAAGAGGAACAACTGGAACAGAACCAGAGCCCCAAGTGGGACTAGTACCCAGGGTACCGGCTCCACAGGTGGAGGATTAGCCTAGTGAGCCGCAGTGCCAGCCATGTTTTTAATTGTGTGTTCAGTGAAGTCTCCAGCTTGAAATTGACTATGGCGGGAGTATTTACACCAGGAACATTGATGTAAACCTTTAGAAATTAAGACTCTGTACCCCAGACACAATTTAAAAAAAATTATGTATGTGAAATGCAGAGTTGCAGAGAGAAAGAGAAAGAGAGAGAGAGAGAGAGAGAGAGAGAGAGAAAGAGAGAGAGAGACTTTCCCATCTGCTGGTTCACTACCCAATGGCTGAAATAGCCAAGGGTGGGCCAGGCTGAAGCCAGGAAACTAGAGTTTCTGAGTCTGAGTCTCTCCCATGGGTACAGAGGCCCAAGGACCTGGACCATTTTCCACTGCTCTCCCAGGCACATTAGCAGGGAGCTGTATCAGAAGCAGATCAGAACTGGAGCAGCCAGGACTCCAACTGGCACCCATATAGGATGCAGGCCCTGTGGATGGCAGTTTAATCCATATCACTACAGCACTGTCCCCCACCCCTGGCCACAGAACCATTTTTAAAGTATTTATCTCTATGTCACTATATTTATATAATTAGCCACATCCAAGTAATGTGGATACAAATGGCAGAGGAATAGCTTCCCGCAGAGGAAGTGAACCTGAGTGATGGGGGAAGGGCAGGAGGTGGTAAAGAAATGGCCTCTGCAAGTTGTGTCTCCAGTCTTTTAGGTTAGTGCTTTTAATCAATGGACCCTACAGGGTGGAGAAAGAAGACACTCGAGGATTTCTCAGGTTGAAGGAAGTTAAAAGAGCATGGATATAGAAGATAGAAATTGTGAAAGGGTGCAGTAAAGGTGAACTCAAGTAAATGAGTGATGAGTCCAGCTGACAAGATCTAAAAGAGCCAATATGAGAAGGAGGAAAAGGAATGCAAAGGGAGAAAAAAAAGTGTGTGTTGTGTGCTGCACACACCCTCAGAACAAAAGTGATTTAGAAAGTGAACCTGAGGAACAACTGAAATAGCTAAACACAAGATTGCAAGAGAAAACGGACGTAAGGGCAGCATCGTAAATGAAAAAGCTTGTGCATTTGCACATTCAGCTTTCGGGCGCTGGCCACTCTACCTCTCCATAGGGTTTCCATCACCAAGAATCAAAATTGTACTTTTTGCTAATAGTGTCATCTCCTGGTTCATGGGGATATCTACTTTGGAAGTTGAAGAATAGGGTGTGCCCAGGTGGCCCCCTACTCATGCAGCACAGCTAACCATTTTTTAGTGGCACTTATTTGAGGGTCTTATTACCTCAGGGTTGCTTTAACAAGGCGAGGATTCCAAACAGCTGGTGGATTTCCTCATGTACTTGGAGAAAGGGAGCAGAAGC
Source organism: Lepus europaeus (assembly GCF_033115175.1). Taxonomy (NCBI): domain Eukaryota; kingdom Metazoa; phylum Chordata; class Mammalia; order Lagomorpha; family Leporidae; genus Lepus; species Lepus europaeus. Next base: position 48,539,035 of record NC_084835.1, read on the forward strand.
AATAGCTACCTTTGCTGGTCATTAGATTGAAAATGAAAAAAAAAAAGTGATATGGGTTTTGACTTCTCTTGTCAGAATCACAGGGGGCTTGGGGCTTTGTACACGATTTGAAATGGGGGTAGATGGGAGAACAAACCTCATTGGCAACAATCAGCTACAGTGCAGTGGAGAACCCAGGGAGTACAGATAAGGACATATCAAAGGGGCTGGTCTTCAGGATCTGTTCAAACAGAACAGAGCTACGTTTTGATGGCTTCCTGTCCTGGGTAGCCTCTAAGAACAAAAGCACGGAAATTATGTTCTTAGAAAGCAGATCTGAATGTGATTTTCTGGAGTGAAAGGACAAGAAATAATTCTCGTACATGGATGGGAGGACTTACATTATCTCCATAAACGACAGAGTATTGAGATTACTGAAAAGCAATTTAAAAGAAAGGAAAAATTACCTATTTAAAGGCTTCTTTTGCATTACAGAGTTTGTCATAAGGCAAAAATCAGCAATTACTGCAAGCTGGGTTGCTTAAGAACCATTTTTGAGTAGTTCGCTTTATCCTCTGACCTCTGACTGGTCAGGGATTTTCAAGTGTATATTGTTTGTGTACATCTGGCCTGGATTTACAGTCTCCCATGATTCACAGAAACATCCTTCATAATTAGTAACTCTGTGATCCTGATATGCATTCATGCTCAGGATGTCACCTGATTTAATTTGGTACCTCATACAGCTGTTTAGTCAATTTGTCAATTCATTGATCCATTGATTTTCCGCAAATCAATTCAGTTAGTCAAAACCTATGCACTGGTCTCTCTCTCTCCTTGTATGACTTGTTGGTCCTGGAGATACAATTTGGAATTTACAGTTTAGGGTAGGAGAGAGACACAGAAACAAATTTAGGGCACTAGTAGACTGGTGGTTAGGACACTTTTAAGATGCTCCTGTCCCATGTCAGAGTGCCTGGTTTGACTCCCAGTTATGGCTCAAAACTCCAGCTCTCTGCCAGTGCAGATCCTGGGATACAGCTCAGATAGATCAAGAACTTGGGTTCCTGACACCCACATGGGAGACCTGGATTGAGTTTCTGGCTTTTGGCTTAGCCCTGGCCCAGGCCCAGCCCCAACCATTGAAGGCATTTGGGGAGTAACCCAGCAGATGGGAGCTCGCTCCTGCTCTCTCTCTCTCTGCCTCTCAAATAAATAAAAGCAAACACTTTAAAATGTTTAAATAACAGCTAATTGCCCTTTGTGAAAAAATTATGATAAAATAAACAGGATACTAGAGAATAATTGAAAGGTAATTCATAAATGTACTCAGTTGTAAATGACTGGCAATGGGAATAATAATTGTTCTCATTGGCGCTTGGTTTTTAATTGGGCTGAAAGCCTTAATGTGAAGAAATGGCATTTTTATAGTTCAGTGGTTCCTAAAGTTGTTCAAGTGTTGAACCACCTGGAAGTTGTAGTGCTCCCTTCAGAGCATAATGAAATATCATTAAATGTAATGATACCATGAATGCAGTTAAGCACAAACTTATATAATTTGATTAAGTTTGTGGTACTTAGGAATATTCAATTAATTAAATATTCATGCATCAAAACAAAAGCTTAAAAAATTACAACAAGCAAACACTTCTGTAAAAACTAAGCCACTAAATAGCAAGTCCTATCCATTTAAAATTCTTCTGCCAATATTTATTTGCTGTAATTGAATTATAGGCAGATGCAAGAGATTTAGAAAAAATTTATGAAAGAAAAATCCTTAAAATTGAGAAAGTTATACATTCTGTCTTGACTGTATTCCCCTGCTCTATTCTTTCTTACAAATTGGGAATGTTTGCCACTGAACACTAATTTTAGAACATTGATTGTTAGTGTAGGATCTCAGTTATTAACTTGGGCTCTCATATCCTGAATTCATATCATTAGATGAGTCATACAAGTAGCTAAATTCTGCTGGTGTGCAAAGAGTTCTATAGCAGCGCATTACTTAGATGTGTATATCTTCACCATAGGGTGTTACAGAAGGACTACCAAAATTTGAATTTTAACAATTGTAAGATGGCAGTTTTTGAATTTGATCTCCAAAACATTTTGAAATGTATTTCAGAGTCTCAGGGGTGGATTTATAGAGTATGATGCAAAAATGGTTCTGGGTTCCCTAAATCTACCTTGCTTGTTTTCTTTCTTCTACACACACTGAAGGCTTCTAATGAGCAGCTCCTCTGCACAAGTTACTTGTATGCTGTCCAAGTTCAGTGGCATATTTTAGTCACACGTGGAGCACAAAGATCTGTTGAATTCTCACCATCGCAAACACATATGTGAAATGAGCGCTGTTTCCTATTTCGGTGGTGTATATTATCTTCTAATAAAGCTTTACAAAGCCCTTTTCAACTTTTCTGTGGTGTCAGCTATCAAGAATTTTAATGAAAAAGAAAATCAATTATTGTAGGGCTATACAGAAAGCTTTTAGTTTGCAAATGATAATCTCCTTCTTACCATCTTAATGGTAACAGATATGAGCTGATAATAAAATTCTCATAGGTCAGGACTGCTTGGCAACAGAAGCACGTCTCCCTGCTCATTCTGCCAATTTTCCTCTTGTATCTGCCCCGGAATCTGATGGCTTTTGTAGTCTCTGGTTCCTTGGTGATTAGCTCTAGATAACAGAAAACTCTGCACATAAAATTTCTGAGGCAGCACAATTTTATGTTGGTCTTGAGTAAATCAACTCTTCTTTTGCCCACATCTAAATATCCTGGCTAGAGAATTGCCTTCATTCTTTATAGAAATGCCTCTGCTATCTATGGACATGGTCAAACTAGTAAGGAAGATCATTGACAGGAAAGCACAATATCTTGGTTGTTGTCAATCCTAATATTATATAAGCAGCCTCATCAAATATATCTACAAACCTCTAAGTTGCAGGGCTATCAGCAAGATAGATTATTTGCTTATATTCATTCATTCATGCTTAGCTTCTCAAAGCACAGATTATGTTCGTGTGTTTTCATAATGATTAAAACATTCTAATTCTGGAAAAACAATAAGTGAATCAGAATCCTACAGTTAAGATGTAATATATCCAATGAATGATATCACAAATTTCAAAATCAGACGTAAACCAATAGTTGCCAAACATCTAACTATAGAATCTGTATTAAATATATATAAAACAACTATTCTAATGGTATATTTAAAAAATTATATAATATTGTCTTATTTTATTTTTTCCTTAATTTGAGATAGCAGAAAAGAAAAACAGAGGATTCCTATCCACTGGTTCACTCCCTAAATGGCCCTCACAGCCAGGGTTAGAATGGGGCTGGCCTAGGTGTCTCACTTGGATGGTCCAACTATTTAAGCCACCAATTGCTTCTGCCCAGGGGGTGCATTAAATGGAAGAAATTGGAGTCAGGAACCAGAGTTTCAACTTGGACCTAAGCACTCTGATGTGAGATATAGGAATCTCAACTGATAAGCTAAACACCCATTCTGTAATGATGTTAATTTCCTGTCATTTCATAAAGGGGAAATCTTTGAAGCATTCACTTGTTTTTTAGGTATTGAAGAGTATTCCTATGTATTCAAAAGCAAAGTGCTTTAATTTCCAATATTAGAGCATTCAACTCAGTTCAAAAATAAGTATGTGATATAAAATATTACTTCATTTATCCAGGATTTTTAAAAACAATATAACTTAAACCAAGACTTTCCTAGATGCTTTAAATATTATCACTGGGTATTATATTTACAGTGTGTGTGTATGCATGTATGGGGGGTGGTTTATAAAATTATGAAGACCATCTGTGCCTTCTTATTTTAAATAAACAAGCAAACAAATTAAAGCAAATTGAAACAAAATTGAACAATGGTGTTAGAGTCAACAGAGGAAAATTATTGGAGGAAGAAAACAAAAACCCATAACTCTTCAAAGCACTGATCAGAAACCCAGGAAGCAATGTGGTCCATGCTAATTATTTTCACAACAGCCTTGAAAAATAGGTGTTAACTCCACTTAAACACATGGACGCTTAGGATGACATAATTATTTAAAGCCACAAAACTGCATTTTGAAAGATGTCTGATTTTCCCACCTCCAGTACCTTTTCTTGCCACTTCTTAACTCTGTAAATTGCACTTCTTAACTCTGTAAATTGCAAAATATACCATGCACAAAGAGAGTACACAAAACATGTGTGAATCAAAGAGTAATGGAATAGTCACAGGTGTACACCACCGGGTGAAGAAGCAGCACATTACCAGTAATGTCAGTGTCCCTTTAAGCTCCTTCCTGTGCATGCAACTCTCATTCTTCAAACCAGAGGTTGGGTTGAGGTGATCAAATAGTTTTACCACTTACAAATGCACTCAAACGCCTAATTAATTTTGTAAATCTGTTACAAGTATGCAGCTGTCCATTCTCAGGGGAAATTAATATTACCACTGTTAGATAGATGGAGGCATAGATGGAGGCAGCCTGAAAAATAAAATCTGAGGTGCATTTACAATAGAGTCAGCTCACAGTTCGTAACTTTCCTCTGGTAAGGGTTGCTCAGTATGAGTAGATGGGGAGGTGTAATACTCATGTAGACTGAGCCAACTTGAGAGAACCATCTAGAAAATGATATACAAAAAATGATTCAAAACATATACATATATTAAATACACAATACTAAACATTTAATATATTTGAAAGAGAGAGATCTTCCATCAACAATCTTCCACTCACCCTCCAAATGCCTATCACACTCAGGGGTGGGCCAGGCTAAAGCCACTAGCCAGGAACTCAATCTGGGCTTCCCACATGGGTGGCAGGGACACAACTCATTGAGCCATCACCTGCTGGTTCCCAGGGTGAACATCAGAGCAGAGCCCAGACTCAAACCACAGCTCTCAGATGCAGGATGCAGGCATTCTAAGTGGCAGTTTAATGGCTGTGCTGAATGCTGACCCCTATATGTGCATTTGAAACATCTGCTTGGAGTGTTCCTTTACACAAATATCCTCTGCTTGTTTCATGGAGACAGAATCCTCCTTTTATCTTAAAAAATAATGTTCTGAGAGACCTGGAAAAAGCTCTTGGCTCAGATCATCCCAGTTCCAGCCGTTACAGCCATTTGGGGAGTGAACCAGTAGATGGAAGACTTTTCTCTCTATCTCTCCCTCTCTCTGTCGGTGACCCTACCTCTCAAATAAAGAAATAAAATCTTTGAAAATTAATGTTCTTTGTCCTTTGTTGATGCTTTCTCCAAGTTGCTTTATTCTGCAGGGTTTTTTTTGGGGTGGGGGTGGGGGTGGGGGGTGGCTTATTTGTCTATCTTGGTTCTATAGTGAGTGTTACAAGTTTTCCTTAAAGATTTAGAACTTGGAATGTTGCAGGAGACTTTCAGCAACACCAGTAGAACTGCCAACTTTAGTTTCATTGCATGGTGAGGGAGCTGAGGCTAAGTAACCCCTGAGCTGCATAGCTTTAACATTTTCTTCTTGGGTGGTTGAAATTCAGAAGTTCATTGTGCATGATTTTGGCTGCTAACCAGGCCCAGTGAGGGAAAAGGCTGGAGTTCCCACCCACATTCAGCATTTTAGCATGAGCTATAGATGGAACAGGGCTTTATTCCCCAAATGCACTCAGAAGTTAACACTCCAAAGTCTTATGTTAACAGTTAATGAAAGGATTATGGGTATAGACTTCATGTAATGACAGTTTCTAAGAGGTAGGCCTGTTGGGAGGTCTTGAGATCGCTAAGAGCTTGCCATGGGAAGGTAGTTCTTAGGAGAAGAAGGTTGGTTGTGTAAGCTGAGCCAACTCCCTGCACCCTTTTCTGCTTCCTGGCTTGCCACGTGATCAACCCTCTCACACTAACCATGGCCCCTCCTCCAGATGGATGACTCATGGGCCACCCAGTCTTGAACTGTAAACCCCCAAAATGTAGGCCAAAATAAATCTTCATTCCCAAGAAGCTTCTTTCAGGAATTTGACTTAAAGTAACAAAAAGCTAACCAACATCATATGTATATGATAGTTTGTAGCAACTTATTCCAGCTCTTTGGAGGTGTGCTATTTGTCCATCTGCTTTTCTCTCTCTACAATTTTGTCTGATTACTATTTTCTTCTTCCATCTTTCCATTTATGTGTTTGTATTCTTTTATTAAGACAATTTGCTGATGTCTTAGTGATTTGTTAGGTGGATGTGAAATAATTGCATATTTTCCCATCTACCCTCTTAACCCAGTAGAGCATATCAGCTGTGTGTGTGTATGTGTGTGTGTATCCACTGTGTGGAGACCTCTGGGAGGTGTGGGAGTCAACATGGAAAGGGTGAGACGTGACCTCTATTCCCAAAGGATTGATCACACAGTTGAGGAAGGGAAGCTTTCACACACATGAAGAAACAGCAGCATAGTATTTGACTGGTTGAGGCATCGTGTGAGAAATAGCCTAGTTCATTACCTATTTACCTTGAAATATAGACTAAGATACTGCACATCATGGGAGGATTGCAGGTGTTTATTTGGGGATGGAGTAAATAACCATGCAGATCTGTTATGCCAAAGGTATGGTCAGATTACCCAAACTGTGAGACTCTTCTCTGTCTACAAATGGATACCATCCCTCAGATGGACCAATAAAGAAGAAAATGTCCTGATATAGCACTTGGCTCTATAAGTATGAGGATATGTCACAAAGTTCAGGGGAAATATAATTAAAAGATAAGCTTAATTTGATGCAAAAAATGTTTTGAAATCCATCCATAGGAGGGATTTTTCAAAAAGTTCATGGAAAATGTGTATTATATAAAAAAAAAAAACCTGCATGATTGAAAATTCTTTTCACCAAAAATTTACCTTTAATGTCACCTCCCGTGAACTTTATAAAGTGCTCTCATTTTTAACTACCCGTAAGATTACTATAGACAGCCAAAGAAGGAAGGAAGGAAAAACAGAAGGAAGAGAAAAGGCCAGGGAAGGGAAGGGGGAAGGGGATGCATCAAAGGAAGAGATGGAAGAAGAAAAGAGCTCAGGTCAGTCTATGCATGCTTTTCCTCAACCAAGCTTCTTTGCAAAGGTCACCTTTTATTTTACCATTCTCACAAAGGAGCAGTGGGCCCTATTGCATTTTAAAGCTCCATTACCTAGAAATGGAAATGAAAGGTTGGATATGAGCCTCTTTTAGCACAAGATCCAGAGAGTGCAATGAAATATAAGTAAACATTTATGCACTGTGATAAATTGGAAATGTTCCGGCCCTTGGAGCAGAATGGTCATACACTGCCACTAATTAATCCTTGTTTACTCTTGATGGGCAGCAAGAGTTCATGTATAATAGAGAAAATATTTTTTTAAAATCACCATCTTCCTTCATTTGAACTTCAGCTCTTTAGCCATTAACTTGGCCTCTTGTCATATTATTTTCAAAGGTAATTCTCTCAGAAAGATCTCCTTATGTGAAAGAGAGATTAGTACTGGTGAACCTACATCATGAGCATTCTTGTACTGAAATGTGTTTTTTTTTTTTCAACAAGAAATGACTTTCTAGGTGATTTTTCTCACAGTAATTGCTGTTTCTGGCAGCTGCTGCATGGCCATTTTCCCAGTAGGTATGGGTAAGATTGCTTCTAAATTTTTAGTGCCTGAAATGGTTGGTTGCTCCTATTTGGATAGGGGAAGACTGGGAAAACATTTAGGTTGGGTAAGGGCTGGACTTTGAGGAGCAGTTTAAATATCAAATGCATGCACATGGGTGCCAGGCTAGTGACGTTGTTGCACATGTAAAATAGAGCTGAATTGGTCTCCACCACTTAGTTAATGAACTATCCGATGACACAGTTTCAAGTCTATATATGACTGTGAGAATCCCTTATTAATGTTTCTTAGTAAGAGATGATTTTTCCAGAATAATCTAGAAATACCTCTTCTGAGCCAACAGATTTTCTTGACATATACGGCTGGAAAACTTAACATGGGCTGATGTAGTCTTTTAAATTTCTTTTCCTTTTTCCATAAGATTTGTCTCTTTCTCTCTGTCTCCTCTTCCTTTATCATGAAAAAGACTTTATTTTCTGGTAGGAGGTACCTTTCTCTGAAGGGAGGAGAGAACTTCCACTTTGACTATGGCCCTGTCGGAATAGGATCGAAGTCGGCGAACTCTAAAGGCTTCCATAGCCTCAGCAACTCATGACTAGAGCCTAGGGAGATTACTGACACCATAAACAAGAGTGTTAAATTGTTAAATCAACATCAGGAGTCACTGTGTACTTATGTCCCATGTGGGATCTGTCCTTAATAGGTTGTTCAAGGTGAAGTAATGATATAGCTAGTACTGAAACAGTATTTTTACACTTTGTGGTTATGTGTGGGTGCAAACTAATGAAATCTTTACTTAGTATATACTGAAGCGATCTTCTGTATATAAAGATAATTGAAAATGAAAAAAAAAAAAACCCTTGGTGTTAAATTGGAAATTACATAGAAAAGTAATCAATCTTTTTAAAAAAAATATCATGCAGGATCTCTGTCATTAATGTGATGTACACTGTTATTTAATGCTATAACTAGTACTCCAACAGTATTTTTTTCACTTTGTGTTGCTATGTGAGGGCAAACTGTTGAAATCTTTATATATACTAAACTGATTTTCTGTATATAAAGAGAATTGAAAATGAATCTTGATGGGACTGGAAGGGGAGAGCGAGTGGGAAAGGGGAGGTTTGCGGGTGGGGGGGAAGTTGTGGGGGGGGGGGAGCCTTTGTAATCCATAAGCTGTACTTCGGAAATTTATATTCATTAAATAAAAAAATTTAAAAAAGACTTTATTTTCTGGGTATGAGATTTCCTTGATGTTTCTATGATGAGTGAAAGAGTGAGACTGTGGAGACCTCACAGTACAAGTAGAAACAGAGGTGCCAGGTCTTAAGGGAGCTGCAAAGAACCCCCCTTAGGATGATGGAGTTGGATGAGCACTAGAGGGGTAGGAGGCAGTATTCTGCCAGAAGAGTAATTCATTCTTTTGGAAATATTAATGCAGGGTAAGTTAAGGGGACAAAGTTAGATGATGTTAGAAATCATTGTGGGAGTTTTTTAAATATTATATATTTTTTTTCTTTTTATAAATTTCCAAAGTACAGCTTATGGGTTACAATGGCTTCCCCCCTCCCATAACTTCCCTCCCGCCCGCAACCCTCCCCCCTCCCGCTCCCTTTCCCCTTCCATTCATGTAAAGATTCATTTTCAATTCTCTTTGTATACAGAAGATCAGTTTAGTATATATTAGGTAAAGATTTCAACATTTTGCCCATATAGCAACATAAATTGAAAAAAACTACCATTGGATTACTAATTATAGCATTAAATAGCAATGTACAGCACATTAAAGACAGAGAACCTACATAATTTTTTTTAAAATTAATTAATTTTCTATGCCATTTCCATTTTAACACCAGGTTGTTTTTTTTTTTTCATTTCCAATTCTCTTTATATACAGAAGATCACTTCAATATATAATTAGTAAAGACCTTATCAGTTTGTGCCCACACAGAAACGCAAAGTATAAAAATACTGTTTCAGTACTAGTTATAGCATCACTTCGCTTTAGACGACACATTAGGGACAGATCCCACATGGGGTGTAAGTACACAGTGACTCCTGTTGCTGATTTAACAATTTGACACTCCTGTTCATGGCGTCAGTAATCTCCCTAGGCTCTAGTCATGAGTTGCCAGGGCTATGGAAGCCTTTAGAGTTCGCTGACTTTGATCTTATTCCGATAGGGTCATAGTCAAAGTGGAAGTTCTCTCCTCCCTTCGGAGAAGGGTACCTCCTTCTTTGATGGCCCCGTTCTTTCCACTGGGATCTCACTCACAGAGATCATTCATTTAGGTCTTTTTTTTTTTCCATGATATCTTGGCTTTCCATACCTGCTATACTCTCATGGGCTCTTCCGCCAGATCAGAATGCCTTGAGGGGAGTTTTTTAAATATTATAAAAAAAATTCAGTCACAAGGCTTGAAATGTTACTCCAAAAAGGATAGGAAGACTGATTAATAAGATTTTCAAATATTTCTTCCATTCTATGGGCTATTTTCTACTTTCTTGATTATGGACTTTGAAATACAAAAGTCGTGGCAGGCGTATGGTAAATTGGGTAAGATGCCGCCATGCTATATCTGAGTTCCAGAGTTCAAGTTCCATCTCTCTTCGAATTCCTGCTAAGGTACACTCTGGGAGGCAACAGGTAATGACACAAGTTTTTGGGTCCCTGCCACCCACATGGAAGAACTAGATGGAACTGAGCTATTGGCTTGAGGCCAGACTGTTGTGGACATTTGGGGAGTGAATCAGCATATGGAAGATTCTCTATCTCTCTCTACCATTTAAATAAAAAGAAAAGAAATGAACATTTAAAAAATCCTTTTCAACTCCTTGAAGATATCAAGGGAAAAAAGAAAGTGGGCTAGAGGAAATAACTCTCTAAAACTTGATAACTTTATCCTTGACCTTTCTAAATCACTCTGAATGTCAAAAAACACAGAGCATTTAACAGCTAACCTACACTCAACAGTCATGTGGGATGAGTGACAACACTACAACACTTCACAAAAGAAACTAAGGCCTCATGTATTAGATAAGTTCGTGTGAACACTCAGCTGGAGGATTTCCCTCTGTCCTCTTTTCTTCGCCACTCCCTCCCCATGATCAGAGCAGCCATCTCCATCATTACCATCACAGCCAGGTCTGCACATTGCTACTTCACTTCTAAAAACCCTTTTGGACACTCAATGGAGTTGAAAGAATAAATAAAAAGTTCAATTCCCAGAGGAGTTAAAAAGAGCTGTCTACTTCCTCTACTCTACCCATTTTCACATAAAAAAAAGATTTAAGATCCAGAGAGGACTTACCCAAGATCATGTGTCAATTTGAGATGGTACTCAGACCAGAATCCAGCCATCCAGATTCCTTTTTCTGTGATGCTACTTTTATAGTCATGGGTAGAGCAGGGAAAAGAAATGCAGAAAACTTGCTTGCATCCAAAATTAACTGCATTCAGAGCAAAGTGAGTTTGTGTCATCCTTTTGCATTGCTTTGATTTTTAAACATGGGATGTTTGAGTGTGCTTTCTTCAGAAGACAGCCTAGTTCAGTCCTGCTTCCTTCATCTCCACTGCCTGTTCTGTTCATCTTCCTCCACACACATTGTGCTGTATATCAGGTCATCCTTGGAATCTGGGAAGGAAGATTTAACTAAGTTCACCACTCTGGCAATGGTTTTCATCAATAAAGGGTTTGTCACTACAGAGGAGCCACTATCTCCTGTGTCTTCCTCTCATCCTCCCTTGCATGTGAGCAAGGAATTCAAGACTCAGTCTCAAAATGCAAGTTTTACATCTTCTTTTTCCAGCTTACAACAGGCAATTCTTCTAAACACACCTATTAGACACCTATATGCCAGGTCTTGAGTCAAATGTTTCCATATACTTTAATTAATCTGTAGCAGTCCACAGAAGGATGGTTAGCTTTAAGATGAGAAGACAAGAAAATCAGATGAGATCTTGATATTAAGAGGATCACTACCATTTTTAGAGACTATAAAATGGACTAAGCGCTGTGCTAAGGCTTTGCATTCATTAACTAAAGGAAGTGACAAATAAATCCATAAGATGAAACTACTATAATCCCCATACTGTCGATGGGGAAAGAAATGCAGAAGTGCTGGAATCTCAAGAATCATAGTCAAGGACACACACTTGATAAGCAGTAGCATCAGGTTTCAAAGCCAAGCTGTTATTTACAGAGCCTGGCTCTTAATCACGACAATTAATTGCCTAGAATCACAGAGCACATAAAAATAGTAGTACAGCAGATAAAAATAGTAGTAGTAGAGATACAATCTGAATGTGAATCAACTGTGAATGGATAGACAAAATGTGTTCTATCCACACTGTGAAATGCTATTCAGCAATGAAAAAGAATGAAGACTAGATTCATGCTGTAACATCTAAGTGACAGAAGTAAGTTACAAAAGACCATAGATTATATGAAACCATTTACATTAAGTGTCCAACAGAAGAGGCAAATCTATAAAGGTAGGAAGTAGGGGTAGTGACCTAGGGCTGGGGGTAGGAAGATATTTGAAGGAAGTGACTGCTAATGAGCACAGGGTTTGGAGAGAGGGTAATGAGAATGTTCTCAAATTGACTTTGTTTATGGTTGTTGCAATGTTCTGTGTATGCTAAAAACCATTGAATTACATGCTTTCAGTGGCTGAATTGTATGACGTGTGAATTATATTTCAGTGCATTTTTTACTTCTAGGTGGGGCTGGACTATCAATTCCAGCCTTCCAGACTTCAAGCCTGTGGTTTTTCTACTGTACTTTGCTGACCATCATGTCTTCAGCATCTCTTTATACCACTGCTTGGATTCCCATATTAGTTCATCTCCTACTAATTACTCTGTAGATGACCAAATGTCAAGAACTATGCAGTAATTATCTTTTTTCCATCAAGTTTCAATGGGCTTAGGCTGGTGGCACTATGTCTCAATGTTAACTCAATACATTATCTATTAAATTATTAAAATATATCTAGTTAAAGTGATTCTAGCCTTACAGATTAGGCTTATTTCTGAAAAGTTGAATGATACTTTAATTTTAAACTGCATATCTAAATATATTTTTGGGCTCAGTATTTAGAAAACTCTTCTCAGTCACCTTTCTTGGAGTGTATGCCCATATACCTTATTCTTAGTTTTAGAAATCAGACTTTTTATATACTCATGGCGATTTCCTTAGAGGAGGGTGCACTTTCACATTCTTGTCTTCGCAAGTTGATTTGATACATTGGTACAAGGGCTAGAGACTCTACAAAGGAAAATTTGAACTTGTTAAAAGCATTTTTGACATTCACAGTCATAATAGTCTAAGTAGATTTCATTTCAACATTTGCATTAGCTGGTGGTAATAACCTACAATAAAAATAACAAATGATTAAAACATTAAAGTGTGGAAAAACAACTATGTAGGTGTATGTGTGTGTGTGTGTGTGTGTGATTCTTCAGCAGTGTTTTTGTGTTTGTGCTCTGGAAGAATCGTGTGTTTGAATGCATTACATTGGAATTTCTGAGTATTAATATGTGTTCTCCATCTTCCTAAGATCCAGGATTCTATTGCACAGTGGGATAATCACAGATAATGTTAATGGGCTGTGTATTTCTCTATTTTAAAAAATGGGAAAAGGGGATATTGGGTGACTTCAACATAAAGAATTGTTAAATGTTTGAAGAAGTAAATATATTTACCTTGACAAGACATTACACAATGTATTCACATACTGAAACATCACATAAAAGCCTGTGCAAATGAGTAATTTTTATGCATCTGTGAAAAAATTACACCATGAAGGTATCCCTTACCTCCTTATGTCCCTTTTGCCCTTATCCTGGGAAATAGATGGGAATCATTCACTCATTGTGACTTGGAAATGACTGTTGAAAAGGGGCAAGGGCTGAGAAAGGAAGAAATGGTTCTGACTGGAGAAGGCTGAATGAGCCCTACTGACAGAAGGCTGTGTTCCTGCTGCTGTCTAGAGGATCATCCACCAGCTCACTAAAGATTGAGTTTGATAAAATGCTGGTCAAGTCAGTGTTGCCAGAGTTTCCATCACATGGATTGTCATCACCTCTTCATCTTTTCCCAAGCAGGTGGATGCTGCCATCTTCACTGAAGAAGTCATTCCTCTACAGTGTTAAGTGTACTAGCATTGCATCATAAGAGCCGGTGGTGGTTTACACAACAGACATTTATATCCCACAGGCTGGAAGTCCAAGACTAAAGTGTCAATTAGGTTGCTTCCATAAGAGAAGAGTCTGTTCCAGGCCTCTCTCTTGGCTTGTGGATGAAATCTTCACCTGGCTTCCCATCATTTTCCTTTTGTTTTTCTCTGTGTCCAAATTTCATCTTCCATAAAGGTTATCAGTCATATCGGTTAAGAGTCTATGTTAATTAACTCATTTTACCAAGGAGATAGGAGACTCTACCTGCAAATCTGATAATATTATGAGGCACTTGGGTTAGGACCTCAACAAAATGAATTTTGGAGTGGGGAGAGAAACCAATTCAGCTCATAAAACTTAGAGAAAATGTTTTCACATATCAAAACCATTCGTTACATGTATCATTTTCTAGAGCACATTTCCAGAGCAGAGTTCGTTTTCACATAGCCCTACATTATATGGAAACTTTAAGTTGGAAAATTTCAACTAGATGCATTGAGTGTAGTTATAAAGAGACAGGGGTGTCAATGAACAAGGATCTGAGAGCTGAGACATGTGAGCATTGTGGTCTTTCTAAAGTTTCTAAAATTCCCAATTCCCATGCAAAGTGACATTGAAGCATTTAAGCATATTTTGCATAAAATGACCCCCAAAGTCATCTCAATTTCATCTGTTATTCAACTAGAAAAAGATAAAGCAGTTCCAACATTGGTGAGAAAATCTGATTGGATTGAATTTATCAAAAGATATAATATATGACTTTCTAAGGGTTTGTTCAAGTACAGTATTAAGATGATTGCTGTATTCTACACTGACTACAGAATCAATATTTTTGTCATATTCTGCCTCATTCTTTTGAGTTGGTCAATGTATACTTTCTGCACTTGCTTTTTTAGTGGGCTTATAACACATATATTATTTATAACTAAAACACAATTTTAAGACATTTGCATATATCTGATGAGGAATTTATGTGTGAATACATAAAGACACCAACAATAATGTTAAAATAATTACCAATTTAAAAGTGGGTTAAAAACCTCATATCTGTGATAATATTTCCGAAAACACATTACTCCAGTCTAATCATGATGAAAAACATCAGACAGATGCAGGCTGAGGGATATTCTACAGGATACCCGGCCAGTACTATTTAAGACAAGCTCAAGAAAAATAAGGAAAGACTGATAAATTAACATAAATCAGAGGAGAGAAGAGATGGGACAAGTCAATGTTTGGTACATGAGATTGAATCCTGCAAAGAAAGTTGAAAAGAATGGAAAATTGGTGGCATGCCAAAACAACTTGAGATTTAGTTCATAACAATGTGTCAGTTTCTTAGGTGTGTCAACTTTCTATATTCATATAAGATGTTGATAAGGTGAACTCTGAACAAACAGTATAACAGAGGGATCTTATAAATGCTCACAAAAGGTATTTTATGAAAAAACAGATTTCAAATTTTTTTCAACTCAACTTATGTTTTGAATATATTTTCTATGAACTTCCTAAAGCACCCTTGAAGTAACTCTCTGTGCCATCTTCGCAAAAATTTTTAAGATTGATTTATTTATTTAAAAGTTGAGTTATAGAGAGAGAGAGAAGAGGAGACAGGCAGAGAGAGAGAGAGAGAGACAGACAAAGAGAGAGAGATGGTTCGCTCCCCAAATGGCTGCAACTACCGGGTTTGGTTCAGGCTGAAGCCAAGAGTCAGGAGCTTCTTCCAGGTCTCCCACATGGATGCAGGGGTGCAAGGACTTGACCCACCTTGCACTGCTTTCGCAGACACATTAGCAGGGAGCTGGATTGGAAGTGGAGTAGCCAAGACTTGAACAGGCACTTGTAAGGGATGCTAGCTCTGCAGGTTGTAGCTTTAACCTACTGCCTCACAGTTCCGGAGCTGTAAATTTTTTTGTAAGACTAAAATTTGTCACCAAAAAGTTCATTTTTAAAAGCTAGGTAATATATTTGAATAAACCTTTCACAAAGAAGATACACTAATGGCCTAAAACAAGAAAAGACACTCAATATCATTAGTCATTAGGAAATGCAAATTAAAACCACCATTAGTTTGAAAACAAAATAAATCCTCTATTAGGTATCACTACACATACACCAGGATGTCAAGAGTAAAAAATAATGACAATGCTTTTGTATTGAGTGGAGAGAAACTAGATCGCTGCTGGGAATGGAAGATAGTGAAGCCACCACAGGAAACAGTGTAATAGGTTTGAGTACCTTGAATATCAATTTACAATATGGCTTAGCAATTACATAGCGGATTACCGACCCAGCAGAAATGACAATTCCTGGTCATCAGAGTTGAATTATTCACAATAGACAGAGTAGAAATCACCCATCACCCATCAACTGATAAATTGCCTCAAAAAATATGAAATATTTGTGGAATGGAATATAATTAATGTTATTCAGCCACAGTAAAGAAAGAAGTACTATATGCCACACTGTGAATATATGGTGGAACATTACTTTCCTTTTTTTTTTAAGACTTATTTATTTATTTGAAAGAGTGATAAAGAGAGAGAAGGAGAGTCAGAGAGAGAGAGAGAGAGAGAAGTCTCCCATCCACTGGTTCACTCCCCAATTGGCTGCATTGACCGAAGCTTCCAGGTCTCCCGTGTGCAGGGTCCCAACCACTTGGGCCATCTTCTGCTTTCCCAGGCCATAGCAGAGAGCTGGATCAGAAGTGGAGCAGCTGAAACTCAAACCGGTGCCCATATGGGATGCCAACACTGCAGATGCCGGCTTTACCTGCTATGCCACAGCGCCGGCCCAGAATATTACTTTCAATGAAAGGAACCAGTCATCCCAGAGTGAATGTTGTGTGATTCTGCTTGTGTGAACTGTCCAGCAAAGGTAAACAGAGAGACAGAGAACACATGATTGGTTCCCAGGTGATCAAGTGGAAAGAGGGAGTGACCACACATGAACACAGGATTTCCCCTTGAGGGGATGGAAAACTCCAAATCAGCTTGCAGAAACAGCTGTCCTATTCTGGAAATTTACCTAAAACCATCCCACTGTCTCCTTAAAATAAATGAATTTTATAGTGTATGATTTGTGCATCAATAAAATTGTTAAACATGCTCTCCTATAAAAATTAGATCGTGAAGAAAAGTATAAAAAGAAAATAGCTATTCCTGAAAATCCCATCACTTAAAACACATTTTGGCATATTTCCTTTGCAGTTTTATTATTTTCTATTAATTTTAATTTTCAAATCAGGGCAAGTCTAAAGATATTCATTTTCTCAGCTGATTATACTCGCTTTGAGAATTAACTAGTTAGGGTTTAATTCTTGGGAGTTCTGTTTACAGCGATGACCATCACTGTACAACACCTGTCACAGTGACTGACAAGTAGTGCTGATTACTCCTCTAACCAGCCTGCAAAGTCCCACGATACCCTTGTTCCCCAGTGAAATAAGAGCCAGAGCTTTACTTCTAACCCAATTAGAGACACAAAAGCTCCGTCTTCAGAAAACAACACCAGAGACTGGGGAGGTTGTCCACTGGCATCTTGGTTTTTCAGGTCTGAATGTGGAGGGCACTTTTCCTGTCATGGACACAGAAGAGAGCAGCAGACACTGCCTGAGCCCTTCGGTGGCCATGCTGTGCAGACACTTTACCTGCACAGTCTAGGAAGACAAGGGTTCACAATGCAGCACGAACACAACGCGACACAATGGAAGCTGTTTTTTTATTTTTCCCCTTTCGTTGTCCTCCTCGATTTTCTTTATTGTTCTATTTTTCCAGATAGAAAGGGAAAGGTATTGTATATAGCGCAGACATTTTAGCTGTTGTATATAGTGCAGACATTTCTAAAGTTAATATCAAACTCCCTACTTCCAAACTAAATAATCTTCCAGAACTTTTTTGGCTGATCCTCAAAGAAATTTTTCAGCACATCCCAAAGATGCAAGCTGCTTTATCCTGTATCTAGAAAATATATTTAAGGACAAGTTTACAAGAGTAAAGAAAATTCGTAGCACAAAGAAAAAAACATGGCTTCAATTATGTCATTCAAATGACATCCTGTTTTACCCTGTGTTTCTTCTCAGGCAGGTCAAAATTATACACAAATCTCTTCTGTTAAAACGGATAAAAAGAATGAAAGGAGACTACCCCAACAAACATATTTCTTATTCTTCATCGACCAAGTAAGGAACACTCATAGAATTTCTCATGCTGTCTGGGTCATGACTTTTTCTCTGCGTGCTGTGAAATTATGGGAAGGCATCTTTCTGCAAGGCATTTAATTTAATTCCAAACACCCTCATTAGCAGCTGTGTGGCATCCTCAGTAATATGCCCACAAGCACTAGAGGGCAATGCTGGACAAGTATTACTGAGATGCAAGAAAATACTAATGAGCATAACTGGATACTCATTAATTTCAAATACACACTTGTGATACAACTCTGACTGGTCTGTCTCTGAACCAGAGGAAGTCTCCAGCCATTGCCTTCCAACCTAATAACAGGAACAAAAAGGGCAAGCTTTTCTTGATAGCAATCGGCTCTGCTTCCTGGCTTCATTGGGGCATTTTGTCTAGTCTGAGACTGGACCAGTTCAAGAGCAGGTTGGCAGACCAATCAGATAAAGCCAATGTCAAAGCCAGGAAAGCTTCTGGAACCAGAAATCAGAACCAGAAAGCCTGGAATCTGCAGTAATGGGAAAAGTTGCTAGTTCAAATTGTGCCTCATGATCTCATACAGTGTAATGGGACCAAGGAATTGTGTGAAGGTGACAATTATTTAAACAAGGTTAAAAGTCTATTCAGTTAGGGAATGATATTGTGGCACAGCATGTTAGGCTGCTGCTTGCAACGCTGGCATCCCAGGGTGGAACACTCTGTTGAGTCCTGGAAACTCGCCTTCCTATTCGGTTCCATGCTAATGTGCCTGGGAAAGCAATGGAAGATGACTCAAGTACTTGTGCCCCTGCCACCCACGTGGGAGACCTGGCTGAACGTACAGCCATTTGGGGTGTGAATCAGCAGATGGGAGATCTCTGTCTCTCCCTCCCCCTCTCCTTGTCACTCTGCCTTTCAAATACATACATACATACATAGTTTTGTTTTTTTAAAGAAAGAAAAGAAAAATCAATTCAATTAAAAATCTCGTCAGTAACTCCTAAAACCAAGAGATGCTATGTTGTTGTAGTCATGGCTGTCGTGGTCACAGGTTGCTCCAACAGCAAAGGATTAAACTATGTTTCATGGTTTCATTTCTCTCTCCTATGCAGTCTCAGGGTACTGAGGGCATCAAGGTGCTGCAGAATTTCTTCAATTAACTCCCCCTCTAAGGATCTGATATCAAGGGTTTTCAAAGTGTGGCCCCTGGACCAGCAATGCCAGCCTGATTTGGGACCTTGCTTGGAATTAAAATTCCTAAACCTTGCTCTCAAGACCTCCTGATCAGAATCTCTAAGGAAAGGGAAAAGTCATCTTTATTTTTTCAAGTCCTTTTAAAATGTTATCCAATATTGACAAATTTGATATATACTTATGGGGAACAAAAGATACAACATGGAATGATTAAATAAAATTGATTAACATGTCCATCACCACACTTATCCTTTTTGGCTCCTGTTCAAGTAAAAATTATACCCTCTCATGAACACTCCTGATTCCCCTGTCCCTGGCTTCTGATAACCACCTTGCTGCTCTCTGCTTCTGAGTCTTATTTTTTAGAGTCTAACAAAGCTGTTTAATAAGACATATGCTGAAGTTGAGATCAGTGGACTAACGGGAGGAAAGAACAGACTGTATTTAGAAAACAATGAATCTACAATATGATGCATCATAATCATGAAGTATATAACCTAGTACCTCCTCTATCTTTGCTTTATGTAACATAAAAATGTATATTGTAAAAGTTATTTTCTAGAATTTGATAATTATTTTTTAAAACACAGGAGGGATTTTATATAAAGTTAACAGGATTTGATGTCTAGATTATAAAATTAGCCCAGCTATTCTAATTTAAGTTACAATGCTATTACAGATAATGACAAGAAAAATAAAAATTATAATAATTATCTTACAAAATATTTTTTTAAGATTTATTTATTTACTTGAAAGTCAGAGTTACACACAGAGAGAAGGAAAGCCAGAGAGAGAGAGAGAGAGAGAGAGAGGTCTTCCATCCGCTGGTTCACTCCCCAGATGGCCGCAATGGCTAGAGCTGCACCGATCCGAAGCCAGGAGCCAGGAGCTTCTTCTGGGTCTCCCATGCGTGTGCAGGAGCCCAAGGACTTGGGCCCTCTTCTACTGCTTTCCCAGGCCACAACAGAGAGTTGGGTAAGAAGTGGAGCAGCCAGGTTTTGAACCAGTGCCATAGGGGATGCCAGCACTGCAGACAGCAGCTTTACCCACTATACCACAGTGCTGGCCCCCAAAATAATTCTTAAATAGAAAATATTATGAATCTGAGTAGCTTGCACAAAATTAGATAATCTGCACTGAGTAGGAAGCCATGACTCTAATCTAGAACATTTTTTTTTGACAGGCAGAGTTAGACATTGAGAGAGACAGAGAGAAAGGTCTTCCTTCTGTTGGTTCACCTCCCAAATGGCTGCTACCGCAGGCCGATCTGAATCCGGGAGCCAGGTGCTTCCTCCTGGTCTCCCATGTGGATGCAGGGCCCAAGCACTTGGGCCATCCTCCACTGCCTTCTCGGGCCACAACAGAGAGCTGTACTGGAAGAGGAGCAACCAGGACAGAACAGACACCCCAACCAGGACTAGAACCTGGAGTGCTGGCACCACAGGCGGAGGATTAGTCTAGTGAGCCACGGTGCCGGCCTCCAATCTAGAACTTTTTTTTTTAAACTTTTATTTAATGAATATAAATTTCCAGTGTACAGCTTATGGATTACAATGGCTTCCCCCTCCCATAACTTCCCTCCCACCCACAACCCTCCCCTCTCCCACTCCCTCTCCCCTTCCATTCACATCAAGATTCATTTTCAATTCTCTTTATATACAGAAGATCAATTAGTATAAAGATTTCAACAGTTTGTACCCACATAGAAACACAAAGTGAAACATACTGTTTGAGTACTAGTTATAGCATTAAATCAAAATGTACAGCACATTAAGGACAGAGATCCCACATGAGGAGCAAGTGCACAGTGGCTCTTGTTGTTGACCCAACAAATTGACATTCTAGTTTATGGTGCCAGTAACCACCCTAGGCTGTCGTCATGAGTTGCCAAGGCTATGGAAGCCTTCCAAGTTTACTGACTCTGCTCATATTTAGACAAGGGCATAAAAGACAGAGTGAGGATAGTAACCAATGATCCTAAGAGTGGCATTTACCGGGTTTGAACAATTATACAGCATTAAGTGGGGAAGAGGACCATCAGTACACACAGGTTGGGAGTAGAGCCATTGGAGGTAGAGTAGAGGTTATGATTACAAAGGAATGAGGCCCAAGTGTGCTAGACAGGGTCTAGAACAAAGGACAGAGTCATTATTAGAGGAGCTAAGAAAGGTGCTGTCTAAGCTACAAGTAATTTTTCTGATTGAGAGGCAAATAGAACCTGAAAGAAGGGGCTTGATAATAATCTGGTGGGCTTTAGGCCTTGTAAGTTAAGAGGCCCAGACCTATCTATCTCTTCACATGGGGTATATCCTAAGGGAGGTGTGAACCTCCTAGGGGAAGGCACTCTGTTGACTTTCATTACTTGGCTGGACTGGGAGGAGAGCTGGCCAGGAAAGGCAGGGGGCATCTCTAACAAGAAATTTACAGTTCTGCCTGCAATGTTGCTGACCCTACTTGACCATCCCCTCAGCTGCAGTGGTCACTTTGGAAGTTGGGCTGAGTGAAGGGCTTTTCAGCTTAGAGCCAATAAGATCTGTGGCTCTGACCTGGGCATCCTTCGACTCCAGGGCAGGTCCATTTCCAGTGATCCAACTCTTGGCAGAGCTGCCAGGGCTCTTCACAAGCTGACTTCTGCTGAAGCCCAGGCTTACCACATTGAAAGCCACTGCAGTGGACTGGCCTGTTGGGTCTCCTTGAGGGCAGATCACTGTACAGATCAGCCATTAATAGGCCTGCCACCCATTGCTTCTGATGCCTAGCTTTCTTTTCCTCCTGGTTTTTGTTAAAGCAGACCAGAGGATGCAAGTCAAGGGAGTGCCCGTATCCCATCTCTAATCTTCGGTGGCCTGAACTACAAGTCTATAGTCACAGGGATGTTCTGTAGTAGTTTTTCTAAGGTAGACAATGCCCATGAGGAAAATTATATTCTCACTTTAAAACTTTCTTTCCCTTTGGTCTGAAAGGGAGGTTTTTTCTGCTTACTGTTTACTTCGCTGATGGCGAAGTGAATCTAGCTATGAGATTATTATTTAAGTTCTTATTTTGGCTATGCTATTACAGAAAAATGTTAGCCATCTCTTTTATAAGGTCTAAAGATTAAATTGGGCATCCTACAGATTCCTTCATAATAGAATTAGTTCCCTACCTTGAAGAGAATAGAGAAATGAAAGAATAAGTTGGGCTTAGAATAGAGAAATGAGGGAGTAAGTCCTAGATCGCTTGCTGACAATAGCAATATTACATGAATACCTAGCAAACCGTTTCAACCATTAGATAACAACTTAAGAAAACATTTACCAGAAGGTCCAATGCCTTCTATAAATTTTAAGAATCATGTATTTGAGAACACCTCTTAAATATCTAACATGGTGTAGTTTGTTTAACCAGTAAACTTAAGCACAACCATATAAAATGTTTTTAGTTTCTTTCTACCAACACGTTTAAAACATATGATACAGAGATTCAGGTCACACAAATTAAAATGTATCTTTGATTGATTTTAGCAGCTTCAATTTATGGACAATCTTATCTATCAGCCATTTAAAATAAAACTCTTAATAAAATTTCCCCATGTGGACATACAATATGTACACACATATAACATAGCATAATAGACCAATATAGCAATTTTAATAATAGCTTTTAAAATCTTTAACTCTTTTTGTAGATTGCCAATTGATTTGAATTGCTTTTTGTTTTTAGATTACTTTAACACATTGCTTTAACAGAGCATCAGAGTTTAATTCTATGTCAAAGAGAAATTGAGCTTCCTGTGATCTTTTGCTGTGAGGTTTCCTTCCTTTACCTTCTTTCATATTGGTGACCATGTTTCTGTGTTTCTGTGTGTAACACATCTTTAAGCATCTTTTGCAGGGCAGGATGAGTGGCAACAAATTCTTTCAGTTTCTGTTTGCTATGAAAAGTCTTAATTTCACCTTCATTCACAAATGAGAGCTTTGCAGGATATAATATTCTGGGCTGGCAGTTTTTCTCTCTTAGTACCTGGGCTAACTACATCACTGTTCTCCTCATCAAATCATAGCAACTTAGCTGCACGTGAAAGCACTCTAAATATCCAACAAAAAACTAACATGATCACAATAATAGTGATTCAGCAAAATGAGACTTTTTCAAACTTGAGGGGCTTTTGATGAAAACCAAGTTTTTAAGGTTTTTTTTTTTTTAATTTTCAAGTGACATATAACACTTCTTGATGTTTATAGAGTACCCTGAGATATTTCAGTACATGTGAATGTTTGATAAGGATAAAATATCTATATATCCTCTAAAACATTTAACATTTCTTTATGGCAAAACCACAAAAATCCTTTCTTCTAGTGTTTTCTTTTTAAGAGAGAGACACAGTATTATCATTATTTATAGTTTGCCTATAGTGCAATAGGACACCAGAACATCTTGCTTCTATCTAACTATAACCTTAGGATGATTCTTTAATCAACCATGTCCCATCTCTCTCTTCCTCTTCTTCTCCTCAGCCTTTGGTAACTGCCTTAACACTTTCAACTTCCACGAGATCAACTTTTTTAGACTCCACATATGAGTCAGATCATGCAACACTTTTTCTCTGTGCTTGCATTATTTCATTTAACAAAATAACCTCCAATTCCATCTGTCTTGTTGAAAATGACAAGATCTGAGTAGCCTCTATTGCATGTATGTACTGTGTCTTCTTTATCCATTCATCAGTGGATGGACACTTAGATCATGTCCCTTTTAGCTACTGTGAATAGTGAGTGCCAGGGTAAACAAAGGAGTGCAGATATCCTATTGACAGGCTGATTTCATTTGTCTATGACATATACCCAGTAGTGAGATTGTTGGTAGCTCTATTTTTAGTTTTTTGAGTAATCTCCATTCTGTTTTCCACAATTTCTTTACTAATTTTACAATCCACCAACATGTGTAAGGGTTCTTTTTTTTTTCCATATCATCACCAGTATTTGTCATCTTTTATCTTTTTTTGATAAAGAGTGAGGTGATATTTCATTGTGGTTTTTGGCTTGCATTTTCCTCATGTTAGTGATATTGAGCTTTTTTTCATGTACCTGTTGGCCATGGGTATGTCTTACTTTGAGAAATGTATTTATTTCTATGCTTACTTTCAATTGGATTCTTGGTTGTTATTTTTATTGTTATTCTTGGGTTGTTTGAGGTCCTTATTTATTCTGGTGGAAAACTTGGTTTAATTGGAGAAAGAAAAAAGAAGATGTAGCTTTCTAGAGAGTAGAAGGAAACTTTTGGATAGTTTGTATATGTTAAAGAAGCAATCCGTATGTGGTAGAGAGACTATGTGCCTCTTAGAGCTAACTGAGCTTTAAGTTGTGAAAGGTATTGTATGAGGGACAGGTAGTGAGTGTCCTGTCTTTCTGAAAAAGAAAAAAAAATAGCAGGATTCATTTGGGTTTGGGAGTTGATTGCTCTTAGAGCTGAAAAATTTGAAACAACTGAGATTGAGCAAGAGATAGGGAAGTGTGATTCACTCATGATGAATCAAGCAACATTTATTGAAGAGTTATTAGTTGACAGACTCTGTTCAGGGGCCAGGACAATGTGAGGTGATACATATGTTTCAGGTGCAAAATCTAAGGGGAAAACAAACACAAAAACCAATTCAATAATTGAATATTTTAATGCAAAATATTTAAAGTCTCAATAAATTTGTAATAAATCCTTAACAAGATAACAAAATTTCAAATAAATATGGGATTCACTTTATTCACTTATTTTCTTGTTTGAGGCTGTAATGTAACTCAGCAGGATGCTTACTGATTTTGTTTTTACTAGGGATGATATTTTGTTCTTTTTGCTTCTTGCACTAATTTTGATTTTGAGAGTATCACATGAAAATATTGCTTTTCTTGATTAATGGAATTTTAGTCCTTAAGTTTTGTATCTAAAGAGGTATACTCTTACCTCACTATAGTGCCAGTTCCACACTGTGCTAAAAGCAATACATCAATTGTCTCAAGGAATCATCTTGAGACATAAAATACACTTGTTGACATAAAATACACAATTTGTTGAGTCTTCAAATTGGATTCTTTTAGTTCAGGAAATAACTTTTTATTTATATATGCATATATATACATATATTTATATATGTTCAACAATACATATAGACAAATATCCTATAATACTATGGGGATAGGAAATATCAGTTAAATCTCCCCCGCCAGGTTCTGTTTTCTACAGCAATAGTGTACAAAGGTACAATTTCATGTGCTATTTTTCTTTGTAGTTTTCTCCTTATTTTCAAAATGTGAAGCATGCTAAAATTATATTAGTCCTGTTAATTGCAAGAACTATTGGGCCACCTCTGGAAGAAATACGTCTCAGAATCTGTACTTTAGAATTCTTGCTATAGAATTATTCTGGTTGCTTCTTGGGATGAAGAGAACATACAGGTGTATGACAGGGTGATGTGACCATGTAAAAGTCACCTGTGAAAGAAGTGGTGGTAAAAGTACCAGAAAGCAACAGATATCCTGACAGGAGAGAAGTTTTTTGACTTTCCTTCCTTTGCATTAGAATCACATGAAGGCTGGTATCTTACCATCATGAGCTTTGGATTCAGTTTTCTGGGTTAGAATGCCAGTATCTACTATACAGCCAGCGCTAATCATTGTGATAGTTGACTGAGAGTCACAGCCTGGATAGATCAATATTATTCTGATGCTCCAAAGCCTTGTGGAGGAAATGACGGGTACTCCATGTTAGGCATCCTCTGTGCTTTGGTTGGCCAGTGAGTAGGTTTATAAATGGGGAAATCTGAGCTACTCCAGGAATAAGGGAATTCTTAAAAGGAGTGTGTGGTTGTAGAAGGGAAGGAGAAATGAGATCATTGCCTCTTGGGAGAGAAGAGGTTTTCATTAAAGTTATGCTGTGTGATGTGGTATCTCCATTCTCTTCTACACATGCCCAAGTGACACTCAGTAGAATATTTATTGCTCATTGATTGACTTTGCAAAGGCTGCCTTTGGGGAACTGATGCTGCACTGTTGGAGACTTTTTAGGGAGAGAGAGAGAACAAGGACTGTCCCCAAGAGAACTTCCGTCACACCAAAGTTTCGAGAAAAATCTTGGAGGATCCCAGCTTCTTGGCATATTTTCTGAAAGAACTGGAGATCTCATCGGATGGATTCCTAACAGTCAAAATTTGTTTTTCTGGAATCACAGACTGGATGGGGTTTGTACTTTGTGCTCTTGAGCACTGAGCTGTTGCTATTTCTGATATCCTTTTCACAACCTCTTGTCGAGGTGTTGACAATCTGAACTTGATGAGGTGTCAGTGTAGTGCATTTTTCAAGTTGATCTAAATGATGTGAGTCACCACAAGCCTGGTCCCTTATCTATAGTCCTTGTGAAGTTCACCCAGTTCTATTCTTGATCATTTTTCTCATAAACCTGTTCAAAAGAATGTGTTATAAGAGAGTTTTTTTTTGAAATGCCAGCATCGTGAATGTGCTAAGGGTGAAAATAACAATTGTATTAGCCCCATTTCTGACCTTGGATGAGAGGGCTAGAAATCTGTACCCAATTAAAGCATCATTCCCCATTATCAATACTAAATAAAGTTGATATTGTTTGCCACTATTAAGGGATGGTGACAGCAATATTTCTTGCCTGCATGCTGCTCCAGAACTTCCCTAGGTTATTTCCTATCCCCTTGAACCTGGGTATGCTTGTGAGGGCCATGACCACTAGAGTGTTGTAGAAAGAAGTGTGTGACTTCCCAGACGATGTTGCAACTACTTCTTGTTGACATGTAAGGGACCCATGATCCTAACACCATTCTACTGGAGAGGTCATGTGGTGGGACTCCATCAACAGAGATGCCTGAGGAGTCTCTGCTCTCCAGTCCCCAGCTATTTGAGTTTTCCTAGCTCTGGCACCAGATATGTGAACAAATAAGTTTTGGGTGACTCCAGCCCTGACCTTCCAGCTCACCCAACGGACATGCAGTGCAGCACAGAAGCCTTGCGGTATGGTTCCCAACACAAATTGCAAATTCATGATGAAAATAAATGTGATTACTGTTTTAGGACATTAAGTTTTAAGAAAGCCTTGTTACATAGTATTAGATAACTGGAACAGAGGCAGGAAATCTGTTATTGATAAAAAACATCTCCAATGAAAGGAACATTTCTGTCCATCTAATATAAAACCATGACCTTTTCTGTCACTCTATCTACCCTTTATCATGCTTTACCTCTCTTCATAGGATTCGCCACACCTCGTATTCTACATTTATTTGTTTTTTATTTGTTCCTGTTTCCCCACACTAACACTTGGGCACTAATTGACTTTGGTTGACTCATTTGTGGGAATCTAGAATGTACTAACAGTAGTATACCGTAGAATACATAAAAGACACTTGACACAGTGCTGCATCTTGAAATACTGAGAAACTAAGTCATTTACTTGCACTTATTTCCAATTAGTTATGTAATTCAATTTAGGTCAGCTATTTTATTTGAGTAAAAGAAAACCCAAAATTCTTAAACAACTGTTTTTATGCTGGCAGCACTGGCTAAATTAAGTTTTTGTTTTGAATTTATTTTCCCTACCACTTCAGTCCCATGGGAGACAAAACTAACAGTTTGGAAAGGATTTTCTTCTCTTAAACTTGATGAGTTAAGAAATGTAGATATGCTCCCATCATCTCAAGATCCTAATGAATGAAATCTCTGTGAGCATGTTAAAGAGAATACATTTAAAGTTGAAGTTATAAAAATTTGGGGGTCCTACAACATGACAGCTGATGCTACCAGAATGCTAATCACAACAAATGGTTTAGGTCATTAAGTCTAAAACCCACAGGCATAAATCTGTGTTGTGTATTCCTGTGGAAAGATTCTGAGGGAAGCACTGAAATAGCATGCAATCTTACCCAACACTGTCCTGAAACCAATTCTGTTCAATCTTTTGTTTTGATTTCAGATTTCTCGATTTTAAGCTCCAACTCTTCAAGTACTTTGCTGAAAAGAATCTGCTAATCAAGAGTATTCAATGGAAGTGGCACGGATATTTTGTGTTTTTATGATCAAAATGAGTTATGTCTTTGAGTTCCACCCATAGAGGGCAGATGAAAGCATTAAGAGTTGAAATAAAAAGTAGGATTTGAAATTGACGGCTCTTAAAATACTTAAATTTGGCAACATTGTGATAGGAAGAGTTAGCGCTCTGGAATAGTCTGTAGAAGTTGATGTGGTTCACGACATTTGTTGATCTGTGAAACTTGAACCACCCTTGCATCCAGGGATAAATCCCATTTGATTGTTTTGTATGATCTTTTTGGTGTAGTGTTAGATTTGGTTTACTAATATTTCATTGAGAAATTTTGCATCTACATTCATCAAGGATATTGGCTTATAGTTTTCTCTTTGTGGTGTATCTTCAGTTTTGTTATTGGAGTAATGCTGGCCCCATAAAGAGTTTGGCAGAGTTCCATCCTTTCAACATTTTGAAATAATTTGCAGA
Source organism: Lepus europaeus (assembly GCF_033115175.1). Classification (NCBI taxonomy): domain Eukaryota; kingdom Metazoa; phylum Chordata; class Mammalia; order Lagomorpha; family Leporidae; genus Lepus; species Lepus europaeus. The sequence continues at coordinate 48,567,649 of NC_084835.1, forward strand.
GTATGAAGTTAGTTCCCTTTTGTTTTGTAGAATTCAGGTGTAAAGCCATCAGGTCCTGAACTTTTCTTTGACGGAAGACTTAATTACTGCTTCAATCTCATTATTTGTCATGAGTCTGCTTATATTTTCTACATTCTCCTGATTTAATCTTGGTAGGTTTTATGTATCCAGAAATTTATCTGTTTCTTTGAGGTTTTCCAATTGGTCAGCATATAATTGTTCATAGTAGTTTCTTATGACCTCCTTTATTTCTGTGGTATTGATTGTAATGTTTCCTTTTTCACCTCTAACTTTACTTATTTGATTTTTTCCCCTTTTTTCTTTCCTAGTCTGGCTAAAGCTTTGTCTATTTTTTGTTTATATTTCCACAAGAGTTAACTTTGAAAAGTTTGTCTTTTGATTTGCATTTTTTTTAGTTTAAATTTCATTTGTTTATGCATGGATTCTTATTATTTCTCTCTCCTTCTAAATTTGGCTTAGTTATTGTTTTTCTGAGTCCTTGAGATGATTATTAGATTACCTTTCTATTTTTTAATGTGAACACTAATTTCCATAAACTTCCCTGTTAATACTGCTTTTGCTGTATCCCCCCAGGTTTTTATGTGTTATTTTTCATTTGTTTCAAGAATTTTTTATTTCTCTTTTAATTCCTTCAATAATCCCATTGGTCATTTAGTAGCATGTTCTTCAGTGTCCTTATAGTCACAAATTTTCTAGTGTTCCTGTTGATTTGTAGTGTTATTCTTTTGTGGTTTGAGAGGACACATAGTATGATTTCTATTTTTTTAATTTACTAAAATTTGATTTGGGGACTATTATAGGTGGTCTTTCCTGGAAAATGTTTTATGTGCTGATCAGATTAACATGTATGCAGTAGCTGTTGGGTGAAATATTCTGTAAATATCTGCTAGGTCCATTTGCTCCACAGTATGGGTCAAATGTGTTGTATTTTTGTTTATTTTCTGTCTGGATGATGTGTCCACAGATGACAGTGGGGTGTTGAAGTCCCTTTCTATTATTGTATCAGATTCTATCTCTCCCTCTAAGTCTAATAATATTTGCTTTATAGATCTTGGTTGTGTTAACAAATTTTGAACATTTCTAAACTGTGCATGAAAACTTTGACATAAACTCTTATAAATATCACATTTTGATAGTGAAATATACCCCACTTTGTAATCCTATAACCATGACCTTCTCTTGCTTCCTGTTAGGAGGTTTTCGTAGCACAGAAAACCCATGTCCTTAATACTGACATAGCAAACCCAGCTACTTCATGTGAGATATTAATAACAGAAACAATACACCACAAAAAATTTGATGAATGACTAACACACAAATTAGTGTCTTTATTTTCTGAAATGTGAAATTGTTGAACCAAAAACAGTCTTGTGGTGGGTGTTGTGGAGCAGTAGGCTACGCCACAGTTTGAGGCACCTGTATCCCATTTAGGACTGTCAGTTCAGGTCCTAACAACACTGCTTCAAATCCAGCTCCCTGCTGATGTATTCTGGGAAACAGAAGATGGTGGTTCAAATGCTTGTGCCCCTGCGACCCATATGAGAGACTCAGATGGAGTTCTCGACTCCTGGCTTTGGCCTGGCCCAGCCCAGCTATAATAGACATTTGGAGAGTGAACCAGCAGATGGAAGATCTTTCTTTCCCTTCCTTTTCTGTCTCACTCTGCCTTAAAAAATAGTCTTAAATCTCATTTCAGGTATTTCCACATTTCCTTGCTGATATTTAACATGCATTTTTATTCCATCAGCAGCATGTTAGGGTATGTAACTTTGCTTTCATAAGTATTAAGCACTAAGTTTTTATTAATTTTTGTTTAAAGTGTATTTATTTTGATTTATTTGAAAGGCAGATGGACAGAAACAGAGTGAGAATGAGAGAGAGAGAGAGAGAGAGAGAGAGAGATCTTCCATTTGTTGGTTCACTCCTCAAAGAACTGCATCAGTTAATATTGGGCCAGGCTGAAGCCAGGAGACAGGAACTATATTCAAATCTCCTTTGTGGGTGGCAGGGACCCAAGTAGTTGAACCATACTCTACTGCTTCCTAGGATGCAGTAGCAAGAAGCTAGATTGGAAGTGGAGGAACTGAGACTCAACCTAGCACTCTGAAATGACATGTGGTGAACCAAGCTTAATCTGCTGTTCAACACCAGCCCCTCTGTGTATTTGTTAACTGAATAATTTCATGATTTTAGCTTAATACTAAAGTTAAAACTTTTCTTAACTTATTGATCAGTAATTACTTTTTTCTTATGATTTTTTATACACACACACACACACATACACACACACAACCATAAGAAGAAGGTCATTACTACAACTTCCAAGTTCCAAAAATTTATTTGCAAGTCAGAGCAACAGAGAAGAGACAGAGAAATCTTACATTTCTTGGTTTATTCTCCAAACAGCCCAAATTGTTAAAGTAGGGAGTCAGGGAGTCAGGAACCCCTTGGTCTCCCACATGGGTGGCAGAGGCTCATACACTTGGGCCATCTTCCTCTACCTTCCCAGATGCATTATCAGGAAACTGGATTGGAAGCAGAGCAGCAAGGACTTGAACCAGTACTTCAATAGGAAATGCCAGTGTTGCTGGCCGCAAACCTGCTGCACCACAACACTGACCCCCACTTTACCCATTTTAATGTGTGTAACTCATTGGCATTTAATATATTCCCAATGTTGTGCATTCCTCACCACCATTCGTTGCCAGAACACTTTCATTACGCTTGGCATAAACTCTATTACCCTTTAAACAGTTACTTCTTATTCTCCCTCTCCCTAACCCCTGCTAACCTCTGTACTCTTTCCTTTCTCTGAATTTGCCTACTCCAGACACCTCATATAAGTGGAATTACATAGTACTCTTATTTGTCATTTTGTTTCTGCCTTTTTTTTCTGCTAGCACAATGTTTTTAAAATCCATCCAAGTTATATCCAAATATAATTCTTTTTTTAGGGCTGAATATTATTCCCTTGTTTGGATATATACCACATTTTGCTTAACCATAAGTCAATGCATGTAAGGAGAGGGTCTAATCACATCCCATGAGAGGAGAAGAGAAATTTTGCTTCCTAGAATGAAAGGGAAAGTGAACAAGGCAGACATGGTTAGGGTCAGGGGAAGGCTGGCTGTGATGCATGGTGAAGGATGTGGGACTTGCTCTGGTTGTGGGGTAACCATGGAAATATTATAAATGGTGATAAAGAATGCTTCCAAACACCTCTCCTAAAATATTTCTACACCTTTAGAAAAATGAGGCACCATACTCACTGGTGCATTCATGTGAGTGACTCTTCATTTGTTTGTTTATTTTTCAGCATGGGAAATGAGGAAAGGAACATACTTTCTTTTTTGATTCAGAATCAGTATGTATGATGAACCGCAAGGACCAGAGTACTTCAAACTTCATGGGAAACCAAACTAAATGGGAAGATTAGGTTGGCCTTCCAAAACTTTGAAATCCATGCCTTGGAGGAGTCTTTACAAAGTTCAAGAAAATGTGGATAATGAGAACACCATGCATGGATTTCAAAAATTTGGGACACCAAAATAAACCTACCTTAATTCTAATTCCCAGGAATGTTTCTAAGTCTTCTCTTTTCTTTCATTGCATTTTGTAAAGGGGGAATTTTGCAGAATAACTCCACCAGTCTGACCAAGCAACCACCATCAACCCCCATCTTGCTTTATTACTGCTCTCCTGGAAAAGAACATGAGGGCCACTTGGCAAAATCTCCCTTGAAGCCCATTCAAATCTAACAAGACCACAAGATTCAACTACGCCAGAATTTCAGGGAAAATCTCCTGGCATCTGTTAAAGATCGTGTTTAGGAAAGCTGCTCCAAGTTGTGTAATTTTGAGCTTGCAATTCTGGAAGAGAGCCCTGAGGTACTTGCCCACAAAAATAGTCCAGAATGTAGATGCATACTGTTGGGGAGGTGGGAGACACAGAACAATCCTGTATTTGCTTTGGAAAGTACTAAGGTCTTGGGAGTCTTGTTGATTGCTTTTATTTGCTCCAAGTATTTCCAAAGAGCATTCACCTGAACGCTCAGAAACATTTCTCCTAGCTGCTGTTCATAACCTTTACATCAATGCACTTGTCTTTCCACTCTGTTTCTCCTTGTGCTTTTCAACCAGCATCCCTACACTCACCACACACACACACACACACACATTCACACATACACACACTTCATTGTCATTTTCTGACTTTTTGGCTGCTTGCTGATGTTGAATACACTCTAATTATCCTATCTTTTCTCATAACATTCCTCCTTTTTGACTAGGAAAAAAAATCTGTTCCAATATTGATTTGGACATCATTAACAAGCAGCAGTGGCTTTGGTGACTGACATGTTTGCTAGAGTATGTGAATCCTTATCAGCAATCAGCCTGATGAAGGAAAAAGGCACCAAGACAAATAAATGAAAGACCCATGACACTATTAGGAAATGGCTTTTCAAGTTCTACTCCCAGCAGGCTTATTATGAGCCATGTCACATATTATGTTTATCATTTGCTGCTCTGGAATCACTGACTTGGGTTGATGTCAGTCCTGCCCTCTCAGGCATGTCTCTGAATTACGGGACAGGTAAACGGATCAGATAGAGTAATCAGATGCTTTGCTTGGTGTAATTACTTGAACTCGTTTTACGGCTGTCCTTGTTCCTATGACCTTGCTTAATTCCCAGCACGGGACCTGACGCTCTCCCTCTAATGACATACACACCTAAAGAATTCTGGCACAAGGAACGGGAAATCATGCATTCTCCATGACACTGTACCTTTTGCCTTTCAGCAGGACTTTCAGATCCTGGGAGGATAGTTCTCAGAGACAAGAGAAGGCAAGGTTAGGAAAATTAGATTTAGACAGTACGTGCATAAATCAACTTTCTAAAAATCATCTTGATAAACAATTTTCAATGGAGTCATTTATTAATCATTCACTAGCTTTTCTAGGAAACACCTAAAACATCCTGTATCCTTGAATGCCCTTTGCAAGTAGAGACAAACATTTCAATGAATGCTAGCACATAATTGCTATGTTTAAAAAGCCCACAAAAAGTTTTCAGCAATGGAAGTTGAATCTGACCCAATAGAAATATTCCTCAAGTATATAAGTCCATCCTGGATACTTCTCTATGTCTGAATATGATTTATAGTTTCCTCCCTCATTCTTTCTTATGTTTATTTATTCATGAATATGAGCATAGCTGTCCCTCAGTATCCATGGTTGATTGGTCCTAGGAATTCCCATAGATACTGAAATCTGCAGACACTAAAATTCTTTATATAAAATAGTGTAGTATCTGTGTATGACTTATGCACCTGCTCTCATATATTTTATTTTATTTTTTAAAGATTTATTTATTTATTTGAAAATCAGAATTACACAGAGAGAGAAGGAGAGGCAGAGAGAAAGAGAGAGGTCTTCCATCCTCTGGTTCACTCCCCAGTTGGCCACAACGGCCCGAGTTGCACCGATCCAAAGGCAGGAGTTTCTTATGAGTCTCTCACGTGGGTGCAGGGACCCAAGGACTTGGGCCATCTTCCACTGCTTTCCCAGGCCATAGCAGAGAGCTGGATTGGAAGTAGAGCAGCCAAGACATGAATTGGTGCCCATGTGGGATGCCAGCACTGCAGTTGGCACTACGCCACACACGGGCCCCAACTCTTTCATATATTTTGAATCATCTCTAGGTTAGTTATTCTACTTCATACAATGTAAAAGCTATATAAATTGTTGTCATACTGTATTATTTATGGAACAATGACATGGAAAAAAGACCAGTACATATGTATTGCTCTTTTCTAAATAGATTTGATCTCAGATTGCTGAATCCATGGATGTGGAGCCATGATTCTGGAGAGCCCGTTATATGATGCTGTATAAGAAAGGCAAAAGGGGCTGGTGCTGCTAGCATCTAAAACATGCATCAGTTCCTCTCTCAGCTTCTTCACTTCCAATCCAGCTCCTGCTAATGAACCAGGAAAGCAGCAGAAGACATTCCAAGTGTTTGGACCCCTGATACCCGGGTGGCAGACACAGGAGAAGCTCCTGGCTCCTGACTTCAGCCAGGTGCAGTGTCAACCATTGCAGACATCTAGGAAGTGATACAGTAGATGGAAGATTCTCTTGTGTGTGTGTGTGTGTGTGTATAATTCTAACTTTCAAACAAACAAAATGAAAGAACAAAAGAAAAAGGAAGAAAGAAAGAAAAGAAAGAAAGGAAGAAAGAAAGAAAGAAAGAGACATGCTCCTTCTCTTCTTGGATTTTATGATCCAAAACCAATGGTACCAGTGACTTGTCACAGTGACACTTTGTGTTTACTATGATTTCATTAAATAAAGAGCAATCCTAACAATACCAATGGCTAATATTTCCTAGGCAATTGACATGGGTCCTGACATTATCCCTAGTGTTTTAAATGCATTTAATTCATATAGCTACTCTGATGTGAGTATTCTTATTATCCCATCTTTTTATACATAAAACCACTAAAGAACAAGGGCACTAAATAATGTTCCCAAGATCACACATCTGGCAAGTGGGAGTGCCAGCTTGTGACTCTAAGATGTTACATCAAACAGTTTTCCACCCAGTCTCTCTTTGTGAGCGTTGGGTGTTTGTGTTGCCCATTCTTCTCCAAGTTCTCTTCTGGTGAGAGAACAATGGCAAGTGAAGGCAGCAAGGAATCTATAAATACAGTGAACACGAGGGACCCAGTGAGGACCAGGAAGATTCAGGATACAAATAGAATGGGAAAAGGAAGGAATAAACAAGTTATAGCTAGGAGAAATTTGAATTTAGCTAAAGATGTAAATATTCTTTTATCTCTAAACAGCTGACAAAGACCATGGATGATCTAATTTTTCTTAATAAATCAGGGTGTTAATAAGAACAGTGATTAATTATCAGTGATTATCTTGGTTATTTGTCTAACTTGTACTAAACAGATGCCTTGAATCCATACAAGACATTTTTCTATTTTCTAAGATTTATTTACTTTATTTGAAAGTCAGTGTTACACAGTGAGAGGAGAGGCAGAGAGAGAGAGAGAGAGAGAGAGAGAGAGGTCTTCCATCTGCTGGTTCACTCCCCAAGTGGCCAAAACAGCAGGAGCTGCGCTGATCTGAAGCCAGGAGCCAGGAGCTTCTTCCGGGTCTCCTACATGAGTGTAGGGGCCCAAGGACTTGGGCCATCTTCCACTGCTTTCCCAGGCCATAGCAGAGAGCTGGATTGGAAGTGGAGCAGCGAGGACTTGAACCAGTGTCCATACGGGATGCTGGCACAGTAGGCGGTGGCTTTACCTGCTATGCCACAGCGCAGGCCCCTCAAGACATTTTTCTATCTCTCTTGTTATGAGGATCCCTGTTATCAATTTGACCTCCCTGTAGTAGAGCTTCCTGTAAGATTTCTGAGCTTCTGAGTTTTGGTAAGTTTGTAACTCAATCAAATTTTCAGAGTTACATCAAAAGTTAGGTGATTAGATGTGGATTAGGCTGTGTTCTTCAGTGACTCAATCATAATTGGTCATCACTGATGACCATTTGACTGAAGAGTCACATAATTTATACCTTGCATGTATAGGGAGCTGCCAAGTAATATAGAGCAAGGTGTGAATGACTGCCAATGGAGGGAACAAAGAACTGACTCTGACACTAGTTAGCAGGTAATAATTTGTGCCTACGACTATGTTTTAAGATAGAAAGTTGAGGCATCTTTAAATATAGGTCATTATGTTCCATTTCTGGGATGATAGATTGGTTTTCTTTTATGTACCAACTTTGTTTTATAGATAGGATCTTTGTGGAGCATGGGATTGAAAAGAGATGTGAGCCAAGAATGTGTAAAGAACAGGCAGCACCGTTATTAGTGTTTCTACATGGGATCATTGCTATAGTCTGAATGATTTGCATGCCCTTAAAATTCACATGTGGAAATCATCACCTCCAAGGTTCTAGCATTAGGAAGTGGGGACTTTTGGATGTGGTTAAATCATTAGAGTGCAGCCTTCAAGAATAGAATTAGTGTTCTTACAAAACAGGCCCCAGAGAGCTCATTCATTTCTTTAGCCATGTGAGGACACAGATGGTGGGTGCTGCCTATGACTTTACCACACATGAAATCTGCTGGCACCTTGATCTGTGCTTCCTAGCCTCTAGGACTGTGAATAATACATTTTTGCCATTTATAAGTTACTCAATTTATGGTATTCTGTGGAAGAATCTTAAAGAGACTAATAGTGGTACTATATTTAAGGGTACTTTAAGACATGAGAAATTGGAATTAAAAGATAAGTTTACTTTGGTGTAAAATTATAAAATCAACATATGCAAATGGTCTTCAAAAAGTTCATGGAAATGCATATTACCAAGAAACTATGCATGGATTTCAAAAAAAAATTTGTTCCAAAATAAGCTTAGTCTTTAATTCCATTTTCCATGAACTTTTGGATGCACACTCTTATAGCATCTTTTTACTAAATCTATTCTGGATCACTCCTGTAGAAAAAGCACATGACCGAGAAATATTGCTCTACAGAAATGTTTAAACCATTGCAGAAATGGGAAGTAGCGTGTGTTCTGCCTGGCTCCTATGTCTGACACAGGGCAGATGGAAGCCATTTTTTCTGTGGGTGTTTGAGGAGCTGGAATATTCCAGAGTGGGTTCTTTGTTCCCTTGTTTTCTTATCAGTATAGCTGAGTAGGCAAATAGCTCCTTGGTTGCTTAGTTGTACAAGTCCCCATAGAAGTGAAATTTAGCCTCCTGTTTGTAAGTGGCAGCTTCATCAATAACTGGAGTCTGTGCGTGTTATAATTATTGTGTTTTTACATTTTTAAACCTACACGAAAATAAAAAAGTCATTTCATTGCTGCAGCTCCCTAAGGAGCCATGGAAAACACAATTAAAGCATTAAAATAACTAAAATTTTTATAAGGAAGCCCATATTAAAAATCCTTTAAAACGCCAAACAGCAATTGTTGGAGGACTGAAAAGCAAGGAGGAAGTCGATCTGATTCAGTTCTTAGCCACTGGAGCATTAATAAAAAATAAATAAAGATCAGCTTGATGGTATGTCTTAAACTGCTTCCATCTTGTATCACTTTCTTTTACCCACCAAAGAATCCCATTTTCTTGAGGACCCAAAAGGCTTAAAATATGCTGACTTAATGCCGATGCTAAGAGCAACTGTGGGTGTAATTGCGACATTTCTCCAGATCTTTGGCATTTTGTCCATTTATATATCATCACCATGGCTACTATGATAACATTTAAAATAATTCCAATGTAAATCTGACAGCACCTCATTAGGTTTTCTTAGAATCGTGTAATTAGGTAAGAAAAGACCGCTGATTGAGAAGGTTACAACAGCCTGAGACAGGATTACATTCCTCGATTAACATCACAACATTCCTTCTCCAAAACCCTTTCTGACTTAGCACACGCTCCTTGCCGCCTGGAATCAGGCGACAGTGGTTTGAAGGGGAGGAAAAAAAAGCACAACTCTGAGATGGAGTTTGCCGTCTTTAGGTGTCAGAAACTAGAAAGAATTGTCACCACTTTCCTTTTCACAGCCAAGGGACTTGGGGATGTATTGACGCTGGCTTCTGAAAAGCTGAGTGTCCCATAAAGGTTAAGTCCTTGGATCTTAATATTGTAATTTTCCATCTTTATTTTTCTCATCAAATTGAATATAATTAAGAGAGATAAAAGTGCCGTTAAATCAAGATTGTCTCAGAACGAAAAGTCACCCACCAACAGAAATGGCACAAACCTGATTCATTTTCTTAATAATCTCTAAATCTATGGCGTGTTCCTGGGCGCAGAGGTGAAGTTAAAGTTAAGCACAATTTTTAAACAAACACATTCTGTCTTCTGACAAGGCGAGCCGCATGCAAGCTGTTTAAGCTGCCACCATGGTCACGTTGTTTGCAAAGAGGCATCATAAACACTCATTTTGATGTTCTTTGGGGTTTCGAAAACCATTCTGGGGGAGAATGTTTATACTCTTGATAATGAGGAAGAATTTAGACTAATTGGCAAATCTAATAGGGTAGCTGATTAGTTCATGCAAATAACTCAACTCCTTTATTTGACACAGAATTCACAACTGTGGCCTTTAAAAGAGGAACTCTATTCAATTTTATAACAGAAAGGGAAAATGCAGACAAAATCAGTTAGCTATTGTTCTCAAAAGCGTTGCTCTCCACCATGCAACTCACTTATAAAATTTGTGCTTAGAATTGAATTATCCAAAGGGAGGACTCTATCTAGAAGCACCTACCATACCAAGAGAATAAATGGAAGGAAGCTGTCTGGAACCAAACACCTGGGTGCCTGCACCATGGTCATGGTCAGACTTGGTGCTCTGCCTAAAATTAATGCTAACAGAATGGATTTCTCACTGATGACGTTGCATTATTCCCTATGCTTTTACTCAATATGATGTAAAACCCATTATTCACTAACCAAATTTAAATAAATAAAGGTTGACAGCTGTGGCCTGTTACAAGTTCACCTGACTGCAATCAGTGGTCATGAGGAAGGGTGTGCACAATATGACAATTTCTGAAGACACATTTGGTTGTTGCAACTGGGGGGAGTGCCACTGGCATCTAACAGAGAGAGGCCAGGACTGTGTTAAGCATCCTACAATGTACAAAACAGTCCAAAACATAAAGAGTTCAAAACATCAATAGATCCAAGTTTGGAAAAGTCTGCTTTAAATTTCCAGACTTTTCTTTTATTAACTCAGTAAGTAATTACATGATTTAGAAAAAAAAAATCATTTATTGCCTAGCCTTCCAAATGTGGCCAATTCAGATTCTTCACAAAACAGATGATTCTGATGGCGCTGCAATGATTTGTAAGCAGTTAAATCTTTTTGTATTAGAAAGAGAAGAGCTTATCATATGGTAGCCTCTGAAATCACAGAAAGTTCTCTTGTGTTGCTAGTTAGCACACACCCACAATGGAAGCCTTTCTAATCTGGAATCCCAGGATGTGTCCTGCAATCTTCCAGGCAAGGAAATTTTTTAGAAAAAGTGTGTGTGTGTGTGTGCACGCGCGCCATGGCAGCTTTTCCCTGCAGAGACATGAGCAAAGACAATTCTAGGCAAACAGCCAGAGCAGGTGAAAATTTCTCATAATGATGAAAGTTGAGTCTTTGAATATGTTCAGATAGCCACTGATGATGAGTAGAAGGTAGAAACAAATTAGAGACAGGTTTTGTTTTTAGAGCAAATGAAAACATTGTTGAAAAAGCACAGTGAACCTGGCTGTACATCATTTCTCCTCCAAGACAGGGATAGATCTGGTTTTAGAAAAGAAAAAAAAGCAGAAATTAAAGGCATAAATTTCACGACACATATTAAGTCAGAACAAATTTACTCTTTACATAGCATGTTCAGTACTGTTGATTAAATATCTCTGCTGCCACAGGTCACATCATTCGAATTAACACAAATATGCAAGAATTAAATGATTTCAATGCCAAGGAAAAAGCTTTTCTGGAAATAGCATTTAGATCATCTAGCTACCTAACCCACCTAACCCCATGACAAAACAGATTGGAGTTCCACAGAAATTATAGGCACATTGAGAGAAAACTTATGAAGTAGGTGTTTGTAAATTCAAGACTGCAATTAACTTAGCTCAGGTTAATGTCCCAGGATTTATACCAGCACAGGTTTCTGGGAAAAGCTGAGATTATTCTACGGATTGCATTTATAATTCTGCTATATGGGGTCAGTTATCCTGAAAAGACAAAGCATGTGTCTTTGGGTTATAATCAAAAAGGATGGACAGAAAGAATCTGGCTACACTTCGAAAGATGATCAGATGACATATAGGCAAACAGTCATTCTGCAAAAGATCAAGTGGCTTCGGAATGAAAAGCGTTAGCCGACAGTTTCTGCCCATTATTAAAAAGTAAATGGAAGGCTGCTGCTTAGAGAGCAGTAAAAGTTTCAAAACTGCACTCTCCACAAGAGAGATACCCTTATACTTTCTCAATTTACCACCTCTCCTTGCTTCTTCTGTCATAGCTCCTACAAACTACGATCTTTCCCCCATGGCAAAGAATTGCTTAACTCTTATGGAGAAGTTTGCTTTGGCTAGAGGTGTCAGATTCCTTCAGATGCTTGCAGTCACAAGTCTCTGTGCATTCTCAGTCACCATTCTCCTCAATACAGTGTGCACAGCACCCTGATTTCCTTACTCCTTTATTTGACAGCTCCTGCAACATAAAGCAATTGCCAGTCTAAACTTGGAGAAGACAAAGAATGAAATGGTGGCAGGATGAAGGGGCTGGGGCTGGGGGTGGGAGTTCAACAAAGGAAAAGAAGAAGTTCTAAAAGCTTTTGCAGACCCTAGGGACCATCACCAAATCCAAGGATTACTCTTTCTTTCTTCACAAATAAATATGAAGAGGCTTGCCAACCAAATGCACATTATCAGAAAGTATATACTTGTGCCACACAGTACAGAGTTGTTACTCCTTTTCTTTTTTTAAAAAAAGATTTATTTATTTATTTGAAAGGCAGAGTTACAGAGAGGCAGAGGCACAGAAAGAGAAAGAGAGAGAGAGAGAGAGAGAGAGAAAGGGAGGGAGGGAGAGAGAGACTCTTCCATCATTCGTTCACTCAACAGATGGCCACATAGGCCAGAGCTGGGCCAATCTGAAGCCAGGAGCCAGGAGCTTCCTCCGGGTCTCCCAGATGGGTGCAGGGGCCCAAGAGTTTGGGCCATCTTCCACTGCTTTCCCAGGTCATAGTGGAGAATCAGATCTAAAGTGGATTAGCTGGGACTTGAACCGGCATCCACATGCAGGCGGCAGCTTTACATGCTATGCCACAGTGCTGGCCCTGTTACTCCTTTTCAATGGACTTCGTTGCTGTGGGAGGAAAAAGTACAATACTTAGAAATTGATGAAAAACAGTGCTGATTTCTTTCTAATAAAAAACTAGCCATTGTCTAGGTTATTGAATTCTGTGTAGTGCTGTTTATTATCTTTGAATTAGTTCACAACTCAGAAAGCTGTAGAATATCAATTATAACACCCATGATTGATGTCTGGAGAAATCCAAACTATGCCCACTGGAGATACACTTTATTATTGCCCTATGGATATGAAACAAATCAATGATTTAAAGAAAATATTTAGCATGTATCCATTTGACATTTATATGAGAGTTGTAGCTGTATATTCAATTTAAAAAATTATACTTTAACATAAAAAATGTTTTCAGATGGCAAGGTGTCATGGGTTGAATAGAACTTGGTTCCCCAAACTCATGCAAATGTTTAAACTCTGACTTCTTATGTTAGGAGTTGATGGATCATGGATGGAAACTGGATCTCATCCTAACATTTGAGAGGTAGATCTGGTGGGGGAGTCTTTTGTTCATCTAGTCTGTGCCCTCCGAAGGTAGTTCTCCTGAGGAGGCTGGTTATCTAAGCTGAGTCCAGCCTACCTTCTCACTCTGATTCCCAGCTCACTTTCCTCCACACCTGCTCCAGCATGGCCAGCCTGCACCAGATGCCAAACAAATAGGGCCATCCTTTTTTTTTTTTTTTTTTTTTTTTTTATACAGGTAGAGTGGACAGTGAGAGAGAGAGACAAGCCAGGAGCCAGGTGCTTCTCCTGGTCTCCCTTGCGGGTGCAGGGCCCAAGTACTTGGGCCATCCTCCATTGCACTCCCGGGCCACAGCAGAGAGCTGGACCTGAAGAGGAGCAACCGGGACAGAATCCGATGCCCCAACCGGGACTAGAACCCAGGATGCCAGCGCCACAGGCAGAGGATTAGCCTAGTGAGCCACAGCGCCGGCCGGCCATCCAATCTTAATACTGGGACTTTCAAACTCTAAGCTGAAATAAAACTTCTCCTTCCCAAGAAGCCCCTTTCCTGTATTTTAATTAAAGTAATGAAAAGCTGACTATTAAAGAAGTTACTACTCAAAGATCAACTGCAGGGGCAGGCGCTGTGGCACAGCAAGTTAACGCCCTGGTCTGAAGCACCAGCATCCCATAATGGTGCCAGTTCGAAACCCGGCTGCTCCACTTCCAATCCAGCTCTCTGCTATGGCCTAGGAAAGCAGTAGGAGATGGCCCAAGTCCTTGGGCTCCTGCACCCAAGTGGGAAGAAGCTCCTGGCTCCTGGCTTCGGATTGGCGCAACTCCAGCCGTTGCGGCCAATTGGGGAGTGAACCAGAGGATGGAAGACCTCTCTCTCTCTCTCTCTCTCTCTCTCTCTCTCTGCTTCTCCTCTCTCTGTGTAACTCTGACTTTCAAATAAATAAATTTTAAAAAAAAGGTCAACTGCAATGTCTTCTCTTGAAAAACTGGAACTTTGGGCAATCATGGGTTGTCTTGCCACAATGGGTTTGGTTGCAACCAGCTGAACAGTGGAGATTCCTGTTGGAAAATGTGCACTCCCCTGTTCTCCATAGAACACAATAGCAGTAGAATTCACAAACCTACTTTTTACACACAGTCAGAATGTTCCTCTGCATTTATCCTTCTTCTGTTCAGAATTAAGTTGTTTACACTTGTTAATTTATGACATAACATCAACATCACTCTGTCTTCTCTTTTGTTTTATTCAATATAGGTGTGTCCACTCCCAATTCCCACCCCTTTCTATAGACATCTCTCTAATGCATTTTTTAAAAAGTCCCTCTGGTGCATATTTTATTGATTTATTTTGATATAAGTCTCCTTGAGAATGGTTATTTAGATGAGTGGATTCTTGGCAATATTTGCCTATGTGTTAAGTTCCATGAATGATAGTATAAAATAAATTTCATTCTGTTGCTTTTTTCAAAAATATTTATGAATTTATTTATTTATTTGAGAGGTAGGAGTGGGGAGGAACATACAGACAGGTAAAGCTCTCATCTACCAGTTCACTCCCCAAATGCCTGCAACAGCCTAAGCCAAGACAAAGGCAGATGCTGAGAACTTAGTGGGAAAGCTGACAGGAACCCAGTTACTTGAGCCACTGCTAATACTTTCTGAGGTCTGCATTGGTAGACAGCTGGAATTAAGACTAAGACCAGTTATTGAACCCATGTACTTCGTTATGTGACATGTGGATCTTTTCTTCCTTTTTTTCATTTTTATTTGAAAAGTAGAGAGACAGAGATAGACAGACAGAGAAATCTCCTATACCCTGGTTCAATACCCAAATATCTACAACAACCAAGACTGAGCCAGGCAAAAGGCAAGAGCTGGGAATTCACTCCAGGTCTCCAACATAAGTGGCAGGGACAAAAATTCTTGAACCATCACCTGCTGCCTCTCAGGGTGCACGTTAGCAAGAATCTGGAATTGGGAGCAGAGCTGAGACTCAAGCCTAGCCCTCCAATGTGGAATGCAGGCGTTCTGAAGGACGACTTAACCACCCTGTCAAATACCTACCTCAAATGCATGCATCTTAGCCACTAGGCCAAAATGTCCACCATGTATTCCTTCTTGTTAATTTGTACACAATGTTGTTTATAATGACCACCTGGCCATATATCAGTGAAGTTCATGACTCATAGTGGTTGAAGAACATTCTATTACTTGAAAAGAATATGTTCTTCTACACTTTCCTCCAGTAATGGAACTGATGTCACATCCCACGCTTCTGTCTTACAGTGCAACAATGGACATCCTTGCAACTGTCTCCTGTGGGTGTGGAGAGATAAGAATTTCTACATCCGACTATACTGACGTGCTTGATTAGACTTGGTGCTGCCAGATGGATTTCCATTGAGTGGAGCCTGTGCTCCTACCAGCGCTGTGTGGGTGTTCCAGATCGCTCAGTACTTCTCAACATTCCACAACTTCTAAAAGTTTGCCAAATTTATAGACTGTGAAGTGCTGCCCTTTTTTTCTGTGTTAATTTGCATTGCTTTTATGATTGTTTTTCTTCCTGAAGATGCCCTTAATCTTGAGAGAGAAACAGCCACAGAGGAAGAGAGCTAACACATGAAGAAATGTAAGGGTTGTCAAAAAGTTCATGGAAAATGCCTTCTCTGAAAAAGCTATGCATGGATTTCAAAATGTTTTGCATTAAAATAACATGGTATTCCAGTTCTGTTTTCTGTGAATTTTAAAGGAAAGATTTATTAGAAAGACAGAGAACGAGAGAGAGGGAGAGCAAGTCTCCATCTGCTGGTTCATTCCCCAAATGGCTACAATGGCTAGGAGTGGGCCAGATAGAAGCCAGGAATCAAGAACTCAAACCAAATCTCTAGGGATTCATCTACTTGGACTATTACTACTGAGTACCAGGTCTGCATTTGCAGGAAGCTAGAATCAGCAGTTGGAGGTATGTATTGAACACAGGCATTCCCATATGGGATGTGGGCATTCCAACACCAGGCAAACTGCTTACCCTCCCTGAACTCTTATTAGTATCCTCATATAAAAAGATTATATTCAATAAATTCCTTTCCTTCAGTTCCATGAGGAAAGAAATAATCATTGGTTCAATCTTGTTGGGATCAGATTAACAAACAAATAAAAAAAAACCCAAACTTATCTTTAAAAGCAAGCAAATTTGTCAAAATTTAACTTTTCTACAATTAAGAACTAAAATTTAGATCTTCCATTTTCTATTCCTGTTCTATTTTCTTACATGATGTATACTTATGCAGTGATACCCATTAAGTATATGGCAAATCTTTTTTTAAAAAATGGTTTATTTACTTAGTTATTTGAAAGTCAGAGTTAGAGAGAGAGAGAAAATCTTCTAGCCACTGGTTCGTTCCCCAAATGGCCACACTGGTCTAGGTTGTGCCAGGCCAAACTCAGGAGCCAGGAGATTCATGATGGCTTCTCATGTGGGTGGCAGGGCCCCAAACACTTAGGTCATCTTCAGTTGTTTTCCCCAGGCCATTAGCCAGGAAGCTGGATTGAAAATGGAGCAGCCAGGATACAAACCAGCACCCATATTGTGGTGGTTTACTTGCTACACCACAAGCACAAACCCCATGGCAAACTTCATTACCAGTTACAGCACCCACAGTGCTGAAGGCCCACAGTACGTTTAGAAGCCCCCAAAACCATTGTAATTTCTTTTGAAATGAAAAAAAGGACCTTTATTCAAAGAAAATATTTTAATATAAACTTTTAATTTTTGTAGGGAAGAAGGACTCACAAAATCAAATCTGGACACAACCATTAGTTATAATAATCATATTATAATATGTTAGAATATAGATCTGATATTACAGCCTATGTGATTTTATTAATTTGAACCACTATAGAACTAGATTGTTTCATTTACTTATATAACATCTTATTTATGGTCAGAAATGCAATTCACAATTACATAATTCTATTTATGAGAAATAAATTCTAATCCATAATCATTAAGTCAGAAGGTAGACAACATTTTCCAGGAATATTTTGCAATAAAGTATAGGATCTGATTATCTGGAAGGATTTATTGATTTTGGAAGTAGTCAGACTAGAAGGCTGGGCAACTTACCCTTTGATAGACAAAGGGTCTTTCTGACTGTATTTTTCTAGCATCAGTTAGGGTACATTACCTGATTGCATGGTGTGGACACTTACATGAACAAACTAAAGAACAACAGACTTTAACTTGAAGCCTTGAAGAAAGAACACAGATAAAAAAAAATCCTGACTTTTGTTTTTCCTTCTTGGGCTTTTACTACAAAAATAAATAATATATTATGGGAGGTGTGTACAGTACAACACACTCAGGTTGTTTAAAAAACCTAGACATGTGCTCATGCATCAACTTCAGGAAGCCCTCAGTGGCCACTTTGAGTAGTACCATATCCACTCTAGTTGTTATCCTGGGATGCTGTGAGCATGAGGGGACATGTCTCATTGCTGTCTCTTCACCTTTTACTTCTGAGTCCTCTCTGTTCTCCTTTTCCAGGCAGTCTACACAGTGCTCAAATCTCTTGCAACCCAGATAAAACACAGCCTTGATTCTGCACCCTCATTGAGTTACTACTGTTTCCTGTGCCGCTCTCAGACTGAACTTCTTCAAACTGTGTGCGCTGTTTCCTCAGTTTCTCTCCTCCATTCCTTATTCCACTTCTGAGTAGATTTCACCCCATAACTCTACTGACACAACACGAGCAAAGTCTAATAACTGAAAAACTCTATTTCTGCAAACATTCACATTCTATGTCATCTTTGGCCATAAAGAAAACAGTGCTGCTATGAAGATGCTTGTAGGTTCCTTCTGTCCCACGCAGGGATATGTTTCTGAGGTGAATGCCTAAGAAACTGGATTTGATCCAAAAGAACACAATTTTAATACATGCTGCCTGGGGATCTTCCAAGAAGGTTGAACTGGTTTACAGTCCTCTTTGTAATCAATGGTAATCAAATTGTTTTCTTCATCTGGAAACTTCCTACACCAGTGATTCTCAAACTCTTATGGAGATGAGCAAAATTTGAAGAGCTGGTTAAAATTTGGGTTCTAGAACCCCATCCTATACAAGGACCTTTATCAAGCTTCTGATGCACTAAACATAACTTAAAACACACTATCCTTTCCTGCTTGGCCTTCCTTCTGGCTTTGTGTCTGCTTTCTGTCTGTAGCTGGTAAATCCTCTCTGTATGTTCAGCTCCTAGACAGTGATTTCCCAGAGATTATGTAATTTCATGTCACATAACACCCTTGAATGATGTCATCAATGGGCACAGGTTAAACTACCACTGAGATTGCTGATGAATCTTCGAATACCTTGAACTCCAGCTTCGCCCAGGAACATCGCATTTTCATGTCTAATTTGCACATGGGCTGTATACCCCTGGATATTATAGAAACTCAAAAATGACTGAAACTTGATGTGCCACCTTTCCCTGCCAATCTTCTCTTTTGTATTCTCAAACTCAGTTGGTGTTGGCCACATTGGTGATGTTCATATCTGAAGCACTTCATTCATTCTCTACCTAGTATCAAGCCCTGCTTTTCATATCAACTTAATATTTTCCAGTCCGTTTGCTATCCCTTAACCTGTAATCATTGCTTTTATCCTTGTTATCTTCATTCCCCCCTCTTAGATGGCTGGAATAGCTTTGCCAAGGGTCTTGACATCTCCCTCCTTCCATTGTTCTTTTACTAATCTATTCTCCTAGAGTTAGAGCTCTGAGTTAACAAAAAGGTAAGTGTGACTGATCCATAAACCTCTCTATGACTCCGCACACACTCTTAGCAGGGCATGCAAAGCTTTCCCCACGTCTCCTATCACACAGGCTTTCTCCTCTCAGCCCTTTGCATCCTACACTCCATTTCACCCTACTACCAACCTATTCTATTTTTCCAGACACAAAAATCTATTTCATGACAATATGCTCTGCTATGGTTATACTATTTTCTTCACTTAGAAATCCCAGCCCCTCGTTTTATCTTATTTTGCCAAATTACTTTTTAATTCATGGATTAAGATTTAATTTAGTTATGATCCTTTCTAGGAAGCAATCTCTGAACTTCACTTGGGATAAAGTGTATGTCATTTGTAGTCCATGATCACACATTCATTCTTTCGTCTTTCTTTCACTCAACAACTTCCAACAAAGTGATTGCTATGCATGAGCATGGTAATAAAAGCTGAGAGCACAGTGCAGAATGAAATGGAATGAGCCCTTCTCTCACGGAAACATCCTAGGACTTACTGTGTTACCGTAAGGTGTGGTTTTGTGTTTCCCTTCACAAGTAGACTGTGAGCTCCTGGAAATTAGTGGCATCGTCTTACTAATCATCCTTGTGTCCACATTGTTTGGAATAGGATTTCAATATTTTGGAGAAAACCATTTAGTATTCACCTAAAAGAGATATCCATGACTGTTGCAAATTATACAGAGCTTTAATCGGCATTTAAAATGATTCTTGAGATCAGCATTTAAAAAAAATTACTCTAATCCAAGATTGATAAAAATTGCTTTCAATAAAATTACAATATAAATAAATGTTCTGGTCACTTACAAAGAAACCAGAAACATCCTAATCTGAATGCATTAGGAGCCTTGGGAGAACTATTGCAACCTTAAAAATCTATCTCTGAAAGGGATGTTTTACATTCTTCTTTACCAAGTAGTTCAACAAACATTTGGACTTAAAATCGTCCTTGTAGGAAGGAAAACATTTAATTAAAATTTACAACGGGCGATCTGTAGTCTTTATCTGCTTTACTAGTTTGTAAAATATGGTAGCTTATCGGAGATCGCCACAAATGTCTCTGATGGGCGTGAAAGGCCAAGAATGAGCTATATTTTGGTGTCAGCAACTCACTGGGACAATGGAAAGGCATGGTGCTTCCACATGGATTCATTTAGAGGCCTGAGAAAGGTTTGTAAAGTCAGCACAGAGGGTTATCAGAAAGACCAGATGCTTCCTTGCTCTGAGAGTGTTCAGTGGATGTGAAAGAACATTTTGCTGAATTAGACTCCTATAACATGAGATTTCAGGAATGGGACATCAACTTCGGGACAGCAGTATTTAGTCCTCTTTGGATGTAATAAAGTCTGAGGGCTACACAGCATTTTAAAGGTGCATACATTCCACTTCAAAGCGACAGCAGAACATGCATCAAGCCAGTGGTTCTGGGCACTGCCTCACAAGTTTTCAACAGGGGAGTTTCCAAGACTTCTCCAGATACTAAGAGCGATGCGGCAGATGTTACTACAAAGGAAAGAGCAAATGAGATGTGAATTACAGGGTGACAAAGCTCTTATGAATCTCATTTGTTTAACCATCTGAATGGTAGACTCCAGGTATTAAATGAGCTAGATACTGTTGAACACGATTTTCTGAAAGTACAGGAAGGTGGTTTAATGAACTATGCCTACTTGAATGTCCTCATATCATCTCACCTCTTCAGCCAGCCATAGCTTACTTAGCTGTTCTCTCCAAATCTTCTAAAGTGATGCTTTGGATGATTATGACCTCGTCATTCTATTTTCCAGGTAATGTAACATTAGGGATTACAGCGTGATTAGTAATTTAATTAGCAGGTGTATTCACAGAGATTCTTTTGCAAATTAAGGACTTAACTTTTAATAACCACTCCATATATAAGGAGCTGACAGGTGGAGGTGTGCAAATTTAAACACTTTACTTCCTCTTATCCACCCTGGTTGCAAGAGGCTCAGATACCTCAACTTTGTAAAATGTTACTTTGTCTGAAAGCAACTCCATTCTCTCAATGCTTTCTGTGGTTTAATGACTGGATGCTATTAGTGAGGCAAAGGTGCCAGCCCAGGATATCTGCTCTTTTTTTCTCCTTCCTGTCACTCTTCAGGTCACTTCTGAAACCAGATAAAACCACTTATTCTTGAGTAATGAGCAGAGACTATAATTTAGTTTGCCCAGAATAATGGATAATGCAGTTCATTTCTCATTCACTGGAACTGTTCCCCTGTTCACGGAAGAGAATTTCAGTGGTCTGGTAGGATAAGTTAATTTTAAAGCTCACCCAGAGATTCGCTATCATCCCCTTACTTGTTAGAAATAATTGGATAGAAAATAACACTTAAAACGTATACTACTTCTGTGGCTGCAAAACCAAGAACTCTGGGAAACTTTTCTGACTTTTGTAGACAATGTGCATTTTTTAAAAAAATAATGCTAAAGTAATTTGACACATCATAAATGTCAGTGTACTAAATAAAATTCTGTTTTTCCATTCTGTTAGCAATTACATCTGTATCATCTGTTTAGGAATCTGTAAACCTAATAGAATTGGTGTGTGAAATAAAAAAAAAAACTGAAAAAAAAAAAGATTAATTGCTAAAACATGGGTGAACACACATGCTTGGCCCTAGACAGTATGTCCAGAGATTTAAAAACATCCTATGTAGAGGTCTTATATTTCAGGTAACTGGACAACAAGGGGAAGCCAGAAAGGTTGAGAAAGTTCTTTAAAGGGAACTTTAAGGGTCAAAAGAGTTGAAATGAGACTCTCTTGATCCAGCATTGAAGAACAGCTCATACGATAGGAAGCCCTTTGGAAGGAATTCACTGGTTTTCTGGAACCTATTCACAAGAGGTGACTGTGCCATACCAAAAAGTGCTTGAAATTAGATGTTGCAGGGGGTATTCACACCTAGAAAACTAGTAAAGACTATGAATGCATTTTTTCCTATTTTCTTGTTCCAGGAATGCTACTGCATTGCAACTAAGAGCAGTTGGACATCAAAAAGGATGGAATCTGAAAGAGTCAGGAGTCCTGAATACCTGAGTTTATTCTCTCTGGCTCTTGGAGGCACCAAAGACTCTTCTGACTCCTTTTGCTATTTCTACTCCTCTTTTACTGATCTTTCTGTGGACATACATGACCTTCAAGTTCAAATAATCTATGGAGAAACAGAGCAAAATCAGAGACCCTGGCATCAGTGGAGTACTTAGTATGGACAAAGAGAAACTGATTGGTCTGTGTTAGGATACCGAATCTGTCATAGTGGTATAGCATCCACCCTTGCCACATTAAGGTCTAGTCTATGCACAGAAGTCAGAACTATTGTTCTATGTCTTAGTCCATATCATGCTCGGCTTCTTTTTCTAATAAATTTCATCACATTTAAAGCAAACTCAGAATTCTTGCCATGACTAAGGCTCCATAATATTATATATTAGTCTTCTTGAACTTCAGTGTGCATCACTGTCCCATCTTGCTGCTCCAACTTTTGGTTGCACCTTTCTCTTAGTATTTCCCCCAATATATCAGGCATCCTACTGCTTCAGTGCTGTTATAAACGTTATTCCTTCTGTGCTAAATGTGTACTGGGAAAATAAAGTGATAATGACTACAGGCAACGAACTGAACCAGACAGGTATCAACCAAGGTTGGCAGTGTTATGAAACATGTACTGCAACACAAGCAGTACATGGGATATATAATGAAATAAGATAAAAGGAAACAATAGGAAAAATACTAAGGAGCAAGAAAACAATTATTTTGGTAGCTGTTCTATGAGACTTTCAAGTATCTACAGACAAATAAAGCAAAATTGGCCACTATTAATGAGCCTTTCTTTTGAATGATGCAGGTAATTTGGAGGGAGTCAAACAATTGAGGGATAAGTCAAGCATTAAATCAGCATATAAATTGTTTGCAAGTATTGAAGAATTTGAAAGTCAGTGGAAGAATATGTGTACTATAAATTTTCCCTGATTAATAAGAAATCATAGTTTTTCATAGCTTACTATCAATAGCTATGGAAAGCAAGATAAATATAAATATCTTTCAAAATATATGAAATTTGAATAATTGTTGCCAAGATAATGTATTAATATCTACAGTAGAGAAAAACTAACCATCAATTATATGCCAATTTTGATACAAATTGATAGACATCTAGCTAGTTAACTATTTATATGTAGATGTATACATGTACACACAGATGTCAATATAACATATATCATTACATGTAATGTATATTATTGTATATTATATATTATTTCATAAAATATAATCACAATGTATTATATATCTAATTTGTATATAGAGAAAAATTTTTAAGATTTATTTAATTTATTTGAAAGACAGAATGACTGAGAGAAAGAGAAGGAGAGTGAGGGGAGGTGGGAGAGAGAGAAAGAGAGATCTTCTATTCACTGATTAACTCTCCAAATGGCAACAGCAGCCAGGTCTGTGCCAGGTCAAAGACAGGAGCCCAGAGCTCCACAGGTCTCCCACAGGGTGGTGGGAATTCAAAGTACTTGAACCATCTTACACTTTTTTTCTAGGCACATTAGCAGGGAGATAAATTAGAAGTGGAGTCATTTGAAGTTAAATCAGTATTCTAATACGGTATGCTGGCTTTGCAAGTGATGACTTAATCCCCTGTGCCACAATGCCAAACTCAAGAAAATACTTTATATATTATGGAAATCCTATGGCATAGCTCAACAAGAACTGTCATACTATTCATGAAGGAACTGAGCTACAGAATAGTTAAGCATGTACCACGGGCAATTAACTAGTGCCCAAGATTGCTCAGATTTGATTGAGTATAGGCAGTTTAACAATCAAAGCCTACTCTATCAAGTATTCTGGTTCTACTTTTTTGTTCATTTCATCCTTCAAATAACTCATTGCTATTGTATTTAATACTGCCAGGAATATGCAGTATTGCACATGCCATGAATATGCAATGGATTACAGAAAAGGGAAGTTTTCACAGAAATGATGGGAGGAACACTTCCCTAGTGTAAGGTGCCAAGAATCTCACTTGCCTGGGACTGAGGAGGTTTGCAGGACACAGGACTTTCACTTTTAACCAGGAGAGTCCCAGGCAAACCAGGACAAGTTGGTCTCTGTACCCTATAGCTTTCAGGTCAAATTCCCAATTCCTATGATCATCTTTTTGTCTTGTTTTGAGTGGTTCTTTTTATTTTTATCTTTTTTATTTTTGCAATAACATATTTTAAATTTATATTGTAGTCAAAGGCTTAATGCTCCATTTTCATGTGCCGATATCATCTCCATTGTGTAAACTCCCATGGAGTGGGGTTGTGGGTCATATGGTAGATTTGTTTTCAGATTTCTGAGGAATGTTCATATTGTCTTCCATAATGTTTGTACTAGTTTACATTCCCACCAGTAGTCTATTAAGTACCTTGTTCTCCACATCGTAGCCAGCATTTATTATTTTTTGATATTTGAATGATAGTTATTCTACCTGGGGTGAGGGGAAACCTCCTCGTGGTTTTGATTTGCACCTCCCTGATGTCTAGTGAATCTGAATTTTTTTATGTCCCTGTTTGCCATTCATATTTCATCCTTTGAAAAATGCCTGTTAATGTCCTTCACCCATTTCTTACTGGATTGTTTTTTTTTTTGTTATTGAATTTATTGAGCTCTTTATATATCCTGGATATCAATCCTTTATTAGATGCATAGTTTACAAATATTTTCTCCCATTCTATCAATTGACTCTTCATTTTGTTGAGTGTTTCCTTTGCTGTGCAGAAACTCCTTAGCTTGATGCAATTCCAATTGTCTATTTTTGCTTTTATCTCTCATGCTTCCAGGGTCTTTTCTGAGAACTCTTTGTCTATGCCAATGTCTTGCAGAGTTACCATCATGTTTTCCTCCAAAAATTTGATGGTGTCAGGTCATAGATTTAGATCCTTGATCCACTGTGAGTAGATGTTTGTATAAGGTGTAAGGTAGGGGTCTTGTTTCATACTTCTTTACATGAATTTTCCAGCACAGTTTGTTGAAGTAGCACATGGACACAGGTCCTTTCTACTGCTCTGCCATGCTTGACTCACTGAAAAAAACTTCCTCCATAATTGCATGTATTAATTGTCATGGTTAACTTTGTGTCAGCTTGATCAGGCCACAGGATGAACAGGTAATAGTCAAACATTATTCTGGAATAATGCCTGTGGGGATGTTTCAAGATGAAGTCAACAGCAGAATTGGTAAACTGGGTAAAGCGCATGGCCTTTCAGTGTGGTGGGCATCATCAAAATTATTGGAAACCTGAATAGGACAAGAAGGAGAATAAAGGGAAAATTATTCTCTCGGGTTCCTGTATTCAAGCTGGGTCATCAATCTTACTTCATATTCCAGTTGGAAGTTGAGCCATTGGCTTCCCTTGTTCTCAGGTCTCTCGAGTGACCTGGGACTTACTCCATCAGTTGCATGGTTCTGAAGACTTTGGATTTGGACTGGAGCTGTCCCACTTGTTTTTTAGTATGCAGATGATAGACTATAGGACTTCTTTAACCTGATGGTATGTGTGTGTGTATGTGTGTGTGTGTATGGAACAGGCTCATATCATTAAGAAAGGATACATAGAAATAAATATAGAGAAAGAATTGTATCTGTTTTATATTAAATCTATCTGTCCTTTTAGTTCTATTTCTCTGGAGAACATTAACTCACTTGTTTACTACTATGGTGTCACTGAGCTGCTGATCAATTTATAAGAGACAGAATTTATATAAAGCTGGTGAGCAAACCACTGACCATGTCACACAGTGCAGTTAAGCTATTACCACTATTTCAACAAATAGCAATGATATTGGCCATGAGTCTCCGGGTACATGGAAGAGAATGATAATGGACGGGAATATATCGATGGCATATGTTTGTCTTCCTTGATTCAATTTCACAAAATACATTTTAAAATTATCCAATTTACTATTCTGATATTATATTAATTCAGATTCTCAAAAAATCCATACTGTTGATGGTAGGCGATTTCTCTCCCTTATTGCATGCATTGTATTTTACTGCATGTCCTGAATGCTGTGGAATATGCAACAGATAAGTATCTGCTTACGTAAATAAAAAATACTTGATGACCACATTGCTTGCTCTTTGCATACCAGATGTCCCATTATTTTTCATACTTTTGAAGTGAATTTACCTAATTGCTCTTGATTTTAAGTTTTATTGTTTGTTGTTAAGATTATTATACTCTTATTTGCATTAGAATATTTACAAGCTTTATGTAAATATTTTTGGAAGGGGAAAATTTATTTCAATCAAACTGTGCAATTTCACACTGCATATAAAGTTCACTTTCAAAACCAAACTTCCAAATCTGATTTTATGCCATGATTTTCCTCTTCTTGTTTTGTATCAGCATTTCTTGTAGGTCGTTAGTGTGGGAGCTGCAGTTGTCACCAGCCTAGTCGAGTGTGAATCTTACATGTGGCACTTTCTACTGTTGGATATAAAAATGTGAGAAGAAGTTGAAGGTCATTCTTGCCTTCTGTTCATTTTTAACTATAAGAAAATACAAATGTTCCTTTAAAAACAATACTTGTGTTCTTTGGAAGTTAGAAAATGAAACCCTGGCAATCTACTAGCCAAGATTAGTTGTACATGAGTTTCAATTTTAATTCTTAATATTATCCATTATAATATTTGTTTAAAAACTAATGAAACTTCTCTGAAATTATTATTTTTTAGAGAATATCTTTTGATTGAAGTAAACACTAAGCTGTATAATTGTATTGAATTCTGTTGACTTTCTGGTCTCTGGTAGTAGGTGGATCTTGGTTTAAATCTCATTTTATATCACTATGTAATTCAGGGCATATAAATAATATGCCTTTTCAATGTTTCAATTTTAACATCTATAAATGAGAATCTTATATCTATTGTACAAGAAGTTGTGAGTCTTGAAGGGTGGAATTGTTTTTTTCATTTATCCAGCAAAAATTTATTCCATGACTATTAATCCAAGCCTCTCTCCTAGGTCCTGAGGAATATCAGTGCCAAGTCAATCTAAAACATGCCTCCTGGTGCTTTAGCACACAGCTGGTTACTAGGGCTGACTCCCTTCCTTGACAACACAGATTCTATTTTACATTCTATGCTTTATGCTTTTTTGCACACAAAATCCTATGTAACACTTTGCATTGTCAGCTCTCCTTAAGGGCTAATGTCCCATGTATCCGACTATGCTCTTGGAGGGAGGAATTGTATCCTACAATTCTCTTTTTCTGGGTTGGTGCTGTGGCATAGTAGGCTAAGCCTCTGCCTGCAGTGCCAACATCCCATATGGGCATTGGTCTATGTCCTGTCTGCTGCACTTCCCATCCAGCTCCTTGCTAATGGATGGGGAAAGCAGTAGAAGATGGCCCAAGTTCTTGGGCCCCTGAACCCATATAGAAGACCTAGATGACGCTCCTGGCTCCTGGCTTCAGATCGGCCCAGCTCCAGCCATTGTGGCCATTTATAGAATCTCTCTCTCTTTCTCTCTCTCCCTCTCTCTCTCTGTAACTCTGCTCTCAACTAAATAAATAAATCTTTTAAAAATTCTCTCTTTCAATGCTATGTACCTAGTAAACAGGAAGCTGTGTTGCTATAATTAACAGTGACTGACTGGCCTGGTGCTCTTGGCTGTTAGAGGGGAGAGTCAGGGCATCGTCACCCTAGCTAGTACTTTCAAAGGATTGTTTGTTGATGGACTTCCTTGGTCTCCATGTTCTCTTGTATAGCTCAAAATGTGATTGCTGAAAGGGTATGGTTATTTTTTAGGTTTTACTTATTGATAAATATCCTAAGTATTATTAATATTTCTTTATAAGCTCTAGGGTGTATACAGTATAATAATTCAGAAAAAAAAATCAAAAACCACTGGATAACAGAACTCTCTTTTAATAATAGCTGTTTTTAAATACATTTAAAGAGTTTTTAAAAGACTTACTGGTTTGAAAGGCAGAACAACAGAGAGAGATGGAAAGAGACAGAGAGGTGGATCTTTCATCTGGTGCTTCACTCCCCAAGTGGCCACGATAGTTGAGGCTGAGCCAGGCTAAAGTCAGGTGCCAGCAAATCCATCTGGGCCTTCTACATGGAGAGCAGGGGTCCAATATTTGGGCTGTCTTCTGATGCTTTCCCAGGCACATTAGCAGGGAGCTGGATTGGAAGTGGAACAGCCTGGATTTGAACTGTGCTCATATAAGGATGGCCGTGTGGCAGATGGTGGCTTACTTGGTGAGCACAACACTGGCCCCTAAATATATATTTTAATATATATAATGCTTCAGTATATTATGTCACCACTGGATTAATTTTCTCTAAATAATTATTAACTTGATTTCCCTCAGATAACAACTTCAGTAAACTTATATAAAAAATTTCCCTTCAACCTTTTCATATTTTCATGTGCTATGATGTGTGTCCACATGCAATCCACATACACACACACACACACACGAGTTACATACTTTCCCTGGATAGTAAGGTTGAACATTCTTATTGTTTATTTTATATTAATTACAGAAAAATAGAAATGATATTAGCCTTGTGTGGGGTAAGCTTTTGATCTAGAATTTTTTGAGAGACAGGAGTTTTCAATACATTATGATTAAATCAGCACTTTGCGATCTGTGTGTGTGTGTGGAGAAAGAGAGAGAGAGAGAGAAGAACATAATTGTATTCATAAATTCAAAATAAAGAAACTTGTATAAATACTTTAAAAATAAGTTTAGGAAGGAATATGTATTACTTATAGCATAGAATGTGAAGGATCTCCAGAAAATAGACTTCCCTAAACAAAAGCATGGAATTTATTTAACTTAAATTCTAACTATTACAGTTACAGAAGACTAATTTCTTATACAAAATTTTAGAAGGGTCAATTTGTGGCACAGAGCTTAAGTAGAGGATTTCAAAGCCAGCATCCTACATCAGGACTCAACTTTTGATCCAGCTTCTTGCTAATATGCCTGGAAAGGCAGTAGAACATGGTCCAAGTATTTGGAACCCTGCCACGACATGAAAGAACAAGATGGAGTTCCCGCCTCCTGATGTCAGCCTGGCCCAGTCATTTGGAGAGTGAACCAGTAGATGAAAAATCTTTCTCTTTCTCTCTGTCTCTTGTTCTCTGTTGCTCTGCCTTTCAAATAAATAAATAAGTATTTAAACAATAAAATGTTTTAGATGGATATTTTATGCATTTCTACAAGTTGAGATGGATACTTTTTTCTCAATAATTTCCTGAATATTTCCTGGTTTTGTTACAGAACCAAAAGGGAAAACTATGAAATACACACATTAACATACCCAAAATCATTCTTTGAAGTACATAGATATTTGAATTTTCCTTTGTATAATACTCATAGGAAACTATTTACTTTTTGTGTAGTTTCCAGTTGGGTTTTGAAAATGGCACACTAGCTCCTAGATAGGGTCCTCTGTTTTTACTGTCATTTCCAGCTACCAATGAGATGTTGACACTTGGAATCCACTTTCTGTAAAATCAACCTCCCATGCCATTGCCCCATCAGTATTTTCCTTCTAGTCATTCTTAATGCAAAAGAAGCGGTCACTCTTGAATATTTATGTTTGTTCCCCACTGCATCCCTCTGTCCAATGCTATTGATTTCTGCCTTGAAGAATCCCTGTCTTTTCATTGATCTCACCTCGCTCAGGACCATATTCCTGGACTCCTGTTTGACAGCTAAATCCATCCAGTGGTCTCACTGCTTTAGGCCCTTCTATCATTCCAGTTCCTTCTACACACTGACACAAAGACAAACATCTTAACACTGTGAACACATCCTCATCTCTCCAATCCTTTCTTGATCCCATGAGGCATAAATAGTCCACTCCACTACAACTGTTCCCAACATTCTGAATACACTGAGAATAATAAGTGGTAATTCAGTGAATGTCCACCCATTTATTAGCTTCTTTTACCAAAAAAGGGCATACAGAGAAGAGCACTCAGTTTTACAGCTTGATGAACTTTCACACAGCAAACACACCTGTATAAGCAGCATCCAAATTGTGCTAGCTCTTCTAATCATCACAACTATTCTGTGTGATGCTGTGAACTGCCTAAAGGAGGTCAGATATAATCAGGTGAGCTCAAATTTCAATCAGTCTCCCAAAACTCAGAGTCCTCCTCTCAACCTCGCTCACAAGCATCACTTACATTTGATCCAGACAAATCCATATAACCATTGTCCATCACCTTTTACACTATTTTTGTGTCTCTCATGTCATTTTTGAAGACTAAAATGTTCTCTTTTCCTCCCTCCAACCCCACCACCCTTAACTCCCTGCCTCTGTCCTTCTACTTTATGTTCCTGCAGTACTGAGTTCACTCCCATTTCCCATTGCCAGGCATATCTTGGTGGTAGAAACAGAGCCTAGGCTCGGTAATAAAGTCTCAGGTTTCAATTTCACCTGGACTTCTAACTAGAGCACTGTTTTCATATGAAAAGTAGATCTAAAAATAACCATGCATTTCAGTTTTTTCTAAATCAAAACAAATCAAATGTGAAATGCCTACCACAATGCCTGGTTGGTAGTATCCATTTTTCATTTCAAGGTAATTGTTATTCTTAGTTAGTGTTAGCATTTCTGTCTCTTTCTAATATTTCTGTTAGTTTCCAATTTATTTATTTATTTGAAAAGCAGAGTGACATAGGGAAAGGGAGAAGAAAAGACACAGAGAGACAGAGCGACAGAGAGATCTTTCAACTACTGGTTCACTCTCCAATAGGCAACAACATTCAACAGTCAGATCTTGGCCAAGCCAAAGGCAAGAGCCAGGAATTCTACTGGAGTTTCCCATACAGATGACAGGAGCTCAAGTACTTGGGCCATTATCTACTGCCTTCCCAAGTACATTAGCATGGAACTGAATAGGAAGTGGAGCTGCCAGAACTTGAACAGACGCTACTATGTTGGATGCTGCATGTGGTAACATAAGCTGCTAAGCCACAACTCCTGCCATCCACCCACATTTCAACTCTTAAGCAAAACATGATTGATTCATTGATCATTGTCCTAGATAATTATTGATTTATTTTACTATAAGTCAAGTCTGTTTGTGCATCTTCCTTGTGTTTCCAAATAGGCATTTAGCCCCTTGTGAGCAGGGATTGCATTTCATATTTATGTACACTCTTCATTAAAGATATGTTCAGTACTATCAAATAAGCCCCTGTTGATTCATAAACGTCCCTGTTCCTGGGCAAATTAATAGATAAGAAGGTCCTGCATGACAGATAAAATTCATATTTAAAAACATTCCACACCTACATTTGATATTTTCAATAAAATTATTTCCCAAGTTGCAGTGATATAGTTTTGGAAGGCTATCAGCTGACATGAATTGAGTCTTTTATTTTAATTACCTATGTCATCACAGTCTGGAAAGAAAAAAATTAAATGCAGTATTTTTCTAGCTCACTAATTCCATTAAAAAAAGAAAGACCTCAACTTTTTGAGAAATAAAATTTTGGCTTTGAAAAATTCACAGGACGCGGTGCTGTTGTCTTTAAATTAATGATCTTACCCCTTGGCTAAAGGAGTAGTTATTGTACAGGTGTAGAAAGAAACAAAAGCAGTCATGTAGAGAAGAAATAACTGCATTCTTGGAATGGAAAGTAATCAGCCAAGAAATGTGAGAAATCGAGTGGGAAATGAATGGGAATCGCAACAAAGCATCAATACCCCCATTCTTGCCAATGGTCTGTCGGTCCAGGCAAGTACTGAGTGCAATGATTTGAGTGAAAAATTCCTTAGAGGTGTTTATGGAAAGAGTGGCATGAAAGCTGTTGCATCACAGTGTCAGGGTTCCTAGAAGCTGCCATACTGTTTATTGCTAATATTTTATGTGGTAGTGATAGGAAGAAAAGATATTAAATTGTAAACATTTGAAATATCACCACTGTTTCCTGGGAGGAATTGTTCTTGCTTGCTTCATCAGGCCCTGAGCACCCCTGAAAGGTAGTCAGGAAATAAAAATGAGCATCAAACTAGCAGGGATAAATTGGCCAACTACCAAAGCTTCTACCAGGAGATGAGAGAGGAGAGCCTGCAAGGGAGACCAGGAGAGAGGGTTTGGAGACTCGGGATGAAAGAAGGGACAGTTGTGAAAATAAGAAATAAGAACAGTGGATATAAACAGATCTGAATGCATCTCCTCTTTCCTTATTTCTGGGAGAGGCAAATATTATAACCACAATGACCAATGCAGGTGTCTCCAGCCTAGAGCTACATTCTGCTTTAGGAAAGATGCAGTTCAAAAGAAGGTGCTCCCACTCTCCATAGTCCCCTTTTTAGGAGTTGCATCTTAGGTATCTTCTTGGGGGTAATTTAGTGCCATCCCACAACAGCCACAGCAGCCATTATTGGTGATGGAGCACTGACTATGCACCATTGGGCAGTGAACAAGAATGAGAGCTAAGCATTCATGAGGATCATCTCCTGTTACTCACACAAATATTATGGAGCAAGAGCTATTATTATCCCAAGTGGCAAAAAGGAAACTGATGATCAGGGTAGCTAAGTCATTTTCCAAGATATTATCCAAGATAAACCTCTACCTGTTTAGTGAGAGGACGCCCCAGACTACAGATCCAGTCCAAACGACTGCGATTTCTATAAAACAAAGAAGCAAGCTCTGAAATATTTTGGTTGAATGGCCAAAAGGGGAAAAGGAATGAGGATGCTAACAGTCATTGTTTCACTATATGTTGGAATATTCTCAATTTATAAAAGACATTCTCTAAGATCCTAGTTATTTCAAAACCTACATATTAGTATCCTTGTCTGAAAATGACAATTAGAGGTGTGTGTTTGGCACAGCAGTTAAAGCTCTCACTTCCATACCATAGTGCTTAGTTTGAGTTCTGGCTTCTCCATTTCTAATCTAGTTTGCTGCTAATGGGTACTCTGGAAGGCATTAGCAGTGGCTCAAGTGTTTGAGTCCCTGCCATCCAGATTGAGTTCCAGGCTCTTGGCTGTGGTCTGGTAAGGTCTGGCTGTCGTGATCATTTGAGAAGTGAACACACTGCTGGAAAATTCCCTCTCTCTCTCTCTCTCTCTCTCTCTCAAGTAAAGTGAAAGTAAATACTTTTTTAAAAGTGGAAAATGAGCTTTATGGCATTTAGCTTGACATCTAAACTGGCAACAGGGAGTATTTTAGGTAATATGCATGAGCTTCCTTTCAAATAAAGAAACTGAGAGGTCCAGTGACTTCCATGCTGTGGTCAAGGCAGGACTAGAACCAAGATCTTCTAGTGTACTCCACTCTAGCACATTGCGATGGTAGGTTGAGTACTTCCCTCTAACTCTGTTGGAAGGCTAGCAAAATGAAGGTCCCTTTTCCAGCCTGTGATCACAAAAGAATCCACCCAACTGGCTCTAGAGATTAAAAGACTGCACAATGGGAGACAATATCTGCACACTGCATCTGAAATATATAAAGAACTCTGAAAATTCAATGGCGAAAGAACACAAAATCTAACTTGAGAATGAGCAAAAAGGCACAAAGAGATATTCCTCCAAAGAGCACACAGAAATGGCAAATAGCACTCAAAAAGATGTTCACCATCATTATCCATGAGAGAAATTTAAATTAAAGCCACAATGAGATCTAACTACACAGTAACCAGAATGGCTAAGATACTCGTGAGAACTGAAGACTACTAAGAATGAAGAGGGACTAAATCACTAAGTTGCTAGTGGGCATGTAAAATGGCACAGCTCCTGTGGGTAACAGTTTAACCGTTTCTCAAAATAAACTAGGCATGTAACTCCCGTATGACCTAGCAATTGCACTCTTGGGCAATTATCCCAGAGATATGAAATCTTATTTTCATATAAAATCCTGCATGTGAATGTTTATAACAGCATTCTTCATAATAGCTAAGAACCGGAAATAATTCAGATATCTTTTCAATGGTAATTGTTAACAAGTAGTGGTAGATCCATCTAGGCACTAATTATGGATAAGGGGATTTATGCTGAGTAAAAAGTCAATCCCAGAGGTTTATATACTGGGGCATTACATTTGCATAACCATTCTTTTTTTTTTTTTTTTTTCAGAGAGGCCGTGAGAAAGAGAAGCACATACAAAAGAAGACAGAGAAAAAAAAAAAAAAAGAAGACAGAGGAGCTGTTATCCACTAGTTCACTCTCCAAATGCCCACCACAGCTAGGGCTGGGTCAGATCAAAGCTAGAACCCAAAAATTGATTCAAGATGTCCCATGTGGATGGCAGGGACCCAACTCTTCGTGTCATCCGCTTTTACTTCCCAATATCTGCATTAACAGGAAGCTGGAATCAGGAAAAATCAGGTACTTCATCATGAGAGGTGTGAATCATAACCAGTGTCTTAACTGCCAGGCCAATGTTCACCCTTTTATGACATTCTTGAGATTAAAAAAATCAGGGAACTGGAGAAGATGTTAGTAGTTGCTATGTGTTAAAAAGGGGGCAGGGTATGGAAGGGAAGTGGTGCAAATATGAAAGACAGCATGAAAGATTCTAGATTAATCTCTTTCTCCTAACCACATTAGAGAAGGAAGGCTATGAGGATGCCTAACACTGGGCAGATGAGATTAGTAGTAGTTTATTAGTCATATATATTGGACTCAAAGCCTTAGAGAGGAGAATGTGCTATGCAGAACCACTTGTGAACAACTGGGAGCTGTTGGAGGCAGGTGTTGTAGTACCAAGAGCATAGGCTGATGATCCTTGGTCCCCATGAGATGATGCAATTGACGTATTTGAATAAGCACTCTGGCTAGCAGGTGGACTGAAGTTCACTCCTTAGAGAGAAACAAGACTTCTTCATGATCTGTGATAAGGAAGGCTGTTTGGCTAGGGAAACTTCTCACATGAGCAGGGTGTAGAGGAGAGTTTGGGATTAGGTGACCTAAAGCCTTCATGGTTTTCCCATGCACAAACAATATTGGGCTTGAATTTTTGGCTCCATAACACAGATCCTATATAGTAAAGGAAAAGTTCTGTATCTTACCTGCATCCCTGTTAATATCCCAGGTGTGACAGTGTACTATGGCTCTACAAGATATTAATGCTGCAGGAAACTGATTTCCACAACCTGGACTTATTACAGAAACAACATGTGTTGGTCAACTTCTCATCACTGTGGCAAAATATTTGAGAGAAGCTACTTATGGAAAAAAAAAAAGAGGTGTGTTTGGACTATTGATTCTGGAGGTTCACAGCCCAAGATAGGACAGGCCCCGCCCTGTTGTCTCCTGAGGCTGGAGGAAGGGTCAAGTGGCAAGTCAGGAAGCAGAGCGAATGGCTGGGCCTGATTCAGGCTCCATAACCAACCCTCTCCTGAGGACAGCCTGCTGAGGGCACACCCCAGTGACGTAAGGACCTCCCACTAAGACCTCCTAAAAACCAGCATTGTATTACATTTCCACCTTCTTAGTATAATTAATTTATGACTTAGGGTTTACCTGTCAGCATGTGTTCAGAAATGATATCCTCTTCAAAACAAATCCCACAATTTGGTCCTAAAAATACATTGGTAGGACTCAATTTGACTGCCTCCAAAGCACTTCAAGACTACAAATCTCAAAGGATTACTACAGGATTTATTTACTTAAAAAAAATAGAACAAGATTACATTGAATACAAAATGTCCATACAAACAAAAAATAAACCTCACGGTAAAATGGAAGAGAAAAATATGGTAATGCATTTGCAATGCATGACAAAATGTTAACATACTTAATCATCAATGAACTCAGAAATCATAACAAAGAGACTGGTATTACAGGGGAAGTGAAAAAAAGGAACAGACGAAAGAAAATGAAATAGCACAAATTACTAATAAGGTTATGGGGAGATGATCTCACCATTTAAAGAAGACAAAGGAAATTTTGTTAAAATGCATTATCAATGATTAAAAGTACTGATAACTATCGTCTTATGCAATTTTTAAAAATGAGGTACTATCATTCAAACTCTAAGAGAACTTTTTCTAATTAGTGAAAAATTATTCAGAATGTAGATTTTGCATATACTTCTCCCAGCAATTCCAACCCATAGAAATTAAGAATTTCACTACATAGAAAAATCTGTCGATTATTTTACTGTATATATATTTTTATATCTTCTGCTATCCACTGTTTTTTTACACAATTTAAGATGTGCAAAAGAAGTAGAAAACATAGTCCTCCTTACTTCTAAAGTAGCTCCAGTGTGCAATTTCTAAACATAAAGAAAATACAAGTGAAAGCTATCCACTGTGGTTTTGGTTAATACAGTATGCAAATTGTTCTGCTAGCATAGATACTTTACAATTGGGTGTTCTGGTCCAGCAGGGAATGGAAACTATGGAGTCTGAATAAAATAATTTGAAAAAAAACAGAAAGGCAAAATAATTGACTGTGAAGAGACTACAAAACTATGTCAGGATTTCAAAGAGTTTGTTGAAAAATTGAATTGAAAGATAAATATTAAGGCCGGTATTGTGGCACAGCAGGATTAAGCTACCACCTGAGAGACTGGCACCCCATATAAGTACCAGTTCAAGTCTCAGCTGCCCTACTTCCCATCCTGTTCCCTACTATTGCACCTGGGAAAGGAGCAGAAGACAGCCCAAGTACTTGGGCCCCTTCTACCCACATGGGAGAGCCAGATAGAGTTTCAGGGTCCAGGCATTGGCCCGACCTAGCCCTGGCTATTGCAGCTATTTGGGTGGTGATCATGCAGATGGAAGAGCTCTCTCTCTCTCTCTCTCTCTCTCTCTTTCTCTCTCTCTCTCTCTCCCTCCCTCCCTCCCTCTCTCTTTCTCTCTCTAACTATGCATCTCAAATAAAATCTTTTAAAACAACATAAATACAAAAAACATAAACTTTATTCCCTTTGTTTAAGATTTTTAAAATTTATTTTAAAGGCAATTACAGAGAGGAAGAGAGACAAAGAGAGTGAGATCTTCCACCTGCTGGTTCACTTCCCAAATGGCTGCAATGGCCAGAGCTGGGCCAAAGAAGCCAGAAGCCAGGAGCTTCTTCTGGGTCTCCCACATGGGTGCAAAGGCCCAAGCACTTGGGTCATCTTCCATTGTTTTCTCAGGCACATCATCAGCAGGGAGCTGGATCAGAAATGGAGCAGCTGGATCTTGAATCAGTGCCCGTATGGGATACTGGCACGGCAGGCCTAGGCTTAACCTGATACACCATGTCGGTCCCCAAACTTTATTGTTAAAATAAGCTCTGTCAAATTCAAGACTCTTGTAAGCATTGATACCAGTCATTTAATCCATCCCCAAAGGACAGATGGCCCTAGAAATCTAACCATCTCATTGCAGTTCAGTTTAGAGTATTCACCGAGCAAACTGGATGTGTTGAAGATAAAGAAACAAAAAGAAGTCAGAAGAAACCAAATCAGAATGGGAAGACAGATGCCTAATAATTTCCCATTGAAATCACTTCTCTGTCACAAAATTGCCCTTGTCTGACAGGAGGATTGGGAAGAAATGTTGTCATGATGGACAAGGACTCTTAATAAACAGATATCATTGTTTGGTATTCCAGAAAGCGAAGAAGCAAAGTAAATGCTTCAAGACTGCCCCAAATCTGTTGCTGTAACCTTTGTTCTTGACCTGTCCCCATTTGCCTGGACTGGGTCACAAGCACTTCTCTGAAGTCATTGCTCTGTGCTTTGGTAAAGCCATGTTTCATCTCTTGTCCCCATTCTTGGAAGAAATGCTTCAGGCTCTTGATCTCACTTATTTAAAATTTCCATGCACTGTTCTGCTCTCTGCAGCTGATGTAGGAATATGTTTGGCTCCCATCAAGCAGAAAATTTGCTCCACTTTAATTTTTCCATCAAAATTGTGTGGATTGAACCAGTTGAGACGGTTGAGGTGATGTTGACTATTTTTTCATTGTTTGTTGTCAACTTTTGATTGTAGCACAGAAAAGCTTAATTTTTTCCTTACCAATTGATGCAATATGGGCCCCATCTTCAACATCATCCCCTCCCTTCTTAAAATAGGCAGTCCATTTATAAACTGTTGCTTTGTTTTGAGCATTGCCCCCATAAAGTCCATGAAGCATCAGTGATTACATCATCCTTCCATCCAAACTTCTCCATAAATTTGATGTTTGTTTTTGCTCCAGTTTTAGAATTCATGTTGCTCTGACAACTGATGTATTATCCTTCTGCAGGTCTCAAAATAGATCCTGTTCAGACATGTTCTAATAAGTTAATAAAGGTTTATTCTGGTGCAAAAAATTTTAAATCCGAACTTTTGGAAGACCCCAGTAGATGCAAGAGAAGGTATAAATGTGTGTGTGTGTGTGTTATAGTGTGTCCAGGGACAATGTTTAATGATCCCAGCCCAAAGAGAAATTTCTTTGAATTTCTTGGCTCAATGGCTGAGACATCAGATTCTGGTGTCAGATGATCTGGGTTTAATTTCTGATTCCCACCACCACCAGCCATTTTACTCTGGGGAAGTTATATAACTTCTTCAAGGGTCATTTCTTTATCAATAAAAAAGAGATCAAGAGAGCACTAATGGCATTTATTTATAGGATGTTTGTGATGTTCACAAGGGAAAATGAGTACAAAGCATTGTCACAGTGCCTAAGTATATAATATGCACTTGGTAATCATTAATGACAATGTGAAAGGTGAGTAAGTATGATTGAGTCAGTAATTAAGGATTTTAAATGCCAGGACCAGAAACGTCAGCTTGATGTGTGCAGAAGGCAATGGAAGCTGTAGGATATTTTTGAAAGGCCCATAATCCGTTCAATAGAATCTACATTTGAAACAGTTATTATGCCAGGAGTCTTCCATTTGTTGCTCTTACAATCACTCTGTGATTCACAGGCGAGGAAACTGAGGCTCAAAGGTGGTGAGTTTATACACAGAGAAAGCTGAGGGCCAGCCTACTACATCCTGGTGGCTTCTTGGAGCATACAGCCACAGATTCCTGACGGGTGTCACTTCTTGGAAAAAAAAATTCATGTCAGCAGAGGGAATAAAGGGTATACATTGGAAGAGGCAAGTAAATAAATCAAGTGGAAGTTCATTATCACATACAATGGAAGTAATCATTTAGGAAAATCAGTCTAACAGTAGCAGAGATGCTGGATGGAAGAGAGGTTGAAGGTGGGTGACAGCAACTCAGTAAGCCAGGAATACAAGGAAAACATCCTTCTTGGTGTTGGCAGTTGGAATGGAGAGAAAGAACAGCTGGAAACATCTGAAGGATGAATCCCCATGGACATCAATGTGTATTTTGAGGCTGATGTCATCAACATTGCAAGAGTAACTGTCATCCTTTGATATTTTATATGCCAATTAATTAAAACATCCTTCCCACAATTAAGCACCAACTTCAAGCCAATGAGGGGGCCAACAATCCTAAAGGAATTTTTAATTATAATGGTTACTATGAAATTCTGCTATTATCTTCCGACTTGGACAAAGGTTCTAGCTATATAGGTTTTGAAAGTTTTTTTGTTGTTGTTTTGGCCGGTGCTGCGGCTCACTTGGCTAATCCTCCGCCTGCAGTGCCTGCACCCCAGGTTCTAGTCCCGGTTGGGGCGCCGGATACTGTCTCGGGTGCTCCTCTTCCAGTACAGCTCTCTGCTGTGGCCTGGGAAGGCAGTGAGGATGGCCCAAGTGCTTGGGTCTTGCACTTGCATGGCAGACTGGGAGGAAGCACCTGGCTCCTGGCTTCGGATCGGTGCAGCCTGCCGGCCGTAGCGGCCATTTGGGAGGTGAACCAATGGAAGGAAGACCTTTCTCTCTGTCTCTCTTTCTTACTGTCTAACTCTGCTTGTCAAAAAAAAAGTTTCTTCGTTTAAATTTGTTTCTTTGCAACCATAAATTTTCTAGGACAATAGTAATTATATTGTAAACATATGTGCCATTATCACTAACAGTATTATAATTTTGTAACAATAAACCTGAAATTTTCCATGAAATATAAACACAATCAACTGTCAAAGACCTTTCTAATTATCAAACACATAGGAAAAAAAGTATTCTTGGATTTTTCTCAAGAACAAAAAATGACATTGTGATAGCTTTATTCCTCGTTTCTGTCTTTTAATGAATCTTGTCTATTATTTCCAATTCTGGATATTACTGAGTGATCACATTTGTCTTGTGTTCTAATTTATAAGTGAATTATTTTGTTTGACAATCATAAATGTAAT
Organism: Lepus europaeus; assembly: GCF_033115175.1. Classification (NCBI taxonomy): domain Eukaryota; kingdom Metazoa; phylum Chordata; class Mammalia; order Lagomorpha; family Leporidae; genus Lepus; species Lepus europaeus. The sequence continues at coordinate 48,608,090 of NC_084835.1, forward strand.
TAACTATGATTTCAGGGCTTAGCTTTGATTTATAAGAAAATCAACACTAAGATTTGGAATAACATATGGATAGGGAGGAACAGTGAAGTCAATGTGATAAAATTCACAGTAGATTAGAAAAGATTTTAAATTCAAAGAGTTAATTAGTTGTCTAATAATCCTAGAAAAAAATCTTAGTACTAGTTTCTCATTTGACAAAACTTATTTCACTTTTTTTTAAAGACGTCTTTACAGTGTTATACAGAGAGAGAAAGAGAGAATTTTCCATCCTCCAGTTCACTCCTCAAATGGCCACAACAGCCAGGGATGGACCAGATGGAAGATAGGAGCCAGGACTTCTATCCACATCTCCCATGTGGGTGGCAGGGCCCCAAGTACTTGGGCCATCTTCTGCTGCCTTCCCAGCAGCATTAGCAGAAGGACTGGAAGCGGAGCAACTGGGCCTTCAGTCAGTGCTGCCATACAGGATGGCAGCTTAACCTCCCTGTGCCACAATTAAGGGTGTAGTCATTATTATTATTATTATTATTATTATTATTTAAATTGGACTAAATTTCTATGACCTGGCCTTATTCTGAGATAGGACTAGGTAGATTCCACCTTTTAAATGTTTACATTTCCGGGGCTGGTGCCGTGGCTCACTTGGTTAATCCACTGCCTGCAGCACTGGCATCCCATATGGGCGCCGGGTTCTAGTCCCGGTTGCTCCTCTTCCAGGCCAGCTCTCTGCTGTGGCCCAGGAGTGCAGTGGAGGATGGCCCAAGTGCTTGGGCCCTGCACCTGCATGGGAGACCAGGAGGAAGCACCTGGCTCCTGGCTTCGGATCCGCGCAGCACTGGCCATAGAGGCCATTTGGGGAGTGAACCAATGGAAGGAAGACTTTTCTCTCTGTCTCTCTCTCTGTCTATAACTCTACCTGTCAAATAAAAAAAAATGTCTTGGGAAATGCCTGCTGTTGTGTAAAATTTGGGTCTGAATACTTAAAATTTATTTTGATAACTCCTTGGCATTCAAAGATCTGAGTGTCTATGCATGAGCAAATTAGAAATCACAATTTAAACAAATTTCATAAGTTCATAGGAAATAATAATATAATTTGTTCCAATAAAAATTATTTGTGGCCGGCGCCGTGGCTCAATAGGCTAATCCTCCACCTTGCGGCCCCAGCACACTGGGTTCTAGTCCCGGTCGGGGCGTCGGATTCTGTCCCGGTTGCCCCTCTTCCAGACCAGCTCTATGCAATGGCCCGGGAGTGCAGTGGAGGATGGCCCAAGTGCTTGGGCCCTGCACCCCATGGGAGACCAGGAGAAGCACCTAGGTCCTGGCTGTAGATCAGTGCGATGCGCTGGATGCAGCACGCTGGCCGTGGCAGCCATTGGAGGGTGAACCAACGACAAAAGGAAGACCTTTCTCTCTGTCTCTCTATCTCTCTCTCACTGTCCACCCTGCCTGTCCAAAAAAAAAATTATTTGTTTCCATGAGAGTTTATTCCATAATTAAAGCAATTATAAAAAGCATCATATAAGTATAGTAAGTCCAGCTTTACTATAGTTATTTGCTGTCTGTATTTGACTGGAATTTCTTAAAATAAAATTCATTCTCAGCAGAACAAAGAATTGTGTTATTGTAATATCACTTCTTTATTTTACAATTTAAATTTTCAGAAGAAATTGAATACACAAAGCTGTTATGTGGCTCTCTCTTTGAGCCTGCAGTCTAGAGAAAGAATTCTTTATGAAATATAGGGCATGACTGCATTCAAATAGGCACTATAATTAATCACAGTAACCCTTCTTAACAGCTTAGGAAAATACTCATATAGAACATCCATATGATAAGCTCTCAACCTCAGCCTGTATTTCATTATTCTAGTGGAAAAAGCAGCCATGTGATTAAAAATAAAAGTTAAATGATTTTTTCTTTCTTTAAATATTTATTTACTTATTTGAAAGGCAGAGTGACAGAAAGAGATAGAACAAGACAAAGATAGAGAGATAAAGAGACATTCCATCCTCTGGTTCACTACCCAAATAGCCACAACAACTGAAGTCAGGAGCCAGGAACTCCAACCTGGTCTCCAATATTGTGGCAGGGGCCAAGTACCTGAGCCACTTTCTTCTGCCTTCCCAGGTACATTAGCAGAGAGCTGTATTGGAAGTGATGCTGCAGGACTTGAACTGGCACCTCAAGATGGGGTACACAACAAGGCCAGCCCACCCCTTTCCTCTTTTTTGTTTTACACTTGGCTAATGAGTTTCTCTCCCATCCCTAAATGTTGGAACTCATTCCAACATTCTGCTTACAGATCTGCAACAGCCCCTCCCTGAACCTGATATGGCTCCAAGCCTCTGAAAGGCTCCCCGCTGTGTGACTCCTGCTCCCTGCCTTCTCCATCAGGACAGCTTCTCTGAGCTCTTCCTCTGCTTCCTCTCCATTCAGGAACTTTGCCCATAGTGGTCCTTGTGGATGGATAATATGCTTTTCTCCACAGCCCCATTCCAATCAGACTAGCACCTCCCACCCTCTGGGTCTTAGCTTAGGTATGGCCTCTTCTGAGAAGTCGTCCTTAACAGAGACAAATGAGTGACTCTATAATTAGCTCTGGTGCATCATGACCTTCTATTAGCTCACAACAATTATTATTGTGCTTTTTTTTTTTTTTTTTTTTTTTGGACAGGCAGAGTGGACAGTAGAGGGAGACAGAGAGAAAGATCTTCCTTTTTGCCGTTGGTTCACCCTCCAATGGCTGCCGCGGTAGGCACGCTGCGGCCGGTGCACCGCACTGTTCCGATGGCAGGAGCCAGGTGCTTCTGGTCTCCCATGGGGTGCAGGGCCCAAGCACTTGGGCCATCCTCCACTGCACTCCCTGGCCACAGCAGAGAGCTGGCCTGGAAGAGGGGCAACCAGGACAGGATCGGTGCCCCGACTGGGACTAGAACCTGGTGTGCCGGCGCCGCAAGGCGGAGGATTAGCCTAGTGAGCAGCAGCGCTGGCTATTATTGTGCTTTTTTAAAGATTCATTTATTTATTTAAAAGGCAGAGTTACAGAGAGAGAAAGACAGAGACAGAGACAGAGAGGGAGATCTTCCATCTGCTAATTCTCTCCCCAAATGACCACAATGGATGAAGCTGGGCCAGGCTGAAGCCTGGAGTCAGAAGTTTGTTCTGGGTCTCCCACCTGGGTACCGGGGCCCAAACACTTGGGCCATCTTTCACTGCTTTCCCAAGCACATTAGCAGGGAGCTGGATTGGAAGCAGAGCTGTCAGGACTCAAATTGGTGCCCATATTGGAGACCAGAGACACAGGCAGTGTCTTTATCCACTATACCACAGTGCCGGTCTCGACAATTACTATTAATTGCACATTTTTTTTTTAATTCATGTGTCCCACTCAGCTGAAAATTCCTTTAGGATTGAGCTTTATTTACAACTTCATCCCTGATGTCTAACACAGTCTTCACACAGAACAGACCATCAGTGATTGTTCTTGCATGAATGAACATATAAATGATGTTTGTGCTGCTAGGAATTTAATTTGCTCTGGCAGATTTTCCAATGGCAAACTGGTTGCATCAGCAATGCTAATAACAGCCATTCCAGCTAGAAAGCACTGAATATCGCTGCAATTAGCAAAAACAGGTGGGATCCAGGCGTCTATATTTTGCCTGCTTTTGAGTACATTATTCCCTTTGAAAAAACCTACAGAAAAGTGGTTCACTTGGATGCAGTCGAGGCTGTGCTCACATCCTGTGCCACACATAACACCTGTGAAACTATATTAGGCTCTTGTATTGTCGAATAGTGTGATACCACTTGCCTTTAAACCTCCTCTGTGGGAAGCTATGTGACAGCTCAGACATCAACACAACCTTCAACTAACGATTGGAGTACTCTTGCAATTTCAAGTCGGATCCAACAGAGGCTGTGGCTACATACTCAATATTTGACCACCTGAAGCTGAAATTGTTATCCAGGTTGATAACTGTTCAATTGGCCAATTGCCCAGAAAATATACCCATTGACTGCCTTAATAATTGAAGCTATATTTTTAATTTTTTCCAGTGTTTTGAAGGTTGGAGCAAATAGACCAATTAAAATGTGGTCTTTTTCTCAGCAATCGATCTACCAACATCTGCCTCGAGTAACCACAGAGAGTCAGACAACAATGGTGAGCTAAGATGAAAAATGTAATGCATCATGGACATTTCTCTATTTGACTCCCAGTGGGGAAGAGAGTAGAACAGGAAATGAGGAGGTCCTAAAGTTTCTCCACATCTGAGTTTTTGTTGGACAATACAGGAAAATCAGAGTAGTACATTCATACTAATCTTAAAACGAATGCCTGCTTTCTTCCCTCTCCAATTATTAATAATTTAGTATCCCAAGTTAAGGTCAAGTATTCTATGCACTGATTTGAAGTACCTCAAGAGTAGGTATTTATTCATCATGTTCGAGTTTAGTGATAAGCTTACAACCCTGTAACCTTCATTCATAGGGAGCTTAGAAAATATGGAACAATTTTTGCATTTTCTTACGATTGTTGGAATAAGATGCAATAGCTTAGTGATGACCTTATGTTATTGCTTCTTGAGTGATTTGTGATATACTACAGTGTGTTTAAATATAGCTAACTACTTGTAAAGTGTCTGGAGAGTTGAAGTGGGTGTATGTGTGATTATTTGCACCAAAGAGTCTCAACCTACTAGATTTAGTATAAGCTATTCAATTTATCCATTTCTTTCTGAGTGCTACCCATTTGGAGGCTGCACAGTATTATTTTGAAGCCTGTTATTAGAAATATATTAGACTCTGATGAAATATGTTGGGCCAGATATCCATGGGGAAAATTCTTAGGCTTCACCTGGGCTATTTTCTAGAGCTTTATGAGACAACAGCTAATGTTTGCATGGTATTTAGTATTTCAGTTTGGGGAACTCTGGACATGCATCATTGTATCTTCATTTGATTTGTATTCCTGGAAGACATGTCGATAAAACTGTTTAGACATACCAAATAACAGCCACAAATAACTTCATTAAATTTTTTAGAAGTGTCCTTTCCAAACTTCAGCCATTTTGCTTCCATGGTACCTGCACTGAGTCACAGTGGCCTTTCCTTTATAGCATTTAAAGTGTCTTGGTTTGACAGATGTATAACAAAATACGTTTTTTTTTTTTTTTTTGTAGTGGGAGGTAAAAGTAGCAAAGTTTATTAGGGTAGGGACATCCGTAAAAATGGATGGGCACCTCTCCAGACAGGACCTGAGAGAGAGTGCCCAGTCGCTCCGACTGGGGGAGAGTAGGGCTGCATGGGTGAGTGGAGAGTACACCTGGCCAGGCCAGGCGGGTGGCTCAGCAAAGATGCAGAGAGCTGAGCACGCAATCCAGTTGAGGCTGGGGTTTTTTTAAGGAGATGGGTCTTGCTTCCCCACCTCTGCTCCTCTTGGAACAAAGGGCTTTTTGGATGTAAATAGAAAAACTTCTCTTGAAGGTCTGAAACAAAGGACTTTATGGATGCAAATGTTATCAGACCGAAGGAAGGGAGCAGGGTGTTTGAGATGCAGATACTAGGCTGCACCTGGGAGATTGTGGAAGGCAGAAGGGGGCAGGGCAGGATGTGATGCGAGGGCCAGGCTGCCCCTGAAACATTATGGGGATGACTTTGAGATGCAGATGCATATGCTGGACATAGATGTCTTCTCTTTAGGCCTGTTACACACACATAAGCTCATAACTGACTACCTACCTAACATTCCCCCCTCAAGAGGTAATACCCAAAATTCTTTTTGGGATTATGGATGGAGTTCTGTCTTCTGTAACTTCTTCAAAGTTGGCATGTGGGCGTCAAGGGAGATTTGTTTTAAAGGGAATTTTTTCCTTTAAGTGACTTATAATACTAACAAAAGCAGTCAAGATACTACAAAATCCTTCATCATTAACTTTTTAAAGAAAAACCTGACTCTAACTTCCCAGCTCCTCAGCTGGATTTCATTTGGATTTGTTCATGATCCACTGGAACAAGACCTTCTGTTGAGCAATAAGATGCCGAAGAAAACAACCACAAGTGGCCTGGGGATGATACATCTAGCCCCAGCTATCCTTGCTAGTGCAACATCAGCCTAAGGATTCTGAGATGGGAATTTCTCTTGGAAATGAAAGTTGACAAACAGCTTTGTATCCTAAAGAACTCCAGGTAGGGAATCTTAATTTTTGCCCCCCCACCCCAACTTCAACCTCCTTGCTTTAAAAAAAAGTAATCAAATACATAAAATTTTATCCAAATGGCCCAGAAGTCTCCTTACCTGTCCTTGACCATCACCTATAGTCAGAAGCCCCGACATTTACCGTGTAGGGGCTTCAGTACTGGAGACTTGTCACTTCCATGTTCTCTCAGCTGCAGTGTGTGAATATATCCTAAATGTGTCCCTGATCACTTTATTTAAAAACATAACATCTCAGCACAGGCAAACCCAGTCATCTCTATTAGACTTAATTTTCTCCATAGCACGAAACACTGTCTGACCTATTAAATATTTCACTTACGTATTTGTTCTCCAAAGCTAGAAATCAAGCTGTAGCAGAGAAAGGGTTTGGTCTGTTTGGCCCACTATTTTATCCCCCAGGAACTCCCAAAGTAGATACAGCTAATCAATACCTGCTGAATATAAATGAGGGAATCTATAAACATACAATAATAAGCTACTAGCTAATAAAAGTTCGTAAAGTGGAGAATAAATCTAAATTCGGGGAGGAGAGATGCGGTTCACGAAGACTGTTGTAATATGGAGACAGGGATTATTGCAGTGAGGGAATAGAGAGCAGCTGTACTAGTGAGAAGCCGTGAACTGAAAGAGCTGTAAATATTTCAAAAGTCAGGGAGAAAAAGGTTTTCTTTTCTAGGAAGGAGGAAACAGCTGGAAAATGGAGTGAACTATGATTGAATAGTTGGTTAGGGAAGGTTTATTTTTTTTTAATTTTGGGGGGCAGAGCGAGAGAGAGAGAGTGCTCCAACCCAATGGTTTACCCCCAAGTTGCCCACAATGGCCAGGGCTGACACCGGGAAGTGGGAACACAACCCTGTCTCCTACATGAGTGGGGCAGACCCAGCCATTTGAGCAACTGACACTGCCTCTCAGGGTCTCTGCTGGAGGAAGCTGAAGCCAGGAGTTGGAGCCAGAGATTAAACTCAGCCACTCTGATGAGGGACACAAGCGTCTTCACCAGTGTTTTAACCAACACCAGAGTAAATGCCCATCCACAACTAGGAAATACTTTTCTCTATTAATTATTTTCCCTATTAATTATTGATTATTCCCATTATTGATCAGCTGTACTACTTTGGGAGTTCCTGGGGGATAAAACAGTGGGCCAAGCAGAACAAGCCCTTTTTCTTTCTCAGAGGGAACAGTTAAGCAGCTGCCATCCTACCTTTTAGTGCTTGCTCAAGTGTAGGCCAGTGTTCTGGCACTTGTGGGAAGGAGAAGCTTAAGTTTGCTCGAGTTGATGGGTATTTTATACAGATTGGCCAGAGGAGGCAAACAGGAATGCTAATCATTTGAGAGCCAAGGAATGAGAATTTGCCAAGTATGCCTGGCTAAGTAGACAGGGAAATGCACAGATCTGATAAAAGTCATATGGGAGCAGATGATTCTTTTCAGTAAGCCAATTGCCTTAACAACAACAAAAAAAAGTGGAGAAACATCCTGACTGCTACTGTTTTTCAGGAACAGAGGGCTAGGATAAAGTTAAACTTTAGTTCTGCAGCACCATGCAATGAATAACTAAAATAATAAAAGGTTGCAAGTATTAAATGCAATCAGAGGCTGGCACCGTGGCTCAATAGGCTAATCCTGTGCCTGCGGTCCTAGTCCTGGTTGGGGGGTCAGATTCTGTCCCAGTCGCTCCTCTTCCTGTCCAGCTCTCTGCTGTGGCCCGGGAGTGCAGTGGAGGATGGCCCAAGTCCTTGGGCCCTGTACCCACATGGGAGACCAGGAGGAAGTGCCTGGCTCCTGGCTTTGGATCAGCACGGTGCGCTGGCCGCAGTGGCCATTGGGGGGTGAACCAACAGAAAAGGAAGACCTTTCTCTCTGTCTCTCTCTCTCTCTCACTGTCTAACTCTGCCTGTCCAAAAAGAAATTTAAAAAATGCAATCAGATAAGAAGTGACATATAAAGAGATTAGATTGTGGATTGCATACATCCAGTGTTTCAAGTTGTTCATAGAAGTTTCTTCATTCACATGTTTATCCCACTTACTAACTGCAGAGAGAACAAGGGAGGGGCTATTGTGAACAATTCTGCCTGCTGTTCCTCTCTATGAATGTTATGCCCCAAGTGTATGGGAGGTGTGAGATGGGAATAGATTAGTCCTTGATTTCGTGATGTTAGTTGTGATTCTCCTATTTAGAGACTCGTATTTTTGTATATGAGGAACTGCATGTGTAAACCAGCTACTTTTGTGTGGCTTCTTCTCTGAAGAAATTCATACTTTTATGTTTCAGCTCTGATTCGGGTATCATCTTTAGTCTTCTCATTTATAATTCATAGCTCATATAAAATCCACCCACAAATGTTATACAATCTACCTTCAAAATCCATGCAGACTCTGATCCCACCTCATCAGTTCTACAACCATGACCCAAGGATGACAGCTGGGGTTTGCTGTTGGCTCCATCATGCCAGGCCTGGTCCTCCCTCAGGGATTCTGCCCCCCTACTCCCTCTGTTCTGAATGTTCCACTCCCATCAAGTTCTCTCCCTACATCTTTGGCTCTTGGTTAAGATGTCACATTAGAAAGATGTTGCACCCTCACCCTCTTTGTCCCATTTATCCTGTTTTATTTCTCTGTACAGCACTACCTCCTCTGCTTCAGCAGCCATTGTCTCTCTTCTTCTACCATGGAATTTCTTATTCATTGTAATGTCCCAAGCTCCTAAAACAGCATCTGAAATAGTCTAATATTCCAGCAAGTACTTGTTGGATAGTAAGTGATTTTTATTTCAATGAAATTTAAAGTTTTCTGTACAACCATTTTGCTTGGGTCACTAGAAGCTAAAATGGCAAGTAAATTGTCAGCAGCCCTAAGGGATTTTTCAGATTTTCATGAATATTTCCACTCCAACGAAAAAGACAAGTTATCCCTGTTAAGTTGGAATAAAATGATGGAAATTTTTAAGGAACATACTATGAACTTTTCTATGCATTTGGAAAAGAGCTATAAAATTAAATTTACATTATAAGCTCTATTCAAGTGGATATCATTTTAGATTATGTATATCTGTCATAGGAGTACAAGCTGACACAGCTCATCTGAAAATATTTGGATTTCTGAATCTGCGTATTCAATCTGTTGGGCCACTGGGCATTAGATCTACACTCCCCAGAGTAGATTTTGGAAGATGAGCCAGTGAGAGGGTATGCCTCTGCTTCTAATGAAATTCATTGTGAATGTTGGGGCAATCAAAAGTTAGCCATTCTTTGACAGGGACACAAAGGGGCATCTCTACAGAAGCTCTGAGACATGGGCACAGATGGAAACTGATATCCCTGGCATAAAATGTGTCCTGTGTGCAGATATTCTGAGATCAGAGCCTACATATCACTTCTCTTGGACAGGAAACTTGGCTGGACCCAATGGTGTGCTAAGTCATCAATCAGATTTCATTCCCAGACACATCCATTGTAGGGTGACAGAAGCCAGAACCATGAGAAAAGTTGTCCAAGGACTGTTCAGTGGGATAATAAAAGTGAACGCATTGAGGTGAGTTTCTTTAGTGATAAAATCTAGTCAACAAGCTTCTCTCTTCAGGCTTGGCAGAGGCAGAATTCAACCACACACCTATAATTTTCTCAGGCTGATCCAAACTATTCTAAAAGGCATTGGAAACAAAAGGAGTTTTCAACTTAGCAATATAATAAAATAAATGGATATTAAAAACTTCCAGGAATTTTTTGTGCCTATTACAATATAGATGTCAGCCTGCTGCTGGTGATTTACAAGAAGTGGGCATTCACCAGACTGGTGGGAATGGAAAATAGCACATTTACAGAGGATAAATTGGCCATATGCTTCCTGAAAATTAGAGCACCCATATCTTTTTTATCCAGCCTTTCTGCTTCTATGACTTTATCTTTCCTCCCTTCCCACAATTCAGAGATTGAGAAATACCATTGATGTATGAGACATTTGTCAGGATTGTTTATATGCAACAGCAACAATTTGGAAGAAATCTAAACGTTGACCTAAAATGAATTATTTTAAAAATTACAAGATAACCTTGAACTAAAGGAACATAATTATTTTTAAAAAGTACTGTGAAGGGAAAACTCAGAGCTGGGCAGAGAATAAATTGCCCAAGCTGGGCCTGGGAACTGCCAGTTTAAAATCTTTTCAACTTAACATCAACCCAAGAGATCTCACTGCTTTTACTGGTTTCGTTCTTTCAGCCAAGGACGCATTTCTTTGTCCCAGTCCTCCCCAGTCCTCATTCTCTGCCACTGAAACTACCCCTCTTTTTCAAATCTAATCCTTTCTTTTTCATACAAAACAAATATATATACATGTATGTATATATATGCAAACACACATATTCATATATATAATATATATATTCATTCCCAACTGTAATATATATGTAAGTCTGATTTATAAATTGAGAGCTCCAAAACTTCTTCCAAATCAGGATCTCCAATAGGGCAGGGCCAGCATTCTCATGTGGGGTGGATAGTCAAAATGTTTAACAATCTGCCGGGGGCAGGTGTTTGGTACAGCATTTACATCAGCACTTGAGACACCCATATCCCATAGTAGAGTGCCTGGTTCAAGTCTCAGTTACTCTGCTTCTGATCCAGCTTCATGCTAATGGGCAAACTGGAAGGCAGCATATGATGGCCCAAATATCCTGCAACATGTTGTGGGAGGCCTGGGTAGAGTTCTGGGCTCCTGGTTTCAGCTTGGCTAAACCATGGCTATTGCAGGCATTAGGGGAGTGAACCAGTTAATGGAACATGTGGATACATGTACCCACCAGGCAGAATGCCCTCTACCCCAATAGCATACACAAAGGAGAGCACTGTCTGTATGATAGAAAATTGAAATTGTGTGAGGACAAAAACTCTAACATACATCCTAAGAGCACTAGCATTTGGCAAGAAAATGATGATGCATGTTGGTCCTGGTGTTCTGCCCAGGGTTCTACGGCCTCTGTCAATGAAGTTCTCCCCTGATGTTTTCTTGTATCATGATGACAGCTTGTGGATGAGAACATTCAAAGCCCATGGGGCTCTGACTAACTGGCCTTGCTGTAAGTGTCCATGCCCTTCATTAAGTTTAGATTTTCCTGAACTTTCCTGGCCTACTGTCTTGCACATGACCCCAGTACATACACCCACCATAGAACTGGCTGAACCCTTCCCCTCAAGCATGTCCAATCCATAGCTCAACCAAGTTCCCAGATGGGGGGTGCAACTTCCTGTCATGTAGGTCATCGTAGGGCCTCATGGGAGAGGATCCATGGGGAATGCGGCTGTCAGGAGCTCAGGGTAAAAACCATTTATCAATGGTTGCACCTTTCACATTAAGGATTCTTTTTAAATAAATAGAGCAAGTCTAATCTGAGACCCACTCAAGACCCCAGAGAAGACTCTCATACTACTGATCGTCTTCCTCTCTCTGTCCAGAAGGAAAAAGCCCTCTGTGTCACAAAGGTATTTGAATGCTAATAGAACATTAAAAATTGAACAGGAATCAGGAAACAAATTGAATGTTTTAATCTGGGTGTCCTGTCAGTGAGGTAGCCTCAGGGGAACCAACAGAAGTCATAGATTGAAAAATGTGCAATGGATGTCTCACTTCTTGCCCACCCAAACTTTCTAGCTTCAAGAGAAGGTAACTATATATGATCTCAATGGCTGTAGTTTGTACCTAGAAACAAACATCCTTTCGCAGATTAGCATCTGGGGAAAACTTGCTCCTTCCTTTTCCTGGTCTACTGACCTTAACAGGTTCTCATTTATTTTGTGCTCTCTTGCTTTCATGTTTAGACACCATTTGCACTCCCCACAATAAAGTGTAACAATGTTGGAAACTAAATTTTCAGAAAAGGCTTTTAAGTGCAACTTTTAAACTCCAAAAGCAATACATCTTACCCTCCTTCTATTAACTCCAATAACCTTCAATTATTGTGCAGTGCCAACACTTTGTTCAAAAGGCAGTCATTTGGGAAAGGGAGTCATGCTTAGAAACCTTTCCAGAATCAATCTTCAAACTAGATACCTTTAATCTATAATTCAGTGTAATTCCAGTCCTCTGACTACCCTGATTGGCTCCATAACAGATGAAAATCTTCTCTGGTTAGCTGGTTGTAATTGGGAAAATTCTAGAACTACATGGAAAAAGAAGGATGCTGCAGGACATTTCTGAGATGTCTTCCCCTTATGGTGCATTAAGAAAGTTTGATGGTCTCGAAAGTCCTTTTTATTCTCAATCTTGATCTTTGGAGCCAAGAAAAAGAGGCAGAGACTTGCTGTCTTTTGATCTCCTGGATGATCAATGTCTGCAACTATTGTTCTCTCATTAACCTTTCTCTTGAGCCAGTCTGAACTGAGTTTTTGGCACTTCATTAATGGTATGTTTGATATTGATACCTCACAAGAATGAGCGATGTTGTTACCAACTACTGATTATGGAGAGTAACATATGAGCCATTTGCTTGAACACACAACTTCAGCCTACTGAAAAGAATGAACTCTAATTACCAGAATGGAAGAAAGGGGGATTCCTGAGGTTTACCATATGGAAGAAGGCATTTGCTCATGAACACTCAACTGATCTTATTCGAAGAGCTCTTATCTGTGGTTGGGAAATGAAGGTATTTTATTCATACATTGCTTTCCCCTAACACTTGCAGTGATAATCTTTCTTGGCTAGCCATCTCCATTCTCACTACTCATGTTTAGTTTAAGGTATTCAGGTTGCATTTAGTGCACAAACGCCACTGAGTTGTTTGTTCTATGCTGAAAGAGAAATCTTCATAGATTTTAATTTCTAATTTCTTCCCACTTTTTGCCCATATCATAAGGAATAGAAATTACATTTTGCCTGTTTATTAGGGGCCACGTGCTTTACATATATCATGTCACTTTGTACTCATAACAGATTTGAAAAAAGATGGATTTATCTACTTTTTATAGCTTGCACAGATGGGGAGATTTTGTCAAGTAACTTGCCCAAAGTAAAAGCTCATAAATATCAAAACAGGACTTGGGGTACAGGTTTCCTATTTTGGTAACACATTTTGATGTAATACAAATAATTAGTATAATATTAAACAAATATCAATAATAAAAATCTTCCATGTATTTTTTCAGCACTTTACATAGTCCAACAATGTGATGATGTAGACACTATCTTTATCTCCATTTTAAGCATGAAGAACAGATTAATGTTCTTATTCAACATCCACAGCGGGGATTGACCTCAATAATCCAATCAAGTCAATCTTTAGGAACTCATGTTTTTAGCTCATTCAACAACTTTCTCATTCTTTAGTCCAGGTGGTGCTTCTCAACTCCTCTTTCATGATTACCTCCCTGAGAAGTCCTTGTGGTTTTATAAAACTGCCCATGGAGATGGCCCATTCTGGGGAGAACATTTCTAGGAGGACAGACCCTGTCTCCAACTCTGTCATCACCACTAACTCAGTGCCACACCCGCTCTGTGATCTCTGTATTTGCTCTCTGGATCCTTGGATTTGTTCATTTATTTGAATGAGGGGCATTCACCTCAAAGGGCAATGTGTTCCATAGGTTCTGGCCAGCAGCACTCATTCAGCAGAACTGGGGTGGGAGTGTGGGTGAGGCTTAGGGGCTCAGAGGGCGAGCCTCTCCACCGTGTCCATCTTTCCCCAAGTTGTGAGAGGGTGTACTTTTGAGTGGACCACTGTGACCTACAGGAAGGTTCTTTTTGGTAGAGAGCTGCGGCCTACAGGAAGATTCTTTCTGGTAGAGAGCTAAGCATGTTTTCTCGGGGGCTCTCTATTTAATAGCCTCTGCTGAGAAAGAAAGACTTGTTTGTATTTGTGAGGCTGGAATACCCTCCAAAATCTACAGATCTTCCAAAGAACTTCAAGTTGGGATTGATTTCATGGATTGGGAGATGGTTTGAGCCCCAGATTCTAGCAAGTTGCCTCCCATTTCTCTAAATAAAAGGAAACAATTTGGGGGAAGAAAAGCATTTTTCTTTTATCTATTTTTTCCGCTGTGAAGTTACTTGGCACCCCATGAGAAAACAGCTGTTGCTGTCTTATTTCTACATTGTGGGTGAGATCTGCTTCTAAACTAACCTGTGACTGGTGCAGCCTTTGTTTTGTTTTATGGCTTCTACTAAAAGATGAATTATAAATTAATAGGGAATTGTTAATTTCAGTTCAATCAATACTATCTCTAATAAGTGAGGATTGCCCATAAAGAACCAATAAATCATTACGGTAAACATTAATAACTTTCACTAAACTCAATATGACCAATATATTAAATATATATTGGAAATTTATTACAAATATCTAGGAATAAACCTACTCTCACTTTAGATTTGAGTTATATTTGTTGACTCCAATCGATATGATAATGGGAGCTATTTTCAAGGCCGTAGGAGCAGATTTTTATGCCAGAGAGTTGAGAGTAAATTTAATGGACACTTCCCTGATAGTCAGACTCGCCTCATCTGGAGAGCCTTCCCATGAATTTTCAATTCAATTTCAACCTGAAATGGGAGCTCCCACAAATCCAAACACCTTGTTGAAGCAGCAGAAAATGAATTATGTGGATAACAATATTTCATCAAGCTCAAAACTCAGCTGTGTTCTGTCCAAAGCAGTAAAACTGTGTAAATAAATTGCTAAGTCACAGTGAAATTGATGACTTGTATCTCATGTTTTAAAACAGGGATGACTAGTTAAGAGGGGGCCCAGGGAATCATTTTTTTGACTTAGCACATTTTATTGTTATTTTCAAGTTCATATGAATGTTGGAAAAAAGCTATGATATTATACTTAGATGACAATAAACTAATATTAAGTTATCTGCGTGTGCTTGGATATTTTTATTCAAACTAAGATTCACCTCCTCAAAGATTTTAAGGAAAACATTGTGTGATTGCATCAACATTGTATTATAATAAGTGCATATTTTCAGCTGGTTGTCAATAAAACTTTTTGACAACTCATTTGTCAGTTTGGGCACCAGGATCACCCAGGCAGCTGAGCCCTTTGTCATTTCCCGTGCATTCTAAACACTATCCCCACACACCAAAACTTGAGGACCACTGCTGAAATTAAAAAAAAAATGACAATGGCATTTCTCAAGAGGAAACAGCAGCATCAACCCCTCCCCAAAAGAGTGTGTTTGAGAATATTGCTTACCTGGAACTGAGAGACCTTTAGAAGCATGTGGATGGTCCATGCTAGAAAGATCTTTCTGGTAGAACAACTAATTCTTAGGTAAGTGGGGCTGGAGGTAAACAAATGTGACAGTAGAGAGAAATGCAGGTGAATGTCTATTGTTTTGAATGCTCAGTGATGTTGTTGCTAGAGTGCTTGGAACTCCATAAGGATTTCTGCATCCAGAACCTGGGGCAGATGCTATGGTGCAGTTCAGGTGTCATTCACTTAGCTCAAGTACTGCCTTTTCAAGGTTTCCCCCACTAAAGTCAATACCCCAGGAAAGAGACTTCATCCAATACTGTGAGGACCACAAGGAAGGTTGGCCTTGGTGAGGAGGAGCCGTCAGAAAGAATACTGAGATCAGAAAGAGTAAGGAAAAACTTATCTAGGCAGAGAGAAACATCATGGGAACGAATTCCCATTTTCTGGAAGGAGGGAAGAATTGCAACTTTGGCAAACCTCCTTTATGAACTGGAGGGATTTTTCCTCTCACATTATTTTGGTGGACTTCAAGGAAGGCAGGATGGTTGTTCTGTTCGGATGCTGAACCTTCTTCCAGCCATTCAGGATGGTCATCACCCATTTTGTAGGGTGTTTCTACATGGGGGATGTCCAGCACCTGAGTGTTTCCACCAGCTCTTCCATGGGTCACATTTGCTCCCTTCCTTACACCTGTCACCCAGAAGTGTTTCTGCAGTGTTCAGCTTGCCTTTCCTTCCTTCTGGACTTAGCTCTTTTATAATGAATCTGCACCCCCTTTTGATGCTTTAACTTTCAGATATTTCATAAAGATATCGAGAGAGATCAAACCTCTGTTTCTTTCCTCTGTTCTTTATCCTGTTAGACACTCTAAGGGGGAAGCTAGAAAAGAGTGGGTTGGAAAGACCTAACATGGTCCTATTCATTTTACCATCTTTACCTAGAAAAGCAGCTTATTTTTATTACTTGGAAATTGACTCCTTCCTGTTATATATTTTATTCCTCTTTTACACTTTTGGACGGAAACTGAAAGGAAAGGCAGGTAGTATTTTCAGATTTTGTGAGCTGGTTCTGCTTTACTTTTAGATATAATAACAGATAAATTTTTGAGGGATTAGTATTTGTCAGGCATTGTTCTAAGCCTACACATGCATTATAGTAACTACAACAATCTTCTAAAGCAGGTATTATTATTATCCCAATGTTTTGACTGTGACAGCCACCTAAGAAATTTGGTACCTCCTCTTCTATTGCGGGAAGCTTTAACCATATCATCCCACTTAAAAATAAGTGCATTCAGAAATCACTGCCATCTACATTCTATTCGTTTGGATATTACGTTAAGCTAAAAACAAGAAAAAACTCCTCTTCCACCTTTCTGTCCTATGTTTCAATGTGAAAGATTCCATATGTTCTGAATTGTACCTGTTGAACGTCTTTGGCCTTGCACCTCACAAGTACTAAACTTATGGTTTCTGATACGCTGCATTTCTTTTATGCTGACAACAGAGAAGGCAAGACTAAGACCTCAGCTGATGAAGAGTTGAAAGTCCTGCTCTCAAAGTCAAATTTCTCATATGGAATGGTGTTTCTTCATTTAGATTCTCATGGGTTTAGGATCCAATCGTTTTCCTCCTCCTTGAATCACTGGGTGGGAATCGTCATCCTTGTGCCCACTCTCTCATTCAGATTACATATATATATATATATATATATATATATATATATATATATATAGTATTTTACTCATGGCTCCATTTGCATGCACCTGCATTCTTTTCCCTGCTGCATGTTCACTGTGAAAGTACTCAGTTTAAGGAAAATGTTTCCCAGCAGTGGTCCCAGTCAGTATTCCAAGCCCAGAGTTAAACCCCTAAGCTTCCTTTTTTCATTGCAGATTGGTTGAGGGCAAGTCTTTCTCCATGGATTTGTTTTCCCTCTCCCATCAACTGACACCATTTTCATAGCTCCAACCATTCTGAGGCACATTGGCTGTTGTGTGGTTGACATGGTAACTGTCTTATAAATTGCTTGTGATTGGAAGTCTTCATCCTAAATAACGCTTTGATGACTTCCTACACTTTGCAAGGTATTTTGTTGCTATCGTGAATCCCATATTCTCAGAGTTCATTAGAGGATGTTAGGACTGATGATGGAGTCTCCATGTTATGAAGGGGAAGCAATTTAAAGTTCTCACACAATTCAAAATTTACTTCATGCAAGTAAAATTAACAAATGCTGGCTGGTTTTTGTGCTCCCCAGTTAGGCTGTACCCTACAATGTTGCAAGAGGATGAGGATAAGGATGATCTTGGTCTCACGTCGAAGAGGAGTTTCCATGCAGGTAGGGCCAGGGAGCACAGCAAGATTTATTGAAAGCAAGGACCTTCCCACCACAGCAGTCAGGAGGGGGGCTCTGAGGGAGGAGCTGCCAAAGAAGTTTGCCAGGGTCTGCCTCTGCAAACATGGAGTGGCTCTCTCTCTCTGATGTCTGCTTTCTGAAAAGCAAACCTAGGGTTAACCAATCAGGGGAGGAACAGAATAACAGCTCATCAGAAAGCAGAGATTACTATCCTGTCTAGCTTGATAAAACTAAGTGCAATTAACTGACCTAACTGCCGTCCAGTGGCCTAGCCATTAGCCCATCTAACTCCTCACAACACGGCAGCCACTTCAACTCCATCAATAGGTCATTCAGCATGGAGACTGTCTGTCAAGTACCTGAACATCTAGGGCTGAGCATGTAGTGACCACTGAACTGAGCAGAAACCTGGAGATTAAGGGAGGAAGCACCATAGAAGAATACAGAGTCTATTAAGGTAACTTCCATATGAGATTCTAGACCATTTAAAATATTTATTTATCTATATAAAAAGGGATTAGAAAGAATCTTCAATCCTGTGAGTCACTCTAAGTGACTACAATAGCCAGGGCTGGACCAGAATGAAGACAGCAGAAGCCAGGAGCGGAGAATGTGATCGAGACTCCCCCATCCACTCATATTTAGACACATTTATCTCCGAAACTGTAGATGAAAAATAAATCACAGTAGCATTTTATTTGTTTCATTTGGATTATGAAACTCGACGCAGAAGCTTCTTCCAGGTTTCCCATGTGGGTGGCAGGAACTTAACTATTTGGGGAACATCTTCCACCATTTCTCAGGTGCATTAGCAAGGAGCTGGATTGGAAGCAGAGCAGGACTTGGAACCTGCTCCATATGGGATATGTGGGTTTCAAGTGGAGGCTTAACGTGGTACACTACAAAGCCCTCCCCTGCAGTGAGATTTATTCAGTACAGAACAGAAAGTAAGGTTTTATTCTTTTCCAAATTAGTGGGGGATGGGATTTGGGACTTGATGTGACAACATCCTTGAGTGTTTTTTATGAAGAGCTCCTTAGGCATCTTGCGGAGCTGTCCTCTTGTGTCAGAAAGGCTTGAGATAACAAACTTCATGGCTGTAGGGTGGGGCTGGTTGGGCTGACAGGGTATCAGTGGTCTGCATCCTTCAGAGACTCAATACGGCGCCACTGTGGATTGCATTAGGCAATTCAGAGGAATTAAAACATTGAGACCCACATTACATAAAATATATCATTACTTCAAAGCATACAATTTGACTTTATTAATATTTTAATTTTGCATGCTTTCAAGTTTCATAATCCAAATGAAACAAATAAAATGCTACTGTGATTTATTTTCCATCTACAGTTTTGGAGATAAATGTGTCTAAATATGAGTGGATGGGGGAGTCTCTATCGCATTCTCAGCTCCTGGCTTCTGCTGTTGCAGGTATTTGGGCAGTGAACCAGAAGTTAAGAACTCTCCCCACTATCTGTCCCTCTCTCTGTATCTCTCTCCCTCTCCCACAAAAACTCTCTCTCTCTTTCATCTATCTCCTCAAATAGATACGCTTTTAAAAGATTTTCTTTAAGCTTGTAGAAACTGAATGAAAATATTATTTATATGGGTCCAAAAAGAAATAAAAATTCATAGCCAGGAGGAGTATTTTAAAAATTCATGGAAAATGCATGTTGTAACAAAACTGTGTATGGATCTCAAAAATGTCTTCAACAAAATAAACTTATCTTGTAACTTCATTTCCCATGAACTTTTTGATGAACCTTGTATGTCTCTGGCATTATGGACTCCAAATGGAAGGAGAATGAGTTGAACAGAGTAAGCCCCACAAAGCCTAATTCTGTCTAAGACTGCATGGGTTTGATAACTACTATTTCCAGAACAAAAGGAGTACTTCTTAATTTAGCAGCATACAGGCTACATCTGGCTGTCAGGCTCAATAACCACCAACAGACACTTCACAGGCCACTGTCAGGTGTGCTAAACACACAGTCTTTACCCTCCCAATAAACCCCACAGAATATCTTTTGTTAATAGTAACCATTTTACATAAAAAAAACAAAGACATTGGAGTGTTAGTTGCTGGCTTGCAGCTAATAAGTGATAGCTCAGATTCAAAATAAAGGTTCATCTGACTTCCTAGCCATGTCCTTAGCCACTCTGCCCACTGCCTATGAGGCAGAGTTTTTTTTTTTATTTTGAGGAGATTTTGAGGAGAGGAAAATAAAAACATCATTTTAACAGTAGTCAATATTACCATGGTGAGATAGTCTGGATGATTAAAAACACAGAAAGATAAAATAACTATTTTCAACTCTCTGAAGGGCTGCCATGCGGTAAAAAACAGTTTAGATTGTTTCTTATACAGCATCAAGTGTTAGATGTTAGGATTAAAAATGGAAGTTTAAGGGTGAGCAGTTCAATTTCAATATAAGAGAAGCATGAGTTAAATATAAGGAAAATAGATTACTGGCTGCTTGGGCAGGCAATAAAAGCTTCTAATGGAGGAATCATGATTGCTTGCAATGATGATTAAAAAAAAAAACAGATCTGTTGATGACTAACTGAACCAAGTGGCCTTAATGTGCCTTTAAGACTAAGGAATTCATGATCCTATGATCAAGTGGCCTTAATGTGCCTTTAAGACTAAGGAATTCATGATCCTATGATCAAACAGAAGTTATTCTGATAGAAAGAGGAGCTGACAATATAGCAGGTTAGGCTTCCACTTGCAACATTGTCATCCCATATCAGAACACCAGTTCCAGTCCTGGCTGTTCTGCTTCCAATCCATCGCCCTGCTAATGCATCTGGGAAGTGCATAAAGGTGACCGAAGTGGTTGGACACCTGCTACACCCGAACCTGGACCTGGCATTTGGAGAGTGAACCAGCAGATGGAAGATCCCCCCCCCCCTCTCTCTTTCTCACACACAGACACACACTCTGCCTTTCAAATAAATAAAATAACTCTTTTTTAAAAAATAAAGGAAAGGAAAGGATGGCAGAATATTTATTGATCACCTATTTACAAACTCTATGCATCATCTGAATACTTACCTCAATGTGAGTATAGTCCCCAAAATCAATAGCTTGACCTTTGTCTTGTATATAAGAACCAAAATAATATATTCAGTCCTGGGCCAAAAACTGAATCTGAGAGTATGTAAATAGCAGGACCAAGACTACACAGCTGTATAACAGCAAAGAGCCAGGGTTGGAAGTCTGCTCTTTTTTGGCCCTATGCAAAGTCTGAGCAGAGAGAGAAACCAAGAATGTGGCTCAACTTGAAGAAAGAGACAGAAGGACCAAGTGTTAAATCCAAAGAAATGAGCAGAGGTCAGAACCCAAAACAACATCTACAGAATGTGCCTGGTGAGGGATAGGGGGCTTATCAATGAAGGCTCATGGTACAGGAGGGACAAAGCTATTAAGACCACAAAGACACCTGCCAGGGGAGCCTCAGAGTATCTTAGAGGACTTAGTGTTATTGCTTCACTTATTATATTAGGCTAGACATGGAGAAACTAGATATCCTAAAAAAGATGAGAAGGGCAACATTGCAGCACAGCCGAATAAGCCACTGTTTGTGATGCCAGCATCTTACATCAGATGAAGAGCTGGTTTGAGTCCTGGCTGCTCCACTTCTGAGCCTGTTCCATGCCAATGCAGCTGGGAAGGCAGAGATGACCCAAGTGCTTGGGCCCCTATCAACTATGTGGGAGACCCAGATTGCATTCCTGGCTCCTGGTTTTGGCTTGAACTAGACCTGGCTGTTGTGTCCATTTGATGAGTAAACCTGCAGATATAAGATCTCTCTCTCTCTCTCTCCCTCTCTCTCTCTCTCTCTCTCTCTCTCTCTCTCTCTCTCTCTCTCTCTCCTTTCCTTCTTTCCATTTATCCCTGCCTTTCAAATAAATAGAGATGACAGTTGAGGAAGGGAGGAAGGAAGATCACCTAGGAAAAATTCATCCATTTCCAATCTACTTAATTTACCTTCCCTAGTGAGAAACAACAATGACAAACAGGGTTCCGATGATGTGGCTTGGGCTGGATTTCTGTGGGCAACTTGCAGTCTTGGTGGGCATTCACTCCTGGGCATTCATTTCTTCAACAAATATGTTCTCCATGCCAAAAATGCATCACGGGGAAAATGGGCCTGTGTCCTATTGGATTTAAATCAAGCAACTGAGGCATTGGAGCAAAGGCTGGAGAAATAAAGGGAGAAATTAGCCAGCAGATAATGCAGGGTAGAATGTTCTAGAAAGGAGGAATAGCTGAAGCAAAAGCAACCAGGAAGGAAATATGGGATGACAAGTACAGTGAAGGGGCAGGAGGAAAGAGTGGTGAGGTCAGAGAGGAGCCACCTTGGATCCTGTGATTCACTAGGAAGCCTGCAGAGATGCAATATAATTTACCTTCTAAAATTATGAAATAGATAGCAGGATACCCCAACACGCTTGTGAGACATGAAGAGGTGGGAAGAGGGGTCCTAGTGCACTTCACATGGAAGTGTGCTAAGGTGATCTACATGAACCTGCCTGAAAAAATGTTTTCTCAATTAGCAAAACCATCTCTGTCCCCTCTTCCTGACACAGCTGTCAATGCTCTACCTCTACCTCTACCTCTACCTCTAACTCTGCCTTTCAGATAAATAAAAAATCTTATTTAAAAACCCTGCAGAATAGTGACTTATAGCAATTATTCTCAAACTATGAACACTAGAATCATCTGGAGAGGTTTTTTTAAAATTAAATATTTGTTTATTCATTGACTGATTGATTGATTGATTTGAAAGGCAGAGTGGGTGAGCGAGAGAGAGGTTGACCTTTCATCTTCTAATTCACTCCCCAAATGACTGCAACACCCAGGTCTGGGCCAGTCCAAAGCCAGGAGCCAGGCATTCCATGCTGATCTCCCACATGCGTGCCAAGGGCCTGACTACTTGGGCCACCTTCTGCCCTCTCTGGGACATCAGAATCCTAACAGCCAGGACTCCAATGGAACTGGGACAGGCACTCAGATAAGGGACACCTGTGAGCCCACAAGCAGTGGCTTACGCTGCTCTACCAAAATATTGGCCCTACAGAGAGGCTTGAGACATTCCAAATGCAGAGAATATTCTATATCACATACCCCAACTATCAGTAATTAAAAAAAAAAAAAAACTCAAGTAGTTCCCATATACAACCAGCTTTAAAGATGAGTGTTTTAATAATAAAACATTTGCATGCAAATAAAAACTGCTCCCAAATTTTGCATTACTAATGGCCACTTAGATTCTCCTGATAACTTAGATTTAAAAATCTCAGTGTGTTCTACCTTATAATTAAAGCTTAAATTTCCAAATTCTGATGATTTCGTTTTAATTCACAATCCCTCTATAACTGACAATGGTTTAGACAATGCCGAAGGGCTGCTGAGTCCCAGAATCAGAAATACAATGTTGCGTAGTTTTTTTTTTTAACTTTTATTTAATGAATATAAATTTCCAGTGTACAGCTTATGGATTACAATGGCTTCCCCCTCCCATAACTTCCCTCCCACCCACAACCCTCCCCTCTCCCGCTCCCTCTCCCTTCCCATTCACATCAAGATTCATTTTCAATTCTCTTTATATACAGAAGATCAATTTAGTATAAAGATTTCAACAGATTTCAACAGATTTCAACATAGAAACACAAAGTGAAACATACTGTTTGAGTACTAGTTATAGCATTAAGTCAAAATGTACAGCACATTAAGGACAGAGATCCCACATGAGGAGCAAGTGCACAGTAGCTCTTGTTGTTGACCCAACAAATTGACACTCTAGTTTATGGTGCCAGTAACCACCCTAGGCTCTTGTCATGAGTTGCCAAGGCTATGGAAGCCTTCCAAGTTTGCCGACTCTGATCATATTTAGACAAGGTCATAAAAGACAGAGTGAGGATAGTAACCAATGATCCTAAGAGTGGCATTTACCAGGTCTGAACAATTATACAGCATTAAGTGGGGAAGAGGACCATCAGTACATACAGGTTGGGAGTAGAGCCATTGGAGGTAGAGTAGAGGTTATGATTACAAAAAAATGAGGCCCAAGTGTGCTAGACAGGGTCTAGAAGAAAGGACAGAGTCATTATTAGAGGAGCTAAGAAAGGTGCTATCTAAGCTACAATTAAGTTTTCTGATTTAGAGGCAAATAGAACCTGATAGAAGGGGCTTGATAATAATCTGGTGGGCTTTAGGCCTTGTAAGTTCAGAGGCCCAGACCTACCTATCTCTTCACATGGGGTATATCCTAAGGGAGGTGTGAACCTCCTAGGGGAAGGCACTCTGTTGACTTTCATTACTTGGCTGGCCTGGGAGGAGAGCTGGCCAGGTAAAGGCAGGGGGCATCTCTAACAAGAAATTTACAGTTCTGCCTGCAATGTTGCTGACCCTACTTGGCTGTCCCCTAAGCTGCAGTGATCACTTTGGAAGTTGGGCTGAGTGAAGGGCTTTTCAGCTTAGAGCCAATAAGATCTGTGGCTCTGACCTGGGCATCCTTCGACTCCAGGGCAGGTCCATTTCCAGTGATCCAACTCTTGGCAGAGCTGCCAGGGCTCTTCACAAGCTGACTTCTGCTGAAGCCCAGGCTTACCACATTGAAAGCCACTGCAGTGGACTGGCCTGTTGGGTCTCCTTGAGGGCAGATCACTGTACAGATCAGCCATTAATAGGCCTGCCACCCATTGCTTCTGATGCCTAGCTTTCTTTTCCTCCTGGTTTGTGTTAAAGCAGACCAGAGGATGCAAGTCAAGGGAGTGCCCATGTCCCATCTCTAATCTTCGGTGGCCTGTGCTACAAGTCTATAGTCACAGGCATGTTCTGTAGTAGTTTTTCTAAGGTAGACAATGCCCATGAGGAAAATTATATTCTCACTTTAAAACTTTCTTTCCCTTTGGTCTGAAAGGGAGGTTTTTTTCTACTGACTGTATACTTCGCTGATGGCGAAGTGAATCTAGCTATGAGATTATTAGTTAAGTTCTTATTTTGGCTATGCTATTACAGAAAAATGTTAGCCATCTCTTTTATAAGGTCTAAAGATTAAATTGTGCATCCTACAGATTCCTTCATAATAGAATTAGTTTCCTACCTTGAAGAGAATAGAGAAATGAAAGAACAAGTTGGGCTTAGAATAGAGAAATGAGGGAGCAAGTCCTAGATCGCTTGCTGACAATAGCAATATTACATGAATACTTAGCAAACCATTTCGACCATTAGATAACAACTTAAGAAAACATTTACCAGAAGGTCCAATGCCTTCTATAAATTTTAAGAATCATGTATTTGAAAACACCTCTTAAATATCTAACATGGTGTAGTTTGTTTAACCAGTAAACTGAAGCACAACCATATAAAATGTTTTTAGTTTCTTTCTACCAACACGTTTGAAACATATGATACAGAGATTCAGGTGACACAAATTAAAATGTATCTTTGATTTATTTTAGCAACTTAAATTTATGGACAATCTTATCTATAAGCCATTTAAAATAAAACTCTTAATAAAATTTCCTATGTGGACACACAATATGTACACACATATAACATAGCATAATAGACCAATATAGCAATTTTAATAATAGCTTTTAAAATCTTTAACTCTTTTTGTAGATTGCCAATTGATTTGAATTGCTTTTTGTTTTTAGATTACTTTAACACATTGCTTTAACAGAGCATCAGAGTTTAATTCTATGTCAAAGAGAAATTGAGCTTCCTGTGATCTTTTGCTGTGAGGTTTCCTTCCTTTACCTTCTTTCATATTGGTGACCATGTTTCTGTGTTTCTGTGTGTAACACATCTTTAAGCATCTTTTGCAGGGCAGGATGAGTGGCAACAAATTCTTTCAGTTTCTGTTTGCTATGAAAAGTCTTAATTTCACCTTCATTCACAAATGAGAGCTTTGCAGGATATAATATTCTGGGCTGGCAGTTTTTCTCTCTGAGTACCTGGGCTATATCTCGCCATTCCCTTCTAGCTTGTAGGGTTTCTGATGAGAAGTCTGCTCTGAGTCTAATTGGAGATCCTCTGAGAGTAATCTGACGTTTCTCTTTTGCACCTATTAGAATCTTTTCTTTTATGTTTCACTGTGGTGAGTTTGATTATGACGTGTCGTGGTGAGGATCTCTTTTGGTCATGTTTATTAGGGGTTCTATAAGCTTCCTGTACTAAGATGCCTCTGTCCTTCTCCATACCTGGGAAATTTTCTGCTAGTATCTCACTGAAAATGCCTTCTAATCCTTTCTTCCTCTCCATGCCTTCAGGAACTCCTAGAACCCGAATATTAGGTTTTTTAATAGTGTCCTGTAGATTCCCGACAATATTTTTTAGATTTCTAATTTCTTCTTTTCTTTGGTTTGCCTGTTTCCTTTCCTGTTCTCTGTCTTCTAAGTCTGATATTCTCTCTTCTGCTTTGCCCATTCTGTTTTTAAGGCTCTCTAATGTGTTTGTCATTTGATCTATTGAGTTCTTCATTTCATTGTGGTTTTTTGTCACTATCACAGTTTCATGTTCTACTAGTTGTTTCATTTCATTTTGATTCCTCCTTAATATTTCATTTTCATGAGAGAGATTTTCTATCTTGTCCACTAAGGATTTCTGTAGGTCAAGAATTTGTTTTTGAGAACTTCTTAATGTTCTTATCAATTTTTTGAGATCTGCTTCTTGGATTTCTTCTATCTCATCATCTTCATAATCTTGAATTGGGGTGTCTTTCATTTGGGGGTGTCATAGTGTCTTCCTTGTTCTTGTTACCTCGGTTTTCGCGTTTGTTGTATGGCATGTTGGAGATATTTGGTTTCTTCACTGTGGTGTTTTTTCTTGTTACACTATGGCTCTATATTAAGTGGACTGTCTGCTTTCGGTGGAGCCTTAGAGGCTTGAGATAAGTGTGGACTGAGAGCTGTGTTTGGTTCCTCAGGGTTGAGGGTGTGTCAAAGATGACACTCCCAGGTTAGGCATGGTAAATCTCTCTTTCTTTTATTTATTTATTTATTTTTGATTCAAAAGGGAAGTAATTCTGTACAGCTGAACATAATTGGAGGTAGTTAGCAGGCGAATGATATACCCACAGGAGCCAGAGATTGGAAGCTCTTTCCCAAGGACCACACAGGGAATCTGTGCTGCCCTCAGTGTGGGCTCCAATTCTCCTGCAGTCTCCCACTGGGTTGCCAAGTTAGATGCTAATCTCCTGTTTTTTCACCCCTCCCCCCAGAGTCAGGTTTTTCTGCTAGGCTCAGGGCCAGTGCAGACCTAAGGTCGCTCTGCTTATGACGTATGTCCAAAATGGCACCTGCT
The DNA here is from genome assembly GCF_033115175.1 of Lepus europaeus. Lineage (NCBI taxonomy): Eukaryota > Metazoa > Chordata > Mammalia > Lagomorpha > Leporidae > Lepus > Lepus europaeus. Next base: position 48,635,187 of record NC_084835.1, read on the forward strand.
CTTTGTCTTGCTCGCCTTGGAGGGGTGAGCGGAGAGAGAGAAACTCGTGTCCGTATTGGTCACTTTTTTTTTTTTTTACCTCTCTCTCTTCTAGTTAGCCTGGTGAACTTTTCCCCACGGAGTTTCAAGCCTCGTTCCCTCTAGTCTCCTCTTTCCACTTGCCCACCGATGTCTCGGGCTATTGAGGTTCGGCTCACCTCGTGTTCCAGCGCTGGTGTGTTGAGTCTGCCGCTGGTGTCCCGAACCTGGGCTCCCACGCTCTCCACGCAGGTCCACTGTGAATCACTAGTTCCGGAAGAGTTTCCGCTGCTGTTTCTTCCCCTACTCTTCCTTGACCCTGCAGTATCTCCACTTTTATTAACCTGTGTGTCTTGCTGAACTATCAATGTGCTCCCTTCCTATTCCGCCATCTTGCCGCTCCTGTTGCGTAGTTTTTAAATACTGTTTACAGTTCAAGGCTGGTTTTGGGATTGACTGAATTCCTCTCCCTTATTTCTGAAATCATTACTCAATAAAGGAAATAAAGAACCATCACCACGCTCAGCATTTCCAGGCATGCAGATTACAAATGTTTTGCAAGTCAGCTTCAGGAGCTGAAAAGATTTCCTGATGGCAGGTGATACTTTTGTTGAATCAACAGGATTGACTGGTCTCATGGTCGATGTTTAGTGAGTCAATCACTTTCACTACACAATGGATAACAGTGAGAGAACATTTTCTTTTCTTCCTTGGGAGGCTATTCTGTGATATTAAGAACAAAGGAAATCAACTCTCTGTGGAACCAGCGTCAATCCTCCAAAATGTAGCACAACCATTAGGAGATAAAAAACGAGTGTCAGATGAGAAACAAATTGGCTAAATTGGTTGAAACATCTCTTTTAAATTAAGTTTACATATTAAAGGAAAGATAAAAAGGAGTGTGCACATCATTTTCTAAGACACAAATATCTTCTGATTTTTCAGCTATTGCAACATTTCTATTTTTTCTCATTACATTTCCAGCACTTTGTGCTATGAGCAGCAGAAAATGAAATCAACATGGCTTAAACAAAAAAGAAGATGAATTTATTGGAACATAGAACTAAAATATTTCTGGGTATCTGATGGGGTTGGTCCAGAGGTTCAAATTCTGCACAGGTTGGTTTTCCTCTTCCTGTAGGCTCTGCTTTTTCTCTGTGCTGCCTTCATTTTTATTTTTTTAAAGAGTTATTTATTTATTTATTTGAAAAGCAGAATTACAGAGAGTCAGAGGCAGAGAGAGAGAGAGAGAGAGGTCTTCCACCCACTGGTTCACTCCCTAATTGGCTGTAACAGCTGGAGCTGCACAGATCTGAAGCCAGGAGCCAGGAGCTTCTTCCAGGTCTCCCATGTGGATGCAGGGACCCAAGGGCTTGCACCATATTCCACTGCTTTTCCAGGCCATAGCAGAAAGCTGGGTTGGAAGTAGAGCAGTCAGGACTTGAACTGGTACCTGTATGGGTTGCTGGCATTGCTGGTGGTAGCTTTACCCACCATGCCACAGCACCAGCCCCATGCTTGCGTTTTTAGTTAAGTGTGTACCACATCATGAGCAGAGCACAGTTCCCATGGTGTCTCAATGGCCTTTTCTGTTCCACTTGCGCATTGCCGAGTCAGAAACCACTGTCAAGGAGATGCTTCTTGGAAGATCTGGTTCTGTGCACCTCCAACAGAGCTGGTGTTAGGACGGTTGGACTTAACACTCATGGATGTGGAGCAATGGTTCTCTCATGATTCTCAGAGGATAAGCAAAAGAATGATGTCAGAAAAGGAGAGAGAGCGAGACACTGGGAATGCAAAATATTACCCTTAAAGGGATCCTATGTCATTCTTCCTTTTAAAATGATGCATAATATTGGTCCTTATTCAGACATATTCACTCACCAACCTAGTAGGTTCACAATGTGGTATCATTGTTCACATTGAGCACAGTTTGCACCAGCGTTGTGAGCAGCAGGTTAAAACTCCATTTGTAATGACAGAATCCCATATCAAAACCATGTTGGATTCCTGGCAGCTCTGCTTCTTTTCCAGTCTCCTGCTAATGCACCTGGAAAACCAGTAGACGATAGCCCATGTACTTGGACCCCTGTCACTCATGTGGGAGACCCATACAGGGTTCCTGGCTTCTGGCTTCAGCCTGGCCCTATCCTGACTGTTGCAAACATTTGGAGAGTGAATCAGCAGATGGAAAAATCTCTTTCTTTCTTTCTCTCTCTTTCTCTCTTGCTCTGTCACTCTGCCTTACAAATAAAAAAAGGTACCATAAGTAAATCTTTAGATTGAGCACAGTTAGCACCAAAGCAGAATTCTACAACCTTGGCACTACAAGTATCGGGAGTCAGAGAATTCATTATGCACTCTGGTGTGTTCCACAATGTCCCTAAATTCACAAGCATGCATCTCCACAGAACCTCTGAAACAGATGCTAGATGCTATCAGGTCCCACTCTTATGGTCTCCCACCTTCCTCCCTGAGCTTAAAGTTTCTTTGCTCTGTGTTTACTAAAATTAACTCACTAAATCAAAGGAGTGGTACAATCTTGTCCTGTTTTTCCAGGAACCCCAGGTCCTGAGAAAGAAGTAGCTACCACATGATTGACTGAAATCCACTTTAACATCATGCAAATTCCCAGAAGAACATGCTATCACTGACCATTCAAAGATGGATCATGAGCATGGGGGAATGGTACACAAGTTGAACCTGTCTGTAAGAACTTTTCCCCTTAACCCATGGAGGAGCCTGGGGATTAAGCCAAAGCTGCATAGCCCCTTGCACTACACTTTGCAGTAAAACCACCTTCCTTCTACCACCCTGAGCAAGTTATTGGCTTGCTATACGTTGGGTGGATGCACCCAGGTTTTGGGGGTCTTGGAATGGCTTCTACTCACCAGATGCCAGCTGCTACCCCACTTCTTTTTGGTAATTGAACGTATCCCAGACCTGGCCAAGTGCCTTGTGGGGTGCAAATTTGTTCTTGGTTGGGAAACAGGGCTTTAAAATTGAAATAAAAATGGTAAAAAACAGGCCGGCGCCGTGGCTCAACAGGCTAATCCTCCGCCTTGCGGCGCTGGCACACTGGGTTCTAGTCCCGGTCGGGGCACCGATCCTGTCCCGGTTGCCCCTCTTCCAGGCCAGCTCTCTGCTGTGGCCAGGGAGTGCAGTGGAGGATGGCCCAAGTGTTTGGGCTCTGCACCCCATGGGAGACCAGGAGAAGCACCTGGTTCCTGCCATCGGAACAGCGCGGTGCGCCGGCCGCAGCGCGCTACCGCAGCGGCCATTGGAGGGTGAATCAACGGCAAAAGGAAGACCTTTCTCTCTGTCTCTCTCTCTCTCTCACTGTCCACTCTGCCTGTCAAAAAAAAAATGGTAAAAAACAAAGAATATTACGATAAGGAGAAAGCTGTACTCCAGAATATAAGCCATCTTTTCCGGTCCCTTACATCCTGGCCTTGCTACCAATAATTACTTTAAAATTATTCACAGATTTAATGTTTAAAAGTTCTAAGAATAAAAGCTGAAGCTGCAAAAACTGAATCACTCTCCTTGCTGCATTAAGATTCGGAGGGAGGGACGTAGAGGAGCTGCTGCTTAAAGGGGCGCCAGATGGATGTGCCCGCTGAAACGCAGACTCCTTCCCCACTTCCCTTCTGATGTCAGCTGGTCACTATAGCAACGAGAAGAGAAGCGATTCAGAACCGGGACACACGCACTCCAGCATGACAAGTTCAATTTCAATCTAGATCAGCAACCGAAAAAGCAAATCAAAACAAAAAAAAACCTACACTAAGTGTAATGAGCGCCTCACCCTCATCAGGCATCAGGAGATCAACACACCCTGCTATGCCAATTACGAGTGCACGGGAACCCTGGGGATTCTTTAAGAGTGAGGAAAACTCAAAATATTTTTTGTTGAGGATTCACTTTGTATGTTTCTCATGGGAGTCCTGGATCCTCCAACTCTCAGGCAGCTTAAACGTCGTGTCCTTTCCCTGTGTGTGTGGATATTCGGCCCATAAGGTAGAGCAATGGATGTCTGCAAGGACAGCAAGTGAACAGGATTGTAAATATTTAAATAGAGTCTGGAAAACATATGGTCCAAGCTAAAGAACCAGTATATCACTAAGGGAAAAAAAAACACTATATTCTCTAATGGAATTAAAAACATTTTTGTTCTATCAAAATTTGAAACATATAGTTAAAATGTTTAGAGCCACGGAGATATCTTACAATTGAAACCATAATGTGCAAAACAGAAACAATGAGTTGCTTCCTAATGGGATTAAAAATCATTATTCAGAATACATATTACTTTCTGATTTTTATCATTGCAGAATTTTAAAGAAAATGATGTTTAGGGCTTTGTGTTTTTTCTAGAGTTGCTGTAGCTATACTTCAGTTTAAAGACCTTGGGAATTGAATTTCTTACTTTCATGAACTTGAAGTTCTAGAGGTGACTTCAATATATCTAACCATAGATTAGTCTTTGTGTAGAAAATTTTAAGCTATTTTAAGTAAGTGAATCTTATTTTAAAAAGTCTTCTAGAAAAAGAATTTCAAAATATATAATATTCATTGCCTTCAAGAAGGGAGCTTATTCTTTTATCCAATTTACTCCCCTCCCAATGCCCCTAAAGGTGATTTTCCTTTGAGCTTTTCCCAGCAAAAGATGCAGTTCATGGCTGCACCTGCCCCGCCGTGCTATGCAACGTGATTACCCTTCAAACATTCCCGACTGTATTGGAGCTTTATTTCTATTTCCTCTTCTCCAGGTTAATAATCCTAAGAGATTTCCTTAGAATTGGTTTCAGATTTTAATTTCTTAACCAATTTTGAATCTCTCTTTTGGGTCGGTATATAAAAATATATATACAGAAAAAGAATATATAGGTTAATAAAATGCAAGGCAAATATAACCTTTCAAATTCCTATCCATGTACTCTTAGTCTTATGTTATTTAAGAAACACATAGTAACCTATATACATATTATGCTATTTAAGAATTACATATCTTAAATATATACATCATCTCTTAGAAGGTAGCTGCTTCTTTAATGAGATCTTCTTTGAAATCTTAATCCATAGATTTTACTTAAATTATTTTCATCTGTATGCAGATAAATATTTGTTCTTTAGAGGTGATGAAAATAACAAACCACTATAGACTCAAGACTAGCAATAATGTAGGCAGCTGACTGGAGATCAGATTCTTATTTATAAATGTGATGATGAACAATGGATACACTGAACAATAGAATATTCAAGCTATGTCCTTTCGCAAGAATAATATAGTCACATGGAATTTCCCACAGGGCAGCAATCTGAAATGGATTTGAAGAGTATTTTCCTGGAATTTTCCATGTGAGCTGTATAAAAATAAAGTTGGAATTTGAAGTTAATTCCTTCTTTCATGTTCAACATGAGAAAATTGGAAGAATACTTGAGTTTGCTAATGTTTTCTCCATAATACAAAATTCAGCCATAAATACAATAAAACTTCAGATTATTAACTTACAGAGAAACTATACTTTCTTGTCAAAATGTAGGATATTCATGTAAATAATATATTTTTATATTTTTTAAAGATTTATTTTTATTTATTTGAGAGACAGAGTTACAGAGAGAGGTAGAGACAAACACACAGGTCTTCTTTCCGCTGGTTCACTCCCCAAATGGCCACAACAGCCAGAGCTGAGCTGATCAGAAGTCAAGAGCCAGGAGCCAGGAGCCTGGAGCTTCTTGATAGTCTCCTAAGCAGGTGCAGGGGCTCAAGGACTTGGAACATCTTCTACTGCTTTCCCAGGCATAGCAGAGAGCTAGGACTAGAACAGGCGTCCATATGGAATGCTGACACTTCAGGCTGGGGCTTTAACCTGCTATGCCACAGTGCCAGCCCCTATTTTTATATTTTATTAACTCACTTTTGGTTATCTGTGGAAACATTGCAATCAACATACATAGTAACAATTGGATTAGATGAGTACGTCTTGAGGATTTAGCAGGTGTTCAACAACTTAAAAAATGACCCAGAATTTTACAAAGTTAGGTCAAAACCAATTTATTTAGTTATTTATTCTTTTTTATTTGAAAAGCAGAGTCACAGGGTGAAGAGAGAGAGAGGCACAGGAAGAGAGAGAGAGAGAGACAGAGACAGAGACAGAGAGATGTTTCATCTACTGGTTAACTTCCCAAAGGACCACAAAAACCAAAAGTTGAACGAAGCAGAAGTCAGGAGAAAAGAGCTTCTTCTGGGTCTCTCACGAGGTAGAAGGGGCCCAAGTATCTGGGCCATCTTTTGTCATTTCCCCAATTCATTACCAGGGAGCTGGGTTGGAAGAGGACCAGCCATGACACAAACCAGCACCCATATGGGATACTGGCATGGCAGGTGCCGGCTTAACACGTTGAGTCACAACACAGATCCCCAAAGCCAATTGTTTCAAAAACAACAGAAAATAAAATTTTTGTAAATGCAGAAACACATTTTATTTAATAAAGAAAGTTTTATAAGGCCAAATAACCTAGCTGTAAAATTCTCAAGGGAAAACTCATTACGGCTTGTAGAAAAGATCCACTCTTAAGCAGAGATCAACTGAACTATTTTCTCCAATAACATGAAAAATCATCTTGATATTAGGACTCAATGGCAGACTGTCTATCAGGCCTCCTAATGGCTGCAGGGGCCCAAGGACTGTGCCATCTTTCACTTTCCTAGACATAGCAGGGAGCTACATCAGAAGAGAAGCAGCTGAGACATGAACTGGTGTCTATATGGGATGCAGGAGCCACAGGAAATGTGTGCAAAAGCAAGGGCTGTGGTTATGAGGAAAAGTAGTCATAGCCAGGGCTACTATGGCCACGAGAGCCTTTCACTGCTGCAGGGTCACATGATTCTGTAGACAGAGGGCACCCCTCTGGTTTCAAGAAACTGAACTCCTGCAGAGCTGTATCTGATCCAGAAACAAGCCTCACTGGTTTTAAGCTGCTGAACTTTCAAGCTGGTTCTAAGTACAGCATGAACTTGCCCATCCTTACACAACGCAATGGGTCTCTCTGCAACAGATTCTCATTCTCTGTGCATCTGTACAATAAATGCCTATTGAGTCTTGAAGGACTTGTTCTAATGTCGCCACCCTACTCTACAACCACAATTCTTGCTCTCATGTCTACATGTGCTTGCATAATGTGCACTAGGACATGTTAGCACACATATCATACTATATGATAAATATTGCTTATTTGACTACATGCCTGGGTAAACTGAGCTGCTCCTGGTCAGATCCATGCTGTAGCAGAGAGAACTAGTTTTTTTCTCTCCTGCTTCCTTTTCATTTTTAATCCATATACCATTCTCCCATGTTGGAAAAACCCAAGCTGCTCAACCAAAGAGTACATTTCTAAGCCTTCCTTTAAGCCAGGTTTGATTAATTTTTCAACAAGGGAAACTTGCAACATCTTTCTCATCCTTTAGAGAAAATCATCCACTCTCCATTTCCTCCATCTGTTTTTCAGTGGGCTGGAATGTGGGTATGATAGGAAGGCAGCACTAGCCATGTGAGCTAAGACAAGGCATCAGAGCATATGCTAGCAAACTATAGTCCATGGACCAAACCTAGCTTGCCACTTATGTGCTGTCAGCTCAACGGACAATGTCTGCTCTTTGGTTTAAATGGCTCTAGTTGCTCCTACCATGTTCATTTCCCATCAAGTGCAGAGGAAGCAAACAGGTTCATGCCCTCAAGGTCATGACCCAGAAGTCCTACACATTTCTTCCCTGTGACTCTTCTTGCCAACATATACCTGCATGGCTACATGCAGTTACAAATGTGTCCAGTATTTTAATCTTTAACTGGGCAGCCATATGCCCACAACAATTTGGAAGCTGTATTACTAAACAAGAAGGACAGAATGGACACATGAGGCAACTGGTATTTTCTACCACAAACATGAATCTAGGAAATGTGATTTTACAACAATTGGCTATTTGATATTCTCCATTATCTTTCTTTCTAGATCACTGAGCCATAAAATTGCATGTGTATGTTGAGAACTGTATCACACCTCAGTTAAGAGCTAAAATCCCCATGAGGGCCAACAAAGGTAGCAATACTCACCTTTGAGGACCTACAGCAAGTCTGCGATGTAAAAACTAAACATTGAGTGATTCCAAGAGAAATTAGGGAATAGATAACTACTGATTCAAAGAGTATGGCCAGAGAAAAAGACACTGGATTTAAGGGTGTAGATCAGAGAACATATACTCTCACATTCTGGGGCCACGGTGTAGGTGAGTCCCAAAAGAATGCTATGAGCTGTGGGATTACAGTGCAAATCTAAGCAGAGAAAAACACCCTTGAGAATTTGGGCAGACATCTTGCATGAACCAAATAAAAATGACTTTTGTTCTTGCCAAAAAAAAAAAAAAAATCACGGTCTCATTTGTGGTCACAGAGCTAACATTGGTGAAAGAGTTAAACAATAATATTAAGTGTCATTAAGTGCTAAACTCAACATTTATTTATAGTAAAAGGGACATTTAAACAGTACCCCTGACTGATGGATTTTTTTTAAAGTGAGCCAGAGAGAGCACCAATCAAACATGTACTAACTCCTGTCCTATGCATTGCTTATTTTAATGCTATTATTTCAAACATTTGTAACATTGCCTCCCCCCCAATACAATCTGGGTTTTGATCACAAACATTCTTATTCTTGCCTATTAACAAAAATCAATCCAGGAGGCAATTGATGAATACTAAGTAATATGATTACTATAAAGTGTGACCAAGATGTGGCTGTGCTGTTTGGCATGTTTACAAAATCAGGCAGCGGCAGAGGTTAGGCACCTGAGCTAGTGACGTCATCCTAACACCAGGAGCAGAAAGTTCATTCCAATTGAGAGTAGATTTCATGAAATAGGAGAGCATTTTTAAAAGCCCTGAGGGAAGCAAAGATTTCTAAGAAGCATTATTTTTGGTATACACAGGCAAGAATATGTGATATCACAACTCTGTATTTCAAAGGAAGGAGGGAAGGAGTACACAAAATATTTTTTAAAAAAAGCAAAGTTATTGAGCTCCATACAGCAGTGGGTCATCCATCTATTCTAGCAGCCAGTCATGTCAATTGTGTCCCTACTTCTCCATCTTTACTGTCAGTGCCTGGTGCAAAGCGTTCAATACTTGGTTGTCTTTTATCTGGCAGTTGCCATGACCTCCAGCTGCCCTCTACTCTGATCCCTGCCATCTACCCTCCACACAAAAGCCAGATTTCTCTTTAAAATGCAAAGTCTAGCCAATCTCCTCCTGGCTGAAAACCTTCAACAGCTTCTTCATATGAATTGAAGAAAAACCCCGTTTCTAACTGAATATCTGAGGCCCCCAGGGCATGGCCCTGTCTGAACTCCAGTCATAGGCACCTGGATCTCACCTCACAGTGCTGTCTCCACACAGACCCTCTGTCATCTCCTGCATTAGAACTTTGGGCAAGTTGGTCACTTCCCCATAAACAATTTCATCAGGCAGATTCTCACTCATCCTTTAGGTCTCATCTTGGATGTCGCTTCCTTAGAACATTGTCCCATGCAATCCCAGGGGAGTATTCTTTGTTGACATCCTTCTCTACACCCTTGTTGTTTTGTATGATGCATCCCAGTCAGCAAAATGTACCACTGTTGTCTAATATTCATCTCTATTATGCTTATTAAGCACCATGAGAGCAGAGACCATGCGGGTCTAGTTGAGATTTTGGTCCAGTGACCCGTGCTCAAAAATACTCACTTAAGTATATGAATGACTGTGTGAGTGAATGAGCAGATGATCAAAGACTTTATCAGATAGACAACAGCACATTTTACTTGCTTGTTTACATACTTATTATTTGAGAGGGAGAGAAAGAGATAGAGATGGAGATGGAGATGGAGGTAGGGGTGAAGGTGGAGGTGGGGGTGGAGGTGGAGGTGGAGATGATGGAGATGGAGATGGAGAGAGAGAAAACCATGCTCCCATCTGCTAGATTATCCCCTAAATGTCCACAGTGGCTCAGACTGGGCTGGGGCCAATGTCAGGAACCAGGAGTTCAATCCAGATCTCCCATGTAAGTGGAAAGAACTCCATCGCTTGAATCATCACCTTCTGCCTCCCATGGTTTGCATTAGAAAGAAACTGGAGTAGACACCAGAGCCAGGAATCAAACCCAGTCACTCCAACATGGGATGTCAGTGTCTTAAATGGTATCTTTACTACTTGACCAAATGCCATCCAGTGATGTTATTTTCAAAGTCTTGGATAGTTGATCTTCACAATGTGACAGGACTCATTTAAATGATACTACATCTTAGAATTTCTTTGGGCAAAGGTAAATAAAATCAGACATGTAGACAAAATTGATGTTTAAAAAAATGTCTTTATTTGAGAGACAGAATCACAGAGACACACACAGATAAAGGGAGAGAGATCAATCTTCTATCTGCTGGTTCACTCCCCAAATGTCCATGTCAGCTATGTCTGGGACAGGCAAAAACCATTAGCCAGGAACTTTATCTGGGTCTCCTACATGGGAACCAAGTATTTGGACCATCTTCCACTGCCTTCCCCAGTGCACTTATAGGAAACTAGAATGGAAGCTGTGCAGACAGAACTGGAACTGCAACTCCAACAAGGGAGGTTGACATTGTGGTAATCTGCAACTTAAGCTGCCGTACCACAACACTGCCCTCCCCAGCACACCCACCCTGCAGAATGTAGTGTTTTTGAGATTGCACTGATGATAAAAGCTTTCAAAAGATAATAATAATTATAATGAGGATGATAGCACTTGCTTTAAGCACCATGTAAACAAATCACACAGGAGGTAATTCATGCCTCCTAAGATGGTGGGTGTCGCTATCTCCATTTCATAGACTGAACCATGAGATAACGCCTTCTTGATTTCTCAGTTGTGAGGTTGGCAGAGTCTGGAATGCAGAAAGAGTAGCTAAACATGTGGGTCATACTGGCCCTTCGTTAGCTTGAGTGCCCATCAATACAATATCAAAGGAAGTTGATAGTGTTATCTCTGAAATTTTAGATCCCTACTGCCTTAAGTACTGTTCCCCATACTATAGTCAGATCAATAATACAGACAATTAGAATAGAATTGAATAGAATAAAAGACAATAAGAGACAAATAGAACAGAGACAATTGAATAGAATAAGAGCTGAGGCCCATGAAATACAGTTTACTTGTAAAAATATATCACTTAGATATTATGTCAAATTTTGAGACCACTAAATATTTAGGTTCTAGTTTTGTTAGAAGATCCATTAATTTCTTATCTTTGAAAACATTAATATGGTTTCTAAGATTGAATCATATTTATCCTGAGAGGCAGGATTGGAGATCCAAACCCACGTGCCGCTTTAAAAAAATCTATCAGGAGATTAGTAAGAATATCAGACAGATTTCAGTGCAAATGGAGCCACTTAAAATAGATTTACCTTTTTAGAGAAGGTAGTATGGCAAGATAAATCTTATTTTTAATATAGAACCTTGGAATAACTCTTACTTGCTAAACTGCATTCTTCTGCCAAATTTGTATGAACCTAAAATTTTTTGGATGGAATTAACTTTACTAAATCTTATTCTTGCATTTATTTGGGACAATTTTTCCCAAATAAATGTTTCCCGAATAAGTGCTACCTGTACTACTAAGTAATGAAGGCCAACTTTTTAGAATCAGTTTGTGTTAGTATAATCCCAGTCAATACCATTTAAGTTTCTAAATAATAATTCATTTCAATAAATGCACCAAGTGTCTATGTGAATGATAAAATATCCCATTTTAAGTAATCAAATGGGAATGAATTATATTTTAAACCATTCTGTTAATTAATTATACTTTTTAATAGATACATATTAAAAGAAAGGACATATCCGAAGAGTATACAGACATGAATTTACATCAGAAAGATTGTGGAAAAATAAATTTAAAGGGATGAGCTTATGTTGGTGCGAAGAAATTTTGAAATCCATGCACAGTTTGTTCATAGTATGCATTTTCCATGTACTATGAAAACAAAATGCTTTGTGGCAAAATTTTTTGCAGGAAAATAAACTCATCCTTTTAATGCCATTTTTCACAAACCTCTCAAAGTACCTAGATACATATAGCAATGCATATATAAGTGTACCATGCATGCATATTTGAAGAGTGCTCCTAAATTAGGTCTGTGAGCACATGTATATACATTGATCTCTCCATTCATACACATGTATATGTATATTTCAATTAATACCAAATGTACTCCAGTGATTATTCACTGACAACCACACACCTCACATTTAAGATGATGAACTCTGAATGAAGATTGTCTGCTCTTCTGCCTTGTTTCCATTATCAATTAACTGTATGATTCTATGACTTAATAAATTCACATATAAAATTGGAGAAATCAAATTACATACTTCATAGACTTTTGTAAAGATTAAATGCAATAATATAAATGAACTTTGGAGTGCCTAGCCCATGTGCATGTTCAATAAATGTTAGCCATTGCAATATAATTGTAAATATTTGAAGCTGCTGTGACAACACTTTAGAAATAATTTCATGAAACTTAAAAAGATTTGCCATCCTATTAGTTTATAGCATTGAATAAACATTGATATACTTATAAAGGAACTTTCTGATTTGAACCAAGAGGTCCAGCTAGACTTGCCATGCTCTACCATCCCTCTAATTTTGATTCATTTTTACCTAGTGGTGTAGAAGGAAAACATTGCCAAATAACAGTCAACACTCAATGAATCTGTCTATCTAATCTCACCACTCTCACCATTCTTAGTTAAAATCAAAAGCATTCTAAACAACAATGCTTACAATGAAGAGTGATACTTTAAACCTTCAAGTAGCAAAAGTACTAATCAGTATGCAGTGCAGAGTCTGGGGTTGGATTTTACCAATCGGCACTCCTGTGTTGAGATTTTGGCATATGGAATTTTCATTTGAGCAACAAAATGCATCTAATTGTGTAATTTGCATTTCTTAATGAGTGCCTGTGGAAAGCAAGAGTAAATAGGAAACATTTTACTTCTTGGAATGTAAGATATGACTGGCTTTTGTGGGCACTTTCTTCCAAGAATCTTCTTGGCTTTGAGTGCCTTAATGAAATTAAAGTCAGAAACTGAGATGAGTTTGCAACCTGACATAGAAGACAGAGAACCTTGAGATATTTGTTCCTTCAGTGAATATGTGCACAAATGGTCCATGATTTACAATACTTTGAATGAGGGCTTTTCAACTTTATGGTGGGGATATACACTGAGTACAACTTATCTCCAGGTTTGGATTTGAACATTTTCTTGGGCTTGGGATATGTAGTAAGATCCTGTGCATCCCTGCCATCAAGAGGGAAACAACTTACACTCTACAGTGTTACTATGCGATGATGTTCAGGAGGTTAGGTGTATTAAATGTATTTTCAACTTGTAGTATCTTAGACTTTCTATGGTTTCGTTAGGATGTACTTTAAGTCAAGGAGCATCTATCAGCATAATGTGATGTTTTATACAATCATGCTAAGGATATTCAATTATTAAATCTCTCTTACTGTTAAATGCTTTCTCTTGCTATTCTTAAATGATCTCTTATGATTAAACTTGATGCTTAATGTTCAATAAAATATTAATAGGATCATAGAGCAAATCTAGGAGGATTATTAATTTTTGCTATTCACTGAAATCAGGCAAATACAATATTTACTTTCTGAAAGACTAACTCTTTTTTTGTTTTGTTTACCATACTTCTCAAGGAAAAATTAAGAAAAGTGGGTCTGAAAACTACTTTCCAATATTTTCACTATGAGAATTTCATGTACACATATTCATTCATTTTGTTACATAAATATTTATTAGAATATGTGCTTTATACCAGTGATATACATATATTTATGTATGTATATTTACATATATATTTACAACATTGCTAATCTCTTCTTTATTTTTCTATGATAAAACACAATGGAACAGAATAGATTCTACTTTCACATTAAGTATTTTACCCTTCCTCCTCAACTTAAGCAATGCAGCCAACTTAAAAATCAATTTGGCTCAACAGGCTAATCCTCCGCCTTGCGGCGCCAGCACACCGGGTTCTAGTCCTGGTCGGGGCGCCGGATTCTGTCCCGGTTGCCCCTCTTCCAGGCCAGCTCTCTGCTATGGCCCGGGAGTGCAGTGGAGGATGGCCCAAGTGCTTGGGCCCTGCACCCCATGGGAGACCAGGAGAAGCACCTGGCTCCTGGCTTCGGACCAGCGCGGTGCGCCGGCCGCGGCAGCCATTGGAGGGTGAACATACGGCAAAGGAAGACCTTTCTGTCTGTCTGTCTCTCTCTCACTGTCCACTCTGCCTGTCAAGATAAAAAAAAAAAATCAATTTTCCTGGCATGCATTGCATAGTGGGTTGACTATGCAACTATATTCCTATGAGTAGAACTAGTGGAAGTTAATTAATGGAGTTTCCAGGAAAGTTCTTTGTAAAGAGGAAAAGATTTCAACAAATAAAGAGCCTTTTGCCCATGGGCCCAAAGAACCCTGCTAACAACACCTATAAACATAGCAAATGCTACTCTACATTTTAGATCCAAAAGAATCAGTTGCCTCATCCTCTAACACTTTTGTGGAATACTATTTCAGACTTTAACTTCTATATTGAGAATGACCACATTAAAAAAAAAATAAACCCAAATCCTGTATAAGCCACTCTTTTTCAATTTTCTGTTATGAACATCTAATGCCATTCTTTAACTGGCTTTTGGGGACTTATCTTCCAAAATTGATTTTATTAATGAATTGTACAACTTCTTTAATTCTGTAAATCCAGTAGAGAGTATGATATTAAAAACACACTAAGGAGCTGGCACCATGGCATAGTAGGCTAAGCCTCTGCCTGTGGCACTGGCATCCCATATTAGCACCAGTTTGTGTCCCGGTTGCTCCTATTCCAGTCCAGCTCTCTGCTATGGTCTGGGAAAAGGTGGAAGATGGCCTAAGTCCTTGGGCCCTTGCACCCACCAGGGAGACCTGGAAGAAGGTATTGGCCCTGGCTTCGGATCAGCTCAGCTCTGGCCATTGTGACCATTTGGGGAGGGAACCAAAGGATGGAAGACATTTCTCTCTGTCTCTCCCTCTCTCTGTCTGTAACTCTACCTCTCAAATAAATAAATAAAATCTTTACAAAAAATAAAATGTATAAAATAAATTACACTCACACTGCATTTATGAAAACTCCACAACTAGCATCATAGTTGATGGTCAAAGACTGAAAGATTTTCTCCTAATACTAGAAACAAAACAAGGCTATTTGTTTTTTCACTTAATCAACAAAGTATGAAGACACTTCAAAAAGCATTTGGAAGTTTAGAATTGAAAGGTGCAAAAAATTGAAATTCATGCAGTTTTCCCAGGATATGTATTTTTGACCAACTTTTTTGAAGATACCTCATATTGGGTAAGAAAAATAAAAAGCATCTAAGTTGAAAGAAGTGAAATTATCTCTGTTCACCCATGACATAATCTTACACACATAAACACACACATTGTTATACTTAATAAGCAAATTTGACACAGTAGTAGAATATGATATCACATACAAAAATCAGTCATATTTTCTTTTGCTAGCAACGATCAATAAACAGTGGAAATCAAGAAAACCATTTCACTCATAATAGGATCAATACCGATTAAAGAATTGGGAATAAATTTCACAGTGGAGGGCAAAATAATTACAAGCTGAAAGTATAAAATATTCCTGAAAGAAATTAAAGAAGACATAAATAAATGGAATGATAGCTTGTGTTCATGGTTTGAAGTGATAATACAACCTGAAGCCATCGATAGGTTCAATGCATTCACGTCAAAATTCCAAGAGTGTTTTCTTGCAGAAAAAACAAACTGAAAATTCATATGTAATCTCAAGTGTCTCTGAAATTGCAAAACAACCTTGGAAAAGAACAAAGCAGGAGAACTTGTACTTCCCAGTTTCAAACTTACTACAAAGACACAGTAACCAAAACAGTGTGATACTTGCCAAAGATAGATACATAAACCAATGAAATAGCATAAAGAACCCATACATAATACTTTTATATGTAAGTGAACCAGAATATATTATGTAAGATTATAACTAAAATATAAACTTATTTTTGGTGCAAAAAAGGACAGGTGATTGAGGGAGGAGAGTATGTTTATCTTCTTAGAATTGTACCTATGAAATACATAAAATCTGTTCTGCTTATATTAATATAGCTTTTTCATAACATGTATTTTCCATGAACTTTTTGAACATCTTCTGCTTGCTTATGATCAGTTAATTTGCAATTATTGTGCCAAGACCACTTAATGTAAAAGGATGTTCTTGGCAATTAGTAGTGCTGGGAAAACTGGATAACTAAGATGAAAACAAAGTTTGACTGTCCTGTATATCATGCACAAAAGTCAACTCAAAATAAATCAAGGATATAAAATTTGGAGCTGAAATTACAGAACTCTTAGAAGAAGAATACATATAGTAGAATCAGTTTGGCAGTGATTGCTTATGTATAACACCAAAAACACAGGAAATAAAAGAAAAATAATTAATTTAACTTCATCAAGATTTAAAATTTCTGTACCTCAAAGAAAAATGTGAAGAGAGTGAAAAGACAATGCGGAGAATGGGGAGAAATATTTGCAAATCATGTATTTGAAAAGGGATCAAGACCCAGAATACATAAGGAACCCCTACCATGAAACAATAACATAAAACAAATAACCTAATTTGAAAATGGACAAAGGACTTGAACAGACATTTCTCCAAAGAAAATCAACAAATGACCACAAACACATGAAAAGATGCTCAATACTACTAGTCATTTGATAAATGAAAATCAAGTTTACCATGAGATATCACTTTACATCTATCCTAGTTTTAAAAGACAGAAAATAATAAATAATCATGATGATGTGGGGATATTTGGCCCCTTGTGAATTCCTGGAGGGAATACAAAATGGCACAGCCACTAAAGATGAAGTTCAGTGACTCCCCAAAGAATTAAACAGAATTATCATGTGATTCAGCAGTACTATTTTCAGATATGGACCCAAAAGAATTAAAAGCAGGGATTCAAATGGATGCTTGTCACTCTGGCCTCAGAATCAGCCCTTAAGGCATTCGGATCTGGCTAAAAAGCCCATGAGAGCACTTCAGGCATGGAAAGCCAAGACATTATGGCAAAAAAAATATGATCTACATGAAAGATCTCTGTGAATGAAATCCCAGTAGAGAGAAGGGACCATCAAGGAAGGAGATACTCCTCTTTGAAAGGAGGAGAGAACTTCCACTTTGATTATGGCCTGGTCTAAATAATATCAGAGTTTGTGGACTCAGGAGGCTTCCATATCCTCGGTAGCTCCTGACAAGAGCCTCAGGTGATCACTAACATCATAAATAAGAGTGTCAGTTGTTAAATCAACAACAGGAGTCACTATGTACTTGCTCCCCATGTAGGACCTCTGTCCTTAATATGTTGCACTATGAGAATTAATGGTAAAACTAGTCTTCTTAGTACTTTATGCTTTGTGTGTCTGTGTTGAAATCTTTACTTAGTATAGAGTTTATCTTCTGTATATAAAGATCATTAAAAATGAATCTTAATGAAGAATGGGGTGGGAGAAGAAATAGGAGGTGGAATGATTTGGGGGTGGGAGGGTGGGTATGAGGAGAACAACTATAATCCAAAAGTTGTACTTATGAAAGTTATATTTATTAAATAAAAGCTTTCTATAATAAATAAATAGAAAACAAATGGATGCTTGTACACCAGTTTCCATAGCAACATTATAGTTCTGGAGGCTGATCAAAATCAAGGTGTTGGCAGATTGGGTGTCTTTAAAAGGGTTATGGTATTATGGACAGGTGTTTCTGCTGTATCCTTACGTTGCCATGAAAATAATGACAGAGAGATATTCTATCCGCTGGTTCACTTCCCCAAGTGGCTGCAACAGCTTCGAGAAAGCCAGACCAAAACCAGGAGCCCAGAGCTCTATCTGAGTCCCCCACATGGGAGACAGGTGCCCACGCATTTGTACCAACCTCTACTGCCTTCTCAAGTGCATTAGCAGAGAACTAGATGGGAAGCAGAGCAGCCAGGACTCCATTTGGCACTAAGAAATGGGATACCAGCAACACAATCTGCAGCTTAACCCAAGGTACCACAACCACCAGCTCCCGTGTCTTTTTCTTATAAGGGCACTAATCCCATTCAGGAGGGCTCCTCCACTCTAGTGACCCAAAGAACTTCCCCAGGCCACACCTCCTAACTCTAGGACAACACAACAGTGCTTGTAGAAAATCTAAAAGAATCACAGAATAAGCTCAAAAGCAAGAAAACTCCATGTATGGTGATAAAAGTCAGGTTAATGATTACCCTTGGTGGTAATGATGACTCGTTTCTGGAAAGAACGTGTGATCATAATCTGTTTCTTGATCTTGGTGCACTCTACACTAATATGTTTGCATTTTGAAAGTTTTGAAAGATTTTGTGACATTCTCATTATACATGTTAATTCATAAAACTATTTACATTATTTATAATACCTAACATTTATTGAGTCACTGAGATTATCATGTTTCATAGGTTATAACATCTAATATTAAAAACACTTCCAGAAAACAGATCCAATTTTTAGTCCTCTTTTACAAATAAGGAAATAAGCTCTGGAAGATTAATTTGTCCAATTATATACACAACATGAAGAATCCAGAACTTTAAACACAGATGCTTATGATGCCAAACCCATTTTTTTTGTTTTTTTTATCATCACACATTTAAATGTTTTCAACCTTTTATTTCATTTTTCATTGTCTTCTATTCAGTCTTATTTTTTTCCCAATCTCTTTTGACAATTGTTTCTGTCCAAGATTTTAAGCAACAAGCACCAGTTAAACTCTCATTCAAAATGATTGTGAATTCACAACAGCCATGAGCTCAAATGATTACATGCCTGAAAAACCTATGCTTAGGGAGATAATATTGAATGCACACTGCGTTTTACTTACATTTACGCAAGATTGACTCAACCTGTCAAGTGTTTAAAAATCAAAGCCAGACTTATGGCCCAAACATATATTAAATCATGTGCACAAATGATTCATAACAAAAGCCAATCCACCTCCGTGTGCTAGCAGCCATGAACAAATCACAGCTATGCCTAACTCTGGAGAACCACTCTTCTCATATATGGTTAATGATGAGATTACAATGACAGCAAAGCAGTGGAGATGAATGGGTGACCATAAAATATAAGACATATGCTCCAGTAAGACCCAAAATAATTGAAAGAAATTAGATCATGGTGGAACTTCTCGTTCTTCCACCTAATTTTTTTTCAATCCCCTAACAGAAGTTGATATAAGACGAGAAAATATTTGCTGGTCAGCACACAAGATGGTGAAACCTTCCCACTTTTGTGCAGATGGAAGCTAACTTAATCTGGTTCATGTGTTTTAAGTACATCTTAAAATAAAAACTGGAGGCTGATTTGCACCCAGAAAAACTGTGCATGAAGCTGCAGAAGTACGCAAGCAATTTAAATTTCCAATATGTCTTTGCAATTTTTTTTAAATTCCAATGGGGTAATAATGTTACCATTTTCACTTCATCATTTGATTCCTTTTGAAACCCACATTTACATTTCAAATATTACATCTGACCTAATTATTTCAAGAAATGTTGAAGTTGTTTAAAAAATCAATTACAATACCCAGTATGTTTTGTTTCCACTTGCAAATTCATTATTTGAACTTGCTATCAGAATTCATAGCTGTAGATTTTCCAACTATAAAACATGTACAGCATCTGTTATTTTCTCTTGGAAGTAGAGTCCTTGGAGTACTTTGGCAAACTTGGTTATGAAAACATACAGTGCATATTAGTGTACTGTGTATGAATGTATATGCAGCATTATCCTACATAACTGAACAATGGTCACCCAAGGTTTATTTTTATATCTTTATTAAGTTTAAAAATCATGTGATACTCATATGTAATATAATTAATTTTTTCAACAAAAACAGAAAGCTGAGTGCTAAATTTTTGTAAAGTGATTATTCAAAGGATTAAGTTCTTTACTTACTGTTCTATAACTAGTTGACATATTTCCCACTTCAGTCAGGAAAAAAAAAATAGAAGAGCCAGGCTGAAATTATATTTGGTTTCATCTTATTCTATCATTGTCAGCCCTGTTGAGTTCAACTTCCAAGAAGGAAGCCATGTGAGTATTATTTACAAATTTATTCTGAGATTCTAGAATAGTGTCTCTTGCATAGTGGATGCTCAGTAAATTTCTATTGAATGCATAAATGGGTTTTCAACACAATGTCACTTTGGAAAGCAAGCAAAGAGAGGATTGTGCTTGTGTCAAAGGTAGACAGGAACACTCGACTTTGAGGAGTAACTAGGAGCATTTTCAGGACCCAGCCAAAGGCGTACTCGTGGCTGTGATTTATTATAGTGCAAGGACACAAGGCACAATCAGTGATGGGAAGCTACTCATGGAGAAGTTCATAGGAAAACAGGCACAAGTTTCCAAGAGTCCCCTCCCAGTGGAGCCACACAGCGTGTGCTCAACTCCCCCTTGAGTAGGACATGACAAAATGGAAAACACTGCCTACCAAGGAAGCTGGTAAGGACTCAGAACTGTGATTACTGGGTGCCTGTCACACTGTTTCATTCATATGTTGTCCCTTAAATCATTTAGCCTTTCTGTGAATTATCAATCCCACAAATATTTGTTGAATGAATAAATGCATGTATGAACATATTTACATATGTTCTTTGAAAAGTAACTTTTGCTATTGGTTGAAATTACAATGTTTTAAAATCCTTTTAAAATAATGCTTTGCTGTCTACCCAGTATCTCATTCTGGTTAAGGACACAGGCTTCTTTGTTTCTTAATGAATTAATAAGAATGAGCCAGAGCTCCAATTGGAAAATGTATGTGTTTAAGTGAGTGTTAATGGGAAAATTATTGTATTCTGATGAGAAGATAGGATAATTATGACAAATTGCCGTTTTAGCAACAATCATTCACCCTTTTAACAACACACGCCTTTGCCATGTAATTCTGCAGGACTTCCCATCAACAGCACATTCTTCTACCCTTGAATCTGAATTTGATCATATGACATATTTTGGGCCAACAAGATGGCATTATTCATGATGCAAGAAGGAGAAGCTTCAAAAATTTCTTGCAAGAGGAGGTTTATGTTCTTGGGTTTCCACCATAGCCATGAGAAGGATGTAGCTGGACTGGTCCATTGCTCTCAGGAGAAGGATGACAGCTGAGAGCCGTGTGAAGCAATGCTGAGTGCTCCCATTCAAGCCCAGTCTGAAGCAGGCAACTTCTTGCCAACTCCACTTGCCCGAGTAAGCCAAGCCAAAGTAAGATCCACTTAGTGGGCCTGGCTTGGGTCAGCTGAACTGCACTGACACATGAGATAAATGTTTATTTTTACATGCTTCCTGTTAGTAAAAGTCATGTAAAAGTCAGGGAGGCAAATTATAGAATACATTTTGCCAGGCCACAAAGTGGAGATTGTATAACAATGCTGAGCATGAGCACTTAGAGCTGCCTGGAAGCTGATGCCAGTATTTCCTGGAAATGAAAGTTATGTTTCTAAAGCACTTGTGTTGGATCAGTTAAAAGAAAACATAAGAAAAACCATTTGAAGACAGTGCTGCAATCAATGTCAACTGGCATTAAAAGTTCATATGGGGGTGGGTGGATGGCATAGCAGTTAAGACAGGGTTAAGATGCCTGAGTCCCATGTCAGAGTGCTTGGGTTCAAGTGCTGGCTCTCGACCCTGATTCCAGCTTCCTGTTACTGCAGATCTTGTGGGGCAGCAGGTGATGGCTCAACTAGCTTGAACCTTATCACTCACTTGGGAGATTTGGATTGAGTTCATGGCTCCCTGCTTTGGCCCAGCCCAATTCTGGGCATTGTGGGCATTTAGGGGTGAACCAGTGGAGCAGTGATCAATGAATGGAGTCTCAGTCTCCTCACTACCCAACTCCTGCCACCATTGCTCCTCTTTTCAAATGAAAACATTAATTTGATAAAATGTTGTATTCACAGCATAAGAAAATCAGAGATGATTGCATTCTACTCTTCTCAAATAAATATTACTTATTTATTTGAAAGAAAAATAGGTAAAGAGAGAGAGGGATCCCATCTGATCATTCACTCTCCAAATGCCTGCAATGATTGGAGCTGGGCTGGACAAAATTCAGGAGCAGTGAACTCATCCATGTCTCTCATGTGGGTGGCAGGCATCCAATTATTTGAGCCATCCACGCTTCATTTCTGAGTCCTAGAATCAGGAGTTGAAGCCAGAAATCAAATCCAGGTACTCTGATGTGGGGTGCAAGCCTTTTACAGGCTAGGCTAAATGCCCACCCCACCCTCTATGCTTATATTTCAACTTCTACTTGAATCTTTAACCAGTCTCAGTCTGAAACACACCAGCCTAGCAGCATAAAAAGAAAAAGAAAGGTTAACTATTCTACTATGGTATGGTAAAGAATTAGAAAGTGTGTCTTAAGTTTTACCAACTGAAGAGCAAGTTGCAGAAGTAGAAACAAAAAAATGGCATACAAGGAATCCATATTTTTATCCCCTTTTCAGATACCTAGCATCAAAAGGAAAATAAAGGCTATTTATGGGCAAAAAGGAATTGAAATTTGTTCTATGGCCTTGACTTCTCATGTTCCCAAAGCTTTCGCCTGTTGTACATACCTATTAGTGATCACAATAATAAAGTGCCCTGCTGCAATAGATAATTTTCTTATAGATTTTAAGGTCATTTAGGGCAAAATTCTAACAATATTAGGGTAGCACTACCTATTATAACAAATTAGCCTCCAAATTTCAATAGCTTAAAACAATAAATGTTTCTTTAGTGCTCACTTAATGATTCAACGTGAGACACTTTCCTTCTTATAATTCTTCAAGGACTCAGACCTTGCTCATATTCTGGTTTACTCCTTTCCCAAGGAGTCTACAACCAACCAATACACACAAAATAAAGAATGGAAGAAGCACACCTGCTTCTTAAGAGCCCCTGCCCAGAAATCATACTCTCTCATATAACTCCAATGAATAACTCCATTGGCAAAACCTCATCACATGGACACATAGATCAGATCTGCTAAGGAGTTGAGACTGCATATTTCTGGTCTGTCCAACAGTCTCCTAGCAACAACTTTGCACTGTGAAAGCAGGGGTACACAGTCTGGTTGGATAGCCACCACCCCTGCCACACCGACACAACTGGACTCTGTCCAAGGAGACATTACAAGTCTTCAATGTAGTGACTGCTCTACACATATCAATGGAGTAGTTGCATTAATTACTCGACTGGACTCACAATGCAGGTCATTGTTGTATAGTGTTCATACAGCTGTTATTGATTTGATCCTTGGTTTTCACTGAGTAATTGTGCCCTTCCAGTGACTAAATTCAGTAACAGGCTTTGTGGACATTACCACTGGCCTTATTTCATAGATGGGGAAATTGAGATTCAATGATAGCTAAGTAACTTGTCCAAGGTCACAGAGTTATTAGGTGCTGAAATGTGGATCCAAGTGTCAGTCTGTCTGACTTCACGCCAAAACATTTTAAGGCACCTATTGGCTGTGTCTTGACATCTGACCCAATCACATGCTCAAGTGCAACATGTTTTTGCAAGGTTTTTTTTTTGTTTTGTTTTGTTTGGACAGGCAGAGTGGATAGTGAGAGAGAGACAGAGAGAAAGGTCTTCCCTTTTGCCGTTGGTTCACCCTCCAATGGCTGCTAAGGCTGGCACATCTCGCTGATCCGAAGCCAGGAGCCAGGTGTTTCTCCTGGTCTCCCATGCAGGTGCAGGGCCCAAGGACTTGGGTCATCCTCCACTGCCTTCCCGGGCCATAGCAGAGAGCTGGCCTGGAAGAGGGGCAACCGGGATAGAATCTGGAGCCCCAACCAGGACTAGAACCCTGTGTGCTGGAGCTGCAAGGCGGAGGATTATCCTGTTAAGCCACGGCGCCAGCCGTTTTTGAAAGGTTTGTAAGGAGATAATCTGAAACTTTAATGAATTTCTCTTCCTCCCCTCCACAGCTGGTACAAATCTAATTCAACAAGAATCTGTTTTTTAAAAATCAAGCACTAAATGGTTCCTTCCATGTTGCAAATTCAGTCTATTTCAGCATGTCTGAAGGTCACTACAATGCAGTTATGGTAAATCAGATCCCATCCATTTTCCTGTTCTATATTCAAATTAGGACTTAGAAAAAAATTGGAAAATATAAGTTGAGATGAGATCTTTTATTCTGTTTGTTGTGAAGTGGGGTTCAAGGGCTATGAGCAAAGAATGAACTGTTAATGCAAAGCAGTTGTGATTCTGATCTGAAGATATATCTTAAGCATAAAATCAGGTACCTGCCTGAATTCAGCACCAATAAATTCCATGCATAGTTCCTAGCCACAGTGGTAAGAAGAGAAAAATATGAAGCAGTTTCACCCATATACTTGGGAAATATCATCTCTATATATAAAAAAGCAGATTATTTTTGTAAAAAGCATGAGAAGTAGTGTGATGTTATTTTTTATTTAATAAAAAAAATCACTTAATTCAAGCAGCAACAGCCTCTTAAAAATTGAGGGTAATAGGCCGGCACCGCGGCTCACTAGGCTAATCCTCCGCCTTGCGGCGCTGGCACACCGGGTTCTAGTCCCGGTCGGGGCACCGATCCTGTCCCGGTTGCCCCTCTTCCAGGCCAGCTCTCTGCTGTGGCTAGGGAGTGCAGTGGAGGATGGCCCAAGTCCTTGGGCCCTGCACCCCATGGGAGACCAGGAAAAACACCTGGCTCCTGCCATCGGATCAGCGCCGTGCGCCGGCCACAGCACGCTACCGCGGCGGCCATTGGAGGGTGAACCAACAGCAAAAGGAAGACCTTTCTCTCTGTCTCTCTCTCACTGTCCACTCTGCCTGTCCAAAATAAAAAAAAAAAATTGAGGGTAGTGATTGGCTTTTCTCATCTCTCACCAAAGAGTGGGGCAAGTATGAAGGGCTTAAATTGTGGCTGGAAAAATCCAGAAGCAATACCAAAATGCAACATCAATTTTAAAAAGAATATTTATTTATTTATTTGAAAGTCAGAGTCAGAGTTACACAGAGAGAGGAGAGGCAGAGAGAGAGAAAGAGAGAGAGAGAGAGTCTTCCATCTGCTGGTTCATTCCCCAAATGGCCACAATGGCCGGAGCTGTGAGGATCCGAAGCCAAGAGCCAGGATCTTCCTCAGGGTCTCCCATGTGGGTGCAGGGGCCCAAGGACTTGGGCCATCTTCTACTGCTTCCCCAGGCCACAGCAGAGAGCTGGATAGGAAGTGGAGCAGCCAGGCCTTGAACTGGCGCCCACAGGAGATGCTGGCACTGCAGACAACGGCTTTACCGCTACACCACAGCACCGGCCCCGCAATATTAAATTCTTTGCGAGGTCGCATTTCAGTAGACATGCACCCTCATGACAGTTTAAGCCAACTTTTTCCAAGGTGTGTTCATGGTCTGGGCAATTTACAAGCCTTATATTTTACCACAAAAGTTTACAGGAAAGATTTTATCTTTGAGATGAGCAGATGTTGTTTATCTTAAAGTAAAGGTGGGAAAAAGTAAGATCAATGATTTATGTTCACTGTACCAGAGGATAATTCACATCAGGCAAATTCTCAAAGCTCCCGTGATTTCCAGGTCCCTTTCTCCCAGACACAAAGTCTAATGAGTTTGTGTGGCCGTCTGAATAATAAGCCCATAACTGGTATTTATTGTGTCCGTGCTGCTATGGCTTCTACAGCTGCAAGTGCAGAGAACACGAAAGCAAGGACACAAGTTGCGTTGCCTGTCTTGGCCCTCAGGTGGTACAGATCTCTTCTGGGCATCATCCGTGGGCTAGAGCTCGCCATGAGACTCCAGCCTCACCGCAAGGAAGGCTGAGTAGTGAGAGGGAGCACAGGGCTATGGAGCAAGCATGGTTTCTGCACATCCATAGCCAGAGCAGGCACTCAGCTTTCCCAAGAAGCCATCTGGTGATTTTTCCTGGATCCTAATGCCCCTGCAATGTGAACTTAGGAGATCCAAGGAAACCATACGGGATTTTTTCTGCTGTGTTCATCAGGACTGTCATGTAAGTACACAGAATTCCAGCAGAATTGTGGTGGCAGATATTATCATAACATTCTCCTGTGGCACTCAATTTGAATTTGTTGATATTGACCTGGGAAATTGATTAATAAGTCACAGCTGAAACTGAGGCACCCAACGCTTGATAATGGCATGTATGAGTTGGTAGACAGGTCCCATAAAGATATGTGCTTTTCTCTCTTTCCATGTGAATTTTGTTTCTCACACTCCACAAACCCCAGTAGCTTTCACAGATAGCTTTTTGTATGTATAGGTTGCAATCTTGCAGCTTTAAAAAGAAACCACTGGAGCTAGCGCTGTGCCTTGGTGAGTGAAGCCGTCATCTACAGCACAGGGAGCCTGTTGAGCGCTGTTTAGTGTCCCAGCTGCTCTGCTTCCAATCCAGCTCCCTGGATTGGACTGGGGAAAACAGTGGAAGATGGCCCAAGCAATTGCTCCCCTGCTACCCACGTAGGAGACCTGGAAGAAGCTCCAGGCTCCTGGTTTTGGCCTGGCCCAACCCTGGCTGCTGTGGCCATCTGGGGAATGAAACAGAAAAGAGATTGTGTTCTCTCTCCCTCTCCTCCAGCTCTCTCTCCCATTCTCTGTAACTCTTACTTTTCAAATAAATAATCTTATTTTTAAAAAGAGAAACAAAACATTAACTGCATACAGAAAAACACATGGCTGCCAATAATTTCCTCTATTAAAATATGAAACATGCAGAAAGCCTTATAATGGAATACTGAAGAGATATTTTTCAGCCTTAACAAAATTTTCTGAATGAGGGGCCAGTGTTGTAGGGCAGTGAGTTAAGCCATGGCCTGTAGAACCAGCATACCATATGGGTGCTGGTTCAAGTCCTGGCTGTTCCACTTCTGATACAGCTCGCTGCTACTGCAGTTGGGAAGGCAGCAGAGGATGGCCCAAATCCCTGGGACCCTGCACTCATGTGGGAAGCCTGAAAGAAACTCCTGGCTCCTGGCTTCAGCCTGCCCCAGCCCGGGCTGTTGTGGCCACTGGGGGAGTGAACCAACAGATTGAAGATCTCTCTCTCTCTCTCTCTCTCCCTCTCCTTCTGTAATTCTCTTTCTCTGTAACTTTGCCTTTCAAATAGATAAGTAGATCTCTGAAAAAAAAATGTTTAAATGTCATGCAAGATAAAATGGTATCTTTCTAGTCTTGTTCCTAAGAAAACTGTGAGGGCATCATATTTCATAATGTGAATTCATTAACCATTATTGATATTTCAAACACTTTATGCACAAATTACTGTTTTTGCAAAGCAAACAAATTCCTCAAACTCTGTTCATTTTGGTTAGGAAAGATGTGCCTAAGGGAGTATTGAAACTCTTGCAAAGACTCCCACAAGTTAACCTCTTCGCATTATGATGAAGTGCAGCATATTACTCACCTGTACAAGTAGACAAGAAAGGCTGTGTTAATTTAGTTTTCTATCTTGGACTGTGGAGAAAACATTGCAATGATTTGCCCAAACTAAATCATTATAAACATTCCTTATTGTGAGATAATTGGAATTTCATTGAAATGATATTGCATTGTGCTTTATGTAATCCTTACTCTTCTAGATTTTCAAATACCAAAAGACAACATTAATGGCCATAGAATGATCTCAAGCATACTCATATTTTTGTGATTTGAAAATTGTTTCCCTGGGTAATAAGGGGAGATCTGAGGAATTTTGATGTCTCATATTTTACTTACGTCTAAAAGAAGACTTAGACTGGATGATTCAAAAAATGCTAAAAGATGACCAGAATTCCTCTAAAGAAAGTCACACCACGTGAAAAGGCCATCATTCCACAAGAGGAATTTTGTCTTCCTGAAGCCCTGAGTAGTAATAGGTAAACACTTAATATCTATTGGCCACAAGAGAGTGTAGTGGCAAAATTTTCAAATATGAAAACATTTGAAAAATAGTTGTCAGAGGAGTTGAATCATATATACATTTAACTTAGACAAATTCAAAGAGTTAAAAACATGAGAAAATAAAGAAAAGCAATTTAGTTGGAATTGGCAACTCTCATTCTTCCTCTAAATAAACATGTCCTAAAATGACCATTACATGGAGGAAATGAAAATGCTGTTTCTTGGTCTATTTCAGCTCCCAATGACCTGTCTTTGTGTTAGCATCTTGCTGCACAGATGATGCAAGATGGTGACGAGGTTTAGGCACTCATGCAACATGCCTGCTCGAGACCCACCGAATTCTGCATCTATTTCTGAGTCAACAAAATGGCTCAAGAGGAAAACCTCATTTGGCTGGTCCCACACTGAATCCATGTGTCTGTACACAATACCCCGTAGGAAATTTAATAGGGTTTCAAAGGCAACTTAAGAATACATAGTTTTAATAAAAGAATAAATAAATAAAAGGGCCGGCATCGTGGCTCACTTGGTTAATCCTCCACCTGCTGCGCCTATATCCCATATGGGTGCTGGGTTCTAGTCCCGGTTGCTCCTCTTCCAGTCCAGCTCTCTGCTGTGGCCCGGGAAGGCAGTGGAGGATGGCCCAAGTGCTTGGGCCCCTGTGCCCGCATGGGAGACCAGGAGGAAGCACCTGGCTCCTGGCTTCGGGTCAGCACAGCGCCGGCCATAGCGGCCATTTGGGGAGTGAATCAATGGAAGGAAGACCTTTCTCTCGGTCTCTCTCTCACTGTCTATAACTCTATTGTCAAATAAAAAAAATTAAAAAAAGAATACATAGTTTTAACTTTACTGTGTAATTTAAGAACTTGAGCATCTGAGAAGTTTGAACTGATACCATGCAATTATCACAACGGGACTCATATCTACATCATGGTTCACTCTCAGGAGGCAAAAGGTGTGCAGTTGCCTGGCAGGACTTCTGTTGGACTACCCAGAGGATGACGACCGTGCAGACTGCTAATCCCAAAATCACCACGCAAGAGGACAACTTTAACTGCACATGTTTGAAGTAGTGCTTGGGCTTCAGTCACCTTCCCAGCAAACGAAGACAGCAACCTGCACACAAGACACACTCAACTCTGCATGGTCAAGGAACACAAATAGAAGTGAATCTTTTCCTCCAAGTCAGTCAAGGCTCAGCAAATAGCAAGTAGATTACCCATGGCTGGGACCCAACCCCTGGAGTAAGGGGACCTGTGGCTTCAAATCCCTTGCCTTACATTTACTATTTGAGAATTAAATGTAAATCACTTAATGCTGAGCTTCACTATTTGCATTTGTAAAATAGGATTTTGTGAGAATTAAATGAAAGAAAGTAGGTAAAGTGCCTAGAACATTGCAAGTGAAGTCGTTCCACAAAGTTAAGTAGATTTATATATGCAGATTTGAAGTGATTGACAGAATGGTGCCTTTAAATTTTTTAGAATAAGGTACAGAAAAGTGTATTTACTTTGATATCAGAAGTTGGAAAAAATGTGTGCCTGTGTGTGTGACAGAGAGAGAGAGCATCACATAGTGTGGGCCAGGTTTTAGCAAACTCTTTCCAAAAAAGACAAATATTTGAGGTTTTGTGGGGCATTTTTCTCTTGCAACTATTCAGCTGTGTTTTTGTAACACAAAAAGCAGCCATAGACAATACACAAATAGATAGATGTGGCTGTTCCAATAAAACTTTATCAACAAAACAGGAAGCAGCTCAGATTTGACCTGAGAGCTGTAACTTGCCATCCGCTAGTAAAGGCCCACTGTAGAAAGCATATTTCACACTTCTGGAAGGCTACACAGGCACCCAGCAGCAACAGTTGCCTCTGGGGAAAATAAAGTGGATGGATGAAGGCAGGAGACAGAGAGCTGCTTACTCACCTGTCGTTTTGTAACGTTGAATTTTGTGCAACATACTCTATTTAAATAACCCATGAATTTATCTCTGAGAATAATTAATATCTCCTGATGACAACTTAGGTACCAAGCCATCAGCCTTATCTTCTGTGGAAAGGAGAGTAAAACCTCCTCTCCTTCTTTCACTGGGTCGTTGTGGAAATAAATCAAAAAGCAGATGGAAATGTGCTTTATAAGCAAGGAAGTATCACCTACATGTTCAGTGCTATCAACATTGTTTTACAGCTGTAGCAATTGGGGTGGCAGCATGGCTCAATGGCTGAAAACCCAGATAGCAACAGGGAACCCAGACAGCACCTTCCCAGGAACTGCCTTCCAGGCACCATCTGTGGGTTCCAACAAAACGCACACACCAACCAATGCCAGGCTCAGAGTAGTTACCCACATTCTAATGGGACCCACACTTTTATTAATTCATGATAATCATTTTTTTCATCTTGTATGAAAGACAGAGGGACATGCATACAGACAGAAAGAGAAAGATTTTCTATCTGCTGGTTCACTCCCCAGATGTTTACAAACAGCAGGAGCTGAGCTAGGCTGAAGATGGGAGGTATGAACCCAATTCAAGTCTCCCATGTAAGTAGCAGGGGTCTGTGTACTGGGGTCATCATCTGCATCTCACATCCCAGAATGTGAGCAGTTGGAATCAGAAGCAGTGCCCCACACTAGGCACTCCAGGACGGGATAGAGTCATCCCAACTGTGTCTTAACTGCTATACCAAATGCTTGCCCAGTAGCAATTTTATCTTAAATCTAAGAAATTTACTGTAAAAAAAATTGAAACTAGGACTATGTTTTCTTCTTCTTTTTGCTAAATTCTCATGTCAGTTCTGGAGTTATTCAATGCTGAACTCTGTCTTGTTGACATTTGCAGTTTCTGTAAATGTGTACAACTAAAATTGATCAGAACAATGACCTTTGATGTAATAAAATCCACAAGCACTGGATGAGATTTAGTTAAACCATATAAAATATGTTGTGATAATACAATAAAAGAGATGAATGTATTTTAAAATTATTTTCAACAATTAATTTTAAAACAAAAAATGTTCAGGTTAAATTCCAGCTAAATCAAATAATGTATTTTCATTACAAACAGACAAGATTGAGATTTGTTTCAGAGGCAAATATAAAATACTGTGGAATGAGATCTACTTTCATGATTGTTTTAGTCCTTGGCAGGATAAGGAAGAGACAGAAACATTTTAGGAGACAGAGAGAAAGGTGAATCAACAAAACATAATTAGGAACTCATTTCTCTTTTTTGCAAAAAGAAAGAATATAGCATTTTGGCATTGTGAGCAAACATTTCTGAGTAATTGGTTGCATGCATACTATATAATTGTATTTTAACCAACTTGAATGTTTTGTTAAAAATCTGTTACTTTTTTTACAGGTACAGAGTTGGAGCTGGAAGGTAGGAGTTTTGGATATTCTTTTTTTTTTTCTTTTTTCTTTTTTTTTTTTTTTTTTTTTTTTTTTTGACAGGTAGAGTTAGACAGACAGAGAGAAAAGTCTTCCTTTTCCGTTGGTCCATCCCCCAAATGGCAGCTACGGCTGGCACACTGTGCCGATCCAAAGCCAGGAGCCAGGTGCTTCCTCCTGGTCTCCTATGTGGGTGCAGGGCCCAAGAACTTGGGCCATCCTCCACTGCCTTCCCAGGCCACAGCAGAGAGCTGGACTGGAAGAGGAGCAACCGGGACAGAATCCAGCGCCCCAACCAGGACTAGAACCCGGGGTGCCGGTGCCACAGGGAGAGGATTAGCCAAGTGAGCTATGGCGCGGGCCTGGATATTCTTTTTTTAACATTTATTTGTCTATTTGAAAGACAGAGTTAAAGAGGGAAAGCCAGAGAGAGAGTAATTTTCCATCCATTGGTTCACTCCCCAAATGGCCACAATGGACAGGGCTAGGCCAGGCAGAAGCCAGGAGCCCAGAACTCTTTCTGAGTCTCCCAAATGGGAGGCAGAGGGCCAAGCACTTGAGCCATCTTCTGCTGCCTTCACGAGGCATTATCAAGGAGTTGGACTCAAAGTGGAGCAATCAGACTTGAACCAGCGCTCAGAGGAGGTGCTGGTGTCACAGTCGGCTTGATCCACTTGGATATTCTTCATAACAATCCAATATTAAGATGTAAGATGCTGAATATGTCCCTGAGCCTTAACCCTGAGGAAAGAGAATAATGAGCAAAATCATTTCTATGTGCAAATCTGAACTTGGCAAGTAATGAACTGGACGTGGAAGAATAGCAAATTCTCCAGGTAGTCAAAGACATAAGCCCTTCCTGTTCCCAAGGCACCATGACAAGGAACTGCTTTTACCAAGGCAAAAGCTAATTAAATATGTGGAAAATTGTATTATGGCACAGAAGCCAGAGAGTGAATAACAAGGTGACTAGTTTATGAGGATGAAGAAAATAAACCAAAATGAAAACTTAGCAGGGAAGGATGGAAAACAAAAAATCCGAGACCTTCTTGCTGAAGGGGGTGAGGGTGGAAGTCAAGGGCGTTATGGAGCATGTTCCCTACTGAATTACCAGCATAATAACAAAGCAATGCATAGCTCAAAAATGAAATTTCTGAAACCAAACACAGCTGGAGAGCCTGTCTGATGAGGAACAGAGTCTGTAGAAGCGGTCTCACTGTTCCTGATGACAGAGTAAGCAGTAGCTAGTAGTACAGGAAGATGCCTAGGTTATGAAAACTTCAACAATTTGGGTCTTCTCAGTAATAAAAACACAAAATTACTTACACAAAACTAGATATGAAAGGGAATGTTTATTTGGAAAGACAAAAGAAATGATAACCCACTGCACATGTTAAAATCCTGATAAATGACACAAATGTCACATAATCTCTAGGGGATTTAATATTTTGATGCAAATCTGCTTCCATGTCTTTTTGTCAAGATGCCAGGGAAATTGGCAGTGGGAACACCATGGAAGCCATTTCTAACCTGGCTGGCTAGCTATAATTTCATAACAAGTGGTAACGTGGACATGATGTTGAGTCATGTCAACCCAAACTAAGTATTCCCTCAACTTATTTTTTTCCTCAAGCAGACCTTACCCTTCATCACACTCAGTCCACAGCCATTTAACAGATGAAGAAATGCAATAGAAGGCAAGTCATAGCGGAGCAGTTAAGGTCTTCAACAACAGAACTCAAGCATTTTGCAAATTTTCCAAGAACACATTGTGCTGTACACACTGTGAGCTCATTGCTGGGCTCCTCCCAGAACCCTGTAAGGAATCACACACACAAGGCTTTCTGCAGCTCAGTTTCCTTAGCTTCCCAAACAAATTTTTCTCTGGCCAGCCCTGAGTGTTTCTAAATCAGACATAGGTTGCCTCTGGCAGGAGGCAAAAATAGACTAGTCCAGACACTAGGCTTTCATAAAAAAATGATTAGAACATTGCAACATAACTTACGTGTACTTATTTTATTTCATTTTATGTGTGTAACATCACAATGAAAGCTCCAAGAGATCTTTTAAAATATTTAAGGGAAATTTTTGCTTGTTTATTTCTCTGATTTTTGGCAGAAAAATTAATGGGATTTCCATGCCAAATGATTTAAACATACTAGGTTATATGGAATGAATTGGAGGATGATAACAAAAGGCTCTCAACCCAAGAAAACATCTATCCTTTAAGAATATTAAACTTCTCTCGCAGACACTCCACATGATAGAACAGAAGAATGATTCAAGGCCATTTCTCCACTACAATTAAAGCCCTGTCAAACCAAGGCTAAACACGTGGGCCACATTTTTATGAATTAGAAGACTCATCAAGGATGAGGCTATTAGGAAGAGTCACCAACCATAGAGCTGAGAGAGGATCATCCAGAAAAGCTATGTTCTGCAGTGCTGAGACAGAACTGAGATAATGAGAGGAGACAGAAGAAAATGAGCTGTTCAAGTAAGGGTTTGTGCTCACAGGGGACAAACCACAACCAGGCACCCAGTGAGGGATTGGCAAGTAGAGCAGTTAGGCAGCTTCTGTGCTGAAGAGGTAAGAAAAATGGAGAAGAAAGAGGTGACAGCATGCCAAAGTATTGCTTAGTTCCCAGCAATATCTTGCCTTACCTTAGTACCCAACTATAACCAAGGCTGACATGTGAGCACATCCAAAGCTACATGTGTAATCCATGTGCATTGGACTGGAGAGAGCAACAGGAAATGCCAGAGAATGGGCAGATCCCTTTCCATGCTAGGACGTTTGACAGGGGGCTGTCTTAGGGTGCAACCTTGGGCTGACATTCACTGAAAGGGTGCACCTGTATCACCACTGATACGTGAGAAATTTTAATTTGATTTACTATTCAATGCTTTATTTTACACTTTATTTTTCTTAATGTGATAAAAAAAAATGGGCCCAGTGAGTTTATAGACATTACAAAGTCCCTTTTTAAAATTAATTACCTAGACCTGAGCTGTGGCTCACTAAGCTAATCCTCTGCCTGTGGCGCCGATACCCCAGGTTCTAGTCCCATTTGGGGCTCCAGATTCTGTCCCAGTTGCTCCTCTTCCAGGCCAGCTCTCTGCTATGGCCCGGGAAGGCAGTGGAGGATGACCCAAGTGCTTGGGCCCTGCACCCGCATAGGAGACCAGGAGGAAGCACCTGGCTCCTGGCTTTGGATTGGTGCAGCGTGCCGGCCGTAGCGGCCATTTGGGGGGTGAACCAATGGAAGGAAGACCTTTCTCTCTGTCTCTCTCTCTCACTGTCTAACTCTGCCTGTCCAAAAAAATAATTACCTAAATGAACAAGTGAAGAAATTCAGAAGTTTTATTTTTTGAACAGTCACACTGAGATGTGACAAGAACTATAAAGCTGGAATGTGAATAATGAAGCTTGGAAAATAGTCTTAATGAGCCTTTCCCTTTCTTAGGAGTTAGTAGACATCATTTTGCAAAAGATACACGATAGAACACATTTTGCATTAAAGGAAACCTACACCTCAAGCTCCTAAAATGCCATCAAACACATATCAAAATAGGAAATTGCATAGATGGCTGTTATGTTCTTTAGGTTTTTAGTTTCAGCAGGGATCACGAGTCATTAGGTTAGTTCCTAAGGTAAAAGGCACTAAGTTAAGATTTGAATGCAATTCTGCTATCTGATCCAAGTTCCATGGTAACTGTTACTCTAGCGCTGGGATAAGAAGATATTCTGGTAAAAAGCGATAAGGCAGAAAGACAATCATTATGGGCATGAAAGTGGAAAACAACTTAAGCACAGCTAAAATACCTGCTCCATAGCTATTCCAGCAATTTTACAAAATTCCTAGAGGTGAAAAGTTGTTGACACCAAATATGCACAGCCATCAGGAAGCTCAACCAGAAAAATGTGATGAGAGCAATTCATGCAAAATGTGCATATGTGTGTGTATGTGTTTACATACACAACTTCCACTCTATGCATCTGGGAAATGGGAGCTTATTGGTGAGAATCAACGTTGCATTTTTCTGTAGGGAGCAAGAGTTGGAGCTCTGACCCTTAACTCTTGAATTCAAATCACCAGCAATGTGACTTTGGGCAAGTTTTTCATCTTCACTAAATTTCAGTTAACTTCAAAACAAGGTAACAGTGGTGGCTGTCTTACAGAGCTTCTGAGAGATTTACGTGCACTCCATGTATAAAGCATATCACACACTGTGCCTGGAACACCATAAATGGCAACTAACTGAAGGAATTGCTATTAGTGTCTATCTCATGGCATCATTGCAAATATATGCAAATGCACAGAAGTTCCACTCTTTATTAACGCTGTGAGTCATGTTTCCATCACAAACTTATGCATATGTTATTGGACAGGAGCCTAAAATTGTTTTCATGCCAGTATGTGACATTAGAACACATCAATGTACTGGCCCAGTTTGAATAATCTGGACGATGTGCAACAGACCCTTGGTTGTCAACTTGCTCTTGCCAGGACTGACTGAGGAAGTAAGTGTTCTATTATACCTGACCCTTTGCTGATGTATTCTCCACACTGATACATTAATCACCTTGCCCAGAGCATCAGTACTGCAGGGAAGTGAGTAACAGGTACCAACAGCACAGAAGGGGTCACCCAGCCCAGACTCCGACAGAAGTCTGAACCTTCGGAGATGAGGAAGAGTCTTCTTGGTCAATAACAAAGAGAGAGGAGGATGCCCGCTGCACACAAATGCCCAGAGGTGAGACACACTGCCCAGCCCTGCAACTGTGTGTCTCCTCATGTAGGCTGAGCTTAAAGCACAAACAAGGGCCCTTGGGAGACTGAGCTCAGTTGAGTTGTAATAGGGCCTTTGTGTCGTGTGAAGAATTTCAGTCTTTACCCTGCAAGGAGGCAGGAAATACTGGAGGGCTTTCCACTGGGGAATTACAGGGTCACCTTTGCTAAGAGGCTACCAGCACCTGTGTAATAGGAATTCGGAATCTGGAGTCCATGGACAACTGTGGAATTCACCGACTTCCCGAACCGGTAATAACACAGAGGGAAGACGACAGCAACAAACATACTGTTACTCAACAAGCTGAGGTATTTCTTAAAGAAGAAAGCATTTCTGCCTCACACATTTGTTTATGTCTATTTTCATATCAGTTCTGTCATGCCTATTTTCATATCAGTTCTCTGTAATCCTATGATTTTTATTTCATGCTCTATCCTAGGAAGGTGCCCAGAGATTTCTCCAGATAGACCAGGAGTGTGTGCTGCAGAAAAGGTTGAGGATGCCTGAGAAAGGGTTACACTCATGTCCACCGTGGCTCTGCTGCAATCCTTATGACACAGGCGAGGCGAGTGGACGAAAGTTCCAGCTCAAACCACATACCCCACCAAGCTAAGAATTAAACTGACTTAAAGAAAGACTCCAGATATTTGTGATTCTATTACTTGTTTTACTACGTTTGCTAGCAGGAAATTTCCAAATATTAGCTTGTTTCTTTCAAACCTGACCTCTAGAACCCCTGCAGGCAAAACCCTGCGCATTATTTCAGGTTGCTTCCTGTGAACAGTGTCAGAGTGGAACTTTCCTAGGGATGCTACCCCAGGCACCCTTCCTCCTTCTGGAAAGTAATCCATGACAACCAGTTGGTTCTGTCAATTGGTTGTACCTCTTCTCCTCTGTTTGTACAGTTTGGGTGGTGAGTGTGGGGGTGGGGGTGGAGAGACATAAGCAAAGGCTAGGCCAATCATTGTATCATATTCTACCAGCCACATTACCTAAGCTTGTCCAATCAGAAAGACTCGAGGTCATAGGATTCTTCTGTGTTCACTGAATTTGAACCCAAGGAACTGTGAGAAGGGAATTTCTGCAACACTTTTGTGGAAGAAATTAGCAATTGAGTCTTAGGCATACTATTTGATTCCTGAAGACAGAGCTAATGGTGGACTTTTTAAAATGCATGAGCCAATTTTTTTTGTTGTTTTTCTTTAAAAAAAATTTTTTTTTGAAGAGGGATTTAATCAGGGCCAACGCTGTGGTGCAATGTGTTAAAGCCACAGTCTGCAGCACCAGTGTCCCATATGGGTGCCTGTTGAAGTCCCCAGCTGCTCCATTTCTACTCCAGCTCACTGCTAATGTGCCTGGGAAAGCAGAAAAGGATAGCCCAAGTCCTTAGGCCCCTGGGCCTACATGGGAGACCCAGAAGAAGCTCCCAGTTCCTGGCTGAGGCCTGCCTGAGGCCTGCCTGAGGCCCAGCCATTGTGGTCATTTGGGGAGTGAACCAGCAAATGGAAGATCTCTCTCTCTCTCTCTCTCTCTCTCTCTCTCTCTCTCTCTCTCATAATCATATCATTGATGTCCATGTTGTGTTAGCAGTTTTCCTTAGGCAGAATTTTGCTGTGTTCTCCATGAACCATTCACTACATGGGTTAAACTAACAGTTGCCATTCCTGAGTTTCAAGAAAAACACATTGAATAAAATTTCTCATAAGAAGGGTAAGGCCTAAGACTCCGCATTGGCTCAAGCACCCTGATTTTCACACACAGAAGGACCTAAAGACCTTCTTCGTTAACTGTCACTAATGCTGCAGGAAGTACAGAAGGCTAACTCGTCACAGGACTGGGGTAATCCTGTGCTAATTCTTCACTCAGTATTTTTTGCTTTCAGGCTTCCTGTTGTTGCTTGGGGGTTGGCACTGAGAATTTTTCATGTCCGAATGTACCCTATACCATGCGTCTGAGGCTTTTATTACAAAATAGATTCCAAGGATTTATTCTAGATTCAGCTCACGTGGTGGGGCCCTGAAAACACGCCTTAAAAAAAAAGACTTTCGTAGGCAATTTTGATGCATCCTGAAATGTTCAGAACCATTCAACTAGAGAGATCAAGACCGAACTGAATTCAAGGCAGAGCAGAAAGAGAAAGTTAAACCTGAAATCTTTTAATTCCCTTTTTGCTTGATCAATCCAGGAGATATCTCCATTTTTCCCCATTTGTGCTCAGCTCTCTCTCTTTTCAGCACACCACATTTTCACCCCTATGGAGTTTTAGAATTCATGGTGCTCTTTATATAGAACAATTCCAGCCACTTGCAGACACCAACTGCTTTCTAATTAGGAAGATCCCCAAGGAAAAGAGTTGGGCACTCTTATGGGCAGTGCTGTGTGCACATCCTGTCACTACCCAGCGGGGCTTACAGCTTGATGAATTTTAGGATATTTTTAACATGGGAAATTGAGCATACAATTGAAAATGCAAAAATGCTGCTGCATCCATGAAGTAAATTCACTGTGAGCTCTGAATTTCCTTTCAGCGCTTCATTCAAAATTGAGTTTGAGTTATGCACACGTTTCAGGAACAGGAACACTATTATTTATCTCTTTTCAGAGACAGATTTTGGCATCTTCTTCAAACTAGCTGTAGAAATTGAGCTGCAATATAGGTAAGCAGAAATGCTGCCATTTCTTCTGAAATTTTTTGACATTGGCTTTAGATAAAAATGAGAACTTTTTCTCCATTGTGAACTATCCACTACTGGGTGGGAGAAAGAAAACTGCATTTATATACATTTTCCATTTTACCAAATGGACAGTTTCACTGATTTGTTAATTCAAGGACTACCCCCTGTTTTTCCTGTGGAGTGATAGATTGGAGAAAGGCAGGGAGACAGGTGAGTGAAAGAGCAAAAGTGAGAGCAGAAGCGAGAGAGAGACCGAAAGAGATGCAAGGCTTCTTTAATTAGTTACCCATGTCTATTAAAAAGCCACAAGGAAAATATACATTATAACTGTATCCATTATTTCTTCTAATTATAAATCTGAAGAGTAACAGTCATTTAATGCATTTACATGCCTTTCAATATATGTCTTAAAATGTTTATATTTGTGTTTTTAAAACATTCTTCATAGTCACGAAAAGACTTAAGGATCTGATCACTAATGCTTCCTCTGATAGAAGTGTTTCATCCATGATGCAGAGTATATATATTATTCCTAAAATGAGCTTCCAAATCAATCCTTAGAAATACAGCTTCATGGAACAATTCGTGTTCTCTTGATCCAGTAACAAGCCACTCTGCAATCTCAGTGCACATCATTATCTCCTGTTCTTGGTTCAACATTTGGCCAATGCAGGAGGCTTACATGGGTATTTGGTATCTAAGCAGCTGCACTGGTGAAGAGAACCATCAGATGTCTGGTCTAAACACTAGGGAGTCTTAGCAAATCAAAAACACCATACATTTTGTTTAAACATTCACATTAGTGTTCCTGCTGTGTAGGATTCTGATCACAGGTATTGATCAGGTATGGCTGCCAACCATCTGCGTGGACAGGACCTTCTGCCAGTACCTGTGTGGGAGGTGGGAAGAGGCCACTTCAAGGCAGTGGCTTCCACATCAAGTTTGGAGCCTTTCTTTTCTTTCTTTCTTTTTTTTTTTTTTTTTTTGACAGGCAGAGTTAGACAGTGAGAGAGAGAGAGAGAGAGAGAGAGAGAGAGAGAAAGGTCTTCCTTCCATTGGTTCACCCCCAAAATGGTCACCACGGCCAGCGTGCTGCACCGATCTGAAGCCAGGAGCCAGGTGCTTCCTCCTGGTCTTCCATGCAGGTGCAGGGCCCAAGCACTTGGG
Organism: Lepus europaeus; assembly: GCF_033115175.1. Lineage (NCBI taxonomy): Eukaryota > Metazoa > Chordata > Mammalia > Lagomorpha > Leporidae > Lepus > Lepus europaeus. The sequence continues at coordinate 48,675,346 of NC_084835.1, forward strand.
CCATCCTCCACTGCCTTCCCAGGCCACAGCGGAGAGCTGGACTGGAAGAGGGGCAACTGGGACAGAATCAGGTGCCCCAACTGGGACTAGAACCCAGTGTGCTGGCGCCTCAGGCAGAGGATTAGCCTAGTGAGCCAGGAGTTTGGAGCCTTACATCTGGAAGTTGCTGGGTCGACTTACAGGAGGGGTTAGATGTGATGTTAGGAAAGCAGAATCAAGGCAATCTAAACCCTGCAGGGAGGAGCTACCATCCAAGATAAATGACTCTGGGATGTCGGGTGTGGACCTGTGTGTAAGAAAACTCAGGCGCTCTGCCAATGGCAAGAAATGTCTATCATCTATGTCTATCATATTCCCAGTGATCACAGACCCCACTTCAGAACCCTTCTAAAGACAGACATCAATCCAGGTCTTCATTTCCCATCAAGTAGAGTTGATCTAAGTGAAGCATTTGAGAAAGAGGCACCTTTTGCTAGGCCTCTCTCATTCTCTTCATCTCAATTCTTCTCAATTTTACAGTGCAAATACACTTTGAATATAATTAATCATGACTTAAAACATTGCTTTTTAAAGGGAAAAATGAATTTCGTGGTTCACCAATCAACTTATGAATGCATTCTTCATAGCTTCCCAAGAGAACGCAACTGTTTTTAGTCAGCAGTAGCAATAAGGAAATCTACTCTTTTGAAGATGATCTACATTTATTTTTATTTGCTCTAAACTTCCATCTTTCAAATCTATTGAACTTGCCCCCAAAAATTAGATCTTGAACATGAGATAAACGTTACAGGGGGCTATGCTTTCAAAAAAAAAAAAAAAACACAGCTGGAAGTGACCTGGCCCCTGCTTTCATGTGGTCTCTGTGGGAAGCCCTCTGTAGGCGCCAAATCTAGAAATAACAGAAGTACATGGACTTTATTTTCTTTCTACTCTGATTCACATTCAGCATAAATCTGCCTTTCTCTGGCTCCCCTCCTTTGATCTGAATTCTGTCCATTTGGATAAAGCTGAGCATATACAGTTCTCAGTAGTGACCCTCCTGCTTCTATTTTTCACTCAAATCTTCTTTGCATGTCAGATGCTGAGTTTTTTCAGATCTCCTCTTCTACCATATAACATTATTTTTCACACGTCCGTGTACTGATTGCTCTTCTCTAGAAACCTGCTGCTTTATCCCTATTCCTTTCAGAGTTGTGAAAGCCACATTCTTTCTGGCACAGAATTGAGCCAGAGTGTCACCACGCTTGTTCTGGAATATATACTTCCACGATAGCCTTAAAACTAAAAAGAAATTGCTGCTTCTTTTATGTACACATCATGCCACTTCCTCTATTGATCTCGTGGTCAATTAAACTCCTTAAGGCTTCCCACACAGGGTGCTTTAAGCCCCAGTGCCATCCTTGTAATTGCACAGCTGGACTATTTAGACTCAAGAGTAAATCACTCTATTTGTCATTTTTATAGTTTACTGGTCTCAGAAACATAATGCAAATGATGTGAGAACCCTGTGAAATTTTTAATTGAATCTGCAATCATTTAAAGCCATAGCTACCACCTTTACTAAGTACTCACAAGTCAAAAAATATTATTTGGGATTTCATTTGGCTTGGTGGCTAGACCCAATATCCTGGGCCAGACGGTTGAAGTTCATAAGTGCCACAAGATGTTTCTGCTTTGGTCACCAATGAATCTCTAGGAGCCAGTCTTCACTCATGTCTGTAGGATGAATGAATTAATATATAGGGCACTTTCCATATACTAAATTATTTAATCCTCGTAATAGCCCTAAGAGACAAGTGCTATTTTTATTCCATTTTACAGATGAGGAAGTAAAGTAGCTACTTTCAAGTATCAGAGTGCATATTGACTGGTTACTGGAAATTAGCTATAACATGTATATGGGAAAGCAGAAACTCTATCCCAAGAAGGGGATTTTATATATATATATATATATATATATATATATATATATATATATATATGTGTGTGTGTGTGTGTGTGTGTGTGTGTGTGTATATACACACACACACACACATATATATATATATATATATATATATATATATAAAGTTTAGCTATTCATTCACCCAGCAAACAAATTTTGAGCACTTCCTGTGATTCAAGAACTGTGTGCTGGGGGCTAGCAGGAATTGAGAAATCAAAGAGATTCCCTGACCCAAAATGGCCACCAGTCATGTTCATAATAACAGCAACCAGCACAAAATATATGCAGGATGTGCAGAAACTGTGAAGATAAAGGGCCACTCATCTGCAAGAGCTGGAGTGGACATGATCAAAAGTCACCAACAGGCAATTGTGAGCTAGAAGACCCTCACAGACAAAATGAGATATGCTGGGATCCCTACTGAGCTGAGAAAATGGGAATGGTCGTGAGACTCCAGTTAGGATTTAGGAGAAAGACTCCATGTTGGTAGGAACGCCTTCAATGTTTTCCTGTCTCATACATGAGACTGCATCTGATCATACATGTACAGAATGAAGGCCATTTCTCATTCACATAGTCACAATTAATAATCTGAACTCAAGCAAAGTTGTTAAGTGATCCAGTGTGAGCAGTTGTGATGTGTATCTATTCTCCATCCTTGATCACCTTTTTTTTTTTTTTTTTGACAGGCAGAGTGGATAGTGAGAGAGAGACAGAGAGAAAGGTCTTCCTTCCATTGGTTCACCCTCCAATGACTGCTGCGGCCAGCGCAGCTCACTGATCCGAAGCCAGGAGCCAGGTGCTTCTCCTGGTCTCCCATGCGGGTGCAGGGCCCAAGCGCTTGGGCCATCCTCCACTGCCTTCCCGGGCCACAACAGAGAGCTGGACTGGAAGAGGAGCAACCAGGACAGAATCTGGCGCCCCAACCGGGACTAGAACCCGGGGTGCCGGCCCTGCAAGGCGGAGGATTAGCCTGTTAAGCCATGGCGCCAGCCCATCCTTGATCACATAGACATTCTTTTGTCACAAAACTTCCCAGGTGGTAAAGATTTAGGACTTGTGTTGTTCTATTTTCATCCAGATTATATTCTTTGGACAGTTATATCAACAATGCACACAAACAAACCATCCATGAAAAGAGTTAGGGCTCGCCAGTTCTGAGGATAATGGTGTATAGTTGTAGCAGTCTACAAAGCCTTTAAAAAACACTTGTTGCACAAGTATCCTCATACAACTCAAATGTTACACATCTTTATGTCCTCCTAGGCTATTTGCCTTAATTTGACTTTCCCTTATGAGTAATATGTGATATCATAGTGTAGGCATAATTTCAATAAAAAGAGGCAATGAGAAGATTCTTCACCATGTGATAAAAAAATCACAAGTGAAACGTTCTTTTTGATCTCTCTATTCTTGAGATGGCACATTAATCTCAATTGTCATGACAGCTTATAATTCCAATCAGCAAGGCCCTAGAAAATGTCAATCCTTGCTCTCTTTTTTTTTTCAAAGAAAATATTTTTTTATTTATTTTTATTTTAAAATTTACTTCTTAATCCATTAAAATTTGTTGACAATAATTTTACATATTTATGGGGTACAGTGTAACATTTCAGTATATGTACTGATTACATCAGGATAATTAAAATTTCCCCTGCTCTGTCGTCACTTTCTTTTTTTTTTTTAAATTAAACTTTTATTTAATGAATATAAATTTGCAAAGCACAGCCCATGGGTTGCAATGGCTTCCCCCTCCCAAAACTTCCCTCCCACCCACAACCCTCCTCCCCCCCGCTCCCTCTCCCCTTCCAATCACATCATGATCCATTTTCAATTCTCTTTATATACAGAAGATCAGTTTAGTATATATTAGGTAACGATTTCAAAAGTTTGGCCCCATATAGCAACACAAAGCGAAAAAAAATACTGTTGGAATACTAGCTATAGCATAAATAAGAGTGTACAACACATTAAAGACAGAGATCCTACATAATATTTTTTAAAATTAATTAATTTTCTACGCCATTTCCAATTTAACACCAGGGTTTTTTTTTTTTTTTCATTTCCAATTATCTTTATATACAGGAGATCGATTCAGCACATAATTAGTAAAGATCTCATCAGTTTTCACCCACGCAGAAGCACAAAGTGCAAAAATACTATTTCAGTACCAGTCATAGCATCACTGCACATTAGACAACACATGAAGGACAGATCCCACATGGGATGTAAGTACACAGTGACTTCTGTTGCTGACTTAACAATTTGACACTCCTGTTCGTGGTGTCAGTAATCTCCCTTGGCTCTAGTTATGAGTTGCCAGGGCTATGGAAGCCTTTAGAGTTCGCTAAGACCTGGAACCAACCCAAATGCCCATCAACAGTAGACTGGATAAAGAAATTATGGGACATGTACTCCATAGAATACTATACAGCAGTAAGAAACAATGAAACCCAGTCATTTGCAACAAGATGGAGGAATCTGGAAAACATCATGCTGAGTGAATTAAGCCAGTCCCAAAGAGACAAGTATCATTTGTTTTCCCTGATCGGTGACAACTGAGCACCAAAGGGGAAACCTGGTGAAGTGAAATGGACACTATAAGAAACAATGACCGGATCAGCTCTTGTCCTGACTCTAGATGTACAATGTAATACTTTATCCTTTTTAGTATTTGTTGTTGTTGTTGTTGTTCTAGTACTAGTGGTTGAACTCTGTAATTGGCACATGGTTATTCTTGGGTGTTTAAATTTTAACTGAAAAGTGATCCCTGTTAAATTTAAAAGTGGAAAAAGAGAGGGAGGAGATGTACAATTTGGGACATGCTCAATCAGACTTGCCCCAAATGATGGAGTTAGAAATGTGCCAGGGGATTCCAATACAATCCCATCAAGGTGGCATGGACCAATGCCATCTCACTAGTCCAAGTGATCAACTTCAGTTCACAATCGATGGCTCTGATAGGTCTAAGAATCAAAGGGATCACACAAACAAGACAAGTGTCTGCTAATACTAACTGAGAGAATCAAAAAGGGAAAGATCCAACATGGGAAGTGGGATACACAGCAGACTCATAGAATAGCAGACGTCCTAAACAACACTCTGGCCTCAGAATCAGCCCTTAAGGCATTTGGATCTGGCTGAAGAGCCCATGAGAGTATTGCAGGCATGGAAAGCCAAGATACCATGGAAAAGAAAAAAAAAAGAAGAAGACCTAAATGAAAGATCTCTGTGAGTGAGATCCCAGTGGAAAGAACGGGGCCATCAAAGAAGGAGGTACCTTTCTCTGAAGGGAGGAGAGAACTTCCACTTTGACTTTGACCCTAACGGAATAAGATCAAAGTCAATCCTTGTTCTCTTAACTTCAGATAGAAATCTGCTTTTTCTTATCTCTCTTTTACTTCCATACTTACTAATAATAGAATATGCAATTCTGGCCTTCGTGATTTCCAATGAGAAGGCCCCTACTAATCCTGTGGAGAATCTCTTAAATTCTGTGAGTCGAGTCTATCTTGCTGCTTTGAAGAATCTTGTTTACTATGTTTTTTTTTATTTTTGACAATTTGGCTATGATATGTCCAGCTACATGTTGCACTTGAGTTTGCTTTCTTTTGAAAAATTTCCAGCTTCAAATACTAATTAATGCTTTCCATAAAAATTATATAATGTTGGCTATTATTTCTTCAACCATTTCTTCTGCCTCTTTCTTCTTCACTTCTGGGACTCCAATTATGCACATGTTGGGCCATTTGATGGTGTGTCACAGGTCTCTCAGGCTCTGCTCTGGTTCTTCATTCCTTTTACTTTTGCTCTTAGAATGGATAATTTCAACTGATCTATCTTTGTTTTTTATTCTACTGCTGACTCAGATTTGCTGTTGAGCCCTTCTAGTGTTTTTTTTTTCCTTCATTTCAGTTGTTAAAATTTTCAATTCTATGTTTTTCTATTTGGTTCATATATCTATGTATCCAAATCTATACCCATATCTGGCTAACTGTATAGCTCTCTATCTAAATGGCATTCCTCTCTTCATTGCTGAGAGATTGTACATTTCATATTTTATAAACAGTTTTCTTTAGTTCTTTTTTTTTTAACTTTTATTTAATGAATATAAATTTCCAGTGTACAGCTTATGGATTACAATGGCTTCCCCCTCCCATAACTTCCCTCCCACCCGCAACCCTCCCCTCTCCCGCTCCCTCTCCCCTTCCATTTGCGTCAAGATGCATTTTCAATTCTCTTTATATACAGAAGATCAATTTAGTATAAAGATTTCAACAGTTTGCACCCACATAGAAACACAAAGTGAAACATACTGTTTGAGTACTAGTTATAGCATTAAATCAAAATGTACAGCACATTAAGGACAGAGATCCCACACGAGAAGAAAGTGCACAGTGGCTCCTGTTGTTGACCCAACAAATTGACACTCTAGTTTATGGCGCCAGTAACCACCCTAGGCTGTTGTCATGAGTTGCCAAGGCTATGGAAGCCTTCCAAGTTTGCCGACTCTGATCATATTTAGACAAGGTCATAAAAGACAGGGTGAGGATAGAAACCAATGATCCTAAGAGTGGCATTTACCAGGTTTGAACAATTATACAACATTAAGTGGGGAAGAGGACCATCAGTACATACAGGTTGGGAGTAGAGCCATTGGAGGTAGAGTAGAGGCTATGATTACGAAGGAATGAGGCCCAAGTGAACTAGACAGGGTCTAGAACAAAGGACAGAGTCATTATTAGAGGAGCTAAGAAAGGTGCTGTCTAAGCTACAAGTAATTTTTCTGATTGAGAGGCAAATAGAACCTGAAAGAAGGGGCTTGATAATAATCTGTTGGGCTTTAGGCCTTGTAAGTAAAGAGGCCCAGACCTACCTATCTCTTCACATGGGGTATATCCTAGGGGAGGTGTGACCCTCCTAGGGGAAGGCACTCTGTTGACTTTCATTACTTGGCTGGCCTGGGAGGAGAGCTGGCCAGGTAAAGGCAGGTGGCATCTCTAACAAGAAATTTACAGTTCTGCCTGCAATGTTGCTGACCCTACTTGACCATCACCTCAGCTGCAGTGGTCACTTTGGAAGTTGGGCTGAGTGAAGGGCTTTTCAGCTTAGAGCCAATAAGATCTGTGGCTCTGACCTGGGCATCCTTCGACTCCAGGGCAGGTCCATTTCCAGTGATCCAACTCTTGGCAGAGCTGCCAGGGCTCTTCACAAGCTGACTTCTGCTGAAGCCCATGCTTACCACATTGAAAGCCGCTGCAGTGGACTGGCCTGTTGGGTCTCCTTGAGGGCAGATCACTGTACAGATCAGCCATTAATAGGCCTGCCACCCATTGCTTCTGATGCCGAGCTTTCTTTTCCTCCTGGTTTGTGTTAAAGCAGACCAGAGGATGCAAGTCAAGGGAGTGAAGTGTCCCATCTCTAATCTTCGGTGGCCTGTGCTACAAGTCTACAGTCACAGGCATGTTCTGTAGTGGTTTTTCTAAGGTAGACAATGCCCATGAGGAAAATTATATTCTCACTTTAAAACTTTCTTTCCCTTTGGTCTGAAAGGGAGGTTTTTTTCTACTGACTGCTTACTTCGCTGATGGCGAAGTGAATCTAGCTATGAGATTATTATTTAAGTTCTTATTTTGGCTATGCTATTACAGAAAAATGTTAGCCATCTCTTTTATAAGGTCTAAAGATTAAATTGTGCGTCCTACAGATTCCTTCATAATAGAATTAGTTTCCTACCTTGAAGAGAATAGAGAAATGAAAGAACAAGTTGGGCTTAGAATAGAGAAATGAGGGAGCAAGTCCTAGATCGCTTGCTGACAATAGCAATATCACATGAATACTTAGCAAACAGTTTCAACCATTAGATAACAACTTAAGAAAACATTTACCAGAAGGTCCAATGCCTTCTATAAATTTTAAGGATCATGTATTTGAAAACACCTCTTAAATATCTAACATGGTGTAGTTTGTTTAACCAGTAAACGTAAGCACAACCATATAAAATGTTTTTAGTTTCTTTCTACCAACAAGTTTAAAACATATGATACAGAGATTCAGGTGACACAAATTAAAATATATCTTTGATTGATTTTAGCAGCTTCAATTTATGGACAATCTTATCCATAAGCCATTTAAAATAAAACTCTTAATAAAATTTCCCCATGTGCACATACAATATGTACACACATATAACATAGCATAATAGACCAATATAGCAATTTTAATAATAGCTTTTAAAATCTTTAACTCTTTTTGTAGATTGCCAATTGATTTGAATTGCTTTTTGTTTTTAGTAACCTCAGTTAACCATACTTTCTCTCAGTTGGTACTGTTAATACATTATTGGCTTCATCTGTTTACAGAGCCATCGCAAAGTACTGAATACAATAGAAGTGGCTGGAAAAAGTCCATAGGAACCTATAGGAGGACAGCTAAACACAGAACCAACAACGCTTTAGTTTTATGAGCAGCAGATCATATATAACTGTGGATGACAAAAGACTTTAAGTCGCCATGTTTAAAATTATAAACTCATCAACCAACAAGAGGCACTTGCTTAGTTCACAGTATTTTTGAAAGCACCTGTAGGATTTTACAAGTATTTAACCCTTTAGGCCTCTGGGGCTTTCTCATTAAGATAACTATCATGTCTAGTAACACAAGATCATTAGACTTTTTAATTCTCAAACATTTGTATTAATAGCATTTTCCATTATAGAAACTTAAAGTTTGGTACCGCATCACATCTTGACAGTACTTCTAATATAATCCAAATAGCCTGATTAGTTGGTGTCTCTATAAGATGGAGACATAGGTCCTTCGATTTTTTCAGTTGGGCCCAAACTGGAAAAACCAAAGTCCAGGATTTACTGGAAATTTTAGAGACCAGATTGTTTGAAACTTTGATTTTTTGAATGCCTGTCAAGAATGCCAAGAAGGCTCAAAAGCCAAAATATCTGGTTGAAATAAGATTCCTTAAAATCATGACATAATATAGACCAAATTTGATCATTGTTACAGGTGATTATTTAAATCTTTGAAAATAAGCACATATTTAAATAACCCATAGCTCTTAATAAAAATTCAGCTGTTTTTGAACAATTAGAATTTAACAGACATCAAGAGATCATAATAGATTACTTTAACACATTGCTTTAATAGAGCATCAGAGTTTAATTCTATGTCAAAGAGAAATTGAGCTTCCAGTGATCTTTTGCTGTGAGGTTTCCTTCCTTTACCTTCTTTCATATTGGTGACCATGTTTCTGTGTTTCTGTGTGTAACACATCTTTAAGCATCTTTTGCAGGGTAGGATGAGTGGCAACAAATTCTTTCAGTTTCTGTTTGCTATGAAAAGTCTTAATTTCACCTTCATTCACAAATGAGAGCTTTGCAGGATATAATATTCTGGGCTGGCAGTTTTTCTCTCTTAGCACCTGGGCTATGTCTCGCCATTCCCTTCTAGCTTGTAGGGTTTCTGATGAGAAGTCTGCTGTGAGTCTAATTGGAGATCCTCTAAGAGTAATATGACATTTCTCTCTTGCACATTTTAGGATCTTTTCTTTATGTTTCACTGTGGTGAGTTTGATTACAACGTGTCGTGGTGAGGATCTCTTTTGGTCATGTTTATTAGGGGTTCTATAAGCTTCCTGTACTAAGATGCCTCTGTCCTTCTCCAAACCTGGGAAATTTTCTGCTAGTATCTCACTGAAAATGCCTTCTAATCCTTTCTCCCTCTCCATGCCTTCAGGAACTCCTAGAACCCGAATGTTGGGTTTTTTAATAGTATCCTGTAGATTCCCGACAATATTTTTTAGATTTCTAATTTCTTCTTCTTTTCTTTGGTTTGCCTGTTTCCTTTCCTGTTCTCTGTCTTCTAAGTCTGATATTCTCTCTTCTGCTTCGCCCATTCTGTTTTTAAGGCTCTCTAATGTGTTTGTCATTTGATCTATTGAGTTCTTCATTTCACTATGATATCTCATCACTATCACAGTTTCTTGTTCTACTAGTTGTTTCATTTCATTTTGATTCCTCCTTAATATTTCATTTTCACGAGAGAGATTTTCTATCTTGTCCATTAAGGATTTCTGTAGTTCAAGAATTTGTTTTTGAGAACTTCTTAATGTTCTTATCAATTTTTTGAGATCTGCTTCTTGGATTTCTTCTATCTCATCATCTTCATAATCTTGAATTGGGGTGTCTTTTTCATTTGGGGGCATCATAGTGTCTTCCTTGTTCTTGTTACCTCGGTTTTTGCATTTGTTGTTTGGCATGTTGGAGATATTTGGTTTCTTCACTGTGGTGTTTTTTCTTGTTACACTATGGCTCTATATTAAGTGGACTGTCTGCTTTCGGTGGAGCCTTAGAGGCTTGAGATGAGTGTGGACTGAGAGCTGTGTTTGGTTCCTCAGGGTTGAGGGTGTGTCAAAGATGACACTCCCAGGTTAGGTGTGGTAAATCTCTCTTTCTTTTTTTGATTCAAAAGGGAAGTAATTCCGCACAGCTGAATGTAATTCTAGGTAGTTAGGTAAATGATATACCCACAGGAGCCAGAGATTGGAAGCTCTTTCCCAAGGACCACACAGGGAATCTGTGCTGCCCTCAGTGTGGGCTCCAATTCTCCTGCAGTCTCCCACTGGGTTGCCAAGTTAGATTCTAATCTCCTGTTATTTCACCCCTCCCCCCAGAGTCAGGTTTTTCTGCTAGGCTCAGGGCCGGTGCAGACCTGAGGTCGCCCTGCTTATGACGTATGTCCAAAATGGCGCCTGCTCTTTGTCTTGCTCGCCTTGGAGGGGTGAGCGGAGAGAGAGAAACTCGTGTCCGTATCGGTCACTTTTTTTTTTTCCTCTCTCTCTTCTAGTTAGCCTGGTGAACTTTTCCCCACGGAGTTTCAAGCCTCGTTCCCTCTAGTCTCCTCTTTCCACTTGCCCGCTGGTGTCTTGGGCTATTGAGGTTCGGCTCACCTCGTGTTCCAGCGCTGGTGCGTTGATTCTGCTGCTGGTGTCCTGAACTTGGGCTCCCACGCTCTCCACGCAGGTCCACTGTGAATCACTAGTTCCGGAAGAGTTTCCTCTGCTGTTTCTTCCCCTACTCTTCCTTGACCCTGCAGTATCTCCACTTTTATTAACCTGTCTCTCCCCCGACTAATAGTGTGCTCCCTTCCTATTCCACCATCTTGCCGCTCAGAGAGTTTTCTTTAGTTCTTTGAACATATTTGTAATACCTGATATAAGTCTTTGATTAGTAAGTCCAGTATCTAGGCTATCACAGAAAGGTTTTCTATTGACTGCTTTTTCCTATTTAAAGAACTGAAAACTTTCTTGTTTCCTTTGGTGTTTTATAATTTTTTTGTTAATGGATGATTTAAGTAATTTAACATGGCAACTCCAGAAACAATATCCATCCTCCCTCAAGGATTTTTCTCATTGCTGGTTGTTGCTGTAGCTGTTTTGTTTTGTTTAATGACTTTCCTAGACCACTTTTTAAGTTGTTTTTTTTTTTTTTGTCACAATGACACATAAGTCTTATAGTTCAATGAATTCAGTGGTAAGCTAATCATAGGACAAATAATTCCATAGCCACCTTGGATGAACCAGCACCTCACTCCTTGCCAAAGGACTCCTGTATTTCCTACAAAATACAGGATATCTAATGTATCAGTTTCATTTCAGGCTGTTGCATCAAAGTGCCACAAACTGAGTCATGTAATTTTAAAAAGTGCATTTATTTTCTCAATTCTGGAGACTAGAAGTATAAAACCAAGGTATTGGCTGAGCTGTGCTACCTCTGAAGGCTCTAGGGAAGAATATTTCCTTTCTGCTTTCTTGCTTATATTGGTTCCCAGCAATCCTGAGTGCTCTGCAGCTAGATCACTTGAGTCTCTGCCTCCATCTTTCCTCTGAAAATTTCAGTGTCTCCTCTAAGGATAGCAGTCATTAGATTTCACCTTAACTAATTAAAAAACTGAACAGACTATTGCTGAATAATATCACATTCTGAGACTGTGGTTGGGGGACCCTACTGAACAGACTGTACCTGGTATCAAGCACACAATTCTATCTGGAAATAAGAATGTTTATTTATATAATGTGAACACAATGGAATTTTCCAACACTGTATCTTTAACCATTAAATTCAGATGCAGCATAATGAGACATTAAACCATCAGTAGCTAAAGACCTGAACCAACTCATATTAATATCTCCATCTCTTGCATGATAAGCAGAATTGCCTGCACTAGGTTTTTACTCTTTATCTCTTTAGAATATAGTTAATTCCCCTAAACTAAAATGACATTTGATCATTATTTTCTCAAGAAAAAATAATGATGAATCATTATAATGAATTTATCCTTTTGTGATTTTCCTGTATATCACAATGTTCCTATGAAAAAGAATATTACTATTTTGAATAAATCAAAATATTTTAACCTTTTTATAAATTTCAAAGTTTTTCCCTGCTATCTGTCAGTATTTTATAAGGTTCTTATTGAAAATTTAGCATTATCACTATAAAAAATCTAGGTTTATTATCAGCTTTATCAGAACCATATAAGATCTTATGATATTAATTTATGTGGCATTTTTATAACTTAAATTAATTAATTTCCACATCAAGTCATGATGAAAGTATTAGTTAAATAATGCGGGTAAGAAAGCCTTATGCCAAGAGCCATAAACAGAATTAATTAACAAAAATTGGAAAACAAGCCAGAAGAAGCACTTTTGGAATGGCACAGTAGGGTCCTCCAGAAATCTGCTTCTCCATAAAAACAAGGGTACTCACAAAATATATTAAAAATCAACATTTTCAGAGCTCAGGATATGAGTCACAGTTTTACAATAATAAAGGAATGCTTAGTATAGGAAAGCGAGTGAATCAGTAATAACACCACATTTTCATGGCTTTTATTTGCATCCTTCTAACTTTAGCTCTTTGATAGCCTTGAAATTCACTCAAAAATGATACAGGAAACCCTTCATATCTGAGGGGTCCACATCCATGGATTCAATCAACTGTGGATCAAAACAGTTCAGAAAAAAAATGCATCCCTCCAGATGTCTTCCTTGTAAATATTCCTTTTTAAACATTTGAATCTACTTCTTTATTTGAAAGAAAGACAGAAACAGAGAGACACAAATTGGTCCCATCCATTGGTTCATTCCCAAATGTCCCCAATAGCCAGGGCTGGGCCAGAAAAAAACCAGGAGCTAGAAACTCAATCTGGGACTATGCGTGGGAGCCAGAGATCTAAACACTTGAGCCATTACCAGCTGTCCTCCACAGAGTACATTAGTAGGAAGTTGAAATGAAGAACAGAGCCAAGGATCAAACCAGGCACACTAATATGGGATGCAAGCAGCCCATGCAGCACCTTAATCATTATGCCAAACATACATCTCTTGTCAATATTCTTTAAACTATATTTGCACAGCATTTGCCCTGTGAAAGACATTATAAGTAATATAGAGATGATTTAAAGTATGTGGGGAGGCCAGCACCACGGCTCAAAAGGCTAATCCTCCTCCTTGTGGCCCCGGTACACCGAGTTCTAGTCCCAGTCGGGGCACCAGATTCTGTCCCAGTTGCCCCTCTTCCAGTCCACCTCTCTGCTGTGGCCCGGGAGTGCAGTGGAGGATGGCCCAAATGCTTGGGCCCTGCACCCGCATGGGAGACCAGGAGAAGCACCTGGCTCCCGGCTTCGGATTACCGCGGTGTGCCAGCCGAAGCGGCCATTGGGGGGTGAACCAACGGAAAAGGAAGACCTTTCTCTCTGTCTCTCTCTCTCACTGTCCACTCTGCCTGTCAAAAAAAAATATTATGTGGGAAGACCTGAATGCTTCAGATGAATGGTGTTTTATAGAAGAGTACGTCAAAAAAGCTTATGGAAAATAGAATCAAAACATATAATTATTTTTGTTCAAAAAGTTTGGCAATCCATGCACAAGTTTTACATACTATGTATTTTCCAAGAACATTTTGAACACCTCTCATACAGGGTGCTAGAACACACAGAGATTTTCTTTTGCATCTTTGGTGATTACAGGAACTAATCTTCCATAAATGCTGCACATGAAAACTCAAAACCCTATAGAGGTTCAGAGAGCCCCTAAAAATTCAGCTACACAGAGAATTGCCACTAATTGATCTATATGACAGATTCCTGGGAAAACTCAATTTCCAGTGTTTGTCTTTATTTGACCAACTCAAATCTTACCAAGTGGCAGAAGACTTACACCCAGAGGGTTTGTTGAAAATAATCGGGAAAGTTGTCTAACCATGCCTCTGCCTGAGGCAGGAATGCAAGGTACAATAAAGAAGAAGATAGCTAAGCAAATTTTGAGAGAAAAACCGAGGAATAAAATGCCAAGAGGGACTTGAAAAAGCCCTGCACAATTCTGGGTGACCTAGAAGACTATGCATATACGTAGGACTGTACACATGTCCAGGACACACTTGAAAAGGCCCTAATCTAGCACCTCCAACTGATCTCGCAGCTTTACTTAAGAAGGAGGTGAAGGCTATGGCAGAGCTATACATTTTTGACGGATACTTCATTGTATTTTACAAGCATCACGGTACAGATATTAAGATTTTATCTTATGGCAGAATAATATCTTTTTTTTGCATTCTCCAAGCACCCAGACACTGCATATATTATATTAGACACTCAAAAGCTACTTGAAAGAATATTAGTTTAAAACAAGAATAACATAATTTTAAAGTTGAAGAACTTAAAAATGACTGTACAACTGGAAATATCTAAATTTGGCATTCTTGGGAAGTGACACTGAGTGGGTTTATAGCCACAGTGAAACTATACTGCAGATCTCTAGATTTCTCATCTCTTAAAATTTGCTTTTCTTTTTTTATTATTTTATTTTATTTTTTTTTTTTGACAGGCAGAGTGGACAGTGAGAGAGAGACAGAGAGAAAGGTCTTCCTTTGCCGTTGGTTCACCCTCCAATGGCCGCCGCGGCTGGCGCGCTGTGGCTGGCGCGCCGCGCTGATCCAATGGCAGGAGCCAGGCGCTTCTCCTGGTCTCCCATGGGGTGCAGAGCCCAAGCACTTGGGCCATCCTCCACTGCACTCCCTGGCCACAGCAGAGAGCTGGCCTGGAAGAGGGGCAACCGGGACAGAATCCGGTTCCCCGACCGGGACTAGAACCCTGGTGTGCCGGCGCCGCTAGGCGGAGGATTAGCCTATTGAGCCGCGGCGCCAGCTAAAATTTGCTTTTTTTATGAGAAGAGTTCTCAATAGGTTTTGTGCAGTTGGTGTAATGATCAGGATGATAGGCTCTTGACATGAATTTCCTGGGTTCAAATCCAAGCTCTGTGACTTTGTCTCATCAGAAAATAAAATAAAATAATATAATGTCCATGGGACAGTTTCCTCTTTATAAAATGTATTTAATGATGGTGATCCTGCATGAGGTGATATAAAAAAGATTCAATGGGCTAAGCCATACAGATCCATAATAGGGTTAAAGGATGCTGGTCTCCAGTATAGTAGCAATCAAATATTGTTTGCACCTTTGTAAATAGCTACTATTCAATATATTTTGTGGCCTAACTCTGCATCTGATTTCTTTATTGCTCTATGTAACTCATGGTTTCTCATCCTAGGTATGGCTGACATTTTGGGCTGTGTCATTTTTTATTCTTGGGAGTGTTCTTGTGGATTATAGAATGTCTAGAAGCATCCCTGGTCACTACTCATTGTATCCTTGTAGCACATCCCCTCGTCCAGTGCGACAACCAAAGCCTTCTGTAGACATTGTCAGTTACCCCTGGAGGTGCAATGAGGTTTAGGAATCATGGCCCTGGCATTAGTTCTTTGAGGGCTGGGATTGGGTTTTATGTCAAACATTTCATAATTTGATATATTAAATAATAATCTGGTGCCTAGCTCTGTGCTTGGCATATGAGAGACGTGTCATGAATGATGTTTAAATGAGTGAAGGTTGATGGGAAAAATTTATCTAGTTACTGAAAGAAGTCAAATGCTTCCTCTGTTCATAGAAGCTTTGCCATATAGACGATTTTGTACTAAATGCTTTATACGCATTGTAACAATGCTGCATTGTCAAAATCCTGTTTTATAAATAAAACAACTGAGAGTTAGTTCAAAATCACAAAACAAGCAAGAGACAGGTGCAAGAACTGAATGTATATCTTCCTAAATTCTCACCGATGCTTTTAGTAACATTCCTTGTAAGTATCCTTTGATACTGTGGTGTTAAAATTAATAGTCCTAGAATGAATAGAATCATCTATTACAGTATCAAGCTTTTGGTTTGTTTCCTAAGATTATACAGTCACAGTGGAAAGTTTTAAATCCAAACAAATGCAATAAAAACTAATGAAAGCAGTTGATAATGGCTCTGCAAAACAATTTCAGAATGTAAGGATGAAGAAAAGCTAGCGGGTAACTCCCTCAAAGCATTTATTCATCAGTCACAAGCGCAGACCGACTTATCTTGTTTGACATGCATCTCATCACCTCTACTCATGCTTGTAGCTCTCATTTCAGGTTGGTATGTTGGCAATGGAAAGTAAGTCTCAAAAAGATTTATTATGTCATTAATCAATACTCAGTGCCACAGAGCAAATAAACCACAAACACGCTGAATCTGCTGGTTCAGTTGTCTTCAATATTGTCAACCCAAGTGACTGAGACCTGTGTGCTCACTGTGGGGTTGAGCATGTGTATACAGATGTACATTTATCAATAAATTCCAATCTAGCAAAATTAAAAGATGTTGAATAATGACTTAGCCCTATTCTTAGACGTTTCACATCATACCATGACTTCGGGACACTGAAGTGTTTGTTTATTCCCCAAACGTTGTGCTCAGTTTAAGAATTTTTTTGTTATGTACAGTAAATCAGAACTTTCTTACAAATAAATTGCATTCTAGATATTCCATTTTAATCCAGTTGTTTCTATGTGAGAACATATTTCTCACTTTACAATAATAGGTCACGTCTACAATCAGTCTATTCAACTCTATATAACTGCATTATTTCAGCGATAGCCAATCATCAAACATATCATTTTTTAGTGAAAAATCCATTTACAGCTTCTGGAAAACAGACTTTACTTGCTTAATAGTGATGGAAGTATTAAGGCAAGGATTCCACCAGTAACATAATGTAGAGGCAGATAAAACTCCAGAACAATAATATGTTCTGTTATCTCCTTAAACCCATTACAACGTGCCAAATACCTATTTTATGTTTACACATGGATAATGCACCCTGGATACTCAGAGCATGCAGATACAAGCATCAATAATGGCAATGGAGCAAGTTAAGAATAATAAATGACTGAATGCATGTTGAAAATTATACACAGTGGAGAGGGAGAAACTGTGACCAGAGTCCTGGTTTTAGAGGGAGCTTCCTCAAGGAGAGGAGTTCTGAACACCTTCATTGCATTACGTGGGGCGTGTGTAGGAGATCTTATCTGAAAAACACAGCACAGCAGATTCCACTCCTTTATATGAAGTGTGACTCTAGCATTTCTCAGAGAATCTAGTAGTCTGATCGTCTTATAGGTGTAAACTGTAATACATATTCTTCTAAGTACATTTATTTTGTTTTGTTTGAATCAATAGTCTCAGGAATAATTGTTTGAAACTCAGACAATAATAAGAATAATAAAGGCCAACATTTTAATAGTGTAACCTGGGCACTGTTCTAAGAACTTCATATGCATTATCTGATTTAATTCTCACAGGTTGATTATGACGTAAACTCTGTTGTCTCCATTTTAGAATAAGGGAAATGAAGCCCACAGAGTACAATAATTTTGCTGAGCTGATAGAGCCAGAATTTGGATCCCGTCTAAGTCAAGGCCTAATTTTCTTCCCAATCTCATTCTGTTTCCAGATAATTAAGATAGTGGTATCACTAGCATTTAGCATGGTGTTTTCCACACTTGCCATTTTTATCTGAGTTTCCACATTACATTCCTTTAAGGTGATTTGATCCAGGTTCTTTTAAAATTACCACTACATTTGCATCTACTGTATCTTCCATGACCCACCAATTTCACTTCTGGGATTATACTCATTAATCCTCCTGCTGATACATTTAACAATAGACAGATACTCAGTGGTCCATAGAAGCACCATGAATAATAACCTCCCTACTGGAAATTAAAAAAAAAAGTTTTCCCACACTAGAATGAATATGTAACCTGTGATACATTCACATAATGCAATGTTACATGGCTAAGAGAATGAATGATTCACAACTACGCTTAATATGGATGAATCTTCCAACTTCTGGCAACATATGCCAGACATAGAAAAGTATACACCATATGAATCCATGTAGCTCAATTAAAAAAAAGGCAGCATAATACATGTGATTAAGTCAGAAAAGTGGTTATTCTTGGTTGGAAGGGCAACTGAAAAAGTAGCAAGGATGGCTTTTACAGGGACAAATAATATAAACTGTGGATGCAGCTACATGGATATGTTTACCTTGAGAACTCCAGTTATGATATGCATACAACTATGTATGTGCATCTTACTTCTATAGACATTGTAAAAAGTCAGATTATCTGATATATTCACCACTAAACAGAGTAGCTATTCAAAAAATGTATATATTGAGTGGAGGAAGTCCTGTTACATATTGTCTTAGTTAATGAAAAACATTGCTTTGGGAAATCAACATCATACTTTAAATCTTACTACAAGTAAGTACTACTTCCACTAGTGATCTCATTTGGGTAGATTTTTTGTAATCTTTAAGTAAGATGATCCAAGAATTTCACCTTTCTGGTTTGGATTTGGGCAAAGACAAAATTCAGTCTTAGCGGTGAAATAGAGCAAATGTTGGTGGAATGGAAGCAGTGGGTAAAGTAGTGGGGATGGGGAGCTCAGAGACACAGGAGCAGTAATGCCAAGTCTTTCAAGAAAATCTGGTGCCCAGTCACTAATCGGGTTTTGTTACCAGAGTCTCTTGGGAAATACTAAAAGACGGCCTGGTCAGACATGAGTCTATAAAGGAGTGAAGAAGGCTCTCTTTGGCTATGACTTCAGGGTCAAATTCAAGTGTGAAAGGCAACAATAAAATGTGACAGTGGCAGTAAACAATGGTTCCAGGTACAAATCAATGTTAACCATCTTCAATTGTGCTCCCTTTTTGCCTGTTGGTTTTTGCAGCTGCACAAACCATAACCACCTGGAGAGCCATTGTAAAACCTGTTACTATTGAAAATTAGACAGATGACTAAATCTAACGTGAGTCACTTAGATGGTCATTGACTTTGTTCTACTTCCTCACTGAAGCCTCACAACAACCTGAGAAAGCCTATTAGTCCTTAGAATGATAATGTAAAATATTTAGAGGGGTCAAATGTTTACAGCCTATAAGTATGAAAGCGTCAATGCTTGTTCTGAAGCACATAAAACACCATTACAAGTAAGAAAATATTAATAAATTATATATTGGTTGCTTAAATTGTGAGGCCGTGGCTCCCTTAGATGATGGAGTCCAATAGCTCTTTTTAAACTGCTGTTGGGATCATCAGTCATGTACTCACTGGTAAAGGGTAAACAAGCAGACAAATGTCCTTTGTGTTAGCACTCTCTTATCTCCTTGTTAATCTATAATTAATTTAGGGAACAACATATATGATTTGGGACCAGAATCAATTCTGTCTCCAACACTGGAATGGTAAATCCCTTCATTAAGAGAAACAGTAAGGAATGGTTATTAAATATATTCGTACAGCATCACATTGGGTATTTATTTCAGATTGCAGTTTTGCATGGATGGGTATCATATGATGCTTTGATGACCTTTAGAAATTCCACTGATTAAACGCTGTTGTACTTCATTATGACATTTCTCTCCTTGTACTACCAGAGTTGATGTGTATGGCTTAATAATGCAAGTAGACACGAATGTTAATAACTTCACAATTCATTGCTTTGCTATTTTTTAATGCACATGAAATTTAGTACAAGTTTCACTGGCTGGAGGCTTACATGAATCATATAAATTAGAGGGTAACAAAAGAACATATTAGCATTTGTTAGCCTAGATGCACGAATTTCGTACTAACCATTTTAATATGTACTACAACTTTTCCACCCTCCAGTTAAAAAGCCTTTCAATTTTTCAACCAACATCATAATTGAATTGGTTCTCTTTCTGCCTAAGGATAATGATTTTACACTGATGGAATCTTTATTAGATTCTAAGGATTATACCGATGCCACTGGTTTTTAAAGTCAAACAACTCCACCCAGGGAGAGGGTATTTCAATGAAATCACGAGCACAATAGCATTAGATTTGTCTTTTAGGGGGAAAATGCTTAATTATTATTGCAAAATAAGCTGAACAGCCTCTGATAATTGATTCTCAGGAGAAATAACTACATACTGAGACAGCTGTATAACTCAAAATTTCATAAAGCAAAATTGGCCCCAAACCATGGCTATTTTTCACACTGTGTAGTGTTTTGTTGATTTTTCTGATGACTACACTTTTAAGTTAGTATTTGAAGTAGAATTTCATAAGATAGAGCTTTTCTTTTCATGGTGGAGGATATTTTGTTTGTGTCACCTTAGTTATGTTTTAAAATGGAGTATAAATCAACAATTCATAAAAACTTTGAAATATGCAACACTCGATTTTCACTTTGAATAGTGTCCTGTCAGTAGCCAAAAAGAAAAGCATCAAATCCTTCAAAATTAAAAAAAAAATCTAAAATCACACATAGGACTTTAGAGGTAAGCGAGATAGTAATGGATATATATATATATATATATATATATATATATATATGGAGAGAGTGTATTATACATATATGTATATATGTAGTACATCCAAGTAATAGCCTGCTGTATTTTATTTACATTTATTTATTTATATTTTATTAGGTCTCTCTGGTGTTTTTAGTTACAGCTTAAATTGGGAGAGGGGTAAAAGCAAGGGTGGCTGAACATAAGGGAAAATTGATAAATAAATAAAGTAGATGGAAAGAAATTATTCCATTTGACTTTGTGATTTGCAAGCCTCAGGAAGATACTCTCTACCTGTAGGCATGCTTCTGCACACACACACATACATACATACACACACACAATACCACCACCACCACACAAGTCAATTAGAAGTAAATAATATAGATCCAAGAAATCAAAAGAAATATGACTATGTCTCTCTTAAAGGACATGAATCAGGGCACTTCTGGGTTTCTAAATAGCACTAAGTAATGACATCATTTAGAGTGTCACCATTGGAATAAATGTTTGAACCATTCATTTCGGCCTCTGTCACTAATCTAAAGATTTAAATACCAAAGAGAGAGAGAGAGAGAGAGAGAGAGAGAGAGAGAGAATCTAATTTATTTTCATTTGGGCACAGTCCAACTTGGCTAGGATCTGGTAGAACATTTTGACTGCTCCCAATTATACAGCATGCCATGGAGCAGGGATAGTTCCCAGAAGGAAATATCAAGCTGATATTAACAGATATAAGAGACCACAAATGCTGAACAACCTAAAGGAGACAACCAGGACAGTGGTTCCTATCCTGTGGCCCCTGTTCACACTGGGAACTCAGTAGGGTACTTTCAGTTATTTTACAAGCTTAACAGGAACTGTGCTTAATGACAAAAGTAACATTTAGAAAAAAATGAAATGCTGAATGTCAGGAGATATTATAAAAAGCTGTTGTTAGTTCAGTTCAGCCCTGGTTCGAATTCTTTCTTCTGAACTTAATATTGACTTCGAAAAAAATCACTTGGCCTCTTTAAGTGTTAATCGCCTCTTCTTCAAAACAAAGAAAATAATAGTACCTATACTATAGTTGGTACAATAATCAAATGAAATAATGCATATTAAATGCTTTACTCAGCATCTGACACTAAATGAAAGTTTTAAAATGTTGACTTTCAATTGCTTTGTTTTCATTATTGGATTTCTTTTCTTTCAAATAGAATGGCTCAGTTCTGCATGGGAAATATGTTTATTTCATCCCAATCAGTATTCCTGGAGTACCACTTTTCACTGGTTAATACAACTATGGAAAAGAATTGAGCTTTAATTGTATCTCAAAAAACAAGCTTTGGGGACAAATAGATTACCATATGAATAGAGTAAGTAATAATAAAATAGTTTCAAAGCACCTTAGGTGATGAAACCTTTGGTAAGTCCTGTTTTAAAGTAGCCATCTGCCTCTGTGTTCCACCCAGGGGACTCTGTAGCTGCTAGGAGAGAATCAGCTAGTGGTATGGTGCAGGATTGCCAGAGGCAACGAGCTGAGAGCCCTCAGATAACACTTCCTGCTCTATTGGCAAATTTCTGTTTTGAGTGAATACTGTCCACTCAAATGGTTCAGCAAAACAATTCAGAATGTAGTAAAGTCATTATTCATTATTTAACAAACATGCATTGAACAGCCACTATGCTTTCAGAATTATGCAAGGCACTGACAATTAAACAGAGAACAAAATAGACATTATTCCTGTATCTGGCATCATTACTATTCCGTGACTACCATGCAACAGTATTACCTGGCGAGTGGGAGGTACTGTGGTGAAAAGAATGTAGGCTTGGGATTAATTGTCTGCCTTCAGATCTTAGCTTTGATGGGCTACGTCACTTTCCTAATAATTATTACTTCCTAATAATTGGATCAAGTGTTATTAAAATGTAATAAACTTATGCCAAGAAGGATATGAGTAACACTCTTACTACGGTGAGAAAATTGACAGGGATGACACAAGAAGAGAGACACCAGAATGAACGAAACAGAATTCACAAGTGCAAAACTGTATGGAGAGATGGGGCGGGGTCAGATCACGTACGACGACTTTTTAGGCCACGATTTGGGATTCTGTTTTAGGAGTAGTAGGAAGAATTGGAAATATCATAAAGCTAAGCAGGGAAACTGACAGCTCAGACGTGCTTTGTAAAAACATAGTTTTGTCAGCAGTGTGGAAAATTGAATGGAAGTAAGAGTGGCTCTACGATCAAATGGTATACTATTGCAGTATTCAAAAGAATTGGTGATCAAATCAATAGATTAGAGATTATAGTGTATTGGAGGAGATGGCCATAGATATGATTTGATTTCTCTTTTGAGAAGACAGACTCAGATATGTGGAAAAGTTCTCATGTATCATACATGAGCTATTAGTGGAGTCATATCATGATATAATGAACATTTTCTGTTTTTCCCTTCCCGATATTTTCTTCTGATACCTGCATCTAGATTTTTATCTCAGGAACTAAATCTTTTCTCATTTAGTTCAAGAATGGATCTTGTGGGGCCGGCGCTGTGGCTCACTTGGTTTATCCTCAGCCGGCATCCCATATGGGCGCCTGGTTCTAGTCCCGGTTGCTCCTCTTCCAGTCCAGCTCTCTGCTGTGGCCCAGGAAGCCAGTGGAGGATACCCCAGGTGCTTGGGCGGCTGCACCCGCATGGGAGACCAGGAGGAAGCACCTGGCTCCTGGCTTCGGATCGGCGCAGCGCCAGCCATAGCAGCCATTTGAGGGGTGAACCAACGGAAGGAAGACCTTTCTCTCTGTCTCTCTCTCTCTCACTGTTTAACTCTGCCTGTCAAAAAAAAGGGAAAAAAAAGGAAAAAAAAAAAAAAAAGAATGGATCTTGTGACTGTGACTTTGGCCTAAACCAAAGTATCATATTTGCTTAGCCTTGGTGATTGTCAAGCAATGTTCATGCAACCCATTATGTAACATCCTGAAACTTTCTTCCTGAAAATTCTAATACTTTTATTATCACCGCCCTGCTGTAAAGCTTAGAGGTTGTGTGTTCAGGAGTTATTATAATATTTTGTTACCCTGAAACTGAACACAGCAAAGATTTGGACAACATAAATACACACACAGAGACACACACATACAACAAAACCATTATGTGATAAAAGTACCAGATGCAGCCAAACCAAGGCAGACACTTGTGCACAGAACTCATAGCTAATATCACTTTAATAGAGTGAATACTCAGCAAATGATGCTTGACACTGCTCAGAGATTAAATGCACAAAAGGTCTTCACTTAAGACCAACCCTATGCAGCTAACCAAAGGCCTCCACATCCATTAAAGTCTTAGTCACTCTCTGGAGAGACAGTCTCTATTAAGCCACTTAACTGTATCCTTAACAAAATCATTGTCTTTAGTTAAATGGAGGAATGTTGAGATGAAAGCAGAATTAAATGATTGTTTGAGTTCTAAAGCACAAGAATTATTATAGAAGATTTAGATCCCTACCTATTAAAAACTATCTGGTTATAAAATATCCTAAGTCACTATCTTCTAAAATTGACCTTTGACAACGGGCTAGTCTGCGCACAGGTTATATTGCATCATTTTCTCATTTAATCTCCAGTGAGTCTTTTGGTTGTGCATAATTAACCACACTCTCAAGTAAAGGATATTGAGGTACAGAGTTAGCTTGTAGGGCTGACTCAGTTCTATTGAATTAAGCCAACATCCACTTCCAGTTCCAAACCCTTATTCTACTTATGGACATCTTTTGGTAATATCCAAATTATCACAATTTCTACATGATTTTTGTTTTAAAATATGTAAGCTCAAATTGAATCACCTTCACATATTTGATGATCAGTTTATTACTGACCACTCTCATATCAGTTCCTCTCTAACTAAAACAAAGGCAGCTGGGGTCCACATTGTAGCATATTGAACTGACCCACCCACTCCAGTGCCAGCATCCCAAATGGGCACTGGTTCTAGTCCTGGTTGTTCCATTTCCAATCCAGTTCCTTGCCAATGTGCCTGAGAAAGTAGTGGAAGATGGCCCAATTGCCTGGATGGACCCCTGAATCCATGGGGGAGAACTGAAAGAAGCTCCTGGTTACTGGCTTTGGACTAGCCCCACCCCTGCATTGCACCATTTGGGGAGAAAACCAGTGCATGGAAGATCTCTCTCTCTGTCTCTCTCTGTCTCTGTCTCTACCTCTCTCCATCTCTAACTCTGACTTTCAATAAATAAATAAATCTTTTAAAAAATAAAAATAAAGCAAAAGTAGCTGTTTGCAATTGTGAATTGGTACAATCTTTCTACAGGAATTTGACAATACATTTCAAAATATTTAAAAGTTCTTATATTGCTTGAATCATCATAAAGTTTAGTTTTAGGAATATTTCCTAAATTTTTTTTTATTTTAGAAAATTTTAATATTTGGAGAAATTATTTCACAATTAAGTTTAATAAAGTCCTCCCTCCCCACAAAGAAATCAATCCATACAATGACTCCAAATCTTATAAAGAAACTATTGTTCTAAAATATCCTGAACAGCTCAGAGTTCCTTTTTCCTTCCCATTGTGATCCTTTGCTTAATGCAAAATGGAGAAGAAATGAGTCCCAAGTGAAATAATAACTGGTGCTCCTACTTTAAGTTCATCAGTGCCATATTTTAAAAAGCACAGTGACAACAGGTATTTGGCAAAATCTTCTAAATTATTGATCTCAAATTCTCAGAAGTTATTTTTAACATACAACTGTTAAAATTTTTACACTCCACTAAATTTTAAACATGATAAAATTATTCTAAGAATGTCCAGTTTAAAGCAATTTAGAAGAGTAAAAAATTAGAAAGCAACTAAGTATTCAAATTGAGTCTAATTAAACCATTATTGCTTAATTACACAATGTAATACTGTGAAGCCACTAAAATATTTTAGAGGGGAATAATTAACAACAAAGAAAATATTCCTAAAATACAAAATAAATGAATCAGGACACTTAACATTATGTGTAATATGACCCTATAATTCTGTTTCCATACATAAAAACACAGAAATTTTTAGTTCTCACTGAATAAAAGCATTGTGGGAATATCTTTGCCAAGGTAGTTTTGATTGTGAGAAACAGAAAATTATTGGAGTGAATTTAAACATAAAAGGTGAGGTGCCTCCATTATGGCACAGTGGGTTAAGCTGCCATTTAAGTAGTTGGCATTCCATATCTAAGGGCCAATTGGAGTTCTAGCTACTCTTACCAGGCAGCTTCCTGCTAATGGGCCTGAGAAGGCAGCAGATAAAGGTCCAAGTGCTTGGGCCTTGGAGCCCATGTGAGAGAACTAGAGGAGTTCCTGGCTCCTGATTTCAGCCTGTATGAATCCTGGCTATTGTAGTCATTTGGAGAGTGAACTAGCAGGTGGAAGAATATCTGTATTTCTGTGTGTGTCTGTCTTTTTCACTCTTTTCCCATTTTCTCTCTCTCTCTCTCTCTGTCTCTCCATCACTCTCTGCTCTTTCAAATAAGTAAATAAAGCAAGAAAAGAAATACAACTGGGCCCTATGAGGGATGGGAGTTTGGTCCTGGATAGATGTTAGGGAACCAAGGTAATGAGATTCTCAGAATCTTTCTCTTTCCTCAGGTATCCTAGTCAAACTCCTGTTTCTCAGAAGACTACTCTATTCTCTGCTCTGTACTTGCTTTCTTTGCTTCCATGTGCACACAGTAGATGTCAAATAACCCAATATACTCAAGTTCATGTACTCTCACTTCAAGTAATCCAGGAAGGCTGACTAATACTTACGATTTCAAAGATAATAAAGGTCTATCTTGGATCACATGTCAACCCTACTTCAATAAGCAATGACTGAGGGAACCAGGCTACAGATTTGGGTAATTCCATCAACTCCAGTGAGTGGGGCTTAAGTGATAGATGATCAAAGTCTGGAAAATGATCCGAAGAAAAATTATTTCCTTATTTTTCCATTTTATGCTTTTCTGAAATTTTTATATGTGCCTATTTTGTACTTATGAAAAACAACTTGCCAAAAATAAATTTGTCTACTAGTTTGAGAGAGGCAATGAACACACCCAGATAAATCTCCCCATACATGCAGCTGAGACTTGGGTTACACAGATGTTGCTAAAAAAATCTCATATAATATAGGAAATACTCGGGCTAGGAACTCACAACAAATCTTCCCTCAGCACTACATCCTCTGCCCTTACATATTTCACTAAAGTTCCGAGAGTTATAGTAGAATATCTACTGGCAGAGAAAAAGCTCAGATATGGGGTCCACGAGAGCAAAGGGGTGTACTGGGCAAACTTGGAGGTTGCAAGACAAAGTAGGCGGAAAAACAGCGGTAGCCTGATATGATGGGGAGAGGTGGTAGGAGACAGGTTCCATTACTCAACTCACTACATTTGAATTTTCTAAAATGAGTAGGCTTGAGCATGTAATCTATACCTCTACAAATATACAGTTCTAAATCCTTGGTAAGAGTAACTCATAAAATGAGCTTTGAATAATAAGTTGTTGTTTACAACATCTAAAATATACCCTCAAGCTATTTTGGTATGTGTATTACAAAGGGAATTTTCAATATTTAGAGTCTTGGTCATTTATTACAGAATAGGCCTTGTCATTCACATATGCAATGCACTATAATTTTAATGGGTTTTTAAACTCTCCTTCATGGTTCATTAACACAGATGGACATAACTGCAGAGGTCATAAAGCACAATGGCTTTCCTACACTTAGTTGATAAATAGGTCAATCAGCTCACTTCATGGAGACAACAACATTCCAGATAAGCACAAATTGAAACTCACACACAACTAATTGTATATGGGATGACCAATATGTCAACTCAAAATAATGTGCATACAATAAGCTATGATCACCCTAAAAGACTGCCTTTTGGTTTTGGTTTCCTCTGGTTATTTGTCACAGTGTTTCCACAAAAAAAAAAAAAAAAAATCTTCCAGATATCTTTCATCTCGAGAGATATAGAAGGCACAAAACAAGTTTTACATCTCTAACAAGTTTAATCACCATCCAAAATTTTTGTTATTGTGAGAGCTAATCTTAATATACCAAACCAATTATTCTGTATTATTATTCCTACTACTCAAAACATGATATTGTTCTATTTCAGGTCAAGTTTGATCTTTTTTCTAAAAAAAGTATATATTTTTAAATTATATGTATATATATATATATATATATATGTATGTATATATCCATGCCATAAATGTACTTGAATTCCTTCCCTGATAATCAAAAGTCTATCAAAAGGTTTGTTGGCATTCAACTCTGATATTACACTATTTGACATCATTCAATAATGTGTTGCACACAGCACAAACAAGTGTTACTCTTCAGTCTCCAATATATGTCAAAATAAATGGCTATTTCAGATCTAGTTTTCACTGAATGACATTTATATGTGGTGTCATGCTTTTACTTATCGACCTTCGCTTCCTGGAATGAGGAGCCTCAAGACCAAATATTAGCTCTATTGTTCCCCAGCCTATTTTTAACAAGTTGTCAAACCCAGAGAGCCATTCTAAACAATTTCATAAAACAGATTGTCATGGCTCATCAACCAAATTGCTTTATTATCTTCAGCACCATTGGTATAAAGACTGGGCCCTGTCTTCAAATTTCTGATTTTATTTCAGTTTATATTTCAATGTAGCTTTTTTTTTTAACTATAGCTGCTGGTTTTTGGATTGTTTATGCATATTAACAAGATAATGTTGGGATAATCTTAAACAAGTGGGGAAATCTTAAACAACTGGTAATATTTAAAAGCTACCCGTGTAAGTTGCTTTATAGGCAATATGGTGAAGACTTACAAAGAAAGGCATCCAAAAACTGAAAGAGATGGATCTATGCCAGGTACTCAACTTCAATGCCAAAGTCTTGCAGTGGAAAATTCCAAGTTTCTTTTTTTTTTTTAATTTATTTGACAGATTATATTAGACTGAGAGAGAGAGAGACAGAGAGAAAGGTCTTCCTTCCAGTGGTTCACTCCCCAAATGGCTGCCAAGGCCTGCGCACTGTGCTGATCTGAAGCCAGGAGCCAGGTGCTTCCTCCTGGTCTCCTATGCAGGTGCAGGACCCCCAGCACTTGGGCCATCCTCCACTGCTCTCCCTGGCCAATCTAGAGAGCTGGACTGGAAAAGGAGCAACCAGGACTAGAACCTGGCGCCCATATGGGATGCCAGCACCGCAGGCGGAGGATTAACTGTGAGCCACGGCGCCGGCCCCGAAAATTCCAAGTTTCTTCACCAATTTATCCTGAATTTCTTTTTTAGTTTCTTCTCTTCCCTAGTGTATTTTGTCATGGTTAACATGACAGACACTCAGTTACATCAATTGTTCCTTTTTTCCTAAAAGATTTTAGTCTCCCTTTGTCTTTTGGAAATTGCAAATAGTCTTTGCCTTCCTGCTAGTTCTTTTATATTAAATTTGTAAGGGGTCATGGTTTTAGGAAGAGAAAAGCAGGTAGGCATTGTAGCACAGAGGGATAAGCTGCCTCTTGTGACACAGCATCCCAGATCAGATTGCTGTTCCACTTCCAAATCCAGCTCCCTGCTGATATGCCTGAGAAAGTAGCAGATGATGGCCAAGTACTCGTGGAAGTTCTCCCTTTGCTACCCACATGGAAGATCCAGTTGGAGTTCCTGGCTACTGGCTTCAGTCTGTGAGCCCTGGCTGTTGGGGCCGTTTGGAAAGTGAACCAGCAGAAGGAAGATTTTCTTTCTCTCTCTCTGTCTCTGTCAATCACTGTGTGCCTCTGATTCTCCCCCTCTCTCTGTCACTTTGCTTTCAAATGAATAAATAAATATTTTTTTAAAGAAAAGAAAAGATGCATATTTGGATCTTGGAATCTTTAACTAGAAAACAGTATCAAAGTGATTCACACTGTAAACAAAACACTGACAGGAAGCAACCTTATCCAGTTCTCCTCCACTCTGAAACCATCCCTCAAATATACACGGTCAATTACATCTGATCATTTCCTCTTGGGTCCTTTAGTGACTACTTCCAGGTCCTAAATAGCACACTTACTCTGATATTCCTAGACTTATCAGCAGCAGACACTATCAAACATCCAGTTAAAAGATGAGATTTATGCTTATTTATTTTTCCCCTTCCTTCTCATCCCTCCTCTCCTCTCTGCTCCTCTTCTCTGTTTTCCCCTCCCCTGACTCCGCTCCTCTCTTCCTCACCAACACAGTCAACACCAGAGTGAGTAGCTCTGGGCTCAGTTTTACCATCAGTGTCTAATCAATGCATCAATTCATTCACCTGAGAAAGAGGATTGAACAACGACCCTGTGATCAAACACGTCATAGATGCTAAGCGTATAACAGTGTACACAACACAAACCTTATTCTCTGGAACGTCCATTATAGGGGGAAGAAGAGAAAACAGACAACACACATAATGATCCAGATGTTGATTATAGCTGAAAATTACAAAGTGAGTGCAGTATAAGGATCTGAGGGGGAGTGAGATCTACTTAATGTAGGGTTGACGGAAAAGATCTTTCTGAGAACTTGATATTTTACCAGAGACCAGAAGATAATGAAGGAATGAGCATGTCAGTGTCAAAGGGAGAATGAAGAAACCTCACTGGTCTGCAGAAGGACTGGCAAGAAAAGCAGTGCAGGTACAGTGCAGTGATATTAAAGAAAGTAGGAGCACTGGGTGTTTGGTGCAGCTGTTAAGTTGCCAGTCGGAACACCTTTATCCCATATCAAAGATCTTAGGTGCAAGTCTCAGCTACACTCCCAATTTTAGCATCTTGCTAACTGGCACCCTGTGAGGCTCAAGTGGTTAGATCCTTGTCATCCAAGGGGGAGACCTGGATTGAGTCCCAGGCTCCCGGATTCAGTCTTGTCATGGCCATTGTGGGCATTTAGAGAGTCTCTGGCCACTGTGGGCACTGGAGGAATGCACCAGCAGACGGGTAAGCACTCTCTCACTCACTCTATCACTCTCTCTGTCTCTCTGTGTGCCTCTCAAATAAATAAATACATTTTAAAAAATAAAAGGAAAGCAGCAGAAGATGGGAGTGATTGGGTAGTGGCCAGGGAAGGTGGCATGCTACAGGTTCCATGGAGCTCTGTCAGCTAATAGTAAAGAAATGGGTTGTGTGGATGAATACTGACAGAAAAAAGGATTTCTTGTTGCACTGTGCATTGCAATTAATAGAGACCTCTAGTGCCATCACCCACCATGTCTAAGGCCATGACTCCTCCATCACACGTCATGCATCTCACAAGCACCATTAATTTCTTCCAAACACACTGGAGTAGAGGCAGCACAATGGCAAGAATGAAAGAAAAGAAACTTGGGGCACGCTTTGTGTGGTAGCCAAAAACCTTGAACTAGGGTAGTACTACTAAGTAGTGAGAACAATAGACAGATTTGTAAGAAATTTCCTGGAAGAAATTGATGACTTTTTAAATATGAGACTTACAAGAAAGAGAGGACAAAAGGCTGATTCCAAAATATCTAAAGTAAAATAAGTAGGTTCAGTTGAAAAATTCAACAGAAAGGCCAAAAAAAGCTTATTATTGGACAATTTATGTTTTAGTTACCTGTTGTGTATTTATCTTCACAACTATAGTATGAAATCCATTATTTTGGGAAGAAACTTTTAAAAAATTTCTTCTTCATAATTTAATGTGTACTAAATGAATTGGATTATTGAATCTTACCCAGTTTTGATCAATTAAAGCTAATATAGAGTTGCATATTTCAAAAAGGTGATAAGCTTAATGCCAAAGGTTACATATCAACAAGTTGCCAAAAAATTGGCTTAAAAGCCTCTAATTACTAGATAACTGACCTGAATATCCCAAATGTTGTTTCTGTATCTTATTTCACTCAAAAATATTGGAAGACCTAGAATTCGCCAGATGTTACAACAGATAATAGCACAAGGAGAAGTAATGTATGCTTCTTGTACTATTCTTTAACAGTAATGTATTTCCATTAATTCATCATGGGAGGGCCAGTGATAGCTCTACAAGATGATGACTCAGCATTTTCCAAGGCACACAAGGGAGAGCCATTTTAAAATCAGCTTTGCTTTGCTTTTCACTGTCATTGGATAAATATGTTTTTGAAATTAAAGCCATCCCTCAATGTGAAATTCTAAAAAATTCTTTTGGGGCCGGCATCGTGTCATGGTGAGTTAAGCCCCCATCTGTACTGCTCTCATCCTATATGGGCACCAGTTGGAGTCTCAGCTGCTCTACTTCTGATCCAACTCTCTGCTAATGTGCCTGGGAAAGCATAGGAAGATGGCCCAAGTCCTTGGGCTCCTACACACATGTGGTAGACCCAGATGACACTCCTGGCACCAGTTTGCATTAGCCCAGCTCTAGACATTGCAGCCACTTGGAGAATGAACCAGCAGATGGAAGATTCTCTCTCTCTCCACTCCTCTCTCTCGCTCTCTCTCTCTCCCTTTCTCTCTCTGTAACATTGTCTTTCAAATAAATAAATGTATAAAAATAAATAAATAAGAATTAAAATATTTTTTGGTTTGTCTTCACTTTCAAAGGCCCACACTAAGATTTGCAAATGCATAACATCTTCTCCTCCCCACCCATGAAAGAAATCACTCATGTATCATAGAGCCCTTTCCAAATAAACTCTGGAGTAATCTCAGAAATATTTTCAATAGAAAGATACAAGATAGCAGGCAGTGATATTTTACTTTGTGTGTATAAGATGAGAAATCATTGCCATCAAATAACGGAACAGGCACTTAACAAAAGGGGATAGGAAAAAGTGTATATGCCTTTGAAAAAACACTCAGCTTCACTGGCATTCAGGGAAATGCAAATTAAAACCACAACGAAAGACTAATGGGTAAAAGGCATAAACCGACAATCCCAAGTGTTGGTGAGGAGGAGAACTGTCAATAAGAGTAGACTGGAAGTTGATTCAGCCACTGGAAAAACTGTTGACAGCATCTGCAATAGCTAAAAATATAGTGAATGTGTCTCCTTCTACCCTGCTGCCCATGCCAGCATTACAGCAGATTGAAATGTGTCCTAGGGTCACTGAAAGATATCTGGGAAAATATTCATAGCAGCACTATTCAAAACAGCCCCAAGTCAGAAACAATCCAATGTGCCCCCATCATGAAAATGGTAAATAACATTATTTTGAATTATTTTTATTATGATTACATTTTGTATTGTTATTATACATTAATGCTTAATATATTATAATATTACCCAATAATGAAAACAAACTACTTGTGGCATAAACAAATGTCACACACACATTAAACAAAAGAAATCAGAAACATGGGAGTAAAGGATGCAAAAATTTATTTATGTAAAGTCTAAAAAACAAATAAAGCTAATCTATGTTATTAGAAGTCACAATGATTGTTACTGTCAGGGTGGTAAAAGATGATAATAGTCTAGAGACTGGTTACATAGCTGGGCTCATTGAGTAGAAAAATGTACTGAGATACAGTAAAATAGTTTGCATGCTATATTAAACAAAACTACAATTTTTTTGACAGACAGTGAGAGACAGAGAGAAAGGTCTTCCTTCCGTTGGTTCACCCCTCCAAATGGCCGCTACAGCCTGCACACTGTGCTGATCCAAAGCCAGGAGCCAGGTGCTTCCTCCTGGTCTCCCATGCAGGTGCAGGGCCCCAAGCACTTGGGCCGTCCTCCACTGCCTTCCCGGGCCACAGCAGAGAGCTGGACTGGAAGAGGAGCAACCGGGACTAGAACTGGCGCCCATATGGGATGCCGGCGCTGCAGGTGGAGGATTAACCAAGTGAGCCAAGGCGCTGGCCCCAAAACTACAATTTTTTAAGAGTTCTTGGCCATCTTTGAAACTCCACTGTTAATTTTGGAATTTTTCCCCTCACATACACATCTATGCTGCCATTATGAGACATTGCTATAATCAATTGCTAGAGTTAGTTTAAAAATAAAATTTTAACTCCTATTAAATAAACCTAGGCTTACGATGAAATTAATTTCCTTCTTTTGAATGGCCTCTTTTCCTACTTTACTTTCACTTGATGTTATCTGTATGTCAAAATTTTATTGCAAAAAAAAATTTTAATAAGCTAAGCAAAAGATTGGGATAAATACTTTCTAAAAAATAATGTATTCAATTCTTAACACTGATGAATATAACATTTAATAAAATGCTTGCATGGCAGGCGTGCAGCACCACAGATTAAACCGCCACTTGGGATGCCCACATCCCTTATTGGAGTATTGGTTCAAGTTCTGGTTGCTCTGCTTCCAATCCAACTCCCTGCTAATGAATCTCGCAGGCAGCATATGATGCCTCAAGTACTTGAGTCCATACTACCCATGGAGGAGGCCAGATGGAGTTTCTGGCTTCTGGCTTCAGCCTGGTTCAGCCTTGGCTCCTGAAGGTCTTGGGGAATGAACCAGTAAATGGAAGCTTATTGATTCTCTCTGTTTCTCTCTCTCTAATCTGTGTGTGTATTACTCTGTTTTTCAAATAAATAAATATTTTTAAACAAAATACTTTCATGAGTTGGATAAAGAGCAAATCCAAAGATTAACACTGTAGGATTCAGGTACATGTTCATAATGCTTTTATTCTTACTCTGTAATTTGTTTCCTTTCAAGCAACATTCCCTACTGAGTCATCTAAAACATTTGCTATTTTCTGTTGACTATAACTTCTTTGGATGATAAATATAAACCATGTATTGCATCATTTATTTGGTCAGTTTTCAACCTTTTTTCCTTATGTAATTCTTTGTATGTAAGCATTTCAATTCAGCTTAGTAGCTTTTAGAAACTATTTTAACTTCTTGCAAGAGGAGAATGTGCCTGAGAGGTTTTTGATTTGTATAGTTTCAGAAACATCTTCCTCTTTGCTAATAACAGAGAAAGGCATATATGGTATTCCTGGTTGGGTGGCACAGAGGGACTGTCTTTTAGGTAAAGATGGGTGTCTGTTAGGTAAAGAGAAGACACTGGAGAAGGAGGAGGTTGATGGCTGCATCCACTCTGATATCTGGCCAGCAGCAGCAACACTAAAATCAATCAACAAAAACCCAACCTCACAGTCTTAGTCTTTCCTCACCATGATAAATAAATGTGGGACTAGTTGTGTTTTTGCAATTTACTTAGTCAATTTTTGCAGAAGAGGATTTGCAGAATGGGAACCATGAGCCATCAAGATGGAAGAGAGAGAGAATAAATTAGATCATTGATGATGCAATTTCTCTACAGGAATTGCCTCACTTGGAGCTACTGTAGCTCTGGGCTTCTACAAGGAGGAGCAATCACAAAGGTACTTGGTTTTTTAACCCTCTATTACTTGGAGTTGTATAAGGAAATTTTCATATATCCTATTAATTTAAAGGGACAAGGTCTGTTCTCTCTGAGACTTCCATGAGTACTCAGTACAGTGTCCCTACAGGACAGCTACCTTACCAAGTATTTGCAGCATTTGCAATGTATAATTCCAGCTTTTTATCTTACACTTGCGTCTTTTAGAGAAGTGTTTCTCATCCTTTTTTCACTTTCAACCTTGCACCACAAGAAGAATCATATTAAGTTTAAATCACTTTTAATTAGTTAATTGGCATAATTAATTTTAACTTAAATTTCATTTCTCCCTAAAGAGAGATTGCCTGATTGAGTGCAATCTTCCCTCTGCTTTTAGAATACATGAGCTCCTTGAGATCCAATTATGGTTGAAATTTTTATTTTTAAATTACACATCACTTTTACTTCATATATTTTCATATTCAATAATTGTTTCCAATGACGTTTTAGTATTAGTATAACTAGAAAAATGAACACCTTTTAAAAGAAATAAAATCACTAAATGTATTTAAGTAACTTAATACAAAATATAGCCCTACATTAAAGTACGCCTCTTTTGGACTTTCTTTTTGTTTCTTATGCTTCAGCCAAAGCCACTGGAAGACAGCCTGAGATCTGCGACAAGAAGACTCAATAGAGAGCCTGTGAAGTTGGGCCAGAATTTACTCATCAATTTCCGGGGTGGGCATTTGGACTTGCAGTTAAGACAACAATTAGAAAGCTCATATCCTACCCTAGAGTGCCTGGGTTTGAGTCCTCGCTCTGGCTTCCAATTCCAGCTTCCTGCTCTTGCAGTCCCTGGGAGACAGCTGGTGATTAGTTAAGTTCTTGGGTCCCTGCAATCACGTGGGAGACCCAGATTGAGTTCCAGGTCTTTGCACGCATTTGGGGTGTAAACTGGCAGATGGGAGCTCTCTCTGTGTCTGTTTCTCTCTCACACACACTCAAATAAGTAAAATAAAAATGAATAGATGCTGATTATCTCAGGATAAATAATGGGATGGAGCTTGGGAAACCATAGTCCAACATTCAGTACATCTGCCCCAGCTACAGAATTTTTCAAAAATGACAAGCCTTGAAGAAGGGAGATTTTGTTTGATTTAGAGAAGAGTTTTCCCAATTTGTTCTACCTGATCCCAATGCTACAGCCAAGCAACTCAATGGTAACCAAGCTAAATAGGAGATGTGACTGGGCAGATTGTCCTGTAAAGACTTGAGGTTCAGAATTACATAATCATGGGGCCGGTGCTGTGATTCAGCAGGTTAAGCCACTAATGATCCAACTCCCTGCACCTGGGAAATCAGTAGAAGATGGCCCAAGGACTTGGGCACCTGTCACCCATGTGGGAGACCCAGATGGAGGAGGGGGGAACGTGGAATTCCTCATTCTAATAGCTAAGTGACTTCCTGACAACAATGGCAATAACTGTGACTCATCCTTCTAACTGTATAAAGTGTCATTCTACAGCATAGAGAGGAACATTAGACAAACAAATATTTACAAGTCATTTTATTAAATAAATATTAGACCTAGATTATAAGCTGTTTTATATCCATATGTATAATTTGTGTGTTTAAAAGAATACCAATCTGTAGAACTCTTTCCATGTGTGTAGCCATATTTCCGGAAACCTAGGAAAATTTTTATAAGATGCATTATACAATATATCAGCAACTAATGAAGAAGAAATAATGATGACTGTGCACTGTAAAATGTATTAGAACACTAATTAAAGTATAGCAGAAATGCTTACTGGTTTCTTTTAAACACCTGCTTGATAATATCTGAGCCTGGATGTTACTTCATTTAACAACACACACTTAATTAGGAGACAGAGTTAAGATTAAATAATAAAGCCAGGACATCCCAGCATGCTCTTTATTTTCAAATGTCTACTTCACCACAAAATGTAAAGAATACTTATCCAGGGCCGGCGCTGCGGCTCAATAGGCTAATCCTCTGCCTGCGGCGCCAGCACACCGGGTTCTAGTCCCAGTCGGGGCACTGGATTCTGTCCCGGTTGCCCCTCTTCCAGGTCAGCTCTCTGCTATGGCCCGGGAAGGCAGTGGAGGATGGCCCAGGTCCTTGGGCCCTGCACCCGCTTGGGAGACCAGGAGAAGCACCTGGCTCCTGGCTTTGGATCAGCGCAATGCGTCGGCTGCAGCACGCTGGCCGTGGCGGCCATTGGAGGGTGAACCAACAGCAAAAGGAAGACCTTTCTCTTTGTCTCTCTCTCTCTCTCACTGTCCACTCTGCCTGTCAAAAAAATAAATAAATAAATAAAAAGGAATACTTACCCATTTATTGGGGAAGCAATAGACTTGATTGATCTGTTCTTTCAAAGCAGGTTCTCATCGTTATTATGAACATCATTCCATGGAACAGCAGAACAGACTTAGGGTGTGTATTGGGATATTGGAAAGATGTTCAATAGAGAGGAAGGCTGATGATTATCACCAAGAATGACTTCTCCAGAGGCTTGGTAATGGTTCCATTCTGAAATTTCTTTGGGTTTCCATCCTGGTATCCTACAATAAATCCCCTCTATTTTATGTGCTTCCCACCTGTTTGCACACACTATTTATTCCCCCCATTCTCTGATACATGAGCACAGTGGGAGCCTCCATAGCAATAAACGAGAAGCTCCAAAGGGCCACAGTTGATGAGTGGTCACTCACTATTCCAAGGGCATCCCATGGAACAATAGCATTAGCTTCCACGTGGAGGTCATTAGAGGGGCACAATCTCTGGCTGCAACGCAGCTCTATTTGATCAGAATCTGAGTTTCCATAAAATCCCAGAGGGCATACATGCATATTAATGTATGATGTGGTGACCTAGAACATCCCCTACTGACTCAGCTGATATTGGTTACTTCTGAAATACCAAAACAGTCTTATAGGACAAACCTTTGCTTGCCCTTGAGTGAACCTCAGTGGACTTCTGCTAGTTACAACTAGGAGACTCCATACAGCACTCTGTCTACTCAACCAGTTGTGTTTCTTAAAAAAAAGCTGGACTTTAATTTTAGCTTCCAAGGAATTTGCCTCCTGGAATAGCATTAAGCAAATAAAGACTAAAGCATATGCACATTGAGATATCTGAAATGAAGAGAATTATTTGTTTGGGTTTAAAGGGTGATTCAGATACTTTTGACCACAGGATAACCACTCACGTTCAACAACTGAATTTAATGTAATTTATTCATGAAGGATGATTTTAAGAATAATATTGTACTGGGAAATTCTAAGAGAAACAGGATGAAGAATGAAGAGATTACAAGAGACTGAAAAATATATCATAGAGACAAGACTAAAGTGCCTCAGTGTGCATATTCAGATGATTAAAAAAACATTAAAATGGTTAAAATAAAATAATTGTTACTTCTGGGAAAAAGAAGGGGTAATAAGTGAAAGAGGGCACATAAAGAGAATTTAGGAGGAGCTGGCAAAATCCTACTTCTTAACTAGGTGGTCACAAAACTGCTGTTGTAAACTCACTTTTAAGGTGCATATGTGTGTTAATGGGTTGTTTTGTAACTGAATTGTATTCTATTATAAAAATATATTAATAGCCACAAAGCCTTATAGGAGAGTTTAGTCCTATGAAAGAGTTGAAATAGCATTTTTTTTTTAAAAAAAAAGATTATTTTATTTGTTTGAAGGGCAGTGCTAGAGAGAGCGAGAGAGAGAGATCTTCCTTTGGCTGGTTCACACCCCCACAGGATTGCAATATGACTGCAGTGGCCAGGGCCTGGTGAGGCCAAAGCCAAGAGCCAGGAGCTCCATCCAGATTTCCCATGTGGGTGCAGGGGCCCAAGAACTTGCTCCCCTCTCTGGCACATTCACTGGGAGTTGGATTGGAAATATCATCTTTTCTACAGACCTTTGTAAACGTGTTTAAAGTCTGTGCTTTCCTAGGATAATATTAAAGTCGAATTAAAATGAAAAAATAGATTAAAATGAATGCAAAATAATAATGGGCATGTTTTTAAGAGCCATCATTCTGAATTCACCTTAAGCATTTTTTATTTATTTTTTAAAGGAAAAATAACTCCCAGCATTCTATAGCATACTGGGATAACTATGATTGACAAAAACTATTTGTGCATTTCAAAACAGCTCCTAAACATGATTTTGAATGCTCTTAACATAAATAAATGATAACTCTTTGAGGTAATAGCTATGTCAATTATTCTAAGCTGATCATTACACATTTTATACTCATACTGAAATACCATACTCTAGCCCTTATATATGTACATTAATATATATCCTTTTTTTAAAGTTCCATTTTCTTCTTTTGGGATAGCAGTATACAGCCCAGAGCTTCTAAGTGGGAGCTCTGGAGTCTGGAACCCAAGATACTAACATGACCTTGGTGTGTTAACCCTGGGCCATTTATCCATCTTCATCTGGGAAGTAGACAGAAGCATACTGCCACCCTCAGAGCTATTATAAAGAAGAGGGTGGATGTTTAAATCACTAAGAACCACGGCTTCCCCATCTATGAGCTGAGTACCTATTAGTTACTTGGAGAAGTTGCAAAAAGAGCAAAGTTTTTGGAGCCTAACTATTTGGACTGAACCCACACTTTTTAAAGTGGAGAAACTATCTTTTGCCCAGTTGCAGAAATAACAAAAGTACTGGTTTAGGGAAAGTCAGCTTATAAGCTATCCACTGTTGTTTTCAACAAATGGAATTTATATAAGTCATTGTTCAAATCATAGATTATTGTCTTAGAATCATATCAGATGTTGAAGTGCAGGATCAAGTCATTTGTACATGAGTCTTTCAATATATACCATATATTTGCATCGTATCTAGAAGTTGGTAAGAAAGTTTAAAAAAAAAAGGTTTTTTTTAATCAACATTTCCTTAGAATCTTGATAAATGTTGTATCTGCCTGATAAGTATTTGGGCTTTCATGTGCAACTGTCTATATGTTTTTATTATTTAGAAACATTCATTACAAATAGAGCTGCCCCCTGGCTCGGATCAGTGCAATGCGCCGGCCGCAGCACGCTGACCGTGGCGGCCATTGGAGGGCCTTTCTCTCTGTCTCTCTCTCTCTCACTGTCCACTCTGCCTGTCAATAAATAAATAAATAAATAAGTACTTCCTTTTATAACTAATTTTGCATTTTGCAAAGGGCTTCTCAAAATCCAGATCTGCCTTGGGGTAACTTTTGTAACTTTCATTGGAAATAGTTTTTTCTAGAACTTTTAGAAATCTTTCAATGTTTCATGTATCCTGGGGCAGTCTCATTTAGCTCTGCCTAAAGATTCAATGTATTGGCCGGCGCCGCGGCTCACTAGGCTAATCCTCCGCCTTGCGGCGCCGGCACACCGGGTTCTAGTCCCGGTCGGGGCACCGGTCCTGTCCCGGATGCCCCTCTTCCAGGCCAGCTCTCTGCTGTGGCCAGGGAGTGCAGTGGAGGACGGCCCAAGTACTTGGGTCCTGCACCCTATGGGAGACCAGGAGAAGCACCTGGCTCCTGCCATCGGATCAGCGCGGTGCGCCGGCCGCAGCGCGCCAACCGCGGCGGCCATTGGAGGGTGAACCAACGGCCAAGGAAGACCTTTCTCTCTGTCTCTCTCTCTCACTGTCCACTCTGCCTGTCAAAAAAAAAAAAAAAAAAAAAAAAAAAAAGATTCAATGTATTTTGTTTGCAACTACATTTTTATGAAATAAAATCCTATATTTTATCTTTCAAAAAAAAAAAACAGTAGACTGGATAAAGAAATTATGGGACATGTA
The DNA here is from genome assembly GCF_033115175.1 of Lepus europaeus. Taxonomy (NCBI): domain Eukaryota; kingdom Metazoa; phylum Chordata; class Mammalia; order Lagomorpha; family Leporidae; genus Lepus; species Lepus europaeus. The sequence continues at coordinate 48,716,188 of NC_084835.1, forward strand.
CTCTATAGAATACTATACAGCAGTCAAAAACAATGAAACCCGGTCATTTGCAACAAGATGGAGGAATCTGGAAAACATCATGCTGAGTGAATTAAGCCAGTCCCAAAGAGACAAATATCATTTGTTTTCCCTGATTGGTGACAACTGAGCACCAAAGGGAAAACCTGTTGAAGGGAAATGGACACTATAAGAAACAATGACCTGATCAGCTCTTGTCCTGACTGTTGATGTACAATGTAATACTTTATCCTTTTTAGTATTTTTTGTTGTTGCTGCTCCAAATTTATTTTAAAATATAAAAAAAGCCATCACAATTCCAACAAAAAAAAAATAGAGCTGCCCTTAAAATTCCTTCTGGAAGGAACCATGCTGAAGAAGTCTAACATAGTCCAGTATGGCTAATGTTTCCTAATCCTTTGACAAAGATCATTTGGTTCTTTTGTAAAGCACCAGAAGAAAGAGTAGTTGCCAATTGGATGGGTTAAAAAATGCAATTTTTCTCTTTTAAAAATGTATATCCCTGGATACTGGTAAAGTCAGCCTTATTACTTTTTACATCAATTAGTTCTATGAATGCCTTCTATTCATATCTTTGGCATATTTTTCTATGCCATTCATTCACAGTTTTATTATTATGCTCCAAGGGTGCTTTCTACATTACAGATTAACTCTAATGTATGATACATGTGGTCAAGTTTTTTTGTGCCTGTCAGGCTTTTGTCACAATAACTATAACCTGAAATAAACTACTTATGAAGGAGTGAGATGTACCTTTGGCTCACAGTTTTGGAGATTCACAGTCCAAGATCAGGTGGGACCCAGTGGTTTGCACATCTGGTGATACGGCAATTGCAAAGGAAGAATGACATAGCCAGCCAAGAAGCAAAGAGCCCAGCTGAGCCTGATCCAGGCTGCTCATTACCAGTCCTCTGATGGTATGCCCCTAATGATCTAAGGACTAAATACCATAGCTGGAAAAAACCTCCAGTCTTCTAGCACTGACAACCTGCGTCTTTAGTATTTAAATGTCTACATGAGTTCAGAAGCCAAATCCTCTTCCAACCACAGCACCTTTATTCAGATACATATTTTTCTTCATTTAAGGTTTTTTCTTTGCATTTCTAGAAAACTTTCCTTATCCATATATGCTATTTTCTCCTTTATTATTCTGATGTTATATATTACATTTACTTAATACAGTATATTCTCTTTATTATTTATTTGAAAGGTAGAGTTATAGACAGTGAGAGAGAGACAGAGAGAAAGGTCTTCCTTCTGTTGGTTCACCCCCAACCCCCAAATGGCCGCTACAGCTGGTGCTGTACTGATCCGAAGCCAGGAGCCAGGTGCTTCTTCCTGGTCTCCCACGGGGGTGCAGGGGCCCAAGCATTTGGTCCATCCTCCACGTCCTTCTTGGCCAATCCAGAGAGCTGGACTGGAAAAGAAGTAACTGGGACTAGAACCCGGTGCCCATATGGGATGCCGGTGCCGCAGATGGAGGATTAACCAAGTGAGCCATGGCGCCGGTCCTAATACAGTATATTCTCTTGATATAACACTATATTATAATTAATTTGGCATTTATTTAGGTGTATTTTATGAAGTAGTGATCTAACTTTGCCTTTACCTTCAAATAGTTAATTCATCTATTTTAAAAATAATGCTGTCAGCCCTGATACACTTAAATTCTCTCTTTCTTCATATTTATATCCTACTATTTATAAAGAAGGGTGCTCTGTATTCAGAGGTCTTTTGTTTTAGTTAACTATTCAAAAGTTCCCAACAGGCAGATTCAAGTCGCTGTAGCTGAAGTATTACTCATTTTTCAGAAACAGACGTTGTTTGAGAAAATAAAAAAAAAAATGAAGAAGAAGAAGAACATTTATGGCATTTATGGTCTCTTTCTCTCTCTCTTTTTTTTTTATTTTTATTTTTTGTTTCCCCATAACACATGGAGAGAAGGAATGATAGCCTAAATAGGTTTGTAGTCACCCACATGGGAGACTAAGAAGAACCTCCTGGCTTCAGCCTGGCTAAGCCCTGGCCATTGTGGCTATCTGGGGAGTGAATGAGCATATGAAAGATTCTCTCTCTCTCTCTCTCTCTCTCTTAGTCTCTCCCTCTCTCTCTATAACTCTGACTTTCAAATAAATAAATGAATCTTTAAATACCACTACTACTAATAGTTCAACATTGAGAACATGATAACATTGGTGTGGATATAAGGGCAGCAGACAATGCTTTGTAGGGAGAAAATGAACCATACTGATCTCTGGCTTACCATACAACTAAAAGGCTGACACACCTTCAATGTAACAAATATAATACTTATTGAAATAAATGAATGAAGTGTGTTTATTCTTAAGCAATAGAATAGTTAAGGAAAGAAGCATTCTTTGACAAAAAATAAAGAGTGCTTCTCTTTTTAATTCTTTTTTCCTCTCCTAAATCAGCCAGTCCCAAACACTGTCCAAAGCAAAATATACTCTCTTGTATAAGGAAATGCAACACAGTCCATTTTGAATATATTTGCTGCCTGTACAACTTTTCTATCTTTGATTTTTTTCCAAGGAAGTTATGTTTTTTACCTTACATTACCCTTCCTCTGCAAATTGACTCCTCTTTCGAGCATAACATCAAGTCAAATTTTCACATGGGTGAAAGCCAAAATCAGTAGCACATTTATGCTATTAACCTAAGTGAGCTACTTTGTAGACCAATTATTATAGTGGAGTTCTTATAAAATTATGAAGGTACTACAAAAAGTCCATGGAAAACAGAATTCAAACTGTATTTTGTGCAAAACTGTCAAAGTCCACACATAATTTTCACAAATTTTTCATTTATTAATTTTTAAAGATGTATTTCTTCATTTGAGAGGCAGAGTGCCAGAGGAGGGGGAGGGAAAGAAAGATTCTTGCATCATTGGTTCACTCCCCAAATGGTCACCATGGCTGGAGCTGGGCCAGACCAAAGCCACGATCCAAAAACTCCATCTGGTCTACTATGTGGGTAGCAGTACTTGGATCATCAGCCATTGCTTTTCCAGGTGGCATTATCTGGAAGCTGTATTGGAAGCAGAACAGCCAGGACTGGAGCCAGAGCTTCAACAATAATGGCTCCCATGAATTTTTTGAAGACTTCTCAGATATATGCATTTCAATATTTTAAAAGGTTTATTGATTTGAAAGGGAGAGGGACGCACACTCACACACACACACAGATCTTTCATACACTGGTTCACTCCCCAAAGGACCACAACAGCCAGGGCTGAGCCAGCACAAAGCCAGGAGTTTCATCCAGGTCTCCCACATGGGCCATCTTCTGCTTCTTTCCCAGGTGCATGAGCAGGGAGCTGGATTGGAAGTGGAGCAGCTAGGATTTATGATGGGATGCTGGCATTGCAGGTAGTAGCTTAACCTGCTGTGCCACAACACTGACCCCATGTATTTAAATTTTATTTTTGCACCAAAATAAGCGTATCTTTGAATTACATTTCCACTAAGCTTTTGAATTGTTTGTGTAACATCACTTTAATAATCTCTCTTATGAATAGATTCTGTATTTTCTTACTTATCAGGGTGGAGATTAGATTGAGTCACATCTTTAAAATTTCCTTAACAGTGATTTTATGTTATTTTTCGTGATGGTGGCTGTTTTATTCTGTGTACATGTATTTAACCATTTAGTGATAATCATTAATAAGTAGTCATCCAAATTAAACTTCTCTAGATCTGTGCTCTTAATTGTCATATGCATATGAAACTGCTCTTTGAATATTTCAACTGTATCACACTTTTATCTAAAGTTGCCCATGCTGCATGTTAGACTGACAATCTACTTCTCCATCCTATAAGGAAACCCGTTCATCTGCTGGTTTCCCTCCTGGATTATTGATGCACACAGCAATGACTTAGCAGCCAACTCAGAACTCAACATTGGCAGAAACATTGTTCTGCTAATTACAAGTGGAGCTGGAGCTCTTAATATTCATTTATTTGGGCTGCTATAATGCAGTACCATAGCCTGTTGAGCTTATAAGCAAGAGAAAAGTGTTTCTCACAGTTCTGCAGGCAGGGAGGTCTGGCCTCAAGGCAGATTTGGGGTACGGTGAGGGCCCTTTTCTGCTGTGTCTCCATATGCTGAAGGGGTAGGGGTGCTTCCCTTCAAATTTCCTCTATAAGGACACTAATCCCATGCATGAGGACTCCATCCTCATGACCTAATCACCCTAAAGCCCCACCTCTAACACCCTCACTTCAGTGGTTAGGAGTGCATTGTATGACCTGGAGGGCACAAACACTCATCCCTTGGCACCCCTCAGCCTCTCTTCCTCCTTCCGTTTTTCCCACACATCCAACCATCTGCTTGTGGCATTTTCTCCCTATGACTTCCCCCTCTGTGAGCAAAAGAAAGAAAGGGCAGCAGACACTGGAAATTCTGTCTTGTGGCCTTAGGGCATTCATCAATGCTTCGCCTCCTGCAGGCCCTGGGGAATTAGGTTCACTTTGTTTCCTGACCCCTAGCACTGTGAACATCACACTTCTTCTTAGTGCTTTAGGGAGCTTTCTTTTACCTCCTTTGGGAATTTCACATTGTTTTCAGGTAAATCATTTTAATTAAAACTGACAGTTATTTTTGGAAAACATTAAGCATACCCTATATTAGAACAGAAAGGGGCGCTTATGTTCAGCAAAAATGCTAGGAAAGGGTTGGTCCGGAGCTGAGCACTGCAGGAGGCCTGGTCCTTGGTTAGTGTGCTCTCATAAAACACTCGCAGTCGAGTCTGGAATCCTAAGAGCAGAAATCAGCAAGATCAACAAAGAGGTGATGTGTTTGTCACATTGACAAAAAAAGGCCACCCCTCCTTACTGAAATGGTCAGGTTTCCTATTCCTAATAGGCAAATAAAATGAGGCAAAAATTAATTAAGAAGAAAACTCATTAAGAGGTTGTGCATTAGATTGTAGCTTTGCATGATACGCCTGAATATTAAAGGGGTAAGAGGCTGTTAGAAAATATGGGTTGAAGGGAGTCAGGCTCCTGTTTAAAAACCTACGCATGGTTTTTCAGGTCTGACTGTAGGCGATTCAAGACTTTCCATGGCAGAACCCATGGGGAAAGCTGCCCTCCCACACCAGACTGCAGCACCAGGCACTGCGTCTGAGCAGGGCGTGGAGAAGGACTCAGGGTCCCTGCTCACTCCTGCTCCTCATTAATTTGCTTTGCCAGCTCTGTGGCCTCACCCCTGGGTCTTTTCATTACATGACGTTCTGGGCAGAGGTTCTCATCCAGTGGGATCTCGTGACAGGGTGAAGGGGAGCCCTTGAAGATGTTTTTCCCCACTGAGGCTCAGTGCCAAGTTCTTTGTACACCGAGCTTTCTTCCCCGACCCCAAGGTCTGGGCTTACTTAACAGACGAGCCCATATTCATGCTGCTGCACCTGTCCTTCAGTGGGTGCCAGTCCATGGAGGAAAATGGCAAACAGAGTCAGTGCCTTCTTCAGCTTTAGACTCTTGCTTAGAACATTGCTGGAAGTGACTTCAGGCTTAGATCTCTTTTTGTGTGGCGTCTAATCAGCTACTCCTGAAGCCTGGTAGCTTAGCTCCCTCTCTGAGCTCACTTAAGCGCCTGACAGAGCACAACAGGTGCCTCCCATTATCTGTTCCATTTTTTAAAAGATTTATTTATTTGGAAGGCAGAGTTACAGAGAGACAGAGGCTGAGAGAGACAGTGAGAGGTCTTCCATCTGCTGGTTAACTCCTCAAGTGGCTGCAATGGCTGGAGCTGGTCCGATCCGGAGCCAGGAGCTAGGAGCTTCCTGCAGGTCTCCCACATGGGTGCAGGGGCCCAAGGACTTGGGCCATCTTCTACTGCTTTCCCAGGCCATAGCAGAGAGCTGGATGGGAAGTGAAGCAGCCAGTACCCGAACTGGTGCCCATATGGGATGCCGGCCCTGCAGGTGGCAGCTTTACCCACTACGGCACAATGCCAGCCCCTAGAACATCCATTTTTAACTGGATGCATTCCCATCCAAATAAATAACTGCATTTCCAGCTTCCCTTATATCTAGATGTGGTCACATGACTATGTTCTAAAGGAAGCAGAAGGGTTAATTATGTGTGACTTACAGGAGTCTGCTCAATAGTGAGAATATGCTCCCCCCACACCATCTTATTCCTCCTCCTATGGCCTGGAATGCAGATAGAATGGATGAAGTTCCAACAAACCCTTCTTGGGCCTCACAAAGTGACCTGTTGAATTGAAGATGCATATCGATCAGCAGCAGAATGGGAGATCTTAGATCCCTATAAACCCTCTAGAACTACCATACCATGCTGGGGCTTCCTAACTCTGAACCACTTAGGAAAAAATGTGTTATATTTAAGTCACTTTTTTTTGTTCTTATGATAAACAGCTAGAGCTGAATCTAACACACGTAGGTACCTCTGATATTATTGGCTGGTATGCAAAATCATCATAAGTCTATGTGTAAGCCCCATTTTATTTTCAATGGTTAATTGAGAGCAGCCAACATTAGGATAAATGTTCCAGAAAAATCAACTGTGAGTTTTATAATCTTAATGACTACCAAATTTCTCATCAATTGGCCTTTAAAGCCTGTTTGAACGTTGTAAGAGAGGAGTGTCTGTCTTCAATCCACACTTTTTTAATTAGTACTGGAAAATTAAAGAGGTCACTAGCCCAACCAGGTAAATTGTGCCCAGGGAAAACACAGGGGCCGACACCAAAGCAAAATTCCTGGCTCCTGGCTTTGGATTGGAGCTATTTCGGCCATTGTGGCCAATTGGTGAGTGAATCAGCAGATGGAAAGCCTCCCTCCCCCTCCCCCCTCCACTTCTCCCTCCCCCTTCCCCTCCCCTCACCCTCTCCCTCTTCCTCTCCCTCATCCAAGTGTAGGAGGCACACAAGCACTCATTTGAGAACCAAAACCTCCAGCTTTTATATGCTCTAGCTCAAGGGTCTTGTAGCAAATATTGAACCAAGCCTCAGTTTCATATTCTAAAACATGGGATGAACATGAGAAAAAACATTTAAACTATCCAATAAGGTGACTCCTACATTAAATGTGTTCAATTCATATTGTTTTGCCTACATTTCGAGTCAAACAAAGGGATAAAAGTTGCTCCAGAGCACAGCCCTGCCAACTGCTTTGTATAGATAATCAAAAGATGCTTTTCATGGGACAGATAACTAAAAAGAGGCATCTTCTTTGGGAAGACACATTCAAAAGATTCCGCTCCTTCCAGCCACTACAGCCCAACTCCAGTGCGAGGCTCACAGAGGAGAATCCAGCTATTTCTCTCTTAGCCCTTGTCCAGTCTGTGCTACCACAGGGGTAGGTCAGGCCCTCGGATGACAGCATCAGCAACACACATGGGAAGAGGAAAGTGCAATTTCCTGTGAAGAAAAAGACTCTGGGCCAACATCACCTTTCAGAGTCCTCCACAAACATCACAGATTGAAAGGAGTTGCAGTGGCTACTGAACTGGAATTAAACCTTTAGAGTTACAAGCAATAAAGGAAGTTATGCAACAGTGGAGAATGAAGCATACTCTGTCCCCGTAAGCAGGCAAAGTGTGGATAAAGGCATGAGGGAGGAAATTCACCCAAAAATAACACCATAGATGTGGACATGTATCTAGTTGCATACATGAATGAACCCTCTTTAAATAAAAGTGCAAGATATTTCATATACGTCATGTAATTAGAACAGTGATTATTACCTTGAAATGAGAGTATTTATCCAGTATTTTGTCAATGTTTGTTTTTCTGTGAGCCATTAAGGGTATGGAACTCTAGCCTTGAACACTCCATTTCTATTGCTAAACTGTAATTTATACCTACAAACTAAAGAACAGATGTAATATGATTAGAATATACCTTTCAAGAAGTGATATGAATATGTACAAAGAGCACTTCAAAACAAAACTGCTCTTGGGTAAATACCAGTACCAGATACCCAGGAAATGGCTTAACCGCATGAGGTGATGTTTGAGTCAGGGCTCCCTTTGGATAGAGATGTGATTGAGGTTTCCGTGAATACAGAACTGACCTGGAGAACTAATGTATCTTTTTTCTTTTTTTCTTTAAAAAGGATTTGGAATCCAATCTTTACTAAGTATAATTTTTGAAGTGAGCTTTTTGAAGACAATATAATGACCCTGTTTTTTTTAAATAGACACGTCCTTCCAAGACAGAATAATAATCTGACTTCTTCTGAAGTATGTGTAAGTATAGGAGTACCACTTTCCCTACATAAAAAAAAAGCATTTAATATGAATGTAACCACAGATCCTGTTAACTACTGAGCCTTTAACAAGTATTTTCCCTCTTACATTTAATAATTTATAATGAATACAGTATAGCACTGGACAGTCACAGAGTTCTATTTTACGATATTGATAATGAGTAATGATGATGAATGTCTATGACACATAGTCATCTGTAATTTCTTTGCAGACTGAATTTGAATTGCCTGCTGGGAGATGGAAGCTTAAGAATAAGTCAGCTCGCTAGTGACTGATCCATTTGATGGCTCAGCAGCTGCATAACTCATAGACGCCTACTGCATTAATACAGGTCCTAGGCCAGGCTGTTCTAAAATGGTCAAAAGTGACTATATTCTACTTTTTAAAAGTTTTTATATTTATTTATTTGACAAGCAGAGTGAAAGAGAGGTGAGGGAAAGATAGAAAGAAAGACAGAGAGTGAGGGAGAGCGATTGCATCCACTGGCTTACTCCCCACATGGCCACAAAAGCCAGAGCTGGGCCAGAACAAAGCCAGGATCCAGGCACCCCATTTGGGTTTCCTATGTGTGGCCTGGCCCCATTCATCCAGGCCATCTTCTGCTGTCTTCACAGGCACATTAGCAGTGAGCTGGATCAGAAATGGAGCAGCCAGGATGTGAACCTGTCCTCAAGTAAAAGGCCAGTGTTGCGGTTGGCGGCTTAACTCATTGCACCAAAATGTCGACCCCTACAAGTGACTACATTCTCACACTTGTGTGTTGTGGACTGAAAATAAAATGCAGTGACTCCTGTTCCAAGCCACTGCCTTGACACTACCAAGGAACTCAACAAACAGCTGTTACTTAGTGCCTGGTGTAATAGAGACCTTCCAGAACTTCGGACTGGTGGTTACCTTTGATTTTAGACAGCAAAGTGTAAAAGGAATGAGAACTCTTCCTTTGTCCTTGGCAGTGATTTCAAGGTGCTATGAACTCTTGAGGCTCCCATATCATGCACCATAGTTCTTTTGTATCAAAGATTGGATAGGAGTCTATGATGCAAATTCCACATTCGTGGGAGGGCACCCAGTTCTAGTGAACTCTCTTGACCTTACATGAGCAAAAGTGGTGACAGCAGGTTAGAATCCAAGAACTTGAGGAGCAGTTTTCGTGGGGCTGTGACTCTCCACTGGGCTTGTTCCAGGCTCTTGCCTCCACGTGAGAAAAGGATTCCAGGAGGAAGCATAGATAGAGGTGTATACGAAAGCAAGATTTATTGCAAGGCTTAGTGCACACTCAAACATGATTGCAGGCAACCTCTCTTCATGAGGAAGGAAGGTCTGCTGCCCCCACCAAAGCTGGGGGTGTTCTTTAGTGGGATATGAGGTTGTGCCCTGGGCAGGGCCTGAATGAACACTCATGGAGGCCAGTACTTGGGTGGGCTTAAGTACTGCTCACTTGCATTTCTCTTTTGTTGGGAATCTCAGAAGTATCATTTACACAGAGGGATGGAACACACAGGTAGTCATCTCTAGGAAAGTTTCATGGTGTCACATGCATGATGGGAAGTGAAGTTCAAGTGCATAGTGTGGAATGGGTGCCCCAAGCCTGCAGCCATGTTGGATATGTTCTCAGCCCCTGTGCACAGAAGCGGGTATGGATTGGCATGAGTGTGTGTGCAGGTGCCTGCTGGCATCCCTCAGCTTCTTTAAAAAAAAAAAAGATTTATTTATTTATCTGAAAGTCAGAGTTACACAGAGAGAGAGAGAGAGGTCTTCCATTCGATGGTTCACTCCTCACTTGACCATTACAGCCAGAGCTGTGCCGATCCAAAGCCAGGAGCCAGGAGCTTCTTCCAGGTCTCCCACGCAGGTGCAGGGACCCAAGGACTTGAGCCATCCTCTACTGCTTTCCCAGGCCATAGCAGAGAGCTGGATTGGAAGCAGAGCAGCTGGGTCTCGAACCAACACCCATATGTGATGCCAGTGCTTCAGGCCAGGGTGTTAACCCGTTGCACCACAGCACCAGCCCCTCCTCAGCTTCTCATTCACTGGTTACCCAGCTGTCCACATCACAGCCACCTCAAAGATTCAAGTCAACAAAAATATCGGTTGTATTTTAAGCATGATTTTATATGTAAATGTCTAACATAATCATGAATGCACAAGAATCTATCATCACTTTATATGCTTAATGTAATCATCGGCTTTCAGGATATTCTGAGGCAGCACTAATACAGATATCCAGGGGAATGTCTTAGTACAATCTTTGACAGATTTTTCTCATGTCCCTGTTGGCCATGTTCATCATGTGTAAATTACTCTAGTTTGAATTTAATTACTTCTCCTCATTTGATCCTTAGAGAAACAATTGAGGACCTCATAAAATCTCCCTACATTTGTAGCTAATGATCTAAAAGTCCCCATCACCTTCTCTTTCCTTTCTTCCTCATTTATTCAACTCATTAAGCACGTATGCTGGCACTGGCACTGGGCTAAGGACCAGATGTAATTCTTGTCCTCTGAACACAAATAGTAAGGAGGAAAATGCAGGTTTTCAGGAAAGGTCAGAGGAGTAGATCACCGTCGAACCACAGGGTCATGCAGAGGGAAGAAACACCCGAGAGAAGGTTGGCCCAGACATGGGAAACTTCTTTGTGCAGTGGAGGAAGGGGAGGCCACGTGGCTGGAGCAGAGCGGGCAGATGGGCAGGAAGGGCTTTGAGGCTAAGGCGTTTGGGATCTTGTTGGAGATTTGGACTTTATCTTAGGAGCCAACGCAAAACTGTGAAGAGTTACAAGTTAGGTGTCCTGTGAGCATATTTGATTTTAAAAAAGATCTGTCTAGCTTCAGTGTGGAGAAAGGATAGGAAAGTACTTGTAGAGCAGGCAGCAAACTACTTCAGAAATTTGACAGAACTTCAGGCTGGAAGTCATAATGGCTTCCATTGAAATGAGGATGGGGGCCAGCGCTGTGGTGCAGTGGGTTAACGCCCTGGCCTGAAGCACTGGCATCACATATGGGCGCCGGTTCGAGACCCGGCTGCTCCACTTCCAATCCAGCTCTCTGCTATGGCCTGGGAAAGCAGAGGAAGATGGCCCAAGTCCTTGGGCCCCTGCACCCAGGTGGGAGACCCAGAAGAAGCTCCCGGCTCATGGCTTCGGATAAGTGCAGCTCTGGCCGTTGCGGCCAATTGGGGAGTGGACCAAAAGATGGAAGACCTCTCTTTCTTTCTGCTTCTCCTCTCTCCGTGTAACTCTGACTTTCAAATAAATAAATAAATCTTTAAAAAAATAAAAATAGGCCGGCGCCGTGGCTTAACAGGCTAATCCTCCACCTTGCGGCTCTGGCACACCGGGTTCTAGTCCCGGTTGGGGCGCCGGATTCTATCCCGGTTGCCCCTCTTCCAGGCCAGCTCTCTGCTATGGCCCGGGAAGATAGTGGAGGATGGCCCAAGTGCTTGGGCCCTGCACCCGCATGGGAGACCAGGAGAAGCACCTGGCTCCTGGCTTTGGATCAGCGCGATGCGCCGGCCGTGGCGGCCATTGGAGGGTGAACCAGTGGCAAAAAGGAAGACCTTTCTCTCTCTCTCTCTCTCTCACTATCCACTCTGCCTGTCAAAAAATAAAATAAAATAAAAATAAAAATAAAAGAAGTGAGGATGAACATGACAAAGTGATATATACCCCGAAGGGAAAGTAACACAGCTAATTTTGTGGTGAAGTAAACATGGGAGATTGAGATAGAGCCTGCTAGAGAGAGGCTGCTATCAGGGAGACGGATGGTGGTGTCATTTCTTCCAAGTTCAGGGATAAGGTAGATGGAGTTCATTTTCAGTTTGAGATACCTGTGGGCCATCCACAGGGAGATATCACAGGTATTTCGTCTCTCTCCCTCCCTCCCTCTCTCTCTTTCTCTTTCTCTCTCTCTCCTGTCTAAATTTTAGAAAATAAAAGAAGTTATAATCATGTTGACCATTAATATCTATAGAGGAAATAAAGCATATTTATCAGATTGTACTTTGCAATCTAAGGCATGGAGAGACCCCCAAAGAAACAATGAGTCCCCAGAGAAAGAAAGATTTTGAACTTTTGATCTAGTCCCGGAACCCTACACACACACTCCCACCACGTTTTAAAGGTTTTCTGGTTCCGATTTATGGAAATCTGCATAGTGAGCTTGATCTTATAATTGTCTTGGTCTATATCTTGGAACCAATCATGGATTTCCATTTAGTTCTGCCCAGATGACTGACTAACCAAAGGCTGGATAAGGAGACTAAACTCAACATGATCAATATTCAAAACAAAGAGCAGTTCCCGCTTGCTCAAGATGCTTCTTTTGTTTTTACTCCGATTACTTGGCACCCTAGTTAATGATTTTTGTAGGTTAACCCTGTGAAAAATAGCTCTGGTTGTAGCGAGCCCCAGCTCTGCACCCATGCCCCATCCTAATCAGCTTGCTCGGAGAAGTTCTCAGCACAGCCAGTGGCCGCTATCTGCAGGAAGTATATTTTCATGGCACTTGATGCTCTAAGCAGAATGTTCAGAATATCAACTGACCACCAAAAGGAATCCTTTTGGTGCTAAGAAAATCAGCCCATTTTCAAAATGAACATATAAATCTTGCTTTTTTCTGTACTAGCTTGGGAGATAATGTCACCCTTAGCTGAAGAAGAGAACAGCTTCCTAACAAAGTTCTAGTTGAAAACGAATATCTTTATGTGAATTGCTAAACCAGCTATGATGAAATAAAACAGTTCCTCTGATATGGAGAATAATTTCTTTATAGTGGAAGCCCTGATTGGAAGGAGTTATTTTGTCCTGTTACTCATAAGATTTATACTCTATTTAGAACTTACTATAAACTTAACACTTATTATGGTAAATTCTTTCCACTATATTATAACTCATTCTGAAACACTTTAAATCTGTAACATATTTTTAAATCTGTAAACATATTTTTGATATTATAAATATATTTATATTGTACCTACATAATACATATGCATCTTTTTTTTTTTATTTGACAGATAGAGTTAGACAGTGAGAGAGAGAGACAGAGAGAAAGGTCTTCCTTCCATTGGTTCACTCCCCTAATGGCCACTACGGCTGGCACTGCGCAGATCTGAAGCCAGGAGCCAGGCGCTTCCTCCTGGTCTCCCATGTGGGTGCAGGGACCCAAGCACCTGAGCCATCCTCCTCTGCCCTCCCGGGCCACAGCAGAGAGCTGGACTGGAAGAGGAACAACCGAGACTAGTACCTGGCGCCCCAAACGGGACTAGAATCTGGGGTGCCGGTGCTGCAGGCAGAGGATTAGCCAAGTGAGCCATGGCGCCAGCCCCCATATGTATCTATTTTAACAGCTTAAAAAATGAAGGTCAATTTATGCTAAAATTATATGTCCAGGATCATCCAGCTGGTATGTAACCTCACAGAGACATGAACCCTAGAAGGCGTGAACCCCAGCCTGAGCTCCTAATTGCCATAAAGCGGATGCTTTCAGAATCATTTTCGTCTATGTAAGATGTTCACAACAATCATGGCATTGTTTAGCTTAAACAAAAGTGAAGATTTCAATGAATAACTAAAATCCAAAAGGCCACCTTCAGAAAAGCGTTAGTGTATGGTCTTCGGCATTTGGGACACATACAGCTTGGTCTGCAAACATGCAATCATTTTCGCAGGTTGAATACAACCACTGAGAATTACAGCAACTGCTGCAGCAGCAGCAGCATCTCCTTGCAGTGAAATACTTGTCTTTAAAAATGATCAGTTCTCCCAGCTATTCAGTTGATTTTCCAGCTGTAAATTATTTAGAAAAGGTATCACCTATGCAGTTCTAATAAATCCTATGGACTATTTCTCACGATATCATATTTATATGAGAATGTGAAAAATCTTCATCTTTCCCCTCTTTTGAGCCAAAAGAAAATATAGCAAAGCTGCTGAAAACTTATATTACTGCATTGGAATTAGGTTTCCAAAAATAACTGAGAAATATTCAAATAGAGTCTCTGCATGTGAGTGAAATTGATCAACAGCCTAACTTGTATTTGCAAGCCAATGATAATGCAAACCAATGGCATAAAAGGTTACAAAGTAGGTGTCTACTTGTTTAAGGTGAAAGCCATATCACTCACTGTGTGTATATTGTTTTAATGCACTTCTCTTCCTTAATGAGTTTTTAGTAATAAAAAGAGAATTATACTAGAAATTTCATATGGAATTATGTAACATAATGAACAGGGCTCAGATAAGGTTTCTCTGCTATCCAGGAGATGAAGTGTGTAATTCACAGAAAACCTGGATATTAACAACTCCTATATCTGTACTGAACAGCCTGAGCTATAAATGAAAATTTCATAGAAATATAGTCTAGTTTAAAATGTCATTCTCGGAAGAAGTTGAGAGAAGATAATATTTTGACTCAGATTTGTGCCTTACCATATGTGGACATGTTAAGGAAGGCTGGAATTTTGCCTTTATAAATAAAACACCATAGATATACCTATGGGGCATCATGCATTTCATCTGACATGCTGGAATTTCAGCCTCTTCTCTACAGCTCCCCAACTCCTTTGTCTTAATCATGATTCTAATGTCCTAAAGCCAGCACTTTGAGACATCCCAGAAATCCTGAGAGAAAATTGTCCAGTTCAGTTTTAAAGAGCCTCAAAAGTCCATCCTAGAGATGTAGTTTAGCTAAGTTTTTTTTTATTATTATTACTTACAGAGTATTTAGATTTTATGGAGAACATTAAGAAATGAACTACTTCTCAAATAAAACCAGCCTGCAAATCTCAAATATCAGTGCCTGGAAATGAACCTTGCTATGCCACCTTGCAGTTCTAATTGAGAAATCCATTGATCACATCATTGAAATGGAAAGCTCTTGAGACTGGTGTATTCATTTGCCTGGGAAAATGAATTTTGTTGTATGCATTTTCCTAAGTTCTGTCACTCAGCCAGTACTTGGGAGGCAGAATGAACAAATGGTCTATTCTAGAATTCAAACAGTAAAGTCCTCCACTGGTAAACTGATTGGCCTCACTTCCCTACCTGACTGAATTTAGCATGATACGGCTTTTCTGCTTCCCTTCCAAAATAATTTAGGTCAAAAGTGCTCAGGGTAGGTGTACTTGTTGGGGGCATGGGATGTAGGTGATCCTGTGGTCACCACAGGAGGCTGAGGAAGGTGTCTTTGTGCATGAATTTTGGGTGTACTGGGGGTAGCTTGGCATAGGTTGTTAAAGTTCAAGAAAGTTTTGGAGAGCTACCTAGTGTGGGATAGCAGAGCCTTAGAAGAGTACAGAAGCCACCCATGTGGGAGAGGGCCTATCACAAGGTCTGAGTCCAACAAGGTACAGGGATGTGACTGTGTCACTATTTTCTTTTCTGAAAGATGAGTCTCAGATGAATCCCTAGATGTTCCTGAGACCTGGGATATCATCACACATCATAGACTTAAATGGAAAACTTAAAGGCTCAGTTCACCCATCTGCCCCTTGAGGAGTCATGAACTTGGAATGGTAAACATGTAGGATAAATCAGACTGCTGGTACTGAGGGAAGATGAAAATTACAAGGTCTCCTGGGGCTGGTGCAGGAAAAATAGAAAGGATATTACAACTAACATGAACCAAGTGATGACTATATAGTAAGCCATGCCAAATGCTTTCAAGCTTTGTCTCAATTATCCCAGCAACCCATTATGGATTTTAGTAAGATGGACATTATAAGACCATTCTGCAAATGAACAACACAATTTTTGTTGTGTCATGGACAAGTACAAGGGTTCTTCAAAAAGTTTGTAGAAACATGGAAAAAAGATGTTGATTTCAATGTAGGAATTTTTGAAATCCATGCATAGTGTTTTCCATACTTTGCATTTTCTATTAACCTTTTGAAGACCCTTCCTATGTTACAGTATTAAAGATCTTTGCCTGATTTCAAGCCATTATGTACAGTCTTTACTCTCCCTTTACATCAAACAAAAATAGTCTCCTGCTTCTGGTACTCTTTCAGTTGTTGGGATGTTGCACCATTCCCAACCTCTAATGTTGGAATAAGTAGTATCTTTTTTTAAAACTTTTATTTAATAAGTATAAATTTCCAAAGTACAACTTTTGATTATAGCGACTTTTCCCCCCATAACCTCCCTCCCACCTGCAACCCTTCCATCTCCCACTCCCTCTCCCATCCCATTCTTTGTCACGATTCATTTTCAATTTTCTTTATATACAGAAGATCACCTTAGTATATACTAAGTAAAGGTTTCAACAGGCTGCACCCACACAGACACACAAAGTCTAGAGTACTGTTTGAGTAGAAGTTTTACCATTAATTCGCATAGTACAACACATTACACATTAAGGACAGAGGTCTTACATGGGGAGCACAGTGACTTCCGTTGTTGATTTAACAATTGACACTCTTATTTATGAGGTCAGTAATCATTCGAGGCTCTTGTCATGAGCTGCCAAGGCTACGGAAGCCTCTTGAGTTCACCAACTCCGATCTTGTTTAGACAAGGCCATATTCAAATGCCATCTTACTTGTTAAAGTGATCAGTTTAAGTTCATAATTGATCAAAAAGATAGGATTAAGCGTCAAAGGGATTGTATAAATAAGACCAGTGTCTGCAAATAATAATTGATAGAATTAAAAAGGAGAGAATGATACTATATGGGAAGCAGTTTACACAGCAGACTCATAGAATGGCAAATGCCCTAAACAGCACTCTGGCCTCAGAGTAAGTAGTATCTTATCAGTACAGATTAGCATCTGCATTCTAAAAGAATATGATGATAAAATGTGTATAGATGAAATAAAGTGTTTTCTAAAGTAATGAATTCATCTTTTATCCCTATTTTATATGTGGAAGGAGCTTTCTATTTCTGTTGTTTTGGCTGGCTTTCACTTATAATGTCTTCTTCTGTGTCTATGGATTTTTTTAACTACCTGCTGTCCATTTAACTTGCAGAGTGACCAATGGAGTTTTTTTGAGGCACCAGAAAAAGAAGGAGTCTTCTCAGGAGGATTTGCAACCCAGTTCTGCCAGGGTCTTAAACGTAATACTATGTTGGAAACATGTTCATCTAAATTGTTGGCTGTAGGTGTTTGCAGACTAGCCATTTAGTGTGAGTTTATGGGCTTGTTGGAAACCTGTGCAAACATCAGCATGTGCGTCTTTATTTTCAGGGAAGATATTTTACTTCCTCAGACAGTGCCAACTTTGGAGATGTGCAATTTTCCTATTTTCACCTGTACAGCTATTTCTAATCCACTCTTACACGAAAAGTGTTGCAATTTTGAGTCCCACCTATAAAAAAAAAACAAAAAAGTATCTCTTCTTTGACTTTCCCATTTTTACTTGGCCTTGGGATTTTTCTTCTGTCCCAATCCCCACCTTAGTCCTGTGAAATGTTAAAAAAATTTTTCTCAGAAACACTGTGATTCACTTGTGCCTCAAGGTAAAAGCTGGCTTCAGTATTCCAATTATTCTTGGGTTTAGCCTTCACTCAATTTTTGGTCTGAGCTCAGGACTTTCTTGCTAGGCTGCATATGAATTTCTTTATCTTACTATTTTTTATTATTTTTTGGCAAAAAGGTTGGGTCCTTGCTCCTCATCTGTTATGTTTTTAGCAACTAAATCCAGAATGGTAAGCTTTTATCATTTATTCAGCTGTTTAGAGTTTGGTGATATGTATTGCCAAAATAATTTGAGGGAAATAATTATAACAGATGACTCAAATCACCCTAGAAATTTAAACTTACAAAAACAAATTTTAACATATGCATCCCCCTCCCTGATGCATTTTTATTGAATAAAAATCAATCATTTCCTTTTAGTATTTTTGAGATAATGATTTATTGACAGTCCTACATGGAGACTTATAGTTTTTGGTAACTTTTGGTATTAAAAAATGCTGTGAGCTTGGAAAATCAAATAATCTCTCTGGATTTAAGCTCCAAGAAGTTAGTAACCCCAAAAAGGAAAGTTTCATGTTTCTTAAGACTACTTAGTAACGGATAGGAATAATACACAGAAAGTAAAGATTAAGTCACAAAGAGGCAGTTCCAGGACTAAAACCTCATTTGTAACCATGAGATCCCTAAGTGTGTTGATTTTAAATCAATGCCTCACTTCATGGCAGATACTCCCCTATTTGTTATTCTGGAGTCATTTGGTCTCAGGAGACCTGATCTAAAAGTGGTGATGCTTGTCACATTCAAACTCACCATTGCCACTTGGAAAAATTAAACTAGGTTAGCTAATTAAAATATGAACTATCTAATATGGTGCTTCAAATGCTAACAGACACTTGACAAGGATACAAGGGTTTCGATGACTTGTCTCTTGAAACTGCCTATGTGAGGCTGCCTCCCCTTTAGTCTCATGTTTAACCTTGCACTTCACAAAGGAAATGCGGTGGAATGCAACTTGAGTAACTCTACAGTTTATTTTCACTTGTATTTGTTTGGTAGGAAACACAGGTTTTCAATAATTACATAACCAATTCTTCTTGTTTCAGTTATGTTAAAAACAGGAAACAAATCTCATCTTATTTGGTTAATTCCTGCTAAAAACAGGACAGGGGTGATGCCTGGCAAATGCACATTCGAGTCTGAATTTTCCATAAATGTCGAACTTGATTCAATCAAGAGGCTCTGATGATTGGCTTTATGAAAGTCACATATTAAATAATCATATAAATGCTTAAGAGTAATGATGTCGCCTGGCACAGTGTCAGCTTCATAAAAGCATTAGTATTCAATTAAATGTGTATCAAATGAATTAATCACGGAAGGAATGAATAAACTATACAATGGATCTATAATTTTAAAATAGTTCAATAAATATCTACCAGCACATTATCACTAATCTTATTAACTCATCAAGGAGCTGGTACAGGTCAGAACTTACTTACTTAGCTCTGTGAATGGATTCTAGAGTGTTCTCATGACCTTGGAAACGGCACAAAATTAAATGAGGTAAATAGATTTTTTTTTTCCTCTTGGGAAAAGAATATTGCTTTTACAAGACCTTTAAAGTGTCTGAGATGCACAAAGATTAAATACCACTGTTGTAAGCAAAAGTGGATTTATTGTTTTGGAGCAAGAAATTTCTCAAAGCACAATAGTGATCTTTTACTAGAACAATAAGGAAAAAATACTGACACAGCCATGTTTCAGGATTGCACTGGAAGCAAAGGCTTCTTATGCTCAGTCATTGCACTTGCTGACAGAACAAAATCCCCCAAGAGTGTAACCTTCACCAGGGCAGGGCTTTCTTCTTCCTTGCTCACTGGTTACATTTCTCAACACCCAGAGTAACAGGTCATCAAGTATTAATAGTGTAAATGAGTTAAAATTTAAATGAACATGGCTTTTAAAAAACCCAAGGTATAGACTACTTGGTTATGTTTCAGCCACTCAGGGTTCTATCATTATAAATACTTAATAAACCCAAGGTAAAAGATACTAATTCAATATCCTGAAGAATTTGGCCTAATGCCCAAATTTGAAATTCTATACTACAGTTATTTTACATTTGAAACTTTATACTTATTTTACATGCCCAGATTTTGAAAATGCCCTTAATGACTACATTTAGAAACATATGAAGCTATTTTAAATGGATTATTATAATTTTTAAAATCTTCTTCGTGTGTGGTGACAAATATGAGGAATTTTGGCCAAGCTCCCTATCCCTATTTGTAACATCCATGGTAGCATATTCAGTTTTGAAATCAACAGTTGAATAATATCCTGGCTTGCCCTATTGAATGATTTCTCAGAGGCAGACTCAAGCTTACAGAGTGCCACACACTGCATACACCCATCACAACCCTGGTGTGCACTAGGAGCACAGAGTGTTAGTGAACAAGGCAGACACTAATGGGGCTTCCACTGAAGCAGCATGCAGTTGAATGATGCACAACTTTGTGTTGCCTTCTAAAAAGATGAAATTAGAAGTATTAGGTGATGAAACAAAATAAACAAGCAAACAAACAAAAGACACCCCAGAATTAGCAACAAGTAATATATTATTTATTAGGTCCGTGTTTTCATGTTAATAGAAAATTAAACGTAGAATGAGCACTAAGGATGACTTAATCCAACATTTCTTTGACGAGATGGCAAATCCAAGATGGAAGAGGTGAACTGCCAATTCCAGGGAAGCCAAGACATCAGGCATGAAGACAGCCATGGTTTCTGTCATGCATCTTGGAAATCACTTTGTAAAGGACACTCCACTTGTCTCTCAGTGTAGTTATTGAGTGTGTATTAGTTGCACTCATTCATTAACTATATTTTAGTTATCATGTAAAGAAAATGATTTTATAACATGTTAAATACCTCAGGGCAGCAAGAATTGAGATGGAGGCTTTGTCTGTACTAATACTGAGGGACAGTAAATATAAATACTTATTGTAAGTAACTAAGATACTAGGGGATTAGGAAATCTTTTAATAAAAAACAAAACATGGGAAATGGCTATCTGGGTCAAATGTTAAAGGGAATATTTGGGAGGTCATTTGGCAATACTTATCAATACTAAAATGTCTACTTTTGACCTTGAAATCTCATTCATAAAGCAAAAACCTACAAGTACACACACAAATAAACCAGTGTACTTAGAAAAGGGATTCAGAGGGTGGGGTTGGAAGCCTCCTGGTGAAGACACTAATGTTCCACATCTGAGTGCCTGAGTTCAATACTTAGTTCCATCTCTTGACTCCAGGAAAGGCTACAACTTCCTGCACCTTACTTTAGATAATTTTGAACACCCAATTCTGGTGTCATGGTTTTCCAAATCAGACAGCATTTACATGAATTTAATTTTTTTCTTTTTAAAAAATTTATTTAAGTTATACAAGTTTCGTGTATTTCATATATACAGATTGAGGAACATACTTCCCACCATAATTATTTCATAACCTTGTACAAGCTCCTGTAAGTGGAGGATTGTAGGTCCAATATTTAATTTTTAAAGGAATCCAGTTGTCAAATGGTGAGTTAAGCTCTGTCACAGGGCAAATGAAAGGCATCTTGTGTACAACTGGTCCCCATGGATAGAATTCTATTAGAGAGAGTGCCACTTCATGAAGAGAAAACAGCACATTAGTTTCTCTTCATTAAATGAAAACACAAAAGCTGTTTAGGAAATATTAAAAAGCATGTGGAGATGAGGGAAAAGAGAAATAGATGAACTATGGCAGCAAGAAGAACCATTTCAGTGCGTTTTATTGATCATTAACCTTTTGCTTTAGGAGGCATCTGAAAACAACAGAGAAGTATGTTATTGGTTTGGCATGAAATCTTTAATGATGCATGAGCATATATGCTCCAATATGTCAAAGGTCACAAGGGAAATCATGTATTGGCAGCTGAAATGTTTTTGATATTGTGTTAGAGAGGAGCAAAAGGGCAAGCAGCTATGGCTTCTTGAAATGTTGGCTTGGGGAACATTCTTGGTATTTAGTGAAGTTAAAATTGAATGTGGTTCAATATATTACTGTCCATCTCTTTTCTAGACACCATCAGATAAAAGAGACTGGCAAAATATCTAAGTAATGGACATAATTTTTACCAAAAGTAAACACTGCCTTAAAAATATTAAGGTTTACCTAAAATAATGATATTCATAGTAATTCAACAATTTATCAGACTAGACAAATATTTGTCAAAAGTTGGAGGATACACTCACTTATCTACAGAGACTCTCAAATATATAAAGCATTCCTCACATTTCACTAATTCTGAGACAGCAAATAATTTAAATATGCCCATGACTGTTCTCTTCACCTTAGCTGTTGAAGTATTAGGAGAAATTCAAATCAGCTTTTTGTTTTCTAGAACAAAACTTTCTGAAAATAAACTTTAGAAGCATTTGAAAAATCTGCAAAATTTTGTAGTATTGCATACCTTTCAAGTGTCCCCAAAGGAGCATTGGTAAACTGACAGATCCTATCACACTTGGAAGCACAATGCATACAAGAATTCATCTGGGTTCATCAAACTGTGTTATTTAAAAGTAATTCAAAACATCCTTTTAAAAGAAATGCATTTGAAAAGCAAAGCTTTGTAGGAGCATTAATTTAATGAAGGCACAAATCAAAGTTATTTTTGAAAAGATTTATTTATTTGAAAGTCACAATTACAGAGAGAGGGAGAGATCTTCATTCAGCTTGTTCACTCCCCAAATGGCCACAATGGCCAGGTTAAAGCCAAGAGCCAGGTACTCCATCCAGGTCTCCCATGTGTGTTGTAGTACTTGAGATGTCATGTGCTGTTATTTTTCCCGGGTCATCAGCAGGGAGCTGGATCAGAAGTGGAATAGCCAGGACATGAACCAGAGGCCATATGGGGTGCAGGTGGTTGCTTTACCTGCAACACCACAATGCCAGTACAAATCAACTTTGGATCAAAAACTTTAGCTTGATATAAGGTTAGAATGGATTTCTAGATCATGGTTTACAATGTTAAATCTTTTATTTAAGTGTATAATGGCACAAAATATATCTAAAGAGAAGATATTATTCATAACTTGGGGTATAAATAAAAAAGAGCAAGTACAAATTAAAAAGAAAAATCTTTTTGAATCATCATGCAAGGATTTTTTTAATGATAGGGAAGTGAGTTGGGCTATGAATTTTACTTTGGGTGATTAAAAACACAAAACAAAGCAAAAGTTAGCAGTCATTATTTTTGGCTCCCCAATTCTTCCCACATCAAATTAATCACTAAAACTTCAGTCCTACCTCCAGAATCTTACAAATGCTCTCATTATTTTTTCACAATTCCTTCAAGAAATTGTGATTCCCACTGGAACTGTTGCATTTATCTCTTAACTGGCCTCCTATTTCAATCCATTTGACACATAGTGGCTGGCATTTTTAAATTAAATTAAATCAGACCATTAAAACTTTAAATTGCTTCCATTTTCATTGGCCATAAAATTCAACTTCCTTATCATGATCTCTAAGTACCCATTGGTTTCTGATTCTTGTCAATTTCAGCCAATTCTGTTTCTCTGCCTAAAAGCCTTGACCTAATGATTTCTCTGTTTGAAAGACTTTCATCTCAACTTTGAGTTTAGAAAAATTTTTTAAATTATTAAAATTATTTGAAAATTTTATTTTTTAAAGATTTTATTTATTATTACAGACAGTGAGAGGGAGAGACAGACAAAAAGATCTTCCATCTGCTGGTTCACTCCCCAATTGTCTGCAACAGCCAGAGCTGCACCAATCTGAAGCCAGGAGCCAGGAGCTTCTTCTGGGTCTACCACACGGGTGCATGGACTCAAGCACTTGGGCCATCTTCTACTGCTTTCCCAGGACATAGCAGAGAGCTGGATTGGGAGTGGAGCAGCTAGGACTTGAACTGGTGCCCATATGGGACGATGGCACTGCAGGCAGATTAACCTACTGCACCACAGCGCGTCCATGAAGACCCTCATTTTTAACCCTACATCACCTAACTTCTCTGCCAAATCCTCCTTTCTTCCCATTGCCATTATTGATCCACATGTCTTTTTCCTTCCTGTTGATAGTTAATTTTTATGACTGTGTTAATTCCTGTTACTTCTCCTTGAATGGCAGCTCCATGAGGACTAAGGTGTTAGTTTTCTTGCTGATTCCTACATCCTAGTACGTAGAATGAAAAGCCACTCAAAATAGATAATCAGATAATAATTAATAAAGGAAACACACAGATGGATGATAGTTCTGCTGATCCAAGAATAACATAACCATACTCACACACACAGTATTTTACAATTAAATCCCTTATTAGTAATTCTTTTAAAATGTCATGTATACAAGGGGAAATTAAATATAGACAGGGTAGGGAAAATATTACACTAATAAAAATGGAAAGGAAAAAAAAACGCTTTTGTTTTCATGGAAAAAGCACAGGAGAATTTAAGTACAGGATGATTCTGTTTATGTAACTGATGTCCTGTCCCCAGCTTTGACAGGATCCTGATCTGAAGTACTTTCTATCAAAATGCTATCAAAAAGTCAGTGTCAATCACAACTGTTTATTGGCTTCTGCATATGCCAGATTCTCTGCTTTGTGCTTCACAGGAATTCTGAGTTAATCTTCACAACGGCTTTGTTGAGTAGCTATGACAATTATCTATTAGCTTCATCTTGAAGATCAGGAGTCTAGAATATTTCAACACAATAGGCCATAGACACCAGAGCATTTCAGCAAATCATCTCCTGGGCATTCTAAAAAATGGGCATTGAAAATATTTCCACTGTGCTTAATTATTTATGAATCTAACTTACTTCTCTTGTTAGAGGAAAGAGAAACTATGTAGCTCTCGGTTAATTAAAGAGAAAAGACATTTCTTGTCTTTCCCCACGATTCATGCAGAGATGTCAGGAAAGAACAGAGATGAGAATATTACCTCTGACCAAAAGATGGGAGAGAATGATTCAGAACTCTCATTAATGAATTTATTTCTTTAAGTATTTCTTGGTTGCTAACTGATTGCCTACCAATTACCAAGCTGTATGCTATCTGCCAGTGATACAGAGATGAACAAAATGCATTCCCTGCCTGGAGACAGATACTGCCATTTGAGTAAATAGAAAAGTAGACCAATTACACGAAGATGCTTGCATAACTTCTATAATAGGTGGTATTTATGGAACACTTTTCAAGAGTTAAATATATGCCTAATTTCTAAGTAAACAAAGTAGCACAAAATAAACCCTACATTAGGTGCTATCATGAGCTAATTGAGCAAAGTGTTAAAGGTACAGTCCATTAAATAAATAAGTACTATATATCTTAGTATATAAATACATAATATAGAATACTTTCCAGTTGGAAATCGGAAAATCCAAATTACCATGAAGAAAAAAATGTATTTTCTTAAAGATTGGCTGTTTACACACCTATCTTGCTCTCCCCATTTCCTATCATATTGTTATTTATTTTAGGCATAAAGCTGTCAGATTAATGCTTGCTCTCATGCAAAATTTCATTCTCAATTGTTCGAAGTTAATTCCTAAGTGGCATTGCTTGACAGATGGTTTCAACTTTTACATTCTCACGATAAAGAGACAAGCTTACCCTTTTCCGGCAAACTATCTAAATTTGATTTCCAATAATTCTTAGGGATAAAATTAGCTTCCAGACTAGACAGCTATGAAATGTCCAGCATATCTGTGCAATACATTTGACAGTCAATTGTCTTGGAACTAAAGTGATATTTTCATACTGACATGTCCAATTTAAAGATTTTTTTTCAAATTAATATTGCTTTAAATAAACACATAGTCATAAATACAAATATTTAACGAATCATTTCCATTTCTGAATTCTTTTATTTATGTGTTCCTTTCTTACCCTTAATTCAAGTGCTTTTCTCATCTTTGATATTTATGAAGCACCAATTACTATATAGTCCCATACTTAACTTCAGTTAAATTTCATTCTAATATTTGTATTCAGACATTGATATCCTCTTTTGCATTTCAGTTGTGACCAGGTTTTCAAAGATTAATGTTAAAAATAAAGAAAAAAGAACCATGAAATGCACCTCAGTTAACTCTCCATAGACCTTGCCATTGACCCAGCATGGCAGCTCTGAAGAGAGACTTACCTGGTAGTTGAAGGGTCCAAGACACCAACATGGAGACCCTAGCCCCACCTTCTTCATTTTCCAGTAGTCAGAGCAGCTACTGACTGACTCAGATGGAAGAGGAAGGAAACAGTCCTCATCTCTTGGTTGGAGTGTCTCAAAGATGTGCAACTATCCCTTAGCTGCTACAGTCACAAATTGAGAAAACTAGTGCCAAGTTGGTGCTGATAGCTAAGATTCTTCTTGCTCCTTTGCCATGCTTAGTGAGTTAGTGGGGGAACAGCAACTCCAGGTGAGGTTAAGGGAGAATTCACTATGTTACCTCTGCCGGGGAGACTGACTGCGGCAGACCTGAGTGGAGAAAGGGAAGAAGTTTTGTATAGTTCTGTTGGGATTTAGGCTGGGCAGGTTGGTTTTGGACAGAAATACTTAAAAAAAATACATGAAAGTGACTGGATGTATCACTGGACTTGCTAGAAATCTTATTCTGGAGCAGAGGAAAACTTAGCATCATAAAATAGGTTTAAAAGGGTGGTGAGAAAAAACTAAGACACTGTGATTCTGTCTCCCAAATCTAGTGTGTTCATTACGTTGTTGCAATACTCTTAGAACAATATTTTTCCATGTACACTTCAGTGTTTCATTAAGGTGACTGTTCTAGTAGAAATAGTATATATGACACAGGTTCTGATTTGGGCCGTAACTCTTTTTTTTTTTTAATATTTCATTTATTTATTTGAGAGGTAGAGTTACAGACAGTGAGAGGGAGAGACAGAGAGAGAGGTCTTCCTTCAGTTGGTTACTCCCCAAACAGCTGCAACGGCTGGAGCCGTGCTGATCTGGAGCCAGAAGCCAGGAGCCAGGTGTTTCTTTCTTGTCTCCCAGGCAGGTGAAGGGTCCCAAGCCCTTGGGCCATCCTCTACTGCTTTCTCAGGCCACATCAGAGAGCTGGATTGGAAGAGGAGCAGCTGGGACTATAACCAGCGTCCAGATGGGATGCCGGTGCCGCAGGCAAAGGATTAACCTATTGTGCCATGGCGCCGGCCCTGGACCCTATCTCTTAATCCTAGTAATGCCATATTGGCCCACAAGAAACCATTATCACCATTCAATGCAGTTCTTTCTAGACGTTTTTATATTCTCTGGTGGACATTTAAATTGTTCTCAACATTTTTTTTTATTTCACAGACAACAACGTAGTAAATATCCTGATACTGATTCACACATACTTTGATGTAAATCTCACAATTTTTAAGCTCGTGTGTCCCTGCCAAGCACACAGGAGACCTGGATTAAGTTCTTGGCTCCTGGCTTTGGCCTGGTCCATCCCCAGCCACTGCTGCTATTTGCAGAGTGAACTAACAAATGGAAAATCTCTCCTGCAAATGAAATGTTAAAAAGATTTTAAAAAACCACAAGTCTCACTTTAATAAAAGTTTTCGGGCCACTGCTGTGGTATAGTGGTAAAATGGCCGCCTGCAGGGCTGGATTCCCATATAGGTGCCAGTTCAAATCCTGGCTCCTCCACAACCCTCTGCTGTGGCTTGGGAAAGCAGTGGAGGATGGCTCAAGTCCTTGGGCATCTACATGGGAAACCTGGAAGAAGCTCCTGAATCCTGGCTTCATATGGGTGCAGCTCCATCCATTGCAGCCATTTGGGGAGTGAACCACCAGATGGAAGACCTCTCTCTCTTTCTCTCTCTCTTTCTCTCTCTCTCTCTCTCTCTCTCTTTCCCCTTCTTTGCCTCTGCCTCTCTGTAACTCTGCCTTTCAAATAAATAAGTAAATCTTAAAAAAAAAGTTTTCAAACTTTCTCAGATATTTTTCATTCATTTGTATTTTATAACTTTGGATACCGAATCTGACTTTTTAGGGAAAAATCTGTAGATTCCTTAATTTACCCTGACAGATTGATTCAAAAGGGAGGGAGAGGGACAAAATTTCAGTGTTTAGGTTTGTAAAGCTCTTCATTCTTCCATTTACATTTTCTGATATATAATTCCCAGCAGAATGTATTTCTTGTACCCTCCAGTCTCCACTGTGGCAGAAGTACTTAGATCATAACCTTTGATGTCCTGGGAGGGGAAGTGACAGGACAGGCCTGGGTTTCTAGAGCTCTCTGACTTCAAGAGCATCTTGCACCACCAACAGCTGTGTCAGGAGGTGTCTGGGCCCAGGAAACACTCCCCTCAAGAAGCTACCAGGGAAAGGAGAGACGCTAGTCAGAGGGCACAAAATCAGTCAGATGGAAGGAGTAAGTTCTGTTGATCCATTGCAGAGCATGGCGGCTAGCATAATATTTCACACGTGCTAAAGGAGTGGAGTCTCAGTGTTCTAAATGGTGTGGCATCAAAGTAATGATAAATGAGATGTGGGAGGCTGCTTGAATCATTCTGCAGTGTACACCTGCACCGCGATGTCACATTGTACCCCCTAAACACATGCAATTCTCCTTTGTCAATTGAAATAAAATTGCCAAGAGGAAAATAATCCCTCGAAGGTGTTTTGGGGAAGGACTTCAAAGACTTCCTACAATGAAAGCTTTCTGTACTTAGATGCATGCAACCCTCTATGACAAGCTCACAAGGCGTTAGCTTCAGGGTTGCAAACCTTCCTGGGATTTCTTCTGCTTGGGGGAAAGTGACTTTTCCTTTAGGTCAATGACAAGTTATCTGAAGTTTGTCCATGACAAAGAAAAATATCAAGATCAGTGTGTCTAATTAAGGAACATTTTTTTTCTTAAAGTCACAATGTTAAGATCAAACTCTGCTTTCATGTTTGAGTCCAGCTCTCATTCTTAAAAGCACCCTACCAATGGGAATAAGCTTGATCATATGCCAAGAGGCCAAGCCTGTTTTACTCATGAAAAGGGGAAGGAATCTAAAAAGTCAACTTTACTCTTCATCTATACACAAAAGCTTTCAAACAAAAATGCTGAGATTTGTATATGGTCTTAGAGAAGAGGGAGAATACCAGTCCATGTATTCCTATGAGATTTTTTCTTCTCTAAAACACCATTTAATCTGAAGGAAGACTAATTAGAGTAGAATGCTTGGGGACTCACAGCCTACATTTATTTACATTTGATCATTTGGAGCAAGTGTTCATGAGCAACAAAAGAGAACAAGCAGTTTCTCCTTTTTGATCTCCCTTGTGAGCCTCACAAAAAGGCTGTGGGCTTTGCCTTTCAATATAGCATTTGCTGTACTTGTTTTCACCTTGAACAGCAAGCAAGTCTACACACAGGATTAATAAAAATAATGTAAAATGTGGAATAAAATAGGCAAAGCATTTCATATATTAAGACGTTGGCACCAGTAGTGGGTGATTTGCTTAGTAGTTAAGATGCTGCCATGCCATATTGGATTTCCTGGGTTTAAAACCAGGCTCTGGCTCCTGACTTCAGCTTCCTGCTAATGAGCATCATGGGGGGATAGCAAATAATGGCTCAAGTACTTGGCTCCCTGTCACCCGGGTGGGTGACCCAGACTGAGTTCTTGGCTCCTGACTTTGGCCTGAACCCAGGGTGTTGAAGGCATTTGCAGAAGGAACCAGCACATGGGAGTGCTCTCGCTCGCTCTCTCTTTTCCTCTCTCCCTGCCACTCAAAAAATTTTTTTTCTTTAAAAAGGAAGAAGTTATCACCAACCTTCCCATTCCTGAAATATTCTGCATGGGGGAAAGCAAAAGTTGCTTATAAATAAGGGGTACCGAGGGCTTCCTTCTTCAGGTGCTGTGATAATGGCCCTCCATGCACTGTTCTTCCTTTCACACCATAGAGGCAGGTACGCCTCACCTCTATTTCCTATGTGAGGAAAGAAATTCCGAGCAGTTAAGAAACTTGCTTCTAAAGCACTAAGGAATTGAGTGACAGATCTAGGGCTTGCCGGCTGTCTGACTCTAAAAGACATAATCTTAATCATTTCCCCAACTCTCCTCTATCATCACTTCGAAAATACAATTTGTGTGTAGCTACCAAGGCTAGATTGCTGAGCTCACAGCTCTGCACAATTTCCTTCCCACCAATATGTTGCTCAGATCTGGAAAATCTTCCCCCAGGCAAGTTCCCATATGCAACGAATCGGTTCTAGTTGCTTTGGAGCCTTCTAAGTTCCAACATCTCAGAAACACCCAAGGCCTGCTAGCTGCCTTTCAAACAGTGTGGAGATTGTGCAGAAAATTCTCTCTGCAGGACTTAATGAGTCTGGAGTGTGGCATTATGGGGACACGTTGTTTTCAAAGAAAATTTTCTTTGAATGACTTTCCAGTGAAAGGTGCATGCCAGTGGAGTGTGAAATATTTTCAATCATTATTATGTTCAAAAACATACCTACCACTTGTTCTCCTCTCTGCCATTTCTTTAGACTCGAGTCTTGACCCATATCCATTGTTCTGTCCCTCTTAAAACTTTCTCATTACTGTGAAATGTATCTCATGAACTTGGGAGTGAGAAAGCCAGAGTTTCCCAAAGGTCCCCCCTGCATGCCTTATCATCTCCTCTGATAGAAGAGGGGCACTGGAAGGAAAGGCTAGCTTTCTTCCTAAAGAAAGGGCATAAGGGTGGGTGCTTGGCCTAGAAGGAACATCCTACAAGTGCCAGGATTCCACCCCAGGCTATGAGTCCTGATTCCAGCTTCCTGTAGATGTATACCCTAGACAGGGGTAGGAAACATCCATCAGCAGGTCATATGAGTTCTGTGAAATCATTTGGTGTGACTCACCTATGGCAAACACAGGGGGACTCAAAATTCAATAAATCTAACACAAGTTAATTTTTAATTGATAATTTTTTGAATGGCCCACAAATGATGTTATAAATATCCAAATATCCCTTGGGAGGAAAAAAAGCTCCTCACTCATCCTGGAGGAAGAAATAATGGCTAAAAAGTAGTTGGGTCCCAGCAACCCATGAGGGACATCTGGATAGCATTCTGGCTCCTGGCTTTGGCCCCAGCCCAGCTGTAGTCATTGTAGGTGTCTATGGGGTGGTACAGGTGTGAACTGGTGGATGGGAGAGCTATCTGTTTTTGTCTCTCTGCCTCGCAAATACATTCTTTTTTTTTTTTTTAATTAAAGAAAAGGGGCTAGTCAATGCTGGGCAGAGGCAACTGTGTTGGTTTCTGAAGGGAGACCATAGGGTAGCAGGAACCCAAGGGACTGAGCTGATTCAGAGCCTGTCACTCACAGATAGGGCTCCTGAAGGCTTGAGGTAACCAGCCCCAGATAAGAACCCAAAAGCAGCACTCTGTTCCCAGATAGCCCTCTATGACACTCTGGACAGGACTCGTGGAGACTAGATCCTCTTACTCAACACACCGCTCTGTGCTCCAAGTCAACCCTGTGTCCTCAGGGCTCGGCTTCTCAGACTCCTTTCCAGATGGTACCGCAGCTTGGACCAGCCTGGCCAGGTCAAGTGGCTCTCATCTCAGCCCAATTACTGTCATTCGGGAGGAACAGATCGAGTCATGCAGAGGCTTTATTTATTTAAAGGCAACAGTCAAGCTTCTGGTCTTTTCTTTCTAAATATCCTTCTGAATACTATCGCTGGCTTTTATTTGTGGCAACGTTATGAGACACTGGCCACTTGGGTCCTTTTTTGAGAGTTAAGACTAGCAGCCCGTAGAGGTTCAGTGCATCATATACCCAAAGCATTGTGCTAACATACCTAAAGAACAGGATCTCAGTCCTCATAATGACTGGAGCATGGATTCTAAAGTATTTTCTACATCCATAAATACCACTCTAGTCACCCAAGGAAAGGGAACACCCGGCCATGGACTAGCCCTGCTAAGACAAATTCAACACATCATTACAGGCCAATTTTTCAGTTGATCATTTTGTATTGTCCATGAGTGAGATTGTACAAATCCAAACGATCCTTGGCAGAAGAAAGTTTCCCACCTCTGCTCTAGGGGACTAGATTACTACATTATTTTGTCAGGAGAAGGTGAGCTCTCTAAAGGGAAGGGTCTTATCTTGCACCTCTAGTCCCAAGGCCTGGGATTCACCTGAAACTCTGGACGAGTGACCCATCCTTTGAGGTAGATACTGGTATGTGTATTTTATGACTGACTCCTACGGAATGATTAGAGCTTAAAACCTAATCATTATTAACAGTAGCATTAACCTCACACAAAAAAATTTATTTTACTTGAAAGTCAGAGTGACAGAGATAGATGGATATATAGATATGACAGAGATAGATAGATAGATAGATAGATAGATAGATAGATAGATATAGATAGATCCATTTGCTGGTTCACTCCTCAAATGGCTGCAAAGGCCAGGTCTGGGCCAGGCCAAACTCAGCAACTTGAAAACTTATCTGAGTCTCCCATGTGAGTGGTAGAGGCCATCTTCTCTGCTTTCATGGGAATATCAGCAGGGACTAGAGAGGAAGCAGAGAAGCCAGAACTGGAACTGGAACTTGGATACAGGATGCAGGCATTGCAAGAGCTGTGCCACACTTTTGGCACCATGAATATTAACTCATTAAAAAATGTTATTATGTAGCCATGAGCTGAACAGTGATAAATGATTCCTGTGAATGTATCTCTATAATCCAGCAACCCTACACGACAGGTCCTCCCACTGGTACCATTTCTGAGATGAACATTCGTTGTCTTGAAAGAATTAACTTGCTTGCCCAAAGCCAAAGTTACTTAGGGACATGACTTGGATTCCAACCCCAATCTACGATTAGCAACACATACTCTTCATCATTAGGCAATAATACCTTCTTCCCAAATTCATCAAAATTTTCCATACCGATGGCCTACTGCTTATCATTATGTCAAATAACATCTTACAATACCCCCACTCTCTTAATAATCATTATCTCCAGAGGTAGCAGGGAGGAAAGTCAAGCAAGCAAAATAGGAGACGATAAGAGAAAATGGTGGAAGACAACACTGGTCTTAGTCATCACGTATGTAAGGTGCACACAAAGATGAATGAACCCTGCACAAGGCGTGCACTGCACCAGGGATTGAGATCCCAGTGAACAGTTCACTGTATCTCTAAGTGTAGCTTTGGGCAGGAAATGGTCCTTGTCTAGACGCTTTGGACATGCCAACGCGACGACACCGGACAGACATTCTATCCGCTCCTTAGCTAGTCTTGATATACATTTTACATGAGCTTTGTGTCTGTCACATTCTGCTGTCTGAGGACAAAGTAAATCTGCTAATTTGCCATCCTTATCATTTGTCTGAAATTTCTCAGGGTATATCCAATTATAAAGGACGGAGTTCATTCTCTGCCCCACAGTATTAATGACCAAGGTAGAATCATCAGACTCTAAGATAATTTCAACAAGCAGAGTAGGAGCAAAGAATAAGAATGAAGACTGACAAATGACAGGAACATTCCTTTCCTACAAGCTTAATTCTCTGTCAGT
Organism: Lepus europaeus; assembly: GCF_033115175.1. Lineage (NCBI taxonomy): Eukaryota > Metazoa > Chordata > Mammalia > Lagomorpha > Leporidae > Lepus > Lepus europaeus. The sequence goes on from NC_084835.1 coordinate 48,749,447, forward strand.
GCATTAATTCTCCATCAAGTTCAAGAGGTAATTATCACCTACATGCAAGCAAGGCATGTTAAATTAGGGAACTTGGCTTAAATAAAAACAGTAGAAAAACTTAACAATCCATTTTCCAGTCTGTTTACATATTTTCTTTCAAAAGAATGGTACAATTTACTAATTGCTAATTTTGTAATTTCTGTTGTGGGTTGATTTCACCTCCAATATTTACTGAAGTGTATCCAAATTATAATGAATATCAGTACAATTTTCATGTTTAAAAAGAGTAAAATACTTTAAAAAATGAACCCAATTAAGATTAATTTTAAGTAAAAAAGCTGGCATTATAAGACTATGAAACAGCAGGGGGGATTTTAATTGGAAAAGGAGAACTTGTAAAATTCTGACCATTTTACATTTTCTTTAGGTCACCATTCCACTGCTTGGTTTTCATTGAAAATGATGACATCACTGAAAATCCCCCCCCCCCAAAAATCTGCAGAACCTTTTAAAGAAAACAGAGTGAAAATTAAAATATTGTTGTAATTTTTACTTAAAGCATTTTGAATCTAGGGTCAGTCTTAGCTGGGATAGCTTTCCTGTAGGAAGGAGACAAACTGAGGCTTAGAGAGGCTATAGAACTTGACCATGATCACGACATTGGGAAAATGTTTCTCAAGTCAGGGCTATTACACAAAGCTGACCGTGGGTTCCCCCTGCCACTCAGCTCCGGCTTCAGGAGACACAGTACTAGAACTGTTTCCGTAACTGAGCCCCTCTCCCTAATGCCTCTGACCGAAACTCTCTCAGGCCCAAGGCTCCCTCCCTCAGCGTGCAGCTCCTCTGTCTTCCTTCACTTTGGTGATTACAAGTCCACTCCTTACCACTATTAATTCACTAAGTGAAGGGTGTGGTGCAGGTGCCTGGGTAGCGCTAGGAGGCCCCAGGTCACAAGACACAGAATTCAGTGATCACCTCAAAAGCTCACATCCCAATACTAGACTCCATCCTGAGATCCTTCTCAGGAACTCCAGGCCCTGCTCAAAGCAGTCGTCCATCTATGCATAGACCCCAGATGAGCCAGAGCCCGCTTTGCCATTGCAGCAATGTCAGAAGCATGTGTCGGCCTATGGCAGCTGACCAATCCAAGGAAGGCCACAAGCACTGTGGACCAACCAGGGGCCTACACACAAGTCCATCATGCACTGCTCAACCCCAGCTTTCTAGATTCACTCCCTGGGAGAGCCTGAGAATGGAGCGACAGCCACTCGAGTCCTTGCTCTGTGCATTGCAAAATAAACTCCTGCTTGCTTCTAGGACCTTGGTGTTAGGGATTGGCTTGTTGCACATTGGGAGAGCAGACCCAGTTTTCTGGGGGCAGGAAGGGGGGACTACAATATTTCAGTTGTATAATCTGTTTCAATGTATTCTTCAGGTCTTTCCCCTTTTAGGGTATGCTAGTAAACCCATTACAACTGTATTTAAAATCACACACACACACACACACACACATACACACAAACATCTACACAACCAGTATAGTCTTCTAACTTAATTCTCCTACCTCTAAGCAAATCTTTCAATTTTTGGGTAAGAAAATGATTGAAATATTATCTTAGCTCTCATTTTCCCTACATCAATGATAATACTTAAAAGTGTTTATTAATTAAAATGAATCTTTTTCTATTATGTTTGTCAGATAATTAGAGTATGTGTAAAGGACCACCTAAAAGCAAGTCTCTAACTTGGTAACAATGAGAAAACCTAAGAAGGGCCTGATACTTTTTTTAAGATTTTATTTTATTTATTTGAAAAGCAGAGTTAGAGAGAGAGAGAGAGAGGGAGAGCTAGAGAAAATGAGGTCTTCCATCCGTTGGTTCACTCCCCAAAAGGCAACAATGACCAGTGTGGGGCCAGGCCAAAGACAGGGGCCAGGAACCAGGAGCTTCTTCTAGGTCTCCCAGGTGGGTGCAGGGGCCCAAGCACTTGGGTCATCCTCTGCTGCTTTCCAAGACACATTAGCAGGGAGCTGGATTGGAAGTGGAGGAGCTATAACTTGAACTGGTAGCCATATGGATTGCCTGCATTGCAGTCGACAGCTTAACCTGCTATGCCATAGCACTGGTCTGGACCTGATACATTTTAAGAAACTACTTTTCAAAAATATGGGAGGAGCCACTTGTGGCCACACAAAGCCAAAGAAATTAGGCACCATAATTCCATAAAGTGGGTTTTCTGCTTCCCTTTTCCTCAGAGTTGAAATATCTTGAATATGGGGGGTGAGGGTATTGTCTCAAAGTGCAGATTTTATTAAATTAGTACAATATAAAAATATTATTTAAAATATCCTGTCAAAAAATGGGAAAGCTAAATTTTTGCTTGAAACATAGAAGAAATAATAACACCACCAAAACTATGATGGTTCCCTCTTTGCCTCTGCAGAAGTTCTTATTTGACCACATCACAATAAATGATATATGAGCCTTGATTATTATAAATTTTATTAGAATAATAGAAAATAATACATACAGATAACCATAGGATACACACACAGGAATTTAAAGATAAATTTTATACTTTTCAATATGAAACAAAGTACATATCTCATGGAGATATTTTGCTAGAAAGGACAGGAAATAATAATCATCTTGAAAACAAAAAGTATAGGAACATAGTATAGAAATTACTAAATAATAAAAAGGTACAACTCCATTACATGTAGCATAAAATACAAGTATTGGAGAAGGTGCTTCCTCACTTTCTGACTGGAAATAACAACGGTCAAATGAAATTTACTAGCCATTCCGATTATTTTCCAGATATATACACTATATACAGATCATACAGAGAAAGTTACATTTTTCTCCTTCGTGTAAGATGACATTACCTTAAATGTAATCTCTAAATGTAAAGTGGTATTTTATAAGGATATCAGAATTTCCTAATTTTTATTTTTTTCTTGAGATCTGAACTGTTGGTTCTCAAATTCTGTTATCTATGGAAATATGAACAAGTTCCAGCAAAATGTGAAATTGGTAGGAAAGAGGTAAAAAAAATGATTTTGCAATGTCTAACACTCAATCTGCCAATTTTCATATATTCTCTACATATTGCTATGAAGTCATGTCTCCAACAATCCTTTGAAAAGCACATATTGAAAGACTGAGTCATACATATCAAAGTCAGCAGCATCACCATGGTTCTATTACAAATTTAACTCAGAAACTAAAAAGCCTGCCAGACTCACTCAGATACAAGGTGGGATTTCATTAAAAAACCATCTCCACCACCCAAAGAGGAGAGGGCCCCTTAATGGAATCAGAAATTGGAAATGAAGGATTCTGTGGATCTTGTTTAATATTTGAGTTGAGATTCAGGTCCTTGCTTATTTTTCCCACCAGGTTTTAATAAAACCTGAAAGCTCGTTCATAGGTATGAAGGAAACAATTCCTTTTTAAAATTTGTTCTAATTTTTTGAGAATGGATAAAATGTGATTACGTCCAATTTTTATCACCGATTGAAATAGAAGGCATTCTCTAGAAAGTGGAATGCACGATGAACCAGCCGGTCCTCGTAACTTCTACGTACTGAAGGAAATTCATGCTAACATTCAGCACAGGCCCGCTGCATTTGGGGTGCCAAAGTACTTTCATGTTTTCCTCTCTATCATTAAACGATTGATTCGTGGGGCAGAGAAGGATCAGATCGTATTATTATCTCCACCTTTTACAGATGAGTAATTGAGAAATTCAGAGAGCAAAGTGGTTTCTAAATTCTCTCGGCCATTTCGTAGTCTCCTGAACCAAACATTACTCTCCAGAGCCCAGACGGCCACTTCCAGCCCCACTCTCCGAATCACATCCTGCCTCCATCCAACGTGATAATTTTTAAATTGCATTTTTTACCTTTGAGGATTTAAGTCAGCATTTCAAAATGACACTGATTACATCTTAGAAATACTGCTGTTATAATAAGGAAATAGCATTCGGATTAAGTGAGTTTATTAATGAAAAATAAAACCACCACATCTGTTTATCTGTGCCTGTGTGTGTGTGTGTGTGTACACTTGAGAGTGTGTGAGTCTTTAACTATAGGCAGTGCTTAAACTCATAGCTTAAGATCATTTATATCAAAAATCTGAAGTACATAATATGTAAATTCCTTTGGTTTATCAAGTAAATATTAAGGCATTTCAGATTCCCCTAAAAGGATTTACTGTTTTATTGTATTCATATTTTACCTATAATGAAGTAGAAAGTTAAAAATACAGGGTTGAAAAACACATGCATAATCACTGCATTTCATGAAAGCACTTTTTTTGGGTAACCAATGAACTTTCCGATAAGTACTAAAAAAGAGTAAATATCACCACAGGGCATTCACAATAAAGAAGAGTGCTATAGGGATATAGCCCGACACAGAGCAGACGTTGGAGATGGCTGAAGTGGATCCTCTTGCATCCATACCTGCCAAAGGTGATCAACAGCTCATTACTAAGAACTGTACCCATATACAATGTACATACCATACAAAGGTTTGTGTCACCCAAGAAATCTCATGTTGAAATCCTATCCCCCCAGTGTGATGGTGTTAGGAGGTGAACCATTTTAAGAATTGACACCAAAGAGGCCAGGATCTTGATCTTGGATTTTCCAACCTCCAGAACCATGAGAAGTAAATAAATGTCTGTTGCTTCTATGATACTCAGTCCACGATATTTTGTTAAAGTAGCCTGAATGGACTTAGACACCAGGAAAAAGGAATGCCTTTAGGATCAAAATCAAATTATAGTGTGAACATACCCCAGGATCACGTTATTATTTGTCCTCATTTTATTTATAGATGCAGGCTATACCAGTTATCAACAGTATCTATAAAGACACTGATGTGCTTAAGTTTTCTTAAGTGATTCCAGGCTTTGTTCATCTAGTATTATTTAACTTTAATTGAAATTGGAAAAACAACTTAATCATTTTGAAAACAATTATACTAGATCACAAACAATTTTGAGATAATTCAATGGTTTAATTAAAGAAAGCTTCACTGGATAAGAGTCTGGAAAAATCTGTGCTTGTTTCTATTTTATGCATTCCCAGCTACATTATTATGCCTATTATAAAACATTTTTAAGAAGCAGTCGACAAAAGTTCCATTTTCAGGGAGCCAGCCTTGTGCAGTCGCCAAACTGTGCACACTCAGCGAGGTGGCAGAGGTCAGAGGAAAGGGTAGCCCTTGACCCAGCAGCCGTGAAAGGCTAAACCGTGTCTGTCCCTGAAAAAGTAGAGCGCCTTCTTCTTTTAACAGTGCCAGTTTGTCTGCTGTGACCTAACTCTATACCTTGCACTACCCAGGGAACGTGAAACACGTGTTGACTATTTTATAACCTAAATTAATAATAATAAACTGAAGTGCAGATGGCTTTAGAAATGTCAGTAGCACAGAATGACTTTTTTACAGACTTTTACATTGCAGAACTGAATTTTAAGATCAATAGTTCTCATTTTTGTAGGATAGCTTCATTTGCTGGTTTTAGTCTAAGTATGACGGTCTTTATGATTTCTTGGAAATATAAAATTCTTCCAAGTTCTCACATCTCCCCTTCTCCGAAGCTGGGAATGTCAGTCATTCACTTTTGCAAGATTAAAGACAAAAGTTTCAATCTTGATTTCTTGATGACATCAAGTAGGGCAATGAATCAAGTCATTTTTGTCACTAAGAACTGGACTTGAATACAAAGATAAAATGGGCCCTACAGTAGTCAGGTGGAGGCCCTGAAACTCCAGTCATGGAATTTACAAGAAAAGACAAAATTGCTTCTGCCATTGTCGCTGATAAAACACAAGCAGGCTTCAAATTTGTTTGGAAAATGGAATTAAGAGATAAAGAGAAACTTCTTCGAGTTCTTTTGATGCTGCTCCTAAGTATGGCAAAGTCTGCTTGCCTCTCCAAGTGCAATCCCCATAAGTAAAGCAGGTCTCAGGTACATTCTCAATGGAAAACTTAGGGTGAAGCTTCTTTGAAATTAGAAACAAAATTTCTTCTAAAAAGCTACCTTTCAGTTTGGCACACGTGAGAGGTTTATGACCTAACTAATGTTATTTCTTCTACTTCAAGAATGAATAAGACTGATCTATAGTTTGTTGAAGCCCAAAGACTGGAATACTAAAGATCCTACAACCAGTGTCAGGGTTCAACACTGTTTTTGAGAAATGCTCAGGGAATTCTGTTTCTATAAACAATTCAAGGGCAGACTTAGGCAGAATGAGGGGAAAATAAAATTAATAAAGTGTTGCTAAGTGTTCTTATGTCCTTCCTTTCATCCTTATCTTTCTCCCTATGTTGTACCCATCTGAAGGAATTGCTCCCACCCTCATCTCACACATTCTAAAACCTCCTCAGTGCCCGAATGAAAGACATGCTGGGGAGAAAGAACAGAAGGAGGCACTACGATTGACTTACTCTTGGAGCTGACAACACTGATGCAAATGAAGGAAGTAATGAATGATTTCCATCCACTTACTGGTTATCCTTGGGATCCTGATCTGTTCACTGCTGGTCCCATCGCCTCCATCCGTTGTGGCCTTGACCTCAATGATATAGTCTTCTTTGATGGGGAGCAAGAGTTCGGCCGACGTTTTATTAGTGCTCAGCACTTGCATATTATTTTGACTGCTAGTCCTATAGAAAACCTAAAATAAACAAATACACTTATTTCTTATACTGCTCTCTTTTGTTTTGTTCATGGAAGTTGTGACTCCAAAATTATCTTGTTTGTCTTTTTATACCCACTGGAATATAAATTGCTTTCACAGCTCTGTCCACAGGACTCAGATTAGGGATTAGCATGTGGAAGAATTATCAGGTTCTCAAAGCCAAGGGGGTGCTTTTTTTTTTTTTTTTTTGACAGGCAGAGTGGACAGAGAGAGAGAGAGACGGAGAGAAAGGTCTTCCTTTTACTGTTGGTTCACCCTCCAATGGCCGCTGTGGCCGGTGCACTGTGTCGATCCGAAGCCAGGAGCCAGATGCCTCTCCTGGTCTCCCATGCGGGTGCAGGGCCCAAGGACCCGGGTCATCCTCCACTGCACAAGGAGGTGGGGGTTTGGTATTGTGGTGCAGCAGGTTAAGTTGCCACATTGGTAGGCTGGCGTCTCGTACTGGAGTTCTGGTGTGCCCTGGATGCTTCACTTATTTTTTTTTAAAAATTTATTTATTTATTGAAAGGCAGAGTTACAGAGAGAGGGAGAGAGAGAGAGAGAGAGAGAGAGAGAGAGAGAGAGAGATCTTCCACCTGCTGGTTCACTCCCCAAACAGCAACAACAGCTGGGTCTAGGCCCATTAGAAGCCAGGAGCCTGGAAGCTTTTTTCAGGTTTCTCACATGGGTGCAGGGACTCAAGCACTTGAGCCATCCATCAATGCTTTCTCAGGTACATTAGCAGGGAACTAGATCAGAAGTGGAGAAGTTGGGTCTTGAACTGGTGCCCATATGGATGCTGCCATTTCAGGCTGCGGCAGCTTTATTCACTATACCACAACACCAGCCCCTACTTCACTTCTAATCCAGCTTTTTGCTAATGAGCCTAGGAAAGAAATGGAAGATGGCCCAAGTACTTGGGGCCCCTCTACCCATGTGGGAGACTAGGTTGAAGTCCCTGGCTCCTGCCTTTGGCCTGGCTATTGTTGCCCTTCGGGGGAGGGAACCAGTAGATAGAAGATCTCTCTCTGCAACCCCTAGCCCCTTTCTCTGTTGCTCTGCCTTTCAAATAAATAAATCTTTGGAAAAATTCAAGGAAGTGAGAGAAGAGCAAATGCTTCCATGGAAAGGCTTAGCTGGATTGAGTCTTTGTGAGGCTGGTGAGATAGGGCAGGGCCATACTCTATGGACCCCGGATGCTTAATCAAGGAATCAGAGCCAATATTTTGGTTGTTTATAAAATAATATATAGGTGAGCATCAGAAGCAGCAAATTGATTAGTGCACAATTTATACTGTGTCCAAAATTCCCATGTTAGTGGAATTATTTCATATCTATCTGTATTTTAAAAATCAGAGATTTTAGTAAACCACTCTTTATGAAATGTTTGACATCTATGTCAAAATTAGATTACAGAAAGCACATCGCCAACGTTTAGAAAACTTCACTGGATCCAAGCATCCCTTGGAAAGCACAGAAAGAAGGCAATAAAGCTTTGCAAATACTGCAGCTTACTTTGTAGCCTGTTACTTCTGATTCATTCTCCATTGCTTTAACTTGCTCCCAATTAAGTAACACTTTCGTGTCGGTAGCATTCCAGACAACATTTCCTGGTGGCTGACTGGGAGCTGGAAATGCAAAATAAGAAATTAAAACCGATGTGATCACGGAGTGTTATTTCACACGGAGCAGATAAATGACCAGCGCAGGACGCTAGTGGAAATAGAGCAGTATCTCTTTAGTGATGCACGGTTTATAGATGGAATCAGAAAAATAACAGTAGCGAACTCTCTCTTAAAAAGGTATTTCACTTTAATTGCGAGATAATTCATTTTATCCTACTCATCATACACCTTAGGTCACTTCACACTTTACGGCATTTAATGTCTCAGAGAAGACGGGCTGGCAGGCTGACAGATAAAGAAATTCCTTTGCCCACCACTAGAGGGAGGCTTGATGAGTCGAGAGAGGCAGGCAGTGCAACTTGTTTTGACGCAGAGGCTGAGAGAAATTGCCAAAGGAGCAGATTAAAGTCACAGGAAATGAAGTGTGGATGATTTTTAAGCCAGCCTTGTAAGATGAGCAAAATGAGAGGCAATCAAAAATAAGGATTACTTAGATTTATTCTCATGAAGTAATGGCTACACACATGAAAAACTGCAACAGAGGGTCCATATTTTAAAGTCTTCATTTTCCAAGTTTAAATCCGTTTTTGAGAAAAATAAGGCAACACACTAAAAAGTTAATGAGAATTCCATTAGTGAATTAATGAAACTCTCTAAGGCTTATACACATGGATTCCTAGTTTATCTTTCTCTTGGGAACACTGGACTGTCAACCACGCTGGGGAGTGGGGAGTCATCTCGGGCATTACTCAGTGCCAATTCAGGTAGGACACTGGGAATTCAGTTTCTTGTCATCCGCAAACAGCAAGCGTAATATTAGTTACTAACCAATAGAAATCACAATTGCCCAGAAAAGTACTGAAATATGATGTCCTTGTGCATTTAACCACAGATGGTGATTGGCTTAACGGGATTTGTAATGAGGAAGTGATATAAATGAACTGTTATCCAGGGAAATTTCTGTGAATTATTGGCTCATTCCATAAAGGAAATACAACTGGACTCACAGCTCAGAAGAGCTCTTGGTTACATTTGTGTAACTGATGACACCACACAAGACTATATTCTCTGGGGGTTCTCTTGCTCACTGTCTTCTCTTCAAAATTATTCTATGTTGTCTCTAAAATTTTGTAGTATGATATTAATAATAAACTAGGTCAGCTAAGATTGTCCAAGCTGCAACGATTTGATAACAAATATAAATGGCAGTTGCTTAAGGTTGAAATACTAATAACCAATTCTGGTGGCTCAATCCACAAGACAGGAAGGTAGAGCTGTCAGAACATCTCCCCAGAGTGTCATTTCCCGTAGCCTGGCACAGGTTTGATTTGATGCTGCTTAGGCAACTCATTTACAATGGTCTGTCTTACCAAAAGGTATGCGTTTGGAGGTTTTAGAGAGCTTGAGTAATTATGGTTGAATCACCTATGCCAATACCTGCCTTGCAGAAGAAGTGACTGACGTTGGGGTTTACCTTGTCTGAGTCCCCAGACAGATAAGTGGAGTGAGTTTAGCCAGAAATGAATACTTTTTGAAATGACAGAAAGACAAAAAACAGGAAAATTGAAAGGGAATGAAAAATAAAAAAGCTTGTCCTGGGTCTGACTGCTCTTTTTGAATCCTGATTATCAACGTTTTTCAGCATCAGAGAGTCATATAATGCTTTTGTCATGTACTGCTTTTGTCATTTTTGCTATTTATAGAGTTGACTTAATTTTTTAAAAATGTAAATGTCTACATTAACCTCATACTAAACAATATGATTCACCCAATAATGAGCTTGACTTAACAGCAACATTTTTGATGCCTTCTAACATAAATGCAGCTAGGGTCCCTAGGTAGATACTAGCTTATGTATATAAGAGGTAAAAAAATTTTTTTTTAATTTATTTGAAAGACAATATCTGTAGTGGAAGGAGGAAACAAGTCTTAGAAAGCAGGACCTAGCCTCTTATCTGTCCCCTTTAGCCCAAGGTGTCCTTGTTTGTCCTTTATCAAAATGAATTCACCAACACAGCTGGCCGACTGGACTATTTACTTCTGCAATAGATAAGAAACTTGATGAGGAGGGGGTTGTTTAGGGGAAGTCCACATTCAAAACTCCCCCACCCACACTTTCCCAGAAGAGGGAGGAGGGGAGAAGAAATGGAGGGGCCCATACACATGTCCAGTGAAATCTAGTCTGACTACAGGCTGGGCTGTCTGTCCTTTACTGAAATGCCTGCCTTGTCTATCGAGTGTAGGAATTTCTTTCTCATTGCTCTTTTTAATTAAATTCTTTGCAAATAGCTGAAAATAAAATAAAATAAGCTAATGCTTCCTTTAAAAAGATTTAAACATGTTTGTGAGCAACCTTAAAAATAATCCTTTTTTTAATCACAGGTAAGAATAACATCATCTGGAGAATTCTAAACTATTTTGCATGTTCAAAATTCTATTACTGTCAGGTAATGCTGATCAAACATCTGTAACATGTTGGGCATTGCAGAATGTGCCTTTATATAACCATTTACTAGATCCTCATAGCATTACTTTGCCATTAATGCTCATCTCTGTATATGGGTTATCTGGACCCTGGAGTTTTAAAAAAGACAAAAACATCATTTACTCATGTTCACTGCAGCATTATTAGTCAAAAGTCAGAAGCAACCCAATTTAAATTGTCCACCAAAAGATGAATGGATAAACAAAGTATAACATATGCATTTAACAGAATATTATTCAACCTTAAAAAACAATGAAATAAGGACATGCTATGCATGGTTGAACCTTGGGGACATTATACTAAGTGAAATAAACCAATCACATACACACCCCACACAAAAAGCACTATATGATTCCACCAATGAGGTATCTATGGTAGTGAAATCCATAGAGGCAGAATGGAGAACAGGGGTGCCAGAGGCTGGTGGAGGGGGAGTGGGGAGCTGTTTAATGGGGACAGTTTCCCTTCTGCAAGCTGAGAAGAGATCTGGAGACCTATGGCACAGCAATATGAAGATACTTAGCCCCACTGAAGTGTCCAATGAAAAATGGCTAAAATGGTAAATTTTATGTGTACTTCACTGCAATTAAAAATATAATTAAGAAGCCTTGCTAAGATATACAACCATTGAGAGGTATTATATGGAGTCAAATAACTCCCATTAAATCTGCTGGCACATAGGAAGATGATGGTTATTTGCCTAACTTTCAGAGACCATGGTTTCTGCCTGCAGGAAGATACACTTCTCCCTTTCGTTGACATCTCCCAGACATTAGCTTTCATCAACAGGATTGCTTCAGCCAATGAGCATGAAGAAAAGGAAAATGGGCTGTTTTGAAGTGGCATCTTTAAGGACCACTAGGGAGAATGGTTCACCTTTTTCTTTTCCCTTTTTGCCCTGAGAAGAGCTATCCCAGAAAGTGGCTGCTCCTTCAGTCTGGGTCCTGGTGGGAAGGTGGACTGAGTCAGATCTGCTTCTCACTCATGGTGGACCATTAAATATGGATGTAAAAGAAACATTTCAATGCCACTGAGGTTTGGGGATTTGGGGTACTGTGGCCTGAACTAGCCTAATCTGAATGACATAGTTATTAGCCAGCAATCCAAGAGCTGTGGAGCAACACAGGGAATTTCTGAAAAGGCAGGAAGATAAGTGCTGAAGTAGGAATGGGCAGGAGACAGTTGACAGCATAGTTCTAGGACTTGTAACTTCACTTTTTGTATTCTATCTCATGTGGAAGTTCAACCCAGATCAGTTTTGGTCCTAAGTTTTATTATACCTAATCTGATATGTGGACTACATTTTGAATTTTTTTTTTTTTTTGGAAATCATTTGTCAACATTCATATCCTACAGATTTTCCCTCTGTTATTTCAATTTCTATTGATGATAGGATGCTAAAATGGAAAACTAATGCTGCTGAAAACTAATTTAAATCAAGCAGAGAGGTGACATCTCACTATATTTATAGCACAGCACTAATTAACAGGCTATAAAATTATTTGAATAGCTTTGTGTTTTGTAACAAAAAATTTGATCTTGAAATGTTTTTATTATTATTGTTCTTTATGTACTTATCTCAGTCCTCTGTGTGTTTGTTATCCAGAATCAATAGCAGCTTTATAGATTTTATTTATTCTGCAGATATCTGTCTCCAAACCAGTGCTTACAGTTATATTACTATCATTGTGTGAAGGTGGGAATGTAAGACATGTCTACCAATAGGAAAATGGATAAATGAGCTGGACTATTACGTGTACATGGTTATGATATACAGGAAACTAAATATATAGTATCCCTTCCACTGATACTAGAAACATCCCATAGAACACAATTCTGCAAAGACAAATGATATCAATGATGCCATTTTTGAGTGATAAGACTATGAGTGAGTTTAATTTTCTGCTGTATAATTTTCTTTTTTCCAAAACTTCCTATATTGAATGTTCTCCCTTTATGTAATAAAATGTAGAGGTTGTTAAAGAACATTGTAATTGGGAGTTTTCATTTGGTGATGTCTTCAAAGTGGTGAGAGTGAAACTGGCATTTACTTTCAAAATATGGAATTTTAAGAACATATGCTTGCTGTGATTAATTATACAAAACTCAGTATGTTTCTTAACTTTTGGTTTTGGCCATCTGATGGTAATAACATGACTTACATGGTAAATGGATGTTATCACCAAGAGTTGGAAGGTACACTTTGCACTTGGACTTTACTTGAGATAATCACCAACATGTGCAATTAAGCTGCTTAAGGCTGTGTTATTGTGCAAAAAGTCAAACAACTAAAAGCCACTTTTTCTCCAACAATGATATCTATTTGTTTTGGGATTACTGAAACTTTCACAAATGGATCTAATTTTTGATCATATTAAATTGATTTACTATTCTAAAATGAAACAAAAACATCTTTTAAACTCATTTAAAGATGAGCTGTGGGGTCCCACCTAGGGTATCAGGGCAGGTCTTTATTTGCTTTCTGGGAATTTCTTTAACCAAAATTTCCTCTTCTTTCGGTAATAAAAACGTCTGAGATTGTAAACTATAAACAGGACACTGGCAACTGGCTAGAGTATTCAGAGGCAACTGGGACAGATTTTCCAGGGAGTGCCAAAGCTGTCACTAAATCGAGTTCATAAGATTTACACACAGATTTGCATGATTCTATATTAGCTGGAATCTCCTCTTTGAATCCTGGTAAAATTGCATATTATTTTATCTTTCTTCAGAGCCTGTACAATGAGAAATAACTTTGCTGAACACCAAAGACAGAAAAAAAGAATCATTCATAAATCTGAGGAATGCACACTACTAAGCAGTGTATTCCATTGGTGTATGTGTGATTTGTGGTCTGTCGTACACAAACACAAGTAATTTACACACATAGGTGGGCTGTGATACACAGAAAAGTCAACGAGAAGCATTCAGTCACCTACAGAGAAATTCTCTTCCAGCCTTCCCAGTGCTTTTGAGAGAAAGTTGGATGTGGGGGCTTGCAGGTCTTTAATACACTATTATCACAAAGGCAAAGCAGGTGCAGAGGTTTGTATGAGCAGCAGCCTGTTGGCCTATTTTTTCATTGCATTGTTAAACTTATTCTCTGCTTCTCCACTACACAGACATAAAGTTAGATTCTAAGAGTGAGCCTAGTGTTTAAGGTGCTTCTTATGATGCCCATAATCCCATATCAAAGTGCCTAGGGTCAATTCCCAGCTCTGGCTCCTACTAATGCAGACCCTAAGAGGCAGGACTGATGGCCCAAGTGAGTGGTTCCTGTTAACCAGGTGGGTGATGTGGATTGTGTTCCCAAGGCTTAGTCCTGGCCATCGAAGCCATCTGGAGAGTGCATCAATGGTTGAGATCTCTTATCTTTCATTAAAGTAAATTTTTTAAAAAAGAGAAAAAAATTAGAATTAGGATTATTTTTTAATTTAAAAGTTGCTAAGTCAATTTTTTAAAAAGATGCTATGTACATATTAGTTGAGAAGCCCAAAGAATGGCAAAAAATGAGAAGGTGAATCACATACAAAATTTGCAATTCCTCATATTAAAATAGATCATGATCCATAACTTACACTAGGTGGTTATCATATTCAATTGTACACAGGAAGACTTTAGAAATTCCAAATTGTGTATTGGAGGCAGGAATATTCATTTTATTAAAAATCTCTGAACTACTCACTCATTCTTTCAGTGCTCATTGACTCACATTTCCTTTCTACTTCCTGAAGACACACTGCATTGGTTTCCTTAAGTGTTTTTGGCTTAACTCACATGGCTAAGCATTGCATTTGGGAAAGCAAAAACCAAAATGCAAAGCCGAATGTATCCTTTAGTATTGCTCTATTTTCCCAATTCTATACCACATACAATAATTAGCAAAGACATAAAGAAGATAGCCTTGTTTCTAGGGAGTCTGGGCATGTGATCCAGAACAAATCAATCAAGTCTTTCCAACAACTTGAATTGGCTCAGGAACAGGCATTCACTAGAAATGAGTCAATAATAAGCTGACATAGCTCTGAGTGGAATAATCAGAAAGGAGCTGCTCACATTTCTTGGGACCCCTGATTGACAGAAAAGAGCCCTTAAGGTATTACAGCAAAACAGTTACCTCAGAGGAGGAGTCCGTTTAGAATGAAGCTAGGGAGCAGTGCAGACAGGTGATAGAGAGAGTCATCATTCAACAAATACTGGGCACAAACTATGATTGCTTAAACAGTGGATACAGAACAATGGTCAAACCAGGCAGAAGTGTCTTCCCTGAAGGAGCTGACACTCAGTCCCTGCAGGGTGGGGTGACAGCAATACAATCAACACACACAAGACATCCATAAGGGTATAGCACAGAGAAGGAGAGAGGGGTTGTCAGGAGGAGAGGCCTTGGATTTTTAAACGTGGTGGTCAGGTGGTACTGAGGTAATGCAGGGAGCTGAAACGCGTGGAGTATCAGGTGAGTATCTGCAGAAAGAATCTTCTAGGCAGAGGCAACAGCAAAGCAGAAGCCATGAAATGAAGTGGAATGATAAGGTAGAAAATAGTAGGAAGTGAGAGTAGAAACAGGAGAATAAATACTTTGTTGGTTTTTTAAGGATGTAGCATTTATCTGGACTAGATGGACAGTGACCAGAAGATTCCGCATATAGGAATGACATCATCAGCATTACTTTGGTGGAAACGGGCTACACAGTGAGAGATGGAAGTAGCTCGTGCTGGAGTGGCAGCATGAAGGCAGTAACAAGTGGTAGATTCTTGATATATTTAGAAGTCAGCGTCTGCCCACATTGTAGGGTATGAGAGAAAGGGAAGAGTTAGGGTGATGCTGAGATTTTTGTCCTGAAGAACAGAAATAATGGAGTTGAATTTACTGAAATGGGGAATATTGTAGAAGAGATAGGTTTACAATGGGGTGGAAAGAGAAATCAATAACTCAGTTTTAGAAAAATAGTTTTGATACCTTATTAGATGATTCTTGAAGGCATTGTTTGAGTGTCTGGATTTATTCATACTAAAAGCCAGAGGTAACACTTGACTTTTCAATTATTCAAAGCAGAATATTTGTCCTAGAAATTCTTTCTTGAAAACTCTGAACATAAAACTCTCAATATGTTTCCTTTTAGAAACCAACAAATTCCATCATGTTCAGCCATCTGCAAATTTCCCTCATTTGCTCCTTTAGATGGAAGACACTGGTTTAGAGTAACTCTCTTCGGGTTGCAGTGACAGAAGCTCATCTTTGATTGCTTAAAGTGGCTAATTAGTGTTTAATGTAAAATGCTTTTAGAAAGCATAAGTATTTGGATATCAAAAATTAAGTGTTTAATGGAAGCTACAGTACTTGAGAATCCCTGTGTTATTTTACATTAATCAGAAATATCATCTAATATCTGTCTTGATACAGAATTTCGTGATGACGAGCACAGGAGACTTCAGGCAGTTTATCCAGAGCAGTGTGTGTTTCCAATCCACAATGTGCCTTGCATCTGGGGGAAGCACATTTGATTAACAGTAGCACTCAGGCAGGCCTCTGTCTTTTGATTTCTTTCACCCATTCAGCCATCCATTCAACATTTGCAAGTACTGGGTTTGTGCTGGGCACTAAGGTAGAATGAAGAAGACACAAAAGGACTTTTTCCCCATCCAATGGAGACGCCAGAGAAGACAGAGCAATCATGTAAAACGAATGCTGCCTTAGTAGTTAGTACTGTACGTTTGAGGCCTACAGCCAACTCCCTTCATAGTGCTAATTACAGGAGTCTTACCAAAATTCTGCCATAGGATTTGAAGCTAAACCACATTCAGTAAGAGCTATCAGGAGCCACCCTAGAAATGGCTTTAAAGACTGTTGTACTCGTGTTTGGGTACATGTTTGAAAAATTGGTAACATAAGTTTAAAAGTTAACACATGTTCTTTATAAATGATTTTAGGATGATTGGGATTTTAAATATCAAAATCATTTCCCACCCAGTGTAGGAAACTATTTTCTAATAACACCAATAAATCAGCATACAAGCTCCAGCCGAACCGTGTCAATAGGAGCGCACTGTTCTAAGAGGTTGATTCAGCTGGAATACCTATCAGATGATAGCTCCATGAGCATAGGGGTTCTGGTGATCTTTGATTACCTTACTCAGTTCCCAGGCATGGAGCAAAATCACAATAATACTGGTGTTAAATGAGCCATGAATATTCTAATTATATGGCTGTGAGAGAGGATAACACAGTGGCTAAGATGATGTCTGGATTTGGACGACTGTCCTGTTACTATGTGACTGCACTCAAGTTGAGAAATTGCCATGTGCCTAAGCTTCCCCACCTCTAAAGCGAGGACGCTAATAGCTTCCAGGTTGTGGTGTTTTCTGTGAGAATTTAGGATCAATAGATGGAAAGTGCTTTGCACCATGACTAGAAATTGCTTGGTAAGTATAAGCCATTTATACCATAATGATCATCTTCATTATGTACTAACTCCTACCTCTGAAATCTCTTAAATTCTACCTCTAAATTAGAAGTTTTGCTTTTAAAAAATAATTTCATTCATTGTACATTATCAAGATGTTCATATTAATTTATAATTGGTCTCTTTTCCCTTCCCAATTCACTGTTATTCCCTGATTCCACCATGATGCCACACTGTCTTTTACAATCATAATTTCTTAGTCAGTAAACTACATCGATTATTGAATCATAAGAGCCAGATAAACCTGTGTTATTTTTGTAATCAGATTTTTTTTTTGACAGGCAGAGTGGACAGTGAGAGAGAGAGAGAGAGAGAAAGGTCTTCCTTTTGCCATTGGTTCACCCTCCAATGGCCACCTCGGCCGGTGCGCTGCGGCTGGCGCATCACTCTGATCCGAAGCCAGGAGCCAGGTGCTTCTCCTGGTCTCCCATGGGGTGCAGGGCCCAAGGACCTGGGCTATCCTCCACTGCACTCCCAGGCCACAGCAGAGAGCTGGCCTGGAAGAGGGGCAACCGGGACAGAATCCAGCGCCCCAACCGGGACTAGAACCGGGGGTGCCAGCGCCGCAAGGCGGAGGATTAGCCTACTGAGCCGCAGAGCCGGCCTGTAATCAGAATTTTTCATAGATGCTGTGTGTTGACTATGATACATATTTAAGTCATATTAATTAAGAAGTATTGCTGAGGACGTCAAACATATTTGGTGAAATATGTTGTAAGTACAGAATATTTTCAGTTTATGTATTTACTAATCAATATGGTCTTTGGTCTATCAGTGACCCTGTGTTATAAATAATGATCAGGTCAGATTTCTCCTAATAATTAAATAAGGATAAGGTTAAATTGTCACATTCACCGGCTGCTTACAAATGGATGTGAGGAAAGGGATTAACATGTTTTGTTGCTAAACTTTTGTGCTGCTGTGCTCATTATCCTAGTTGTTAGTCAGTGCACATTATACTAGATGCTGGCCATTAATGCAAAGACAAACATTTGAACATCCCTGATCAAATTAGCACTGGTTAATTAGCATCTGAAGTACTAGTACTATGTATATTTATTTCAAAGTCTAATAATAGCCAATCACATCCAATTTTATATTGTTGGAGTTTTTAGAAATTTTAGCCAAAAATGTAAAAAGATGTTTGAAATGACACAAAGAAGCAAAAATGCATTAAAAAACTGGCAACCAACCATAATAACTGCCTCATTCCTACATAAAGCCAGCTACGTCAATATATACTGAATTAATCCGTTTTGAAAATAAAAAAAAAAAAACCACTTCAGGTAAAAATATCATTGTTTGTGTGTGTGTGTGTGTGTAAATACAATGGGAAAAACCATAAAGTGTTTGGGAACTAGAACAATCTTAATCACTACTAGCTAGAATGACAATGACAGCAGCAACTCAAACAGTCTCACAGTGAGAAAGCAGCAAGATAACACAATGACTACATGAATACTGGTTTAGAGTCATTTAATGAAATATTTGTGAGACACTACAAAATCATCAGCTGACTTTCTTGAAGACCATGTTAGCTGTAGATGAACTCATGGCTAAGCAGGACTCAGCTCTGAGGCCAACACTGACAATTCTGGCTAGATTTCCTAAAGTATCAGTAGGTTCGCAGGGCCCAGCATCTTCTGATGATAACCTCTGCGTGTTTATTGCCATCTTTTGAATAATGCAAGAAGAGAAAGTAGAGAAAAATCACTCATGATTCTTGAGTATTAAAGTTGACTTATTCATGCTTATCAGAAATCCTCAAGCTTTGGGGAACTAGAAATACATGAAAGTAAACCCAACGGAGCTTATCACATTTTACAAGAAACGTGGATAGATTCAACTTAACACTTCACACTAAAAATTTCCAAAAGGTGTACATTCATTTTCACATGGAGTCTCTACATTAAGATTTGGGGATATCAGAAAGACAAGGCTATGTGTGGCTCTGAATTTACAAGAGTTTGGATTTAGGTTTGTATCATCCAGTGGGATTAATGACTTGAGTTGCCCATTTCAAATGATAAAGAAGTTTATTAATTTTAATACAAATTATTTTTGTTGACATTCAAAAAGTGGGGAATGTACGTACGTGTTTTCTTGGTGGTTGCGTTAACGGTGGTGCTGAAGGGACCAGCACCTGCACTGTTGTAAGCTCGGACAGCTGTGTAATAGGCCAGGTTGCTCTTCAGGCCTCGGAGTCTGGCTGATGTCTCATTTCCTGCCACTTTCACTTTGCTTGACAAGTCCTCTTCCTCTCCATTATTCCAGTACCGCACCTGGTAGACACAAGACACAAGACGCGCAAAGACTAAATGAAACATTGCCGTTTTCATTATGCGACCTTCATTAAAACTGGGTGCTGTGCTTTCTTTTCTTGGTCATTCAATAAATATTTACTGAGAACCTACTATGTGCCAGATGCTGTGTTAGCCTTTGAGTTACAGCAGTGGAAACATGGGAAAGGGACTCCAGTTGAAAACAGACACAAATTCCAAAAAGAGTAAGTGCTGAGTTTGCCCAGGCTATAGGCTTGTAAGTGGGAGCCTGAAGGGGGAACCTGGTATCTAACATAGTTCTCAACTCCTAACCAGCTCAGCCTGAGCTCAACTCCAGAAAGCTGTCAGCCATTCATAGGCTCTACTGTGAAGGAAGTGAACTGTCAGAGAACAGATCATCAGGGTTGGGAAGAGTGGCTTGTCTGACACTGGTGAGCATGCCTGTGTCCTACATTAGAGTACCTGGGTTTGATTTCCCACTCCAGGTACTGACTGTAGCTTCCTGTTAATATGGATCTTGGGAGACCCCCGTGATGGTTCAAGTAATTAAGATCCTGCCACCACCACCCACATGTGGGAGACCCGGGTTTTGTTCCCAACTCCAGACTTTTGCTTGGGTGCAGTCCTGGCCATTATGAACATGTGTCTCTCTGCCTCTCAAATAAATACAAATTTGAAAAATAAATTAATTAAGGTGAAACAGAATAAAACCAAATAGAGTAAAAAGAAACTTTCAAAAAGCTAGCAGCTGGCCACTGGACTGTCCTACAATGACAGTCAAATGCTAACAAGTCCATTTGTGTTTGCAGAGCAGGAGTAGAGGAAAATAAGGCCATTAGAAGGGTTGACTTTAAGTATTAATATATATTAAATATTATATGTATTCATTATTCTGAACTATGCAATATGATCTTAGAATCATGTATAAAAATTGGCCAGCGCCGCGGCTCACTAGGCTAATCCTCCGCCTTGCGGCGCCGGCACACCGGGTTCTAGTCCCGGTCGGGGCACCGATCCTGTCCCGGTTGCCCCTCTTCCAGGCCAGCTCTCTGCTGTGGCCCGGGAAGGCAGTGGAGGATGGCCCAAGTTCTTGGGCCCTGCACCCGCATGGGAGACCAGGAGAAGCACCCGTCTCCTGCCTTCGGTTCAGCGCGATGCGCCGGCCGCAGCGGCCATTGGAGGGTGAACCAACAGCAAGGGAAGACCTTTCTCTCTGTCTCTCTCTCTCACTGTCCACTCTGCCTGTCAAAAAAATAAATAAATAAAAAAATAAATAAAAAAGTATTTGTATAAAAATAAAAAATGTTACTGATGATATTTAAAGAAGATTAACAGAGGAAAATATAAAAATACATGTTTCTTAGCCACCTCCAATTTATGCTATTAACACTCTACTGTGCTTCGCTAGAAAATCTTGGTTGTCCAAAAGCAAAAACAAAACCAAAGTCAACAGCTACAAAACAAGCAAATAGCTCACGAAAAGCATATTCTTCGTATGGGAATAAGACCAGGTAATATCATTTGATCATCTGAAGCAGGGGCAAAACAGTTAACAGAAATATGTAGAGCAGACGGAGTACCTATTAAAAGCATAGGCATATTTTTTACTTTTGTAAAGAAATAGGCTTTCTCCTGTCTTCCCTGCAATATGTGGCCTTCTTGTTCTGGCGGGGTTTTGTTTGTTTGTTTGGTTTTTTGTTTGTTTGTTTGTTTGTTTTTTCTCTTGATAGCAAAATATAAAAATAGGAAATCATTTTTAGGATGGATAGAAGTAAATGGTGGTTTGAGCACAAAGAAGATGGCAATGACCTTCAGTGGTCAGAGTCTTGGGATGTGGCAAGCTGGACAGTAAAGGACCTTGGGGACAGAGGCCCCTGCTTGCTGGTGACTGTGAGGGTAGCAGACTTGGTGTTTACAGAGCTTATGTTTGCCTCTAAACAAAGCAGAACTCTGTTTTTAATGTGAAATTTCCCATAAGGGTTTGCTCAGTGTTTTAAAAGACACTGTGGGGTTCAAACAAAACATGTTGATGGGCTGCATAGTGTAACTGCTTTTAGTACCCTAAGCAAATGACAGAGAATGTAATTTTTTGTTTGTTTTTAATGAGCAGCTGTAAAACCCTGTCAACACTATTCACAGTGGCAAGATAAGAAATCTACCCAAGTGCCCATCAACAGATAAATGGATAAAATCAAATGTGGTATATAGACACAATGGATTACTACTCAATCCTAGAACCGGATAAAATCCCATCATTTGTAACAACATGGATGGGCCTGAGGGATATTACATGTAGTGAAATAATCCAGCACAGACAGACATCATCTCAACTCAGCTGTGGACTCCAAAAAGGCTGATGGCACCGAAGTAAAGAGCAGACGGTGGTTACTGGAGGTTGGGAAAGGGATGGAGCAGAAGGGAACAAGGGGAGATTGGTCAATGGGTACAGAATTACAGTTTGAAAAAAGGAATAAATTCTAGTGTTCCGTTGCACAATAGGGTGACTCTAGTTAGCCATATTGCATTTGTACATTTCAAGAATTGGCTGGCACTGTGGCTCACTAGGTTAATCCTCTGCCTGCGGCACTGGCACCCCAGGTTCTAGTCCCGGTTGGGGCGCTGGATTCTGTCCTGGTTGCTCTTCTTCCAGGCCAGCTCTCTGCTGTGGCCCGGGAGTGCAGTGGAGGATGGCCCGGGTCCTTGGGCCCTGCACCCCATGGGAGACCAGGAGGAAGCACCTGGCTCCTGGCTTTGGATCTGCCGGTCGCAATGCGCTGGCCATAGCGGCCACTTGGGGGGTGAACCAACGGAAAAGGAAGACCTTTCTCTCTGTTTCTCTCTCTCTCTCACTGTCTAACTCTGCCTGTCCAAAAAAAAAAAAAGCATGGTTAATGACTGAAAAAAAAAAAAAAGAATAGATAAAAGAGAGGATTTCTAATGTTCTTACTACACAGAAATGGTAAAAGTCTCAGGTGATAATATGTGAAATACCTTGATCATTATATACAATGTGTTCATGCATCCAAATATCACACTGTATACTGCAAATATGTGCAATTATTGTTTCAGCTAAAAACTTTAATAAGGAGCATAATAGAAATCATAGGTTTTTCAAAAATAATTAAGGATTAGTGAATTAATATTGTACTAGATCAATATTTCCCATATATATGCATATCTGGAGTTACAGACCCCCTTGAATCGATATAAATTATTGTTTACATATATGTATTTCAGTGCATCTCTTTTGGAAATGAATTGCTAGTCTTTAGATGAATCTCAACGGAGGATGTGACTCCAAATGATTAGGAATGAAATGAATACACGGTGTCTTTAAAAGGCACAGTCAAGCAAATTGTTCATGGATACTAAAAGCTTGTAGACATGGCAAATTCACCTTTATTAAATGTTGTAGGTACTGGTAGGTTTAGTTGCCTTTTAAAAATGATAAGCCACTTTCACTGTACTTGAAACCACTGTCTAGTTATTAACTAAGCATGAAACACAATCAATAATTCTAATAAATGTTATAAATAGCCTGAAAATCTGTGGTCTGAGAATCTGTGGTCTGAGATATAGCATAGATTGGGTAAAAATAAAATCACATCTATATGAGCTTTAATAATAATCACCTATGGCAAACATTTGGCTTTGTGGTTAAGATGCTAGTTAAGATACCTACATCACATACAAGAGTGCCTGGGTTCAACTCCTGGAGCTTGACTCCAGCTTCCTACTAAGCAAGACCCTAGGAGAAAGGGAATAAAGGCTCACGTAATTGGGTCCCTGTGACCCATGTGGGAGGTCTTGAGTTCCCAGCTTTTGCTTCTGCTCTGGCCCAGTGCTGGTTACTAAAAGCATTTGGAAAGCTCTGAGTCCCTCAAATTAAAAACAAAATAATAATAATAATAATACTCCCCTAACTGAGGCAACAACAGAGGTACAGAGGTATGGTGGTGGTGGTGGGAGTGTTTCATAACTCAACCAGGACCACCATCCTGTCTAAACTTGGGTCTCTTGTTGGATTCCTATCCATGGGCTTTTTTTTATTTTTTTCATCCTGATATATCAAATTACCTCAAGATAAATTTCTTAAGAAAGTGTTCCTTAGGAGACTGATTTAGAGAAGAAGTAAAAATAATGTATAATTGGCATATGGGATGGCTTTTATAAATCCATCTGTAGAAAGCACTTGAAGGTGCTTGATAGCAGTGAGTTGGAAGTACTCAGGCAATCTCCATGTATCGGAATAACAGATTTATTTTTGGGTCTTAGTTTCTAAAATATATCATGCATATTTAGACAAAGGGAATATTTGTGCCAACCTTGAACATGATGCTAGTTAATCAAAATTGATTATATAATCTTCTTAAGTTGTGCTACCTAACAAATTGAATAAATACACAGATAACTTAAAACATAAACAAGGCACTGTCATGGATAGTGTCACCAGCTTTCTCTCAGTATTCAGTTATGTTCTATACAATTTTGTTTAGAAATGTCTACAGAAGGCCAGAGCATGTGTAAATATGTAGGAAAGGGAATAAGAAAGACTTTCTTAGTTGTATTCTGGATTTAGAAAATAATGAAAGCTCTGCAACTAAGACAATGGAATATCTCCATGTCAATCTGAGTGTTACAAGGCATGGAAAGGGAGAAGACAAGGTGTCAAGGCTGAGGGAGCAAACACTGGGAATATCATGGTTTAGAGAAGAACCGATCAACATAAAGTCGATAGGATGTGAAACAGCACCATAAATGATGAGCAGGAGCAACTACTTCAAAGCATCCTAGGGACTGCTGACATTGCAGCTGAGCCCCTACCCCAATGCCTTTGATGCAGCCTTTATCAGGCTATCCCTTGGCTTGCAGTCCCTCTGTAAAGATTATCTCATTAAATTAAGGGAGCCACACAAGAGCAGTAAGATTGGGGCCAAGACCCAGCATCACAGACTGAGGTCACCCCTACAGTTAACAACTCTCAATGCTGGCCTCTATTCGACAGCTTCCCAGGAACTAGCAGGCCCTGATGAGACAAAATAAAAGCCAATCTAGACCCCAGACAGAACAGAGTTCCCCCTCTACCTTTCCAAATGAAACACGCTAGCCCCGATCCCTGACGAATCAAAGGAAGGCCACGTGCACTGTGGACCTCACACACAAGCTGGCCGTGGTCCTGCTCCTCCCCCACTTCCATCTGTGAGATCCCCTGCCTTTGAGCCCTCGGGAAGTCAGGGAATTGAGCAATAGTTTCCTGACTCCTTGCTCTGTGTACTGGAAATAAACCCCTACTATCTTCCACCACACAAGTGTCGGTAATTGGCTTGCTGCATGTGGGGTGAGCTGATCCTGTTTGGGGAAATTCTTCAACTAGTTCAACCTGTGAGGAAGTCCACAGACATGGACAGGGGAGTCTAACGATCATGGGCTTCCATATAATTATAGTTAACTTGTCCAACTTTTCTAAAAAAGAGGGTGGATCCATCAACAAGACTAACAGATAAAGAGAAAAGATCATCCAGGTTTGAAAAATAACAAGAACTCTTTGACCTGAAAAGTAGATTTAAAGAAATAATAATAAAATCAGTGATGGAGTTAAGATGAAGCCTAACGGTAGAAGAGGGAAATAATTAACCCAGAACATAGCTTGAAGACGAAAATAAAAATTATGAAAGCAAATTTAAGGGACACTGAGGGTAGAGTGAGAATTTCCAAACAAGAGTCCCAGACAGAGAGATTCAGGAAAAGACAACATTCAAAAAACAAAAGAAAGTAGCAGAATTTTCCAGAACCAAAGAAACACAGGGATTTTTTTTATGTTGTAATTCACTCTGCATTTAGGAGAGGAACTTAGTTAAAAGGCAAATCCACGCCAAAGGAGAAGGTGTTTAAGAACAAACTGTGGTTCTTATTTTCCATTGCTGGACTCCTGAGAGATTCAGTCTCCTCCCTCTCCTCCAAACCCTGCCCCTCCCTAACTTTAAGGTCTGAAGTCACTCACTCTAGCTTGGTTCCCTACTCAGAGGTGACCTGCAAAGGGAACTGACTGTACTTCCTGGCTCAGCAGAGGCAAACACCTGAGGCAGAGCCTTGTCTGTCTTTGCCATCACCTGGCTCTTTCTCTCTGAATTGGGCCAGTCCAGACAGCAGTCCCCCTCATCCAGTTTCACCTCCTATGGTTTCAGTTACTCAAGGTCAACCACAAGTGAAAAGGGGAATAGTACAGTAAGTCATTGAGAGAGACAGAGACAGAGAGACTACATGTGCATAACTCATTACACTATAAATGTTATGATTGTTCTTTGTTATGGTTGGTCCTTGTTAGTCTCTTACTCTTCCTGATGTATGAATTAAATTTTATCAAAAATGCACACATGCAGGAAAAATAGTGCATAAAGGGTTGAGTATTATCTGCAGCTCTAGGCAGCTATGGGCAGTGGGTGGAGAGGTAGGGAGTGATTTGGAATGTGTCTCCCAGGGACAAAGCCCTGGATATTGTTGAACCATTGAATGACTTGCACAAACACAAGCTTAAGAATGCCCCACCCCCTCCTCGTCTTACTGCAGGATTTACCAAGCCAGGAGGAATTCAAGTCCTAGTATTCTAGGGATCTGTGAAATAGTAGCGCTCTGGTGTCTTGAAGAGATAATACATTCAATTGCTTCAGAATCACAAAACCATTTTACAAGCCAATATATTGTTATCTGGGTAAGTAAGCAGAAATAAACTTGAAGAATTCCAGGATTAAAAACATTATCTCAGGGTCTGCTTTGTAGCATAACGTGTTAAGCCACGCCTGCAACACCAGCATCCCCTAAGGGTGTTGGTTTGTGTCCTGGCTGCTACACTTTCCTCCAGCTCCCTGATAATGGCCTGGGAAAGCAGCAGAAGTTGGCTCAAATCCTTGGGCCCCTTCTAACCTGTGGGAGAACAAGATGAAGCTTTTAGCTCCTGATTTGAGCCTGGCCCAGCCCCCACCAATGTGGCCATTTGGAGAGTGAACCTGCGGATGGAAGATTTCTCCCTTTGTGTCTTTCCTTATCTAACCTTTCAAAATAAATTAATTAAAAAAATCATTATCTTTATTTCTACAAGTATTTACTAATTCTTTTTTTTTTAAGATTTATTTATTTGAAAGTCAGAGTTATCCAGAGGAAGAGACAGAGAGATTTTCCAGCCACTTGTTCACTCCCCAGATTGCCACAACAGTCAGGGCTGGGCCAGGCCCAAGCCAGAATCCAGGAATTTCACCCAGGTCTTCCATGTGAGTGGAAGGGGCCCAAGCACTTGGGCCATCTTCTGTTGCTTTCCCAGGCACATTAGCAGGGACCTGAATTGGAACTGGAGTAGCCAGGTCTTGAACCGGCACCTATATGGGATGCCAGCATCAGAGGCAGCGGCTTTACCTGACATGCTACAATGCCAGCCTGGGTATTCAGTTATGCTAAAAACTAACGTTCCTTATGTGAGACCTCCTTAACATCGCTGCCTCAGAAATTTCACTAAATTTGAGCTTAAAATTGAATGCAGTTTGTAAAAATAACGTACTGAAAACTGGCACTGTTTTTAGCCATTAAAAAACATGTATTAAGTGAAACGCACTTTTAGACTAAAAGAATTATATTTGTCCTTAATAGATTTTCAGAGGAAAATATTTTAACTCAGTCATTAGGCCAGATCTATTTATTTATTCAACTTAGCCATTAGGGTAGATCTACTTACTTATTTATGTTTTTAAAATAAATTTATTTACTTGGGGGGCAGAGAGAAAGAGAGAGAGAGAGAGAGAGAAAGAGAGAGGGAGGGAGCTACCTTGCATTATTCAGACCCAAATGCTCAAAATGGCTGGGTCTGGGCCAGGCTGAATCAGAGGGCCAGGAACTCAGTTTAGGTCTACCATGTGAGTGGCAGGGACCCAACTACTTAAGTTATCACTTGCTGCCTACCAGGGTACGCATTAGCAGGAACCTAGAATCGGGGCCAGGGTTTGAACCCAGGCACACAGATGTGGACTGTGGGCAATCTTACTGGTGGGCCACACACTCGCCCCATCAGACACATTTCAATAAGTAGATGGCAGGCAGAAATGCATCAGCAGATCTTGGGGGAAGACAACTTCAGCTCTCTCTTCTATTCTGCACTTTGCCCCCAACCCTGGGGGCACAGGCCTGAGCCACATACAGCAGTCTAGCTGCTTTGGCCTCTGGCTTCTGGCTGGACTTAGGAGATAGGAAGCAGGAGATGGGACAGAGGGAACAAAGAGAGGCTGGGATATTTATCGCCCTGACTCCTCACTGTTTGGTAGGCAACATCCTTGCCTGATCAAGGACACAGGATCCTTTGGGCCACAACCCCTCAGGAAGGGCTACATCTTCTGTTGTCTCCAGCATAACCTCTCCAGCCACTCCCCAACTTTGCATTTGTTTCACCAAAATGCATTTCTACCTGTGTTATATTTATCTAGAATGTTTTTAATCGTCTGTATCCAATTTGCCTGTGTGCATTTGAACTGGGCTGCCGTGAAGTTGAGTTCTTTGCCCAATGAGCAGGGAATGAGACTCAATGCATGTCTTTCTTCCTAAGGGGAGTTTTCATATTCTCAAAAAACTGTACTCAAATATTTGACATCTTTTTCCCGTCTAATTAAAATAGTAGGAAGTAAACACATTCTGTACAGCTGTTTGGAACAGGAGGCTGGAGGAAGGCACCAATGAAGTCTGTGTGTGTGTGTGTGTGCAAGTTTTGAATCCTGCTCACATTAAGGGAGTTACATTCCGCAGCTAAACTGTTCATAGAATCTGTGAAGGTCTCCCTAAATCTGCTACTACGTATTGTTCCACAAGCATAGCCCTGTTTCCATCACTTGTCAAGGTCATTCGCCCTAAATGTATTCTTTCAACATACGAAATGACTTTAAAGAAATTGACTGTAGACACCATCCTAGAACTTGGAGCTTTTGTTCCTCAGGCACCCACTGTCTATGAACTTAAAGGCATCTGCCTGCTCCTTTTCATGTCTGCATCTCTTGTTCCTATCCAAAAGGGCACTGGGAAAGATGTAAGCCTGAATGCACGAGCTTAGCAGATGAAATAAATTGGAGCCCAGGGAAATGAGCTCCTCCACTCCTGCTTGGTCAAATCAGAAGGAAAATTAGTCCGGATGCTAATGATGATGTGTGCTCAGCATGCCACGCGGCACGGGATCCACCCTCACCGAGATGAGAGGAAGGCAGGCGCTATTAACAATCGGACAGCCGAACTGGGGAAACTGCAGCCCAGAAAGTTAGCCACATGACTGATAATTAAATACTCCAAGTCATTTTTCGCCTATGTTAATTTCAAATCAGTACTGAAACTAAAAACTGATGTATTTTTATCTTGGTAGAAGGACATAGATCAGTTCTTATGATCTTCCCAAATACTGAATCTTCCTTTTTTTTTCCAAATTAGTGTTTTGTTTGTTATTTTTGATGTAACAGTTTTCATTTACATCTAGTCAAAGGCTTTAGAAATAAAGCATTCACCAAATAAAAAATAAAAAGACCTCAGTTCAGCAGGAACACAATAATCAAATGGACAGTAAGTTTTAAAATAGTCACAAATAACTATTGTATCACATATGGTAGTATGTAATTCTTAACAATTTGTTTTTGGGTTGGTGCTGTGGTGCAGCAGATTAAAGCCCAGGCCTGAAGCGCCAATATCCCATATGGGTGCTGGTTCTAGTCCCAGCTGCTCCTCTTCCTATCCAGCTCTCTACTATGGCCTGGGAAAGCAGTAGCAGATGGCCTAAGTCCTTGGGCCCTGCACCCATGTGGGAGACCAGGAAGAAGCTCCTGGCTCCTGGCTTCGGATTGGCTCAGCTCCAGCCATTGTGGCTTTCTGGGGAGTAAATCAGCAGATGGAAGACCTCACTCCGTCTCTACCTCTCTCTGTAACTCTTTCAAATAAATAAAATAAAAATCTTTAAAAAAATTTGTTTTGACAAAACACTACAACTGCAGCATCTTTCTCATAGGGTGTTTTCTCTCTTCATACATACCAGGCACTTGGGAAGAAATGTTTCACTGCTATTTTTCTTGAGTACTGCATTCAGCTCAATTTGGACACTGTGTTTGCTGCTCTTTGCACAGACAGGCAAAATGCAATGCATTTCAACCTGTAATTAATTGCACTAAAGCCCCCCCCCCCCCCTTTCTCACTGCTTTTCTCAGGAACAACAGCCAGGGTCTCACACTGGGGTTGTGTAAAGTGTCCCTCTATTGTTTCACTGGTTTTCATTTTTCTTTTTCTTTCAAGGAAATCTCCTCCCAAAGTCCTGCATTCAAAACTGGGACAAGTGGAAGTTCTACAAGTCTCTTTGGGCCCCTTGCACAATGGTGACTTTATTTCATTTCACTTGCAAATAGTGTTATCAATTACTATCTCCATTTCAGCTGAGCCTTGGAGAGCTTCAGTTACTTGCTCAAGGACGTACAGCGGTGAAAGAGACACAGGAGCCGAAGCTGCAGGTATCCAATCAACACACGTGTTCTGCATGCCTCGCCCATGCCAGATACAACTGTAGGCGTGTGGGACACATCACCAAACAGAGTTCCCCTTCCCTGAAGCAGCTCATGTTCTAATCAAGCAGATGTGAATGCATGTCTGTCCAATTCTAAAATAGTGTGGGTTTAATAGTGTGGGTTTAAAATAGTGTGGGTTTAATGATCAACATGGTGTAATTCTTTCATAGAGAATATCTCCATTGGGAGGACTCTTACCAAGCTCCAAAGTATAGATTCAGAAATCACCCCTACCTGCCCCTGGGCTAGCTACCCATCTCCAGAGAGCTCAAATACTCCCTTAGCCCAAAAGTTGGCTAAGCGCGTGTATATGTATTCTCTCATTTATTTCTCTTAACTGTTCTACATGATGCAACCCGGTCAGGAACTACGATCCTGTCCTGTGGCTCATAAAGGCCAAGTTATTCAGCGAGGTTGTGCATCTCAGTCCCCAGCCTGAGTCATATCAAACCTGCTCATTTATTTTCTTTAAATCAATCTGGTTCAACATTGAATCCCATACCCTGCTTGGCTAATGGGGAATTCAACCACAGTCACCCCCGAAGCTCCCTGCACAAAGCCTTGCCAAAATTTGATCCTTTGAGTTCCATCCTGGTTCAGGGCCATGGTTGCTGAACAGAGGGTCACTGCTAGGTGGTGTTCCTTTTATGATCTTGCCACCAACCTGGGTAGAAAGGTGTGGGCCCAGGAGATTCTTTAAGCTCTAGACCTTTTTTTTTTCCCCTCTCCAAAAATTTTTCTTCTATTTTTTGTTTCAGTTACATTTTCCCTCTTCTCCCCCTCCAGGATGCATGGAAAACTCTCTTTATAAGTCTGGCCTTTGAGAATAAAGCTAGGGTAGGAAGAACCTTGAGAGCAACTTTTCCTCTGGAAAGCCTTCCATACACTCCTTTGTGGGAAATATGCTTGGAGCTGAATATTTGCTAGAGAATATTTATCGGGGAAAATAGGTAAATTAGTATTTCAAAAATTCCTCTGAGGCATAGCTTGGACCAACTCATCACTTACTACGATGAGTCAGAAATTTAGAGAAGCACATTACTTTTATGTCGTCAGGAAATCACCTCCCTCTGATTACTGACTTACTTTCTTAGTGGCCTCGGTACGCTGTGGCATTCTCTTCTAGCCTCTAGGGAAGTCCACTGTCTATAAGGTAACCTTATCTTCAAAACCTTTCTGTTTGGTGAAATCAGATGAGACGTCTAAAATAGAAGATGGCAGAAGGCCAAATGTAATGAAGTTCCAGTAAACCACCCAACAGGACATGTTTGAGTGGTCAAGAAAGAGGAAAGACGCAGCGTCCTGTTCCTAAGGGTGGCAAGGCTTTGCAGGACTTTAAGGAAGAGTTTGTGAGCACAAAGAGGGAATACATTGCCGATTGAGCGGGCCATGGTGGGGGAGCAGAGGCCCACCTGCAGAAGCAGGGTCCTGCGGAAGTGGGGGAGGGGGTGTCTGTGGAAAGCCCAGAAGGGCCAGGCCAGAGGCAGAGTGAATTCTGAGAACAACCATTTGCACTGAACTCATTGTTCATAGAGAGGCCTAGAAACAGTTGAGCTGAGAATGGACAAGATAAAATAAAGCCTTGGGACTTTATATATAGTGCAATATAGTGCAATCTCAACGCATCTGGAATATCTGGCCTACAGATACGTGATTTCCTTTATATCTTTTCATGCTCCTTTTCTCCCTGGACTGAAGTTATTTTCATTCAACTGGTAGAGCTGAATTCAGTATCCACAGATAATCATATGGGACAATGTGTTGGTAAGAAAGTGTGTGCTAGAGACTGAAAATGTTGTTCCTAAGAAGAATCCCAAATGAAAGGAGACTAGGTAGCATGAGAACACTCAAACATAAGCTAATTTTCAGAGGGATTACCTCATAGCCAAGCAAATGTCCGTTGCTTAGCTTCCAAGGAATGGTGTTCCATGAAACTTCGATTTCTGAGGAAGACAGGCTATTTGCAGAAACTTGGGATGGGGCCACTGTAGGCTCTGTTTGAAAACAAAAATCAAGCTATAGTTATAATCTTGTCAGTTAATTTAAAAATATATTGGAGTTTTTATTTTAAATAGATCATTTTAATGTATATGAAAAACCTAGAAAATATTCTATACAGTATTTGAAAATGCGCAGGACATCTTGAAAATATGGACACTGATCCATTTATTAAGAAGAGGTGGCATCATTGCCATGGGCCTTTCCTTGTGAAACAGCGAGAGCCACCTGTGGTTTCCTGCCTTGCACCCATTTCTGGGTGTCTTCCTTCTCTTCTGTTTTCCCTTTGTTCTCTCTGCCCTGTCTTCATTTCCTTCTTCTTCATCTCACATCTGCTGCTTGGGAACTACTATGCTCCCAAATATTACCAATTTTTTTTTTTTTGTCTTGCAAAGCAAATGTCAAAGCCAAGTTCATTTACTCACTAGGCATTGCTTGAGTGCTTTCTATAGCCTAGGCCCACAGAAGGGGCGCTTTGAGATAGGGTTCACAGTAATTGTCCCTTCTCACAGCACCACTCTGAGCAGGAATCTCATCTCTTCCAATATCCATTTCTGTATTAAATGATCCTGCTCCCTGGCCGTGGCTGATTTATGCTAAGACAGAGCCTTGGTCTAAGGCACTGGAGGAGCAGACCATTTTCTGAGTCCCTAGAGCTTCTCTGATTAAGGTTCTTCATGAGGTTTGCTGTTTAACTCTTCCTTTAATTTCATGAGATGTCCTTGTATATTTCCAATAAATCTCTCACTTTTGTTCTTAGGCAAGCCGAATCTATTTCTGAGGTTTGAACAGAAAGATCTTTAACCAACTCATCCGTAGGAGCACGGTAACAGGAGAAGGAAAGGGGAGAGACGATAGGGATAAAAGGCCTTGAGTATTCCTGCATGCAGCTGTGAGCCCTCAGGGCCTAGGTGCACAGGGATGGCAGTGTCTGTAAACTCTCTGGCTCATGGTCATTGCTTCTCAGACCTTGACCTGCCCTTGTAATCCCCGATACGTTCTAAACATGGGGTCTGCCTATGCAAACCAGACTCCTTTTGTGAACACTTTAATAAAACAGTCCAGGCGTTTATGGATTCTGCAGGTGAGGATTAAACCAAAAGTCAGCCAAAATATATTCCCAAAAATAGTGTCTGCACTGAACATGGAGATTTTATGGTTGTCATTATTTCTAAAACAATATAGTGTAACAACTATCACATAAAATTTATATCCTATTAGGTGTTATAAGTAATCAAGGGATAATTTAAAGTACACAGGATGGTGTATAGAGTTTATACACAAATACTACACCACTATACAAAAGTTTATTTGACAGGCAGAAAAAAGAGACAGGTTGGTAGGAATATGGATTGATAGATAGAGAGAGAGGTAGGTAGGTAGGTAGATAGATAGATAGATAGATAGATAGATAGATAGAGTTCACTACCCAAATGCCTGTGCCAGGCTAAAGTCAGGAGGTAGAATCTCAATCCAAGTCTCTGATGTGGGTGGCAGGAACCCAACTATTTGAGCCATCCCCGCTGCCCCTCAGGGTCAACATCAGCAGGAAGCTAAAATCAGGAGCTAGAGCTAGGAATCGAATCCAGACACTTGGACAGGGGACAAGGGAGTCCTAACTGGTATCATAACTGCTAGGACAAATGCCTACCCTTACTACACCATTTTATATAAAGGAAGTTAGCAGCAGCAGATTTCAGTATCCATGGGGATCCTGAAATCAATCCCTTATAGATACAGAAGGATGTCTGTACCTGTTTTCATTCTTCTCAGTACGTGGTGAAAATGAGAAGACAAGAATGGGGTGGGAGTCCTAAGAAAAATGGACTTCTTCTTTTTAGGAATGATAACCGTGGACTACTTTCTTAGAAGTCACTGCAAGTCTAGAGAGTAGGTGAGATACTCTGGTGTGATATTTCATGATCTCAGAATGGTTAAAACTAAAGGCCCTGGGTTAAAACGCTGGCTCTACTACTTACTCTACTGGTTCTGGCAAACTTAATAGTGTCTTTCACCAGGTTTTTGTTTTCTCATTTGTAAATGAGGAACAACAATCGTGCCTACTCCTCATTCCTCATCTGAACATTCTGGTAGATGGTGAGCTTTCAATACTTGGTAGCTCCTGCCATTTTCATTGTGTGGAATTATATGAGATAGCCAACATTCAGCTCCATAAAATGGCTGTTTCATATAATTCTCTTATTTTATTACAACTTTCGAAAGTGGTCTTGAGAGAAATCTTAGCTGTCTCAATATCTGGAGTATGAGAGAGTCAGAGAAAGGGAATGGGTTCGGAATGAAGTATGTGTGTATCTGTCTACACCACTTGGATCAAGCCTGCACATTCCAAGTCTCTTGAATGCCACGTGTCTGGTCCTTCCTCTTCACTCGGCATCCTGTAAATGTCTTTTTCCCAGGCCATGGGAACGACAATATAACTCAGGACTAGAGTAGCTCCAAGGGAATATCTTATTTTTACTCCACAAAGAAGGAAGAGTTGTGCAGGCTATGCCATTCCCTGCTTCACAACGTGGAACAGAGGATGTATGAGTCCCCCACAGCTTTAACTGATGCTATATCCTTTGCAGATGCACTGACCTGTACGTCAGGACACTAAGAGTGAGCTTTGTGACCTGAACCAGAATCTAACAGAAACATCTGTCTCTATTCTTCTGGAAAAATAATATCTGACATGGGAATAGCACTTTGCTATCACTTTGTAGCACATAGCTTGTGGATGTGGTTGGCCCTGATCCATCACCCTCCATTCCCTACCTTCTTCTGCAGAGAACACTGTTGCCACTGGGCTGAACGGTCCTTCACCTCTGTTATTGTAAACACCCACTTTAACTTCGTAGGGGGAAAACGGCACGATGCTTTCATTCCTGAAGACGTATCTTGGGGTGTCGGGGGATGTCACCACTGTCTGGATCCAGGTGGTAACCCCAAGAGGGCGGAAAGCAACCACATATCCAAAACCTTCACCGTTCTGTAGTTCTTCAGGGACTGGCTATAAAGGAAAGACATATTAAATCACCCTTACATGGGAGAGCAAGGCAAAAATGAATGTAGCTACAGGCCTAATCTTTCATAAGAGTCATCAAATAATAATCTGCATTGTATTAAGCAGTTGGGTTTTTAAAAAAGGAGATAAGCATCAGTGGGGCAATCAGATCAGCTGCTTTTTTTCCTTGACATATGCTACCCCTTCACAGGTATCCAGTTAATGAACTGGATTTTCTGTGATTCTTCAAAACATGCTGGTATCTTAATTTAAATAAAGATGATCTGACCCCTAAAGTAGATTTCATAGGAAGAAATTACACATTTATAAAATGATTGCATACTAATTGGTAAAACAAAAAAATGGATAAGAAAGAAAAAGAGAAGGGGAATAAATGCAAGCTTATTACTCAATGCTCTGGGGTCATGTGAAATGCTGACACTCCATCATAGCCTCCTGACTCTTGATTTTTTTATCACCAAATTCAAGTAATACAGATAATTCAAGTACCTTCTGATGTTGAAAGTGCTAATTAATTCTTTCCCCCACTCATGACAAAGTAAAAGCTCAGAGAATAGCCAGAAAAGGAACAGAGACCCAAGAACCTGCTGCATTGTGTGACAACATTGGTGAAGTGTGCAGGTAGTGATGGTAGATCTGGGAGTAGCACAAGAGTCAGCAATGGGGAGCTGACTCTCATCCCCAAGTTTACCAGCCAAATGACCTTGAACAAATTGCTAATCATCTCTGCACCTTATCGTTTTCATTTACAAAATGTTATAAGGATACAAAGAGATGAATATGTACAAAATGAAAGCAGCACTGGTTGACACAAAACAAATACTGAAAAACGTTAACTACTAGTGCATCTATCACCACGGGCAGCACCTGTAATACCAGTGACACCACCATCACCACAGACTGCACCAGCACCCTCAGTGTATTGCAGCGTCTCCTCCTCGGGTACCAGCACCACCTGGGAGGCGGTGAGTGAGGATGGTGAGAACAGCATTGCCATGCTGAAGTAGGCACTTACGTCCCATGTAATCACAAGCTCCGACCGGCTTCCCCCTCCGCCACTGACTTCAGAAGGTGGCACCTCAGGAACTATGTGGGGCAGAGAGACAGAGATGAACCCTATTTACATACAGCAATATGTATCTGAAAGAAGATAGTATGCGGCACGTTTCGTATTTGACACATTAGACATACATGTATTATGAGAGCACTTCAAAACAGTTCATGGAAAATGGAATCAAAGTATCAATGTATTTTGATACAAAAATAATTTTTAAATCCATGCATACAAGAACCTTAAAAAAAACTTTATGGAAATGCTTATTAGGAAAAAAACCATACATAGAGTTCAAAGTTTTTGACACTAACTCAATTTCCATGAACTTCTGAGGTACTATCATGCATGTGTATGTTTGCATGAAATTATAAAAGATTTTGTTGAGGTCATCAGATTTTTTTTTTATTTGCATGAGATTATAAAAGATCCCAAATCTCCCAGTCAGTCAGAACAAAATAACAGTTGGAAGGTATTTGGCAAACTAGTATGAGAGATAGTAAAAGTAGGCAAAGCTATTCACCAGCAGGGATGGTGGGAAACCAATAAAATGTAACATTTAACTTGTGACTATTCTAAGTGGAAACAAAGCTCTCAAAACAATCTTGGCTTCACTTAGGAATGACTCCACCTCAGATCCTTGAATCTTGTTAGGAGGTATTCTTTCTAAATCGCACACAAGCATCGGATGTCTCCTTTTTACACTGGCTTTCTGCTTGGAAGACCCCAGGACACCACTAGGATGTACATTCCATAAAAGTAGGTCTTTGTCCTGTTCAAAACTGTATATGCGACATCTGGGCGGTACTGAGCACAGAGTAGATTCTCCCTAAATACGGGCGGTGTGAACAAAAGACCAACAGACGAAGGCAGGCACAAGCCTCCTATTTCTCGTAACAGCTGGCATAGACATGTGCAACGCCCAGAGGGAAACAGCATCATCGAAATGACTGAAGCATAATCCAGTACTTCTACATCGGCTTAGTTTCCACAGTGATATATCAGCTCTCCTTCAAACTTCATTTCAGTTCATATTAATTATGACAGATTCTGAACAGAAGAATCTTTAGCTCTGTCTGCAATGCGATGCCTGTAGACATGTCCTGATTTTGAGTTTTCCTGTTTTTAGCACTATACAATTTTGTTCGGGTGTACATTAACAGTTCCCTCACATGGAAATTCTTAACAACGATCCTTTCTTAATCTAACACTTGAGGGGCCAAAACACAGCTATTCATCAACCTTGTAAGCTCATCTGCTGAGCTTGGTGGCAGAATGAGGCTTCCTAGCCGCAGACCTCCCAAATGTCATTATCCTCCCAATTTGTCAACGCTTGTTACAAATGAAAACAGCGCTTCTCCTGTTAACAGGGTAACTGTGTCAGATAGTAATTATAACCTTAAGTGACAAAAACATATTCACTCAACATGCACTAATGAGCATTTATGATGGACTGAATGAACTCTTGGAAATGTCACACTGCATCAGAATCACTTACACATGTTGCTTTTGACAAATGCCATATGGCCAGTACTGCCATTAGAAAGGTCAGATAATTGTGACAATGGATTATCGAGGTGATGCCTGCTGGCTTGGAGACCAGGGCCAAGGGCAGTGGAAATATACACGCAGGAAAAAAATCTATGAACCCATTACTCAGAAAACAGAAACACTAACCTGCCTCTTCAGTTCTTACTTTTTCTGAGGGCAAACTGGGTTCTCCACCTCCGATTTTGTTACTGGCTACAACCCGAAATTCATACTCGACCCAGGGGTTTAACTCAACAACAGTAGCTGTGTGTGTTTTCCCATCGATGACCTCAGGCACTACGGAGGAATAGGTGAGAGGTTAAGAACTGCATACTTTAGCACTGACTTGAAGCCCACAGCACCTGCCTCCCCCACTACCTGTTGTGACGGCTTGCCAACCCACGGAGAAAGGTGTCCTCGCCTGGATAGAATAGGTGATGATGGGGCTGTGGTTGTCTGTACCTTCCTCCCAAGACAGTTGGGCGGTTGTATCTGTAATCTCAACTACCTTCACATTATCTGGTGGCCCAGGTGAACCTAAAGAAGGCAAGAATGCAAACAGTGGGTAGCAATTCCATAAATGTCACGCTCTTTGGACCAAAGTGAAGAGTGGGTCATGTGATCACTACAATACCTCCAACGGATGCCAATTTCAAAAGCACTTAAGGAAAAAGGCCATTTACCTGGCAATAAAACTAAGAAAATCTTTTTCTAAGTTTCGGTTGTTAAGATGTTTAAATCTAGACGTGAGGTGGTAATTCCAAAGCCATAATACTCCGTAAGTGCAGATGACACCAGCTTTTTGGAGGTCTCTGTTCAGTGGGATTCCTGTACCCTTCTATACTTGGTGTGATGTCCTTCCCTTTAATATGTTGCTTACCGGTGTGATGTCTAGAGGTGTTTCCCTCTGTGTTACACTCTGGTCACTCATTTTTCAGCCCAGTAGCCTATCAGTACCCTGGACAGTAGCTCGGGTGAGCAAATTTTCTCAGGCGTTCTGGATAACCTGGATTATTTTTGAAGCAGACACATAAGCACAATGTGGCTTCTGATATTAAAAGAAACTGCTGAATACTGGCATGGCAGCAGTTGTGGAACGCCCACTGTAATGACAGAGCTCTTTGGAGGGCAGAGTTGAGATGTTTATTTCACGGAATTCACACAATCTTCACGGTCATACAGACATCCTTAGTGTCATATGGAGGGAATCATAACAAGACTACAACTAGGATGCTTGTACACTATTTCACCATGGGATTTTATCCTGCAGTGAAGAATTCTTAGTGAAGATGTGAAGTTAAAAACATGTAGATAGGGCCAGTGTTGTGGCGTAGCGGGGAAAGCCACTGCCTGCAGTGCCAGCATCCCATATGGGCGCTGGTTTGAGACTCAGCTGCTCCATTTCCAATCCAGCTCTCTGCTATGGCCTGGGAAGGCAGTAGAAGATGGTCCAAGTCCTTGGGTCCCTGCATGCACAGGGGAGACCCGGAAGAAGCTCCTGGCTCCTGGCTTGGATGGGTGCAGCTCCGGCCATTGAGGCCACCTGGGGAGTGAACCAGCAGATGGAAGACTTCTCTCTCTCTCTCTCTCTCTCTGCCTCTCTGTAACCCTGCCTTTTAAATCAATAAATATTTTAATAAAACCATGTAGAGGTATTAATGTTTACCTCTTACTATGAGGTCGGCAGCAGATGAAACGCTGTCCACTCCTGTTTGCACCATACAAACATACTTCCCACTGTGCTTCAGCTGGATGTTTCTGATCATTAAATCCCCAGATGAACTCTGTTGGAAAAACAGGTAATGAACACACGGTTATTTTAAAAACACAAAGAATCACGAAGGCGGTGGCCAACAACAACACCGCAAAGAAATCCATACTTAAAGAGAAAGTCAAGATGGTACAAGCCAGAAGAAAGCTACAATAGAATATAGGGAAATAAAAACAAGTTGAAAAAAAAAAAAAAACCCATACATGACTGCAGACAAAGATTTCTGTAGACAAATAAACGACGTGCTTTCCCCTGGGCACTGATGGTTTCAAAAATAAATGAAGGCAGAGATTACAGGCTCAGAGTCCATTTACTTCCACCAGGGTGACATGGCTTTTTATATCCACTGCTCAGCACCAGCTCAACTGTTTTCTCTGGTTGCAACCCCTCTGCAATTATGCCCGAGAAGGAGGGAAGCGCTCAGGTATCTGGTGGGAGATAACTGCAGCACGACAAGGGGATTACCACGGTTGAAACACTTTTCTGAACACACTGGAGCTTAAAAAGCCTAAAGCCGTTTAATTCCTTAGCGAAAAGAATTTAGGGACAGTCACTATGAACCCCTCAATAAAAAGAAATTAAAACACCTTAAAACTTAAAAATAACAGCTGTCCATAAAGACATTTGCTGGCACCCCCGGTGCCAATTAACGGAGCAAATGTATTTCTAAAAGCTCAACGTTAAATGGTCCTCATTTAAAAAGAATGTAAAATCATGTTCATAAAATGACTAACTGCAGGCCAGTTTCACGCATTAGTAAATATATGGATTGAACTAAAATGATTTGGAAAGCAAAGTCCTTTGAAAATGACTGCCAGTCCAGTTCTGAATTGGTAGCATATAAGAAGCAGTGAGTGTTTATATTATTAATTAAAAGGGGCAGTTCTCTTCTAGGGTTGCCCCGGTTTGTATACAAAGATGAGTTCTACCTGTTTTTAGGGTATTTCCTAAAATCTTCCACTGGGCAAATGCTCACATACTGATATCAACCCTTAGGATTCTTAATGGGCTATATATTCTCCATTGGCTGGATTGTACAGCTTTTGATGGAATTTCCTGGGTACTGGGAGAAAGCAGATGTGAGGTGATTGATGGCTATAATTAAATGATAATCCAGAAACTGTTAAGTTTGCACATTTTACTCTCATCAAGTGAACTTTTTTCGTTCCCTCCCTCCTGCTCTTTCTCCTCAGGGTTATTTAGAAATTTATCCCCAGGACAAAACCTTGCATGCTTGCTGACCTTTAGAAACTCTTCAGGTTTTATGAGCACCATATACTCACAGGAGGGCAATTATCATTTCTATGGAAATCTCTTATTTTCAGTGAAGAACTGTTACTATTAAATGCCATCAAGGCATCAGGGTGAGGCTGTTATTCTTCCCTTCCTTTATTTGCTTATTTTGAAAGCAGCTGGGTAAAATGGAATTGCAACAGGACTTCTTTTATAGTCTTCAGCATCTAGACAAACCTTTTAGGCACACTGGCAGGTGTTGTTTCTTGAAGAAATAAGGGAAAGTTTGGTACCGGGCTTGTAACTTCTGCTCACTTTTGGTACGGATGGGTGAAGACAGAGATATCACTTAACTGGATAATAAAAAACCAAACCCTCTTCAACAGAAATGTAGTCAGGCTCACTCTCAGGGGAAATATAATTTTTAATTATCCTTTTACATTGCAGAGGAGCAAAAGGAAGCAATTAACTAAGATATTTATACAATGGGGACCACTGATTTTTTTTTTTTCAGCACCAACATGGAGTTGAATGAATGAATACATAAATGGAAAAGAAAATTTAGCAAATAGTAAGAGGGAGCTTGCCTTAACTTTTGTCTCTCTCAATAAACTTTACTTGTATTCTTTCTCTTTGACTGTTTTCTCATTCCCACACTATTGTCTTCTAGTGGAGACTCACATAGAGGCGAGATTCATCTTAACAAAAGTACATCCAGTGCTTGTTTCATTGGATTTAAAGAGAGAAATATTTACTACATGGCCCTGAGGATATGAACTCAAGCCAGGGCAAGAAGGCACATATATGTGAGGCAAGTTATGCTTACAGACTTAGAAAGTTTCACAAAGGTTTGATCAAATCACAAGGCACACACCGTATATAGACAACTACAAAAAGTACTGGTGAAGATGTGGAACTGGAGCTCTTCTTCCTGCTGCTGTGAGCGTAAGCTGGTTCTACTACTTTATAAAACTGCTTGGGCGTATCTATTAAGGTAAGAAATACACATAACCTATGACCTGTCAATTCCATTCCTAAGCATATACCCCACAGCTATGCATACATATGTCCTCCAAAAGACATGTACAAGAATGTTTATAGCAACACTATTCCTGATAGCTAAAAATGGAGACAACCCAATGTCCACTGCAGTAACATAAATAATTAAGTAGTGGGATATTTAATGAAACACTACCAGGCCATCAAAATGAATGAATTGTGTGCATAGATCAACATGTCTCAGTGTCAAAACCTCAAGGCTCCCAAAGGGTCAGTTTCAGTAGGTTTAAATAGTCAATGAACTTAACTGTACTCTAAATCCTAATTTCTTTCACAAAAAGATCATTGTATAAATTAAGAGTGGGAATATGAGAGGGAGGAGGAAGAAGGTTTGAGCATGGGTGGGCAGGAGGGTAGAGTAGGAAGTAGCACTATGTTCCTAAATCTGTATACATAAAATACATGGAACTTGTATAGCTTAAATAAAATAAAAAAAGAAACATTCAAAAATTATTTAACTGAAAATAGTATTGATTTACATATGATAATGTCTTATCAAGATGCAATTGAATATTCCCAGATATTTCAAAAACAGATTCAAAAACAAAAGGAAATTTTCACTGTATCAAACCAATTTCTGCCCTTTTCACTTTGTCATTGCTTGTGGTTAGAATATTATTACTGAAGAGATTAAAAAAAAGAACAAAAAATGACCCTGTGTATCAGTTTTGCTGCAAAAACAGTGTTTTGTCAAACCTTTAAAAAAAAATCTTAGGTCAGACAAATTGATAGGAATTGTAAACTGCTACTGTTTTAATGATCTTGTGATTTTAAAAATTTACTATATATGAATGAAATTGAATATCTTTTGAATACAGTTTGTGATTCTTGCTTATTTTCTTTTGGGATTATGACTTTTTACATTTTATTTGTTGAACTCTTTAGTACAGCCATTAAGCCTTTGACTACAATGTAAATTAAAAACATGTTACCTCAAAAAAAATAAATATTAAGTTGAAAACAAACAAAAACAGTGATAAAGGGGAAGGGAGAAGAACGTCTAGAAAAACTCAAGTGAAATTGGTAAAATATCATAAAATGCTATTTGATAGATTATTTTTCCAAATATTTATCAATAAACCACATCTAATATTTAGACATATTTGAAAACATTCTTGCCCTTCTTTAGAGTAGAAAAATGATCCGGGGCTGGTGCTGTGGCAAAGAGGTTAAAGCTACCGCCTGCAGTGCTGGTATTCCATATGGGTGCTGGTTCAAGTCCCTGTTGCTCCACTTCCGATCCAGCTCTCTGCTATGGCATAGGAGAGCAGTGGAAGGAAGATGGCCCAAGTCCTTGGACTCATGTGGGAGACCCAGAAGAAGCTCCTGGCTCCGGGCTTTGGATCGGCCTAGCTCTTGCCATTGTAGCCATCTGGGGAGTGAACCAGTGGATGGAAGAGCTCTCTCTGCCTCTCTGTAACTCTGCCTTTCAAATAAACAAACAAAAAAAAATCTTTTAAAAAAGTGATCTAAATAAAACAAAATAAGGATATTAGTAATCTTTAAATAAATTCTTAAGAACACTTAAAGCTTTTTGAATAAAAATAGCTATACTTTACATTCTGTTTAATCAGCTGATGAAGTCTTTGTGTTTTTTTTTTCTAAACTCTCCTTTTCCTCTTCTTACCTGCAGTAAAACGGACCAGAATTGGGAAGGTGCAGAGTCCAAGCTTCCTTTTCTTTTCTTCCCATTCCTATTTCCCTTAGAACCCTCCCCTCCAAGCCTGGCAGTGGAATTTTCAGTTTTCCAGAAGGCAAATCCCCTTCCACAGTGCTGCCAACAGGCTGACTTGGAAAAGGAACCTCTGGCAGCAACTTATGGAGGAGTTTGCAAAGCAGGAGACTTTCTTCTTCATTCCTTCTCGAAGGCACTATCTTTTAAAAATATTCCTTCAACAACTACTTAGTAAGAACTGCTTGATATTAGTCTCTAGAGAGACCATGCTGAGAAGGGAAGAAAACAGTCCTTGTGTTCAGGGAGCTTCCAACTGGAAGACAGGCAACAATCAAATGACTACACACATCCATATAGAATTAGGGTGCAATCCAGGCTCAAAGTACTTAGAGGGATCTCTGATTTTTCTGGGAGCTTTGCTGAAATCAAAGACAAGCTAAGATTTGTGAAAAAAGCAGAAATTATCTAAGAAATGAGAACATTAAAAAAATAAATAAATAAAACAAAAAACTGGCCTGCACCAGGGCACACATCCCGTGCAGGAGAAGGCAGTCTGTTTGAGC
The DNA here is from genome assembly GCF_033115175.1 of Lepus europaeus. Taxonomy (NCBI): domain Eukaryota; kingdom Metazoa; phylum Chordata; class Mammalia; order Lagomorpha; family Leporidae; genus Lepus; species Lepus europaeus. The sequence goes on from NC_084835.1 coordinate 48,793,448, forward strand.
AACTCAGGGGAAGGGACAGGTAAACAGGGTTGGGATGATGGGGGTACTGGGGCATAGTCAAATCACAAATTGTTAAACAGTCCTCAGGAAATGAAAAGTTTACTGCAAGGGACTTCAAGTTCATATTTCTATCCTAATGACAGTAAAGTTCCTTTATTTTTTCATTTTTGGGGCATTTTTACAATCTCTAAACTTTGTTAGCATGACTGTCCTATTCTATTATTAAAGTTTTCTTAAAAAAAAAAAAGTTGTATTTCAAGAACATTTTATGGGGCCAGCATTGTGGTGTGGCAAGTTAAGCTGCCTTCTGCAGCGCAGGCATCCCATGTGGGTACCGGTTTGAGTCCTGGCTGCCCAACTTCTGATCTAGCTCCCTGCTGATGTGCCTGGGAAAGTATCAGAAGATGGCCCAAGTCCTTGGGCTTCTGCACCCACATGGGAGACATGGAAGAAGCCTGACTTCGGCTTGACACAGTGTGGGCCATTGCAGCCATCTGTGCAGTGAATCAGCAGATGGAAGATTTCTCTCTCTCTCTCTGTGTGTGTGTGTGTGTGTGTGTGAGAGAGAGAGAGAGAGAGAGAGAGAGAGAGAGAGAGACTCTGCTTTTCAAATTAAAAAACCTTAAAAGAAGAGAACATGTTATAAGTATAAAAGGAAGTGGTTTATAACCCAAATTGTCTTTGGAATAAATACTAAGAGAAAATCTAGCATGTATCAGATTAAACAGAAGAACTTATTAACTTTTTCCTTGTATTTTCTTAGGTGAAGACACTAATGGAATTTTTGATGTAATTTAAAACCCAGTTTGCACTGAAAGGAAAACTCCACATGATGTGATAACCTATGCCAGGTGAGAATAAAGCAGCAGACAGATCGTTACTAATTACAGGTAGGCTGCAAGGGCCTTGTGATGGCTACCATATGCTGAAAATCAAGGTATAAAATCAACTTTGGAATTAGGGGAAGCTCTTGAACATTGCAAATGTAGCATGAACTTTCAGTATAACAAATTATCAGCAGAAATGAATTCCCTCGTAAGCATTCTCGATGTAAATGCTGCTGCTGGACTGCCAAGAAGCATAATTTTCCAGTTTAAGGGGGAAAAAAGATACTTTTTGACGGCCATTTGGAAGGCAAGGTTGAATAGGCGGCCCTTCTCCTTTTTATCACTTTACACAGCCTGTTATTGCAGAGCTTCCAATATTAATCATTCATCCCTGCACTGGCTTGCCTTCCAAACCCTGACACTGCATGTAAATCATGTCCCAGTGCCTTGAAAACAGCCGGGCTGTAGTTCCTTCTGGAATCTGGTTGGCGCTTTCCTTCGTGAAGGTCCTGAAGGAATTGGCACTGACAAGACTACTCCCTGTATTTCTGACCTAGCACATTCAGCCTTGCCCCCACCAGCCCCAAGGTCACCTTCGTTACAAATGTACTCTGCTCACCCAAGGCACAGAAAGAATTGGCAGCCACTGAAACATGAAATAAGGCGTTCATGTTGTAAACAGTTCTAATTTTTCTGACTGATTAACAATTTCAACTGTCACTTGGTTGTCTGAGCAGGTGATATCGAAGGCAGGTAAGATACAATATGTTAATATCAAAATTTGTTCGACTTTCTTCGGTATCAGCAAACTGCAATAATTGTTCCATTACAGCATTTAGAATCCCAGTGTGCCCCATCATCTGTGTTTTGAAAGAGTGACACATTAAAGACCACCAAAACCTGATAGAAGGCATATTCATGCACATTTGAGGTTGTGTAAAATTTCCCTTTTTTATTTCAACATCAAGCTCATAAACAAGTGGGTATGTCTATTTCTCTGGATCTGCATGGTATGCGGATGGAGGCTTTCACTGGGAACTGGTGATGTCAGGATAACTTGGGTTTTGCACCCCCTGGGATTCTGATCCAGTATTCTGTACACATCAGTACTTGGAGTCACACCTTCCTGATGTCTTCCCATGTCCTAGCACCAAATGCTCTATTATTCATTTCATTATTTCTTAAGCTGTTCAGCTTGATCCAACTTAAATTAATATGGAAATCTATGCAGAAAACATATGTTTTACCTTAACTAGAAATCTGCCCATCAAAATAACAGATACCTGCCCAAAAGAGTCCTATAATATGATGCAAATGAACACAGTAACATAAGTGGACATTAGCTGCAGACTTTTCAAGTGTCGGAGCGTGAGACCCCACTCTCACAAGGGAGACGAGCTGGTGGCACACAATAGTTAATGACGAGTCTACCCTCATACTTAACCATTCTCCTTTATTTAACCTAAATGACACTAAATAAAAGAGCAAGCAGAATAGCTCTCTCCGTCTCTGTGATATTCTTTCATACTGCCTGTTGAGGACATGGTTTGTTTTGAAAAAACACTGTTTTTGCTTAATTCATCAGTTCTCAATGCTGGCTGTACTATAAATTCACCTGGGGAATCTTTGAAAAAATATCAGAAGTGCCTGGGCCACATCCCAGAACAATTAAATCAGAATGAACTAGAAAGAGGAGACCCTCTGGGAGATTCTAATGAGCAGGTAGGGTCAAAAATCATTAAACCTCCTGGGATTTTACATTCCCTCATCTTCTCCCCTCTTAGAAATGAAAAGGCCTAAGATAATTGCTCAGATCTCTCCTCACTCTAAAATGCTGCTGTTAATAAATGCATGAGATAATCATCAAGTTAGATTGTATATTGCGGGGCTGAGAAGCTGAGAACAGTATACCCAACTTTCATCTGTAGAGGTAGGTGAGAAAACTAGTATTTGTGAAACACATAGTATATGTCAAGCACAAGGCTCATTTCCTTGATATGACCTTGCGTGGGTATGCTCATCATGATTTTAAAACCAATAAGCAGTGAACTAATTCAATATGGTGATCCATTTCTATGGATACAGACAGAAATCTGCTATTCATCAATCTGAATCACCCTAGGATTACTCTTGATTGATGTGACAATTTTTGCATAGAATTTTCAAGTCAAATGGGCTTACTCTGAGGAACAATTTAACTCCTGGATCCTATTTCATTATTTTTTGTCTTTACCCTTACAGTGGAGGCATAAAGTACACTGGGAGGAGACTTACCCCCTGTAGAAGGCTATGCCAATACACAAGAGAAAAGAAATCCATCGATACAAAGGAATAAAAGGCCACTGTTTCCTGAAAATTTGACCAAGTGAGGCCAAATGACTGGAGCTTACTTCTGGTACCAATAAGTATTATTATGTAACAAATTACCCTGAAACTTAGTGTTTGGGAATGAGCAAGAATCAGTGGGAAGAGCCCATTTACATGACTAGCAGGTTGATGTTGGCAGTTGGTTGGAGGTTCAGCAGGACCTGTAGGCCTGGGGACCTTGCTCCTCTTGAGATCAACCTCTCCACCATCTGCTTTGGCTTCCTCATCCCATAGTAGCTGGATTCCAAGAGCTGTTGTGTCAATCAACTAAGGTGAAATGTATGAAGTTTCATGAGCAAGTCTCAGAAATCATACAGCATCATGCCTGCTGTTCTTCACTGACCACCGTAATTACAATGGTCTACCAGGTTTCAAGAGAAGAAAGGGTTTTTATAACCTGAGGGGAAGAAATGTCAATGTTGGATAAGACATACAGCAGCCATCATTGGAAAACTCAATCAACCACAGCCCTCCCGATCCATGGCACCTGCCCTAACGCCTGTGCCTTACATAGCCGGCCTACGTGGACTGTACAAGAGTGGTCCTTTACCCTCTTATTCCTTGGGTTCCTCTCATAAAAAGAGCTGAGAGAGGGAGAATAGTGAGTTCGTGGTATTTACTCAGCAAGATTCTTCCTTGCAGGCTGTTTGAGCTGACTGTGCCAAGAACCCAAAATAGGTTTTTGAAAAAAAAAAAAAATGAAGCAAACTTTGGACTAGACACCCTTCCTTTCATGTTAATAACCTGTGTGTGGGCCAGAGAGAGGACTCCCTGGGGCTTGCAGAGAATAAAATTATTCCCTCTCCTGGGAGAGTTTTTCCCAAAGAGATCACACTATTTTTATTACAATTGCAGATCAATGTATTCCAACAGTTTTCCTGATACTTCAGAAGTGTGAATTTTTTCAGCTCAAAGTCATAGTGAAAAAGATAAAGAAAGAAAGACGAGGTTTAATATCAAATGTGACTACCAATAGTATGTTTTTCTGGTAAAAGTGTGATCTGAAATGTTCAAGTCAGTATAGAAAAAAGTTTTAAAAAGCCAGAATATTTTCCACACTAATAATTTTTAAATTTGATTTAAGGTAAACAAATGTCATGTATTTCCTATATACAGATTTAGGAACATAGTGATACTTCACACCCTACCTACCCTGTTGCCCACACTCCCATCTTTCCTCCTCTTTCCTCTCCTATTCCCCTTCTTAATTTTTACAATGATCTTATTTTAATTATACTTTATACTCATAAGATTAACCCTATACTAAGTAAAACATTCACCAAATAGAAAAAAAAAAAAAAACAACCACACTGTTCCTCAACAGTAGAGAAGGGCTATAAACAATCATTGAATCTCAAAATGCCAATTTCACTCCTATACATTACATTTTAGGCACTCTATTAGTTACCACAGATCCAGGAAAACATACAGTATTTGTCTTTTGGGGACTGGCTTATTCCACTAAGTATAATGGTTTCCGGTATACAATAGTAATTTTTAAACCTCATCCAATTCCAAGTTCATAATCTCTAAATCTAAAATTTTAAAGTACCCCAAACAAACCACTTATACTTCACTTTATTGTTCATGTTTGTATCAATCAAATGGTACAATTAAATATTACATCTTGCAACGTAGAGTGGTTTTCATCCTGAAATTGGAACATAAAATCTAAGCCAGCATGAATAATTATAACTCAGTGATAAGAAGGTAAGTAACCCAATTTAAAAATGGGCGAGTCACTCTGACTCCTGGATTCCAGCCTGCTTGTGAGGAGCTGAGATGCTGTCCCTCTGTCCTAACAATCAGCAAAAACCTTAGGTCTGGCAGAGGAGTGAGGTCACAGGGCAAAGCACTGACCCCAGCCCTGGAGAAACACCAGCAGAGAGAGAATCACGAGTTATCACAGCAGAACGCTCTAAGGGAACGGGGGCCAGGCAGAAAAACCTGAACCCTAACTGACACATGACTAGGGGACCACAGAAGACACCTCTGACAGTTAAACCTTCGGGGGACCCCGTAACAAGGAGGCTCAACAACCCTGTTAGTTTTAACTCCAGTCCTACTAGGTCCTCATAGAAAATACTGGAGAAAAGTCCCACCATGCTTTTGGCGGGCGTAGGGGAGAAGGAGCATATTGGGGTGCACTCTTTTTAACAAGGTCTGCCCTCAGGAGAAGCTATGTAACTGAGACTAAACCTGCTGGGGTTTAGTTGGGGCCTAATCTACCTGAAGGGAAGGGAAAACCCGACTGCAGCCCCTTCCGGCCATCCTGTCCTCCCCAAGGGGCAGGGACAGAGAAGAACTGGAGAAAGTCACAGTCCAGTGTCACCGGCTCTCCCCAAAGATGGAGACTGAATCACAGGACCGCAGCACTCTCCCCTGCTACACACACTTCCTCATCATATTAGAAAAGGCCTGTTTACACAATCCCTTTTCCCCAATACATTATGTCTGTCATTCAACAAAATATCACAGGGCAAACTAAAGGACAAAAACATAGTTTGGGTTTGGGTGTTTGGTGCGGTGGTTGATGCTGCTTGGGACACCTGCATCCCATGTTGATGTGCGTAGTTAGAGTCCCAGCTTGGCTTCCAGTGCCAACTTCCTGTGATACACACCGTGGGAGAAAGCAGGACATGGCTCCAGCTGTTGGTCCTTGTCATCCACATAGAAATCTAGATTGAGGTCCTGGTTTGGTCTGCACCCCCCCTCCCCAGGCTATTGTAATTTCATTGTGGGCATTAGAGAAGAGGACCAGTGGATACAAGATATCAGTCTTTGCCTTGCAAGAAAAAACAAAACCTTAACGAAAATGAAAGGTATACATGACTAATTGTTGAAGACTCATTAAAAACATAATTAATATTCTAAGATCTCTAAGGTCTAGAGATCAAAAGCATCGTAACAGAAATGAAGAATGCCTTTGATGGGATCATTATAAGAATGGAGAAGCTGAGGAAGAAACCCTTTGCTTCAAGATATGACAATAGAATCTTTAAAAAATGGAAAGCAAATGGAATATCCACGAGCTGTGCCAAAACTACAACTACTATGCAAGCACACGTGCAATGGAAACACCATAAGGAGAAGAAATATGGAAAGGAATATAAATAAAATATTTCAACCAGTATTGACTAAGAACTTCCTCCAAAGTAATGTCAGACAACAGACCACAGATCCAGGAAGCACAAACACCACCAAGATTAATGCCAAGAACAAAAATAAAACTCCTCAGTGTATCATATTTAAACTTCAAAAAACCGATAAACAAAAATCTCCAAAGAACTCTAAAGGAAAGAAGAAAAACATCTGACCTATGGAAAGGTAAAGATCAGAATTCCATCCTTGGGGCCGGTGCTGTGGCGCAGCGGGTTAAAGCCTGGCCTGAAGCACTGGCATCCCATATAGGTGCAGGGTTCTAGTCCCAGCTGCTCCTCTTCCAATCCAGCCCTCTGCTATGGCCTGGGATGGCAACAGAATTTGGCCCAAGTCCTTGGGCCCCTGAACCTACATGGGAGACCTGGAAGAAGCTCCAGGCTCCTGGCTCCTGGCTTTGGATCAGCGCAGCTCTGGCTGTTGTGGCCATCTGGGGAGTGAACCAGCAGATGGAAGACCTCTCTCTCTGTCTCTACCTCTCTCTGTAACTCTTTCAAATAAATAAAAAATAAAATAAAATAAATTAAAAAAATAATTCCATCCTTCTTCTTATCAGAAATCAAGTTAGCAAGAAAGAAGTATTAAAAAGTATTGAGAGAAAAAAACCAACCTAACAAAAATTAACCTAGAATCCAGTACACTATAAAATTATCCTTCAAAAGTAAAGATGAAATAAAGACTTTCTCTGGACAAACATAATTAAGAGAATTTATTGCCAGTAGCCTTGCCATGCAAGAAGTGGTAAAAGACATTCTTTGGAAAGAAGGAAGAGGGGGCTGGCGCCGTGGCTCACTTGGCTAATCCTCCACCTGAGGCGCTTACATCCCATATGGGCGCAGGGTTCTAGTCCCAGCTACTCCTCTTCCAGTCCAGCTCTCTGCTGTGGCCGGGGAAGGCAGTGGAGGATGGCCCAGGTCCTTGGGCACTGCACTTGCATGGGAGACCAGGAGAAGCACCTGATTCCTGGCTTCGGATCGGCGTAGTTCTGGCCGTAGTGGCCATTTACAGGGTGAACCAACGGAAGGAAGATCTTTCTCTCTGTTTCTTTCTCTCACTGTCTGTAACTCTATACCTCTCAAATAAATAAATAAAATCTTTAAAAAAAGAAAGAAGGAAGAAATAAATATACATAAAAATAAAGAGTATCAGAAGGTAAAATAAAAGCTTGGTTTTCTTATTCATAATTGATCTACAAATGATACTTCTTTTATTTGACCATGTATCAAATGTAATGTACTTGACCAGGCATACTTCTAGGTATGTAGGAAGGTACTTCAGAAAGTCATGGAGAATGGAATTAAAAGGCGGTAAATTTATAATGGTTAAAAAACTTTTTTTTAAATTCATGCACTGTTTTATCCTAATATGCACTGCCCATTAACTTTTTGAAGACCTTGTACATATAGGAATTTCCAATATTAAACTTATCTTTCAATTCCATTTTCTATGAGCCTTTTGAAGTCCCCTCATACATAATTGTATTATAATTTTTATATCTCGGGGAATTAATGACATTAATAATATAAGGGGCATGAGAAAGAGATATAGTGCTTTTTAAAAATTGTAAGGTATTTTTTAAATAATAAGGCTTTTTATTATAAGCATTACCTGTGAAGTGGACTTGAAGCCTGCTGTATATGGATATGGATTTGTTGTGAAGATATATTGCAAATTTGAGCACAACCACTTAAAAAAAATAGAGAAGTATGCTTGACAAGGGTCCTAGTGTGTTCAGTTTGGGATAACAAGATGCCATAGACTGGGCACTTTATAAGCCACAGAAGTTTATTTCTCACCATTCCAGAAACTGACAAGCCTAACATTCAGGCACCAGCAGACCCAGTGGCTGGTGAGAACTACTTCCTGGCTCATAGACTGTGACATCTCCCTGTGTCCTCCCGTGGTAGAAGCGAAAGGGGCAGAGTGCTGCTCTTGGACCTTTTATTATTATTATTATTATTATTATTATTATTATTATTGACAGGCACAGTGGACAGTGAGAGAGAGAGACAGAGAGAAAGGTCTTCCTTTGCCATTGGTTCACCCTCCAATGGCCACTGCGGCCGGCACACCGCGCTGATCCCAAGGCAGGAGCCAGGTGCTTCTCCTGGTCTCCCATGGGGTGCAGGGCCCAAGAAGTTGGGCCATCCTCCACTGCACTCCCAGGCCACAGCAGAGAGCTGGCCTGGAAGAGGGGCAACCGGGACAGAATCCAGCGCCCCAACCGGGACTAGAACCTGGTGTGCCGGCACCGCAAGGCGGAGGATTAGCCTGTTGAGCCATGGCGCCGGCCTCTTGGACCTTTTTAATAAAGGCATTGAGCCACTCATGACAGCCTAATCACCTGCCACAGGTTCCACATCCTCATTTCATCATTTTAGGAATTAAGATTTCAACACTCAGGCCAGTGCCGTGGCTCACTTGGCTAACCCTCCGCCTGCAGCGCCAGCACCCCAGTCCTAGTCCCAGTTGGGGCCCGGCATCCCATATGAGCGCCAGTTCTAGTCCCGGTTGCTCCTCTCCCAGTCCAGCTCTCTGCTGTGGCCTGGGACGACAATGGAGGATGGCCCAAGTGCATGGATCCCTGCACCCACGTGGGAGACTGGGAGGAAGCACCTGGCTCCTGGCTTCGCACTGGTGCAGCACCGGCTGTAGTGGCCATTAGGGGAGTGAACCAATGGAAGGAAGACCTTTATTTTTCTCTCTCTCACTGTCTATAACTCTCTCCCTGTCTCTCTCTCTCTCTCACTGTCTAACTCTGCTTGGCAAAAAAAAAAAAAAAAGATTTCAACACTCAGATTTGTTCTCAAGGGCCACCAATATTCAGATGATAGTATTATCAAAAGACATGAATAAAATGGAATCATAAACTGCTCAGTTAAAACCACAAAAGCAGATGCAACATGTAAGACAAAACAAAGAACAGGAGTAACAAATAGAAGTGGTAAGAAACATGGTGGATGTCAATAATGATGTGGACATCAATGGCCTAACTATATCAGTTAGAACACAAATGGTCACAGTAGTTAGAAAAAAAAAAAAAAAAGACACAACTATACATGTTCTACGAGCAACTTACTCTATAATGATGCATAGAGATTGAAACTAAAGGGCCGATTCACAGTATACTATGCTAGCACCAGTCCAAGCAAAGAATTAGTTATATTAATTGCAGACAGGGCAGAGTTTAACCCAACGACAGATATCAGGGCTAAAGGGGTGCATTGTGCAATGATAACGAATCAGTATTCCAAGAAGACATAATTTTTAATGTGCATCAAAACACGTCAGGAAAAAGTGATAGGGCCGCAAAGAGAAATATATAAATACTCTATTATAGTTGGAGATTCTAACATCTGTCTCTCAAAAAAATGAAAGAAATGAAAGAAAAGATCCAGCAGACAGAAATTCAGAAAGGACTTAGTTGAACTCAACAGCACTATCAATCAAACAGCTATCATGACTTCTATAGACTTCTTCATCCAACAAAAGCAAAAAAGTGAATTCTCCTCCAGCTCACGTGCATCACTCGCCAAGATAGGCCACGTTTTTGGCCTTAAAATGGTACCTTAACACATTTAAAAGATATAGGAGTCATACAATATCTGCTCTTGAGACCAGAATTGGAATGAAACTAGAAATCAATAACTGAAAGAGATTGAAAAATCCAAAAGTTCTTGAGGATTAAATAGCAATCTTCTAAGGAACACACACGCCAAGAAGAAGTCTTATGAGAAACTATAAAATTATTCTTACCTAATGAATTTGAAAATACAGCTTACCAAAACTTGTGGGATAGAGTGGAATCAGTGCTTAAAGGGAAATTTACAGCATTGAGTGCATATGTTCAAAAAGAATAAAGATCTAAAATCAGTAATGTAAGTTTCCATCTTAGCAAGCAGAGAAAGACAGGCAAATTAAACTCAAAATAAGCAGAATAAAATAAATACGTGTTACAGCAAAAACCAATGAAGCTGAAGACAAGAAATCAACAAACTCCAAAACTGGTTCTTTGAAAAGACTAATAAAATCAATACACCTCTAAGTAGGCTAAGTAGGATAAAAAAAAGACAGAAAACAGAAATTAGTACCAGAAATGAAAGCAAAGAGATTACTAATGATCTTTCAGACATTACAAATGATACTAAAGGAATATTACAAAGATCTTTCTGCCCACAAACTAAAATTCATACAAAAAGAAACAGATAAACTTAACAGGCCTTTATCTATGAAACAAATTGAATCAATAATCAATAATCTTCTAAAACAGAAATCACCAGGAGCAGATGGGTTCAATAGTGAATTTTCACAAATGTGTAAGGGAGAAATTATACCAGTTCTCTATAATATCTTTCAGAGATAGGAGCAGAGTGAATACTTCCTAACTCCTCCTATGAGGATATCATTATACTAATATCAGCACCAGGAAAGATCATTAAAAGACAAAAATATACAGATATCTCCCATAACATAAATGCAGAAGTCCTCAACTAAATATTATTAAATTGAATCCAAAATGTATAAACAATTATTGACCAGGAAAACAAGATTTTTGCTAGGTGTACAAGACTGATTTAACATTAAAAAATCAGTTAATGTACAAACCATCACATAATTAGCAAAAGAAGAAAAACCACAGAAGTACCCCCAAAACTGACAAACTGAGCACTCAAAAATAAAAAAAAAAAACCATTTCTCAGGAAAATAGGAAGAGAGAAATCTCAACTTGAACATCTACAATGAACATACAATTAGCATCTCACTTAATGGTGAAAAACTCAAAGCTTTCCTTAAGGAACAAAGCATGGAAGGTTCTTCTCCAAAGTGCTTTCAACCTCACATTGGAACCCTTCATCAGTTCTGTCAGACAAGAAAAGGAAGTAAGGCATACAGATGAATATCTTTTAATTTCATTACTGTTTGTAGCCCTTGCCTATTTTCCTGCTGAATTTTTTTTGCCTTTTATGTTTTTATTTAGTGGAGCAGTAAGCCTTTGACTATAATGTAAACTAAAAAATGTTATCTCAAAAATAAAAAAAAATTAATTTATAAAGTATACATTTGGGAAAGAGAAAATAAAAAACTGTCTTGGGGGAATCGATGCTGTAGCACAGTAGGTTAAGCCTCTGCCTGCGGTGCTGGCATTCCATGTAGGCGCCCATTCGTGTCCCAGCTGCTCCTCTCCCAATCCAACTGTCTGCTTATGGCCTGGGAAAGCAGTGGAAGATGGCCTAGGAGCTTGGGTCCTTGCACCCACATGGGAGACCCAGAGAAAGCTCCTGGTTTCTGGCTTCAGATTGGCCTAGCTCCGGGCATTGTGGCCAACTGGGGAGTGAACCAGTGGATAGAAGATCTTTCTATCTATCTGTCGTTAATTCTACTTCTCAAACAAATAAAATCTTTAAAATAAAAAAGGTCTTGGTTCACAGACAACATTGTCATCTATGTAGAACATCTGAAATAATTAACAATAAAATAAGTAATACCAGATGTAAGATTAATATGTAAACATCACTTACTTTCTTATATTCCATTAATGAACACAGCGCAATTAGAAATAAAAACACTTTTATCATCTATATTAGCATATCCAAAACTGAAATACTTAGGTAGAAATCTAACAAAATCTGTATGAGGTAAACTATAAAACTAATGAAAGAAATCAAAATTAAAAGAATCCAAGTTCAGGGATATGAAAATTCAATATTATCAATATGTCAGTTCAAAACCAACTACAGATTCACCACGACATCATTGGAACCCCAGCAAGTCATTTTGTGGTTACTGATAAAACTGAATCTAACTTTTGCATAGGAGGAGAAATGACTCAGACAAATGACACTGAAGAGGAAGACACCTGGAGGACTGACACTATCCTACTTTAGGACTTACACTAAAGCAATGGTAACCAAGAAAGTGGCATGCCAATGAAGAACTAGTCAAGGAGACCGATGGAGTAGAACAGAGCCCAGAAGTTGAGCCACATAAATACAGTCAAACAATATTTGACAACAGGGCAAAGAAAACACAATGGAGCAAAAATGTCTTTTTCAACAAATGGTGCTAGAATTGGACATCTAAAAAATGAATCTAGACACAGACCTCAAATTCTTCACAAAAAATCACCCCAATTGGATTACACATATAGATGTAAAATGCCAAGATGCTGTAGCAGAAAACTGAGCTGATCTTGGATGTAGTGAAGGTTTTATGAACACACATCAAAGGTGCAATCCATGAAAGAAACTCTGGGCAAGGTGCACTGCTCTGTGAAAGATACTGTCACGAGGATGCAAAAACAAGCCACAGACTGGGAGGCAATATTTGCAAAAGACAGTTCTGATAAAGGAAGGCAATGCAAAACACACAAAAGACCATTCAAACTCAACAATCAAAAAATGAACAATCTGGTTTAAGAGTTGTACTATGAGAATTAACTGTAACTTGTTCTCAAACAGTACTTTACACTTTGTGGTGTGGGGGGCTGCAAATTGTTGAAATCTTTACTTAGTATAGAGTTGGTCTTCTATATATAAAGTTAGTTAAAACAAATCTTAATGAAGAATGGGATGGGAGATGGAGTAGGAGGTGGGATGGAAGTGGGGGTGGGAGGGCAAGTATGGGGGGAAGAACCACTATATTCCTAAAGCTGTACCTATGAAATTTGTATTCATTAAATAAAAACTTTCCTTAAAAAAAAAAAAGCAGACAAAAGATCTTAGCAGACACTCAGCCAAACCAGATACACAGATAGCAAATAAGCATCTGAAAGTGTGTCCACTATCACATGCCATTATGGAACTGGGGATTAAAACAATAGTGAATTACTACCACACAACCATCAGAGAGGCCAAATTCCAGAACACTGGCAATACCAAATGCTAGTCACAGGAACTCTCACTCGGTGCTGGTGGAAAGGTGAAATGGTACAGCCACTTTGGAAAATTGCCTGACAGTTTCTTATAAAACTAAACATAACCCTACCATAGGATGCAGAAATTGCATCTCTTGGTATTCACTCAAATGAACTGAAAACTGAAGTCCACACAAAAACCTGCACATAGCTGCTTACAGTACCTTTATTCAGAATTGCCCAAACTCAGAAACACTCACATTATGTGTGGATAAATAAACTAGCGAATCCAGACAATGGAACATATCATTTGGCACTGAAAAGAAATGAGCTAACAAGCCATGAAAAGACATTCAAGCAAAAGAAGTCAATCTGAAAATATATGACTCCAGCTATATGATCTGAAAAAAGCAAAACTGCAGAGCCAGTAAAAAGATAGTGGTTTCCAGGAGTGGTTGGGGAGAGAAGAACAGGCAGGGCATGGAAGAATTTTAGGGCAGTTGGAAACCACTCTCTATGCTACTATGATGGTGAAAATCTTCATTTTACACTTGTCTAAATCAACAAATGTAAATAACCAGAGCAAACTCCAGTGTAAACAAGCTATGGACATGGGGTGATAATAATGGGCCGAGAGCGCTGCATCAGTTCTAACAAATGGATCATTCTGGGGCGGACGGGTGCTGATAATGGAAGATGTTGGACCTGTGCAGAGATGGGAAGTGCAAGTAAATTCTAAACTTCCCACACAATTTTGCTGGGATAATATTTATTAATTAAGCACACAAGGCAGTTGCAAAGGACCATATGTTACAAGGCTTCTATGGGATGTCCAGAAAACACAAAAATAGAGACAGAAAGTAGATGAGTATTTCCTAGGGCTGGGAGAGAAGAGTGGAGATTTGCAGGGTTATGGTGGATGGATGTGAGTTTCTTATAGGGTAATGAAAATATGGGGGCCAGCATTGTGGTGTAGTAGGTAAAGCTGCTGCCTGTGATGCTGGCATCCCGTATGGGCGCTGGTTCATGTCCAGGATGCTCTACTTGCAATCCAGCTCCCAGTGAATGGCCTGGGAAAAGCAGCAGAAAATGGCCCAAGTATTTTTGACCCTGACACCCACGAGTGAGACCCAGATGAAGCTCCTGGCTTTAGCCTGGCCCAGCCCTGGCCATTGTAGCCAACTGGGCAGTGAACCAATGGATGCAAGATTTCTCTCTTTCTCTTTCTCTCTGTAACTCTGACTTTCAAAATAAATAAATATTTCTTTTTTTAAAAAAAGGTAATAAAATATGTTAAAATTGACTGTCATAAAAGAAGCCCAGTTTTGGCCGGCGCCGCGACTCAATAGGCTAATCTTCCGCCTGCGGCACCGGCACCCCGGGTTCTAGTCCCGGTCGGGGGGCCGGATTCTGTCCCAGTTGCCCCTCTTTCAGGCCAGCTCTCTGCTGTGGCCCAGGAAGGCAGTGGAGGATGGCCCAAGTGCTTGGGCCCTGCACCTGCATAGGAGATCAGGAGAAGCACCTGGCTCCTGGCTTCAGATCAGTGTAGCTCTGGCCGCAGTGTGCCAGCCGCAGCGGCCATTGGAGGGTGAACCAACGGCAAAGGAAGACCTTTCTGTCTGTCTGTCTCTCTCTCACTGTCCACTCTGCCTGTCAAAAAAAAAAAGCCCAATTTTGTGAATGCATGTATAACCATTACAATTTATACTTAATTGGATGAATGTTGTATGTGAATTATATTACAACTGTTAAAACAAACTTAGCATGAGTAAACGACAAAACTTGATCAACACACAGCACCATCCTCATCATTTGCTGTGATCATTTGTTTATTTTTTGGATTTATTAGATTTATCATATTTTTTTCTTCAGCCCCTCTTGCAGAATGTACTCACAAACTTTAGTCCTGATGTCTTTGCCAAACAAAGCCATTCCCAAATCATAAACTACAGCTGTTGCCAATAGTAAGCATCAGCCTGGGCCTCCAGAAGTGAGTTTTCCTTTAAATTTCCAAATCACACACTCAGATAAATATATTATAGATATTTACAATTTGGAAGATCCAAAGGAATTATAAGCAATAACAAGTAAATGATTACTATATAAGTACTAAAAGAGATTTTTTTAAAAATACCTGCACATTACTGCATTTGGATGTTTGCATGTGGGAAGATACAAGAACATATTCACATGTGCACACGCATATACAAGCAATATTAGTGGTAAGTTGGGCTTTTCAAGAGGCTAAGCCAGGGGGTATGTCTAAGAGCAGAACCTGCAAGTTCAGAGATCAATGCCAAGGAACCGTTGCCTCCTGCACTAGGAAAACAAAGTCATCTCCTAAAAATTGCCAACTGATGTGTATTTTAGTGTGAGTTCGTGGGAAAACAAAACGAATGTACAGCAAAATCTGCCCGAAATGTTCTGTAAATATCTGAAGGCCCCCTAACGGTTCTCTCTCAGAAGCACAGCCTCCCTAACATCACACGATTTTCTTCTGTGACCCTCTGTGAACACTGGTGTTAAATCTTTTCCACATCCTTCCTCAAATGCCCCAGCTTTGACAGTTCCAGCCTTTGGGGAGTAGATCAGTGGGTGGAAGCTTGCTCTCTGTCTCTCTCTCCCTCCCCCCTCCCTCTTTCCCTCTCAATAACTCTACCTTTCAAATAAACAAAATAAATGTGTTCAAAAATACTGGTTATCATGTAATACTTGTACATTTCGATGGGATACAAGGCAGTATTTCAGTGCACACAGTGTAAACTGACCAAATCAGATCATGAGTTCTTCCACTTCCGGATGTTCCATCTACATTGGAGCCTCCTGGCCCCTCTCTCCCTGTTCTTCACACCATGTATAAATACATTGCTGTGAACTCTAGTTGCCACTGTGTGCTTTACAACTTTTGATAACCATTTTCTATTGCCAGAGTTTTTTTTAATAGTTGCCATTTTTCTCCATAATAATCCAAGCAGATTTTTGTGTGTGAGTGTGAATTTCCCTAACAAGAAATAAAATGGTAATTTGTTTCTCATTCTGCAGAAATAATCTCACATTTCATAAAAGTAGCTATTAAGCCTCCAATTCTCATGATTTGGAAAAGTCAGTTATAATTCCCAATCTTTCCGTAGTATCCAAATTAATAATAAACAAATGGAGAGACTTTGATATCAGCATTAATCTGAGAAATGAGAAGTTGGTGATAATGAGATATTACTCCTAGCCATCAGTTTGGCAAGAATTAAAAAAAAAAAAGCACAAAACCACGTGCAGGAAAGAGAATGGAGAAAGAGGAGTCTTTTACTGCTGCTCATGGGAACACACATGCTGCAGCTTTCTTGAACAGTTTAGAAACAATCCTACCATTACTGCTTCTACCAGGAGTAAGAACAAGAACTGACATACTCTGTTACTGTTAGAACTGTACATACCTCTGAATAAAGTATTGCCATCTCACGCTGAGATAATGATCAGCAGTTTATAAGAGATTGAAATAAGTTTCAAAAATTGCCATTTTTCTGTTCCATACTTTTGTAGATGATAGAACTACACATGTGTAAATCCACTCTCCCCCAGCAAATCATCCACCTAAACAAATACCCCTGGAAAACTTTCAGACTTACTGACAAAGTATGATCATCCTTCCTAAATCCCATTACCTACTCCTACCTGTACCTGGTTTCTGACTCTAAGCACTCTTAAAATTATTTAAACTGATGTAAGATTGCTTATATTTTATAACCATGCAAAGATCAAAGAAAAATTAAATCTTACTATATGCACTTGTTTTATTTCTTTAAAGAAAGCTATTGAGAAAGTACTGTGGCTATATTTATTTAGCCTCCATATACTTCTTGTGCAAAACATTAACATATATTTTAGCTATCTTTTGAGAAAGGCCTTTGGCCTATTGAACTTTCTTATTGGTTATTGTTGATACATAAGAAAACCATGGCAAATGGAGCTAGTGTTCAAGCAGCTGACTGACCTCTGAGTACCACTGACATAGAGTTGATACTTTTGGGTTTTGAATAGCCCAAAAATCATTGTCCTCTACTAATGATATTTTTTTCCTAACTTACAAAGTTATCTTTTCTTCCTATTTCATGCCTTATTGCCTTGACTCAACATCTCCAAATGGTTTGGTTTTATAGCGCTTATATTGGTAGGAAGCCTTGTCTTGTTGCTAATTTAAATAAAAGTATTTCTGGTAATTTCTTTAAAAGACATTTTGGGATCTTGCAAAAGAATTTTCCTGATCTTATTCTAATATAATTTTAAAGGTCAGGAATTGGTCATTAATATTTCATTACTTTTTTTGATAAGCATCAGAATACTGTAGTCTCTTTGATTGGGCCTGTTAATATGAATGTATGTATACTTCCTGGGATTTCCCTAGTAGCTTATAAAGGGTTAGCTTTCAGAATGTTCAGTCTGACTTGTCGTAAGTCATGAAGTCACTTGTATTTGCTAATTGTTAAATCTTACAAGGCTGGGTTCTTAGGCATATGCTGTCTGTTCAAAATAACTGGAAAAAGGTGATAACTTTTATATTGTCAAATTGTTTCCATGATATAGTACATTTACCTGTTTCCTTAAAATTAGGAAAGAACAATTACCAGTAAAATCATCTAGCCCTACTGTCCTTTATTCCTGTGTGTGCATATACCTGTGTGTGGTGTTGTTTCACAGTAATGGATGGAACCCGTGGCCATCTGGCACACGTCTTAAGATGTGCTGAGAATAAGAATAACGGGCCATCAAAGAAGGAGGTACCTTTCTCTGAAGGGAGGAGAGAACTTCCGCTTTGACTATGACCTTGTCTAAATAAGATCGGAGTTGGTGAACTCAAGAGGCTTCCATAGCCTTGGCAGCTCATGACAAGAGCCTCTGGTGATTACTGACATCATAAATAAAAGTGTCAATTGTTAAATCAACAACAGGAGTCACTGTGCACCTACTCCCCATGTAGGATCTCTGTCCTTAATGTGCTGTACTATGCGAATTAATGGTAAAACTACTACTCAAACAGTACTCTACACTTTGTGTGTCTGTGTGGGTGCAGTCTGTTGAAATCTTTACTTAGTATATACTAAGGTGATCTTCTGTGTATAAGGATAACTGAAAATGAATTGTGGTGAAGAATGGAATGGTAGAGGGAGTGAAAGATGGGGTGGTTGTGGGTGGGAGGGAGGTTATGGGGGGGAAGCTGCTGTAATTCAAAAGTTGTACTTTGGAAATTTATATTTATTAAATAAAAGTTAAAAAAAAAAAAAGATGTCCTTAGGATGTCTACATCCCATATCAGAGTGCCTGCTTCCACTTCTATCACCTGAGAGTGTACACCCTGGGAAGCAGCAGGCAATGGCTCAAGTGTTTGGGTCTCTGCTACACAAGGGGGAGACCAGGATAGAGTTCTTGGCTTGGATTCCTGCCACTCATGGGGAAGACCCGGATGGAGTTCCAGGCTCCCGGCTTTGGCGTGTCCCACATACCTGCTGCAGCCATGTGGAGACTGAAACAGTGGACTGAAGATGTCTTTCTCTCTCTGTCTCTGTCACTCTGCCTTTCGAATAAATAAAATAAATCTTACAAAAAAGGCTCTACCTAAGTAGATCATTTGTACTTAATTTTAAATTAATGAAATTAAAATTTTGATGACTTATATTTCCTCAGAAGTGATCATTTAACTGTATTTTCATATACCTGACTTGAACATAGAATCCTTTGTGTTTTCACATTTCTTTTTTATCCATTATACCTTTGTCATGTATAATTTTAATTTTTTTATTCCACTAACATCTATTGCTTTGATATGTCATTTATTATTCCATCTCCTTTCTATAAATGTTTTCTTATTTTCATTACCTATTTTTAAGGGTGCAAAAAGAATGAAAAAGATGTATATCCTCTATTTATAAAGTTCTCATATAAGTATCTGTTACTTCAATTATTGCAGAATTAGAATTTTCTTATAATTTTTGGCAAATTGCTCTACTGGTGGTTGGAACAAGAGCTATCAATGTCTACACAACAATTGTGCATGTCATTATTGTCTTGCTTTTGATCTGATTTATTTTGATGGTACATTGTGTGGGGTATTGTGGTTTCTAATTATTACCTCACGGTAAAGAAAAATTTTTCAAAAATAAATTTATCCATTTTTCCCCTAAAGCTTGCCTTGAATTATTCTCTGCTTGGAATTAATATTTTTAGCCTCTTTATTTTTGTTACCTTTGCCCGATAAATATTGGCAACATTCTTTATTTACATCTTTTCAGTTATAGCCTTGGTTATTGTTGTAATTAGGCTGGTTTTATGGGTTTTAGTACAATATGCTACATATTGCTTGGTTTGACTCCTGCTTATCTCCTTGTAAATTTAAATCTAAACTTACAGGGTTTCCAGGAAGGGGTGGATTTGGACCATTCATCTTAATTAATTTCATACTGGATGAGCACAGCTCAGGGATACGAACTGCGCTTCAAGCAGGAACGGAGCCTTCGTATGCCTGGTTGAGTCAATGATGCGTTAGGGAAATAGCTAAACATCAGCTGTTGCCTGCACCTCCCTTTTGGTGACTGGAATCGGGGAGCTATTGCTTCTTTCTCCCCTGAGTGGCAATGCAGCAGGAGTATGCTTCAGGGAGGTGTGTTCCAGGTGCCTATGGACAATCCTGCTGGCCTCATTCCCTGCTTCCAGGGTGCATTACTGGGAATACTGTGTTAGTGATCTTCCCCAGTCAGCTGGCGCTTTGAGAATTTAAACAATTTATAAGGTGCATATGATAGTCCAAGGGAGAGATGTCTAAAAACTGAGGGTATCTGCATTAAAAATCTACATAAAATCTTTAACAGGTTTTTGTATTAGAAAAGAGCTGTCATTTTCTCTCCCAAATAGTCCTCACACCCAAATAATTCTGTGAAATCAATCTTGTCAAAGTGACCGCATCGTATTATCTCACACAAAAGATCACTTTCAAAGATTTTTTTTTTTTTTCCTGCCACCAGGAGCTGGAAAATACATCAAGTCTCAAGCTCACAAGTAGCTGCTGTGACCAGAGTGAAAGTGTAGCCGGGGGGAAATAAATCACTCTGAATCCGGCCAGTCAAACGAATGGCCAACTGCTTGTCACTGCCAAGCCTCTTATTGCTTCCAGTGACTTTTATCCACACACATTCTAATTCATCATAGATCCAGTTCCACAAAAGGTTTGTAAAGCTGGATAGCTTGGTCGAGGCATTCCTCATTTCTAAAGCATCTATATACCACATAGCGTTGATTGAAGCATATACATTTAAACATCTGTACAACAGACTGGGAACTCCCGGTGTGTTTAGGTTCAAAAGTTTGCATCTACAGAGGGCCCCGTCATATAATGTGTCTGCCTCCAAAAGTGAGCTTATTATACAAGTCAAAAAATTATCCCTAAATATCTCTAACATCAGCCCTACAATTGTGAGGCCCTAGAGTCCTAGACACCAGCCACACTGCTCTTTTATTTCTCTTAACAGGGTGATTGTCTCCTTTTTCCTATCATTGGAAGATAAGAGCTGATTAAAGATAGGAAAAGCGGAACTTTATACTGGAGTAAATAATGGTATTCTCCTCCCCTGTCCTCTGCCCACCACTCCTTCCTCTCCACCTCTCCTTTTTGGCTAAGCACATGATGCAGATTTTGTTGGCTAAATATAGCTATGGCAGAAGGCTAGCCTATACGTATTGCCAGACCTGTGTCTCCCCTCTCACAGCTGTGCAAATGTGAAATGCAAATGCACGCATGTGAACGTACACATTCTTACCTACACAGACACACAACTGTTTATCAAGAGACCCAGACACAGGCAAAAGGGAGAAAAAAAACAGTGTCCCAGGAAGACAGACCAGGGTGCGCAAGGTCTTGTGGTAACAAGGAACACGGAAAACACTAACACTCGATGTGAAAATCGAGAAGAAAACAAGGAACAGAAAGCTCAGTAAAAGGGAAAGTGACTCCGTCATTCACAGGCACCTGCTAGAAGCAAAAGCTCCAGGACCTGTGTGTCTGAACACAAATCCCCCGCTTCCCGCTCACAAGCCTAGAACTGAGATTTGCTTGGCCAACGGTGGATGTTAAGTGAAAGCATTTCGCCCATTTCATTACACGATTTGCTTTGTCCCTCGGACACAGACTGAAGCATGGACCAACATTTCTTTGTGCCAGTGTGCTTTAAACACCGGGTTTAATACGCTTTTCTGAATGTGTAATTCTGACTCAGAAACCCGTGACTGGGGTCATAACACTTCTTTGGCATACTTAATTCTCTAGTCTACATAACAGATCCAGCCAAAATTACTGGAGCTTTTTTGAGCTTATGGGTTTCTCCCTACAAAAAGTGTGTATTTTTAAAAAATGACTCAATGAGGGGGGCCAGCGCTGTGGCATAATAGGCTAAGCCTCTTGCTGTGGCACTGGAATCCCACATGGGTGCCACTTTGTGTCCTGGCTGCTCCTCTTCTGATCCAGCTCTCTGCTTGTGGACTGAGAAAGCAGTAGAAGATGATCCAAGTGCTCGGGCCCCTGCACCCATGTGTGAGACCCAGAAGAAGCTCCTGGCTCCTGGCTTTGGATCAGCTCAGTTCTGGCCATTGTGGTTGTTTGGTGGGGTGAACCAGTGGATGGAAAACCTTTCTCTCTGTCTCTCCCACTCTCTGTAACTCTGCCTCTCAAAAATAAATAAATAAATAAAAATAAAATCTTTTAAAAAATGCATCAATGAGCCCGATACCTAATACAGTCCCAGGGAAAACTGGCTGAATGGATTCAATTCTCCCCATTAGATTTTCCATAATTGAAATGACCCCTTTCTTTTGAAAACCTGGCTCTTGCTACCACCTTTGTAGGTAACTTTCTCACGTCACAGTCTCCTTGTTCACATTTTGCTGCTTTTGAAACCAGGGGACCAATCTATGGTAATATCAGAAAAAAAGATGCACAGATTCTCCAGGTCTTTATGGGTATGCTACTGTGAATACATAACCAGAAGAGAAGAGTTGTCATCTGATTGCCTTCTCCCACCACAGAAAACCGATTTACTTAATTGCTTGTGCTTAAGGGGAATGCCATCTTGTATGGCTCCCTGCTTTATACTGATGGGAGAATATTAAGTTACTAATGGCAGCAGTCAATAAAAAACATTCATAGGCCATGAACTAGCATGTTAGAGAAAGAATAGAACTGGCAAGTGATAGCATTAATTTATGAAATTTCACGTTTCAGATACTTGACTCTTGTACAGCAATGACTTTATGCCTTCTCTATCAGTGCTGAGGAAATCAGGAGAGTTAAATTATATCACAAACTCAAATGCTCTTAACTCCAAGCTGCTCTCACAGAAAACAGCAATCTGGCTCAGTCTTAGTGTTTGTTTGCAACTGGCTGACACATATTGCAATCAAAATGCTTTGGATTTGCAGTCTTTCAATACACACTTATTTAGCATTAGCTAAGACAGAGGGCACTGGCTTAGACAAAATATTATCAACAGTTTACAATCCAGCTGAGAAATGAATCACACACATAATCATCTACATTATATGGCAAAGGTAACTAATGTTTTAAATTGAATTATTTATCTAAGAATTATAGTGGTCCAGAAAGGATCTATTCCCAGATCCCCAGTGGATGCTGGGAAGCTCCATATAGAACAGAATACTTTATATTCAACTGCTATTCCTACACATGCACACCTGTGATGCAGTTTAATTTATAAGTTCTGCATAGGATCTAAGGGATGAGCAATAACTAACAATAAAATGAGCAAGTATAATAATTACTGCAATAAAAGTTATTTCAAAGAGATGAGTGTTGGCACTGTGGCACAGCAGATTAAGCCGCTACCTGCGACACTGGCATCCCATATGAGTGCCAGTTCGTGTCCCAGCTGCTCTGCTGTCAAAGATCTACTTCCCTACTAATGCACCTGGTAAGGCAGCAGAAGATGGTCCAACTGCTTTGGGCCCTGCCACCCATGTGAGAGATTGGAGGCAGTTCCTGGCTTCAAGCTTCGGCCTGGCCCAGCCCTGGCTGTTGTGGCCATTTGAGGAGTGAAGCAGCAGGTGGAATGTCTCTCTCTCTCTCTCTTACACACACACTCTCTCTCTATCACTCTCCTCCCTACCCCTGTTCATCTCTCTGTAACTCTGCCTTTTGAATAACTAAGTAAATGTAAAAATAAAAAATATGAACTATTTTGTTCTGGAATTTCTCCTTTAAGACTTTTTGACCCTGGTTGTCCACAGGTAGTGGAAGTGGAGAAAGTAAAATGGTGGGAAAAGAAGGACTACTGTATACATTTAAGGGAGGAACTGGGTCATAGCCTTTTTGAGACCAGATTAGGGGTCATTATGAAGCAAACATTTTAGTCTTTTACCTTTCCCTTGCCTTCTGCCCAAGGAAGGGAAAATCATGAGGGATGCTGAGCATGAAATAAGGGAACTGAATTAGTGACTTTTTAAATAAAAATCGACATTTAAAGCAAAGGTAAAAGAAATGTTATATGTTGTAACAATTGGTAAAATTCCCAATAGCCTTAAATCAGTCAGAACAATTAATAAACTAGCACTCTTTTTTTTTTCTTTAAAAAATACTGGAGGCCAGCGCCGCGGCTCAATAGGCTAATCCTCCGCCTGAGGTGCCGGCACCCCGGGTTCTAGTCCCGGTTGGGGTGCCGGATTCTGTCCTGGTTGCTCCTCTTCCAGGCCAGCTCTCTGCTGTGGCCTGGGAGTGCAGTGGAGGATGGCCCAACTTCTTGGGCCCTGCACCCGCATGGGAGGCCAGGAGAAGCACCTGGCTCCTGGCTTCGGATCAGCCATGGCAGCGATCGGAGGGTGAACCAACAGCAAAAGGAAGACCTTTCTCTCTGTCTCTCTCTCTCTCACTGTCCACTCTGCCTGTCAAAAAAAAAAATGCTGGAAATGTCTTTATTATGTTTCTTTTTTAACAAAAAGAGGAACAATCTACCCTAATCAGCATAAAATCAATTGTATAAACTGAGTAATATTTTTGTTCACCACAAAACTTTCCAGAAGGTAGTTTTTTTTTTTAACTCAAAGTTAAAAACTTGTACTTTCATATCAGAAAAGCTTTATGATTCGAATAAACTAGTACTCTTAAAACTGAGTAAAACAGGTGATACAAATAGAAATGATATTGATATTGAGATTAATTGTGACTAGAATTCTAAGCATCTCAAGGACCTCTTCTAAAAATGTCCCTACCAGGGTCCCAGGGCTGCCATAACGATGTGCCACACCCTGTGGTGCCTTGGAACAGCAGAAATCCATCTTCTCACAGCTGCAATAATCTATCCCAAATAAGGTCACATTGTGAAGTACTGGGCACTAAGGCTTGAGCACACCTTTCGGAGGAACCAATTCAACTCATTACACCATCGCCTTAAGCTACCTAGGAGGCTAATACATGAATAGGTGTATGTCTATTTAAGCATACAGGTTATAAGAAGTTGTTGTCAGATGAATTTAGCCCAGTTGATTAGTGAATGCTTTTCTGCTTTAGTGATGTCGACATATTCAGTCCTTACAGACCAACCCTGGACTTAGCTAAGCATCACTTGCCCATACACCTGAGCCAAACAGAAAGACGCTATCCCTGTGTCAGTGCAAAGAGTCTGCCTCACACTTCTGCATTACCAGATGTGCGACCAGCTGTGAGATCTACCATTAGCCCCAGGATCTCACCAGCATCGAGTCACTTGTTAATTAGTCTCTTACAAGTACCAGCTTTTCCTTGGTGTCACTGATTCTTGCTAATGTGGAACCATCACAGATGAGGACACAATGGAATGGAACATTGGAGAACACCTGTGTCGTGGAGCTTGGTGTTCTACCACTGATGAACTGAGTAACTGGAGCAACTTAATAAACTTAACAAATCATCTGGTTTTGCACCTGTAAAACAGTCTCGCTGCTAATGTCCGGTGCAGGTGTAAAGATTACTTGAGAGGAAGCACTTGCTTTGACACAGTAACTGAGATATAGCCTTGGAAGAGACATCATAAACATTTCATGTTGAAAAACTCTATTGGTCTGCAGATACTTTAAAAAGTGCACCAAGGGTGGCAGTTTAGCCTATCAGTTTAAAATGCCAGGGCATCCCTCACCAGACTGCCTGGGTTTGAGTCCCAGCTCTGCTTCCTGACTCCATCTTCTTGAAATTGCAGACCCAGGGAGATGGTGGTAATGACTCAAAGAGTTGGGTCCTTGCTACCCATGTGGGAAACCTACATTGAGTTCTCAGCTCCTGGCTGTGGCTTGGTCCAGCCCTGGATACTGTGGGCATTGGGAAAGTAAATGACTGGTTGGGAGCACTCTCTTGCTCTGTCTCTCTCTCTCTCCCTCTCATTCTCCCTTTCTCTCTGACTCTGAAAACAAAGTTCATAGCAAAAAAAAAATGGAAGTAAAAGGTAAGCTTATTTTGGTACAAAAAAATTGAAATACATGCATACTTCTTTTTTATAATACATAGTTTCCAGGAACATTTCAAACATTTTTTGTGCCAAAACAAACTTATCTCGTAATTTCCTTTTTTAGGAACTATGAAGTCCCTTGTATAAGAAAACACTTCACAAGTGGGATGCTAACAACAAAATTGTCCTGAAAAATAACATTTAATTAAATGTGCAAATGCATCAATTTTAAGCAAAATTACAGGTCAAAGTAAGTATGCTAAATTTCTGGTAAAAACAAAAGCAAAATCACATCAAAACAGAATTCAGAATTCAGATTCAGTTATTTAACAAACATTTCTAGAGCATTGCCTAGGTGGCAGGCACATTTTTAGAAGCAGTGTGTCAGAGAGATGTGCAATATAAAAATCATGAAGAAAGTGTCACAACTTACCCCACCAACTTTCTCAAAGTGAGATCCATCTTTCTTAAAATCCGTGAGGACCCCATTGAAATACCAGGTAAACATGATGTCCAACAGGGGGTCGTGTTGCACCTGGCAGGGCAAAATGACACTTTCGCCTACTGAGACATCCATGTTGGATGGTGCCAAAGTTATTCTTGTTGGTTCTATTGGGGAAATAATTTTTAAGCAAAACTTTAGCATTTTTTTGTTATGATGAGTGCAATCTCTACAAACTATCTGGTAATTTACAATGGATATGTCTGCATATGCATAGGTATATACATATATACATTGTAACAAACCTTCAAGTTTAAAACCAACATTTGATGTGCAATTATGACACATTTCACTAGATCCAAAAACTCTTCTTAAAGGGATTAGGATATCTGATTTTATAGGTTATGTAAGTTTAAAAAGTAAAGCCACCTGTAGATATGAGTTAAAATAAGACTAGCAAAATCAAGTTCAACTTAATTTTATTGTATTTTGAAATACAGGGGCTTAAAGAGAAACTACTATGTTTTCACCAAGTTTGAATGACTACCAAATATAATAGCACCAAAAATGTAAATAGACTAAAACACTTGCAAACAATGTTTGGACTGGGTACAGTGGAAGGAGTACTATGTTGAAACATTAACTATGCCTGGTTTTCCCCAATACAAATGTCCACATGCACATTTTCCCCTTGTCATCACCACAAACCCACCTATTGAGAATTCAACTTCTCTTGCTCCCACTTTCCCATTGCTAGTCCTCATGTTGCAGCAAAAACTTTGAATCATTTAGTCTACTTGTCTGCAATTAATCTATCAAATTCCCTCCTCACCCCAGTGCAGGCTTTGGGCCCCCCCATTCAACTGCTCCAATTAAGATTCCCAGTACTCGCTCTGCTTGGTTTCCTGGAGTAATCTTGGGTCTTGCATTACATGGCCTCTCAGCTGTATGTAGTATCCTTGGTCATTATCTTCTACTTGGTACACGTGGTACACTTGTTTTCTGGAATACCATACTCTTCTAGCTTTCTTCCACCATGCTGATCACTCCTTTTCTGTCTCCTAATATGGTCCCTCTACTTCCTCTAAATTTCTTAAGATGGAAAGTCTCAAGCTCAGTCCTTGGTTTCTTAAGTTCCCCATCTTTCCTCTCTCTCTCTCTCTCTCTCTCTCTCGGTGATTTCAGCTAGGCTCTTGCCTTCAAGGACCCGTGTGTATGACAACAATACTCAAATACCTATCTCCATCCTTGATGTCTCTCCTCAAATCCGCATTTACATGGCCAACTACATACTCAGGATCTCCACTTGGGTGTTGTTTTCCATTATTCCCTTCAGTGCATGTAGAAGAACTAAATTCTTAACACATTTCAGGCACAGCCAACTCTGCCCTTGGCAAATGAAATCTAAGTAGGAGTTATGTGTGGCACTAACAGGCAGAATGAACAGGTAATTTGGCGTGTCTTCTTTCCCTTTCCAGGGTTATGGGATATCCCAGATGATGGAGACACAGGATCCCTGTGAGTGTGAGGACGGTACAGCTGACTCACCATGGACTTGTAGTGAATAAAATGTAAACATGTGGTATTTTTGACCCACTGAGATTTTTGTAAATCCATGATCCACTTTACAGAGACAGAGTCAAATAAACATCTTATACTCAACGTGCCTATCTTTTTCCTTCTCAAATCTGTCCAACCCATCTCAACTGTTTATACTATGATTCTTTCAGCTGTTTATCAAACAACCTGAAGCCACCCAAGACTACTTCTTTCACATTTTCACACCCAAATTGTCTGTTGAGTCCATGTGTAGAATATATGCAGAATCTGACCCCATTCTATCAATTTCTCTGGTGTCACCCTCATTTGGATTATTTTTATCTTCTGCCTGGTTTATAGCAATTGTCTCTCTCTCTCTCTCTCTCTTTTTTTTTTTTTTTTTTTTGGCAGGCAGAGTTAGACAGTGAGAGAGAGAGACAGAGAGAAAGGTCTTCCTTCTGTTGGTTCACCCCCAAAATGGCCACTACGGCTTGCACTGTGCTGATCCGAAGCCAGGAGCCAGGTGTTTCCTCCTGGTCTCCCATGCGGGTGCAGGGCCCAAGAACTTGGGCCATCCTCCACTGCCCTCCTGGGCCACAGCAGAGAGCTGGACTGGAAGAGGAGCAACCTGGACAGAACCTGCGCCCCAACTGGGACTAGAACCTGGAGTGCCGGCGCTGCAGGTGGAGAATTAGCCCAGTGAGCCACAGTGCCGGCCTAGCAATTGTCTCTTGAGATCTCCTTTCCCTCTGTCCTTGTACTATAGTCTCTTCTCAACATCTACTGGAATCCATTAGAAATTGAGTTCATATCACTCCTTTCCTCTTCCCAGAATCTTTTCAATTCAACTGAAAGTTGAAGTCCTAACAAATCTACACATCCTACTTGTCCCTAAAGAAACTTCACCTCTACAAAACTTTTGTTGAAAATTTTCCTTCTTGGTGATTCTGACCATCCTAATCATATTGAAACTCATGCCCCCATATAACCCTCTCTACTTTCTCAATGGTTTACAACTTTTTTCCTTTTAATAACTTCCTTTCTTCTTAGTCCTACTGCTTATATTTCTTCTACCTCTGGTAGAGTGTCATACTCCGGGGACAATATCTTTTTCCAAGTGTTTCCTCACAGAGCCCAAGCAGTTGGAGCCTAATAGGTGTACCTTTTGTTTTTTCTTGAATGGATAAAGAAACAAAATATACCCATAGCTTGAAGTAGTTCTTACTAATATTGAATTATTTCATGGATATTTCTGGAAAATAACAATGACAATGAAAAAGAGAAAGTGACAGAAGAGTAGCAGTAATTCTTACTGCCCATCATTCCAGCCCAGAAACCAACATGGTCCCCTGGGCACACTGTATTGTGCCAAAGAGAGATTTAAAAATTATACCCTTAACTTTCATACAAATGGGGCAGGCACTGTGGTGCAGCGGGTTAGGCTACTGCTTGGGATGCCCACACTCCATATCCAAGTGTCTGGTTTGTGACCTGGCTACTCTATGCTTGTGATCCAGCTTTACGTTAATATGCTTGGGGAGGTGGTGGATGATGGCCAAAGCACTTAGGTTCCTGCTACCCATGTGGGAGACCTGGAAGAAGTTCCTGGATCATGCCTTCTTCCTGGCCTAGCCTGGAAGCTCTTGGCTATTGGGGAGCAAACCAACAGATGGAACATCTGTCTCCCTCCCTCCCTATCAGTCTTTAAAATCAACATTTCTTAAAAAAAAAATAAAAACACATGTGAAATCACAGATTCTGCCTACATAGTGTACAACATTTTGTGAAAAATATGCAATTAATTTTTTGATCATAATATACCATACAGTGTATCACTCAGTAAAGTCATCTTTAAAAAAATACACCTACCTGTAACCACCAAATGTGTTGTTCCATTTGCTTTCCCAAACTGGTTTTCTGCTGTACAGGTATACATTCCAGTATCAGCTTTAGTCACATTGGTTATTTTGAGTCCTCCCTCTTTTGAGAAAGAAATTCTAAAGGAAAAACAAAGTAGATAAATGCATACAAAAAACACTGTTTTTCCAAATAAAGTGCATATTTTAAACAGAATGTGTTGCCTTAAGTTAGTATTTTTAAGGTATGATAAACCAGCCTTTAGGGAATACAGACAATTAAAAGAAAATTTACACACACACAGTTGAGTGAGAACAACATGCTCTACAAATTTTAACTTTTCATGATATTTTTACGCAGGATTACTTAACACCATTACTTAACATTATATCTAATTTGGGAGATGTGTTTATCAAGTAAGTGTGAAATGTTTTCCAAAAATATATGTTGTGGTAGATTACTCACGGGTTAGCCTTAAACTTTTGGGAAAATCAAAGTAGGCATGGCATTATTTCTCTTAAAGATATTTGGTGCAGCACTGATGTCTTCACTTGGGATGTTTGCTTCCCATATCAGAGTTCCTGATTCAATTCCCCGCTCTTCTGCTTCCTTCCCAGCTTCTTGCTAATGTGCATTCCAGGAGGTAGCAGGTGACAGCCCCTGTACTTGTGTTCCTGCCACCCATGTGGAAGACCCAGACTGAATTCTGGGCAACTGACTTCAACCTGGCCCAACCCTGGCTTTTGCAGGTGTTTGGGGAGTGAAACAGCAGATAAAAGGTAGCTATTCAATTGTTTCTCTCCTTTTCAAATAAAATGAAAGTACATAATAATTTTTTTTTTAAATTTAAAGAGTATGAGAAATAAGAAAACTGCTTGGATTTCATTATAAACTAGGAGAATCACGTTCAACCATGGGGAAATATAAATTCGGATTTAAAAAAAAAATCACAAAACAAGCAAACAACAAACAAAGAAAATATTTGCATGGTCACTTGTGGGCTACCTCCAAGTATCCAGGCAACTCAAATTAGCATTCCTCAAATAGATAGAGCTGAAATAGATAGAGCTTGATCAGGAACTACCTAATTAAGGAAAAATAAATAACTGCCTGACAGGTGGCAGTGACTAAGGGGGTCCTGGCCATTACACTGTGAGCAAGATAGAAAGTGTCTACCTTCATGGCAGTGAGATTTTAGTGAGTGGCATAGACCATAAATAGGTAAGTAAACATAAGAAGCTCAAAGTTTTGAGAAGTACCCTGAAGGAGATCAACAGGCTGATGCAGCAGAGAGTCATTGCTTGCTGAAGTGTTTCCAGGACAGAGGTACTTCAGACAACTCTTCTGGAGGATGTCGTTTGGACTAAGATGAGCAAGATGAGGCTAACCTCTCATTAGTCTGACACTGCTATCTTGATTGCCTGACTGGTTTACCCAGAATTATATCCCCTCCTTTGAATTCCTAAAATCATTGCTATCTTTGCCATGCATCTAACATTTGGATTGCCTTATATTGATTATGGTGTCTTTGATATTTGAGTGTTGTACCTATGCAAATGGATAAAACTTCAGTGTTGCAGCCCCCACTGTCAACTAGGCATCATACATGGTCAATGAATACCTTCAACTTCTAGGTCACTGAGTTTCTGATTTGGGTACCAGAAAGCAGAGACAGGTAATTTCAAACATCTTCTCATGCTGTGTGTGAATTAAGGTAGCAGCTCACCTTCCACTAAAAATATAGAGCTACTGGGTACACGGAAAGAACAAGACATCCATTGGTGTATTAGATTTCATAACTAATCCTGCAAACCTATCTTCATGACCATGCTAAAACAAGGAACAGTTTCAAATGCCAGGCCTAACAAACTTAGGAATCACACAGACTCCAAAACAAACATACTGACTCTCAAACAATGCAAACTCCCAGTCTATTGTAAACTTTTGAACTAATTAGATATTTTCTTCCTAAATTGGTTCTTCCAGTAAGTTTTAAGAGGCCCACAGGGCATTTTG
Organism: Lepus europaeus; assembly: GCF_033115175.1. Taxonomy (NCBI): domain Eukaryota; kingdom Metazoa; phylum Chordata; class Mammalia; order Lagomorpha; family Leporidae; genus Lepus; species Lepus europaeus. Next base: position 48,824,975 of record NC_084835.1, read on the forward strand.
AAAACATAAAAATAAACAATATTCAGTAAATGGATGGAGTAATTGTTTCTCGACAGCAAACCTTCAATAACCCATGCTTCCCTACAGAGACTCAAAGTGAAAATTTTATACCACTTCACTATAAATGCAATTGCTTTCTAAGCTTCCTGGCAACAGGTTTTTCTACCAATGGGTAGAGCTGAAAATGTAGATAACAGTGAATGACTCTAGTCTTGGCACAAACAGATGAAAATTTATGAGATTAACATTCAGAAATATGGTACCCAGTTTGCTTGAGAAATGTGCAATTTAAATCACTGTGGCATTTTAATTCCTTGATCAGTTTTATAATATACCTTTATATGTACCTTTTTATTGGTCTTTCCTTTTGTGGTGAGAGGTTAATTATTTCACTTAACTTTGTGCAGTCTGTGCTTAGTTTGGGATAAGTAAAGGTAATTGCTCTAAGCCGCTCTAATGGTCCATGCTGTAATTCAGTGATGGCATTGAATTTATGACTGTTAAAAAACTCTGTCTGACTGGAAAGTAAACTGTTGTCTAGGCAACATTGACCTGCGCTTTATGATGACATTTAAACATCCATAATAACACAGTGTGTTTTAGAATGGGAAAAGTGTGGAGTATTATGCATGCAAAGCAGGAGAGTTCTGAAAATATTGTTTCTCCCTTGCCTATGTTCTGAATATTACGGTAATTTATTCAACTTGGATTTTAACAAACATGCTGCAAGTCTACATTTTCTCAGGAAGCACATCTCGGTGGAGATGAGATCACATGAGATCGTAATGATTAAACTGCTCTATAGGAAATAACAAGGCTATTTTGGATGGCACTTTCTGAGTACAAATTCCAAGAGATGGATGCTTACAATTAGCTCTAGGAGAAAAGTATTCACAATGCATATATTACAGGATAAATAATGACAGTTAGGAAAAGCAAATATATATTGATGAAAATGCATGAGAAGTAGATGTCAGCAAGGAAGAGCATGTAGTATATGTTCTTATCTACGGCTGCTCTCGCCCCCACATGCTTGGTGAAATAGCTGCTCCCCCATGAGTGTTCAGACAGCCTGCAAACAGTATGTAGGAAAATGACACGAAGACTTTCCATTCTTTTAGCTGCACCAGTTGGGCCTTTCACCTCATAAATTCAACAGTGTTAGTTTAGTGATTCCTTGGTGAGAAAATCTCCAAGGAAAAGAGAACAGGGAAGATTCAAGATGTAATTACCCTTTGAGAAAGGACCAGGCTAATCAGCGGCTGGGTTATTTTGTTGGCCATGCACATTCCAGGGAAGAGACACCTGGGGTCTTATAAAAGAATGAGCTTGGCTCCCGTCTCTAGCCTAGAGAGTTCATAGAAATTAACACGTCTTCATATTCATAGAAAAGAACCAACACTGGGGGAACATTTACTTCACGTCTATGAAACATTTCCAAATGCATATTACTATGACAAATATACTTAGAGCTAAATTCATCCTAACCCATGAGTCCCAGGCATTCACTTGTTTGAAATATTTGCATCTTTACACAAAGGGGTGTCTGCAGCAATCATAAATACTCAGATGTCCAAAGTAGTAACACAAGCAGAAAAAAAGATACAAAGGAGACAAACAATTCTCCGATGGCTTATATATTAAAAGAAAATTTCAAAGGGCATACTTTTGAAGGTTCAAAATGCTCCGTTTACTGATATCCTTTCTCGGCCTCAGAGATGGATTTATGGGTCAAATCACTGGAAATGAGAATGTCAGCTGTATTACCTATATTTCAGATAGAGCAAAAGCAAACCTGCTTTGGAGAGAACAACGGTTTGTGATATTTCAGTCCTGAATTAGATGGACTTCACCTCCCTAGCACACGTGTACAACCACAGGCCCTTGCAGCAAGCGGTAAACCCTTTGACTGCACCGTACAGAGCAGCAGAATTTGTTCACTCTCCACAGGCAGGACACCAAAGGGAACGCAAGGGAAGAGCTGAGCTACAAGGTCAGTGTCTTCTACCAAAGTTCAGGAGTCATACACTCTGCCTGGACCTAGGGTGCTGGAGAAAGACCCAGATGTTGCTCCAGAGGGTATCCTTCCTTCTACTTAGGGGCTGGATGCCCTGCAGTAGAAGTCACTTCCAAGAAAACACTATTGTACACGATGCACTGTGGCACGAGTGGAATATCATCAACTCAAGGGCTGTAGAAGGTGCTGTTTTTTATTTATTTATTTATTTATTTTTGGCTGCCAAGAAAGATCTTCTGTTATTTTATGAACCTTGGTAGGGCTATGAATCAAGGGGCCCTATTCCACGAAAGCTGAGGCACACAAGTTAGTATTTTTCAAACTTTCACATGGGTCAGTTACCTGTCCAGTACCTATGGCTGGGCCCGACACCAGATCAGGTCACAGAGGGATACAGTCCATAGATCTGTATTTGTTTTTTTCCCCGTATCTCTCCACTTATTTTCTTCTTTTAAACTTCTTTTTTTATTCACATAAAGGGAACTTATATACAGTTCTAAGAGCATAATGATACTTCACACCCTATATCCCCCCTCCCTCATTCCCACCTCTTTCCTTCTTTTATTATTTTTCTTTTAATTTTAACAACGACATACTTTCAATTTTCTTTATAATCACAAGTTAACCCTCAAACAAGTTCCCAGGTGCAGCTGGTGCAGACTGCACCTTGAGAAACAGTATCGTATTCTATGCCTGTTGGATGCTCCCTTTTCAGAATTTGATTTGTGATAAAAAGACAAAAAATAAAATAGTTCATTCATTCTAGCACTTGCCCTGAAAAGATGGTTCAACGTCTGTGGCCAAGATTTCTGGAGTCATCAGTTTCCTAAGCCAGGATCTGTAATTTATCTAATAATTCTTCATAATACCCTTAAGTTAGGTCTCAGCTGGAGTTCCAAATCCAGAGAGGATGAAACTACCAAATGGTGGTGCTGTGTGCAATCTATTTTCAATAAATATTTATTATCCCCAAAACTGTGAAGAATTCAGAAGCAATCAATCTTTTGTGTGTAGAGAGGACAAGATTTTACTGCAAATCAAGGATGGTGCACACACACTTTCCCTGCTGCTGAGCTCCTGAAAGAATAGTTTTGCCCCATTATTCCAAATCACAAAGTCCTCCTATTTTATAGGTATTTATCAGTACTTAAGTGACTCATTTGCAACTCTATTCAGTATCTATAATCTTTATGGGACACAAAGATTTTTGAGTATTTGAAAAATCTGAGTACTCTCTCTACAAATCAAATGTGTGCATGGGTATACACATACACACACATCAACAACTAACAGTTGATTAAAATTAAGGATGGATCAGAACATCTAAGATTCTATGGGCATCAGGTTAGGAAACCATGCTAGGAATTCAACTCATCTAATGACACAGAATATCTTGTCTTAGATGTTTCAGTGTTAGTCTTTCTAGAAGTGTTTTACTGAGATTTTCTTTTATGATGACTTTGTACATTTGAACATTAGTTCCTTAATTATCTTGCACAAAAAGTGAGTGGTAAAGTTGCATAATTCAAGAATATGAGTCTCACACCAACTATGTCTCCATGCAATGGTGAGGGGTTCCAATAGTTTATGTTTTTTTTTCGAGTTCAAAAAGTGCATTCGTTTTATGCTCTATTTTTTTTTTTCATTTATTTGACAGATAGTGAGAGAGAGAGTGAGAGACAGAGAGAAAGGTCTTCCTTCCGTTGGTTCACCCCCAAAATGGCCACTACAGACGGCACTGCGCCAATCCAAAGCCAGGAGCCAGGTGCTTCCTCCTGGTCTCCCACTCGGGTGCAGGTGCCCAAGCACTTGGGCCAACCTCCACTGCCCTCCCGGGCCACAGCAGAGAGCTGGACCAGAAGAGGAGCAACCGGGACTAGAACCCAGCACCCAAATGGGATGCTGGCGCCGCATGCGGAGGATTAACCAAGTGAGCCATGGCGCCGGTCCCTATTTTACCCTCTATTGACAAAGGAGCAGAGTATAAATGTATTAAGGAACAAAGGAAACAAAAATGACATGCACACATTGTTACACAGAAAGTATAGGCAATAGTTGTCAAGATTCTTTAAATTCTTTAGATTCCTTACACTCTATTTTCAGTATTTAACAGTCAAAAATCTGCTTTTAAAAATAACTTCTTTATCATCTCTAAGTTTTCCAAAATGTTTTTGAAGCAAAATGACAGATTTGGCAACCTGAACATTCCTGTCCTTCCTCCATGGAGAGAGGCATTTTCTGTTCACACACAGAATCTGGTGAGCCACAGCACATGTCATAAAATGATATAAACGTTCAGTCTGGTTTCATTGGCTTTTGAAGCATCCGACTCTTCATTTTTTACACCACCACCTTCTCTGCACCCAAGCTTCTTGATACTGAGCCTAAACCCTGAAACAATTTCTACCACAAGTTTATTTGAAACATGCATGTGAGAAATAACATTCATGGAACATTAGTTAAAAGAATTTTGGTTCATATGTTTCTTGAGTTTTTTGAGTCCTGATGTTCAGTTACCTTTGGAATGTGAGAAGAAAAAATTAAACTTTTCAAATTGCTTGTATGTGAAAGATGTTGAGTGTTAACACTGCATTATTCAGGGAGCTGCCATTGGATTTGGACACAGGCATATGCATTCTGGGCTTAGCAAGAGTTGTGCATCTCCTTATCCGATGGTTTCACTTCGTTATCTAGATTCTGTGAATTATGAATTACTAGAGTTTTTCTTTGTTCATTTGTTGGCACAAAGCTTGGAGCCAAAATGGGGCATTTCAATTAAGTGATTGGATCTGTCCACATATGCTCTGTAAACGAACATCAGACATTCCTTCTACAAATATTTATTGAACTTATACTAGGGACCACTCTTTAAGATAAGCAGTAAGACACACTGGCAAGGATTTAGCTGTCCTAATGTAACTTACATTCTAGGCAAGAGGAACCTGACAGATTTTTTTTTTCTCACCACCCTTTTCTTGTCAATATTCACTTTGTATACTTTGATAAACTGTCTTTTTGGAATGAGGTCTGATGAAAATGATGGAACAAACTTGAAAACTTAACAGTATTAAAGCTATCCTAAGATAATGAAGCACTAACAGACACAGGATGTATAAGGATTTTATATTATCTAAACTAGAACAAATTAAGATTTATATAAAAATTCAAATTGCTACAATTTTCCAATTAAGTAAATGAATACTATGAAAAATTTAGTGCCTAAAATAATCTTGAGGCTGGTACTTCAGCTTAGTGTTTAAGCCGCTACTTGCAGCACTGACATCCCATTTGGGCACAGGTTCAAGTCTTAGCTGCTCCACTTCTGACCCAGCTTTCTGCTCATTCAGCTGAGAAAGCAGCCAAGGATAGATGAGTAAAGTACTGGGGCCCTGCCACCTAAGAGAGAGATACTGCTGAAGCCCCTGGCTCCTGGCTTTGGCCCTGTCCAGACCCAGCTGTTGTGGCTATTTGGGGAGTGAACCAGCAGATGGAGGATCTCTCGTTGGCTCTCCTTCTTGCTGTCACTCTGCCTTTGAAATAAATAAATAAATCTTTAGGAAAAAAATCTCCAAGGTAAAGTTAAAGGTGCCCCTTACTTTAGGATTTGAATGCACATGTTTAGGTAAAAATGTTTTTTTATTTGCCAAGACAGGACAAATTTTTATACATTCTACTTTTTTTTTCATTCTACTTTAATTATAGATATTTTTTTGCAGTGTTTCAGACTCCCAAAGGGTCGGATACTCGTAACCTCCCACAAACACTGCTCTAGCAATAAAATCTGCATTAAGATGGAATTGTGAAATTCACAAATAAGATCATGAAGCGTAAAGCAGGTTAAAGTGCAAAAAGAATATTTTTTGAGTTTGTTATGCAGTGGGAAATTTCCTTCAGTAGCACTTACATAACCAGTTGTAAATTATGAATCACTCCTCCCAGGCATCTGAATCTGGGAGACAGCAAACATCAGTACCAATCTACATACTCAGTTCTCTTGGCGAGTGGTGCAGTACAATGGCACCTCAGCCAACCTGCACTTGACCATCCATCTATCCATCCTCCCAACCACTCAGCCCTATGTCTGACAACAGGATGGGGGAGAGGAATATACTAAAATATAGCACTCTTCCTATTTGAGATAGGAAGCCTCAAGTAGGAATCTATTAAAAAAATCAATTTTATACATTTCTAAGAAATAGATATGGCAAACTAAATTAGAAATTATAGGTGCTTTTAAGATACGGGAAGCTGTCCAAGAAAGAATTAGATTCATTGCAAGAAATGTTTGTTAGCTGCTTACAATGCACTACACGTCCTGGAAGAGACAAATATGTGTAAGAACAAGTCTTTACCCTTTAGAGACTTAAAAATCTCATGGTGAAACAGGGAATCCATACAGGTGGCATGCAACTAGCTATAAAATCTGACCATGTCTGCGCTATACCAGCTCACCTCCTAAAATACACTGTAGCCTTGTCTCCATTTTTACTGCTCTCCCCGAAGTCAGGCCTCCAAAAACTCCAGACTTTGGTGGCTGTTAAGTTGCCTCCTAATCCGATTCTCTGCCCGCCTCCTTTCTCTCGTCACCGCACCCTCCACACTGCCGCCAAATCCATCTTTTAAGCAGACTCAATCAACACCCCGCTTTAAAGTCTCAAAGGATGTCACATTCCACTTAAAATAAAAGCCAATATTTTATTATGGGCATCTAGGATCTCATTTCTGGACTCTGCCTCCCTCTGGGATCTCATGTTTTATGGCCCACTTTTGGCACATAACCCTTTGTCACACAGGCCTTTCTCCATCAGCCCATCTCACCCCTTCTCAAGGGCTTTGCCCCTTTGGGAGCCCCCTTCTGACATACACTTCTCCTGGCTCTTGCCATGGCCAGTGCTTCTTATTTAGATATCTGCTAACAAATCAGTTTTTAAAGGAGGCCTCTTTTGAAATATACTATATAATTAACTTTTTCTCTATGGCTGTGTCTTCTTTGTGCAAGCTCTGTGAGGAGGGCTCCATGTCCAAGTTATTCACCCTGGCATCCCCAGGCCTAGCCCAAGACAGGGCACACAGGAGGGTTCAGACTGCACTGCTCCAAGGTCATCCTGGTTACAGTTCCCACCACAGGTTGCCTGGCGTATCCTGCCATTCAGTAAGAGGTCTGATGACAGATGCACAGATAAAATACGGAAGATATTTAAATACAAAATAGATTATTATCCAACCTTAGAAAAAGGACAGAATCCTGCTTTTTCGCAAGGATGAACCTAAAGGACCTGACAGTAAGTGAAGTAAGGCAGACACAGAAAAACAAATATCAAGTCATCTCACTTGCATGAGGAAGTTTTAAAAGTCCAGTTCACAAAGGCAAAGAGCCGGATGCTGGCTGCCAGGGGCCGGAGGGTGAGAGGTGAAGATGTCGGTCGGAGCACAAAGGTTCGGTTACGCAGTAGAAGCGGAAATCTAACGCACGGCGTTACAGTTAGGAAGACTATCGCACACTTGAAACCTGCTGAGTTCACCTTAAGCGTTTTCACCACACACACAAAATGGTAAATGTGTGAGGTGACAAGAGGTGTTCATTAGCTTGATCATGGCAATGATTTGACAATGTTCCTTACCACGTACACATACATCAAAACATCACTTTGGACACCATAAATTTATACAATTTTTGTTTCTCAAATATACCTTGAAAAGCTGAGGGTGGAAGGGAAGAAGGAAAAAAAAAAAAAAGAGCAGGTGTTTTGCCTGGCAGCTAATTCCCACTTCCTGAGGCTACCACCCAGTAAGGAAGTCTGTGCTGGCCCACACAGAGACCACAGGCAGGGCACTGCCTAGCCAACCAGGTTTTTCCTGAACTCCTGACCATAGAATCTGTGAGCAATAATAAGACAAATATTGCTTCCAGGGGTGGGGAACTTCTGGCCCACGGGCCATACAAGGCCTGCAAATCATTTGGTTTGGCCTGCCTAGGCAACCACAGGTGAAACTCAAAATTCAATAAATCTACAGCAGGCTAATTCTTAAGTTAAGAATTGTGTATGGCCCATGAATGGTGTTATAAACATCCAAATGGCCCTTGGCTGAAAACAGGTTCCCTACCTTCTCAGGTTATGTTATGCAGAATTGTTCATGGGAGTAGTAGGTTCTAACTACATATGTGATGAGTAAACAAATGTTGAACAAACGTGGATGGAGCAGAAACTTAAGATACAAAGACGGACACAGTAAAGGCCCTTCAACAATGCAGTGACCCAGCCTTCTGCAAAGGCAGCCACAAAACCCTGGGGTCAATGACACCGCTGAGATAAAGAGGCCACTAGGGTAAAGCAGCAGAAGCAGTGATTAATCTCACCCATAGGGCTTCCGGAAGGCTTCCCAGGGTACGTAACAGTAAAGCTGGACCTTGAGTGATGAGCAAGGGTTTTGTAGATGAGAAGAAAACAGATTCCGGGCAGGGGAAATTGCAGAGTGTAACTGCAGAATATATGGAGAATTTTTCTTCTGTGTTCTTCCTTTTAATAATTATTTAAAAGGCAACCGTATATGCACTTTTGTACTCTATCTTGATAGTGCTAAATATTCAACGTTCTTAGTTCTTGAGAAAGCACCTGTTTTTTGTTTTTTTTTTTTTTCCTTTCAAACACAGCAGAAAATGCAAAATAGTATCTAGTTTCCTACAATTGCATTAGTTTTCTTTGAAGTTTGAGAACAGGGATGCAGAACTTAGACTGGGTTGGGGGCATGTTGTATTTTGGGGCTTGAGTGAGAAATGTTATATGGCCAAGGCAATGTAGAGAGGTAGATCCTGCCAGTAAATGACGCTGTTATACTGGGCATGGGTAGGAATTGAGTTACCCACTTCTAACAATGAAGTGGCTTGTTGTGGATTCCTATACCATACACACTCAACATTCATCATCAGCTTACCCCCACCGACATCAAAGCAGTCTTAAAGCGACCTTAACTTTTATAATCCATAAAAAAAATGCCATATGGATTTAGGAACCATGTAGTCATCTACAAAACTTAGTTGTATAGAATTTCAGAGGCCATTTGGCAGTCATGCCTTTGATATACTTAGGTAGGTTTTATTTATTTAAGAAGGTTTAAATAATATAAAACCCAGGTGATTGTCCTAAAAAGTGAAATATCTGTGCTTTCCTTTCTTTGCCATTCAGTCTTGCTAACTCACAAAATGTCTGAGCAACACAATTTAAAAAGTTAAGCAATATCAACAAAAGTTCCCACAGCATCAGAGACCTTTCTTCTCTGAGCTTACACAGAAGCCCATTAGTAAAAACATATTATTTTTAAATCTTGGTAATCAGAGTCCACTGAGATAAAGAAAGGGGACCCTCAGAATTTGATAGATGTGGGGCCAACACGGAGTTGTAAATAACTTATCTGAAGGAAACCCTTTGCTTCCCGCCCCTGTCCAAGGAGTTCTGTGTCTTTAGCTCACTTCTCAGTAAGAGTGTGTGCCACACAAATGCCACTCAATAGGATGATTATACCCTGGATCTTTCAAGGATGCCTGGCCCTGTTTTACAAAACAAGAATCCAAGACTCAAGGGTTATGCGACTCATGTAACACCACACAGGAGGCCAATGACAGAGCTAAGACATGACCTGCGTCTTTCTGACTTTGATGCTTTGCTCTTTCCTGGAGCTAAAATTAAATAGAGAAGCAAATAAATCTTACGTTTAGCTTCCTCTGACACAGTGAATAATGTGCGTGGCAATTAGTACACTGGATGTTAATCAGGCATGCATAATTCATGTAAATAATGATACAAATACACAGAAATTTCAGCTGTCTTATCACTAATAGGGATGGCATAGTGGTTTTAGCAGTGGACAATGATATATGGCACAGAACACACAGGACAGTTTTCTGTGAGCCCAATCCTAGACTGAAAAACTTGGGTTGCATGGACTTGTGTCTTGATTGTTCTCACTTTTAAAACCTCAGCCTCATTTTCTCAGACGGCATGGGACTTACAGGGAAAATGAACTTCTCCCTCCCTGCCTTGCAGGCAGAAGCATGAGAGAAATGGAAGTATGGGTTGCTGAAGCCAGAGAGGGAAGGGGAACTGAGGCAGCTCAGTGTCCCCCTTCAGCCAAATATCTTCCCCAGGGCTGGTCTCCTTTGAAGGAGAGGAATTGTTCTACCACGGATGAATCTAGAATAAAGGAATAACTATTTAGTTTTCCTTATGCAAGCGACCCATTTTGTCTAGATGACCCTTTCTCTACTCTTTCACTTTGCTCTATTTGACTTCACTTCCCTTAAGACACCTGTCCTTGGGGAGCTACTCCCCTACCCCATCCTCCCACCTCCAGGCTGAGACAGGATCTCCTCTCTGAGCTCCTAGCTGCCTTATAAACACCATCATGACAGGCAGGATGGGCCATGTCCTGTGTCTTCAGCTGGCCCGTATGTGCTGTACTGGAGGAAATTGCTAAAGGGATCTCCTTTCCCATTTAAAACTTTCCTTTAGTTATTTATCTTCATTTTATTTGAAAGGCAGAGACAGAGAAATTTATATGCTTTAGCCTTCCCTCAACAGCCAGGGCTAGACCAGGGTGAAGCCAGGAGCCCAGGATTCAATCTACGTCTCCCACGTGCATGGTGGGAAAGCAGAAATTTAAGCCAACACCTGCTGCCTCTCAGGGTGTACATAAGCAGGAAGCTGATAGGAATCTGGGAGCCTGCACTTGAACCAGACAATGATATGGAAAGCAGGCACCCCAAGCAACTTCCTAAGCACTGTGCCAAATACTTGTCCTCAGTTTTCTTTTTAAAAAAAAAATATACCAGAGTTTAATTTAGATAGTCTACCCCACTATAACTCACGGCTTAGTTTCCCAGAGTCTCAAAAAACGGTGGGTTCCTTAAGGACTCTTGATATTTCTGATTCGTCTATGTATTCCCAGGCCTGGGCACGGTACAAAGGTTCTATGACAAATTTGTGGACAACACGGAATGCCTTCGCTCCAGGTAAGATCAGGGACATCCATCTCTAATCAACTTATATGGAGTTCCTGAAAATGGCACCATCCCACATGGTAAATGAAATTTTCCCTCATGCTACAACATGCTACAGGTTGTTCAGGTCCAGGAATAAAGGACTAGCTGGTATCTGAGAGCAGCTGCACAGGTTAGGGTAGATTAATGGAAACTCACTGAGCTCCCACACCTGTCTGAGTCATGCGGGAATGGGTGTTTTAATGGGCAGGCTGTGGACGGAGTGGGAAACAGTAGAGCTCTTTGGCTGGGTGGGTGAGAGGGTAGGTGGTGGGGTACTGGAAAATGACAGGGAAAGGAGCAGCATTTGGAACACAATGAAGAGAAACAGACTCCACTTCCCTAAGAGAGGAACCAGAGTGAGGGGATGGGGAGCGGATGGAGATGGGGATATTCGGCCAGGAGGAAGTGCTCCTAGCAGACCGGCGGGATACATCAAGACAGAAGTGAGGATGGACCCCTGGCAGTGGCAATGACAGCAATGCCATGACCCTGGCTCCAGCAGCACTGGTGTGGCTGCTGGCCAGAGTGGCTTCTGCTTCTGAGTCCCATCCAGTGACTCAATGTTTCACAAAAGGCAGAAGCAACCATGTTGGGTGCATTTCTGGAGCTATTTGTCAAATCAGGATGAGATGAACGTAAATGGCATATAATTTTAAAAAAATCAAAGTATGACTATGTACAGAATAATTCATCCATTTTGGTGTAATTTCTGTGAGTTTTTACAAAAGTCACACAACTCTGGTCACAATCAAGAGTTAGGACAGTCCCTCAACAGGACAATCGAGCTCTTCCCGTCTCCCAGGCTCTGCTAGGCAGTGACCACTGGTTACTGTCCTTAAAGCTGTGCCTTTTGCAGTAATGTAGAATCATGTTATATAATATCCATGGCATTTTAAAGACAGCTTCTAATTATCTGCAAAAAGTACTTTTAGAATTGGCTAATAATATGGTTTAAAAACACTGTCTGGATTTTAACTATTCATAGTTGGAAAAAAAATCTTTGACATTTCTTTCTCTTCAAAGCATTTATAATTCCATAGTATTAAATGCTGCAGAGAACATGTGAAACCATTTTAATGTGTTTAATTAGAAGTAATGGGCCATTCTTTGACTCTTCTGAACTGAGGCTATAGCAATAAAATATTTACTATTACAAGCAACAGCACTCAAATGAAAGCTCCTATTTTTTAAAATAATTGGCTAATGTGTTTTAAGTACCCCTAAATGATAAAGAAAAAAGTAAACATTCTTTAAAATATGCCAATGGGCTATTCGGTTGTGTAAACTATGCCTGGTCTGATTCTCAAGGGTCTTTTTTCATTTTAGTTTGCTTAAAGGAAACAAAAGAAAACATTTTTAATTGGTTATATTTGAAAACGTGGATTTAAGTGAATAAAAGAGTGGAACAGTACTAAAACTTTAACACCTGGTGAAATACTATTCGATGCTCAAAAGGGCAGAACAGTTCTGTTTCTTCAGAACACCTGCTTCCTGCTGGGAGAAAAAGTGCAATAACTTTACCCAATATTGCGTGACACAAATACCAACAAAATAAACCCAAAATGTACTCAATGCTGAATGCAAGTACTTTCGAAGCACAGAGTATTTGAGCACTGGGTGATTTAAGGTCAGCTTTATTAAATGAATCAAGTACTAAATGAGACCATACAAACTGTTCTCTACATTTCACTTGCGTGTCCCTGAGCTTCCAAGGTAAGAAGCACACTCTCTACCATTTAACAATCTTTATCCTCCCAGACATTTGTAGCCGTAGCTTTGAAGAAGCACAGGTTGCCATTCTCAGAATCACAGGTAAGTGATCTGGGGCCATTAGGGCTTTTCTCCAAAGTACCAAATTCATACAGTCAACCTCTGCTAGGCATACATATATCCAGGCGCTTTCCCCTTAAGAAGATTTTTTTTTAATTTTATTTATTTGGAGAGACATAGAGAGAGAGAGGAAGGGAGGGAGGGAGCGAGGGAGGGAATGAATCTTCTGCCACTGGCTTACTTCTCAAATAACCACAAAAGCCAGGGCTAGACCAGACCAAATCCAGGCACCTGGAACTCAGTTTGGGTCCCCTGTGTTTGTATCAAGGACCCAAGCACTTGAGTCATTACTTGTTGTCTCCAAGGAAGCGAGGACTTGAACCCAGGCATTCATGTATGGAATGCAGGCAACGCAACTAGTGTCTTAACTGCTGTATCAGTTTCTCACCCCGGGGCTGGTGCTGTGGCATAGTGGGTGAGGCTGCCATCTGCAGTGCTGGCATTCCATATGGGCGCTGGTTCGAGTGCCGGTTTCGAAACCCGATCTGGGCCTCCGTTGTGGCCTGGGAAAGCAGTGGAGGATGGCCCAAGTCCTTGGGCCCCTACAATGTGTGGAAGACCCAGAGGAAGCTCCTGGCTCCTGGCTTCAGATGGGCGCAGCTCCAGCCGCTGCAGCCAATTGGGAAGTGAGCCAGTGGATGGAAGACCTACCTCTCTCTCTCTCTCTTCCTCTCCCTCTCTCTCTCCTGCCTTTCAAATAAGTAATATTAAAAATAAAAATTTTTTCACCCCCAGTTGATTTTTTGGCAGACACTTTAAAGTCACCTAATGTCAAATGGAACCTAGCATATTTGCCCTCACTGTTGCCCTTCTTGTAAGATTTTCTGACACACTGAATAGGTCTTTCAGGCACCCGGATACCTAATTCAGAAATCTAGGCATCATCCTTGACTTCTCTGTAGATCTTGAATACAATCAATTACTAGGTCCTATTGATTTAACTTCTCAAACTATACCAGGCGTCTCTCCATTCATGCTGACTTTCTTTAGTTCAGGCTATAACACTCTTGCAGGGCTGGTGTTGTGGAAAAGCGAGCTGAGCTGCTGCCCGCAGTACTATCCCACGTGCTCCTCCTGTGGTTTGGCTCCCTGCCAATGAACCTGGGAAAGCAGCAGGGGATGGCCCAAGTCCTTGGGCCCCTGCATCCACATGGGAGATCCAGATGAAGCTTCAGCCTGGCCAAGTACTGGCCGTTATGGCCATTTGGGGAGTAAATTAATGGATGTAAAATCTATCTCCGCTTCCCTACCCCCACCTCCTGCCTGGGGCTCTGCCTTTCAAATACATAAAATAAAGCAAGATCAGATTTATCTTAAAAAACAAAACAAAACAAAACCTTCTCTTGCTTAAAACACTGGCTTGCTTGGATGGCTGGGTCTCTGCTACTTGGAATTCTAGCCTCCAGTGTTCCTGTCACTCCAAACCTCCCTTTGCCATGATGGCCTTTTTTTTTTTTTTTTTTAAACACAAATCTGATCTTGTTGTAACTCTGCTAGTTTGATTTTATTCTTTGGTGTCACTGTATCTATGGATTAAAGTCCCAGCTACGTAATTTGGTTTCTACTGTCACAGACAGTAAGATCCATGCTTTTCTCTGCCATCTTAGTCCCTCCAGATGCCCACTCTCACAGCGTTTTACACTGGAGGTGTCCAGGGACCCAAACACCTGCAATGGGCTGAATAGAGCCCCCCAAAATTCATGTTGAAATCTAATCCCCATTGTGGTGGCATTAAAAGGTGGAACCTTTGGGAAGTGATTGTGTTGTATGGGATTAGGGCCCTTATAAAAAGGTTTAAGAAAGGCAGCTTGCCCCTTCTAGCACTCCAGATCTCCTAATATCTTGACTGTAGACATTCTAGACTCTACAACTGGGTGAAACAAATTCCTACTACTTAATCATGAAGGCTACGGTATTTAGTTAGAACAGCCTGAATGGCTTATCCATTTCCCATACCATGCTTTGCCTCTGGGCCTTCATATACACTGTGGCTTCTCCCTGGAGTATTCTCCAGCAAACCCTTGTCACCTTTTAAGTCTTGCTTTATAGATAATTCATTCTCCAGAAAGCTTACTCTGATCCTAATTTTGTAAATGTAGCCTTCCCAAGTGATTTCTGGACATTTTGAACTTGGCCAATTGAGTTTCACTGTAACTTCTCTGTATTATCTGTCTGTATACCATGACAGTAACAAACACTGGGATGGACTTCTTCGATTTAAAAAAAAAAAAAAATAGTACCTAGTGCCTAGCAGAAAGTAAGTACTCAAAGCATTTTCAAATGAATGAATGGGACCTTAATTGTAAGAGCCCAGGAACCACTAGAAAGCTTGTTACCCACTCAGCGCAGTGTTTCTAAGACTTCTGTTGGGCAGTATCCCTTCGCTTGAAATGCCTTCCATACTTGAAAGCAACGACTCTCATTTGTTCAAAACCAGTTCTGTAATTTAAGTGTCTCTCTGACTTAGATCCAATAACCATGGCTGATCCATAATTGCAAAGCTGTTATTGCATTGGTACAAAAACTTACAAAACAGGTAGATCACAATCATTCAAATGTATTATATGATTTACATCGTAGATATATGTATCACTTTACACAATGTTTAAGAAGATATATTTAATCCTCGAATTTTTGCTTCTAATTTAGGCACTGAATAATGCTCTATAGAGAAGAAGACTGACCTAGACAAAATGTATTTGCTATCAATAACAGCCATACCAGGCTGGAGAAAGCTTTCTTTTTTATCTGAAGTTTCTTACTGACAGACAAACTCAAGTTCAACTACCAAAAACAAAACAAAACTCAAACTAAAAAATGAAATGGTCTCCAAATCTTGTCATAAATACTCCATCAAAACATTTTGTTTTCCCTTATATTTTCAAGTGCATCAGTGACTTAATCTGTCCCTGAAATGAGATTTGAATCTGCATTTTTAAGGTTGGAAGAGTCTGTGACCGAAAAATCACAGTAAATCTGCCATTTAACTTGTTTTCCTGATTTGGCTGCTGCCTGCAGACCATGTCAAGAGGAATGGATATGGGGTTTC
Organism: Lepus europaeus; assembly: GCF_033115175.1. Classification (NCBI taxonomy): domain Eukaryota; kingdom Metazoa; phylum Chordata; class Mammalia; order Lagomorpha; family Leporidae; genus Lepus; species Lepus europaeus. The sequence goes on from NC_084835.1 coordinate 48,840,908, forward strand.
CATTGCCAAGTGTTGACTGTGGCCACTTTAATTACCCGTGAACTTGGAGAAGATTCAGATCTGCAACTTGTTCCATAATTGCCTCTAGCAATCTTTTCCCTGAGCATCAAGGCCCTGGCTCATCTATGTTTCTGCTGTCCAAAGTGGAAAAATAAAATCCTAATTGCAATTCCATGAACCCTCTTCTTATATGTGCAGTATGTGCTGCTTCTTTTTAACTCTGTCTTCAAATCAAAGTTTCCTTAGTTTCCAAAGAGGAAATATTAAAATACAAACAAAGTGCAGACTCATTCGGCCTTAAGGTGGCAGAGAACTAACTTTTATCACCGTGAGGCACTGCTGGAGTAGCAATCATTTCCCCCTTTCTCCTTAAAAACAAGCTTCTCACTAATTTCTTATCTGTAAGGTATGAGGGAAGATGTTGTAGGGGACTTCTCGGGAAATCCCTTAAAAGGGAGAAAGTGCAGCCTTATTTCTACTCTGCTCCTTGCTGTTGCCTCAGATGTCAATGGGAGGCTAAAACTCAAGCAGCCATCTCTGCTCATGAGGCCAGGAGGGTGGGGCAGCAGGACAGCAGGACCCGAAGTCTGATGACCGTGGAGTCAGGAGAGGCCTTTGAGAGGCCTTCAGAGAGACCAACCAACCAAGCAACATGCAGCTCCCACACCCAAAACTTCCATCTTCTTCCACTGTACTTTTCATCTTCATTGTAATATGGGAGGTCTTCCTCCAAGATCATGGAAAATATTTTGAAAAATGGTGCATGGATTTCAAATTTTTGCACCACACATCCATCTTTTAATTTCCTGTTTTCCATGAAGTCCCCTAGCACAACTTTATTTACTGATCAGTAAATATCAGGTGCTATGTTAAATGCTTAATTTATATCCACAGTGTAATGAAGTATGGAGTAAAGTTTACTCTGTTTTATGGAGTAAATAAGGTTCAGAATTTTCCATAGTTGACTGAATAATGTCACCAAAGTGCCCAAATAAGAATTTCCAGGACAGACTCTGGGACTTACACTCTTTTTCCTGCACTATCAAAAGGTTGGGTTAAATCTCACCTTGTAGACCTTTCACTAAACTTCTGATTTTCTAATCTTTTCAGATGAAGATCAAAAGGCTATGCTTACTTTATGGACTACAGTGAGGACAGGTGACTAAAGTCCTTGGGAAATTATTATTATTTAATTTCTGGATACAGTCAAAATTATTTAATTTTATAACACAAAATATAAGGAGTATTTATAGGAAGTCCTAATTCCAGCATAGCCAAAACTAACCAGTTTGCATCACAAGCCTATACTTGTTTAACTTGGTTTACAAAATCAAACTTCAAATCACTAATTAACTGCATATTCTGGAAATCCATCCTGCGTGGCCTAGCGTTTCTCTGTATTACATCTAAACACTCAGTTCACAATTCTGCCTTGTCATCCTGCTATGCCTGCCTTTTAATGAAGGTGTCTTCCATTAAACACTGGCAGAATTGAAGACTGTGTTGTCAGAATCAACTCATATCAAAGTTCCTTAGGGCCTCTAATCTAAAAGTGGTTCAACTTGGTTCTTTGCTATATGACTTTGTGATTTTTAGAAAAGCAAATCCTCATTGCTTAACTTAAGGTTTTATTGTTTGCATTTCCTCTCCTTTCCAAGTTGTAATTTGAGATTCCACGACTCCAAAGATCACCTCTAAGATTCTGGACTCCCTGCACAAGAGGTGACCCTGAACAACTTAGTGGTCATAGCCTAGAGTCAAAGAGACATGGTTTTAAATCCTAGCTATGGGACATTAGGCAAATTACATCATCTCTTTAAGCCTTGTTTTTCTCAGCTGCTGAGATGTTTAAAGGAGATCATTTACATAGAGCTCTGGATTAGGTTTCCTATTGTTGCTTTATCAAATAATCCCAAATGTAGTGAAGCAATCTAGGTCCGTTGTCTTACAGTTGTGAAAATCAGGAGTCCAATGCTGGTCTGACTGAGCTGAAACCAACTGGCAAGGCTGCATTCTTTCAGAATAGTTCATGCTCATTCAGACTGTGGGGAAGATTCAGTTCCTGTGCTTAGGGGACTGAAGTCCCTGTTCCTCTTACTGGCGACTCCATCTACCATCTTCAAAACCATCAACACACATCAAGTTCATTCTCATGCTTCAACTCTCCTACTTCTTCTCTGTTCAGCGTGTCTCTGACCCACCCTTTGGCCTTCTGCTTTCTATTTTAGGGGCTCGGATAATACTTTGGGTTCACCTAGATAATCTGGATTAATATCCTTACTTTCAAGTCAGCTATGAGCAACCTTAATTTCATCACCAACTGTATTTATATTTGTCATGTAATGTAGCACAGTCACAGGTTTCCAGAATGAAGACATGGGCCACTGCTCTGCTTATCACACATTCTGAGCAGAATACCTGACGTGTACTAAGTACTCAATAAATAGCAACACAGTCAATACAAACACATACTCTCTAGCAGGTATTGATCCAAGTTCTTTATGAATATTTATGTATTTAATCTGCATAATATTACTCAACATGAAGCATCAACTATTACCACCCTCTCCATTAACAAACAAGGACATGAGGCACAGAAAGATTAAGCAATCTTATCAAGCTAGCAAAGGCAGAATGAGGATTTGAACTTAAGCAGTCTTGCTACAGAATCTGTGCTTTGAACTAAGCCCTTTTCTGCTTCTTCACTTCGATAGTATTGTAATAACCAGGAAACTAGGAAAGCCTTTGCTTAACCCAACACTATATTATCTCAGTATAACGTAAGAGCAATACTGGCATTTCTTCAGCATGTGTTGTCATTATATCATCTTCTCTTCATTGTTCTGGGACATTGGGCCTGCATCTGGGGCTGACATTCATCTAACATTCTGGGTGAGTCTTCCCAGGAAATTGGGGGAGAAATGTCTAAGATATTCCACGTGGGAAGAAGTTAGGTAGGTGTATGTCTATTTTTAAACTGATTATGATCATAATGAGAGTATTACAGAATTAAAGGACTCTCTTTTGAGTCTTAAACAGCTCTCATGCTACTGGAGCGCTCTTTCATTTTATCTCACATTGAAGACCTTTGTCAACATGACTATACCAAGTGCAGAGAAGGCCAACTCCTACCCTCCGGGAGCACCAATACCTGTCATGTTCCTGCACCATCGTATCTCCTCTCTTCCAGGAAGACAGAGCCCTGGGGGAGGCTCTGGGTTTACAATCCAAGTTGACCACGCTGCCCACCTGTACCTGAACCAACTTTTTCATTGGATTCTTTGAAAAGTCTGGAGCAGAGGCTAAAAAAGAAGAGAGAGGAGAGAGAAAGAATGCGAATTGGATCATTGATTTAATGAGAGCTGAATCATTTTTAAAATTCCTATAAATTTCAAAGGTTGACTTTATAACCATTTATAAAGTTCTCTTGATATGCAAGGTGTCAGTGCTCACTTTATTTGATTTACAGCATACCACACATAGGATTTCAAGGCTAAAAACATAACTTGCACTAATATTTTCTGGCAAGTTCTAAATCTTGAGACAATTATTTACTTAGAAACTTTTAGTATTTACTGTTAATATTTAAAATATCTTAGTCATGAGTTTATTATGTGAAAGGAAAACACTTAACACTGAATATTTTTAAAAGTTAGTTCCATGAATGCAGGCATGGGGTTGGTGTCTCTGTTGACCTTGAGGGCACTGGACTTGACATGGCGCCTGGCACTAAGCTTTGTCAAGCAAATGCTTTCAGAATATATGCTGAGTACTAAATTAACCCTCTCAGTTACACAAATTTATCAAGTTCCATTAGAACATTTTCATATGTTTAGGTTCGACTTTTAAGTTGAGGAAGACAATATAATACACCAATTAGATTAGATTAGATTAATACTCATATGACATTAAATATTATAATTTGTAAAAAAAAAAACATTGCTAATAATGCATAAAATCACAATCTCGAAAAATACCTGAATAGTCAAGTAAAAAAAATAATATATCATTAGAACAAAATGATATGTTAACCAGAAAACTGCTCTTCCCTTTACTGTGAACTTGGAAAACAGTTAGGAGCCTAGTGCACTTCCCTTAGTTTCTGAAACTCTGGCCTTAGGGCAAAATCCCAGTGAATATATTTTTTATAGCCAGATACATTCATATGTAAAAGAGTGGCAAAGAAGACATACTTCCTAGAGGTTGTCGGCCTTAAAATTAAGCAACTGAAACAGCTGTGCTGAAACAAGAACCCTCTTTGAAGTACATTTCTTAACCATCTTACATTCTTCCTATGCAACAAGCCTTCTCGTGGGTTTCCTACAGAAGCAGGAATCCACCACTTGAAAGATGAATGCGCCACAGCTCACCAGGTTATTTTCCTTCAAGTCTAGAGCGGTGCTGTAATTTTGGACTTGTGTGTGACTTCTCCTTTTGCCTTCCTGTGCTGCTTTTTGCTCCTGGACCGCAGGAGCCAGCTTTTCAGCTGGTGAGCTTCCCTCCCCAGGCCAGCCCTCCTGATACAGATGCTGCCTTTCCAACTTGCAGGCACCAGGGAGGAGAGTTTCACTTTCCCTTAGGCAATTTGGCCTGGAAAGTTACCCATTCTGAGAAGACAGCAGGGTATCTGCAGCATCTCTGGTCTCTGCCCTCCAGATGGTAATAATACGCGCGTCCCCATCCCAAACTGTGACAAGCCAAAACGTCTCCAGAAAGCCTGGTGGGCTGGTGCAGTCAGGGTAAGCTATGTGTACTGTATCAAAAAGTTGTGCTGTACTCCTACAAATGTGTAAGAATTACCTGTTAATCTAAAGTTAAAAAAAAAAAAAAAAAAACTCCAGACATTTCCAGATATTCTCTGGGAGCAAAACTGTCTCCAATTGAGAATTACTGCATTAGATTAATCAGAGCTTTATAATCTGCTGGTCATATTCATGGAGGCAGTGGTGGGAACTGACCCAAACCAGACCACATAGGTACACTGAGACAGACGGCTGCTATTTCCATGAGAGTGTTTAAGAAAGCCATCTTTCTTTCTTTCTTTCTTTCTTTTTTTTTTTTTTTTTTTTTTTTTTTGGACAGGCAGAGTGGATAGTGAGAGAGAGAGACAGAGAGAAAGGTCTTCCTTTTTGCCGTTGGTTCACCCTCCAATGGCCGCCGCGGCCGGCGCATCTCGCTGAGCGGAAGCCAGGAGCCAGGTGCTTCTCCCAGTCTCCCATGCGGGTGCAGGGCCCAAGGACTTGGGCCATCCTCCACTGCCTTCCCGGGCCACAGCAGAGAGCTGGCCTGGAAGAGGGGCAACTGGGATAGAATCCGGTGCCCCAACCGGGACTAGAACCTGGTGTGCCGGCGCCGCAAGGCGGAGGATTAGCCTGTTAAGCCACGGCGCCGGCCGAAAGCCATCTTTCTTCCACTGCTCTGATGGCGGTGCTAAGTTCACCATGTTGGGAAACATGAGACAGCCTGGTAATGGCAATGGTACTTGAGCCCTGAATCATGTTATGCTCATATCCAAAAAAAAAAGAAAGAAAAAAAAAATGCCCATGTTAATGACCCTGACCCAGGAGTTTGTTCTTTCCCGTTTTTCTCTCCCACCCTCCCACTCTTACGTTATGCCATTTTGGTTGGGTTTGCATTCATTTGCAATGTAAGTGTCCTTCTAGACAGCTGCCCTAAACATGGTATCATATATTCTTTCTTCTTTTATACCTACAGTGTATGAAGTAGAAGATAATTCAATAATTTCTACTACGGGAGCCTTGGTTAATTAAGGCTTAGGCATGCACACTGCTTGAGCTTCCAACAGGGTTACTAAAGACAAAAGCAACTCCTTCTCAATCAAATATGATTGATTCAAAATGTAGAATTTATTTTTCTGAACCAGCCACAAAGAACTCCAAAACCACTTATTCTTCTAAAAGTCATGGTTTACTGTGTCATATTATGTCATATTTTAATATCATAATATTAAAAACATCAGCCCAACACCTTCTTCCTGTTGTTTGACTCAGCTTTCAACCATAATTTTGGTTACACAATTGTTGCTTTTCCTTAGAAATCATTAAAATGTATGCCTTGATTAGAAACCCTGAATAATTATGTTGTAACAGTGCAGATGTTATTAGCTGTAGGAACCTAGTATTAAAAGTAACTGCTTTTGCTTTTGGCAACAATGGAGAATTTAAGACAAAAAATTCAGACAAAAACAGAGAAAAACAGTCTTACCGACAACCTTGAGTTCAGCACTGGAATAGACGAGACCATGTTTGTTTTCTGCTATGCACTGGAACATGCCAGAATCTGTCACGTTTAGGTTTGATATTGTAAGGGCACCATTTTCTATCTGTATTCTCTCCTGGATGATAACAAAAATGTCTTGCATATAAACAAATAAACCATTTTAGAGGGAAAATGAACACCACTGCCTATCATTTCAATCAGACAGAAACCTCCTGCATTTTCCTCAGGGTATTAGAGGCCACCTGACCTGAAATTTAACCTTTTCCTTCTTTGAAATGTGAAAGAGTGACTTAGCAAAACAGCCACGCACTGAAATAGGAATAAACGTCATTCAGCCCAAAAGTACATCAGTAAAATAAATAACAAAGCAGGAGGTAAGATATGAAAGGTTTCAGACCTTCCAAATATATCTTGGATTTCAATTGCAAAGGTTTTCACCATTTTCAAGAATAATGCAGATTAAAAACATAATAAATTAATTCTGTGCATTAAAAAGGATTCTGGGAATTATATACTCACTAGGGCTTATAGGATGTATGAAAGGTTATGGATATAAATTTAAAGAAATACAGTTGATTGCATACACAGAAAAATAGCATAAATTACATGGCTTGAGGAGGAAAGATTGAGAGAACAGCAACTCATGTAACAAAATAACCAAATAACAGATGCATTTATTCTCTAGAGGTAACACCAAGTTGTCTACAGGAAAACAAAATTATATTCTACATTTGATTAAAGCAAGCCTTTCTCTAATTTCAGTGCTTAAAACATAGTGTATTATTTTATGGACTAAACTCAGAAAATCACCTCGATTTTATATTTTGTCCCCCATTCCCACTCATTGGATGCAGATGAAAGTGTGCAAACTTAACAGTGAGTAGAGTGTTCACATGGGGGCGAGGGGCTACCCAGGCACATTTTTCTCACCTCTAGCACCAGAGCTTCTCCATTTTTCAGCCATCGGTAGGAGGGCTTGGGCTTACCACTCGCCCGACATTCCCAGTGAAGACTGTCCTCAACTGCTATTTCCACATCCCTGATGAGTTGAACCCAATGAGGCTTTGCTGTAGTGGTAAAAAGAAAGGGAATTCAAACAACTTAGCTAGTAAAGAACAAATCTCTATCCAGTGAAGTCTAAGTGGACAGAAGGCTGTGAGGAATAAAATCATCATAGAAGCTAGAGAGAGACAGATATAGATATCTTCCACCCAATGGTTCACTCCCCAAATGCCCCAAATGGCCAGGCTGAAGCTAAGAGGAAGAAGTCAATGCAGGTCTCCCATTGGGTGGCACAGACCCACGTACTTGAGCTATATCATCTGCTGCCTCCCAGAGTGCACAGCACCAGGAAGCTGGAGTAAAGCAGAGGAGCCGAGACTTCAATCAGTTACTCTGATATGTGATGTGGATGACCCAAGCAGTGTCTTAACTGCTACACCAAATGCCTAGCCCCAGTATTATATTTAACTTGCTAAGTATTAAGTAAGTGAACCAATGAAACACTTGTATATTTGAGGATGGGTGTTGCAATTTATCTTTTCCTAGGCCAAATTAATTAAGTTGTCCGTTTTAAAAATTCCAAACACTGTGTTACATTCTACAGATGCCTATTAATAGACAGCAATGCAGGTACACAGAATTGATTTTTCTTTTACAAGTGTATTTGTCAATCAGGAGAGCTCAATCAATGACAACTTAATAAGTGACTGACAGCAAATATTGGTCTTAATTATGAACTAAAAATTAACATCCACAGAAGAGAAACTTACCTATGATTGAGGACAACATATATCCCTCAAATTAGAAATAACTATCAATGAGAAACAAACCACTGAGCATCTTAGGAACCTTTGACTGAATTAAAATTAAGGTAGGAAAAAATGGATAAATTGGCTTAATTTGAATCACATGATTTTTTTCCCAGATAAATAAGTAGTGGATGTAACGCTAAATTATGTATGCAAATCAGCTGGATCAAGATTAATCATTCTCACTTATGTTTCAGAAGATGGTTGGAAAACTCTTTTTTATAGATGAAAGTAACATAGCACTTAGAATGAAAGTCACTCAATATACACAGTACATTCAGCCAAGTCTCAGCTTGCGTTTCAGATCCAAAACCAGGAGGTGAGATGTCTTACTGGCTTCACATTGCATTATGCATGTGAAGTGTGCTGTGTGAGCCACATTTGCATCCTCCATATGGAGAAACAGTTTATCTATTTCTATTTAATTGCAACCATGGGACGATTCGTCTTTCCATTTCTAGCTCATAAAATTGCTTTTTTGCAAATGAAATTGAAATGAAACTATGGCTATTTAGCTCTGACAGAAAATGCACAGGTCTACACTTTGCTTTATTTTGTGTTTTTTTTTTCATATATAAACTACTTGCCCAGTATGAAGAGTAGTTCAGTCTCAAATCACTTCTCTCCACTTTATATTAAAACACACTTTCTTCTTCCAGGAATTACCAGCCTGAGACAGACAGAGGCCACAAATAGACTCACACATGAGCCTTTGACGGGAGACCTGACTTCCTGGCAAGAATTTCCATGAGCTGCCCACACTAATACACTTTTCCTCCAAATGGGAGGGTAATTTGTGGGACTAAGTCAACCCTGAGACTGCAATTGCCACATTAATTGTGATTTCTCCTCTTATGCCATCATATGACATGAGGTATCTTATCAGATTGTTTTTCAAATGCAATACTAGAGCAGATAAACAGAACTGCGTGACATCTATTGAATATACTAGTCTTGAGTTGCAACTGTAGGGCAACTTTCATGAAATTCTCCATGTCATTAATTTCTAATTTATTTCTCAGGAACATATCAGATTATCTACATAATGGACTAAAACAGTAGTCTACCTCCTTTCTAAGTATAGCAGATGCTGTTGCATGTCTATTCTGTATTCATTTCCTCTCCTCTTCATTCCTAAAATAATCCAAATTTTTCATTTTCCACCTTTTCCATCGCCTCATATTGTCCATGAACTCTATGGAAATTTGGCCTTATTTTCTCTCCCAAAGGGAGGCTCTTAAATCACCTGATCTAATTTCTCCTCAACAGTAGTTTATTCAGGAATGAACATGTAGCCAATAGAATGTGAGGAGGGGAGTGCTGGATGTTTTGGAAAAAGATGAATGATTGCTGTGCTGGTCAATGGTGGCAACCATTTTGTGAACACAATGGAGATTAACTTGCAGAGAAAGGAGCAAGACTGACAATGGAAGAAAAAAATCACAGAAAAACAGCCAAGGCTGATGATGCATTTGCATGTCAATTTAAGCTTTGTATGTCTCATCATATGGGGCATACAGCCATTTGTTATTGGGGCAGGGTTGCTGATGAATAGAGCTAAATCATTCCTACTGAAACATTAAGACAGTTGGCATTTCCTGCTTTTTCTTATAATGGCAACATCTTACCCTGCATCAGATAGTGGTTGTTTAGGAAAAAAAAGAACTAAGCCAGGGCATTAGCAAAGGTTATTTGCTTGGAGGGGGATTTACAGCTGTGTAGCCACCTGGGTTAAGGTATCAACCCCCCCACCCCATTTGTATTCCATCTCACCACTCATTACCCTTGATGCCTGAGTAGCTTCAGTACAGAATATTCTTAAACCAATCACCTAACAAGACGGGAGAGCCTCAAACCGAGTGACTCATGTAATTAAACCATGCTACCATTTTGTTCCTGGCAGATCCTAAAATCTTACAATAACATAACACGTGTCAATCTTATCAGAAAATAATATACTTGCAGGCTTCAAATTTTTGAGAAGGGTCATAAATAAGCCCTATAATTTTTAATACTTGTCTTTGTAAATGTTTTCCTTCCTGCAACATTTCTGTAGTCTACACAAGCCTGCCTAACAAACCATGTTAATCTCTAGTCTAAAATAATATTTATTTAAAATAAATAGAATAAAATGTAATTTGCTTTTCTCAAAAGTAGTGATTTCCCACTAGTTTTACAATGTTTCCACAGACTGAACTACAAACACATATCCACTTAGCTTGCATTTTCATATTTTTTACAGTTGCATTTTGTACAATCATATATTTATTCTTTCTACATTATGTTTTCATCAAAAACCTAGTGCATTTTTTAAGAGGAATCTGAAAACAAATTTTGCAAAAAAAAAAAAAAAAGACAATCTAATGTTCCATACAAATAGATTCTTCATAAAGGTAATATTATTATTCTCTCTGTGCCCAAATTGAGCATTACATCAAATAAATGTAATTACAAATTAACGGAGCAAATGGAGTAGAGATACATTAATGGCAGAGATAGAATAACACTGAAGAACTCAACAAGATCCTGAGTTTATGTGGTTTGTTTCGTGCTGTGGTTGCAACATTTCCCAGTAGAGTCTTGTCTGCTTGGCAAAGGTAATAAAGGAAGATATAAAGCCACCCTTTGCAGAGGAAAGGACAGACAGAAAAGAGATTTCTCTTGAGCATGCCTACATGTGTGAAAGGGCATTTTTAGGAAAAATATGAGTTATATCATTGTCATACGGATCATTTTAAAACAGAAAGGGACATATCCTATCTCTAACTTCATTGCAACATTTTATTAATTCCCTTGATGCTTCTTTACCAGAATAACAAAAGGCAGAAGAGAATGAGTCCAACACTGTGATTCTGCTCTCATCTCCAACGCCCTGCAACAACGACCATGGTATTTTTTAGACAAGGGTGCAGCAGTGACAAATCCGAATTTCCCCGGGGTAGATGCTCACCATAGTAAGTGAGACGTCCCCTAGCAACGTTTTTCCCTCTTGAGTTCTCAGCAATGCACTCATAGGAGCCTGTGTCTTCCTGCTGGAAGTTGGGAATTTCAAGCACGCCATTGAACTTCCTCAATTTAATTTTGCTGGAAAAGGGTAGCCCATCACTTCTTCTCCAGTTAATCTGAGGAACAGGACTAAGAGAAAAAGTATCAAGCTGTTTGCTGTTCTCTGGAAGCCTCTTGGAGCTGACAAAAGTGAAAAACTTTCGTGGAGACAGAGTAAGAGATACAGGTTTTCAAACACAGAACCCCGCATCCAGTTGCAAATTACATAAACTTCATGCAAAGATTTAACTCATTAAGTTGACAATTTAAGAAAATAAACAACGCATTTCCTTGTGTCAATTCATGCTTTAGAGAAGAAAGCCTGTAGCCTTGCTCACTGTATTAGAATACAAGTGAACAAGAAAAAGAAAAATAATACCAATTGAGTTTCTGGAATTAGGCAAGCATAGTCATTTTCTCCAAGTTAACTTTAAAGGTTCAAACCAAATTTTATATGTGCACTTTCCCTGTGTTGAATTTTTCTTTTGCTTCCAAGTGAAAATAAATTTTAGACAATAAGAAGAGTCTGTCGAAAATCACCCTGATCTCTTACAGCAACCTAATACCTCAGCACATAGCAGTAAATATTATAAAACTCACTTTCCAAGGGCAAAACATTCCAATTTCACAGTTGAACCTTTAGCAGCTGGAAGAGTTTCTGGAAACTGAACTTCTATTTTGGGTTCGTATTCACCCATCACACCTGTAAATCACAATACAAAGTTAATAGCATCAATGTTGCCTTTGGAATTGCTTTGTTTTTCTTAAATAAAACTTGCCTTTGCTGTACGTTGAACCACCTTCTTCTAGTGTTTTACCTTATTCACCAGCGCTACCCTGGGTCAAACAGGCAAACACCCGTACAAGTGCGTAAATTAGCTGATTCATGTCATTTGGTATAGAGCAGTTCTGAGAAAACTACTGCGTCTTTCATGTTATGTAAAATGAGAGGCTTAGGAAATTCCATATTCCATTTGAACATTTCTAGTCAAATTGAAATATACGATATATTATGGCTTCCTGAAAGTTCCAAAAGAACAAAAATTATGGCTGGGAATTTATTTAATGGTACCTTGGTAGCAGAGGCACCAATCTTAAACCTGTTAAAAGTCTCCCCAGGGTCAAGAAATGGTGACTTAACAAATGGGAAAGGTCAAATTCAATTACAACTGACTGTAAAAACGTGCTTTGATACTTCATGGTCATGGCATCACGCCGTTTCAGATACGGTTTTGTGTAAGTGGGTCATCTACTCAGGCTTTCAAATCGGGTGCCTCTGCAGATCACCGACTTCTCTTAAACAGACATCAAGCTATTGATGAAACAGATTTTTCTCTCTAAGGATTTTTTTAGCAATGCTTTTTAGCCTATAACAAAATATCCAGAGCCTTTGCAAACCTCAAGCTGGCAAAAGTCAGGACAGGTGACTTCATGGAAATGCAACTGAGCTCCAGGCTCAGAAGGTCTCAGGCTTGGCTTAATCCTCTGCTGTCACTCTGGAAAATTCCTAACACTTTCTGAGCCAGGGGCTCCTCATTTCCATTGGACACTGGTGCCGGGAAAGCAGGAAACTTGGTAAGCCCTAGGTATAAGGACTTGTAGTTTAGCGAAGCATTTTCATTAGTGTTCATAAGTGTTTTTGCATAAATGTTCTTTGTTCCAAAAAAAAAAAAAAAGTGACAATTCTTCAAGATACACTTGTTGACATTTACCCAGTTGTTTTGCTCGCAGTCACCACACCACGGCCACTCAGAATTACACACTGAGACATTCCATACCATCAGACCGCAGCACCAATGGAGTCGGCGAGCCTAGTACTCTGGCGTTTGTCACCGTGCTTGTCACCACACACGTGTAATTCCCCACATCGGACGGCTCCACTTTCGCTATGTACAGGTGCCCTGTCTCTTGAGAGACAAATCTCCGACTATCTTCTTCAACAAATGAGGGATACTCATTGAAGATCCAGGCATAGGAGAGTTCTAAAATTTTTGAGGAGGGAAAGAATATTTCATTATTAGAGAAAGTTTTGCACTGTACATCAGAAATGCTGGAGACAAAAGAACCTTCACGCTGAACGAGATGTGGAGTGTTTGTGCTGCAGGTCATGGGAGAAGCGGCCATGGGAGGTGGTTCTGTGTTCATCCTTTGATCCCAGAGGACTCTGGTGATTAACATTCCTATGGGAGCATCGTTACCACTGTCATCATTATCCGCACTCCACCAACCTCCTTACAGACTTTTCTGGCTCCAGTCCTGCTCCCTTCCTTGTACTTTGTATCTCCATGCTGCGTAGTCTCTGATCTTTCAGTTGCCAATCTCACCATGGCCATGCCTGCCATCAAACTTTCTACAACTTCTCAGGAATAACACAAAACCACTTAAGCTGAATGTGAGCCCGCCATGGGCAAAGCCCTGCCTACTACCATTGGTTCTTTGAAGCCCATGCTGTCTCTTACTCCCAGAGGGCCTACCAAAGCTGCTGCTCCGGGGCTGGCAAAGCCCCTTGTCTTGCTGTCTTCTCGGGTTCCTTCTTTTGTAACACCAAACCCCATTCTGCTGAGATAACTTCCAAATGGCTCTGAAACTTTGGGTCACACATCAGGAATCACCTCCCCAGAGACATCTTCCTAATCTTCCCAGCTTGGGCTCATGCTCCTATACAGTATAACATCAAGCTCATTCCAATCAAACCAGTCATCACCAAGGATGGAAGCATCTATTCACTTGTCTGTCTTCCTACCACAGAGTAAGTAAGTGATTTTTTTACTCCATCTGCTCCACTCTCCCTCTGAATCAGTGAAATGAAACATCCAGACACTTAATAGGTCCTTAATAAATATGTGTTGTGTTAATTATGGATAGAATTATGCTGCAGATTCTTCTCCGTAAAGTCCAATGTGAGAGTTTTCTGGGAAATTAGCTTTCTCCGAAGGACCCACTGTTCCTTTCCTGTGGGATAATGAAGGCTAAATGACACAATGCTGCCTCGATCTGGATGCCAAGAGTGTTCAGAGCCAAGCTGATATTTAAGCACATGACTGTGATTGGCTTGCTGGCTTCCTTCTTTCCTTGGCTCTTTTTCCATTTACAATTGCATTAATCTTACTGTGTTGGTTCATTACTGTAGTAATAATGCTTTGCCAAAGAACTTTTGGAAAACATATGGAATCAGAATACATTTAATGCGCAAGTTCAAACATATTTTCAAGTAAAGGGTCATTCTGTTTGGTAGACAGGTAGAATAAATCAACATGTAAATGCCAATGAGATGGTACGTGAGGGGTGGATGAGAGTAACTATGCCTTTCGGAGGAGCGAAAGGTTACATTCTTCCACAACTGTAAGAAAGGCTTAAAGGACAGGGGAACACGTGGATAAGCAGGGATTACAACATCCCAGCTGCAGTGAAGTGCATGAGATAGCACGTGATGTACCCCATGGAAATGAAAGGTGACAGATTCCCACCCATTATGCAAGTTCACATAACAAGATTAGCAAACCCCCCACAAATTATACATGCGTTCAGAAACACTGTCTTTTAGCCTTAAAGTGGCCTTTACATGATGGTATCTTTAGGTAGAGAGTCTTTCATGAAATTTCAAATAGTTATATAGGAGGTACTGTCAGCTAAAGTTGTTTGTGTGAAAACAAATGTGACTTAAACATTCACTCCACGGTAAGCCTCTTGCACACCCTAAGGAGGCTTTTTGCTTGTAATATTACTAAATAAACCACAGAGGAAAATAATGCTGATCAGGTAGGCTGACTTTGTTCTGAAGTTGTTAAAACTGGCAGCTGTTACAGCAACAGCCTCTGGGGTCTTCCTGCTGCTCTAACCATCCGGTCCCACCCCAACATTCCCAGTCTCCAAAACCTCGCTTTGCTTTGAAGAAATCTTTCTCTGCTTTCCACAGTGTCCTACAAATGAGATGCACATGGCTGCCCCCCTCCTTTTATTCACCAGCCAGATTAAAACTTCTACTGCTCCCCAATTTAAGTGGCTCTTAGCTGGGACTTAGGAAATAAGTCAGTCAAACTCATTTACAGTTAAAATGGAATAGTTGATGGAAACAGTTCAGATTCAGAGTCAGGAAACCTAAAATCTGGTGACTTCACAAAAGAGAACACTATTCAGTAATGAGATTTATGGGCAATAACTCCAAGCAAAAACGTGGAATCAGTATCACCAATGTAATTTCGATTAAAAAACATTCAAGGCGGCAGGTGTTGGCCCTAGTGGTTAACATGCACTTGGGATACTTGTGTCCTAGATCAGAGTGCTGGAATTTGAGATCCAGCTCTACTCCTGACTCCAGCTTCTGCTATCACAGACCTTGAGAAGCAGCTGGTAATGGCTCACGTCACATATTCTCTCTGTCTCTCTCCTTCTCTGTTCTCTCTACATTTCAAATAAATAAAATACTTAACACAAAATAAGATAGGCTGTATGACTTCATTAATAGTATTTCTTTTCTCTCTCTCTTTTTCTAAAAGATTTTTATTTATTTATTTGAGAAGTAGAATCCCAGACAGAGAGAGGGAGAGACAGAAAGAAAGGTCTTTCATGTGCTGCTTTACTCTACAAATGGCCACAAAGGCCGGAGCTGGTCTGATCCAAAGCCTGGAGCCAGGAGCTCCTTCCGGGTCTCCCACGCGGGTGCAGGGGCCCAAGGACTTAAGCTATCCTCTACTGCTTTCCCAGGCCACAGCAGAGAGCTGGATCAGAAGAGTAGCAGTCAGGACATGAACCAGCACCTATATGAGATGCTGGTACTGCAGGCAGAGGCTCAGCCAACTACGAAGGCAGAGTGAAAGAAAGAGTGTGTGTTGCAGGGACTCAACCATTGGAGTTGTCACCTGCTGCACTGGTGTGCAGGTGTGCATTGGCAGGAATGTAGATTCAAAGAGTATATGGGACTCAAAACCAGGTACTCCAATAAGCGGCACAGGAGCCACAAGTCGTGGATTAAACACTGTACCACAACACCCACCCTACAGTATTTCTTTTAATCCTAGCATTAATGGTACTAATACTCATGCTTAACACATTATATCATTACATTGTGGTGGCCAATGGCTTTATGACACAGTAACTAATTGATTGTTAGGAAAAGTAAAGAAATAGAGCCATGACCACATTAATTTTAAAGCTCTATCTCAAAGTTAGCATGAAGAAGTGGACGTGCTTGAAAGGGTGGACTGTGGTGGACATGGAGGTCTCCACTGAAGTCTCACTTCAAGGGAACTCACTGCACAGAACATGCCACTGCCTGTATGCTGGGGCCACACTCCTCTGGGCTGCTCCTGTCTGGCTCAGTTCAGTGAGCTGTTAATTCTGGCCCATTACACCTGGTGCAGGATTCGCCCCTTGAATCTCCGGAAGGAACACAGCGCTACCCATATCGGTTTTTAGCCTAATGATACTGGGTTTGGACTTCAGATTTCCAGAACAGCAAGACAATGATTTTGTGTTGTTAAAATATCTGGAGTTTTTAGTCATTTGTTATACCAGCCATGGGAAAGTAATGTACAGGTCAAGACAATGAAACTAAGCTTACCCTGTGTAATATCAGAGTCCACAGGGAAAAAAAAATGGGAGACAGGAGAATAGAGGGAGGTGCGACAATGTATGTAGAGATTTGAGTGATGTGATTGCCTGCTGGTGGCCAAGAGTGAAGGAACCGAGAAGATTCTAGAAGCTACATCAGGCAAGGATAAGGACTCTGCCCTGAAGCCTTCAGAAGGATTACAGCATCGCCACCACTGGACTTGAATGTCTGAGATACACAAAGGGAAGACAACAGATGTGTGCTGCTTTAAGCCACTGTGTTGGTGGTAACTGATTACAGAAGCAGAAGGAAATGAACACAAATGACAATAAGAGCCAAAGATAATCGAGTGTTTATCATATGCCAGGTAGGGTACTAAGTGCTCTTCATAGAATTTCCAAAAGCCACATTAATGTTTATTGCAGCTAAATTCACAATAGCTAAGACCTGGAACCAACCCAAATGCCCATCAACAGTAGACTGGATAAAGAAATTATGGGACATGTACTCTATAGAATACTATACAGCAGTCAAAAACAATGAAATCCGGTCATTTGCAACAAAATGGAGGAATCTGGAAAACATGCTGAGTGAATTAAGCCAGTCCCAAAGGGACAAATATCATATGTTCTCCCTGATCGGCGACAACTAACTGAGCACCAAAATGGAAACCTGTTGAAGTGAAATGGACACTATGAGAAACAGTGACTTGATCAGCTCTTGTCCTGACTGTTGATGTACAATGTAATACTTTATCCATTTTAGTATAATTTTTTGTTTGTTTTGTTCTAGTACTATTGGTTGAACTCTGTAATTAACACACAATTATTCTTAGGAGTTTAAATTTAAACTGAAAAGTGATCCCGGTTAAAAATAAGAGTAGGAATAAGAGAGGGAGGAGATGTACAATTTGGGACATGCTCAATCAGACTTGCCTCAAATGGTGGAGTTAGAAACATGCCAGGGCATTCCAATACAATCCCATCAAGGTGGCATGTACCAATGCCATCTCACTAGTCCAAGTGATCAACTTCAGTTCACAATTGATCACACTGATAGGTCTAAGAGCCAAAGGGATCAAACAAACAAACAAGTGCCTGCTAATACTAACTGATAGAATCATAAAGGGAGAGAACGATCCATCATGGGAAGCGGGATACACAGCAGACTCATAGAATGGCAGATGTCCTAAATAGCATTCTGGCCTCAGAATCAGCCCTTAAGGCATTTGGATCTGGCTGAAGAGCCCATGAGAGTATTGTAGGCATGGAAAGCCAAGACACTCTGGGGAAAAAAAAAAAAAGACCTAAATGAAAGATCTCTGGGAGTGAGATCCCAGTGGAAAGAACAGGGCCATCAAAGAAGGAGGTACCTTTCTCTGAAGGGAGGAGAGAACTTCCACTTTGACTATGACCCTGTCAGAATAAGATCGAAGTCGGCGAACTCAAAAGGCTTCCATAGCCTTGGCAACTCATGACTAGAGCCTAGGGAGATTACTGACGCCATAAACACGAGTGTCAAATTGTTAAGTCAACAACAGGAGTCACTGTGTACTTACTCCTCATGTGGGATCTGTCCTTAATGTGTTGTCCAATGTGAAGTAATGCTATAACTAGTACTGAAACAGTATTTTACACTTTTTGTTTCTGTGTGGGTGCAAACTGATGCAATCTTTACTTAATATATACTAAATTGACCTTCTGTATATAAAGAGAATTGAAAATGAATGTTGATGTGAATGGAATGGCAGAGGGAGTGGGAGATGGGAGGGGTGCGAGTTGGAGGGAAATTATGGGGGGAGGGAAGCCATTGTAATCAATAAACTGTACTTTGGAAATTTATATTTACTAAATAAAAAGAAAAAAGAAAAAAAAAAAAAGAATTTCCAAAGACACACACAAAAAAAAAAATGGTCAAAGACCAAATTAAAGAGCCTGTACTTGGAAAGGCTAAAGAATCAGATTTTATAAAATGTGATTATGAGATCAATATAATGGGATGGAGTTATTCCAAAAGAAAAGCACAACTCTGAAACGAGTTAATTGGTGATGATTATTTTTCACAAAAATTCAAATCCTTCAAGACTGATGGAAAGGCATCAAATCTGCATTTATTATGGTCACAAGAGGTATGCAGAATTCATAGCATCTACCTTTGTTTACAAATTTTGTCTCGATAGAATGAAACACAACTCTATCTTACAGAAGAGAACTGCACCAACTTTTCATTTCTTAACTGCATGTCTGTTTTAGAATATATACAGCACCACTTTGATTGAAAACATTTGAGAGTTATGTAGGGTTTTTTTGTTTTTGTTTTTTTTTTTTTGTATTCTGAATAAAATATTTGCATACTCTCAGTGTTTACTTATCCTAAAAAATCTATTTCAAAAAAAATGTTAATTGTATCCTACAAAGCAAAAATGTACATCAAACCAGTGTTCATGGCTGATTTTTCAAGATCTTTTTATGTACTATGATAAATAAAAAACTGCAATAAAAATGATAATTTTATATACTCAGACGAGCTAAACTTTACAAACCTTTCACAACCTCTTGTATAAATCACAAGCACATTATGTCAAAATGACCGGGCCAGTGAGCTTTCTATTAACAATGCCTCATGAATATTAGGAATCTGAAATGGTTTTTATTAAAGTGCCAAGAGGTTTTACCAATCAAAGCCATAAATTAAGAAAATGAAGTGCCGAAACTCAGCTTTCCAAAAAGTATATGTGATGAATCACCCTGCCAGACACTTCCCTTCTTGGGTCCCGTAAGTATAGGACCTGTCAATTTAACAGGAAATATGTCACTCTAGTGTTTACCTGGAGATACATTAATACACACACTACTGACACTTAAGAGTTTATTTCTAGTTCCATTATAAAATTCTATTATGAAGGTGATTTAATCCTTCACATAGGCATTTTGTAGAAGAAATGCTGTCAAACAAATTGCAGTTAGGCAAAACTGTAAAAGTAACTTGGGCCACTTTCCTTGGTGCCAATTGGGAAGTCTGACCTACTTTAAGACAAGACATATTTAAGAGGGTGTGAAAAATCTGCTTGCCATTATTCACGACTTAGATCACTGATTCACACAATGAGCTAGAAAATTCTGCCCTGGTACTTGCATATGACAGGTCCGGGGCATGCTTCCCATGCAACAGTCTAAAACAAGGCAGAAGAGAACTTAAGTGCAAAGAGCAAATAGTCAATGGTTAGGATTAAGGAGTCTGTACTACGAGAAGCCTCAATGGGCACTGCTAACATCTCAGTGTGCTGTTTCCAAAACCTGTTTGGTTAACTTGCTGACTTTATGATGGTTTTGAAAACAACATATGGCTGGCGCCGCGGCTCACTAGGTTAATCCTCGGCCTGTGGCGCCAGCACACCAGGTTCTAGTCCTAGCTGGGGTGCCGGATTCTGTCTCGGTTGCTCCTCTTCCAGTCCAGCTCTCTGCTGTGGCCCAGGAGTGCAGTGGAGGATGACCCAGGTCCTTGGGCCCTGCATCCGCATGGGAGACCAGGAGGAAGCACCTGGCTCCTGGCTTTGAATTGGCGCAGTGCGCCGGCCGCAACACACTGGCCGTAGCGGCCACTTGGGGGGGGGTGAACCAAAGGCAAAAAGGAAGACCTTTCTCTCTGTCTCTCTCTCACTGTCTAACTCTGCCTGAAAAAAAAAAAAAAAGAAAGAAAGAAAGAAAGAAAGCAAGCAACATGCATTCAGTAGAAACCATACTTAGAATTTTGACTTTGAATTTTCTTCCAGGCTAGTGCTGTGTGGTCCTAAAATAAGGAGAAGAAATTGATGGGGAAGAAAAAAAAAACAAAAGATGCTTTTTCCCTTCCCCTTCATACTTGAGGGCTGATTCTAGACCACAGCTTAGGAAGCTATTGCTAGGAAGTCAGGCCAACCTCTTGCCTGCTTTGTGAACTGTTTTGAAACATAATCAGACCATTCAATTACTATTTCCATTGGCTGCTTTCATGCACCAAGGGTAGATTTGAGTTGTTATGACATAGATCTCATGGCCCATAAAGCTTAAAATCCATATGATATTTTTAAAAACCTTTTTTTTTTTTTCATTTTACTTGAAAGGCAGAGAGAAAAGAGAATTCTTCCATCCACTGGTTCAATCCCCAAATGCTTGCAGCAGCCAGGGCTAGCCAGGCCAAAACCAGGAACTAGGAACTCAATGTCTCCCATATGGATGGCAGGGACTCAAGGATGTGAGCCAAAACCTGCTGTCTCCCTGGATACCCGTTAGCAGGAAAGCAGAACTAGAAGTGGAGTCAGGACTCATATCCAGATACTTTGGATAGCCATACAGGCATCCCAAGTGGTGTCCTCAATTGAGCCACCTGCCCTGCCTCCCAGGGGCTACAACAGCAGGAAGCTGGAGTCAGGAGCCAGAGCTAGGTAACAAACTCACGTACTCAGATATGGGACAGTAGCCTCTTAACTGCTAGGCTAAATACCTACCCAGGACATGCTGTTTGAGTATCAGTGGATATGTACCCAGTTGTACCTCCCTCACCTTGAGACTTACCCAGAACAAGGAGAGAAGGCTGGGGCCAGTCCCATCAGAATAACTTGAATTGAGGATGAGAGAGGTGATGCTCATTAAAAAGGAAACAAAAGGCAAGTTTTTCATGAGACAAAGGAAGAATGCATGTATGCAAGAAAAAATGCAAAATATTCCCTAAAGGGGCTCTGTGCATTTCTGCAATAAAAAGAATGGAAGAGTTTCATGCGGGCCCTTCAGGTTGCAGCAGTAGTCCCAGGAAAGAGAGAAATTTCCCTGGCAGAGCATCAAAAATGAAGACAAGGGAGCAATATCTTGCAGAGTGAGGGTGGGACAGAGGACGCTGGTATCCAAAGAAAACATCACCACTCCTCAAGGAGCCACAAATGGGGGTGACACAGCATATCAGGAAACTGTGTCATCTCTTGGGAGTTCCTGTCAGGAAGTAGAAATGGCTCACATGTTGTCACTTTAGGCAGCCAGAAAAATGAGAGAGAGAAAGAAACAGGGAGGTGAGGAGTATCAAAGACTCAGAGGCTAAGAATCTTGTGAAGCTTCAAGTGAGATATAGGACATGTGATCCCCACAAGAGGAGAATCAGGGCACAAGAGGACAGATCAGGACTGCCAAACTCCTTATCTGGTCTACAGATGACACAGACCTAGAACAGGGATCAGAAAACTTTCTCTCTTTTTTTTTTTTTTCTTTTCATTTTTTTCATTTTTTTGACAGGCAGAGTGGATAGTGAGAGAGAGAGACAGAGAGAAAGGTCTTCCTTTTTGCCGTTGGTTCACCCTCCAATGGCCGCCGCGGCCAGTGGATCTCGCTGATCCGAAGCCAGGAGCCAGGTGCTTCTCCTGGTCTCCCATGCGGGTGCACAGCCCAAGCACTTGGGCTATCCTCCACTGCCTTCCTGGGCCACAGCAGAGAGCTGGCCTGGAAGAGGGGCAACCGGGATAGAATCCAGCGCCGCAACCGGGACTAGAACCCGGTGTGCCGGCGCTGCAAGGCAGAGGATTAGCCTGTTAAGCCATGGCGCCGGCCGAAAACTTTCTCTTAAAAAGTCAATAGGGTAATAAGCATTTAGTTCAGTGGTTAAGATTCTGCTTGGGATGCCTGCATCCCACATCAGAGTCCTTGGGTTCCATTCGTGTCTCAAATTAAGATCCAGCTTCCTGCTGCTGTGCATCCTGAGAGCAGCAGGTGATGGCTCAGGTAGTCCAAGTCCTTGTCCCCAGTGAGGGGAGCCCAGATTGAATTCTGAGCTCATGCATCAACCAAGGCCCATTGCAGGCCTTTGGGGGATGTGGGTCAAGGAATAGGAGTTCTCTCTTGATTTCTCTTTCTGCTTCTCAAATACACAGATAAAAATGAAAAAGGAAACAAAAGAAAAACCAGGATGCCAGCCATGGCTCAGGGCAAGGGGGTAGAACTAGGAAAAATACTGCAAGGCACTTCCTGACATGCTTCCTTCGGCAAGGTACTAAAGAAGTATAACATTGCTAAAGAAAGGAGCTAAATTTTCACAGTAGAAAATGAGACCTACTGCTAACCAGATAAAGTTATCATCCTCCTTTATAAATACCTGACAATTCCCCCATGCCTCAGACCCAACTTGCAGTTACAGCAACTTTTTAGCTCACACCTGAACTGGCTGGTGCAGGATGCGACTCAGGAAAAGTGGCCCAAAATGGCACTGCAAGCATTGAATACAGAACAGCCTTTAGAGATAGACTCTTTCTCTCTTTTTTTATTATAAAGATGCACCTTTCCCAAAGAGCTCAGAGATCCTGAAAATGCAGGCAAGCAACCTTAAGATGAATTCAAAACCAAAATGATGCCGACAACTACAAGTTCCACTGCTCTGTGACAGCACACCGCCACGCTTGATACAATGTGCATTTGGTGTGCTGATCTTAAGTACGCACCACAGCACTACTGCTGGACACGCACTTTCCCCATCACTCATACTGAAGAGTGGGCTTTTTTTTTATGACTTCAGTGACAGTAAATAACATTTTCTTTTTAAGTGCAGTCCAGAAAAAAGGTAAAGAATCTTGCAGCTCATGGGAGTGCTAATTGGAGCCAATTATAATTTGATTGACCTGCCTTGCTATTAAAATGATATGCAAAATTTACACTGCCCTTGCAAAATGGAAATGATCTTTAGTAAGAGCTGACTAGAGGAAGCCCCCCTCTCCCCTTAATGAATCCAACAGCGGTGCTTTGGGTTAGGATTCCCACATCAGCTCTCAGAAGCCAATTCCACAGAGGGCCTTCACAGGGTTGCAAGTGATACAAGAGAACCCTACAGATGGGGAAACGGGCAATAAAACAATGGAAAAAATTCAAGGCTCCTAACAAAAGGAGCAGCAGCGTCACAGTCACCCTGTCCAGTCCTCATTAGGTCGACTTTGCTTTTATGAAAATTTAAGCTCCTTCCTTGAGGAATGTCATGGGGGTTTGATTGTTCTCTCCTTGCTATGCTGGTGATTTTTCAAAGCAGAATGAAAAGTCCATTTTCCCTGGTAAATAGAAATGAGGCCATTAGCAGAACATGGAGTCACCGCACAAGTCACAGGGGCTTCTTTCCAGGACAATGGGTCACTCCTTAGGAAGCTACAGAAGTTAATGTTTGTTTTTAGCTTTCTTTCTCTCTTATTTTTTAAGATGTATTTATTTATTTGAAAGTCAAAGTTACATAGAGAGAGGAGAGGCAGAGAGAGTGGGGGAGGGAGAGGGGGAGAGAGAGAGAGAGAGGTCTCCTATCTGATGGTTCACTCCCCAATTGGCTGCAACGGCCGGAGCTGCACCAGTCTGAAGCCAGGAGCCAGGGGCTTTTCCGGGTCTCCCACGCAGGTGCAGGGGCCCAGGCACTTGGGCCATCTTCTACTAGTTTCCCAGGATATAGCAGAGAATTATATCAGAAGTGGAGCAGCCGGGTCTCGAACCAGCGTCCATATGGGGTGTCGGCGCTTCAGGCCAGGGTAGTAACCTGCTGTGCCACAGCACCGGCCCCTTCTTTCTCTCTTACACGTGAAGTTCTACTACTTACTATCAACACACATCAAACCCTTCATCAACTGGATTTAACTGTATTAAGAAAACTTATTTTGAAGAGAATCTTCACCCTTTCTGACCTAACTTGTTTGAATGATAGGTTAAAATAAACAGTGATGGCTTCATGAAAAAAATACACTCTAACCATAGGAGAAAGCCGCTTGGATTTTAAGGAAGTAGCGGTTGTTTAAATAGTTCTTCAAGGAAGGATATATAATTATGCCTGAATATCTGAAACAATCAGGAAAACAAAACAAAAAAAAATCAATGCCTAAATAAAGCAATAATCAAAAATAGTCCCAGTCCTTCAAGCCGGCAGGGCTCCAGAAGTGCCTGTTGTGGGCCTTGGAGGATCTGCAGGGATTTCACAGCAGTGTCTCGATCCAGTTAGGCACACACAGACTTTTGCAGGCGTTGAGATAAGTGATAGAAAACAGAGTGGGGGAAACAGCACCTGCACTACCAGGAGTTTCTCTGTGTGTGTGCCATGCTAAAGAATAAATGCAGGGACCAGCGCTGTGGTGTAGCGGGTAAAGCCGCCGCCTGCAGTGCCGACATCCCATATGGGTGCTGGTTGAAGTCCCAGCTGCTCCACTTCCGCTCCAGCTCTCTGCTGTGGCCTGGGAAAGCAGCAGAGGATGGCCCAAGTGCTTGGGCCCCTGCACCCACGTGGGAGACCTGGAAGAAGCTCCTGGCTCTGGCTTCAGATCGGCACAGCTCCAGCCATTATGGCCAACTGGGGAGTGAACCAGTGGATGGAAGACCTCTCTCTCTCTCTCTCTCTCTCTCTCTCTCTCTTTCTCTGTGTGTGTCCTTCCTTCTCTCTGTGTAACTCTGACTTTCAAATAAAATAAATAAATCTTTAAAATAAAGTTTAAAATAAAGAGTAAATGTGTATGTTTACACATTCATTTCTTCTCTGCTTCCACCACTTTCCAGGCTTCCGCTATCGGAGCCACAGGGCAGAAATGTCCAATGAAAAATGCGCCATATTGTACGTCTGGGGAAGTGTCTGTGAAGGCCTGGGGAAAAACGCATCTTTCTGTGAGGTTTTAATAATTTAGCTACTAAAAAAATTCCTGTGATGAAGAAAGAAATGAAGAAATACAAAGTTAATATTCAAATTCGGATTTCAGTTAAAATTCTCACGTTTTTGACTTATAAAAATAAGCTTTTATAATTTTTATTCTTAACGATTATTTGTTTATAGGGTACAATGTAATATTTTGATAGATACAATATGAAATGATGAAGTCAATGACTATCTGTCTCTCTGCCTCTCAAATAAATAAGCTTAAAAATTTTTAAATGACCAACATATCCATTAGATCACATCTTATTTTGTGGAGAGAATATTTAATATCTTAGTTATGGTAAGTAGTTGGCTCAGCAGTTAACATGCCTTGTGGGACTCCTGCATACCATACTGGGGTGTACTTCTAATCCAGTTTCCTGCTATTGTGCATGCTACCTGTCAGTAGCAGGTGGTGGCTGAAGTGTTTCAGTTCCTGCTACTGTTGTGGGAAATCTGCACTGGGTTTGGAGCTCCTGGTCTCAGCCTGGCCTAGCCCCAGCTGTTATAGGCGTGAACCAGCGGATGGAAGGTCTGTCTGTTGGTCTCTGTGTTTGTGCCTCTCAAATAAATAAAATTTAAAAAAATCCTACTCTTTAAGTTTACAATATACACTATTATTAATATGGTCACTATGCCATGAAAACATCTCAAAAAGACTCAGGGCAGGTGCTTGGCCTGGTGTTAAGATGCCAGGTAGGACGCCTACATCCCACATTGGAGACTGGAATGCCTGGGTTTGATTCCCAGCTCTGGATTCCGATTCCAGCATACTGGAACAGCTCAAGTAGCTAGATCCCTGTCACCTTCGTGGGGGAACCTGGATAGATTCTTGGATCCTGGCTTCTGGCCAGCTCAGCCCTGGCTGTTGTGGGCACTTGTGCAGTGAATCAGTGGATAGGACCTCTCTTTCTATGTCTATCTCTCTATTTCTCAAATACATAAATAAACCATTTAAAATGTCTAGTATTCTTTTTAACAAAACATATTCCTCCTGTCTAACTGGGACTTTATACCTTTTGATCAGTATCTCTCCAAATCCCACTTCGCAGCCACAGCCTTTGGTAACCACCAACTTCCTCTGCTTTTGTAAATTCCAAATTTTTATATTCTATACATCATTGAGATCAAACAGTATTTGTCTTTCTGTGCCTGCCTTATTTCACTTAGCCTAATATCCTCCAGTTTGATTCATCACAAATGATAGAATTGTCTTCTTTTGTAAGGATGAAGAGTATTCCACTGTGTATCATACCACATTTTCCTTCATCCATTCATCATTTAGATTGGTTCTGCATCTCAATTAGGATGAATAGTGCTGCAATGAACATGACAATGAAGGTATCTCTTCAAAAATAGTCTCTCTCTCTTTTTTATTGGCCAACTGGATTATTTAAGAAATCCACAATGAATTATGCTTGATCTCTTCATAGGAACTGCTTCTTCTTAGTAAGAAGTGCACTTCTGTCAATGCGAAGCATCACTTCTGGTCACCTGCAGATTCATACCTAAAGAAATAATGAAGGCCCCTAACTCTGAGTGTCTTCCACACATTTCACAACTCAGGAAAAAGGAACATAGGTGACAGCAAGAAAATAATATATTGGTTTTGTTCAGTCCATATCTCATTCTTTGAACCCTCAAAACAGATGATTGCTTAGACAATGTGAGATTTTTCCTGAATTTTACAAAAACCTTTGATCTAAATTTCTAGGAGTAGCTCTGTCTTTGCAAATCAAATGAGTTTCAACCTTCCACCTATACTTTTGCTAATCAACTTTATTAAGTAACAGATATGTGCTGTATTGGTAAGTAAAGGTTTTTGTGTAAGACTGACTGAGTAACAACTCCACAAACAGTATACCAAAGATAACAAGTTAACCGGGAACTTGTCCAATGCTATATTCCTCTGCTATGCAGATCTCACATTCATATATCTGGCTAACAAATTAGTGATTGATTCATTCTTTTCTTTCTTTCTTTCTTTTTTTTTTTTTTTTTTTTTGACAGGCAGAGTTAGTGAGAGAGAGAGACAGAGAGAAAGGTCTTCCTTCCATTGGTTCACACCCCAAATGGCCTCTATGGCCGGTGCGCTGCGCCTATCCGAAGCTAGGAGCCAGGTGCTTCCTCCTGGTCTCCCATGGGGTGCAGGGCCCAAGGGCCTGGGCCATCCTCCACTGCACTCCCTGGCAACAGCAGAGAGCTGGCCTGGAAGAGGAGCAATCAGGACAGAATCCGGTGCCCCGACAGAGACTAGAACCCGGTGTGCTGGCGCCGCAGGCGGAGGATTAGCCTAGTGAGCTGCGGCGCCAGCCGATTGATTCATTCTTAAGGAGACACCTAACTTGATCTGATTCTTGCTCTCATATAAAGATACTGAATGAATAATTGGCTTCCCAATAATTTTCAAATTGTGGAATCAGAGTCTACGGGGACAAGGGAAAGTTAAAGCAATGGAAAACAGATGTGTCCTAATTCAATGGAAAATCAGCAGCTGGGCTCATCTTTGCCCAGGACAGAAAGGCTCACGCCATAATCCGCAGCTGGCACAGAGGCCACCAGTGTTGTAAACTAACTCGAATTTTTAATGTAATCCAAGCGCGATGGTTACATTTACAGTTGTCTCCATACTGTAGTAAAGTGTGTGCTTACTATCTTATTTTCTTTCCTTTTCTATTTTTCCAAAATCAAACAACTCATAGTAGAAGTTGTTACAGCTCAGTGGTTTTTTTTTTTTTTTTCTTTCCTTTTTTGGCTCCAAGTATGTTTACCTGAAACATTACAAAGATGTGTACTGTAATTCCTATTGCCTCTTTCAGTCATTTCTCAATACAGCAATTCTAATAAATGAAACCAGTCTCCTTGTGAAACAAACAAAAAATCCAGTAAATATGTGAGTCTTCATCAGGATGAAAAGCATTTCTTTCCAAGAAGCACATCTATAGATCTGCACTGAAGGAGCAGTAGATTCTGCCTTGATCAAAGTCAAGGCTGAATTTACCTAGCAATTCTAATCTGTTTGACAAAAATGTTCATTGATCGCCTTTCAAGCGCAAGGATACTGAACTTTATGCTTCTCATTTATTCCCCTTAACAATACTGCATTTTTATTTTTCAAATGAATTCATATTAAACAAGGTGTCCCGCTGATTCATCCTGCCTACTTGGATGTTTTCCCTTCATATTATTTGAGGTGACATAAAGAGCTCTTCTTTTCTGCCAACTGCATTGCTGGGATGGATGTTCTGTTATATCTGAAAGCAATGCATCTATTTCAGTTACCTATGGGACTTGAATCTTTTGCTTCTACATACTTTTCCTATCTGTTTTGAGACCATATGTTGTTCAGGGCTCTGGGAATTACTCAACTGCTCATGTTTGTTTTGTACCGTATTTTATTTTAACAACATATCTTCTGGGACACTTATGAGCATGTTTCTTTCTTTCATACCTTTATTTTATTAATTCAATTAGCTGACCTTCAGCTGGCATGCAAAGAATGGACTTTCTAGCTTTCATTCTGAATTTGTTAAATCAGAGAATATTTAATGTCATGTTTTAGATCAAGCAACCTTATGGCTATATTTTATTTCTGTTTTTCATAGGCACTTATCCTATTTGGGCTCTAATAAAAAATAATCAACTGGATTGCTTCTGTTTAGTAAAGATTTTCAAATTCAAGATGGAGAATCTGTTTTGTATCACGTAGGCTCCAGAGGAAACGTGAAAGGAACCGAGACATCTTAGCAACAAGAACTGGATCATCAACCCCAAGGGTGCAGGGAGGAACTAGGGCCATCCCTCCAAACTTCTGTTGGCTTCTTTAACAGGAAGGCAGGAATGGAAGCTTCTCTGTGTGCATGCACACATTCTGAGAGTCTGCAATACTGTTTGAGCTCTCTTTCTGATTATAACAGTAACTGGAAATGGGTTTTTTTGGAGAAAAGTGAGGGCGTGTTTGGCAGGGAGTCACGGGATTTGTGTCTGCACTTGTCTTGGGCCCATTGGTATGTGCCTTGGGTAAAATCACTGAAACTCTGGTCACAGCTCCTCTTACCTGGCATGAGCTACTTCCGCCTGCCGTTCTGTGGGATGTAGACCATTTGAGGACTGTGGCATTGGCATGAGGACTGGAAAGTCCATTTGCATGCTGTAGGTGATGGAGGCACTCAATCTTTTTTTTTTTTTTTTTTTTTTACTTTTTTACAGGCAGAGTGGACAGTGAGAAAGAGAGACAGAGAGAAAGGTCTTCCTTTGCCGTTGGTTCACCCTCCAATGGCCGCCGTGGCTGGCGCATCGCACTGATCCCAAGGCAGGAGCCAGGTGCTTCTCCTGGTCTCCCGTGGGGTGCAGGACCCAACGACTTGGGCCATCCTCCTCTGCACTCCCTGGCCACAGCAGAGAGCTGGCCTGGAAGAGGGGCAACCGGGACAGAATCCAGCGCCCCAACTGGGACTAGAACCTGGTGTGCCGGCGCCGCTAGGCGGAGGATTAGCCTGTTGAGCCATGGCGCCGGCCGGCACTCAATCTTATGTAACATAATTGCAGGTCTTGCTACGTGAATGTGTGACCTTCAGTGTGATTAATAAAAATATACTTCCAGTTAAAATGTTTCCTATTATTCCCTTGATTTAGTAGCTACCTGGAGAAGACAGCCTTATATAGTGCTTTTGTTTTTAAAAGATTGATTTATTTATTTATTTGAAAGTCAGAGTTACACAGAGAGAGGAGAGGCAGAGAGAGAGAGAGGTCTTCCATCTGATGGTTCACTCCCAGATTGGCCACAATGGCTGGAGCTGTGCCGATCCGAAGCCAGGAGCCAGGAGCTTCCTCCAGGTCTCCCATGTAGGCGCAGAGGCCCAAGGACTTGGGGCATCTTCTGGATGCTGGCGCTTCAGGCCAGGGCATTAACCCATGGCACCATAGCACTGGCTCCCTATATAGTGCTTTTGACCTCTGGCCCATTGTTACTGAATTCATCCTAACTTTTGGGTGCATGTATTCTCTCTCTCAAAAATACATAAAACAGCAACCCGAGCCCTCACATACTGATCTCAACAATTTACATATCTTTGTAACATTATAAATTACACATTATTTATTCCTCCAAATGCCTGTAGGGAAAGTTTAGTCTGCCTTTTGTGCCCATGGGTTCCATATCCATGAATTCAACCAATGGTGGACAGAAACCATCTTATGAAAATTGTGTCTACTGAACAGATAGACTCTTTTTCCTGTCATTTTCTCTCAAAACAACAGAACATCAAAGCCATCAGCATTTTCATTGTTGCAGGTTTGTGAATAATCCAGGGACAGTTTCAGTACACAGGAAGATGTCATAGGCTATATACAACGACCACATCACTTTACACCAATGACTTGAGCATCCACAGAGTTTAGTATCCACAGGGGTCCTGGAACCTATGCCAGTGGATACGAGGGACAAGTGAACTCCTTACTGTCATCCCCTGACACAGTTGAGGCAACAAAAACAACAGAGCAAGGCCCACACAACAGCATTGTAAGGATCTGAATCCAGGCAGCACAGGGCAGAGGTTAACACACTACCCAGGACTGCCTTCTTTATGTATCTTCTCAATCAAGGAACAAGAGTACAAGTTAGTAGTTAATATAAACTCATAAATTCAAAAAAGTTGGGGCTTGCTGGTGTTTAAGATTTCTTCCATACCGTAAACTATGAGACCTCCCTTACAAATTTCACTTCTTATAAAAGATAGTCTAAAGTCGTGGTTAAAAATATGAATACTGGTCAAATAAAAACAAAAATAAAAAAAAAAATCATGACTAGGATTCGACCTTATTTCTGGTATCCTGCTAGCTCTGTTATCTCAGGACAAGTTATTTTTCCTCTCCATCCCGAATTACCATGCTTACAAATTAAGATGAGAAGAGAACTTCTCCCCATAAATTTGTCCTGTGCGTTCAATAAACAAAGTCCGTAACAGCATTCTTGACAGTGAACATTCAATAAATGTTCACGGCTGGTGCTCCTGTTTTTGCTGTGGTCTTGACCTTGCTTGATTGTTCTCAGTGGGGATCATGCAAAGAAGTTGAACACTGATAAGGGAGGTTTGGGAGGAAGCAGAAAGCCAGGCCAGAACCTCACATGCACTGCAGAGACCCAGCCCCCACCTCAGGCACTGGAGCTCTGGCCATCAAAGGAGCAGAAGACACCCACTGGAGCAGCCTGAGATGCTGCAGTGGGGACAAGGCAAGCAGGTGTCTACCACGGTTGGAACACTTTCTGACAATGGCAAGCTCTAACGTGATGATGTCTGGAGACATCTCACTCCTATGCGCAGGGGGCTGAGCGGAGAAGAGCTGCTTTTGCACAGTGGTTTGGGTCCTTTCAAGAGACACTAAGATAAACACTACTGGATTCAGGATTACTGCAGGTAGCACATCCCTTGTCTGGAATGCTTGGGTCTGGAAGTGTTTCAGATTTGGGGTTCTCATGGATTTTGGAATGTTTGCATATACACAATAGGATACCCGGGGATGGGACTCAACTCTAAACATGAAATTCATTTATGACTCATACACACCTTCTAGACAACATGGTTTGAAGGCAATTGTACATATAATTTTTAGTGTGTCTGGGTTTGGACTGTGAGCCTTCATATGAGATCGGGTATAGAATTTTCCACTCATGGATTTTGGAGCATTTTTCAACTTAGGAGTTTTGAATTGGGGCCAGTATTGTGGCATGGAGGGTTAAGCTGCACCTGCAACACCAGCATCCCATATGAATGCTGGTTTGAGTCCTGGCTGCTCCATTTCATATCCAGCTTCCTGCTGATGTGCCTGAGAGTGCACTCTGCACCCACGTGGGGGACCTGAATGAAGTTCCAGGCTCCTGGCTTCAGCCTGGCCCAGCTCCAGCCACTGAGGCCATCTGGGGAGTGAACCAGCAGATGGAAGATTTCTGTCTCTGTCTGTCTCTCTCTGAAACTCTGAATTTCAAGTAAATAAATATTTCTGCAGAAAGATTTTTGGATTAAGGATGCTCACTCTGTATTATAAATAAAAAATAGAAAGGAACATGGTAAGTCTTTATTAACGCGAATCAAAACAAGTGACTAAACAGTAGATATTTATAGGCAGAGCAAAATAAAAGAGCTGTTCAGGAAAAAGGATTAAAATTCTATTCTCAAGAGAATATAAGCCCATGTAAATGTTCTGAAAAATAAAATCATCTGGTCTCCCTTGAATAGAAAGCTGAAAGGACTAAACTACGATTCTGAGAAATGTTCAAAAGGCAGCGATGGGAAAAACGCAGCATCCTTGCTGCTACATTGGTCTGACAGCACTACGTTTGCCACAAAAGCAGGGGTTCACAGTACAGGTGGCAGAGAGAGCTGCAGACTGGATCCGTGGCTCTATATAGAGCAGAAAGCTGGTAATGATTTATTACCACGGTCATCATTATTTTAATTATACATTTTTATGGGTACAGTGTGGTAGTTCAATGCAAGTATTCAAAGTGTGATCAGCAAGCTACCATATCCATTTCTTTAAACAGTTTTTTAAAAAAATTTCTGATTGGCGGCACTGTGGCTTAACAGGCTAATCCTCCGCCTTGCACACCAGGTTCTAGTCCCGGTTGGGGTGCCGGATTCTATCCCGGTTGCCCCTCTTCCAGGCCAGCTCTCTGCTATGGCCCCGGAAGGCAGTGGAGGATGGCCCAAGTCCTTGGGCCCTGCACCCACATGGGAGACCAGGAGAAGCACCTGGCTCCTGGCTTCGGATCAGCGAGATCCACTGGCCGCGGCGGCCATTGGAGGGTGAACCAACGGCAAAAAGGAAGACCTTTCTCTCTGTCTCTCTCTCTCTCACTATCCACTCTGCCTGTCAAAAAAAAAATTTCTGATTGCAAAAAGGAAGACCTTTGTCTCTCTCTCTCTCACTATCCACTCTGCCTGTCAAAAAAAAAAATTTCTGATCGCAAAAAGGAAGACCTTTCTCTCTGTCTCTCTCTCTCACTATCCACTCTGCCTGTCAAAAAAAAATTCTGATTGACAGCAAATCAATGGACATATTTATGGGATGCATGGTGATATTTCAATGAATATACACAATGTGTACCAATCAAATCAAGGTAATTAATATTCCCTCTCCTTGTCATTATTTCTCTTTTGTAGGCTCTGAGTTCCTTTCTTCTGTTTGTTCATACAATCCATAATAGGTTATTGTGAACTACAGTCCCAGGGACACTAGGACTTTACTCCTCTTTATTCCTACTCCATGCCTCACCTTTCCCAATCTCTAGTAACCACTATTCTAGTGATATTCTATTTTTAACTCACCGTGGAACTATTTCCAAGTGGGAATAACCAGTTCTAAGTGTCAGTTGATTGCATCTTGTCTTAAGTTACAGAAATACATTCTTACATCCTATGAGGATGACGAGAGCTTGCACTGCTTTGGAAATCAGAACAGCTATTCATTAAGTGCTCATCTCCTTGCCATTGTTTTGGGTAGAATAAAGATATTAAGTGAAAATGAAAGAAAGGTCTCCACTCCACTTAACTTTTGAACCTTAATGATGACATATGATACAAGGTACAGAAAGGAACTCAATTTATATTTAACAATCTAACATCATAAATATACATGGGACCCTGGTAATTAAAAAATGTCCTGTCCCTTCCTTCGGTTGATGAGTCTTTGTGGGGTTAAGGAGCGGATGTTTAGAGGCAGATGATCCGCCCAGAGCGGCCCCTGGTTGATGGCAGAAGCTGAAGGTACCTGCTTCACAGCCCACGGTAGCACCAGCATGGCTCCTGCTGCAGCGATTTCACTGAATTCAAATCATTCTACTGCTTCCCTTAGGGTAGCTACCCACCAGACAGCGACAACCACCACCAAAAGGTAATGCAGACAAACTGCAAAGGGATATAAACTTAAATTGCTAAGATTTATGTTTTTATTTACAGAAAGCATCCTGCAAATATTCATTACACAATTCTTATGATGAGACACACAGTTGAGTAGTTATCAAATCACTCATCTTAGAATTTCAACCATTTCAGATGTGACTCAAAATCAAATGTAAGTAAAATTACAGCACATGAATTCTTGAAGGCCTTCATAACTATTACAAAAAAAAAAAGAAAAGAAACAAAGATATGTGGAGATAGCTCTTAAAATTCAGCAGTGTGGTTTTTTTTTTTTTTTAATAAAAACAAAAAATAAAAACCGAACAACTTTCTGGGGCTGGCACTGTGGCATAGTAGGTAAAGCTGCCACCTGCAGTGCTGTCATCCCATATGGGCACCGGTTCGTGTCCTGGCTGCTCCACCTCTGATCCAGCTCCCTGCTAACAGCCATGGAAAAGTACCAGAAGATGGCCCAAGTGCTTGGGTCCCTGCCCTCCACAAAGGAGACAGGATGTTTCAAAACTCCAGGCTCCTGGCTTTGGCCCAGTCCCGGCCCTTGCACCCATTTGGGGATTGAACCAGCAGATGGAAGATCCCCCCCCTCCTTCTCTCTCTCTGCATAACTCTGATTTTCAAACAAATAAATAAATCTTTAAAAAAAAAAACTTCCTAGTAATTAAAAGTCACAAAGTATATCCTAGTGATGATTTGCATTTTTTAAGTATTTCCTGATATGTTTGTATTTGAGTGGCAGCATCTTTTGGATTCACAATATATTCTAACCTTTTTCTTCACAAGCCAGCCCACAAAATTACCTGTGAGAGAAAACTGACTGGCCTTTACCCCTCCACATGGGAAGCTCTTTTAGTCCACACAGCAGGCTGGATAAAGTAGGGGAAACAGGATTTATGAAGATGCATCCTTTACTTGTCCTTACTGGAGAGAAAAGGACAGCTGGCCACTAGACTTTCTTTTTTCCATCTTCTGTTGGTTACCACATTTTAATTTAATCATTGAAGCTAATGCCTGCTGTTTTCGGTGTGAGAGATCAATATATGTGCTCTTGGCATTTGTCCTACACGAATGATTCATTTTTCAGTTGGGATTCACATTGTCAACATGCAGCTTCCACCGACTCCGTGTACAAGATACTAACAGGAGACATCGGCATATTCAAAATAAAAGGTTAATAATTAAAAACGGCTGACCCTTATCTCACAGACACTGCATATTATAGTAGCTACTTACAGACACGCTTTATGGAATTACATTGGCTTTTATATTTGCAGAAGACTAAATTAAATTAAATCACCCTGATATTGTCACTGAATGAACAGATTGGATTAATTTTAGTAGTTATTTTAACACTGCTCAATAAGAATTAGTTTGCTAGATACACCAGTGAAAACAGGTATCTTCCATTTATCATGGGAAGCTTATGTTTGACTTTTATAAGTCTAAGAACTCTTTTATGGGGGCCAGCGTTGTGGTGTGGCAGGTTAGGCTGTTGCCTGCCAGGCTGGCATTTCATATGAGCACAAGTCCATGAGTCCTGGTTGCTCCACTTCTGATCCAGCTCCCTGCTAATGTGCCTAGGACAGCAGCAGAAGATGGTCCTAGTCCTTGGGCCCTTGCCACCCACGTGGGAGACACAGGAGTTCCAGGCTCCTGGATTCAGCCTGGCACAGATCTGGCTGTTGTGCTCATTTGTGTAGAGAACCAGGGTATGGAAGATTTCTCTCTATATATTTCTCCTCTCTCTGTAACTCCACCTTTTAAATAAATAAATCCTAACAGACAAACAAACAATTTTATGGGGCCAGTGTTGAGGCACAGTGGCTTAGACTGTTGCCTGTAACACCTGCATCTCACATCTGAATGTCAGTTTGAGTCCCCGCTGCTCCACTTTCAATCCAGCTCCCTGCCAATGAGCCTGGGAAAGCAGTGGAAATACTTGGGCCCCTGCTACCCAGATGGGAGACCCAGAAGGAATTCCTGGTTTCTCACTTCTGTCTGGCCCAGTCCGAGTCACTGTGGCCATGTGAACCAATGGGCCGAAGATTGATCTCTTTCTCTGTTTCTCTGCCTTTAAAATAAATCAATAAATATTTCCAAAAATGAAATATTTAAAAAATAAATTTAAAAAAATGTTTACACAAATAAACATGAGATAAAAAATAATTTTTAAATAGGTTGTGGAATTATTTTTGTACTTTACATGCAGTGCCCTGAAAAGTGTTAGCTATGTTGAGAAGAGTATTTTGTAGTAGTAATAGTAACAGCAGCAGTTACACTAGTAATGATAATAGCTAATACTTCATGGGAATCACTTTGTACCACTTGTTAGGTTATTGCATACTATCATCTCCTTTAATCATCACATCATCCCTGAGCTAGGAGGTATTGTACCCATTTTACTTATGACAACATTGAGGCTCATAAAAGTGAAACAAGTAAGATTGTGAACACAGTAAATAGGGAAAGCAAGGTGGAAGTTAGCCAGATTCCCATGTCACTGCTCTAAAAAGTTAAGTAGTGCTGAGAGAGCATTTGGCCTGCTGGTTAAGACTCTGGTTAGGATGGGTACCCATGTATCACATCAATGCACTTGGGATCAATCCCTGGCCCTAGCTTCTGATTCCAGGTTCTTGCTTAAATGCACCCTTGGAGAGAGCAGTGATGGCTCAAGTAGCTGGGTTCCTGCAACCCTCATGGGAGAGCTGCATTGAATTTCTGGCTTCTGGCTTTGGCTCCCTGGCTGATGCATGCATCTGGGGAGTGAAACAGTAGATCGGTGTTCTCTTTCTTTCTTTCTCTGTGTCTCTCAAATTAAAGAAAAAAAAAAAAGCAACTCTGCATTCATGTCTTCACTCAGACTTGCCATCATTAATCTCTGCTTCCTGAATCCAAGCTCCATTCCAAATATCAAAGACAAATGAGAGAAATGAAGGCCTAAAATTTATATCCCAAACTCAAAGACTTGGAAGAAAGCCTTCTTATGCCTTTTGAAATAAATAATGAGTCCCTGCAAGACCTAATTAAGATTTTTGGAAGAAAGCATGATAATAATTTGCAGGAGTCAACATTAAGCCTTGGCCTCTCTTTGGGTGTCTTCTTTTAGATGGATCCTCCATGCACATGGCTCCCCACCCCTCATTGTAGTTAGATGCACAGAGAATTACATGCACTGATCTTTAAAAGGTGCTTGATGGCCTATTAGGAATAAAAATGCCATTTATCAGCCCAGCAATCACATTAAGGCCGATGGCTCCACCGCAGATGTGGAGCACTATCAGACGTGGATCCCAGGTCTTGCAGTATTTGCCCTGGGTAGCACTCAGACAGAGAATGAAAGCTTTGTTAACAGGCTTTCTGTACGTACAGAAGAAAACTGTTAAACAGTCCTAGCCATGTGCCATTTCACACTTTATCTTGCTGCTCAAAGTCTGCTTTTATTTTATTTTATTTTTTTTGAGGAGAAGTCTATTTCATGACAGAATAATTGGCTCCCACTGCACGGTTCTCTACGTACATGTGCTTCTATCCATAAGGCCCCAGAAAGCTTTGAGCATCCTTGGAAAGAGAAAATGAAAATCAAGAAGTAGCCATGACCTTTATGGAAGCTCCATGGCACAGTCTGAGAGGCAGGCCTCAGAAAGCCGGGGGAGGCACAGGGGACGTGGAGGGTGAGGGACATGAGCACAGTAGCCACTGCCAGCCAGGCACATAGGGTCAGCCCCAGACCTCTCCCAGCTGACAGTCCCCACCCACCCATCTGCTCATCAAAAGCCTACTTAACACTTAACAGATGCTTTCCCAAGTCACATCACGCCATTATACAGGTGGCACCGGAATGACAAAAGTCTCATTTTTTGGTGTTCCAAGGACAAATGAGGATGTGTAACTGGGCAATCAGAATTATAATGCAAAGGTTAAGTTAGGTGAAAAGGCAGAATTTTAAAAAGAGATTGCATACTCTGAAAGTGCGTTCTTTTACATTTATTAGTTTCTCTGCCACCACTCTATTTAGCAAATTATGATGAGAACCCATTCCCGGTCATGAATTACCAGAGATGTGCCTTACCAGAGGAATTAAACACATAATAGCCTGTAATATGAATGAGGGTGCTTTAATAACGTTGAGTTTGGCAGCCCAATAAAACATTATGATCACCTTGAGATTTACGCTCAAGTTAGCAGCTTTGTTCCGTAGAAGCTGGGCTCCACCTGAATAATCTATGGTTGCTCAACTACAAGCTTCCTCCTTAAAATTTCATTTTTTCAATTAAAGAGAATATGGAGTACTTTATGATCTTAAAGATATAAATAAAGCAGACATTCTGTAAATGGCAAATGTTTGTTTACCTTGTTGGGAGGCAATATTAATAGTGCTCATGAAAGAGCAGGGGTTAAGCCACTGCCTGTGACTCAGCATCCCAATGAGCACTGGTTCAAGTCCCAGTTGCTCCACTTCTTATGCAGATCATGGCATATGCACCTGGGAAAGCACTGGAAGATGGACCCACTGCTTGGGCCCCTGCACCCACATGGGAAACCCAATGGAGTTCCAGGCTCCTGGCCTCAGCCTAATCCAGCCCCAGACATGAGGTAAGTGCACCAGTGGACAAAAGGTCTCTCTCTCCCTCTTGCTGTAACCCAGTCTTTCAAATCAATCAACAAGCAAGCAAGCAAGCAAGCAAGCAAACAATAAAGAAAGAAAGAGCATGGGCTTTGACTTGGCTCTACTGCGTATCAGTTTACAGCCCTAACCAAGATACCATACTTGTGTCCTTAGCTGTACAATGGGGAAAATATTGGGGTTGTTCTGACGAGTAAGTAACTAATGTAAGTAAAAAGCATCTCTGTGGCATCTATTAAGTACCCAAGTGTTACTTATTATTGCTGTTATTTTGCACTCTCCGACTTAGATTCTCAACACATTGCCTTCTGATTTCCATGATAATTGTTACGTGAGTTTACTCACACAAGAAGAAGAGACAGGCCCTGTAATGAAAGAGTTCAAATAAGAAGTGACAGGCAAAGGGAGGAGGAGAGAATGAGAGGCAGGGACAAGTGAAGCCTGGAGAGAAGTGAGAGAGTAGTAAGTCGGGTTCGCTCTAAGAACCATAATATTTAATTGAGGAGGATTGATTAAAAAGCATTACTCTAACAGAGAGGCAGCACAGTTAGACAAAGGAGGGTACTTCTGAAGTGGCTCGGAAGTGACAAAGAAAGGGCCCTGCCGATGTACTTACCCCCTCCTTTCCTTCCTTCTTTAGTTGTGACTTTCCTCTCCCCTTTCTTCTCCCAACCGACCAACATCTATTTGGCAGTCACTAAGCCACAGGTGTTTGACAGAGCCATTCAGAGTCCCTTTGGTAAGCTGGCACCATTTTATCCTAGTGCCTGAGTTTGAGTCCTAGCTCTGCTTCTGATTTTAGCGCCCTGCTAATGCACATCTTGGGAGTTGGCAGGTGATGGCTCAAGTAACTGGGTTCTGCCACCCACATGGGGGCCCCAAATGGAGTTCTTGACTTCTGGCTTGGGCATGGTCCAGCCCTGGATGTTGTCTCTCTGCCTTTCAAATTCAATAAATAAATAAATAAATAATAAGTTTCAGAAAATGAACACCTATAAACATCTCCATAACAAATAGCCAAAAGATTAGGTATGGGGTAGAAGGGTATGGCCAAGCAGAATAGGTGGAAAGAACTCAGTACTAACATGGGCATTACTATACCACAACAGATAAATTAGAAAAACTCCCTCTTCTCAAGGAGTTCATATTTGAGTAATGGGAAATAGTCTACTAATGAAGAAACACATAAATAAACATATACCAGGGATATATCAAATGATGACCCATGCTTTGAAAATAAAAGGCTGATGCAACTGGAACAGACTTGGACAGAATAGTGTAAAACAGGTTTTTTTTTTTCTTAAAAATTTGATTTGAAGTTTAGCATTCATACAGTAGGACACAGCATTTTAAGTACATAGCTGGGCAGGTGTTTACCAATATGCACACCCATGTATCTGTCACCTAGAGCAAAGTCCAGAACATTCTTGGCAATCACGTTCATGGTTTTTAGTTTTTCACAAATGGTAGCACTATACTTTTAATTCTATATCTTAATTTTCTCACCAGGCCCTATTTTATGATCTATCCATATTTTACCTCTTACCCATGACTTTCATATCTGTACTGTACTTCCCAATGTGCATTCACGGCATTGTACTTCTCCCGCATCCCAGGAATAGACACCAAGTTTGCTTTCAACCATCCAAATAATACTGAAAGGAAAATCTTCAAGCAAGAATATTTTCTGATCTATAATGAAGACATTTTGAATTTTTATTCATTTATTTTTATTTATTTGAAATGCTGAGTTACAGAACCAGACAAACACACACACACACACACACCATGGAAAGAAGGGGTGGGGAGAGAGTAAGAGAGAGACAGAAACAAACAGAAAGAGATCTTGCATTCACTGGTTCATCTCCCAAATGCTCACAATAGCCAAGGCTGGGCCAGGCCAAAGCTGGAAGCCAGACTTCAATCTGGCTTTCCCATGTTGGTGGTAGGTATATAACGATATTATACCTCATTTGCCACCTTCTAAGGTGTGCATTAGCAGGAATCTGGAATCAGAAGCAGTGTCAGTACTCAAACCCAGACACTCCAACTGGGATGTGAGTGGCCCGAGTAGCATCTTAGAACCACTACGCAAACACCCACCCTAAAATTTTCTTTTTCTTTTTTTTTTTGACAGACAGAATGGACAGTGAGAGAGAGAGAGACAAAGAGAAAGGTCTTCCTTTTGCCATTGGTTCACCCTCCAATGGCCACCATGGCCGGCGCGCTGCGGCCGGTGCACTACCCTGATCCCAAGGCAGGAGCCAGGTGCTTCTCCTGGTCTCCCATGGGGTGCAGGGCCCAAGCACTTGGGCCATCCTCCACTGCACTCCCGGGCCACAGCAGAGAGCTTGCCTGGAAGATGGGCAACCGGGACAGAATCCGGTGCCCCGACTGGGACTAGAACCTGGTGTGCTGGCGCCGCAAGGCGGAGGATTAGCCTATTGAATAGCCACAGCGCCGGCCAAATTTTCTTTTTCTAATACATGACCAGGCATAGAAAGTCAGGGTTGTGTTGGTAAAAACCAACCAATGGTAGACATCAGCCAGAATGTACAGCAGCATGTACTCCCAACCAGCAGGTGCATACCTGATTGTTGTTTGAATTTGCATGCCCTGCTATCTCATAATTTTGGAAATCTGCTCATGTAACTCTAAAACTTTTTAATTTCCTCCTCTTAAATTCATCGTCGTTCCTTGGCACATGATCTGAAGTGTGTAGCTCTCCCTTTCTTGATTATTTGCAAAGGGAGTGTGATTAAGTGTGATTATCAGGGAGGAGCAGACTTTGAAAACACTAAGTGATTTCAGGATGTGGACAACTAGGACAGAGGCCCTCAGGTTGGGGTAAGGTTGTGAGGTAGAAAGAAGAAGGAGGGGAGCCCTAGTAGGCAAAACACACTGGGATGTGGGATAATGGGAACAGAGAAGAGAGCCAAGGTAGGGCAACAAATAGCTCTGTGATTCCAAACCCACCCTCTCTACTTGAAGAATGTTGTAACGTTGGAGCTGATGCCCTGCCACCTGTCAATGACTACAGAACAACCAGCACAATGGTAGTTGAGATCTCTTCGAGTTTAATGGCCATAAAAGCAGGTCAACAATTGTGATTCAAACCGCTCATGGCATTGCAACTTAACTTTCTGTAAAAATCTCAATAACTAAAAGGTAATAGATTAGATATTAAGTAGAAAAGATACTGTGTAGCAGAAAAAGACACACTGATCAGAGAACTCAGAAAATTGCTCATCCCTCATGAGAAAAGCCACAAAGAACAATAATAATAAGCTGATCTAATTAGACTGCTCTGTGGAGATGTTCATTTCAAATTAATATAGAAATGAATCTACGCAAGGTAAGGGATTTTGAGATTTAATTTATGGACATAACTGTTCTTCTCATTTATTAAGTCAAAAACTCAAAGTGTAGAAAGTTAATAGCTATAAAACTAAAGGTGAAAAAAGACCATATCTGGTTAGTGAAAATAATATACAGTGACTCTCACTAAAATATATATGCTTTCCAGTTGTTAATTAAACATATAACTGTAGAAAAATGATGTGATTTCTGAAGCCACGTCCTATAAGGATATTAAAAAATAGAAATGGAAGATTTGATTTTTTAATTCACTATAAAATGGCCAAGGATCTGTCACTGGAGTGACATCAGGGATGTACATTTTACTGGGACATGTGACATCCAATCTTAATTTGCCTCTGATTAACAGTAAAAAGTCATTATGAAGATGAGGATAATCATCCTTAAGTAAAATAAATCATCCTTATGAAAATAAAAAAAATCAAAGAATAGTAAATGCAAGGAAAGTATATTCATCTTTATTTAGAGATATATAGAGTTATCAAATGTTATCTCTGTTGTCATTTGATTCAAAAAGATGGTATAGTGGTAACAAAGACAAAGAAAGGCTAGCTTTTAAGTCTGCAATAATGTTGAAACATCCATAACAAACAAGAAAATTCCTAGTTCCTTTTAAGCCACTCTTTATCAGTGGCTTTTAAGTTTAATAGAAGATGTGATTTTTTATCATTTCTCATTTCTCTTCTATAATCTTAAGCAATTTGACATGCACAGAAGTGTTTTGGATTCAAAGAAAAGAAGATTTCATAAATACAGTATTCTTGATACCACATAAATAAATGCCCAGAAAAAGTTTAATGTGCAACGAAAATGAAATATATGTGAACAAAATAATTTGACAAATACTATAAAGTGGTATAGTGATTTCAAAACCCTGTAATTAACTTAGTGGCCCAAGAAGCCTAGATGACATCTTACCTGAACATGCTTAGAATGTTTATCCTACTTCCCTACAAACTGTTCATGTGCTCTTCTGTTTCTGATTCTACCAGCCCTCACTCATCACCGCACAAGAGTATCATCTGCATCTCTGAGTGCAAAGAGAGAGAGTGAGATGGTGTAAAGGCTCAGCAGTGGAAGAATTCAGGCAACTGCGCTACTCAAAGCAACCAGCAGCAGAGGGTAAAACACACTTTGGAAAGCAAAGCCAAGATTGGCTTGATTTGGATAATCTGTAATGCTTTTACACGGGTCCAGAGCTATGGCATAACAGGTAAAGCCGCCACCTGCAGTGCCACCATCCTCTATGGGCGAGGGTTGGAGACCCAGCTGCTCCACTTCTGATCCAGTTTTCTGCTATGGCCTGGGAAAACAGTAGATGATGGCCCAAGTCCTGGGGCTCTTGCAACTACGTGGGAGACCTGGAAGAAGCTTCTGGCTCCTGGCTTTGGATCCGCACATCTCTGGCCATTGCACCCAATTGGGGAGTGAACCAGTGGATGGAAGACCTCTCTCTCTCTCTCCCTCTCTGCATCTCCTTCTTTCTATGTGTAACTCTTTCAAATAAATAAACAAATCTTTAAAAAAATCTTCTATAACCCCCCCACACACACACACAGACAGACACACATGTAAACATACACAGAGACTGAAAAGAGCCTGGGATTATAGCAACACAGACTGGAATCCAGCTTCTAGTGAACACATATTTTATAAAGCATTTATGATAGTACCTGACATTTACTTAAGATTATCTGAGTGCTTATGTAAAACAAAAGATGCAATCCAGGCCATGCTGGTTATCAGACAGTCAACAACTTGTAAGTTGTTTCATTGCTGTGAGTCAGGTTTGACTCTTTTCAGTGGGATAACATCCATTCTTCTTGAGGTTTTGATCAGGAGTAAAATGTGAAAACATCAGAAACCAATGATCACTGATCATTCAACTTTTCAAAAGACATACCTCTTTTTTTTTTCTGCTGAGTTTGTCTAATTTTTAAAAACCAATACAAGTCAACGGTTTCAATGTGTGTCTCAGACTTTGTTCTGAAAACGTTCACTCTGGGGACAATAAGTTTCCATGGAAAAAGACGGCTAGCCATATTAAAGAACTTTTAGCTAAATTTAGGAGATAAACGAGTAGCTTGTTTAACTGGTGGTCCCCGCTGTCCACCACAGCTGCAATCTAAAAGACGGGATCATCCATAGCTTACTTCGTGGCTCCCAAGTGTCACCTCTACTTGCCTCTTGCCCTCAGTAAGAGCAGCATGAAGACAACCATGCTATCTTATTTATCTTTGTACCCTTTGAGTCCAGAACAGAGAGAATATAGAGTAAATGCTTGGTGAGCTAAATGAGTAAGTCACAATAGAGGAATATCTAAATAAAAACCATGATTTGCCTAGGTATTTTCTGCCTGGATCATGCAAATAAATTGTGGGTCAGGGGATGGATCTCAGGGCACTGGATGGAATCTCTTAAGATGAAGGGGGAAGAGGAAGAAAGGGGAAGAAGAGTGAGAGAGTGAGTGGGAGGGAGGGTCGGGTGGAAAGTATCACTATGTTCCCAAATCTGTATTTATGAAATACATGAAATTTGTATACATTAAATAAATTTAAAAAAAAAAAAGATGAAAGGGAATAGAGGTTCCCCTGCTCCACCCAGAAGATGCAAATCACATGCCGGAGAAAACTTCTTGGGCCCTGGA
This sequence comes from Lepus europaeus, assembly GCF_033115175.1. Classification (NCBI taxonomy): domain Eukaryota; kingdom Metazoa; phylum Chordata; class Mammalia; order Lagomorpha; family Leporidae; genus Lepus; species Lepus europaeus. The sequence continues at coordinate 48,885,780 of NC_084835.1, forward strand.
AAACTCAATATTGCAGTTACAAGTATACTTCTTGAATTGTAATCCATATTGCAATGGACTGTTCTGTCCACTGCTCCCCTGCAAACCTACGGCAACATTCACCCTACCTGAGAAGGGACTGCAGCTGCAGGTGCACCCCTCAGATTATGGTCACTGTGTCAGCTCTAGGCAACCCCTGGCTGACCTGCTCATTCACCGCTTCCTTGCACTGTGTTCAATAAATCTAGTTTTGCTCACTGTGTCCTATGGTGAATTCTTTTTACCACTCACAATGCTGGCTTCAGTTGATCATTTCCTGCGACAAGATAGCTAGACGGCTTTGGATATAGTTTTATAAAAGAGTGCTAACTTAAAAAATAAATTCCCGAATTTGTCTCATTAAAATTTGTCAGTAAAGTTTACACAATATAAAAGATTCTCCAAGTAAACATGAGGCTCTTTGTTCTCCTTCAAAGATCCTATTACTTTTTCTTTTAACATTCTCATGTTTATCTTCAAACAGGAGGTGTTCATAATAATCTCCATTTAACAGATGGGAACACTGAAGTTCAGAGCTGCTGTGAAATTGCTTTCTCAAGAAGGAGCCCTATCCCAGCTGGGGTCATGATAGAAGTTTTGCATCTTCCATTACTCTTCCAATTAGGATCTGCTTCCTAGTCATTAACACATTTTCTTAAGCCTGCAAAATCACCATCCTTTGTAGAGCTCTAGTGTGGGAAATTTCCATTTGAGAAAGACTCCTTTTGAAACTCTGATATGAACTTCCAACTGCCGGCCATTGTGACAATTCCTTCGCCATTATAAGTTTAAGGTGCAATTGTGATCAACAATTTCTTGCAACCATGGCAACACACAGCCAGGTGTAGTTGTTTACTTTGAAGGAATTAGTGTACTATTTATGGATTAGGATTTCCATTAAATGTTGTACCGAGTGACCTTTACAAAGGATAAAATAAAAGCCCTGGGTATCAGGCTTCATAACTCAGTGCTGATAAATTACCTTGGGTTACAAAGGATATATGAACATTTTAGCTCTTACAAAACATTTATATAAGAATCCAACAATGACTAAAATACTCTAAGGATTGATTTATACACAAAACTTGAATATAGTATCTACATTTATGTGTGTGTAGCACTGTTTAATATCAGCCATAATATCAAAACAAAGTATTCTCTATATTTTGAATTTCAAAATAAGAACACATTCATCTGGGCCTGCTCTGTGGCAAATAGTGGGTTAAGCCTCTGCCTATGATGCTGGCATCCCATATGGGTGCTGATTCAGAGTCATGGCTGTTCCATTTCTGATCCAGTTCCCTGCCATGTGCCTGGGAGAGCAGTGGACAATGGCCCAAGTGCTTGTGCCTCTGTCAACCACGTTTCATATCCAGATGAGTGGCTTTGCCTGGTCCAGCCTTGGCCATTGTAGCCATTTGGGGAATGAATCAGCAGATGGAAGATGATCTCTTCCTTTCTCTCTCTCTCTCTCTCTTCCTCTCTCTCTGTATCTTTCCCTTTCTCTAACTCTGCCTTTCAAACACATGAATAAATCTTTGGAAAACAAAACATAAAGAAAACGTTCATGATTTTCACTACTTCTACACTAGTACAAAATGCTACTGGGGAGTATATGAGAACTTACTGTGGCACTACCTCACAATTTTTGTCTTGTAAATTTAAAATTAATAATAAAAAAGGAAAGAAAATTAGATCTAAAAAGTGTTTAAAATTTAAAATATTAACTGAGAAAGATACTAATATTTGTGTAAGAGAAAGGAAGATAAACTCAAGAGTGAGCAGCTTGTGATGCTATAATGGAGAAAAAATTCTTGACAGGTTCGATGTGCTTGGCTACTCAGTTATTAATGAAATTGTTAAAAAAACAAAAAGTTCAACAACATTCTGGTTCCACTACTTAATAAGATCCAATTTAATTTACCCTTGAAACTCAATCACTCACAAGAGGAGTTTTTCTTTACCTACAATTTTTTTAACGGTTTATACTAGAAAAGAAATTCAAATGGTTCTTATTGTAACCAAATGAGCTTTCATAAAAGCCTGTACTCAAGATAAAAAAGAGAACTGGAAAACAATATTTACTGAAATACTTTTAAAAAAATCTCAGCTGTAAGCTATAGGGCTTTACCTCCTCTGACTGAAGTTGCACTATCTGTTCATTTATTCCCTCTTGGTACCTCTCTCTCTTCTACACACACACATTATCTGAAATAAGCTGATTTAAGGGTCTAATTAAACATTAAAAAGTTGTATTGGGAAGGGCCTTTCTAAAATGGACAAGATAAAATGAGTCTGGGGAGCATAATTTCACTCTCAGACCATAATATTGAGCAACACCATGTAATGTCAGGGATTAAACTAATGCCAGGAGCTGCAGTGCAGCGCCCCAGGGATACAGAGAACATTTCGATGACTGCTCCCCAGGCCTCACACTCTTCTCATTCACTCACCTCTAAGTATCCTTAGCTCTTCTGCTACCTTGGTGAATCATTTTTTCCACAACAGCCATTCTCCTAACCGTTCTTGCCTTCCTTCAAGACCCAAGATTTTATATCTGCAGGCATTTCATAACCTAGTTTTAAGCAATTCATTTTGGGTGGGAAACACTGAAGAATGGTATCTAACTTCTCCTAAGGATAAACTCTGCAAAGGATACAAGGCATTTAATGTTTCTCAGACTGGGGGTCATGTCTCCAGGAGCCAAAGACTTGACTACAGGAGGCCCTGGGGTTCACACTTCACTCTTTTAGGGGCATCACTTTCAGCACATGGATATAGTAAGGATATTCACAGATATGAAAAGAACTGCATGGAGAAACTTGGGTTATGGCTGCTATCCCATGGGTGTATCTTGGATCCTCTAAGATCTGTGTTCTCTCTTCTTTCTAGTGAAAAATACAGATGCACTGCTTAAGGCATGGAATTTATGGATGGATGAGGTTTCTAATAATGCAGCTGGAGTCTGATGACAGGTCATTTTTTTTACAGTAACAGCCCACCAAAGGAAACTTCATCTAAGTTCATAAAACTTTCATTCTTTGGAACTTACTACTTTCTACTCTGTTATATTAAGAAGCATGCTCTTTGCTTCTTCTCCATCACAAATTCTATCTGATTAACATTTATGATAGAAACTGCCTAGAGTACATTACCTTGAAAAGAGTACATAGCAAACAAGACGGTTGAGATGGAGACCCCACGCAAATGCTACTAAGGTAGACTCAAGCTATCTCCAGGATCCAGCCTCTAGCCTGTCTCCCTTAGCCCCAGGTGTCCTCGCCCATCCTTTAGGATTAACAACTTATCAAAAAGAATTCACTGAATTGTGGAAGTAGTAGCTGGTGCTACAAGATTCTACTCACACCTTACTCAATGAGTCATTTGCTATTCCAATAGATAAAATCTTGATGACCAGTACAATCTGAAGGGGTTTTGTTTAGGGCTTGGACAGAATATAACTTCCACCTCTAAGAAACCATCCCAAGCCAACTGAAGCCAACCTGGCCATCATAAAAATTCCCTAAAGAGCATGGCATCACTGACCAATCAAAGAAAGGTCATGACCACTGCTGATCACCAACCAGGAGCTTGGAAATGAGCTGGTCACGCACCTCTCAATGCCAACTTTGATCTATAACCATAATTCCTCAAGGAGCCCTGGAATTAAGCAATAGCTGCCAGGCTTCTGGCCAGGTGCTTTGTAAATAAACGCCTACTTCTTTACACCTCCCTGACATCAGTAATTGGCTTTATATGCATTGGGTCAGCAGATCTGACTCTTCCAACTAGTTTTCAGGGGCTTGTTCTGCAACACTGTGAGCATTCCAACAGATAGGTGACATCTGTTTATGGGTTACTGCCCTATACCAAGTATTATTCTTGGCTCTTGGGATATAGGGCTGAAAAACATAGCAAAGCCCTATAGTTTTTTTTCCTAGAAACATTTTATTTAAGGAATATAAACTTTGTGCATTTCATAAATACAACTTTAGGAACATTATGATTCTTCCCATACTACCCTCCCTCCCACCTGTACTCCCACTCTTCTTCCTCCTCCCTCTTCTATTCCCATTCTTATTTTTTACTAAGATATATTTTCAATTAACTTTATACACATAAAATTACCCTATAGATTCTGATTCTAACTGTAATAGTAAAGGGGCAAGAATTTTTAAGATAGACAAAACAAATAAGCAATCAAGTGGAAGAAATGATCAATGTTATGAATGTTGCAGACTTTTCTTTCCACCAAATTTTTAGAAATGTTACAGCTCTCATATGTTGCAGCTCTTTCTCTATGCTGGGTTCTCTGTCTCACATCCACAAAGATTTAGGCATGCAAACAAGGAAATGTGAGCCATGCAAATACAGTTTATTAAGCAAAAGAGAATGCAAAGGCAAAACAGAGAGCTCCTGGCAGCTCTGAGAGTGGTCCCAAGGAAGGGGTTGCTGACAAGGAGTCTTGTCTAAGGTTTTTATATGGTTTTAAATAGGGAACTTTCCCTGATTGGTGGCTATATATGTTACTGAGGTGAAACCTATGAGCCACTCAGGGAGCAGCTGTCAGAATCATCTTTTTTGCATAGAAATGCTAGTAAGGTGAAATGAAGGGCTCATCAGAAACCACTCAGAGGTCAGAGCCACAGTAACTTTACATAAAGAAGTTGGTAGAGCGCTCAAACCGATCCCTGGCTGATATCCAGTGATTCTGGTGATCATGTTATTCCTCCTTAGGGTCCCTTGTCCCTCTCTACCTGCCAGTACAGAAGATGGACCTTCATCTATGTTACCCCAATAAGATTACAGGTTACTTCTCTTGAGGGAGGAATGTTAAGGTAGTTGGGTAGACAGGAGCCTACGTATATGTCAGTGGTCTAAGAAAAATGGGAATTTCTCTGTGATGGAACAAGGAGCAAGCCTTGAAAGCAAATCAGCATTTACACATCAAAATTCTTGCTATTGTTCAGTAACCTAGTTGGGGGGGGGGGCAGCCTTCTCTCTGGGGGCAGCTTAGGGGAATCTCATCTTCCCTTCATCAAGGGGACAATTATGAGGTTCTGAGAGGGATTTCACACCCAGAAAGCACTCCACCCAGCAATATTCCAGAAAGGGTATGGGGGGAGGAGAAAGAAGGCCCACACCCAACATCCATGAGGTCTGGATGCAGACTGGGCTGGTTCTTAACTGCAATGCCTGCCTGGTCTGCCAGGTGTACTTTTCATTATCTCATTAAACTTTGCTAGCATGCTTACTACTTTAAAAAACAAAAACAAACAAACAAACAAACAAAAAACCTGTCTCCTAATAATAAACCCAGTGATGTGATAGCAGTTGGGAAGTGAGATTGCTCTAGCTAGAGTGGTCAGGGAAGGAGACCACCATGCAAAAGATTTGGGGGTGAAGGGAAAGTGAACTTTCAGGCAGTTCAAAGGTCCTGAGGCTGGACTCAGTGCTGATGATACAGGCAGACAGACAGGATCGAATTGATTAGATTTGTGAACTGGAGACCATACCTTCATCACACCCACTGTGTGATCTCACACTCCTACCTGACCCCACCTATATGCCCACCTGCCAATCAAACTATATAACCACTCCCCTGTGGAAATGGATATAAGGCCTGGACCACGGTGGGCCCTTCCCCTTGAACCCTTGTTGCCCCATGACTTTGGAGTGTATGGCCTTATGGCCTCCACCCTACCCCTGCTTTCCTGATTGCATGCTTGCTCCATGTGGTACCTGGCTTGCTCCCTGCCTGATATGGACCCAACTTAGCTTCTAGACTTCTTTCTCACCTAATTAAAGCCCTCACTTTTCTGTGCATTTCTCTCACTGAATAAAATCCTTAAAAAAACTTACCATGTGGCTTGGTCTATTTGAGCCAGTATTCGGAATTCTTCTCTGAATACATGTCAAGAGTGTATAGGATTATCAATATTAAAAATATTAATAAAGCAGGACGATATCACTGTGACTTCTGCAAGGAGCAAATGTATGTCGAGTTCTTTCAGCCTTATGGGCAAAACAAGGAATCTGGACTTAACTTTACCTGTGACAAGCAGCTGCTGAGGTGCTGAGAGCAAGAAAGTAAAGGGATTGCATTAACAATTGAAAGCAGTAAGTGCTGCTATTGTGTGGACAATGCCTGCAGGGGGAGGCTGGAGTGGAAATAGGAAATCTGGCAGGAGCTCCTCAAGTGACATTCAGGACTTAGTGATTTTTGAAAACGTCCAAGATTTTGTTGAGAAGAATTGGCGATAATATGAAGTACAAAGAAAAGAAAAGAACGCAGCTCATTTTTTACATTTATGTGTCAATTTCTGGAGTTGGGAGGTTGAGGGTTAGCCCCACTGAAGGTCACAAAGCACTGGGCACTTGGGTCAAGATTTAAACCAGAATGTGAGCTCCGCCCTCAACCTTCTCTAGGCAAATCTGTCCATTCACATGCTCTATTTCTTTAATAATAGGAGAGTGGGCAGCAGAATCTGACCGGAAGCTAAGGTTGAAACCCAATCACAACCTGACCTGGTATTTAAGTAACAGTTTGTGATCTATATTTTAAATTTTTAGTCCTTAGTTCTTCAGAGTCTGTGCTTTTATAAAAATGTTGTAGGAAACAGGAGCTGGTTCAAGGTGATAATGCAACTGAAAGGAAGCTGCTGGGCCTTTACAATGCTCCGCTCTGTATTCTTCCGGCCGTCGTGCAGCTCATTATGGAGAGCGCTGTGCTAATTCTCCTACTCTTCCTCCTTTCTTTCCCACCTCTAGATTTATTGAGAACTCACTGCTTTATCTCCTCAGGGCTTCCTTTTTCCAGGAAGCTCCTCCTCCTCTGTAAAACAGTTTTTTATGGCCACCTCCTCCCTAACGTCTTGCTTCTCCTAAGCTTATTATACCTCATCCGTTTGGCTTTTTATGGGACTCACCAATCTCCATCTTTTCTTATTTAGAACCATGAATATATCTCCCTCCCTCATACACATCACAAACTATTTCTCATTTATCCTTCTGATAAAACTACATCCCTTGATTCAAGACTCTGAATATATATGACACAAAATACAAAATAAGCAATCCCCTAACCTGCTCCACTAAACTTATCTCTGCAAGGAGTCTATTGTACTACGAAGTAAATGCCAAGAGATCAGGAATTTTCTTTCTTAACCAATTTGGGTGAAAGGGAACTTACAAGTGTTTGTTAAATCAGCATCCATTTACTCAGACTTTGCAAAGTGCTAGTGATGCCCTACACACTAGAAAAAGGCAAGGGAGACAGCTGCTAAGTCTTCTCAAAAGTGCACTACTTAGTTTATTTAATTGGGGCACCTTGGACATGATGAATGCGTACATGCTGTCTTTCTTTGATTACAACTTCACCTTTTCCTCCCAAATGAAACTGGGTTGTTCCCTTTTCAGAAAAACTTTCAAAGATTTTTTTTTCCATGCAGAACTCAATATATAACCTAGGAGACGGCATGTGGGACAGGAAGGATTAGAGTTATCAGGAACTTGAGTTTTAAAATGGTCCTGCCATGAACCTTGATTTTGTTCAAATCAGTTGAACTATAGAGGTCTCAGTGTTGGCATTTGTAAAATAAAGAGATTAGGTCAGATTTTCTACAGTGCTTTTCATGCCCAGTGCACTACTGCAAGACTGAAACTTCATGAAAAAATGTAGTTTATTCCACAACTAGTGGGATTTTGGTTTTGGTCTCTAGCAGAAAAGAAGTGGGAAAAAAATGGATCCCACAAGAGTGGTTCCTATCCCAACTATAGAAATTCTATTACCAGTTCTTTCTATTTGTGCTCTTGAAGGAAAATTCACAAAGAGCAAAATCTTGCACAATGAGCATTATGTTTAAGACACTCATAGGAGCAGAAAAATAGCAAAATTCCAAACAATCTCAATGAGAAGCAAGAGAAAGCTGAGTAACGATAGCCTACTGCCCTGTATGCAATAAGGAATATCGATGAAAACAACAGAAAACAGCGCTCTCAGTGATAAAGGAGCAATGGAATTACCCTGAGGGAAACTCAGAATTCATGTTCATCACCCACGAATCCATTAACACTAAAACAGTATCCAACAAATTTGCAAATAAATTTGCAAAATTGGATACTCTTTGGCATAATAGTCACCATCACTATAAAAATAACACTTAAAAAAATAACACTTAAATGGCGATACTCGAGGCAGGTACTTGGCACAGGGGTTAAGGTATAGCTTGAGACAACCACATCCTGTATCAGAATGCCTGGTTTACCTCCTGGCTACTCCACATGTCATCCAGCTTCCTGTTATGCACATCCTGGGAAGCAGCAGTGCTGCTTAAAGTATCTGGGTCCATTTCAGCCATGTGGGAGATCAGGATAGAATTCTGTGTTCCTGGCTTCAGCCTGGCCAAGCCCTACTTGCTGCAGGCATTTGCGGAGTGACCCAGAAATAGGAATATGTGTATATGTCTCTGTGTATGTCTCTCTCTATCTGCCTTTAAATAAAATTTAAATAAATAAATAAATAAATACGTGAAAAAAAAGAACTGGTGGAAAGTCTTTTTAAAATGACTATTTCAGAAACACATTTTTCTAAAAAAATGTGTAGTTATTACAGAAAGAAATAGGAATTTACTGAAAAATATTATGAATTTACTGCGGAAGATATAAACCATATTCAAGCATGTTAAACTTCAATATGAAAAAATACAATTTTCCAAAAATAAATCACAGATAAGTACAACTAAATGTTAATTTTTTTGGAAATGATTCTGATGTGCATTAAGAGCATGAATGCATTTGAAAGATTCCATATGGCTGTATCTATGTACATGTAAAATGTAAGAGATATGATACCAGGTGCATATCCACACATATATGAGGCTATAAGAAGCTTTAGGAAAAATCCACATTTTCTTTTAATTCCATAGTTTGAAATCCCACTTTTATATACTGGCAAAATAAACTCCACAAAGGGGCTTCAAAAAAATTCATGGAAGGGGTGGTTCTTGTGGCACAGTGGCTTAAGCTCCTGCTTGGGACATCCACATCTGATATCCCGGTGCCTGCATGAGTCCTGGCTACTCTGCTTCTGACACAGCTTCCTGCTAATGCACCTGGGAGGCACCAGATAATGGCCCAAGTACTTGCGTTCCTGCCACTACTTGGGAGATCTATATGTAACTCTTGGCTTCAGCCTGGCCACCCCCGGCTACTGTGAGCATTTGGGTACTAAATCAGCACATGAAAGGCCTCTCTCTCTCTCTCTCTCTCTCTCTCTCTCTCTCTCTGCTTTTCAAATAAACTTTTAAAAAACATTGTGGAAAATGGAATTAAAATATAGTGCACATTTTCCATGAACTTTTCGAAGGCACCCTCGCACAATCTGGGAACTTGTCCTACAAATTACTAAAACATTATAGAACTACAATATGTATAGACCTTAGATATTCTAGTGAGATTGTAGGAGTGGAACAAAAACACAGAATAAGGAGTTCAAAATTTACCCACATATGCACCCAACATTTTCTGCCAACAATGTGATTAGATGGCAGAGGCCACGTTTTAAAGAGGTGGGGCAGGGAGTGGACTAACCAAGGAAGAATGTTGGAGTCTAAAAACTATTCAAGTATCATGCAAATACCAAATAGACAGATAGATAGATAGATGAACAGACAGACAGAAAGATACTTTTTAATGTAGGGATGAAGCAGACTTTACCAACCATGAAACCAAATGTAGACATTTGGGTGGACATTGTGGCTTAGTGGATTAAGCCCATCTCAGATGCTGGCTTGAGTCCCAGCTATGCTAATTCTGATCCAGCCTCCTGCTAAGGCATCCTGGGAGGCAGCAGATGATGGCTCGATTACTTAAGCCTCGGCTACTCACACAGGAGACTGGAGACCCGGATGGAGCCCCTTGCTCTGAGTTTCATTCTGGCCCAGGATGGCTATTGTGGGCATCTGGGGAGTGAACCAGTGAATGGAAGATGCTTCTCTCTATGCATCTCTATTTTACTCTGACTTTCAAGTAAATGAAAATGTTAGGTAGGAAGTCAGATATGAGCTTATGTGTATGTGACAAAGGTCTAAGAAGACGTCTATGTCCAGCATATGCATCTCTCTCTTTTTTTTTTTTGACAGGCAGAGTGGACAGTGAGAGAGAGAGAGACAGAGAGAAAGGTCTTCCTTTTTCCGTCGGTTCACCCCCCAATGGCCACTGTGGCTGGCGTACCATGCTGATCCAAAGCCAGGAGCCAGGTGCTTCTTCCTGGTCTCCCATGCGAGTGCAGGGCCCAAGCACTTGGGCCATCCTCCTCTGCACTCCTGGACCACAGCAGAGAGCTGGACTGGAAGAGGAGCAACCGGGACAGAATCCGGGCCCCTACCGGGACTAGAACCCTGTGTGCCGGTGCTGCAGGCGGAGGATTAGCCTAGTGAGCCACAACTCTGGCCCAGTATATGCATCTCAATAACCTGCCAGGTGGGAGTCCCTGCCCCTTCTGCCTGATAATCTTCCAGGTAAAGCCCAGTACCTGCATTTCAATATCCTGCTTCAGATCCTGACCCTCCAGGGGTTCCTGCTCATCCTTCCTCTAACCCAGGGCTTCCTCCTGTCTGATAATTTCAGGGGAAAACTCAGATAGGAATTTTTTTGTATTCACATCCAAAAGTCTTTTGTTTCAGGAGGAGGAGATGTGAGAAGACAAAGACCCATCTCCTTAAACCAGGCCCCACCTCCCCACCATGGCCTCAACCGGACTGCACGCTCAGCCTTCTGCCCCTCTGCTGAGCCGCCCGCCTGGCCTGGCCAGGTGTACTCTCTCCGCTCAGATATGTAACCTTGCTCTCCCCCAGTCTGAGCGACTGGGCACTCTCAAGTTCTGTCTGGAGAGCTGCCCATCCGTTCTATGGATGTCCCTTGCCTAATAAACTTTGCTATTTTACCTCCCACTACTCTATGTCTCACACCTGAATTCTTTCTTGCACGAAGAGAAAAACCCTGCCATTCACCAGTAACAAAAATAACTAAACTTTTTTTTAAAAAAAGGTAGAAATTAAGAGATAACATTAAGAGATAACTTCAAAATTTTAACATGTCATGGTAAAACAGGCAAAAAAATGAAATGCACAAAAAATGTGAAATCGTGGCAAATTAGGAAAATATGTGTCACATATGATAAACAAAATATCAGTTGTCTTTTTTTTAAGATTTATTTATTTATTTGAAAGTCAGAGCTACACAGAGAGAGAAGGAGGGGGAGAGAGAGGTCTTCCATCCACTGGTTCACTCCCCAATTGGCTGCAATGTTCGGAGCTGCGCTGATCTGAAGCCAGAAGCCAGGAGCTTCTTCCGGTCTCCTATGTGAGTGCAGGGACCCAAGGTCTTGCGCCATCTTCTACTGATTTCCCAGGCCACAGAAGAGAGCTGGATTGGAAGTGGAGCAGCCGAGACCTGAACCGGGGCCCATATGTGATGCCAGCACTGCAGACAGCGGCTTTACCAGCTACGCTGCAGCGTGGCCCCTGTCATTTGTCTGAAAATTCATGGAATGAGGGGCCGGCATTGTGGCGTAGAAGGTTAAGATGGCTCAAGCACTTAGGCCCCTGCACCCATGTGGGAGACCCTGAGGAAACTCCTGGCACCTGGCTTCAGACTGGCCCAGCTCCAGCCACTGTGGTCATTTGGGGAGTGAACCAACAGATAGAAGACCTCTCCTTCTGTCTGTAACTCTGCCTCTTGGGTAAATAAATAAATCCTATTTTTTTTCAAAAAAGGAGATGAAATGATTGAAAAGTGTTATTTTTAAAGGTAAAGCTACTCCTTTTCACAATAAAAATTGTTCTTGAGGTGTTTATACTAACACTGGGAAAAGCTTAAGCTATAATGGTAATGGAAAAAGTACAAATTTGTATAGTAGTTCTCAATTATGGAAAAAATACACAGAAGAAAAAATAAGACAAAATAAATAGAACAAAATGCTGGTTATTTAAGCACTGTAGTCCTATGGATAATTTTACCTTGATTATTTAAACACACTAAATTTTCTAAATTCTAATCATAAGCATCACTGCTTTTATCATCTGCAAAAAAACATCATGAATTATGTTTTTTGTTTAAAAGTCTCTTCAAGGGAAAAGCTTGGGTTCACTCTAATATCTTGCTTTTTACATGTTGCTTAATTTAACCATATGCAATGAGGACTCTATGCAAGTAAAAACCTTCTCTTTCTAGGAGTGCAATTTTCCTTCATCCAGATAGTTTTCTTCTGAGGCAATTCTGTAATTCTGACAAAAGGAAAAGAAACTCCATATATGTGTGCATGCATGCACTCCTACACTCCCAAAAGAAGTAGCTAAAATATAAATAACAGCTACATTATCTCTCATTGCTAGTAATTATTTTGTTTCTGCCAAAAGAAGAAAGTAATAATGAAAAGATATATAGGAGACTTTCAGCAGAGAACATGTACTTATCAATTCTTTGCAGGACTAAAATGACAACTCTACTTTATTATACTATATCTCGAAAACCATACAAAAGAATAAGAGAATTCTCTTCCTAAATAGTTTATTCTTGGACCTGAGGATTTACTGAAGGATGTTGCAATGGAAAGAGTCCTTCATTCTCCCTCAGGATAGAATGCTGAATTCTATTTTAAGATTTAATAATAAGCTTGAATATGTTATACTCTTATATGTAATGTCCCAAAGATAAAAGCAAAGTGGATCTTCAGAAAAACAATGAACTGAAGAGTTTCTATTCTCTGTGGGAAGAATCAAAACTGAGAATATATGAAGATGTGGGTAAAATTGGAGGCATCACCAAATGTCCTTAGCACAGGACTCGGAACTTTTTGTTCTCACACAACTGTCTTAAAATAATCAGTTTGAAAAATGTTGACAAATAATACTTGCATCACATCCACTCACAGGTATCTCATTGTGAGAAAGTACAATAACTTGTTGACATCTAAAGGGACTGCATCCTCTGTCCTATTTGAATACAAGCACACAACAGAGGTACTTGCACACGGCTTTCCCCGATGGTCGTCAGTGACTGAGAGCGCTGTGATGAGTCTCTGGTTAATCTTTTCTGACCTGATATTTTTCAACTTAGCCAGAGTGGCCCAGGCAATCACTGGTCTCCTGCAGTGAGCTTATAACTCAAGGTAGGTAGGACCTTAAGAGGTCATCACCAACGCTTGAATAAATTCTGCTGCACCGCAGGAGGGAGAAAACTTCAAGTTAATGTGCTTCAAAGGAAATTAATTTCCCACTGGTCTTGCAACTTTGTGTTACATAAATCCCTGGCTTTAAGACTAGGAATATTTCTGATGTGCTTTTGAAAATCTGATCTAACTAGTGTTTAAGAAAAGGAAAACAAAATTCTCCAGAATGTAATGGTGTAGGCCTTTAATAAAAGGTTTGTATTGAGTAAATCTTATCCCTGGATTATCTCCCCAGTACAGCAACAATGGATGGTCTTTAAAAGGTATCAAAGAAATAAGAGAGGCAGGAGTAAGCCATGCTCAGGAGGCAGCGCACGTTTTAATTCTCTTGACTGTGCTTAGATTTGGGAGTTGTCTCTGTCCTTGGAGTGGACACGACTGAGGCCTGAATCTGGCTTTGCCTGCTGGGATCTCCCCCCTGTGGATGCATTTCCAAATGAGGCCAGATCCTGAGGGCCATTCTCAACCTCATCTGAGTTCAATCATCGGATGCAATCACACCCCAACCCACAGTTCACGGCTGACATTGTACTGAGCCCGTGTAATTAGATTTGCTGCTCTCTGGAGTATGTCCTAGACTTCCCACAAGGAATCTTGTATGTAGTTTTGTGATGGGCTCCTTCTTTAGGGTAATTATCCTGCAACAGGTGCTTCTCATCCTGTGCTTGCTACCCCACTAAAAAACAAACCAAACAAACAAAACCCTTCATGTACTTTGTCTCCTTAACCTTGGCCTTCTAATGAACTCATATTATTTCAAAGGCACCACCTTAAGTGAGCCCCATCAAGACTTACTGGCATTCTTCTAGGACTAAAATAGAGTACATAAGAGTGCTTCAAGGCATTTGTGGGAAAGTAGAATGAAAAGATAAGCTAATTTATTTTGATGCCAAAAAAAATGCTGAAATCCATGTCTACAAGGGTCCTTCAAAAAGTTTGTGGAAAATGTATTATGAAAAAAATGCATGGATTTCAAAATTTCGTCACACCAAAATAAACTGACCATTGAATTCCATTTTCCCACAAACACCTTAGAACATCCTTGTAACTGTCTATACAATTTTTCGTCCTATTATATTTCTTCACTTTCAAGTGCAAAGGCTCTCTATGCCTTTCGTCAAAACTCTGCATTACCCACAGCTTAAAATAGCTGTCTTCCATGACACAACCTGGTCAAGAACCTTGCCTGCATATAGGCTATGTGTTTTGCTTTTTCTCAGGATGTCTATGACAGTCCTGCTGAAATAAACAAGATGGAGGCTGTGAGCCCGAGATTGTCTCTGAAGCCAGAGCTCTTATGGAAATATTTCTAAATTTCTAAAAACAACAATCAAAAAAATGAACCTCAGCCAATCACATACAGCCAACGAGTTGACTGGTTACACCACCAAGGACCACACATTCAGACTATCTAACAAAGGCAAATACCACATCATACCATACCCCGTAAAGCAGATACCCAGAGCCAATAAGGTAATTTCTGTACCTTGCTTTCATTTTCATTCTATAAAAGCTCTTCTTCCATGTTGCTGAAGTAAAACTCTCTGAACCTCTTCCAGGTTTGAACACTTCCCTATTCATGAATTACACTTTGTTCAAATAAACTCAGTTTATTTTGTCTAAACTTTTTTTTTTTACAGTCCTACCTAATAAACCAATTGCCAGTTGTTTAATTCCTATTACAGTTTTGCTGGGATTCTGTACCTGATTATATGCACAGGAACTGGAGGTTCACAAAAAATAGATTTTTGATTAGAAATTTTCTCCATATCACCCTTCCAACAGAGATTTAAAGGTTATGTGCTTAACGATTGCTTCCTTTGTCTAAGAGGTCGATTCTTGACTTGTTTTCAAGATATTTGGATAGCTATTCAGTTTTGGATCACACTAACTACTGTTGTGAGGAGTCAAATGGGTAATGGGCAGTCAGGGTGGTCTCCTGGCAGAAATTTGGAATAGCTAGGTGCCTGCTCCCCACAAAGGTTATATTTAGCAGATCAAAGTGTCTTACTTCCTTGGGAATCTCCAAATTTACAAATTTACCATGAGACTAGCAAGGGAGTGGTGATTTCTCCCCAGCCCTTATGGATTTTTTTTTTTTTTTAATCATAAGTGAGCCAGACAGGATGGAGAGTTGTAAATCAGGTCTTTTGTTGAGTTTATCTCCACCTTGTTGACTGAAAGTTTGGTCCCCAAAGATTGTAATTAAAAACCCAAATACTATGGGGCATTTTGGGTTTTTTCCTCTTTTGGAACACCCCCTCTATGCTGCTCTGGCTGGAGGTCTTTGACTCTAATAAATCTTTGTAAATCTCTCTGTGCTGTCCGCTTGGAAATTCTTCTTCTATGTGAGACAAAGAACCAAGGTAACAATAATTTCTCTGCTGCCATTTTCCTGTAACACTGCTACTTCCTGGAAAATTTCTTCAATGCATTATGAAGTTCTGATTCAGATGGCTTGGCAAACCAGCATTTCCTTCCATTTAATTGAAGAGTCTTACTGATGCATTGTAGCTTGAAATATGTGGCTTGGAATTAGGAAGAAGCCAAGGAGTTTTAAGATCTTTTATGATATGCATTGACAACAAATGCCTTTTAGAGGTATGGAATTTTGCTTCTCCTCTCCCTCTCAAACAAAGAGTCAGAATGCCTCAATCACACCCTCTGGAAGTTGGAATATTCCTTACATAGCCGTATCTTGTTCTAACAGTCCAATAAATTTCCCTTGTTCTCTACTCTGGTACAGCAGAGAACAAAAAGCCTCTCATAGTGCATCTTTGGACCATTCTATCCATCACTGCCCTAACCTATGTCAATGGATCCAAGACTTGGAACCACAGCTAGGGAAATCAAAAATAACTTTTACTGCTTACTAGTACTAGATTAAAAAAACACAGGCAGACTTTGTGTTATAGCCAAAGGGAAAACGAAATATATCACATGAGAATCTCTAAGTGGTTGGCAATATTAAGTATGAGCTGCGAATTAACATTTCATGTTTATACCAGATGTCAGGTATACTGCTTCTCTCTCTGAGCTGTCAAAAAGCATAACAGAGAGAGAGAAGGTCAAAGCATCCTGAGGGATGTTAGTGGTGCTTAAAGGTTATAATGATTGAAAAAGATTGCTTTAAGTCTACATATATCAGCACTTCAGATGTCTTTTCACATCTCAAGTGGAAACAGAATAGGCCTTCTTAAGAGATTTGTGGAATGCAATATGTTTTGGCAGTAGAGTTCAAAACACACTATGGTGACTATAAGCCAGCCAGAAAGGGTCCCCTTATCTGAAGATCAGTGATTATAGATGATTGATGGGCTTGTTTCCCCACCAGAAAACATCAGCCTGTTGTTATTACTAGAACAGATGTAAAGTGATCCACACATAATTAATTGAATTTACAAAATGCCAGAAGTACATTAACTAGTCAAAGGGACCCTTTAATTTTCTCCCCCAGATTTCATAATGATACAATGAATGCACCACCTACTAATATGTCAAGAAGACTACAGCCAAGCTGAATCGGAATGAATTCAGGCAACTAAGTCTACTTGCTCAGTGATAAAATGCAAGGGACTCCCACCCTCCCTCGCCTCTACCTAGATCTCTATCTCCCTATTTATCATTTGGGAGTACAGAATCTTATTTTTACACAATATTCCTATGGAAAAACAACATTTAAAATAGTTGAAAATGGAGTCACTCTATTTGAAGAAGAAGTTGTGACAATTAGAGGACTATATACCAAAGTGTCTCCTTAAGTACTGTAATATCTCCTTGGTATACTTGGTAGAAGATGCTTTGAAAATTACTGGAGTATCCTATCTCCAGGCTAGGTCAGTATTTCCTGACAAGAGCTTCTAGAATGTCTGGTCCTGCAGGATGTGCTATGCAAAAGGACTTCCTTTCTCAAGTAAGACTGGGAAATGCTGACTACTACCGTCCTATTCTTTGGTATATAAAATTAATATTGTCCTTTTACAGGCACTGAAAAATAAACAATGCTTTTGCTTTCCTGGCATTTTTGAAAAAAAAGTATTTTTTTAAAAAATTACTGTAATGCTCTTACGTAATTTTTATTAACAAGAGCATGCTGGAAAAATCTGCTCAGTGTCATCAAAAGGATATGGATGTCTTCAAGGGATACGGATGTCTTCAAGGGATACGGATGCTGACAAAAGTATAAAACCACCAGAGAAAATGAAAGGTTTGTGGCAGCAACACAGACTTCACCTTTGTGTGTAGTCATTAACATATAAGCCCATTGATCAGAGAGTCTTACCAGGCAGGTGGTGCTGGCAAGGTGCACCTGCTTGATGGACCATGATTAGTAAACAGGAATGTGGCATGTTGTGTAAGACTCCAATGGGAATTTCAGAGAAATAAATGGTATAGGCTTTAAAATGCACAACACCTCCAAATAATGTTATTGAAAACACTGAGAGTGTCAGATAAAAAGGGAAATATTTTTAGATTTACATAAAGATTACATTAGGGAAAAGAAATGATTTCATCATAGCTGTGAGAGAAGAATTAGGGGCAATTCTGTTTAGTTACTAGATTTACTCTTGGGAACAGGATATGTCCTCACAGGACCTTGGCTTTCAGGAACAAATGTCATTTATCTTTCAAATTCACTTCTTTCCAGGAAAACTCAATCTCGAAAATTACAGTTTGGGGCCAGCATTGTAGTTTAGAGTATTAAGCTGCTGCCTGTGATGTCAGCAAGCCTTACAGGCCCTGGTTCGTGTCCTGGCTGCTCCATATCCAATCCAGCTCCCTGATAATGCACCTGGGAAGGCAGCAGAAGATGGCTCAGGTTCCTGGGCCCCTGCTCCCACTTGGGAAACCCAGATGAAGCTCCTGGCTCTTGGCGTCAGACTGGCCCAGCCACTGCCATTGCAGTCATTTGGGTAGTGAACCAGCGGATGGAAAATCTCTCTCTCTCTCTCTCTCTCTCTCTCCTTCCCTCTACTTCTCCATGTCTTCCAAATAAAATAAATGCATATTTTGAAAAAAATTAGTTTGCACTTTCATATAGTGCAGTATTACTCATTATATTCCCACTACCTTTATTATTTAGCTGACTGATTTATTCTTTGGGGCATAAAACATTTCTAAAAAAATAAAGTTATAATGGAAATTAAAAGGGGCAAATGCTTAGTTACTTCAGAAAAGTTTGTGAAACAAATTTGGAAAACTATTTCCAGAAGGGCTGGGATGTTACTTTCAAACATTGCAAGCCACCGTGAGCCCATAAAGAGCTGTCTTATTTAGCTTTGTTGGCAACTATTTTGTGTACTCCTGAATCCAACAAAAACAAATTTTAAAACTATAAACCACACCTCTAATTGTCTCTTTAATTTTTGTATTTGGAAAATGAGGCTTATTCTTTTTTTAAATTAGCACTAATTAATTGCCCTTGAAGAAGAGACCCCTGACTGCGGCACATCAGAAAGCCACTTGAAAACCAGTATTCTAGGACCACATTATTGCTGAGATTGGATAAGCACATGGATGCAGCTATAGATCTATGACCAAAAATGCTTGATTTGGGCTTAATCTGAGCCAGAAATACCATTCAGTTGGACCTAATACATTTTCAAGCTTTCTTCGCTGCAGCGGTTGTGTACTCTTAATTTAAACATAGAGTCCATAGAAATGCATCTTTATGGCAAAGCAAGTGAAGTCTGAGGCCAGCCCACCCCAACCCCCATTGCTAGAACATAGCTACTAGGTCTCACCTAATGCTATTAAGGTGTTTTCTTTTGACAAAAAGCACCCACTAATGATCATCCTCAGTTTGGGGGAGGAATGCTAGGAAGTAAACCTTTACCATCTTTGATTTGCATGAAATTAACAACCTCATTTGCACTTAAAGCAGAAAGCAGCCATGGGTGCTCCGAAATTGTCAGATACATTTTTGCAGAAGCACTAGCTTTGTAACTGTGGATTTAAACCCCCGAGCCTCTGCATGCAATTTTCTTGATGGGCTTAAGACTCCTTCTGACTTCTGTCTGTGGGTGGATGGCATCACAGTAAGAAGAATTCACCTGTCTTTCGAGTGGGAGAAAATGATTTTCTCATCATACTGTGGCAGACCATTTAGGGGGACTGAGCATGGAAGGGGAGGGACTGCACGAAGCCATGCTGGGGTGATACAGTATGTGAGGAATAGTCCGTGTCATCCCTGACGGTTTGGGGAAACTCGTCCACAGCCTGAAAATGTAAGTAGCAAAGAAATGAACCCACAATTTCTTTCAATTGTCTTTCACAGCCCTGGCCCTTTCCAGGGCTATTGGTGGTGTGATAAACGCTTACTTTAATCAAAAAAGGATGTGGAGACAGCCCAAGGGACAGTAGTTGAAACATGTACCTGCTGTTTCTTTATTTTTTATATTAAATTTCCTATTCTCCTTGCATCATTTTCGTTACTACATATGCCCCCCCCCCCCAAAAAAAAAGATTTAGCTCTAATAATAATGTCCCCATTGCATTAATTATGGACCTTTGCTTGAGGGACATGGAAACCTACCAAAGTCGGCTTACATTGGCTAGGAACACAATGTAAGGATGTGGAGCTACTGCACAGCCTCCCAGAGCAAGAATGTAGCTGCCAAGACAGGAGGGTGAGAGTCTGCAGGCCAGGCAGCTCTTCCTTTCTAGCCCTGGTCTCTGCTTATCTCTGCAGGGCTGCTCCTCTGCTCCCTCCCCATGAGCTTTCTCAGGCTGACTAATATACACAATAGAAAAGGGCTGCTCCAAGTGTCCAAGTTCAAAAATCACAGACTTTCAAGGTCAAATACCAAATTCCCAGAAGAGTGTCTGATTGGCCCACCTTGTGGCAGGTGTCCTCCCTGAGTCAATCAGAGGAAGCCTGTGGAAATACACTACCTGTGGGAGGGGAGCCCCTGCGGAAGAGCCCATCATTGCTGCTTGCACAGAACCTGCATCTCAACGGCATCCCTGTTCCTCTATCTCCAGGCAGAAATGTTTTGTTAAAAACAATCAATTCTTTCATCCTCAACCCCAGATAATGCAAGCGAGAAAGAAACCCAAACATTTCCAGGACGGTGCTTCCTAATCTAGAGGGCAAATGTTCCAAGTAAGACAATCCCCTGGGGTGCACGATGGGACCAGAGTAAAACACTCTTGAGAGGTTTAATTTTATTTAGTTTCAATTGTATATTTTTCCATACTAACCTTATTAGGACTATTCACATCTGTATAAATAAATCAAACTTTTCAAACAATTCACAGGTCTTACTCTCCTCTAGCCTCACAATGATCCTATAATAATAGGTTCTGCCTTATTCCTCACTTACAGATAAGAAGTAGAGGTTAAGAAACCTGCCACGAATTCTGTAGGGAATAAAGTGAAAGAACTGGAGCTCAGGTGATTTAGCCTGGCTTATAGCCTCTACGCCTCCTTTGTGTGTGTGTGTGTGTGTGTGCACACGTGCACGCTTGACAAGTGTCAGAGGTGTTGAAAAACATTTTAAGCAAATCATTACACTTCATATGATTAATACATTAGTACCTCTGATATAATTAACAATATTTGAAACAGTGCCTTCAAAGGTGGAAAACATGTAATTAAAAAAAAAAAAGACCTGTCATTTTGTAAGCATAGGAAACTTTTCCATGAGAAAGGCACAGACCTAGGCATGAAGTTCCAATCTACTGCTGTACGTCTTTGGAAAAAATCACTTGTCTGTCCTGAGCCAGTGTAGGAGGAGAGCAACATTCCCTTCCTTGCAACTCTGATTTGAGGAACAAACCCAGAGTCAGCCTGGATCACAGCATCTACTAGGACCATTCTTGAGCTAACCGGTCACCTGCAAAACAGCTGTGTTGCTCCTTGTGGGTCTATAGTCCCTAAGTCACAGGGGAACTCTTAATTATTTCTCCACTTCCTAAACACTAAGCTCAGTGTACTTCACTTGGGAAGGGCTTTGAGTGCCGGGGGGAGGGGGGTCAACAAATATTGATTTGCATATATTCCTATCAAGTTTACTAGAACGATACTTTCCTAATAGCAAGATTATTTAAATGAAAGGCCATATTTATCATAGCAGTTATTTGCTGGCAGCTTAAATAAATTAAGGAATGAATAAAATGGAGAGGTAGATGGAATGATGTGTGAATGGATGGTTGGACAGAAAGAAGAAAGGAAAGAAGGCAGGCAGGCAGTCTTGAACATTTTTATTTCAGTTTCCACATTCAGGCAGCCTGGAGAAACTCGGGGCTTTTCATCTCCATTTCCAGTGACAAAAGGGATGTGCAGCAATTAGGACTCTCCACAACAGCAAATATTTCTTTAGAGATCAAAATATTTGGCAGTGATCCATAGAAGAGCAGCTGAGTTACACGTGTTGGTTGATCCAGAGCATCCTTGTCCGGATGAATTTCTTAATATTTTAGATGCCTGAAATGTCAGTAGTCAGATCAGCATTGACATATATATTTTTTAAAAGTTTTACAATCGTGATACATTATTCATTCAGCCTACAGATGGATCCTCTCACTCTCTCAGGTCAGCAGCCGTAAATAAGAAACAACGCTCAGAGGTTCGCGTGTCAGTTCTTCCATCACCCACCAGTCCTGTGCGTCTCAGTCTTGACTTCTCAGTTTGTGATGGCATCAGTGCTTCCGTGATGCAGCTTGTGGACAGGTGGCTTTGGGGGAAGAAGGAAACCACTGGGTTCTTGGACAAGGTCTACAGTCATGGGGGCCAAAAAGTATGAACACATGAACACATTACGTGTTCTTACCATCAGAAGTTTGAAAAGCGCTCTGCTGTTGAGTTTTATCAGATCATAAGCAAAATGGTAGGGAAGTGTGGTTCCAGGGAAAATGAGTGCCTGAGACAAGGTGATGTTATGATTATAGATTAAATTATTGGGGGAAATTACTGTTTTGAGTTACAATTACATCCCAAAACACTGTGTGTTTTGTCGTCTTGAGGAAGTCTCAAATAACTGCACAAGATCTAGCAGAGATGAGAATTCCTATTTGGCACCTCTTCCTGAGGCTCCTCCATGGATGCTAGCTGAGAACTTTTGTGTTTCTGCCTACCCAGCTTGGAGAAAGAAAAAAAAATTATAAAGATGTGGATACCGGGTGTAAATCCCACACCATCTGGTTATCTTGCTAACAGTTCTCACCTCTGTCACACCAGGCCTTACAAAGCAATTTTTAGCTTCAGTCACTTCCCCCTCCACTTCCTGCGGTTGGGCATCTCACAGCCTCCTTTTCACATCCCAAGGGCTACGCTGCTGTAGAGCACAGCAGCGCACAGGGCTGCATTTTCAAGAAAATGTGCATAACTGATCCGGGAAGCCGGCTGGAGAGCAAAGTCATTCGCTGATTCATCACTGGGACAGGCTTCAAGCTTCTTCTTTGCTCAAAATAAATTGAATCAGCCGCCACTGGGCAAAAAATCCACTTTTGTTAATATGTACGCATGTATGTAGTACTTTCATTAACCAATGGATTCCTGTCTAATTAGTATTTATCATTAGGTGCCCATGAACTGCTTTTGTGACCTTATTTAAAAGAGCAACATTTTTCTCATGCATTTGATTTCTAAAGGCTTTTGGATGATATCAGCCACTGTATGGTCATTACACTAATCCCCCCAGCCTTTCACACTATGGGTAGTTGGATGAATACTTCTGCTACAGGTAACCCATGTCTAGTGTGCCTGATTTCTGGCTTGTCAATTCTAGTTTCCCCTCTGGTTTTTGCATGTTACTTCTTGCTTCAGAGAGGTTCTGCAGTGTTCCACATAGAAAGTAATAAACAGGAAGTGGCAGAAATGTGACAGAAGGAAAGGGAGATTGACAAGATCCCGAAGACCTTCTTCTCAGATCTGGAAAAAATGATGCTGAAATTCATATGGAGACACAGGAGACCTCGAATAGCCAAAGCAATCCTGTACAACAAAAACAAAGCCGGAGGCATCACAATACCAGATTTCAGGACATACTACAGGGCAGTTGTTATCCAAACAGCATGGTACAGGTACAGAAACAGATGGATAGACCAATGGAACAGAATAGAAACACCAGAAATCAATCCAAACATCTACAGCCAACTTATATTTGATCAAAGATCCAAAACTAATCCCTGGAATAAGGACAGCCTATTCAATAAATGGTGCTGGGAAAATTGGATTTCCACGTGCAGAAGCTTGAAGCAAGACCCATACCTTTCACCTTACACAAAAATTCACTCAACATGGATTAAAGACTTAAATCTACGACCCGTAACCATCAAATTATTAGAGAGCATTGGAGAAACCCTGCAAGATATAGGTACAGGCAAAGACCTCTTGGAAAAGACCCCAGGAGCACAGGCAGTCAAAACCAAAATTAACATTTGGGATTCCATCAAATTGAGAAGTTTCTGTACTTCAAAAGAAACAGTCAGGAAAGTGAAGAGGCAATCGACAGAATGGGAAAAAATATTTGCAAACTATGCTACAGATAAAGGGTTGATAACCAGAATCTACAAAGAAATCAAGAAAATCCACAACAACAGAACAAACAACCCACTTAAGAGATGGGCCAAGGACCTCAATAGACATTTTTCGAAAGAAGAAATCCAAATGGCCAACAGACACATGAAAAATGCCAGTGCGTACTGAAGTCTTTCACCAAATTTGTACCTTTCTGAGTACATATGTAGATACTGTTTTCTGTAAATAACCTGCTACCCCCCATTGTCTACAATTTGTTTAAAGAATAAAGTCCAAAGTTAAATCTGGTCTTGTTAACCTAGGAATACTTCTGCCTTACTTAGAAATACTCGTGATTTTTATAACAACGTTCTTTAAATGCAGTTTTAATAATTTTCAATTTAAATAAAGTTATCTAAATTTCAAATGCCAAAAAAAAAAATATACCCCATGTGAAGAGATAGATAGGTCTGGGCCTCTTAACTTACAAGGCCTAAAGCCCAACAGATTATTATCAAGCCCCTTCTATCAGGTTCTATTTGCCTCTGAATCAGAAAAATTACTTGTAGCTTAGACAGCACCTTTCTTAGCTCCTCTAATAATGACTCTGTCCTTTGTTCTAGACCCTGTCTAGTCCACTTGGGCCTCATTCCTTTGTAATCATAACCTCTACTCTACCACCAATGGCTTTACTCCCAACCTGTGTGTACTGATGGTCCTCTTCCCCACTTAATGCTGTATAATTGTTCAAACCTGGTAAATGCCACTCTTAGGATCATTGGTTACTATCCTCAACCTGTCTTTTATGACCTTGTCTAAATATGATCAGAGTCGGGGAACTTGGAAGGCTTCCATAGCCTTGGCAACTCATGACGACAGCCTAGGGTGGTTACTGGCGCCATAAACTAGAGTGTCAATTTGTTGGGTCAACAACAGGAGCCACTGTGCGCTTGCTCCTGATGTGGGATCTCTGTCCTTAATGTACTGTACATTTTGATTTAATGCTATAACAAAAAAAAAAAAAAGAGATGGGCCAAGGACCTCAATAGACATTTTTTGAAAGAAGAAATCCAAATGGCCAACAGACACATGAAAAAATGTTCAAGATCACTAGCAATCAGAGAAATGCAAATCAAAACCACAATGAGGTTTCACCTCACCCCGGTGAGAATGGCTCACATTCAGAAATCTACCAACAATAGATGCTGGAGAGGATGTGGGGAAAAAGGGACACTAACCCACTGTTGGTGGGAATGCAAACTGGTTAAGCCACTATGGAAGTCAGTCTGGAGATTCCTCAGAAACCTGAACATAACCCTACCATACAACCCAGCCATCCCACTCCTTGGAATTTACCCAAAGGAAATTAATTTGGCAAATAAAAAAGCCATCTGCACATTAATGTTTATTGCAGCTCAATTCACAATAGCTAAGACCTGGAACCAACCCAAATGCCCATCAACAGTAGACTGGATAAAGAAATTATGGGACATGTACTCCATAGAATATTATACAGCAGTAAGGAACAATGAAACCCAGTCATTTGCAACAAGATGGAGGAATCTGGAAAACATCATGCTGAGTGAATTAAGCCAGTCCCAAAGAGACAAATATCATTTGTTTTCCCTGATCGGCGACAACTGAGCATCAAAGGGGAAACCTGTTGAAGTGAAATGGACACTATAAGAAACAATGACCTGATCAGCTCTTGTCCTGACTCTAGATGTACAATGTAATACTTTATCCTTTTTAGTATTTGTTGTTGTTGTTGTTCTAGTACTAGTGGTTGAACTCTGTAATTAACACACAATTATTCTTAGGTGTTTAAATTTTAACTGAAAAGTGATCCCTGTTAAATTTAAGAGTGGAAAAAGAGAGGGAGGAGATGTACAATTTGGGACATGCACAATCAGACTTGCCCCAAATGATGGAGTTAGAAATGTGCCAGGGGATTCCAATATAATCCCATCAAGGTGGCATGGACCAATGCCATCTCACTAGTCCAAGTGATCAATTTCAGTTCACAATTGATCACACTGATAGGTCTCAGAATTAAAGGGATCACACAAACAAGACAAGTGTCTGCTAATACTAACTGATAGAATCAAAAAGGGAGAGAAAGATCCAACATGGGAAGTGGGATACACAGCAGACTCATAGAATGGCAGGCGTCCTAAACAACACTCTGGCCTCAGAATCAGCCCTTAAGGCATTCAGATCTGGCTGAAGAGCCCATGAGAGTATTGTAGGCATGGAAAGCCAAGATACCATGGAAAAGAAAAAAAAAAAAAGAAGACCTAAATGAAAGATCTCTGCGAGTGAGATCCCAGTGGAAAGAACGGGGCCATCAAAGAAGGAGGTACCTTTCTCTGAAGGGAGGAGAGAACTTCCAATTTGACTATGACCCTATCGGAATAAGATCAAAGTCAGCGAACTCTAAAGGCTTCCATAGCCCTGGCAACTCATGACTAGAGCCTAGGGAGATTATTGACGCCATGAACAGGAGTGTCAAATTGTTAAGTCAGCAACAGAAGTCACTGTGTACTTACATCCCATGTGGGATCTGTCCTTAATGTGTTGTCTAATGTTCAGTGATGCTATAACTAGTACTGAAACAGTATTTTTATACTTTGTGTTTCTGCGTGGGTACAAACTGATGAGATCTTTACTAATTATATACTGAATCGATCTGCTGTATATAAAGATAATTGGAAATGAAAAAAAAAAATCTGGTGTTAAATTGGAAATGGCATAGAAAAATTAATTAATTTTTAAAAAAATATTATGTAGGATCTCTGTCTTAATGTGCTGTACACTCTTATTTAATGCTATAACTAGTACTCCAACAGTATTTTTTTTCTCACTTTGTGTTGCTATATGGGGGCAAACTGTTGAAATCGTTACCTAATACATACTAAACTGATCTTCTGTATATAAAGAGAATTGAAAATGAATCATGATGTGATTGGAAGGGGAGAGGGAGTGGGAAAGGGGAGGGTTGTGGGTGGGAGGGAAGTTTTGGGAGGGGAAAGCCATTGTAACCCATAAGCTGTACTTTGGAAATTTATATTCATTAAATAAAAGTTAAATTAAAAAAAAAAGAAGGAAAGGGAGATTGAACCCTCTCTCAAATGACGCTGATGCCCGTGACTGAGGGGTTGCAGGGATACCTAGAAATGTTCTTACTGTTCTCCCATGAATGTCCCCTTCTGAATGCATCAAACAGTGGGGTTGTCCTTGAGCAGAGCCACCCATGGGTGCTGCAACCTTCCTCTAAGTCAGCTGCACAGATGCCATGGAGGAGACTGAGTAGCACGTGTGATTTCATCTTCTGAGATGCTTATTTAGGCCCTTTTCTAATCTATTTAGGGAGAACCTTTCTGATTTTTATCTCAAATAAACAAAAGGAAATTATAAATTTATTTGGCCAAGAGAACAGATTTTTAACACAATTTCACCAAAGGGCCAATAATAGAAGGAAGACTAGGAAGCAGGACACACAAGGGAAAACCAGAAGGTAAGGGCAGTAATTGCTCTCTATTACTAAATCGCTTGGCAATGGTTCCTGCAGATCATATTGCTTGCTGGCTACGGGAAAAAAAAAAATCAAACCCAAACTAAACAAAGAACCCTTGGGGCTAGTCCCAACTCCGCAGCCTCAAAATCACCAAATGACCAAGCCTTTCTAGACAAGATGGTCTGACTGCCGAGGCACCCCCTGCAAGGAGAAGGCAGAAAGTGGTGTGGGTACAGACAGGGCATCCCAGGGGTCTCATTAGATCTTGCTTTTTCATCTTCTTGTGATTCAAAGAATAAAAGTGGCGCCTGTATTGTGATGCACTTGTCATGCCAGTATCCCACTCCTGAGAGCTGGTCCTAGTCCCAGCTTCTCTGTTTCTGGTCCACCTTCCTGCTGTTGTGCCTGAGACAGCAGTAGAAGATAGCCCAAGTACTTGGGCCCCTACCACACATGTGGGAGACCAGGATGGAGTTCTGGGCTCCTGGCTTTGGCTTGGCCAGCCTCGGCCATTGTGTTCACTCCATTTGGAAATGAACCAGTGGATGGAAAATCTCTTTGTCTCCCCTCTCTGTCATTCTGCCTTTCACATAAATACATCTTTAAAACAAAGATGGAGTACTGAGATATTAGTCACATTCATTTTTTAAATTTATTTTTTAATTTTTTAATTTTTTTAAAGCAGGGAAGGGGTTAAACAGTGGGAATGCAGTTGCAGGTTTTTTTTTTTTTTTTTTTTTTTTTTGACAGGCAGAGTGGATAGTGAGAGAGAGAAACAGAGAGAAAGATCTTCCTTTTTGCCGTTGGTTCACCCTCCAATGGCCGCTGCGGCCGGCGCATCTCGCTGATTCGAAGCCAGGAGCCAGGTGCCTCTCCTGGTCTCCCATGCGGGTGCAGGGCCCAAGGACCTGGGCCATACTCCACTGCCTTCCCGGGCCACAGCAGAGAGCTGGCCTGGAAGAGGGGCAACCGGGATAGAATCTGGAGCCCCAATCGGGACTAGAACCCGGTGTGCTGGCACTGCAAGGCAGAGGATTAGCCTGTTAAGCCGCGGCGCTGACCTATTTTTTTATTTTTTAAGATTTGTTTTATTTATGTGAAAGGCAGAATTACAGAGAGAGGTAAAGACAGAGACAGAAGTCTTCCTTCTGCTGCTTTACACCCCAAATGATTGCTATGACTGGGGCTGGGCCAGGCCAAAGCTAGGAGCCAGGAGCCAGGAGCCAGGAGCCAGGAGCCAGGAGCTTCTTCCGAGTATCCCATGTGGGTGCAGGGGTCCAAGCACTTGGGCCATCTTCTGCTGCTTTCCCAGGTATATTAGCAGGGAGCTGGATTGGAAGTGGAGTAGCTGAGACTCGAACCAGTGCCCATACAGGATGCCTGCATGGCAGGCACAGTGCCACCCCCACTCTTTTTTAAAATAAGCTAAAACACAAAGCAAATAGTGATACCTTCCTCATCTATGAAATGGTTCTTAGTGTTGAACAGCTTAATTTCAAAATCTGGAACATGTACTTTTATGGTAAATTTCTTTACGGACTGCTGGAGGTAAACTGATCCTCAGTTAGAGACTGTATTTCTCTTTCATATCACATATGGAAGGTAAGAACCTGATCCCTTTTTTGCTTGGGGTCCTGGGACCTTCATTAAAAAGGTTTGTCTCCACAAACCTTAGGATGTTAAAAAAAAAAAAAAAAGCCAAGAAAGTGAAGAAAGCAAAGATTCTTATAAGACAATAAAAATAAACAAATGTCAGGAGGCCTGGACGGGCACCAAACAAGAGAACCCAGCAAGGTAAAGAGTGTGTGTGTGTTGGGGCTGGCACTGTGGTTCACTTAGTTAACCCTCTGCCTGCGGTGCCGGCATCCCATATGGGCACAGGGTTCTAGTCCCGGTTGCTCCTCTTCCAGTCCAGCTCTCTGCTGTAGCCGGGGAAGGCAGTGGAGGATGGCCCAAGTGCTTGAGCTGCTGTGCCCGCGTGGGAGACCAGGAGGAAGCACCTGGCTCCTGGCTTCAGATCAGCACAGCTCTGGCTGTAGTGGCCATTTGGGGGGTGAACCAGCAGAAGGAAGACCTTTCTCTCTGTCTCTCACTGTCTAACTCTGTCAAAAAAGAGTGTGTGCATGTATATTGTGTATATGCATGTATGTATATATATGTGTGTGTTGTGTAAGAATATGTGTGTATGTGTTGTATGTGTGTGTTGTGTATGTGCATGTAGGTATGTGTGTTATGTATGTGTGTTGTGTATGTGCATGTAGGTATGTGTGTTATGTATGTGTGTTGTGTATGTGCATGTAGGTATGTGTGTTATGTATGTGTGTTGTGTATGTGCATGTAGGTATGTGTTATGTATGTGTGTTGTGTATGTGCATGTAGGTATGTGTGTTATGTATGTGTGTTGTGTATGTGCATGTAGGTATGTGTGTTGTGTATGTGTATGTGTTGTGTATGGTGTATGTGTAAATGTGTGTGTTGTGTATGTATATGTGTGTATGTGTTCTGTATGTATGTGTAAATGTGTGTGTTGTATATGTGTGTATGTGTATGTGTGTATATGTGTATATGTGTATATGTGTGTGAATGTATGTATATTGTGTATGTGTTATATATATGTATATGTGTGTTGTGTATATATGTGTGTTGTGTATGTATATGTGTGTATGTGTCTGTTGTGTATGTGTGTATATATGTGTGTTGTATTTGTGGGTATGTGTGCATGTGTTGTGTATGTATGCATTACCTATGCATGTTTTGTGCATTGTATTGTGCATGTGCATATATATGTGTGTGTTGTGTACTTATGTGTGTATGTATGTGTATTGTTGAATGCATATGTATGTGTGTATGTGGGTATGTATATGAGTGTGTATGTGTAGTATATGTGTGCATGTGCTGTGTATCTGTGTATGCATATGTGTTGTATATGTGTGTATGTGCATGTGTTGTGCATGTGTGTATATGTGTGTGTTGTATATGTGCATTGTGTATATGTATATGTATATTTGTGTGTTATGTATGTGTGTATGTTTATGTGTTGTATGTATACATGTGTTTGTGTTTATGGCTGTGTATGTATGTGTGGTGTATATTGTGCATGTGTGTGTATGTGTATTATGTGTTGTGTGTGTGTGTGTTTTGAGAGAGGGAGCCAGAGAGCCAGAGCCAGAGCCAGATAAACAGAGTCAGAGCTTGTATCTACTGGTTCATTCCCACAACAGCTGTGGATGGGCCAGGCCAAAGCCGAGCGAGGAAATTCACCGAGGTCTCCGACATGGGTGGCTGGGGCCCAGCTACTTGAGCTGTCACCACTGCCTCCCAGCATCTGCAGTAGCAGAAACCTACAATCAGGAGCAGCTCCGGGACTCAGACCCAGACACCCAGTGTGAATATGTGCATCCCAGGGTAAAGACCATCGTGAGAAAAACAGCTTAGGCTTCAATGGGGAAAAGGGCATCCTTTTGTGGTGACTTAATATTCTGTTTCTGAAGTGCCCAAAGCATGCTAATGTCCAGGTTGAGAGATGGGATAGGGAAGAGGGGAGGCTGAGTGGGCCGGGGGAGGTAACAGGAGAATAATTAGGGACTTTGCATAATGGGAGAGACCAGAGTCCTCTTGCTCAGAGTGGCACAGGCACCAGTGGCACTGAGTTCCCAGGGGAGTGTATGAGAAAAAAAATGCAGAATCTGAGACCTCAACCCACACCCCTGAGGCAGAACCTGCATTTTATCAAGTCCAGTGCTGATTCATTTGCAATTAAAATCTGAGAAGCACCAGGCTAGTGCATACCCAAGCTGGGCATCTGGTTGAACTCTAGGGATATTTCTGCTAATGTGACTTCAGTATTGCTGATGACATTAAAACAAAACCATTAACTCTGCTGCTTTCAATTTTGAAATGCCAGAAGTTCTTGGCATAGGACAGTAACGCTTCTGCTGGGGACTTGTGCCTTATCATTTAGCAAATGGCGCAGCCGCTGCAAAGAGCCCTGGCCAGAGGTCAGGGCATCAACACTCTAGTTCTTCACAGCTCTCATTCTGCTAGGCTGCTTCCTCTCAGAGTCGCACTCTGCCCATGCCCAAGCTGTAGCCCTAATTGCAAGCTGGCAGCTTTTGCGTGGAGGTTAGTTTTTGGCCTCTGGCCTCGCAGGTCACAAGTTTGGGCTCAAGGCAGTCAGCAACACCTGGATGAGCGCTCACGCTCCTGGCATCTCTGGGCCGGAGCTTCCAGACTCCACCTGAGATTGTCACTCATCCTATTCATCTCCACTCTTTTAATCAGAAGAATCCATTGCACTAGCAATTTCTGCAAAGGGTTAGTCCACTGCCTGGCATATGGGTCGTCCTCAATAAACAGAGACTACAGTTTTCTCTTTATTATCAGTATAATTCCCATTATTATTATTATTACCTTTCTGTGCTTCCTCTGTGAGACTGATGTGGGAAGGGGTATGACATGAATAAAACAGGATTGCCTCTTCAGTAATCAGAAAGTAACAAATGTAAACCTTTTCAACCACGGAGAAAAGAAGAAGCCAGCAACATTCATACAAAACAGTGGAGACAGGGGACGGCGCTGTGGCGCAGTGGGTTAATGCCCTGGCCTGAAGCACCGATATCCCATATGGGCACTGGTTTGAGACCCAGATGCTCCACTTCCTGTCCAGTTCTCTGCTATGGCCTGGGAAAGCAGTAGAAGATGGCCCAAGTCCTTGGGCCCCTGCACCTATGTGGGAGACTGGAAGAAGCTCCTGGCTCCTGGCTTTGGATCGGCACAGCTCTGGCCATTACGGCCATCTGGGGAGTGAACCATCGGATGGAAGACCTCTCTCTCTCTCTCTCTCTCTCTCTCTCTCTCTCTCTGCTTCTCCTCTCTCTGTATAACTCCGACTTTCAAATAAATAAATAAATAAATAAATCTTAAAAAAAAAAAAACAGTGGAGACAGAGACACCCAAGCCCATGTCCTACAAGTATCAAGGAACTTTGTGGGAGATGACTGATCTAACCAGTACCTGAGCCATGAGCTCTCCGAAGAACCCTTCTATGCCTGCTCTGATAAACCCTGGAATCATGGCTTCAGCTGCTCCCTGCCCTGGCTCACACCCTCTACTGAACTAAAGTCTTGGGGTCAACAACAACATCACTGGGCAGAGTTTATGCTGATCTGTCAGTGCCTACACGTTGCTGGTTGGCACAGAGGACATTTTGTTTGTTAAATGCTTCCTCCACCTCCAGAAACTAAGGTGCCAGTGAATTTTCAAAAAGCATTTATAGCTGACCAAATCTGAAAAAGGATTCATTTACTCATTTCATGAATGTGTTCATCTGTCCAGTCGATATTTACTGACTGCCTGTTATAAACATGTCTTGATGTTGGGCCCTTGGGTGCAGACAGATGCTGACGCAAAGTATGCCAATGTGTCAGACTTGGGGATGGCGACTGTGAACAGAGATTTCAGCATTAAGGAAACTTGGATCAATGAGAATCAGGTTTTATATGACCCCCTAACTCTGGTCACCTTCCTGTACAATCTAGCACCAAGGGAGGTATGTTTTGGGTCAATGGTATCTGCTCTTCTGTACACGCTCTGAGTTCTTAAGTGCTAATGTGTCATATCTTAGGCGATTTATGTTTCTCTTTCTTCACCTAAAATCTCACTTGAATTCTGTAAGCACCTCACCCCTGGTGTTTTAAACATGAGAGGAGAAGTATGTGGAATCATCCAAGGCAATGACAAATCAGGATGTCATTAAACAGGATGGCTGCAATTGGCGAACAGTTCTCTTATTCATGACATTAGAGAAAATTCACCTTTTCAAACATGTTTCATTCAACAGACCATTCAGAATTTTCACTGAAGGCAGACTTACCCAATCGAAAGTTCCCCCTTGCTTATGATGAACCTGACAACTCACATGAACACTTAAATATCATTCAGTCAGGTGCTGTGGCATAGTGGTTAAAGCCACTGCCTGCAGTGCCGGCATCCCATATGGGTGCTGGTTCGAGACCCAGCTGCTCCACTTCCAATCCAGCTTTCTGGTATGGCCTGGGAAAGCAGTGGGAGATGGTCCAAGTCTTTGGGCCCCTGCACCCACGTGGGAGACCTGGGGGAGGCTCTTGGCTCCTGGCTTTGGATCAGCACAGTGCTGGCCATTGTGGCCAACTGGGGAGTGAACTAGAGGA
The DNA here is from genome assembly GCF_033115175.1 of Lepus europaeus. NCBI lineage: Eukaryota > Metazoa > Chordata > Mammalia > Lagomorpha > Leporidae > Lepus > Lepus europaeus. The sequence continues at coordinate 48,919,196 of NC_084835.1, forward strand.
TGGAAGACCTCTCTCTCTCTCTCTCTCTCTCTCTCTGCCTCTCCTTCTCTCTCTGTGTAACTCTGACTTTCAATACATAAATAAATCTTTTAAAAAAAGATCATTCAATCAGTATTTTTATTTGTGTCAACACGTCCAAAACACTTCACAGACAATACTATCCAGCTACGACTTTTATGCCACTTTGAACCCATATCATTTAATCATTTAAGTTATTCTGATATGTTCTGATCAGTTATAGTTTAGTCATTGCTGATTTCTACCTAATACGTACATCTCCCTTTTTTCCCCATAATCAAACCTTTAGTTGGGGGTTTATGGGGGGGGGGGGGGGGGGAATGTGCTTCCTTCTCATTCCAAAGCTTGCCAGTAGGTGGCGCTGACTCTAGCCTTCAGCTGCCTGGATAACACTGTAAATCAAGATGATCCCATTAGACTGAGGAGCTGCCGCCAAACAGAATGTCTAGCCGACTAATCTTTAGAATGGAGGCCCACACAAGCTTGGCATTGCCAGAAGCCAACTTTGCCACCACAAGGAATCTTCATGAGAATGGAGTCAACATTGTATTTGCAATCAAGGGACTAAGCCACCCTCCAAAGGGAAAGTCCCTCCAGAACTTCAAGATTCCAGCAAAATGTACTCTACTGAACTAGACTGGGAATGGGGGTGGGAACAGGCGCTGTGGCAGTGCACTAAGCTGCCACTTGTGACAATGGTGTTCTACATCACAGTACAAGTTCAAGCTTCAGTTGGCTCATTTCTGATCCAGCTTCCTTCTGACACGCCTGGGAAGGCAGTGGAAGATGGCCCTAGTGCTTGGGCCCTTGCCGCCACCCATTTGGGAGACCTGGTTGGTGTTCTTGGCTCCTGGCTTGAGCCTGGCCCAACTATGGCTGTTGTGGTCATTTGGGTCAGGAATCAGGGATAGACCTTTTTCTCCTCCACCTCCCCATCTCTTGTTACTCTGCCTTTCAATTGCAGCTCCATTCACAACAGCTAAGGTATGGAATCAACCCAGATGGCTGTCAGCTAATGACTGGATAAAGAAAACGTGGTATCTATACATTATAGAATGCTACTCAGCCATAAGAAAGAACAAAATCCTGACTTTTGCAACAATCTGGATGCAACTGGGAACCTTTATGTTTCTTGAAATAAACCATTCCAAAATTGACAAATATATGTTTTCTCTGATATGTGGCAGTTAATACAGAACATAAAAAAATGTATAGGAATGAATCAAACACCTTGTGATATGATTGGTTTTTATAGCCCTTGTTTATACTCTTGTGGAACTGTGTTCTTCCTACTTTTTCTTGTTGAATGCTATGGTTTATAGTGAATTTATCCTGTGATTATAGATTGGATTAAAATTATGTCATTGCAAAAATCAAAGAAAAAAGGAGGAAGGAAGGAGGGGGATTGTGGGAGGGATAGAAGACGTATGGAAACATGATGATCTTAGAACTGTACCTATGAAATACATAAAATCTGTTCTCCTTCTATCAATAAACTTTTTAAAATCTTTTCCAAAGACAAAATAAATAATAAATAAATCTTTAAAAAATAAATTAGGGAGCCTAATTTAAACTCATACTGACCACCATGGGGCCAACCACATCTGTGACTAAGCCCCGTCTCCAGATGGGTCACACATTTCATATGGACAGGTGTTGAAAATGGGAAATATTTATTTTATAGCAGTGCGGATTTTTAACTGAAACCCACAGGATATTGGGGGAAAGGGACTTTGGTTGTATATCACAGAACAAAGAAGGCCCAGCATCTTTTTATTTGATGAAGCTTTACTAGTTTCATCCTGGTCAAAAAAGATCTTTTCTAACTTGTTTATCTCTCAACAATTCTCATCCTCTCTACAGCGATATGTGTTTGCTTCTCTGAAAAGTGTGATTTATATATTAATAATGTCCACTGTGTTCCCATAAGTGACCAAGTTGCAAGAGTGAGCACAAGAAGCAAATCAAACCAGCATTCTAGCCTCATCCTGGGGAGCTAATTAAATTATTTTCTTAAGTGCTGAAGTTCATTTTCACTCTTGGTAGCTATTTTGTTAAGCTTCTGGATTTCTAGCAGCACATTTCAATTTACACCAATGTATTTCAGACCAATGTATTTCAGTGTATACTTATGTAGCAACACATCTGCAATTCCAGTGCCCCAGTGAAGATGTAGAGGCGCATAGACACACATTGCATTTCACATCTACTAGGAGACTTCAAACAGCTCATAAAAAAAATTAAAAGTAAGATCATTCTGGTACCAAAAATTTTTGACAGCTTTGAAGAATTTTTTCATGATATGCACTTTCCATGAACTTTTTGAAGACAGTGTGTACATATGTACATATTAGATACTTACAGGGAGGTCCAATAACATATATTAATGTGTGTGTGTGTGTGTATGGGAGGTAGGGAGGGAGGGGAAGAGAGAGAGAGAGAAAGAGAAAGTGGAGAGAGTGCATAGACTCCAAGTTGGGTGTCAAGGTCAAAATTTCAGTAACAAACGATAATGGTGTCAGCACTGTCAGTGCTATTACATAATCAAAATGAATTTGATCTCTCTTACCTTTAAAATCCTCCTTGTTAGAATCTGTAAGTTATGTTCATCAGCTTCTCTGGATGGACTACTTTGTAGTATGTTCCACTCAGAGGGCAGAATCTAATGCTTGAGTTACCAAGCTTCGAGGGTAACTTACAGAAGCGCTAGCAGTCCCTGTGCTCCAGGCCTTGCCCTGAAGCTTCCTCAGTAGATGGGAAAAGCAGAACGGAGCACTGCTTACCTCCAGAGTGTGGCGGGGGTCCACAAAGCAGGACGACTCCCTGGCCTTCACGCACTGACACCGTACTTCTCATTTTAGTTTTAAAATTTTCAAGATCTGATTTGAAGACAAAACAAAACTGAATTTCAGAAAGGATAATACAATTAAATTTTTATACCAAGCAATATCTTTCTTTTGGAAATAAATTTGAAAAATCTCTTCATAGGAACTTCCAGAAGAGAGCATTTATTTTGAGGAAGAAAATTGGGATTTTGATTTCTTTCTTAAGGTTTCTAGAAAGTTCAGCAATACAATATAGATATACTCCCATCCCAGTGTCAAACACTGGCAAAGGACTATATGAAACAGCGAAACATATATTAGAATGAATTAAGCAAGCAATATTATTCAAAGGAAAGGAAATATCCTGAGTTGAAAATAAATATGAATAGTATGATTTCCACATCTGCCACAGTGATTCATTATATCATGACGACTTTCAGCTTCAGCTTATAATAATGACCAACTATTTATATAATTGTTGTTATTTACAAATAGACTTGGAAGTATTGAGCTTCTGGATATAAGTCCTGTTTGTCCCATGCCTTGAAAGGCTCTGTAGAAGACATGTGCCACTGAAATTACCAAGTAATTAGGATTTGATGGATAATAGTAAATTAAACCTGCATATGCTTTTTAAATTTATAGCTTTAGGGGCCGGCGCTGTGGCGCAGTGGGTTAAAGCCCTGGCCTAAAGCACCAGAATCGCATATGGGCGCCGGTTCTAGTCCCAGCTGCTCCTCTTCTGATCCACCTCTCTGCTATGACCTGGGAAAGCAGAAGATGGCCCAAGTGCTTGGGCCCTTGCACCCATGTGAGAGACCCAGAAGAAGCTCCTGGCTCCTGGCTTCGGACTGGTGCAGCTCAAGCGATTGTGGCTGTCTGGGGAGTAACCCAACGGATGGAAGACCTCTCTCTCTGTCTCTACCTCTCTCTGTAACTCTGTCTTTCAAATAAATAAAATAAATCATTAAAAAAATTTAAAGCTTTAAAAATAAAAATGATCATTACAGCCATCCAAATATTTTTTTCAAGTATTTAGTAATCTGTCACAAATATCATGTTGATTATTAGTGGTTATTTTTAGAAAACATTTAATTTCCTCCAATAATAATCCTGGACAGCAAATAATTATTCATGTTTTCTAGCTTTAGACTACAGTAGATAAAATTCTATTGGCATCATAAAAGTCTATGGGAAGAAAAAAAGATTTATTTCTCTAAACTCCAACTTCAGAAAAAATGCTTGTGAATTACACAGTCAGTAGACTCCATGGTGTCACTTTCTGTACCAGAACAATTGTATTGTCAACATGTGAAAGAGTATACTCACATCATGGAGCTTAAGGGTTCAAATAGATTATGTTAATGGTGACTGTACAAAGTGAGGCAGTGCATGTGTTCTAGAATATAACTTGGAAAATTTCACGGTTTTTTGAAAAATGGAGAAAAGCACAATAATGTCTTCATATTGATGAAGCCACAACCTGTAGACACTTATGAATATTCTAAGCACCATAAATCAGTTTGGCAGAAGGAAGTAAGGCAGCCAACTTGCTTTATTTTATTGCTCCTGAAAAATGGTGTTAAATTACTAGGTTTTAAATATGGAATAAAGTGATTCAGCAAACTCACATACACTTTATGCCCAGAAAACAAGAAAAAATAGTGCAATGCCCTTACTTTAACCAGAGGTACCTTACATAAATTATACCACAAAGCACTGTTATCAACTCAATCTGCAACTAAAATGCAATATTCTTAAAACATTGAGGTTCTTGAAGTGTAGCTGAATTGAAACTGAAAAACCAGACCATTCAAATATTCCCCAAGGGCTAAACGAGAAAGCATATCAGATCAGAGTGTGACCTAGCCATGGGAAAAGAACTGCCAAATAACTACTTTTTTCAAAACTAAGTATGTATCATCTTTGTTGTTTTCTTGCCCAATGCTTTGTCTTCTTCTGCTACACTACTTCATATTGCAGAAGCTTTCCAAAAGATTGTAACTAGAACGTGAACACACAAACAAACACACACACACACATACAAAATCCCAGAAACAAACACTATCTCCTCCAAAGGTAAAATCCTCTTGTGCCAGGCTGCGGCTCACTAGGCTAATCCTCCGCCTTGCGGCACCGGCACACCGGGTTCTAGTCCCGGTCGGGGCACCGATCCTGTCCCGGTTGCCCCTCTTCCAGGCCAGCTCTCTGCTGTGGCCCGGGAGTGCAGTGGAGGATGGCCCAAGTGCTTGGGCCCTGCACCCCATGGGAGACCAGGAGAAGCACCTGGCTCCTGCCATCGGATCAGCGCGGTGCGCCGGCCGCAGCTCGCCTACCGCGGCGGCCATTGGAGGGTGAACCAATGGCAAAAGGAAGACCTTTCTCTCTGTCTCTCTCTCACTGTCCACTCTGCCTGTCAAAAAAAAAAAAATCCTCTTGTGCTTCAGCACAAACATTGTCTGGTTCAGATCTGCCCACTGATATGGACGCCTGCATTGATATTCTCTCTGCAACACGTGAAGGCAAGAGGCATGGTTTTGGAGACCTGATGCAGCCACATGGAACACAAGCATGAGGGACAGCCAAGGGAAACAACAGTGGTGGCTCCCATCTGTTATTCAGGGCTTTGTTGAGAACACAGCATTGGAACTACAGTGCGATTTTTTTCCCCATAAAACAGTATCTCCTGAATGTTTAGCTAATGTTATTCAAAGCACAGTTCAAGGATCACTTGCATCATTATCATCTGAGATTTTAAAGATCAGTAAATTAGGATCTCTGGGGGTTAAATCCAAGGATCTGAATTAATCTCAGAACCTTAACCACACCAAGTACCTACCACTTTGTAGTTTACCATTAATATGTATAAGGTTCAATTCAGATTATGTATCTTAATACATCTCAAATTTTTTGGAACTTATGGAAGGGTCTTGGAGATAGAGAATCTATTAAATATTCAAGTAGCGCAAGGGATGTCCAAGTCACTTATTAAATAAATATTCATTGGCCGGCGCCACGGCTCAATAGGCTAATCCTCGCCTTGTGGCACCGGCACACCGGGATCTAGTCCTGGTCGGGGTGCCGGATTCTGTCCTGGTTGCCCCTCTTCCAGGCCAGCTCTCTGCTGTGGCCCGGGATTGCAGTGGAGGATGGCCCAAATGCTTGGGCCCTGCACCCAAATGGGAGACCAGGAGAAGCACCTGGCTTCTGGCTTCGGATCAGCACGGTGTGCCAGCCACAGCGGCCATTGGAGGGTGAACTAATGGCAAAAGGAAGACCTTTCTCTCTGTCTCTCTCTCTCACTGTCCACTCTGCCTGTCAAAAAAATAAATAAATAAATAAATAAATAAATATTCATTGAAAGCTTATAAATCTCCAGTCCACTAGACACTAGGTTTTGAAGGTATGAAGGTGTACTTTCAAGGTGAAAAAGACAAACAAGGCCAAGAATGGCATTTTAAATGGCACTTGCTGAAATGGCAGTAAGTACACAAAAGAATGAAAGGCATCTCAAAGAATATAGGTTGGCCAGTTAGATGGTGCATGTGATGCGGGTGGAGTTGGGGGGGCAGGCTTTTTTATTTTATTTTTTTTGCCATACAGAGGGAGCAACATGGGAAAAGTGCTGATGTATAAGACCACATATGTCATAGTCAAATAAAAGCAATATTTTTACTCCCTTTGCTGGGAACTATGAGAGAAAGGTATTATAAATGTATAGAAAACCTCCAATTACTAAAATATCTGACAGATAGCACAAGTAATCCAAACACAGGCCATGTTGTATGCAGTTCAGTTTTGGCAAGAATCATACTGACAACATCTCTGCTCAGAAATTAAAAAAATAAATAAACTGTAGTCCAGTATTTACTGGCAGAGACTTTTCTAACTTTTCTCTTCCTCAATTCTTGCAAACTGTCCCTTTCCACTAGAGTCTCTAATTAGCTAGTCTTTAAAATAAAGCAACGTAACTAATAAAGTCAACAAAGAACTACAAGTAGCACTGTATTTAATGGTGAATAAATGAAAGTTTCCCCCTCATGCTAGAAATGTGACAAGAATGTCCATTCTCATCATTTTTAGTCAACACAGAATTAGATGTTCCAGTTACTGCAATAAGGAACAAAGGAAGAAATAAAACTATACTTATTGAGATAATATGATTGTCTAAATAGGCAATCAAATGGAATCTGGAAAAAACCTCTTAGTACTAATAAGTGTGTTATGTAGATCAGAGGATATAATATCTATGTACTATAAACAAATAATGTGAAAAACTTAGATTAATAATACAAAACATACACAATATCTTTATATCAAAAATTATAAGATGCGGATAAAAAAGAAGAGAAATCCACAAAGACCTAAATAAATGGAGAGACATACCATGTTCATGGAAAGTTAGACTAAACAGTTTTCAATTCTCCCTAAATTGGCATGTAAGTTTAATTCAATTCCTATCATAATTCAAGCATGTTGTTTTAGTTTATTTTTTTTTAAATTTACTTGACAGATAGAGTGAGACAATGAGAGAGAGAGAGAGAGAGAGAGGTCTTCCTTCTGTTGGTTCACTCCCAAGATGGCCGCTATAGCTGGAGCTACACTGATCCAAAGCCGGGAACCAGGTACTTCTTCCTGGTCTCTGACGCAGGTGCAGGCACCCAAGCATTTGGGCCATCCTCCACTGCCTTCCCGGGCCACAGCAGAGAACTGGACTAGAAGAGGAGCAACCAGGACTAGAACCCTGCATCCATATGGGATGCCGGCACTGCAGGCAGAGGAATAACCAAGTGAGCCATGGCGCGAGCCCCTATTTTTATTTTTTTGTAGATCTAAAATTTATATGGTAAAGCAGTAGCCTTAAAACAAAGTTAAGATAATCTTGACTAAAAAGAATCATTATACTTAATATCAGGGCTTTTTTTTTTTTTTTTTCATAGCCATAGTGATCAAGAAAGTATAGGGTTGGCAGAGGGATAAACACACAGAACAAACTCGAGGTCAGAAATAGATCTACATGAATATGTTCAACTGATGCCCGACAAAGGAACAAAAGCAACTCAAGAGGAGAAAGACAGTCAGTCATACAATAAATAGAGCTGAAGCAGTTGGATGATCATACTAAAAAAAAACAAAAAACAAAAAACTTCACCCTAACCCCTCTCAAATATAAAAATTAATTCAAAATGGATCACAAATGTAAACGTAAAACATAAAACTGTAAGACTTTTAGAAGAAAATACAGGGAAACATTTTTAGGAACTAGGACCTTGTAAACACCAAATGCACACTGTCCACTAAAAGATTAATAAATGGAGTATCATCAAAAGAAAAAAAAAAACTTCTGCTTTATGAAAGCCCAGGTGAAAAGAAAGAAAAGAAATGTCACAAGCTGGAAGTAAATATTTTTAAAGTGCTTATCAGTGAAGGAAGAGTATCTAGAAAGAGTAAGACTTCTCAAAATTTAATAGCAAAGGGCAGGAGGGCATTTGGCTTAGTAGTTAGGAGGTTGGTTGTGGTGCCACATCCCATGTCACAGTTCCTAGGGTAGAGTCCCAGCTTCCTTTTTAATCCCAGCTTTCTGGGGGGCCAGTGATGATGGTTCAAATGGTTGGGTCCTTCCCATCCATGTGGTAGACCTAGATTACATTTCTAGCTCCCAGCTTTGGCATAGTACAGCCTTGGCTGCTGTGGGCATTTGGGGTATACACAAGCAGATAAGAGCTTTGCGCTCAAATAAATAAACACATAGATCTCAGTAGTAAAAAAATATTATTTAATAAGAAAATGTTACAAAAGATATAAAAAGCCATTTCACTGAGGAGGCTACAGAGACAGAAAATAAGCACATGAGAATTAGCCATTAGGGAAATACAAATTAAAATCATATTGCGTCACCACTGCTCACTTATCAACATGGCTAAAATAAATAGTGACAGCACAAAATCCTGGAGAAGACATGGAAGGTCTACCCATTATTGCCTGTGGGAGTGTAAAATTCTACACTGTGGAAAGCAGTTTGTCAGTTCTTTACCATATGACCCAGCAGTTGCACACTTGGGCATTTATCCCAGGGAAATGAAAACATATGTTCTTGCAGAAACCTATACACAAGGTTCATACAGCTTTATTTATTTATAATAGCCCAAATCTGGAAGCAACCCAGATGTCCTTCACTGGATGAATGACTAGACAAACAGCGGTACGTACATACCACAGACCACCACTCAGCAGTGAAGCACAATTAACTATTGATACTCCCCATCACTTAGATGAATGTTCAGGGAGCCGCACTGACTAGGAAAAACAAACCCTGAAAGCTTACACACTGTGTGATTCCACTTACATAACATAGTTTAAGCTATAACAATTTAAGAGAGAATGTGTTCAGCCTAGTCCTGTGTCAGGATTGGATTCCTAAATCTGGATCCTGGTTCTGGCTTCCCAGCAACATAGACCTGGGGAGGCAGTGGACCCTGGCTTAAGTAATTGAGTTCCTGCTACTTAGGTGGGAAACTCTGATTACATTCAAGGCTCCTGGCTCTGGCCCCAACCCAGCCCCAGCCAATGTTACATTTGGCAAGTAAACCAGAAATGAGAGCTCTCTGTCTCTATTTTGTCTTACTGCTGCTCAAATAAATATTTTAAAAATAAATTTTGAATTTTAGAAATATATGAAAGGGCCTTGTTCTATTTCTGTGGGAAAATCCATGTGGATGGTTTCTGGTGTGTAAAAGTCCCTCACTTGATACATATCTGTTAGTTTTCTGTATTAGGCCAAGTTTCTTTCTTTTCTTTTTTTTTTTTTTTTTGACAGACAGAATGGACAGTGAGAGAGAGAGAGAGAGAGAGAGAGACAGAGAGAAAGTTCTTCCTTTGCCGTTGGTTCACCCTTCAATGGCCACTATGGCCTGCGCGCTGTGGCCAGCACACCACGATGATCTGATGGCAGGAGCCAGGTGTTTCCTCCTGGTCTCCCATGCGGGTGCAGGGCCCAAGGACCTGGGCCATCCTCCACTGCACTCCCGGGCCACAGCAGAGAGCTGGCCTGGAAGAGGAGCAACTGGGACAGAATCCGGTGCCCCGACCAAGACTAGAACCTGGTGTGCCGGCGCCTCGGAGGATTAGCCGCAGAGGATTAGCCTATTGAGCCGCGGCACCGGCGTAGGCCAAGTTTCTACTCATCACTCATCAAGCATCCCAAATACCTCCCTGATCGTACTGTGTACAGGACTACAGGAAACCACCCATGTACACGGGAAAAGAGACTGCATGGCTGTGACTGCCTCTGTCATTCATGAGCTTATGCCATGAGCTTATGCCATCTGATTCCACTGTGTGCCCATTGCTGATGTTGATTTCTCATGCGGGTTAACTTAGATAGCCAACTGTTAAGCAGAATAAAAGTGTTATCTCTTTACAATTTAGAATCACCCAAAAGAATGACACTGTTTTCCGCATGGGAAACCCTGTGTTAGGCCAAGTTAAAGGAGTTTCATTAGGCAAGATAAATCAGAATAGAAAATAGGCACTGATAAGGTCTATTAGAGTGGGATGGGTATACAGAATGTTCTAAATATATCGGACCAAAATATTCTGTGTAGAGCACTTCATGGGTAGACTGGCAAAAGTGACACCTGCAACTGGCTATGTAAGCATAAAAAAATGACAAGAAAAGACTATTTCCCCCTGAAATATTAAAAGGAATGAAAATTGGCTCTAAATTCAAAAAAGGAATTAGAGCTCTGCCTCAAAACACTTTGTGACCACTTGCAATCAGAGCATGAGGAGCTAATAAAATCAGTGTCACTGAACACTGCATGTGAAATTTACTGCTTGTGTAACCCAATCTAATTCCATGCTATGCAGTGAAATGTTACTTGTTTCAATTGAAATGCAAAATATTGCATAGTAGTGATAAACTGTGCCAAGGACACACAGATATAGGTCATGAGATGGTCTTTCATTGGTAAGTAACACATGGATGCCCTTAATGTTGAGTGTTGAAATGCTTAATGATTTGGTAGCTACCAAATTAAGCCATGACACAAGGATAAGACTACCTTTAAAAGAAGCAGGTCATTGCATGGCAATGTACAACTTTCTTCTATGGCAAAGGCTGACAAAAATTCTTCAATGAACACATTCCAAAAGGCAGTCAAAATCAAGACTGCAGTTGGCTAAGGTTTTTACCTTCATTTCCATAGTACCAGATTCTGTAAATTCAGAAGAATCCCATGCAATTGTGCAGTTTCATGAGCAACTGGTAAAGTTTCAATTAGTTGATTAATCTCATCAAAGTATTTCCACTTCATAAGCCTAAAAGAATGGATGACTACAACCTTTATTCATCTTAAAATATTACTTACTTAATTTTGAGAGACAGTTGCTGTTATCTCTTCTGGTGGTTCACTCCCTAAATGCCCACAATGGCAGAAGTTGAGTGGGGTCAAAGACAGGAGCCAGGAACTCAATCCGGGTCTTCCACATTGATAGCTAGAACTCAATTACTTGAAACATTAACTGCTGTCTCCTGGGGTCTACATCAGCCAGAAGCTGGAATTGGGAGCAGAGCTGGGGCTAGAACCCAGGCACTTCAGTGTGGATGCAGCCTTACCAACCAGCTGTTAATAAGTCCGAATGCCTGCCCCATCCCACCCACCCCCATCATGCTCTTATCCTCCCCACTCCCTCCTGCCTCCTGAGATCCTGTCCCATGTAAATCTGTCACCCAAGTTCTTTCTGAAGCTCTGACTTGGGGCAAACAAGTTTTTTTTTTTTTGAACTTTGTTGAAGAAGCCATTGTTTTTACATGAAAGAAAAATTTTATTTTCCTGAGACATACTTTGTCAAGGAACAATTTTTCTCAGGGGATGGGGGAGCAATGGGGGAACTCCAACATCTGGGTGAATTATTGAAGTTCCCACTGGAAGCAAGGAGGGTTTGATCCCACACGAACCTCTGAGAAACTGACAGAAGCCTTCAGAATCTTCATTTTGCAAGACATGAGTTTGAGTTCGTTATGCGAAAGCTCCCAGCCCCCAAAGTGGAGGGTTTTCTCCAAGGAGGGCGATCTAACCTCCCACATGAACCTGCGACTGAATCACAAGTGTATACTTGGGATGTGATACATGGCACAAAAATGTCTAGGGCAAACAGGCTTTTCATGAGTAATATAAGTCGCCAATTGGAGTCTCAAGTAGTTCATACTTTACTAAGGCTCCTTAGGAAACAGGGAAGCTAATCTTAAGACCTCAACATCCTCAGGAACTGTTGTTACGTTCTGTGCTAAACCTAACATGGGGAATGTCAGTACCAAGGGTGAACTTGAGGCATCCACACATACTCCACTAAGCCCTACCCCACAGGTATTCCACAGCTCAGCTTCAGCTGTGCCTTCCACCTCTCATTCAGTAGTGTCTGTCTGCCACCCATGCTCCTAGGTTGACATTGTAACCCCCTCACAATGACGGTACTAGAAGGTTGGGTATCTGGGAGCCCAGGACACTGAAGTCCCCTGGAATGACATTGGTGCCCTTATAAAAGAGGCTCATGGGAGCTTGCCTGCCTTTTCTGTCCTATGAGAACATGGCAAGTAGGTGCCATCTAGCAAGCAGAGAAAAGGAGAGTTCTCGTGAGGCACTGAAACTGCTAGCACCTTGACCTCAGACATCCCAGCTTCCAGAACTGTGAGAAAAAGAAACTCGGCTGCTTATAAATTCCCCAGAGGTATTTTATTATATAGTAGCTTAAACTGATGAATGCAACCCCTTTCTCTGGCATCCCCTACTCCCAACTGCATACACAGAAGCATGAAGGAATTATTTGACTTCCCCCAACCACAAAATGTAGGCCCCAGGCAAGGGATCCCCCCACCTTCACAGATACAGCACACATTCATCTTCAAAACCAGCCACATGCCTTTGATTACATCCTTGAAACCACTGGGGTTTTCTGTTTTGTTTTTTTTTTTTTCCATCTCTGCATTTTCTACACTTTGAGATTTTCTGATCTTGTTCGTCTATTCTGGAGGCTTTGCCAAAATTAAAGTCATATTGTATCTATGCCTCCAATGACAAAGGTCTTCCTCTAAGAACTTCCACTTCTTTATTATTATTTATCTCAAGGATTCCCATGCCCAATCTGTCCCTTCTCCTTTCTACATTTGCTCAATCCACTAAATTTGATCATAACAACTGTTTCACGAACTCAGGCTTTCTCTAACGCATTTCTCTCTAACTTCTCACCACCACCATATTAAATTTTTTTCTGAAACTATTTTATGACAGAGATTCGGCTGGCACATACTAAACATATGGCCCTACTACACTTGTTTGTCTTCTACACCATAGCATCTCCAAAAGAATATGCTTCTTAAAGCAATGACTAAATGGGCATACAAAGGAATTTAAGCTGGATAAATATACTAGGCATTGTGATGAAAATTTTCTTGAAGTTATATCAATTTAAATAAAAACTTTATTATGAAAGTATTATTTTTCCACTTTCCAGAAAGCAGTGGTCCAAAGCTATTATGGAATTTGAAGAGTATGAAGGTGAAAATGGTGGACCAAGACTCACATCCAGTTCCACTGATTTCAAGTCCAGTTCCTCTTATCTTTGTTGAATGCGACAAGTCCATCTCAACTCTGGGCCAGTCTCCTCAACTACAATTTCTCTCTGCCCATCCAATCCATCTATCCTTTACTGAGAGTTGGGTCCAGTTTTCTTCATAAAGCATACTCTCAGTTTCTAAGACCTTCTAAAACATCTACATGTATTTCCCAATGCCAAGACATTGAATCAGTCCACAAATCTTGTCCTAACACCCATTCAGTCATTCAACAGAAATTCATATCCATGTGTATATTAAGTACTTGCCTATGTCCTAGGCTTTTGGACAAGGAAGCATGGCCTGTCACATTAAGTTTTTCTAATTCTAAAACTCTGCTCACATCCCACAACTCTTGTTTCAACTTATGTTAAATCTGCTTTCCCTCAAAGTGTAGCTAAAAATATTCCCCTCTGTGCAGGCATCATTCTCTGAACACTGAATGTTTAAGGAAATTGTATACAAGATCTGTCCCCGCAGCAACACTGAGGGCAGGGATCCTTCCAGTGCCTCACATTGCCTTTCCTGGACCTCGCCCTGCACCTTCCCAGCACAAATGCCCGCAGTGTAAGCAATGCAATCCACTCTCTCTGTGACACTGTCCAATATTTAGGACCACAGGGATGTGTGTGCCCAGTAGCTCCTCTCCAGCTTGACCTTCTCCCTTCCATCAAGCTGCATTAACTGTATTAGTTTTTAAACTTCATAATTTCGCTGATATTAAGTCACTAGAGAAATACTAAAGATATTGTTGAAATGTGAATATGCAAAGGAAGGGATCTGTTGTTTATATAAAAACAAACTTAGAAGCTTTTGAAAAACTCAAAAAAAGAAAGTCACCTTTCCTCCCTCAAAAACTGATGTCAAAATAGATGGAATAGATCATGCAAGACAACCATAAAAGCCTGGAAATACAAAACAAAAATCTTTATACTATTTATTCTATTTCTGTACTCAGGTTAATTCAAATAGCATTTTTTAAAATTATCACTCAAATGCAAAGGAAAATAATAATTGGAAATCACAGAACATTCATAATGGGTGCAGTTTATACAAATAATACAATGACCTCTTTCCTCAAACAACAGCACTTGGCACATGAAAAACAAACAAAAACAAAAAGTAAAAGCATGCACAGTTGTGTATTCAAAGAAAAATTAATTTGTTTATGATAGGAATGCACCTTTCTTTAAATGGTTTTTGTTTCAAAATAATTTTTCAAGCAAGAGTCCAACTATTATTTCTGACTGCACCAATGAGAAAAGCCCCTTCGGTGTTGAGCAGAAAGTGAAGGCTTGCTAAATCCAACAAAACAGACAAATCCTGTGTTAGTGCTTCTGCTTTTGATAGCTATGCTCTTTATGTATCTACTCTATGGAAAAAAAAAAAACCTCTCCAGTGATTATGAATGTTAATTTCATCTAGAACAATAAAGCTTAAACAGCTAATGTGAACTGAAGAGTGAAATAAAGCTTTGCTTTCTGAAAGGTGTTTCCTATTCTACTCCCATGTATATAAAAGAAAATTATAACTTTGTTATCAAAACTACATTTTTTTTTCCATTTTTGCAGCAGCAACACCAGGAATCATTTTCCATTTCTTTGAAAGAATGATTCTCAGGTATACCTGAGATAACTCAGAAAATCCTGTAAACTACATTTTAAACATTAATTTGACTTCAATAGGGCAACAGAAACAGCCAATGATCTGATACAATGCATTATTATTTTTCTTTTTTGGTTTGTGTGTTTTTTTTAAAATTTTACCTCCCACATATAATGGAGGGCATGTGTTATTTGTCTTTCTGGATGCAGCTTATTTCACTCAGCATGATTTCATATAGTTCAGATACCACCTCACCACTGTCAGAATAGCTAAAATTCAAAATGCAGAGAGTAACAGATGCTAGCAAAGATGTGGAAAAAAAGGAGCACTTATACACTGTTGGTGGGAATGTAAATTACTGCAGCCACCATGTAAAACAGGGTGGAGATTTCTTAGAAAACTAGAAACAGATATGCCACATGATCCCATCACTGGGTATATACCCGAAAGATTTGAACACAGTAAATCAAAGGTACACCTGTACCACCATGTTTAGAGCAGCCCTGTTCACATGGCCAAAATTTGGTACTAACTAAGGTGTTCATCATTAGACAGCTGGATAAAGAAAACGTTGTATATACCTACTATTTTATTTCTTTTAGTATTTTTGTTGTTGTTGTTGTTGCTAAGTGAAATGGACACTATGAAGAGACAATGACAGGATCAGCCCTTGTCTAGACTGTTGAGGAACAACTTATTATTTTATTCCTTTTAGTATTTCTGTTGTTGTGCTTGTTGTTGTTGTTGCTCTGTTTGTTCTACATAAGACCACTGGTTGAACTCTGTAATCAATGCACAATCATTCTTAGGCGTTTAAAATTAACAGAAAAGTGATCTATGTTAAACATAGGAGTGGGAATAAGAGAGGGAGAAAATATATAGGTTGGCACATGTTCACTTGGACTTACCTCCAATGGTAGAACTAGAAATGTGCCAGGGGATTTCAAATCAATTTTACCAAGAAGGCAGGTACCAATGCCAGTGCACTTGGTAAAGTGATAAGTATAAATACACAACCAATCAAAAAGATAGGGTATGTGTCGAAGAGATTTCACAAATAAGACCAGTGTAAGCAAATAATGAAGGATAGAATTAAAAGGGAGAGAATGATCCTGCAGGGGAAGCAGGACACACAGCAGACTCATAGAATGGCAAATGCCCAAAACAGCACTCCTGCCTCAGAATCAACCCTTGAGACATTCGGATCTGGCTAAAAGGTCCATGAGAGTCTCACAGGCATGGAAAGCCATGACACGATGGCAAAAAATAATCTAAATGAAAGACCATGGTGAATAGGACCCCAGCAGAAGGAACAGGCCATCAAGGAGAGAGGCGCCTTTCTCTGAAGGGAGGAAGGAAACTCCACTGTGACACGGCCTTGACTAAACAAGTTCAGAGTCGGTGAACTCAAGGGACTTCCATAGCCTAGACAGCTCATAGCAAGAGTCTCGGGTGATTGCTGATGTCACAAATAAGAGTGCCAATTGTTAAATCAACAACAGGAGTCACTGGGTACCTGCTCCCCACGTAGGATCTCTGTCCTTAATGTGTTTTACTATGAAACTTTAAAACACTACTAATTGAACAATACCCTATACCTTGTGCGGTTTGTGTGAATGCAGCCTGTTGAAATCCTTGCTTAGTATATACTAAGTTGATCTTCAGTATATGAAGGTAATTGAAAATGAAACTCGATAAAGGGCGGGATGGGAGAGGGAGAGGGGAGGGCCACGGGAGGGAGGGAGGTTGGGGGGGGAAGCTACAACAATACAAAAGTTGTACTTTGTAAATTCACATTTATGAAATAAAAAATAAAGAAAGCAAGCAAGCAAGCTATGGTCTATGAAAGACTTGATTCAGAATATATAGATATTGGTTAAAACTGCAAATTCATGGACTTCAGCCAAATAACTAAGTTATAATCATTGGGAATTGGGCATTTTTTTTTTTACAAATTTCAAAGTGACTTGTTTGTGCTCCAATAATCAAGGATTGTTCTTTGATAGAGAATATTAAAGTGTATGAGTCAAATAAAAAAAAGAAGATAAAAAAATAAGAAAATGTTGTATATATACAACTGCAGCACAAATCATTATTAAATAATAATATTAATATATTGACAACTCAGGACCCCAGGAGCTAAGAGCCTCAGCACCAGCTTTGGAGTGAGGTGAGACCAAACTACAGCAGCCCAAGACACTGGCAGTAAAGCTGCGGGAAGAGCTTGACATGAATCTGGCTTGGAGCCTTGTAGGGGACAGTGTACCTGCCAACCTAGAGGGAAAAAAGGGGGAAGGCACATTTCTCTGTCCTTGATCACCCAGCACAGGCATCCTGTAACTAGCTGACAGAAGGTGGGTGGCATTTTGGACATACATTTGGAAATTTAGTCAGACCAAAAAAAAAAAAAAAAAAAAACAAAAAACAAAACAAAACAAAAAAAAAAACAGAAGAAATTAGAAAACTAAAAAGCAGTGTCAGAGATTTATGGGATACTATTAATCGACCCAACATATGGGTCTTAGGAGCTCCTGAAGGCATGGAAAGAGAATGGATTAGAAGACCTTTTTAGTGAAATAATTACAGAAAACTTTCTTAATTTAGAGAAAGAAAGAGTCTTCCAAGTACAGGAAGCATATAGAACCCTTAATAGACATGACCAGAAACAATCTTCAATATGACACACTGTAGTCAAACTGTCCATAGTAAAACATAAAGAAAATATTCTATAATATGTATGAGAGAAACACAAGATTACTTTCAGATGATCTCTAATTAGACTCACAGCTGAGTTCTCAACAGAACCCTACAAGCTGGCAGAGAATGGCAAGATATATTACAAGTATTAAAAGAAAAAAAATTGTCAAATCAGAATACTATACCCTGCAAAGGTCTCATTTATGAACAAAGCTGAAATAAAGACCTTCCATGACAAACAGAAATTCAAAGAATTTGTCCAAATTCATCCTGCCATGCAGAAGATGCTTGAGGATGTGCTGTGCACAGAAACAAAGAATCATGGTTATCACTATGAAAGAAGGTAAAGGAAGGAAATCACCCTGTAAAAGTACAAAGGAAAGCCAAAGTAAAAAAAAAAAAAAAAAAGGAATATATATGGAAAAATGACAGGGCAAAGTCATTACTTATCCTTGAATAGTAACCTTGAATATAAATGCCCTCAACTCTCCAATTAAAAGATAAAGACTGGGGGCTGGCACTGTGGCTCAGCAGGTTATGCCCCGGCCTGAAGCGCCAGCATCCCATATGGGCACTGGTTCAAGTCCTGGCTGCTCCACTTCCAATCCAGCTCTCTGCCATGGCCTGGGAAAGAGTAGAAGATGGCCCAAGTCCTTGGGCCCCTGCACCCGTGTGGGAGACCTGGAAGAAGCTCCTGGCTTTGGATTGGCACAGTTCCAGCTGTTGCAGCAAACTAGGGAATGAATCATCAGATGGAAGACCTCTCTCTTTCTTTCTCTCTCTCTCTCTGCCTCTCCTCTCTCTGTTTAACTGTGACCTTCAAATAAAATAAATAAATCTTAAAAAAAAAGATAAAGACTGGCTGCATGGATGAAAAAAGCAAGACCCATCTATTTGCTGCCTACAAGAAACAAATCTCACAAAGTTAAATGCAGACTGAAAGTGAAAGTGAAAGGACAGGAAAAGATATTCCACACTAACAGAAACCAAAAAAGAGCTGTTGTAGCTATCCTAATATAAGACAGAATAGAATTTAAAACAAAGACTGTTAAAAGAGACAGAGAAAGGCACTATGTAATGATTAAGGGGTCAATTCAACAGGAAGATACGACTACTGTAAATGTATATGCACCTAATTACAGGTCACTTTGGTATTTAAAATAAATTTTAACAGATCTAAAAGGAGATATAGATTCAAATACAATAGTAATGGGGGACTTCAGTACTCCACTTTCTGCAGTGCACAGATCAGCCAGATAGAAAATCAGCATGGAAACAACAGAGTTAATTGACACTATAGACCAAATGAACCTAATAGATATTTACAGAACTGTTTATCCTATATATGCAGAATACACATCTTTCACATCAGTACATGGAACTTTCTCTAGGATAGACAACATGCTAGGCCATAAAGCAAGTCTCAGCACATTTGAAATAATCAAAATCATATTATGCACCTTCTCTTACCACAATGGAATCAAACTAGAAATAAACAACTCAAGAATCTCTAGAATATACATAAACACTCGAAGAATGAACGACATGCACCTGAATGAACAGTGGGTTGTTGAAGAAATCAAAAGAGAATTCTCAACAATTTCTGGAAACGAATGACGATGACAACACAACATATTGAAACTTATAGGATACAGCAAAAGCAGTTTTAAGAGGAAAGTTTATAGCAATTGGTGCCTATATCAAGAAATTAGAAAGGCACCAAATAAATGAACTATCTCAGGGACATAGAAAAACAATAGCAAACCAAACCCAAAACTAGTAGGAGAAAAGAAATAATTAAAATTAGAGGAGAAATCAACAAAATTGAAACAAAAAAATACAAAAAAAATCAGTGAAACAAAAAGCTGGGATTTAAAAAATAAATAAATAAAACTGACACACCATTGGTTCAACTAACCAAGAGAAGGAGAGAAAAGACCCAAATCAATAATATTAGAGATGAAAAAGGAAATATAACAAAAAACACCACAAAAATAAAAATAATCATCAGAGATTACTACAAAGAGCTGTATGCCAACAAATCAGGAAACCTAGAAGAAATGGATAGATTCCTGAACACATATAATCTACCTATATTGAGCTATGAAGACAAAGAAAAAAGATCAATAACCAAGACAAAAATTGAATCAATGATAAAGACCCTCCCAGCAAAGAAATGCCCAGGGCTGGATGGCTTCACTGCTGAATTTTATCAGACATTTAAAGAAGAACTAACTCCAATTCTTCTAAAGCTATTCTAAATAATTAAAAGGGAAGAACCCTCCCAAACTCTTTCTATGAAGCCAGTGTCACCTTAATTCCTAAATCTGAAAAGATACAACAGAGAAAGAGAACTACAGACCAATTTCCCTGATGAACATAGATACAAAAATCCTCAACAAAATACTACAATTGAATCCAAAAAACACATTGGAAAGATCACTCACCCAGACCAAGTGAGATTTATCTCAGGTATGCAGGGGTGGCTCAACATTCACAAATCAATCAATGTGAAACATCACATTAACAAATTGAAGAACAAAAACCATATGATTATTTCAATAGATGCAGAGAAAGCATTTGATAAAAATACAACACCCTTTCAAGATGAAAACTTTAAGCAAATTGGGTATAGAAGGAACATTTCTTAGCACAATCAAGGCAATTTATGACAAACCCATGGCCAGCATCTTATTGAATGGTGAAAAGTTGGACACATTCCCACTGAGATTTGGAACCAGACAAGGATGCCCACTCTCACCATTGCTATTCAATGTAGTCTTGGAAGTTTTAGCTAGAATCATTAGGCAAGAAAAAGAAATCAGGGCTGGTGCTGTGGCATAGCAGGTAAAGCCACCGCCTGCAGTGCCAGCATCCCACATGGGCACAGGTTCGGGTCCCGGGTGCTTCACTTCTGATCCAGCTCTCTGCTATGGCCTGCAAGGGCAGTTGAAGATGGCCCAACTCCTTGGGCCCTGAACCCACGTGGGAGACTTGGAGGAGGCTCATGGCACCTGGCTTCAGATCAGCTCAGCTCTGGCCATTGCAGTCATTTGGGGAATGAACCAGAAGAATGATAGTCCTCTCTCCCCCCCTCTCTGGCTCTATGTCTCTCTGTAACTCTGTCTTTCAAATAAATGAAATAAATCTTAAAAATAAGAGAAATCAAGGGGATACAAATTAGGAAGGAGGAAATCAAACTATCGGTATTTGCAGATGGCATATATAGGGGATCCAAAATACTTCTCTAAGAGACTACTAGAACTCATAGAAGAGTTTTGTAAAGTAGCAGGATATAAAATCAACACACAAAAATCAATATCCCTTTTGTATATACTGACAATACCATAGCTGAGAAAGAATTTCTAAGATCAATCCCATTCACAATAGCTATAAAAATTCAAATATCTTGGAATCAATTTAACAAGGATGTCAAAGATCTCTATAATGAGAATTACAGAACATTAAAGAAAAGAAATAGAAGACACAGAAAAATGGAAAAATCTTCCATGTTCATGGATTAGAAAAATCAATATCATCAAAATATCAATGTTACTGAAAGCAATTTACAAATTCAATGTGATAACAATCAAAATACCAAGGACATTCTTCTCAGATCAAGAAAAAATGCTGCTGAAATTCATATGGAAACACAGGAGACCCCAAATAGCTAAAGCAATTTTATGCAACAACAACAACAAAGTTGGAGGCATAACAATACCAGATGTCAAGACACACTATAGGCCGGCACCATGGCTCACTTGGCTAATCCTCCACCTGCAGCGCTGGCACCCCAGGTTCTAGTAATGGTTGGGGTGCCAGATTCTGTCCTGGTTTCTCCTCTTCCTGTCCAGCTCTCTGCTGTGGCCCGGGAAGGCAGTGGAGGATGGTCCAAGTGCTTGGGCCCTGCACCCGCATGGGAGACCAGGAGGAAGCACCTGGCTCCTGGCTCTGGACTGGTGCAGTGCACTGGCCGTAGTGGCCATTTGAGGGGGTGAACCAACGGAAAAGGAAGACCTTTCTCTCTCTCTCTCTCTAACTCTGCCTGTCCAAAAAAAAAAAAAATAGACACACTACAGGGCAGTTATAATCAGAACAGCCTGGTACATGTATAAAAATAAATGGATAGACCAATGGAACAGAAACACCAGAAATCAACCCACACATCTATAACCAACTTATCTTTGACAAAGGGGCAAAAAATCAATCCCTGGAGCAAGGACAATCTCTTCAGCAAATGATGCTGGGAAAACTGGATCTTCACATGCAGAAGTATAAAGCAAGATCCGTATCCTACACCATACGCAAAAACACACTCAAAATGAATTAAAGACCTAAATCTATGACTTAACACCAACAAATTATTAGAGAACATTGGGGAAACCCTTCAAGACACTGGCATAATCTAAAAGTTCTTGGAAAAGACCCCAGAGGCATAGGCAATCAAAGCCAACATTAATAAATGAGATTATGTCAAATTGAGAAGTTTATTTACTGTAAAGGAAACACTCAGCAAAGTGAAGATGCAGCTGACAGAATGGGAGAAATTTATTGCAAATTATTCAACTGATAAGGGATTAATAATCAGAATATATAAAGAGATCAAGAAACTAACAACAACAAAACAAACAACCCATTTAAGAAATGGGCAAAGGACTTAAACAGGAATTTTTCAAAAGAAGAAGTCCAAATGGTCTAGAGACACATGATAAAATGCACAGGAGTGATAGCCATCAGGAAAATGCAAATCAAAACCACGATGAAGTATCACCTCATCCCTTTCAAAATGGCTTTCATACAGAAATCAACAACAAATGTTGGCAAGGATGTGGGGAAAAGGTACCCTAATCCACTGTTGGTGGGAATGTTATTACAACCACTGTGGAAGCCATTTGGAGATAACTCAGATATCAGAATTTAGACCTATTACATAACTCAGCCATCCCAGTCCTGGGAATTTACACAAGAGAAAAAAAATCAGCATATGGAAATTTTATCTGTATTCCCATGTTTATTGCAGCTCAATTCACAGTAGCTAAGATCTGGAATCAATCCAAATGCCAGTCAACTGAAGGCTGGATAAAGAAAGTATGGGGTATGTGCTCCATTGAATACTACACAGCAGAAAAAATGAAATCCTGTTATTTGCACAAAATGGATGAAATTGGAAAGCATCATTCTAGTGAAATAAGTCAGTCCCAAAAGGAAAAATACCGTATGTTTTCCCTGGTCTGTGATAACTAATTGATCACCTAAAAGGTAACCTATAGAAGTGAAATAAACACTTTGAGAGTCAATAACTTTGAACAGCCCTTGTCTCTACTGTTGAGGAACAGATTTTTTTTTCATACATTTTGTTGAACTCTTTACTTAGTAGTGAGTTAATGATATGTGTATAGAGTTAACTGAAAATAGATCTTAATAAAATATAAGAATGGGAATGGGAGAGGAAGGAGGAGGAGGGGTGAGAGTGTGGGTGGGAAAAATCACTATGTTCCTCAAGTTGTGTTTATGAAATGCATGAAGTCTGTGTTTCTTAAATAAAAGATTTCTGGGAAAAATGAATATATTAACAAAAACTGTATTTTCAATACTATTAAAGAATCTCATATTTTAAAAATTGACAAGCTACTGGGTATGCCATAGGAAATTTTTAACAATTAGTTATACAAAGATATACATGGTCCCTTCACTTAGAAACATATGCTTACCACTTTGGAAATAGAGAGATCTATGAGTATAAAGTGACAATAATCCAAATGTAAGAACAAATCACTCCACTTCAATGCAGTTATCTTAATTATGTACTCAAATTGTTCTTAAAAGCTTTGTGCTAGTCTACATTAATATCTCTCATTAAAATCTGCTTCCCTAAAATTTCAAAGAAAGGTCTCAGTTTCTTCAGCAAAGCATTTGAACTAGGCAGACTTTGGGGAGTGATATCCACCATGAAAATCAGCTCTGTGCTTTTGTATAATTTCTCATACTCCATGATGCTTTGATTTTTTTCATCTGAATAATGCAAATAGTATCACCTGTGTTGAGACCGGCTGAGAAGATTACATGAGAAAATAAATACAGAATTATTGGAATACATTAGGTGCTCAATAAGTTAGTAACATGCCCTTTCCCCTCTCTAGGCAAGGATCACCCACGTCTCCTGCTAGACAAATCTGTCCACTTATCTGACACTCAAGCGCAGCTATTATTTTTCCTTCTCCTTTGAAGCCTTCAACGACTATCCCAGTTTATACAGATTTATCATCTTGCTTTTTCTAAGCATGTCTGTTTTCCAGGAACACCATGTCCATTCTTCTCCCTCTCTCTCTTAACCCTGCCTTAATCAGTAGAATAGTTGATAACCAACATTTGCTCAATTCAACCCATGAAATGAGTTTTAAAGCCCCCTGTGATATTTGCTCTCTGTGGTTGTCTAATTCACTGAGACTGCTCAGAAATTTCATTAACTGTTACCTTTAGTTATAAGTGATTTTAGCAATGACTCTATCATGTAACAGTATAATCTTATTCATCATAGGAATAACAAAAAATAAAAAAGTCCAATATCTAACTCTAGATACAAACTATATCAAACATGAAATCTGAACCTTTACTTAAAACTAGATGGTTCTATTGTGTAATGCTTCATCCAGCAGTACTTTTCCAGATTAACAAAGTAGTTCACTGGCCTGTGAACTGCTACAGTCAGACATTCGAAGAGTACCTTTGTAACATGGAAAGAACCTAGTTAGTTTTCCTTCTTTAATCGTATGATGGTTTCATTCTGACAATTTTCATCAAAATAGAAGAGAGTAGCATCAAAGATTACTTTATGAGCCATCTAGAAAAAATACTTCCCTAATGCAAGCGAAAGGGAGATAACTTTTTAAAGGACTGACAACGACTTAACTGTGTAAGATCATGTAGAGATGTACATATTTTATCTCCAGGATTCATCAAGCAATCTGTGAGATACATGATAGAGATACTGTGATTCTCAATTTCTGCCTGAGCAAACCAAGGCTAGAGATGTCAGGTTCCTAGCATGTCATCTGGGCTGCAGGTACACCCTCTGATTTCCAAGGTGGAGAAAAAGGAGCATACTAGTCCAAGTTCAAAAACTTGCTCTAGGAGTGTTCCCTATTAAGGCTGATGTAGAGATGCATACAGTTTGAGTCATATTTAGTCACCTTCTTCTAATTGTCCATTCAATTATTCAATAATACTGAGTGAGAGGCACAAGTTTTGGCTTCTGTACCTGGGCCATGGGTTCCTTATCCACACAGCACCTTCTTTTCATTTCTACCAACAACTCTGGATAACGCCAGTCCAAGAACCCTTGGAATTTGAGATAAAAATGGAAGGCATGATCAATAAGAGAGCGCTCAAAATGTAATTGCAGGGCAGGCATTGGGCATAGCAGGCTTGAGAAGCCTACATCCCACAGCAGAGTGGTTTGAGTCGTGGCTACTCTGCTTTCAATCCAGCTTCCTGCTGGTGTGCATCCTGGGAGCAGCAGGTGATGAATCAAGTGTTTCAGACTCTGCCACCAATGTGGGAGACCCAGATGGTGTTCTGGGCTCCTGGCTTTGCAGGCTTTTATGGAAGTGAATCAGCAGATGCAAGATCTCACTGTCTCTCCACTTTTCAAATAAATTGAAAATAAATAAAATGCTTTAAATGTAAACAGAGGGATCAGCACTGTGGAGTAAAGGGTAAAGCTACTGCCTGCAATGCCAGCATCTCATATGGGCACCAGTTCGAGTCCCAGCTGCTCCTCTTCCAATCCAGCTCTCTGCTATGGCCTGGGAAAGAAAGCAGTGGAAGATGGCCCAACTCCTTGGGCCCCTGCACCCATGTAGGGGACCTGGAAGAAACTCCTGGCTCCTGGCTTCAGATTGGCACAGATCTGGCCTTGTGGCCAATTCGGAGTAAACCAGCAGATGGAAGACCTCTCTCTTTCTCTGCCTCTCCTCTATCTGTGTAACTCTGACTTTCAAATAAATAAATAAATATTTAAACAAAAATAAAAAGAGAAAGATAAAATTAAAAAAGTAAAGTAAACTGGCTCCTATTCCTTATCACTTTCTGTAACCCTGCATCACTTTCTGTCTGTGACATTGGTCCTCAATATTCTTGGGTTCTTCATTCACAGATTCAAACAATGCAATGTATATATATATAGGCATATATATATGGAGGAGGAAAATAAATAAATAAAATTGCATCTGTACTGTATTAGTGATAATTGAATGCCTGCAAGTCGAATAGCTAGGAAAAATTCTCTTGTGAAATATAATTATTGAATAGAAACACATGTATTTCCCTCTAACTTTAACACTGGATCAGGCTTGTATTATGTATCTCAATTTCAAAATTTTACAAACAAGCAAATGTATGTCATTTACAACTTCTATAAAAAATTAAAATTATACTCTTAATATGACTTCTTGCTAATTTTCATAAAGTAAGCTTTTAAAAACATTTAACTAAGAAAAACACAACCTATAAAAAGCTATTTAATAAAGTAATTTTTTTGTCATTTTAACACCATACCTTAAAAAAACCCTAAAGTATAATAGATGGATATAAATATTATGATAGCCTGCTAGTTGCCATGGAAACATCACTATCAGTATACCTCTGAATATGCAGCTGCCTCTTTCTCTGGCTTAGCAAACAAGCATGAATTCATGCTACTTGCTTTCTTTATAAGTTATATCTGAGATCTAGAGTAAGCCAAGAACAAGAGTACAATTTGGTTCTTCAGAAATGCATTCCACGTGATATGGGGTGACACATAGATCCATTTGCCTGGCAGAATACCCACTCTTTGGTACTTAAAGAGCCCTTAAATAGGGTTTATAGTTTAAATTTTTAAAGTGCAAAACTGTATACAAATTAGAAAGCAATTAGGGCAACTGTGCTGATGCAGAGTGTAATATGAAATGAAAATGGGACAAATTTACAAATACATTTTTGTTACAATAAATGTGTCAACTTATTAAACACATTAAATTACCTTTCAGAACTGTTCATTAATTTAAAGTATCAGAAATAATGAATCTGATAGGAGTAATGCACCCCATCAATCATACCCATCATGTTGCTACCCATAAAATAAATTCTGTTTGCTATTTAGCCAGCAGGATGCATTAAACTACCATTTGCATAGATACTACCTCTCTACAAATATAAATTTTTTAAAAGATTCACTTATTCATTTGAAATTCAGAGTTACGGAGCAAGGGAGAGACAGAGAAAGAGAACTTCCATTTGTGAGTCTACTCCTTCACAATGGCTAGAATGCAGCCAGGAACCAGAAGCTTCCTCCAGGTTTCCCCCATGGGTGACAGGAGTCCAAACACTTGGGCCATTTTCCATTGCTTTTCCCAAGCCACAAGCATGGAGCTGGATCCCAAGTGGAGCAGCACACAAACCAGCACCCATATGAGATGCCAGCGTTGCAGGTGGTGGCTTTACCTGTTATGCAACATTGCTGGCCCTCAAGTATAAGTTTTAAAATCTTGATGTTTTCAACACTGAGGTCTCTATGCTCCTGTTCTACTCAGTTTCATTTTTCCATAAACAATTATATAATGACGTAGGAGGCTTTTATAGTAAAATCTATTAGAAGCTAACTGTGTCCTCTGAAACTTCCCTTTGATATACAGAAATTTAATCTTTATATGTCAGGTGGTCTTGGAAACACAAAATTGGGCATATTCCTGCAAGTACTCCCCCAACCGCCAAACACAAATTTTTTGTTATTTTTTTTCTTTTTTAATTTTTATTTAATGAATATAAATTTCCAATGTACAGCTTATGGATTACAACGGCTTCCCCCTCCCATAACTTCCCTCCCACCTGCAACCCTCCCCTCTCCCGCTCCCCCCCCTTCCATTCAC
Organism: Lepus europaeus; assembly: GCF_033115175.1. Classification (NCBI taxonomy): domain Eukaryota; kingdom Metazoa; phylum Chordata; class Mammalia; order Lagomorpha; family Leporidae; genus Lepus; species Lepus europaeus. The sequence goes on from NC_084835.1 coordinate 48,946,861, forward strand.
ATCAAGATTCATTTTCAATTCTCTTTATATACAGAAGATCAATTTAGTATATATTAAGTAAAGATTTCAACAGTTTGCACCCACATAGAAACACAAAGTGAAACATACTGTTTGAGTACTAGTTATAGCATTAAGTCAAAATGGACAGCACATTAAGGACAGAGATCCCACATGAGGAGCAAATGCACAGTGACTCCTGTTGTTGACCCAACAAATTGACACTCTAGCTTATGGCACCAGTAACCACCCTAGGCTGTCGTCATGAGTTGCCAAGGCTATGGAAGCCTACCAAGTTTACCGACTCTGATCATATTTAGACAAGGTCATAAAAGACAGGGTGAGGATATTAACCAATGATCCTAAGAGTGGCATTAACCAGCATTAAGTGGGGAAGAGGACCATCAGTACACACAGGTTGGGAGTAGAGCCATTGGTGGTAGAGTAGAGGTTATGATTACAAAGGAATGAGGACCAAGTGCGCTAGACAGGGTCTAGAACAAAGGACAGAGTCATTAGTAGAGGAGCCAAAAAAAGTGCTGTCTAAGCTACAAGTAATTTTTCTGATTGAGAGGCAAATAGAACCTGATAGAAGGGGCTTGATAAAATCTGTTGGGCTTTAGGCCTTGTAAGTTAAGAGGCCCAGACCTATCTATCTCTTCACATGGGGTACATCCTAAGGCAGGTGTGAACCTCCTGAGGGAAAGTACTCTGTTGACTTTCATTACTTAGCTGGCCTGGGAGGAGAGCTGGCCAGGTAAAGGCAGGTGGCATCTCTAACAAGAAATTTACAGTTCTGCAATGTTGCTGACCCTACTTGGCCGTCCCCTCAGCTGCAGTGGTTACTTTGGAAGTTGGGCTGAGTGAAGGGCTTTTCAGCTTAGAGCCAATAAGATCTGTGGCTCTGACCTGGGCATCCTTCGACTCCAGGGCAGGTCCATTTCCAGTGATCCAACTCTTGCCAGAGCTGCCAGGGCTCTTCACAAGCTGACTTCTGCTGAAGCCCAGGCTTACCACATTGAAAGCCACTGCAGTGGACTGGCCTGTTGGGTCTCCTTGAGGGCAGATCACTGTCCAGATCAGCCATTAATAGGCCTGCCACCCATTGATTCTGATGCCTAGCTTTCTTTTCCTCCTGGTTTTTGTTTTAGCAGACCAGAGGATGCAAGTCAAGGGAGTGCCCAAGTCCCATCTTTAATCTTCGGTGACCTGAACTACAAGTCTATAGTCACAGGCATGTTCTGTAGTAGTTTTTCTAAGGTAGACAATACCCACGAGGAAAATTATATTCTCACTTTAAAACTTTCTTTCCCTTTGGTCTGAAAGGGAGGTTTTTTCTACTTACCATTTACATCACTGATGGCGAAGTAAATCTAGCTATGAGATTATAATTTAAGCTCTTATTTTGGCTATGCTATTACAGAAAAATGTTAGCCATCTCTTTTATAAGGTCTAAAGATTAAATTGTGCGTCCTACAGATTCCTTTATAATAGAATTAGTTTCCTACCTTGAAGAGAATAGAGAAATGAAAGAACAAGTTGGGCTTAGAATAGAGAAATGAGAGAGTAAGTCCTAGATCGCTTGCTGACAATAGCAATATCACATGAATACTTAGCAAACAGTTTCAACCATTAGATAACAAGTTAAGAAAACATTTACCAGAAGGTCCAATGCCTTCTATAAATTTTAAGAATCATGTATTTGAAAACACTTCTTAAATATCTAACATGGTGTAGTTCAAACACAAATTTTTACACCACAGGTGCTGAGAGACTATATTCACACTCATGTTGGCCTACTACAACCCTTAATCAGTCTTCTCTTCTGGCTAAATAACCCAGTTTCTTTTTCTTTTTCTTTTTTTTTTCCAGTCTAAGGACCAGCAACACATGTTAGGTCCACTTACATTTGGACACGTTGTTTTTACTGCTGGGGCTATCCTTTCTCATTTCCATCCAATAGCAGCCTATACTATTCACACATAAATTTTTATAAATTATTTATTTAAGAGGGAGAAGTAGATGGAAAGTGGAGAAGGGAGAGAGGAAGAAAAAGAGTGGGGTTAGGGGTAGATGGAAAGTGGAGAAAGGAGAGAGAGAGAGGAAGAAAAAGAGTGGAGCGAGAGGAGAGGGGAGTGGAGGAGAGGAGAGGAGATGGAAAGAGGGAAAGAGAGAGAAACTCATTCACTGGTCCACTCCCCAAATATCTGCAACAGTCCCTGGCTGGAGCTGAAGCTAAAAATCTCTCAAGCCAGTAACTCTGCAAGTGTGGCAGAAATGCAATCACTTGAGCCACCACCGTGCTGCCCAGGGTCTGCACTGGAGGAGGGTGATATCAAGAGGAGGATATGGGTATCAAACCCATGCACTATGATTTGGCATGCCATCTTTTAGTCATGTATTTTATGAAATTCTTTATTATGAGACGATCTTCTACCTCAAAGAAATATATTTTTTCCTTTTAAGTGCTAGCACTTTTTCTTTCTTGCTTATCAATATTTCCATACATAAAAATCAATTACTTAATTTAAACTCTTAGAGGTATTGCTAAAATTCTTATCTGCTCTTTTGGGCCGGCGCCGTGGCTCAACAGGCTAATCCACCGCCTTGCGGCGCCGGCACACCGGGTTCTAGTCCCGGTCGGGGCACCGATCCTGTCCCGGTTGCCCCTCTTCCAGGCCAGCTCTCTGCTGTGGCCAGGGTGTGCAGTGGAGGATGGCCCAAGTGTTTGGGCTCTGCACCCCATGGGAGACCAGGAGAAGCACCTGGCTCCTGCCATCGGAACAGCGTGGTGCGCCGGCCGCAGCGCGCTACCGCGGCGGCCATTAGAGGGTGAACCAACGGCAAAAGGAAGACCTTTCTCTCTGTCACTCTCTCACTGTCCACTCTGCCTGTAAAAAATAAAAAAATAAAAAAAATAAAAAAAAAATTCTTATCTGCTCTTTTATTTCTTTCATCTTAATTCAGACCCACATCCCTTCTAGCAGAGAGGCTAAATAAAGTACAAGCTCATAATAAATGGTGAGTTCCCCCATCACTGGGTGGGTAAAGGGATGGCTCAGCAACGACAGTAATAGCTAACATTCAATTTGACCTTATTAAATGCTACGTCTTCCTCTAAGTTTTTGCAGGAATTAACTCATAGCCATCCTAGCGGGGGGTATTTTTATTTTCCCTGTTTAAAGGCTGATGAAACTGAGAAACAATGGCATTAGGTCACTTGTAGTACGTAAAGGAGCTGAAACTCTCCATAGCTCCACTGCCTATGCCCCTAAGCAATATGCTTATAGATTCTATACCTGCCTCCAAGAGGGATGCTACTGATGTGATCACCACGTTGGGTTCCCCTGGATTCTACATTTATCTTTAGGTTTGATCAGAAAACCAAGTGGGAAGGCCTTCGAGTGGAGAAGGAATGAGCCCCAAACGTATAGAGGGCAGTAGCAGGTTGGTTTTTTTTTTTTTTTTTTTTGACAGGCAGAGTGGACAGTGAGAGAGAGAGACAGAAAGGTCTTCCTTTTTTTTTTTTTTTTTTTTTTTTTTTTTTTTTTTTGCCATTGGTTCACCCTCCAATGGCCGCTGTGGCCGGCGCATCTCGCTGATCCGAAGCCAGGAGCCAGGTGCTTCTCCTGGTCTCCCATGTGGGTGCAGGGCCCAAGGACTTGGGCCATCCTCCACTGCCTTCCCGGGCCACAGCAGAGAGCTGGCCTGGAAGAGGGGCAACCAGGATAGAATCTGGCGCCCCAACCGGGACTAGAACCCGGTGTGCCGGTGCCGCAAGGCAGAGGATTAGCCTCTTAAGCCATGGCGCCGGCCGGCAGTAGCAGTTCTAAGAAGAGCCTGGGTTTGGATGAGAAAATACAGACAGTAGTCAGAACATCAGAGCCACAGCTGAAGTTCTAGGCTCAGCAGTAAAAAGGCTTGGGAGGCCCCATAACACTTAGCTCATTCTTTCCTTTTAAACCCTGAGATATTCTCAATCCCATCACCCACTCCATGTGTCCCCAGCCCATTCCAACCATAAACACTCAAATATGAATATGTAATCCATGCATCAACAGAAACCCACCTTCCTAACCACTCTTGCCTTCCTCCAGTCCATTCTATCAATAGTGACCCAACTAGTCTTTCCTACATGCATGTCTAATCCTGCATACCCCAAATCCAATCAAAGGCTGCCTAATGTGTTACGGATGACACAGGGCTGACCCCTATGGATCCCTCTGCACCATCTCTTCATTGCCTGTGCACTGCAATCAGATGGAATTCCTTTCTCTAAGTTGTCTGTCGCAGCTGTTTCTCAGCTTTTCCTTCTTTAAATTCCATTTAGCTAACTCCAGTAACCCTGTAAGTCCCAGCTTAGATGTAGTTTCCCTTAGCAGGTATTTGTTGATAGATTACTTATCACAGCATAGCATTTTTGAGAATCATATGAGCTTCATGAAGTCAAGGCTTGGCATGCAATGGGTTAAGTATCAGTTTTACCATAAGCTGGGAGGATTAATACAACAGAAATGTATTGTTCCACAATCCTGGAGGGTACAAATCTAAAATCAAGGTGTTGGTAGGGCCACATTCCCTCTATGCTGGCAGTTAAACAGTTGCCTTGCTGTTAATTTTGGCATTACTTAACTTGTAGTTGTGTCGTTCCACACTCTGCCTTCATTGCCAAATGATATTCTTCCAATGTGTCTGTCTTTATCTGGATAACTTTTTTTTTTCTGATGAAAGAAATGTTTTTTTATCTGGGTTTGCATACTGCTTCGTTACACTGCTTAATACCTGATTAAGTGTGTAACAATTCTTTGGCTCCGCTTTTGTTTTATATTAAAAATGTTATATTTTTTAGCAAATTTCCTTTTTTTCTGAGTTACCTCTATTTTTTTCAATTTCATTCTCATTTTAATTAATTTTTAACAGATTCAATATGATTTGTAGATACAAATCTAGGAACATAATGATATTCCCTTCTTCTCTCCCTCTCTCCTTCACTCCCACTCTCCTCCCTTCCACCTTTTTATTTTTTTGTTTCAGGTAACATATTTTAAATTTATATCACAGTAAAAAGGCTTAATACTTCACTGAATAAGAAGCTTAACAAGTAAAAGGCAAGAAGACTCTAGTTTAGTGGGAATATATACATAATGGCTATAAGCAATAATTGAATGTATAAATGAGCATTTCATCCATATACACTTTTTTGTCAATTAGTAATTTATAATTTCTTTCAATGAAATAGAATGAATGAGAATCTAACATTTAATATTTCCTGTGTGGTTAAAGGATAATAATTAAGTTATTTAGACTTTAAGTCATTTTCTCTCAGTTTATGCACAGAATAATTTTATGCATATTGCAAGGCAAATAATTACACACTACATTTTGTTGTACTCTGTTGGTTACAACAGGTCAGGGACAACATATGGAATTGGTCTTTTTGGAACTATCTTATTTCACTAAGTATAATGTTCTCTAGTTGCATCCATTTTGTAGCAAAAGACGAGATTTCATTCTTCTAAAAATATGACTGAGTAATATTCCATAGTGTATAGGTACCAAATTTTCTTTATTCAGACATCAGTTGATGGGCATCTGGGTTGAGTCCATATCTTTGCTATTGTGAATTGAGCTGCAATAAACATAGGGGTATAGATAATTCTTTCATATGCTGATTTCATTTTGTTTGAGTAAATTCCCAGGACAGGGATGACTGATTGGATTATATTATAGATCTATTTTCAGCTGATAAAGCTCCATACTGTCTTCTACAATGGCTGTATTAGTTTGCATTTCACCAACAGTGGATTAGGGAACCTTTTTGCTAAATTCTCACCAGCATTTACTGCGTTTTGATTTCTGTATGAGAGCCATTCTAATTGGAGTGGCATGAAACTTTTTGTGGTTTTGATTTGCATTTCCCTGATGGCTAGTGATCCTGAGAGTCTTCATGTATCTGTTGGCAATTTGAATTTCCTCTTTTGAAAAATGTCTGTTCAAGTCCTTTGCCCATTTCTTAACTGGATTGTTTGTTTTGTTATTGTTGAGTTCTTGAGCTCTTTATAGATTCTGGATGTTAGTCTTTTATCGGTTTCATAGTTCACAAATATTTTCTCCCAATCTGTTGGTTACCTCTTCACTTTGTTAAGTGTTTCCTTTGCAGTACAGAAACTTCTTATCTTAGTGTAATCTTATTTGTCTTTTTTCTTTTTTTTTCTTTGATTGCTTCTACGATCTTTTCAAAGAAGTCTTCACCTATATCAATGTTTTACAGGTTCTCCTTTAGTAATTTGATGGTATCGTGTTGTAGATTTAGATCCTTGATCCATTTTGAATTGATTTTTGTATATGGTATAAGTTGGGGGTCTTCTTTCATACTTCTTCATGTGAAGATCCAACTTCCCCAGCGTCATTTGTTGAAGAGACTGTCCTTTCTCCAGGGATTGATTTTGGCTCCTTTGTTAAAGACTAGTTGGTTGTAGATGTGTGGATTGAGTTCTCAAAATTCTATTCTGTTCCTTTGTTCTACATTTCTATTTCTGTGCCACTACCAGACTGTTTTGATTAAAACTTCCCTGTAGTATATCTTGATATCTGGTATTGTAATGCATCCAGCTTTATTTTTGTTGTTAAGATTGCTTTAATATTTGGGGTCTCTTGTGTTTCCATATGATTTTTTAAAAAATTTTATTCAGTAAATATAAATTTCCAAAGTACAGTTAATGGATTACAATGGCTTACTCCCCCCATAATTTCCCTCCTACTTGCACCCCTCCCATTTCCTGCTCCCTCTCCATTCACATCAAGATTCATTTTCAATTATCTTTATATACAGAAGATCGATTTAGTATATATTAAGTAAACATTTCATCAGTTTGCACCCACACAGAAACACAAAGTGTAAAATACTGTTTCAGTACTAGTTATAGCATTACTTCACATTGGACAACACATTAAGGACAGATCCCACATGCCAGTTGGAGCCCCGGAGCCTGTGACAGGTTGAGAGAATGGGGCACCTCACAATCCTCAGAGGGTGCCCAGCCCCCTGTCAACCTTCCCAGCCAGATTCAAAGGCAGTGAGAAATACGGATTTTTCCCTCTACTTGTGTGTCAAGATAGCGCCTTCTCTCTGCTGGGTGTTGGGGGATGCGGGGAAACTAATGTGCTTTGCCTTCACTGGATTAGGGTTGCTATTCTGCCCCCAACTGGGGCTCTAGGCTATACTCAAAGACAGTGCAGTCCACAAGGTTCTCCCTCATGCAGTATCAACCAGTAGCACCGGCTGCCTCAGTCTGCCCTCAGCTTCCTCTCAGAACGGGGCTTCTCCTCCACTCCCCACCTGCAGAAATCACAGTGGTGTCCCTGATCGCTGTATCTGCCCTTTCCACGCTGCTCCCTGGCGTTCCTCTTCCTTCTGTAGATGTCCACTGCAAACTTTGGTCCAGCTCTCTCCTGGGAATACACTTCCTCCACTTTTCTTCTGCTGGCTTCCCCTGCTCAGGGACAGCATGTCTTTTCCCTATTCAACCATCCTCCTGGATATCTTCTTACAAGAATGCCACTCACACTGGATCAGGGGTTCACCCCACTGTGGTATGATCTCATCTTAAGTACTTACTTCTGCAGTGACGCTATTTCCAGTTAAGGTCACATTCTGATGTGCTGGGTTAGGACTGCAACATCCTTTTGGTGAGCAATATTATGACTAAAGACATCAAGTGAAAATGTTATGTCTAGGGAACAAGGGGCATTCAATAATAAAGACAGCATTTTCACACTACTTTTGCATGATTCAGAGGGCCCAAACAGAAACTGTCCTAAAGAAAGCTAAGCTTTCTACGTCTCTTCTTAGAACTTGGGGCAATCTGCTTATGTTTAATTTGCAATTGGCAATGTTTAATTACCAGCTTTGAGACATGACATCATTATCTCAACTTTTCTTATATCCAACAGTGTTAACTTTCTAGTTCTCAGCAAACATTCTTTTCCTTGGTATCTTCTACTCCCACCCCAACTGGTACTTTCAATTTGCCACAGCTTCAATTCTAATTATCAGTTTAACAAAACTTTGATATACTCATAGGAAAATCATTTTAATTGAGGTGCTTTCAGCAAAAACTTAAATTTTCTCAATTATAAATCTGTCAGGTACTAGCTGAATATGTCCTGTTCCTTTACTGCCCAATTAAAGTACACTGTCAACCATAAAATAATTAATCCATTAAAATTCACAAATGGATAAGATTAGGGCATATTAAATATCAATGATTATGAGCATTTTTACATAGCACAGCAAAATACCTTACTCCACTAGCCTGATATGGAAAGATGCATAAAAAACAAAGATGAGAAAGAGCAAGACACGGCAATCTTTTCTGAAGTCAGCAAACACAATAACTCCAGTATAGTATACCGGGTCTAGACGGCTACTACACTGTTACTCCTGGATGGATACTGCCTTTCAGTGTGGTTGATGTTACTAAAAGCATTCATAATATTTAATGCACTGATGATACATTTTAGTTAGGAGGTTAAATGATGTTTGCAGTGCAACGCTTTCTAAAATGCCACAGTCTTCTGACAATAGCATATGGAAACATTAAAACTAGTCATGTTTAATGAATGTCTTCTACCAGAATCAACGGAATTAAATAGAAATGCTTTAATAAGATACGTGTTTAACTATTACAGTAAGCAAAAGTAGTGCTACTAAGGCACTGCATTTTATGTATCCTCTTACCATGTATTGCCAAAGCAATGGTAACAAAAATGAAGAATGCTACAGAAGTGTAGTACAGGCAAAAGTCCTCCATCATTAAAACAGGGCCACTGCCCTGGCATCAGCAAAGATTCTTCATTGATGTTTGAAACAGCAGATGGGAAATTTCAGTAATTTGCCCATAATTAATTTTTAGCGTAAGTGAATGAAGTCAGGGCTGCCACTTACGTCTGCATAGGTTGTGCAGTGTACAACTCAAGTGGGCATCATTCACATGGACTACATAGTGAATTGCACCCTTGGGACATGTGAAGTGCTCATCAGACACAACCACATATGGCAGCTCAGCCTAAAGCTTCAGTCTTTGCGGCCCTGATCATAACCATATACCTCTCACTCCCAATGACAATGCATGACTGCCATCATGCACACTGGTTCTGACTCAGTCTTATCATCTGTGAAATGGGAAGAACAGCTGCCTGGGTTATCCTGGGAGGTTTATGACCACAATCAACAACAAAAATGACATCTGGGAAGTTGCACTACAAAACAGGTACTGCTCTGTTTTGCAGGTATTAATTGTGGCAGAAAATAGATAGATACTTACATGCAGAGAGGCAAGCCTTTAGGTTTATTTAGATGGCCCAGGGAATATCTTACCTTATTTTTTAATTCATTTATTTGACAGGTAGACAGAGAGAGAGAGACAGAGGGGGCAGAGAGAAAGGTCTTCCTTCCGTTGGTTCACCCCCCAAAATGGCCACCACGGCCAGCACGCTGCGCTGATCTGAAGCCAGGAACCAGGTGCTTCTTTCTGGGCTCCCATGTGGGTGCAGGGCCCAAGCACTTGGGCCATCCTCCACTGCCCTCCCAGGCCACAGCAGAGAGCTGGACTGGAAGAGAAGCAACCGGGACTAGAACCCAGCACCCATATGGGATGCAGGCGCCACAGGTGGAGGATTAACCAAGTGAGCTATGGCACTGACCAATATCTTACCTTATAATTCTCTAAGAGTTGCTATGTATGCAACAGTTGTGTTTTATATATATATATATATATATGTGTGTGTGTGTGTGTGTGTGGGTGTGTGTGTATGTGTATACATATATATGAGTTGCTATATGCGCAACAGCTTTATATATGTAAATATACATATATGCACATATATGTATATACACATAGATATGTATGTACATATACATGCATATTATATAACACACATATATACACACAAATATATATATATACACAGAGAGAAAGTCTTTTTAGTAATGCTGATGTCCCAAACCACTGTACTTGACATTGCATTGCATTGTCTAGTATAGTAGCCACTAGTCACACACAGTTACTGAGTCTTGAAATGTGGCTAGTCTGCATTGGGATGTGCTATAACTGTCAAATATGTACATAAATGATTTCAGGTTTGGTATAGAAAAATAAATAATAAGCATCCTGTTAATTTTTTAAACTGTTCACATATTAAAAGACTGTTGTGTCAAAATATAGTATTAAAATAAACTGCTTAATTTTTTTTTTTTTTGCGTTTGTAAATGTGGCTACTGAAAATCTTTAAACTCCATATGTGACTCACTTTATACTTCTATTGGACAATGCTTTATACAGTATTTTGCTTTCAGAAGCCAAGATATTAATACATCCATTCCCAGAGAGCATGGTCTAATGGTGCACTGTTTTTGACTTTTTGATTGACAGACTCACATTCCAGGGCATGTCTTTAAACCACCCTAATGGCTTCTACAGAAATACTCTATACCAGGTCTGATTCGATGTGAACAGAATACAAAGTAGTTTGGAAGTTCCAAAGATATTTCTCCATCTTTTGTTTCACTTACACTTTTTTTTTTTTGCAAAGATTTCCATTCTCTAGACTCCTAGTGGTGTACAGATGGCACACTTCAATGGGGTGACCAGAAGAGTGTGACAGCAAGCCAACAGGCATGATGCAGCCCTGCAGGCTTAGCGCGTGGGGAACCATCACCACACTGAGGCTGCAAATGTGTGGGCAGCAGAGCTTTCCAGCACCAAAAGAAAGTAGCTCCACAGAGAAGGGTGCTATAGCAGCGCTGACCTCCAGTAGGAGGACTCCTAGACAACATATGGTGATGCAGCAGGGAGAAAGTCGGAAAAATAAATACCCTGGCCTTTCTTCTTCCCACTCTGCAGTTTCTTACCATTGCCTCTCATTAGCCAGAACCACCCAAAAGCCAGAAGGCAAGAGAGCCCTCTGATGTTGTCCATATGGGTTTCCATGGGCATATGTAAGAATGGAAATGAATCTGGAAGAGACAGATGGAAGACATCTATCTAGCACAACTTGCATCTTTCATTGTTCTGAAAGACATCTCTTGTCAATTTAAGTGAATGAAAGGGACCAGGAATTGCATGGAAAATAAGACCTGCTAAGGTGGTAACAAACAGAGGTTAAGTTGAACTAAAAGAATGTGGCATTTTCTTTTTGTTTTCAGTGATGTCATAGTAATACTCTCATCACCATTCCCATATTCAAGTTCACGATTTACTGCTTATTCTCATGGGACGGACAATCTCACAGGCAGATGCTATCATGCATCCTCAGAGGGGAGAGGAGGGTAGGAGCAGGAATCTTCTGGATCCCAAATTAAACAGCTCTACTTAAAAACATGAAGTGTTTTTTAATGAAGAGATAAAAAGCAATCTCCATAGGCCAATTTTTTCAGCTACTCAAGGAATAACTCATTCTGGCAGCCCCATCAGGATGCAGCCCAGCCTAAAATTGGATGATCCATGTAGACCATTGCCCAATGTCATTTTATAGATGAGGCAGTCAGCTGGGAACATCTGCTTTATGGTTTTCCAGGTTACAGCTTTGTCTTCTATGCTACATGGGTCAGAACTCTATTTTCAACCAATAATTTACACATTTTCTCAACATGATTCCTGGGTCTGCTGTGGGACCAACACCTATTCATGCCTCCTTCAGCTAAGTCCATGACTCACACACACACTGCAGAGGGTAAGAATCCTGTGTCTAGAAAAACACAGGAGTACACTTTCAGCTTTCTTCTTTTTTTTTTTTTTTTGTATCTATTCTGAATACGTATTTTGGCCTGTGTGTTGCCAAGTAAGACACATCAGTAGATGTGTTTCTCTGCACCAGTAACATAAAGAGAAAACAAACCACCGGGGATTCTACTGACCCCATTCTATGGCCCTAGATAGCGTGATTAACACACTTGTCTTGGCCTAGAAGCAGAAGAGATTGTGATGACACAAACACTAACCCACTATTCACCTCTATTCTCTAAAAATGTATAATTTATGGCTTCGGTTCATGTCTTCAGAAAGCAAACATCTGAGAAGAATCTGGCTAGTTTACAGAGTGTAATAACACAGTCTCTAAAGTCAAATTGCCACTTGCTAATCTGAAGAACTCTGTACACACACCTAATACCTACACTCTGTACACACACATACCTACAATCGTAACAAGAATGATATTACATGCATTTCTTAGGTTCCTATAAACATTGAACGAAATCCCATATGTAGGGCAGGATAAATACTAAGCAATATTTATCACTCTTATTTGGTATCAGCTCAAGCAGAAATGTTTCCCATGTCTATACTTAAAAGTGGCCTTACAGTCTACCTGCCTGGCCTGTTCTGCAACAGTTTTTCTGTATCTTTTGGAAAGCAGTCCTTGTCTTGTCTGTTATGCAGCAGTCATATTACTGTACCCCACACATTAAGCCCTTACCTAATTCTAACAAAAAGGTTGCCTCTTCTGATAAGTGTATATGCTTTCTAGGTCCGAGATGAAACATTTATACACCAACACGTTTCCCTTTTGGTTTTAGCTATCAGGACACTTCCCAGCTGTTAGAATTAATGTCTCCCAGGTGCCTCTAATCCTTTTAAATGGTCTCCTTCTATTTTTATCTCTGCTTGTCCTATTTTATATTAATTTCCTTCTGTAAGCCAACTTAAGTCTTTTCAGAAGCCATCGAGTATAAATCATAAAGAAGCATCTATGTATTAAATAATAGAAATTAATGCAGATTCTTTGTGGCTTCTTATTGTACCTGCTCTGGGGCCATTTCATTGCCAACTGACATCTAGCCACAAGAAAGATAAAGTAAGAGAAAAAGAATGAAAATTGAATTAATCATTTTTAGAGGAGGATCTGAGACTTAAGCACTCATAAATCACACCACTGCAGTAAAGAGTTTAAATCTGAATTATTTATATACTCTTTCAGAACACTAATCTCTTTAGTCATCTCTGCTCAATTAAAAAAAAAAACCAGCAATTATTTTTGATAAGGAGGAGAATAAAACCCACCTTAGTTTTATAACAATCAGCAGGGGCATCTATTTCAAGTGCACGTTCAGGGGCCCTGGTCCTAAAAGTTCTAATTCTGCACATGGGGAAAGGACTTAGGACTGATGGAATATAAAGCACACATGTGATAATATAAACATAAAGTGGACAAGTGGTGATGGGAGAACCACACCACTGGAAGCTGCAGACATAAGTCATCTCCATTCTATGCAGCGAAACGCTCAGACACACCTTCGCCTTCATAAAAATGTATGCCTGGGTAGACTGAAATCATTGCCATTCTGACATTTACCAATAGCTGCTTGGGACTAATTGGTTTTCTATCAAATATTCAGCATGAATTGCTGAATTCTTCATTATACAGTAAGTCAAAAATATTTGCTTAGGACCCCAGCATTCAGAGGAATATTCTTGGAACATTATCATTAACCAAAAGAAGTGCTTGAATGTTCTGGACACAGAAGGCAATTTAATTACATATTTCTCAAAAGAACATGTTAAAGTACATCTCTTATTTTTATAATAATTTGTTATGATCATATGTAGTTACATAATCATTGCATAATGAGATAATGAATCATGCAGAGCTGTCCTCTCTGTGTCCCTTATCTAAATAGTAAGAATAGTTCTTGCAGGCTTGTGAAAATTAAGTGACTTCAGTTTGCAAAACACAGTGGGCTTTCAAGAAATGGTAGCTACAAGCAGCCATTTCTTTGGAAGGGAAGGTTTTGTATGCGGCTTTGTACGTATGCAATGCAATTTACAAATATGTGTGTCTGATATAAAGTAAAGGCAACACAAAACAAAAAGTCTTTGGAGCTTGCAGGTAGAACCACACAGAAGAAAATCTCATGAAAAATGGCCTCAGATATGATAAGAAATATCCCACACATTATTGGTGGGAACAGAAATTGGTATAACTTTGGAAGGCAGTTTGAAAAACCTCCATTGAATCTCCACCTCAAGGTCTAAAATATCTTCATTGCAGCACTGTGTCCAAAAGAAAGAAAGAAAGAAAGAAAGAAAAAAAAAAAACCTCTCAACAAGCTAAGTCATTCTTTTTTTTTTTTTTTTTTGACAGGCAGAGTGGATAGTGAGGGAGAGAGACAGAGAGAAAGGTCTTCCTTTTTGCCGTTGATTCACCCTCCAATGGCCGCTGCGGCCGGCTCATCGCGCTGATCCGAAGCCAGGAGCCAGGTGCTTCTCCTGGTCTCCCATGCGGGTACAGGGACCAAGGACTTGGACCATCCTCCACTGCCTTCCCGGGCCATAGCAGAGAGCTGGCCTGGAAGAGGGGCCACCGGGATAGAATCCGGCACCCCAACCGGGACTAGAACCCGGTGTGCCAGCGCCGCAAGGCGGAGGATTAGTCTGTTAAGCCATGGCGCCGGCCGATAAGTCATTCTTAATAGATGCCATTACAGAGAAGGTGGTTCTCAAGCATCAGGGTGCATCACTGGAGGCCTTGGTAAAACACCTATGAGGGTCTGAAGCAGTGGTCTGAGCCAGCACCTGGAAATCTGCGTGCACGGTAAGGCCCCAGGTGAGGCTGGAGGTGCTGGTCTGGGCAGACACACTTTGACAGCTGACCATAGCACAGATGACTACATGTGTGGAGGAGCCTCCAGAACTCTATGGTCTGACATGGAGTAATCCCCCCGGTGTGTGGCACATAAACCATCAGGTGCTAGGCCCTCTGTCTGCAGAACTACTTCAAAGGATCTACAGCAATGCACACTTCAGGAGGAATAGAGAAGAGGATGCCTGGTGGCCAGGATGTGGGGGCGAGAAGAGGTGGCACCCTTTACATTATTTCTGTTTAATGTTTTACCCGTGTGTATGTGGGTTTTAAATGAAGATCTATCTACTAGAAGATTCAAAGCAATTTAAGAATATTCAACTTTATTTACTTTGCAACTGCTTTACAACATCCCTATCACTTTTCCAGGCCAGCATCTGGCTTCCAAGAAATTGGCATAGCCTAAAAGCCGAAATCTGGAAAATCCCAAAGCCAGTTCCCCCTAACACATTTTTTTTTTTGGCAACACATTAGGGTCATGTTGCGTTAATGGACTCAGAATGAGAGGGAGAGATGTGAAAATTGATGTGTTTCTTCTAGAGCAGTAAAGTGCAAGGATAAAATAGTAGCTTGATGTCAGGATGGGGGAACAGATGAAAACACAGAAAGATCATCTGTTCCGGCCCCGCTGGGTGTTGTGTGCGGCTTGGAGCACCTGACATTCACACAGGTTTCCGAGGTGGAGAGTAAATCACCAAGATCACTTGGCTCGTTGAACATTTCTGTAAACAGGAAACCAATAACTGGTAGGAAGTTCCACTGTAGCCAATTCACATTTTCAACAATAATAAACAAAATCTTTTTGTTTCCCCTGTTATGACTTAATTGAAAACATTTTAGCAGCGCAAAGTGTGGTTCATTTCATCCGACCTCGAGTTATGTTGAAATAGCAAATTACTACGAGAACGCTCAAAGGAAAAGTGAAATCTATCTACCAATAAGTTTTTTATACACATTCCACATTCTGCAAAAATAAAGCAAATAAAATAATTCCAAAAGCCTCAAACTACAAAGATTATAAAACTTCTTGCACAAATATGCCATAATCTGTTAGTGATAGAATTTATCTCATTCAAATGCCATATTTTATAAAGTTCTATGATGAACAAGATCAATAATTCTATCAGCAGTCTCTTTTATCTTAATATTATTAAAATATGCTATTTTGTAAAATTCTTTGATAAACAAGGTTACATAACTGACTTAGGTGAAATAAAAAGAAGTCGCCACACCACTTAGTGTAAGATGGAGAGCAATTTAAAAGTGCTTTGATTGTTCTCAAAGGCCGAATGTGTTCCAGATGGGTAACATTTTTCAGAAAAAAACTTTTCATCAAGACAAAATTTTCCAGGTCAGATATTCATGGTTAACAGCCTTTGATTTTCAGATAAGTGGACAAGGTTTGAGTCTATACTTTATCATCAGCTATGTGCCTAACGCAAATTACCTTAGTTCTCTGAGACTCAGTATTCTCCATAGTAAAATACAAATAATAGAATATCATTTATCCTAACCACAGTAAACAAGGCACTTCCTTGACAGAAGCCCCCTCCAAAAAGGGTACCCAATATTCAAACTTAAAATGTTACTTGTAGGAGAGGCTGTGGAGCCACTCCTACTAATCTTTTAAGGTAATTAGGCCAATGAAAAAACATTTACTTTTGATTCCTAATATGAATACCACATGTATAATCACTAATAAGAAATCTTTTACATTTAGCATTTATAAAAGAGCTCTGATAGAATATATAAAATCCATTAAACTCCTTGCCTTTTTTAAGAGAGAACTTTGCATAGCTTGGATGAATGTATAAATTAACACACGGCAACAAATTAGAAGGATCTGCAAAATTTAAAAAGAGCAGAGATCTGAAATGTATGAAGTGCAGTCAGGAACTGTTACAGTGGAATCTACTTTTATTCAGGTCACAACTTTCATTCTGAGCCTCTGAGCTTTCTAACAGCCACAAAGAAAATGAGCATGTGGGCAGTTACATAACTCACAAGGCCCAGAAAGGTTCTCTTTTTGTTTTAATTCTGCAAATGAAGCACAACCATCCCTGACTCCATGACTTGGAAGGAAGGAGTCCTTACAGGTCCTCATAGGGAGGGCTCTGTCCACATAGGCGACTTCAGTGTTGGCTGATGCACTGACCACCAGCTGACCGTATGATTTATCACCTATGCCAAGACACATCTAAATGTGAAAATAGGCACTGACCAGAGTCAGGACAAAGGGAATACAGTTGCAAACGGAAAGTGTTCCAGGAATGTTAGCATAAACGGTGACTGTTGGTGAAGCCATATATTGAAGAGGGTAATTTGAGGAGCTCTGGGTACGTCGATCTCTGCTGGAGTAATGTAAACTCTCTCAGATTCTACATAGCACTTGGGATTCACCATTCACAAACGTTGCATGTGTTTTCCATGACTCCTATGTGCCTGGGACTAATAATGATTTCAGGGTTTGGTAAAGAACAACGCTGTGACCAGATCCAACCTGCGGAATGTTCACATACAGCTTGAATGCTAAGAATGGTTTGTGTGTTCTTCAAGTAACTGGCAAAGATCAAAAGATGAATAAGTGCGTCATGACATGTGGACACTACAAGAAACAACAATTTCGGTGCCCACAGAGTTTTACTGGAACACAGCCACACCCATTTGTCTACACATTGTCTATGGCTGCTGTCATGTTACAAAAGCAAATCTGAGTAGCTGGGACAGACCATAGAACCTGCAAAGAGGTTAGACTTAGAAAGCTACGCATGGTATAATTTCTCTTATCTGACCTTCCGGAAGGGCACAACAATAGAGACAAATGAGATCAGTAGAGAACACAGGTAAGGGATGGGGGTATCTGATGACAATGCAGCAACAGGAGAAAAGTGTTTTGTGGGATGAAGCTGTTCTGTACCTTAATTTTGTCACATGTGTATCCATCAATACTCCCAGACCTATATGCTAGGTGGGGTGAATTTTACCTTATACAGAATCAAGAAAATAAAATAAAAAACTGGGGCTGGGTTCCAAACCCCACAGCTACACAGACTCCTCAGACCAGAGCTTTCTCTTCCATTCTCTTCCAGTTGGATGCCTCAGAACCACTGCCAATCTCTAGGCTCAGGTTAAATATTCCTAAATCCAAGAGCTGAGCTATATTTTGTTCAGTAAATGGCCGATAAACCTACTTTCTTCGTGTGAAGCTCAAAGCCATCCTCCATGTAAAAGAGCCAACCCATGCTGACTGCACTAGACCTGGCTCCCTGGGTTCCTTGGGTCAGGATGTTTGTGCAGTCTCCTTGGCAGAGCTTGCTCTCCTTGCTTATCTCTGCCTCTTCATACCCTGTATGATCTTGGAGATTCAGACCCAGAGGGACCTCACTCACACTCTACTCCCTCTTCTTCACAATGTGTGCCACTAAGTTCTGCTATTTCTTCCTCTCAATGTCTCTGATCCTTTGCTCTTCCTCTCCAGGCTAGAGATCTTTTTGAGGCCACCATCAGCAACCTGTATTATCTAACAGCCAACCTTTGAAGTGCAACCCATTCCCTCCTACTGCCCTACTTAAACTCTCCCTGATGAATTCCCACTGACTTGGCTTATTAAGAAGGTAGGCAGGATCTGTACTCTGTCTACCTCCTCAGCCTCATCTCACCCCACTCATCTCTATAAATTCTACCACTGAACTTCTTTCAGGTCTGTGGATATTCGAGGCTTGGTGCCTTTCTAACCACTGAGCCTTAGCCTATGCTATTCCCTCTGCTACATCTCTCTTCCTCTACACTTTTACTTTCCTCTTCCATCACCTACTCAACCAGGAACCCCCGGTTCAAAGCGGTCTTGAAACTTCAAGATCATGTTCCTAAATGTCCCAAATGGGCTGACTCCTATCTTTTATTACCTCCAATCACACCTTTAATTATTTTGTAATATCTAGGTTTTACATTTTTTCCTAAAGTACTTCAACATAAATGCAAACATCTCATTATTTTACTTTAAATGCTTTGCAGTTATTTCTAACAGCCATAATATTTCTTCAGTTAACTTAACAGCTTTTCCATTATTGCATATAGGGTTTTGCAATATATTACCCCGGTTTCTAGAACGTCTTTTCAGCCTCTTCTCAGGTTTTTATGAACAGAAGCTTTTTAAAAACTTAAGGGGTCCAGTTTATAATTTTTGTTTCTCTTTGTGGATCATGCTTTTGGCATCAAGTCTAAGAACTCTTTGGTTGCCCTGTATCCCTAAGATTGTATCATATTTTCCACAGATGTTTTACAATTGCACATTTTACATTTAAGTTCATGATCCATTTTGAGTTCATTTGTGTATGAAGCCTGAGGTTTAGGTCAAGGTTCATTGATCCAATTGATGCCCACTTGCTCCTGAAATATTTGCTAGAAAGAATGGAAAGGTTATCCTTCGTCCACTGAATTGCCTCTGCATCTTTGCCAACAAATCAGTTGAAAATACACGTGTGGGTCTATTGCTGGAACCTCTATCATGGTCTTGATCTATGTATCTATTTCTCCATCAACTTAACACAGTCCTGACTTCTATAACTAAATAGCAATCCTTACCATCAGTAAAGTGATTCTTCCCACTTTCTTATTCTTTGTCAAAATTGCTTTAACTACTTTAGGGCCTGTACCTTTTCATATAAAATGTATAATATGCTTTTATTCCACCTAAAAACAAATTAGGGTGTGAACACTGTGGTACAGAAAGTTAAGCCATGCTTGGGATGCCTGCATCCTGTATCAGAGTGCCTGGGATCCAATCTCACCTCTGCTTCTGATCCAGCTTCCTGTTGGGAAGCACCCTTGGGGGGTCGGCGCTGTTGCTTAATAGGTTAAGCCTCCACCTGTGGTGTCAATATCCCCTATGGGAGCCCTTTGGAGTCTCGGCTCTTCTATTTTCAATCCAGCTTCTTGCCTGGGAAAGCAGTAGAAGATGGCCCAAGTGCTTTGGCCCTGAAACCCATGTGGGAGACCTAGAAGAAGTTCTTGGCTCCTGGCTTTGGACTGGCCCAGCTCTGGCTTTTGCAGCCATTTGGGGAGAGAGCCAGTAGATAGAAGACTTCTCTATCTCTCTCCCTCTCTCTGTAACTCTGCCTCTTGAATAAATAAATAAATCTTAAAACAAAAACAAAACAAACAAACAAAAAAACTGGGGGTTAGGATTTAAAAGAAAAAAAGCAGCAGCACCCTAGGAGGCAGGAGATGATGGTTCAAGTAATTGGGTCCCTCCCACTCATGTAAAAGATCTTGATGGAGTTCCTGGCTCCTGGCTTCAGCCTGGCCCAGGCGCAGCTGCTGTGAGCATCTGAGAAGTAAACTGGCACACACAGAAGATCCCTATTTCTCTCCCTTTCAAATAAATTAAATAAACATCTAAAACTATGAAGACAAAAATTAACAAAGAAAATCTCATTGGGGTTTTGTTAGGAATTTCCCTAAACCTATGTATTAATTCAGGGAGAACTGACATCTATATTATCTCCTAATATTTTAACTCTACTTATTAAGGTCTTCCCTGATATCTTTCATCAATATGGTAAAGTTTTGAACACAAAGATTTTTGTACATATTTGTTGAGTGCATACCTAAGCATTTAGTTTTCTTTGCACAGTTTTACTTGGTATTGTTTATAATTTTGTCTCCATCAATCCACCACTGTCATGTTCAAACATGATTTCTGTGTGTTTGCTGATCTTGTTTCATATGACAGTGCTGACCTCACTTAGTTCTAGGAAATTTCTGCAGGTTATGTAGGATTTTTGAGGTATTGTTTATAAACATGGATGTTTTTAGTTTTTTTTCTTTCATTAAGATTTATTTATTTGAAAGGCAAAGTTATAGAGAGTGAGAGGGAAAGACAGAAGGAGGGAGGGAGGGAGGGAGGGAGAGAGAGAGAGGTCTTCCATCCACTGTTGCACTTCTCAGAGAGCTACAATGGCTGGGGCTAGGCCAGGCCAAAGCCAGGAGCCAGGAGCTTCATCCAAGTCTCTCAAATGGGTGGCAGGGGCCCAAGTAATCAGGCCTTCTACTGCTTTTCTAGGTGCATTAGCAAGGAGATGGTCTGAAAGTGGAGCAGCCAAGACTTGAACCGGCATCTAAGATACCAGCAACACAGGCAGACAAAGGATTAACCTGCTGGTCTATAACGCCGGCCCCTATTTCTTACTTTCTAATCCAAATGCCTTTTGTTTCCCTTCTTTGCTATATTGTTGTGGATTAGAATTTCCAGAATTTTGTTGATTAACAGAGGAAGCAATGACCATCCCTGCCTTGTTCCCCACCTTATTGTCAGGCAGATAACAAGGCATGAGTGACTGTGGAGGGCCCACATGATCCTCTTCCAGGAGTGAAACTAAGGACCCTGCTCACTGGTGGGACCCAAGATTGCCCACACTGCAGTTTCATTTGCGGTTAAATTATCCCAATAAAATGGGAGCTCAGCCAGGCCAGAAAAGTGTAGTCTACAGCCATGTGCATAGAAAGGCCAAAGGTAAACAACTCCCAGACATCAATCACACATACCAATGTTAAGCATCAAAGCCACATCACCAGTCAATACCCCTCATATGTTAGGCATCACAGTGCCAAACCAGGAAGAAAGGTCCTCTCTGGACTGCCCCATTCCTCCCTTGGAATGCACTTTAATAAATTTCGCTTTACTATCTCTACTTTCGTCTCTCTGAACTATGATTCATTAGTCCATCAGCAAAAAGGAATTGGGGCAAGCCGGCGGCCACTAGAGACATTGTGAACCACTTAAAAACTCAGCTTTGCACCATCAAATATGATATACATCTGTAGGTTTTCATTAAGTTGAGATAACTGCCTACAATTCCTACCTTGGTGAGAGTTTTTGTCATAGAGTGTATTGGATTTTGTCAAATGCTTTTTCACATCAACTGACATAATCATGTAGTCTCTCCACTTTCATTTGTTGATATAATGTATTATACTGACAGATATTAAAATGTTAGACCAAATTTTCAGTCCTGAAATAAAGCTCTTGTGAACTGATAATCATGGCATATAATTCTTTTTATACTTTGCAGAATTTCATTTGCTAATTTTTTATTGAAGATTTTTACATCTAAGTTCATGAGACACACTGGTCTACAGTTTTTTTTTAATTTGTTTGTTTGCTTTTTTTGTTTGTTTTTGTAGTTCCTTTGGTAATGACTTTACGTGGTTTTGGTCCCAGGTTAATACTGGTTTCCCAAGGGTTCCCATCCCGTCTCACTGTTTTGGAAAAGATGGTAAAATTGGTGTTAATTCTCTGATGAATATTTGGTAGAATTTTGGGCCTGGGATTCTGGGGGCTGGGAACATGTTTTAATTATCAATTTGATTGAATTTTTAATATATTTATTTATTTGAAAGGCAGAGACAGACAGATGGAAAGAGTGACCTATCCTCTGGTTTACTTCCTCAATGCCTGCAACAGCCAGAGTCAGGATAGGCCAAAGACCGGACACTCAAATTCAGTTCAGGTCTCTCAGGTGTGTGGCAGGTAGCCTAACACTTGAGCCAGTGTCTGCTGCCTGCTCAGGTGCACATTATCCATATGTTGGCATCAGGATCAGAACCAGGATTGGAATCCAGGCACTCTGATACAGGATGCCGACTTCCTAAGTGGCAGCTTACCGCCATTCAAAACGCCCTCCCTGGTGAATTAGGATTTTTAATGGTAGAGGGTTATTCAGATGATCTGTTTCATTTTGTTCTGAATTTTGATTTCTTTAAGGAATTGATCCACTATCCAGTTGTTGAATTCGTGAGCCTAGAGTTGTTCATAGTATTCCCTTATTATTTTAATAGCTGCAGGATCTGCAGTAATAACATATTTTATTCCAGTTAGTTGTCAATTGTGTCTTCTCTTTTTTTAACCAGTCGTACTAGAGATTTATCAATGCTATTGAATTTTTTCAAAGATCAAGCTTTTTGTTTCATTGATTTCCCCCCATTTTTGTCCTAGTTTCAATTTAACTGATTTCTATTCCTTTTATGGGTAATTTGTTGCTTTCACAATGTTTCTTTGCCTTAAGATTTTGGAAGCTTACTTACAATATATCTTGGTGTGAACAGCTTTGGGTTTATCCTTTATAGGGTTCATTCAGTGTCCCAAATCTATAGATTTGTGACTTTGACAAATCAGAAGCATATTCACCCATTATTTCTTTACATACTCTTTTGGTCCCATCCTATTTGTGACAATGACAGTTTCATTTTCAGAGGCTGTGAATTGTTATTTTAGTAGGCTTGGTTTACCTGCTGCTGCTTGTGTTGCCGGGGGGAGCAGAAAGGGATTCCCCATTCACGGCAGGGGTAGGGGTATGGGAGTCAGAAGCCTGGAGTTTAGAGTATCTCTCCTACTTCCAGGGGAAGGAAAGTCCTTCCTTATCTGGGCACTTGTGGTGCTAGGATTCTCCTATCAGTACTGCTCCACCCCGACCAGGGTGCCAGGAAGGAGAGCACCAGATCCCACAAAGAAAACTCCCCTACCAGGCTGATGGTATGTCTGGGCCCCACCTGTGGTTCCACCCACCACTCCTGTGCCCCTTGATGGCAACGGCAAGTCTCAGGACTGGTGAGGTAAGAGCCACCTTCCATTGCCTTATTATTGATGAAGCAGCCTATAAACCACCTTTAACCTTGTTAGATTCACCTGATGTGCCAGAGGGACCTCTGTTCAAATCAAGGGGGAAATCACATTTGGGTTACTTTTTGTTGCTAGATTTTGGGTCTAAAAATGCCTAGTCTGGGTCACCTCCTTCTATAGGTTGGCAACAGCTCCAGAGCCATTTGGCTCTAGTCCTAGGTTTGCCTCCAGTCCGCATCAAGTTGCCTGCTTCTTACCACATTTCTCTTTCAATTGCTTCTTGCATTGTTTCCAGGTTTTACAGTTATGCTTAGAAAGGAGAAGAGGGAGAGAAATGGATGCACCTCGTCTTATTCAGACAAAAAGATGTTTAAAAATCTGTAGCAGCCTTCTCCTCCTCCTTTGTTTATGCCATCAAGTGACTGCAGACTTACTTTGGATTAGGTTTATCTCACCTCTGTGGTGTCTTTTAACTTGAATTGCTATTCCTGAACTGGGGGTTAGTCCTTTAGGCTTGATCAGAGTACAGTTATTCTTTATTTATTTACTTGTCAGTGTAGGTTAACAACCATTGTTGGTGGTATTATGTAGTTTCTATGGCATCAAGTCAAGAGGATTGAATTTTGGATGCCCTTCTGCTAGTAATGTTAAAAGTGATTAGTGGGTGCAGGTGTTATTTGATTTCTAACAGCTCCATTGTTCTAGGATCTTTGATAAAAATCTTAATAATTTTATTATTATTGTAACAGATTTCGTGTATTTCATAGATATAATTCTAAGAACATAATGATACTTCCTTCCCTCCCGCCTACTTCCTTCTTTCCCTTTTAATTTTTGTGATAATGTATTTTTAATTTATTTTATAATCATAGGTTTAATGCTTAAAAAAATACAATATTCAACTAGTAAAATGACCACTGTTCCACAGGAACATAGACAAAGGCTATAGCCAACAATCTTTACCTTTAATCTATTTGTATAATTTTATCACATTGTTGTATGATTTCAATATCAGACAATAATTGAGATGGCGTGACCAAAAAAATTGAGATGCTGGCATGACAGATGCTACTATTAAATAAGGAGAGGTATTTCACAGACAGTGGTTTTATAGGGGTCAGTTTTTAATTAATATTTTTTGCTAACATAACTTATGCTTCTCAATTCTATGCCACAACCACAAGGAACACTGAATTAACAACTTGGAAATTAAGACCAGCACCCTAAGCCTCCAGGTCACAAATCTCCCATACCCTGGTGCTGTGACTCACCTTTCTAAATAAGCACATATCTTATTATCTTTTTTTGTTTCTGTTTCTGACTTTATAACCACTGTCAAATTGTTATTTCAAAATACTTTCTTATAAACAAAATATGTTTTTGTATATCTCTTGGTAGCTGCAAAGCAAAAATCTATAACAGACTTACCAAAATAAATTAGCAAGCAATCAAAACACACTACTAGAGAAAATCACACGATCACAAAGCAAGATCGTACAAGAAAGGAAAAGAAGGAACTACCATCAAACTAAAAAACAAGTATCAGAATGACAGCAGTAAGAATTTCATATCAATTACTTTACATGTAAATAGAAAAATTTCTACAATAAGAACAGATTGTCCAAATGTATTATTAAAATTTTTTATTAATATAAAGAGAACAGATTTCACGTATTTCATAGGTACAGTTCTAAGATGATAACCAAAGAACTAGACCCAACTACATGCTGCTTCCCCAAATCTCACTTCACCTCTAAGGTCATGTGCAGACTGAAAACGGAAACACGGCATGCGACATTCCAAGGGGCCATTGTTGTGGCATAGTAGGGGATGCCGGCATCCAATATGGGTACTGGTTCAGGTCCCACCTGCTCCACTGTTAATGGTCTGGGAAAAAGCAGCAGAAGATGGCCCAAGTGTCTGACCTGGGCACGCCACATATAAGCTCCTGGATCCTGGCATTGGCCTGGCCCAGTGCTGGCCACTGCAGTCATCTGGGGAGTGAACCAGCAGATGGAAGATCTCTGTCTCTCCCTTTCTCTGTAACTCTGATTTGCAAAATAAATAAATTAATAAATCTTTTTTTAAAAAAATATTCTAGGCAAATGAAACTCAAAGGAAAACTGTGGCAAACATATTTATTTATTTTTAAATATTTATTTATTTATTATTTGAAAGGCAGAGTTATGCAGAGGCAGAGAGAGGGGTGGGGGGGGGAGTCTTCCACCCACCTGTTTACTCTCCGAATCGCTGCAATGGCCGGAATTGGGCTGATGCAAAGCCAGGAGCCACAAAGGTCCTCCGAGTCTCCCATGCAAGTGGAGGGACCCAAGCACTTGGGCCATCTTCCACTGCCTTCCCAGGCCAGAGCAGAGCGCTGGATAAGAGGTAGAGCAGCCGGGACTCAAACTAGCACCCATGTGGGATGCTGGCACTACAGGTGACAGCTTCACCCACTACACCACTGCGCCAGCTGCAGCAAACATATTTATATGAAATAGATTTTAAGCTAAAAGTAGTAAAAAGAGACAAGGAAGGTCATTATTTAATGATAAATGGCTCAATCTAGTAGGAGGGAATAACACTTGCAAACATATACAACCAATATTGGAGCATCAAACACATAGAGTAAATATCAATCGACCTAAAGGAAGAGGTAAACTCCAGTACACTAATAACAGGAGATATTAGCACACACGTTCAGAAAAAGACAGATCATCCAGACACAAAGATTCGACAAGAAACAGAAGACTTAAATCATACCCTAGATCAAGCAGACCGAACAGGCCTCTAAAGATCATCCTATCCAACAGCTGCAGAATGTATAATCTTCTCAGCAGCACATGAAACACTCTCCAGACAGATCATAGGGCAGGTCACAAAAGAAGTCTCAGCATATTTAAAAATATATATAAATCACATTAAGTACCTTCTGACCACAATGTAAGAAAGCTAGAAACCAGTAACAGAAGAATATAGTGGGGAACAACCACAGTGTTGCTTTTCATTGTATCATGTGCAACTCTTATTTCCCTTAAGTGCACATGACAACAAAAATACTGGTTATTACCAAACAATATAATAAATAATAAATACCTTAAATCTTAAAGAACAAACCAGTCATCTTTAGCTAACATAGCAGTCTTCAATATTTCCCTTTCTGAAACCAAGGGCTAAGACACATCCTCAGAGATACCTTGCTTCTTTCTTCCTTACTCATCAAGTCAAGTCTATCTTATACATATTTATCAGAGAAATCAACTCAACTCTCTTCTTACTGCCTCCCTCTCAGCCTGCATTTTTTCTGAATCTCTGCACCCCTGAAGTATGATAGTATGTTGGCAGGTTAAAGTTCCCATGACACGAGTATGATCATCTAGTTGACCCTGACATTTAGCAGGTCCTCATTACCTAAAAATCATTGCTCAGATGCCAGTCATAAGACACCTTCTGCCATCTAATATTTCTTGTCACTCTCTTTTGTATACAATTTACTCCAAAACTACTCCCTGTCTGAGTATGTATATGACTTCCTGTAAATACCTTTGTTTAACAATGGACTACTTCCTACAATATCATGTCTAAAATCTAACGCAGTATGGATATTTAAGTGCTTAATGACTTATATGACATAGGCACCAAAAGATTAGGTTGAGTGTCAGGCAGAAAATGCCAGCAGTAGGTACCAGCAATACTGTTCCAAAGTCTCAACATTCTTCAGGAAACTACTTTCTAAGCCAATTCTTCTACAATACATTTAGTGACTCCCCAGTCTCCCATAGTCCCATATAAAGTACTATTATACCTCTTCCTTTTCAAAAATTATAGCGCATGGCATTTCTCATACTAGTCTGTTAACTTTTTGAGGTTAAAAACTCTCTGATTCATCTTTGATTCCCTTATTATCCTAAATATAAAGCCAGATCTCACTTCATTTACTTAAGACTTATAGGATTATGAAATCCAGGAACAATAGATATCCTCAAAATGAAACCTTTCATATCCTTCCATGCCTTATTAATCTCTCTCTATTCTGCACTTCCCCAATTTATTCAAATTGCACCTTGTAGATCAATATGTCTTTCCTATTAAGAAGCTATGGGTCAATTATAGGCATATATTATGCCTTTAAGTCCCTCATATTTAGCATAGTGACTAGTCTTTAGATCTTTATGCAAAATTTTTAATTTAAATAACGAAGCATTGAGTTCAGTAATCACTGGTTCAATGAAAATCTATACCAACTCTGATCCATTAGGTGTTTTGTTTCTACAATGTATAGACCACTAAGTTGTATTTTGTTAGCTCTTTTTTTTTCTGAAATAGTATGTAAACCTTAAAAGTCTGTGGTATGTTCCTTTTATCTCTCCCATAGGGCTTAATATATAAGGATACCTGTAATGATGGATAGTTAACTCCAATACGAATAGACATGCATTTCTGTTAGTGAATAAAAGTAGAAGATGAAACGCTGGCCATGTAGGTAATAGAATTCCAGACAGCTGGGAGAGGGAGTGAAGCACACCTAGCCTTGCCTCCTGCTGTTAGAATCCACGGCTCTTTCTCTCATTATGATACTGACTCCCTTCCTGCATGCCACTATGAGGAACTAATTGGTTTTCTGGATTCCAGATTTCCTACACAAGATGTCAAATGAGTTTGCACCTCACGCAGACATATCTCACAGCAGGGACAAGACTATCTTAGAAATGTTCTATGTTTCCAGTTTAACACTGTTCTGGCTGGTTTCCTGGTCATTCATTTATGGAAACCTAAGAAAACATGTCTTTTGTGATTGTTGTTTTGTTCCCAGGTCAACATCTCCTGCAGAGCCAGCATGTCTTATTCAAACCTTTCACTTTCTCTCTAATGAAATGATACTGCTGTCTAACTAATCTTCTGTCTTGTCCACCAGCAGCTCTAAATCAACCCACATGACAGAGCTCTAGATTTGAAAACAAAAATCTTCAGGGAAAAGAAATGTCGGAGGTTTCCAGCCAAGACACTCTGTACTTGGTTTTACTATTTTTATTACATTTGATGCATTGCAATTCATAAATTGACATTCCCAGAGATCCCTTTGACAATGTCAGCTGCTGATTAAATTTAACTGGACTTAAATCCTTTCTATAGTTCTTTATCCCTGAGTCAAAAATCTCTGAAGTAAAACATGGACTTAGAATGAAAAAAAAAATGCTAGTCTTTGGATTATGGCTCTACTTTTGATACTCTTGCGAGCTGTGTGACCTCAAAGAGTTGTTCTGAGGATTAAATGAAATGACTATGTAAAGGGTTTTGTTATCATGGTGCTTGGTTCATGATAATTGCTCAATAGCTATTATAACCACTATCACGTCTCAAAAACACATGTGCAAAAAATTTATAAAGTCAGTGTTTTTCTTAAGCAGTACTTAAAATTTTCAACTGCATGTATTATCCACTGGTCCCAAGCCATCGGCTTCTGATTTCTTCCTTGCTGAAATACTTAATGATCATACACAGATATGAGAGCAGAAATGTAGAAAACTAGTACTTAGTCATGAGCAGAGGAGAAGCATTTAAATAAAAGAATGACAGTGGATGAACACAAGAGCTTAACATCCAACTGATAAAATCTATAGAACCCACACCCTCATTCAGAGGAGGTCAATCAGAAACATTACCCAGAGCTGTAAAACTCAGTGACTCCAGAAAAAAAAAATCCATAATATATAGTAAATTCATATTACACAACTGTTGGATTTGAAAACACAATGCAAGCTAAGAGAAAATAAATGGTGTTTTTCAGCCAAGAATAGATGTACGTGATTTTACTGTTTCTATTACATGTAATCCTGTAGAAATCTGTCAACTGATATTTTCTAAGAACCTTTTGACAAGGTCAATCTCCTATAAAAAAGAATGGAAATGTTTTCCCTAGTACTTAGACAGTGCCTGCTGTACAGTAGGCCCTCAGTTACTGTGATCTAGTTTCACAAATTACTCATCCAATTACCTCCACATTTCCGGGTTTCCTTCTGGGGATACAAAAATATTAAATGATCAAATACAGAGTACTAAGTATTGTGCAGACAAGCAGGGAGAGCAAAAATAAATAAAGGCCCTTACCATTACTACTTTTGTTCCACTCAACTCAGTTAAAGAGTGTAAGAAGCGGCCGGCACCGTGGTTCAACAGGCTAATCCTCCGCCTTGCGGCGCCAGCACACCGGGTTCTAGTCCTGGTCGGGGCGACGGATTCTGTCCCGGTTGCCTCTCTTCCAGGCCAGCTCTCTGCTATGGCCCGGGAGTGCAGTGGAGGATGGTGCTTGGGCCCTGCACCCCATGGGAGACCAGGAGAAGCACCTGGCTCCTGCCCTCGGATAAACGCGGTGTGCCAGATGCGGCGGCCATTGGAGGGTGAACCAATGAAGTGGTATATGATTTAAGGAACAAACAAAAACCTACCTAGACTGATAAAGATTAACATCAAAAAAAAAAAAAAAAAAGGAAACAATAGGACAATGGGATCACAACCCCATAAACTAATCAGCATGGGAATTTTTTTTTTTTTTTTTTCTGCTAATGCTCTAGAAGATAGGTTCCAGGAAGTATGGTCAAGTGGTGATTGTTTCTAAAGATGTGATATTCCTACTGAGCCAGGCTCCTGTGAAAAAGGTAAGCTTTGCTTGTTTGAGAGAAAGGATATAGCAGGATACTTATTTTTGCCTGGAGACCATCCACCTGGCTTTCTGATAACAGCAACCTTTACTTTACTCTCTAGACAATGCTTCCCTGCCAGCGCATGAGGACTGGATAAAGGCCAACCTGTTGATGCATTCTACTCACCTACCTGGTCAAAAGGTTGGTCCAGGGGTGGGCATTTCTACTCCAGTGGAGAAGGCTTACTCGTGGAATTCCTGTCTGAACCCTGAAGGAGAAGCAAACTTCTCTCCTTAGTCTGCTAAGCTTGAGATACTGGCTGCCACCTGTTACCAGAGAAGCACAGGGTCCTTGTCTTTGCACAAGAAAGAATTCAGGCGTGAGACAGAGAGTAATGGAAAGCAAAGTAGCAAGGTTTATTAGGGTAGGGACATCCATAAGAAAGGATGGCATCTCTCCAGACAGGACCCGAGAGAGAGTGCCTAGTGCACATTTAGGCTGGAGGTTTTAAGGGGATGGGTCTTGCCTTCCCGCCTTTTCTTTTCCCATCTTCTTCTTCTCCTCCCGGAACAAAAGACTTGTTGGCTGTAAATACAAAAAATTCCTTCTTTCCCATTGAAGTTATCAGACAGAGAAGCCTGGCTGGCATTGCCCTGCCTTAGAGGAAGGATGTTTATCAGGTCAGGTAGAAGGGGCAGGACTTCTGAAATGCAGATACTGGGCTGTACCTGGAAGGTTATTGGGATGACTTTGAGATGCAGATACTGGACCACTGTAGATGTCAATTCCTTAAGCCTTTGTCACACACACACACATAAGCTCATTTCTGACTTCCTACATAACAACACCTCTGCCCCACAGAGAAAGGAGGATGACTCAGAGGGAGGCCATGGAGAGGAAAAGAGAGATGGAGAGTTTTGAGGTTTGAAGGCATCTTTTGAACTCCTGGATCCAGCCAGCACTGCTGCCAACTGACTAAGGACTTTTCAACCTTAGGGGCCAAAAATTTTTTTGGAGCTCAGGTTCATTCTATTTTGAGTTTCTATCACTTGTCCTGAAAGAATCCAGGCTAAAAACCATGGAGCCTGAAAAGACAGAGAGAGAGATATGCTTGCCAGGTGGGAAAGAGACAGAAAATGAGTGAGTCTGGTGAGAGCCAGTGAGTCACAGCAGTGAAGTAGGCAGGCATACAGGTTAAAATTGATTAGGTTTGTGAGCTGGAATACCACACCTTCACCACGCCCCTACCTGATACCTTCGCCACACCCCTGTGTGACCTCATTGCCCCCACCTGGCCACACCTGGGTGCCTACCAACCAATCAGGTTAATTAACCACTCCCCTTTGGAAGTGGGTTAAAAGCCTGCGACAAGGTGTGTCCTGGCTCTTCTCTTCTTCCCTGGCCTCTTGCCAGGAGGGGGCTTGCTGTAGCCCCGCGCCTCCAGGGTGCGTGGCCTTCAGGCTACCTGCCCTAGGCTTCCTGGCCTAGATGCTCCTCCATGTGGCTGGTTCCTGGTGCTCAGTATGAACCCAGATTTACCTCTCTCTCTTAATAAAGCTCTCACTCTCCTATGCATCTTTCTCACTAAATAAAAGCTTAAAATGTACCATGCTGCCTTGTTTATCTGTGCCGGTATTTAGAATTCTCTAAATATGAGGCAAGAACCCTCTAGGGCTTATTAATATTGGGGATTTATTAATAAGCATATGGTGAAATCGTATGGCACCCCAAATTCTGGTAGCAGATGGCACTTCTGGGGAACCTTAAGGGACCACACTTCAGTATAGATTTTAGGGGGTCATCGCTGATTTCAGCAGGAGAGTCACAGTGAGAGAAGAGAGTGAGGAGGAAGCATTATAGGTAAACAGTGGAGAAATTATTGTTAGCTCGGTTCTTTGTCTCACATGGAAGAAGAATTTCCAAGTGGACAGCAGACAGATTTACAAAGATTTATTAGAGTCAAAGACCTCCAGCCACAGCGGCATGGAGGGGGGCTTCCAAGAGAGGAAAAAACCCAAAGGGACTGGTGGTAGTAGGGTTTTTAAGTACAATTTTGAAGGAAAAACTTGACAATCAGATTGGCATTCAGTTACCAGGCAGGACAAAACCCATCAAAAGGCCTGATTTACAAGTCATCCAGAATGGTGGGGCAGATAACTTGTTTTCATAATAAGCTGTGAGCTCAGAAAGAGCTCCCTTACTATTCTCGTGGTAAATTTGCAGATTCTGAAGGGAGGAGTGTGGCCTGTTTGTTTTTGCTAAAGATAAAGTTTTGGGGAAGGAAGCAAATATTTTACACCCAAATTCCATTGAGATCCCCTGACTACCTATTCCTCATTTGATGCCTCACAGAGGGACAGAAAAGGGAAGATAAAGATGCTCAGAGGAGTATTAGTCTGACAAACAAGAGATACCCTGTTACATGTAGAATCATGAATTATGAAAAGATGTGATGACATAGTATACTCTTATCAATATTATTTTCATTTTGAAAGACATGTCTCCTAATCTCACAAAAGTAAGGATGGTAGGGAGGGCAGGAGAGGAGAAAGAGAATGGAAGAAAAAAAAAATCCTCCCAAAGAGATCATTATTCTGAAAATTACAGGATTTCAGGGATTATTTTAAAGACAAGGAAATCACTTACAGAGAAGGACAAGGGGCCTACTTGAGGCAAAAAGTCTTGGAATTGCTGACACCACCAACATCTGGTATCAGAAAAAGCATCAATAATAAAATGTTCATAGTTAAGAAAAGAAAACAAAATGATAATAAAATTTAGATCAATTCCCCAAATAGTTTGATGAAACCAATAAGGTGCATGGGGAAACACAGTTATGTTCATGTTGAGACAAACCAGAATATGTAAAATTGTAACTCTTATTATTAATATCAATTCCAATGGGAGCTTGAAACCTAGTGAGCTGTCTTAGAGGAAAATTTATCTAAAAACCATGAGTTGCATGAGACATTTTACTATGTTGTCCAGTGGAATATCTGTAGCTAAATATAGGTTTGTTGGAAATATTTTCTGTGTAAAACAAATTTAATAATTTGAGAAGGCAGTCAGCAGGAAAAATTGAAGTTGATGATCAAGAAGTCATAATCAAGATATTAGGAATAAAAAGGATATGCAAAGGAAATGAATATAGATATTGACTTTAAATCATTTTCTATTAGTGTTCTTGAATACAAAGGAATAAAAATTTAGTGGGAAAGTGACAGACAGCATTGCTAATCA
The DNA here is from genome assembly GCF_033115175.1 of Lepus europaeus. NCBI lineage: Eukaryota > Metazoa > Chordata > Mammalia > Lagomorpha > Leporidae > Lepus > Lepus europaeus. Next base: position 48,979,999 of record NC_084835.1, read on the forward strand.
TAGTCTGCGCATATAAAGAAGAAAAATTGATTAGTGTTCACTGTAGGAGATTTTTATCAATAACTCTACCAAATTAAATAACCAAAGTGATGAAATATTCCATTTTCTAAAACCCTATCTTTGGGGATTTTGAAATTACAGTTTTGAAGTATAATTTATGGCAAATAGAATTTTTTGAAAGATGTACTGTACTCTTGAGGAGCTTATTATTTGCTTTATCAGAGGAGAATTAGGACAGAAAACTCACAGACACACACACACACACATACACTCACATACACAAACACACACAAGTGATACTGGGTGCTTTTTTCCAGTCAAATTATTTTAACCCTGACAACAAACAAGAGATACCTTACTAAATATAGAATTATGAAAAGATGTGGTGAAATATTATATTCTTATCAATATTACTTTCATTTTCAAAGGCATACCTCCAAATCTCACAAAAGTAAGGCTGGCAGGGAAGGCAGGAGAAGAGAAAGACAAAGAAAAATCCTCCAAAAGAGATTATTACTCTGAAAATTACAGGACTTCAGGTATGGTTTTAGAGACATTTTCCAACATTTGCAAAATAGAATCACAGCAGTATAATGGATGAGCATTAAACCAGGATTCAATTAAATAGATGCTCATGTAGAAGAAGAAATTATAGACTATTTTTAGCATGCTACAGCAGGAGAACACAACAGTCTAAAAATTATGGCACATGATACACTATAAAACTCCACACACATATAATAGTGCTTTATCTGAAATTAAAGGGTTGAGTTCAATTCTAGCCTTTTCACAAGCCATTCGGTTTTAACATTACATATACCACCCAAGCAGCTGCTCCCTTCACCAGACAACCCTTTTTTTCTACAGACAGGCCATAACAGGCTGCCATAGACAAGAAATTGCTTTCAGAGTTCTTAAGAAGTGATAAAAAAAATTCCCCACAGAATAGCAATAAAGGAACACTCCCACAGTGGCCAAAGAGGGAAGGTAAAACAAAACAACACTGGATGATTTCTAAGCAAGAATCTTTCTGAGGTTCAAGGAAATAAAGCTGATCTATCCTGAGAAGCACTCAATCTACTTCTACAGTAATGGCATCATAGTGGAACAGAAGAAAACCCATAAGGAGGGATGCCAGTTAATCAAGAAGCCAAATAGGCCGATGATGTTGCCAACCTCGAGACACTGGACTCCAATAAGACAGGATTTCATAGGACTTACATCTCATATAATTGCACTCAATTGGAAGGGAATTCGAATCAGCTTTATCGAAAGCTAGGCAGCATTTTCCCTTTGATCTCTGCAACAGGACATACAACATGATTTGTAAAAGTAAAAATGAAATGCTATTGGCATCTCAAGCAAAATCTTGAGTCCAGAAGTTTCCCAAGATAGATAACTGATGAAAAGGAGGGTGGTGGCTGAAACCAAGTTAAGGTTTCACACCAAAGAGCTACATTTTAAAAAATGAAACAGAAAAAATATATATGCCATTATGAAATCAGAAATCTTGTGAATCAGACTCCAGTCATATTATTATCAGTGCCAATGAGTCTAGCGTATTAAATTTCACATAATATTCAGCAATTGGCCCATTTTGGTAGAGAAAGAGCTGTTCTGAAATCAGTACTTTCAAGGTAAATATCTTACTTGCATTCATAGAACTAATTGCTTACATTTGTACAGGTGGCATCAGCTAAACCCAATAGGTAAGACAAAACCCGAGCTGAAACAAAGCAAAACACTGCAGGAAGCAATCAACAGTATTTCCATGAATGCTAGTGCAGTGAGACACAGGTACAGGGAGGCTCCCTGACTGTAGACTACAACCCTGTGGTTACAGAAAACAAGTGCCACTTCCAGAGATCAACATCCACAGACACGTGACTGATGAGTCCTCTTCAGATGACAGATTTTGGAAGAGTTTAAACATTACTTTCCAAACTATAAATTACATCGTCTTACAGAAATAGAGCTTCCAAGCCTGTCATTTAGTCGTTAGTTTCAACAAAGTACTGCCTGTAAGGGAAAAAAGCAAGAAGATTCTAAAGGCCATTGTTGCGCTGTGACATTTGGCAAATTCTACATAGAAAAAGAAGAAAATAATATTTCATCCAAAAGCTCTCACTTGTGCAAAATCTAGAAACAATTTAAATTGGCTTAATTCTGTTAAATACATCTTCTGAAAAGAATCCTAGGAGAGTAGAAAATGAGAATATTTTAGATACTGTGTCTGATCCTCATTACAAATAAAACTGAGGCCAAGAGAGGTCATGTGACTCCTATCTAGTGGCCAAGCCAGAATTAGAATCACACTTTTCAACTTCAAATCTTGGGCATGCTCCACTCTAGCATGTTGATGTTATTAGTAGAGTTTTTAGTTTTAAGCCTGCTGGACCACTCTCAATTTGAAGATACCCCTTGTCAGTCTATTAATTATAAAAGATTCCTAACAGCACCCTACAGAAATTGCAAGATGTTACTCAAAAATGGTAAGAAATATTTGCAAGTATCAGAGAAGGAATTGTGTCTCTAATGTAAGAGGAATACATGCATCACAATAATAAATAGACAAATAACTCAATTACAAAATGTTAAAAATATCTGAATGGACATTTCTCCACAGCAGGAATCAAAATGACCAGCAAGCAAATGCAAATTTGTTCAACATCATTAGTCACTGGGGGAATGCAAATAAAAACCACAAGGAGACACCACTAGGAGAGTTAGGATCAAAAGACAAATATAGAGGCCAGCATCATGGCAAGCACTACTGAGATACCAGCATTCCTTATGGATTCTGGTTAAAGTCTACAGGTGCTCCATTTCCTATCCAATTCCCTGCTAATGTACCTAGAAAAGCAGGGGAAGATGGTCCAAGTTCTTGGTCCCTTGCCATCCACATGGGAGACCAGGATGGAGTTCCAGGCTTCTTGTCTTGGCCTGGCCCCACCATGGCTGCTGAGGTATTTTGAGGAATAAACCAGAGAATGGAAGATCGATTGACTTGATCAATCAATTGATCTGTGTGTGTGTGTGTGTCCCTCTCTCTAACTCTGCTTTTCAAATAAATAAAATAAAAATAAATCTTTGAGAGAATTTTTTTAAAAAGAAAACTAACAACAAATGCTGCCTAGGATGAGAATTTGGACAAACATTCCTGGTAGGAATGTAAACTGGTATAGTGACTTTGAAAAGCCTGGTGGTTCCTCAAAAAGTTAAACATAGTTTCCATACAACCCAGAAATTCCACTCAGCTACAGGTACAATATAAATAAAAATAGTGTGTGTGCATAAAACTAAATATTGTACCACCATATGATTCGGCAATCCCACTACTGGGTATATATGCAAGAGCAGTGAAATTGATCTGTCAAACAGACATCTGCATTCCCATATTTCCTGCAGAGCTAGTAAAGAAATGACAGGAACCTAAGTTACTTAGGTAAGTTACTAAGTTAGTTACACCTAAGTGTCCATCCACTGATAAATGGATAAAGAAAAATGTTCAGAGTAGCATTGTTCATACTAGTTAGCAAGAAGGAATAACCTTAATGAACATCAACTCATGAATAGATAAACAGTATGTAGTATATTCACATAGTGATGTATGGGGGTACTTCAGAAAGTCCATGAATAATAAAATTAAAAAGTGGATTTTGGTGTAAAAAATTTGAAATCCATGCATATTTGGGGTCTTCAAAAAGTTCATGGAACTTACATATTATATGTTTTTCTTTTTTTGCACCAAAACAGTCTCTTACTTTTATTTCCCGTAAAACTTTTGAAGTATCCTCAGATTACTCAGCAATAAATATGAATGGAGTACTGATACATGCTACGACACTGATAAATCTCAAAAACATAATACTACGTGAAAAAATGTCAAGTTAAAACAACCCATGTTGTATGATCTCACTTATATGAAATGTCCAGCATAGGCAAATATATAGAGATAGAGTAGTGAGTTCCAAGGAGTGGAGTGGCAACTTGAAGGGAAATAAAGATTGACTGTTGGGTGGCATTTGGCCCAGCAGCTGGGATACCAGTTAAATACCCACAACCCAAACATCATTGCTTCAGTTTGAGTCCTGGATCTACTCTGAATTCCAGTTTCCTGCTGATTCACACCCTAGCAGTGCAAGAAGTTGAGTATCTGTCACCCAAGTGGGAGACTTGGATTGAGCTCCTATTCCTGGCTCCCGTCTTCAGCTTGGCCCAGTCCTTGCCATTGCAGTCATTGTCATTTTGAGAGTAGCAAGAAGATGGGAGGTCTCTCTCTCTTTCTCTCTCTCTCTCCTACTCTCTGTCTCTCTCTCTGCCTCTCAAATAAATACATAAAATTTTTAAAAGTTAAATAATAAAGGTTTGGGGGCAGCACTGCGACATAGCCGGTAAAGCCATTAACTGCAGCTCTGGCATCCCACATGGGCGCCAGTTCAAGTACTGGCTGCTCAATCTCTAATCCAGTTCCCTGCTAATATGTCTAGGAAGCAGCCGAGGATAGCCCGAGTGTTTAGGCCCCTGTACCCACATGTGAAACCCAGATGAAACCTCTGGATGCTGGCTTTGGCCTGGCCCAGCCCTGCCTCTTGTAGCCATTTGTGGAGTGAATCAGCAGATGGATGACCTCTTTCTTGTCTGTGTGTGTGTATGTGTGTGTGTGACCCTCTCTGTAGTGCTGCCTTTCAAATAAATAAATCTTTAAAAAAACATTGTCTGCTGATGGCCACAAAACTTTTTTTTCATTTTCATTTTAATTAATTTTTAACAGATTCAATATGATTTGTAGATACAATTCTAAGAACATAATGATATTTCCTCCCACCCTCCTTCCTTCAGATTTCTTTGGGAGATGATGACAAGATCCTAAAATTATTGTGGTGATGATACCACAAGTCTGTGAATATTCTAGCAAGCACTGAATTGTTTAAATAGGAAGCTATATAGAGGGTGCAAAAAGTTCATGGAAAATGTGTATTATGAAATAGTTGTGCGTATTTAAAACTTTTCACCAAAATAAACTAGCATTTTAATTCCATTTTTTCCACAAAGTTTCTAATGTATTCTCATATTCCAACAAATTACATATGAATTATATCTCAACTATTATAGTGAAAGTACTAGAAGAAAACATAGGGGAAACACTTCAGGATGCCCCAAAGCACAGGAAACAAAAGTTAAAAGAAGACAAATGGGTCTTATTAAAAACAAAGAGCTTCCATATAGCAAAAGAAACAATCAGCAGAATGAAAAGGCCATCTGCAGCATGCGACAGAATATTTGCAAGCTAGCTATCTGACAGGTTAATAGCAGAGTACACAAGAAATGTGAATCACTCAACAGCAAACACAAATAATCCCGTTAAACCTGAGCAGATCTAAACAGCTATTTTTCATGGAGGATATACAAATGGCAATCCCATCAGTAATCATCAAGGAAATGCAAATTAAAACTACAATGAGATGGCACCTCACTGCAGTCAAATTGGCTATTATCAAAAAGACAAAAGATAACAAGTGTTGGTGAGACTGTGGAGAAAAGAGAACCTTGCACAGTGTCAGTGGAAATGTAAATTAGTACAGCCATCACAGAAAACAGTAGCAGCGTTCCCCCAAAAAACCAAATATTGTATGAACCTATGATTCGGCAATCCCACTACTGGGTATATGTTCGAGAGCAGTGAACTCCGTATGTCAAAGAGATATCTACATTCCCATATTTACTGCAGAGCTAGTAAAGAAATGACAGGAACCTAAGTGTCCATCCACTGATGAATAGATAAAGAAGATATGGCACATACTCACAATGGAATGTTACTTAGCCATGAAAAGAACTAAATTTTGTCACCTGAAGCAACATGGCTGGCACTGGAAGGTCATTACGTTAAGTGAAATAATCTAAGCACAGAAGGACAAGTAGTGTACGATCTCCCCATATGTAGAGTCTAAAACCATTGATCCATTCAAGTTTAGAAGCCAATGGAAGTCACCAGGGACTGGGAGTGTAGGGGAGAGGGAGGACTGTGGGGCACTTGATTTAATAAGCACTAAGGTATAGTTAGGAGTAAAGAGATACTGGTAATGTACCATATATTTTTCTTAAAAGAAAAAAAAGTAAAGGATTTTGAATGTTTTCACAAGGAAAGAATGATAAATATTTGAAAAGATAGATGTGTTTACATTTATTGGACATTACAGACTGGATGTACGTATCAGAATAATGCATGATTCTGTATAAATATGTATAATTTTTACTTGCAGGGTCGGTGCTGTGGTGCAGTGGGTTAAAGCACTGGCCTGAAGCGCCGGCATCCCATATGGGCGCTGGTTCTAGTCCCGGCTGCTCTTCTTCTGATCCAGCTCTCTGCTGTGGCCTGGGAAAGCAGTAGAGGATGGCCCAAGTCCTTGGGCCCATGCACCCACGTGAGAGACCCAGAAGAAGCTCCTGGCTCTTGGCTTCGGATTGGCGCAGCTCAGGCCATTGCAGTCATCTGGGGAGTGAACCAGTGGATGGAAGACCTCTCTCTCTCTCTCTCTACCTCTCTCTATAACTCTGTCTTTTGAGTAAATAAAATAAATCTTAAAAAAAAATCTTTTAAAAAAACTAATGAAATATTCAACAGGTTTGACTTCATGAACAAAAAAAGCTAAAAAAATTTTTACTTGTCAGTTAATTTTTTTAATTATACATATGAAGTGGCATATCAGTTAAGATGTATATTAATATACCTGCTTCCCATATCTGAGTACCAGAATTAAAGTCCTGGCTCTCCCCCAGTTCTAGCTCCCTGCTAATGAGGACCCTGGAGGCAGCATGTGATGGGTCAAGCAGTTGGATCCCTGCCATTCATATGTGAGATCTGATCTGAATTTTCAGCTCCTGGTTTCAGCCTGACCCAGTCCCCATTGAGTGAACTAGCCTATGGGGGCTCTCTGCTGCCATGTCTGTCTCTCTATCTCTGTCTGTCCCTCCCAAGTAGTAAACAAAGGAGTAAGTTAAACAAAACTTTTTGAACAGATTTATTTGACAGGCAGAATGGTCAGAACAACAGAGAGAGAGAGAGAGAGAGAGAGAGAGAGAGAGAGAGAGAGAGAATCATCTTCCACCTGCTGGTTCACTCCCCAAATGGTCACAATAGCCAAGACAGCAAAGCCAAAGCCAGCAGCCAGAAGAAACTCCATCTGAGTCTCACAGATGGATGGAAGGGTCCTAAGTACTTGAGTTACTCTTTGTTGTTTCCCCAGATGCATTGGCAGGGAACTGGATGGGGAGAAGAGCAGCCAGGTCTGGAACTGGTATTCTGATGTGGGATTCTGGGCTCTACCCGATATGCCACAATGTGGCCCTTAGATAAAAATTTTTAAGTATGTATATAAACTTCTATTAAAAAGTATCATCTGAACTTGGCTTTCCCTGTCCTGTCTCAATATATCTTCAGCTAGCAGCAGGATCATTGCTCAAACTCACAGAGCCTTTGAAGGAATTATACAATGCTGCCTCCTTTGGGCAAAATAGTTAGCCAGTCATGCCTTCCTCCAGGCTGCCCCAGGCAGAACTGAGCCAGGCTACCTCATTGAAGAAAACAGCCTTGGTTAGACTTCACGCATGACAGTGCTGGCTTATTAATCACTCTATTACTAAACCTGGTGGAAGAGACTCCTGAGTCACTCGTAGACAATGCCCTCAAGTCAATATGCTTAATAGCAGCCCCATACCCAGTCTCAATTCTTCCCCAATGTACCTGCACAGATCCTGTTCTCCCATTAGCATCCACCATACTTTATGAGGAAAATAGTTCACATTCCCTGGATCCAATCTATTACTAAGTTCTATCATTTTCATCTCCATTTCTAAATCACATACTTCCTCCTAGCTCCTATAATTGCATAAACAAAGGTAACCATTTCCTAGTTTCTCACTGGCCTCCTTATTTGGATTCTTGATCCCCTAGGGTCTAATTGTTACCACAGAGCAGCTAGAGTTGCGTTTATAAATCAAAACACATCACTCAGTTTGTTGGCCCTGAAGTGCTTCGAATAAGATGGTTTAAACAAACTTGAACCATCTAGCTGTGACCACTTCTGCCATTCTCGCCTTCACTGGCTACACTGATGTGACCTTTAGTCAAGGCTGCATCATAATGAGCTCTTTCTCACCTTGTTTTTTTCCAAGTTAAAGCATACAGATGGAACCATAGAATTTTAGCTACCAAATAGATTACAAGGACAGAGGATGAAACTGCTTTTCTTCATAGTATGTTCCCTAGTTTTTATAGATTTGGGTATGTATCTGATGAAATTCCTTGGACCAGAGCTCCATGAAAGCAGATGCCCAGGTTTTAGTAAAGTACTTGGTATATGGAAAGTAGTCAGGTAGTGCTCACTGAGAAAATGAAGGAACTCTCTATAGTCTTAGAGTATCAGTGATCTCTTTTGTTTGCTCACTCTCATCTGTATGCCTCCACACAAGTCTGACAGATACGCTATTATGATAGGGCTACTTTGTTGAATTATGAATTCGGTCATGGAATTACGAGCGCAATGATGAAGATTCCAAACCCAATGCAGCCTCAACCATCCAAAAATGCTGTACTCTTCAGTATTCTAATATAGCAGAGTGTTCTTGCATGCAAATTGGAAGAGATGTGCTGTTAGGAGAAAATGCATTGGAAAAACTCTAGTTAACTTGAACGTGTTGGTCATATGTGTTTGCCTACTCCATTCTAATCATTCTAATTATTCATACATATGCACACCATACATTAATAGGCGGATAAACACAGAAAATCCAGTGGAAATTTGGCTTAAAAAAGATACCTGACAATGGGGCCAATGCTGTGGTGTAGCGGGTAAAACCACTGCCTGCATTTCCCACATGGGCACCAGTTTGAGTCCTGGCTGCTCCACTTCCAATCCATATCTCTGCTATGGCCTGGGAAAGCAGTAAAAGATTGCCCAATTCCTTGGGCCCCTGCAACCAAGTGGGGGACCCAGAAGAAGTGCCAGGCTCCTGGCTTCAGATTGGTGCAGCTCTGGCCATTGTGGCCAACTGGGGAGTGAATCAAAAGATGGAAGACCTCTCTCTCTTTCTCTGTGCTCCTCCTTCTTTCTCTGTGTAACTTCTGACTTTCAAATAAATAAATAAATCTTTAAAATAAAAAGATACCTGACAATGCAATCTTCTCAACTAAGTGTTTCCCCATAATACAGGGCCTAAAATATCACTGTGATACCTTGAACATACTAGATATGTGCAGTTATCTTACAAACAGAAACAATTTTTACGATTAATAAAGTAAATAATATATTCCACTTATATGAAAATCATAAAGTATATAGGGTGAGAAATGACAGAAAAAATGCTGTACAGACTTACTTTTCAGAATCACAGCTTTCCTATGTGACTGAGTTGAAAGCATTGTGTTTAAGAATTTGTGCTTTGCTTTAAAACTCATATGGTATGAATAGCATATTGAGTTGTAGACTTTTATTGTAAATTTAACTTGTTTTTGGACCATCAGAGCAAAGAAGCTTTGAACTTCATCAAAGTCACTTATGTTCAAAGATGAAATGTGTGTTTTTAGTCATACTGTGTAGTTATGAAAAAACTCAGAGCAAACTAGGCTCCTACTAATTATAACACAACTATGTTAGCTAATTAGTCTTCAGTAACTTTTTAGATAGAGCCAGCCACCCTGGAGTCCTTGCTTAAATTTTTTTTCATTTGTTTAATCTTTCATCAAACTTCTTTTTCCAAGTCTCAATGTGCTTTTAAATATTATAATCTAAGAAAAGTGAATAAAGCATAATCTTCTCTGCTAATAGAAGAAGGGAAAACCTTTGTAGGGGCAGGCAATATGGTCAATTTCTGTTTTACATAAAGAAATTGAAAAATGGATTTAGCAGCAAAAAAAAGGTTGGGAGAGAAGGGAAAAAGCAATTCTGGGCTTAGTAGATGCTGTCTTACTCATCTTGTTAAGAGAGGGAGGTAGGATATTTCATTATTGAATATAATCCTTCAATTTCATAGCATATGTTCTCTCAATACTTAGTCCAGGGATCGGTACCTGGTGGCCTTCAGACTTTATTTTATTTGATGCAAACAGGTTTTGGGTGGCACATGTACTGGTTTTATAAAATTTAAATTAATCTCCAACACTTAGAAAGCCAAGACATTTCACGTAAAGAATAAATCCCAGTTTACCTTGAGAAGTGATTAGCTTTAGTTACACTGCTTCTGCATTTTCTCATTCATTATTTCATTCATTGAACAGACACTGGATGAGCATCTACTAAATTCCAGGCACTCTGCCAGATTCTAGGAACCTGTGAGCAGCAAGACTTTCAATCTAGCAAGGGAGAAAAGGGTAAACAAATAAAAGGATGTAAGAATGTCTAGCAATGGTCAGGCTTTGAAGAGAATCCAGAGGATGGGAATCAGTGGCATGGTGACCTGTATGAAGTGAGAGAGCACTGCAGGTCAGGGGCAAGTCCCTAAAGCGAGGGCATTCGTAGCACCACAAAGAAAGGCAAGCTCTGTGCAAAGAGTGTGGAAGCTTCAGGAAATCACATAGGGGGCACAGGACAGAGGGTTGGGAGCCAAGGCAATGAATGAAATTCATTCTTATTCTTATGAGGCACCATTAAAGGTTTAGAAGGAATGATCTATTCAGCATGAAATTAAAGGAAACCTTCCAATTGTTGGGTGGAGGCTAGAAAATTACACTGCTGAAGGTAATGCTAAAAATAGAGATGAATTAGAAGGCTAGGAGAAGACTACTGCAGCAGCTCAGAGGTGAGCCTGTCTTCCATTCAAGAGGCAGTAGTGGAAGGAATGTGAGGTGGTCAGATTCTGGGTATATTTTGAATATAAGAAGCAGTAAGATTTATTGATAAATAGATATGGAGTACAAGAGAAAGACAAGGCCTGACTGTTGATGTACAATGTAATACTTTCTAAATTTTAGTATTTTTTTTGTTTTGTTCTAGTACTATTGGTTGAACTCTATAATTAACACACAATTATTCTTAGGTGTTTAAATTTTAACTGAAAAGTGATCCCTGTTAAATATAAGAGTGGGAATAGGCCGGCGCCGTGGCTCAACAGGCTAATCCTCCGCCTTGCGGTGCTGGCACACCGGGTTCTAGTCCCGGTCGGGGCGCTGGATTCTGTCCCGGTTGCCCCTCTTCCAGGCCAGCTCTCTGCTGTGGCCCAGGAGTGCAGTGGAGGATGGCCCAAGTGCTTGGGCCCTGCACCCCATGGGAGACCAGGAGAAGCACCTGGCTCCTGCCTTCAGATCAGCACGGTGTGCCGGCAGCAGTGCACCAGCCGCAGCGGCCATTGGAGGGGGAACCAATGGCAAAGGAAGACCTTTCTCTCTGTCTCTCTCTCTCACTGTCCACTCTGCCTGTCAAAAAAAAATTAAAAAAAAAAAAAAAGAGTGGGAAGAGTGGGAATAAGAGAGGGAGGAGATGTACAATTTGGGACATGCTCAATCAGACTTGATTGAAATGGTGGAGTTAGAAACGGGCTAGGGGATTCCAATACAATCCCATCAAGGTGGCATGTACCAATGCCATCTCACCAGTCCAACTGACCAATTTCAGTTCACAATTGATCACACTGATAGGTCTAAGAGTCAAAGGGATCACACAAACAAGACTAGAGTCTGCTAATACTAACTGATAGAATCAAAAAGGGAGAGAATAATCCAACATGGGAAGTGGGATACACAGCAGACTCATAGAATGGCAGATGTCCACTAGCACTCTGGCCTCAGAATCAGCCCTTAAGGCATTTGGATCTGGCTGAAGAGCCCATGAGAGTATTTTAGGCATGGAAAGCCAAGAAACCATGGAAAAGAAAAAAAGAAGAAGACCTAAATGAAAGATCTCAGTGAGTGAGATCTCAGTGGAAAGAACGGGGCCATCAAAGAAGGAGGTACCTTTCTCTGAAGGGAGGAGAGAGCTTCCACTTTGACTATGACCCTGTCGGAATAAGATTGAAATCGGCGAACTGAAAAGGCTTCCATAGCCTTGGCAACTCATGACTAGAGCCTAGGGAGATTACTGACGCCATAAACAAGAGTGTCAAATTGTTAAGTCAACAACAAGAGTCACTATGTACTTACTTCTGGTGTGGGATCTGTCCTTAATGTGTTGTCCAATGTGAAGTGATGCTATAACTAGTACTGAAACAGTATTTTACACTTTGTGTTTCTGTGTGGGTGCAAACTGATGAAATCTTTACTTAGTATATACTAAACCGATCTTCTGTATATGAAGATAATTGAAAATGAATCTTGATGTGAATGGAATGAAGAGGGAGCAGGAGATGGGAGGGTTGCGAGTGGGAGGCAAATTATGGGGGGGGGAGCCATTGTAATCCATAAAATGTACTTTGGAAATTTATATTTACTAAATTAAAAAAAATGTATAGAAAAAAAAAGAGAAAGAGAAGGATAAAAGATTACTCTGAAGTTTGGGCTGGAACAAGACAACATCATCCTACCAAGGTGGAGAACACTAGACAAGAGGAAGATCAAGATTACAGTTTGTAAATATAAGCTGGACGTCTACTTATATCCTGACATGTAGAACCAGCACATGGTTATTTGAGAAGGGCATTCAAGGGAGAGGTCAAGCCCAACAGTATGAATTTAGGAATAATCAGATGATAAAAAATACAGGGAGGTGAGTAATAGATGCTGCCTCCTTTGGGAAGTGTGCAGACCCAGTCCATTTTAGACCCTACTACTCTGCTTACACAAAGTTTGTTCCACAAATATCATCTTTCTAAGTAACAGAAGTGGATAAAAATACATGGATGCTCAAGAGATGGAAGAATTCTAACTCCAGTTGCCTATATTTGTTGGTTAAAATACAATACAATTAAATCTTAAGTGCACAGCTGAGAAGAGAGATAGAGAGAAAAAGAGAGGGAGGGAGAGGGAGGGAGGGAGGGAAGATACAAGGCGGACTCATACATTTCAGAGCTTATTCTCTGGTTGCTGGGCAGTACAATGAGGCTGTGCAGAATGACAGCAGCAGCTTGGTAACCTTGAGCTTAGGTTGAATTGCCCATGTGGAAGCAGGAGATAAGGTCTTGGTTCCAGGAACAGGCCATTTGTAAATAAGACCTTCTGCATATATCTTGCATCCTGGAAAGGCTGCACTGCTGCTGAACGCCAGCCACGGGCCCAGGGAGAGGACACAGAGTGGGTTTGTCCTTCTGTTTCTCACTGGAATAAGGCTGTGATGGGATTAGCAAGAGTGGTGGGAATGGATGGTATATCCGCCATGAACTCAATCTGCTAGGTCTGTGTCTCCAACAGCTTGGAGTTTTATATTTACTTAATATATAGTCAGTTCTTCTTGTCTATGGATTTCATGCCTGGCAGTTTCCCTATTCATTAAAATTCATCAGTGACCTCAGAATCAATACTGGTAGCACTTTTCATGCCATTCCCCATGTACGTAGTGATGCTAACTGAGGGTCTCCTGATTTCATGTTCCCAGCTGAGCAAAATGATGCCTGTCTTGTTTCAGATCTCATGCTGTGTGAAAGCATCCTTTCCGCCATACACATAGTGCCAACTTTTTCATGTATTTCTGCGTTCTATGGGCGATTTCTCTGTTTACAATGGCTCCCAAGTGTGATGCTGAAATGCTATCTAGTCTTGCTCTACGCAAGAAGGCCGTGGTGTGTGCTACGGAGAAAATGCAGGTGCTAAATAAGCTTCATACAGGCTCGAGTTATTGTGCAGCTGGCTGTGAGGTCAATGTTTATGAATCATAATATACAGGTGTCTCTAAACAGAAACACACATAAAACACAGTCCTGTACTATTTGGTTGATGAAATGTTGTGAGGTTCACAGAAACTGCATCTCATATTTCCCGCAATAGCAATGATTCAGTATTTATTAATTCAGGATTCGTGGTGACTTCTTAGAACATAACTACCATGAATAATGAAAATCAATGGTATATGACAGGTGACATCCAACCAAGATACTAACATAACATGGGTCTGCAGTTGGTTATATACCTGAGGTTCGTGGCAGCAGCTATAATAGTGGCTGGGTAAGGATACTTCTATATCCCAGGCTTACAAGTCTCTAAGGTTAGCACAGGTAAGCGGGAACTCTGCTAAAGACCAAATTCACATCAACAGCCAAAACAGACATAAAACATTCATTCCAAAGGAGAGCCGGCAGCAAATCTGCAAATCAGGTAAACACTCGCAACATCCTATGCTGATAGAATAAAACTCAAAGAGAAGGGGATCAAACATTAAGAAACCAAAGGAATACGCTCCTTAAAGGACGGGGACAAAAGAAAAAGAACCAGTTAAAATGTCTAGATATGAAAGAAATAATCTCTGCAAATTCAAACGGCAGTTTAACAACAAACGTGGGAGAGTTAATTAACAAAGCACAGGCTATAACTGAGAAGCTAACTCTGAAAAGGACAAAAGGATGCAGCGTGGAAAACAGGGCAAGTTCAAAGAAAGAAGGAAAGACAGGTTAAAAGTAAGGAAAGGGACAATGAGAAAACTCAACATATATTTATTCAACAGAAAAACCAAGACGACTAGAACAGGCACATGGAAAAAGCAAAAGAAAAACTAAGTGCTCAAAAATATCCAGAGTTCCCATTAAGTACATATGTTAAGAACCACACACCAGAATCACATAAAAATGACAGTATTTTTCTCTTATAGAGTAAGAAACATGAACTAGGCACTGTTCCAGGAGCTTGGCATTAAGTAGTTCATTTAATCCTCAAACCTAATGAGAGAAATTCAGTTATTCTGGGTTTATAAAGCACCCAAGTTATACAGCAGTTCAGAATCTGTCCAAAAACACATGTCTGGTGAGTAGTGGAAGCTGGATACAAACTCAGAATGTCTGCATCCAATGTCTGTGCTTCTAACACTACACTTTATTAAAAGTAGCTTCTGATGAATAAGGGTAAATTAAATACCCTTTCAGATGAAAGAGGAAAACACGAAAAACAAAACAGTGCTGAGCACCAAAAGGAATTCAATGGAAGGATTTCTAAAAGATGCAATTCTCAAAGAAGGAAAATGACCCCAGGTACAAGAGGAAATGCTGACCAAAGAAGAGTAAACGTAAGAGTGAATCCAAACCCAAACCGATTTTGTGCAACATCAAGAAGGATCTATGGAAAAAGACCCACGCGTCTAATTTCTCTCTTCCCAGTGAAAAATCTCCCAAACTGGAACTTATTTGCTCTGAGAGATATTTTATGAAGGTATAAACCCACGAGATAGGACAATAAAAGAAAAGAGTGCACATTTGGACATAGGAAAACAAATGTGATGGTGCTAAAGGGTTTGGCGTAATGGAGAAAAATGACTTCTAAGCTCACAGCGAAGAAAGGCTCCCAGTGATCTATGTATGGGCAGGATCCTCAGTGGCACAGCACTGGAAGGAACGGAGGCAGTGATACACAAGCACAGAGTGTTAAACAGCACCTACCCATCCAGAGTCCCCGTCCCACCTGCACCGCCTTGTGGGTGCCACATTCCACACAAGAAGAGCAAGTTTTATTCTCAGTAGAAGGGGGAGCAGAGCAGGCCCGGACTCGAGGTGACCAGGTGCACTGTGTGAAGGACCTTGTAGGGCCTTGTGAGCACACGTGAGCTAAATGCAGATGCACACGGGACACCGTGGTTCACCCCCAGCTCTTCTTCGAGACAGCTGGTGGAGGCTTATGCCCTTAAAGAAGAAAACTGGAATCCGACCCTCTCCTAAAGGGAAGGGCTGACCATTAGCTGAGACCCATCAAAATGAGCCAGAGAACACTGAACCTCACGACGACACTCTGCTCATGCCCTTCATTAGCTTTTAGCTTCTCAGCCTGAAGTGTGAACCAACAACCAAATATTACCAAGTGTATGAAAAAAAAAAACAACCTCATTTGAAAGACAGAAGCAAACTAACTCAACACAGAAATAAATCCACTTTGAAAAAACCAGTGTTTGTATGGGGAAAGAAAGTGTAAGTGCAAAAACTATCATTCATGTCTTCATGTGGATATGAGATGACTACAACTACTGCAGAAGAGTAAGACATAAATCGTAAAACCATTAGTAGGCTACCAAGAGGCAGATAAAGGCCAAAGAGAAGGAAATGGAACAGAATGGAGCGGTGGGGCAGGGTTAACAGGATAGATCCAATCTGGGTGGTTGGAGATCAAGTACTGACAGATGTGAAATAGAAGACAGAAAAAAACAGAATCAGAAATTAGAAGACTCATGTTTTGAAAGTATACAGAAGCAGAGAGTACCTAGGATGGCCGCTCAAAGTTAACCCATCACAGATCAAGTCACAGTGAAACTCCACAAGACAAGGGACAGAGAGAAGACTTTAAAAGCGTCCCTAGAGAATAGCAGACCTTTCTATAGTGACACAGAGGATGGCATAAGACTTCTCCACAACCCTGCAAGCTGCTTACAGGAGAACCAGCTCCATCATGTTCTACAGGAACAAGACTCCTAAGCTAGTATGCACACAGGGTCAGCTCTCTCACTTACATGCACCAGAATCATAACGTTAGGGCACGTGATCCACCACAGTCACAGATGTCGTTCATCCCTTCTTAGGGTGCTTGAGGACTCGTGTTCTAAACAACGAACACTTTGTATAGGAAGATGTGGGATACAGGGAACAGGCGGTACCCATGGCAGAGATTTGGAGGGAATGCCATCGTGATGCTGAGTGGCGAAACCAGGAATGACATCGGCAAAGAATACCCGTCTACTCTGCGGCACTTTACAAACCCAGCCACGTAATTCCCACAGAAGCTTCACCTCAGAGCCTATCTGCTGCATCTGAGCGTCAGAAAACTGGACGAAACTTTAGATGACTTACATATAAGACCACAGATAATGAAGAAGTAAACAAATACATATAAATAAGAGTACTAACTCTGGAAAAAAGCTATGGTCATAAAAGTAAAAATAATCAGAACTAGAGTTTGCTATACAACTCACCTCGGAATACTGTTTACAGAGTAAGAATCTTCTAAACACTGAATATTGAACTAACAAATTATGTACCCATAGACATTTTCAATTATCAACCAGCTCCAGTCTCCTTCCCAGTCCACGGTGTCAGAGAGGGGCAGGCTAAAATGTCCCTTCTCTATGGGAGTTTGAATTGGGGCTGGGCTGGGACACAGCCTGACTTGTAACCATTAGGATTCTAGCCAGTCAAATATAGTCAGTGGAATATAATGTTCAATTGACTGCTTTAATTTTTTTTTTTTTAACAATTACAACTTTCAAAAGGCTGTTTTCCTTACACCTTATAATGATGCACCCTCACATGGCCAGGAGTAATGCTTCAAATCAAACAGGCAAGAAGTGCAATGTATGCAAATTATTCAGAAAACTGAAGTAAATATTAAAATAGTGAAAAAGTTGAAATAGTCTATTGTAGAGGAGAAGGAAAGAGGATATAGACAAAAGCCTGGTGTTTTCTTTAAGAATAAAAAAAATGTAGAAGTTCGTACTTGCTCATATTATTTTGGCTATGAAAGAAAAAAGCAGAAAATAAAAGCAACATGAGCAATAATGTCTAATCCATAGGGCTGCAAAGTTAAAAATATTGTACAACAATAATGGGATTCTGGAGGTGGCATATATAGTTTAGCATACTGTAAACTTGTTTTTGAATAATTTTTTTTTATTAAACATACATCCTAGAATTTCTAGGGCAATTTATGTAAGACAGAATGCATAACCTCCAATGTTTTATAAGGGGTAAAGAAATTCTTACCAATCCAAATGAAGGGAAGAAAGGAGAAAACTCAAATAAAAAAAAAATGAGTATGACTACAGCAATACTGATATAGTAACATCTAAACTACAAGGGAGAATGCTCTGTTAAAGACCATGATGTGTGTTTTGCCTAGAAGTTAAGGCACCATTTACCACATCTCATATAGGAATGTCTGGGTTCAAGTGCCAGCGGCTCTCTTGACTCCAGCTTCCTCTACTGTGCACCCTCAGAGGCAGCAGGTAATGGCTCAAGTACTTGGGTCCCTGCCGCCCACATGGGAGACTTGCACTGCGTTCCCTGCTGCTGGCTTCAGCATGACCCAGCCCTGGCCACTGCAGGCATTCTTCAGGCATTTAGGGAGTGAGGAGTTAACCAGAAGATGGGAGTTTCTTTCTCTTCCCCTCTCTCTCTCTCTCTCTCTCTCTCTCTCTGTCTCTCTGTCTCTCTGTCTTTATCTCTCCCCTCCTCCTCTTCCTCCCCTCCTCGTCCTCCTCTTCCTCCTCCCCCTCCTCCTCCTCCTGCTTCTGCCTCTAAAATAATTTTTAAAATAAGTAAATAAATGAACAACCAGTGTTGCAGGGTAGTTGGTAAAGCTACCACTTGTAATGCTGGCATCCCACATGGGCACCCATTTGTGTCCTGGCTGCTCTACTTCTGATCTAGCTTCCTGCTAATGGCCTGGGAAAAACCAGTGGAAGATAGCCCAAGCACTTGGGAACAACCATATGGGCAAAAGTAAAATGAGGGAAATAAGAGTTTCAAAATGAAGAAATAAAAATGAATCAAAAGACTCAAAAATGAAGAGTGATAACCAAGTTCTAAAAAATTGATTTAAAAAGAGTACCAGAAATATTTATAATGAAATAGGGAATGTATGTCCAGATAAATTAGAAATGAGAAAAGTAAGTTTTAAAATTTTATTTATTATATTCATTTTGTATTTGAAAGGCTGAGAGACAACTTATTGCCAACACATCAGGAAAAAAAATAAAATATATGGAATTCTAAGAATAAAATACAACTTATCACGGAAAGACAGTATGATGAATCCTATAACTGCTGATTACATTCAATCAATAATTAAAATATTTCCTCAAAGGAAACTCTTAGTGTAGGGTTAATCTTATGAGCATAAAATTAACAGACAACTGACCTTTGTAAAAAATAAGGATGAGAAAGGGAGAGGGAAGAGGAAGAAGGGTGGGAGTACAGGTGGGAGGGAGGTAGGGGGCAAGAAGCACCATGTTCCCAAATTTGTATTTATTAAATGCATGAAGTTTGTCATCCTTAAATAAAATTTAAAAATATGTAACAATTAAAAAAGTAAATAAATCTTTAAAAAAATAAGGAAACTCCAGGCTACTCAGATACCAAAGTCAGAAAAGGATAGTATGGGAAGCGAAAAATAAAATAGTCAAGGAGTCATATGAATATATGGAAACAAAACCCAATAAATTCACAAGCACAAATGCCTGTTGAGAAGGGTGAGGGAGAGAAGGGAGGTCATGGGGTAAGTTACCAGGAGGGTTAACTGTCTTAGGATATTTGCAGTCTTGTAAGAAGCGGTGCCTACACAGACATTCCTTATACTTTTCACCATACCATTTGTCCATCTAATGTAATTCATGGCTCAAAAGTGGTTAAAATAAAAACACTTTAATTGTGAATTAAGATTTAGGAATGAGATAGTTAAAACTAATTATTACCAAAGCAAGCAAATTTGGGTCATTGAACCTTCTGTGGTTGTAATTAGGCAACTGATAAAAACATCTCCAAATATATTAATAGGGCCCAGCGCTGTGGTACAGTGGGTTTATGCCCAGGCCTGAAGCGCCAGCATCCCATATGGGCTGCCGTTTGAGACCCGGCTGCACTACTTTCAATCCAGCTCTCTGCTGTGGCCTGAAAATGCAGTAGAACACATCCTCAGGCCCCTGCACCCGAGTGGGAGACCCAGAAGAAGTTCCTGGCTCTTGGCTTCGGATCGGCGCAGCTCTGGCCGTTGTGGCCAATTAGGGAGTGAACCATTGGATGGAAGACCTCTATCTCTCTACTTCTCTCTCTCTCTCTCTCTCTCTGCCTTCTCCTCTCTCTGTGTAACTCTGACTTTCAAATAAATAAATAAATCTTTCTTTAAATATTAATATACTAAGTAAGCACCAAAACTTACATGCAAATAATTTAATTGAAAATGGTGGAGGAAATGTTTACAGCTCAAGCATTGCATCATCTTGTGTATTTTTTTCCCTCCTTAGAGCCTGTGACTATCCCAGAAAGAATCTATTAAAAGGCACTGGAAATGTCTACAGAAGGCAGCATTCTTCGGTAAAGGGCCTTTTCACTTTCATTTTATTACAACATTATTTTCAAGCAACCTGGAAATTAAGATAAATTTCTTTACATTTTCACTAGTGTTAAAAGTGGTGGGTTGACCCTACTTTGATTTATACATTTATATATAAAATACAAAGTAGTACTTTCTCCATGGCTATTGGAAATGAAGTATTCTTAGGCATGCAAACAAAAACAGTCAAGAGAGGAGGCATAGCTATACTGAAAAATCAAAGAGAACATTTTCAATGACAATTCTTAGCCATCTTTGTGCCTGTAGGAAAGATAATGATTCCTTCGAACTGGAGTCATGAGCATCCTCTCAAAATAAGGGTCCTTATCCCGATCCTTTCTTTCAGTATTAAATTCCTTCAAAGTTACCAAGTGAAAGCCATGTTTAATAATTATTAAATATATTCTATTCTTGTTAATTCCTTTGGTTTCATCAAACAGAAATCAATATCTCAACATAAGAATTAAAAAAAAAAAAACATTTGGGGCAGGTGCTTGGTGCAGCAATTAAGATCCCACTTGGCCTGCCCATATCTCATATTTGGGTTCGAATCCCTGAGCCCCAGAACAAACTCTGATTCTGATTACAGCTTCCTGCTAATGTATACTCTGAGAGGCAACAGGTGATGGGTCAAATGCTCAGGTCCCTGCCACCCACTTGAGAAGCCCAGATTGAGTTCCTGGCTCCCAGCTGTCCCAGGCCTTTGGGAAATGAACCAGTATATGGCAAATCTGTCTTTCTGTATCTGAAAGGAAATCTCCATTAGTCTCTTTCAGTCTTTCTCTGTACCTATCTCTACCTATCAAATACATTTAAAAGATTTAAAAAAAAAATCTGTATCTTTCCAGTCCAACATGATATCAGGCTAAGAATGTTCAATGTTGCCTCTTGAAATTTCTAAATAAAACACTTGGGAAAATACCAAAAATAAATAAATAAATAAAACACCATAAAACCAAATTATCTTACTGTACACTAGCACTGCTAAGCAACCTAATGCTTAGTATAGGAAGAATCAAAACTTAAAAGGCAGATGAAGACAGACTGAGGTTTTAAAATCAAGGGAATAAATGGTGATTTTGAGTTTTTTTTAATGAGAAGTAAATCACAATAAAGATAGGAAAACATCATGGGCTCTAAGATCCCTTGCAACTATTCCTGGCTGTGCCAAGAACATGAAGTCCACTGGCACTTTATGGGCCCATTTCTGGTGTGAGACGCATTCACAGGGAGCAGCCTCCTGGGATAAAGTCATGTCTCCCTTGAAGACAAAAGACCAGGCTTCCTTACTGTTTAATCTAAAAGACACAGCACCTCCAGTCTTGACGCTCCTCAGCGTTGGCTGCAGCATCATTCTACTCACATCCATCTCCCTGTGGGACTTGGGCCCAAGGGGAATTGAATCAAACATGCTCACACTCTCGCTGCTGGCTGTTCTTAGAGTCATAAAGAGTGAAAGCCCACTGCTGACGCAACAGTGGTGTCCCACTCTGCTTATAAAGCACTGGCCAGGATCAAGGGGGCAGTCTAGAAGAGCTGCAAAATAAGTGTGGAAGCATTTTCCATACAACACTCTCCAGGAGGGGCTGGTTAAGGAAAATCATGTAATGTAATGACACTGCTGCCCATAGTACAGGGTAGGAAGAATCTGTTGTAGCAAAGGATCACTCCATGAAAGGAGTGACATTTTTGCTAAAAGACACCTGGAAACAGGGAATGAGTCTGGGAACTGCATCTCTTCCTATAGATCAGAGGAGACACTGATAGTTGCACAAAACAAAGCAAGAAGGGCCAGGGCAGTCTACCACCACCATCTGTTGACAAATGCCAAGTTTGGGCACAATTCATTTTGGAACCTATTGAAAATGTGTCAGGATAAAAATGGAAACACCAAATGAAAGTAGTGGAGGGAAGCCTGCCTCTGAGATGGAAAATAACATTTCAGAAAACTGACTGTATCTTCAAAAGATTCATAGTAACAAACAGGATGAGATGAAGGGAATTTCAGGAAATACCATACAAAAACACATGAAATCCAATAAATAGTCAGTGTCTTTTTAAAATATTAATACATAACATAGAGCTTAAAGAGAAATTCCCCTGAATTATACATGATATTGTCTACATGTTATGAGAGACTATTTTAAATTATAAGCAAAGTAAATTACAATGTATCTAAACTTAGCAATTTGCTGGAAATATGTAAGATTTAAAGCAGAAAGGAAAAGGGGAAAAACCTCCAATATACAACCAAGTGAATCCCAAAATATAGGGGTGGTGAAGAACTCCCAGGAAACAGAATTTAGTTTCGTCACAGACTTAAGTTTAGCAGCACTAACATTAGAAGACAACATAGCAAAGCACTCAGAGTTCTCCGCAGACAGTTTCGAGACTCGAAATGTATACTAACCAGAAGCATTTGCATACTTGAACCAATATAATGACATTCTATAAATGCAACCACACAAAACATGTTGCACTTTTATAATGCAACATATCACATGCTAAAAATGTTTTAAAATAGTAGAGCAATGCGTTATTTTTACCTGAGGGTTCTTTAGAAGGAGGACCTGATATTTTAGTATTCTACTATCTGTGAGCCAGTGAAAGCCCTTTTGCTCTAATAGAGAATTTATTTGATGTGAGGTATAAAGGGCGATATCTTGCCCCAGTGTAATTCTAGATACCTCCTCTGTAAGCAAGGCAGCTGCTGCCATTGTCTTTAGGCAGTGAGGCCATCCTTGTGCAACCATGTCTAAGGTTTTAGAAAAGTAGCCCACTGGTTGCTTAACAGGTCCCAGATCCTGAGTTAACCCTCCAAAGGAGACTCCCTGCCTCCCAGTGACATACAGCTGGGAGGGTTTCTCTGGCTTGGCAGTCCTAGCACAGGGGCTTTAGCCATAGCATCCTTTAGCTGAGCAAAGGCTGTGGTTTGCTCTTTCCCCCAAAGGAGGGGGCTCTCCTTTGGCTGCCTGTCAAGAGCCTGGTTTAGGAACTGTGCTATTTCCCTGTATCTAGGAACCTGTAACCTGATAGAGAAAAACTGGGACTGCCTGAAGTTTGCAGAAGTAGGAATTTGCTGCATGGCCCATATCCTCTCTGGGGCTGGTTTTCTCTCCCCAGGGGAGAGGATAAGGGTTAAATAATTAACACTCTAATGTACTAGCTATGCTTTGTTTTCCTCCAGATACCTAGTAGCTAGTTTTGCTAGGAAGTTAAGCCAATGTACAAGGAGTCTCAGGCTGGGAAAGGAGACAGACTAACAAATCATTTACATTTAATCATCTACATTATGGATTATTGTGCACCCCCCTCAAGAGATAGGCCTTTAAGCCCTCAGTGAGGACCTGTCCAAATAGGTGCAGGACTACCTGAGTTAGCTGTTGCTAAAAGCCCTGTTTTTAGGAACTTTCAAGAGAAGTTTTTCTATTTACATCCAAAAAGCCCTTTGTTCCAAGAGGAGCAGAGGTGGAGAAGCAAGACCCATTTCCTTAAAAACCCCCAGCCTCAACTGGACTGTGTGCTCAGCTCTCTGCATCTTTGCTGAGCCACCCGCCTGGCCTGGTCAGGTGTAATCTCTCCACTCAACATGTAACCTCCCTCCTTCCTCCTCCCCAGTCTCTCAGGCTCTGTCTGGAGAGGTGCCCATCCGTCCTTACAGATGTTCCTTCCCTAATAAACCTTGCTATTTTACCTCCCACTAAAAAAAAAAAAAATTTTTTTGACAGTCAGAGTGGATAGTGAGAGAGAGAGACAGAGAGAAAGGTCTTCCTTTTGCCGTTGGTTCACCCTCCAATGGCCGCCGCGGCTGGCGCGCTGCGTCCGGCGCACTGCGCTGATCCGATGGCAGGAGCCAGGTGCTTCTCCTGGTCTCCCATGGGGTGCAGGGCCCAAGCACTTGGGCCATCCTCCACTGCACTCCCGGGCCACAGAGAGCTGGCCTGGAAGAGGGGCAACCGGGACCGGATCGGTGCCCCGACCAGGACTAGAACCCAGTGTGCCGGCGCCGCAAGGCGGAGGATTAGCCTAGTGAGCCACGGCGCCGGCTTAAAAAAAAAAATGTTTTAAAATAAACTGAGAAATTAACAACAACAAAAAGAACAGGAAGAGGTCGGTACCTGATGTGAAAGCCAGGTAAAATACAGATACACCATGGTTTTAGCAACATTTTGGTCAAAAAGTATATTCACATACTCAACTGTCCATGAGGATAAAAATTACATATATTTTTATATATGTGTCTGTGTATACATATATTTACTGTATATCAACATATATGCATTAATACATAATTTGTGTATATATATAATATGCATATTAAAATGCCACCATAACAACTTAAATGAATAAGTTTGGAAATAATACCAAAAACTGCAAGGTATTCACAAGGGGAAAAAAGGAACTAATTCACTGCTTAAACTAGATGGACTCGCCAGTGCCGTGGCTCACTAGGCTAATCCTCTGCCTGCCGCGCCGGCACCCTGGATTCTAGTCCTGTTTGGGGCGCCGGGTTCTGTCCCAGTTGCTCCTCTTCCAGGCCAGCTCTCTCCTGTGGCCTGGGAAGGCAGTGGAGGATGGCACAAGTGCTTGGGCCCTGAACCCGCATGGGAGACCAGGAGGAAGCACCTGGATCCTGGCTTTGGATCAGTGCAGTGCACCGGCCGTAGCGGCCACTTGGGGGATGAACCAACGGAAAAGGAAAACCTTTCTCTCTGTCTCTCTCTCACTGTCTAACTCTACCTGTCAAAAAAAAAAAAAAAAAAAGATGGACTCTGAAAAAATAATTTCAAATTCTACTTGAGAAATATACAAAAAGTGCTTTAGTAAAACTAAGGGAATTAATTGTGTCATGTATACATACAGCTTCCAAAATACCCAAAGAAAGCACAAGTAAAAAAAATACTATGCATACAGGGTGAAAAGAGAGAAAACAGAAAAAGATCAAGTAAATAGGAAAGCAGAACATGAAGAAAACAAAGGCAGGAGCAAAGCCAACTGCTTCCCTTGGAAAAATAAAAAAATAAATAAGCTTTGCATTAATGACACACCACTAATTTAATAAGAGTTTATGAAGAGAGGCTGGCGCTGTGGCACATTGGGTTAACACCCTGGCCTGAAGCTCCAGCATCCCATACAGGCGCCGGTTCTAGTCCTGGCTGCTCCACTTCTGATCCAGCTTTCTGCTATGGCCTGGGAAAGCAGTAGAAGATGGCCCACATCCTTGGGCCCCTGCACCCACGTGGGAGACTCAGAAAAAGCTTCTGGCTCCTGGCTCTTAGCTTTGGATCTGCCCAGCTCCGGCCGTTGCGGCCAATTGGGAAGTGACCAGCGGATGGAAGACTTCAATCTCTCTCTCTCTCTCTCTCTCTCTGCCTCTCCTCTCTCCGTGTAACTCTTTCAAATAAATAAATAAATCTTTAAAAAAAAGAGTTTTTGAGGGAGCAGAGACAGAATCCTACCACATCACAAGAACATACACACTGCAAATACTAAAATAGTGAGGTATCAAGAGCTAAGAAGAATCTTAGAACCAAGGACCCAAAGCATGCTTACACACAAAATGTACAACAAAAACAAAGGGACAGAGGTTAACAGAAAGAAACTAAAGCAGAAAATAGGCAAAGGTGAAAACTAAATTGGGCTCTGGTTCCAATCCCAAATGCCCTGGAGGAAGAATGTGATTCTTTCTGGGCATGTGTTCACCCAGGTCCAATTACCCAGACAAACATGGCTCCTGGGCCCAGGCCTCAGCAGAGGCTGCGCTGAAGGTCATCTGTTAGGTACAACACCCCAAGGAGGTCAAAACTCTCTCGCCACGTGTGTTACCTTCCTCTCCTCACTGTGTTTGTTTTTCAATACGTTCATGTTTGTCAGATGTAATTCTCTAATTTAAATGTTCTTTAAGAGCAAAGACCATGTCTGACAATTCTTTCACATTCTTTTCAGTTCTAGCTCAGTGCAAAGCACAGAATTGCATACTTAATAAAAATACCCTTAACTGGTTCTTTGTCAGTAAATGGAAACCTTACATAACAGTAAAATAGCACACACACACACACACGCATGGATGTACTTTTAAATTTCTGGTTTGTTCATTATACACAGGTCCAAAAAATCATATTGAATTGTTTTCTAAACATATGTATCGAATTAATAAAATCCATATATTTTTCTGAAATAAAAAAATGACAAAACAAGTGATATATTTAAAATGTTGATTTTGCTACAGGTATGAACATAAACTTACAGGCAAACTGGAGTTTAGCTTCTCTGCTGACAATTGTTCCAAGTGAGTTTGTTGCAAAGCACTGGTAGTTTCCTGTATCCCAGTTTCTGTTGGGGTTAATAACTACAAGATTTCCTCCATTCAGCTTATAACGATGTTCCATACTCATATCAATATCACTTCCGTTCAGCTGCCATCTGTAAAACAAATGTCAAAGTTTTTCCCATTCTGAGTATGTGTAAATTTAAAGAATACACGAGAAGGGTCCAGCTGGGCTCAGCAATTAAGATACTGCTTGGTACCTTGTACCCCACATCAGAGCGCCTGGATTTGAGTCCTGGCTCCACTTCCAATTCCAGCTTCCTGCTAATGGGCACCCAGGGAGGTCATGGCTCAAGTATTTGGGTCCCTGCCACCCACATGGGAGTCCTACATGGACTTCCCAGTGCCTGGCCCAGCCTCAGCTGTTGCAGGCTTTTGGGGAGCAGATTAGTGGATGAGGCTCACTCTCTTCCTCTCTGCCTTATAAATAAACTTTTAAAGTACAATTGTTTAAAAAACAAGATAAATAAGACAACATAATCTCTTATAAATTAAAGTATATATATATGTATATATATATATTATTCAAACAGTTCCATAAATAGAAGATAAAATGTGCCCACATATTCATCCAAAAAATGTTAAAGCACAGAAGAAAGTACAACAGAGGAGCATCTAGAAGTTCAAGATTTTTAAAGACTTTCTGAAGAGGCGCAAATAACTTTGTTTGTTCACCAAGGGAAAAATTAGGCGAGGTCTACACAGCCAAAGATGAAGGCGAAAGTTGAGGTAATTATCTCAGATACTTTAGGCCAATCTCACGCTGACGATGAAGAGGGAAAGAGTGCATTTCTGTGATTTATCCAGACTGACTGGGCACATTTAATAAATTAATTGTTTCAGTGCTCAACTATCCATTTCAATTTGTCTGGGTACATATCTGTCCCTGAGGCACTCTGCACTTTCCAGAGCAATCACAGTGCTATTTACAAAATGGTACACTGTGGTGCAGGGCTCTAACCACCACCTAGGGGGTCTGAAAAAGTCAGGGCAGTAACCCTAGAGCCATATTTAACCATGGGAAGCCAGAAGAAAAAAAGAACAAAGAAGCTGGCTTTTCAAGTTAAAAAACAAAAGTTTTTAAACAGTCAGTACGCTTGACACATCAAAGTAGACTTACTCTTTTTTATTTTAAAGGCGAGATTTCAGTTAAGTTTTATTACTTTGAAAGGAAGAAAAAGAGAGAGAGAGAGAGAGAGAGAGAGAGGGAGACAACACACAGAGAGAGAAGAGTGAACTCCAATCCACTGCTACACTCCCACCAATGAGGACAGCTGGGGATGCGAATGGTCAAAGCCAGATGCAACTACTGAGGCATCACATGCTACCTCCCAGGGCGCAAGCCAGAAGAAACTGGAATCAGAGCAGAGCTGGGACTCAAACGCAGTCATTCCAATAGGTGGCATGGGCATCACAAGAGGTAGTTTAACCATTGTGTCCTATACCCACTTCTAGATTTAAAACTCACTCCAATCCTGCAATCTCAAGAACACATCACTGCATAAATGAAAGTACTCACCTCCTAAACAACCAAATACTCAAAACAAAATCACTCTTACATGAGTTCTGTGCATTTATAATGTGGTAACAATGATCATCTCAATTGCTCATGATAAGGATTTTGAGAAAACTAACATACTGTCCACTTTACAGATGAAGACTTTGATAAACCAGTTGTGTGAGTTGTAAACTGTCACCAACTATTAACTGGTGGACCAGAAGTACACCCATTTGAATTTTAACTCAGAGTTCTCCATTAATGCCATGGGCCATCTAAAAATTCTTATGAATATATAAAATATGTAGCCTGCACATATTATATAATGTGAAAGCATATAAAAAGATAAAAACATCATCTTAAATGCAAGTGCATGAAGTTAAATGGAACATTATACAACTGTAAAAATGGATGCACTCAACAGAAATCTCTTAAAAATGGTAAATAAAAGACAAATTTAAAAATTAGTTTGGTGCCATTTCATGAAGTTTTAAAATACAGAAAGTAATTTTAAATATGTAGTGAATGTATTTTGAAACATATGGATAAGTTTCTATGGAGAGAGGGTGGATGTGTTTATGGAGAACAAACTGGAAAATGTATCATTTTTGGTTTGATTTCTTAAACTAAGAAGAGGCTATCTGAATATTCATTATTACACTTAATTGTATGTCTATAATATTTTCTATATCTGAGATACTGCATAATAAAATCTTAATGATTGGGGTATACTGTATAGGAAATAGGTAAGCTCATAAGTTTAGTCCCTACTGCTCAAAGTGGTACTTCTTTGGTCCTTTTGAAAATCAAGCATCTTTCATCTTTCTTCTTTTACTCACATATAAGTTTCCCAAGTCTAAAACAACATTTCTAATGAGAGAGGGAAATACAATTCAAAGGAAAACATGAGGCCCTCTTGTCTTCTGAACTTAGAAGAACAGAATTAGAAAGAAATACAAAAATCTGTAACCTCTTTCTCATTTGTGGCAGATTGCTGCTGTAGGTTTATGCTCGGTTTGCTCTTTTCCAGGCAAAGCCATTTGGATGAACATCTTGGGTCATTTTTTCCTATTCTGACTTTGATTCTGCAGTAAGAGTTTTAAAGTTGAACCATGAGGACTTACCAGCCGTCCCACATGTTATTTATCCGAAAGATCTAGAGTTATAGAAACTCAGGGAACTGAAATAAAGGAAAACTGCTCACCCAGGCTCTGCCTGAATACACTGCACTGTTGATGCCCAACATGTTCTACAGATCTGAAAACTTACTACAGATGCAGAATCCGGGCCCTATCCCACATCTCCTGAATCCGAATATCTTAATGAGATCTCGAAGGATTGAGAAGAACTGCTCTGAACGAGCAATCATGGACTGCCTACCGTAGACACGCACAGAAAACACGCCTCTTCATTCAGCCCATCTCATATTCAGCAACTCTCATTTAAAACAGCCCTCCCTCTCTCTTCCCCTTCCTCCCCTTAACCAGAGAAAAAGCATTTGTCAGGTACCTACATGTCAGGCAATATTCTAGATCCCAGGCTTCACGAAGCTTGTGTATTTGAAGAGTTTCCCCCCACCTGGTTTCCTAGCTCCTGTCTCTCCTTTGCCTCTCCCAGGCCCCAGCCCGGTCTTTCAAGTAACAGCAATAATGAAAACACACGGGATTCAGAAGCAAGTGTTCATGGTTTATTATCTGGACTTACGCTCACGGGCTTTATGATCTCAGGCAAATTGCTTCACTCCCCTGAAGCTAAGTATTAACATATAAAGAGAAGAAGATGCCATCTCCCCAACAGAGCTGTTCTACAGATTTATTTAGACAAAGAATGCAAAGCTCCCTGCTCAGTGCATCTAAGGTGGGCATGTGACAAATGGATGGATGCTCCTGGTAAGGTGGGAAGTGGCTCTCGCAAGGGCTGCAAACCTGTGTTGTCCCCTTTGCTTGGCTTTTATTCCATTCTCATCAAGCACCTGTTGGTTATATGCCGCCCGCTCGAGGCAATGCTTTTGGTCACCTCCTCTCATGTGGAACACACTGTACCATACGCATACGGTTTGTTTGCATTTGTACCTGCCCTGAGAAGGCAGCAAAATGTGGGATGAGACACATGCTGCGCTTGACCTTTAAAGAATAAATCTGACAGTAAATCCAGGTGGGTGGGTTTAGTTTTTCAGGTGTAAATAGTTTGACAGTTACTAAGGGACTAAATGCTTGCAGTGGGAAAAGCTCTCAATTAAAACCAGGGGGAAATGTAGTTCGTTTCACACGCTGGAATAAAAGGCTCTTGTGACAAAAGGTGTATGTTTCTGCTACCTACAATGTGCCGATTCTATAGAAAAAAAAAAAAAAGAAAGCATTTTAGCAAAGAATATTTACAGCCTGACAAAGCATGCCTGATGGTTTCATTTGAAAATTGTGTTTAGCTGATGAATAATTAAGGTACTGTGGCTATATGGAAAATTGTAAAGATAAATAAAAATACGGGAAAGCACTTCTTGCCAACTTAGTAGCTGAAAAGATTTAAGAGACCATAAAGTCTGCAGGAAAATACTTTATTTCCATAAGCATCTACGATCTGAAAGCTATCATCTCGAAGTTTTGACTGAAGAACCAAATGGGAAAGATTTGTTCCATTTTGTATAATTGCTTTCACTTCCTTTAGCATGGTCTTCATCATATTGGAACAATCCCTAGACTCTTTCATACATGAAAAGGCAAAATTACTATCTTTTAAATATGTTTCTATTATACCAGAAGCTTTGTGTACTTGTTTCGGCAAACTCTTCAGAACTAAGAGACACTTGAGATGCCCTAAAAACTGTTAATTTTCTTTTAACAAAGCAATATAATTATTTTTCTCCTTCCTAACACTATTCAACATTAATGGAGCTCATCCTCAGGTGATGAACGACTTCTCAATAGCTTATTAAACATTGATTGTTTCTTGTTTTGCTAAAAGCATGTGAACTCAAAAGGACTTTGTTTAAACTCTGAAATGTATATGTAATTCTGGACCTGGGCTTCCAAAGGTTATTTTATCATGAGAAAGAAAATAGCATACCTATGTTCTTCACCCCAAATATTCATCTTTTGGCCTGATTTCTAAGCATATCTGCTATTTTCATCTATATAAGATACATTCAAGCAAATAAAATCCATGCTCACCGCCTTTTTCCATAAATTAGGTGGCCAATGAATCTACAAATCAGATTCGTTTTCTTTGTTGAAAACCATCCAATGGTCAGGATTCATGAACACAATATTTAAGTAGTAAAGTTTGCCAGGAAAATGACACAGTGAGGTCATAAATTCAGGAAGCTTTTAGAAACATACTATCTTTTAGTTGTGCACATTCATAACTCTTTATGGACATCTTTTCCATTTGATTATTTTTTCTAGCCCTTGCCTGTATCCCTGCTGAACTATGGTCTTTTTTGAACTCTTTATGGAACAGAGCATTAAGCCTTTGACTATAATGTAATTTAAAAATATCCTATCTCACAACTGAAGGAAGGAAGGAGGGGAGGAAGGAAGGAAGGAAAGGTAGACAGAAGGAAGGAGGGAAATATCATTATATTTTAAGAATTACATCTATGAACTAGGTTGAATCTGTTCTCTTTATGTTAATACCACATTAACATGCAAATTGACGAGAAAAAGTTACAGATTTCTACTTGTATCAAGAAATTGTAAAGTTCACCAGAAAACCTAAAATCAGAATGAAAACTTTTTGAAACATGGAAATTATTTCAAACTTCAAGAAATATATTTGCATACTCAAATTCCATTCCAAAAGGCTTAATGCAGTGATCTAGAGCAAAAGAAGACAGCCCCATGGCACTTGGGACTACGTACCCTGCACTGCAATCGTATAAAATTTACATTTTGCTCCAGAAGCAGACTAACCTTGTAGTTTTAGCTCAGTGGTAAATGTCACAAGATTAAGCACCTTTGCATAATCATCATGTTGTAACACTCTTGAATGATCTTATAAGTTCACTGTCAGCCTTCAGTGTTCAAATGCTCCTTCTACATGAATTAAAATTTGCTTTTAGAATCCACAAGTGAGGAATGGTTTATTATTCATAGTTCACAAATCTACTGATTCTCAGTCAATGAGCTCTCATCCCCAGCGGGTTCCTGAGGAGGTTCCTTGTAAATCTCTTTTTGGGCTGATAACTAGAGATTCAAAGTCTGGGGTTACTGGCCCTTCTGACCCAATGTACATTCCCCACACAGCAGGGACACTGGGTAGGCAGGTAAGCTGATCACAAGAAAATTGGGCCAAGCCTAACACAATAGGGTGATGCAGTCTGTAGCACATTTCCACCTAAAAACAATTCAGTACAATTTCTTTTAGAAAGCTGTGTGCCCTTGGGCTAAAAGTCTTTGATTCCTTAGCATAAATCAGAAGGTGCCTGACATAGGAGATATTTCAAAACTGGTAGTTATTACTTCACCTGATGAAAGCTATAATTGTTACTTTTAGGAAATAAACTAAAAAGGTATACAAATCACTGCTCTCCAATACAAAAAACATGCAAAGAAAAAGACAATTAACAAGAATGAACATTTGGGTGTCTGTGTAGACATAAATTCATAGGAATTAAATCAGTCCAAAAAGCTTGGATTCTCAGAATTGAAAGGAGCCTTTCAAAACATATAAACTCCATTGGATGATGACTATTTCTTTTTTAAAAGATTTATTTATTTGAAAGGCAGAGTAACAGAAAGAGAGGGAGGGAGAGACACAGAGAGAGTTCTTCCTTCCATTTGGTTCACTCCCCACCATAGCAATCATACTTGGTCCATGGTAGGCAATCATCAAAGTTTCCTGAATGAAGTCATCTAGTCCACTCCCTACCCTAACCACAACTAATTTCCATGATTCACCAACTGTGATCATCTATGTTATCAATCAGAAATCTCAAAGGTGCATCATTAGTCTAATTTACCTTGCCAGTTATTATTTATTTCCTATACTAACTGTTATCAGATATGGCAACCATGTGTGGAAAATGATACTACTATGGAAAAGCAATAACAAATACGGATACACAGTTTGTTATTAGTAAAAGCTTCAAGCTCTAAACTGAGCCTTCCACTTGAACTTGGTAACAGGGTCAGAAAACATGACCCCTTGAAATTGAAACTAACAACACAAAATAAATTAGAAAACTTCAGGTAGTTTCAAAAACAATCCCAAGACCTAACTCAACCTGACAGTTGACTGTAAAATGTTATTGTATTTTGCAACATCTACCCTATCAGACAAAACCTGGCTAAGAACAGAAGTATAAACAATATTCTGGCAAAAAGCGAATGTTACACTTCAGATTTTAGAATAACGTATCAAAAAAGTGGGGGGTACTGGGGTGGGTATGAGAAATATGCCCAGCTAAACACTTGTTAAATCAACAGGCAATACTTTATTTGGGGGTTGACAGGAAAATTAGGAATTTAATCACAGAAGCAATTTGTGGTTTTAGATTCGGCTTTCAAGTTAATAAGCAAATGCATTTGTGTTCAAATGCAATGTTTGTTAATATGTTTACTGAAGTGATCAGAATAATTGCAGCCCTTGAAAGAATGAATGTTGAATTTGCATATTCAATACTTTATCCAAAAATAGCTAGTTAGGCTTGAGCAATAATTGCTGACGATACAGATGAGTTAAGTTGCGGATGCCATGGTTTTTAAAAATTGAGTTTTTAAAAATGTGTTTTCTTACACAGATTCTCATTTCTCACTCATTGATAAATTTTAGACCTATATACATATAAATAAAAACAGAGATTAGAGCTACACTAGGATGAAAAACCACTGTTCAAGTTACACAATTACAGCCTTGTTCCCATCTATCAGTGACTGTCTGAGAGAGTCATAGGAGATGTCTGCCTTCCCTGAATCCATTTCAGCTTTGTTCTGATCCCAGTGCCAGCTCCTTTGAAGAGGACACTCATCACATGACACTGGCCTGGCCAACTAGAACATTCCAGGTCTCAGGCCTTCCTGATTGGTTGAGCATGTGAATACGAACCAGCTGATCTAACTAGGGCTTGAAGAGTCAGTGCATAACTTTCCTCCTCACCCCAGGGGGGGAAAAAAAAAAACACAAACACAACAAAGTAGAATAGAAAAAGATGATTTATCTCGTCACACCACCATGATTAATGTTGAAAATCCAAACTTTACATTTCTGCCAGTTGTTGACTGCTGACGGGATTAGCTCTGTTTTTATTTCATATTTTTGTGACACCATTGTGTCACCCACAGGAAAGATGCCTTTGTTTTCCCATTGATATTATGATGAGGATATAAGGAAATCTGGATCTTTGTCACGTCATGGCAATTAGTCTTAAAATGGAGCTAACAGATGTTTCTTATTCAAAATATAAGATTATGTTTTGAAACATAATCAGATTATGAAACAAAATAGATTATGCTTCTTATTCAAAACATAAAAGTATCTGATGGGGCAGAAGTCGGCACAGAGGATAAGGAGCTGCTAGAGATGCCTGCATCTCGTACCAGAGGGCCTGAGTTTAAGCATTGTCTCTGCTTCTGATTCCACTTCCTGCTAATGTGCACCCTGGGAAGCAGCAGGTGATGGCTCCAGTGCTTGGGTCCCTGCCACCCACATAGGGGTCCTGGATTGGGTTCTGGGTTCCTGGCTTCAGCCTGGAATGGCCCTGGATGCTGTGGACATGTGGGGTGTGAACAAATGTATGGAACCAGTAAGTCTGCTCCCTGTCTGTCTCTCTCTCTTTCAGGTTTTTATGCCTTTCAAATAAATAAATATATTAAAAAAAAAACACTGTCAGTATCCTATGGAATAAATTATTTACTACTGTTGACTTTATAATTCTTAGGGCATTCTTGATTCCTAAAATGTGATACAGTTAAAAATCGCATTTTTTTGTTTGACCCCTTGTTAACTTCATTCCATTTTTTAAAAATTTATTTGACAGGTAGAGTTATAGACAGTGAGAGAGAGAGAGAGACACACAGAGAGAAAGGTCTTCCTTCCGTTGGTTCACCCCCCAAATGGCCGCCACGGCCGGCGTGCTGTGTGGATCCAAAGCCAGGAGCCCAGTGTTTCCTCCTGGTCTCCCATGCAGGTGCAGGGCCCAAGCACTTGGGCCATCCTCCACTGCCTTCCCGGGCCACAGCAGAGAGCTGGACTGGAAGAGGAGCAGCCGGGACTAGAACCGGGTGCCCACATGGGATGCCGGCGCCGCAGGCGGAGGATTAACCAAATGAGCCATGGAGCCGGCCCCATTCCCTTTTTTTTTTTATCATGACACAAATTGAGCATTCGCCATTTCTAGGCAGTTGTAATGTAATGATGAAAGCACACTCTTCACCTTTCAGTGAGCTA
Organism: Lepus europaeus; assembly: GCF_033115175.1. NCBI lineage: Eukaryota > Metazoa > Chordata > Mammalia > Lagomorpha > Leporidae > Lepus > Lepus europaeus. The sequence goes on from NC_084835.1 coordinate 49,015,366, forward strand.
CAGCCTACCCAGCCAATCACATTGTATTTACAATAGAGATTGGCTGGAGTGCAAGGAATAGGCACAAGGTTGGAGCCTGGAATCTGGAGTTGAGGATACCAGGAAGGCTTCCTACAAGAGGCAGCAGTGTGTCATCAGGTATAACACACTCTGCTGTCTTCCTCTGCTTGCTCAGGTGCTAGAAATATTCTTCACCTTTTTTATGTTTTGGAATTATCCCAACCATGTGAGTACTGCATTGCTCTAAGTGGCAGACTGTGGGTGTGGGGACCAGTGCTCACCAGCTGGAGAGTCAGGAGGCTGAAAGGGTTTGAGCTTGGGAGTGAACACAGGGATCTGGGCTCAGAAATCTGGAAAAAAAGGGATCATGTTCCTTAAAGGCCAAGAGAACTCAGAAGAATGGTAAGACAACGATGGTATCATGATACATGGCAAAAAGAAGTATGTACTTTTTTTAAGATTTTATTTATTTATTTGAGAGGTAGAGTTACAGAGAGAGAGAGGGAGAGAGAGAGAGAAGGGTCTTCCTTCCGTTGGTTCACTCCCCAAACGGCCACAACGGCTGGAGCTGTGTCGATATGAAGCCAGGAGCCAGGAGCTTCTTCCTGGTCTTCCATGTGGGTGCAGGGGCCCAAGCACTTGGGCCATCTTCTACTGCTTTCCCAGGCCATAGCAAAGAGCTGGATTGAAAGAGGAGCAGCTGGGACTAGATCCAATGCCCAAATGGCATACCAGCACTGCAGGTGGAGGATTAACCTACGGCACCATGGCGCTGGCCCCAGAAGTATGTATTTTTAAGGGACAAATCACAAATAATCAAAATTACACTTAAGTATGAATCATAGGTTTACGTGATATATTATGATTAAAAATACAATAGAGTGTGATTTAATGCTATAACTAGTACTCCAACAGTATGTTTCACTTTGTGTTACTATGTGGAGGCAAACTGTTGAAATCTTTACTTAATATATACTAAACTGATCTTCTGTATATAAAGAGAATTTAAAATGAATCTTGATGTGAATGGAAGGGGAGAGGAAGCAGGAAAGGGGAGGGTTGCAGGTGGGAGGGAAGTTTGGGGGGGAAGCCATTGTAATCCATAAGCTGTACTTTGGAAATTTATATTCATTAAATAAAAGTTAAAAAAAAATACAATAGAGTATACCCATGTTATGTACATGATATACTATATATACAGTATACACATATTCTATAAAAGGAATATAAATAGCACACATAATTTGTAATATATACACTGCACATATATAGTCAAATATAGTACTATATGTAGTACTATTTTAGTACTCTGTAAATATGACTATGTATATCCAGAGACAAAAAATAGAACTTCCCTTCCTTACATCCAATCTTAAAATAAATGTTGAGTAAAAATTATTTTCCTTTTCTTTCTTATACTGAATGCATTTAGTTGATTCCCAGTAAATTAAATATGCTCAGCATGTGCTAGAAAAATGAACCCAAGGAAGACTCCCACTTTGCAAAGACATTTGGCCCTGAAAATTTGTGTGGCAGATTCCTCACACTGGTGTAGGCAGTTAGCCTAGTGGTTAAGACACCTGTGTCTCACATCAGAGTATCCAGGTTCAAGTCCCAGCTCAAGATCCAGTTTCCTGCTAGTATACACTGGGAGGTAGCTTCCATGTCTCAGGAGGGAAACCTGGATTGAGTTTCCAGCTCCTAGCTTTGGCCCAGCCATTCCCTGGCCCATACAGGCATTTGGGCAGTGAATTAGCAAGTAGGAACTCACCTGTGTGTTTCTCTAGCTCTCCCTGCCTCTCAGATAGACAGGAAGATAGAGTCATCAGACACAGCCTTATTAAAATAGTTTACTAGTTCTATAGGGTTGGAAGAGAATGTGATGTTCTGGTCACTTCTTTGTGAGGAGACAAAGGTGGGAGGTCATGTGTAGAAAACAGTCGTAGATCTGAGGGTCTGTCTGTGGCAGTGCTGTCCAAAGAACCTTCTGGAAGCACTGGCATTTCATCTGTGCCATGCGGTCACTGACACTTGAAGTGAGGCTGCTACAACTGAGGAACTAAATTTTTAATTTAATTGACTTCAATGTCAACAGCCATATGTGGCTACTGCCTCCCATCTCGGACAGGAAGGTTCCAAGTCTCCAGCCAGATTATAGGTTCAAAATTCAAAGCCTGCATGGGCCAGTGTCAGTTTTAAGATTTATTTTCTTTGGTCTACTCTAAGTCTACAAGTAGAGTGTACACTAAAATTAGAGATTTGGAAAAGAAAAGATCGAATTTTAAGTGTCTCTTAAAAGAACTTTTACAATATTAGACCCCAGGATTTTTGGATGGCAACCCCTGGCCGGTGCTGAGAAGCAGGTGTGACCATTTGATAGATTAGTGGCTGGAAATCTGAGGCTGACCACTAATTATTCAAAACATATGTGCTTTAGGCAGGCCTACCTCATTTGGTTTAGTTACTTACCAGGTCCCTACGGACACACATAGTTTACCTCAGTTTAGCTCCAGTATGTGGTTTTCTTACATGAAGACAGGCATCAGCAGAAGTGACCTGGGATCTTTCAGCAAAGGCTGGGAGTTTCTGACTCCATGAAAAGCAAGGGAAAATCTTTCCCATTTAACAAAAATACTAACACGTCCTCAGGGTAGCCCCTTTCAGCATCAACAGCAATTACAATGAGACTGCACACTCATTAACCTTTCAATATAAGGCTGGGGGGCTCAGACAGCGAAATGCAAGAGAAAGAGTAAAATTCTCAATTAAACCCTAAGACAAGTAATTTCTCTTGAGAATTTCTGAACTTTTGGATTTCTAACATGGCCAATTAAGAGTTCTTTTTACCCAACAGGAAAATAACAAAGATAAAATCTCTCATCAGACAGGTTTGCCTCCGTGAACATGACAGACTGTGGGCTTCCAAAAGACATTCTTTAATTTTCTGTATTCTGAATCTTTAGAAGCATGTTAGAATGTCCTCAACACGTGGTTTCACATTGCTTTTCCTCATTGGCTGGCTGACTATGTATCTATCTACCTATCTGTCTGCCTCTATACACATTTATAAATGCATTCCTTTCTCTGAGTTCACATAAAATATCATATTATTTGAGAGTTAGAGAGATCGCATCTGCTGGCTCATGGCCCAAATGCCCCCAATGGCCAGGCTGAGGGCAGGAGGAAGAAACTCAATCCTTGTCTCCAGGGTGGCAGGAACCCATCACTTGAGCCACTGCCACTGGAGCCAGACCTGGGTATTAAATCTAGCTACTCATGCATTGCAGGTATCTTATTTTATTTTATTTTATTTGACAGATAGAGTTAGACAATGAGAGAGAGACAGAGAGAAAGGTCTTCCTTCCATTGGTTCACCCTCCAAATGGCCAGAGCTACGCCCATCTAAAGCCAGGAGCCAGGTGCCGCTTCTTGGTCTCCCATGAGGGTGCAGGGGCCCAAGCACTTGGGCCATCCTCCACTGCCTTCCCGGGCCACAGGAGAGAGCTGGACTGGAAGAGGAGCAACTGGGACTAGAACCGGCACCCATATGGGATGCCAGCGCTGCAGGCGGAAGATTAACCAAGTGAGCCACAGCGCCAGCCCCACAATGCAAGTATCTTAACCATTAGGCCAAACACTGCCCCTGCCATGTCCTCATTGTTAGTACATCCTTATGCTATTTACCTGTAATTTCTGAAGGATAGTTAAAAAAAAGCAGCAGCAAATTTTCTTCTGGGTTACTTAAAAGATAATGTGCAATATTACCTAGTTGACTAATAAAGTTAAAAGCTAGGGGGAACAAATCAGGCCAGGCCAAAATAGAGGAGCCATCTAAAAAGATGCAGTAGCTATGACAACACCATTACTCTAAATTCCATTTACTCCATTGGAACAATCTAGTTATCATACAGATAACCTGAGTAACAAGGAGATGTTTCATTTTCCAGGAAAGTCTAATATTTCTTAGAATGCAAAGAAGTTCCCTGTACTTCTCAGGGTATCAATTTCTACTGATTATACACTTTTGGTTTGACTTTTTATATTTGTTAGAAACCTTAACCAGAAAATCTCTAAAGCTATATTGAAAGTGTCTGCTGTGTTTGCCTACAAGTCAAAGATTTTAAAACAATACCTAGCATGTTAAATGTCTTCACTTATATGACTTAAGACTAATAAATCAAGTAAGTCACACAGATCTGTTACAGATTTAGTTTCAACTGCAACATATCAATGCCAGGTTGATACCCCCAGGATATAAGACATAAGAATCCAATGCCAATGGCAAAACTTCTGCATCAACATTTTATATATGCTATCATGACATTGAAATATACCCTGTGTCATTATAATAATTACGTCGCACACAGCTATAATCACCAAAAAACAAAACCAAATCAAAAAGGCTATTTCTGGACTTCTGAGCTCAAGACATCTGGCTATTTGATAAAACTATATCAACATAATAAAGCTACTCATTTAGAAATACATTCCTATATGACAATATTTCAGCTGAACCCATTTATCACCAAATTATTCATAAGATAAATGCCAGGAAATACAACTTTACTGACAACATAAAAACAGCCCACACACGAGCCATTCACTTGCTTCTTTATCATATTTACAGCCATGTCTATGAGAAAAATCTTCCATTTCAGAAAGAAACAACTAGATGCATTCAGAAGCTGTCAGAATGCCTTAAAATGCTGGAAACAATATTTCTGGGATAATGTCTTATTCAGTTGACCTGTTCATCTTTTCCCAAAAGAAGAAATATTGCCAGATGTGTAACATGTTTGTATCTGACTGAGCTAGCTCATACATTAGTTTCTAATTTTTTAATTGTCAATTATATTTTACTTACTTATACAAGAAGAAGTAGAGGAAAAGGAAAATTTTTTCTCACTCTGTCACTTCTTTTTATTTTATTTTATTCTTTATTTTTACTTATTTGAAAAGCAAATAGAGAGAGAGCAAAAGAGAGAGAGAGAGAGAGAGAGAGAGAGAGAATTCTTCCATCTGCTGCTTCCTTTCCCCAAATGCCCACAATAGCCAGGGCTGGGATACACTGAAGCCAAGAGCCAGGAATTCAATCCAAACCTCCCACATGGACCTAACTACTTGAGTCATCACTGGTTACCTCCCAGGGTAGACATTAACCCGGAGCTGCTATGGGAAGCACAACCAGGACTCTGAACCTAGGCACTCCAATAAGGGAAGCAGGCATCCCAAGAGATGGCTCAACTGCCTGTCCCTCAGACACCTGTCCCTCTGCCCATTCTAACCGGTAACCTGGAACCACGATGTTTATCCTGCTGCAAGTACATAGCACATAGTCAATGAATATATTGTTGAAAATAGTTAAAAGAAAATGACCTTGGTTACTCCCAGAAGTAAAAACACAAAGATCTACCTTCCAACCAAATCCTGACCCCATTTAACAGTGACACCTGGCTTCTGTTGTTCATCAGGTTTAAGAGAACAATAGCAGTTCAATAAGATTTAAATCACTACTCAAAACATTGAGCATTTCCTTAACATAGACCAAGTTTGTTTGTCCTGCAGGTTCTAGAAAAGGTTTTGCCAGGCAAACACAGAGCATAAACAGTCCTTGAAGTGGACGCCCCCAGCACTTGGAAGAGCACACTGTTCTGACGGTGCCTCGAGCACCTCCTTCCAGCCACTTGCATGAAAGCAGCATATGCTATTTATAAATATTTCATCTCTTCATTAAAGTGCATTCCCTGAGCACCCCTCAGTAAAAACCGCTAATCTTGTGTTATTGAACCAAGTAAATACTCATCCCATCCAAATAATCCACCATGATCTCCAAAATGATATTTTTATCTTGAGAGGACAGGAATTGAGATCTGTTTTCCTTTTTCCTTATACCCTTTGGCATCCCTGGATATTTTCTGTGAAAAAGTATTCTTTCATAATATCAAAATATAGGCTTTAACATGATAGAAACCTAATAAATGAAACAGGTTCTCTTCAGGAATAATTAAAAGTGACTTTAGTAAGAATCTATTTTATTCCCCCTTACTTAATGGCCCTCCAAACACAACTCCAGGGAAATGGGAGCGAGAGGCAGAGAGACATGCAAGTGTATCCCTTAACCTATGATTTCAAATCAGCTTTAAGACGCACGCAATTTCCTTCCCACAATGGATGTGTTCTGGATGACTACACGTAAATCTACGTTTACAAATCAGCCTGCACTATAAAGCAGTGCAAAGACATTGCTTATTCAGGGAATTTCAGAGTCAAGAAATCTTACTCTAAAGTGAATCGATCAACATATGCTGTACGGATTCAAATGACCACAGATCAGTTGAAGATACCATACATTACTTTTTAATTTGAATGTGCAAAATTTCCACTGTACCTGTAATGAGGTGAAGGGTTGCCTCTGGCTTCGCAAGTCAAGGTGATTTTTTTATCTTCTGAATCAACAGGGAAGATGCTATTGCTGGGCTCTTTGATAAACACAGGGCCTTGTAAGAGTGGCTGGCCTGCATGGGTGGGAGACACGCGGAAAAATAATGAGCACACAGACTGTAAAAGCCGCATTCTAGAACTGAAGAAGAAAACAAGCAACTAAGGTTTACACTTTCCAAAAAATCACTTATTGTCCCATTCATCCACAAGGCAAGGCCCTCTGCAGGTGCTGCTCTATTTCAGCCTAACCCTGGTTAAAGCCAACAGCTTAGGAAGGCAGGTTGGTTCAGAAAAACTGCCATATTAGTAGAGCAAACTGTAAATAAAGTTATAGGAATTACTTGTATAACAATAAAAATAGGTTAGTATTCACTGATGAATAAAATATTACAAGAAGCCCTTCCTAGCACATGCCTCAGAATTCAAACCAGCTGAACACTTGAGTGTTGCTTCTCTCATAACGTCCGCCGGGCATTTAAATCTGAGAGTTGGCAAAGTTATTCTGCCCGTTTGAACTAAAATCACTCAATATTTGGTGGGATTTCCATCTTATTACTAGCAAGTTGAAGGATATAGCACCAAACAAGTGCCTTTTATTTTTAAAGATTTATTTTATTTGAAAGTCAGAGTTACACAGAGAGAGAAGGAAAGGCAGAGAGAGAGAGAGGTCCTCCATCCGCTGGTTCACTCCCCAATTGGCCATAATGGCCAGAGCTGAGCTGATCTGAAGCCAGGAGCCTGGAGCTCTTTCCAAGTCTCCCACACAGGTGCAGAGGCCAAAGGACTTGGGCCATCTTCTACTGCTTTCCCGGGACATAGCAGGGAGCTGGATCGGAAGTGGAGCAGCCAGGACATGAATCAGCACCCATACGGGATGCCAGCACTGCAGGTGGTGGCTTTACCTGCTATGCCACAGTGCTGGCCCTGAACAAGTGTCTTTCTAAACATTGTTTCTACTTTGGTTCAGAGAACTTGAACATCAGCTGAAGAGAATTTTCAGATGCACCCAAAACCCTCTCTTTGTATTATGAGTTTGAAAAAGGAGATAAAGCCATCACCAAATGCTTAGGCAAGTGCGTTGCATAATCATTGCCTCAGTGTTTCCCAAAACAAATTTACAGCAAAGGAGGAGGAGAGCTCTTCCCTGTCTTGATCATGGAATGCACACCAAAATTGTGCAGGACCTTCCAGTCACACAAAGGATGAACAGACAACCTGAGACACAAAGACAGTCCATGAGTAGTTAGACAAAGAAAACAAGACCACTGAAAAGCAGCCAAAAGGACTTGGATCTACAAACTTACATTTTGGAGACTTCAAATAGCAATAATATTCATATTTATCATCTCAAAACAATCATAAAATGATAGTATGATAATTAATCCCTGAAAATAGCTATAGCAGAGCTACCCAGTGAACTCATGCAGCTACATGTGCTCATGCATCCTCCCAGGGCTCTGGGCGGTAGTAACTATAATTATCCCCAGCACACAGAGGAACAGGGCTGAGCCCAGGATGACTGATTCTTCAGTCCCGGCAGAGACACCACCCTCTTTGCCTCTTGCATAAAGTATTAGGCCTTGTCCTAGGTCTGGCCTTTGCCCTGGGTAACTGGGAAGCAATCTCTCTCATAGCAGACAGGACTGTCTGTATTTAGGGTGGGGATCGATCACACCAGAAAAATCAACCATGAAATTACAAGTGATGGGTTGGGCCAACCCTACCATCTGACCTGAAGACAGAACTCAGCTACTAGTGCCTCCACGGGCACACCTACACCACAAAGCACCAGTGGCAACTCTGAGGCTGGCAAGCCTTGCTGCTTGGAGACACTCCTTGTGAACTGTTCCACGTCAGAGTTGGGGGCTACACATCCTAAGGGCAACAGCAGCTGAGCCCTGGGAACCTTTCAGGCTCTGCCTTAGGTGTCACTTCCTCTGGCAAATGTCAGAGTGGATTCTTTCCCAGTAATAAGCCATCATTGTGACTATAGTAGCTTTCAGTGTCTTTTTTCAGTCCCTCTAGAAGATTACTAAAATGGAGGTTGATTTGGGAACCTCTCTAAACTTGCAGAAATGAGGGTGACCTTGGGGACTGTGTCCTCAGAGCTCACATTTGGGCACGACTCCACTGGGACATCACGGGGTGGCTAACACCTCCTGTTCCAGGGTCCTGAGGAAGCACCTCACCATCCTTAGCTTCTGATCTTCGCTGATCACTGCTTTCACCAACAAGGTGGCGGCGGCAGGGCGGGGGTCGCGGGTTGATGCAAGGGCATCAGAGTTCCCTCGCGGAAAACAATCTCCACCAAAAATGGATTTTAACTGCAAAGAACCAGTGCTGTCATTTTCCCAGTCTGCCTCCTCTATCAGTTACAGAACAGCAATAAACAGTCTGTTCCATTTATTGTCCCAGAAAGTGGAAAACACTTCTAATATTTATTTGTAAATGGGGTGGATTTTTCACAACATGTTTCTAGCTAGTTTCTGATATACTGCTGGATGACTTTTATTCATTCATCGGATGGCACAGCATCATCTTTCTGACAAACTCTGATGTATCCAGGGCTTGAAAGCAATAACATATTAACATAATGGCATAAATTAGGAAATAACCTATAAACTGGGGACAGAAACCAAAAGAGAAAAAAAAGAGAAGATTTAAGTGACAAAGATAAAAAAGATGTTTAAAAAGTTTTTCTGGGCCTGACGCTGTGGCACAGTGGGTTAAAGGACAGGCCTGCAGCGCCGGTATCCCATAGAAGTGCCAGTTCAAGTCCCAGCTGCTCCACTTCCAAGCCAGCTCCCTGCTAATGCGCCTGGGAAAGTAGCAGAAGATGGCCCAAGTCCGTGGGCCCCTATACCCATGTAGGAGACCTGGAAGAAGCTCCTGGCTTCTGATCAGCTCAACTCCGACCTTTGTGGCCATTTGGGGAGTGGACCAGCGAATTGAAAATCTCTCTCTCTCTCTCTGCCTCCTCCTCTCTGTCTGTAGCTATGCCTCTCAAATAAGTAAATAAAATCTTAAGAAAAAAAGTTTTCCTAGGCATGACCACAAAAAAATTAAAACGTCTATGCCATCATCACCAAGTGCAATCTCAACTGATGTTATATTTCTTCTTCAGAGACCACTACTCATTTTAAGTACAAGTGCTGCATGACAAAAAGCATTTCATTTTGGGAGACCCTTCTGAAAGCATGATGGTGACAGTTCATTTGCTAACACTGACTGAGCCCTCAGCAGGTGCCAAGCTTCCTACTGACTCATCCCCTCCACTGCCTCCCCTACCCCCCCACCCATGTCTAACCCGTGCCCCACCACTAGACAGTGTCCCTGCTTCCACTTTTCAGAGGCGGTGCTGAGTCTGTTGTCACCTTTGGGATCACAGGCTACTCTGTGCTCTTGCTTCTTCTTGTCATCTGACAGAGTTTAGCATGCCATCTTCTCAGCTTCAAAGTGGCGACCCTCCCCCATCCACAGCCATCTGCATCTGCCACTCAACACATGACTTCTCACTGAACTTGCTATAAAAATGTCGTACAGGGGTGGGTGTTTGTTTTAACAGTTAAGTCACCACTCAGGATGTGCCTGTGTTCCAGTCTCAGCTCCACTCCCAATTCTAGCTTCCTGCTAATGTGCATCTTGGGAGGCAGCAGGTGAGGGCTCAAGTAGTTGGGTCCCTTGCCACCATGTGACAGACCTGGACTGAATTCCCAGGTGTTTGGCTTAGGCCTGGCCTAGGCCTGGGTACTATGGACTTCTGGTGAGTGAACCGGTGGATAGATAGTCTCTCTTGTCTATTTCTGTCTTTCCCTCTCTCCGTGTTTATCTGTCTCTTTCTCTTTGCCTTCCAAATAAATAAATTTTAAAAGTCAAAAGGAAAACAAAACTCTGTATAAAACATCTCATCCAAAAATTCTTGGGACCAGAAGTGTTTTGGATTTTATATTTTTTTCTGATTTTGGAATATGTGGATAGTATACATAATGAACTATCTTGGAGATGGAACCCTGGTCTAAACACAGAACTCGCTTATGTTTCACATTTCCCTTTGCACACAGCCTGAGGTAGTTCTGCACAATATTTAGTGTGCCTGCATTATGACTGTGAATGTGGCGCATGAGGTCAGGTAGAGAATTTTCCATCTGTAGCACCACAAGTTCTGAATCTTGAAACAGTTCAGATTTTGGTTTAGGGATGCTCAACCTGCACATACTTGTATATGTACTAGTTTTTTTTTTTTTTCCAATTCATTGCTGTATATTCAGCTCCTAAAAAAATGGTAGCTATTCAACAGGAGAATTTGTTGAGTAAATGATTCAGATGAACTAAACAGGGGGTGCCACCAAACAGTCACGTGTCCACTCCTTCCTGGATCCCCCAGCAATGGGTCTCGCAGGGGAGAGGTGAGGCAGATGGCCCTCAGTGTGCTTCAGGCAGGTGGCGCTGTCAGATGTGGGGAAGGCACCTGACCAGAGCACAGCAGAGAGGGAAACATGCAGTGCTGATGGTGAGGCTGGTCATTCTCACAATGACTGTACGTAAGGCAGATACTACTGGGCAGCTGGCGACTGTTAAAGCCATTTTGTCATTCCAGAGCTCGTCTTCTCATCTTGTTCACTGCTGTACTACACCAGGAGAAGGGAAGCACAGAGAGATTTAATCATCTGCCCACAGCAACACAGCTTCTTGCTGGGAGACCTGGAATCAGATCCAGTCCTCACATTCTTAGTAGCTTCCCTTTTCCGTGAAACCATAGTGTTCTAAACATGGTCAGAGGCGAAAATTAAACATCAGCCTGATTTCCAGTAATGCTTCAGTGTTTCCTGATGACACCAGAGTTCATGGCCTGTGAGGTACATACCTGCAATCTCTGAAATTTAAGGATGCCAGACGCTGCTGTGAGCACCAGCAGCAGGCAGTACAAATTAATAGTCCAATGTGGCAGCTCAGGCCATGCCACATTCTCAGATAAGACACAAAAACCACCCAGTCTTGCATACGGGGACCATATGAGAGTTTGGATGCTCTAGTCTCTTGCACCTAAGATAAACTTAATGGGAAAGATGCTGAAGCCATTGCTAATCTAAAAGACATTATCCAATATGCTCTCAAAATGAATGTGAATACCCAAAAGGATAGAACCTTGACCATGGGCACAGATATTCATGAGAAACAAGAAGCAGCCTGGCTGAGAGCAGAAGGAAGCCTCCTTGCCTAACTGAACGGATTCCATGTAACATTTAGATTGATGCCAAACTTGGCTTTTGTGACAGGGGCATTTTTTTGATATGCTAGCCTGGCTCCAAAACTCCATTTTATGTTTACAACCTAAAATAAAGGGTATATAACATTTCTGAACAGGACTAATAAGTCTAAAAATCCAATCCTAAGGTGTTGCTTTTTCCCTCCACACACCCACAGGCAACTAGGAATAGCTACTTTTGAATGTAAGTACAAGCTTTATGAGCTCCTAAGATGATGTCAAGCAAAAGATCAAATTCCAGCCAATCAATTCCAATGGTCACACTCTATACAATTTTTATAAAGACTGCCAAAAAGAAACAGGCAGGGGTTCCAGGCTCTTGGGTTACTTCTTCTAAAAGAAATAAAACCCCTCAAAGACAATGATGTGATCTCTGAAATTTCTAGGGGAAAGGAAAGCATATTCTATTTTCCCTGGCCAATTAAAATCCTATCTACATGAGTAAAAACAGCAGTGCATTTTAAAAAGAAGATGAGCTAGAAGGGAGCTAGAGCAGGTAATGCCATTGAAGGCAGAATTTAAGAGGAAGTATATATTGAAGGGAATAGGCCATGTACTTAGGAGGTATCAGACCCAAACAAAATGAATGCTAGCATGAATCAAAGAAAGTAAATAACAGTCGCCAATGAGAAAAGATCTACATTCTAGGCTCTACTGTTCTATGGGGAAAAAAAAGTAATTGAAGTGGAAACATACTTAAAGGTTTATTTATTGATTTGAAAGGTAGTTACAGACAGAGAGAGGAAGAGTCAGCAAGAAAGGCCTTCCATCTGCTGGTTCACTCCCCAAACAGCCACAAAGCCTGGAACTGAGACAATCCAAAGCCAGGAACCGGAGCTTCTTCCGGGTCTCCCACAAGAGTACAGAGGCCCAGGGACTTGGGCCATCTGCTGCTGCTTTCCTAGGCCACAGCAGAGAGCTGGATTGGAAGTGGAGCAGCTGACTCCTCGAATCAGTGCCCATATGGGATGCCTGTGCTGCAGGCATAGGCCTAGTCTAGTGTGCCACAGTGCCAGCCCCAGATGGAAACATTTTTAACCATAGTACACTGTCATTTTTGGCATTAATGTTATAAATCTAGAAAATGTCAAAGAAATAAGGAAAGACCAATATAAAAAATTCCATTTATATGCTTCCGGATTCAGGAGGGATAAAGTAGTTACCAATCTTAGAATAATCCATTTTGTTAACAAATATCTCAATGGCAGACAAGCATAGTGAATGAGGGAAAACTTGCCCAGGGTAGACAGCTGGGGTCGACTCAGTAGCCACTGCCTACCTTTTTCCCAGGTTTCAGAACCTGCTTTGACATGGAGACTAAAGGTGCCAGACATATCAGCTCCCCAGAACTTCATTTACTTCTTGGCTGGTGAGGAGGAGAGGGCAGGGAAATCTGGTCTTAAGGGCAGTAGCAACCCAGGAGCGTGTATTAGTGTGCTAGGCCTGCCATTACCAAGCATCGTGGCCAAGTGTCTTCAATCACACAGCTTCATTGCCCACAGCTGTGAAGGCCAGAAGTCTCAACTCTGAGAGGGAGCAGGGCTCTGCGTGAAGCTCAGTTCCACTCTCTCCCACTGGCTCATGGGTCCCTTCCTGTCACCTTCCATCCAGGTGTGTCTCTGTCCAAATTTCCCCTTTGTAGAGGGACACTAGGCATCATGACCTCCTCTTAACTAAATACATCTGCAATGGCCCCGTTTCCATAGAGTTTCCCATGCGAGGCACAGGGCTTAGTGCTGAAATATGAATAGGGGCTGGAGGGGCACAACTCAATCCCTAGCAAGAGATCATGGAAAATTGCCAGCAGCTCCCAGGAAAGAGTCCCCACCCTGATTTAAAACAAGAAAAGTGAAGGAAATGGTGAATCTGCTTCCTTTGCTTTTGGATATGGAGGCTTTCACATGAGGAAGGAATCCTGGCAACATGTAGACAGCGTGAGCAAACACATAAATCTGTATCTATGCTTTGTCTGTGTCTGTACCTATATCTATAGCTATGGATATAATCGTGCCCTGCTTAGTGACAGGGCTATGACCTAAGAAATGCACAGTTCAGTGGTTTCATCCCTGTAACTTTCCACAAACCTAGGCAGTCTAGCCTCCCGTACACCTAGGTCATATGGTACAGTCTTTATTGCTGCCAGGCTACAAATCTGAAAAACATGTCATTGTGTTGACTGAACTCACCATCACACAATGGTGAGCAGCTGTGTTTCTCAACACATCTAAACAGAAAAGGCGCACTGAAACATTAGGCAATAGGAACTTTTCAACTCCATTACAACACTCCATATATGCAGTCTGTCATTGGCTGAAACGTCCTTGTACAACATATGATATTACTCATAGAAAAGTGAACTCTAGACCATCACATGTTTGATTCCTGAACCAACATGGACTACGTAACCCCAAGTGTCATGTGCTAGAAAAGTAAATCTAATGCACTTTTGTCACCTGTAGCTAAAAGCTATATTCTAACTGATGTTTTATTAATTTTATTTTAAATGGCTTATAGATAAGATTGTCCATAAATTTAAGCTGCTAAAATCAATCAAAGATACATTTTAATTCGTGTGACCTGAATCTGTGTATCATATGTTTTAGACTTGTTGGTAGAAAGAAACTAAAAACATTTTAGATGGTTGTGCTTAAGTTTACTGGTTAAACAAACTACACCATGTGAGATATTTAAGAGGTGTTTTCAAATACATGATTCTTAAAATTTATAGAAGGCATTGGACCTTCTGGTAAATGTTTTCTTAAGTTGTTATCTAATGGTTGAAACGGTTTGCTAAGTATTCATGTGATATTGCTATTGTCAGCAAGCGATCTAGGACTTGCTCCCTCATTTCTCTATTCTAAGCCCAACTTGTTCTTTCATTTCTCTATTCTCTTCAAGGTAGGAAACTAATTCTATTATGAAGGAATCTGTAGGACGCACAATTTTTAGACCTTATAAAAGAGATGGCTAACATTTTTCTGTAATAGCATAGCCAAAATAAGAACTTAAATAATAATCTCATAGCTAGATTCACTTCGCCATCAGCGAAGTATACAGTAAGTAGAAAAAACCTCCCTTTCAGACCAAAGGGAAAGAAAGTTTTACAGTGAGAATATAATTTTCCTCATGGGCATTGTCTACCTTAGAAAAACTACTACAGAACATGCCTGTGACTATAGACTTGTAGTTCAGGCCACTGAAGATTAGAGATGGGACTAGGGCACTCCCTTGACTTGCATCCTCTGGTCTGCTTTAACACAAACCAGGAGGAAAAGAAAGCTAGGCATCAGAAGCAATGGGTGGCAGGCCTATTAATGGCTGTTCTGTACAGTGATCTGCCCTCAAGGAGACCCAACAGGCCAGTCCACTGCAGTGGCTTTCAATGTGGTAAGCCTGGGCTTCAGCAGAAGTCAGCTTGTGAAGAGCCCTGGCAGCTCTGCCAAGAGTTGGATCACTGGAAATGGACCTGCCCTGGAGTCGAAGGATGCCCAGGTCAGAGCCACAGATCTTATTGGCTCTAAGCTGAAAAGCCCTTCACTCAGCCCAACTTCCAAAGTGACCACTGCAGCTGAGGGTGTGGTCAAGTAGGGTCAGCAACACTGCAGGCAGAACTGTAAATTTCTTGTTAGAGATGCCCCCTGCCTTTACCTGGCCAGCTCTCCTCCCAGGCCAGCCAAGTAATGAAAGTCAACAGAGTGCCTTCCCCTAGGAGGTTCACACCTCCCTTAGGATATACCCCATGTGAAGAGATAGATAGGTCTGGGCCTCTTAACTTACAAGGCCTAAAGCCCACCAGATTATTATCAAGCCCCTTCTATCAGGTTCTGTTTGCCTCTCAATCAGAAAACTTACTTGTAGCTTAGACAGCACCTTTCTTAGCTCCTCTAATAATGACTCTGTCCTTTGTTCTAGACCCTGTCTAGCATACTTGGGCCTCATTCCTTCGTAATCATAACCTCTACTCTACCACCAATGGCTCTACTCCCAACCTGTGTGTATTGATGGTCCTCTTCCCCACTTAATGCTGTATAATTGTTCAAACCTGGTTAATGCCACTGTTAGGATCATTGGTTACTATCCTCACTCTGTCTTTTATGACCTTGTCTAAATATGATCAGAGTCGGCAAACTTGGAAGGCTTCCATAGCCTTGGCAACTCATGACGACAGCCTGGGGTGGTTACTGGCGCCATAAACTAGAGTGTCAATTTGTTGGGTCAACAACAGGAGCCACTGTGCACTTGCTCCTCATGTGGGATCTCTGTCCTTAATGTGCTGTACATTGTGATTTGATGCTATAACTAGTATTCAAACAGTATGTTTCACTTTGTGTGTCTATGTGAGTGCAAACTGTTGAAACCTTTATACTAAATTGATCTTCTGTATATAAAGAGAATTGAAAATGAATCTTGATGCAAATGGAAGGGGAGAGGGAGCGGGAGAGGGGAGGGTTGCGGGTGGGAGGGAAGTTATGGGAGGGGGAAGCCACTGTAATCCATAAGCTGTACACTGGAAATTTATATTCATTAAATAAAAGTTAAAAAAAAAAAAGGAGGCAGGTGAAGTTGATATAGTATATTTAAGAGGCGAAAAGAAAAGACAGTGCTCAGTGCTTACTGGGAATAACTAATTTGTTATCCGCATCTGGAAATGTTATCGAGCAATTATGATAAGACAAAAAAGTGATGGAGTGCGGATGGCACACACCTGCAGGATGAAAGTTTGCAAAACAGACACCACCATAAAGTGATGGAAACTTTAAAACGCTAAATTAATATTTTATTATGTGATTTTTCTCTATCTTAATTTTCTGTTTCATCCACAAACAGAGGGAAACTAGATGGGAAACAACATTAACAATTAAGAAACTAAACTGCATGGTTCATCTGAAGCTTCTCAGGTGTTACAAATAAACGTTGAAGTAAAAAATGCTCCTGGTTGGAACAGCAGACCCCTGTGTAGGCATGACAAATTTTTACCAACAACTGCTTGAATCCCGCAATTGCAATCTGCTTAAGAACAACACACAAATGCCCACATTCATATACAGAGATGTGCATGATGGCTTGCAATTAAGGTTAACTATCTGGATTTTGGCACTTGGCTTTGGTAACCTAATCACAGATCTCAAAGGAAGGTCTGGCCCTTTTCACCAGACTTACTGATACTCAACCTGTAGTAGAGTTCAGTATAAAAAAAGAACTGGAGGCTGGCGCCGCGGCTCAATGGGCTAATCCTCCACCTAGCGGCGCCGGCACATGGGGTTCTAGTCCCGGTCAGGGCGCTGGATTCTGTCCTGGTTGCCCCTCTTCCAGGCCAGCTCTCTGCTGTGGCCAGGGAGTGCAGTGGAGGATGGCCCAAGTGCTTGGGCCCTGCACCCCATGGGAGACCAGGAGAAGCACCTGGCTCCTGCCCTCGGATCAACGCGGTGCGCCGGTAGCAGCGCGCCAGCTGCGGCGGCCATTGGAGGGTGAACCAATGGCAAAGGAAGACCTTTCTCTCTGTCTCTCTCTCACTGTCCACTCTGCCTGTGAAAAAAAAAAAAAAAAAAAAGAACTGGAAGTATTTCCAAGAGTGCCTAATATTTTTCGTGGATACTTTTTAAATCCAATGGCTCTCATTTTGATTGTTGAAATATTCCTTACAATTGAACGGAATGATTAATCAATTTAGAGTTACAGTGCAGGCAATAATGTCTTAGGGGAAAAACAGGCTCAGAGGAGGTGGGCTGAAGTCATTGTAGATTAACATGTTTTCCTACTACTTCATGGCTTTCTTCCATTTAAATTCATGCTATTGTCTTTATAGGAATGTGAGCTCTAGTGCTTTTGATCCTGCTTGACATCCTTCCACAATTCCCAGACCACAGTAATACCTTTCTGGCTAGATAGTTTAATAGTAACTCTACATGATAAAAAGAAAAACACGGCATGCTATTGTTAGATGCACTGTGCAATGTGTCCAAAATACCACGCGAACACAATCCACGGTCCATTTATTTAAAAAGCAAAAACACTTCTATTCCCAATTTCTATTATACCAACTTCCATTGAGCATCTCTATGAAAAGTGCAAATTCACAAGATTCTCACCAATCATGCTGAAAAGAGTTCATTAATCAACTCCATTTAAAACATTTCTTTACCATCTTTCTCTCAAAGCTTTTAATAGAAATGATTATAGTTGTGGTTTCTATTCTTCACCAAAGAGCTTGGGTCAAGGCTTTGAGGCCCAGACATGATTTCTTTCATGTATTTTGAAAAGAACATTTCATAGCAAACCCTAGTTCAAGGTCATTGTTTGTATGAAACAATAATTATACAATAAAGCATTCCTATTACCAATAGGTTGTAATGGGGAAGCTATTAAGAAGCAATTATAGCTGGTGATTGCATTCTGTAGTATTTTTTGCAGCTGGAATCTCATAAAGTATAAAAGTGCATCATCTTTTCCTGCCCTTATTTCAGTAAGCAGAAGCCAGTATTGCATTTGTAAATATCTGAGTATATAAAATGCCATCTATTTCCATCTTCCCAAGCAAGGATACTGCTTTTCTGTTTCTAGACCACTGAGGGGAATTATGCTAGGTTTTGGGTAAATATGGAGATCCAAGAAAACGAGACAGGGAGGACAACCTTTCCCGCAGTGTGTAGGGAAAATAGAGTAGGGATGTGAGAGATGTCTCAGAGTTGCGTAGACTTAACATTTCTCAAATTACTTTTTAATGGATACACAATTTATTTAACAACATCATTTATTGTAGGATATATGTATATACACTTACATACTACTAATGAAAAATGGTCTTGAAATAAGGCTAATTCTTACTGCATTCAGGACCAGGGCATTTTTTTTTCTTATTTTCTCTTTTATTCTATTCTGCTCCAACCTGCTCTATGTGTTTTTGTTTTTTTAAGATGTATTTATTTATTCGAAAGAGAGAGGGAGAGAGAGAGTTCTTTCTTCTGCTGGTTATTCCCCAAATGGATGCAACAACTGGGGCTTGGCCAGACCAAAGCCAGGAGCCCAGAACTCCATTTAGGTCTCCCATGTGGGTGGAATTTCACTGCCTTCCCAAGCACATTAGCTATGAGCTAGATCAGAAGTGGAATAGCTAGGACTTGAACCAGCTTTCCAATATGGGATGCTGGTGGCACAAGCAGTGGTTTAACCCACTATGCCACAATGCCAGCTGTTGTATTGTTTTAAAGACTAGAAATGAATGACTACATTAATACCATTGTCTATCAGTGGGTGTTATCCCCTAATTTTATAATCCTTGGTATAGAAGCATGCTTCTCTTGCCACCAGTTTCCAGGTTATCACTGGGGGGAAGTGGGCAGGGGAGGTAGGACAGGTACTGACTGCAAATATTTCCTTCATTTAGGAATTAACCCAAAACTTGTATGAAAAGAAAAATAGACTCACCTTCCAAATGGAAAAGCATAACGCTGCTTCCGTGACATAGTAAAGATCAGGGAGCCTCCCCCCAGTTCCCTAAACTGCTGTGTCCTCTGTGGTCTTGGGGAAGGTGAAAGTAACGCTGTGTATTGCTTATAATGTTCACAAGTTAGGATCCACATTTTATTTTGAAAATCATTGTTCTCTTGTGCTGTAGATTACACAACAACAACAAAATCCCTCTTCAAAACAGACTTGGTTAATAAATAAGTATGCATTCTGCATCAGCAACAACCAATGAAAGCAAACCAGGCAGTGACTACCAAACTGTCCTGGACACCGGACATTTATGAAATCTCCTAATTCTAGGAGAACATGAAACCCTCTGAATTTAAAAAAAAAAAAGTGGTACTCACTTTAATATGTAATGGCACAGGAAGCCAAAGGAAACTTTGCTGTCCATGCTCTCGTTAATCCCGTGTAGGTATCACCATTTAGTAAACTTTTTTTCACTCTGAATGCTTAGAACGTTTGTAGATTTTACCTCTTTGTCTATTACCTTTGTTTCTCAAACAAAGTAGCGGGGAGAGTTTATGCTTCATTGCAAATGCATTTAATTTACAGGACAGCATAGTGGATCATAGAAAGATTGGGCTATTCCCAGGTCAACAATCTGAAGCAGAATCTCTAACTCCAACTGTAATGCATGTGTCCAACACAAAAGCATTCTCTCTCTCCCTCTCTGTAATTCTGCTTTTCGAATCAATAAAAATATATCTTTTTTAAGAGCAGTCACTATTTGCACAGGTGTCCCTGTTCCCATGGAATGGAACACACTGCAAAATATACTAAAATATGTGAGAAACCGTGATACAAATGATGAACTTACTTAACAAGTAACCAACACACAATTCTGACTTTAGGGTGAAAGGTTGGCATTCACATTAGTCACCTGCTGGCTGCCTGAACACATGGCACATCTGTGTCTCTTCATCTCACAGTGGCAGCTTTAGGTATGACCTGAGCTAGACTGTCTCTTCAGGGTTTTGCAAAGTGGAGATTCTGTAATCATATGAAATGTAGACGACCTGTCAAACTGCTTAGAAACTATGGTTAATGGCTACTGAGCCAAATCTAAGATTGTCTTAGATTTGCATCATAGAATATTCAGAGATGGAAAAGCAATTCCCTTTAATTAACTGGCTTCATTTAAAAATCCAAAGATATTAGGCATAAAAAGTCAGATTTCACCTTCCAGAAAATAAAAACCCAAAGTCTAACAATACTCAACTAAACAGTGGGACACAGTAGAGCACACTCTCCATTTCACAGACTTATTAAACAATTTATCTATAATCACTTGCAAAAAAAAAAAAACTTTGTTTACCAAATAAATTATCAAGGATTGATCTATACTATTCTTCCAAGAATGTTTTTCTGATTTATCCTTCAAGGTATAAAATCCCTTTTGATAGGCTACCAAAAATAATCTCATTTTAATAGCAATTCAGTTCAGTACATTGATTGTACCTCTCCTGGAGCATTTGTATTTTAGTAACTTGGGGACAGGCTGTCTCCTTGGTTCCTCATCTTATGCTGTTTGGGGTCTCTTAACAGGACATTGTAAAACACATTATAATTGATCATTTCAGAAGCATTTGATAGGAACTGATCTTAAAAACACCTATTTGTGCATAGTATAGAGGTTAGAAAATGATGGCCCATGAACCAAATCTGATCAGCACATTCTTGGGCAATCATAAATGAAAAGAATAACATTTTTGGACATGTGAAAAATGTATAGATTCAAATTTTAATATCCATAAGTAAAGTTTCCTTGGGTCTCAAGTCACCTTCACCTGTTTACATATTGTCCCTAGCTTTCATATCACAACTACTGGGTTAAGTGGTTCTGACAGAGACCATATGGCCCACAAAGGCATGAATATCCAGTATCTAACACTTTTTGGAAAAGTGGGCTGACCCCTGCTTTAGGAAAGAGTATAATCTCCAGGAGGAACGGTTGCTTTCCATCATCATGGACACCATTTTCCCCAATACTTCCATTTTTCTTTAGACAAATCATTTAATCTCTCTACGCCACTGAGTTCTCTCTTTCATGGGAATGATATCAACATTATGAGGATTTTGATACAAGGACTAGCAGGAATTTTTCTGCACAGTCATAGTGCAATAAATGGCATTTGATGATACTGCGTATCTTTTGCTTAGCTTTGCATTAAACTTTTAATTACATCTGACTGAGGAATAATAATTTATGAGAAAGTAGTGTAATAAATGGCTTTATTCATTACAGCTCTTTATCTACCTAGCATGAAAAGTAGAATGGAATTGTCCTTATCTTATTGGTGGTTGGAACAGTGGAACCTGTGTTCTGTTATCTGGTTTGCACAAATAATTGCAAGTATTATGTCTAAGACAAAAGTTCCCTATTAATCTGTGGAGGGTGTAAACTTCAGAAAAAAAAAAGAGGGGAGAATCTTCACAATGCTGACTGCATCAATTCTCATTGAGAGACAATTCTCCAACAGGTGTTTACTCTCTACTCTGTAGTCAAATAATTACTCACCAAAGTGCTATCAATGGGAAATGCAACAAAATAGGCAGCAAAGAGCTTTCAAAAAGTCCACAGGGGAGGGAAAAAGGCATTAGATTCTTTTAGACTGTTGCTAGTGGGGTGTTTATTTTCTCTCTTCTCTCATAATAGGAATAATGGCTATGGCACCGAGGATTTCAAGGTGCATGGCTGCATAAGCAAGCCAAGGAAAACAGTATTGTTGCCTCACACTGCAGTAAATATTAAATATTATTCAGTACCTAAAAGGCTGATGCTCACTCAGAAACCAACATAGTTCATCATCAATGGTCAATCCTTCATTATTATCTAAATCACTTTACCCTATTTCCATTTCTGTATATTTTTATGTCTCTTTGAACTTAAGTGTCTCTCACATGTACACACACACACACACACATGCAACAGAATGAAATGTTTTGGTTTCCTATAGAGCTGACAAGTCAAGCCAAGTGTTGTAGCATCCTATAGAAACACACAATATGAAAAACATATCTGAAGACTAATAGTCTATGAGTTCTTCTTTAAAAGTTTAAGGCGAATGTAACACCCACACATGTTGCCATCTGCCTTTAAAACTCCCTGGGTGGCACATCCTGACTGCCCTTTAGATGGAAAATGTTCCAAGAACAAGTGGGAGTCCTTTATGCCACCAGAAACAATACAGAAGAGGGAAATACTACTCCCCATAGAATGTGCTCTTGAACAGTACTCTGAACTTATCAATGCCCCTGTGTTCAGAATGGCAGCAATTATCCAGGATGGTCTGGATGCAGAAGTAGCCATCATCACCCCTGCTTGTTGGATTGGAGGAGCAAATCATTTCTACAGGCTTCGAATAAATGCTGAGGAAGTGACCAGAGCCAGTGAAAATGGCTGCCTCTCTATGCCACACCAGGGTCAGCAGCTGCTATGAGGCTGTCTGGGTAGAGAAACTGAATAGAGTCACAGGTTCCTTCAGAGAACATGGATTCACATGTCAACACATCACAACACACCCCCACAACTCTGTTCCTTCTTGGATACCATCCACACCAAGCAGTCACTTCAATGACTCTGCACCAAGTCCAAGAGCAGAGGAGCTCCCTCTGTGAAAAGCTTCCACAAGGTCACTCACTAGAAACTGTGGCCCAGTTCTGTCTGAGGACACAGTTGTCCTCTTTTTTTTTAAACTGTCTTTTAGTTAAAAAGAATAAATTGCCTCCTGTTTAAGTGACAGGTGGGAATATTACTTTTGTCTCCAGGAGTCCTATAAATAAGAAAAGTAAACCCAGATGGTATAAAGAGAAAGTAATAAGTCAAACACTAAGATAAGAGCTTAATCCCTTGGCTGCTAGGCAGACATTAGAAGAAGCAGCATGTTGAAAAGTCTACTGGCCAGCTAAAGGTACAGAATTTTTTTCACTTATTTTGAAACATCAAGTTTGATATTATCTTTCCATTAAAGCAATAGAGATCAACAATGTAGTATGACCAAAAAAGCAGAATGTTGCACTCTCAATAAATGTTTTTCAGAATAACAGAATGTTGAGCAAGGATTCCAGAATGACCAATATTTTAAAATTAAACATCTAATATAATTTTTCCCACAATGATGCAAGACTGCACAACTGGGGCCAGCATTGTGGTGCAACGCGTTAAGCCATTGCCTGCAATGCCAGCATCCCATATAAGTACCAACAGGTGTCCTGACTGCTCAACTTCCAATCCAGCTCCAGCTCCCTACTAATACATCTGGGAAAACTATGAAAGATGGCCCAAGTCCTTGTGCCCCTGCCACCCACGTGGAAGACCCAGAAGAAGCTCATAGCCCCTGTCTTTGGCCTGGTCCAGTCCAGGCTGCTGTGGCCATTTGGGGAGTGAACCAATGGATGGAAGATTCTCTATTTCTCTCTCTCTCTGTAACTGTGCCTTTCAAATACATAAAATAAGTCTTTAAAAAAATAAGACTGCACAACTAAACTTAACAAAGTAATGGCAGTTACTATGAATTCCAATCACTGTGACAATGATATGAGTCACTAAAAAGTTAATGAAAAGGATGATCAATAATTGTTATTTACATATTGATTTACAGACAGACAAATTCTAACAATATATCTATTTCTGGAAGTCACTTTCCTATCCTTCTCAAGGTATACCCTTAAAGGAGTTAAAATGATGTTATTTATGGGATGGTTAATTTGTCTTATATAAAGACAACAGAGGGGTGAAATGTGGCATAGAGTAAAGACACTGGTTAGGATGCTCAGTTTCCACATCACAGTATTTGGGGGTTGACTCCTGGCTCCACTCTGATTCCACCTTCCTGCTCATGTAGATCCTGGGAGGCAATGGCAATGGCTTCAGTAATTAGGACCCTGTCACCCACATTAGAGACCTAGATTGAGTTCCTGGATCCCAGCTTCTTTGTCATCTAGACCTGGCCCATTGCAGGCATTTGGGGAGAAAATCAGCAGAGGAGAGATCTTTCTCTATTTCTCTCTTTCTCAAACGAATGAATGAATGAATTTTCAAAAATCCAAGCAAGAGAAAACTAGCACTCACTGGACAATTAACAATTGTAGCAAAATACTTGGAGCATAGCTCTGCTTAAGCTATCCAACAATGTAACATTGCTTTAAAATTATGAAAAATTATATCACCAGAGATAAATTAGATATTTTCATAGTTTCTTCTAAGTACACACCCAGACTTAAAGATGCCAAGATGCATGTATAAGACTAGTGTCTGCTAATACTAACTGGTAGAATAAAAAAGGGAGAGAACGATCCATCATGGGAAGCGGGATACACAGCAGACTCATAGAATGGCAGATGTCCTAAATAGAATTCTGGCCTCAGAATCAGCCCTTAAGGCATTTGGATATGGCTGAAGAGCCCATGAGAGTATTGTAGGCATGGAAAGCCAAGACACTCTGGGGAAAAAAAAAAAAAGACCTAAATGAAAGATCTCTGGGAGTGAGATCCCAGTGGAAAGAACAGGGCCATCAAAGAAGGAGGTACCTTTCTCTGAAGGGAGGAGAGAACTTCCACTTGGACTATGACCCTGTCTGAATAAGATCGAAGTTGGCGAACTCAAACGGCTTCCATAGCCTTGGCAACTCATGACTAGAGCCTAGGGAGATTACTGACGCCATAAACACAAGTGTCAAATTGTTAAGTCAACAACAGGAGTCACTGTGTACTTACTTCTCGTGTGGGATCTGTCCTTAATGGGTTGTGCAATGTGAAGTAATGCTATAACTAGTACTGAAACAGTATTTTACACTTTGTGTTTCTGTGTGGGTACAAACTGATGCAATCTTTACTTAATATATACTAAATTGATCTTCTGTATATAAAGATAATTGAAAATGAATCTTGATGTGAATGGAATGGGAGAGGGAGCGGGAGATGGGAGGGGTGCAAGTGGGAGGGAAATTATGGGGGGGAAGCCATTGTAATCCATAAACTATACTTTGGAAATTTATATTTACTAAATAAAAGTTAAAAAAATAAAAAAGATGCATGTATAATTTTATTGTTCCCTACTACATATTGTCCTATGAAAGAATTGAAAGTAAATCGAAGCCAGCGCCGCGGCTCAATAGGCTAATCCTCCACCTTGTGGCGCCGGCACACCGGGTTCTAGTCCCGGTCGGGGCGACGGATTCTGTCCTGGTTGCCCCTCTTCCAGGCCAGCTCTCTGCTGTAGCCCGGGAGTGCAGTGGAGGATGGCCCAAGTGCTTGAGCCCTGCACCCCATGGGAGACCAGGAGAAGCACCTGGCTCCTGCCCTCGGATCAACGTGGTGCGCCAGCCGCAGCGCGCCGGCTGCGGAGGCCATTGGAGGGTGAACCAACGGCAAAGGAAGACCTTTCTCTGTCTCTCTCTCACTGTCCACTCTGCCTGTCAAGAAAATAAATAAATAAATAAAAGAAAGTAAATCTAAAGCAGCATCTAGTATTGTGTATGCAATTAGAGTTCTCTTCCCTGACATCATCTCAACCCTAAAGTTAGCTGATTTTCAAAGGAAGCAAAATGCAGAGATGTGAACATAACATATGTGTGCCTCTCATCCTTAGGAATAAAAGCAAGCACAGGGCAACTAACACTAACAAAACAAGGGCAAGGAGCTCCACCATTTCTCAAATAAGTCTATCAGTTTTTGAGTTAGAGTTTGGCTTTGAAAGTAATACAAAAGCAAAAACAGCTGCCTGTGCTGAAGATTTTCTTATGCTGAGGCTTTGAAGTGATGGAGTGGGATGGAGCTGGGTACATGGAAGGCATGAAGGGGATGAAGGGTCAATGAAAGGGCACCCTACAAAGCAGCAGAGAGACCTCAAGGAACAGCCCTGCAGGGTTTTTCACTGCAAAGGCTCTGGATGATATATTAAGTAAAAATAAAAATGTGTTAATTCACAGGAAACAGAAGATAGAAAGTAAGTGGGCGTTGGACACTGCACTGGGGATATGAGAATTACAGCAAGAGACACAAAACACCACACACAATGCCTGTCCCTGAGGGAAATCACTCAAAAGTGGTCTTTTTTTTTTTCTTTTTCTTTTTTGAAGGATTTATTTATTTATTTGAAAGGTAAATTAACACAAAGTGAAGATGAGGCAGTGAAAGAGAGACAGAGACAGAGATTTTTTCATCCACTGATTTACTTCCCAAATGGCTGCAACAGTCAGGGCTGGGCTAGGCAGAAGCCAGGAGCCTGACACTCCACATGGGTGTCCCACGTGGGTGGCAGAGACCCAAGTACTTAGGCCATCTTCCACTGCTTTTGTGTGCAAGTTTTAAGATACTGGCTGGCCACTGATAATCATTAGGAAATAGCTTGTTCCCACATTGGTGAATGCTTTCACACAAGCAAACTCACCCAGTGACTAGCAAGATGGCACAGACGTAGCATTAAGGATATATATTCCGTGTTTAGGGACCTAACAGTCCAAACACTCAGCAGTGGGTGAGATGAGTCAGCAAAATTACTTGAAGCAACGAATGAGTACACCCATCGTACCTACTCCAAGACAGCAGCACATATACAGTACTTCGGAGGGAAAGACAAGGCAGATGAACACAGCAACTAGGGTTAGAACTTAACAAATGTGCTCATAATCACGCTGTGAATGGAATTGTGATCCCCTGAGACTCTAAGTACCCAAGGACATTCTGCACCAAGTCACACCAACTGAGCTCAAATTTTTCTGACTTAGGAGCAATTATATCTGGAATAATAGCTTTCCTTCAGCAACACCCACCTCACAGAGAAACTCTAGTTTTTCTTCATTCATTTAAGGCCATCCACCTTGATGGCAAATAGAAGGATTTTCCATAGACGAGTCTTCACAGTCCTCCTAGTGTTTATGCACAAACACACCTGCCCGCCAAGTGTGTTAAACACCCAGAAGGAAATAGGATGATTCTTTTCAGCACAAGGATATAAACTGCACCATGTTTAGCAAAGGCTTAGCGCAGCTGAAAGCTCCCTAGATGGAGTCAACCTAGAGTCCCTGCTGGGTCAACAACTTGTTGTGCGACTTTGAGAAGGCGCCTGCAAGGCTCTGCACTCCACTCTTCTCAGCTACCTGAGCAGGCCTAGCACACACACAGGCATGTAGACAACTACATCAACAGGAATGAAAATTACTAAAGTTCAGTTTTATTAATTTATTTGCTTCCTTCCTTACCAAACATTTCTCCCTTAAAGTTCTATACTCCAGATTTCAGGAGTTCCGGGTCCAAACACTCAGCCTCTTTTCTCAGACTGCATCTCCTGTTTGCGCCTGCTCCTGAATTGCTACCTGCACTTCCACATCACTGCTGACCTAGAGATCCCTTCACACCTGTGCGTAATCCTGAACTCTCACACTGCATGCTGGGTTCTGCTCTGCCTCCATTCTAATAGATCCTCAAACAGCCTCTTCCACTGCCATCACTGTGCGAACCCCTCTCACCTCCTGCTCTGATCCCTGCCTCCACACACACCCATACTGCGTTCCAATTTCCCAGCTCCTACCTCTCAGATTTTCTACAGGCACTTTAGGACTGAGATTGCCCCCAGACACATCCAGGTCCAGCTGCCTTCTGTGTTCCTCGCGTCACCATCTTCTCACTCAACTTCAGAACTGAAAAGTCCCTTTCAACAATCTCTTCTCTCCCCCAGGATATACTCATCCAACTGTTTGTCAACCTTTCAATTCTGACTTTGTGATTTCTCTCATCTTCCATCTTATCTTTTTTCACTGCAGCTGCAACAGTAAGCTAGCCACCTCTTGATGTACTAGCAACCCTTAGGCAGGTCTTTCTTTTAGCGTTTCTTCTCATGTAGTATACAAACCTCTTATGGGCGTAATTTTTTTTTAATTTTTTTTACAATTTATGCATTTGTGAGGCAAAGTGAAGGGGGGGGAGAGAGAGAGAGAGAGAGAGAGAGAGCCTTTATTTACTGGTTCACTACAAGCTGGGCCAGGCCCCAAGCCAGGAGCTCCATCTGGGTCTCCCATGAGGTGGCAGGAACTGAAGCACTGCCTGGGAGTCAGAAGTGGAGGAACTTGGATTTGAAACATCACTCTGATATGAGATGTAGACATCCCAAGCAGAAGCTGAATCTGTTGCACCACCACATCCATCCCAGGGGTGATATTTTTATAAGCAATCTATGATAACGTGTCATGCTTAACAATATTTAAATGCAACCTTTTCTTTAATAGCCTTATCTCTATCATTTTTCTTCATGTGCACTAAGTGCAGAGCATAGACCTGAATGTCCAATTAAAACCATGATACAAGACACTTAAATTTTCTAGTAATAAAAAATAAAATAGATGAAAAATCATATATTATGTATAAGCTAATACATCAAGATCTTAACAATTCAACATAATATCATTAGAAGCCTTTTAATATGATATCTTACTTTTTTCTTATTATATCTTTGAAACCTCGTGTGTATTTCATATTTATAGCAGCTCTCAATTTGGATTAACTACTTTTCAGGTGCTTAACATCCATAAATGGCTAGTAGCTGCCCTTTAGTTTTTTGTTGTTGCTCTTTTAAAGCATTTTATTTCAGAATAGTTTTAAACTTAGAAAATAAAATGATGAGGTAGTAATGCAAAGAGTTTCCATATAACGCTTTTCACTCTATAGTTTCTGAATTTGATATAATCCCATTTCTCTAGTTTTGCTTTTGTTGCCTGTAGTTTTGGGGTCTTATCCAAGACATCACCTACTCCAGGGTACTGAGGGTTTTTCCTACATTGTTTTCTAGTAATTTCAGTTTCAGGTCTTACACTGAGAGCTTTGATCCGTCTTCAGGTGATTTTTGTATATGGTGTGAGGTAGGAAGCCAATTTCATTCACCAACATATATATGTTGATTTGACATCACTGTTTGTTGAAAAGATTTTCCTTTCTCCAATGTATATTATGGGGACCTTTGTCAAAAATTAGATGACTGTATGTGCATGGATTAATGTTTGACTTGCTATTTTGTTCTTCTGATCTGATGTTTTTTATACCAGTACCAAGCTGGTTTAATTACCATAGCATTATAGTATGCTTTGAAATCAGGTATTATGATGTCTCCAGTTAGATTTTTTTTTATCACGATTGCTTTAGCTACTCTGGGTCATTTGTGATTCCTATGAATTTTAGGATAGCTTTTTCCTATTTCTGTAAAGAATGTCATTGGGAATTTGATGGGCATTCTATTGAACTTGTAGATTGCTTTACGTAGTATAGACAATTTAGCAATATTAATTCATCCAATCCATGACAAGGATTATCTTCCAACTTTTTCTGTTCTTGATTTCTTTCACCCGTGTTTATAATTTTCATTATAGAGTTCCTCCATATCTTTTCTGAAACTGATTCCAAAATATCTTCACTTTTGTAGCTATTATGAATAAGATTTCTTAAGGGATTTCTCTTTCAATGAGATGTTTTTGATGTATAAAAGTGCTACTGCTTTGTGTACTTAATTTTGTATCCTATGACTTTACTGAGTTGGTTTATTAGTTCTAATAGCTTTTTCATAGAGTATTTATGCTTTCTCATGTACAACAGCATGTCTTCCACAAACATAGATAGTTTAACTTCCTCCTTTCCAATTATGATTTCCTTTATTTCTTTCCCTCCATAACTATTCTTGCTAACATTTCCAATACTCTACAGAATGAGGGTGGTGAAACTGAACATCCTTTTCTTGTTCCAGATCTGCAGAGAAATGTATTCAATATGATTTTGGCTGTGGGTTTGTTAAATATAACTTTTTTTATTTTGAGTTATATTTCTTTAATACCTAATTTGCTGAGAGTTTTTTTTTATTAAACTTTTATTTAATGAATATAAATTTCCAAAGTATAGCTTATGGGTTACAATGGCTTCCCCCCTCCCATAACTTCCCTCCCGCCCGCAACCCTCCCCTTTCCCGCTCCCTTTCCCCTTCCATTCATGTAAAGATTCATTTTCAATTCTCTTTGTATACAGAAGATCAGTTTAGTATATATTAGGTAAAGATTTCAACATTTTGCCCATATAGCAACATAAAGTGAAAAAACTACCATTGGATTACTAATTATAGCATTAAATAGCAATGTACAGCACATTAAAGACAGAGATCCTACATAATTTTTTTTTTCAAATTAATTAATTTTCTATGCCATTTCCATTTTAACACCAGGTTGTTTTTTTTTTTTATTTCCAATTCTCTTTATATACAGAAGATCACTTCAGTATATAATTAGTAAAGACCTCATCAGTTTGTGCCCACACAGAAACGCAAAGTATAAAAATACTGTTTCAGTACTAGTTATAGCATCACTTGGCTTTAGACGACACATTAGGGACAGATCCCACATGGGGTGTAAGTACACAGTGACTCCTGTTGCTGATTTGACAATTTGACACTCCTGTTCATGGCGTCAGTAATCTCCCTAGGCTCTAGTCATGAGTTGCCAGGGCTATGGAAGCCTTTAGAGTCCGCTGACTTTGATCTTATTCCGATAGAGTCATAGTCAAAGTGGAAGTTCTCTCCTCCCTTCGGAGAAGGGTACCTCCTTCTTTGATGGCCCCATTCTTTCCACTGGGATCTCACTCACAGAGATCATTCATTTAGGTCTTTTTTTTTTTTTCCATGATATCTTGGCTTTCCATGCCTGCTATACTCTCATGGGCTCTTCAGCCAGATCTGAATGCCTTGAGGGTTGATTCTGAGGCCAGAGTGTTGTTTAGGACATCTGCCATCCTATGAGTCTGCTGTGTATCCCACTTCCCATGTTGGATCTTTCTCTCCCTTTTTGATTCTATCAGTTAGTTTTAGCAGATACTAGTTTTTCTCATGAAGGGATACTCAAATGATTTCTCTGCATCTACTGAGATAATCATATGGTTTTTTTCCACTTTATTCTGTTGCTGTGATTTAAGACATTTATTGATTTTCAAATGTTGAACCACCTGTGCATCTCTAGGATAAATGTCACTTGGTGATGTATGATTTTGTTGTTGTTGTTATAGTGTTAGATTTCATTTACTAGCATTTTGTTTAAAAGTTCTGTATTTATGGTTCACCAAAGACATTAGTCTGTAGTTTTCTTTTGGGGTTCTATCATTGTTTGTTTGTTTGTTTGTTTTAAGATTTTATTTATTTATTTGACAGGTAGGGTTACAGACAGTGAAAAGAAGAGAGAGGGAAAGGTCTTCTTTCCGTTGATTCACTCCCCAAATGGCCTCAATGGCCAGAGCTCTGTTGATCTGAAGCCAGGAGCCAGGTGCTTCTTCCTGGTCTCCCATGCAGGTGCAGGGCCCAAGCACTTGGACCATCTTCTACTGCTTTCCCAGGCCACAGCAGAGAGCTGGACTGGAAGAGGAGCAGCCGAGTTACAGAATTGGCACCCATATGGAATGCCGGCGCTGCAGGCAGAGGATTAACCTAGTGAGCTAAGGTGCCGGCCCCCATTGGTTGGTTTTGGTATCAGAGTGATGCTGGCCTCATTTAAAAAAAAAAAAATGGAAGAGTTGCATCCTATTAAATAGTTGGAATAGTTTGAAAAATTCAGAAGTTAGTGCCTCTTCAAATGTTTTGTGGAGTTCTGCAGTAAAGCCATCAGGTCCTGGACTTGTCTTTGATAGAAGACTTCTAATTTGTGCCTTAATCTTGTAGGTTGTTAGGTGTCTGTTTAGATTTTCTGTAGCTTATTGATTTAATCTTGGTAGGCTATATATATGCAGGAATTTACCCATTTCTTTGAGGTAAAGAAACAGGTTTCCCTGTTTCTTAGCACAAAGTTGTTCATAGTAGCTTCTTATGATCCTTTGTATTTCTGTAGTATTGTTTGGAAAGTCTTTTTCTTCTTTAATTTTATTCAAGTTTTTTTTTTGTTTGTTTCTTTGTTAGTATGGCTATTTTGTCTATTTTATCTTCTCATAAACACAAATTTTTGTTTTCTTGATTATTTGCATTATTTTTTCAATTCATTTCTTCATTTCTTTTTACTCTGATTCTTATTATTTCCCCCCTCATGCAAATTTTGGATTTGATTTATTTTTGTTTTTCTAAGTCCATGGATGCATCACTAGGCTGTTTATTTAAGGTCTTTTTTAAATGTACATGTAAACATTTATCACTACAAATTTCCAAAACTGCTTTTGCTGCATTCTATAGGTTCTGATATGTTATATAGTCATTTCCATTTGCTTCAAGAAATGTTTGGACTTCCTTTTAAATTTCTTGAATGACCCATTGGTCACTCAGTAGCATGCAGTTTAATTTCCATGTATTTATAAATTTTTTACTGTTCTTGATGATTTCTAGTTTTAGTCTATCCTAGAAAATGCTCCATGTGCTGATGAGAAGAATGTATTCTGTAGCTGTTGAACTAAATGTTCTATAAATGACTGTTTGTCAAAAAAAAAAAAAAAAAAAAAAAAAAAAAAAAAAAAAAAAAGGCCGGCACCGTGGCTTAACAGGCTAATCCTCCGCCTTGCGGCGCCGGCACACCGGGTTCTAGTCCTGGTTGAGGTGCCAGATTCTATCCCGGTGGCCCCTCTTCCAGGCCAGCTCTCTGCTATGGCCTGGGAAGGCAGTGGAGGATGGCCCAAGTCCTTGGGCCCTGCACCCGCATGGGAGACCAAGAGAAGCACCTGGCTCCTGGCTTTGGATCAGCATGATGCGCCAGCCGCAGCGGCCATTGGAGGGTGAACCAACGGCAAAAAGGAAGACCTTTCTCTCTGTCTCTCTCTCTCTCACTATCCACTCTGCCTGTCTGTTCAGTAGTATGGTTCAATCCTGTCGTATCTTTGTTGATTTTCCATCATAATGGACTATCTATTATAACAGTAGGATGTTGACAGCCCCAGTGTTATTACATGGAGTCTATATTTCCCTTAAGGTCTAATTGCTATTTACATCTGGGTGGGCTTATGTTCAGTGCATATATCTTTCTGATTGCTACACCAGCTTGATGAATGGATCCTTTTATAAATATATAATGCCACTGTCTCTTCTTACAACTTTTAAATTTAATATCTGTTTAATATGACATGAGTACGACTATTCCTATTCAATTTGGGTTTCCATTTGTATGGTGTACCTTTTTCTAGCACTTCACTTTGTCCATATTTATCTTTATTTGTGAAGTGAGTTTCCTGCAGACAGTATATTAGTTCAGTCTTATTTCTTTATCCACTCAGTCAACCTATATCTTTTCACTGGGTAATTTAATACCTTTTCATTCAAGGTTACAATTGATTGACAGGAGCTAACTCCTGTCATTTTATTGAATACTTAATGATTGTAACTTAGGATTGTTATGTGTTTTCATAATTTTTGCATCTAATGTAGGACAAGGGTTTCTTGTAAGTCTATTCTGGGGGTGAGGGATTATCTCATTTTCTGCTTTTTCTTAAAAATATTTTATTTCTCCTTCACACTAAAGGATAGCTTCATTGGATACAATATTCTTGATGGTAAGTATTTTCTTTCAAGATCTTGAATATATTATCCCAGTCTCCTGTGGTCTGCAGGGTCTCTGCTGAGAAGTTTGAGGCTAATCTAATGGATTTTCCTTTATATGTAACTTGATGTTTTTCTCTTACTGTCATTAGGATTCTCTCTTTGTTCTTAACTGTTAACCATTTGACTATATTATGCCTTGGAGAAGGCCTTTTTTGGTTGAGTCTGTTTGACGTCCTTTGAGTTGTCTGTATCTGGATGTCCACATTTCTTCCAAGACATGGGAAGTTTACAACTATTGTTTCATTCAGTAAGTTCTCCATGCCTTTTCCTTCTTATCTTCTTGTATTTTATTCTAATAAATATTTGTTTGTTTAATGGTGTCCCATAAGTCCCATAATTCTTTCTTGTTTATTTCTGTAAGGCATGGTAATTTCAAACATTTTGTACTCCAGATTAGAAATTATTTCTACTACTGGATCTATTTTGCTGATGAAGCTCTCAACAGTATGTTTTATTTCATTGATTGAAGTTTTCAGTTCCAAAATTTGTTTGGTTCTTTTTAATAATTTCTATCTTTATGGACTTTTCATTCTTGTCATCATTTTCCTGATTTCTTTAAACTGTCTTTCCCTATTCTCTTGCATCTCTGCGAGTTCATCAGGATCATTTTTTTTTATTTGACAGGTAGAGTTATAGATAGTGAGAGAGAGAGAGACAGAGAGAAAGGTCTTTCTTCCATTGGTTCACTCCCCAAATGGCCGCCAAGGCTGGCACTGCGCTGATCTGAAGCCAGGAGCCAGGTGCTTCTTTCCTGGTCTCCCATGTGAGTGCAGGGGCCCAAGCACTTGGGCCATCCTCCACTGCCCTCCCAGGCCACAGCAGAGAGCTGGACTTGAAGAGGAGCAACTGGGACTAGAACCCAGCACCCATAGGGGATTCCGGCGCTGCAGGCAGAGGATTAACCAAGCGAGCCACGGTGCCAGCCCCAGGATCATTATTTTTAATGCTTTTCCAGGCATTTTATAGATTTTCTTCCGATCAGCATTTATTTCTTAAGAAATATTGTGGTTTCTTTTAGAAATATGTTACCTTGTTTCTTCATGTTCCCTGTGTACTTGTATTGACATCTGAAAATCTAGCATAATAGTTTCTTTTTATTTATAAAGTAGGTTTTATTAGACTTTTTTCATTTATATTAAATGTGGAGTGTCAGTTGGGTTGTAGATTTGGCTTTGATTCTAGGTGAGCCCAGAAATGTAACCTCTGAGTACTTTCTTCAGTGGTAATCAATGTCAATAGTGTCTACAAATGTCACATTTGTCATGTCTGTAGCAGTTTGTGGAAGTAGTAGTATGACACTGAAATGGATGTGAGCTTCCAAACATATGCGCCTTTAGTCCCCAGATAGTTGGTTGTCAGTTACTCTAGAGTTTGTTATGACTGCAACCATGTTTCTGGTGCTGCGGACACAAAGGGGGCTGTCCCCTTATCTCACCACGCAAGCCTGAGTGATGCTGGGTCTTGTGACACCAATAACTATGGCCCTCGGACTACAAGATGTGGATAGGACCTTCTCCAGATCATGCTATGTGGGCATGACAAACGCTGGGGCATACAGCACCAAGACCCCAAGTCCCAGCTCTGAAAGATGTTAAGGGGGCCTTGCCCCAGTTCCACAGGGTAAATACAGGCTATGCTGAGGATTTTAGAGATCGCCAGCTGTGATTCTGGAGCACTGGAATACAACTAGGTCCTTCCCTAGGTCCCACAGGTTATGTTCCTTCGACCCCGAGGAATACAGTACTACTAACAGTCAAAGTCCACAGTCCTGGAGCTGAGATGCAGTGGTGTCCTTACATCGTCTCACAGAGTGAGTGCCAGTTATGCTGGGGTTCCTGAACTATTAGGCACAAGGCAGAAGCAGGAAATAATGCAGGTGGGACCCTCTAGATCCCACAGGTGAATGTGTATTACACAGGGCATTAGCATCAGCAGCAAGTCACAGAGTTGCAGTGCACAGAAAACACTGCCCCCAGTTCCTGCAGGACATGTAAATGTGATACTGGGGTTTGTGCTCTAGGGGATTCTGATAGCAAAGGTACCGCCTACTATAGATGGAATTTAGCTGCTTCTTGGCAGCAGTTTGGGTTTGGTGCTTTAGAGGCAAGGGAGCCAGTCTGCACTGATTCTTTGGAGCAAAGTAGTTACTCAGACCCTAATCAGCTCTCTAGGTATTATTTAAAGTCAGTCAGAATTCTCCCACAGTTAGGGCTGCCCTTCTGCAGCTGTGGTGGGGGCACTTTTGATACTGCGTAACTAGTTAGTTAGAGATTAGGTGAGCAGGAACTCTGGATCGCTTGTATCCCTGCAAAGTGATGCTATCTCGTTAACTGTCAGCTTGATCCACCCACCTTCCTGAGATGCACCTTTTGCACTGGGAATAGGTCCCATGCTCAAATCCCACAGCAGTTGCATACTTGATTGGGGTACCATTTGCTTCCTTATAAAAAGAGGTGGAAGGCATGAGACAGCTCCGTTTTGTCTCAGTCCCTGCTTTTATAGATACTGCTCTAGCTCTCCCTCTTTCCACCATGGAATGGTCCAGGATGGACTCCTTCAACTCCGGCTTAGAGGTATTGTTCTTCGGATTTTTTTTCCCCCACTCTTGCTTATGGGAAACTTTTGGCTCAATTATGTTGGGTATTTCTCTCTGTAGGGCAGCCCTCACTCACACATGAATGTGTGTTTATTCTCTCCCTGCTAAATAAAATCTGTTCCTATTTACGCACAATATTAGTCTCTGCTTAGTGTTTTCACCTTTATGGGAGACAAGAACCAGGATTGAAAATAACATATTCATTGCCCACATCACTTTCTGCTGACCTCTGTTGGGCAAGATCGTGTTCCTGACAGGTGGGCTGGGAAAGGAGCTATGGACTGCATCAGTGAACTGGGGAATCTATAACTCTCTGCTGGTCTTCAGAGTCTCTGTGCTGTTTGCAGATCTCACAACTTCCTTACTGAAGTTTCTCTGTCAGTCAGTCTCCTCAGTTCTAATATTTTATATACACAACCCTTTTCCTGGAAAGATGGTGGCCCCCTGTTGGTGAGCCAAGGTAGGCGTAGTGGGCAGTGACTTTGTTTCTTTCTGTCTCCACCCCTCCCCTTTCTGCTGGTTTTCACAGTTTCCATGGTGTTTGCACTTCTCCTTGCTTCTTTGCTGAAACATTTCCTCAATCAGTCTCCTTAGTTCTAATACTTTATATATATATAGAACCCCAGCAAGATGGTGTCATGGGCCAGGGGGCTCGGGTGGGATCAGCGGGGACAACAGCAGTGGCCTGCTTTGTTTCTCTCTCTCTGCTGGTTTTTGGAGTCTCCATGAGGTCATTTTTTAACTAGAATTTTCCCTCAGACACTCTTCTGGAAATGTGGTTCTTCCTTCATGCTGAAACGTTTTTCTGGCTGAAGGTGAATGCAGGTGCTCTCCATTCAGCCATCTTTAACCAGTAGCTGCCATTTTAGCCAATACAGATTTAGAGATGTAGAATCTGAGTTTGAAACCTTGCTCCATTTAACAACTGCATGGGAGTTGAGGCAAGATAATAATCTCTCCATACAACAATTTCCTCCTATCAAGTAGTAGTAGTAATAGTAGTAGTAGTAGTAGTAATAGTAATACTCCCCATGGGATTCTTATGAGAATTCAATAAATTAACCCAAATTCATCAATTAACCTGAAGGACACTGTGTTCAGTGAAATAAGCCGAGCAGAAAAAATTCTGCATGATCTCAATTACAGGTGGAAACTCTGTAAAATCCAACCCATAGAACCAGGGAGTAGACTGGTGGTTACCAGAGGTTAAAGCCTATTGCTCAAAACATACAAGATTTCAGCTAGAAAGGGGGATATTTCTAAAGACCAAGTGTACAGTTTGTTGGCTATAGATAATTGTAGCACTTGAAAATTGCTAAGAATGTTTACTTTAAATGTTTTCATCACAAAAAAATGGTATGTGGTGTAATGGATACAACTATAAGTTTGATCTAATCATTCTACATTGTAAATATATAGCAAAATATCACACTGGGTAACATAAACCTAGGAAAAAATTTTTGTCATTAAAATAAATATACTTTTTACTTAAAAAATTTTTTTTTGACAGGCAGAGTTAGACAGTGAGAGAGAAAGAGACAGAGAGAAAGGTCTTCCTTTTTCCGTTGGTTCACCCCCCAAGTGGCCACTACGGCCAGCGCACTGCAACCGGTGCTCTGCGCCCATCCGTAGCCAGGAGCCAGGTGCTTCTCCTGGTCTCCCAAGCAGGTGCAGGGCCCAAGAACCTGGGCCATCCTCCACTGCACTCCTGGGCCACAGCAGAGAGCTAGACTGGAAGAGGAGGAACCGGGACAGAACCAGCACCCCAACCGGGACTAGAACCGGGGTGCTGGCGCCGCAGGTGGAGGATTAGCCTAGTGAGCCATGGCACCGGCCAAAATAAATATACTTTTTTAAAAATCAGTATTTCATTTGTTCAGTAACACAAATAGATGGTGTAAGTCAGGATTGACATGCAATAACGTTTCAATCTACATTAGTCATTGCTATTATCATCAAAGCTATTCCATAATGACCATAGATGCTTAGATGCCAACCAAATGTTTCACTTTTCTCTAAACTCAATTGATGTTTCTTGTCCATTCTCTGAAATTATATCCAGGCTTAACCTAATGGCCATGGCTCAGTGCTATGGACTAAAGCTGCCTTTTAGATTGGTTTTTGAATTGCAACTCAAACTCTTAATAACTATGTAAATTTTAGGTTAACTTGTCAGAGCATCAATCCTTCATATGCAAAATAGGGATCAAAATAGCACAAGATTCAGAGCATAGGAAAAAGTAAAGAATTTAGGCAAGGACTTTAGCTTAGCGCTGGGTACAAAGTAAGTGCTCAGTAAGCATTCATTGTAATTATTAAAGTCCAGTTCAAATACTGTCTTCTCTATGAATATTTCTTCATCTTTATTTATATAGTAAGATGCTCTGAGAGTATCTACACCACCCTTTTTCTACTTTTCTTAAATATGGATCCTTAATCTTAGCAAACTTCTGAACTGTTGGTTCACAAGTACCTTCTTTCCTTCCTACAGTCAGCAATTCAATGCATTTGGACTCCCCAGCACCCCTTCTCACCATGCCTGACACAAAGCAGACTCTCAGGAGACAGCCTGCTTGATGGATGTTAAAAAGATAACCTGGCTTGCAATGTGTGGGATGCATGAGAGAAAGGAAGGGTAAGAGGGCAACAAGATGAGGAGCAAGGCGTGTACCACACTCTAGGAAAAGAGATACTGGAGATCTAAGCTGCCTACAAAAAGGCATGGGGAAAGGATGAGAATCGGGGGAGAATGACAAGGAAGTTCTCCAACACTGCACCAGCATGGCTGCTTCTGCCTGCAGACAGGTTTATAAGATGGGAGTTATTATCCAAAATCAAGAGTCCTCCTTTTGTTGAGGAAATGCAAGCAAAGGTGTTTATCTTAACATTCAAAGTTCACTGTTATTCATGAGCTCAGATTGCGCCCTTACAGAGCAGGAACCCAATCCATTTAGCTCAGCTCATGCAATTCAATTCGTGGCAAGGCATAATACCAAAAGGGTATTTGAAAACACTTTAATGTGATGAGTACTTTAAGACAGTTTAACACTTAGGCAAATATTCAATTAAAGTAGTTTGAGCACTTTATTTGGAAGAGTCAATGAACTAATCAACAGATACTTTTAAGACAACAGCTGCTGTAAAAGCTAAATAAAATTGTGGCTTTTATTTAACCTTATTTGTTTGTTGAACTCCAACATCATCTCCAATATATCCTTTTTTAAGTCCCCTAAACACCTTCTTAGTCGCCACCACGCTTACAAAATTCCAATATGTGGAGTTATCAGAGATCAAGGTTATAAGAACAAAACACACCAACAACACTTGCATCTCTTACTAGTTCTCACTTGCATTCCCCGATAAACTGTCAAGATTTAAATAGGATAAATGAAAAGCAATTCAAGATTTAGGCTGCTGCAATAGAGGGGATGATTTGAAATAAGTTTATCTGTAAAAACATGGAGGATGTCAAGATTTATAAGCAGAGATCAGCAACATCTCCATTTCTCTAGTATCAATGCTATCAAATCATATTACGCAGCACACAAATACTACAGAGGAAATGACAGTCATTTGAGTTTATGGTAACAGCTTACTTGAAGTGCCACATCCAACACCACAAACTCAGATCATTCCAAATCTGTTTTGAGGTTAAATGCTGTCCAATAGAAACCTCTAATCATTTTCTCAGTGATTAGAAGAACGGTGTTATTAAAACCAATCGAGAAATAGTTCTCGATCATTTCAGGGAGAACTTGAACAGTGTATTTTGCTTTCAAAGAAATCCTTAATCACTGTTTGGGGGAAAGATAGCACACCAAGTTACTCACATTAAGATGCCATTGGCAAATGCTATGATTAAAGGCACCAAGGAGATGGATGTCAGTAGGCCTGGTTTATATTTGCACACATTGCAATGTCTGGCATCAACACAAGCAAAATTCACAATTTTCAAATGCAGCCCAAATATGTGATTCTTCTTTTTGTTTTTGCTGACCACAACTAAATAAAACACAGTATTAAAAGAAGCCAAAGTTCATGTTTGGCACACAAGCCTTCTATGCGCAAATCATTTAGTAAAGCAAATCGAAGTCATTTCAGAAGGCACAATCTATGGTATCAGAGCAGTAGAGTCAGGGGTCCGCTTGTATAAGTGGGCATAGGTCCTGAAAAAGGCAAACATAAAGTTCAGGGGTCAAACACAGAATAATAACTATGCCAAGTAGGGGTGGGGAACACTTACTAATGTGGAGTCATGTCAGCATAATATAATCAAAGAGCTGGTTAATTGTAGTGGAATGAGAAGGCCATGCCAAGGTGGCCACTGGCAAGCGAGCATCAGTTACTCAGGAATGGCTTTGAAACCCACCTGGCAATGGAGCCTGCCTGGCAACAGGCTGTGATTGGATGGCTTTGGAAACTGCCTGGCGACAGGCTGTGATTGGATGGATTTGAAACTGCCTGGCAACAGGCTGTGATTGGATGGCTCTGCAAACTGCCTGGCGACAGGCTGTGATTGGATGGATTTGAAACTGCCTGGCAACAGGCTGTGATTGGATGGCTCTGCAAACTGCCTGGCAACAGGCTGTGATTGGTTGGGGCATAGACCACCCCTTGACCAGGTTGGCTGGTCTTGGCTATATAAGCTGTTGTACCAACTGTAATAAACGAGTCTGCGGGCCGCTCGCCTCAAGCCTGCTTTCACCCGACTCCCGGGGTCTGTGTGTTGACTCCGCGCCTCTTGCCCCCACCACGCTGCTCTTTTCAGAAACAAACCCACTGCAACATTGTGGAGAAATCAACGGCAACAGTTAATGTTTTTTAAAAAAATATTAATTTATTTGAGAGAGAGAGAATGAACTCCCATCTACCTGTTAACTCCCCAAATGCCCAAAATGGCTGAAACTAGACCAAGCTGAACTAGTAGCCAGAAAAATCCAGGTTTCCCATGTGAGAGCCAGGGACCCAATTACTTGAACCATCACCTCTGTCTCCAATGGTCTGCATTATCCAGGGGATGGAGTCAGGAGACAGAAGTGGGATTTATACTCAGGCACTCCAATACGGTGTGCAGGTGCTTTACCTGCTAAGCCAAACTCCCAAACAAGGCAGGTATGTATTGATCTCTCTCATCTGCACCACAGAAATTTTTCCCTCAAGCTGGCTTCTCTGGTAACTGCTACTTAGCCACCTACAGCAAGTGGGGATTTAGAACTCCTCAGAGCCACCAAGTGAGAAGACACAGTCCACAGAATTACAAAATGTTTTGAAACAATCAAATCTTGTGGCCAGAATTGCAATGATCTGATTGACTTAGGCCAATCAGTGGGACAAATGAGACCTGTTCAACTTCAAGGCTTTGCATGGGGTCAATTTTCCTTAGTCCTCAAAGCTGTTTCATGATTGCAGAATAGAGTAGATCCTGCAGACATTATCATACTATCTAATGAAGACACTACCTGAACAGACACTGAAAGAAAAGTTAGGTAAATAATTCTCCCTTCTAGGATTAATGGCTACTTACTTGGACAAGTAATTCTTAAGTATGACCAAAACCTTAGTAAACTCCAATATGTGAAATATTCATTATAATTTTAAGAGAAGAGCTTAGTGAATGAAGTAACACTTCAGAGCATTTACGGAAATATGCTATTTTCCATAAAGGTGGTTTTAACACTTTAATAGTTATTTTCATTATATAAGGGAATTTGATTTCCCAAATGAGCTATATTTACTTAGCTAGTCCCACTCGAAGAACGAGATGAACATCAAAAAATATGGAGCGTACGTTTGGTCCAGCATTGGAGATACTCACTGGGATCCTGTATACCATACTGACATGCCTACGCTGGAGTCCCTGCTCTAGTCCAAATACCAGCTTCCTGTTGATCTGTACTCTTAGGAGGCTATGGTGATGGCTCAAGTAATTGATTTCCCACAAGGGTAACCTGCATGTTAATCCTAGCCCCTGACCATTATGGGAATTTGGAGGGCGGATTAGCAAAGGAGAGCTTTCTTTCTCTATTTCTGTCTCTCAAATAATAAATATTCAAAAATAAAAACAAAATACAATATACTAAAGAAGTTTAGAATTTCCATAGGCTTTGACTAAAGATTTGTCCACCTTCACCAACCAACTACTTCTAAGACCTGCACGTCTATTACAAAGTATTCAGTATTTGTAGTTAGGATATCCTCAGAAAGTATTTATTTATAACCATTCATGTGAAGTCAAAAAGTTCTCATTGTCTTAATTTGGCTTCCCACTGGGAAAGAAGGAGATGTTGGATAACATTTGCAAAATAATTGGGTTTTATTTTATAAATGTTTGGATCAATGCTG
This sequence comes from Lepus europaeus, assembly GCF_033115175.1. Taxonomy (NCBI): domain Eukaryota; kingdom Metazoa; phylum Chordata; class Mammalia; order Lagomorpha; family Leporidae; genus Lepus; species Lepus europaeus. The sequence goes on from NC_084835.1 coordinate 49,058,011, forward strand.
TCCAATAAAACTGCAAGGCGAAGCAAGCCATAAACATATTTTTGAATTTTCCCATAGCCATACAAGGGTATTTCAAAGTTCATGGAAAGGGGCCAGCACTGTGGCACAGCAGGTAAAACCGCCACCTGCAACGCCAGCATCCCATACGGGCACCGGCTTGAGTCCCGGCTGCTCTGCTTCTGATCCAGCTCTCTGCTATAGCCTGGAAGGCAATAGAAGATGGCCCATGTCCTTGGGCCCCGCACCCACATGGGAGACCCGGAGGAAGCTCTTGGCTCCCGGCTTCAGATTAGTGCAACTCTGGCCGTTGTGGCCATCTGGGGAGTGAACCAGCGGATGGAAGACCTCTCTCTCTCTCTCTTTGTACTTCTCTATCTCTTTCTGTGTAACTCTGACTTTCAAATAAATAAATAAATCTTTTTTAAAAAAGTTCATGGAAATATAGAATGTAAAACATTTGGAGGACAGGTTTAACCAGTTAAGCTGCTATTTGGAAAGACTGCATCCCATATGGGTGTGCCAGTTCAAGTCCTGGCTGCTCTGTTTCCAATCCAGCTTCCTGCTAATGGGACTGGAAAGTCCCTTACACCTAAGAGGGCCATCCTCTGGAATTTAGCTTGTACCAGTCCCAATTGCCATGGGCATTTGGGCAGTGAACCAGAAGATGGAAGATTTCTCTCTAAATAAAAAAATAAATATTTAAACATAAAAAAAGTAAGTTTGGTGCCAAAAAATGAAATCTATGAGAAGTTTTTTCATGATAAGCATTTTTCATGAACTTTTGAAGACCCTTTGTATTTAAAAAGATTAAAAGAAACAGGAGAAAATAATTTAAAAATATCTTACTTAAACAAAAATATATATTAACAATTGTAATGTCAACATCTAATCCATATTAAACATTATTGCAATATTTCATATTCTTAAATTTTTCTGTACTAAGTCTATGATATCCTGTGTGTGTTTTACCCTCATAATGTATCACAATTTGGACAAGCTACATTTCAAAAGCTCGATAACCACACATGGTTATTGGCTCCCATACTGGATAATAAATATTTCAAGTATCTAATATGGCTAAGTAATTAATTAATAGGTAATTAAGTAGTAAACCAGAAATCTCCTTGGATCCTCAACGATTCTTAGTCCATGTTTTAACTCCTCACTTCATTCCAGAAAAGAAACTATTCATGTAGTAAATACTGGTGATTAAGAACCATGCTTTGATTTCTTAGACCACTACGCTGACTGAAATGTTATTTAAAGCCTTGGAGACTAGTTTCTTGTCTCTCAGCTAGAGAATAATGGTATTTATCTTATTGTACATTTCCAAGATGCGCTAAGCAGTGCATTTTCCCCAGCGTTCAGTACACAGTAAATGATGTTATTATTATCACTGATGTTATTGCTACCAATTTTGGTGTCACTTCTATTGTTTTAACTCTTCTGGTGTTCTCTGGCTTCTTCTTAGAATGCTGGGAGACTATCTCCTGCTTTCTACCTATGTCTGGCTCTTCAACGTTTTTGACGGCAACCCAGTAAGCAATAATATAACCTCAAGATCCAATATACATAGGAGTATATTAAAGGATTCAGCTTCACGAAGACTGGGATATTGTCTATTTGATTCACTGCAATAGCCCAAAGACCTAGATGTGCTCAGTAGAAAATACTTACTCCAGTAAGTGATTGGTATACTCTTCTATTTTCTCATTCTTCCTTCTTAAAATTCTAATTTATCAGTTCTCATATAAATTACTGGCCTTGATCCACTGAAGTGCTCTTTAATCCCCTGCTGGGTGGTGACCTCCAGTTTGAAAAATTCCCTTTCCTGTGTGGTACTGCATCTTCATTTCGCCTACCTGACACCCCTTTTGTCATGGACAGTGACAGCGATCCTTGACATCATTCTCTACTCATCCTTGTCTCCTCTCATACTCACTCCATTTGGAAATCTCATGGTTCAGCCTTCACAATCCATTCAATGCTTGACCACAAACCCTGCCCCCATCATCCCTTGCTGGATTACCACATTGGTATCTCATTGGTGGGCCTCCTTGCATTCCTGTCCCCCTACAATCAACATGCAACACAGCCATCTGCAAGATTCTTTAAAAAATAAGCTGGATCCTATCCCCTCTCTGCTCAAACCATGCTGTGGCTCCCCAGGGAATTCAGTGTAAACATCCAAAATATTTCCAGTGATTATAAAGCCCTTCACTTTCTGCTATGTCCATCTCCATATACCTGTCAGCTCTTTTCTATTCTCTCCCACAACTCATCCTGGTCCAACTGTGCTGGCTTTCTTGTTGTTTCTGAAACATTCCCTCTGTCATGTATTAGAATCTTTGCCGGGTTGATGATTCTGCCTGGAGAACTCTTCCTTAAATACCCAAAAGGTCAACACATTCACCTCTAAGTCTCTGCTCAAATGCCATCTTCTTAATGAGGACTAACCTGATGGCCTTACTTAAAATAGCAGCCCACTTCCCAGTGCTCCACACTCGCATCCTGTTCTGCTGCCCCTCCTACAGATCACCTTCAGAGTCAATGTCATCTGCCCCATGGGACAAAATGTAAACCCTGCAGGGAGAATGATCTCTGCCATTCTTCTCTGAAAACAGTGCCCGCCTTCTAACAGACACTTGAGAATTATTTAAGAATGACTACAGCCTAGCATTTTTGAGGAAAAACACAGTCAAGTTCATCCCAGGACAGATTCCTAGCCAGAAATTACTATTTGCTTCTTTGTTGCAGGGGAAAACTGCAGAGGCAAAACAACAGAAGAAAATGAAAGAAAAAAAGGTACACAATATAACCAAAGCTTAAATTTAAAAAGATAGAAGAAAGCAAGTCATGCAGCATCTGCTGTTTTTATGATATTATGTCCTTTGCTAAAGACTTCTCTAAAGTAAGTGAATTTACACAATATATTTTACTTATTAATTTCTAAGATTTATGGTATCTTTCCTACATCGTGAACAGATTTTAATTTTAATTCATACAAAATGACCCAATATTTCCTAATAGAAAATCACCCTGAAAAGCCAGCCTTTTATTCTAAATTGATCATACACCAAAAGGCGTTCCACCATTCGGTATATAAAACACAGAATAAAGACTCTAAAATTTTAATAAGAAACAATTTTTTTCTCCATGATATAATTATGAAAATTGTCAACCCCCTAAGCAATATGCTACATATAATTTATCATTTACAAATTAATCCAATTCTCCTTTACAGACACTTAAAGCTGTTTTATCACCATATCCAGAGAGTCAAGTTGACCTTTCAATTTCTTAATAATGTTTTTACATTTTGGAAAAACAGACATTGCTTTTTCCATAAATTTGTTCATAAATATGTAAACATTTCTCAAAATACTGAACACAGTCAATATAATTTGCAAACAGTATAAAATAACAACCACAAGTCATAAACCTTTGAAAAACTGAATTCACTTTCTCTAGCTATGCTTCTACTTTCTTTCTCTTCAATTTACTGGGAAATTTCAAAATTGTGTCTGCAAAAGTTAATATCACCAAGAGTTAACACGGCTGCAGTATACTGCCTGTCACTTATGCTTCCTACTAAAACAGATGTCAGATTTGAAACTTTCTAAGTGAAGAATCCAAGAAAAAATGCCATTCAGTTTTGATAACAGCAGTCCATTGGAAAAGGCAAAAATTCATAAATAATTCATAAATAATTACTTATTTTTCCCTCAGATCTAGATTAGTAGCAGTTAAAGGCAGCATGTTTTAACAAAATTGAAGCATCACTGTAAAAACCTATAAAAACATTTATTTTGAAAGTTAAAGGTTTGAATCTATAATCCAATATTAATTATTTATTTTGGCCATATAGTATCACTTAAATACCTTAAGAAGGTTGGAAATTTGAATCTTCCTGACACTGAAGATTTTCCTTGAACTGACCCCTAATATATTCACCTATTTAAATACCCTGTGTTTTACCTAGCATGCTTGTTTGGCTTCGTTCCACACCAATTTTCTCCTCTTAGAAAAGAAAAAAATTATAAACTGCTTTTATGTTGGTTTCCTTAGACATCATAGAGAAATTCTGTTTATGTAGAAAGTTATTCTCTGTTTTGTATACAGATACTGAATTTTTTGGAGGTGAGAGATAACGATTTCTGTAACTCACTTTCAAATGAGTTAGTAAAAAAATAAATAAGTGGAACCATTCAGGCACTTGTGTGTCCGGCGAACCTCCTGGATCGCTCTCTGCAGATACTGCATTTTCTACAGATTGGGATTCTGTGGTTATCTTGTGTGGAGCAAGTCTATCACTGTTGTTCTCCCAACAGCACATACTTCCTGCATGTCTCTGTGTCACGTTTTGATAATTCCCACAATATTTCACACATTTCCATTACTCTCTATCTGCTTTGGTGATGTGGGATCACTGTGTGTAGATTTTACCATTGCAATGGTTTGGGGGCACCATGAACTGTACCCCTGAAAGACAGTAAATGACAGATGTGTGCTTTGAGTACTCTACCACTCAGCCAACCCCACCTCTCTCTCCACCTCCTTAAGCCTCCCTATCCTGTGACATATAACAAAATGGAAATTAAACTAATTTCCCTACAGTTCTCTCTAAGTGTTGAAGTGAGAGAGAGAGTTGCAGTTCTCTCACTTCTATCAAAGCTGGAGATGATTAAACTTAAGGAGGAAGGCACGTTGGGATAGGCTCAAAGTAAGGCCTCTTGCACCAAACAGCCAAATGTGAAGGCAAAGGAAAGGAAGAAAATTAAAAATGCTACCCCAGGGACCGGCACTGTAGCACAGTGGGTTGATGCCCTGGCCTGAAGTGCCGGCATCCCATACGGGCGCCAGTTCAAGTCCCGGCTACTTCACTTCCGATCCAGCTCTCTGCTATGGCCCGGAAAAGCAGTAGAAGATGGCCCAAGTCCTTGGGCCCCTGCACCCACATGGGAGACCCAGAAGAAGCTCCAGGTGCAGCTCCAGCCGTTGTGGCCAACTGGGGGAGTGAACCAGCGGATGGAAGACTTCTCTCTCTCTCTCTCCCTCTCTCTCTCTCTCTGCCTCTCCTCTCTCTGTGTAACTCTGACTTTAAAATAAATAAATAAATCTTTTTAAAAACTGCTACTCCAGTGAACACAGAAATGATAAGAAAGTGAAATAACCTTCCTGGCGATACAGGAAAGTTTTAATGATCTGGAGAGAAGATCAAAGCAGCCACAACAGTCCCTGAAGCTAAAGCCTATTCCAGAGTGAGGCCCTAACTCTCTTCAGTTCTATGAAGCCTAGGAGAGGGGGGGAAGCTGCAGAAGAAAAGTTTGTTGTTAGCAGATGTTGTTCATGAGGTTTAAGGAAAGAAGCCATCTCCATGGCACAAAAGCAGATGATGGAGCTTCCAGTGCTAATGCAGAAGCTATAGCAAGTTCATCAGAAGATCCAGCTAAGATATTCAATGAGGGTGGCTCCACCAAACAACAGATTTGAAACGTAGATGAACCAGCCCAGCCGGCTACTGGAAGAAGACATCTAGTACATTCACAGGTAGACAGAAGTTAATGCCTGGCTTCAAATTTCAAAGGTCAGGCTGACTGTCTCCTTAGAGTTAATACAGCTAGTGACCTTCACTTGGGGCTAATGCTCTTTTGTCACCCTGAAAATCCTAAGGCCTTTAAGAGCTATGCTAAATTTACTCTGAATGTGCTTTAAACACGGAACAATGAAGCCTGCATGACAATATTTGTTTACAATATGGTTTACTAAGTATGTCAAACCCAATGTTGAGACCCATTGCTCAGGAAAACAGACCATGCACCTGGTCATCCCAGAGCTCTGATGGAGATGCATAATAAGATTAACGTTATTTTCAGGCCTGCTAACAGATTAGCCATTCTGATCAAAAAGTAAATTTTAATTTCAAGTCTTATAATTCAAAAATACCTTTTGTAGTAAGTTACTAACTGCCATACACAGATGTTTCTCTGATGGATCTGGGAACAGTACATTGAAACCCTGGAAAGAATCCACCATTGTCAATGCCGTTAAGAACACTAGTGATTCATGGAAGGAGATCAACATACCAATAGCAACAGGGGCTGGGAAGAAATGGATTCCAACCCTCATGGATGATTCTGAGGGACTAGAGACTTTAGTGGAGGAATTAACCGCCCATGTGAACTAAAACCAGTAGTGTAGCCTACAAACGCGACTGATTTACTGCAAAACCCTGATCAAATTTAATAGGTGAGGAGTTGCTTCTTATGGGCGGGCAAAGAAGGTGGTTTCTGGAGATGGAATCTACTTCTCCTGAAGACACCATGAACAGTGTTAAAATAACAATAAAGAATTTATTTCATTTTGCATTTTTTAGTGTTGATTTTCTTTAATTATTTTAATTACACATATCTGTGTGCTAGAGTGTGATAAATTGGTACACATAATCAGTGTGTGATGACCAAATCAGGTTAGCATTTCTATCTTGTTAAATTCTCTGGAAATTTCATTAACGTTTAATAACTTTATGTATTTATGGGATGCAGTGTGGTATTTCTACAATTGTACACAATGTGTACCAATCAGAGTAATTTTCCTCTTGTTATTATGACTTGGTATTTGAAGTCTTCTAGCTCTTCTGTTTGTTCACAAAATATATAACAGGTTATTGTGAATTACAGTCACCCCACTGCACTGCAGAACACTGGAACTTGTTACTTCTGTGTGACTGTGTTTCAGTCCCAGTATCCAACCTCCCTCTATCTTCACAGCCACCATCTCATAACCACTATTCTGTGTTCACGTCAACATTTTTTAGCACCCCAATAAGAGAGAGAACACGCAATTCTTATTTTTCTGTTTCTTGCTTATTTTGCTTAACATAATGTCCTCTAGTTCCATCCATTTTGCTGCAAATGACAGCATTTCATTCTTCTTTTATGGCTGAACCACATCCCACTGTGTATTTATGCGACATTTTCTTTATTCATTCACCTACTGATGTGCATCTGGGTTGATTCCCTATCTTGGCTACTATGAATAGTGGTGCAATAAACGTGAGCATGCAGGTATCGCTTTGACACGATAATTTCATTTCTTTTGGATCTATTCCCAGTAGTGGAATTGCTGGATCATATGGCAGCTCTATTTTTAGTTTTCTAAGCAGTCTCCATACTGACAACAAAGGATTTAGATTATTACATAAACTTAGTTGATAAAATGGCAGCAGGCTTTGAGAAGATTGACACCAATTTTGAAAGCAGTTCTGCTGTGGGTAAAATGCTATCAGACAGCATCACATGCTCCAGAGCAATCTTCATGTGAGGAAGAGTCAATCAATACAGCACGCTTCATTGTTGCTTATTCTGAGAAATCGCCACAGCCACCCAGCCTTTGGCGGCCATGGAAGAAGACACACCCTCTGCCAGCAGGAGGATTACCACTTGCTGACAGCTCAGATGGTCATTAGGGTTTGTTAGCAATAAACCATTATTTAATTAAGTTACTGCATTTTGCTAGACATAATGCTATTGTACACTTAATAGACTACAGCACAGTGTAAATATAACTTTTATGGGCTCTGGGAAACCAAAACATCCATATTACTGAAATATTCACTTTAATGTGGTGTCATGGAACAAAATCCACCCCATCTCCAAGGTAACCCTCCAGACAGAACAAACACAGCAGAATGGTTCAGTAGTTAGATCTAAATATGCATATGTGAGCCCACATCGCATTCAGAAATGTCTTCAGAAAAAGGAGGCCAATAAAATAAATATAAAACTAGTGGAAAATACACTAACTCATTAAAATCCCTTTGTTTGTTCATCCACTTCTCCAGAAAACAAGATAAAATGAATAAACAGAGAACAAATGTATCAGATGCTTTATAATAGTTGTTTTTATATGGTACAAAGCTCAGAAGTTTTTCATTTTCTTTGTACTCTGCTCTAAATTTCAAATTGCAAAAAAATTATAAAGTCTAACTTCATTATGTGCTAAAAGAAAAATGGTACCATGCTTTAAGATTGGATATGAAAATACTGACATACTTTAAAATTTATATTCTCTCTGGCACACTGCAGCTTTCCACTTTCAGCTTCTTTTGGGAAAAAAAAAAGGGCCATGAATTAACGATCTCAAAAGTCTGTGGATATACTTACAATGCTAGTCCTAATGCAACAGGAGCGCTATAGTATCAGGTATCATTATATTTGCTATGGAAATAAATGACTTGCAAAAATGAGGGAGAGGTGTATGAGAATCCCTGTGTCAGAAGTTGAGAATGTGAATTTTCTTTCTGGGGAAAAAAGATTTCTCTTTGCAACTAGTGGAGTTTTAATCCAACATTTAAAAATTAGTAAAGCACATGATCTGAGAATAGCACTAACTTCACCTTAGAAAATACAGCTTATTGTTACCTCCTAGGCAGCCAAGGAATGAAAGCAGGATCAACAGTTTCCATGACAACACCATCTTTAATTGCCAAAAGCAAGAGTAACTCTTGTCCAGTCTCTGATGAATAGAATGCTTTGTCTTCAGGTAAATCCTTTAATCTGTAAAATATATGTACAAAGAAGTTAGACTTTAAAAAGCCAGCTGATTTTAGTAAAGAGATTTTCTTCTTCTCTTAAAACTGTATCATTCAGAAACACTCAGAGTCTTCACATTTAAGATGTTAAATATTAAAACTTTTGGTAGATAAATACAACGAATAAAACATTAGCCTGAAATTCAAACTTTTCTCATTTTCTCCAATGATAACATTCTGGTAAATCTAAGAGTCAAACAAGTAGATATCTTGAAATTCTGCTTTCAGAGTTCCTGAGTCTCTAACAGGGCATACAAATTATAAACACCATTATCAACGTCCATCTTAAGTCTATTTTGTCCTTGATAACTGTAGAAAGTTCCCAATAATATATGCTGCATAACACAGATAAAAAATGCTAATGGTGAAAACTGTGCATTCTGAGAATCTTACAAACAAAACCATTTTCTTCTTTGCTTTCTTGAATTTTCATAAACTTGAATGTGCTGGTTGAAAAGAAATTAGGTGACAGTGCTGTGTCGTTTTCAGTGGCCTCTTGAAACCAGTTAAGCTGCATGGTTAATGATCAAGTAGGCTAGAGACACACACCTAAAATCAGACAATCTTCCTTTGACCACTGAAACTCAACTGGTTCCATGCAGGGGAATTAATGACTTTGAAGTGTGTCACAGTAGCGAGAAAAGCATGCAATTCTCTCAGCAACTGATTGGACCTGTTTTAGTTGTTGCCGACCCAAGAAGTGACACCTCAGGTTCTTTCAGGCAGTGGCTCTGAACAGAGCTTCCTGATATGTGGTATATTCAATCAGATATTAAGTGTGGCCCAAATAGTAATTATTTTGACAGTGAAAATATGAAAACATGCCAATTAGGTACTTAAGATAATGCTTTGAATCAATCATTCTTATAATAGTGCCATTGTGTACTAGCAATCTAACATAAGCTCTTGGGTAGAAAGTTAAGAGGTGGAATGGCAGCCAGAATGTCAGGAATTGGGTCTCACTGACACTCAATCCATGAGAATCTGCAACAAGATGAAATACAATTGAAAATTACTGTTTTCAGAACTGCAGGCTAGCAACTTGCACCATTGTGGGATCCTAACCTCTTCTCACCACCCCTATTACAGCAAACTGCCTGTGCCTTAGAGCCCCATAGCATACACCACAAAAGGCAAACAGTTTACCTGGGAGGTGGGATCAAAAGCAGATGAGGCACAGGGGAGTAAGACAGAGAAAGAAGGTGGTCAGCCGAGGGTGGGGTATGCAGCCCCCTATCACTGTGGGTGGCTGGAGTTCATGCCCACAGGGTACGCCAAGCTTCATGTAGACTGTGCACCCCGGAGTCATCCAAGAGTTACCCTTGCCAAGAGGCACTGGATCTGGGGTATTTACACATCAAGTCCTATTTGTCAGTGTTTGAGAGCTGCTCCCGAGGGCTATGCATTACATACATCGATTCTAATCTCCTACTGGGGACAGCAAATGGCTTCAGAGGCCAAAAATAGAAACACGTGTGCTGGACATTGGGAGTGGTGTGCACCAAAAAAATAAAGACAAAGGGTGTTGAGAGAAGCACACGTGGTATCTGCATTACGGAGAGGACACAGGGGTGTATCTGAAGCTATTTCCCAAAGCATCAGGTGCCAGGTGACCATTTGCCAAAATGACCGAAATAGCCAAGTATACATGAGAGGGGCACACCTTCTACCTCAATTAATGGTTATACTGCTAAAGCTTTCCCCGTGCTTGATTTTCCCTACTTGGAATAAAGGCTCTCAGAAACATATCTTCCTTCCTTCTTCTACTTCTGGTTCATCATATGTCCATAATTATTTTCAACTGCTAATTGAAACGGTAACTGAAATCATTCTAGATGAGACTTGTTATAACTATCATAATCTTCTAATCATGTATGTAAGGAAATGGCAGTCCAGAAGCCACAGGAAAGGTGACACACCCACTCACAAATAAACACGGATATAGGTACAGGCACACAGCAGAAAACCAAGTTATTTGAAATATTCTAAGAAAAGTCAATGCTGAGCAGTCATTAAAATTGTGGGAAATGTGAGATGCACTAACATGACACATGAGAAGTTATTGTGCATCTACAACATCCACTATGTCTGGGAATTAAAAGGAAGACTCAGCCACCACAAAAGCTTAAGCCTTTAACTTAACTGAATTGGTCTGGTAGGTCCTCCCTTGATGAAACTATAGCTATCCAGTTTATACACTAAAACTACCTGGAAGAACTTCGTAATAACAGAACAACAGTCTTAAAAAGAATATGTAGTTGGGGATTTCAGAAAAAGAAGAATCCTGTAGTAACACTGTCATTGTCATTGTCATGGTCATCAAAAAGCCATCAAATAAATGTGAAGCTTTGCTCTATGTCATACAGAGGACAAAATGTATCATCTGTGTTCTGATATTGTAATGAGAAAAAAATTGGCACAAACTCCTAGAAATAGGTCAGAAAGTAGAACCACAGTGTACTCCAATTTTCCCAACATTCTTGTTTGTAGCAGGTTTCAAGCAGTGTCTTGCTGCGTGTAAAGAACAATGAATAAGTCAACTTAGGAGATGAAACCTTTGCACTGGATATCAAATGAATGAGAAGCATTTCTCCTGGAACCAAAGGATAAGTCATGGCATAGGATCTGGATACCACTGAAAATTATTGCAAGAAAATATAAGAAAGCATGAAGAAGGTGGCAGCTTGCAAAATGGTATCTTCTCCACAGTGTACCACCAAGATAACATGCATATCAATTACATTTTAAAACTACACAGGTGGGTCCGGCATTGTGGTACAGCGAGTTAAGCTACCACTTAGAATACCTACGTCCGATACTGAAGTGGCTAGGATCAAATCTTGCTTCTACCTCCCATTCAAATTCCTGTTTATGCATCCTGTAAAGCAGCAGATGAAGACCTAAGTACTTGGGTCCCTGCCATCCATGTGGGAGATGGGGATCAACTTCCTGGCTCCAGGAATCAGTCTGACCCAGTCCCAGCTATTACAGGCATTTGGGGAGTGAACAAGCAATTGAAAGATATTTCTTTCTTTCTCTCTCTCTCTCTCTCTCATCCTTCCCCTTCTCCCTGTCACTCTCCCTTTCAAATAAATAACTGAAAGAAAGTTCTAAAGACTTTTAAAAACTCATGCATTAGATAAATATTGATTGAGCACCTCTGAGGTACTGGGGTTATACAGAGGGAGGCAGAGGTTCTGGTAGGGCTGTTAGACTGGTGATGCAGTGGTTTATCAACTAGTAGACTGATGCTCTATTCAAATGATAATAATTGTACTTGCAAACTGCCCACTGTGAAAGGCACAAAACTACCTATGAAAGCCTAAATAAAAACAGTCTTCATTAGAAATGTCAGGAAAAGCTCCTCTGGGAAAGTGGAACATGAAGGAAGAAGAAGAAATGACACAAACAGGTGCCAGGTGTGTGTGTTGCAAACTGAAGAAAGAATTTTCCCAAGAAGAGACAGGACTTGGTATGGAATCAGTAGTCACTGCACTGATTCTCCTGTGGCAGCTGCCATCTCGTGTGCCAGACAGTCCCAGGACCCCACCACACCTCACTAGGTCCCCCAGATAGACGTTAATGTCTGTCTCATCAGGGGCTTCCAGAATCCTGCTCTCACCCATGTCACTGGTAATGTAGTTATATTTCTATCAGAGATAGAAATAGAGCTCCAATCCACTAATTCACTCTGCAATGCCTGCAATGGACAGTGCTGGACCAGCCCACGAGTTTGAGCAAAGAACTCAACTCAGGTCTCCTTTCTGGGTGGCTGGGACTCGACTACTTGAGCCATCACCACTGCCTCCCAGGGTGTGCATTCGCAGAAAGCTGGAATTAGAACCATACCTGGGACTCAGACCCGGGTTTTCTGATACTGGATGCAGGCAGCCTAACTGGCATCTTAATCACTAGCCAAATGCTCACCTAGTCACCGTGTTACTTTTGATTGATTAGTACGCTTGTCCCCCTGCTGATTGACTATTTTGATAATCACTGCCAGGCATTCAGAATCCAATATGCAAAGTCCCTCAGGTTTAAAAACTCATGGCTTGCTGTAAGAACAGCAAGAAGACGAATGAGAAGGCATGCAAATGGCCAAATCTAGTGTAGTATGAAATAAGACTGTAGATGTGCATATAAGGGGGGGCCAACCCTACATGTCTGACTTAAGAATATTAGTCTCAACTAAGAGTGTCAGTTGTTAAATCAACAACAGGAGTCACTGTGCACTTACTCCCCATGTAGGATCTCTGTCCTTAATGTGTTGTACTATGAGAATTAACGGTAAAACTAGTCTTCAAACAGTACGTTATACTTTGTGTATCTGTGTGGGTGCAAACTGTTGAAATCTTTACTTAGTATATACTAAGTTGATCTTCTGCATATAAAAATAATTAAAAATGAATCTTAATGAAGAATGGGATGGGCTGGCGCCACGGCTCACTAGGCTAATCCTCCACCCAAGGCCCTGGCACTCCAGGTTCTAGTCCCGGTTGGAGTGCCAGATTCTGTCCTGGTTGCTCCTCTTCCAGTCCAGCCCAAGTCCTTGGGCTCTGCACCCGCATGGGAGACCAGAAGCACCTGGCTCCTGGCTTTGGATCACTAGCATAGCGGCCATTTGGGGGTGAACCAACAGAAGGAAGACTTTTCTCTCTCTCTCCCTCTCACTGTCTAACTCTGCCTGTCAAAAAAAAAAAAAAAAAAAAAAGAAGAATGGGATGGCAGAGGGAGTAGAGATAGGATGGTTTGCGGGTGGGAGGGTGGTTATAGGGGGAAAAACTGCTATAATTCAAAAGTTGTACTTTCAAAATTTATATTTATTAAATAAAAGTTTACTTTAAAAAAAAGAATATTAGTCTCATTATAAAGTTCTTGAAAAAGCTACCACCATATCAACCAGAGAATTGACATAATCACATTTGCAATAAATATTCACATCAGGTATGCTATAATCTATATTTGATTAAGAGACTGTAAAGCTAAGACATTTTATAAAATACTGATCTTATTCTGACTGATCGTATCCATAGAAATAAGAATTTAGACAGTATGAAGCAAGCTGTCTGCTCTAAGAGATTAATACTCATATATTCTAATGTTCATATATATCTATGTACTTACATATAGCATGCATTATAAAGTTGGGTGATAAAAAGAAATTTCATTCAGGAATTTTTTTCGTCTTTAACATTTGGCTTACTTTTATTTTATCTGAAAAGCAGGAAACACAGACAGAGGCAGACAGAGAGACACAGAGATCTTCCAGGTGCTGGATCACTTGCTAAATGCCCACAATAGCCAGAGCTGAGTCAGGCTGAATTTAGGAGCCTAGAACTCCTTCTGAGTCTCCAATGTGGGCTGTAGGGACACAAGTACTTGAGCCGTCACCTGCTGCTTCTTGAGGTGTGCATTAGCAGGAATCAGAAGTGGAGCCAGGGCTGGAACCACAAACTGATAGGTGATGTGAGCATCCCAGGTGGTAGCTTAACTGCCACGCCAAACGCCTGCCCCAGGAAGACCATTTTTTTGAATTATATTGTTTATTTTTAATCAATGTTAAAGTAGGACATTGACTTTTTAAATAATGAAGGTAATTAATATAATCATGGTTTGACTTCTCAGTACTGCCAAGTACCATCATACAGGAAGAGAAGGGATATGTTAAAGCTCGCCCCACTTCTGAATCACAAAGGGAAAGTAAACACAAAGGAAGCCACTGAAGCAAGACAAATACAAATCAAAATGTCATCTGCTACAAGAAGAATATTCTACCATTCACAGGAATGTTTCAAACCGAAGAAAAAAATAGATACCCTTTAGAATTTTCTCTACTAATAGACGTTTGCATTTGAGGGCTAAAGCTTAAGATATTCACAACACGTTTTGCATGGCGGTCTTTAAATAGCCCCCAAATTTAGTACATATTGACAACTATAATTCTTAATGTCAGCTGAGCTAAAAACTGCTAGACCTTGGACTTGAAACATAAATGCTCTAAATAGTTGTTCCTGGTTGTTCTAAAAGGAAGGAGAGACTATTTGTGGCTTTTGTCATATACTTTACAAAATTGCTACTAAGACTGTGGATCATGAAATATTGATATGCATATATTCTTTTAAATGTATACTGACAATTTGAATGCAGTCTTGGCAAACGCCCAAAGTTAGGTTTCTGTGTGTACGGAAGGCTTAGGTGTGAGAATGGTTTGGCTTCCCTTCCATCAGAGTAACAGGTACCTAACAAGCATTTTCTTTCTCCAGGGGAAAAATCCCACAGCAATTTTGTCTGCAAGACTTGCTTAACACACAATCACTTCTCACAGACACAGAAAGTCACCTCCAACTTCAACATTTCAGAAACAATTTCTACTGATGAGTATACGCAATTCCCAGCCCTCACCCAATTAAAATCCCTGAATAGGCAAGAAACGTTTAATACAGGAAAATACTTATGAATGAATAAAAGTTTGATACCCGTAACTGGCATACGCAGGGCCTTCTGGAAATTTTATGAACTCACTGCCAGGGCATGCAGCCATCCTACTACAGCAGTTAACCAATATGTGCACATACTGGCTTGATGAGACCAAGCATGCTGCCAGAAGAAAAATCAGGCATGCTTTACCCACTTTGTTTTCACCTGCAATCACAATCAATCATAATCAATCACTCATTCACAGATCGCATGCCTTCCAGACACTTAGTTCACCCAATCTGCATACCAGCCCTGCCACCTTCCTGCAGAAACTAGCCCAGCAGGGGGTGAAATGAACATGAACTCTGGGCTCCAAGTCCAAGATGCCTGACAACTTCTCGCATCCTCCCTGCAGCTCACCAGAGTTCAGCAGGGTAGGAGCAGGGAGAATATAATGTGCGCAGCTGGATCTCCCCTCGCACACCAGCAGTCCTGTGTTTACAGTGGCACAATCAGCAAATAAGGCAAATGCCAGCTGGAAGCCATCTTGGGCTCCTGTGGACGCCTTCAGCTCTTAATCTTCCCGCTTTGACACTCAACTCTTCCCCAGGCCTCTATTACAGTTATTTAGACTATGGTTTCTCCCTCCAACTAGACTACAGACTGCAAAAAAATAGTAATTCATAGCCTTTTGTAGGTTAAAATCCCTTTTTAGAATCAGCCAAATCTATGGGCTCATCTACCTCTCCAGCCCGAATGTACATAAATAACAGGCACAGGCCAGCTTTCGTATACACAATCTGCTTTATCACATTGAAAAATAATATCTTTTACTCAGAAGTAACATGTGTATATGGATAAATACAGAGAGAGACATTTGTGTATGTGTTTGAAGATTTATTTCCTTTTTCATGCAGAAATTAAGAGAAATTTTATGACAAGGGGAATAAATAAATCTAAATTATGCAAACTGAAAATAAAGAAAAAAATCTGTTTAAAATGTTTGAGAAGGCTTGACCAAAAAGTTGAACTTAGGAAGTTGTTTCAGCATAGTAAAGAACATGTAGTGGGACATTCTGTTATAGTTTGCATCTGTCTAAAAAGCAATCAGAGGCCAGAGCAGTGGCAAAAAGAATCAGAGCTCTGTTGAGTGCAAATCGTAGTAGATGGATCTGCAGTATAACCATGTAGTCAGAACGTTCAAACACCTTGTGTTGATTTCACAGCCTCCCTTGCTTTGTCCTCAACTCAAAAAGATCTTCTCTGAAAAGATCAAAGTCACTGATACAATGTCGGGGAAAAAAATCCCCAAATTAATTTGTCATTGGTTCCACTAGTCCTATCCAAGCACCAGCTAAAGAGAAAAGACATAGCTACCAAACATGTCAAATCATGACCTGCTTCAAACTTACACAGCATATCAGCACCAACGTGGCGTCCTGCTTTACAAACAACCCTACAAACACAGATGGGCACTTCTTGATGCGCACTAACAATCTCTGGAAGCAGAGCAAGATTTCTGCTTTAGAGCAAGTCTGCCTTTCAGTAAAGTCGCAGAAAGAACAGCATTACCAATTGTGTTTGCAAGGTAGCCAGACGCAACGTGCTCTTCTGGGATTTTTTTTTTTTTTTTTTACTGCCACATTATCCTTGAAAAGAACTTTACCACATACAATGGACCTGGAAATGTGGGTGCTACCACATTTAATGATGAATGGAAAATTGAATGATAAGAAAGTTCCATGACACATTCTTGCCCTTTAGGTTTTCCAAATTAAATTGGGAACAAAGTGAACAAAGGCAACTTTCCATAATTACGAAGGCTGCATGGAATGTTCCTTCTCTTGTCCCCAGTGGAAAATGATTCCAGACCTCATTACCTGGTAACGAGGAAGAACATACCTTTATTGTCTCACATACAAACTTAGCATCCCTTATCCACAAATCAAATAACTAAAGCTTTTTCAGCTCTGACATGATGTCATAGGTAGAAAATTCCACAGCCAACCTCATGTGACAGGTCACAGTGAAAATACAGGTGCACTAGAAATCTTGAATAAATTTACCTTCAGGCTATGTGTACAGAGTGTATATGACACATAAATGGATTTTCTGTTTAGACTGAGTCCCATCCCCAAGATATCTCATTATGTATATGCAAATACAGCAGAACCTGAGAAATTATTAAATGTGATACACTGCTGGTACCAAGCATTTCAGAAAAGGGACTCACCTATATTTAGTAGATTTTTAAAATAGTTTAACTGATCAATACGGTACTTTTTTCTACAAGACAATTTTCACATACAAAAAAGGAAACTTGCATAATATTGGGGACTGCAAAAGCTATATAGAAAAATTCAAAGAAAAGTTAAGTTTAGAGGGCAGTGCTGTGGAGCAGTGGGTTAAGCTTCTGCCTGCAATGCCAGCACCCTATATGGGGGCTATTTTGAGTCCTTGATGCTCTACTTTCTATCCTGCTCCCTGCTAATGGCCTGGGAAAGCAATGAAAGATGGCCCGAAGACTTGGGCCCTTGTACCCACAAGGAATAACTGGCTCCTGGCTTTGGCCTAGCCTAGCCCCAACTGTTGCAGCCATTTGGGGAGAGAACCAGCAGATGGAAGATCTCTCTCTCTCTCTCTCTCTCTCTGTCTCTCCTCATCTCTCTGTAACATTGCCTTTCAAATAAGTAAAAAAAAATTATTTTGGCGCCAAAATTTTTGAATTCATGGAAATTTTTCCATAATACACATGTTCCATAAGCTTTAGGAAGACCCCTCATAATAACAATTAACTTTAAAAATTTTTGTGGTTCCAAGATGGTGGAATAGTAACAAGGTGGTCTGAATTAGACTGGGCAAATTTAATATTAAAAAAGTGGAAAAAGTACATTCTCAGTACAAAGCTGCAGGGGAAACTGTGGTGGGACATCCTTCGAAAGCAGTAGAAATGGCCCGGACTTGTATGGAAAGTGCAGACACACAGCACCATGCACCGAGACAATAAAAGACCCAGCAGCTTGGATCTGGGCAAGAAGGTGCCTGCCCTGGCAAACCAGGTGAGATTGGACTGTGCAGGCCTGTGCCACCGTTGATACAGCAGGATGGAGATCTTAGTGAACTGTGCCTTTCTGAGTCCGGCCAGATCCCTCAGGACAGCTGGGCAACTGCTCATTGTTGGAGCAGGGTAGGGACGCATCTCTCTCTCCCCTTCTTCCTGCTACAACAGTGACCTGCAGCCAGCAGTGGGAGGGCTGGAGCCATTTTTGGACACAGGCAGATAGCAGCTGCTCCAGTTCACGTGTGCACACCCTGCAATTATTGGGGTCTCCCTCCACCCAGTTGGCGTGGGCAACGACAGCAGTTCAAGAGCTACCGACAGAAGCAGTCTCTACCGTGCCAGCTGCACCCACCCAGCAACAGGAGGGGAGCGGGAGCCATGCCTATGGAAGGCAAGTGCCACCTGCAGGACTCTCCTACATGCCCAGCACAGGTGTGGAGCAACCAGGGCTGCAGCTGCCAGGTACTGTGCACACCTGTGAGCCAGAGCTCTCACCAGAGAGAAAAACCTGCGTTCCCCACTGACATCCAACCTGGTTGGGAGGACCGGACTCGATCCAGCAGGCTGGAACACACACAGACACCAGCTCTGGGAACACCTCAGTCTCTCTGCGGACGGGACTGGCTAGCGGGGCAGAGCGGCCCCACTGGCACTCCTTGATGCCGAGAGCCCTGGGCGCTGAGACTGAGAAAACACTGTGGTTGCAGGAGAGCAGGCAGGGTGCAGCTGGGCCCTGGGCAATCACACACACACAGAGTGCTGCTGCACACGTTCAGAGCCCTTTGGTTGCATAGAGCGCTCATATCAGAGGGAACTAACTCACAGAAGGACTGGGGCGATCACATGGATTGAAGCTCAGTTCTAAGTACTGTGCATATATCATTCCACTCAATCTTCACAACACCCCATGATGCTCATTCCGTTGTCCAACTCCATTTTTCAAATAAAGAAGCAACCAACAGAGTAGAAACTATGTACTTTTCAACATTTTATTCCATGTAATGAGTATCAAATGGAATGCCCAATTAGATCAGTGGAACACAAAGTATAAGCAGAGATTTCACATATTTTAAAGGTCTCTGTTAATATAATTGGTGACTGAAAGCAGTCACATAAGTGGTAAAGTGTGACATTTTAGTGGCCTCTTCTGTAAAGAGAAAGGGCTGGCCTCTGGCTGTCGGCTTCATTTTAATCACGTGCACCACAGCAATGCCCCATCTCTATGGGAGGTTCCTTCCAAAAGTGTATGAACAAATGAAATTAACCAGGGTAGGGGTGCAAAATAGCTATCAAATGTATGGACAACTTTCAGGATACACATTTTTCATGAACTTTTAAAAAGACCCATTGTAATAGGTATGAACTTGAAAGTATGCTGCAACTCTGCTGGGATTAAATAAAAATTTCTCAAAGAGATACTAAGCTACAGATGTGAGGTACACTATAGTGTGTGCAAAATATGCCATGTTTCTGTGCAGCGACATAAAAGATATACAAGTATAATTGCACAGAATAGTTCTGAGGAAACATATGAGAACTAGTAGAAGCAAACATCTGGTGAGAACTGTGTTCTGAGGAACAGCAAATAGAAAGTTAAACCACTTTCACTACTCATTTTTAAGTGTTTTTAAAATTATCATTTATTTGAAAGGCAGAGAGAGAGAGACGGCTCTTCCACTCACTGTTTCACTCCTCAGATGGCAGCAACAGCCAGGGCTGGAATAATATATGCACAGAACTTAGAACTGAGCATTGAATACAGCCAGCTCTCAGGATGAGTTAGCGTCTGGAGCACACATCGTGGTGCGGCACTTTAAGCCACTGCTTAGGATACCCACGTCCCAGAAGCCAGGAACACTATACTATCCAGGTCTCCTGAGTGGGTGGCAGATGGTGGGTCACCATCTGGTGCTTGCCCAAGATGTATTAGCAGGAAGCTGGATCAGAAGCAGAGCAGCCAGAACTTGAACAGGCACTCTGATACAGGAGGTAGGTGTTCCAAGCGGTGCTTTAATATGCCATGCTGGTCTCCTTTCTTCCTTCTCCTTCCAGAACACTAAGCAGAACTGGAATTACCTAGTTAGGGGGAGGCCAAAGCATCCTTTAACTGTAGACCTTCTCTGTCCCACAGCTTGACTTCAGGAAGGCATATCAGCTGTACATTTCAATGAAGTGCTGAGCTGTACCATGCCATGGGAGCATCAAACTATGTAAGGATCACCTGAAGTAGAACAGGTGGTGCTACTTGGGTTTTCATTCATGAGCAGGACAGGAATGAAGACAGGAACTCCACAGAAAGAATATAAGGGGGCAGTGACATGTCATACAACTTCATTAGGGTTACATCTCAAGAACTGTGTTGGTTTTTTTCATATTTAATTTATTTATTTGAAAGCCACAGTTACAGAGAGAGAGAGAGAGAGAGAGAGATCTGCCATCTGCTGGTTCACTCCCCAAATGGTAACAACAGCTGGGGCTGGACCAGGTCAAAGCCAGGAGCCAGGTGCTTCACTTGGGTCTCCCACTGGGTACAAGGACTTGGGTCATCTTCTGCTATTTGACAGACCACTAGAAGGGAGCTTGATTGGAAGTGGAGCAGCTGGGACTTGAACTGGCGTGCTTATGCTGGCATCACAGGTGGAGGCTTAACCCACTGTGCCACAAAGCCAGCCTCAAGCTGTGCTTCTTAATGTAGCAAAGACAAGCAGTGGTTAGGAAATCGCAAATCTCATCAAAGAATAGGTAACTTCTGAAGGAATCCTTAAAGAGAAAGGAGGGTTTGCATGGCACAAAAGAGAGGAGATAAGCAGAAGAACACAGGGCAGCGGCCAGACTGTAGGTGGCTTCCAGGGAGTGAAAGAAACCCCACAAAGCACCTGGCTGAGGGAGAAGGCTGCAGCGGCCCCTGTGTGAAGTCAGCAGAGGAAGAAGACAGAAAAGGAACTTTCTGAGAGGGGCGGGGCCTCCCACACGGTGTGCACTGTGACACCAAAGCTAAGGGTGCAGGGTGTTTGGCTCTGAGAGGCAGTGACAGGGAACAGATAAGAAGACAGAGCAGTGCCTAGGGCTGGGAGAGGGAGTGGGGAGGGACTACAGATGGGCACAGGGGTTCTGTCCAGGATGGCAGAAGCGTCCTCAAATTAGATGGGGCCATGGCTGCTCTATTCTGTACATTCACTACAATTTGTTGGATTGTACATACTAGTATCAGTGAATTTTATGGTATGCAAATTTACCTCAAAAATTTTTTTTCAAAAGAAGAGAGGGGAATAGGAGTGAACAAGAGAACATATGAATATTAATCTCTTTTAAAAAGATTTATTTATTTATTTGAAAGTCAGAGCTATACAGAGAGAGAGGAAAGGCAGAGAGAGAGAGAGAGAGAGGTCTTCCATCCAATGGTTCACTCCCCAGATGGCCGCAATGGCTGGAGCTCTGCCGACCTGAAGCCAGGAGCCAGGAGCCTCTTCCAGGTCTCCCACATGGGTGCAGGGGCCCAAGGACTTAGGCCATCTTCTACTGCCTTCCCAGGCCACAGCAGAGAGCTTGATCTGAAGTGGAGCAGCCAGGTCTCAAACCAGCGCCCATATGGGATGCCGACGCTTCAGGCCAGGGTGTTAACCCACTGCGCCACAGTGCCAGCCCCGAATATTAATCTTGCAAAATAAAAGTATTTGGCTGCATGATCAAGCCCAGTTTTAGCGGAGGTTTGGAAAAGCAGTGGCCACACCGGGGTATAGCAGTGAACAGAGACAGAGCAAGTGGCCACAGCAAGAATCAGCTTTTTTCTTTGCATATTTTAGAATAACCGATATTGAGATGATGGGTAGAGATGGGCAGAAGGTCAACGGAGAGCCATGGATGGATATTTTTAAGTTGCTTATTTTTAAGTTTCTTGAGCAAGGGAAAGTCAAAATACAGGAAGGAAAAGGTCTGTTTTTCTAGAGAAGAGTCTTTCTGGAATTAATCTGCATAGCGATGACGCTGCCTCATTCAAAATCACATGCACGTGATCAAAATCACACTGAGAAGGAAGAGAAGCGATTCGCTAGTATTCAGTGGCCAAAACGGAGCGGCAGACTTGGGCGGTAGGGACGCTGTCTGCAGTACTGTCGGGCCGGCCTTTTCCTTTTGGAGGACTGGGAGATGGGGGTCTTCCTAGAGGACTGTCAGGCTGGCCTTCCTGGCTTCTAGTTAAAGTCGCATATGCACCGAAGAAATTGGCCAGGGACCAGGTACTCAGCAGACCTGGTACTCATGTGGTAGTATTTTTCTATTCGTTGGTAATTTAACTTAGAAACTACGGTTTGACTTTTTGGAGTCAGTCCACCATGAGGAGCTCAGAATGCTTCCTTAGTCTTACGTCCCAAGTTACTCAGGCTGCAGCACACTTAGACTGTGCGTAAGTACCACGTGAGTATTCTCTATGCTTGGATACACTTAGCAACACTAGTAATTAAATATGCAAGGAATGCAGCACTTTAGCAAATCCTT
Organism: Lepus europaeus; assembly: GCF_033115175.1. NCBI lineage: Eukaryota > Metazoa > Chordata > Mammalia > Lagomorpha > Leporidae > Lepus > Lepus europaeus. Next base: position 49,080,576 of record NC_084835.1, read on the forward strand.
TTATCTCCCAGGCACCCAAAGCACATTTTAGAGACAATGGGTTCTAGGTAGACAGCAAAGGTAAACAGTAAGTACTGAATGGATGTCAGGCATGAGTCTAAGTGCTGCGTAAATACAAACACGAGTTATGTCATAAAGAAGACACTACCACCATCTGGTAGGTTTCCAATTTCAGATCTAACTTGCACATATTAAGATGTACAAATCTTGGCTATACAATTATTAATATGCAATACTGGCTGGCGCCGCAGCTCAATAGGCTAATCCTCCGCCTGCGGCACCGGCACACCGGGTTCTAGTCCCAGTTGGGGCGCCGGATTCTGTCCCGGTTGCCCCTCTTCCAGGCCAGCTCTCTGCTGTGGCCAGGGAGTGCAGTGGAGGATGGCCCAAGTCCTTGGGCTCTGCACCCCATGGGAGATCAGGATAAGCACCTGGCTCCTGGTGGCCACGGCGGCCATTGGAGGGTGAACCAATGGCAAAGGAAGGCCTTTCTCTGTCTCTCTCTCTCTCACTGTCCACTCTGCCTGTGAAATAAATAAATAAAAATATGCAATACTATGGGATTAGGTTTGTTGTAAAATTTAACAATGATATCTCCATTCTACAGTAAAACATGAACACAGGGACAAATCTGTGGCTCTATGAATTATTCTGAAAGGTGAACACTCTTATTCTGTGGCCTCATTTTAACAAGTGTCTCCTCTCCTGATTCTCAATCCAGCAGGTGCGGCTTTCCTCACATCTAGCTTCTAAGTTTGTAGTTCTCAAACTACATGTTTTGTCCCATTTAGGGGACTAGAAATGGGCTTCCCTTTTGCTTTTGGAAAACTGAAATAGATTACAAACTATAAAAATGTACTGAATTTAATAAGGGTTAGTACTGCTTTGCAAAATGGTCTCTTTTTTTTTTGACAGGCAGAGTGGATAGTAAGAGAGAAAGAGAGAGAGACAGAGAGAAAGGTCGTCCTTTTCGCCGTTGGTTCACCCTCCAATGGCAGCTGCGGCCGGCGCATCTCACTGATCCGAAGCCAGGAGCCAGGTGCTTCTCCTGGTCTCCCATGGGGTGCAGGGCCCAAGGACTTGGGCCATCCTCCACTGCCTTCCCGGGCCATAGCAGAGAGCTGGCCTGGAAGAGGGGCAACGGGGATAGAATCCGTCGCCCCCGACTAGGACTAGAACCCGGTGTACCGGCGCCGCAAGGCGGAGGATTAGCCTGTTGAGCCACGGCGCCGGCCGCAAAATGGTCTTAAGAAGTATAACCCATTGAGTCCTGAGATAACTACTTTTCTCAACATGGGTGGTTGTCAAAAGCTGCTTAAAATACTTAAAAGGAAGAATGATCTATTTTTTAACATGATATTTAAGATTAAATACGATTTTACACGAACATGTATGCATATGACTATCCATGGCCTTGGGCAAATTATTTAAACTTCCTTGTCCTCAAACTGTACATCTGTAAAACAAGGCTCGTAAAAGTATATGTACAATTTGTTTATCGTAGAAATAAAATAAGTTAGATAATGATTCTATGTTTGTCATCTCTCTGGTGTTCAAGTTTTGATAGTTACTGCTATCATTTCTGAGAAATTAAATCTAATTTGTACCTTTGGAGATAAATCAAAATTTTAAAGTACGCACTCAAACGTAGATCTCTAATTCCTTTAAAGACACTGACTCCTCAAGGAGTGCTCACATCTTTTTTTTTTTTTTTAATCCATTTGTTCAGTTTAACTGTGTTTTTTAATGTTGCTTTCTCTCAGTGAATGGAGTGATTTTGACACATTTTGGAAATGCTAAGCAAGACTATGAATAGCTATCTGCTTAGAATTCACACCTATTAGGGGCTGTATCTAGGTGTATAAAACATTTGCTCTATCAACACAGAAGTGTAAACCTAAATTGGGGCAAACTGTGATAGCAGCTTGCATATTTTATACCCACACTCTCAACTCCAGAAGTACCCTGAAGCCTTCTCCACACAGCCATGAGCCTCCCTTTGCTTTCCTACAAACCAGCAGTATTTCATGTGAAACCTTTTATAAAACACAAGGGGAGGGGGCCGGCACTGCGGCTCAATAGGCTAATCCTCCACCTTGTGGCACCGGCACACTGGGTTCTAGTCCCGGTCGGGGAGCTGGATTCTGTCCCGGTTGCCCCTCTTCCAGGCCAGCTCTCTGCTGTGGCCTGGGAGTGCAGTGGAGGATGGCCCAAGTGCTTGGGCCCTGCACCCCATGGGAGACCAGGAGAAGCACCTGGCTCCTGCCATCAGTTCAGCGCGGTGCGCCGGCCGCAGCGCGCCTGCCACGGCGGCCATTGGAGGGTGAACCAATGGCAAAAAGGAAGACCTTTCTCTCTGTGTCTCTCTCTCACTGTCCACTCTGCCTGTCAAAAAAAAAAAAAAAAAAAAAACCACAAGGGGAGGGGCCAGCACTGTGGTGTAGCGGGTACAGCCGCCGCCTGCAGTGCCAGCATCCCATATGGGTGCCGGTTCGAGTCCCAGCTGCTCCACTTCCCATCCAGCTCTCTGCTATGGCCTGGGAAGGCAGTAGAAGATGGCCCAAGTCCTTGGGCCCCTGCACTTGCGTGGGAGACCTGGAAGAGGCTCCTGGCTCCTGGCTTCAGATTGGCTCAGCTCTGTCTGTTGCAGCCATTTGTGGAGTGAACCAGCAGATGGAGGGCCTCTTTCTCTCCTTCTCTGCCTCTCCTCTCTCCGTGTAACTCTTTCAAATAAATAAATAAATAAATATTTTTAAAAAAAAGAGTTCATTAGGATATATATATATATATATATATATTTTTTTTTTCGGGTGAAAGCAGGCTTGAGGCGAGCAGCCCGCAGACTCATTTATTACAGTTAGTACAACAGCTTATATAGCCAAGACCAGCCAATCTGGTCAAGGGGCTGTCTATGCCCCAACCAATCACAGCCAGTTGCCAGGCAGTTTCTAAAGCCATCCAATCACAGCCTGTTGCCAAGCAGTTTCTAAAGCCATCCAATCACAGCCTGTTGCCAGACAGTTTCAAATCCATCCAATCACAGCCTGTTGCCAGGCAGGCTCCATTGCCAGGTGGGTTTTCAAAGCCGTTCCTGAGTAACTGACACTCGCTTGCCAGTGGCCACCTTGGCATGGCCTTCTCATTCCACTACATTTCCCCCTTTTTGTTTATTTTTGAGCAACAGGAGGCATGATTCTTGGCCATACCATTGTTGACCCCGTTTCCATGTGGTCTCCGTATACAGCTGTGCCTGTCTTAGGTTGTGCCCCAGGGGATCTTACCCGTCATTGGCTAACCAGCGCTCAAATTGAGAGACCATAGGATTGCTTGCTCAGATAGGGGTAGGAATGAGGAATAATGGTTATCAGGAATGGCATGACTGCACACAGGCTGTGGGCCATTTGAGTGGCTGACCAGAGCTAGTGGGGTACACAACGGTAACAGATATGGCTTTGGGCAGTTTCTCAGGGTAGGATGATAGGGCAGGTGCGTCTGCTAACAAGGCGGAGTCTCGGTCTTGTTCAGTTGGTTCTGGTTGGCTGTCAGTTACAGGCTTGATGTTTCTGGCTGGTACCCAAATGGGCTGTTCCGCATTCTCTAGAAAGACACAAGCATATCCTCGACCTTTGGTTAACAGAAGCCCTTTTACAGGCGTTGGAATTCAGGGCCTGAATTTTGCGTACAATTTGACATTAACAGGAAACATGCTGATGGCATGGGATCTAGCGGCTGCCCTAAGAGCTTGGGGTGCCCGAGTACTGCCACACATGTGGGGATCCTCACTGGGTGCGGATGGGATGAACTCAAATGAGTTATTGTCTGGAGGTCCTGTAAATTCATCCCACAGGTATGTGGGGGGTGGCTGACTAGGCATTGCTACACTGTTTGCTAACTTGTTTGCTACCTTGTATGCTACATTGTTATTTTCACTATTGGAGCTCTCTCTCCCTAAGTCATCAACCATGGTCTGTGAGACAGGGACCTGGAGTGACAGGCTCTTATCACTCACAGATTCACTATGTTTGATAATCTGCGCAGGATTCTGAGAGGGGGGTATCTTTCCCATGTCTGAGTGCTTAAGAGAGGCACAGCACGCCAACTCTAGCCAAAGGAAAGACACGTAAAGCACTGCTGCCATAACAAAGCAAATTCCTAGCACCTCAGCTGTGGATGGCATTTTGCAGGAGGTTTCCCTATGTTAGACAAACAGATAGTGGTGTATCAGATCGTAAGTATGTCCTGTGCTTAGTGGCGGACTTCCTTGATTCATTAGGTCAAGGCCGTATGTCCACATGGTGTCTCCGGAGCGTCACCTCTCTCGAGTGAGAGAAGATGACTTGGTTCCGAATTCTGGGATGATCAGTCCCTTATGTGAATTTGCCGGGCCACACACACACACACACACACGGGGAAAAGGAGGTGCAGGAAGCACACACTGATGGCCTGAATGGGACAGCATGGAATGTACAGGAGCCCAACAGGCCAAATACAAAACTTCATGGGCTGAGGAATGGACACTGCACAGGAGTGGTGTGTCCCTCTGCCTTAGCCTCAGCTTCAGGAACTGTCTACACAAGGCAATGGAAGCCCAGGGTTCCCAGACAGGCTGATTTCTCCCAAGACCCTGCAAAGCCAGAGTTTTCTATGAGATCTTCATTTTTTATTAACATTAGCAAGCAACAAATGAAGACTACAACTTTTGTATCAACCGAAGTATGTACACAACCTAGAGGTAGTCTATCTTGAGATCTCCACAATCAACATTAATTTTTCCACCTAGAATTGTGGCAACATAACTGATCACTCTGTTACTCCTGGAGAAATAAGCAACACTGCATACTAGAAACCCTTCAATACTTTGTTCTAACTAGAAGTGGGTCTTTAATTTTTTGGTTTATCTTTTCATTGAGGGAAGTATAACAGTACGGGAGAGGGGCTGGCACCGTGGCTCACTTGGTTAATCCTCTGCCTGCGACGCCAGCATCCCATATAGGCGCCGGGTTCTAGCCCCGGTTGCTCCTCTTCCAGTCCAGCTCTCTGCTGTAGCCCAGGAAGGCAGTGGAGGATGGCCCAAGTGCTTGGGCGCCTGCACCCGCTTGGGAGACCAGAAAGAAGCACCTGGCTCCTGGCTTTGGATCGGCGTAGCTCTGGCCATAGCGGCTATTTGGGGAGTGAACCAACGGAAGGAAGACCTTTCTGTCTCTCTCTCTCTCTCTTTCACTGTCTAACTCTATCTGTCAAAAAACAAAAACAAAACAAAAAACAGTATGGGAGAGACAATAAGGACACTCCTTAACTAAAAGACAAGTTTATTCTGGTGCAACAAATGTTGAAATCCATGCATGGATTCATAGATTCATGAAAAACACTTCCAACAAACTTTCTGAAGATCTGGTATAGGCACAGATCTAAAAACTGTTGCACAATACTAAACTTATATTTCAATTCCACTATGAACTTTTTTAAGGTACTTTCCTACATCTCCCTCATTTTTCAAAGCAAAATACTTTCTAGACTTCCAAGACGGCTGAATAGGGGAAACCGTGCTGGTTTTGACTGGAGGAAGGTAGCAGAAAAGCCAGAGGAAGTGCACTCCCAGAGGAGAGTTGGAGAGAAGTCTGCAGTGGAAACTCCATAGAGACAAGAGGGGCACCGTGCAGCAGGCTGGAAAGAGCAGGCATGCAGCAGCAAGCAGCAACACCCCCACAACTGCTGCAGCCAGGACCTGCAGGAGACGCCAGTTTCCAACAGCAAGGTGAGAGCAGACAGCTGTCGCCTGTGCCAGTGGTGATATTGCAGGATCACATTGACTATGAAGCATGCCTGGGGCCCTAGAGAAGCGGCAGGATACCCACCTAATCCAGTGAAGGAAAAGCACATTTCTTTCTCCCCATCCCTCCCTAAGGGCATCAGGCAACTAGGGAGGAGAAGGAATCATCTTGATGCCATGAGAGGCTGCAGTGGCTCACACACATGCACAACCAGGGGATTTTGCAGAGGGAAAATCCATGTTCCCCACTGACTTGGAGCCTGGTTGGGGTGGTTGGCAGGGGGCTGCACCCCCACATAGGACTGGGAGGAGCTCTCATCTCATCAACCTATCATATCCTCAAACTGCCAAGGCAACGTACCCACAGGGAAATGACGCTGGGAAAGTCTCTGCTCTCTCCACGGACAGGGCAGGCTTGCAGGGCCGAGAGTAGATCCTTTGTACCCCGTGAATGGGAGGCTTGCAAGCTGTGACTGCGGGAATTCCGTGATTGCACAACAGGGCATGTGGCGTAGCTGATTCTCTGGGCAGTCACTGTGTCTGGCGTCAGAGACTCAGAGTCCCATGACTGCCTGAGGTGGGACACTGGAGAAGGTTCTGCACTCAAACTGAGGCTGCACAGATCCTTTGTGTGGTTCATGTGGCAGTGTAGGTGAGTGCTGTATCCACCATAGGCTAACACTGGGCATTGATCACCTTGGAAGAGAGGAGGTGAGAGTGTGATTACACCAAAAGGGGTGATCATATTCTTGCCTCTGCTGACAAAAGAAGAGATCTGCCATGCCCAACTTCAGTGTTACCCTGGATTTTCACCCCACCTGTGAGCACTGACCACAGATTCCTGGCCCACCCAGCATGCATATTCATGCCACTGGATATCCACTGAAGGAGCAGATACTCTACTAAGTCACAGTTGCAGAGTTCAAAAGTAAATTCCATAAGGGGAGAAAATCAAGAAGTGTTTCAACAAATGCCTAAAAATAAATACAGAAATAAAAGAAATAAGAACAAGGAAGACACCATGACTCCCCAAAAGGAATACAACAGCAATTCAATATTAGAAGACAACATGGGACCATTTCTGTGGCATCCCATATGGGTGCTGGTTCAAGTCCTAGGTGCTCCATTTCCGATCCAGCTCCCTGCCATGGCCTGGGAAGGCAGTGGAAGATGGCCCAAGTCCTTGGGCCCATGCATCCATGTGGGAGATCTGGAAGAAGCTCCTGGCTCCTGGCTTTGGGTCAGCACAGCTCCAGCCATTGCAGCCAATTGGGGAGTGAGCCAGTGGATGGAAGAACTCTGTCTCCCTCTCTGCCTCTCATTCTCACTCTGTGTAACTCTGACTTTCAAATAAATAAATAAATCTTTAAAAAAAGAGAGAAGATAACATGGATCCTCAAAAGAAGCACAACAACACTTCAATGTTACAATGTAAGCACAAAGAGATTGATGTAATGCCTGGAAATGAGTTCAAAAGAATGATAAAATTACTCAAACACAGAGCAACAAATTCATGAGATAAAGAAAGCCATACACCATATGGACAAAAAATGTTGCTAAGAGACTGAGATATTGAAGAGAAATCAAACTGAAATATTAGAAATGAGGATTTCAACATGTCAAATAGAGAACACAATGGAAAGCCTCAACAAAAACTTAGTGGGGCAGGAGAAAGAATATCCAAGCTAGTAGACAAATACTTGGAAATAGACAGAAAAAGGAGGAGAAGAAGGAGAAGAAAAACAAAAAATAGTGTTCAGGATTCATGGGATACTATCAAATAGCCAAACATAATGTGTCTTGGGAGTTCCTGAAGGCATAGGGAGAGAGAATTAAATAGAAGGCCTATTCAGTGAAATAACAGCAGAGAATTTCCCTAAATTTGAAGAAAGAAAGGGACATCCAAGTATCGGAAGCACACAAAACTCCACACTACAGTCAAATTTTCAACAGTAAAAATCTCAGGAAAAGGTTCTAAAATGTGAACTAGAGAAATGCCGTATTAGCTTCAGAAGATCTCCAATTAGACAGACAACTGATTTCTCATCAGAAATCCTATAACCTAGGAAAGAATGGAGAGTCACAGTAAAGAAAGAAACTAACAACCCAGAATATTGTACCCAGCAAACCTCTCAAGTATGAATGAAGGTGAAATAAACATCTTCAAAAACAAAAATAAATGGAAAAAATTGTCACCACTTGTCCATCCTTACACATCATTCTTAAGGATGTGCTACACAGAGAACAGAGACCAATACTGATCATTATGAAATAATATGATGGCAATAGTACAAAGGAAATCCAAATCAAACCACCAGAATATTTATGGGAAATGGTAGGAACAAGTCATTAGTTATCAATAATAACTTTTAATATAAATGGCCCAAATTTTCCAGTTAAAAAATACAGACTGGCAGAATGGATTAAAATATAAGATCCATCTATTTGTTGCCTAATTGAAACACAACTCACCAAGAAAGACAGATACAGACTGAAAGTGAAAGTATGGAAAAAGATACCCATGCTAAGCAGACTAAATAGATTTTAACATAAAAATTCTTCAAAGAGACAAATAAGGGCAATAAAATCATTAATGGATCAATTCAAAAGGGATATGTAACTATAATAAATATATATGCATCCAGTGCCAGGGCTCTTTGCTATTTTAAAACAAATGCTAATGGATCTAAAGGAAAACACAAACTCCAATACAGTAATAAAAGTGGACTTCAACAATGGACAATGGACAAATCAACTACACAGAAATTCAACAAAGAAACAACAGAGCTAATCTACATGATGGACCAAATGGACCTAACTGACATCTACAGAACCTTTCATCCCACAGTTGAAGAACACACATTCTATGCATCAGTGCATGGAACCTTTTCTAGGATAGACCATAAGCTAGCCATAATGCAAACCTCAGCAAATTTAAAAAAAGTGAAATCATACAATGTATCTTTTCTGTCCACAATGGAATGAAGTTGTAAATTAACAATTTAACAATCTCTAGAAAATATGCAAACACATGGAGATTAAATATCATGCTCCTGAAGGAGCAGTTGGTTACAGAAGATATCAAAATGCAAATAAAAAATATTTTTGGAAATGAATGAAGATGATAATACAATATATCAAAATTTATCAGATACAGTGAAAACAGTATTAAGAGGGAAGTTTAGAGCAGTAAGTGTCTACATCAAGAAATTGGAAAGGCTCCAAATAAATGATATATCAACTCCAATATTAGTAGGAAGAAAGAAATAAATAATTAAAGTTATAGAATAAACAAAATTGAAACCAAAAAACAATACAAACGCTCAGTGAAATGAAAAGCTATTTTCTTCAAAAAAAAAAAAAAAGAAACTGAAAGATAATTGTCCCAAGTAACAAAGAAAGAAAGAGAAAGAGAAGGAGAAAGAAAGGAAGAAAGAGAGAAAGAAAACTGTGTTTTCATCAAGCTAATAAGCTTCTGCACTGCAAATGAAATGCCCAACAAATTAATGAGGGAACTGTCAGAATGTGAGAAAATACTTGCAAACTATGACATAGGATTAATATCCAGAATCTATAAAGAGCTCAAAAACTCAACAACAATAAAACCAGAAATCCAGCTAAGAAATGGGCAAAGGACTTGAACAGGCATTTTTCAAATGGGGAATTAGATTGGCCAACTGACAAATGGAATAATGCTCAGGATCTCTAGCCATCAGGAAATTGCAAATCAAAACCATTATGAGGTTTCATTTCAACCCAATTAAAATGGCTGTCATACAGAAGTGAAAAAACAATAAATGCTGGCGAGGATGTGAGAAAAAAGGTACTTTAATCTATTGTTGGTGGCAATGTCGTCTAGTATTGCCATTGTAGAAGACAGCATGGAGATTCCTCAGAAATTTAAAAACAGATCTATCACATGACCCAGCCATCCCCCTCCTGGGAATTTATCCAAACAGAATGAAATAAGCATATGAGGCATTTGTACCCCCATGTTTATTGCAACTCAATTAACAATAGCTAAGATAAAGAATCAATAACAATGTACATCAACTTATGACTGGATAAAGAAAATGTGGTATATTTACACGATTGAATAGTTCTCAGCCATAAAAAAGAATGAAATCCTGTCTTTCACAACAAAATAGATGCAACTGAAAACCATTACTGTTAGTGAAATAAGCCAGTCCCCAAAAGACAAATATCATGTTTTCCCTATCCTGTGGTAACTAACAGAGTCCCCAAAAATGCAATATATATGAGCAATGTTGATATTTTGCAATTTGATTATTGGTTATAGTCTTGTCTCTATTTGTTGAGGAACAGTCTTTTTTCCTTTCTTCTTAATATTTGTTGAATTCTTTACTTAGTGGAGGGTTAAGCTTATAATTATAAAACTAACTGAAAGTATATTATTGTAAGAATTTAAGAAAAAAAGAGAAAGTATTCCATTGTATCATATTTTATTCAAAGAAGTGTTCTCTGTCATCCCCAGATGAGCATGTATGTATGAACAAAGACTGCAACAGTGATGCAACAAGTCCCCAAGACTAGGCTGACTGGAGACCGCTCATCCCTGTGTCCCCCAGGCTGCTGCAGACCCCAGGAAGACCCCTCGTGACTACAGAATAGTAGCACTTCTTGTGCAGGCCATATGTAAAATATTAGGAGAGCCTGGGGAACCACTGGCAGGAAGACTTCCAGGACCTCACCAAAGCCTCTGAGGCAGAACTGTGACAAAATATTGAGGGCAACTCACATCATAGTTATCTATGCAGTTTAATTTTCTTACTTCCTAAGACTGATCTGGTGGATGGAATTGAACTTAAAAAACAAACAAACAAAAAAAACTAACACAGATTTGGAGGTAACAGTCAAATCCTGAACACCTGCGCTGATCTTTCAGCACCCAGCCCTCTGCCTGGATCAATACATTTACAATAAATGTTCTCCATGAATGGGTTTTGTGATTCCCAGTTTGTTCAGGGTGTAGACTTGGCTTGCTTCTTGCTTTTCTGGGACCTCAGATAAAGGATTGCTATGTGGGTATTTGAACATATGCTTTATTTTGTGGAATCAACAAGCTCTGTTCTCTAGGCCTTCATATTTCTGAATAACAGAAACAAGTATAAGTTTTCATGAGCACTTATTCCAAATTTTCCAATACACTCAGAACCTGAGGATATTAAAGAATCAGGCAGGCCTGGTAAGTTGAAGGCCATGCAGGGACAGCACATGGCTTCTGAGTTGTGTGCTAGGGAAAAGGGGCAGCTGCACCTCAGGTTTTATCAATGGCGATTAAGCCATCATGGTTTTTTTTCCCCCACATTGGAAACTCCCTTAATTCTTCCCAATACAGGACTGGCCTAATAAAACTTGCCTGTGGACAAGATGTGTTCTGCAGGCCAGGATTTTGATGCCTCTGCCTGTACCCTCTTCTAGGGTAAAAGCAACAGAACAACAATAACTGGAAACTATCAAGAGACTGTTCCTTAAATAAAGACAAGCCCCACTGCGCTCACTAGCAGCCTGGCCATTTCCTGGTGCATCCGTGCTGTGTGCCCAAAAGCTTATCACGGTGCCCAGCCCACAATAGATACCAAAACAATATGTGCTGAATTAATGAGCATCAGATTTAGGGCAGTAGTTGCCATATTTGGCTCCTTATCACACCATCTGGGGGAGCTATGCAAAAACACAGATCTCCTGGTCCACTGAATCATCATTTCCAGGCACCAGGCCCAGAATTTGTATTTTTAAAAAAAGAAAAGAAAAAAATAAAACAATACAACTCCCCCAAGTGATTCTGCTGCAGGATCCCCGGTGCACTGGGGAACCACAGGCTAAGATCCATCAGCCTTCCAGATTCTGATTCCAACTGTCAGTGAAGGTGTCTTCCCCTCTGCGGCCGTGTGGCCATTTTAACCAGTGCTGATCTTCCCCGAGCCTCTCTCTTTGGCTTTCTTTGCCGTTCCTGGGCTCAGGAAGCAGGGCTGAGGCAGGAGGGATGGTAACTTCTAGTGGCGCCCCAAATGAGTTGCTTCCAAAAGCACAAATAGCTTCCAAAAATCCACTGAGAAAATTCAACAGAAGTCTCAGCAGGAAACCATTAAAAGAGAAGGAAGAATTTCCTTCAAGACTACAAAGATGCTTCCCAAGGCTGGGGGTGTTGGGGGGGGAGCAGCAAAATCTAAAGAGAAAGAGGTTTCCTGGAGCTCCTTAGGGCAGCGGCTCCTGAGAGATCCCAAAACCCACAGGTGGGGAAGGGCAGTCTGAGAGAGACCACCAAGACGATGAATACCCTGTCAGCCTGCTTTTAAGCTGCTACTGCACAACTCCTAAGCTCTGCAGAAACTCTGGGGAGTATGACAGGGCAGCTGGGAAGCAGAATTAGAATTCCCCTTAACAACAACAACAACAAAATCGAAGTTGAGTATTAGATGTACGACAGGGCTTCAAAAAGTTGATAGAAGATGAAATTAAAATGTAATTTGTTTTGATGCAAAATATTTTGAAATCCATGCAAGACTTTGTCATAAAATGCATTTTCTATGAACTTTTGGAAGACCCCACCCCATATGCATGAATTTCAAAAATCTATGCACCGACAGAAATGTATCTTTTAATTCCATTTCCCACTATCTTTTTGAGGTATGCCCTTTTATATTTCCTTGTGCCATCCGAGCTGATGGGTTGCCGCTGAACCACTAATGACAGCAATCAGTAGGAATTTTTATAAAAATGGAGAGGGATGAGACTTAGTGAAAAGAATGCTAGGCAGATTAATTAGTAACTGTTTGTGAAACACACTGCTCCTTATTTGGGTTACATAATCTACTTATTTTACCGTTTGAAAGCTGGGTGGCTAAGGTTTTCTCAGAAGCTAGGAAAGCCAAGAATGCTGAGCTTCAGTTAAAATTCTCTCCCCATGCATTCCTCCTGAGCCCAATTACAGGCAGGGTCCAAGGTCTATTATTTTTCTTAGCAAAACAAGTGCTTTGAGATGTCTTTTCCCGGACAACAAAAAGATGGATTCTGATTTCTGGCAATGAAAGTTTGCCTGTTTAATGTTCATTTTGGAGATACTCTTATTTATTGGAACATGTGTATCTTAATAGATAATGCTTAGAATCATTTGGGCATTTTGAAAACATCCATCATTTATGATTTAAAGGATGTGTGGACAATCAAGTCCTCAGGAGTTCATGCTTATCTTCCCAGAGGTAAGAGTAGAAGGAAAAAAAAATCAAAAATTAAGCTGCTTCCACAGGAAGCAGGAACAAAGAGCTAGGAACCTGCTGAAGATTTGCAGCCACAACCCAGCCCACCCTTACCACATTCTAGGCCGGCATTTGGCCCAGGTGCACACAGCACAGCTGTGTCACTTGTACCCAGCTGTGATCCATTCTGACTGGGTAGTACCATGCTCTTTCAAAAACATTTGGTGTGTCACCCTTGGCACATTAAAAATTAGTCTATTTGATTTTTTTCACCTTATAAAGAAAGACACAAATGGTCTCTTCTGTTAGTTTAAAAAGAAAACCTCACATTAATTTCAATATGCACTAAGACATTTTTCTCTCGGTCCATAGCTTCCTCAGGACATAGGCCTAAGCATAAATCAAGGCATTATGTAGCACAGGATGGATGGTGCCAGTGACACCCATCTACTTAATGTGTCATTTAGGCCAATGTTGTCTCTTTGAAATTTCAGGACTCAATTTATTAAAAGTATTTAGTAATGAATGTTGGTGCTAAGACATGTTTCTGTTAGAAGTGTTAAATGTCAAATGCTAATGGTAATTTCTGTCATTTACTGATGATCTTGTGCTCAGCTCTGAGCTCAGTGAATTCCCTGAAGAGCCTCATAGTGGAGGTGCCCCAACCATGCCCACTTAAGGAGAAGGAAACTGAAGTTTAGGGCAATAAAGTAATTTGCTCACAAGGACCTAGCCAAGAACGAGTGACCTGGAGTCCCCTCCTGGGGAATCCTAGCACTGGAACTACTGGGTCTCCATGTCCTGGAGTACCCCTAGGCCCCTCTCACCATTTGAAAACACTAGTTCCTTCTAGAATGAAAAAAAAAAAAAAGAATTTAATATCATCACACGGTCACTCAACAGACGTTTGCACCATGGAATTCTGGTACTACTTCTTAAGTACTGGTTATCATTTCTTCCTATTTTTACATTTCAGTTTAATGATGTGTATTCATTCCTTTAAGACTCTGGGGAGTGGATGGAGGGCGTAGATAACAAATTAATATTGCAAGTGAGTAGGTAAAAAAGGAAAGTGTAGGCACAATGAAAAGTCTCTCAATACAGTCTAAACATACAGGCACCCTGTCCTATTTCCACACTGGATTTGTTCAGAGAGCGGGCTCCATTTGCGCTGAAGAGGTGACAGAGTGACCCGGCAGAGAGCCTTCCAGAGCCACACACATCAAATCCAGACCTGCATGACCTGCCATGCAGCACATTCTATTACAGAAGCTTGGCTTCTGCAAGGTTACCTCTCCAGGGGACAATGCTTCGAAGAACGAGAAAAGTGCATCGTTAGCAAAACACGCCCCTCTTCAAGGGCTGGCGGCCATCCATAGCCGGAGAAGTACACATCTGAAACAGAAGGCTGCCCTCGAACAAACACCACTATTCCACTTGGATCTCCGTCTGTGGGTAAACACTTTTCAGGGGTTTTCTTTATGGATTCCCCTTCATCTGTCTTTCAATGACAGTGATGGGAGACCGTGAAGACGTGTGCATAGACAATAAGGAGTAGTTTTAGATTCTCATGTTTCAAGGATCAGCTTTGCATAGTGCTTAGCCATTAATAATTCTAGCCTTACCACAGAAATAAAAATGTACATCGGCTTGCTTATGAACGATGGCCTGGGCTGTCTTTGGCACTTAGCTTGTGTTTTCTGTATTGTTATTTCCTGTTTCTCCATGCAGAGGTAAGCAACTTACCACTAGTCACTCAAGTGTGCTGAGCAGGTCCTACACACTGGGCTCTCTTAACAAACTGCTTTATGTGGCTTAATCATGTGATCTCCACACCAACAGTGCAGGCACCACTCCTACACCAATTTTCAGATAAGGAATTGAATTTGGGAAATTAAACAATTTGCACATGGCTAATTACATGAATCAACAGAAGATTACCGAAGTTCTTTGCCCCTCTCTCTCTATACTGCCTCCAATCTGGCAAAGTCTCTCTTCTGTTTCTCTCTGTCCAAATTATATATTAATCCCTGAGTCAAAGTATGAAAAGAAAAAATGAAAGACCTAAGTGGTCCCATTTAATCCAGCAATAGTAATGAGGCACTCATATATTCTATGTCATATGCTGATGCACGCAAGGATGATGTGCCTATTTTTACTAAAAATATTTACAATTTACAAATCCATCGTGTCAAACACAGAAAGTCAAAGAAAATGTCAAATGTAACCAAAAAATCTCATTATCTAGGTAAAACTACTGGAAGAAATTAAAATCTTAGGTAAAATCAGGTGTTGCTAAGCCAGTAAAACAAAAATAGCTCCCATCATCTGACTATAGGAACCTAAGATTGTACTAAACACCTACAACAACAAGGTGCCATCATTCCAGAATCCTGCAGGTATTCAAGTTCCTCTCCAGGATCTCCAAGGGAACTTCAAAGCATTCACAGAAAAGACAGAATTAAAAAAAAATAATTTTGGCTCAAAAACTTTAAAGATTCACGCATAGTTTTTTCATCAAGTACATTTTCCATTCATTTTGTCCACATTTATGTTGAAGCCTCAAAAAGTTCATGGAATAGGCACATTATGAAAAACCATGTATAGATCCCAATTTTGGTTTTTTGCACAAAGAAAAAAGCCTTTGGTTAGAGTGGTGAAGGTGCTGCTTGGAATGCCTGCATTCCATAGCAGACTATCTGGGTTTGAGCCTTGGCTCTGCTCTGAATTCCCACTATCTATTAACGTGCACCTTGGGAGACAGTAGGTGATGGCAGATATAGGTTGGCCCTTGCCATCCACTTGGGAGACCTGAATTGAATTCCCAGCTCTTGCCTTTGGTCTGGCGTAGTTCTTGCTGTTGCAAACATTTGGGGAGCAAACCAGCAGATGAAATAGCTCTGTCTCTCCTTGTGTATGTCTCTCTCTATCTCTATTTCTCTGCCTTTCAAATAACACATTAAAAATTTTACAACAAAATAAATGTGTGCCTTAATTCCAGTTTCCAAAGAACTTTCTGAAATCCCATCATGTACATATAGAAATACACACACACTAGGGAAAATCTTAGTCTTGCACACCATTCAACATGCACAAAAAGGACATAGTAGCACCACAGGAAATAGCCAAACACAAAACAAAGTAACGTCCTTCAACAGGTGAGTGGACAGACGCAACTGATGAACTGAGGTAGAGTCACTGACAGCGTGATCGTAACTACTCAGCTGAGACTGCACACAAAGTGGCGTCAGAGTTCATGATGGATCAGCCATGGAATTTTTCAATCTGGTGTGACTGGCCACAATCACACAGTTCTGACTATAACTAGCAGTGTAAATGTGTCCATCACATCTTCTGTTCAAATAATCTTCAAAAGATTCACACATTTTCTTCCTATTTATTCCTTTCTACTTTTACAACTGAAAAAGCTCCCTTATTATCTGCCCTTTATAATGTAAAGAGGACCTAGTGAAAGGATGAGCTTTCACTTGTTCTTATTTCAGGAATAAGGAAGACTATTGTTCTGATTTATCTGCTAGTTAAAACACAATGTGTGACATTTCCATGTAGCCAACAGGCAGAAAATACACAGAATATTTGGAAGAGTGGTAAAGTAAACAACAATTAGGAAAAAAAAGGGGGCAATACAAGCATTTAAGAAGACAATGGGACCATAAAATAAGGCTTAAAATTAGCATATAATATATTTCCAGGGAGTCTTCACCTCTGGTGGGAGCAGATGTTCTGAGATATCTCAAACACAACCTAACCAAGCTCCAAGCAAAGTGTGATTTTGACACTTGTCACTGTTTTCTTACAAAGAGTGTGTTACAGTGGTGTGAGAATATACTCTGAGATCCCAAACTGAAGATAAACATAAGCATTCATAGGAAATATGAATTAATGTGAATAAGCTAAAACCTTTTTTAAATATTTATTTATTTATTTTAAAGAGTCAGAGGCAGAGAGAGAGAGGTCTTCCATCTGCTGGTTCACCTCCCAGATGGCCGCAACAGCCAGAGCTGTGCTGATCCAAATCCAGGAGTCAGGAGCTTTCTCCTGGTCTCCCACGTGGATACAGGGGCCCAAGGACTTGGGCCACCTTCTACTGTTTTCCCAGGTCATAGCAGAGAGCTGGATCAGAAGTGGAGCAGCTGGGAATGGAACCAGTACCCATGTGGAATGATGTCAGTGCTGCAGATAATAGCTTTTACCCGCTGCACCACAGCGTCAGCCCCTGAAATATGTTCTATGTAAGATGATATAAATCAATCAAGTAGAAGATCATACAAAGTATTACATATCAGACCATCAGTATTACTTTCTAATTTTACCTAGAGATATTCTTAACACTCATAATTTATATACAGATATTAAGTTGTACCTGTCCTCTCTCACCAAAAAAAATTCCTTAGGGGTACATTCACCATGGCCACTGCACAACAGAAATAACAGTTAGATATGAATGTGCATCATGGTTAACTTAGCCATGATTTCATGGCCCTGTGTGAGATCACAAAAATGTCAGTGCCAGGCAGAGCAACTCAGAATGGGAAATGAACTCAGCAGTCTGGTCACCATCTAACCAAGTCTTCAACTTAGTAAGTTTTTGCTGGTTTAAAAGAAGGAAAAGTATAGATTGCTAGAAGAACATACAATAAAATGACTTCTTGATTGTATTTTTTTAAGATTTGTTTATTTATTTGAAAGGCAGAGTGAGAAAGAAAGAGGCAGGGAGACAGAGAGTATGTGTGTGTGTGTTTCTATCTGCTGTTTCACTCCCTAAATGGCTGCAACAGCCAGGGCTGGGCCAGGATGAAGCAGGAGCCAGGAACTCTATGTGAGTCTCCCACTTGTGCGGCAGAGGTCTAAGCACTTGGGCAATCTTGCACTGCCTTCCCAGGTGTATTAGCAGGGAGCTGGATCAGAAGCAGAGCAGCTAGGATGCCAAACAGCACTCTGATACGGGATGCCAGCAACATTGCAAGCTTAGGTTTCATTGCTATGCCACCATGCTGGTGTCTCACTTGTTTTTTTTTAATCTTATTATACCAGTAAGTTCAAGTTGAACTTTCAATTTGCTATGGAGTAGTTTGTAGGGTCATTGAGGCTAAATTAATCAGATACTCCAGGAGTGCAAGAATCAGAAAGAACACACTGATATTTCTATATTGATCACAGGCCACAAGGGAGAAAATGAATTGGGGAAACTGACATGGGAGGTCAAGCTGGGGATAGGTGTTATTAGAATTTATTCTCAATAAATTATGATATGAACTCATGACCTTGTGATCTAACATTGTACATTGAACAGCTCAAGAATACCACATGCCTGACTTTGGGAGACTGAAGTTTAGAAGGGCCTATATCCATTTTTAGATTACTCTGTTCAACTCTTCACTGAACATTATGTCACAACATTGCGCTTTTCATGTCTTAGACCCCATTTCACAAACTCAGAAGATTTAATGATGTATAAATATCTTCATTTTACTTTAAAAATCTGCTATTTACAAATACTGAACAAACTTTCTAGAGTCCTGAATACAAAAAATCTTCTACTACAAAACAAAAACTGTATGAGTACTTCTAGGGAGATATGGCTTGGCCTGTCTCTTTAATCATCCTTTTGCTTATTTTAAAAGGCCGTTACATAGCACCCTCCTCCACCCTTGAATTGGCAGGGTGGGAATATCAGTGTGAGATGAAACAACCTACACTTTACCCGTGAATCCCAGTGAATCTTGCTGCTATTTTTAACAGTGAAGTTGAGGAGTAACAGGAAATCTTGAAGAACAAGTTTGAGGCAGAGAGCAAGCAATCTTTATAAAACTGTACCATTCCAAAACACCACATACAATATGACCAAAGTTCCAAGAGATGGAATTTGTGCTTGTGGCTGTTACTCAAAACTCAAGGTAGGATCTCTTTTATTTGCTTATAAAATTTCTAAACAGAAGGCTAAATTCAAGATGTCTCAAAGTGGGGTAAGAAGGCAGGTCCGGCCCAGCAATTAAGACAGGGCCTGTGGCCCACACTGGAGGGCCTACATTCCTTCTCTGGCTTTGCCTCTTGATTTCACTGTCCCAGATCCTGGGAGGCAGTGGTGATGGCTCCAGTGACTGATGTCCTGCCATCTCTGTGGGAGACTTGGATTGAGTTTCTGGCTCCCTGGCGTCAGCCCCAGCTGTTGCAGGTATCTGGAAAGTGAATCTGCAATTAGGAGGGCTTCTCTCCCCTCCCCTCCTCTCCCTTCCCTTCCTCTCTTCTCCCCTCCCCTCTCCTCCCCTCCTGTCTCCCTTATCTTCCTGTCTCCCTTCTCTCCTCTCTCCCCTCCTCCCTCACAAATAATTTTTTTTTTATTTTTGACAGGCAGAGTGGACAGTGAGAGAGACAGAGAGAAAGGTCTACCTTTGCTGTTGGTTCACCCTCCAATGGCCGCCGCGGCCAGCGCGCTGCGGCCGGCGCACCGCGCTGATCCGAAGCCAGGAGCCAGGTGCTTCTCCTGGTCTCCATGTGGGTGCAGGGCCCAAGCACTTGGGCTATCTTCCACTGCACTCCCGGGCCACAGCAGAGAGCTGGACTGGAAGAGGGGCAACCGGGACAGAATCCGGCTCCCTGACCAGGACTAGAACCCGGTGTGCCGGCGCCGCAAGGCGGAGGATTAGCCTATTGAGCCACAGTGCTGGCCAACAAATACATTTTAAAAGAAAGAAAAAGTAAGCAAAAATGTTTCCGGCTTCTGATAGAATGCCAGTTTAGGCTTTCAATTATGTCAAAATAATTTTCTGAAGGTATTTATACTATTTGACTACTTATATTCTTGCCTTTAGATTCTAAGAAAACCACCTTTTTGAATTTTCCCATCTTCTTAACATAATAACTCTCAATCCACTTTGTGCCAGTTTTACCAGATTCAAATTCTTCCACCACGTCCAAAGCCTTAGTCAATATCCCTCTATATTCACCATAATTACTTCAGGTATACATCCACAGTTTAAGTGATTTAGACAATTAATTCACTAAAGTCAAGTGGAAGATCATTTGTTGCTTCTCAAGAATGAGGTTTTGATTTGATTGGTTTTGCTTTTTCAGACAAAAAGTAAAGAATAGCTGATCTTTAAATATGAAACTTACTTTCTTAGTAAAACTCAGATACTCAGTGATACAAAACCAGTAATGTAACTTCTGTGGTGTCCATTGTGTGACTTACTATTAAAAAAAAAATGCCAAACAGGTGGCATTCAGAAAAATAAAGGAACAATTTAGATACCTACATCAGTAGGGACATTCTGATGCTGGCAGCCTGCACTCTCAGTACCATCTCCAAAGGCAAAATTGACCTGGGCGGCCAATCTGCTCTTCCCCACTCTCTCTTGGTGTAATTGGACTTTTACTTAAAGTTCATCTTGATGTGGTTTCACTTCTTGACATTTTAAGCAATCAGTCAACAAATATCCACATTCACAAGCATCAGAAATAATTCCAAATTTCAATTCATTTTTTTCTTGTTAAAATTTGTCCTTCTTTTGTTGATTTAATTCTTTCTTCCACTTCATTTGACTCTCCATCTGCACATATAACCCTGTCATTGCCATCTACTTCTTCCAGGTTAACAAGCTAACAAGCTAACTATGTCATTCCATAATTTCTCCTATTGTTATTAGCTTACTTTTATTTTACATACATATCTACATTCATGCACACATATTCACAAACAATCGTATATAGAGGGTTTGTCAGTGATTTGCAAAATGTATAACCATTACTTTTTCTGTATCTTGCTAATCTTACTCAGCAACACTTGATGAAAATTTCGCCAGGTGAGCTGTAACACATCATCTTTAATGGTTGTGTATATGCCATGAGTAGACCTATCAATGTGTTCAAAGGTTTCCAATATTTTGACAGCCCTGTGCAATATGCATACACACATATACAGCATTGGTGCTGTCATTTATAGGGGTTAGATTCCCAGAAATGAAAATATATACAGTATATAATTTTAAAATTGGAGTAGAAAATACAATATTGCTCTACTAAAAGAGACCATTTGCATTTCTATCCAGCAAGAGAGCACCATAATTTTTCACTTTTGCTGTGATTCACATGAATTGAGCGCCTTCCTACATATGAGATAACTCCCTGGTTTTATTCTTCTATGCATTGCCTATTTGTTTCTTTATTCGTGTAACTACTGAACTGCTTATAGTGAAAATGAGGTACAAATACCAATTTGTAAGAACTCTTTAATGTACATTACCACTTTGCCTACTGCCCATTTTACAAATTTTCCTCAACATATTTTCCAGTAATTTTCTTTGACCTAATATTTTCTATACAATAGCTTTTAAGTTTTACTTAGATAATGTCTATATTATTTGCTGAGTGGTGACCCTTAGAATATTTTCTTCTAAATTTAAACATCTAGCCTCCTAAATGTCCTTCTAAGATTTCATGTTGTTCATATTTAAAGTATTAGTAAATACAGAATTTACTTGCATAAATACTATAAGGGCCACATATTTATTTTACTCCAAAGAGGTAAACACTTGCACCAACACTACTTATTAAACATTTACCATGAAATTGAAATAGCATCTTTGGTATTTATTCTCATACTCTAAGATATTTCTACAATATATCAATCTAACTGTCTATTCTTTTTTTTTTTTTTTTTTTTTTTACAGGCAGAGTGGATAGAGAGACAGAGAGAAAGGTCTTCCTTTTTGCCATTGGTTCACCCTCCAATGGCCGCTACAGCCGGCGCATTGCGCTGATCCGAAGCCAGGAGCCAGGTGCCTCCCCCTGGTCTCCCATGTAGGTGAAGGGCCCAAGGACTTGGGCCATCCTCTACTGCCTTCCCAGGCCATAGCAGAGAGCTGGCCTGGAAGAGAGCAACCGGGATAGAATCTGGCGCCCCGATCAGGACTAGAACCCGGTGTGCCGGTGCCACAAGGCAGAGGATTAGCCTGTTAAGCCATGGCGCCGGCCCTAATTGTCTATTCTTATACTAAACAATAAAGATCTGGGTATAATATATTTTTAGAAATAATGGCAATCAAAGGTTTCCTCATTTATTTCTTAATTTTAATCTTAGAGGGTGGCACATAGTTAAATACATGTGGGTTTTGACCATTTTTGGTAAATAGCCTTTCTTATGTCTAAATCCTTCCTATTTCCATTTTATCTAAATATTAAATGGGAAATAGCGACTGAAGTTTATCAGATGCTTATCAGTATGCATTCAACATGGTAATATGATTTTTCCTGGCTAATTTGTTGCATGTGATGACATTATTAAACTACTCTAATATTCCTACAATAAACCTTTCTTGGTCAGAGTGATTATTCTCTTAATATATGGCTGAATCCCAATTGTTACCATTTTAGTTTGAATTTTTGCATACATTTTTCTCTAAGATCACATATATAGGATCATTTCCTCTTTGTGTACAATATCATCATTGGCCATTAAAATTATGTAGTCCTCATCATTGCTGAGCTTTCTACATTTTCAGGGTACTCACTTATGATAGACAACAGTACTCATTAATGGCCTTGCCTGATGGGTACGGTAACTCCTCCACCCAGTAATGTAATATACTCCCAAATGACCTAGGCAAGGTGGACATTCTGCAGAGCACCAGCGTGGTCCATTAAACAAACATCATCATGTTAGGCAGACCAAATGAATAAGATATGGCAAGTATAAGAGAGGCCAGATATAATACATGTGTTCCAACAGGGGGAAAGCAACACTATGGAGATTCTAAGTTTTGCCTTCTGGTTGTTTTTTATTTGTTTGTTTGTTTGAATGGGTCCACTGATCTGGGGAACATTGGGGCAGTCCCATCAAGGTAAAGATCAAATCATCGCATGTCAAACCTCTTACCACAAATTATGCCTCTCTCTTGTGAATACTTCTTTGACCTGTTTAACAGGTGACACAAAGCTTGTCAGTGCTGAGTAGCCCACGAACAGGCTTTATAGAACCATACAACCTGGAAGATGCTATAGAGCTGCTAGTTGCAGTTAAATGCATTTGTAGAATTTCTGTCAAGGTCCACTGGAGAATCGCAGCCCCTGCCCACAGGCTCCTGGAGCAAGGACATGTCATCTTCAGTGGAGCATTATCCATCATTTGGAAAAGAGCTCTTGGAGGGCTACTGAGCCCTGGTTGGGAGCGACATCTGGTCATGGACTTGACACGACCATTTTAATGGAACTTCCTGTCATACCTGAGTTCAATTAGACACACCATGTCAGAAGTTCAGGCAGACACAGGAAAAAATCCAGCAAATGTGAAAATGGTATCAGGGATGAGGCATGAGCTGGGCCAGCTATATACAAAGCACCTGCATCTCATCTTCAATCATAGGTACCACTGAAAGATAGCAGTGAATGGAAATCTCCAGAATGGGCAGTGTTCCCATTTTCTGTTAAAATAGAAGTAGATCAAGGTAAGAAAATATATGGACCAAAGATGGTGGTAAATACATTATCTCCCCTTATCCACAGAGGACACAGTCCAAGACCCTCAGTGGATGCTTGAAACTCTGAGTAGTACTGAACCCTACATGTCCTCTGTTTTATTTTTTAAGATGTATATATTTATCTGTTTGAAAGGCAGAGAGAGAGAGAGAGAGAGAGAGCGCACATCTGGGTCTCCCACATGAGTGGCAGGAACCTAAGTATGTAGACCATCACCCACTGCCTCTAAGTACATTAGCAGGGAGCTGGATAAGAAGCAGAGTAGCTAGGACTTGAACCAGTACTCCAGTGTGGGAAGTGAGCATTTCAGGGGGACATGTCAACTTATTACAACACAATGCCCACACCTATGTACTATGCTTTCTCATATATATATATATATATATATATATATATATATATACATATACAATAGAACAGAACAATTATAAAAATACACTGTACTAAAGGTTATATGAATATGGTTTCTCTTTCAAAATACCTTATGATACTTTCAACTTTTCACTTTAAAGGAAGCACCTTACATCTTCTTCTTGGCATAACTGAACTGCCAGCCAGCATCACTACTTTTGCACTTTGGGGCCATTATTAAGTAAAATAAAGGTCACCTGAATGCAAGCACTGTGACACCACCACAGTGGATCTGATAACATAGATGCTACTAAGTGCTACTAAGTGACTAAGTAGAAAAAGTATATATTGTGGGTACATTGCACAAAGACAGGACTCACATCTCCTGTGGGATGGAAAATGTCAGTTCAAGATTTTCACGCTGCTTACACTGATGCACAATGTAGAATGAACTGTTTAATACTGGAAATTTCCCACCAGCTCCATGGCTCACTTGGCTAATCCTCCCCCTGCAGCGCTGGAACACCAGGTTCAAGTCTTGATTGGGGCACTGGATTCTGTCCTGGTTGCTCCTCTTCCAGTCCAGCTCTCTGCTGTGGCCCGGGAAGGCAGTGGAGGATGGCCCAAGTGCTTGGGCCCTGCACCCTCATGGGAGACCAGGAGGAAGCACCTGGCTCCTGGCTTCAGATCCATGCGGCATGCCAGCCACAGCACGCTGGCCATAGCGGCCATTTGGGGGGGGGGGTGAACCAACAGAAGGAAGACCTTTCTCTCTGTCTCTCTCTCTCACTGTCTAACTCTGTCTGTCAAAAAAAATAACTGGAACTTTCCATGTAATAGTTTCAGACCACAGCTGATCCCAGGTAACCGAAACTATAGAAAGCAAAATTGAGATGGGGGCTGTAGAGGGGTTGCTGTTTGGGTAGTGGTCAGGAGTCTAAAAGAAAGCTTGGTACATCAGAGACTAGGTACTAGTTAGCCTACCCTATGAACAGAAACACAGGAGTAGGCATAAAGTGTGACAATCATAGTGCCACAAATTAACACACACCAGAGAGCACTTGCAAGAAGGAAGGAACCAAATGACCAAGTAAAGCAGAACAACTTGGTCAGTTAACAACAGCCAAGATTACCAGGCACCAGAGGACAGGCCAAGTGTGGGTATGAATGGAGTAGTAGCACAGACAGAGGGCCCAAAGTATGGCTTCTTCACTCACCAAAGCTCTGAAAGCAGGCCACCCAGAGACCAGCGATCAGTCCCCAGTACGGTCGATCCCTTCAGGAAGCCAACAAGCCCTTGTGAGTAAGTGCATTACACAAGACCCCTTCCACCTTGGAAAGGGTAGGCATTCATCTTGACAGAAGCTGCTCCATATTCCAGATGGAAGTTTGCCTTTCCTGCCCACAAGTCCTAGCTAGCACAACTATCCAAGTCATCCAGACTGTTGAATCCTCCCACGAGACCTCAGATGAGAAGATCACATCAGATCAAATAAGCCACTTTCCAGCAATGGAGGGGTTACAAGCGGCCCAGTGTCCACTTGATTTTGTCACCATCCACACTGCCCACACACTCTCAAGGATAACGGCCAACTTTGAAAAATAGACTGTATTTTTTTAAGAGAAATGTTAGGTTCCCAGCAAAACAGAGGGGGTAAAGTATGGAGTTCTATAGCACCTATCCCAGCCCCACACACAGCCTCCCCTGCCATCTGCAGCCCTATCAGATGGGCCACTGATCACAGTGGAGCCTACACTGATAACTCATGATCACTCAAGGTCCATCATGATGTGCAACTTCTACAGGTGCGGACAAGCACATGAGGACACAGGTGCACTTTTAAAGCATCTCACAGAAAGCTTCATTGCCCCAACAAACATGTGCTTCACCTACTCAGTCCTCCCTCCCCCAAGCCACTTTCAACTACTCATCCTTTTATTATCTCCACGGTTTTGCCTTTTCCAGACTCTCACATAGTCAGAAACAGCAAGCTATCTTTTCTGATTGGCGTATTTCACTTACTAGTACACATTTGCATTCCTTCCATTTCTTTTTTGCCCCCAATACTTTATTTTTTCATGTTAATATGATATTAATAGAAAGAGAATACATTCAATGTAGTTCATAGGTTTATTCTAAGAATATAATGATATTCATCTCTTTTTTTAAAAAAAAATGTATTTATTTACTTATTTGACATGCAAATCAAAAACAGAGAGTGTTTTTTCCACACTGGTTCACTTCCCAAATGGTTGGGGGCTTGGCCTGGCATAAGCCTCATCCTTGTCTCTCATGTAGGTGGCATTAGCTCAAGTGCTTGGCCATTATGGGCTGCATTCCCAGGCATATTAGAAGGAAGTTGGATTGGAAGCAGAGCAGCCAAGCCTGGAACCAGCACTTGGACATGGAATGCCAGCATTGAATGTCAGCATTGGAAGAGGAGGCTTAATCCACTGTGCCAGCTCCTTCTCCATCTCTTTTCATGGCCTGATAATATTTTGCTTTTTAGTGCTAAATACAACTGCGTTGTTTCATTGTACAATAATTTATCCATTTACCTACTGCAGGGCATTTGGGTTGCTACCAAGTTCTGGCAATTAAATATAAAGCCAATGGGACCAGTGCTGTGGCATAGTACACGAAGCCTTCACCTGTGGTGCCAGAATCCCATATGTGTGCTGGTTTGTGCCCTAGTTGCTCTTCTTCCAGTCCAGCTCTCTGCTTATGGCCTGGGAGGCAGTAGAAGATGGCCCAAGTGCTTGGGTCCCCGCATCCACGTGGGACCTGGAAAAAGCTCCTGGCTCCTGGCTTCAGATCAATTCAGCTCTGGCCATTGCAGCCATCTTGGGAGTGAATCAGCGGATGGAAGACCTTTTCTCTCTGTCCCTACCTCTCTGTTTGTAACTTTACATATCAAATAAATAATTTTTTTTAAAAAAAGTATAAAGCTACTATAAATGTCTACAAGCAGGTTTCTTTGTGAACCTGTTTCCAAATCCCTGTTTAAATACCAAGCAATGTAGCTGCTGATTTTCATGGGAAGAGTATGTTTAGTTTTGTAAGAATTTGCCAAACTGTCTTTCTAAGTGGCTGTCCCATTTTGCATTTGCATCAGCAGTGAATGAAAGTGTCTGTTGTTCCACAGCCTGGGTAGCATTTGGTGCTGTCAGTGTTCTGGACGTGGCCTAAGCGTGCAGTGATAT
The DNA here is from genome assembly GCF_033115175.1 of Lepus europaeus. Taxonomy (NCBI): domain Eukaryota; kingdom Metazoa; phylum Chordata; class Mammalia; order Lagomorpha; family Leporidae; genus Lepus; species Lepus europaeus. Next base: position 49,107,615 of record NC_084835.1, read on the forward strand.
CTCACTGTTGTTTTAATCTGCCATTCCCTCATGGCATATGATGTACAGCATCTTTTCATAGGCTTGTTTGCAATCTCCGTATCTTCTTTGGCAAGGTGTCTGTTTGTGTCTTTTGCTCATTTTTAGTGAGGCTGTTCATTTTCTTTTGTTGAGATGTAAGAGTTCTTGGTACATCTAGGATAACAGTTCTTCATCAGAAATTCAGCTCCTTTTCTTGCTTTCTCATTCTTTTGATATTTGACACTTTTTTAAATAAACATTTCATTGAGACGTAGAATCCTGAGCTACTATTTACTTACAATAAACACAACCCTTGTTAAGTGTAAAATGTCAAGGATTTTAGTATGGCCACAGAGCCCTGTCATCATCATCTTCCCTACCTAAGAACATTCTCATCACTCCAAAAGGAAATCCCATACCTAATAGTAGTCTCATCTATTCTCTGCTCCCTCTATAGTGCCCAGCAACCATTAATCTACTTTCTGTCTCTATGGATTTGCCTATAATGAGCATTTCATACACATGGAAACAGGAAGTATTGATTTTTCTGTGTCTGGTTTCTCTCACTTAGTGCACAATGTTCTCAAGGTACATTCATGAAGAACTGGTAAATTTCTTTCTATGGCTGAGTAATATTCCGTCACATGGATATATCACATTTTGCTTATCCATTCACCAGTTGATAGATACTTGGCTCATTTCTTCTTTTTAGCTCTTATAAATAATGTTACCATGAAGACTTTGTGTGGATTCTGTTTTCATTTCCCTTTGGTACAAACCTAGGAATACAATTGCTGGATCACATGGTACATCTATAGTTCACAATTGCAGGAAGTATTGAGCTATTTATCATTCTATGATCCCGTCAGCAATGCGTGAAAGTGTCCATTTCTCTTTATCCCTGCCAACATTTATTTACCTTTTGAAAATTTCAGTGACCCTAGTGCATCCCACTGTGGCTGACTGGCATGTCTCTATCGGCTAATGATGTGGATGTGGGAAACATAGGGTAAGAGACAGAGACAGAGAGCTCCCATCTATTAGTTCATTCCCCAAAGCATGCAACAGTGGGGTTGGGGCTAGGGCAAGAAGCAACAGAGGGAACACAACCCAGGTCTCCCACGTGGGTGGCAGGAACCCAATCAATTGAGCTGTCTCCACTGCTTCTCAACATCTACATTATCAGGAAGCTGGCATGGGGAGCTGGAGCTGGGACTCGAACCCAGGCACTCCATTTTGGAACATGGGCATTTTAGGCACTAGGCTAAGCGCCCAACCCCTATGATCCATTTTAAATTAATTGATAGGTAGTCTGAGGCAGCTACCCAGCTTTTTTTTTTTTTTTGCATGTGGGTATTCCATGCTCTTAGCACTGTCACAGTATAAAGTATGAAACATCAACATGTAGAGGACTCTTTGCAAAGGCAAGGCATGGGATGCTACCCTAAATCACTGACCAGCATATACATATAGTGCTATGGCCTTAACAGGCACAAGATACAGGTTTAGGAACCAAAGAGTAGGAGCAGAAGTGGCCTCACTCCACAAGAGACTCAGGGACCCACGAGGGGGAATTTCTCTTTTCCATTTTGCTGAAACTCAGAAGGTTTAGGAATTCTTGCTCCAGAGAGAGAACATTTCCACCAGGGGACATTGCTAGAAGCCCACTTAATTTTATGCTACAGTTTCCATCCTGTCACTTCAGGCTTCTCACACTCGCAGATAAGCAAAGCAAGGAAGGAAGGAAATGCCACCTAAAGCACATGGAGCCCAGGAGGCAGGGAGAGGAGCAGGAGCAGTCCCTTTCCCCCTGGGACCAGCTGCAAAGGCAAAGATCGTATCTGCACTCATTAGCTGTGCCCTTGCAAGCCGAGTCAGGGACTAGGTTAAGGGGAGCCTCTGACTGTATCTGGAAAAGTCACTTACGGTATATGAAGGTGAAGGTCAGTCCCTCCCTCAACCTTGAAGGACCACCACAGGCCACGCCTCTCCCCACGGTACGAGTCCAGACCTTTGAGGGCACTGCACTGTGTCCTATTCCACAGTCCCACTACTGCCTTCTCTCACAGGGGCTCCTCTGAAGGCAAGTTCCCAACAAACTTTCTGGACACAAAACTCTGCCTCAGAGTCAGTTACCTGACAACACAACCTGGAACCAGCTTCACAGCACAGTGTGGTTAAGCCACTCCAGTGACACCGGCAGCTGGTATCAAAGCACTGGTTCGAGTCCTGGCTGCTCCACCTCCAGTCCCTCTCTCTGCTAATGCGCCTTGGAAGGCGGCAGATGGTGGGCCAAGTAGTTGGGGTCCTGCCACCTACATGAGAGACGCAAACAGAGTTCCTTGCTCCTGGCTTCAGTCTGACCCAGCCTGTGCTATTGTGGCCATTTGGAGAGAGAACTAGCAAATGGGAGATTCTCTCTTCTCTCTCTCTCAAATTAATACATCATTTTTCTGAGACACCTTCCAATCATTGGGAGAAAAATCTTGGCACATCCTTCGCAATGGTAAATAACACATCCATAGGTCGTTATATCATATATTTAAAATGATCATCTGGGATGTGAAAAGCCCTCAGGCTGAATTTTTTTTTTTAATCAGACAGGTACATTTTAAGAATCAAATGGGAAACCGGAGCACAGGGATGGCTCACATAGTCTTTGATGCAACAGATCTGCATTTTAGTCCTGGATCTGCAATTTATATCTTTGACCTGGGGTAAATTACTCAGCATCTTATATCCTAATTTGTTTATCTGCTACATGGGATTAATAACAGTAACTGCAATTGGAGGTCATCTTAACATCTAGATAACCCGCAGCATAGAAAAGTACTAAGTTCACAGAGTTCAAGAACATTAGCATTTGCTATCATTGTCATTAACACCATTCTAAGGGAGAAGCACTCATGAAAGGGCTATGCACCTGTTCCCGCGCTGGTTAAACCTGGCTGAGTTTCCTTCTCCACGGGGCATCTCAGTTTCCTTAATAGAAAAATGGAGACAGCAGCTGAAGAGCCGCGAAGGTCTCTCTCTGCTCTGGAAATCTGTTATTCTTGCCAATGCAGGGATCGGAATGATTTGCATCAGTGGGTTTTTCAGCCCTAACAACCCCTGAGATGTTGATGATTCCTCTGCAGCCCAGGAGAAGCCACGACCACCCCCACTCCTCGGGGGCCTCATTAGCGCTGCGCCTCAGCCACGTGGAGGATTCTTCCTTACCGAGGAGCCGGGCGTGAGGCAGCTGCTATAAACCTTGTGCCTGCACAGCCTCCCTCCAGCAGCAGGGAGTTTGGTGGCTGGCAGTGAGTCCTGACAGAACTGAAGGGCAAACAGAAAAGATTAAAATAAGACACACACAACCGACCTGGACTGAAAAAGAGAGAAAGAGGAAAAAAGCAACGCTGAACTCAATTTTAGTACATGTGCGCTGCTCAAAAGGGAGAAAGAATAAAAGAAAGAATTCTGCCTTCTTAGAAGACAGGAGATGCAAACATCCTAGTTTGTTCAATTGTTTTTCACTCTTTAACTGGCTTCCTGTTTATACTTCACAACTGCTTAATAGACACAGACACACACACAGTAGCCCATACCTGTAATCATGGAGGCAATGGACTCCAATGAGGATAAAATTATTAACAACTGAAACACAGGGCCACTGGTAATAACCCTAAATCTAAAGATCAGCGTACTTCAGAATATTCATAGAAAAGGGGAATTCAAAAATTGATTTAGTGAAAAAAAAATCAAAATCCACGCAGTTTTTCCATTTAAAACAACGTCCCTGAATTTTTTATGTCCCCTTCCCAAAGGTGTGCTTAGTCCAGGACATGCACCTCCAAGGAAATCAAGCTCTTTGATCATTCCTTCAAAGTGTGGCAACCCACAAGGCGAGCTCTGCCTACAGCTACCTGGATGGCCTGGAGGGCCCCACAGGGGGCCAGGATATGCCACTTGAGCTGCTCAGGCTCTGCAAACAGACAGTGCTGGGTGCAAACCTTGGCAGGGAGCTCACGGCCTGGGCACCACCAGGCATTCAGCACACTCTTCAATCTCCCCAAATGGAATAACCACGGCCCACCTCTTGACTGGCAGCTCAGGGAATACCTACAGAGGACGGAACGCCAGGCACGGTACATGGTGAAGCTTAAGGGTTATGGCATATTATTGATGTTGTTATTGATGGTAACCCTGTATCAACAGAAGACAGATCGCAATTATATATGCATAAATAGATACCTTATTTGCCTATAGATGCTTTGCAATCTTTCATTTTGTACATGAAATAAACTATGATGAAATTTATATGTATACATACACACACATATATACACACACATTTATAGAAATTGACAATTTATCTATGCCCCTCCCTCTTCAGGCTACCCCTAGTCAGTCAACTTTCACTTTTTTAACAGGATTACGGAAAATGCAATTTAACTTGTCCTTCTGCACATCCTTCCACTTCTGCCTTCCTTCTCTTTGTTCCCCTCCCAGCATTCAGCATTGAAAACCTAGAGCTGCAGTTATTCTTCACCTGGTTACATTCCTCCAACAGCTTTCCATTGTTCACACAATAAAATCCCTGACAACGGGTTGTAAGAGCCCACGTGCTCTGGTCCCTTTCTCCCTCTCTGACCCCCGTTCACTGCTTGTTCACTGCACTCCAGCCTCAAGAACCTTTCTCTTCTTCCAGTAAGTCAAGTTTACTCCCTCCTTGTTCCGTTGGTCTACAAAGCTTCTGCCTGTCTCACCTTCCCATCACTTGCTTTTTTTCTCCTGTTTCTGGTCTTTGCCCAGTACAGGCCTCTTTCAAACAAGCAGTTTCCTTGCCTTCACCTCTCCCATTACAAAGCATTGTTGAATTGTCCTCTAAGCCATCCTCACTCCCTGGATTTATGATGCCCATTCATTGTGGGGATCAGTGTTTATCTCGTTTCGACTAGAATGGAAGCTCCATGACAGTGGGATTGGACAATATATCATAGCCTCACCACCCTCTAAAATACTTTCTATGCAATTAGAATTCAGTAGGCACTTTGCAAATGAATTGTTGAAATCATTTTAAAAAGAAAATATCCTTTCATAGAACAAAACAACATGTAATCACGTTTTCATATTGCAACTTCTTATTTTTATTGACCATATAGTTCATGAATAAGAAAGAGTGAATTTGATTTAGCATTCAAAACGTAAGTCCACATGATCTTCAGGAAATTTCCAAGGAGTGGATGTTTAGCTTAGCAGTTAAGACATCTGCATCTCAAATCAGAATGCCTGGCTTTGGTTCCTGATTGCAGTTTCTTGCTAATTTAGACCTCCAGAGGTAGCAGCTGACGGCTCAAACAGTTGGGTCTCTTCCACCTATGTGGGAGACCCAGCTCCCAGCTTTAGCCCTGGCCTGGTCCTGGCTGTTTGGAGAGTTAACCAGTGGTTGGGAGTTCTTTCTCCAATTCGAGTCTGTGTCTCTGCAATCTCAAATAAATTTTTAAGAGAATGTTTCAAAGATATATGAGGTGAGTCATTTTCAGTAGCCTGAGTCATCCCAAACAGCAGTAATTCACCTAAACCCTCGGGACTGTGAGTTTCATTGCACTTCCTCCATATTTTCACCAGCCACATCATTTTTATTCTTATTCCCAGTAGAAACAATTGAGAAAACAAAACAAAATCAAAATTGTTAACATGCTTGCAGGTATGGATTCTAACACATACAACTAGCTATGAAAATAAAGTTTTACACAGTCAGAATTAGGACCTGCTTCATTGAAATGGCATTAGTTTATTTTTTTTTAAGATTTATTTATTTATTTGAAAGGTAGAGTTACAACAAGGCAGAGAGAGTCTACCATCCACTGGTTCACTCCCAAAAGGGCCACAATGGCTGGGGCTGGGCCAACCCAAAGCCAGGAGCCAGGAGCTTCTTTCAGGTCTCCCATGTGGGTGCAGGGGCCCAAGAGCTTGGGCCACCTTCCACTGCTTTCCCAGGCCACAGCAGAGAGCTGGATTGGAAATGGAGCAGCCAGGTCTTGAGCCAGCAACCATATGGGACACCAGCACTGCAGGCAGCTGCTTTACCCACTATGCTGCAGCAGCGACCTCAAAATGGCATTATTTTCATAACTTCCCAAAATACAGTCTTCCTTTCTTTCATTTTTTTTCACTTATAGCTATTTCTGCTGTTCTTTTTTAATCCTTTTGGTGTATGCCTCCTAAACTTAAAAGTACACATGCCATTATTATTCTCCTCTGTTTGCCAAAGAATTAAATGCTATGGCAACGGCATCCAGAAAATAATTATTGAAAATAATTAGGGCTTAGGCACGGACACCAATCATATCCAGTAATAAATTCAAAAGGGAAAATCAGGGACTGATGACGGAGGTAAGCACGTTTGCTCCGCCATGAGCTCCCGGTAAGCTGAGAAGTTCTGTGTACTCTGGGCAACACTGCTCCCATTTCTCTTGCTCAGCCTCTTTTTTGGCTGCCACTACTGAGCACTGAACTCTGGAGGCATCACTCACACAATACTACACCGTTTTTGCCTGTGTTCCCCGGAGTACCTCCACTTCAGTGATCCACCCAGACACGACAATTTTTCCAATAATTTTCTTCAAAGTAGTTCAGGTGAATAAAGGGGAGAGGGTAGGAATACTGTATTTGGCCTTAGCGTGGATCAGCTGAATTTCAGTGCAATTAAAAGCAGTCGAAATGTAAACCCCACAGCGAGCTTCTATTAGAAAGGCTAAGAGACACTTAGGCCTCCCTGGCATGCAAAGAGATAATGCCCATTTGAGAACCATGATAAAGCAGCTGCAGATGTTCAGTCAATTAGATTGCCTGATTAGCTCAACATTCCAATGCATCATGCACCTCAATAACGTATCGTCCCACTGTTCGTTTTCTGGGGAAATGGCTTTAAGCAGCAGACCCACTGCAGCTGCTGGGTTCTATCTATTTGTTTCTATATATTCCACTACTCAACCCTCATATTCTTAGTGCTTCGTTTGGTTGCCAAGTTGCAGATGTTTCTGCTTTCTCATTTCTCCTCTTCAGAATGCTTTTTTTTTTCCATTTGAAACCCAAGAAGCCCAATGGAGGAAAAAAAAAAATCCATGTCAGCCCTTCAAAGTGTGGGAGCTGAAATCAGATGCACCACTGCCTACTGGAAAGGTTGCAGCCACAAGTGCCGATTTCCATAATGTTACTATAGAGTAATAATGGAATCCAATTTATAGTTGCCCTGAAGTTCCTGTTCTACAGGTGGAGTGGAATTTTTCCAATTTATTTGGAAAGCCAGCATGCTCATTTCCTACATAGGAAAACTTCTCCCAAGTTCTAAGATGCAGTTCCCCAGAGGACAGATCTCTAAATGCCAGAAACCTATTTTTCTAGACTCCCTTGCAGCTAAACTAGAGCACATGACCTAGGCTCTGACAAGTACACACACCCACCCCAGACTCTGAATGATGTAAAAACACATGGACCGATGGAACTCATCCTGGTGAGAAGTGGCAGGATAGTGGCTGAACCCTCCATTTTCCAGGAAACACACAGCAAGGTTTCTAGCACCTGGACTTCTATTAATCAAGGTCCTCACAATACCAGTTCTAAGCTCCAAGATGTTCTTGAGGCAGTATAACTTCTCCTCTTAACCCTCTGGCCCTCACAGATATTTTCCCCTTGATTCACCCAACTTTATGTTACTAGATTCCTTCTCCACCTAAACGGATTCAGGCCAGCACTGTAGCACAGCAGGTTAAAACACTGCTTGCAACACTGGCATCCTATGTTGGAGTGCCAGTTCAAGAGCCAGCTGTTCCTCTTCTGATCCAGCTCCCTGCTAATGCACCTGGGAAGGCAGCAGAAGATGACCCAAGTACTTGGACCCCTGCCACTCATGTGGGAGACCAGTGGCTTCTGGCTAATCTGGCCCACACCTGGCTGTTGTTTTCATTTGGGGAGAGGACCAACAGATGAAAAATTGATCCCCCTCTCTCTCTCTCTGCTTTTTAGATAAATAAATAAACAAATCTTTTAAAATAATAAAAAGTAAGTATGGCTTGCAATTAGAAATCTGAACATATATACATTTAGAGTAGAACAATGATATGTGATTGTTAAAGAATATGCTAGTACAGGCAAACACATGACAAAGGGACATGAATTAGATAGAAAATGATTTCTCTTAACAATCTAGAACCACAGCAAAAGTTGACCTGGAGATCTGGGTTCTGTCCAACTTATTCCACCATCGCCTTCTGCAAGGGCAAGCCCACCTTCTACCTTTCCACATTTAAACCCAAAGGAAAAGAGCTATGTCAGGTACAGGAAGTTTTGCTGTCTGCATTTGCATCTTCTGGCTTCACAGTAGCTTACAACACGAGCTTGTTCTTACTGCAAGTCAGGAGTGAGAAGCGATTCTTACAGACTACAAACAAGGTATCAGTACAGCCGCTTTCCTTTCGGAGCTTCCAGTGGAGAATCTGGTTCCTTGACCATGGATTCAAAAGGCCAACCACAAGCCTCGCCTCAGGGACCCTTCCTCCATCAAGTCTCTGGTCTCTGTGAGGCTAACCTTCTAACCTCTTTTTATATGGACACTGGTCCCACCTGGATAACCCCTAATATTATCTCAGGACCCTCTAGGTAATCACATATGCAAAGTCTACTTTTGCCATGAAATGAAGCATAATCTCAGGTTCCAGTGAATATGATGTAAACACATTTGGGGCTGCACTATTCAATCCACCCCAGAATGGAATCCAAAAGTAGGACCCACCCCTTTCCTTCAAACGCCCCCCAACCTAAAGTTAGCCATCCAGGTACACCTGGCTGCAGGGGGACTGGGGACTTTCAGCCAGCCTTGGTGAACCTGAGCCCTGCAAAAGCTGGATGATATTGGAGAAGGGGGCGGTAGAAAGTTTACAGGAGAAAGAAGATAAGAAGCATGGGAACTGAGTGTTTCTGCCAGGGATGGCCTGGTGGGAATGGATGGCAAACTCGCTTAATAAAGGGATAGTTCACAAATAAATGCAGAAGCCTAAAGGAAGCCAGACATGAGATGGTGATCCAATTTAAATTAACAAAGCTACGAGTTGTTGCCAGGCCCTGGGCCTGATGTAGCAAGGGAAAGGTGTACTAGTTTCCCAGGAAACAGCAGAAATTTCTCTCCATCGTTTGGAGGCGAGAAGTCCAAAGAAGATGCGAGGAGGGGCCATGCTCCCTTCAAGGGCTCTAGTGAAGAACCTTTCCTTGCCTCCTCCAGCTTCTGGGGGTTGCTGGCAGTTCTTTGTGTTGTTTAGCACTTGGAGAAGCTACTCTAACCTTTGCCTCAGTCTCCACATGATCTCTTCCCTGTGTCTCCTCTGGCCTTTAAATCTTTCTCTCTCCTTGAAGGACACCAGTCATTGGCTTGAAGGCATGCTGCAATCCAATAAACTCATCTTAACTTGATCTGCAAACACACCAAGCAAACACCTACAAAGCCTATTTCCCCACACGGTCACAGTCACAGGTGCAGGGCATTAAGATTTAAACACATCTTTCTGAGGTACACGATTCAATGCACAACAGAAGGACAGGTTACCAGGTGCCAGAGAGGAGGGAGTCTAACTTAAGAGAAGCTGTAGTTCTCCAGTAGAGAAACATAGCCAACATAAAGAAACCAAAACAGCGGATTTAACAAACACCCCAACTATGCTCTGCTCTCACCCTCTGACACCCTAAACCCAAGTAGAATCCACAGGGATGGCTGGGCTGGAGCAGCAAAGTTCATCATTGCCATCCACAGAAGTCAACCTCTCGGGGCACCAAGCGGGCCAGGAGGGTGTAATGTGGAAATGCAAACAGAATCTACATGAGACGATACTTACTGGCCACAAGGAATCCTCAGGGACACAACACCAAACATGGCTTCCGAGTCTCTGAAGGGCAATACGCCAACAGTTGACATCAACTCAAAATGTACCGGATCCCTGCTGCATGACACACATTACCTTCAGTGTGAGAACAGCTACAAAATCTGAAAGATGGTATCTGAAGTGGCTTGGTTCCTGGGATCAGCGCACATCTGCATACCTGCCATGAGGGGTCCTTAACTTGGTTTTTTTTTTTTTTCCCCCTTAAGGTATATTTTTATCTATCTGAAAGGAATAGTGTCAGAGAGAGGGGGAAAGAGAAAGCAAGAGAGAATGCTTCCATGGTTCATTCCCCAAAATAGCCACAAAAGTCAGGTCGGGGCCAGGCCAAAGCCAGGAGCCAGGAACTTCATCCAGGTCTTCCATGTGGGTGTCAAGGGTTCAAGCACTCCTCTGCTTTCTCACATGTATTAGCAAGGACCTGGATGGGAAGTGGAGTAGCTGGGACTCAGAGGTACTCAGATCAGGATGCTGGCATCAGCAGGCAGCAGCTTAACCTGTCGTGCCACAATGCGAGCCCCAAGGAGGCTTTTTTGAACCATAAGGAGACAAAGTGTGAAGTCTTATCATAAGATCCTTTCCTCTGCTCACAACCTGAGGACCTTTCCAGGGGTCACTTTCCAAGATGGTTTGGGCAGCAAGAAGGTGACACAGTTAAACCACAACAATGGGATGGGAGCCTTAAAAGTACATTAAAAAGTTAGAATACAAAGGAAGGAGCAATTAGCTGAGTTCAATACTCTGTTGGTTATAATTTACTAGATTTTCTCTCCTTGAAAAAAATCAGTAATCTCCGAAAAAAAAAAAAGTATGGAAAAATGTGTGTTGGTAAGATTTGGATAATCCCCAGTCATTGTCTATAAATTGGTAGTTACTAATTGAGGTCTAACTTAGGGACTTCTCCCAAGATCGTTCCTGAATGGAAGTCCCCAGTATTTCTAAACCAAAACAGAAAGAAATGTCTAATTTGTTTCTAATGAATTTGGAAATCATAAACATCAACTTTCTATTTTTGAAAAGTAGTCCAATATAGAAACTCCCATTCCTTTAATTACTCTCTAAAACTGTGTGTGACATTTAAGTAGGAATTTCTAAATGAACTGATGAAGGCAGATGTGGGTGTTCACAACTTTATCTTCAAAAAGCTTAAAGCAGAGCCCAGTGCTGGGGCATAGCACGTTAAGCCACTACTTACAATGCCATAATCCATATGTGAACAACGTTTCAAGTTCTAGCTGCTCTGCTTCAGATCCAGCTCCCTACTGGGAAGGCAGAAGAAGACAGTCTAAGCACTTGGGCCCTTATCACACACAGCGGAGATCAGCATGGAATTCCTGGCTCCTGGCTTTAGCTTGGCCCAGCCCAGGCTCTCGCAGTGATTCTGGTAGTGAACCAGCAGATGGAAGACCTCTATCTCCCCCTCTCCCTGCCTTTAAAAGAAATAAGTAAATAAATCTTTTTTTTTTTTTAAGATTTAATACAGACTCTGAAAACTGTCCTTTGTGTCCACATGAATATAGGTGAATATGGCCTCATGTATATGTCTTTGGCAAGCATTCCCCCCCCACCCCAGTATTTTGTTCATGTGGACAAAACCTCATTTACTTAATACTGTACCTCCTTATTCTCCTGCTCAATGAGTAATGGAGCTACTTAACTACCTCATCCACTTGAACACAGTAAACTGAACAAACTCAGCTAATTACAGACTTCTTTCAGCAAAGTCTATCAAATGAGGCCTACTCCATCTACCTCTGCTTGTGAGAGGGTAGATACAGCTTCTAATCCTGAGGTTCAGCTTTAACAAGCCCACTGAGTGTGGAGGACTGAAGTTCTCCTCTCCAACCTAGCTTCCACCAGTAATAAAGGTGATAATGGTTTCCACACTCTCTGCTTTGCTTTATTTCTCTTGTTGTTTCAGAACATGAGCGGGCAAAGGACGTCTAGTTACTGGGGACTCTCTCAAAGGCCCCCATCTTTGGTGAGCTATATTGATATGCTATGAAATACACATCAGAGTATCTAAGTTGATGAAATTAATGTTGTTGTCACAGCATCAAGACTCATGGCTTTCTCTTGGGCTTCAGTCTATGGGAAAAGGAAACCAACATTGATGGTTAAGTAAAACTTGTAAGAGGCAAAAGCTGTACCCTAGAAAGAGCTGTTAAGCCTGGGGCCATACAGTACCTTGACCTTGAAGGATTTAGTGCATACTGTTGGTATTCTTCCAAGATCCATGTGGATCTACTTTATAGGCTCTGTGTGCCTAGCTCTCAATTTCTGAACAATTTGTGTCTAAAGACTCAATATGTGGGGCTGGCATTGTGGCGCAGAAGGTTAAAACCCTGGCCTGAAGCACCGGCATCCCATATGGGCAGCAGTTCTAGTCCCAGCAGCTCTTCTTCTGATCCAGCTCTCTACTATGGCCCGGGAAAGCAGTAGAAGATGGCCCAAGTGCTTGGGCCCCTGCACCCACGTGGGAGACCCAGAAGAAGCTCCTGGCTCCTGGCTTTGGATCGGCAGCTCCGGCCATTGCAGCCATCCGGGGAGTGAACCAGTGGATGGAAGACCTCCCTCTCTGTTTCTACCTTTCTCTGTAATTCTGTATTTCAAAAATATAATTTAAAAAAAAGACTCAATATGTGGTGGGTGTTGAGGTGCAACGGGCTAAGCTGCTGCTTGGGATGCCCACATCCTATATAAGACCTCCTGGTTTGAGCCCCAGCTACTCCATTTCCAAGCCACCTCTCTGCTAATGCACTTGGGAGGCAGCAGGTGGTAGTTTAAGTTCTTGATTCCCTGCCACCTACATGGGAGACCCAGATGGAGTTATGGCTCCTGGTTTCAGCCTGGCCCATTCTTGACTGTTGCAGCCATCTTGGGAGTAGACCAGTGGATACAAGATCTCTCTCTCTCTCTCTCTCTCTCTCTCTCTCTCTTTCTTTCTGTGTGTATGTGTGTGTTACTCTTTCAAATAAATAAATAAATCTTAAAATAAAAAGACTCACATGTTACCTGTGCCATCTGTTAAAGGCCTGCCTGGTGTTATGGGAAATGTATCAGCTTCACAAGCAGCAAACTGACCGTGTCTGGGAATTACTCCCCTGGAGTGACCCAAGCCAATGGCGAATGGTGAAGGCAGATGAAAGCCCAGTGCCCTTACCTTCAAATGGAGCAAACGTTAGCACATAATCCATGCTCCAGAGTTTCCTGAGGGTGAGGATCTGGCCAGATTATGCCTGAGTGCACCAACTGCAAGGCTTCTTCCTTTTCTGGTCCTGTTCCACTGCCTGCCTACCACTGTCCTCTGGGAACAGTCTCAAACGTCAGCAGTACTAATACCATCACCTTGGCTGAGCTTGGAAGAAATCTGGCCCCCAAAAGGAAAGAGATGAGATTGCTGTGTGTGAACAAGAGCAAAGGCTAGGCCTTGGGTGAAAGTGCCCAGGCCTCTGCAAAAGCACAGACAGCCCTAGCCAGAGGGCAGGAGCGGGTAGGCAGGAGCTGGATAGCTTCAATTTTCCAATGCCAGCTGCTGCTGCATTTACTAAGATGCTATCACAGTTCCTGAAAGGAAAGCTGAGGCCAAGATTTTATAACACCTTTATAATGGCATTTCCCGATCTTGTAGGCTTGGGGAGCATAACAATTTGTGTTGCTTTTAACAGCCTTTCTTCACTTACTACAAAGGGCCAGGTCCAGGTAAGCAGAGCCAAGCCAACAACCCCAGCAGTCATCTTGTATTCAGGCAGAGTTCAGGGAATTGTGCAGAGGCCAATACTGAGGTCATTTCTCCTGTCCTCGGGTTCAAGAGTGAAAAGCTCACAAATGATTACTCAGTGACTTAAGGCAGGAGCTTACAAAGGAGTTCACAGGTGACGACTGGGCCCTGCGGAAACACTTCAGCGACCTCAATAGAATTCAGGTGTCTTATGCGAAAGTACTGGACTTCAGTAGATTCTGGCCATGAGCTTTGCTAGCTTCCAGTCTGGTGAGCAAAGGGTAAGATGGAGACTCCAGCTCTGGGCGATTCCATAACAAGAGGCAACAAAACAGACACTGAGGCATAGACCTGAAAATGCTCAATAAGAAGAGACAGCCTACATGTGGAATGAGTGAAAATGAAGAGATGTGTGAAGGTCCATATTCATGGAAAATGGAATTCAAAGTTTATTTGGAAACAAAAAAATTTTGAAGTCCCTGTCTTCAAAAAGCTCATGGAAATACACTTTATGAAAAACCTATGTCTGAATTTAAAATTTTTGTATTCTAATAACTTTTACATTTTATTCCATTTTTCCATGACTTTCTGACATCCCCTCATAGAATAGATAAGAAGGAAAAATGTCTTTAACAAGACCTAATGAGACAGGCATGGAAGCGTAGCAGATAAAGCCACTGCCTGCGATGCCAGCATCCCTTATGGGCACTAGTTCCTACCAATCCAGCTCCCTGCTAATGGCCTTGGAAAAGCAGCAGACAATGGCCCACGTTTTTAGGCACTTGCTACCCATGAGGCAGACCTGGATGAAGATCCTGGCTCTTAGCTTCAGCCTGGCCCAGCCCTGGCCATTGCAGCCTTCTGGGGAATGAACCAGTGGATGGAAGACACCTCTCTCCCTCTCTCTCTCTGTGTCTCTCCCTTTCTCTCTCTCTTTGCAACTCTGACTTTTAAATAAATAAATACATCTTAAAAACAAAAGACCTGATGATTAGGGCAACCATGATTGTCAAGTTTTTTTTTTTTTTAACTTTCTGTATTATTTTTCAATTGCTCCATAACCAATGACAATAAACTTAATGACTTAAAACAACACATAGTTATTATCTCAGTGGTCAGAGCACTGGGCACATCTTAGTTGGGCCCTCTGCTCAGGGTTCTCACGAGGCTCACTTCAAGGTGTCACTGAAGACTGAATCTCATCTCTTTTTTCTAGGCCAGAGAAAATGTGTTGCTCTACCAATGTCCCCTTCTGCAAGCAGCTGGAGAAACTGCTCTGCCTTCCAGGGGCTTCTCTGAATAGGTCAGGCTCACCTGGGCAGTATCTCTTCTGCCACATACTGTAAGGGTATCACAAGAGCGACATCACAGAGTTCCACCATACTCAGGTCGTGGGGATTCTGGCAACCACTTCAGCATGCTCCTTTTCCTAACTGTGAAATACAGTGGCAGCGTCTCTAATGCCATTTTCTGAGTTAGAAGATGCAGTAGGTGAAGGTGGATTTTCTACCAGCTATGGTAAATGTACAGTGTCAACCTCTCACTGTGAGATGTGGTTCCATTCACGGAGTGAATTCCGCAAGGAAAGTTGAAACCAAGCTTCCATTGGCTGTCCTTGTGTTTGCAGCACCAGCTCTCTCACAACATTATGCTGGGTTCTGCTAAAACAACACAGGCTGGGATGAGAGCTCCAGGGACCAGAGATTGGCTTTTTAAAAAACTCAGACGATGTTGTAGTGCAGCCAATTCTGTGTGATAATCTTGTGTGTCATATTAACTCTTTGGCTCTTTAAAATCAAAGTACATCAGAGTCTTGGCCTCAATTTCCGAGGTCTCCCTTCCACGAACTGCTGAAGAATCACCAGTCCTCTGAGGCACCACTTAGAATAAATTAGATACCATGGATGTGGGATGTTACTTTTACTTAAGAATTTTGAATTTGTAACTGCAAGACAAGAAATATGATTGTAGACTTTAATTCAGTTGAACTTGACTGTGTTTGGTATTTAACTTCTAAGGCAATCTCACCTTAGGCTTCACTTTTTTCCTCGGGAATATAATACTGAAGAGATAATTCATATTTGAGTTAGAAGTGTATCTGCAATAATAAATATAGAACACAACAGAGTAGAAACACCACAATGTTTCCCATTTGAAAGGATAAGTGCTTTCACATGAAACTCTAATTTCTGAATTACCTTACAGTATATCTGTATATAGTTAAGACATAAAATATATTTCTCACTGTGTGTTGCAGTAGAGTAGTCTGAAAGCTATGTAATACATGCAGAATGTGTTCTATACTCTCTGGCATACAATAAGCAACACCAAGGTTTGACTGTGCTGCTGGCAGCCACAGCACCTACCTCCTCAGTTCTGAACTAGCGTTGGACAGGGAATCTCTCAGGGATGCTGCTTTCTCACTCACAGGCCTCTTGTGCCTGGACTGGGATACAGCCGGGCATTGGGTTTTTGAGAAGGAATTAAGCTCCAGTGGTAAAGACTGAAGTCATGGAGCCCCATTCCACCACTCATGGGTTGGGAAGCTGGAATAAGCAATGTTTCAGGATGTTGGCTCCTGTATCTGCAAAATGGGAATGATCCCACTGCCTGCTTTCATAGGGCTACCATCAGAATGAAATTGCACCATATACCTAAAGCACTAAAGCCACGTGCTGGTGCTGTGTTCACCAAGTGGCAGCTATAATACATACATATGAAAAACCTACAACAGCAAACATGGAACTCCCATATTTACTGGCACTTTTTTTTAATTTTTCAAAACATCTTGTCATTTATTTACATGGCACACTACAGAAACCAGCATTGCACAGTAGGAAAAAAAAGTTTATGAACTCTGGATCTCACTTTCATTAATATCAATTATGAATAACTTGTTAGCATCATTTGGCATTTTACTCTTACTCAGCTTCTAGTTGCCCAAGTTCATCTCCACTGTCTCTAGTTTCACTGTCTTTCTCAGCTTATTCTAACCTGCTCCTCAAGGTGGATACTAAATATCTCATTTCTGTCTTTGGGTCACATACTAACCTCTTTAACAGTCACACAACTGGACCTCCACCTGTCACTGGTGCAAGCCTTTGCAATACTTCTCAACAGCTTCTTCAGTGCTTCTGAGCTACTTTTAAATAAACTAAATGAGCCCTACCTTGCTTTTCTAGTTTATTTCCTAAGAATTGGTACAACCCAAAGGTGATAGAGTTATTAACTTGTGTACATAATCTAGGGTACTTCAATGACCTAAATCTCAAAAATATGTAATACCATTTAAAAATATAATACCATTGTTTACCCACAAGACAAGCAACAGAAATCTTCCCCCATTTTGAAGGAGGCACAGTCCATGATACTCACTGCAGAGCAATAATATCGGAAATCCAGGACCCACATAAATGCTTATCAGAAAAACAGCTAATGAAACTATAGTATTCATAGAACTGCATTATGGATAGGCATACAGATCAATGGAATGATATTAAGATTCCGGAGATAAATACATACATCCATGGCCAACAATTTTTGACAATGGTACCAAAATATTACAGTGGAAGGGATGGAGGGGGCAGGTAGTCTTTTCAACAAATGAAAAAACAGTCCTTTCAACACTTAACTGCTTACATTCAAATGAATAAACACAGATTCCAACCTAAAATCATCCAAACAAATTAGCTCAAAATGAATAAAAACCCTAAATGTGAATACTAAATCCATAAAAATGGTAGAAGAAAACATAGGTATAAATCTATCTGACCTTAAATTTGACATAGGTTTCTTAGATAATACCCAAAAATATGAACAGCAACAATAAAAATAGGTAAACTGGACTTTATCAGAATGAGTAACTTTATGCTTATCTAAGAACACTGCCAAGTAGAGAAAAAGATAACCCAAAGAATGGGAAAAATTTTCTGCAAATCCTGTCTAGTATCAATTTATGAAAAACCCACAGCCAGCATCATATTGAATGGGTAAAAGTTGGAAGCATTTCCACTGAGATCTGGTACCAGAGAGGGATGACCACTCTCACCATTGCCATTCAATATAGTTCTGGAAGTCTTAGCCAGAGCCACCAGGCAAGAAAAAGAAATTAAAGGTTTACAAATTGGAAAGGAAGAAGTCAAACTATCCCTTTTTGCAGATGATATGATTCTTTATTTAGGGGATCCAAAGAACTATACCAAGAAACTATTGGAACTCATAAAAGAGTTTGGCAAAGTAGCAGGATATAAAATCAATGCACAAAAATCAACAGCCTTTGTATACACAGTCAATGCCACGGCTGAGAAAGAACTGCTAAGATCAACCCCATTCACAATAGTTACAAAACAATCAAGTACCTTGGAATAAACTTAACCAAGGACGTCAAAGATCGCTACACTGAGAATTACAAAATCTTAAAGAAAGAAATAGAAGAGGATACCAGCCGGCACCGCGGCTCACTAGGCTAATCCTCCGCCTTGTGGCACTGGCACACCGGGTTCTAGTCCCGGTCGGGGCACCAATCCTGTCCCAGTTGCCCCTCTTCCAGGCCAGCTCTCTGCTGTGGCCAGGGAGTGCAGTGGAGGATGGCCCAGGTCCTTGGGCCCTGCACCCCATGGGAGACCAGGAGAAGCACCTGGCTCCTGCCATCTGATCAGCGCGGTGCGCTGGCCGCAGCGCGCTGGCCGCGGCGGCCATTGGAGGGTGAACCAACGGCAAAAGGAAGACCTTTCTCTCTGTCTCTCTCTCACTGTCCACTCTGCCTGTCAAAAATAAAAAAAATAAATAAATAAAAAAAAGAAGAGGATACCAAAAAATGGAAAGATCTTCCATGCTCATGTATTGGAAGAACCAATATCATCAAAATGTCCATTCTCCCAAAAGCATTTTATAGATTCAATGTGATACCAATCAAAATACCAGACATTCTTCTCAGATCTGGAAAAAATGATGCTGAAATTCATATGAAGGCACAAGAGACCTCGAATAGCTAAAGCAATCTTGTACAAAAAAAAAAAAAAAAGAAAGTCGGAGGCATCACAATACCAGATTTCAAGACATACTACAGGGCAGTTGTAATCAAAACAGCATGGTACTGGTACAGAAACAGATGGATAGACCAATAGAACAGAATAGAAACACCAGAAATCAATCCAAACATCTACAGCCAACTTATATTTGATCAAGGATCTAAAACCAATTCCTGGAGAAAGGACACTCTATTCAACAAATGGTGCTAGGAAAACTGGATTTCCACATGCAGAAGCATGAAGCATGACCCCAACCTTACACCTTACACAAAAATCCACTCAACATAGATTAAAGATCTAAATCTACATCCTGAGACCATCAAATTATTAGAGAATATCGGAGAAACCCTGCAAGATATAGGTATAGGCAAAGATTTCTTGGAAAAGACCCCAGAAGCACAGGCAATCAAAGCAAAAATTAACAATTGGGATTACATCAAATTGAGAAGTTTATGTACTGCAAAAGAAACAGTCAGGAAAGTGAAGAAGCAACCAACAGAATGGGAAAAAATATTTGCAAACTATGCTACAGATAAAGGGTTCATAACCAGAATCTACAAAGAAATCAAGAAAATCCACAACAACAGAACAAACAACCCACTTAAGAGATGGGCCAAGGACCTCAATAGACATTTTTCAAAAGAGGAAATCCAAATGGCCAACAGACACATGAAAAAATGTTCAAGATCACTAGCAATCAGAGAAATGCAAATCAAAACCACAATGAGGTTTCACCTCACCCCGGTTAGAATGGCTCACATTCAGAAATCTACCAATAATAGATGCTGGAGAGGATGTGGGGAAAAAGGGACACTAACCCACTGTTGGTGGGAATGCAAACTGGTTAAGCCACTATGGAAGTCTGGAGATTCCTCAGAAACCTGAATATAACCCTACCATACAACCCAGCCATCCCACTCCTTGGAATTTACCCAAATGAAATTAATTTGGCAAATAAAAAAGCCATCTGCACATTAATGTTTATTGCAGCTCAATTCACAATAGCTAAGACCTGGAACCAACACAAATGCCCATCAACAGTAGACTGGATAAAGAAATTATGGGACATGTACTCTATAGAATACTATACAGCAGTCAACAACAATGAAACCTGGTCATTTGCAACAAGATGGAACAATCAGGAAAACATCATGCTGAGTGAATTAAGCCAGTCCCAAAGAGACAAGTATCATTTGTTTTCCCTGATTGGTGACTTTAACTAACTGTTAAAGTGAAATGGACACTATAAAAAACAATGACCTGATCAGCTCTTGTCCTGACTCTTGATGTACAATGTAATACTTTATCCTTTTTAGTATTTTGTTGTTGTTGTTGTTGTTGTTCTAGTACTAGTGGTTGAACTCTGTAATTAACACACAATTATTCTTAGGTGTTTAAATTTTAACTGAAAAGTGATCCCTGTTAACTATAAGAGTGGGAAAAAGAGAGGAAGGAGATGTACAATTTGGGGCATGCTCAATTGGACTTGCCCCAAATGGTGGAGTTAGAAATGTGCCAGGGGATTCCAATACAATCCCATCAAGGTGGCATGTACCAATGCCATCTCACTAGTCCAAGTGATCATCTTCAGTTCACAATTGATTACTCTGATAGGTCTAAGAGTCAAAGGGATCATACAAACAAGACGAGTGTCTGCTAATACTAACTGATAGAATCAAAAAGGGAAAAAACGATCCAACATGGGAAGCGGGATACACAGCAGACTCATAGAATGGCAGATGTCTTAAATAGCACTCTGGCCTCAGAATCAGCCCTTAAGACATTCAGATCTGGCTGAAGAGCCCATGAGAGTATATTAGGCATGGAAAGCCAAGACACTCTGGGAAAAAAAAAAAAAGAAGACCTAAATGAAAGATCTCTGTGAGTGAGATCCCAGTGGAAAGAATGGGGCCGTCAAAGAAGGAGGTACTTTTCTCTGAAGGGAGGAGAGAACTTCCAATTTGACTATGACCCTATCGGAATAAAATCGAAGTCAGCGAACCCTGAAGGCTTCCATAGCCTCGGCAACTCATGACTAGAGCCTAGGGAGATTACTGACGCCATAAACAAGAGTGTCAAATTGTTAAATCAACAACAGGAGTCACTGTGTACTTATGTCTCATGTGGGATCTGTCCTTAATGTGTTGTTCAATGTGAAGTGATGCTATAACCAGTACTGAAACAGTATTTTTACACTTTGTGTGTCTGTGTGGGTGCAAACTGATGAAATCTTTACTTAGCATATACTGAATCGATCTTCTGTATATAAAGATAATTGAAAATGAAAAAAAAAATCCTGGTGATAAATTGTAAATTGCATATAAAATTAATCAATTTTTTAAAAAATATCATGTAGGATCTCTGTCTTTAATGTGCTGTACACTGTTATTTAATGCTATAACTAGTACTCCAACAGTATTTTTTCACTTTGTGTTGCTATGTGTGGGAAAACTGCTGAAATCTTTACTTAATATATACTAAACTGATCTTCTGTATATAAAGAGAATTGAAAATGAATCTTGATGTGAATGGAAGGGGAGAGGGAGTGGGAAAGGGGAGGGTTGCGGGTGGGAGGGAAGTTATGGGGGGGGGGAAGCCATTGTAATCCATAAGCTGTACTTTGGAAATTTATATTCATTAAATAAAAGTTAAAAAAAAGACATGGAATCAACCTAAATGTACTTCAACAGAAGATTGGATAAAGAAATTATGGGATATGTACTCTATAGAATACTATACAGCAGTAAAAAAAAAATGAAATCATGTCATTTGCAACAAAATGGAGGAATCTGGAAAACATCACACTGAGTGAAATAAGCCAGTCCCAAAGGGACATATATCACAGGTTCTCCCTGATCAGTGACAACTAACTGAGCACCTAAAAGGAAACTTCTGTTGAAGTGAAATGGATACTGTGAGAAATAATGTCTTGATCAGCCTTTGTCTTGACTGTCAAGAAACAACTTATTATTTTATTCCTTTTAGTAATTTTTTGTTCTTCTTAATGCCATTGGTTGAACTCTTTAATTAACACACAATTATTCTTAGGCATTTAAAATCAACTGAAAAGTGATCCCAGTTAAATATAAGAGTGGGCTGGCCTCAGAATCAGCCCTTAAGGCATTCAGATCTGGCTGAGGAGCCCGTGAGAGTATTTTAGGCATGGAAAGCCAAGACACTCTGGAAAAAAAAAAAAAAAACACTAAATGAAAGATCTCTGCGAGTGAGATCCCAGTGGAAAGAACGGGCCATCAAAGAAGGAGGTACCTTTTTCTGAAGGGCATTATTCCTACTAGAGAAAAAGTGGAAATAATCCAAATTTCCATCAACTTAAAAATGGGTAAACAAAGCATAATATATACATACACCCATAAAAATTAATAAAATATTAATACATACTACTACCAGATAAAAGTTGAAAAATTATGCTAAGCAAAGGAAGTCTGACACTTCCATTTCTATGGAAAGGGAAAGGGAAACGGAAAGGGACTGCTAGCAGGTTTCTTAGGGTGAGTGGGGTGTTCTGGAATTAGCTATTGGTAATATTCTTGTGAAAATTGTGAATTAGACAGCATGTGAATTGTATCCTGAGGAGGAAAAGTTGCTTAGAACATTTTTAAAATCTGAAACCTAACTCCTAAAATGACTGCTTTTATTTTAGTATGACCAAGGCCAAGCCATTGAGATTTGCTCTCAAAGTTAAAGATTTGTCCATGGAATTCACGTTGTTTCCCTGTGAAAGCTTTTTATTTTCCCCAGTGGTATAGCCATGATCAGCGCCGATCACCACTGGAACCAGATGTTAGCAAATTGGGTGAACCTCGAGTTTCATTTTGGAAAATTCTTGGGAATAAATGAAAGGCTACAGCTCCTGCCACGCATTTCCTGAAGAATACACACGACCCCTGTGTACTTAGTCTTAGCCCTGGGAAAATTTAATGCTACTAGTAAGAAAGTAAACTGTGAGGTTAGGGAACAAATGCTTTATTTTGAAGGAAAGGAAAAGAAATTTTTAGAAGTATTTTTTTTAAAGATAAAGGGATTCAATTTTGAGATCTTCAATTATAATTCATTGTCCCTTCAGTCTTTCCCCTCCCAAGAAAAACAAAAACAAAACAAAAAAAAATCCAATCCCCTAGAGTGTAATAAGACTGGGAATCTCCTCTGTCTCCCTTATCCCAAGGTGTCCTTGCCTGTCCTTTATCAAAAGGTATTCACTGAGTTGAGAGAGTTATACAGTTGGCCCTACAAGATTCAATCACTAGACTCAAGGTGTCATTGGCTTCTCGTGTAGAGAAAACCTTGTTGGCCAGTACTGTCCCAAGATGTTTGTTTTGGGGAGGGAACTTCCAGGTCGGGGATAGAAGATGATACCCTCACACCTTCAGACCAACTGGAAGCCATCTGACCATTAATAAATTCCTTCCGGTGCCGTGGCTCACTTGGCTAATCCTCCACCTGCGGTGCCGGCACCCCAGGTTCTAGTCTTGGCTGGGGTGCCAGATTCTGTCCCGGTTGCTCCTCTTCCAGTCCAGCTCTCTGCTGTGGCCCGGGAAGGCAGTGGAGGATGGCCCAAGTGCTTGGGCCCTGCACCTGCATGGGAGACCAGGAGGAAGCACCTGGCTCCTGGCTTTGGATCAGCAGAGTGCGTCGGCTGTAGCGACCATTTGGGGGGTGAACCAACGGAAGGAAGACCTTTATCTCTGTCTCTCTCTCACTGTCTGGCTCTGCCTGTCAATAAATAAATAAATAAATAAATAATTTCCCTAAAGAGCATGGCATCACCAACCAGAGGAAGGTCACCAGCATCAATGACCAACCAGAAACTTGGACACGAGCTATTCCTGCACCAATCAGCCCCAATTTCAATCTACAAACCTTCAACCCCTAAAGTGCTCAGGGAACTTGGTTCCTTGCTCTGCCTTGCAATAAACACTTGGTTTCTTCCACCACCCACCACCCTGAAGTCACTGATTCACTTTCTGGGTATTGGGCAAGTGGACCCAAGTTTGGAGGCTCCATAGCAATACCTCCAGCTAGTCTGGGGTATTGTTTAGCAACACACACACAGGTTTAGACTGTATGCCCAAGTCTATCATGGTCCCTGGATTTAGTGGGAAGATTTCAATTCCTTCTCATTCTTTGTCTCTCAATCTCCATTTTTTCAGTGTCCAATCTCCATTTTTTCAGTGTCCAGGTCTGAACACAGGTGAAGTCTTCCCAGGATACTTCTCAGCCCATTCCATTAACCAGGAGATACTCACTATCCCAGCCCACAGGTTTCCTGAAATCCAGCACCCCCACTTTTTTAGAGGCAGTCTGGGTGTGTAAAGCTTGCCTAAATCAGCCACCAGGTACGCGTGATCAGCTTCCCTAGCTCCATCACATATACCGGCCATCCATCTAAGTCCCTACTCCTGCCTCTCCCTAAAAGACTCTACCTCCTGGCCTCTGCCCCATTCTAACGTTACAACCTCTCTCTGACCTCTTCTTCAATCCCCTCTCCTCCTTCTTTGTCCATGTCCTCTGTTCCTTTTCCTTCCTTCAAAACCAAGGTCTCAGTTTTTTCCCCAGGATAAAATGCAATGAAATACAGGAGAGACACCACTCAGATCCCTACCTTCAGAAACGACCCTGCCATACACAGACATGAAAACAACGTAGTTCCCTGAGCTTGAGTATATGAAATAAACTCAACAAATCCCATCATAAAATGAGAGAGAATGGACAGCTATTCCCCATAGCCTCTTCCTTCTCACTTATGAAAGGAAAAAATATATTCAATGTTATATAATGTGTCTAGCTCAAGTGGAGCAGAAATTCATTCCCAAAAGACGACTAGAGTACATATAATTTGAGAAAAAAATAGTCCTCAACCAAGCCACAAGTAAACAGGAAACAATTTTCTAAACTGATAAGAAATGAAATTACATTAATCAGTTATATGTTAACCAGAAAAGAAGTTCTTTTTATATGACCAAGATAAAAATCAGAGAGATTGTACAATACTCTACCTAAAAACCACTTAAATTGTCTCTATTATTTGGAAAAGTTTCTGTGCTTCTCACAGGAAATTTTTTAATTTATATGAATTTCTTAAAAGAGTAAATTATTCCCTGATTCTCAATGAGTTTTTTTTTTTTCTAAATATGAAAAGAAAAAAAAATATATAGAGGCAGGAGGTTTAGTTCCCACGCGGGGGCCCACATTCCACATCACAGTGCCTGGTTTGAGTCCCAGGTACTCGGCTTTCCCCAGAGCTTCCTGCTCATGTGCACCCTGAGACAGCAGATGATGGCTCAAGTACTTGGGTCCCTGCTACTCACGTCTGAGACCTGGGCTGGGTTCCAGGCCTCTGGCTTCAGTCTAGGCTAGCCCTAGCTGTTGCAGGCATTTGGGGAATGAATCGGCAGAATGAACATCTCTTTCCGTCTGTCAGTCTGTCTCTGCCTGCCTTTCTCTCTCTCTCTCTCTCTCTCTCTCTCTCTCTCATTCTGCCCTTCAAATGGAATGAAAACTAAAAATTTTGTAAAAGAAAAGAAAAATATATTCCTACACATTTTAACAATAAGTACATGTTTTCAAAAACTAAGTTCAAAGAAAGCCATAAAACCTATCTCCCTACTGGAAATATAGAGAATTAGTATCCTGAGCTCAAACTCCCTGTTAAAAGCCTATTTTATTTACTTTTCCAACTATTAGTTCCTACAGATCGGAATAGTCAGTATTGGCCTGCTAAGGAGAGGTATCAGAGAACTTGTAAGCAGTCTCCTGCCTAGACCTGAGAGCACCGCAAATAAACTGCTCCCCAGACTGCACTGTCTTCCATCGCTCCTCAGGAACACAAAACTCATTCCTCTCCCTGAAGAAAGACCCAGACATCACAGCCAGCATGAAAGTCATCACGGCCTGAACTCAGGGAAAATGCCTTTCAGGGAGCCATGCCAAAGATGTTTTAGATGAATGGACAAACTATCATCAAATGGGTATCAAGTGCCTCCATGCACTATAAAAATGAAGAGATATTTCACTAAAACAGATCGTTAATCCAAGTGATATCAGCAGCTTCTTACTTGGAAGTTGTGATTTCTAACTGTTCAAACTTCCCAAGTGATTGCATTAAACTGTGTCTGGCTTCATTCCTCAATTGGCTACACAGCATTACTTATTCTATTATAAGTTTTCAGGAGTGGGGGAGAAAAAGAGTTATAGTACGTGTATGTTACTGAAATGACCTCAAACCCAAATAGCATAGTTCTCTCTCATTTAACCAATGCATATTTCATTTTTACTACCACACAAGATCTCAAGTTATTCTAAATTATTCATGATCATTCCTTCCCAGTAACATCCATATGTTCTCACTCACCCAAAAGAGAAAAGCCATTTCCATTCTTGATTAGTAGCATTTGCAACCTTTCACTTTTCTTTAAAATGAAAGAAGGCTGAACAATTCAAAAAATACTTATTGCAACATGGACAAAAGCTAAAGACCTGGTCACATACTAACATTAACTTCAACAATAAGTTTTATCCTAAACTAATGATGGATGCTACTGACAAAAATCTATGATTAGATACTTTAAGATTAATTACATTATGGAAACATACACACTTTGCAGAATCTTGATACATGCCTACCCAAGGCAAGTATTCCATTCTGTACATATTTGTTGAATGAACAAATGAATGTCTAACTGATGACACTGTCATTTTAAATTTAAAATAGAGATATATTTATTGTAAATGTTCCATATTTTTGTTGAAACAAATTTCTGAGAGACTTGCTAATTTTCAAGTTGAATATTGAAAACATCAACTTTTCTCCCAAGGTCAAGTTGATAGTATGTATTGACTCCCTATTCAAGAAAGCCTCACTTACTCCATAATTAAAATTCAGGGTATCATGGTCAGCGCTGTGGTGCAGTGGGTTAAAGCCCTGGCCTGAAGCACTGGCATCCCATATGGGCACCAGTTCTAGTCCCAGTCTGCAGTGCCAGCATCCCATATGAGTGCTGTTTTGAGTCCCAGCTGCTCCACTTACAATCCAGCTCTCTGCTATGGCCTGGGAAAGCAGTAGAAGATGGCCCAAGTCCTTGGGCCCCTGCACCTATGTGAGAGACCTGGAAAAAGCTCCTGGCTCCTGGCTTCGGATCAGCACAGTTTCAGCCGTTTCGGCCATCTGGGGAGTGAACCATTGGATGGAAGACCTCTCTCTCTGTCTCTACCTCTATCTATAACTCTGTCTTTCAAATAAATAAAATAAATCTTTTAAAAAAAATTGAAGGTATTGTTCAGCAAGTGATCAATAGAGGTGGAATATTAAATAATCCCTTAACCATACTCTGATTACAAAATGCTAAAGAAAAAGTTGAAACCATAAAAATACTACAGGAAAAGAAATACGTAAGTAATATCCAGCCACTGATTATCATATGCTATAATCCAAGGTTTCTCCATGTTGGAAATTAATGCCAAAAATTACTGAAAATATACAACTTTAGGAGATCCTCATCGGTGTTTCCCTTTTTTTAGTGACTTAATGTGAAATATTACCAGGTCAGCCTGTTCAATGAGAACACTCTTCTTCCACACCGTGGAAGGTGGACATCTGTTCGTTAAAAGTCCATTCTGCAAGTTCATTTATTAGCACATTCATTAATGCTCAGAGCATTCCATCATGAAGTTAGGAATGAATTAACTATTTATAATCAACTAAAGAGGCATGTTCCAGAAAGGCTATGGGGTATAAAAGTCTCATGAGTTATTACACTCTCTGCATTTTCTGGAAAGAACTTGGGGAAGAAGATAAATTCATGAATTTTAATCACTAGGCACAAAAGACTAAACTCCAAGCTAGCTTTAATTTTAAAACATGGTGAATTTATTCCCTTTCCCAATAGGAATCCAGTGTTGTAATTCATCTATTTCTTTAGTGAGTTAATATGAAATCAGGTACCTTGAAATACTGTAAAATCATCTAAAGTTGAATAATACTTGGTTTATGTAGAAGACCAATGCAAGATACATATTCTCAAACATATCAACAACTACATTAAATGCTAACAAAATACCTGCTGTAATTAAGAGGCGAGGAGACAGACTGAATAAAGAAAAAGCAATCCCATGCCTTTTACAGGAAATACACTTTAAATATGGGCAACAGGTTGAGAATAAATAGGTAAAATGAAATTTACAATGCAGACTCTAAGAATAAGGAAACTAGTGTTATCTACCAATACCAGAGAATATAGACCTCAAGAAAAACTCATGAAAATAATCGAAAAAGAATATTCCACAACAATAGAAGAGGTAAAATGCCTCAATTTGTGGGTACCTAACAACAAAGCTTTAAAACACAGAAAGCAAAAATTTGCAAATATAATGAGATAAACAGAAAATATCTATAATAATAGTTGAAGATTTTAATAGTACTCTCTGGATAAAACTAGCAGATCCTGCCACTCCTCCCTCAAATCAATAGAGATGTAGAACATTTGGAGGATGAAAGCCACAAGTTGGACCCAGCTGGCATTTATAAAACTCTGATCCAACACCAGAAATTCACCAGGACAGATCATATGCTGCTCTATAAAAAATTTTCAAATAATAAATTCTATGTTACCTGACAACAAAGGTATTAAATTAGTAATTAAAAGAATGACAGATTGGCAAACCTACAAATACTAGGAAAGTGAACAACATAGATTTAACTGACCCAATAGTCAAAGAAGAAGTAAAAGATAAAATAGAAATATTTTAAATCAATAATAATGAAAACACAACATATGAAAATTGCATGATATAGACAAGGTTATAGTCTTAGCTCTTAATATACAGGAAGAAAAGTTTAAAATCAATGATCAAGTGGGAGAGAACCCACTTGAAGAAAACAAAAATACAGAAGCAAATGAAACTCAAATGCAACAAAGAAAATATTTCTAAATGTGTAAAAGTCAGTGAAAATTTTAAAGGATAAATAAGAAAAATCAACAAATTGAAATATTGATTTGAACTTATTAGTAAAATTTTTAAGTCGCTACCAACATTGCTTAGAAAAAAAGTGAAAAAGAGAAAAAAACAGAAAATTCAACAGCAGAAATGAAAGGGGTAGCATCATAATAGATTCTACCATATACAAATGAAAATAAGAAAAGATATTGTTAATTTTATTTCAATAAATTCAGTAAATTTTATGTTAAGGACAAAGGACTTCAAAAACACAAATTAGCACAGTTAATACTAGGTGAAGCAATCTGTTAAGAAATTAAACTTGCAATCAGAACTGTTCCCACAAAGACAACTTCAGACCACAAGAATTTATTGAATTCCAACATTAAGAAAACAACATGAGTCTTACAAAAACAGTTTCAAACAAGAGAGGGAGAAAAAAAAAAAAAAACACTCTGAGGCCAGTGTTGTGACATAGTGGGTTAAGTCGTTCCCTTGTGATGCTGCCATATTAGAGTGCCAGTTCAACTCTCTACCCACCTTCTCATCAAGCTCCCACTGATCACCTGGGAAGGCAGCTAATGATGGCCCATGTACCTTGGCCCCTGCCACCCACATGGGAGACCCAGATGGAGGTCCTGGTTCCTGGCTTCAGCCTGGCCAAACCCCAGTCATTGCAGCCATTTGGGGAGTGACCCAGCAGATAAAAGATCTAGACCTCTCTCTTTCTCTTTCTCTCCTCTCTCCGCCACCACTCTATATCTCTCCTTCTCTGTCACTCAGTTTTTCAAATAAATAAATAAATCTTTAAAACAAAAAAAGAAAAACACTTCCTAATTTATCTTATGAGGCCCACATTATCATACCACATTCTACCAGACACTATAAAAGAAAAGTAAAGACCAATAGTATCTCAAGATGTAATTTTCAAATCAATTAAATTGCTCTCTGCTATGGCCTGGGAAAGCGGTGGAAGATGGCCCAAGTCCTTGGGCCTCTGCACCCACGTGGGAGACTCGGAGGAAGCACCTGGCTCCTGGCTTTGGATCAGCGCAGTTCTGGCCATTGCGGCCATCTGGGAAGTGAATCAACGGACGGAAGACCTGTTTCTCTGTCTCTCCCTCTCACTGTCTGTAACTTTACCTCTCAAATAAATAAAATCTTTAAAAAAAAAAATAAAAGGCATTCAGGTGAGAAAACTGTCATTCACAGGCAATGGGACTAAGCATTTAAAAAACCACAAAATGTGCAAAAGGAAAGAAAAACGACTTGAATTATAATGTGTATCTTTAGCAATGTTAAGATCAGGGACGGCGCCCGCAGCTCACTTGGCTAATCCTCCGCCTGCGGCGCTGGCACCCCGGGTTCTAATCCCAGTTGGGGTGCCAGGTTCTAGTCCCGGTTGCTCCTCTTCCAGTCCAGCTTTCTACTGTGGCCCGAGAAGGCAGTGGAGGATGGCCCAGGTGCTTGGGCCCTGCAACCACACAGGAGATCAAGAAGAGGAACCTGGCTCCTGGCTTTGGATCAGCGTAGCGCCGGCCGTAGCGGCCATCTGGGGAGTGAACCAAGGGAAGGAAGACCTTTCTCTCTGTCTCTCTCTCTCACTGTCTACAACTCTACCTGTCAAAAAAAAAAAAAAAAAAAAAAAAAAACAAGATCAATATATTCAAATCATATGTATTCTTAAATAATAAAAAACTGAAAAATGAAAGTTTAAAAATCAAACATGATGGGGCCGACACTGTGGCACAGCGTGTTAAGCCCTAGTCTGCAGTGCTGGCATCCCATATGGGTGCTGGTTCGAGTCCTGGCTGCTCCACTTCCAATCGAGCTCTCTGCTAATGGCCTGGGAGGGCAGTGGAAGATGGCCCAAGTCCTTGGGCCCCTGCATCCATGTGGAAGACCCAGAAGAGGTTCCTGGTTCCTGGCATCAGATCAGCTCAACTCTGGCCACTGTGGTCATCTGGGAGTGAACCAGAGGATGGAAGACCTCTCTCTTGCTGTACTTCTCTCTCTGTCTTGCTCTACCTCTCTCTGTAACTCTCTTTCAAATAAATAAAATAAATCTTTTAAAAAATCAAACATGCAAAAGCATATAAATATCAAACACCCAGGAACAAATCCAACAAATACATGCAATAATCTTATAAGGATATCATAAACATTGCTAATATGCATTAAAGATGACTTAAATAAATGAAGAAAATGCTATGCTCACTAGTGTAAGGATTTAAGCATGCTAAAGTGTCCATTCACCCTAGATTATCTTATATGCAAAATTTTTAATTCAACAGACACTTTCACTTATTTATTCATATTATTTATTCAACAGAGAAACAGAGACAAGCATCTCCTTTCTATTGGATCACTCCCAGGACAAAATGGCCAGGACACAAATGACAGCAGGGAATTCAATCCAGGTCTCTCAGGTGGGTCACAGCAACCTAACTCCTTGAGAGATCACTTGCTGCCTCCCAGGCTGTGTAACAGCAAGGAGGCTGACTTCCACATGTTACAAAAATGAAGACAATGGGGATGTTGTATAAAAATAGACAAATAGGAAAGAGGATACCATAATGAGTTCAGAAATTGGCCCCACATATTAGTTCTCTTTATTTTTTTTAATCAAAGTGCTGAGGTAATGCATGGAGCAAGAAATCCTTAATAAATGCTCCTGGAAAAATGGATATCTATATTTTGAACAGTATCCTCCATGTCTTTGTTACTCTAGACATAAACATCCATTTGGCATGGATCATAGGTCTAAATAGCAAATCACAAAGCTTCCAGAAAGTTTCATAGATTCATAGATTCTATTACTACAGTAGATCAAGCAAAATGCTGATTTCAAAAATGTTTTAAAATGATAAAACTAGATTTCTTCAAATTTAAAAATTCTCTCCTCATAAAAACATCATTAGTAAAAATAATAGATAAGCACAGTATAGGAGCTATTCTAGCAGTACACCTGTATGCTGAATATATAAGAAAATGATGAAAAGAAAACAGGCAGTAGACTTGGTCCAACACTTCCCATAAGACGACACATGAATGATAAATTAGCACATGAAAAGATGCTTAACAGCATTAGTCATGCAAGTTAAAACCACGGTAGGATACACTTTCTCATTCAGTAGAATGGCTAAGATCAGAAAGACTGACAAATGTTGGCAAAGAATGTAGTCGCAGGAATTCCCCGAACACAGCAGGTGGGAATATGAAATGGAACAGGCACTGTGAGCCAAAGACCAAGCGCACACACGTGGTGCATACATGCATGCATCATGGGGCATGGAAATCCTACTCTCAAGAACGCTTGCCCGCTGGCACCGCGGCTCACTAGGCTAATCCTCCGCCTTGTGGCGTCAGCACACCAGGTTCTAGTCTTGGCTGGGGTGCCAGATTCTGTCCAGGTTGCCCCTCTTCCAGGCCAGCTCTCTGCTGTGGCCCGGGAGTGCAGAGGAGGATGGCCCAAGTGCTTGGGCCCTGCACCCCATGAGAGACCAGGATAAGCACCTGGCTCCTGCCATCGGATCAGCGCAGTGCGCCGGCTGCAGCGCGCCGGCTGCAGCGCGCCGGCCGCGGCGGCCATTGGAGGGTGAACCAACGGCAAAGCAAGACCTTTCTCTCTGTCTCTCTCTCTCTCTCTCTCACTATCCACTCTACTCTGCCTGTCAAAAAATTAAAAAAAAAAAAAAAAAGAATGCTTGCCCACCAACTGCCTGGTATCCACATGTTTGTTGAATCCACATTTGCAACTGTCTCTCATTTGTACCTGGAGTCCAAGGAGGGGCAGGGGGAGGTTTACAAGTGATGGAGTAAAGACAGGCAAGGCGAAAGCCATGGAGCATACCTAGTTCCCAACAGAAAGCGCACTCCATGCCAGACAAGGAACTCCCAGAGCTGGCCAGGTGGCAGAAGCAGGACTGACAGAAGGCTTTTCCTGGAGTTTCTGTGAGATGGGCAAGTTGTGGCTTGAGAAATCGCTTAAGAATTGCTTGTCTGAATAACTATGGCATGCTCCAGTGTGCAGGTGGACATCTAGGGCAGAGGAAATACTGGCATGGCCAAGGAGAGTCAGGTAAAGAAGATGGTTCAGGGAGCAGGCTCTGGACAGCAGGTTAGATGTCAGCCACCTTGGCCAGTCATTCAGCCCCACATTAATGAAGGCCAAACAGACAAATGCAGGGTCTAAGAAAACACAGTTCAAAAAATGACTCAAGAGTGAAAAACTAATGCCTACCAGCAGATGAAGGAATAAGCAATTTGTGGTACATTTCTAAAGTAGAACAGTTCTTTGAAACGAAAACAAACCTAACTGCTGATGCATGCAACAACACCCATACAACACCTGAGACCTTAAGCAAAATGCCCACACTGTGAAGGACATATACCTTATATTTCCACTCTTATGAAGTCTGAGAACAGACAAAACTTTACTGTAGCTGGAATTAGGAGTGACTGCCTGGAGAATGGGTACATGGGACAGACTGAAAATGACTATGAGAGAAATTCCTTGGGAAATGTCACTTTTTTATCATTTTTTGTGGGCACCTGTTTGTGACTACCTGGGGGTAATCCACTGTCCAACTGCATCAAAATGAACACATACAAGCTCTGTGCGCTAGACTGCATATTAATTACACTTCAATTTTTAAAAGTGAAAAAATCCATTAGCGATTATACATTTGAAGCACAAAATTGCTTTGGCTATTTTTACTGCTTATTTTCCATCTTTATCCCTCACTCAGGGGTCCGGTAAGAGACAACAGTTAATTGCAGTTGTTTCAAGCACAGGCTTTGCAGACCCACAGGCCTAGCGGTAGCCCTGGCTCTTGTCCCTGGTTCTTATTCCCAAACCTGCACAATGTTATGCAAGGTACTCATCTTTTCTAATTCTGAGCTTTGTCATCTGAAAAGAAGTGAGGGTAACGGTGCCTACTTCTTACCCAAATGATCCGTCTGGGCTCATACAATATAGAAAAGCCATTACTGATAATAAGAACCACAAAACCAAAGCTACTACTATTGATAATATTGCTAAAATATGTCAGTGCGCTAAACAATTCCACATGATGTATCTTTTGTTTATTTGTATTTTATACATTAAAATGAATTCTGTATTTAATTTTATTACAGTCAAATGTGACACCTTTCACAGCTCCATCTCTGACACCTTACAAAATTGTCACCCAAAAGAGATGATACAAAGGAAAACAGCATGTCCATTATAATCTTGTTTCTCGAGGGGGTATGAACTGCTGCCTTGCACTTCAACGTGTGATACATGCACCGTGGCATATGATCTTCAGAGCTCAGCTTTAAATGGATACTACTAATTCTCCCATGTGGCGAGGCTTAGGGCAGTGCCGTGCTCCAAGACTTTAAGGGAGATGGGCTGTAGAGCCCGGATTTCCATCTTACCATTCAAACCCTGGTTCTTGCCATCTTTCAGCATGAAGCCTCAGCAAATTGGCTAATCTTCTCAAACTGGTTGTCCTGGATCAGGCCCTGCATCTTTACACAGCACCTGTATGTATTAGTCCATTTTTGTTGCTATGATGAAAAATAAGAGGCTGGATGACTCACAAAGAAAGCACATTCATTCTGTTCATGCTTTTGGAGGCTGAAAGTCCAAACAGCATAGCACAAGCTCTTGTGAGGACCTCAGTTTAGATGGCATCACAGTGGGAAAGTGCAGAGCAGGAGAGATCGCATCAGGAGATAGGCAGCCAGAGCATAGTGGGAGGAGTCAAGCCCTCACTCTTATAACATTCACTTAGTTCCTTCCAAGAGCAGTATCCTCCAAAACCTCAGGAGTCCCCCGCCCAGGTCTCATGTCTTTAAGAGTCCACCACCTCCCAAGACAGCCACACTGGGGACCACTCTTCCAACACAAGAACCCTGGCTTGACAGATCACATCCAGTCAAAGTGATGGCCAAATCTGGAAGCAAGAAAGTAGATCTTTCCTCTCTGGTCCTTTCTAATCTATCCAGGCAGATAACAGACACAAAGAGTGTTTCCTCCTTGATAATTCCCTCTGAAAGGAAGAGAGTGGGAAGTGGCACATCTAGCTTTAATAAAACATTGTAGCTGAGACTGCTTCATGCCTGGAGTTATTAGATGTAAGGAATCTGATGGGTCAGTTTCCATAAGTCATAAGTTCGCACTGCTGCAAACATCACAGTTAGCGGGAGAAGCACAAATTAAGCTGTACTTTCCATAGTACTCAAATGCGTGCCAGAAACAAAAGTTGGTATCTAATTCATACTACTTTACATGTTAAAGAATAACTGCACAGAAGTCCAAACTTGATGGATTTTCTATTAAAAAAAAAAAAAACCTGTGGGAATCAAGTCCTTGCAAACTACAGAATTAATCACTGGCTGACATTTGTGGGCTTAAATTGTATTCGACTTCTCATTTTGAAATCAGGTTTTGGACAACCACAGTACAATAAATAACTGATCATCCTTCAATGTGTAATGCGCTGACTAAATTTTGTATTTGTATCTGACCTAAAATCCCTGACACAGAATAATACCAGTCTTTTGTAGAATCCAGCAAAAAAAAAAAAAACTAATTTAATCATTAAATATTAAGTATATATACATTTTAAAGCACATTGTAAAAATTAAAACTCAAGTTAGTTCACTTTATATAATTTTTATATGTATCACTATGGAATATTTAATGGCTGCCTCAAAAAGTTAATGAATACACTATTTCAAGTAAACAAAGCTAAAAATGTATTTTAATGTTGGAGAAATACAGGTAACAAGGTATCTATTCATGCCCATTTAAGATAGTTTTCTTAGCTGTCAAAATGAGCTACAGAAGAACAAATGGGAATTGCATTACATTTTATTTCACCTTTCCACAGAGGCACAGTATGAAATTCTTTTCTTGTAACTTCCTTGTTAAAATTACAATGTATCAAGTAGAATACCAAGCCACTGGGATAATGGCAAAATTACTGTCTTGGCATTCAGACTTCATTTCCTCAAAGATTTCGGAAGTTGTGACAAGCTGCTAGATGTCTTCAAACTACAAAGAAAAAGCAAAATATCCTTATCTTGGCTGGCACAGGACAAGGCAGCAAACAAAGCAGGGCGTGTAGCCTAGGGCAATGATTTCTCTATAGAGATTCCAGATCTGAGAAAACCACTTATCAAAATATTTGTTCCTCTATAGTGATAGGGGCGGTTTCCGCCCAGACATGTAGTGGATAGTTAATCAAAAGAACACATAGAAGTCGTTAATAAAATGAGTCTAGAGGGAGAATGCAAATATATCTGTGTACCCCATTAATGTCCTTACTGGATTGACTACCAGAAACACTCCCCTTCGTCTTGTAGCCTTCTACCTTGCATTAACAACGAGGGATACACTGCAAGGTTTGAGG
Organism: Lepus europaeus; assembly: GCF_033115175.1. NCBI lineage: Eukaryota > Metazoa > Chordata > Mammalia > Lagomorpha > Leporidae > Lepus > Lepus europaeus. Next base: position 49,143,640 of record NC_084835.1, read on the forward strand.
AAAAATTTGTTTAAAGAAATATACACCAAGAGCCTGCTTAATAAGTAATGATAATGAATGACCACAGAGCTGGTCTCAGAAAGTACAAATCCCCAATATAGAACTGCCTATATCTATGTGTCTAGATGTTGGTTAAGTTACTTCATCTCTCCAAGTCTCCATTTTTCGATCTGATCAAAAGGGTTAATAATAGTCCTTACCTCTGGGGATGGATGGAAAATTCAACGAACATAAGCACTTGCAGTGTGCTGACACATACTATAGTATTACAAGCATCTCACTTAATAGTATTATAAATGCATGAATAAAGCCATAAAACCATTCAAGCAACACATTAGGTTTAACACTATTCAAACATATATCAAGAAGAAAAGAAAACCATATTGGAGCTCCTGTCGTGTGTGCTTGCTGCACACCTAATCTGCCTTGGTGCAGACTTTAATGACCACCCTCTCAGTGGTGCTCACTCCATCTACTGGAGGTTGCAGCCCTCCTCTTCCTCTTGGGACTCTCCGAGGTCCATGGACCTAGCAAGCAGACAATGCCATAAAGGAAATACAACTGAGTTGAACACAGGGCTTATTTCTTTGCATGTATCATGGTTATAGGGTTTTCATTCTCATTCAGACACAAGATTGCATGTGCACACACACACACACACATGCAATTTCAAATAAAAGCATGGCCATTTTCTTTTTTGTTGTCAACCAGATCTGGGCAGAAGTGATGTGTGTCTCCTCCTAGAAGAACCATAAAGACAACTGCACATTTTTCCATGTGTCATTTCCCATATTACTATGAGAAGGGAAGCACCATCATCAAAATTGAATTTTGACCACTCTAAGTCCCAACATGAAACAACAATGGGTAGATTCCACATGCCACTTAGAGTGGATATGTTGCATGAGCAAAGAAAAGCTGTGGCCATATTAAGCTATAATGATTTTCAGGACTTAGTTTGCCTAATATGACAACAAATCAAGAAAGAAAAATGGAGATATCTATCTAATAAACACTGTTAAACTTAGGCATGCCACTTTGCTCAGAGACAATTTGAATTTTTTAATAGAGACAAGCAATACTTTTGGGGGCAGCAGGGGGCAGTGTTTGAGCCAAAATGACTTGAGTACCTGAGATCTGTAAATGAATGTAGACTTTCTAATACAGGAATGGACCATATGCATATGGGAAAAGTAAACAGATACAAATAAACTATGAGGGTATCTCAAAAGATCCATGGCAAATAGAATTAGAAGATAAGTTTAGGGTTTGCAATGTTGTTTGCTTCAAGTCCTGACTGCAATTCCTATTGCAGGTTCCTACTAATGCATGCCCTGGAAAGCAGTAGGTAGTGGCTCTAGTATGTACATCCCTGGCAACCACATGGGAGACTCAGATTGGGTTCCAGGTTCCTATTCATTCAGCCTGGTCTGGGCCTAGCTGTTGTTGATATTTGAGAAGTGAACCAATGGATAGAAGAGCTCTCTCTTTTTTTCTCTCTCCCTCTCAATTATATAAAACTAAGTAATTTTTAAGAAGTAAGTTTATTTTGGATCAACAATTGTTTTAAATACATGTATAAGAAAACATTTGCCAATGACGATAAGAAATTAAGCAGACAGGGACTGGCATGAAAGCTTGAGATACAGATCAGAATTTGGAATGTCAACAGATGAGTGAGGACTTGGCCAAAGAGAGGAAGGGCACACACACACAAAAGAGGAGTGTGGAGAAGGAGGCAGGATGCCTACGCAGCGCCCAGAGTAGTGGTGGTTACAGCTCCCCTCACTCCTCCCACCGCTTTTGGAAAACATATGAGCGCCTTTTGACCACTTCATTAACTGGGGGCCACTAGGTTCTTCAGAGGGCACAGACCAAGTGATCCTGCATTGCGATTTCCACCTGGCCTTCACATTAAGTGGTCATGTGGGAGAAAAAGCTCCTCACCCTTACCTGCACTCACCAATCAATGACTGTCTGCATGGTCTTAACACCCACATACAAGGATACGGTGCCTACGTTAATTGTAGAATGAGTGAATTTAGAATAATTCACAAAGCATTAACCTCCTTTCAGAGAAACCCATCAACCAGTGGCAGCTACACCTTTACTGGGAATGTGCCCAACACCTAGAATCAGTGGTACTGGCCTGCAGTGAGAGCCATCCCAATCACAGTGATGCTATGAATATAAATATCTATCTATCTATCTATCTATCTCTATACTTAGATATGTGTTCACTGCTAAATAGGAAGAAAGATGACCCTCAAAGATTCATTTCACCCTTTCTCTCTGTGTGTGTGTCTCTCTCTCTGTAGCTCTACCTCTCAAATAAATAAATAAATAAATAACCTTAAAAAAAAAGGTGGAGGGGGGAGAGCTGTGGCATAGAAGGCTAAGCCTCTGCCTGTGGTACCAACATCTCATAACGGCACTGGTTTGTGTCCCAGCTGCTCCTCTTCCCATCCAGCTCTCTGTCTGCAGCCTGGGAAAGCAGCAGAAGATGGTTCAAGTGCTTGGGCTCCTGTACCCACATGGGAGACCTGGAAGAAGTTCATGGCTTCTGACTTCAGATTGGCCCAGCTCTGGGCCATTGCGGCCATTTGGAGTGTGAACTAGCAAATGGAAGACCTTTCTCTCTGTCTCTCCCTCTCTCTGTCTGATTCAGCTCACTATTGCTGTATTTCCCTGAATTCCACATGTGATTATTACAAGCATACAGGAGCTCTGTCAACCTCATCTAATGTTCTGGGGTAGACACAGCCAACCATTTAGAGTCAGATTATATTACAAATTGATTTCCTTGCATTCTTCTCTCTATTATACTTAGGCATTATGTCGTCTGTTTCTTAATCAAGTAAGTTTGTTATATATTCTCTGTAACTCATGTCAGCATATAAAGGGGATGTTAGCAAGTATTCATTAGATAAATGAGGTTTGAGAATTGCTAATTCTCAGAAGAGCAAATAAAAGAATACTATTGTGGAAACGTGGGAAGCTTTGATGATCAGGTTGGCAGACTTTTTGGAATTTTTGGTTTTGGTTTTGGTCTTATGTTTCTCTACATGAAGAAGGTGGTAATCAAAAGTAATTCAAGGGGGGCTGACACTGTGGCACAGCAGGTTAAAGCCCTGTCCTGAAGCGCCAGTATCCCATATGGGCGCTGGTTCTAGTTCCAGCTGCTCCTCTTCCGATCCAGCTCTCTGCTATGGCCTGGGAAAGCAGCAGAAGATGGCCCAACTCCTTGGGCCCCTGCACCTGTGTGGGAGACCCAAAAGAAGCTCCTGGCTCCTGGCTTCGGATCAGCGCAGCTCCGGCCATTGCGTCCATCTGCGGAGTGAACTAGCAATGGAAGACCTCTCTCTGTTTCTACCTCTCTCTGTAACTCTGTCTTTCAAATAAATAAGATAAATCTTTAAAAAAAAAAAGTAATTCAAGGGGCCAGTGCTGTGGCGTAGTGGGTAAAGCCACCGCCTGCAGTGCTGGCATCCCATATGGATGCCGGTTTGAGACCTGGCCGCTCCACTTCTGATCCAGCTCTCTGCTATGGCCTGGAAAAGCAGTGGAAGATGGCTCGAGTGCTTGGACTCTGCACCTGCCTGGAAAACCCAGAAGAAGCTCCTGGACCCCAGCTTCAGATCGGCCCATCTCCAGCCATTTTGGTCATTTGGGGAATGAACCAGTGAATGGAAGACCTCTCTCTCTCTCTCTCTCTTTGCCTCTGCCTCTCTGTAACTCTGCCTTTCAAATAAATAAATAAATCTTTTTTAAAAAATGTAATTCAAATGGTACCACGTTCAGTGACATGAGTACAGGAGAAACCAGGAGGAAGCAGGTGAGGTCACTGGAATATGGCAACAAAGGCCCATGAGGCGTGGCAGGAAGACAGATTTGAGGAACCATGTGAGGAAGTCTCCATCATGAAACATGATGGTGTTTGGTGGTGAGGTAAGAATCAATGGGGTCTCCAAGGTTTCTGGCCTCCCTGACAGAGGATGGATGGATCTGAGACAGAAACAGAGGTGTGCAAGACGACACACATGGAGTGAAGGATTCGTTCAAGTTCAGACAGACTCCAGCAGAAGACATTCAGATGGAAAAGGCAGACAGGGATTGGCAATTTGGGACTCAGCACAAGCAAGACGGATGGTACCTAAGGGAACACAGAAGTACCAGAGCCAGAGAGAGGAGAGAGGGGAGAGGGGAGTGGGGTGAGGGGAGAGGGTTGAGGGCACAGGGGACAGAGGACAGGGGACAGGGGAGAGTGAGAGAGAGAGAGAGAAACAGAGGAAAAAGAGGCTAAACATCAGCCTGATGGAGCAGCAGGTGAACACACATAAGGGACCCCGAACATCCCGGCGTAGGAGACTCAAAGGAGGTGTTCAGAACAGTGGCAGACACCACCGAGAACATAAAAAGAGCAAGACTGTGAACAACCCAGGAACTTGACGTTGAGAAGCTGCTTCTGTAGTGGCCGGATGAGAAGGCAGACTTCAAGGCTACCAATACCATGGCTGCAGACAAATTAAGGGGGCAGGTGTAGGCCGCCTGTTCTAGAAGATCCGCCATGTAAGAGAGGGCAACAGGAAGAAACTGTGATTGCTGGCTACTGATGTCAACAGAGAACAAGAAGAGACATGTTGATTCAGGGAGGTAAGTGTCAAATTAGACTGGAGAACTGGAAAAAACGCACCTACACTAAATATCACTTAGCAAGAAGACAAACAAAATGAGACACACACACACAGGCACACACGCTGTATCTGACGATTTCACTGTAAGAAATGAAAGAAAGTAACACAAACACTTTCTCTAATCCCTCAGACTTCAGGAAATGGCTATCATACATGGCTTGGCTGTGACAAGGACACTCGGGGACACTGTTTCCCTGAAAGAAAATGAAGATAAAGCACAGATTCACAGTAGGATTTGCTTCACAGCAAATGATTGTGGGTCACATCTAACTGAAGATTAACCTCTTACTGTTTTTAGTAAACTTATTTTTTTGTAAACCTTAAACAAAACTGGATTTTATGTGTCTCGTTGATCGTAAATCCTCTCTAGGAAATCCCTTTTGTAGTAAATTTAAACAATAAAAATGTGAAACTTACTAAGTCAACAATTGCTATTTTTCATTACTTCATAAAACTAACAGTTACTGACTGCCTACTGTGTTTGAGGAACAAACACAGCCTTAAAATAACTGAGCTGTGAAGATGTAAATGAATATGCAAACTGACACAATATCCTAATTTATATATTATTGGATGTTGAGTTTTTGTTTGTTTTGTTTTTAGAAGATGTCACACAAATGCTAACTAGCAAATTAACTGAGAGTTTTATAGCTTGGCAAATTTGTTTTCACTTTAGAACAATTTATGACAAGGAGTATGTAATGCGTTGTGGCTAATTAATGACTTTCTTGTGGTTTGACATAGGTAATACATTAGCTCTGTGATCATTTCGTCTCAGATCCCCCTGAATCCTCTCTGCAGAAGCTGAAGTCATGTTAGCGATGGAAAGAACAGAAGCTCCATTTTCTTTTCTGTTTCCTAACAACTTCTGATGCCAAGGTAATTTGCTCATGAACATCAAAGAACAATGGGAAAAGATGGAAGGCTGAGAGACTACTGCATATGCCCTAAATTTCCAAAAATACAACTTACCAGTTGAGGATTCCTAATGGAGTTAAAAAGTCGAAAGCACTCACAGGAAGGGAAACCGTTTTCGTTATTGCAAAGAATACGCTATCCCGCTTTGAGTGGAAGAATGACAACTATCAGTGATCAAATGTCTTTGTGACACCAACTATTTTTAATTGCACAAGAGTCTCTACAAGCTGCTTAGACAAACAAGAAAACTGCAGCTCAGCCTTTCGCTTTCCAGACAAACCTTTCTTCAGGCCTTGACTTGCTTGGGATTGTCCTAAAAATAGGATTAATATTGGGTGCTGCTTCTACTGTGTTAGCATCTGTTAAAATACAAAGCCCATCTTGAGAGTGAGGGGTGTGCCACTCACAAATGCCATCAGAAATGAAAGATCAGACAAACAGCTCTGTCCCAACACTCTCCCACTCCAAGCCACACCAACAGGCAGTAATTTGGAACAATGACTTTTTTGGAGGGGTTAAAAAGATGAGCCTTTGAATGGAGGACATTGAAGTGGTGGAAGTCCTAGGGACCATGGAAGAGGAGAGATACAACATTGGATTCCCTAGCTTCATGCCCAGCTACCTGAGGCACAGTTTACAAACAGGTTCTAACCATCCAGTCTACTGTACACTCTCTAGTGGATGCCGGGGGCTTACTGGGCTGTAGGTCTGTCTACTACAGCCACCTATATGGGATGCCAGCACTGCAGGTGGTGGCTTTACCCGCTACACCACAGCGCCGGCCCCTCAGAATAGTTTTAAACAATGTAACCCCACCAAAAAGGAAATGGAAAAAAAGCATGAATTACCAAAATTTAAAAATCAGTGGATCACTCCCCCAAGCAAATCAGTGAATGCAAAATCAAAGTGTGTAATACACTCAAGCATCAGGGGTCCTTCTTGTTGAACAGAGTAAGATTCTGTCTTTAGTAAGATACTTTAAAGACAATTTATTTAAGAGACCTAGGTCCAATGTCTTCAACAGATCATCAGTAAGTAGTATAAGGACAGCAAATTAGCCACGGTTAATCTCTTCACCTTTGCATGGAGTATGACCAGTGCTGTCCTGAATTCAACAGGAGTGCTCCCATCCTCCTGACTACACTGGCAAGAGAAAGAGTAATGTAGGCACACCATGCATTCCAGGTACACAGAATTCTAGATCTGCAACTTAGTAATGGGAGAAGGGAGCTCCAATCATTACCCAGCAGGTCTGACATAGGGAATCTGTCCTTCATAGTCCGGGTTACAATTCTAGGTTTGTTTATAAACCTAAAACTGTACTTGGTAGCTATTTTAGGAAAGTTCATCACAACTCTTTAAATAATGATTTCATTAGATGTATAACTGCTTCACACAATTTCATATTGATGAAAAATTTCCATACTCTTAGCAGAAATCTTTTCTAACCAAAAATCTTTCTAGAACTACTTTTCATAAGGCAGGCTTTTTTTTTTTTTTTAATGAAAAAGGAGTAACCAAGACTTTGTTCTCCTAGCTACTGAGCTGTGGCACTGCAAAATGGAATTTACAATTACTCAAAAGAAAACAGCCCCAAATCCCACAACTCCTTTCACTTAATTATTCATGCTATTGATCAGCACATTTATTTTTAAAAATACATGAAGTGAGAGCAGCATTCACGTAGGAGGAGAACTTCTTGCTAACTTCCATTGCTGTGGACTGGGGAGTTTCCTTTTCAGGGATTTGTACTTTGCATATGTAAATTTAAAAACTAATCAAACTTCATCACAACATGTTTAAAAGAAGCTTACAATGTTAAAAGCCATCTCTGCAGGTGACATTTTTCTTTGTAATTCATTCATCAAGATTAATTTCTGTTTATTGTTCTTAATCAGAAAAAATAAATAACTCTAAGCAATACTAAAAATAAATATAATAATGATAAGGAAAGTAGGATGGATACGTCACCCTGGAGTTTTTTAACAGTACTTCAGGGTTTTTTTTAAGATTTATTTGAGAGGCAAAGCTAAGGCCAAGAGAGGGACAGAGAGAGAGAGAGAGAGAGATGTCTTCCATCTGCTGGTTCATTCCCCAAACGGCAGAAACAGCCAGAGCTGGGCCTATCTGAAACTGGGAACCAGGAGCTTCTTCCAGGTCTCCCACGTGGGTATAGGGGCCCAAGGACTTGGGCCATCTTTCACTGCTCTCCCAGGCCATAGCAGAGAACTGGATCGGTAGTGGAGCAGCCAGGACTCAACCAGAGCCCACATGGAATGCGGGTGCTGCAGGCAGAGGATTACCCTACTATGCCACAGTACTGGCCGTGTACTTCAGATTTTACAAGTCATATTCACTTTCAGGATTATAAAACATCAGATTTAACAGAAGATGCTCTCATATATATTATATATATACATATCAACTTAGGGTATCTTGGAACTTCTAGAAGAAAATCTCAAAAATGTATAGGTTCGGGCCGGTGCCGCGGCTCACTAGGCTAATCCTCCGCCTTGTGGCGCCGGCACACTGGGTTCTAGTCCCGGTCGGGGCACCGATCCTGTCCCAGTTGCCCCTCTTCCAGGCCAGCTCTCTGCTGTGGCCAGGGAGTGCAGTGGAGGATGGCCCAAGTCCTTGGGCCCTGCACCCCATGGGAGACCAGGATTAGCACCTGGCTCCTGCCATCAGATCAGCGCGGTGCGCTGGCCGCAGCACGTCTACCGCAGCGGCCATTGGAGGGTGAACCAACGGCAAAAGGAAGACCTTTCTCTCTGTCTCTCTCTCACTGTCCACTCTGCCTGTCAAAAAAAAAATGTATAGGTTCAATTGTTCCTTCCAGTGGAAGACTGATGGATAACAGTCAACAGTTCTTTGAGAAAGGATGCTCTTGCCCACCAAGAGGCAGAGTCTTGGAGCCAGTGCTGTGGCACAGCAATAAAGCCACCACCTGTGGTGCCGGCATCCCATGTAGGTGCCAGTTCAAGTCCCAACTGCTCCACTTCCAATCCAGCTCTCTGCTACGGCCTGGGAAGGCAGTGGAAGACAGCCCAAGTCCTTGAGCCCCTGCACCCATGTGGGAGACCTGGAAAAAGCTCCTGGATCCTGGCTTCGGATCAGCACAGCTCCGGCCATTGCAGCCATTTAGGGAATGAACCAGCAGATGGAAGACCCCCAACCCCTCTGCCTCTCTGTAACTCTGCCTTTCAAATAAAATAAATAAACCTTTAAAAAATAAAAGAGGCAGAGTCTGTTTCTCCTACTCCTGGTTCTAGACTGGCCTTTTGTGCTGTGCTTGAACCAATAGAACCTGGGAGAGGTAAAGCTGGGCTGGCTCCAGGCTTGGACCTTTTGAGGCCTTCCAGGTTCCACCTCCATTCTCTTGGATGTAAGCAAAAGGTAAGGAAACCTCCATTATTGGATGAGGGTATGTGTGACAGCAACCCATTAAGTCCCTGGCCAGTCCTACTACCCTAGCGGAGACAGCAAACTTGTGAATGAAGGCATCTTGGATCCTCCAACCCGGGCAAAGCATCCCAGCCAACATCATCATGTCAATCAAAGATGAGCTGTCTTTGAAGGGCCCTGTTGAAACTCCTAGCCCATGCAGAATTTTAAACAATAAAGCAAGTGTTTTAAGATGCCAAGTTTTGGGATGGTTCATTTCACAGCAATAGATAGAGCATTCAGTTGAATTCACTATGCTGTGACTTCTAGAGTTATACTATATCCTTTAATGTAGTAAGGAGTGCATATCAGTTCTATAAAAAAGCCAATGAAGAGATGCTTCTTGCAGTATCTACTATGAACTCAGCGATATGGTAAAATTAATTATTGTAACATCAAGCGCTTCATGCGAACTTACACGTGATGATTTATTCCTCAGATAGGCATGGAATACCTACTGAGATCTCAGTGATGTGCTGAGCACAGGTGCACAGCACTCAGGGAAAGTCTAGATGGGTATACAAGTAAACACATGGCAATTATAACAAGGCATAAAGTAGTACAATAACTTGTAGCTTAACAGAGAGTTAATGTGGAGATACATTGAAATAATACGATAAGTATCATAAGAAAGGTAGTTGCCTTGCTTACTGGTAAGGATTAATGAAATGGTTAGCACAACACTTAGCACATAATTAATCCACATTAAATAGTGGTAAGTACATAACTATACAAGGGATAATAAGAATCTAGCAAAAATTATGAGTGGTTTGAGGTTATTTGTGGATCTCATATAATTTGTTCAATATTTCAGGGGGGTCTACTGTATGCCAAGCACTGGAGAACAGTGGCAGCCAAGAAAGACAAGTTTCCAGACCACATATAATATGAAAAACAGACACTAAATAAAAATGATAAGTGATAAAGCAAAGAGCAAAAGATCTTCACCTATTAAAGGAAGTGTCATTTAATTTGAAACTTATAAAATAAGGAGGAGGCACCTGCAGTGCCGGCATCCCATATGGGCACTGGTTTGAGTCCCGGCTGCTCCATTTCCAATCCAGCTCTCTGCTGTGGCCTGGGAAAGCAGTAGAAGATAGCTAAGTCCTTGGGCCCCTGCACCCACGTGGAAGATCTGAAAGAAGCTCCTGGCTCCTGGCTTCAGATGGGCCCAGCTCTGGCCGTTGCAGCCATTTGCAGACTGAACCAGAGGATGGAAAATCTCTCTCTCTCTCTCTCTCTCTCTCTCTCTCTCAAATAAAATAAATAAATCTTAAAATCAATCTCAGATACAGGCTAGCATTTAAAAAAATCAGGAGGAGTGATGCATGCAATGACAACTGAGGTTAGTATGAATGTATGCATGCGGTGGGGAGGAAGCTATGAGATTTCACATTTAAAAAGAAAACTTAAGGCAGGCATTTGGTCTAACCGTAAAGATGCTGGTTAAGAAACCCACATCCCATATCACAGTGCCTGGGTTCCAGTTGTGGTTCCACTCCGAAGTGTAGCTTCCTGCGAACGCACAGTCTGAGGGGCAGCAGTGACACTAGCAGCTTCGGCCCCTGCCACCCACACAGGAGATCTGGACTGAGCCCCCAGCTCCCGGCTTTTGCCTGGCCCAGACCATCACAAGCATCTGATGGAGTGAACTAGTAGATGGGAGCGCTCTTGCTCTCGCTCTCCTTCTCTGTTTCTCTCTGTCTCTCTCTTTCTCAAGGAAGATAATAGAAGGGAGGAAGGATGGAAGGGAGGGAGGGGGAGGAGATGAAAACAACACTAGCTGAACTAGAGAAATATCATCAAAATAATCAAGAGTGGATATCTGAGACAGGAAAAACAAGATTGGATGCATATTAGTCAGTTTTTCATTTATTTACCTAAAATATCCAAAAACAGTGGCAGGTGTGTGGCACAGCAGGTTAAGCTGCTACTTGATACCAGCACCCCTTGCCCTGAGTGCCCGCTGGAGTCCCGACAACGTCTACTGCCAGCTCAGCTTACTGCTAATGCAATGGAAAGCTAGCAGTTGATGGCTCAAGTGCTTGGGTTCATACCACTAAAGTGGGAGACACAGAGTTACAGGCTCCTGGCTTTGTCCTGGTCAACCCTGGCTGATATGGGCATTTGGGAAGTGAACCAGCAGATAGTACAGAAGATCTCTCTCCTTCTCTGTCTCTCCCTGTCTGTATGTCACACTATCTTCCAAATACATGAAAATAAATAAACATTTTTTTAAAAAAATAAACAAAATAAATCCTAGAGTTCCTTATTGGGAAGGAAAAGGTCTACTTTGGTTATAGCTCAAGTTCAGGCAGCACCATTAGTCTTGCATGTGATAGAGGCTGGCAATGGTGGAGGAGTTACAGAGGAACAATCACACAATTTGCCAGGAAGCAGAGAGAAAAGCTAGGTCAAATTTGGCTTAAATAACCAATGTTTATCCAGAACTACCATGTGAAAGCAGGCCACCAGTGATCTAAAGATCTTCCACTAGCCCCAATTACCAGCTGTCATAATTAACTCAAGCCTCCATCCTAATCCTCAACCATTAACATTAAGACTTTGAAGTTGAAAAGTCTGCATGAGCTTTGGGAGCCAGGTTCTGTTCAATCCATAACAGGATGCTTCTGTAGTAATTGAGACAAATGATGACCAGGGTTTAGATGGAGAGAACTGGGCAGTTTCAGTAGATTTCAGATGTAGTAATGAAAAAACTGGCATGCCAAACCTGATACGGGTGTTACTTAAAAAGGAAGAAGTCACGTTCATGGTTTGAGCAATGGATCCCATGCTGATGAGGTCAGTTTTGTATGTGTGAAGGCTGAAGGTCAGGCCACTCACTCAGGACCCAGGCTCACAGAAGCTCCACTTCAATACATGCTTCCAGCCCAGATGCAAATGAGGACACAAGGAACCATAGGATGGCCCCCAAAACGCTGCAGTGACTAAATGGGAAATATTAACAATGTATTGGCCAAAGCCAGTCATCTTACTGCCATGGGCAATGTGGCAAGCAGGAACCTTCCTCCCCCAGGGGTACACAGTGATTCTCAGTAGTTTCTAAACAGTAACGAAGCAAACATTGGGACAAAGAGTCCCAGATCTCTGCGTTGACTTAATTTTGACTTAACTAAAGTTAAGTCAACTTAACTTAAGTTTGACTTAAACTAAAGAGAAATGGAAGAGAGACCACTAAGTTGAACCTGAAAGAGGATGGGTATGACTTTGACAGAAGTGGAGAAAACCATTAAGAGGATTCCATGTAGAAATGTAGGACAATGGGAAGGAAAGCCCAGCTGGTAGAAGATATTCTATTGTTTGTTTCTGTATTCCTCTCTTTTATAGATGCAGATAGAAAATAGAGGAGGGGGGTGGGGAATGAATAACCCAAAATTCTCCAACCAAAAGAGCAGAAACAGGAGGGACAGCCTGGAACAAAGGGGAGAGGGTGTTTTAAGGTGAACGGGGAAGTAGAAAGAGGTTCTGAAGGGCACACTGAACGCCAGTCCTCGATGAAATCCTAGAAATGCAGAGAAGGTAGATCCAGCCCGAGGTCTGCACCAGCAGCGAAGTTCTCTCACAGTGACTGCGGAGGAGGAGGCAACAGTTCCCACTTACAGGTAGATAAATGTTCTTAGAAGTAGACGCTGTTCCGCAATGAAAAATGCCCCGCTTCTGGACACGAGAAACAGTGATCCCACTTCTGGTCAGGTCATTAACCTGTTATTTGACCTGAGGCTTCCTATGAATCTTTCCAGTCTTACTGGTGAAAGAGATGCTACACTTGATGATAATTTTTGAATGAAAGTCAAAAGCACTTTACACAGAAATTTTAGCTAGTTTAACCCTTCCCCGACCCCCAGCCTATTTATTTAGCCTCAAAACAGCCCATGGCCTATGAGCTGTTTCCACACTCTAATACTATCCGGGTAGCCAAAAAAATCTGGCCAAATCAAGGCTTTCCATTATCGCAACTTTCAACTCACCAAGCATGTCCCAGCTACAAAAAGCAGGGAAACCACAATGGTTCGCCAACGTGCCAGGCCGGCTTACGTCAACCAGGTAAGCTGTGCTTTGATTTCCAGCCCCCACACCTTGAGGATCCAGCTCCGTCAGCAGTTCACATGAAGTCTTGCAGATCATTCTATTTGGCAGTCCCCTCAGTTTCCTTTAGTTATTCCCAACATTCTTTCCTTTGCGCATCTATTATTCTATATTTACATATAAAGTGTACATGCTGAATAATAAGGCAATAGCAGTAAGACACCTACAGCAGGCAGCAACTACTGAATTTTGCCAGGAACCTGATCTTTCTGTATCCCTTACAAGTATTCTTTACAACAAATGTATACAGTAGAAGCCATTATTCCAACTGCGCATAGGAAACTGAGACAAAGAGAAAATTAACCTGCCCAAGGTCACAAACTCTAAAGTGGCAGACAGAGTTTGATAGAATTAAGCATACATATTACCAACAGGCACAACAGACACCGCTTGTGAGACTTGCAAATACTAATGTCAGTCCTCCCCCGCCCCGTCCCCCCACCGTGGGACTGTCCATTCTGTGAGATTTCATGTCTTTGGCCACTTCTTCGTATTCTTAGGCCCAAGATAGGATTCCTGCACTTAGGCAGTAATTAGAATGGTAATTCATTCATAGGCATTAAAGTGACATTTTACATTTCCTGTTTCTAATCTGAAAGGCGACTTAAACCTAGAGGGCATCTACAGTACTTAATGGATGTGAGGTTGGTGGCAGGGAAGACTGCACTGTCAGCCTCAATGCTTCACCCATTCCTGTCGCTATGTCCCTGGTCACGTGACATTACAACTCCTTCTTCCTATGAGGCAGAACATGGTTCCCCACCCTTGTCCTAGGGTTTGGCCGTTTCCTGATGTGGTCAGCAGAAGGCGGCAGAAGTGATAATGTTCCAGTCACAAGGTCAGATTTCAGGCGCTCTTCTATGTCTGTTCTACTTGGCATCGTGCACTCCTGCAACTGGCATGAAAATAATTTCCACTCGGGAGCATCTCCTTAGGCCCAGGCCCTACCATGGGATGCATGAAAACAACAGAGCCAAATACACCTGCAGTTTGAGCAAACCAACCCAGCCCAGCCCCACCTCCATCAGCCTACTCCCAAACAGCCTAAAAAAACAGGAGCAAACCTGAGTTCAGCAGAACCATCCTAGCCAATGTGAACAAGGGAGAGCTCCAGAGATTTCTCTTGTTTCACAATACAGGCATTTTGTGGAATTTCTCTAGGTAGGATTATTGCATAAATGGCTAACACATATGGGTGTAGTACATTCTTGTTAACAAATACTCACCCTTCACCCTGAGATCTATATGAGGAATATATGTCTTGGCATATATATATATATATATATAAAATATCAGTCCATGAAGCATGTGTTAGGTCCTGGCAGAAGCCCGAGTGTACTAGTATTTATTTGGTTTAGCTTTTTGCACTTGAACCATAAGATGAGAGACTACAGAGAAACCTTAGAGATCGAGCCTGATGACATGATTAGGTCAGACTTTGGGGTTTACTTATTAGGCAGGTGTGCAAGTGATTCAGAGAGCATCTGTGTATATGAGCCTATGAAAGGTAAACTATATTATTGCCTTTAAACATTAACTTAATTCTCTCTGCCCTTTATGATCCCTGTGACTTCTGAATGATGAAACGCTGAGAAACCCTGTCTGATCCATGATCAGTTCTAGCCACAGTTTTGAATGTGACTACATGGTTGTGCTGAGCATCTTGGGTTTCTGTCTTCTTCAATGAGCACAGTGCACCTCAGGGAAGGGCCTTTCTTCACTTGGGTTTCCTATGGACAAAATCTCAGCTTAAGAAGGGTCACTGAGAAGCATTCTTGAAAGAAACAACTGTAAAGGGGGGCCAGCGCTGTAGCGTAGCAAGTACAGGCACTGGTTTGATTCCCGGCTGCTCCAAGTCTGATCCAGCTCTCTGCTATGGCCTAGGAAGGCAGTGGAAGATGGCCCAGGTCTTTGGGCCCTTGCACCCATGTGGGAGACCTGGGGGAAGCTCCTGGCTCCTGGCTTCAGATGGGCCAAGCTGCAGTTGTTGCTACCATTTGGGGAGTGAACCAGCAAATGGGAGATTCTCTCTCTCTCTCTCTCTCTCTCTCTCTCCCTCTCTCTCTCTCTCCTTCTCTCTCTCTGTAACTCTGACTTTCAAATAAATAAATAAATCTTTAAAAAAATTTTTTTAAAAATGGGCAGAGAATCTAAACAGACATTTCTCAAAAGAAGACATGCAAATGATGAACAGGTATATGCAAAAGTGCCCAACATAACTAATTATCACAGGAATACAATTAAAACTACAATGAGATATCACCTCATATGTGTTAGAATTGCTACTGTCAAAAAGACAAAAGATAACAAATGCTGGAGAAGATGTGCAAACAAGGAAAACACTTGCACACTGTGGGTGGGAATGCAAACTTGGAAAGCCATTATGGAAAAACAGTACAGAGGTTCCTCAAAAAAGTAAAAACTAAAACTGCCATCTCATTATAGCAATCCCAGTGTTGCTACACATCTGAAGGAAATGAGATCCATCTATGGGAGTATCTGCACTCTCCCATTTATTGCTACACTGTTCACAATAGTCAGGCAGGGAATCAACCTAAGTGTCCACCAATGGGTGAATGGACAGAGGAAATGTGATACATACACACACCGTAATACCATCCAACCTCAAAAAGGAAGGAAATCCCATTTGCAACAACACCGACGAGCCCAGAGAACATTCTGTTAAGTGAGAGAAGCCAGTCACAGAAAGACAAATACTCATGATCTCCCTCATTTGTAATCTGATAAAATTTGATTCACAGCAACAGACAGAACAGTGTTTGCCAGGACTGAGGGATGGGAAGAGAGATGTTGATCAAATGATAGAGAATTCAGAATTTCAGTGAGACAGAAGGAGTAAGTTCAAATGATCTATTAAACCACAGAGTGAGTGTTTTTTTATAACAGTCTGTGGTACACTATAACATTGCCACGAGTATATTTTCAGTGTTCTTACCACAAAGAATAAGTTTGTGAAATAATGCCTATATTAATTGCCTCAATTTAATCAATCCATAATATACACAAATTCCAAAACATGTTGTATGTGATAAATACGTATTATCTACTTCTTAATGAAAATTAGTGTTTAAATTACTGATCTTTTTTTAAAAAAAAAGTGTGTGTTATTACTACACAAAATATGCCAAAGCTTAATAGCGTAAACAAACAGTTTTTTCCTGATGATTCTCAATGGGACAAGAGCTTAGCTGAGCAGCTGATTGCTGGATTTTCCCTGGGGTCATTCATGGAACTTGAGTCATCCAACAACTTTCCTGGGACCAGATGGCCCCAGTCGCAGGTCTGGCTGCTCATTTTGGCTAGTGGTTCTCCCCCTGGGGCCTCAGGTCCCCACAAGCTTGCCTGGGTGGCTTTCCACTGTGGACTCAAGGTAGGACGATCACTTGAAAGGAAGCTCCTGAGCCCTTCTAGGCTGAGGGGCAGGACACCCAAGATCACCACTTTAGCCACAGGCTCTAGTCCAAATCCAATGCACCAGTCCAGACAGAGGGGAGAGCAAAGAGACACTGCTGCTTGGAAGAGAAGCAAGTCCCCATCCAAGTTCCAAGGAAGCCCTGTGGCCGCCATCCTTGCATTTTTTTTTTAATTTTACTAAAGAGGATTATATTTATTAGAAGACAACATCAGGTGAATATCTTTTCTATAGCATGGAGAAAACTCATTTTTTTGGTCTGGATGCTATCTGCTATGGTCTATTTATTTTGTTAAAATTCAAAAAGTGGTAGAATTATGATTTGTGTATTTTTCATTGTATATGTTTAATTTCTGTGGAAATATTCTCCTAAAAACATCCAACAGCAGAGAGAATGCATTAGGTACAAAGAGCCAGTTACACCTTTACAAAATGAGTGCTACAGGTGATGATATAAGCCATCCTTGCATTTTATCTTCTCTGAAGTTATATTTCTCTGAAGATCACATTTAAAGCCCACAGTCCCGGTACAATACAGTGCCCCATTCTGCCGCCCCCTCATCCCAAAAAAACTAACAGTTTAGTATTTTCAACTGAAAGCATGTATCCACTAGGGGTCAGTATGGAGGAGACAAGCAGGAAAAGAAAATGAAGCAAGCAAGGAAGAGGAAAGTTGAAAAAGAGCAGGAGGAAAAAGTAGCTGAAGACGAAACCAACTCAGTTACATAACATGGGTGTATGAACCCACATACCAGCCAACATGTCCCCCATCTGTGCAACTTTACTGCGCGGGGCAGGGAGGGGCAGGGGGAAGGGTGCTCATACACAGCTGAGACTGTAGGGAAGTTGTTATAAAATGAAAGTGAGGGAGGAAGAAGGATGGAGAAATAATCTATTAAAAAGGAAGAATAAAATCTCAAGACTCAGGAGAGAAGTCCCTAATAATTTCTAGAAAAACAACAAAAGATTTTTTATACAGGTCAAAATATTAAACTATTTACAGAAAAAAGATAATTATGGCACTATTAAATTACATATTAAATTATTGGCATTATTAAATTACATATATATATATATATATATATGTAAAACTCCAAAAGCCATCTGATGTAGCCATCCCAGTTCCCCATTATATGGAGATATGTCCTCTACACAGATGATGCAGGTTGTTTCCTGATATAACCAATCCCATAAATCAAGACTTTCATTCCTTTTCTTTATTTTTTAAAAGTGTATTGGGGTCAGCGCTTTGGCACAGTGGGTTAAAGCCCTGGTCTGTAGTACTGACATCCCATATGGGTGCTGGTTCGAGTCCTGGATGTTCCACTTCTGATCCAGCTCTCTGCTATGGCTGGGAAAGCAGTGGAAGATGGCCCAAGTCCTTGGGCTCCTGCATGCACATGGGAGACCTGGAAGAAGCTCCTGTAGCAGCCATTTGGGGAGTGAACCAGCAGATGGAAGATCTCTCTCTCTCTCTCTCTCTCTCCCTCTCCCTCTCCCTCTCCCTCTCCCTCTCCCTCTCTGGCTCTACCTTTCTCTACAACTCTTTCAATAAACAAACAAAAAAAACTTTCAAAAAAAAAGAAAATAAAAATTTATTTATTTATTTATTTGAAAGACAGAGTTACAGAGAGAGGGAGAGACAGAGAGACTTTCCATCTCCTGTTCACTCCCCAAATGCCCACAACAGCCAGGGCTGGACCAGGTTGAAGCCAGGAGCCAGGAGCTTCTTCTGGATCTCCCAAGCAGGTGGCAAGGACCCAAGTATTTGTGCCATCTCTCACTGCTTTCCCAGGCCACTAGCAAGGAGTTGGATCAGAAGTGAAGCAGCCAAAACTCAAATGGGTGCCCATATGGGATTATGGCACTGCAGGCTGCAGCTTAATCCTTTATGCCCCAGCACGCTGGCCCCTTGTTCTTTTTATGAGCTAACAACGCCACTATATTCGACAGAATCAATTCCCTAGGGGCAATGCTAGATACTATGTCTGAAAGTCCAATAAATTAATACTTAATATAAGCATGTGTATATTTACATTGTATATGAGTTAAAAATGTATTTTAAAAGGAAGAAAAAGAGAGAGAAAATTGGGCCTACAGGGTTTACATTTAAAAACCACAGAGGCTATGCCCCAAGTCTTTCATTGGTTTTACTTAAAATAAAACAGAAGCCCTAGTAAGGCTATTGGAGTAGTAGCCGAAAACGACTTAGCTTGTCTAATACGTACAGATGCCACAGCTTTTGTAGGCAGAGAGAATGGGTAAGGATGAGGGAGGTGCTGTCACACACACCTGATTTTGGTACCAGTTTGCCTCATCTGTATTGCAGAGCCTTCAGAACACTCACCAGAATTAGTAAGAGGACTGGTAATCAGCAACGTAGGGCTGCTCTACATGCAGGGCGGTGGCCAGACCAAGTGAGGAGCAGGCATCAGATTAGCTCACTGGCTGTATTGTTCGGGTTGATTTTAATTGCCTGAAAAACGTCATGACGTCGTCTGCAATGCACTGAGTTATTTTAAAGAGCAACTATTTCTAAGTAAGACATACAAATAGACCGTGACGCAGTTAGAACCCTCAAGGAAGTATCCAGTTGAACCCTTGCCCTGGTAGCATAAAAATCCTCTTCGGGTCTGAACATGGGTAAGGCAAGCATGTTTGTTATCTGTCAAACTTTTCAAATGTAGCATGGGAAGTCACCAGAGGTTCCCAAGCTGATGACCACAAAGAAGCACCCAAATGTCACATCCTGGTTTATAAATTCCCAGGACTTCTATTTCCATAGCAACTTTTACATACAAGCATCGCCAAGGTGGAAGAGTTTGTGGTATTTAAGAGCAAGACAAATATTTGCACAGAAAAAGGTCTATGGAAGCAGAATTTTTCAAACCTTGAAGACACCTGCAAAAATATTCCATCATGTCTGCTGACAAGAAAATGGCACCCCTTGGGACATCCATTCTTTAAATTAAAATCCTGAATACACGAATCTACCAGGGGATAGAACTATCTGTATACATACTCATGAAATCAGGTTTAAAAAATGATGAAAACTGAATAAAGTCTATGTGGTTAAGAGTAATATGCCACTGTCAATTTCCTCGTTCTGACATTGTTCTACAGCTCTTGTACACAGCATCACCAGGGAAGCTAAGCTGAAAAGCAGGCAAGCATTTTTTGTACTATTTTTGTAACTTCCTCTGAATCTAAAATCATTTTAAAATAAAAACCTTAAAAATGGAGCTATTTGGCACAGTTGTTCAGTGGTCAGTTAGCACACCCACATCCTAGTGTCTAGGTTCAAGTCTCAGTTCTGTTTCTGATCCAGCTTCCTGCTAATGTGCAAACCAAGAGGCAGCAAGTGATGGCTCAAGTAGTTGGGTCCCCACCACCTACATGGGAAACCCAGGTTGAGTTCCAGGATCTTGTTTTTGGCCTGGCTCAGTCCTGTGGGCATAGGGAGTTAACCAGAGCATGGAAGATATCTCTCACTCCTTCTCCCCTGCAACTCCAATAAGAAAACTTAAAAACATTTAAAGTGCAAGTTGACAAGCCTCATCCCACAGATGATTCGGCAAACCTCATGATGGGCAATCTCTGTTTTTTCAGCAGAACCCCAGTTAATCTCTGCAGAAAGATCACAAGTTTGGACACAATAGAGACAAACAGAAATTTCACTGCTGTTAGTGAGGATTTCTCTCTCTCTCTCTCTTTAAAGATTCATTTACTTATTTGAAAGGCAGAGTTTCAGAAAGGCAGAGGCAGAGAGAGAGAGAGGGAGGGAGGGAGAGAGAGAAAGGGAGAGAGAGAGAGAGAGAGAGAGAGAGAGAGATCTTCCATCTGCTGGTTTACTCCACCAAAATCCGCAAAGCCTGGAGCTGGGCCAATCCGAAGCCAGGAGCCAGGAGCTTCCTCTGGGTCTCGCACGCGCATGTAGGAGTCCATCTTCTACTGCTTTCCCAGGCCATAGAAGAAAGTTGGACTGGAAGTGGAGCAGCCGAGACTCGAACCAGCGCCCATATGGGATGCCGGCACTGCAGGCAGCAGCTTTTACCTGCTATGCCACAGAACCAGCCCTGAAGCTTTCTCTTTGATGGGTGACTGATGTAACTACTAAATGTCCACAAAGCCTTTCCTCACTGTTAAGTATTTATAGTTTAAGAAGATATGCTTTTGATTTGTTGTGGTGTAGTCATTTAGGTATTTATTTCATATGCCAATGTTTTACTCTAATAAAACAATGGAGTTTGAGGATTACAAATTACTCTCTTACATGAAAATAAGAAAAAGTAAAGTTCCTTGACACAAAGGAACAAGCCCTCAGTACTTACAGGCTTTACCTTATGCTTTCTTCAGATCATACATCTGTCACATAATTTCCTAAATTCAGGTATCAAGATAGTCATCTGTTGCCCATTAATGATCTGTCACTCAAAAACTGTGCAGAAATAAAAACTTTAAATTATACACAAAAGATCCCATACTCCCAGAACACAAAGCCCCAAACGTAAGTATGGCAGAACTTCATGCCAACCAAAACAATGAGACTTTCATTCTACAAATATCTATCAAAGCCCTGATATATGTGTGTGCCACTCCCTTCACAGACCAACAAAAAAGGTAGATGGTAAGCAATGTTACAGTATTATCTAAATTGTAATCTATTATCTCACTAAAGAAGAATTTTATGAAAGAAGAATTTTTTTAAAGATTATTTATTTATTTGACAGGTAGAGTTACAGACAGTGAGAGAGGGAGAGAGAAAGGTCTTCCTTCCATTGGTTCACCCCCCAAATGGCCGCTGCGGCTGGTGCTGCACTGATCCGAAGCCAGGAACCAGGTGCTTCCTCCTGGTCTCCCATGGGGCACAGGGCCCAAGCACTTGGGCCATCCTCCACTGCCCTCCCGGGCCACAGCAGAGAGCTGGACTGGAAGAGGAGCAACCAGGACAGAATCTGGCACCCCAACTGGGACTAGAACCTGGGGTGCGGGTGCCGCAGGTGGAGGATTAGCCAAGTGAGCCACAGCGCTGGGTCCCAGGAATTTTTTTTTAAGACTGAGAATAAGCATCTTGAGACCCTCATGTCTTGAAGGACAGTCAAGGTTTCCTGGAGTGATGGACAGGTAGATGTCACCCAGACCAACTGTCAGAGTGGAAGCCAAGAGGTTTCCTGTCTGAAACAGAGGCAAATTGAGAACGGGGATGAGCTGAGGGGAGTGAAGTAGAAGCCTTGGGTGTTACAGGCCCATGGGCACATGCAAGGACCTTGAAGCCAGTGGGGCCATGCTGCATGCTGAAGGACACTGAAGAAGGCTGCTGCAGTTGGAATGTGGAATTTCAGGAGGAGATTAGCGAGAACAAGCCACCTCATGCACACAGGCTGCATCAGATAGCATGTTTTCTCTAGGTGGACACCCAGCTCACCTGCAGCTTCTGGAGTAATACAGCACCATGGGTCAGAGAGACTGGAGCAAGAAAGGGAGTAGGGAGGAAGGTCATTTCGCAGTTGGTTGCATTTATGTAAAAAACGTGGAAGGAATAGAGCACTGAGAATGTGACCTGGCACATAAGGATCCAGAGGAATCTTCCGGTGTTTTTAGTTTGTGACTGGTTGCAAGGGTGATGGGAAAGGATAGATCCAAAGACCTTTGGGTGCCCCAGGCATTGACAACCACTGTAAGAGTGACAGAAAGCACGCAACACCCACACTGCAAACAGCTTGAGAGGAAAAGGGATGAATTCCCTTCTGGGCACACGGGGTGTGGAGCAGCAGATGTCCAAGCGACATACGAGAGCAGGGCACCATGACAGAAAGAATGGTGGCAAGGTCAGCTGGAGCCTCGTGCTGGACAGGGGACTTCTGGATACAGTCTTTGGTCACACGTGTGCTACCCGCACAGGTCGCAAACTGAGCATCCTCAGAAGCTTAATTCTCATAGGTTTATCATGTCATGATAGGAGCTGCTTTGTCATAGTGAGTAAAGCAGACGTGGGAACCCCTCACAAGGTGCTTACAGGATAGCAAAGAAGGAATCTGATAGGGAAATGTACAGTTCCAAGTTGTGACAAGTGCTGTGCGGAAATGGAACACAAGACGGCCAACAGAGGTGTCCCTATTTAGAAGGTAAAAACCTTCTCTAAGCCAACAATACATAAGTTGTAACCTAAGGGTGAGCAGCAGCCAAAAGCTCCACATGGGTGCACGCATGTATACTCATAAATATGTGTGTATGCATGTGTGTGGGTGTACTTGGAGGTCAGGTCTGAAGGGGGCTCCCTGGTAAAGAGACAGAATCATCCCTAAGGTAGGGAAGAGGCTCAACAAAATGGCAGAACAGGGAGCTTTAACTCCCCAAAGCAGGGTGTTGAGATGTTAAAGGAATAGGCAGTGTTTAAATCCTACACAGCTCTGCAGGTGATATGTAATCATTTCTCATTCTATTCTAAGTGCAACAGAAAGCCACTTAAGTGTTCTGATTAGAGGATTATTAATTGTCCCTATATTAAAAGAAATTACTGCCCGGGCTGTGGTATAGAATGGTTTGGGGAAAAAGAAAGGAGGTAGGGAAGTCAATGCAGGTGTCCCAGGAGAGCAGCTGGTGACTTGGGGTAAGGATGATGTGGGTAGAGATGGAGGAAAGTGGGCAAATGTGAGGAATGGCACAGAATGAGAAGCAAAAGACCCATGGAATCTGGGCAGCACCATAATAAGTGCCCCATAATACAGCTACTGAGGATGGAAACAGCCCCAGGATTTCTTTACCCGACTAAAATAATCTAGCGACAGGCAAAAACAAATAATCTATGAGTAGCACAAAGTGGTTTGAATTCTGGATCTCATGTCTTAATATTTGAAAGGCAATCAAAATCAAGTGACTTAGGAAACAAGTGGGACAAAATTGTTCCCTGTTCTAGAACATGGGAAATGTACAATGTGAGTTACAAAGGCACCTAAGAGAGTGCTTTGCAATTGCTGTAACGTAGATAATCTATTTCTTCAAACACCAATACATCTGCAATAAAGAGTATGTGTACCTTCTGAATTATCTCATTCTACTTAATAAAATAGTCATTTTTCCTCGCTCTTTACAAGGCAGCTTCTTGCACAGTAAAGATTCTACAAATATTTACATTCCAAGTAGCAGAGCTGTTTGAAATGCTATAAAGTTCTGCCAGCACTTCTATTACAAACCCTTATTTCTTGTTTATAACATGTACATAAAAGAAGGAAAATAAAAATGTACTACGGATTGAAACTTGGCATACAAAATTTCAAACAGGAAGTACATTTCTGCTGCAGCAAATTTCCCAAAGAAATGTTCTACTGTGTTTAAGACTGGGGGGGGGGCAGCATTACAAATCCAAGACCATTAGTACACTTGATTAGTTTTTGAAATCTTTCTACAAATTTGATCCGAAACTAAGAAATCAGTCCGAGAATCAAAGAAATGTCCTATCTCCAAATATTCTGAGCCCCAATATTCTCATTATTGTCAAATACTTTCGCAAAAAGGATATTAGTGAATGTACTCTTATCTAGCATAAAGAAGGTAATATTCCAACAGCACTAAGTGACTATCTTATATATGTCTGTGTATATTAAAAATCACATACATATGCATATTAAAAGTCACAGGCAAGACCTTAGAGATGCTCAAAGAGATATACTCACTGGGATAATAAGGCTTAAAGGTGGTACTGATGAAGACTTTAAAACACACACCACTTCCATAAATTCTCCTGTTATCTGAGTATCTCCCACTGCATAGAATTAACATTATTCTACTGCTAACAACTTATTAAATGGTGATTGAAAAACACAGAACACCGACCCTGTCAGTTTCTCTGTTTTGTTGGGTTGCCACAATATAGCGATATACAGATCTGACAATTTGAAAGGGGGGGGGCAATTACATCTATATACTATTTCAGCACAAAACATATTAAGAGTTAATGAGAACTTCAAGTCGGACACTTAAATTATGCAGTAAAAACAAAGCTGGAAGATGCATACTGAATATGTGAGAAGGAGTTAGGAACTCATACAAGAGAAAGATGCATATTTTGCCAGCAGAGCGAAGAAGCTATTAGTTTGTAATAACTAGGCATATATGAAATGTGACAGTGATAAAATTGAACATAAATCAGCAACAGAAAGGCTACAGCTTGTTGTCCGCAGCTTATCTTGGCCCCACTTGAAATTGCGCAGTGCTTTGGTCCTATTAAATGGTCTGTGGCCATTTTCAGGCACACTGGGGCTCGGGTTGTGCTGTGAAGGATATTTAAAAGTTAGAGCTCTCCGGCAGACAGGAGCTGAGCGCCTTCACAGTGTCAGGCTAACAGTAATGACACCCAGACAGTGGGCAGGACATGGGGCTGAATGTGATTGTCTGGAGGCGGCCACCGCCTGAATCTATGACCTGGCAAATCAATAAGCCACTCACAAGAGTCTCACCTAACCCACCCTTGGGTAGGAGAGCCACTTGCATGCCCTCACCCTCACCATTCCTCTAACCAAAGCACTCAATAATATGCTGCCCTAGTCGATGCTGATCGTTTGAGGGGTTCTGGAACCACATGCTGACTCTCAAGCGGATGGCAAGCAAGCACCCAGACATCAATTACCCCTGACCCCTCTCCTTAGGAGTGTCAAGCAAACACCTCTCCTTTTAGTTGGGGTGAACCCTATCAGATGACTTCTTTAGCCACCAACATTTACAGGAACCTGCCCCATGACAACGAGGAGGGCACAGACAAAGCACCTCACAAGTGGATATATACCAACCCACAGACAACTCCCCACCCCCCACCCCCCGCAGGGCCATGACCCACAAAGGGTTAAAACCACCACCTAGGATCCCAGGTTACTGTAGCCAAAGTCAGGTTACTGTTGGTAAACAGAGCTAGCCATGGAAAGTAACACATTGGACTTCAGTGGAGACACAAGGGCTCCTTCACTGGCAATCACCCCTCCTCTCAATCTCCGAAGGGCTCTGACTCA
The DNA here is from genome assembly GCF_033115175.1 of Lepus europaeus. Lineage (NCBI taxonomy): Eukaryota > Metazoa > Chordata > Mammalia > Lagomorpha > Leporidae > Lepus > Lepus europaeus. The sequence continues at coordinate 49,169,238 of NC_084835.1, forward strand.
TTGCTCTGATTAATTCCTGTTTTTAATCTATTTACAGATCAGGATTCTTTCTCAGCCAGTGTGAAATTCATCTCTGTGGGGGCAGACAGAAACCACAGCATGCACATTCTCCCTACTTTTTTTTTTTAAGTTATTCTTGCTTAATCATTTTTAAAATTATTTCTGGATTCACCTCCTCACCGTGGGAGCTGGGGCTCTGACTTCCCTCCCGCACACCAGGCTTCCCAGTGGCGTGCTCCGGCTCCATTCCCCCGCATCCCGGGCTGGGGCTGTCAGAACTGGCCGCCCCCTGCCCTGCGCTCTGCTCCCACCTGCCCCCTCCCTTTAGCTCTTGGAAGGGCTCTGGGCATTATTAAAACGCTTCTCGGAGCGCATCTCCTCCTTGTAAATCAATAAGGAAATGCGATATGGGGAAGGACACACGGATTGGTGAGCCGTGCGCTCGCAGCGCCCGGAGCCGCTCCTATCTTCCACGCCACACCAGAACAGTTCTGGCTGGTGCTGTGGCTCGGGCGGGGGTGGCGGGGGACACTCCCTGGTTTTCCACCTCTGCATTTCTGATACCCGCTGGTTTCGCACCCTGTGGCTCCTGGGAGAACACAGAAGTCAACAAACCCGGACCGCATCTAGCCCACCCAAGAAAAGGTGGCCGATAGACACGACGAGAGAGTCCGTGCCAGGCTGCAGACAGGAGGGCAAGGAGCACGCAGCTCCGAAAACTTGGGCGCTAACCGAGGCGTCCTCCTCCTGCACCCTGGCTCCATGAGCCCCGTGACTCGGGACTCGGGTGTGGGTCCCAGCACAGCGGCGACACTTCCCTCGCCCTGCGCCTCGCATCGGGCTTCTTCCTCCGCACCCCTCGGCTCACAACTTTATTTCCCAACTTTACTCGCCGAATCCGTGTGCTGAAAGAAATGCAGAGGGCCCGACCCGCATTTCCCCGCGCCCAAGATGAGGCTGCGGGATCTTCCCAGCCCAAAGGCAACCCTCGCCCTGGACGGGAGAAAATGACCTCCCCAAGGCAAACGGCTGGGATAAGCCCTTTATTCCTCAGCCGGCAGGTGCATTCCCGGCCAACAAACTTCGGGATGCTGACGCCGGGAAGCCGTGGGGAAAGTTGGCCCCGGCAGGTGGCTCCTCTTCCGTGCCCGGCTGGCAGGCAGGGAACCAGGCAGCGTCAACCTACCTGGTGCCTGCAGCTCGCCAGGCTCCCGCCCGCAGCCGCCGCCGCCGCCGCCGCCGCTCGTCGGGGCCCGGGGGCCGCCGTGCGCGCCCGCGCGAGCCGCCGCCGCCGCCGCCGCGCCCCGCCCGCCGTGCCCGCCGATCCCGCGGCGCCCGCCCGCCCGCCGCCGCCGCCGCCGCCGTCGCGCGCCAGGCCGCTGCGGCTGCTGCCGGCGCCGAGAGAGCGCTGCGTGCGCCTCCGCTGCTCCGGCTCCGGCTCCGGCGCGGGCGCGGGCGCGGGAGGGAGGGGACGCGGCGGGAGGGAGGGGCGGGGATCGCGGCGCGGCAGCCAACGGGGGCCCGCGCTCGCGGCGCCCCCCGAGCACCGCGCCGGCAGACCGCGCTCTGCCCTGCGCTCGCCGCTGGCACCCACGCGTGTCCGGACCCTGCAGGGTCTGGGCGGTGCACGGGTTGCCGCCGGCTGGAGCGGCGGGGGGAGCCGGTGCGGGGAGGTGGGGGCGCCGCACAGCAGGCTCCTGCGGAGCCGGGGGGTTAAGGCAGGAAATCCCACTTCTGAGAAAACCTGCTGCAGCCGCGCTCCCGCCAGCGCGCCAAGATCGCGGATTCTGGCATTAGAGCGCGTAATGAAGAAGGCTTTGCAGGGCATGGGGCAGCGGGTTGCGCTATTCCGATGAATGAGTTCGTAGAGTCCCCGGCGCAGCCCTGATCTATTACTGTTCCTGGATTCAGGGAGGAGACAAGTATTTTGCCCAATGTTTCCATGAGTCAGAGAATAAACGCAATTGTATTCTTGGATGGGATCTTATCCCCTGTATCTGTCCACGTACCTACGGACGGTGGTCGCTGGAAGGAGAAGCTCGATTTGAAGTCTGCCGGTTGAAGTCCTAAGCCTTTGAGTTGCATGGCGGCACCTGTGCAAACAAGGGCGACTTGATGTAGGTGAGAAAAGACAGGGGACAACTTACCATCCATCCTTAGGGGAGGGGCTAGTTAAAATGCAGCGGAGCTAGGCAATGGAATAGAAAACAGCCGCTACACCGAGAAAGATGCCTCTACCCGGTATTGGCATACATGACCTCCAAAAGGGAATGTTAGGAAAAAGACGTTGCTGCAAGAAACTACGTGCAATTCGGTGCCTTGTATATATGCACACTGGTGCCTATTTTATGCGTTCACGATTTCTAGAACGATGTTCCAAGATGCTGTTAACCCTAGTCACTGGGAGGGAGACTGAAATTAGAGCCGACTTTTTACTTTTACAACTTAAAAATAGAGCACAAGTTAGTTTTCCGTTTACATTAAGAAATCTAGTCACGTTTGCTTAACTAGACTCAAACAGGAGCTCACAGCCCGGTCTCCTCGTCTCACCTCTGCGCTCCCTGTGATATCTGCAGTCCAGCCCAGGTGACGTCCGGTGAAGAGCAGCAACCTCACCTGACCTGAAAATGAATTCCTAGGGAATGGTTGTTTTGATTGCGCTTTCTCAGTCTTGGTCATTTCCCCCAAGAAAGGAGTGAGCAGTCCTCGCACTTAGAGCTTTCCCGCCGCAGGGGGGTTAAAAACAGGAGACAGAACCCAGGGCAGTGAGGTGCAGGGCAAGGCTCCCTACATTGAAGCCAGCAAGCAGGCCCCCAGCCCCTCCTACTGACACAAAGAACTCTCTTCAATAGCTGCAACAAGTGCCCCACCCCAAACTGTTTCCATAGTGATGCTCTCTAACCTCTGGAGCCCCCAGCAAGGTTCATAACTGATGTTAGCCACTTTTGTCCTGTCTTGCACTTTATCGGGAAGCTGCTTATCCCTGTCAGGGTAATGGCTGGATTAAAAAAAAAAATTTTTTTTAAGCTGGGATTATTTATGTTTTAGGAGTGGGGGGAGAGGAAAGAGGCAGGGATAGATAGAGCACACTGCTATAAATAAAAATAATGTGCTTTTTTCCCATCAGAATTAAATCGCAGTAAATTTGGACTCCTTAGGGTTTCTCTGCGTAGCAAAAGAAAAAAATAGAACAGGTACGGAAAGGTGGTTTATGGTCGCTTCAGTTGTTATTGGTTACTGTAAATAATCTTTTTGCTTGCAATCTGGGAACATGTTGGCAAACCCCTTGAGTGTGACAAAGTGTTTTATTGGGTAGAACTGGTGTATTCTGGAAGAAGCTGAGAGAACTTTACATGCAAATTATGCTCATGCCTTACACCTCGCACATGCAATTTCTGCCATGCCCACATCCATCATAGGCATGGGTCTTCTTTTAATATTTTCAAAGTTGATGTCTCATAATGCATTTTCCTTCGAATTCATACACAGATACCCTAGCTAATGGGAAGGGAAAGAGCATTTCCATCAAGGAGGAGGAGCTGCCCCAGGCGGCAGAGTGACAGGGAGAAAAGACAGGAGAGAGTCTTCTAAATTAGAGGGAAATCTAAACCCTCGCCCCTCCCAGCCCTCTCCAAATAATTAGTCATTTCCAGACTCAAATTGCTTTTCCTGTGCTGGTGGAAGCTGATTAATACTGGGAAGGGATTTAATGGAATTTTGAATCCTATAGTTGTAGCAGAAGAAGGGGGGCAGCCTAAAATTTGTGGGCATAATGATGAACATTTAATGTGAGCCAGTTTCCTACTTAAAACAGATAAAAAGTGGATAAAGATATGTATGGAGGGAGATGTACACCCTTTTATATCCTCCTCTGGCCCAAAATGTAAAGCATAATGTGAGTCAACTGAAAAACCTGATATTTACCAAAAGTTGATACACAAGAGCAGGTCTAAATAAAATTTCCATCCAATTTCTGGGCCGGAAGCCCAGGAAATTAAAAAAAAAAAATTAAAGTCACATGTGGGTCTTCTCAGTGTGAATGCCGGATGGAGTTTTTATTGAATTTGGCCTCAACTGATTGTAGTATTATAAGCAATTCCGCAGTGAAGTTTCAGCAACCATTTAGATAGCAAATCCTTTTTTTAGGGTATATAACTAAGAATAATAACTTCCTTTTTATATGGTCCCTTTTGTATCAAAGCACTTTAAAGTGTGAGATCATCATCCTCTTATTAAGGTTCCCTAGCCATGTTGGAATATAGAAGCTATTGATGTCACTGACACCGCATAATAGTTATTTGTTTGCCTGTTTACTGTGTAGCAAAGGGAAATGAAGAAAAAATATCTCCTAACCACACGGACTGAAATTCTTAGGTAAAGGTATAAATTGGAATGCAGCCAAACTACTAAGTTAAACACATCTATTTCTGTAAAAAGCAAGGTGGAGTCTTCAGATTTCTGGAAAGACAAGTCCTGTAGCCATCGCTATGTTATTGTCTCAGGGTTCTAGTTGTTACCCAAAGGCAGAGATTAAGCTGTGGGGTGTATGGAATTGTCATATAATCTCGAGTCGAGTGGGTCATTTTGAGTGGTTTTATTTATTTATTAAGAATTTTATTATACATATAGTAAATAATAATTAATTGAGGTATTTTTTTCCTCTGAAGACATTTACTGAATTTTCTACTGAATTGGTCATAGAGCATATGGCTATGTTGTGTGCTTTTTCTGTCTAATATTTTCTTTCCAGTTTCTGTCACAAGAATGGAAGCTTCTTGAAGGAAGTTACTTTGCACTTACTGCTGCTCTCATAGCTCCCAGCACAAATCTGACTCATTTATATATCGTGGGTTTGCATACGGGTTAGTGATTGAACAAACTTCCAGTGTGCTGAGTGCTCTACATATGTTGCTTGCTTCCTCAAAGTGCATTGCAAGCCTTCCAACCCCATAAGGTAACTGTTGTGTGTACACTGTTTCTCCAGCTGGATTTATTCCAAGTTCTTATGCTGGCGTAGGAGATGATTCAAAGCAGAGAGATTGTGCAAAGACGAGAGTAGGCTTTATTTAAAGAGATTAAAGAGATAGTACACAGAAGTGAATGTGGACAGCCTCATGGGGAGATTTGCCCCCACCCCAATTTGGCTGCTGCCTTTCCTGGGTGGGGATGGCGGTACCCAAATTGAGGGTAAACATGGGGTGGAGTTTGGCAGGGTTCTGTGCATGCGATGATCTCTGGGGAAGTTCCACGGTGTCTCCATGTGGAGCTCAGTACGCACGTGCTCATTATGGCACCTCCTGCATGATGGAGAAGGCTCAGGTGCATCTTGAGAAAGTGGCTGCCCTGATCTGGTGGGAAAGGGGTGGAGCTTTTGCAGTGCAGATCTGTGACATGGAGATTGCTGGAAGCCTCTCAGCTTTGTCCTTCATGAACTCCCTGCCTAGCCCACATCAGTGCCTTCTGTTTAACCATCATTTTATGGGTGAAAGAGCTACAACACAAAAAAAGCAAACTTCTATATCTGGTAGTTCATTCCTCTAGCATTGTACGGACTGTCGTCCAGACTCCTAATACCTGACTCTGCTCAGTGCTGCAATATCCTTTCGAGTTAAAATGAATTGTCAGCCATCCAATCCTGCACTTCTCAAACTATGATGTGCCCATGAATTAGCTGGGGATCTGATTAAAAGGCACATGCTGATGCAACAGGTATGGGGTGAGGTCTGAGACTGTATTTCTGCTGAACTTCCAGACGATGCCAGGGCTGTTGTCTACAGATTGAATTTTAAGCACCTAAGATAGATGATAGCCCAGACCTCTCCTGTTAACATTGCCCATCTGGAATATCCCAAGTTTTAAGGGTTTGCATTAATGGAAGATAAGATTGATACTGGGATTACTTAGTCATGGAATCATAGAACTCAGAGGACCAGTGTTGTGGCATAGAGTAAAGCTTTGCTTGCAATACTGACATTCTATATGGGTGCTGGTTCCAGTCCTCGCTGCTCTACTTCTGATCCAGCTCCCTGCTAATGTGCTTGGGAAAACAGCCAAAGATGGCCCAAGAACTTGGGGGCCTCCCCCACATGAGAGATCCAGATGAACTTCTTTGATTCCTGGCTTTGGCTTGAACCAGCCCTGGCCATTGTGGCCATTTGGGGAAATGAAATGAAATGAAAGATCTTTCTCTTACTCTCTATTCTCTCCCTCTCTCTCTTTCTCTCTCTCTCCCTCCCTTTTTCTCTCTGTAACTCTGCCTTTCAAATAAATGGGTCTTTTTAAAAAATGATAGTTATATTTAAAATTGTTTCTACTGGGTTTAAAGTGGTTATTCCAGAATGAAACCTCAATATCCTCAATACGTTATTTTTCTATGCAGAAGAACAAACCAAGACAAAGAAAGATCATAGGATTCCTCAATTCATTCGTGATAGGGCTGAGACAGGAACCACCAAGCCCAGAGGCCTGTCCTCTTTTCTTTGTGACCTGACCACACCTGCTCCACTCAATTAGTTTTCTTTTTTAAATGAACTTTATTTGAAAGGCAGAAGAACAGATAGAGATTCCCCCATCCTTTGGTTTATTCCACAAGTACTTGCAACAGCCCAGGGTGGATCAAGCTGAAGCTGGGAACTCAATATGGGTTTCTCACATGGGTGACAGGGACCTAAATTCTTGAGCCATCACCTGCTGCAGAGCCAAGACACAAACCCAGGCGCTCCAATTTAAGTTGTGAGTGTCCCAAGTGGTGTCTTAACCACTCCTCCAAATGCCCTCTTAATTCATTTTTTAAGGTAGATTTCATGGAAATTTGAAATGGCAATGGTTTGATAAGGTTAAAGGAAGAAATGAGGCTACTTTCAACTTTACAGCTCACGAATAGACAGTTGGTTCTATATAGAGACGCTCATCCTAATGTTTGTATCTATACCCAGGAATCTTTAAGTTTCAGATTTAATAATTCTATTTATGTTCTTTTTCCCCCAAATATTGGTAGAAATAATACTGGCTTTCTCATTTAAGTATCATGTTTTAAAGAAGAGGTTATTATTATGTATGTACATGTATCACTTCATTGAAAATAGGGGATTTTGCAGAAAGTAACAATTTACCTAAATCAATTTTTAAAGATGGATTTCTTTTCTTTTTTTGACAGGCAGAGTAGATAGTGAGAGAGAGAGAGACAGAGAGAAAGGTCTTCCTTTTTACCGCTGGTTCACCCTCCAATGGCCGCTGCGGCCGGCGCATCTCACTGATCCGAAGCCAGGAGCCAGGTGCTTCTCCTGGTCTCCCATGCGGGTGCAGGGCCCAAGGACTTGGGCCATCCTCCACTGCCTTCCCGGGCCATAGCAGAGAGCTGGCCTGGAAGAGGGGCAACCGGGACAGAATCCGGCGCCCCAACCGGGACTAGAACCCGGTGTGCCAGCGCCGCAAGGCGGAGGATTAGCCTGTTAAGCCACGGCGCTGGCCAAAGGTGGATTTCATGAGTATCTGTTTCAATAAGTATCTATTTTATCAGTCTACCCAAAATGTTCTCCTCAAGAATGCCAACCTGTCTTGGAATGGGATGAAGATATTTTATATGCTAAAATGTACAAAACATTCCTTGCATATTTGTATTTTATTTCTGCTCATATTGTTATTTTGATGCTGATTTTTGGACACAAGTAAAAGTACTCTATGTTTAAAATATTTTATCTAAAATATCTTAGTTAATATGTTGACACGAAGGCTTTTTTATAAACTTAAGGGAAAGAAAGTTATTCACCAAGCAGTTCCAGATAAAAACAAAAATTGGGTTCTTTGCTAGCTTTAAAAAATATCTTAGATGGGCCAGCGCCATAGCTTAACAGGCTAATCCTCCACCTAGCGGTGCTGGCACACCGGGTTCTAGTCCCGGTTAGGGTGCCGGATTCTATCCCGGTTGCCCCTCTTCCAGGCCAGCTCTCTGCTATGGCCCAGGAAGGCAGTGGAGGATGGCCCAGGTTCTTGGACCCTGCACCTGCATGGGAGACCAGGAGAAGCACCTGGCTCCTGGCTTCGGATCAGCGCGATACGCCAGCCGCAGCGGCCATTGGAGGGTGAACGAACAGCAAAAAGGAAGACCTTTCTCTCTGTCTCTCTCTCTCTCACTATCCACTCTGCCTGTCAAAAAAAAAAATCTTAGATGGATTATAGTTGGTTTTCCAACTTCAGCTGTTATATTCATGAATTCGACTAACTGCAAGTCAAAAACACGTGGGAAAAATTTGCACTGTTACAGTGCACTGTAACACTTATTTACATGGTTTTCACATTGTATCTAGTATTATAATCTAGAGGCGATGCAAAATATACAGCAGGATGTGCATAGGTTATATGCAAATACTATGCCATTTTGCACAGTGGACATGGGCATCCTCAGATTTGGATTGGTGGAGGTGATCCTGGAACCAGTGCTGTGCTGGTATCAAGGGATGCCTGTGTGCAGAGTGAGAATGATGATGGTCATCGTTAGCACCAGAGACTTAAGTAGCTTGGACAGCAAAGGCTGTTTCTTGCCATTCTAAAGATTAGAAGTCCAATATGAGTGCCATCACAGTCTGCTTCTGGCGCAGGCTCTCTTCCTGGTTTACAACGAACTGTCTTGCTATTGAATCCTCACTCGTCAAAGAGCTGAAAGAGAGAATGCTGGCTCTCTGTTCTGTTCCTACAAAATCACTAAGCCTGCTCATGACCAGACGACCTCTTAACAGCCCAACCTCCTTATACCACCACCCAGGATAGGATTTCAAACTTTGAATCATGGAAGACACATTCAGTTCACAGTATTGATATAAATTAAGTTCAGGCAAAGGACTGTTAGATAGGAAATTTCCTTTGCGTTGATTTCAGTTGCTTACTTCAGATCCTCATGACCCTATCAAGTTGCATAACAAATAACATTTTGGGAACATTTCTAAGCATCTGTATCAAATGGACTTTTTGGGCTCCGGAAGAAGGAGACAACAGGAATAGTTTACATTTCAGCCAGGTTACTTCTGTTGAAATGCTTTCTTTTTAATAATTTACTGCAGCCTGAATATGAGCAGCCAAAAGTATAAAATAGCACAAAATAATCAATCCTGCTGTAATTGTGCAACTTCTCACCCTGGTCATTTAAGCTATAAAAACAAAAAGATCCATTTTCATTGTTTGCTAACAGCAGAGCCGTCATCTCCATGCCTACTTACAACTCATCCAAGAACAATGAGTCCTTCACTTCCCACAGTGGCTGGTAGAAGAGCAGCCCATTGCTGAGGTTCTAATGGCTACCTTTGGGCCTCAGGCATGAGCCAACACATAACCACCATGAATGTAATCATTGAATGAGCACATCTCTAGTGCCATTTTCCACAATTCCTTTTGTCTACCTGCTGTTCATTTAGATCACCAATTTCTGAAATTTTTTTTTTTCTCAAAACACTGAAAGGTAAGAGATTTTTCTTATTGGAACACACAATTCATTATGCTAAAATATCTTTTTGCAAAACCCAGGAAATAGAATCTTTTAGCATAGTGGTTCTCTGTTTTTGTTGCTCGTTAGAATGACTTGCAGGGACTTTAAAATCCAAGATGCTCTGGCTTTTCCTCATCCTGATTAGTTTAGGCTCTCTAGGGGCAGTGCCCAGACATCTGGATTTTACAACTGTCCTTGGGATTCCAATGTGCACCTGAATTTGAGAAGCACTTGATGTGTGTTGAAGTATGTCCTCTAAAAGGTGTATTTAAGTTCCAACCTGAAGTACCTGTGAATGTGACTTTATTTGGAAATAAAGTCTTTGTAGATGTAATTATTCAATTAAAATAAGAACTTATTGTATTAAGGCAAGTCCTGATCTAATGTTTGGCATCCTTATTATTATTTTTTATTTCATAAATGTGAATTTACAAAGTGCAACTTTTGTATTGTTGTGGCTTCCACCCCCCACCTCCCTCCCTCCCATGGTCCTCCCCTCTCCCTCTCCCATCCCACCCTTTATCGAGTTTCATTTTCAATTACCTTCATATACTGAAGATCAACTTAGTATATACTAAGCAAGGATTTCAACAGGCTGCATTCACACAACCGCACAAGATATAGGGTATTGTTCGACTAGTAGTATTTTTAAGTTTCATAGTAAAACACATTAAGGACAGAGATCCTACGTGGGGAGCATGTACCCAGTGACTCCCGTTGTTGATTTAACAAATGGCACTCTTATTTATGACATCAGCAATCACCCGAGACTCTTGCTATGAGCTGTCTAGGCTATGGAAGTCCCTTGAGTTCACCGACTCTGAACTTGTTTAGTCAAGGCCGTGTCACAGTGGAGGTTCCTTCCTCCCTTCAGAGAAAAGCGCCTCTCTCCTTAATGGCCTGTTCCTTCTGGTGGGGTCTTGTTCATCAGGGTCTTTCATTTAGATTATTTTTTGCCATCATGTCATGGCTTTCCATGCCTGTGAGACTCTCATGGACCTTTTAGCCAGATCCAAATGTCCCAAGGGTTGATTCTGAGGCAGGAGTGCTGTTTTGGGCGTTTGCCATTCTATGAATCTGCTGTGTGTCCTGCTTCCCCCGCAGGATCATTCTCTCCCTTTTAATTCTATCCTTCATTATTTGCTTACACTGGTCTTATTTGTGAAATCTCTTCGACACATACCCTATCTTTTTGATCGGTTGTGTATTTATACTTATCACTTTACCAAGTGCGCTGGCACTGGTACCTGCCTCCTTGGTAAAATTGATTTGAAATCCCCTGGCACATTTCTAGTTCCACCATTGGAGGTAAGTTCAAGTGAGCATGTGCCAACCTATATATCTCCTCCCTCTCTTATTCCCACTCCTATGTTTAACATAGATCACTTTTCTGTTAATTTTAAACGCCTAAGAATGATTGTCCATTGATTAAAGAGTTCAACCAGTGGTCTTATGTAGAACAAACAGAGCAACAACAACAACAAGCACAACAACAGAAATACTAAAAGGAATAAAATAGTAAGTTGTTCCTCAACAGTCTAGACAAGGGCTGATCCTGTCATTGTCTCTCATAGTGTCCATTTCACTTCAATGGGTATCATTTTAGATGCTCGTTTAGTTGCCATCGATCAGGGAGAACATATGATATTTGTCCGTTTTGGACTGGCTTATTTCACTCAGCATGATGTTTTCCAGCTTCCTCCATTTTGTTGCAAGTGTCCGGATTTCATTGTTTTTTGCATCCTTATAAAAAGAGCGACTTGTGGGCACATGTATATAACAAAAGGAGACACAGAGGATAGACAGCCACATGACCACAGAGGCAGAGTGGGCCTTGTGCACCTGCAAGCCAAGACATATCACAGATCTCCAGGAACCACAGAAGCTGAACTGCCAAAAAGAAACCAACCATGCTGGTACCTTGATTGTGGACATCTGGCCTCCCAAAAAATTTCTGTTGTTTTAAACCACCCCATTATAGGAAAGTGCTACAACACTTCTAAATTCAAGGACTAGAATCACTTGCAGTGTGATTCCTCCTCTCTCCCTATTTAGCTATCTAGTTGAATTGGGGGACAGATGCTAAATTAATAGCCATTTTCATGGAATATGCTAGAATAAATATTTTGCCTCTTCCCATACCTCACTCATGTCCCACCACTGTCATTAAGGCAGGCAGAAAAATTCAAAGCACTTATTTTGATGAAACATTTCTTTCAGTCATTATAGTTTTAGGGATTAGACTTTGCCACTTGCTATTCCAAGCATTTACTTGCTTACACAATTTCTACCTTGGTTCATAAAATACTATGTGAGTCACATCAAATCCAATTGCTATAGGGTACGATCAGTGTAATCAAAACATTTTTAGGCAGGCATTGTGGCACTCAGGTTAAGCTGTAGGTTGGTATGCCTACATCCCATATTGGAGTGCATGTTTGAGTTTTAAATATTCTGCTTCCAATCCAGCTTTCCCCTAATGCACCTGCTCCAGTATTTAGCTCCCTGCCATCCACCCGTGGGACCCAAGTGGAGTTCTGGGCTCCTGACTTTGACCTGATCCAGCCCTGGCTGTTGTAGGCATTTGGAGAGTGAACTAGCAGAGGAAAGATATATATATATATATATATATATATATATATATATATATATATATCTCGATTTGCATTTCAACTAGATGAGAAAATAAACATTTATTTAAAAAAAATCTAAAGTTGAAAACCATGAAAAACAGATGACTTGCTTTTCTTGAAGCATTTGTCCAAAATAGTGGTTCTCAAAGAACAGTCTCTCCCATTATTTCTTCAATAATTACAAAAAGATGCTAAACTATGAGCTATTTTAAAGATGAAATTGGAAGAGACTTCAGGTGACTCTTGAGCATCTTCAAACTATTATGACAGCTCTCTCCAACACTAGGATTAAAAGTACAGACATGAATTGGTCATTGGCAAAAATTAACTGACTGTCAAAGTGTAGGTCAGGCAGCCCTGCTCCCAGCCAACCATGCCAGAACTGCATGTGTGACTCCAACTAATAAAATGATATTCAAGCTATGGAATGCACATGGACAGACCCTCTAAGCTGGTCTAGATGTTTATAAACTGTAACCCTAAATGTGATTGCTACATGTCTGACACCTAAGATCACAAAAACTGCAAACATCCATGCAGATATTCAGGTATGAGATGCAACATGAGACATACCGAGACACATTAGTTGATGGTTTAAAACACAAATAGAGATATATTAAAAGTAAGGATTAATGAGTCACAGGGACAGAAACACCACTGATGGAGCAAGGGAAGGATGGCTACTACCTTTTGTTAATAAAGATGGCTAATTCCTTGAAATAAACATTTCTAGCATTTTGATTAATAATAAGTTATGATCATAAGGCAATTTCATTTGGAGTTATTTCTGGCTTTATAATCTTCAGGATCTCTAGGGCAGGGGAGAAATACACACAATAAAGTGAAAGTGGGGGATTAAGACAGTGTTACTCAAGTATTTACAGAGGAAAGATCTCTGTCTATGATAGCTAAATAATTTTATACATGGCTAATGGATGACTACATAATTTATGGTGTCCAGTGAGAAAAGAAAATATAGGACAGCTTGTCCAAAAACTAAGAAGAAAATTTGAATAAAAAGTTTTAAAATTTTCTTCCATGGACTCTCTCTCTTGAATTGTCATGATGTTTTTATTTGCTTTTTAGTATCATCCTAAGTAAACAAGAATTAAACATATCATTAGCTTGAAATTTACTATGCATCTTACGTTGTGCAATGTCAGTTGCAAGTGACATTTTAAATATAAGAATATGTAACTCATACAGAAATAGCAGAATTATAAAATTTGTACTTTATAGTTTCTGCATGTATATGTGCAAGGGAACTTCAAAAAGCTCACGGAAAATGCACTGAACAGATGCATTTGTCTTAGTGTATAAAGACTTACTAATGTGGTGGTAAAGATAGAGTGTGCTACCTCGAGACTCATTGAGGAACCTGTTACTGAGGCGGTCTAGGCAGACACACCATGGATATTATGTGGGTTATAACAGGCATTTTCCACGAGTGGTTAGAATGGTTAGAAATACTCTATTTTGTCTCACCAGAGCATAGAAACATCGGACAAAGCTAACACAGACCTTATTTAATCTGATTTGCACACATTCTATAAATGTGATCTGCTTTTGTCTTACTGTTGAGTAAAATAAATGACCAAAAGGAAAAGGACCTAAGGTTATTCTATCTTTCCCTGTCCTTGTATTTTATAATTTTCACATCAGTGATTGACTATTACAGGGGAGCATGCCACGTAAGACCAGACATAATAGGGCTCCTTGGCCCATTGGTCTTTCTACAATTGAAGCAAAACTCTCATTCCAGTGGAAATTATGGCTCTGAAGGCTGTTGGCATTGTGTTTACTCACTTTTAGACATAACCAGCTTACTTTGAACTCAGTAGAGGCTTTACTGGACCTCCCCCACATATAAGGCCATAGCATGAAAAATCTGTGCACATGAGCCTCCCAAAAATGCTGTCTGTGAATGGTGTGAGAAGGAATGCCAGGCATGGATTGTGCATGCAAGGGCACTTCAGAAGTTTTGTGGAAAAGTAGAATTAAAAGTTGTTTATTTTAAAGCAAAATAATTTTAAACCCATGTGTAATGTTCTTTTTCATAATACACACTCTCCGTTAACTTTTGCAGACCCTCCTATGCATAGATTTCAAACTTCTGGACCCCAAAACAAATTTTATCTTTTAATTCCATTTTCTTAAACATTTTGAAGCATACTCTCCACTCAAACACGTACCCCATTGCCCAGCTGAATTTCACTTACCAAACATGAGTTCAAAGATAAAAGTATTCAGAATTTCAAGGCAGTTACTGCATAACCAACTCAATGAGGAGCTCTTCTGAGCATCCAGGGCCATGGGACTGGGCCACACCACTATGAAATTGCCAGACACAGCCATCATCACACTGTGCTTTTCAAAATCAATTCTGCTTTTCCACTAACATATAGTGTTTGGAATATATGTGTAAATTTGGGATGATGGCTATACACATATAAGCTAAATAGATTACTTGAATCATATTTTCAATTTTTCCCCTTTTTAACCATTCTAACAAAATATTGATTCAAAGAAGACTTGTATTTTACTACATAAAATGGGTAAGCGTAGTGTCCCTGAGTATATTATGAAAATTTCCTTTGCCAGTGCCCTTTCTTCGATTCATGTTGTAAATTTGCTATTGAGAACTACTCTTAGTCTATATTCTTCATGTATCAAATCTATCTGTGTACCATTAACATTTACTACAGAACAATATAATTCCATAAGCAGCCACACCCCTTCTTCTGAACACATTTATATACATTTATTTGTTTTTAAAAATTTAATATTTATTTTGGTGTCTTTTAAGGAATTATTTTTGTATCACGTATTTAAAGAGTGATATGAGAGTTCTTAGACATATGGCTTTGCTAGTCAGTAATGGATCCTTTGAGGGTAAATCTGCCTCTTGCCCATTGTTGATCTACTTTCCCCACCACTCCTTTTTAGAGAGTTCTTGCATTTAAAATTTAGATCATTAACTTTGAGCAAGGAATGGCAGAATCTCAAAACTGGCATACGTTACAAGAAAAGAGCCTGGGGGCTACATATTCTCTTCCAAGTTTTAATACTCCCAGGTGCTGCTTTTGCTGAAAACATTCCAACTCTACCCTGTAGTTGGTATGCTGCCCTGTTTACCAAGAGTGCAAATCTAGCGTAAACTTTATTCTTAATAAGGCGACCAGGATCAGAGCCAATCAAAAAGGGAACAGCCTTCATAAATATTCACATCTCACCAGAGATTTAGCTGTAACAGGTAATGAATAGTCATAGGCAATCTCATCATTGACTGAGACCCATCAATGCAGAAACAAAACCCACTTCCATAAGCAAATCGAAGAAAGTTTGTCTATAAAATGCAGGCTAAGAGTAGTAGTACGTGAACATTATTTCTATTTAAAGATGTTTCTATTATGCCCCTGTATCACTTATTTCCCCAGTTAAAATAGAGATTTTAAATATAAATTTCCCATATAATATGTTTCCTCCTACTTGAATAGCTGTGGATATGCCACAGACGGCAATGAGATACATGCATTTTCTCTGTGTAGCACATCTGCTTGCTGATAGGACTCATGGGAAAGTAGTAGGTGATTTTTTAAATGACTTCTGGCTTGTGGCAGAGTATCTCATCCTGGAAACTGGGAAACCATTTGGTTCGACTACCTTCAATTTGAGAATAAAATATTTGGGCTTACAACATAAAGTGGGTAGAGGCATATGGGCTACAGTGAGTCAGGAAGTATTCTGGACATTAAATCTGGGAGAGCGGGGGAAATGGGTTTCTCCTTCCCTATTTCTCCCTTTACTGCTTGCTAAATAGAATTGTCAAAGCCTCCAACCTCCTGCATCTGTTGCAATGTTTTGTGGATTAGATATTTGGAAAGCGCTCTTGTCTTCCCAAATCTGGCTTAAATGTGATCAGCTCTCTATTCTGCAACCCAGGCAATTAAAATTGTTTTATAGATATGTACTACAAACAGAACACCCCTAGTTGTATGACATACTGTGCCTCTTTACAGCCTCCATCCATCTGAGTGATCAAGCTATAAAAGTGACTCTGAGGACCTCTGAGTATTTTATTTGATTTTTAAATAATTTTTATTCATTTATTCATTTTTGTTTATTTGAAATGCAGACAGAAACAGAGATAGAGAGAGGTCCACTATCTGCTGCTTTTCTCCCCAAATGTCCACAATAAGAGGAACTGGGACAGACTGAAGCCAGAAGCCCAGAACTTGTTCTGGGTCTCCCACATGGGTGGCAGGGACCTAAGTCCATGAGCCATTATGTGTCGCCTCCTAGAGTGTACATTAGCAGGAAGCTGGAATTAGAAGTGGAGCTGGAACTCGAATTCAAGCACTCCAATATGGGACCTGTGCATTCCAAATAGCATCCTAAGCATTGCACAAAATGTCCACCCTAAAGTATTTTTATGCAAATGCTAAGAAAGTCCAGAGGGAATTTCCTTACTCATTTAACACTCTTATTATCCACCATCTGTCCCTTTTTCTTTTTTAAAGTAAATTATAGTTGACTTATAGAAAATTCGTTTCACAGCCTGTCACCTCTTCCACACCCCTCCCACCCTTTCAATTTACAAAACTTGCAACTACCTTCTACATTAAATACAGAGTCCTCAACTTTACATCCTGGTCCTACTCATTAGGACTCTAGGGGAGAAAGCTTTATATTCCAAACAATAGATGCCCCAACGAAACCAGAAATGCATTTGTTCATGCAAATGAAAAACCCCAGGCTGACATTAGCTCAGGCACAGACGCATCCAGAGCGTTAAATCCCCTCATCAGGACTCAGTGTCTCTTCTTCGCCTCTTGTATCCTTCACATTGAATTCATTCGCAGACGGATCCCCTATGTGTGGTGACCTCTTTCACCCTTGCAGCTGCATGTCCGTCAAGAGGAGACTGCTCTTAACTCCAACTGTTCCAAAGGAAATTTCCAGAAGGATGTCTCAGTGCACTCTGTGGCCTAGCGTGGGTGACCTGCTTATCCATGAGCCAGTTGGAGGGAGATGATGCTATGATTGACAGCCTTGAGTAAAAGTTCCCATGATTGAAATTAGTTATGGAATCAGCTGCACCTGAACGACACAGACTGTGATACTAGCAGGAAGCATCAAGTCTTATAGCCCCAAAATAGGTATCAAACAGCAGCTGCAGGTTATGTTTCTGCTCTTATCTTTTTTTTTTTTTTTTTTTTGACAGGCAGAATGGACAGTGAGAGACAGAGAGAAAGGTCTTCCTTTGCCGTTGGTTCACCCTCCAATGGCCGCCGCGGTAGATGCACTGCGGCCGGCGCACCGCGCTGATCCGATGGCAGGAGCCAGGTGCTTCTCCTGGTCTCCCATGGGGTGCAGGGCCCAAGCACTTGGGCCATCCTCCACTGCTCTCCTGGGCCACAGCAGAGAGCTGGCCTGGAAGAGGGGCAACCGGGGCAGAATCTGGTGCCCCGACCGGGACTAGAACCTGGTGTGCTGGCGCCACAAGGCGGAGGATTAGCCTAGTGAGCCGTTGCGCCGGCCCTCTGCTCTTATCTTTTCACCTCAAACAATCTGTTATCGTGTCCTCCCAGGTTTTACTAACCGTGCACACAAGACATGGATATGGAGATTCTTGCTTAATTGGAAGTCATGGATTTTGGGGAAGAGGACTATGCCTTTTCTTGAGAGACTGCAGTTCACAACTTAAACTTCTCAGGAAATCTTTTTACCAATTGTTACTCCAAAGCCTATGCTTGAAATCACGTCTCAGCCGGCGCTGCGGTTCAATAGGCTAATCCTCCACCTGCGGCGCTGGCACACCGGGTTCTAGTCCTGGTCAGGGCGCCGGATTCTGTCCCGGTTGCCCCTATTCCAGTCCAGCTCTCTGCTGTGGCCCGGGAAGGCAGTGGAGGATGGCCCAAGACCTTGGACCCTGCACCCGCATGGGATACCAGGAGGAAGCACCTGGCTCCTGGCTTCGGATCAGCGTGGTACGCCAGCCATAGTGCGCTGCCTGCAGCGGCCATTAGGGGGTGAACCAATGGAAAAGGAGGACCTTTCTCTCTGTCTCTCTCTCTCAATGTCCACTCTGCCTGTCAAAAAAAAAAAAAAAAAAAAAAAAAAAGAAAAGAAATCAAGTCCCATTCTTAAATATATTTGTTTCTAGAGAGACTGGGCTTCTGGGTAAAGGCTTAAAACTGGTTTCAGAGTGTTAGGGACTGTGGCCTTTCTGAAAGCTTGTAATCAGTCATTCAATATGTGTTTAGTCATATAGTGAACATCAGAAAGCCCAGATGGTGAGAGAGTTGTTAGAGCCCCTGAGAGATCCCATTTGAATTATGCCCCTCATACATTCACTGGAGTGCCATGTTCTATTAGGAATTTCCTTATATCCCTCATCGACTTACTCAATGAAACTCATCACTCCTTGAAGATATAGCTCTGGTAAGCTGCAGATACCCCATAGAAAAGAGTATGCAAAGACAAATTCTCGGCCTAGAAGGATTCTTAGGGTCCAGTCCATGCCTGTTTCACACAGTGATGGCCTCAGAAAAGACCTGAAAGAGCATTTTAGGCATTGTTTGACATCTTGTGTACTCTTGCTCTTTAAACTCTGGTCCAAGGACCAATAGCACAGCCATAATCCAGAAATTTTAAGAAAAT
The DNA here is from genome assembly GCF_033115175.1 of Lepus europaeus. Taxonomy (NCBI): domain Eukaryota; kingdom Metazoa; phylum Chordata; class Mammalia; order Lagomorpha; family Leporidae; genus Lepus; species Lepus europaeus. Next base: position 49,188,012 of record NC_084835.1, read on the forward strand.
AATCCTTAGTTTCTATGTCAGAGAGTCTCTCTGGTACCTAATGGTTTTAGTTTGGTAGCAATAGGTCCCTGTAGATCCTAGTTATTAAGATCCAGGCATTTGAGCCAGACCTCTGGTCCTTAACCATTTGTGTCTCAGGCTCTTTAGCTTTATAAGGTGGATAAAAATGGTAACCACTCACATAACTGCTGTGAGGAGTATATAAATTAATGCATGTAAATATCCAGAATAATGTCTAGGACACAATGATCCCTCAATCAGTATGAGTCTTTATAGGATAATAATTATGATGTTGATGTTGTCTTGTTCTTGAAATCAAGAATGAGAGCAACCAGTAGCCAACTGCTCATCCAGAGCAAATGAAATATGTGGAAATATTCTCAGGGAAATATCCTCATCTTTTGCCCACTTTTGAGTGATTTTTTGTTGTTGTTGTTGACCCAGCAGGGAACAGTTTGTTCATGTAGCAGTGATTTGGTTTTTACTCCTACATTTCATGCAATCTACCTGAGAAAAGAACTTACTCACATCGTGCTTGTTTAGCTTGGGATTTGGGGTTGTTTTTGCTGCTTATTGATTGCACCCTCACCAGACGCGCAGCAATCTAAGTTCCATCTGAACACTGCTTGCCTTTCAATGCCTTTGAATGCTAAAAATCTATGATTTTTAGCCTTCTTATTTTAATTAATATCACACATTAGCACTGCATACACTAGTGTAACCAACAAGACCTACTTTAAAGGAACAGTTTCCAAAAATCATTTAATACAATTTCATAATCTAAATCCCAGCCCAAACAAGGCCTTTCCTACCCTTTCCTTACTCTGCTAGACAGGTTCCAAGTCATCTTTCAGATGAGCACCATACCCAGGAAAGACTGAGCTATTTAATTCTTGTCTCACATTTATCAAATATCTTGAATTAACATTTAAATATGATCACAAAATAAGTTTGTTAAGTTGCTTTTGTGAATTTATGTCATTAGTGGTTTGGTACAATAAAACATTAAAACAGATCACAATATTTATATTTACTGACTTCTGGCATTACATTTTTAAAATATCCTTAAAATCTCATAAAATGGAAGCAGTCTCAAGCCCTCTACTCCAAGCCCTTTAAAAATCATACCTTTTTTTTTTTTGAACTGTCCAAATGCCTCCTTCCTCTGAACTCTATTAGCAAGTTCGTATTCAATATTGTATGTCTTGAATTAGAGTCAGTGCTGTGTATGCCTTATCTACCACTATTGACAATAACCTTTTGATCTGTGGATACCTATGGCATATTTATATTTTTCATGTTGTGCATGTTTAATTATTCCAAATAGTATCATGATTTTTATTTACATTTATAAAAAGAGCACAGATTTCACATATAACACATACACAGATGTAAGAACATAATGATATGTCCCATCCTCCCTCCCTAGATCCTACCTTCCCTCTACCTTCCTTTTTTATTTTTCTGTAATTTTGGGGATGACATACTTTCAGTTTACTTTATAATAAAAGTTTAATTCTCCACTAAACCAAGAATTCAGGAAATAAGAAGTAAGACCACTGTTCCTCAGGAGTGTAGACAAGGGCTGCTATAAACAATAATCAAATCTCAAGATGTCCACTGCACTCATATATATTACTTTTCTTTGTACTCTAAATATTATTTACCACAAACCAGAGAAAACATGATACTTGGCTTTTTGGGACTGGCTCATTTCACTAAGCATAATGGTCTCCAATTGTATCCAACTTTCTGTGAAAGACAAGATTTCATTCATTTTTATGCCTGAGTAGCATTCCATTGTATGTATGTATGTTACAGTTATCTGCAGGACAGGAACTGTGTTTTATTTGTATATGAATTTTTTAAGAGCCTGGCAGAAAATTCTATGCAGAGAGTAGACTCAGGATTCATATTTGTTGAAAAGCCAGCCATCTTTCAAAGTTCTGTGTCTGTACTAGAAATGTTTGTATCTAGTGTTTGTGTTCCGGTGGTTTAGACTGTAATTGTTAATGAAATCTACATTTTTGCCTTTGCTATTGTGGATTTAAGTCAGTGACGTGGATAAGAACATGCAGAGCTTATGAGAAGACCCTGTCCCCCCCAAAAAAATCTTGGGGCAAAAGACACCCATACAGGCAGGGATGAAGAATTGTGACCAACAGTTCAATCTGCCGTATCAGGTTATAAAGAAGATATGTAGTCACCATCATGGAATTGGGTACTTTCATTTAGCCATTGTAGTCCCAGGATTTATTTGCCATCTCTGTCAACATGTTCCAGGATGATTTCACTTTAAATCATATTTGATCTCTTAAACTGATGCTTATTGGGCTTTTTACTGCATTTTAAATATAAATTATATGCATTTATAGACATCAAACATTGCTGTGCTATGCTTAATAAATTTAAGGTTAGATTCTTCCATGGCTTGATTGTCTTTATTATGACTCTGGGTTTGCAAATCCCCCTTAGTCAAGTTGCCTCTTGGATGATTCTTCATCAACATAACCCTCTCTTCAGAAAGGCAATGTGATTTAATTAGCCCTCTTCTTCATAATCAAATCAGACTCTATGAACAATTAAGGAAGTTTCCCCTTCGAATTTATAAATCACCATGATTTTCATAGAAGCTTCTGCAGTAGTTCCAAGGTTTAATATTGTGCACCCTCTGCTGGGGGAAAACAAAGAAAATTACAGCAGATGTGAAAAGTAAGCTATTTGACGTACAAACTGAAAGCTTTAGATTAGAAGAACACTTGGCTCATAAAAGTCGTTCATTTTGCAATTATTTTGAGAATATGTTTCTGTAACTCTCTTGCATAAACAATATATTATGTAATTTAAATTCATGAACATTAACCAAAAAATATTCAAGTTTACAATTTATGGAATGCAGAGATCTGAAAAATCTCTTTCAAGATCTCCCTGTGGGTGGATTCGCGAATATATTTAGAGTAAATCACATTGATAGAAACCCTAAATAGCAAGAAAAGGAAATATTAACTATCTGGAAGACCGAGACTTAAATAGCACTTTCTGGGAAGAAAGCTACAAGCTAGTAATTTTCTGTTCTGCATTCCACAAAAGAGATTGTCGGCTTCTGCAGTTCTTGAATTATAAGAAAACAAATATCTCTCTGTTTAAAAGTAAATTTAAATACTGTAACCTCTTACAGTGAATTACTAAGAATGCTAATGTCTATACCTACTTGTCACCATTTCATTGAAAGGTCTCTATACAATGACAAAGACAGCCTAAAATTATCTCCAGTTAGGTTAAAAACATAACATAAATCTGAGTTCCATAATGCTTTCATAAGACTGAAGAAAGTAGCTATCACTGGAATATTCTTCCACTTTTATTCATAACAGGTGAGCAGTTTCATCTCAGGGAAAAGATCACTTAGAATGACAAATGTTTTAAATGGAAGAATATTAGATTCCAGCACAACTCATTCTAAATCCTTATACCATTGCATGTACCCACATCTGTGTGACTGTCCTAGTTTATCTTGAATGCCATAATAGATTGTTGAAAGTGGTCAGACTTATCTGTTCCCTATACTACCTATTATAATCCACTGTTGAAAGAATATTTCAGCTGACACCTCTGTATCTGTAGCCCTTGGTGCAACACAAACCTGGTATTTTCTAATCCAAGGTTATTTTTCAGGTCATCAATTCTATTTCCAAACATCTGACAGACTCTGGTGTTCTTAATTAGAATGGTGGCACATCTATCGATCATTATCTTTATGACTTCAATTTTCTCCTCAACTTGCAACAAGTTCAGATTCAGGCTTCCACAGACCCTGGCTGTTAGCTTTCTGACTCACATCCACCAGTCCTTACTAAGCCAGTCTGACATCATTTGATCAGTAAAGCACATATCCTCAGATGTTCAATCAAAACTTCAATGGTTTACCTCCAAGGAAGAGACCTTGAGGGCAAAAAGGTAAATTCTGATCTCTGCCTCTCTTTCCCTTTCTCTCTCACATTCTGTTTCTCTTTTTGACAGAAAGCCACATACTTACAATTATGTCTATAAGGTAAAAGGCATGAATGTGAACAAAATTACATTTCAATTTCTTTGTGGTTGATCTTTAGCAGTATAGATAACATAAATAATTTAGTAAATATAGCCTTCTACAGTGCATGGGTGGGGAGATAAGAAAAAGAATCACAAAGTTTGATTAGCTGCATTCCCTGCAGGCTGATGCTTTGAGACTGGCTTCATGTAATCTGACCTCCCCAGCTCTGCTCCTGCTTCTTCTTCCCTGTTTCACATTTCTACTGTTTTAGCAGGCCCCACACCCTTAACATCTCTTGAAAATGACATCCTTGTCCATCTGTTCATGTGTTAACACTTCTCTTCTCATTTCTACTTTTCCACAGCTCATGTACAACAATCACCATAAAAACTTCTTTCTCAGGCATATCAAGTTAACATGATTTTTTCCCCCCTAAGATCAGGGCTAATCTAATTAATTATTTTGTTCAGTTCAGTTAATTGGTTAATTAGTTATGTCACATCTTTGTCCTTTCAACATAAATTTGGATTGAGTTGATTAACCTTCATACTTCCACGTCCCTGGTGCAATGTTATCCTGAGGGAAACAAACTGTTCAATCCACGGCACCCATTGTGTTCATTGTCCCGATCCATTTTCTTACCATATAGAGAAAGAGCTTAGAGTGTCTCATCTTCAGTCTCATACCTGTCGTGCTTTTCCTCGATCATATCTCTCAGCTGCGCATTAAAACAGGCTCAAAGAGTTTGTTTATTCATGATGCTGTAATGAAAGATACAGGGTCGTGCTAAGTAACAGGCCTTAGGTACTGGAAAGAAAGACTCAGTACCTCCTGCATTCTGTCTGTGTCTGTCTGTCTTCCTTCCCTGCATCTCGACACACTCTTTCTCCTGCTCAGTCATGCTCCTTCCATGCAATGAGGATCACTGCTGGCCGGTACACCAAGATAATAGTGTTAGCAAGGATCTAGACTCTCATTGTTTCATCACCCAGGGAAGGCATTTGATTGGTCTTGCTTTAGACCTCTTGGACCAATCACAGTTGCCTTGTGGTGAACAATTACTGCTTTGAACCATAAGCAACTCTTGGTTCTGTTCATTTTAAGTGGTCAAATACAGGCATTTTTGTATGGTTCAACTGGAGGAGGGTTGGATCTGCATCACACAAGCTTATACTAGGACTTGAAGAAGAGGGTGAGAAGACAATCAGACAGCTGAAAAATTAGTTATTACAGTTCCATCAAAATACTTCATATATTTCTAAAACATAAGGTAGATACTATAGTCTTTATTTTATGATAACCCATGGAAATATACCTGGTGCAACATAAAGCAGATGTTTTCTAATTTGAGGTCATTTTTCAGGCCATAAATTCTATTTCCAAGCATCTGAAAAACTCTATTATTATTAATTAGAATGATAAAATTTCTTTTTACTAAAGTGTATTTTGCTCTTAATAGCCATGTTTTTATGCATACTTTCATAGCATATATAGTATTTATAGCCAGTTCTCAAGTAACTGAGAACCACACTCTGAAATGTTTCATCTCTCCTTCTACCAAGTCATTTTTCTATAGTAAAAGATGCATGCCTATTATTTAGGATCCTATAATGGGAAATATTTCCCAAGTCTTTTAAGCAACCTGTAGATAGGAAACTTATATCATTTCTGTAGGTTTTGGAAGTTTTTCCAATAATACCAGTCAATAAAAACTTTATTCCATTTAAATACGCTTAATTCTTGAACTATATAAAACTGGCAAAATCTAACCATTCTTGACTTATAAAAGTGGTTTCTTCATATCATTCAAATTATTAATTTAACATCAAATATTCAAAATTAGCTTCATAAAGTATGCAATTCAATGTCATTCTTGGTCTAGACCTAAAATGGTAAAGGAAAATCTCCCCCTGCACTATATAACTGAACTCATTTGTTTTCACAACCGTTAAAAACAGTGTTTTGCTATAATAGCACTGTGTACCCAAATACAAATATGGATGCACAATGATTTTCCATGAAGCCCATATATGACTGTGAGATCATAATGGTTTGAGTTCCAAATCCCTCTAACATAGCAGAGGCCATGGCAGCTTTGTCTGTTGTTTTATCCCCCATACCTAACACAGGGACTATACCAAAAGACCATACAATAATATTAATTCAATCTTATTAAATGAGAGAAAAACAGAGGTGTGTAAATGTTTGAATGCTCATGTAAGTAATTCCACATGGAGTATACACAGAAAATCAAAGGTAAGGAATGTGCTCAATAAGGAGACTGCATACGTAAAGACGGAGGCCTGTATGATGAGGAGACATTTGGAGATTAAGGAGAAAAGTATTGCAGGTAGAAAAAAAATAATATGTGCAAAGTTCCCTGAGATGAGCAAGAAGTTGAAAAAGAAGTCAAGAAGCAGTGAAAAGAGACAGCACGGCTGAGGCGCAGGAAGCAGGGAGGGCACTGACAGATCCACTGTTGAGGGCTGGCTTAGGTGTGTTTTATTACCAAGAAGACCTCTTTCTCTCCTTTGTTTCTTAGTTATTGTCTGTCCTGTCCCGGGTGGGATAGTCATCTTTGGGCTGCTTCTTCTTCCATATCCTGCTGGCTAGGCTAGGATTGCAAGTTCAAAGTCAGGGTATTTTCAGATTGCTTTTATACTTTATTTTTTTTATCCTGCTGATAATGAGGTCCCATATGTGGTCAAGACAGGAGCAGGCTTGCTTACGTTATGGACCTAAATGTGCATATTGAGATCCCCTGCACCTAATGTGGTGATGCAGCAGGTATGGCCTTCAAGAGCTTAGGTCATGAATCTGGAGCCATCATGAATGTGATTAGTGACCTAATAAGAGGGACCTCAGAGAGCTCCCTGGTCCCTCCCATCATATGAAGACAGTCATCCATGAAACAGGATCATCCCTGAATCTGCTGCTAAACTTGACCACGGAGTCCCCAGTCTTCAGAACCGTGAGAAACAAACGTTTGTGCTATCTTTAACACATCAAACAGGCTAAGGCACTATACACTATGGCTATGAAGACTGTGGATTCTCTAGGCACAGAGTTTTAGCCACTGCACAAACCCACTGCATGTATGGCACCCAACACATTGGCCCCCATGGGGACTCAGGGGCAAGGGTGTTTGACACAAATATGCTGAGGCTCATGTTGTCTGCTGTTCTGTGAGTAATCAAGTCATTTGTCTCTGACCCACGATAGATAAGATCAGATAAAACTTATAACAGCCAGAATCCATTATCCAGAGCAATATAACATTAGCTTGTAAGCAAGGTAAGAATCAAATTTCAGACATGATAATATATTTAATTCCTCAACAATCTAGGTAAAATTTTAGAAAAGACAAGACTTTGCCTTTTAAAGAGTTTAAGCTGGAGATTTGATGGAGTACAATCACATTAACTTTTAGTGTGATTTTTAGTAAGGAAGAACATATGAGGATATCACTAATGTTTGAGTACCATCTGTGAGTAGGTACAAAAATATCATTTGATTACTATCATAGGGATAATAACTATTTTTAGAGAAAAAGGGTAGCTATTGTATGTAAGTGAGTTTTCATCATGGATTTATAATATTGAAATACAAATGAACAACACTTTAAATTTTATTGCACAAACATGTGTCCCTTAATGAAGGGGTTATGTTCTGAGAAATATATCATTAGGCAACCGTGCCATTGTGCAAAGATCAAACTGTGTATTTTACGTACACCTTGATGATACAGCTTACTATACACCTATACAGTATGGTATGGCTAATATGCTCCACATCTGTACAACACATTACTGTACTGAATATGGTGGGCAATTACACCACAATGTTAAGTATTTGTATATTTAAAAGTATCCAAAAGTAGAAAAGGTACAGTAAAAATAGGAACAGTAGTTAAGAAAATGATACACTTGTATGAGAGGGCACTTATGATGAGTGAAGTTTACAGGACTGCAAGTTGTTCTTTAGTGAGTCAATGACTGGGTGGAGAGTGAGAGGATGCCCAAGATATTACTATCATCCACTGTAGACTAGAAACACTGTGCACTTGGGCTATGCTATTCCATGCAAAATATTTTTCTTTCTTCAATAATTCATTTTTTCAATAAAAAGTTAATTTTAGCTTACTATAACTTTTTTACTCTATAAACTTCAAAATTTTATTTTTATTTTGCTTATTTTAAAAGGAAACAGAAAGAAAGAGACAGACAGAGCTCCCATGTGCTGATGCAGTCCCTAGATGCCCACACACTGAAGGAGCCAGGAGTTCATCACAGGTGCCTCCTATGGTTGTCAGGAACCTGACTACAGGAGCCATTACTTGCTGCTTCCCAGGGCGTGCATTAACAGGTTACTGGAATCAGAAGTAGAGCCAGACTTGAACCCAGGCACTCTTGCACAGGAATTAACTGGTAATTTAACTGCTGTACCAAACTCTTGCCCCAGACTTTTTAACTTTTAAAACTATTTTTTAAAACTCTTTTGTAATAATACTTAGCTGAAAAAAAATAATACTTAGCTGAAAACAAACACATCGTACAATTACAGAAACTATTTTCTCTATAGCTTTATAAGCTTTTTTGTATTTTTTAAAAATATTTTTAACATTTTGTTAAAATCTAAGACCTTCACAGGGTCAGCATGATCAGTTTTATTATCTGGCACCTCCACAATATTCACACTGGATGATCCTCAGGGACAAGAATATGCCATCTCCTATGACAACAGGGCCTTCTCCAGATACCTCCAGAAGGACCTGCATGAGGCTGTCTCACAGTTAGCTTTTCAATATGTATATGACATATTTTAACATCTATAATATATATTTAGTATCTACATATATAATGTAGAAGGGGTACACTCTAAAATAATGATATAATCTATCTCACAGTCAATGCCTAAACCAATAACCTAGTTGTTTAGGATTATTATCAAGCACTAAGCACTGCCTGTGATTGTATATGCTCCACTTTTAAGTGACCAGCCACATGGTGGTGTGTGTACACCAGCATCACCATATGTGTGCATAATATGTGCACTATGACATAGCACTAGCTCTGACCTCACCAGGCAGCAGGAATTTTTCATCTCCAGGAAAGTCTTACAGAGCCAATCTCCCCTGTACAGTCTGCTGTTGACTGAAATGATTCCATGTGGTACCCAACCTGGCACCACTGGGAAATCTTTCTCTATTTTGCCCAAGTTTCTGTACAATCATGTATTTTTTCCCCCTCATATATCTGAGTTCCTATAGTTTTTCTTTAGTTTTTACTAGGATAATATATTTAAATACATAGATACCTAATTTCTTTTTTTTTTTTTTTTTTTTTTTTTTTTTTACAGGCAGAGTGGATAGTGAGAGAGAGAGACAGAGAGAAAGGTCTTCCTTTTTGCCGCTGGTTCACCCTCCAATGGCCGCTGCAGCCGGCGCATCGCGCTGATCCGAAGCCAGGAGCCACGTGCTTTTTCCTGGTCTCCCATGCGGGTGCAGGGCCCAAGGACTTGGGCCATCCTCCACTGCCTTCCCGGGCCATAGCAGAGAGCTGGCCTGGAAGAGGGGCAACCGGGATAGAATCCGGTGCCCTGACCGGGACTAGAACCCGGTTTGCCGGCACCACAAGGCAGAGGATTAGTAGATACCTAATTTCACTATGGTAAAAAACTCCAGGTCATGGTTTTGCAGTTCTTTTAAAAGTTGTCATTTTCATAACTTGTGTTGAAATCTCAAAAATTCTCTAAGGTTCAGAATACAAGCAAGTGAGCACCTCATTCTGGTCATTGCAGTAGGATAAATTATCCAAGGGAGTGTTTCCCCAAACCTGGGACACAAGAGGGGCTTTGTAGAGGATGGTGCTACAGTTGAGTGGATTAAGCCACTGGACGTTGGCAATCCATATCAGAATGCCAGTTCAAATTCCAGCTGCTCCACTTCCAATCCAGATTCCTGCTAACGTGTGCCATGGGAGGCTATGGATGATGGCTTGAGTAATTGGATACCTGCCATCCATGGGGGAGACTTGGAGTTCTGACTCCTGGCTCCATCCTGGCCTAGATCTAGCTGTTGTAAGCCTTTGTGGAATGAACCAGCAGATGGAAGATTAATCTCTCTCTCTCTCTCTCTCTGTCACTTTGCCTTTCAAATGAATTAAAAATTTTTAATAGGGCCTTATAGGGAAATGATACAAAAGCAGAAGAATACTTACTACAAATTTGGTGGGCTTGCTGAAGCAGGAGTTTAGATCATTGCTTCCTGTTCTTGGAACTTTTGACTAAAAGATGAAATTGAGAAAGTGGTGATTATTTATTGACGTAAAGTCATGGTAACTGACCTACACTTTTTCCTCAAAATGTTCATTCTGTTTATTATTCTTTTGAACATTGGATTAAGGACAAATATCATTTTTCTTAAATGTATCCCTTAATATTACAGCTGTTGCAGCCAGATTGTCAGTAAAATTGTTTTAAAAGTGAACTAAACTTCTAGATATACGTAGTTGTTTAATATTCTACAAGACGTGTTGTGAACCTCCCCTTGTGAAATCTTACATGAATGATCATTTCCCTGATTAACCGTGGAACAGTGATTTATTCTACTTCAAACTCGTACTCTAAATATAATCATCTCATTACTGGCAACAAATCACCTTAAGAGCAGTTACAGCTAAGAAATTTCCTCACAATCTGGAATGGAACACTGAATGCAGCCTCAGTTCTATCTCTCTTTATCATGCTGCAATGAACCGGAAGCTTAATTTACTTCCCATCTGCCTTTATTTCTTGTTCTGTCGATCTTATCCCTTTTTCCATTTTTCTTCCATGGCATGGGATGCATTCTCTTTATTCCAAGCCCTTATTTTTGCACTTGCAGAATTGGCCAGCTGATTTCCAGCAAGACATCACACTAAAGAACTTTGTTTTCATTAACATGATATAAACTCTCTCCTCCATCTGATTTTGCAATTTAAATTTTTGTTTTGCAAGAACTGTTTTTTTTCCTTTTTCTCCTATAGAAAAACAGTGCTTTGAAAGTTATAAAAAATGAATTCTTTTGGATATACCTGATTTGGTCATTCTGTATGGCATTCACAAATAAACTGTCTGTCAATACTAACTAGCAAAAGACATAATGCTATCTGCGTCTAAGTTATTCAAAGAGACAGGGAACTTAATAGCAGCATTTTAAATTTCGATTGGAAATGTTATCAATTGCAAGAAAAGTTTGGAGATTCTGGTAGGGTATGTGTGGTGTTTAGATAGCAGTTCTCTAGTCCTCTATCAAACTTGGCTCTGTAGCCAACAGTTGGGAAATAGTGTAGTCAGCCTCACCTCATGACATTAATTTTAATTTCTTAAGCTTGGGAAAATAGCCAAACCTTATTGTCTTGTCTTTAAAATGAGACCACAGTAATTTGTAGATCAGAGAGTTGTAAGGAAACAGTTAATGTAATAGTTGCTTAATAATTCTATTGCTCTATTATTCCTGTTACTAATGCAGTAATGCAGAGCTACTAGAAACTGAGTATTCTTTGGCAAAGTTCAGATGTCTGTATTTAATGGTAGTTAGTATCTACATATTATATTCATAATGCCTTAATAATCTCCATTTAAGCCATATACTAAGTCTCAACAGATAAGGTATCTTGCCCTCAATTTAGATCGCTGCAGCATATGATCTTTGGTACTTACCTCATGGATCTTAGTGCATTAAATATTTTATTTTATTTTTTCTTATGTATTCTATAGCTTTGTTGTTCTGTTTGCTTCAAATTTGATATCCACACACAAGAATAACTTGTAAGTGTTCAGCATTTTGACATTGTGTGTATGAGGATAAGTTAATATTCTTACTACTTTTTAATAATTTGTTTCATCTCCCTATTTTCAAGGATTGCACTGTTACTGAACATTTTAGTTAACTTTTAAAACCATCATAATGACCTTGTCTAGATATGATCAGAGTCGGCAAACTTGGAAGGCTTCCATAGCCTTGGCAACTCATGACGACAGCCTAGGGCGGTTACTGGAAACATAAACTAGAGTGTCAATTTGTTGGGTCAACAACAGGAGCCACTGTGCACTTGCTCCTCATGTGGGATCTCTGTCCTTAATGTGCTGTACATTGTGATTTAATGCTATAACTAGTACTCAAACAGTATGTTTCACTTTGTGTTTCTATGTGGGTATAAACTGTTGAAATCTTTATACTAAATTGATCTTTTGTATATAAAGAGAATTGAAAATGAATCTTGATGTGAATGGAAGGGGAGAGGGAGCGGGAGAGGGGAGGGTTGCGGGTGGGAGGGAAGTTATGGGAGGGGGAAGCCACTGTAATCCATAAGCTGTACACTGGAAATTTATATTCATTAAATAAAAGTTTAAAAAAAAACATCATAATGATGATGATGATGTGGAGCAATGGAAAAAGCACATAAATTGCAACAGGAATCTTAGAATCACATTCCAGCTTTCCTGCCTGCTGATTATGAGGCCTTCAATTAATTATTTACACGAGAGTAATGTCAGCGTCGGCATTTATGACCTGAGGATGATTATATACCCATAGGGTTACAGTGTATATTTAAGGAAAAAAAGTGAAAAAAATGTGGGATATAGAATATGCATAGATGTATGTAGTGTTTTCTAAAGGTTCATGGGAATGCATATTATTAAAAATTATGCATGAATTTCAAAATTTTTGAAACCAAAATAAACACCTTTTAATTCACTTTTCCATGAACTTTTTGAAATACTTTTGGATATTGTTGCTGTGAAAGGATCCCAAATTCCATTTATGCTAAATTATTGGTAAAAATGTGACATCATTATGTGGAGGGGATTATATTTATAGTAAATCCTTGATGTATCTATATTTGTTAACCATATTTTCTTAATTTCTGAAAGTATGCTTTAACTTATAATGTTAAATTTTTAAATGCAAAATTGGCATCTCACAGACCTTAGGATGGCTACTTTAAAAAACTCTATAAAACAGCACACATTGGTAAGAAAATGGAACACTTCTGCACTAGCATGGGAAGGTAAAATGGTGCAGCTGCTATGGAAAGTAGAATGATGCTTTCTCAAAAAATTAAAAATAGAACTATAAGAACCAGCATTTCCACTTCTAACTATATACCCAAAATAATCAAAAGCAGGGTCTCAAAGAGCTATTTGTGCATCCATATTCATAGCAGCCAAGAGGCAGAAACATTCAAGTGCTCCTGGACAAATGAATGGCTGAACAAATGTAATGTATACATACAATGCAATGCTATTTGGCTTCAAAGAAGCAAAGGAATTCTCACACATTACAAACTATGATAGCTTGAGGATATTATGCTGAGTGAAATAAGCCAGTTACACAAAGACAAACACTGTTAGATTTTACTCATGTGAAGAATCTGAAGTAGTCAAATACATAAAGAAGTAGAATGGGAGTTATCAGAGCCTATGGGAAGAAGTTAAGGGGAACAGAGCTTCAGTCTTGCAGGATAAAAAGTGTTTTGTTGAGCACAGGTATTTAGCCTACAGGATGCCCAAGTCCTACACTGGAGTACCTGAGTTTAATTGTTGACTCTTGCTCCTGACTCTAGCTTCCTGTTAATGTAGACCATGGGAGGCAGTGATGATGGCTCAAGTAATTGAGTTATTGTCACTCAAATGGGAGACCTGGACAGAGTTCCCTACTCCTGGCTTCACCATCATCAATATGCCCTCCACTGTAGGCATCTGGTGAGTGAATCAAAAACAGGAGCTCTGTTTAACTGCCTCTTAAATAAACTAAAAAAAAATTTTTAAGAGTTCTAGAAACTAGTTGCACAGCAATGTAAATGTATTTAATACTATTGTGCACTAAAAATAAAATGGTTAAGGTTGTAAATTTTGTTATGTGTATCTTACCACGTTTTTAACAAATCCTAAATTGGTGTGTTTGGTCTTTGTAAAGCTATATAAACCTGAACAGCATTTAGGAACACTGAAGGGCAGTGTTGCGGCACAGTTAGTTCAGCTACTGCTCCTGGAGCCAGCATCCCATTTCAGAGCACTGGTTCCAGGCCCTGCTGCTCTGCTTCCAATCCAGCTTCCTGTTAATGCTCCTAGGAAGGCAGCAGATGATGGCCCAAGTACTTGGGTGTCTGTAACTCATGAGGGAGATCAGGATGGGGATCCTGTTTTCTGGCTTCAGCCTGGCCAAGCTTACATGTTGCCATTTTGGGAGCGAACCAGAGGATACAAAATCATTTCTCTCTCTCTCTCTCTCTCTCTCATGTGTGTGTGTGTGTGTGTGTATCTCTAAGTCACTCTTCCTTGCAAATAAATAAATGAATCTTGAAAGAAAGATTCTTGGGCCAATCTTGCTCTTTTACTTCCCCTTGGAGCTACTAACCTTGTAGAAGAAACCTCTAACCTGGAGTTTCTGCATCTATTCAGGTGGGAGAATGTATTGACTTCAATGATTTTTAATTTTAACTTTTTAAAGATTTAGTAACAGAGACAGAGAGGAAGAGGCAGAGATCTTCCATCTGCTGATTCTCTCCCCAGAGGACTATAAAGACTGAGGCTGTGCCAAGCTGAAGCCAAGAATCAGGCGCTCTACCTGGCTTTCCTTGGTAGGTGGTAGGGTCCTAAGAACTTGGACCATTCTCCACTGCTCTTCCAGGTGTAAGAGCAGAGAGCTAGATTGGAAATGGAGCACCTGGGACTTGAAATGGCAGTCATATGGGATGTAAGCATTGCAAGTGATAGCTTAACCCACTGTACCACAATGCCAGTCCCAGTGCTTTTTTTTTTAAGATTTATTTAGGGGCCAGCTCTGTGGCTTAATGAGTAAAGCCCTTACCTGCAGTGCAGGCATCCCACATGGGTGCCGGTTCAAGTCCCAGCTGCTCCACTTTCGATCCAGTTCTCTGCTTTGACCTGGGAAAGCAGTAGATGACCCAAGTCCTTGGGTCCCTGTACTCATGTGGGAGACCTGGAAGAAGCTATTGGATCCTGGCTTTGGATCAGCACATCTCCGGCCATTGCAGCCATCTGGGGAGTGAACCAGAGGATGGAAGATTCTCTCTCTCCTTCTCTCTGCCTCTCTGTAACACTGTCTTTCAAATAATTAAAGAAATCTAAAAAAAAAAAGGATTTTTTTTTGAAAGGCAGAGCAACATAGGGAGAGGTGGTTGGGGGGAGAAATAGATCCATCTTCCATCTCCTGGTTCACTCACCTAATGCATGCAGCTCCAGGTCTAGACCAGGCTTAAGCTAGGCGTCAAGAACTCCATCCAGGTCTCCCACATGGGTGGCAAGGGATGCATGTACTTGGACCACCATTTGCAGTCTTCCCAGGTGCATTAGCAAGGAGCTGGATTGGAAGGGGATCAGCAAGCCCTCTGGTGTGGATGCCAGCTCCAGGAGCAGCAGCTAATCCACTGTGCCACAACATTGACCCTTGAGAGTGCTTACAGGGCAGCAGTGCATCGGTACCACTTCACTAAGGCAGTCATAATAAAATACCATGGACTAGGTGGCTATAGTGGCAGAAATTTATTTTCTCGCATTTCTGGAAGACCTAGATCAACATGTTGGCAGATTTGGTTCCTCCCGATGTCCCTCTCCTTGGTTTGCATTGACTGCCTTTTCACTGTGTCCTCACATGGTCTTTCCTCTGTGTGTGCACCTCCGTGCTCAATTTCCCCTTCTTATAAGAACATTGGCCACATTAAATAAGGGCACACACTAAGTACTATAACTATCTCTTGAAGGAGCTTGTCTCCATATGGCTATAGTCTAAGGTACTGGGCATTAAGTTCAGCCCATAACAGCATCTCATGCATCTTAAATGGATAATAAATGTAAACTGTATCTTTATTTTTACCTGCATGAATATGTGCCTTTGGCATGCATATAAAATAAAATATTCCTCTCATAATTCATGTTTTGAAAATCAATGTGAAGTGAACAAGGTCATCATTCAACAGATTTTTACTCATAAATCAATTGAAAAGACAATTGCCTACTGTGAGGAAATAAGGAATTAAAACATGGTGCATGCTTTTTCAGAAACTGGAAATGAGTGTCATACTTTTTGTTATACTATTTACATAGCATTATACATTTTATAGTCTTTTATAGATTGTCCTATTTACTGCTCAAAAGAAAATTGTGAGGAAGATGTGGGCCTAAGTTTTAAGGTTATGCATTTATTTCTATTGCATCTGGTTCTGAAATGGGTTGTGATGGTTTTAAAAATGGACCGGCTGTCATTATTTTAAAATGGAAGCAAGTGAAGTGAGCGAAGCAATTTTGGAAAAGGGAACTCAAGGGTGCTGAGAAATGAATTCACAAGACAAAAGGTGCACCTGTCTCTCACATCCACTTCCATCCCAAAGTCCTTGGTGATGGGGAAGACTCAGAGAGACAGAGAGCTTTATAAAAAGTGGAAGCTAGGACAGAGTCAAGTTGGCAGAGAAAGCACATTCACGGAGAAATAGAGCACGATTCACAGTGGGCACCTAACGACCTTGAGGCTCAGAGGCAGTGGACTGAGAGTCCATTGGCGCAGTCCTTTGGGAGTTTCCTTGATGGTGGCTGGCTGAGCGGTTTCTGGGCCTGCCTCAGCCCATGCTGTCTGTTGGGGCTGGAGGAGGCAGTGCGTTTGATGTCGAAGGAGGTTTATCAGGGGGCCAGCAATTCCCAGCAGAGCAGGTGCTCCACTGAAGCTGACACGCAGCTGCTACATCCCATGCAGAAGCTCACCCTGCTCCTTGCCCCAGATTGTCACAGGCAAGCTCCTAAAAGCAGAATCTGCTTCTCAGCCTGCAAGCTGAATAGTCAGCAGACAGTTTTTAAGTATTTGAAGAAAACTGACATAATGGAAGAGAAAAGCTAGGCCAGGGCAGGGGTGAGGGGGAAGCTTTGAGTCCATGGAGGAGGCAGAAGACACTTTAAGTTAGGTGGACTTGCAGAGCCCAGGGAGCACCAGGGTCCTAATCACAGAAGCAGGCTGGGAAAAAGAATTAAGAGAAATACCTTCAAAAATCCTTTATCTATCTATCTATCTATCTATCTATCTATCTATCGAATGTGCATCACACACACACACACACACAACTCTTTCATCTGCTGGTTCACTCCTCAAATGACTGCAATGGCTGGGGTTGGGCCAAGCTGAAGCCAGGAGCCTGGAACACTACCCTGCTTTAACCACTTGGGTGTCAGGGGCCCACCTACTTGGGCCATCTTTGGCTGCCTTGCCAGGGGCATTAGCAGGAAGCTGTTTTACACACAGAGAATTTGGAACTCAAACCAGCACACTGATGTAGAATGCCAGTGTCCATATCACAAACCCAGGCAAATTATTTTAAAAAACAATTCCTATGAGAATAAAAAAAAGATCAACTGAATAACAGAATGGTCACCATCGAAGACAAGAACGAGTTAGAAAAAGAAGCCCCAGTATTTCTGAAATGTTCTCCAGAAGACAAAAGAAATGGAAAGCAAGGAGGAAAAGACAACAGGTGTGAGAGGACTCAACTGGATGTTTCAATGAGATAGAAAAATGAGAGAAAGAAATGAGGAAACATTTCCTGATGTGCAGCTAGCAGGAGGAATAGAACAAAAATTATCCACTTTCAACCACCCTGATGAAAGTTCAGAATTCCAAGATTTAAAAAAGTTTGAAAGGAAAACAATGAGAAATAATACAACAAAGCAAAACAAAGACCCACAGAGACAGGAAAATCCTTCAGGATTTTTTTAAATAAAAATGAATATAAGACAGCAATGATGGCTGGGACATGTGGCATAGCAGTGACATCTCTGCTTTCCCCTGTGTCTCCCATCAGAGTGCCTTGTTCCAGTCTCAGATACTCCACTTCCCATCCAGCTTCCTGCTAATGTGCACCCTGGCTTAAATACTTTGGATCCATACCACTCAAGTGAGAGACTTGGATGGAATTTCTGATTCCTGGCTTCATCCTGGTTCAGTCTTGCTGTTGAGGCCATTTGGAAAGTGAACCAGTGGATGAATTTTATCACACAGGCTTTGTCTAAAGGAATTACTCAGGGATAAGGACACACCAAACAAAGTACAGAGAGAGAGAGAGAGAGAGAGAAGAAGAAGAAGAAGAAGAAGAAGAAGAAGAAGAAGAAGAAGAAGAAGAAGAAGAAGAAGAAGAGGAGGAGGAGGAGGAGGAGAAGAGGAGGAGGAGGAGGAGGAAGAAGAAGAAACTAAAATGTTGGTTGTTGAGAAGTTGTTTCTAATGTAATTATGAGATACATAAAAATTAAAAAAAAAGATAAGTTGTGGTAGGTAAAGGAAAAAAAAGTGAAACTTTGTTATAATTAAGTCTGAAAACTCATTACTGTATAAAACGTTGATATGAAAGTGAATGTTAACGCAGTCAGAAAAAGAATAGATAAAAATGGGGCCAGCAACTGTGGCACAACAGGTTAAGCTGCTGCTAGCGATGCTGGCACCCCATGTCAGAGCATCGGTTCAGGTCCCAGCTGTTCTGCTTCTGATGCGGCTACCTGCTGATGCTCCTGTGAAAGTAGCAGAAAATGCCTCAGTGATTGGGCCCCTGCCACCCACATGAGAAATCAGGACAGAATTCCTGGCTTCTGGTTTTGGCTTGGCACAGCCCCAGATGTTGTGACTGTTTGTTGAGTGACCTTGCGGGTGAAAGATCTCTCTCTCTCTCTCCCCTTCAAATAAATAAATCTTAAATAAATAAACAAAATATAAAAAAGAGTATTTAATGTAATGTAATATAGAAAAAAATTTAAAGTAATATGTGAATACTATCTTGTGAAAGGCATGGATTTCCAGATAACTTTTTGTCAAGAAAAAAACCACACATTTGAAATTTTAACAAAGGGCTTGTGTAATTTTTTTTTTTGACAGGCAGATTTAGACAGTGAAAGAGAGAGACAGAGAGAAAGGTCTTCCTTCTGTTGGTTCACCCCCCAAATGGCCGCCACGGCTGGCGCGCTGCGCTGATCTGAAGCCAGGAGCCAGGTGCTTCCTATTGGTCTCCCATGCGGGTGCAGGGCCCAAGCACCTGGGCCATCCTCCACTGCCTTGCCGGGCCACAGCAGAGAGCTGGACTGGAAGAGGAGCAACCAGGACAGAATCCGGCGCCCCAACCGGGACTAGAACCCGAGGTGCCGGCGTCGCAGGCGGAGGATTAGCCAAGTGAGCTGTGGCCCGGAATTTTTACCTTAATATTATGTCCTTTCCTTCCCATCCCTCTCTGTCAGTACAAAGGATTCTATCTCACTATAAAATGTCTGCACATTATTTTATGTTACTGGTGCATCAGAACACATCCAATCATCTTATTTTTGGTCATTTAATTATTTTCTATGCTCTGAGTTTTGTTTTTAAACAGGTTGTGTACATAACTTATTTGAGCCTATAATGGCAATTGGGGAATTTGTGAATGGTGCATATATAGGCATAATATTTATTTTTAAATAAGTCTTAATGTTTATTTGTGAATTTATTTGAAAGAGAGAGACAGAGATAGAGAAGAATCTTCCATTTACTGGTTGATACTTCAACTGCCTACAACAGCCCGCATTGGGCCAGGCCCCAAGCCAGGAGCCTGGAACCCCATCCTCATCTCCCACACAGGTGACAGGGACCCAAGGAATTGAGCCATCTTCTGCTGCCTCCCAAAATGCATTGGCAGGAACCTGGATGGGAAGTAGAGTAGTTGGGACTTGAACCTGCACTCTGCTAAGAGATGGGGCATCCCAAGTGGAAGTTTAACTTGCTGCGCCATAATGCCCACCCCAGGTTTGAAACTTCTGGAGTCATATATTCTTAATATTTGTTCTGATGATACTTTTTCTCCTCATAATTAAAATAACTTCATTTTAAAGAAATTTTCATATCCCATAAGTTAAAAATTCAAGAAGCAAAGCCAGATCTCAGTGATTCTCTCCCTTGGAAAACATCGGGAATGGGGCTGGCGCTGTGGTGTAGCAGGTAAAGCCACCTTCTGCAGTGCACTGGCATGCCATATGGGCACCAGTTCGTGTCCTGGCTGCTCTGTTTCCAATCCAGCGCCCTGCTAATGCACTTGCGAAAGCAGTGGAAGATGGCCCAAGTGCTTGGGCCCCTGCAGCCACATGGAAGACCTCTACTCTGTGTGTATCTCTCTGCTCCTTGAATAAATAAGCAAATGAATAAAAGATCCTCTGCTATCCATGCCAAAATCAATTTGTAAATGCTTTGGGGTGAGCAGGGGGTTGGGAGTACAGGGGAGGTCCTTGGTAATAGTCATGTATAAAACAGACCTAGATGGGCCCCTGGCTTTCATCTGAAGATTATTCCCTACATTTTTCCTACATGCAAATCTTTAAAAAAGTACACATGCCCTGCTGGTACCACGGCTCACTAGGCTAATCCTCCGCCTGCGGCGCCGGCACCTCGGGTTCTAGTCCCGGTTGGGGCGCCGGATTCTGTCCCGGTTGCTCCTCTTCCAGTCCAACTCTCTGCTGTGGCCCAGCAAGGCAGTGGAGGATGGCCCAGGTGCTTGGGACCTGCACCCACATGGGAGACCAGGAGGAAGCACCTGGCTCCTGGCTTTGGATTGGCACAGCACACCGGCCATAGCGGCCATTTGGGGGGTGAACCAACAGAAGGAAGACCTTTCTCTCTCTCTCTCTCACTGTCTAAATCTACCTGTCAAAAAAACAAAAACAGATAAAAATTCCAAGAAAAGGGAAAGTACTTTAAACTTATATTTTAAATGTGCTACATTCATATGTTTAAACATACCTATAAGTACTAATATAAATTCATTCATGTGATTAGAGATTCTTAGAGAGATAGGAGCGGGATTTTTAAAGATTTATTTTGGTATTTATTTGAAAGACAGAGCTACAGAGAGAGATAGAGACAGAGAGAGAGGTCTTCCATCCACTGGCTTTTTCCTCAAATGGCTGCAATGGCCAGAGTTGTGCCAATCCAAACCCAGGAGCCAGGAGCTTCTTCTGGGTCTCCCATGAGGGTGCAGGGACCCAAGGAGTTGGGCCATTTTCTACTGCTTTCCCATAGCAGAGAGCTGGATCAGAAGAGGAGCAGCAGGGACTAGAACCGGTGCCCATATGGGATACTGGTGCTTCAGGCCAGGGTTTTAACCTGCTGAGCCACAGTGCCGGCCCCAATGTGTATGTTTCTATGGGTATGTCTGTGTGTGTATGAGTGTGTGTGAGTGTTGAGGGGATGGCTTAGAAGACTGGAGAGGATTGAGACACTGACAATAGAATGTATGCCAATATACTTCCATATTTGATTAATACTTATATTGAACAATATGAATACTTTTGTGATGAAGACATACTTCAATTAGTAAAACATAATAGAAATTATACAAAACATACTGTTTTCATAGAAAGATGATGACATGGAGACACAGATTTGCTATGCACTTGCCAAGGCAGGAGGCTGGAATACAATCTAAACTCAAGCACTTGTTTTGGAACCAAATGTCTCCCCATTCTTTCAAATTAATTAATTGATTAATTTATTCTTCCTAAATCTTTTTGAAAGGGGGAAAGACAAAAGATAGACAGAACTCACCTGCCAGTTATCTCACAAATGCCTCAACAGCTTATGTTGGGCCAGGCTGAAGCTGGGAGTTAGGAACTTAATCCAGGTCTCCCAAGTGGATAGCAGGACTCCATCCCTTGAACCAGCATCAATCTTCTAACGCACTGCTGATATGTGCAGTAGCAAGGAAGCTGGAATTGGGAGCAGAGCCAGGACGCAAACTCAGGCATGCTAATATGGGATACAGGTGTTCCAAGCAGCAGCCTATACAAAATGATTGCTCCTGTCTTCCCATTTTAAACTGGTTTATCCACTGGTAACACTCACACTATTTTATTTAATTATATGAATATTATAAATTATACATTTGGAGAAATTGTGTCTACAAAATTACTATGCACACGTATTTCATATATTAATTGCAGTAACTACAGTAAAAGGTACAACAAAGATCACTCAACATTTCAGCACTTAATATATCTGTTATTAGGTGTGAGTGTCAGGCCTGGGGCTTAGGTTAAGATGCTACTTGGGGGTCAACATTGTGGCACAGTGGGTTAAGCTACTGCTTGAGACTCCAGCAGCCCATATCACAATGCAGGTTTGAGTCCCAGCTGCTCTGCATATGATCCAGCTTCCTGTTAAGACACCTGGAAGGCTGTGGAGGATGACCCAAGTACTTGGTCCCCTGCCCCAGTGTGGGAGACCAGGATGGAGTTCTAGGCTCCGGGCTTTAGCCTGGCCCAGACGTGGCTATTGCAGCCATTTGGGGAGTGAACCACCATATGGAAAATCTCTCTCTCTTTCTGTTTTTCAAATACATTTTTAAAAATCTCAAAGAAAGATGCCACTTGGGTTCTTCACAACCTATGTTGAAATGCCTGGAATTAAGTACCTGAGTTTGAGTCTTGTTCTACTCTTCATTCCAGCTTCTTGCTAATGTGTGCCCTGGGGGGCAGCTGCTGATGGCTCAAGTAGTTGGATCCCTGAAACTCACATGGGAGAACAGGATTGAATTCCTGACATCTGGCTTTGGAATGGGAACTCTCTCTCTATTTCTATTTTTCTGTGTCTTAAATAAATAAAATAAATGAATACAAAAATTAGAGATAACTAATGTGTATGTTGCTATTATTTAATTGTGCTCATATATCTTGTAAATATTTTTAAATTAAGGATGTATGAATTCTTTATTTATATCTTATACTTTAATGCTAAAAAATAAAATTAATCATATACATTATAGGTTTGTAGGCATACTATATAAAAAGATTCCTGATGCCACTCAAGAGTCTTCTACAAGTTGTTTCCATATCTGTATGTTTCACTTTTTGTGTGGATGTGGTAGGGCTTAGTTAGACAATTTATTATCACAGAGATTTTCTCAGCATGTGTCTCCAAGCACTTCCTTACAGAAACCCTAGAAGTGAAAATTTTTTGATCAGAATTCATACTTTCGATTCTTTTGATAGATCTCACAGAACTATTGTTCAAAAAGATTTTACCATGACCGGTTGTAAGAAAGCAACTTCCTCCCAACTCAAACAATGCATACTGAAAACAAATGTCATTATTATTAAAGGCTGTCAGTCTGATTGGTGCAAATTATTTGCTCCTGCCTTTCAGACCCCACCAATTAGTGCTCCTTGCAGTGCCTGAATCTTTACTGCAAAAAGCAAGTAGATTTGCAAACTTTCAACACATCCACTTAGAAGTAGGTCATTCGGGAAGAATGACTGAATGCCAGCTGTGTTCTAGGTGTAACCCAGATAACAACTGAAGTCACTCATCCTGTCCTCTGAGATTCAAGTGAAATTAGTTCCAACCTAGCTTGCTTTCCGGAGGAAGTATAGTATTCCCTCTAGGATGTCTGAATCTCAAAAAGCTTCCATGCTTACTTTGTGCTGTGTCTTCCTGCTTTCTCCCAACTATCCCCAGTCTTGCTGTGCACCTGCAGACCTGCTGTTCCCTCATGCCTACAGTACTGACAGGGCGTGGCCACACTCCTAACACCACTCACACAGTGCACTGGCATGTGTAACAGGGATGACTTGGGTGTGGAGTGGAGAATTTATAACCTGATTCAACACGGCCAGTGACATTTATAAATTATGCA
Source organism: Lepus europaeus (assembly GCF_033115175.1). NCBI lineage: Eukaryota > Metazoa > Chordata > Mammalia > Lagomorpha > Leporidae > Lepus > Lepus europaeus. Next base: position 49,211,730 of record NC_084835.1, read on the forward strand.
TTCATGAAATGAATGGAAATTAAATATTAGTCATCTTCATTTTAAAAAGTCACTCAGTGTACACCGGAGGAATTTCTCATTGCCCTCGTCTGGAATAAGGCCAGCACTTGGCCTCACCATCTCGGCCCTCAATTCTTTTCTGTCTTATCCTGAAAAAATCTCATTGCTTTTCTGCTCCTCCTCACTCCCTTCCCCAAGACAAACACACACTTCTTGCACAGAACAGTTTCATCATCATTTTTCTAGCTCAAATCTATGCAGCCTGAACCAGGGAGACTTCCCTGTCAGAAGTAAAAGCCCCCATTCAGGAATGTGTCCTGGATGAGGGCAGTATTCTCCTGGACGGGAATATCAGGCCTGGCACATTTTGTTTTCCCGTGTGCAGTGTCATGGTGTCCCTTTTCTATTCTTGACTAATTATGATTCCAGGAAACTTCTCTATCAAACTGGTATGTGTTTAATTCATGCAATCTAGGCCCTGCCTTTATCCTATTTAGCATTTAGAACACATACATATCATTTAGGCTACTTTCTGAAGTGATGAAGTACAACTCAAATTACCTTAAGAAAAAAAAAAAACATTATTGATTAATGTCATGGTGAAACTTCATGATGGGATTAATTCCAGAGAATCCAGAAATTCTCTCTCTCCTCTCCAACCCTTCCTCCCTCTCTCTCCCTTCTTCCCTCATCTAGAAGGGATAGGCATGCTGAGTAGTAGGCTATAAAACAAGACCACTACAGAGATTTAGGTACTACAGGAAAGCTCCCAATTCAGTAGTTGAAATACCAGGCTCTGATTTTTAGCTTTGCCTGAAGGTAGTTGTTCACCTTGAGCAAACTTTCCCAACTTCTGGATCTTTCTAAGACATAGAGTCTTCATCAAACCAGTAGTTCACAATATAGTTGATTAGAATTACCTGGGAGGGTTTAAAAAGCAGGTGTTCAAGCTTCATGTCACATCCAACAATCACAATCTTTGAGGCAAAAGTTCCAGACTTTGTGAGCACTGAGATGATGCCAATGTGTTATCAGATTGGGGAGACTCAGAAATAGCCCACCCTTTCTTGGAAGCTTCATCCCAGATATAAAATTTACAACACCAGGAGAGCCAGATGAAGCTACATAATATATTCTAAGTTTATCGTTTTGAAAAGTCAGTATTGTCATAACAGCTTACAATAGAATCATATGTTGCAATGAGGCTGTGCATCTCTTTGAGACAAATAAAGTGAATGTTTTAAGGGGTGGATTTTGTGGTGCAATGGGTTATGCCGCTGACTAGGGCACCCACATTCCATATCTGTGTTCCTGGGGCTGAGTCCTCCCTTCATTCTGATGCAGCTTTCTGCTAATGTGTACCCTGGGAGACAGATGATGACTAAAGCAGTTATGTCCTTGCCATCCACGTGAGAGAGCCGATGCAGTTCCTGGCTCCTGGCTCCAGCCTGCTGCCATCCCAGTTGTTTTCGGCATTTGGGGAATGAACCAGCAGATATATGATCACTCTGCCTTTGCCTCTCTCTGTCATTCTGACTTTCAAATAAATACATAAAAATAAACAGCTTTCGGCAGATATTTCCTTTCATAAATACGGATTCCAAAGAGATTACAGAAAGACCTTAATCCAACTAGCCTGGAACATGGCATGCTGGTGCCCTTCACCTATGACCAATAACAAATGAATCAAGAACTTGGGAGAGAAAACAGGTAGTGATGACTAATTCATGGTAAGCCTCCATGGGGATTTTGGTTTTCAGACACAAGGTGAATGCAGACATCAGAAGATAACTTACTAGGTGAGCATGAAGGGTCAAGGTGGGTTTCAATGTTCAGAGCAGTGCTCAAAACACTTCTCAATGCAGCAAGATTCTTGCTGCCTTTTATTACCAAGATTAATAACTATAATTTAAAGGTAACCATGTTGTGAATCTACCAGTAGAGCCTGTTCTTTCTAAATTGTTCAGATTTTCCAATTAGGCAAAAAGTTCTCTAATCCCTTATACCAGGAATCAGTTAATCTATTTTAGGGGTGGCAAAAACAAGGAAACAAAGAAAAATGAAATAAATACCCTTATCCTATGATTCTATGTGAATTCTTGCATTTTGTATTAGTCTAGGGTCTGAAGTTACAAGAAATATACAACTCAATGAGCTTGGAAGACACACACACACACAGATACAAAAAGAGAGAGAGAGAAAGAATGTATTTCATTGGTTCTCATATTTGTAGTCTGAGTACCTGTTTTTGGCTTCACTGTGCCTAACATGGAAACGCAGCCATAAGATATTGTTTCTGGGGCCGGTGTTGTAGTACAGGGTATTAAGCCACAACCTACAACACTGGCATCTCATATGAGCTCTGGTTCAAGTCTGGCTACTCCACTTCTGATCCAGTTTCCTGCTAATGCGCCTGGGAAGGCAGCAGATGGCCCAGGTACTTGGGGCCCTGCATCCATGGGTGAGACCTGGATGGAGTTCCTGGCTCCTGGTTTCATTCTGGCCCAGCCCTGGCCATTGCAGCCATTTGGGGGGAGGGGTAAACTAGCAGATAGAAAAACAATCTCTCTCTCTCTAATTCTGCCTTTCAAATACATAAATAATTTTTTAAAAAGACATTGTTTCCCTTCTTGACTAATCTAGGCTTACTTATCAAATAAGCTTTCCTCAGTTGACACTCAGATGGTGGCTCTTAATGAAATAGCAATTTCTACCACCCAAGAAGAAATACTGAGTAAAATTTACTAGATATTGACTAAGCACTAGTAAACTACATGGCTTAACTTCTCAATTCTCATGAAAGATCTGTGACTTAGAGATAGGTCCTATTGTTTTCTCATTTTGGAGATGGGAAGTGTAAGCCCCAGATACATTAAATGGTTTACCCATAGTCACACAGCCAGTGAGTGGAAGAACAGACAGTCTAGCACCAGAGCCCTGGTTAGACCTGGATCATTGGGTCCACTCTGTTATTAGGAAGAAGAAGGATTATTATAAAATATGATGTGAGCATATGGTTTCCCAAAGGAGGGAATGCCAAAAAGATGGAACTGAAAGACTATGACACATTTGTTTCTTCCTATCATTGAATGATGTACCTAATAGAAAATTTTGCATTTAGCTGAAGGACCAGTGTAAATGTTAATTTAGATTAATTGATAATTTGAGAAGCTCTGTGAGATAAATTAATTTCGTGGGAAATGTAGTTGCCACTGAGATTATTGTAATTAAAGAAGCAACAAACATGGAAAAAGGAAATCATCTATGGCAGATCATTATTCTTTCATTTGCTAGAAGAGGAGTAGAAGACAGAACATAAGTAAAGCAAAGTATATGGGTGTTCAAGTCCTCAGGAAGATCGTACAAATCTGAAAGCTAGAGGAGAGTGAGAAATAATTTGAGTAACTTACTCTCGAACATCTTAAATATACTTATTTTGGTGTTCTACCCACACACAATCACACAAACAATTCTCTCTTTCTCCTCTCTTTCCCTCTCTCTCTCTCTCTCTCACACACACACACACATACACACATAAACACACATATACACACACATGTTTTTGGTAGAAACATCAAAAACAAGTGTTTCTCTATATTAGATCCAGGACTGATAGCATCTTTTGGATGATGAATACCCTTTCCTCCAAAAAAGTCCACATTTCTTTATTCTCTGTTCCCAAATTGTTTTCTAAAATACAGATTCCAAGTCACACCGAATTTCATCTGAAGACAGTGAAAAGACAGAAAAGAAGAAAAACGAAAAAACAACTGGAGTCAAACTGGACAATTCAGCATCAGGCAAAGCCTGGGGACGGGCACTTCTCCAGTGCCTGCCTTGTCCCACACTCCCCTGGCTTCTGTAGCAAAGGCCAGCCTGTCAGTGTTGTGGCAGTTAACTTTTTATGTGGGATGTATATGACAAGAGCAATCATTTTTGCTCTCCCTGCTAAGCAGTATTTTAGAATAAGATTTAAAGAATGGCCATAAAGAAAAATGCAATCCCTTCTCTCTCCAAAAACATATTGCACTTTCTGGTGTAGTATACTAGATGGAGGATTTTATTTTCTGCAAATATCTCTCATCTGTTTTTCCATTATTGTTTGTGATGATGCCACTCTGAATATTTTACATAGGATTTAATGAGAGGAGACAGAGGCAATGGGGAATGAGGTTGATTTAAAGCAGAGACCTTTCTGCTAGCATATTTGAGAAATATTTTCTTAGAAACACATAATCATTTTGAACTTGACTATCATAAAATGTGTGTTTAAAAGTTTAGTCACATATTTTTGATATATTTTATAGGAAGAGATATCATTGTGCTTAGTCTACTATGCATGCGAGCATTCCGTAATGTTACCTAAATTAGGTGGATCATCTTTTAACCAGGTTCACACTCCTTTGAGCAGTTTTTACTTCTAAAGACCTTTCCTAATCACGGCAATTGTTATTGTGGTAAGAGACAGGATACCTAAAAGAGATTAAGTATAGTATTTGCCACTGGGCTGAATTCTCGTAAAGTAAAATTAGATCTGATTAAAGAAATGTACAAACAATAGATTTAAACTAGATATAAACACATGCTTTCAAGTAAACCAGTAAATTTCATGGACTGGCATTATTTTGTGTGTTTATAGATGTTGAGATATAGAATTTTTATGTTAAAATTAGGTTGTAATACAATGTCTTTATGGTTCATTTATTTATTTATTCCATCTGCAGGCTCATTCCCAAAATGCCTGCAATGGCCATGCCAGGCCCAAGCCAGAATCTCCTACATAGGTAGTGGGAACCCAGCTACTTGAACCATCACTACTGCCTCCTAGGGTCTGCATCAATTGGGAATTGAGAGTTAGGGGTGGATTGGAGTATCAAACCCAGGTGCTCTGGTGGGGAATGTGAGCATCTCAGCTGCTGAGCTAAATGACCAACCTGTTTTATGGTGCTATAATAAGCTAGTTTTGCTCACTTTTTCTTCTTAATAATATTTAATTTTGATAGTGTTTTCTGAAAAGCTTTTCAAATTTAAACATGTCCCCATATTTACCCATAGAGAGGTATTCATCAGAAGAATATATATTTAATTTCATTTCTTCATTTACTTGTTGAATGATGTCCTTCAAAAATATATATATTCTATATATATTCATATATATACTATATATAGATTCTAAATATATTCTAAATATATAGATTCTAAATTCATCTTTGAGAAAATAGCACCATGTAGTATCATTAATGGCACTTCATTAAAATATGTGATTTCTTGCAATCAACACTTTTCTATGTTTTACAAGGCAGAATATTCCTTATTCTAATTAGTAAGACTTCCCAAGTTTTGGATGGCTTTCAATAATGCAGAGAAATTAATTTCTTCCATATTGTAATTTTTCCACATTGTAATCTCCACAATTGATGATTTCCCAAGAGATGGTTTTTTACAGTAAGTCTTCAGACAGCTTGCTCTTAATGATTCTCACTGATGTTTAGTGCAGCACTACACTGGTCCTCTATAAAAGAAGGCAGTGACTGACACTGCCATTGAGATAAACTTTGTACGTGTGTGTTTATGTGTATGTGCGCACGTGTGTGTGTGTGTGTGTGTGAGAGAGAGAGAGAGAGAGAGAGAGAGACTCCATGGGACTGAAGACCTAGAATTTTGTTCTTTAAATATTGAAAGTTAACTTACTGAACTGAAACTCGTAACATTTACCAAGCCGAATGCCACAGGCTTTGAGTATACTTCAGCTAGACATCATATAATTTTGAAATTGTGGTGGCTGCTTATTTCCTAGTCTGTCCACAATTTTTACCTTGAGTATAACAACTAAAGTAATTTGGTTTTCAAATATTGATTCTGGATCAATCTCAACCTTCAGTGAAAATACCAAGAAACAGGACTGATTATTGTAAAACTTCTGTGTTTACCATCCTTAGAAACGCATCGATATGTTACAAGTGCATCAATTACAGAATCAGCATGGAAAAATTTTATTTCGGAAAGCTAAAAACATTCCACTAGTGGAACATGGACGTCTATGTGGTGTCAGTACCGTTAGTGTATTGAACCAATGCTACCCGCTTCCCGTTCTTTCTCTGTCTCCTTCTTAGCTGTTGGTTGGAGACAGAGGCTTTGAAGTCAGATACAATTAAATTTGTATTGTTCTACCTCCTAGCCTTTTGTCAATTTCTTTACTTAAAAAATGCAGGCAATAATAACTAGCTACCTCACAACGTTCTTGTGTGGATTATCGACAATAATTTACAAACTCTTAGCACACTGTCTGGCCAAAGTCGGTAAACAATTGAATGTTACTGCTGAACTGTGGTTGTATTGTGGCTGTCACTCCTGGTGGTTAGTTGGTTTGTTGATCAGGGAATGACACCACTTTTTTTCTATAGAGATGTTAATAATCAGTAGACTATGCATCTCTGGAGAATCTAGTAAGGATAAATTAATCTCTAGGAGATTTTCATTTTTATAAACCAAAGTCTTTTCTTTAAATTTGATTTAATTTTATTTGATTTTTTCCCCAGAAACCTTTTATTTAAGGTATATAAACTTTATGCACTTCATAAATACAACTTGAGGAACATAGTGATTCTTCCCACCCTACATGACCTCCCATCTGCACTCCCAAACTTCTTCCTCCTCCCTCTCATATTCCTTTTCTTATTTTTATTAAGGTCTATTTTCAATTAACTCTATACATAAAAGATTAAGTCTATACTAAGTAAAGAGTTCAACAAATACTATGAAGCATAAAAACTGTCCTTGCATTACAAAGTGTCAATTTCATTTCTACAGATTACCTGTTAGGTTCTCTATTAGTTACCGCAGATCAGGGAGAACATACGATATTTGTCCTTTGGGACTGGCTTATTTCACTAAGTATGATGTTTTCCAGTTTCATCCATTTTTTTTGTAAATGTCTGTTTCATTTTTTTAATGCTTTATAATATTCCATGGTGTACACATCCCTTAATTTCTTTATCCAGTATTCAGCTGAGAGGCATTTGGGTTGATTCCATATGCTAGTTATTGTGAATTTACACAATAAACATGGGTATGCAGAAAACTCTTTCATATGCTGATTTCATTTCCTTAGGGTAAATTCCCAGGAGTGAGATGGCTGGGTCATATGATAAGTCTACATTCAGATTTCTGAGGTATCTCCATAATGTTTTCCACAGTGGCAGTACCAGTTTACATTCCCACCAACAGTGGATTATGGTACTTTTTCCCCCACATCCTTGCTAGCATTTGTTTGTTGATTTCTGCATAAAAACCATTCCAAAGGAGGTGAGGTGAAACATCACTGTGGTTTTTTTTTTTTTTTTTTTTTTTTTTTTGACAGGCAGAGTGGACAGTAGAGGGAGACAGAGAGAAAGGTCTTCCTTTTGCCGTTGGTTCACCCTCCAATGGCCGCCGCGGTAGCGCGCTGCGGCCGGCGCACCGCGCTGTTCCGATGGCAGGAGCCAGGTGCTTCTCCTGGTCTCCCATGGGGTGCAGGGCCCAAGGACCTGGGCCATCCTCCACTGCACTCCCTGGCCACAGCAGAGAGCTGGCCTGGAAGAGGGGCAACCGGGACAGGATCGGTGCCCTGACCGGGACTAGAACCCGGTGTGCCGGCGCCGCAAGGCGGAGGATTAGCCTGTTGAGCCACGGCGCCGGCCTATCACTGTGGTTTTGATTTACATTTCCCTGATGGCTAGTGAGCCTAAGCATTTTTTCATGTGTCTGTTGGTCATTTGGATTTCCTCTTTTGAAAATTGTCCTTTGCCCATTTAATAATTGGATTGCTTGCTTTGTTGTTGTTGAGTTTCTTGATCTTTTCAAATGTTATGCTTATTAATCATTTATCAGTTGTATAGTTTGCAAATAATTTCTCCCATTCTGTCATTTGCCTCTTCACTTGGCTGAGTGTTTCTTTTTCAGTACAGAAACTTCTCAATTTGATGTAATCCCATTTGTCAATTTTGTTTTTGATTGCCTGTGCCTCTGGAGTCTTTTCCAATGACTCTGCCTATGATATTGTCTTGCAGGTTTTTCCCAATGTTCTTTAATAATTTGATGGTATCAGGTAATAAATTTAGGTCTTTAATCCATTTTGTATGGATGTTTATGTAAGTTGTAGGATATGGGTCTTGTTTCATACTTCTGTAAGTAGAGATCCAGTTTTCCCAGCACCATTTGTTGAAGAGACTATTCTTGCTCCAGGGATTGATTTTAGCTCCTTTGTCAAAGATAAGTTGATTGTGGATGCTTGGATTAATTTCTGGCATTTCTATTCTGTTCCATTTGTCTAGCCATCTGTTTCTGTAGCAGTATCAGGATGTTTTTGATTATAACTGCCCTGTAGTATGTCTTGAAATCTGGTGTTGTGATGCTTCTGGCTTTGTTTTTGTTGTATAAGATTGCTTTAGCTATTTGGGGTCTCCTGTGTTTCCATGTGAATTTGAGCATTATGTTTTCTATATCTGAGAGAATGTTCTTGGTAATTTGATTGGTATCGCATTGAATCTGTAAATTGCTTTTGGTAGAGTGGACATTTTCATGATATTGATTCTTTCAATCCATGAACATGGAAGATTTTTTTCCATTTTTTTATCTTCTTCTATTTTTTTCTTTAATTCTTTTTAATCCATTGGGGAGTTTTTCCCTCCCCTTGTGTTGCTAGGAAACCATCATGGTACAACTGGCACCAGACTGGGGCAGCTGCCCCTGCCTGTCTTCAGAAAATGGTGTCAGCTTTCAGCCTGCTGGCTGCAGGTCTCTGCTGTAGCAGGGAAGTGGGGAAGGAAAGGATGCACAAACTTTTTTTTCTTTTTCACTATTCTGGACAATTGGTCACCTGCTGTTACACATGGAAAATAGTTTACTAAGATCTCCCTCCTGTTGTATCAACAATGCCCTGAGACCATGGAGTCCCCTCTTATCAGGCTTGCTGAGGTGGATGTCCTCCTTCCCTGTTCCAAGTTGGCGAGTCTACTGTTGTGTTTTGCTCTCTCACCACGGGTCTGGTCTGCCTCCACTGCTCTGGTAGGATCTCCCACCATGGCTCTTTCACAGATTTATCCTGAGAGTGTACTCTCTCTCTTTTTAAAAATGTTACTTTCACCCCACATAAATCAGATCATCCTGTAGCTATTCCGCCATCTTGGAACCCCCATCAGCTGGAGTGCTTCTTTTGCAGTGCAGAAGCTTCTCAATTTGTCGTAATCCCATTTGTCAATTTTGATTTTGATTGCCTGTGTCTCTATGGTCTTTTCCAATGACTCTTTGCCTATGCCCATATTTGTTAATCATTTGATTGAGTTGAGTCTTGATTTAGGTCTTTGATCCATTTTGAGGGGATTTTTGTAGAAATCATTGATGTCCTTGGTTAAATTTATTCCAAAGTACTTGAGTTTTTTGTAGCGATTGTGAATGGGATTGAACTTAGAAGTTCTTTATCAATCATAGCATTATCTGTGTATACAAAGGCTATTGATTTTTGTGTGTTGATTTATATTCTGCCACTTTACCAAACTCTTTTATGAGTTCTAATAGTCTCTTAATGGAGCCTTTTGGATAACCTATATATAGGATCATGTCATCTGAAATAGGTATAGATTTCCTACTTCCCAATTTGTATCTCTTTTGATTTCTTTTTCTTGCCTAATAGCTCTGGCTAAAACTTCCAGGACTATATTGAATAGCAATGATGATAGTGGCATCCTTGTCTGGTTTTGGAACTTAGTGGGAATGCCCTCAACTTTTCCCCATTCAATAGGATGCTGGTTGTGGATTTGTCATAAACTGCCTTGAATGTGTTGAGGAATGTTCCTTCTATTTCCAATTTGCTTAAAGTTTTCATCATGAAAATACGTTGTATTTTATCAAATGCTTTCTCTGCATCTATTGATATAATCATATGTTTTTTTATTCTTCAGTTTGTTAATTTGACGTATCACATCAATTGATTTGTGAATGTTGAACCATCCCTAATATCAGGGATAAATCTCAGTTGGTTCAGATGAATGATGTTTCTGATGTATTGTTAGATTCACTTGGCTAATATTCTGTTGAGGATTTTTGCATCTATGTTCATCAGGGAAATTGGTCTACAGTACTCTTTCTCTTTTACATCATTTTCAGGTTTAGGAATTAACATTATGCAGGCTATATAGAAGGAGTTTGGGAAAATTCTTTCCTTTCAATTATTTTGAACAGCTTGAAAAGAATTGGAGTTAGTTTTTTTTTTTTTGACAGGCAGAGTGGATAGTGAGAGAGAGAGACAGAGAGAAAGGTCTTCCTTTGCCGTTGGTTCACCCTCCAATGGCCGCTGCGGCCGGCGCACCGCGCTGATCAGATGGCAGGAGCCAGGTGCTTCTCCTGGTCTCCCATGGGGTGCAGGGCCCAAGGACCTGGGCCATCCTCCACTGCACTCCCAGGCCATAGCAGAGAGCTGGCCTGGAAGAGGGGCAATCGGGACAGAATCCGGCGCCCCGGCCAGGACTAGAAGCCGGTGTGCCGGTGCCGCAGGTGGAGGATTAGCCTGCTGAGCCGCAGCACCAACCGGAGTTAGTTCTTTGTCAGATGTCTGGTAGAAATCAGCAGTGATGGCATCTGGTCCTGGGCTTTTCTTTGTTGCGAGTGTCTTTGTAACTGATTCGATTTCCATCTTGGTTATTGGTCAGTTTAGGTTTTCTATGTCTTAATGGTTTATTTTAGGTGGGTTGTATGTTCCCAGGAATCTATTTATTTCTTCTAGGTTTCCAATTTGTTGGCATACAGCTATTTGTAGTAATTTCTGATAATTCTTCTTTCTGTGGTATATGTTGTTATATTTCCTTTATCATCTCTAATTTTATTGATTTGGATTTTCTCCCTCTTTTTTTGTTAATGGAGCTGTTGGTGTATCAGTTTTGTTCATTTTTCAAAAAAACAGCTCTGTATTTTTTTTGCTGTTGTTGTTTCAATTTGTTTTACTCTAATAATATCCTTTCCCCTACTCACTTTTTTTTTCTAGGTCCTTGAGATGAATTGATAATCTTTGATTTGGTACCTTAACAATTTCTTGATGTAAGCACTGATTGCTATAAACTTTCCTCTTAACACTGTTTTGTGTATCCCATAATATTTGATATTAGGTATTATCATCTTCATTTGTTTCTTTTTTTTCCACATTTATATAACTTTTATTATATTGTTACAAATGTTCTATTATTAGTCTCTTATTTGACTAATTTATAAATTAAACTTTATCACAGGTATGTATGTATAGGAGAAAAGACAATGTATATAGTATTTTTTTTGTTCTTAAAATATATTTATTTATTTATTTATTTATTTATTTTAACTTTTATTTAATGAATACAAAATTCTAAAGTACAGCTTATGGATAACAATGGCTCCCCCCCTCCCATAACTTCCCTCCCACCCGCAACCCTCCCCTTTCTCGCTCCCTCTCCCCTTCCATTCACATCAAGATTCATTTTCAATTCTCTTTATATACAGAAGATCAGTTTAGTATATATTAAGTAAAGATTTCAAAAGTTTGCCCCCATATAGCAACACAAAGTGAAAAAAAATACTGTTGGAATACTAGTTATAGCATTAAATAATAGGGTACAGCACATTAGAGACAGAGATCCTACATGATATTTTTAAAAAAAATAATTAATTTTCTATGCCATTTCCAATTTAACACCAGGTTTTTTTTTTCATTTCCAATTATCTTTATATACAGAAGATCAATTTAGTATATATTAAGTAAAGATTTCATCAGTTTGCACCCACACAGAAACACAAAGTGTAAAAATACTGTTTCAGTACTAGTTATAGCATCACTTCACATTAGACAACACATTAAGGACAGATCCCACATGAGATGTAAGTACACAGTGACTTCTGTAGCTGACTTAACAATTTGACACTCCTGTTCATGGCATCAGTAATCTCCCTAGGCTCTAGTCATGAGTTGTCAAGGCTATGGAAGCCTTTGGAGTTCGCCGACTTTGATCTTATTCTGATAGGGTCATAGTCAAAGTGGAAGTTCTCTCCTCCCTTCGGAGAAAGGTACCTCCTTCTTTGATGGCCCTGTTCTTTCCACTGGGATCTCACTAACAGAGATCTTTCATTTAGGTCTTCTTTTTTTTCTTTTCCATGATGTCTTGGTTTTCCATGCCTAAAATACTCTCATGGGCTCTTCAGCCAGATCTGAATGCCTTAAGGGCTGATTCTGAGGCCAGAGTGCTATTTAGGACATCTGCCATTCTATGAGTCTGCTGTGTCTCTCGCTTCCCATGTTGGATCGTTCTCTCCCTTTTTGATTCTATCAGTTAGTATTAGCAGACACTCGTCTTATTTGTGTGTTCCCTTTGACTCTTAGACCTATCAGAGTCATCAATTGTGAACTGAAATTGATCACTTGGACTAGTGAGATGGCATTGGTACATGCCACCTTGATGGGATTGTATTGGAATCCCCTGGCACATTTCTAACTCCACCATTTGGGGCAAGTCCGATTGAGCATGTCCCAAATTGTACATCTCCTCCCTCTCTTTTTCCCACTCTTATATTTAACAGGGATCACTTTTCAGTTAAAATTTAAACACCTAAGAATAATTGTGTGTTAATTACAGAGTTCAACCACTAGTACTAGAACAACAACAACAAAATACTAAAAAGGACAAAGTATTACATTGTAAATCAAGAGTCAGGACAAGAACTGATCAGGTCATTGTTTCTTAAAGTGTCCCTTTCACTTCAACAGGTTTCCCCTTTGGTGCTCAGTTAGTTGTGACCGATGAAGGAAAACAAATGATATTTGTCTCTTTGGGACTGGCTTAATTCACTCTACATGATGTTTTCCAGATTCCTCCATATTGTTGCAAATGAACGGGTTTCATTGTTTCTTACTGCTGTATAGTATTCTATGGAGTACATGTCCCATAATTTCTTTATCCAGTCTACTGTTGATGGGCATTTGGGTTGGTTCCATGTCTTAGCTATTGTGAATTGAGCTGCAATAAACATTAATGAGCAGATGGCTTTTTTATTTGCCAAATTAATTTCATTTGGGTAAATTCCAAGGAGTGGGATGGCTGGGTTGTATGGTAGGGTTATATTCAGGTTTCTGAGGAATCTCCAGACTGACTTCCATAGTGGCTTAACCAGTTTGCATTCCCACCAACAGTGGGTTAGTGTTCCTTTTTCCCCACATCCTCTCCAGCATCTGTTGTTGGTAGATTTATGAGTGTGAGCCATTCTCACCAGGGTGAGGTGAAACCTCATTGTGGTTTTGATTTGCATTTCTCTGATTGCTAGTGATCTTGAACATTTTTTCATGTGTCTGTTGGCCATTTGGATTTTTCTTTTGAAAAATGTCTGTTGAGGTCATTGGCCCATCTTTTAAGTGGGTTGTTTGTTTTGTTGTTGTAGAGTTTCTTCATTTCTTTGTAGATTCTGGTTATCAACCCTTTATCTGTAGCATAGTTTGCAAATATTTTTTCCCATTCTGTTGGTTGCCTCTTCACTTTCCTGACTGTTTCTTTTGAAGTACAGAAACTTCTCAATTTGATGCAATCCCAAATGTTAATTTTGGTTTTGACTGCCTGTGCTTCTGGTGTCTTTTCCAAGAAGTCTTTGCCTGTACCTATATTTTGCAGGGTTTCTCCAATGCTCTCTAATGATTTGATGGTTTCGGGTCGTAGATTTAAGTCTTTAATCCATGTTGAGTGAATTTTTGTGTAAGGTGAAAGGTAGGGGTCTTGCTTCAAGCTTCTGCATGTGGAAATCCAATTTTCCTAGCACCATTTATTGAATAGACTATCCTTATTCCAGGGATTGGTTTTGGATCTTTGATCAAATATAAGTTGGCTGTAGATGTTTGGGTTGATTTCTGGTATTTCTATTCTGTTCCATTGGTCGATCCATCTATTTCTGTACCAGTACCATGCTGTTTTGATAACAACTGCCCTGTAGTATGTCCTGAAATCTGGTATTGTGATGCCTCTGGCTTTGTTTTTGTTGTACAAGATTGCTTTGACTATTCGAGGTCTTCTGTGTCTCCATATGCAATTCAGCATCATTTTTTCCAGATCTGAGAAGAATGTCTTCGGTATCTTGATTGGTACTGCATTGAATGTATAAATTGCTTTTGGGAGAATAGACATTTTGATGATATTGATTCTTCCAACCCATGAACATGGAAGATTACTCCATTTTTTGGTATCCTCTTCTATTTCTTTCCTTAAGGTTTTGTAGTTATCATCGTAGAGATCTTTAACGTCCTTGGTTAAGTTTATTCCAAGGTATTTGATTGTTTTTGTAGTTATTTTGAATGGGATTGATCTTAGAAGTTCTTCCTCAGCCATGGCATTGCCTGTGTATACAAAGGCTGTTGATTTTTTGGTATTGATTTTATATCCTGAACTTTGCCAAACTCTTTTATGAGTTCCAATAGTGTCTTGGTAGAGTTCTTTGGGTCCCCTAAATAAAGAATCGTGTCATCTGAAAGAGGGATTGTTTGAGTTCTTCCTTCCCAATTTGTATCCCTTTAATTTCTTTTTCTTGCCTAATAGCTCTGGCTAAAACTTCCAGAACTATATTGAATAGCAGTGGTGAGAGTGGGCATCCCTGTCTGGTACCCGATCTCAGTGGAAATGCTTCCAACTTTTCCCCATTCAATAGGATGTTGGCCGTGGGTTTTTCATGTATTGCTTTGATTGTACTGAGGAATGTTCCTTCCATACCCAGTTTACTTAGAGTTTTCATCATGAAAGGGTGTTGTATTTTATCAAATGCTTTCTCTGTGTCTATTGAGAAAATCATATGGTTTTTCTTCTGCAGTCTGTTAATGTGGTGTATCATGTTGATTGTGTTGTGAACATTGAACCATCCCTACATACCAGGAATAAGTCCCGCTTGGTCTGGGTGGATGATCTTTCGGATGTGTTGTTGCATTCTATTGGCCAGAATTTTATTGAGAATTTTTGCATCTATGTTCATCAGGGATATTGGTCTGTAATTCTCTTTCAATGCTGCATCTTTTTCCAGCTTAGGAATTAAGGTGATGCTGGCTTCATAGAAAGAATTTGGGAGGATTCCCTCTTTTTTGATTGTTCTGAATAGTTTGAGAAGTATTGGAGTTAGTTCTTCTCTAAATGTCTGGTAGAACTCAGCAGTGAATCCATCTGGTCCTGGGCTTTTCTTTGTTGGGAGGGCCTTTATTACTGTTTCAATTTCTGTCTCAGTTATGGGTCTGTTTAGGTTTTCTATGTCATCCTGGCTCAATTTAGGTAGGTTGTATGTGTCCAAGAATCTGTCCATTTCTGATAGATTTCCCTGTTTGCTGGCATATAAGTCCTTGTAGTAAGTTCTGATGATTCTTTTTATTTCTGTGGTGTCTGTTGTTACGTTTCCATTTTCATCTCTGATTTTATTGATTTGGGTCTTTTCTCTTCTTTTTTTAGTTAGTTGGGCCAATGGGGTGTCAATTTTGTTTATTTTTTCAAAAAACCAGCTCCTCTTTTGGCTGATTTTTTGTAATTTTTTTTTGGATTCAATCCTGTTGGTTTCTTCTCTGATTTTAATTATTTCTCTTGTCCTACTGGGTTTGGGTTTGGTTTGCTGCAGATTTTCTAGATCCTTGAGATGACTTGAAAGCTCATCTATTTGGTGCCTTTCCAATTTCTTGATGTAGGCATCTATTGATATAAACTTTCCTCTTAATACTGCTTTTGTTGTATCCCATAGGTTTTGGTATGTTGTGCTTTTATCCTCATTTACTTCCAGAAAACTTTTGATTTCTCTTCTAATTTCTTCTATGACCCATTGTTCATTCAGGAGCATGTTATTTGCACATGCTCTAGGGATTCCCGAGTTGCTAATTTCCAATTTCATTCCTTTGTGGTCTGAGAAGCTGCATGGTTTGATTCTAATTCTTTTGAATTTGCTGAGACTTGCTTAATGGCCTAGTATGTGGTCAATCCTAGAGAAGGTTCCATGTACTGCTGAGAAGAATGTAAAGTCTTTAGATGCAGGATGAAAAGTTCTGTAGATATTGGTTAGATCCATTTGGGCTATAGTGTCGTTTAAATCTACTGTCTCTTTGTTGATCTTCTGTCCTGATGATCTATCTCTGAGAGTGGAGTATTGAAGTCCCCCAGTACTATTGTATTGGGGTCTAAGTCTCCCTTTAAGTCCCTTAACAAGTCTTTTAAATAAACTGGTGCCCTGTAATTAGGTGCATATACATTGATAATCGTTATATCTTCCTGTTGAATGGATCCCTTAATCATTATATAGTGCCCCTCTTTGTCTCTCCTAAGAGTTTTTGTGGAAAAGTTTATGTTGTCCGATATTAAGATGGCTACGCCCACTCTTTTTTCATTTCTGTTGACATGGTATATCTTTTTCTAGCCTTTCACTTTCAGTCTGTATGCATCATTGTTGGAAAGATGTGTTTCTTGTAAGCAGCAAAAAGATGGGTTTTGTTCCTTAACCCAATCAGCCAACCGGTGTCTTTTAACTGGACAGGCCATTAACGTTCAATATGACTATTGAGAAGGAGTAACTTTGCCCTGTCATTTGCCAAAGATATTTTCTAATATATGATTTGAGATTCCTGTGATCTTTTGCTGTGAGGTTTCCTTCCTTTACCTTCTTTCATATTGGTGACCGTGTTTCTGTGTTTCTGTGTGTAACACATCTTTAAGCATCTTTTGCAGGGCAGGATGAGTGGCGACAAATTCTTTCAGTTTCTGTTTGCTGTGAAAGGTATTTATTTCACCTTCATTCACAAATGAGAGCTTTGCAGGATATAATATTCTGGGCTGACAGTTTTTCTCTCTTAGTACCTGGGCTGTATTTTGCCATTCCCTTCTAGCTTGTAGGGTTTCTGATGAGAAGTCTGCTCTGAGTCTAATTGGAGATCCTCTGAGAGTAATCTGGCGTTTCTCTCTTGCACCTTTTAGAATCTTTTCTTTATGTTTCACTGTGGTGAGTTTGCTTACAACATGTGGTGAGGATCTCTTTTGGTCATGTTTATTAGGGGTTCTATGAGCTTCCTGTACTAGGATGTCTCTGTCCTTTTCCAAACCTGGGAAATTTTCTGCTAGTATCTCACTGAAAATGCCTTCTAATCCTTTCTCCCTCTCCATGCCTTCAGAAACTCCTAGAACCTGAATGTTGGGTTTTTTAATAGTATCCTGTAGATTCCTGACAATATTTTTTAGATTTCTGATTTCTTCTTCTTTTCTTTGATTTGCCTGTTTCCTTTCCTGTTCTCTGTCTTCTAAGTCTGATATTCTCTCTTCTGCTTCACCCATTCTGTTTTTAAGGCTCTCTAATGTGTTTGTCATTTGATCTATTGAGTTCTTCATTTCATTATGGTTTCTTGTCACTATCACAGTTTCATGTTCTACTAGTTGTTTCATTTCATTTTGATTCCTCCTTAATATTTCATTTTCACGAGAGAGATTTTCTATCTTGTCCATTAAGGATTTCTGTAGTTCAAGAATTTGTTTTTGAGAACTTCTTAATGTTCTTATCAATTTTTTGAGATCTGCTTCTTGCATTTCCTCTATCTCTTCATCTTCATAATCTTGGATTGGGGTGTCTTGTTCATTTGGGGGCATCATAGTGTCTTCCTTGCTCTTGTTACCTCGGTTTCTGCGTTTGTTGTTTGGCATGTTGGAGATAATTTATGTTTGTTTGTTTGGTTTTTTTTTGCTGTGGTGTTTTTTTCTCTTTATGCTATGCCTGTAGATTAAGTGGGCTGTCTGCTTTGATAGATCCTTAGGCTGTGATGGGTGTGGCCAGAGAGCTCTGTTTGATTCTTCAGGCTTAAGTGTTTGCCAAAAGTGACTCTCCCAGATTGTTCTCTCCCTTGCTCCTTGCTTGATCTCTCTTTTTTTTTTCCTTTTTCCTTTTTTTTTTTTTTTTGGCTCAGTTGTGAAGTAATTCTGCACAGCTGAGTGGAATTGAGGGTAGTTGAAATCTAGCCTCTGTGACTATTCATTTGATCTACCCCGGGACCACACAAAGAGTTTATGCAGCCCTCAATGTGTTCTGAAGTTTCTCCACAGTCCCAAGGTTACTGAGTTTCTGTACTCGGTGAGTTCGCTTGCCCCCCCTTGGATTTTCACAGTCTCAGATCGTTAGCTCCACCTGCTTTCACTAGATTCTAACCTCCTGTTATTTCTCCCGAACAGAGTCAAGTTTTTCTGCTTGGCTACTCCCGGTTGCCGCTTTACATATGTAAAATGGCTCCTGCTCTTTGTCTTGCTCGGCTTTGTAAGGTGAGTGGAGAGAGAGGCTAGTGTCCGTGCTAGTTCCCCTGATTTATTCATTTTTTTCCCTCTCCTCCAGTCAGCCTGGTGAACTTTCCCCAGTGGGGCCTCAGGCCTCATTTTGCCTTTCCCTGCCAATGTCTCGGGTTTCTGAGGTTTTTGTCTTCCCGCCCTGGTGAGATTCTGCGGCTTGGCTCCCGCGGCTGGGCTTCCATGTGGTGGGCTCCCCGTAGGTCCTCTGTGTCACATCCACTAGATCTGGAAGCGTTTCCTCTGCAGTTTTTTTCTTGAGTATTTTCCTGAGGCTACAGTAACTCCACTTTTATTAAACTATCTTTTCCCGGAGCACGCCTTCACTATCCGCCATCTTGGCTCCACCCCCTCATCTTCATTTGTTTCTAGAAATTTTTTGATTTCTCTTTTGCATTCTTCTATGACCCACTGTTCATTCAGGAGCATGCTGTTCAGTCTCCATGTTTTCATGTTCAGATGTTTCATATGTTCTAGAGATTCTTGAGTTGTTGATTTCCAGCTTCATTCTGCTGTGGTCAGAGAAGATGCATAGTATGATTTCAATTTTTTTTTTTTAATTTGCCAAGACTTGCTTTATAGCCTAGCATGTGGTCCAGCCTAGAGAAAGTTCCATGCACTGGTGAGTAGAATGTGTATTCTGTGGCTTTAGGACGGAAAGTTCTGTAGATATCAGTTAGGTCCATTTGGTCCATAGTGTCATTGAGCTCTGTTTTTTCTTGTTGATTTTCTCTCTGGTTGATTTGTCCATTGCTGAAAGTGGGGTATTGAAATCCCCCATCTAAATGTATCCCATTTATATCCACTAGCATTTTTTAAATAGGCAGGTCCCTTGTAGTTAGGTGTATAATTATTTATTATAATCACTTCTTCCTGTTGAGTTGATCCCTTAATCATTACGTAGTGTTCTTCTTTGTCTCTTTTGACAGTTTTTGTGTTAAAATCTATTTTGTCTGATATTAGGATAGATACAGCAGCTCTTTTTTGGTTTCTGTTATTATGGAATATCTTTTTCCATTCTTTCAATTTCAGTCTGCAGGTATTTTTGTTGATGAGATGTGTTTCTCATAGGCAGCAAATAGATGGTTCTTGTTGCTTAATCCATTCAGCTAGTCTGTATCTTTTAACTGGATGGTTGAGGTCATTTACATTCAAGGTAACTATTGATAAGTAATGACTTGGCCCTACCATTTTTCCATAAATAATCTTATTGTTTATTTGGATTCCCTTTGTTCTTTTACTGGGAGATTTTCTGCCTTCACATTCTTTCATTGGATGATCATGTTTCTGTGTGTAGCACATCCTTAAGACCTTTTGTAAGGCTGGATGAGTGGTGACAAATTATTTTAATTTGTATCTGTTATGGAAGGTCTTTATTTCACCTTCATTTATAAATAAGAACTTTGCATGGTACAGTATTCTGGGTTGACAGCTATTTTCTCTTAAGTCTTGGAATATATCTTGCCATTCTCCCCTTGCCTGTAGGGTTTCTGATGACAAGTCTGCTGTGAGTCTAATTGGAGATCCTCTGAAATTAATCTGGCATTTCACTTGTGCACATTTTAGAATATTTTCTTTATGTTTTAATGCAGAGAGGTACTACAAAGTATCATGGTGAAGATCTTTCCTGGTCATATCTGGTAGGAATTCTACATGTTTCCTATGCTTGGACGTCTCTTTCTTTCATCCAAGTAGGGAAGTTCTGTAATTATTTCACTGAAAAGGCCTTCTAATCCATTTTTTCTTTCCACACCCTCAGGAACTCTTTTTTTTTCAGGCACAGTGACAGTGAGAGAGAGAGAGAGAGACAGAGAGAATGGTCTTCCTTTTTGCCATTGGTTCACACTCCAATGACCGCCGCGGCCAGCGTGCTGCGACCAGCACACCGTGCTGATCTGATGGCAGGAGCCAGGTACCCTGTATTTTGGGTCTTTGTATAATATCCCCATAAATCTCCAATAGTGTTTTTTAGTTTTCTAATTTCTTCTTTTTGTTTTTTGTGTCACTGTAAAATTTCCAGAGATTAGTCTTCTAACTCAGATATTCTTTCTTCTGCCTATATGAGTCTGTTGTTAAGGTTTTCCACTGCATTTTTATTTGATCTATTGAATTCTTCATATCTAATGTTTCATTTTGATTTCTCTTTAAAATCTCATAGGAAAATTTTTCATTTATGTCATGTATGGATTTCTTTAATTTGTGGATTTGCTTCTGATTACTTCTAAGTAACATGACAATTTTTCGACTTCTGTTTCTAGCATTTCTTCAATATCTTCATCTTCCCATTTTAGAAATGAAGTGTTGTTGTGTTCCTTTGGGGGGTGTCATGTTGTCTTCCTTATTCTTATTTCTTGAAGTTCTGCATTTATTTTTAGATATTTGTTTAGATACTTTTTTTTTTTTCTATGATGGCTTTTATCTTTGGGCTATTCCTCTGTGGCTTACTAGAGTGTCTGCTCTTTCAGTGAATACCCAGAGATGTGTGCTGATTGTTGCCAGGGAGCTCTATTTAGTGCTCCAGGGTGAGGGGAATGTTCAAGAAGATAGCCAAGTTGGGCATGTTGAATCTCTCTCTCTCTCTCTCTCTCTCTCTCTTTTCATCAGAGGGGAGATTTGATCAGCTCTGTGGATGTAGTCTCATGCTCACCTCCTCTCCTCCAAGAGACCAATACCCTGGTGCTAGCCCCAATATTAGCAAAGTCTTAATCCTGGTATCCAATGTCATTTGTCAGGATTTTCTTAAAGACAGGAAGTGGGCAGAAGGAAGGCATGTGCTACTATAATTGATACCTGGGCCATGATAGAGTGGACCCAAGTCTTCAATGTGGCTCCACTGAATTTAGAAATGAAATTACTTTGGCCCCATTGAAGTATGCAAACCTATTGGAATTTTAGAATATGCTTTGGAGACAGGTACCCAATCTGCTTTATTTCTACCTGAATCCTCAGTATCTAGCACAGATTCAGGAAAGTAATAGTCACTAACTATTATTTGATATAGCTATCAAGGAGAGTATTAAAATGCTGCACCTCTGAGGGATTTCTACTTTCCCCTTCTTTCTTAAAAATATTTTCTTATCAGGTTTTCAAGAGATTAACTTTCCAATTATAACCACCTTGCAGGCAAATTAATATGTATTCCTTGTAGGCAGATAAATATACATTCATTGAACATAACATTAGACATATATATTATAATAATATGTAATGTACTAAAATTAATAATTATAAATAATATATTAAATATTATATTATATATAAGTTGTATATATTATATATTATTCTTGTTATGATAAAAGGAGGGTCTGTTATAAAGATACTGGGTTATCTCACTGAAGGGAAAAATTTGATGACAAGAAAATAAAACAAGTTCAACAGCTTCAGTAAATGATTCAGCTACTGAGAGTTCTAGTCTCTCTTTAAATTTTTTGGACAGAGAATATAATTAGCCCAGCTTGAGTGAGTTGTCTATATCTGAGCCAATCTACAAAGTGATATTGTTGCATATTAGTAATGTACATTATTTTTGGGCAACTGAGTGTTGGAAGATCAGCCGCATCCATGAAAATGACATAAGTTAAGCTCTGGTAACAAATAGCTCCAAAGTCACCTTGACTTAGATATATTTTAGTTCTTACTCTCAGTACATTTATGTCATTGGATTAGGTAACATTCAATACAATTATAAAGATAGCTCCTGGGTCACATTAACCACGTTTCAAGTGCTCAATCAACACATGTGACTAGTAGCTACTATATTGGACAATGCATAAAGCATTTCAAGTTTTGTAAAAAGTTCCACTGACAGCACTGATCTGGAATATTGCTAATCGCTGTGGCAGAGGAAAAGAATGCTCTGCAGGTTCTTGGGCTGATGATGAAATGTTTTAGCTCAGATGAAACGTACATGACTCCTACTCACAGCAGTGGGTCCAACCAAATTTCATGGCCCTGTCCAGCATCACGAGGGTCAGGAATTGGATCCTATTGCAATGGTTAACTGTATGTACAACTTGACAGGACCACTAGTTGCCTATGTATTGATTAAACAGTATTTCTGTGGTGCTTGTAAGTATTTGAATTGATGGTCGGAGAAAAGCACATGGTTCTTGCCAATGTGGACAATGGACATCTCAATGGACATCACCCCATCCATTGAGAGCCTGCATAAAGCTGGCAGGCAGAGGAAGGTTGGATTTTTCTCTACCTGAATGCTAATCTGGACCATAAATCTGCCTTAGGCTCCCCTGATCTCAGGCTGTAAGTCTCATGGAAATCTGCATGGGGGCTCTCTAGCTCCTGGGCCTTTGAATTGTAACACTAACTTTCACAGCTTTTCACAACATGCAATTCATGAACCTCTTGTGTGCATGGAGCTTAAAATTTCTTACATGGAAATAAAGTTATCCTTTAATTTTACAAGAAAATATTTAGTGAACCAGCACTAATAACATCCACATAAAGTGGCAGGAGGAATCCATGTTATGTTTTCCTTTTTTTTCCCCTCAGTGAAATATTTGTGGTTTTTATTTTCCTGAGAAGAATGTTGCACACAAAATCTTTATTCCTGATCTGGAATGGTCTTACCATCCAAGAAGCTGCTAAACACTGTGTGTGTGTGTGTGTGTGTGTGTGAGAGAGAGAGAGAGAGAATTTGATAAGGATCTGGTGGATCTTGATACTACTGTATCATTCTACTTGAAAACAGCTTCCAAGTGGTTTTTGTCTGCTCTAAAAACATTGCCTTCATGCCAATAATAGTTTGGTTGACAAAAGCATCTGGTGGTAGACAAACAAAGGAAACAATGCTGCTGCTAGGAACACCAGAGTACTTGGTAAACCTCTAGCAGTAGCCACAGTAACAGAGTGGAAAACATTCTTGATGTGCCTGTAGGAAGTTTGATCTATTACGTGATTAGATTAGCTCATCTCCATCATGTCTTCATTTTACAAATAAAGAATTGCAAAATAGCCTGCCCAAGATCAGAAGGCTCAAAAATGGTAGGCAGTGGACTTAGACCTCATATGTAGGACCATTCTAGATCTCAAATCCATGTCCTTGGCAATTTTAGGATATGGCCAACCATTTTCTTGTGTTTCTCTTTCTTGGCACTAAAACGATAACTAAAGTTAAAGAACAAATTTTAGAAAATCAGACTTACTGAGTACCTTTAATCTTCCTTTAGAATAACTTATCTTGCAGATGAAACAAGAGGTCTACGTGGGGTTAAGGCTGTTGATTAAGGTCACATAGGTAGCTATTAACACAGGCAGAGCAGAGCCGTGGGCCTGCTAAGTACTGTGGATATTTACATTTACAGGAGCAGAGGAAATGATGATGATTCTACAGCTACCTGGTATTTTAATGCATTTATTCTCATATTAATTTTATTCTGCAGGTACTGGAAAAAATTCTACATGGCCAGCCATTGGCTGGGTCGTAAGGGCACTGCTCTAATCAGGCATGGTCTCTACACTTATGAGCAGTGTTATTAATAGTGGCATAAATTTAGTTACTTATTTGAAACTTCAAGATATTTTCTATCCTTCAGGTTCTTGAGACTTTAAAATTTTAGTTGATGTTAGCCCCTAAGACCAACTTTATTCTCTGTGCTTAGAAGGGCACAAATGCTACTTCAGAATGGACAGTGTCACTTGGGTTTTGTTAGGCTGCTTAACAACTGACTCCCAGGCAGACTTCTGAGAACCTATGCCCATCATTGTGCTGTGGGGTGTTTTGGATTTGAACCAGTCACTCAGAGGTGATAGAATTTATTTTATGTATCTGACCTAGTTGCAATCCCTGACACCTTCTGTTTTCTCCAAAGAGTTGATTTATTGTTGTCCTACACATTTTTACACATTTCTTCAGTCACAAGATATGCACTGGTAGCTGCTCATGCACTTGTTTGAAGGCCTTGATTTCTGATTTTTTTTTTAATACTGAGCCATCAATCTTGGAAACTTGGTTTAAGCAAACTTGACTTCCTTTTGCTATCAGATATCCTATTTATCAGGGTAATTTCATGCCATTTATACAGGAAAAGCATGGCATTTGCTTTTCACATAAAGAATTATGTTTTGCTCTTAGTACTCTAGAGACTGTGAAAATGTGCCTTAGTGCTCTGGAGGATTTTTCCCTGGAAACATGCAGTCTTAACCTAGTATCTAAAAATGTGTCGTCTTATTTTGATCATATCCACTCAAAATAGATTTATGCCTATTTTCTGCAAAGGAAAAAGAACCAACCTCTATATCTATCTGATTTCTATCTATCTAACATATATATAATGTAACCTTATTATATAGTTATCTATATTATATTATTACACCATAGAATATATAATATATATAATGAAACAACACACGAGGTGAGAACGATTTTAATTTTAGCCTATTATTAACATCCCTTCAGAATTTGAAACTGTGTATCAGTTATGTATGTATGATATCTATCATAATATCTTAAATCTATCTACAGGGCTATAATTCATCTTCCATAAATATTTGGTCATTCAGATTGAGAGGCAAGGCATACAGCCTCTGGACCCTGTGTATTCTTCCCTTGGATCCTCATTTTTCAGACCAGTGCACTCACTGATCAGCTGCAGGAAATGATGTCAGCTAATAGCTTGCAGCTATTGCTTTCTCCAAAGACTTGGCCTCCTTGGATAAGAGCAAAGTCCAGAGTCCACTGTGGATCAAGCCAAGGCCAGACTCAACTGAGGCTGTATGCTGGTATGTCTGCTTTCCCTGCCCTATTTTTGGCCCCCGTTGCTCTTTTTGACACATTAACCTTATTAAGGGTGCACAGCTTTCATGGGTTTCCTCTAGGATAGATCTTAGAAGACAATAAGGGGTGAGAGGATGGATTTCTTTTTTCAGATTCTTGAGGGCAGAACTTTGAGCTATGAATGGAAAATCTGTTCAAAGGCTGAATCCTGGAAGGGGCCACTCCAATGGCAAGGCAAACTCCCCAGAATGATCAAAGTCATTGATCAGATATTTAATTCATGGCTAATAATGAATTCCCCTTAAATTTTCTTAATTTCTTTCATCCCCTTCTTGGCTGTAAGTAAGGCACACTGAAAAGGATTACTCTTCCCTATAGAAGGTTTCCAAATAATGGATACTTAAGTAGGTAATTCTCCTTCCAGGGAGTGGAGATTAATTCCCCCCCCCCCCCACTTGAACATGCTTTAGACTTAGTATCTTACCTGTAAAGAACAGTGTGCAGAAAGGAACAAATATTAACTTTATAGTGGAGAAAACTGGCAAACACTCCTTTAATGAAGTGATCAAGCTTGACATCTCTGTTAGGATGTCACAAGTAGGGCATTTCACTTCTCTGATAATCTTTCCCCAAACCAATATCTTAGTCTAATCCTCAACAAATGTTGGACTAACCACATAGAGCAGCATTTTACAAAACATCTCATTAGTATTCTCCAAAGCTCATGGAAAATAAGGAAATGTTGACAGGCTGCCACAGATCAGGGAGGGAGGGCTGAATGCCATGCAGTCACTTGGATTGGATCCTAATACACAAAGAGGACATTGGTGGAAAAACTCATGAAATCTGGGTTAAGTGTGGTGGTGCAGCAGATTAAGCCACCACTTGGGACATACCATGTTGGAGTGCCTAGTATTGAGTCCCACCTCCTATTCATATCCAGCTTCCTGTTAATGCACTAGAATGGGAAGACCCGGATCCTGGATTTGGACTGCCCAGCCCAGGCTGTTGTGTGGGCATTTGAGGAGTGATCTCTCTCTCTCTCTCTCTCTCTCTCTCTCTCTCTCTCTCTCTTTTTCTCATTTCTGTGATTCTGCCTTTCAAAGAATGAAACAGAAAAAGAGAAAAAGAGACACATGAAATCCAAGTAATGTATCCAATTACAATAGTAGTGCTTAACTGATGTTCATTTCTTCATGTTGACAAATGTACTACACTTATGTAAGGTAACATTAGAAGTAGCCAGGTGGAAAATATTTGATAAATTTGTACTAGTTTTGTAACTTTTCTAAAAATCTACAATTATTCCAGAGTAAAATGTTTAAGTAAGTAGGGAGAAATTTGCCTCAATAAGATGCTCTCAAATTTCTATGCCAATGATTGAGTGAAAGTAGTAGGATCAATATATGCATTATCCTAAATGTAACTGGTTTTTAACACAAATGCTCCCAAATTAAGAATGATAAATTAATTTGTACAAAAGGAATCTTTTAAATCTTTCAAAATCATTTACTCACCTGAGAGAACTTTTAAGTTGCCACTAAGTGCCAGTCTGCAAATAGATAGCTGTAAACCTACATTGTGTAGTGTAACAGGACTTCAAAAAGTTGATGGATCAATAGAATGAAAAGCCTGTTTTTGTGCAAAAATTTTGGAAATTCATGAATAGTTTTCTCATAATTCACATTTCCATGAATTTTTGAAGACCCCTTTATTCATGAAATTAAAAAAAAAATTCATGAAGATAAAATTCTCTTTCAATTTCATTTGTCCACAAGCTTCTTGAAGTCCTCTCCTATGTGCTCTACATACAGACTAAGCTAAATCTTAATTTACTATGAATGGCTTAATTATTTTGTACTTCAGTTTGGTTAACTGTAAAGTGGGAGTAATCAGAATGGTATTTATTTGTGGTTTTATGAAAATCAATGGAGCCAAGACATATACAGCATTTGGTATAGGGCTGCAGCTGTATGTTTAGGCATTTTATTGTTCTTGTAAAGATCTCATGCAGAGGGGCCGATGCTGTGGCATAGCGGGTTAAGCTGCTCCCTGCAGTGCCGGCTTCCCATATGGGTGCTGGTTCAAGTCCTGGCTGCTCCACTTCCGATTCAGCTCTGTGCTGTGGCCTGGGAAAGCAGTACAACAAGATGGCTCAAGTCCTTGGGCCCCTGCACCCATGTGGGAGTCCTGGGGGAGGCTCCTGGCTCCTGGCTTTGGATCAGCGCAGCTCCGGCCATTGCGGCCAACTGGAAAGTGAACCAGTAGATGGAAGACCTCTCTCTGTCTCTGCCTCTCCTTCTCTCTGTGGAAGTCTGCCTTTCAAATAAAAAAATAAATCTCTCAACAACAACAACAAAGATCTGATGCAGATGCATCAATTTGATATTAGTAGCATCATTATCATTAACCATCATTGCATTAATCCTATTAACTGTGTGTGTGTGTGTTTCTGTGTAGTTAACTTGAGCCATGTAACTATCATATTTAAAAACAAATATATTTCCATGTGTCTTTTCACAGAAGTGATTTAGGGGCATTTGAAGGAATAATGTCACATGATTTTGCCAAAGTACTAATCAATTAATAGCATAAACATTATTTAGTACAATTTAAATCATTACAAACAATAATACATTTTTGATCTCTAAATGGTACCATTTAGAATTTCATCACAGTCATTTATAGTGCTAGTTTTTGGATTTTTTATTATGATCATTTAAAGAAGTAATTGAGGCCATGTGTGAAAGCTATAAGTACACTAACATAGATGGGTAAATAGAGCTGTGGAATTACATAAACAGATAATATTCAAGCTAAGGAGCCGAAATCACACATGCAAAAAAATAGAACCCAATTCTCTCTTGCTGGCTGCAATACAGACAACACAGTTTTCCCAATCTTGTTTCTTGCATTTCACCCTTTAGAGCCATAACCAGATAAAACTACTTTGGGCCATTTGTTTACTGACATTAAAGTGGATTTATGGAGACTGAAAGCTTTTCTATTGTCCCTTCTGGGCTGAATCAACTTTATTTAAATGGTAATTCACTCACATATTTCTAATCCCCTTCAAATTCTTCCTTTGTTTATAACAACCAAAGATATTGAGGATTTAGAAAAACAGTTTGCAAATATTATTGAACATATTGGGTAATAAAAGCCCAGCACAGATACTTAGTGAATTAGACATTTATGAAGAAAATGGAACATTTCCATTTTCAAACTAAAGAATTAATAAACTAGATGAAAGATTTCAACATAATCTTATATGTATAATTAATCACTAATTCTGGTACATACTTAATAACTACTTTTAGAAAATAGTCTGTTATCATAATTTCCCCAAAGCCAATTCTATTGTGTTCCCCTCCTCCACCATTGCTTTTTCTTCCTATTTGGAAAATTTCCACTGACAATAACTTTATCTTTTTCTTCATTTGGGCCTTTTATCTGTTACTTTATTAATTCATTAAAAATCTATCTTTTTAATGATACTTTAGAAACAAAATCCTTGGAGTTTTGTCAGATAACTGTATCTACTCATTTGACTTACAAACTCCGTAGATTTATAAATGCTTTGTATCTGACTCTACTCTTAAAATATGAGTAGTCACTTTTTTTGAAGGTTTATATACCTGTATTCCATAGGAAGTCTATGAAACCATGGTGTCACATTGGCACCAACTTGTATGTGCATAAGAGGGGTCTTCAAAATGTTCATGGAAAGCAATTCATAGAAAATGTGTGCTATAAAGAAACTATGCGTGGACTTCACAAGTGCCTTTTGCCAAAATAAGCTGTAATTTTAATTTCATTTTTCTGTGAACTTTTTGAAATATCCTTAGTATTGTTCTCTTAACTATGTGTTGTCAGAAATACTAAATGATTGTATTTTTTCACTTTGTGTTGCTATGTGGGGGCAAACTGTTGAAATCTTTACTTAATATATACTAAACTGATCTTCTGTATATAAAGAGAATTGAAAATGAATCTTGATGCGAATGGAAGGGGAGAGGCAGCGGGAAAGGGGAGGGTTGCGGGTGGGAGGGAAGTTATGGGGGGGGAAGCCATTGTAATCCATAAGCTGTACTTTGGAAATTTATATTCATTAAATAAAAGTTAAAAAAAAAGAAAAAAGGAATACTAAATGATGTTTAACGTGGTCTGAAAAGGTGTAGAGTGAATGTGCAACTTAATGTGACTTTGGCACATTTCTAAAAGTTTATTAAAACACAATTACAGATAATTCATTATGCTGTTTTTAAAAACTTATGTGCCGGCACCATGGCTCAATAGGCTAATCCTCTGCCTTGCAGCACCGGCACACCGGGTTCTAGTCCCGGTCGGGGCGCCGGATTATGTCCCGGTTGCCCCTCTTCCAGGCCAGCTCTCTGCTATGACCCAGGAAGGCAGTGGAGGATGGCCCAAATGCTTGGGCCCTGAACCCCCGTGGGAGACCAATAGGAAGCACCTGGCTCCTGGCTTCGGATCCGCACAGTGCACTAGCTGCAGCGCACCGGCCCTAGCGGTCATTTGGGGGGTGAACCAATGGGAGGAAGACCTTTCTCTCTGTCTCTCTCTCTCTCACTGTCTAACTCTGCTGTCAAAAAAAATTATGAACTATTATTTATTTTTTAAAAAGATTTATTTATTTATTATTTGAGAGGCAGAGTTACAGATAGAGACAGGGAGACAGAGACGTCTTCCATCCGATGGTTCACTCCCCAAAGGGCTGCAACCATCAGAGCTGGGCCTGGAGCCAGGAGCTTCTTTCAGGTCTCCCACGTGGGTGAAGGGGCCCAAGCACTTGGGCCATTTTCCACTGATTTCCCAGGAACAGGTGGGACGTGAACCAGTGCCCATATGGGATGCCAGCACTGTAGTCAGAGTCTTAACCTACAATGCTGCAGTGCTGGCCCCGTGACCCATTATTGCAGTTAAGCCGGAGATACAGGAAGCAAGATCCACGTATGTGTTATTTTTACGAAACCAATCTAAAATGTCATGAAACAAGACTGAAACAACAGTATCAACATTTTGGACTAATACTAAAAGCATGTTTAGTGCAAAAAGCTCTCCTTCACCAAATTATGTATAAGTGATGTTATTTATAGGAAGCTAAGGAGTGGACTCTATAAATTTATAAAGTAGTTTAAAAACAACCCCTCTTTCCCAAATCCTAGTGTATTCCTTGTACCATGATTACCTGAATTGTTTGTTGATTTCCCAGGCTACATCTTAGGTCTTTTGTAATAGAACATTTTGGAAGTAGGAGCCACAAAGTCTGTATTTTTCACACAGGTGAATCTTAAATAATTTGAAGCTGTAAATTATTGGCCTGTAAGATATTAAGATGGAACTAGTGCCAAATGTAAAGAGGATAGGTGATACTGAGAGCTACGTAATGACTGAAGGTCATGCAGTAAATGAGTTGCATAGACATATCTCCTGGCTCCCAATCTATGGCCACGGCCGTTCAATCACACGATTCATAGCTTAGATATGGTGCCAGTTTAGTGGATCTGTGGGGTACATCGTGATGCTTACATGCCAAGTGACCTCAGGTCTTCAACTTGTCCTCAGACTCCCAGGAGTAATCTCAGCTTGTAATGCTGGGTTCATGTAACTTCTCCCATTCTGTATCACATATGGAAGTTGAGAGACACTCATCAGACGGGAGTGTTTATCAGAGGGAAGTAGACTGCTATGCAGGGCAGAAGACGACAAAGCTGGTGGAGACCAGGGAGAGAAAAGGAGAGAAAATTGAAAGACTTCGGCAAAGACTATGGAAAATAAAAGTGTCTACAGCAAAGATGAAATACAAAAATCATTTATTTTCTACTAAATGCATCAATATTGGGTAACAATTGATCTGAAGGCCTAAGTCTATTGACATATTTATTGATCTGAAATTTAAATAAAATCTAGTTCCATCAAAAACTATGTTTACAATTAAAAAATTTTGCAAACATTCTGCAAATCCTTATTAAGATAGGTGATTTACTCAGAATATTAGCACTACTTTCCCTTCAGTGTTATAAGAAAGAAATACTGTTTTATATGTTGAGGGCAACAGTGAGAAGGCTATAGAATTGCAAGACACTCATAATACTTAGATCTTTGATCCTAATGAAAGCATTATAATGCATTTCTTTTTGCAAATCTTGATGTATGATACTAATCAGTCTATATTTAACCTTTTTTTACTAATTGCCTAGGAATATTCATAGACATATTGAAACAACAGTTTTTATAGTTTCTTCCACTAACAAATATATTATAATTTTAGACACAAATAAATGACAAAATTAGGTTGTTGGTTGTTTCTCAAGAACAAGTTGAACCCTATGAAGAGGGGTGAAGTATAATTTCCTGGATTTGACCAATTCATTCATTGAATCTATGGAATTCATTAAAAAGACATGAAGTCCTTTTCATCTATGCCTTTGAAGTCACTCCTGCTCAAATCCGTAATTCAAATACGAGCCTTAGAATTCCTTAAAAGATAAGTTCATTAAAATAGGTGACTAAAGGACAACTAGTTCTTTTTTCTTTTTCTTTTTCTTTTCTTTTTTTTTTTTTTTTTTTTTTTTGCATAGGAGGTAAAATTTGCCATGTAAGTATGGACAGAAGTGCAAAATTTGAGGACTATCTGAAGGTTTACCTATATCAACAAATCAAATCAATTGCCTAAAATCCAAACACAGACACTACACAGTGTCCAGCAATTGATGGAAGACCTTCACAGACCTAATTGCAAATCATCTTAACAAAAACACACATACTGAGGGAGATATTTGAATAGCAGGTTTTATCTGTGAGGCTGTTGGGGCGAAGGTTACCACAATGGAGGCAAACAATGTAGGGCTTTCAGCTACTTAGCAGTTATTAGCCATTTTTCCTTACTTAATAGCCAAGGAGATTCAAAGTCAAGCAAGAGAGCTATTCACAGTGCACAACGTCTGGAAGTTCTGGATTTGGGATTGGAAACCGAGCCTTGTTAACAAGTCCTGCTCACCTTGCACAGGGCAGCATTGGGTTTGATTAACTGCAACGATCACACTAAGAGACCACGTCTAATCATTTTGCTTTGTGATTTTGGGTACAGCCACAAAATTGACTTCATTTTTCTTTTTCTTTTTTTCTAATTTCTCCCAATTTTCCATCTTGGTTTTCTCTCAACCGAGTAGGTTTTTTTTTGTTTTTGTTTTTGTTTTTACTTGATTAATGTGTCACAGAGTGGTGAGTGAGATCATAAAGCTTTGATATTAGCATAGATAAGAATGACAACATAAGCTATAAGAGCAGCAGAATCTCTACAATGAAAGACTAGTATAATACCTGTATTATTTTCTTCATGGAGAAAGAATAAAAGGAAACCATATATTAATAGAGTTTATAAAAATAAAAATGCCCTACACATGCAATTTGTTCCAGTAAAATTCCATTTCGATGAGTTGGACTATGAATAACTAAGCTGAGAGTGAAATAACCTCTCTGAGGTGCATGCTGGTGTATAAATATATTCCCATTAGCATCACAGAAAACCAGGTTTGGAAGGAGCCTTAAATTATTTTAGTCCAATCGCCCTACTGTTGCTTGGATACATTCGGCATAAATAGAAATTACATAACTAATGAAGGTATTGACCTTCTATCCAGACACAGCACTCTAAAGTGAGTGTATTTAATTATTAGACATAGTAGTAATTTATGAAGATGGAAGTTTTAGGACCATGGAAAATATGAATAAATGTACAGTGGAGCCATTGCTTACTTGGGGATTAGGTTAGAAAGTTGGTGCTAAATTGCTCATAATAGCTTGAACAAGGACTCTCGAGGTTTAATAATAATAAATTAGCTTGTTTTGTTTCACTGCATTTGTGCTGTGGGTTTAACTCGGGGATAGGGTTGAGGCTGGTGGGGTGCAGGGAGTAAATAAAGACATGGTTCCCACTTTGTGCTGACTTCAAGGTTTGATTTGCCCATGTCAGATGTGTGCCTTCTGGGACTCGATTGCACCTAAATTTATTTCTAATGCTGTTAGAAAGCACTAACTATAACAATACAATCTGTTGCTCACAGCCCCAGTAAGCACAGCCATTCCCATTCACACACCCTCACAGCTTCTCCAAATTTTCTTTTATCTCAATCATTTTGTAAGGTGTCAGCAGCTTAGTTTTAGTACAGCTTGATTCAGTATCTTAACATTTTTAAATTAGTCTTAAAATTCTTCCAAGTAAAGATGAATTCTTTTTCCTTCTTTCTTAGGTGCTGTTTACCTTTTTATATATAAAAAGTTTATCTATTTACTTATTAGAGTGGCAGAGCAAGAGAGAGAGAGAGATAGAACTTATACCCACTGATTCACTCCCCCAATGTCACCAAACACCTGCAGCTGGACCAGGTCAAAGCCAGGAGCCAGGAACTCTACTGGAGTTTTGCATGTCAGCTACAGGGAGTCACATATTTGATCCATCACTTGCTGGCTCCCAAGTTGTACAGTAGCAATAAACCGGACCAGCAGCAGAGGCAGGAGTCGATCCCAGGCATATTGTTATGGGATGCATTCACCTTTGATTCTCAAGGCACAGTGGGATCCATAGTCCTGATGATGTGTATGTAACATCAGAGCATGGTTTGAGCAGAAGAAAATCAGTTTGTTTTCACCAGGCAGAGTGTTGGGAGGTCTGAACAGTGACCCAGTGTTTTTGGAGTGTCAAATAGCCTGAGCTGTGGTCCCATGTTTTATTCACGTGTTCTAATTCATCTCCTGTTTACCTGCTACAAAATCCTGGAATCATTAGATTTTGCCTGGTAAAATTAATTTATTTCTTAGATATTTCTTTGGAAATTTTGTGTTGATAATCCCCAGAAATGATGTAAACAATGTTATGCCACCCACCACCTGTGACACCAGCATCCTATATTTGAGCCCCCGTTTGAGTTCTAACTGCTCCACTTCTAATCCAGCTCCCTGCTAATGCACCTGGGAAGGCAGTGGATGATGGCCAAAATTCCTGGGCCCCAGCCACCTAAGTGGGAGACACTGATGGAGTTTCTGGCTCCTGACAGCTTGGTCCAGCCCTGGCTGTTGCAGCCATTTGGAGAGTGAACCAGCAGGTGGAAGATTCTCTCTCTCTCTCTCTCTGGAACTGCTGTCTTTCAAACAAAATAAATAAATTTGTTTTTAAAAAAGAAAGAAGTACATTTCAAGTTATTTGTATATATAGGCATGTGTTAGTACACCTGAATCTTATATTTTTATAATGAAGCAGTCATGTTCCTAACTCCCTAACTGGATTTCGCCAGCTTGCATTCTGTTCTTTCTTGATTTTTGTGCTTCTTTCACAAGATGACCCTGGAGGCTGGTGGCTCATTCTTATCCCAACACTGCTATTCCTGAGCTATATGACTTAGGGCAAATCATATACCTTTTCTGTAACTTCAGTCTTTGTAAAATGAACACAACATTCACACCAAACTCACTGGTCTATTGGGGATATCATTTGCCCTGAATAGGATTGGCATTGTAAAAGCAGTCATTAAGCTTTTTTTATTCTCCTCTTAATATTCCCCCCCCCTTTTTTTTGCTTTCTCATTTTATTTCCTCATCCAAATTATACACTTCTTATGAACAAGGATTGCACCTTGCCTAACTTATTTTCTAATGCTTATTATCTTCCACAATGGCAAAATAAGTCATCCTAGCACTTTGAAATGAATGTGGGAGTTTTGGTCAGTAAGAAATGAGATCAAAAATTCAAACTGAAATCTAGGTTCTGCTACTAAAGGAGAAAGCCTTATTTTTTTGCTTGTAAATTAGAATAGTAAAAATAGTAAAATGATAGTTTATTATTAGGCTTATATAACACAAAGGATATGAAAACAGCTCAGTTCCTGACACATTGAACAGTGCATGTCAGCGTGATAGTTTTCCTTCTATTTATGTATTGATTGATTGTAAAAGCACAGTGACAGAGAGGAAGAGACACAGAGAGAAAGAGAAATCTTCCTTCCATTAGTTCACTCACCAAATGGCTGCAACGGCTGCAGCGGGCCGGGCTGTAGCCAGGAGCTAGAGCTTCACCTGGGTCTCCAACCTGAGTGGCAGTGGCTCAAGCATTTGAGACATTTTCCCCTGCTTCCCCATGTGCATTAGCAGGAAGCTGGATCGGAAGAAAAGCAGCTGGGGCTGGAACCATTGTTCTGATATGGGATACTGGTGCCACAAGGCGTGGCTTAACTTCCTGTGCCACGCCAGCCCGTTTTCTTAATATTACCTGGGAGAAAAAAGTGTATGTGACTTCTGAAAAAAATCATCACAAAATACAAGAGTGGAAATTTATAAGAATGTGAACTGACATATAATCTCTAAAATCCTGTTTCCTACATACAGTGAGATTAGTGGCAGTTTTAAAAATGGGAGCAGAATCACATTGAAAAGTGATATCATTTTGGGGACACATATTTTTCCCTTGACCAATTCAGTCAGAAAATAGAGACCTATGATGCATGACTGGTTTGCAAAAAAGGGCACACATCTTGATGATTGTTGGTAATCTTTTTTGATATGCTTTGATCTTCATTTTCAGCAATGATCATCTCTACCAAAATAAAAGCAGTAATTTGGAAAGGATTTCTGATTTACTTTGTATGCTGTCACATACTTTTTATTCTTTTCTTCTTTCTCTCATATCTGGGGCAGAAGATCTAGCTCATCATTTAATTTGAGCTTCAAAATAACCCTTGTGGTATATAGGGCAGGTATAATTATAACCAATTTTAAAATGGGAGGTAGTTTCAGATAGGTTACATGAGTTGCCCAAGGTCACACAATTGCAGTCATTGGCAGGCAAGTTCTGAACCTAACCTCTGGACTCCAGAGTCAGTGCTCTTTGTGTCACCACAAACTGGTGGTGACTTTCGAGACTACTTGATCCTCACCACTGTGCAATGGGTAGTTTCTAACTTGGGATGAAAATAGGTCCCTACCCATCAAGTATTGATTTGATTACTGACAACTGTCATCCTTCTCCTAAGTATAAGAGTCTTCTGGCCGGCGCCGTGGCTCAACAGGCTAATCCTCCGCCTAGCAGCCCCGGCACACCGGGTTCTAGTCCCAGTCGGGGCGCCGGATTCTGTCCCGGTTGCCCCTCTTCCAGGCCAGCTCTCTGCTGTGGCCCGGGAGTGCAGTGGAGGATGGCACAAGTGCTTGGGCCCTGCACCCCATGGGAGACCAGGATAAGCACCTGGCCCCTGCCTTCAGATCAGCACAGTGCGCTGGCCACAGCGCCCCAGCTGCAGCAGCCATTGGGGGGTGAACCAACGGCAAAAGGAAGATCTTTCTATCTGTCTCTCTCTCTGACTGTCCACTCTGCCTGCCAAAAAAAACAAAAAAAAAGCAAAATGTTTCTATATAGGAAACATATTAACAAAACATTATGCTTTGTTGATATAGTTCAAATAAACATGGCCATTAGAATTCCTAATACAGTACCTAGTACTTGCTTAAGAAAAGGATCTTTTCAAAGATAAACACAGTATATAAAGTATAATCTTCTATTATAGGTCAATCTATAAAGACACCATTCGCTTGTATCAGATTCAGGAGCTTTTGATTTTCAAGTATACAGTATTTTGAATTCATTCTTAGAATAATAAACACCTCAGAGTTCTCGGTTTTGTTTGGGCTCTCCTCAAAATGCAGAGTACCAGTTACCATAGAAAAATCCTGAGAAAATATTATTCATGAACTCATTGAAGCCAAACCTTATTGAGCAAAAATATTTCTCAGTTTCTTGGAGGGGTTGGAGTCAAATTCATCTCCTTGCAGATGCAAGTGAAACACAACTTTCAGCTCTTCTGTCTGTTTTTGCTCTGTATGGTGACTGGGGAGAAAGGAGGCAGAAAGTACTCAAAGGATTTCTGTTAGGCAATGTTCTTAACCCACACTATAGGATCTGAACGCCACCATTACTAGTGTGCAAATATTCCTCCATAACGTTATATATGGGTACCTTGGCCATAAAGAATTAATGCCTTGTAAATAATCCTTGGTATGTAACACCAGTATGGCTAACTGGAGGAATCAGCTATCACATGTCCCAAGGTAATTATGCAGCCCACTACTTTTACAGAATCAGCATATAATAGCTGAGATGTTGAAGCATTGCTATTTTGACTTCACTTTCCCGATCTTTATAGATTATGAGTAGAATGGAGGATTGGCTAACATTCATTTACAATCTTGCAAGTAGAAGGAATAAAGATGAAGTTTGTATTGCCTACTCTTGTTCGGTGTCCAAAAATATCCCATTATTCACTGTTAGTGATACCCATGAAAAATATGGAATGACCACATATAAGGAGATCAGAGAAAGCTACGAATTTTAGGAGTAAAATCAACAATATGTCAGAAATAGGATAGAGAAAAGAATGAATAGATTATTGTTGATATAATTGCATAGTCATTTATTAAATATTAGTTTCTTCCATAAACATACTTATTTATTTGAAAAATAAGCGTGCATGTGCACACACACACACAGAGTGGTTCACTCCACAATGTCTACAATAGTCAGGGATGAGTCAGGCAAAAGCCAGAAGTTTGGAACTCCATCCAGGTATCCCATTTGTGTGGCAGGGATATAAGCACTTGAGTCATCACCTGCTGCCTCCCAGGATGCACATCAGCTGGATAGTAAATCAGAAGCAAGGCCAGTGTTCAAACCCAGGGATGCTGATTTGGAACGTAGGCATCCCAAGCAGTGGTTTGAATGCTGTGCCATATGCCTGCTCCAAAATATTAGATGTCTTAATGTCTCAGAAGGTTTAGTTTTATTTCCAAAAGTTTATACTTCTGCAATGTTCCCTCTGATAGACTCAAGGTTTAGTATCTACCTCTTTCATATTTGCATCACTCCTCATCATTGGACTCTCTTTCATTTTCTTCAATTCTCTTACATTGTAGATTCAACAAAACATCATGTTGGGGATTACATTTATATGTGGTTTTTTCCATATGCAAACATCTGTGCTGAAAACAGTGTGATAAGAGAAAGGATCAGCTTCTGAGTAAATGTCATTAGATACCTTCTTTTTGCATGTATTTTTGAGGCTACAAATGTTTTTCCTATTATTCCATCATCCCAGTTAAATGTGTGTGACTTAAAGGGACATGCACAGATGTAAATCAGCATTACAGCATAAAGTACACTGTACGTGACATGGTTCTGTATATAAGTAAAGTAAGTGATGTTTATTGTTTGGGTAAAACTTTCATTTCTGTTTTGGAAAGATAATAGTTGTAAGTCATTTAGAAAACATTTTCTTGTTGGTGGATTGTATGTAAATTTACATTGAATTTCTAAAGAGAAAACGTGTAGATTTCACTTGGTTTCTTTCCAATTGCCAGCTCTGGAAAGCCAACTCTATTGATTGCATTTTCCTAGATTGATATCATCTTTCTTTCCTTCCTTCCTTCTTTCTTTCTTTTATTTTTTTTAAAGATTTGTTTATTTATTTGAAAGAGTTACAGAGAGAGGGAGAGACAAAGCCAGAGAAATCTTGCATCTACTGGTTTACTCCCCAGAGGGCTGCCAACAGCCAAGGCAGGGTCAGGACAAAGCCAGGAATTTCTTTTTTTTTTTTTTTTAACTTTTATTTAGTAAATATAAATTTCCAAAGTACAGTTTATGGATTACAATGGCTTCCCTTCCCCATAACTTCCCTCCCACTCGCACCCTTCTCATCTCCCACTCCCTTTCCCATTCTATTCACATCAAGATTAATTTTCTTTTTTTTTCTTTTTTTTAATTTTTGACAGGCAGAGTGGACAGTGAGAGAGAGACAGAGAGAAAGGTCTTCCTTTTGCCGTTGGTTCATCCTCCAATGGCCACCGCGGTAGGCGCGCTGCGGCTGGCGCACCACGCTGATCTGATGGCAGGAGACAGGTACTTATCCTGGTCTCCCATGGGGTGCAGGGCCCAAGGACTTGGACCATCCTCCACTGCACTCCTGGGCCACAGCAGAGAGCTGGCCTGGAAGAGGGGCAACCGGGACAGGATCGGTGCCCCGACTGGGACTAGAACCTGGTGTGCCGGCGCCGCAAGGCGGAGGATTAGCCTCCCACGTGGATAGCAGGAGCTCAAGCACTTAGGTCATCTGCTGCTGCTTTCCTAAGCCCATTAGCAAGGGAGTTGGATCAGAAGTGGAGCAGTCGGGACATGAATCCATGCTCACTTGATGCGTCAGTGTTATAGGCAGTGACTTTACATGCTAAGCCACAATGTCCAGCCCCAGCACTATATTTTCTTAAAGATGAATTTTATAGGTACAGGATGACTGTAAAACTGAATCTAAAAGGAAGACAATTATCCCAGTTATCAAGCGGAGAATAGTGTTAAACAACTATATTAATTTATGCACATACTTCCCATTGCTATAATTAGAGATGAGAATAATCTCAACCCCATAATTACTCATGTCCTTGAAGGGTAGTATTTATTGCAAGTTAAAAAATGTAATAATATATGATCAGGGTTGTGGAATATTTTGAATTTCTTATGTTTTGAAGTTCACTGAATGAGAATTGAGCTTTAAGTAAGAGGGCAAAGCAAAGTTCAAGATTATTTAAAATATATTTGACAAATGTATTTGACAACTTTAATAATAAGAAGGTAGGTTATATAGATATAATAAAAATACTTTGCTCATAGAATGGAGAACCTAAGCTGTTATAGATGATTAGATAGGTTTTGTGGGTTTACCACACTTAATAAAAATAGTTCATTTTAATGTGATGGATGTTTCTAAAATAATCCTGAAGACATTTAATTTGTTAAAGGGTTCAAACATATGACTTCCCATTTTAGATTATTTAAAATTTCAATTACATTCAAGTTTGTTGATACGTGTGTCTCTCTCTTTTCTCTCTCCCCCTCATCTGAAATTAAATATATTTTATGGATTTACTTATCTATGTTTAATTTACATATTTAATTTACATATATTTACTTCTGAGAGAGAGAGAACAGTGGAGCTGGGACTCAAATCCAGGCACTCTGATGTGGGGGATCTGGGTAACCCAAGTGGTGTCTTTATTTTTAAATCCCTTACTTCAAATCTGGAGGGCTAGTCAAATAAGTAGACTCTTCTTAGGCCTTATATAAGATAAATAGTTATTATTAAACTCCCAAATTATGTTAAGGGCTGTGTAAACGTAGCTCTTCTTAAAGAATGTTAACATTTATGTCAGGAAATTAATGATTGGGTCATTTATACACTGAAGAAGAAAAGTTTTTTGTCTGTCTAGATCCAAGGTATTATGCTTTTAAAAACAGATCACAAATTAGAATATACTGGGTCGCATGAAATCTTCAAAATGCATTTATTTTAATGTCCACATTGTTACTAGGAAACCGTGGCTATGTAGTCCAACTGTAGGAGAAGCAGAAGTGTTGTGCCACTTGCTTACTTCATAGTATTGTTCCTAACAGATGTAATTTCTATGCTGAAATGGCACATACACCTTGTGAAACTTTTAGGAGCTGCTCTGCTCTGCCCTGACTCTGTCTAGTCATTGCCTAGACTTCTATCATCACTGTTTCCTCTTCCAAGTCTTTCCTTCTTTTCAGGTTTAAGTCAGAGGAAAACAGTTGTTAGGTGTTTTGTTTCTATGCTTATCTGTAGTGTTAGGGCAGGACTTGACGTTTGGATCCATGATTTTTGGTAACATTCTCTCAGTTACAAAACTGTAAGACACTGAGTTACTCTCAGAGCTTTCTTAGCCAGGCAAGCAATCTATCATGGTAAGGTGCTGGAATGGAAATAGGGGGGTCATGTTGGACGGC
This sequence comes from Lepus europaeus, assembly GCF_033115175.1. NCBI lineage: Eukaryota > Metazoa > Chordata > Mammalia > Lagomorpha > Leporidae > Lepus > Lepus europaeus. The sequence goes on from NC_084835.1 coordinate 49,252,633, forward strand.
TGCTTCTTTTCATTTTTATTTCCCCCTGAATCTGAGCAGAATATATTGGAGACATTGCTTTCTAGGATGCAATCCTGCCCAACTTTATTTTACTAAATGAGTTAAAAGTAATTCAGGATAATGCAAACATTCAATTGTTATATTTATTTTAAAAAGATAGTCACACAAATCCTGGCCTCATGCAATGAGAGTTTGCAGTTCCTGGGCAGCAGTCAATGAAGCCTGCCCTCGGAGCTACCACCTCCTCCAGGACCTGATGTTTTCCTGCTTTCTATTTCTCTCTTCAAGCACTTGACCTCTTTGTTTTTCCCCAACCTTTCTCAGGATCTCTCCCATGGCCATTCCTTCCCCTGCCTGGACTGCTCTTCCCCAGAATCTACATGTCCAACTCCCTCACCTCCGTCTCATCCTTGCTTGACACCCAGTCTGACTATTCAATACCCAAACGAGCACTTTCTCTCTACCACACACTCCTGCCTACCCTCTTCCTGGTCCGATGTTCCCTTTTCTCTGTTGAACTTATCACCTTACACACTAGATAATTTATTTACTCTCATGTATTTCTGTAAACCCCACACTAAAGCATTCCCTCCATCAGGATGGGAATACTCTCTGTAGTGTCCCTGATACATTTCAGTCACCTAGGACAGTCATCTGGGACACGGTAAGAGCTCAATAAATATTTGTTGAGTGAATGAATCATTTTATATGAACGTATAGATCTTTTAGATTTGTGTGTGTTACAAAACAATTCCGTAAAAGGTGCCAGACATGATGTGAGACTTTATTTTGCATTGATAGCCCTAAACCACAAGAAAATTCAAAACACTTGCTTTGTTCTTTAGAGAGGACACTGTGCACAGAATTGTATTTATTGAAGTAAAAATATTCTAACATTTTAGCATCAACAAAATTGTAGACAAAAAAAATTCACAGCAGAGGCAGACATGCGTGAAAGTTTTGCAATATCACACATCTGAAATACATGGTACTTTGTGATTTCTTACAGACTAGTGGGACTATTTCATCCATAGTAGAAACTAATTTTTGTTTTCTGTATTAGGATATATTGTCCCAATTACAGATACTAATGAAGTTGACTTTGATGCATTTTTTAAAACTTAGAGCTATGAAACTTTTTTCTTTCTTATTTGTATACTAGATTATATTCAAATAAAATCTAAAAAATAGCTTTTACTCTGCATATGGGTTAAGTTTTTAGAATGCGTTCTTTGAGACACAGTAATTTTCACTATAAGCAATCAATAAATTTTTTTTTTTTTTGACAGGCAGAGTGGACAGTGAGAGAGAGACAGAGAGAAAGGTCTTCCTTTTGCCGTTGGTTCACCCTCCAATGGCCGCCGCGGTAGTGCGCTGCGGCCGGCGCACCGCGCTGTTCCGATGGCAGGAGCCAGGTGCTTCTCCTGGTCTCCCCTGGGGTGCAGAGCCCAAACACTTGGGCCATCCTCCATGAAGCACAACTTTGCTGAGAATTATATTTGCTGATTGAGAAGTGGATAATATGTAATTATTGACTGAAAAGATGTTTTCAACAGAACTCTCAAGTTTAACTTATGGGGGAAAATATTTTTTGAGGCATGAGATTTAATTAAACCTACGATAGAGAAAAGACCACTATTCACTAAAATCTGATTAAGAAAATAAGTCCAAAGAAATGCATTGCATCATTTTTAAAAATAGTTCAAAATTCATTTGCATCATACAAAGTGTACTTCCCCAAAGTGGATAATGGAGCTATGTGTACAACATAAAAGAACATCTGTTAGTAGGGTCTCTCCTGAAAAAAACCAGGCAGGTCAAAAGCTTCTTTAGAATTAATCTAATAATAAGAGCTCTTTTTGAGACCTCGGCTGGCTCAACACAGAACAGGACAGAAACGGCAAGATGTAGAGGGAATTCTCAATGTAAATTAATAGGTTGATGGTAATAAGGAGAAACAATCCTAATTTTTTTTCTAATTGCTGATATAAGCATAATATAGTGAGTTCAATATGGGAACACATGCAAGTAAACAAAGGGAAAAGGACAGATCTATTTATGATGAAGTATATCCATATGAAATATAGCAATAAACTAGCAAATGAGAGAAAACACGGTTGTTTTCTTTACATCATCCTTCCATGGGAAGGATTGTTCTATTTCCAAAAAATGCTTTCTTAAGAAAGGAAGCTACAGTCTTTATGTTGAAATCAGGTGCAATAATCCTATTAGCAATTGAAATCTTTGCATGTAAGGAGAGACTTATTGTGAACTTCTTATGGTTAAGATAATTATACTGATTATTTGCTAGTACCTAGGTTGCATTCATTGTGTGGCCAATCCTCCAGTCCCACAGACTATCCAGTTTGGCATCGTCAAAGAACATCTACAGAAAATTCTGGGCTAAGATTATTTTTGTGCTTAATTTAAATACGCCCTAAAGAGGATCTAAAAATTACTTTTGAGTTCCCTATTATGGTGGTTGGAATTAAGGTGATTATGTTGATAGAAATATCTTTTTCATGAAGATCTTTTATTGTCATATATAATTTTCTCATGTAAAATAGTCAGTTGATAAATGTCATTTGAGGATAATTGCAGGCAATAAGTAGATGGAGTAGAAACATGTTTTTGCAGATTGGGTTGTTATTTATTTATAAGTTTTTCATTGACCCACTTTTCCACTAATTATGAGGAAGAAAGAACCCATAAAGTAAGTCATAGTGAGAAATCAATGACTAATATTGTATTCAAAATTTTGTATTACATTTCCCAGAATTATTTTCATATCTTCAAACAAATATGTGCTAGCATTACTTTAATTTCAACAAAGTGTATCTAGGTAGTACTAGAGGTAGGAGATATATTTGGATAACTGCTATTCTTATGTGAAATCCCAGGGACATTTTCTATATGATTATGATGAGTGTCCTGCTTACAGATCAAAATGAAACTTCTTAGTGGATTCTGGTATAGAAAGTAGCTAAAAAGCCTGAACAGCAGCTACTGTGGGTTGGACAATTGGATGTTTGTCTCCTTCCAGGATCATGGTGGAATTTGGTTTCTACAGTGGCAAGGCTAGGAGACGGAATCCTTGGGAGAGAATTGGCTGTGTGGAGTCAATGCAGTTGAAAAAGGACAAGTCTGGCCTCATTTGACTCCTTGCTCTTCCAACCTCCCCGTAATGCTGGAGCAAGAAGGTCCTCAGTGCCCTGATCTTGGGCTTCCCACTCATGAGAAAATTAATTTCTGTTCATTATAAATTGTCCAGTCTCAGGAATTAGGTTATGACAGCTCAAAATGTACCAAGACACAGGTATGAAATCTATTTGAGGAATCTTAAAGAAAATATACTCACGATAACCAGAAGGTGGAAGCAACACAAATGTTCATTGAAGGATCAATGTGGTATAAATGCACTATTCAGTGTGCAAAAAGAAATTTGATGACACATGCTGCAACATGAATGACCTTGAGGACGTCATTCTGTGTAAAACTAACCACTCATAAAAAGAGAAATACTAATTGACTCCATTAGTATGAGGCACCTAGAGTAGTTTAATCTCATGGAGTCTGAAGGTAGGAGGGTTGCTATTACCAGGAGCTAGGGGATGAGGAGATTGGGGTTGTTCAATGATTTCCATTTCAGTTTTGCATGATGAAAGGGGTTCTGGGGAGGGATGGTATTGACAGTTGCACAGTGATATAAATGAACTTAATACTACTAAATCGTACACTTAAAATGATTAAGATGGCATTATGGACTATATTATTTTCCCCCAAAATTCACATGTTGAAGTTTTGACTCCCATTACTTAGAATGTGACTGTTTTTGGATTTAGAACTTCTAGAAAGGTAATGTAGCTTAAATGAGATCATAAGTTGGGGCCCTGTGCAACAGAGCTGGTGTCCTGTACATGAAGGAAGAAGAGACTTCAGGACATGTGCCCAGAGATGTGATGATGCAACAGGAAGACAGTTGACTGTACCAAATTAAAGAGATCTCAGAAGAAATCAGACTTGTGACACCTTGATATTGCATTTCTAGCCTCCATAACTATGAGAAAGTAAATGTCGGTTGTTGAAGACACCAGTCTAGAGCTTTGTGGTGGTAGTTGGAGCTTAGTTCTGTCGCCAGGGAGCAGCAAAGGGAATTCCTAACTCTGAGATGGACTTGATCATATGAGGGTGTTTTCTTGGGAGAGTTGGAGCTATGCTTTATCTTCTGGGTGGACATCATGGCACATACCAATGTCTACATTAAGACTAATAGGACTGGGGGTTGGCACTGTGGCATAGTAGCTTAAGCCTTTGCCTACACTGCAGGTTCATGTCCCCGCTGCTCCTTTTCCAATCCAACCCTCTGCTGGTGGCTTGGGAAAGCCCAGGTGCTTTGCTTGGGTGCCTCCACCCACATGGAGACCCGAAGGAAGCTCTGGACTCCCAGCTTCAGATCGGCCCAGTTCCTGCCATTGTGGCCATTTGGGGAGTGAACCAGCAGATAGAAGACCTCTCTCTCTGTCTCTCCCTCTCTCTGTCTGTAACTCTGCCTCTTAAATACATCTTTAAAAAACTGATAGGAGTGTATATACACAAAGTCATTTTACTGAGGTTAGCTTTAGAAATTAAAGTAAAGACAAAGACAACCACCAATAAAACACTCCATTCATTGGAGGTACAAAAAAGAAAGAAAAAAAAAAACCTTACCTTTGAACTTTTTTATACATATCTAAGAAGCAGTAAAGAAGAAACTAACTGATCATGTGTTCTTCTATATTTAACTTAACTTCATGTCTGTGGGAGTTATAGTGCACAGGATTAAGCTGTTTATGATGACATCATCTAATATCATAGCACTGGTTTGAGTCCTGGCTACACCATTTCCTATTCAGATCCTTGTTAACATACTTTGGAAGCAATGGATGAGGGCTCAAGTGCGTGGACTCCTGCCACCTGTGTGGGAGACCCTGATGGAGTTGCAGGCTCCTGGATTCAGCCTGGCCCAGTCCTGATCATGCCAGCCATTTGGGGAGTAAACCAGCAAATGGAAGATCTGTGTGTGTGTGTGTGCGTGCGCGCGTATCTCCCCTTCTCTCTATCACAGTGCCCCTCAAATAAATTAAATAAGTCAATAAATAAAAACTTCTCAGCCACGAAAAAACAGTGATTCAATATAAGCTACTTAATAAGATTGTTTTCAATTGTGTCTCTTATGAGAGGAATTAAGTTCCGTAAGGCAAGGGCAATGTAGGGCATAACAGGGCTGCACAGAAAGCCAGAGGCTCCTCAGGCTTGCTACCAAAACGTCTCCTCATTTAAGCAATGAATTGGGGAAGAAAAATACTAGCTGAGTACTGAATGGACAGTTTTCCTTAACATAATAGTAAAAAGGAAAAAAGTGATTCAAAATTTAAAAATTTTACTACAAAGGGAAACATTTGCTGCGGAAAGATAAGGCAAACATACCCAGATTTTATAATTCATGCAATAAGGGTTTATATATATATGTGTGTGTATTTTCTTTAATTTGCATCGTTTCACTTGATGCTATTAAATGGTAAAATCTATCACACGGTGGGTTATTGACCCTTTTATCAATAAAGGATCTTCATCTGAGTATGAGATTGTAAGAGCATAGGGTAACTTTTAAAGGAATCCCCTTGCCATGTCTTTGTCCTTACTCTTTTCTCAAGATTTTTCATTTTAGGACCACTGTTGGCCTGAGGATCCAGACTCCATTCTTGGGACAGGGACTCAGGGCTTAGCCCATTACCACATTCCATTCCTCTGGCCACAGGGTTTAAGTAGAAAAAGGTAAATAATTCTGAGCTGATCTAGTTGAAATGAATCTTGGGAACTGTGCTCAGATTGTTGAAACAGAAATGCTCATATTGTGCTCCTCACATGGCAGAAGCAATTTTTGTCTATGAAACCGACAAGCATTGACATCTTGGGATCATGAGGGTGACATCAAGGTGATGAAAGCAGAGGACGGTTGGTCATTTGGCATAGTGTTTAAGACATTGGTTAGTATGCCCCCCACATCATATTGGGGTGCCTAGAGTCAAAGCCTCACTCTGCTGGGGTTCCAGCTTCCTGCTGATACACACCCTGGGAGGTAGTGGTGATGGTCCAAGTAGTTGGGTGTCTGTCACCCACTGTGAGAGATATGGGTTGAGTTAAGGGCTCCTGGCTTCATCCTGGCTCAGCCCTGGCCATTGTAGGCATTGTAGGAGTAACCCTGTATATTGGTAGATCTTTTTGTCTATGTCTGAATGACTGTGTCTTTCTCTCCTGTTTCTCAAATCAAACAAAAATAAACAAGTACATAATATTTAAAAAAAAATACTGTCAGAAACTAGTCCTTTCAAGAGATCGAGTATTCTTTGGCTCATTCTTTTGAAATTGTCAGTAACATATAAATATTAAACAATATGCAAATAATAGTATCATACCTGGGACTGAAGGTAAAGTAAGTCTTTATCTTGTAGGGAGAATATGGTTATCCAAATATATTATCCATGTCTTAGGTTCTGGTACCTGTGAATAGATTGGGTTATGTGGCAAAGTAGAGTTAAGATTGTGAATGGAACTAACATTACTGGTCAGCTGACCTCAGAATAGACAAGTGCCAAAGTAATCAAAGGCCTCCTTTAAATTGAGAGAGAAAGAAGAGGAGTTGTAGTGTCAGAGCAACACAGCTTGAGGAAGGTCTGGCCAGCCACTCAGGCTTTGAAGATGGAAGACTGGGCAAAGCACTAGTGAATGTTGATTTTCGGTGGAAAGATGAGAAGGAATCTTGCCTAAAGCTTACAGTGGGAGCACACTGTGGACTTCTGACCTTAAGATAATCAATTTAAGATAAACTTTAATTTGTGGTAATTTGTTGCAGAGACCATATGAAACTGAAATACCATTGGTGTCAATACCTAAGGAAGGCTTGCCCTCCTATCCAGAGTTTGGTTCCACGTCCCTAGGACATTCTTCCATAGGCCTTCCCATGACACTTCACAACCTGTATATGCTATAGCCCATATTTCCTAGAAACAAGGGTGCTTTTTATGTAATTCCAGATGGTTATGGAAATTCAATATTGATCCTTATTCAAATGTTACCATCTCATTAATATCATTAGAACCCCCCTCAGTTCCTGGTCTAGGACTCAATGAAAGGTCACACCATTGGATTTAGCTGTCCTGTTTCCTTCTCCCTCCTTTCCTGTGATCTGCTGTCTGTCCCATCAAGAATATTTTTTGAAGAGTACAGGCCAATTATTTTTCAGAGTTCCACAATATGGTTTATCTGATGATCTTCTGTATGATTATGTTATGGTGGGAAATGATTGGGAGGACTACCACTGAAGTATCCTTCTCCGTGCATTATACCAGGAGGCAGACAATGTCAATTTGACCTATTACTGGGGAAATTAACTTAGATGACTTATTGAAGGAGATTACCACTGTCTTTACTACAGAGTTATTAATTCCCTTTTTATAATAATAAGTATCTTGAAAAGAGCTACTTTCAGATTTTTGTCCCTTAGTTTAGCATCTTTCTATGGTTCTTGGCAGAAAAAATTATTACTATGGGGATTGCCTAGTACTGATTTTCTTTATGCTATCATTACTCCTGCATTTGTTATTGGAATTCTAATCTCAGGAAGAACTTTTCTTTCTCTTCTATTTATTTGGTTTTCTCACATTGAAAAATATTTATTTACTTGAAAGATAGAGACAGAGATCTCTCATCTGCTGCACCACTCTTCTTTTTTATTTTTTAATTTTTTTAAATTTATTTTTTATTTGACAGGTAGAGTTATAGACAGTGAGAGAGAGACAGAGAGAAAGGTCTTCCTTCCGTCGGTTCACTCCCCTAACAGCCGCTATGGCTGGCACTGCGCCGATCCAAAGCCAGGAGCCGGGTACTTCCTCCCGGTCTCCCATGGGGGTGCAGAGCCCAAGCACTTGGGCCATTCTCCACAGCCTTCTCGAGCCACAGCAGAGAGCTGGACTGGAAGAGGAGCAACCGGGACAGAATCTGGTGCCCCAACCGGGACTAGAACCCCGTGTGCCGATGCCACAAGGCAGAGGATTAGCCAAGTGAGCTACGGCGCCGGCCACTGGACCACTCTTCTAAAGTCTGAAACAGACAGGATTGGGCCAGGCTGAAGTCTGGAGCCAAGAACTCAGTCAAGTCTCCCAAGTGGTTGGCAGATATTCAATCACTTGTGCCATCACCTGCTGCCACCCAGGGTGTGCATTAGTATGTAGCTAGAGTTAGAACTGAAGTCCAGGGACTCCAATGTGGAATATGGGCGTCCCAATTGTGTTTTAACTCTATGTCAAACATGTGACCTATTTTTCTCACCTTTCTTTCCTTCTTTCCTCCCTTCCTTCCTTTCTTTCTTCCTTCCTTCCTTTCCTCCTTCCTCCTTTTTTTCTTTCTTTTTAAGATTTATTTATTTGAAAGTCAGAGTTACACAGAGAAAGGAGAGACAGAGAGAAAGAGATCTTCCATCTGATGTTTCACTCCCCAATTGGCTGCAATGGTTGGAGCTGTGTCAATCCGAAGCCAGGATCCAGGAACTTCTTCCAGGTCTCCCACATGGGTGCAGGGGCCCAAGGACTTGGGTCATCTTCTGCTGCTTTCCAGGCCATAGTAGAGATCTGGATCAGAAGTGGAGCAGCCAGGACTCAAACTAGTGCCCAAATGGGATGCTGGCACTGCAGGCGATGGCTTTACCTGCTGTGCCACAGTGCTGGCCCTTGTACATTTTTATTAATTAGATCTAATTTTACTTTGTAAGAACGCAGCCCAGTGGCAAACAGTATGCTTAATCTCTTTTAGGTATCCTGTCTCTTACCACAACAATTGCCATGGTTAGGAATTGCTGGCCCCAAACCAGTATTGTCTTAATGTTCTCATGATTCTTTGGACACTTTCTTAAATCATGCATGCACTATTCTACATTTATGCTGTTTTTTCAATGATCAAGTCCTGGATTCAGACATTTTTTAAAGGGTACCTGGTTCCTTTTATTAATGAGGATAATTAGAATCCAAGATGTGGGTACTGGGAGTCCTTTTTCTATTAGAGTTTGATGACACATTCATCATTATATGATGCCCATCTTTATCTTTGGTAATTTTTAAGGTAAATTTTATCTGCTGTTAATGGTAGCCATTCTAGTTTTCTGTTTTAAAAATAGCTGCATGAGAGGTAATTCACACAACGTACAGCTCACTCAGTTAAAGTGAATAAAAATGTATTCAAAGGTTGTCAAATCCTCACCACTACCTAATTTAGAACTTTGTTGCCCCAAAAGAACTCCATACCTTGGCAGCCATTCCCATTTACTGGCCCCCACCCCAAGTTAAAAATAACTGATTTACTGTTATAGGTACAGCAGGACTTGCAGCCCCAAAATTCACCAAGGTTTTTAAACTCTGATATCTTAAGGTTGATGATTGATAAAATAAAGATGGAAATTTGACCAAATTGTGGCATCTGGAAGTAAGGCCTATGAAGGGTCTTGGGTTATTATTATTTGAATTCAAGTTAGGCCTATGTTCTCTCTGGTCCCTAGCTCGCCATGTAATTGTGTCTCTACACCAACTCCACAGATGCTGGCTATGGGAATGCCCAATCCTGAGCTATAATTGAACTGTAAACTGAAATAAACATTTTTTTTTCTCCCAAAGAAGCTCTACTCAGGTATCTTAGTTAAAGTAATGAAAAGCAGATTTTTTAAAAACTTTTATTTAATGAATATAAATTTCCAAAGTACAGCTTATGGATTACAATGGCTTCCCCCCCTCCATAACTTCCCTCCCACCCGCAACCCTCCCCTTTCCCGCTCCCTCTCCCCTTCCATTAACATCAAGACTCATTTTCAATTCTCTTTATATACAGAAGATCAGTTTAGTATATATTAAGTAAAGATTTCAACAGTTTGCCCCCACATAGTAACACAAAGTGAAAAATACTGTTGGAGTACTAGTTATAGCATTAAATCACAATGTACAGCACATTAAGGACAGAGGTCCTACATGATATTTTTAAAAAATTGATTAATTTTCTATGCAATTTCAAATTTAAAACCAAGTTTTTTTTTCATTTTCAATTATCTTTATATACAGAAGATTCATTCTGTATATACTTAGTAAAGATTTCATCAGTTTGCACCCACACAGAAACACAAAGTGTAAAATACTGTTTCAGTACTAGTTATAGCATTACTTCACATTGGACAACACATTAAAGACAGATCCCACATGAGACGAAAGTACACAGTGACTCCTGTTGTTGATTTAACAATTTGACGCTCTTGTTTATGGCGTCAGTAATCTCCCTAGGCTCTAGTCATGAGTTGCCAAGGCTATGGAAGCCATTAGGGTTTGCTGACTTGGATCTTATTCTGACAGGGTCATAGTCAAAGTGGAAGTTCTCTCCTCCCTTCAGAGAAAGGTACCTCCTTCTTTGATGGCCCCGTTCTTTCCACTGGGATCTCACTCGCAGAGATCTTTCATTTAGGTGTGTGTGGTTGGTTTTGTTTTTTTTTTTTTTTTTTTTTTTGCCAGAGTTTCTTGGCTTTCCATGCCTAAAATACTCTCATGGGCTCTTCAGCCTGATCTGAATGCCTTAAGGGCTGATTCTGAGGCCAGAGTGATATTTAGGACATCTGCTATTCTATGAGTCTGCTGTGTATCCCACTTCCCATGTTGGATCGTTCTCTCCCTTTTTGATTCTATCAGTTAGTATTAGCAGACACTAGTCTTGTTTGTGTGATCCCTTTGACTCTTAGACCTATCAGTGTGATCAATTGTGAACTGAAGATGATCACTTGGACTAGTGAGATGGCATTGGTACATGTCACCTTGATGGGATTGTATCGGAATCCCCTGGCACGTTTCTAACTCCACCATTTGGGGTAAGTCCAATTGAGCATGTCTCAAATTGTACATCTCCTCCCTCTCTTTTTCCCACTCTTATATTTAACAGGGATCACTTTTCAGTTAAAATTTAAACACCTAAGAATAATTGTGTACAGGGATCACTTTTCAGTTAAAATTTAAACACCTAAGAATAATTGTGTGTTAATTACAGAATTCAACCACCAGTACTAGAACAAAAAAATACTAAAATGGATAAAGTATTACATTGTACATCAACAGTCAGGACAAGAACTGATCAGGTCATTGTTTCTTTCTTATAGTGTCCATTTCACTTCAACAGGTTTCCCCTTTGGTGCTCAGTTAGTTGTCGCCAATCAGGGAAAACAAATGATATTTGTCTCTTTGGGACTGGCTTAATTCACTCAGTATGATGTTTTCCTGATTGTTCCATCTTGTTGCAAATGACCAGATTTCATTGTTTTTGACTGCTGTATAGTATTCTATAGAGTACATGTCCCATAATTTCTTTATCCAGTCTACTGTTGATGGGCATTTGGGTTGGTTCCAGGTCTCAGCTATTCTGAATTGAGCTGCAATAAACATTAATGTGCAGATGGCTTTTTTGTTTGCCAGTTTAATTTCCTTTGGGTAAATTTCAAGGAGTGGGATGGCTGGGTTGTATGGTAGGGTTATATTCAGGTTTCTGAGGAATCTCCAGACTGACTTCCATAGTGGCTTAACCAGTTTGCATTCCCATCAACAGTGGGTTAGTGTCCCTTTCTCCCCACACCCTCTCCAGCATCTATTGTTGGTAGATTTCTGAATGTGAGCCATTCTCACCGGGGTGAGGTGAAACCTCATTGTGGTTTTGATTTGCATTTTCCTGATGGGCTAATGATCTTGAACATTTTTTCATGTGCCTGTTGTCCATTTGGATTTCTTCTTTGGAAAAATGTCTATTGATGTCCTTGGCCCATCTCTTAAGTAGATTAACACATATACATTCTGTTTCTATAAATTCAACTATTTTGGACATTGAATATTATAATTGTGTGATCTTTCATGACTAGCTTCTTCCAGTTAACACAAAGTATTCGAGATTCATCCCTGCTGTAGTTTGTGTTAACACTCATTTGTTTCCACGGATGAAGAGTATTTCATTGCGTGATATAGCTTCCTGTTGTTGCGGTAACAAACTACTACAAGCTTAGTGGCTTGCAACTGCCTGTGTATTAACCACAGTTTTGTCAGTTAGATGCAATACAGTTCTCACTTGACTAAATCCAAACCACTGGCAAGGCTGTATTCCTTTAAGGAGGCTCTACAGTGTTTTTCCTTCTTCTGGAGGCTGCCCATAGTTCTTGGCTCATGGCCCTATTTCTCCATGGACCAAGCCCACAAAGCACATAGCACTCATGTTAAATCACTCAGATGGATTCTTCTACCTCCTAATTGTGCAGATGCTTGTGATTAAAATGATCCCACTGTGATCCTTCAGGATAATCCCCTCCTTCCACCAATGCCCTTAACTTACATGCCTCATGCCTCTGCACAATATACCCCCCCTTTTATAAAAGATTTATTATTTATTTTACTTGAAAGAGTTACACAGAGAGAGAGAGGGAGAGGCAGAGAGAGAGAGAGAGAGAGAGAGAGGTATTCCATCCGCTGGTTCACTCCCCAATTTGCCACAACAGTCGGAGCTGTGCTGATCTGAAGCCAGGAGCCAGGAGCTTCTTCTGGGTCTCCCAGGCAGAGTCCCAAGGAGTTGGGCCATCTTCTACAACTTTCCCCGCCATAGCAGAGAGATGGACCAGAAATGGAGCAGCTGAGACTTGAACTAGTACCCATATGGGATGCTGGCACTGCAGGCAGTGGCTTTACCTGCTACGCCACAGCGCCAGCCCCTGCACAATCCTTTTTAAAATGTAAGGGAATAGGGGGCTGTTGCTGTGGCACAGCAGGTTAAGACCCCAGGCTGCAATACCGGCAGCCCATATGGACACCGATTAGAGTCCCGGCTGCTCTTCTTCTTTTTTTATTTTTATTTTTTTTGACAGGCAGAGTTAGACAGTGAGAGAGAGAGATAGAGAAAGGTCTTCCTTCCATTGGTTCACCCCCCAAATGGCCTCTATGGCCAGCACGCTGTGCTGATCCGAATCCAGGAACCAGGTGCTTCCTCTCGGTCTCCCATGCAGGTGCAGGGCCCAAGCACTTAGGCCATCCTCCACTGCCTTCCCAGGCCACAGCAGAGAACTGGACTGGAAGAGGAGCAACCGGGACAGAATCTGGCGCCCCAACCGGGACTAGAACTCCGTGTGCTGGTGCTGCAGGCGGAGGATTAGCCTAGTGAGCCTCAGGACTGGCCCCGGCTGCTCTTCTTCTGATCCAGCTCTTTTGCTATGGTCTGGGAAAGCAGTAAAAGATGGCTCAACTCCTTGGGGCCCTGCACCTGTGTGGGAGACCTGGAACAATCTCCTGGCTCCTAGCTTTGGATCAGCTCAGCTCTGGCCATTGCCGTCATTTGGGGAGTGAACCAGTGGAATGGAAGACTTCTCTCTCTGGCTCTACCTCTCTATAACTCTGTCTTTCAAATAAATAAAATAAATCTTTAAAAAAATATAAAGGAATAGTGTTATTACAGGTTTTGGGAATTTGGGCATGTGCACTTTTGCAGGGCGAGTTTCTTGCTTACCTTGTTGGAATATGCCACATTGACATAGCCCTTCATTGACTGATGGACTCGAGCTAGTTCTTGCTTTTAGTTACTATAGATGGTAACCAGCAGAGAGACACAAGCACAGGGACAAAGAATCTAAGAGTTTACTCATCAGACGTTGTTTTTCAGAGGATGCTCCAAGAAGGCTTATCTTGTAACATGGTACTTGGCAAGAGGGCAGGCCGGCCACCAATCAACGAATGCTGCAAGAAACCAATCTGGGTATAATTTTAAACACAGGGTGTATGGACTGTGTGTTGCTGGATGGGAAGGGCTCTCCTGCTCCCCCTTTTCTACATGCTGGACATGCCCCTCCCCCCGGACCAATTTTTTATAAAAGCCCTGGCAAACCGATTCTCCAGGAGGCCGCTGCTTTAGGAAAGGAATCGCTGTGTCCTTTACTTGTCACAAGAAGATGCAGCATTCTGCTTGAGGCGACGATTTGGTGTTGTCCCAACCAGACAGACCCTGGTGTACTTTACACTTCCTGTGCATATTTTTGAATTTATCTTTGATGTAGACCTAGGAATGGAACTGTTGGGCCATTCAATAACTCCGTATTTAATTCTTTCCAAAGTAACTGCACCATTTTACATTCCTACCAGCAATTTATGAGAGTTGCAATTCTCTATAAGAGCATCAGCACTTGCTACTTTCTCTTTTATTATATCCATCCTTTCGTTTTTCTTGTTGGTTAGTGTTGGAACGGTAAATCTATTTCTCTCATTTTATCTTTAATCCAGGATTTCTATAAAAATTATTTTCTGTGGAGAGCCTAAAACTATATTTTACAATATCTATACACAGAGGATACTTCAAAGTTAGTGGAAAATAGGATTAAAATCAGCCACGTTTATTTTGGTGGAAAATATATTTGAAATTTATGCTCACAAAAGGACATTCAAAAAGCTCATAAAATGCATATTATGAAAACCCATGTGTTTCAAATTTTTTTATCAAAGTACCTTTTAAATCCATTTTTCCATGAATTTGTTTAAGTAGCCTCATATATGTGTATATAATTATATATCTGTAATATTTTTAGTCTTTTCTATAATAATAATTTTGGAAAGCCAAGTATTTGAAACCATAATACTTTTCATTTGTATGTCATCCCTTCTCAAGATTCTGCTAATCTTCTTTGCATTGTTCCAATTTTAGTGTAGGTGCTGCCAAAGTGAGCATTCTCTAATGATGTTTTTACTCCCTTCCTACATCATAAGCTGGGTGAGGTCAGAGAAAATATTTAATTTATTTGCAATTGGCTTTCTTACTCTTGTATATATTAAATATTTGTTGAATGAATAAATGATGCTTTACAGAATTTTATGTAGAAAATTTTTATCCAGAGAGCTAAGCACATAATTGCTCACTGGTTCTCAAATATTTTGTTTGGTGGCACACCTGAGAGTATTGGTGACACGCTTGAAGGAGAAAGAACTGCATCCATTGTTCGTGCTTAAGGTGCTTGCTAGCCTTTTAATTCGATCTCTTTAAGTACCACTGTTTACCAGGCTTATAGTCACTGCCTTCTTGGTCCTAAGTCAGAGCTCTTTTTGGACTAGTAACCGTGTGATTGTTTTTTCAGGACTGGCGTGGCATCATGCTCCTGTGATATTACACTGTTGCATTCTCCATGATGTCCCACATTTTGATGACTTCAACATTCCATCTAACCCACGTGTCAGTAATAAATAGCTCTTAAGTTGCAGCAGAGGTGAATTGATACAAGACTGAAAATGTGGGCACACGAGAGCCGCAAGCTAACTGGTGTGCCTTGGAGTTATAATGGAGAACAGCAATATGTCTATTTAAAATAATACTTCTGGCATTTTTAGGTGTGACACAGCATTTCAGAAAGAGCCTTTCCTAAATGTTAAATCCACTGTAACTATGCTACATGGATGTCTTAGAGCCCGCTGAAGGATTTTCAAAAGTAACTTAACAGAATAGGATCTGTTTTAATACTAACCATTGGAGGAGAGATAAATTAGCTTTAAAAATAAAATTGTGAACAAAATACAGACTCTTCTCCTTGGTTCCACTTGAAAGGAGACATATCCAATAGCTTTTAATTATATAATAGGAATTACAGTCATTCAATAATCAAAATCTGCCTTTAATATTCTAGAATAAATGGAAAAGAAGACTTAAAATAGGTTACTTTTTTTTTAAACATAAGAGTAATTACTTCAAATTGTCTATGTGTAATTCTTTTTTGTTTTTCACACTGTCCCCTGGCTCAACTTAAAATTTCTAAAGAGGAGGAGTCATGTTTTGGTGGTGTAGTGCTTGCCAGTGGTGAGAAACTGTGGCCCGGGTGCAGGTGCTTATACATGCTCTTTGCACCTGAACTGCCTCTGGGAAGTCTGCCACTCTCCCTTCTTGAGGCCTGTCCCAATACCATTCTTCATTGCTGCACTGTTTCCTTCAGACTCTGCCCAAAAAAGGTCACTTGGTTACTGATGATCCCATCATCTTTTTTATTTATCAATTTATTTCCATTGTATTGAAAGGCAGAGAACGAGGGGGAGAGAGAGAGAGAGAGAGAGAGAGAGAGAGAGAGAGACTCTTAACTGCTGTGTCCAATGCCTAGGCCACCTTTTCTAAAATCTCAGTTACTCACTCCCTCTCCAGCTCTTCCCTAGTCCATAACCCTGCTGTATTTTTCTTCATTTAAGAAATACAATTTTTCTATTGGCAGAATAAGAAAATTTGTGAACCAGTCTAGCAATTTTTAGATGCAAGTTTAGTTTTCATCCTGGTAATAATATGTTCTTTGTGAAAAGAACAAAAATCTACCATGCAGTGACAAACATTTAAATTGAACACTTTTCAGTTTTCTCTGCAAATGTTGTATTAATTAATTTTCCATTTTCATTTCTAAAGTTTGTAATACAAATAAAAAATGCGTCATTAAGTTTTGAATATAAATTACAATAATTTAACTATTGAGAGTTAAAAAATTTGGAAAAATTATGTGATGTGAAGAAAGAATTAGAAATGATGTGATATAGTTCTTAATAAAAATTTGTAAATTTCTTTGTAAAAATTTGTAATGATTTTTTTACTGATTACTTTTTTAAAATTGTGTGCATTTACTGAGTACAAGTTGTTTTGAAATCTGGCTAAATCCAGCTAATTAGCATACATGTTATCTCACATATTTATCCAATTTTGTGTTTGAGGTAAGAACATAAATCAAACTTTTAACCGACTATTTTTGTGTAGAGAATTGGATAAATAAACTGTTATTTAACTGGCATTGGTGCTTACACATATATTTTGTAAAAAATTATTTTTAAGTTTATTTTTATCTACCTGAAGGGTGGGCGAGAGGATGGGGGTGGGGGTGAGGGCTAAACTCTTAGCTTTTGAAACTTCAAATCACTCCCCAAATGCTTGAAACAGTCAGGGCTGGGCCAGGTTAAAACCAGGAACCTGGAACTCTGGATCTTCCACACGAATGGCAAAGACTTAACTGCCTGAGCCCTCTTCACCTGCTGCCCCACAGAGTACACCTTGGCCGGAAGTGGGAAGGAAAGCAGAACTGGGACTCTGGTTCAGGATGCAGGTGTCCCAAGCCGCTGGTTAACTGCAGTTCCAAACACCTATCACTAGACATTTACTTAAACAGTTTATTTTCAGTTAACTAAATGAATAAATTTCTAAACTTTTCTAATGCAGTTAAGCTTTTTCTCTCTTCTGCAAAGCGTGGATTCCATAATCCTAATTTTAAAGTGTCATAAAGTGGACCAAGCGTTGGGCCACAGTGGGTTAAGATGTAGCTTGCAGGGGCCAGCGCTGTGGCACAACGGGTTGGGGCCCTGGCCTGGAGTGCCGGCATCCCATGTGGGCACCGGTTTGAGACCCGGCTGCTCCACTTCGGATCCAGCTCTCTGCTGTGGCCTGGGAGAGCAGTGGAGGGCGGCCCAGGTCCTTGGGCCCCCTGCACCCACCTGGGAGACCCAGAGGAAGCTCCTGGCTCCTGGCTTTGGATCAGCACAGCTCTGGCCATTGTGGCCAATTGGGGAGTGAGCCATCGGATGGAAGACCTCTCTTCCTCTCTCTCTCTGCCTCTCGTCTCTCTCTGTGTAACTCTTTCAAATAAATAAATAAATGTTTAAAAAAAAGATGTAGCTTGCAACAGTGCATCCCATATTTATGGAGCACTGCTTTCTGTCCCAGTTACTCCATTTCCAGTTCTGCTTCCAGCAAATGCAGTGATGATGTCTCACGTACCTGGGCCCCTGCCACCCATCTGGGAGACCAGGTTGGAGTTCCTGGCTTCAGGCTTCATTCATGGCTTTTGTGGCCATTTGTGGAGTGAACCAGCATATGGTAGATCTGTGTGTGTGTGTGTCTGTCTGTCTGTCTATCTCTCCCTTCTCTTCTGTTGCTTTGCCTCTCAAAAAAATAAACTTAAAAAAAAAAACCCTGATAGAATGAATTAACCTGATTAATCAGGCCTCCTTAATAAAGTACACAAGGACTCTCTCAATCTGGAATTGACAAAACTGGACATAGTCACATTCTAATCAAAATATTATTTCTATCTTAGCATTGGTTTTAGAAGTTTTTGTTTAGTTTATGCCAATGCTGAAGTGGAAATGTGAGAAAACAATGATGATGATGTTTTCACTTTATGGGGCTGATGGCTGCTTTGCAATTTCTCTAATCAACCTCCCTTTATGTCTAAGTCTTGGTGTGTAATAGTTATGCCAATAAATGTGTTACACAATTGGTATGACCATAATTATATACCCATCAGGAACTAAGCACAGTGTATATAGCAGACCATTCAGCACAAAGGAACTCAGTATCTTGCTAATTTGCAAGGTAAGTTTTACTGTTTGCTCATGCACTCAGATAAATTTGACTTTCAAAATATTTTCTAAATATATCTCATCAACACAAGATCTCATCAATGACTTATTCTTTAGAGGGAAGTAATCTTTAGAGGGAATACTGGCTGTTGAAGCCTACTTCTTTTTTTTAAGATTTATTTATTTGAAAGATGGAGAGGCAGGGCAAGGTAGAGACAATCTTCCATATGCTGTTCACTCCCCTGATTCCTGCATCCCCCAAGGCTGGTTCAGACCAAAGCTAAGAGCCAGGTCTCCCACTGGGTGGCAGGTGCTGTCATCAAAGCCATCACATGCTGCCTTCCCAGATGCATTATCAGGAGGCTGAGGAAGCACAGGACCAGGACTCAAATGAGGCTCCAGTGTGAGTCTCAAACAGAGGCTGAACTCCCTGAGCAACTATGCCAATTTTCAAGCCTATGTTTTCTTTCTAGTGATGCGCCATTGACTGCTCTTTACCTATATTCCTGTTCCGTGACATGGAATAATATGTATTTATCCATGGAAACATAGGAAGATGGGAAGGACAGAAGGAAATGCTTGCAAATAGCTCTCAAAAATAGAAAATGTAGATTGACACTGGGGCATAAAGGGTAAAATCGCAGCCTGAGGTGACAGCATCCTATATGGGCACTGGTTTGTGTCCCAGCTGTTCCACTTCTCATCCAGCTCCCTGCTAATTGCCTGGGAAAAGCAGAGGAAGATGGCCCAAGTGTTTGGGCCTCTGACACCCACGTGAGAGAGCCAGATGAAGCTGGTTTCTGCCTGGCCTGGTGCTGGCCATTGAAGCCCCCTGGGGAGTGAGCTTGTGAATGGAAGATTTCTCTTTCTTTTTGTCTCTTTTTCCCTCTTTCTCTCTGTAGCTCTGATTTTCAGTTAAATAAATAGATTTTATATACACAATGTGTATGCATGTCTTGACTTTTGTACATATTATCAGAGATTACAAATTGGTGGTCTTTAGATGAGCTGGGCCCTAAGACATTTTATTTGGTTGATGTATACATGCACACATAAAAGCATATATATGTGCAATATCCTGTAGAGAGAGCCCGTGTTCTGTAGTTTACAATATTCGTCATAACTCCTATTGCTTTATAGGCTGCTAATTTTAACTTACATTTCCTGTATGCTGTTGAGTTTTTATTGCAGCTCTTAAGAATCTCCATTATGGAAAAAAAAAAAAAAAAGCTTTACTTGGTAGAACCTGAAAACAATCCTTGTTGTTTTTGTTAAAACAATGTGGGTTAGTAGAATATACTCAAGGTTCTTTTAGCAATGTCAACCAAAACCAATATCAGATTGCTACTTTAAAGCAGGAATTTTTATCTAGTGATCCCTGATAGAACCCAGGTTATGAACTTAACTAGTAAAACATACAAAATGAGTTCTGTATTTTCAGCATGTGTTTTTTTAATGCATCTTATCAATCTATTTTTATAAAAATTTTATTTAATAAATATAAATTTCAAAAGTACAACTTTTGGGTTATAGTGGTTCCCCCCACAATTTCCCTCCCACCCTCAAACCTACTATCTCTCCCACCCCATTCTTCATTAAGATTGATTTTCAGTTGTCTTTATCTAAGATAATTAGATAAAGATATATACATATACTATATAGTATATATATATAATGTATATATATACTAATACTTAATATATACTATGGTCAACTTAGTTTATACTAAGTAAAGATTTCAGCAGATTGCACCCACACAGACACACCAAGTATAAAGTACTGTTTGCATACTAGTTTTACCATTAATTCACATAGTACAACACATTAAGGAAAGAGATCCTACATGGGGAATAAGTGCACTGTGACTCCCATTGTTGATTCAACAATTAACACTCTTATTTATGATGTCAGTAATCACCGGAGGCTCTTGTCATGAGCTGCCAAGGCTATGGAAGCCTCTTGACTTCACAAACTCGTTATGTATTTTAATTGTGAGTTTTGACTATAAACCACAGCAGTATTAGCAATACCTGCTAAAGACTCTGTCACTAATAAAAATTGCAGGTATTTTTGTATCACTTTATAAGACCTACAGATATTGTGAAATACTTTTCATCTTTACTTAAAACTTAGAGCAGTTATTAGGCTCACTGTTAAAAAATGATATATAATCAGCCAGCGCCGTGGCTCAATAGGCTAATCTTCCTCCTGTGGCGCTGGCACACTGGGTTCTAGTCCCAATCGGGGTGCCAGATTCTGTCCCGGTTGCCCCTCTTTCAGGCCAGCTCTCTGCTGTGGCCAGGGAGTGCAGTGGAGGATGGCCCAAGTTCTTGGGCCCTGCAACTGCATGGCAGACCAGGAGAAGCACCTGGCTCCTGCCTTCGGATCAGCGTGGTGCGCTGGCCGCAGCGTGCCAGCTGCAGCGGCCATTGGAGGGTGAACCAACGGTAACGGAAGAGCTTCCTTTCTGTCTCTCTCTCTCTCACTGTCCACTCTGCCTGTCAAAAAAATTTTAAAAAATAATATATAATCTAATATGTAATGTTATAAAATATGTGCATGTATTTTACTGTATCACAAATATATTTAATTCATAATTTGATAATTGTACTCCAGAATGATGTGTTTCCTTTGTGATCATACATGTTTTCATTTATGCATTTAACAATATTCTGAGAAGCATCTTGACCAGAGAAAAAGAAAACTAGAAATAAGAAAATATGAAACCCTCTTGCTCTAAAGTGATGCTCTGAGAGGTTGGCACAACATCGCATGTCAGACTGCTTAGGTTAGACACCAACCTTCACTTCCTGATCCAACTTCCTGCTGAGGCAGACCCTGGGAGGCAGTGAGGATTGTTCGAGCAATTGGGTTCCTACCATCCATGTGGAAACCTAGATTGAGATTCTGGCTCCCTGTTTTAGCCCTGTCTCAGCCATGGCCATGATTACTGTTCATACAAGGACTTGCTATCCCTTCCTCCTTACCCCCACTCACCTCCTCTTATCTCTCTGCTTCTTAAATAAATTAAGAACATAAACATAAATGGGATGCAGTGCCAGCATCCCATATGGGTGCCTGTTTGAGTCCCTGCTGCTCCACTTCCGATCCAGCTCCCTGTTAATGCACCTGAGAGCACAGTGGAAGATGACCCAAGTACTTCGGCCCCTGTGGCCACAAGGGAGATCCGGAAGAAGCTCCTTGCTCCTGGCTTCAGATCAGACCATCTTTAACCACTGCAACCATTTGGGGAGTGAACCAGTGGATGGAAGACCTCTCTCTCTGTCTCTCCTTATGTTTGTAACTTTGCCTCTCAACTAAATAAATAAAATTTTAAAAAGAACATAAAACAATGTTCCATTATCTAGAGAAAGTACTTATTCAACAAAAATCATGTGCTTGTCAATTTTGCATTGTTGTATCATCTTTTGTTTTCAGTGGAAGAAAAAATTGAAAATATTTATCTCTCAATTGCAAAATTTGTCCTTTAGTCAATGCCTTTACTTAAAAAATACCTTTTTTCACAGATACAATGGTAAATGTATATTTTATCTTTTAACACATTTAACTAAAAGAAGCACAAAATGGCTTAAAATCATGTATTATGTATGGATAATACCAACCACTTTATTTACATGGGCTTGAAAATAGTCAAACAGCACTGTATAAATCACATGCAATATGAGTCTAAGAGACCTGGAGAAAACACTCAACTGTTAAATTTTAAATAGCAGTTTCTCTCCTTTACTTGAGACCTTGACTTTGAGAGTCTGTTATTTTAAGAGCACATACTTGTTATCTGCTGCAACTGGCCAATTTATGTTTTCTACATGTTGGAGAACCAGGCAGTATTTTGATCTTAATGTCAGCCATGGATTGTGCAGAAATGCAATCATTGTAGATATACCAGGTGCCTGAATGTGTCTTTTAAGCCTGATGTGATGATATTTCCTATAATATAGTTTTCATTGGATCAGAGTGTGAATAAAGATCATGCTCCTGCTGAACAAATTATGCTTTTTCTTATGAGCTCTCCTGGGAATTGATTGTCAGAATTCTGACTTTCAGGAGAACAGGATGGTGTTACCAAAAATTCAAAGTATTAAGACACTAGTCAAAATACCCAAGACTTTATTTAATCCTATTACAACCTTATCCTCTTCCATTTCTGTCTCCCCTCAGAAAGAGACTTGATATGGAGAAAATACGTGTGTATGTTATAATTTTATACTGCCAGCCTGAGCTTCCTCTTTTAACTCCAGATCCTATCTAGTGTTTAACAGAATAGGAATATTTTGCATATTACTAATGATTTCTACCATTCACACTAGACCACGGACTCCCAGAAGTGGTTATCTTCTTTCTTTACCCTTTCATTCCCACTTAAGTAGAAACACAGTTATTGCAAAGAACATTTTATTGGCAGTGTCATCATAATGGCATGATGAAGTGGCATAAAGAAATAAGAAAGCCAATCATCTTATTACACAGTGGCTCAAATCTACTGGAAAAGTCTGGAAGAGAGTGAGAAAAGCACCTCAGCTTCTTGGATAGTTATTCTCTAGCTGACATACCTTGTTGGCTAAGGCTTGCGCTAGACACCTCAATGCCTTGCAATCCTAGGCTTTGCATGTGCTGTGCACAGGTCTGTAGAACAAGAGAAGCCCTCAGGTAGACAATGTCACCAAAGTCTTTCATACCTATGGGACTGGTGAGTAGCAAAGGCTATGACTGTGGAGTGGTTGTGGGACCCAGTTTTGCCTCTTCCAACAGTCATACCAGGACATGGTGAAGATGATTGCCATATGATTCATAAGAAAGAAATTATGTAAGGTTAGAAAAAAACTCATAGAATGCTAGGAAAAACTGGTCTAAAAATATAGAAAAATCATTTTCTAATGCTTCTTAAATTTTTGCTGTTATTATATTCATTTGAACTTGTTCAACAGTAGCACACATGCAATTTAATAAAACTTTTTAAAGGAAAAGGTAGGTGTAAGTTATGGGCAAAGTAAATGAAACAAAGAAAAGGAGTAAAGTTGCAGTTATGAAAGAAGACAAAATGTGCTCAGTCTCTCGTCATGTTTTGGCATAAAGGCATAAAGCAAGAACAAAGGTCAGATATTTTATCCCTTACCCCACATGCCAAAATTATGCAATGAAAAATAGCAGTCATTCATTTCATCAGAATTAAAGGCAGAGACAATTTGTAGATGTACACATCTATAAGATTGCCTATTAGAAAATGTCTCAGAATTAAGGACATTTTCTCACCGTGAGATAATTGTTTTAATTATTTTCTTTTGACTAGAAAATCAACTCTTTACATGGGAGGCAGGATACACAGCAGATGCATAGAATGGCAAGTGCCCTAAACAGCACTCTGGCCTCAGAATTAGCCCTTAAGGCATTTGGACCTGGCTAAAAAGTCCATGAGAGTTTCTCAGGCATGGAAAGCCAAGACACTGTGGCAAAAAAAAAAAAAAGACCTAAGTGAAAGATCTCTGTGAGTGAGATCCCAGTGGAAAGAACAGGCCATCAAAGAAGAAAGTACCTTTCTCTGAAGGGAGGAGAGAACTTCCACTTTGAATATGGCCTTGTCTAAATAAGATCGGAGTTGGCAAACTCAAAAGGCTTCCATAGTCTTGGCAGCTCATGACAAGAGCCTCCAGTGATTACTGACATTATAAATAAGAGAAAAGACATTCAAAACATTCTAATTGGAGGGAGATGGTGCCTCATTGTAGTTTTACTTTGCATTTCTCTGGTGGAAAAAACATTTTTCATATGTTTATTGGTCCTTTGTATTTATTATTTTGAAAAATGTCTATTTGGATCATTTGCCATTTCTTAACTGAGTTTTATCTTTTGTTGTTGAGTTTTGAGTTCTTCATATCTTCTGAATAGCAATCCTTTGTTATATGAATATTTTGAAAATACTTTCTTCTATTGTGTCATTTATGTCTTCATTCTATTGATTTTTTCCATTGCTTTCCAGAAGCTTCCCAGTTTGGTATAATCCCTATTGTTTGGGTTTTTGTTTTTGGGGTTTTATCCAAAAAAATTCACTGGCTACACAATGTTTTGATGCATTTCCTCTGTGCTTACCTAGTGTGAAACCTGGTGTTTTTACAGATTCAGTCCTTACATTTGGAGTTAGTTTGAGTTGATTTTCATTTAGCATGAGAGGTAGATAACAAAGTTATGGCTTCTGCATGTGGATATTCTGTTACTACATCCTGCTTTCTCTTTTCTAATTTGAAATCAAAGAGACACAGAAAACGAGAGAGTCAAAGAGACAGAAAAGCAACAAATGGAAAATATCTCTCTCCCTCTCTCTAACTCTGCCTTTCAAATAAATAAATGAGAGAGAGAGAGAGAGAGAGAGAAGAGGAGAGGAGAGAGGAGAGGAGAGGAGAGGAGAGGAGAGGAGAGAGGAAAGAAGAGAGAGGAGAGAGAGAGGAGAGAGATCTTGTGCTGGTGTTGTGGTGCAGCAGGTTAAGCTGTCACTTTTGATGCTGGATCCTGTCCCATCTGTTCTGCTTCCAAAACAGCTCTGTGCTAATGTGCCTGGGAAAGCAGGATGATGGCCCAAGTGCTTGGGCCTCTGCCACCAATGTGGGAAACCTGGCTAGAGTCCTTGGCTTCTGGTTTTGGTCTGATCCAATTCTAGCTGTTATGGTCATTTGGGGAGTAAACCAGTGGATGGAAGATTTCTCACTCTCTGTTTTTCTCTGTCACTCTAACTTTCAAGTAAATAAATTAAAAAAAGGAGAGGCGGGGGAGAGGGAGAGAAAGATTGATTTTCTATCAGCTAGTTCATTCCGCCAAATGCCTGAGACAGCCAAAGCTGAGCAGGTTGACGTCAGAATCCCATGAATCAATCCAGGTCTCCCACATAAGTGGCAAGAAGTTAGAACTGGAAGTTGAAGCAGGACTCAAACCCAGACACTCTGATTATTGGATGAGGGTGTCTCAAATAGTGTCATAACTACTGGGCCAAACGCTCACCCCCTAATAGCACTCTTTATTGAGAGACTACCCATTGTTCAGCATATATTTTGGCCACCTTTTTCTAGAAATCATTAAATATATAGATGTGTGGACATATTTCTGGGATGTCTAATTTGTTCCATTGGTCTGTGTGTCTATTTTCATGTTACACCATGTGGTTTTGGTCACAATAGCTCTCTAGTATGTCTTGAAATCTTGTATTGTGATGCATCTATCTTTGTTCTTTTAGTTCAAAATTGCTTTGGCTATTCGGGGTTTTTTGTACTTCCATATACAATTTAGAATTTTTCCTAGTTTTTCAAGAATGTCACTTGTATTTTGATGGGGGATGGCATTGAAACTTTGAATTGCTTTTGGCAGTATGAACATTTTAACAATATTCTTCCAACACATGTACTTGGGAGGTCTTTTCACTAGCTTGTATCTTTTTCAATTTCTTTCATTAGCGTATTATAATTTTCATTGTAGAGAACTTGTACATATGTGGTTAAATTTATTTCAAAGTATTTTATTTTATTTTCTATAGCTATTGTCAATGAGATTGCTTTTATAATTTCTTTCTCAGTACATTTCTATTAATGTAAAAAATGTTTCTGATTTTTTTGTGTTGATTGTATCCAGTGAATTTTCAGGATTTATTTATCAGAATGAAAAGCCCAGGATCATGCTCCGCTGCTGGAGCTTATCAAACTTTTAAGGAAGAATTGATAGCAATATCTCTCAAAATTTTTCAAAAAATCAAAAGGGACGGAACCCTCCCAAACTCATTCTTCAAGACTAACATCATCTTTTTTTTTATTTTATTTTATTTAAAGATTTATTTATTTATTTGAAAGTCAGAGTTACACAGAGAGAGGAAAGGCAGACAAAGAGAGAGAGAGAGAGAGAGAGAGAGGTCTTCCATCTGCTGTCACTCTCCAATTGGCCGCAACTGCTGGAGCTGCTCCGATCCTGGGCCAGGAGCCAGGAACTTCCCCTGGGTCTCCCACGCAGGTGCAGGGGCCCAAGGACTTGGGCCACCCTCCACTACTTTCCCAGGCCATAGCAGAGAGCTGGATCAGAAGTGGAGCAGCCGGGTCTCGAACCAGCACCCATATGGAATGCTGGCACTTCAGGCCAGGGTTTTAACTCGCTGCACCATAGTGCTGGCCCCAACATTATCTTTTACTAAAACCTTAAGAAAGCTATAGAACAATATCCCTGATGGTAAGTTGCCAAAATTCCCGACAAAATACAGGCAATGTGAATCTAATAGTACATCAAAAAGATCATTCATCATGATGGTGTGGAATTAATCCTAGTGATGCAGTGATGGTTCAACGTGTATAAATTAATAAATATTATAACATTGCATACATAGAATTGATGATAAAATAATATGATCATCTCAATAGATGCAGAAAATGTATGCAATAAAACTCAACAACTATTCATGATTAAAAAAAGTATCCAAATAGGTATAGACGGAACATACCTCAACATAATAATAAAGGCTCTATATGAAAAACCCACTATCAATATTATATCGAATGGTAAAATGCTGAAAGCATTTCCTCAAAGATCTGGTGCACCAGACAAGGATACCCTGGACTATACTGAATCTAGAGCAAATAGATGAAGAGAAAGTAATAAAAGTCACACAATTAGGACATGAGAAAGTCAAATTGTTCCTGTTGGAGGATGACATGACTTTTTATACAGAAAAATCTAAACTCCCAACAAAAGACCATTAGAACTGATAAAGAAATTCTCAAGGGCTTTTACTCTCAAGAATCTGACCTCCACATGGGACAGGTGTAGTCACAACCAGACAAAAGCTGTAGAGAGAAGTCCGTGGGTGTTTACATTAAGTGTTCTTTGGTGTGATGGTGGACACTGTCAGTAGCCGCTCCATCATCATATGAATTATAACCGGATGGCATTCCTGTACTGTATTATTATTATTAGAATAATTATTTATGTATTTATTTATTTGAGATATGTAGTGACAGAGGAAAAAGGACAGGAGGGAAGATGGGAGGGAGGAAGGGAGAGACAGAGAATCTTGCACCCGCTGCTTCACTCCTCCAATGCACACAACAGCTGAGGTTGAACCATGCCAAAGCCAGGAGCCAGGTCCATTTGGTCTTCCATGTGGGTTGCAGAAACCCAAGTACCTGGGTCTGCTGCAAATCAGGTTCAATGGCAGGGAGATGGATCAGAGATTCAGAGGCTGTGTACACTACCATGTGTGCTCTGATATGAGTTGTGCATATTCCGGGAGGTGGCTTAATCCAGTAAGCTACAATATCTGCCCCAATATAAGGGTTTATATACATAAATTGTAGACAGTGTGTTCCTACTAAGCTCCTCCTCCTCTTCTTCTCCTTTGCTTTTTTTTTTTTTTTTTGGATACTCAGTACTCATTGATCCTTATTCATATTATTACCTCTGGGGGCTGACATTGTTAGCATTAAGGCTGATACCTGTTGCATGGGCATCACATACAGGTGCTGATTCCAGTCCCAGCTGTTTCACTTCCAATTCGTCTCCTTACTAATGTGCCTAGCAAAACATCAGAAGCTGGTCCAAGAGCTTGGGCCCCTGCACCCATGTGGGAGACCTGGAACAAACTCCTAGCTCCTGGCTTTGATCTGGTCCAGATCTGGCCATTGCAGCCATCTGGGAAATGAACCAGTGAAAGGAAGATCACTCTCTCCCTCTTTTTCTCTCTGTCTCTTCCTCTCTCTGTAATTCTGCCTTTCAAATATATAAAAAAGATTATTTAAAAAAAAAAGAAAAGAAAAAAATGTATTACCTCTGACATTTTAGTGGTAGTAACATGAAGCCTTTCAAGGTGTCTAATTCAACCTCTTCCACACCTTAAACAAGTGAATATTTAGTTTCTCTTTCAATATGTTTGTCCTGCTTCTGTCTAACTATTTGATTAATTAAATTGAAACTAAATGAGAAATAACCTGTTTTCTTTTGTGTTTTTGCTTTTCATTATGGATTAATGAACATCAGACTATCCTTGACATCTAGATCTATTGCTGTGAGAACTACCTTGACATTAACACTTGATTTATCCTTAGAAAAAGATATTAAACTTAATGGAATTGGCAAAATTTTATTCAGGAAACGGTGAGTGCTTGAAAGTCTCCATATTTTGTGTACCTTTATAGTTTAAATATTAATGAAAGCTTTCCATTAAGTACTCATTCCAGATGCGTGTGTGATATTAATTTATACGGAAACACAAAATTAGTTTTATAGGATCTTCCAAAACTCATATAAATCACCCCCAATGCAATATTCATCTCTGTCCACACATTATATTAAAGTGTGCTAAAATGTGTAAATTTCACCCTGATACAGAGGGACTGAAGGCTCTTTTCCGTGATTTATGGAATCACTGAAGGATTTATTTCTCCTCCCTCGTCGTTTTTTGTACTATGGTCTTGAGATTTATATTACCCAATCAGGTAAAGACCACTCTCAACCCTATTTGAATAACTGCTGATAGGTCATAACTTTCCTGGAAAGGAATAGCAGTACTGGAGTGATGTTCTTAGATCTGAGAAATCTTGAGCCGGAGTTTGGCTGCTGAGATTTTTGGTATCAGCCCACCCTTCATGTTCTCACAGGTGTGGTTTAAGCCCCTAAACACACACACACACAAATCAACAGTCAACATCAACTTTTCGAAAACCATTAACAAAGTTGGATTTATTTCAAATGTAATTTCATGAAAACCTACCAGTACAGATGATTTTATGATAATTAAAACTTTCTGCCATCCCATTAATTAACTCTCTGAGACTTAAGTTTATTTTTCCATCAGAGTCTGATTAGATGTAAAGTAAATTTTGTGCACTGTTACATTTATCACACATTTTATTTACTGCTATTATTCACATCACTCTGTAGAGTTAACGAAGGGCAAGAACACTAGATAAAGACTTTTTACCCATTTTAGGTGTCATTTATAAATATTTTATAGAAGCCTGACCTAAGATGAAAAGTTTGGTACTGTTAGAATATGGAAATGTTTTCAAAATAGTTAGATCATGGCAGTAGAACTACTTATTGAATCGGTTATGCCCATGCTATTACAGAAGATATTCTAATGTTAAGAGAGATGTAACTATAATACTGGCCTATGGAAAGATATTCCTGAAGAAATACTTTATATATTTAGATTTTGACTCTGATATGAGTTTGCCCTGCTTCTATTTGTGATACATGGATTACGTTTGGTATCTTTGAACAAAGTGCTATAGCAATCAACCTGGTTTTTATTAAGCATTTGAAAGGACAATCAGCCAAATTCTAATCTCACATGTGTGCAGTTATCACACATTTTATTAAATATGCGCCTTTGCAGCATCAAAATGGATTTGAGACATTCATGGCTAAGCACAGTACATAAGAGGCACATGACAGTGAATGGAATTCATTTCCAGGGAGTGAACTTGGGCTTTACTTGTGACTTCAAGAATATGTGGTGTTGATTTTTCTCTTCGGGTTCCAGTTGGTTCAGGAAACTCATAATTTATCAGTAAGTAGACTAGAAACCCTGCTGTTTGTGTGGGAAGAAAGCAGGGTTGCAAAACTTAAAAGTCATAGATGATCCCAGAGCTACTCAATACACAAAATGGCTTCGGTTCCCTTCACTGATCCTTGCTTTGTACCAGTGATTGATCATTTGCATTCTCCTGCATAGATTTTCACGAATTGTAGCTCTGCTTACTTTTTTTTTTTTTATAAAGAATTATTTATTTGTTTGAGAAGTAGACAGAGAGGGAGAGACATAGAGAGAGGTCTTCCATCTGCTAGGTCACTCCCCAAATGTTCACAATGCCCAAAGCTGGACTGATCCTAAACCAGGAGCCAGGAGTTTCTTTCAGTCTCCCACCCAGGTGCAGGGCCCATGCACCTAGGCCATCTTCCACTGCTTTCCAGGCCATTAGCAGAGAGCTGGATCAAAAGAGGAGCAGCTGGGACTCAAACTGATGCCCATACTTTATGTATCTGTGTGGGTGCAAACTGTTGAAATCTTTACTTAGTATATACCAAGTTGATCTTCTGTATATAAAGATAATTGAAAATGAATCTTGATGAAGAATGGGATGGGAGAGGGAATGGGAGAGAGAATGAGAAAGGGAATGAGACATGGGATGATTGCAGGTGGGAGGGAGGTTATGGGGGGAAAAACTGCTACAATCCAAAGTTGTGCTTTCAGAATTTATATTTACTAAATAAAAGTTTTAAAAAGTACGTTAATATAAATTGCCCTCTGTGTCTGCAGGGAATTAATTCCAGTACCTTATCTGATACAAAATCTGCAGATACTAGGGTCCAATTTATGAAATGGCATAATATTTGCATATAACCTACACAAGTCCTCCTGTGTTCTAGAAACTATCTCTAAATTACTTGAAATACCTAATACAAAGTAAATGTCATGCTGCTAGTTGTTACACTATTTTGTTTAGGGATAATAAAAAGAAAAAAGTTTGTATATGTTCTGTTGAAATGCAATTGTTCTTTTTGAATGTTTTAGATCTTTGGATCTGTAACTGGTTGAATTTCTAGATGCAAAACCTGCAAATACAGACAGCCAATGGCATAGCCTTCTTGATTAAATTATTTTTCTCAGTTTCTCTCTTTTTTTTTATTATTAAACTTTTATTTAATGAATATAAATTTCCAAAGTATAGCTTATGGGTTATAATGGCTTCCCCTCTCCCATAACTTCCCTCCCGCCCGCAACCCTCCCCTTTCCCGCTCCCTTTCCCCTTCCATTCATGTAAAGATTCATTTTCAATTCTCTTTATATACAGAAGATCAGTTTAGTATATATTAGGTAAAGATTTCAACATTTTGCCCATATAGCAACATAAAGTGAAAAAAACTACCATTGGATTACTAATTATAGCATTAAATAGCAATGTACAGCACATTAAAGACAGAGATCCTACATAATTTTTTTTTTCAAATTAATTAATTTTCTATGCCATTTCCTTTTTAACACCAGGTTGTTTTTTTTTCATTTCCAATTCTCTTTATATACAGAAGATCAATTCAGTATATAATTAGTAAAGACCTCATCAGTTTGTGCCCACACAGAAACGCAAAGTATAAAAATACTGTTTCAGTACTAGTTATAGCATCACTTCGCTTTAGACGACACATTAGGGACAGATCCCACATGGGGTGTAAGTACACAGTGACTCCTGTTGCTGATTTAACAATTTGACACTCCTGTTCATGGCGTCAGTAATCTCCCTAGGCTCTAGTCACGAGTTGCCAGGGCTATGGAAGCCTTTAGAGTTCACTGACTTTGATCTTATTCCGATAGGGTCATAGTCAAAGTGGAAGTTCTCTCCTCCCTTCAGAGAAGGGTACCTCCTTCTTTGATGGCCCCATTCTTTCCACTGGGATCTCACTCACAGAGATCACTCATTTAGGTCTTTTTTTTTTTTTTCCATGATATCTTGGCTTTCCATGCCTGCTATACTCTCATGGGCTCTTCCGCCAGATCCGAATGCCTTGAGGGCTGATTCTGAGGCCAGAGTGTTGTTTAGGACATCTGCCATCCTATGAGTCTGCTGTGTATCCCGCTTCCCATGTTGGATCTTTCTCTCTCTTTTTGATTCTATCAGTTAGTATTAGCAGATACTTGTCTTGTTTGTGTGATCTCTTTGACTCTTAGACCTATCAGAGCTATCAATTGTGAGCTGAAATTGATCACTTGGTGATCAGTGCGATGGCATTGGTACATGCCATCTTGATGGGATCGTGTTGGAATCCCCTGGCACATTTCTAACTCCACCATTTGCGGCCAGTCCGATTGAGCATGTTCCAAATTGTTCATCTCCTCCCTCTCTTTTTCCACTCTTAGATTTAACAGGGATCACTTTTCAGTTAAAATTTAAACACCTAAGAATAATTGTGTGTTAATTACTGAGTTCAACCAATAGTACTAGAACAACAACAACAACAACAAATACTAAAAAGGATAAAGTATTACATTGTACATCTAAAGTCAGGACAGGAGCTGATCAATTCATTGTTGCTTATAGTGTCCATTTCACTTAACAGGTTTCCCCTTTGGCGCTCAGTTGTCACCGATCAGGGAAAACAAATGATATTTTTCTCTTTGGGACTGGCTTAATTCACTCAGCATGATGTTTTCCAGATTGCTCCATCTTGTTGCAAATGACTGGGTTTCATTGTTTCTTACTGCTGTATAGTATTCTATGGAGTACATGTCCCATAATTTCTTTATCCAGTCTACTGTTGATGGGCATTTGGGTTGGTTCCAGGTCTTAGCTATTGTGAATTGAGCTGCAATAAACATTAATGTGCAGATGGCTTTTTTATTTGCCAAATTAATTTCCTTTGGGTAAATTCCAAGGAGTGGGATGGCTGGGTTGTATGGTAGGGTTATGTTCAGATTTCTGAGGAATCTCCAGACAGACTTCCATAGTGGCTTAACCAGTTTGCATTCCCACCAACAGTGGATTAGTGTCCCTTTTTCCCCACATCCTCTCCAGCATCTGTTGTTGGTAGATTTCTGAATGTGAGCCATTCTCACCGGGGTGAGGTGAAACCTCATTGTGGTTTTGATTTGCATTTCTCTGATTGCTAGTGATCTTGAACATTTTTTCATGTGTCTGTTGGCCATTTGGATTTCTCAGTTTCTCTCTTTTTAAAAATGCTTATTTATTTCCATTTACTTGAGGGGCAGACAGAGGGAGAGACATCTTTCATCTGCTGGTTCATTCCAGAAATATCCATAACAACCCAGCCTAGATCAGGCTAAAGTTAGGAGCCAGGAACTTTATCTAGGTCTCCCACTGGGGTGGCAGGAGCTCAAGTACTAGAGCATGATCTGCAACCTGCCAGGATGCAACTTAACACACTGTGCCACAATTGCCTACCCTTCTATTTTCCTCACCTTGCATTATCAGGATGTGTTGTGGGGGATGTCTTCCCCTCTAAATGTCTTAGTTTGATTGCTTTGGATTGATATTTATGTATTTTTCATTTTGCTGAAATAACTTGTTATGCAGGTACTGTTTATTGATGAACAAATTATTTCCTCTTCTCTTCCCCCAAGGAACCTCACGAGTCTGTAGGAAAGTCTAGTATACTTTCTTAGGATAGCTTATTCCACTTTAATCATTTCTATAGAACATTAAAATATAGATACTATAACAATATTAGAAGGCGACAAATAATTTTTCATATTTCTAAGTTCAATCAAACTTTTAAATTTCTGGTTGTCCATACAAGACAATCTAAAATGTTTGATCCTTGAAGCTTCACCTTTGAGTATCAGAGTGCACTTAAATCACATCACTAACAAATTTTTACAGCAGGAACTCATATTTTGAATGCTTTATTTGCAATTTTGTAACTAGATCATCTGTTTGATATATCATATTGCCATTGAATTATATATAATTATGGTAAGTTGATTGAACCTTTTGACATGTTCTAATAAAATACCTACTTGTCAATTTCTAGTTTTCCTTAGTAGAGCTATGGTTCTTAAATATTATTATTTAATGTGGTCAATAATACTTTTTTGGATTGTAGGCTACATTCTTCTAATCACTATTCAGAATGAAGTAGCTTTGTTTTTAAACATACAATTCAATAGGAATAAACATAATGCCATTCAAAGTATATATTTATTCTCCTCGAACTTTGAAGAATTACAGTCATGGAAAGCATCTATTCTGTTATTTCTGGGATGTGTTTCTTCTTATTATTAATAACAACTATATCTGAAGATGAAATTTTATCAACAAATCATGCCAATCATCACTTCATAGTACTCATTTTAAGTGGATAATTTAAATTATGCACCCTCAAGAGCAATATCTGTCTTTGCTCCTACATATCATTTGAATTCTTTGTCTACAAAAGTATCTGAAGCATAAATACTTGCTTTCTTTTATTGTAGCTATCCTTGTTAACACTATAGTATTGTGCTGTGTGCATCATGTAGCCATGTAGCACAGATTCTCTTTGTAACTCAAGGTGGACATTAAGAGTAACAGAGATCAGCATTACTTTCCAGATAATTCCAAAGAGTGTCTGGACACTTGAGTTTGTGTCCTGACTTTCCCATTGACTCAATATATGAATATTCTCAAGAAAATGTATAAAGTAAGTTCTAGGTAGACTTTCCCAAATTTCATAGCTTTTGCTGTTAAGAAACATATTTTCACATATGTAGTGGTACTAAACACTGAGTATTTCTGTTAATCAATAGGATGTAAGCATTACTGTCAACAAGCAGCAGGTGTGATGCAAGTTATCCCTTGATGTACAAGCACCAGCTAGTAATTAACTCATGTCAGCACGTTGGGCAAGCACTGTCTCTTGAACTTTCAGTTCTCACACCATTTAT
Source organism: Lepus europaeus (assembly GCF_033115175.1). Taxonomy (NCBI): domain Eukaryota; kingdom Metazoa; phylum Chordata; class Mammalia; order Lagomorpha; family Leporidae; genus Lepus; species Lepus europaeus. Next base: position 49,287,496 of record NC_084835.1, read on the forward strand.
GAGCCCATTAAAGACAGGAAAGGAATCATGGTATGGTCTGAACTTTATTATAGGTTGGTCAAGAATGTTCCCAGGCCAGCATTGTGGTGCAGTGGGTTAATTCCCTGCTGGCAATGCCACCGTTCCGTACCAGAGTACCAGTTGGAGTCTCAGCAACTCTGCCTCATTTCCAGCTTCCTGCTACTGTGATTGGGAAGGTAGTAAAAGATGACGATCAGCTGAGTTTAAAAGAGCTCCACAATATTTTAAAATAAAAATTCAAGATAGTTAATGTATAATCAGTTAAATCAGCAACTTTTTTATGTCTTCAGTAGAGCAAAAATTATTAGTTTGGTTTATAATGAAAAGCATCTTAGTGCTTCAGCTGATTTTTAATATATATTTTATTTAAGTTATGTAAGTTTCATATATTTCCTTCATACCATTACAGGAACCAATTTCCCGCCCCCCACCGTCCCTCCTACCCATGCTCCAAACCCTCTTCCCTCTTCCCCTCATATTCCCACTCTCAATTTCCACAATGGCCTTTGGTTTTTTTTAGTACACAATGCACATATATTTAATGCTATCTTAAGTAAAAGAGTTCAGCAAATAGTATGTAGAGAAAGCAAAACAAAGCAAAACAAAATACTGTTCCTCAACAAAAAGGACAAGGGCTACAAGCCATCATTTATTATCAAAATGTCTATTAACTTCCATACATTATAATTTAGGTATTCTATTCATTACCTCTGATCATTGAAAACATGATATCTGTCTTTTGGGGACTGGCTTATTTCACTTAACATAATGGTTTCCAGTTACGACCATCTTGTTACAAAAGACAGGATTTCATTTTTTATTACAGCTGAGTAGTACTCCATAGTGCAAATATACCATAATTTCTTCATCCAGCCATTAACTGATGGACACCTGGGTTGATTCCACATCTTGGCTCTGTGGATTGTGCTGCAATGAACATGGGACTACAGATAACTGTTTCAGATACTGATTTCTTTTGGTTTGGGTAAATTCCCAGGAATGGGATGGCTGGATTGCATGGAAGGTCTATGTTCAGATTTCTGAGGTATCTGCATACTGTCTTCCACAGTGGTTGGACCAGTTTCCATTCCCACCCACAGTGTATCAGGGTACATCTTTCCCCACATCCTCACCAGCTTTTGTCAGTTGTTGATTTCTGTACGTAGGCCATTCTAGCTGGAGTGAGGTGAAGTCTCATTGTGGTTTTGATTTGCATTTCCCTGATGGCTAGTGATCCTGAGCGTTTTCTCAAGTGTCTGTTGGCCATTTCAGTTTCCTCTCTTGAAAAATACCTCTTCAAGTCCTTTGCCCATTTCTTAACTGGATTGTTTGTTTCTTAAGCTGTTTGTGCATCCTTCATATTAACCTTTTTCAGTTGCGTAGTTTGCAAATATTTTCTTCCCTTTTGTCAGTTGCCTCTTCACTTCACTAATTGCTCCCTTTGCAGTGCATAAACTTCTTATCTTGATGTAATCCCATATATCAATTTTTGCTTCTATTGCAATTGCCTGTTTTTTTTTTCAAAGAAATCTTTGCCTATGCCAATGTCTTGCAGAGTTTCCCTAATGTTTTGCTCTAGTAATTTGAAAGTATCAGGTCATATTTAGATCCTTGATACATTTTGAGTTGATTTTCATATTCAGTTTCATACTTCTGCAAATGCAGATCTAGTTTTCTCAGCGCCATTTGTTGAAGAGACTGTCGTTGCTCCAAGGAGTAATTTTTAGCTCCTTTGTCAAAGATTAGCTGGTTGTAGCTTTGTGGATTAATTTTTGGAGTTTCTATTTTGTTCCATTGATTTACAAGTAAATTTTTGTGCCAGTATCAGGCTGTTTTGATTATAACTGGCATGCAGCATACATTCAAATCTGGTATGGTGATGCCTCTGCCTTTGCTTTTGATGTTTAAGCTGTTTGGTGTCTCTCGTGTTTCTATATGGTTTTAAGCATCGTTTTCTCTTGATGTTAGAGGAATGTTCTTGGCATTTTGAATGGGAGCACATTGAATCTGTAAATTGCTGTGCGTAGTATGGACATTTAAATGATGTTAAATCTTCTAATCCATAAACATGAAAGAAGTTTCCCTTTTGTTTGTCTTCTTCTATTTCTTTCTTTAATGTTCTGTAATTTTCAATGTAGAGATCCTTGACATCCTTGGTCAAATTTATTCCTAGGTATTTAATTTTTTGTAGCATTGTGAATGGTACTGATTTTTCAAATTCTTTCTCAGCCATGTCACTGGTTGTATGTACAAGGGCTGTTGATTTTTGTGTGTTAATTTTATATCCTGCAACTTTACCAAACTCTCTTATCGTTTAAATAATCTCCCAGTGGAGTCCTTTGGTTCCCTTATGTATAAGAAAGATCATGTCATCTGCCAACAGGGATAATTTCTCCTTTCCCATTTCTATCTCATTGATTGATTTTTTTTTTTTTTTGGGTCTACTGGCTCTGGCTAAAACTTGCAGTACTTTATTGAAAGTGGGCATCCTTGTCTGGTTCTGGATCTTAGTGGAAATGCTTCTAACTTGTCCCCATTCGATATGGTACTGGCTGTGGATTTGTTGTATATTGCCTTGATTGCCTTGAGGGATGCTCTTTATATGCCCAATTTGCTGAATTATTTTTTTATCCTTAAAGGATGTTGCATTTTTTTTTTTGACAGGCAGAGTGGACAGTGAGAGAGAGAGAGAGACAGAGAGAAAGGTCTTGCTTTTTGCCATTGGTTCACCCTCCAATGGCTGCCACAGCTGGCACGCTGTGGCTGGCACATCGCACTGATCTGAAGCCAGGAGCCAGGTGCTTCTCCTGGTCTCCCATGCAGGTGCAGGGCCCAAGCACTTGGGCCATCCTCCACTGCACTCTCGGGCCATAGCAGAGAGCTGGCCTGGAAGATGGACAACTGGGACAGAATCTGATGCCCCGACCGGGACTAGAACCTGGTGTGCTGGCGCCGCAGGCGGAGGATTAGCCTATTGAGCTGTGGCGCTGGTGGATATTGCATTTTATCAAATGCTTTTTCGGCCTACAAGAAACACCCCTCACCACACAACAAAGATACACAGAGAATGAAACTGAAAAGATGGAAAAAAATATGGTATACTAACAGAAAGCAAAAATGAACAGGAGTATCCAAACTAATATCAGACAAATTATACTTTAAAACAAAAGCTTTTTTTAAAACAAAGTTTGTGGACCAAGGAACAGAATAGAAACTTCAGAAATCAATCATGCATTTATAACCAACTGATCTTTGACAAGGAAGCTAAAATCAATCCCTGGAGTAAGGACAGTCTCTTCAACAAATGGTGCCAGGAAAATTGAATCTCTGCATGCAAAATTATGAAGGAAGAACCCTAACTTACACCTTATACCTTACACAAAAATCCTCTCAAAATGGATCAGACCTAAATCTACAACATGATACCATCAAATTACTAGAGAGTTAGAGAAACTCTTGGAAAACACCCCAGAAGCACAGGCAATCAAAGCCAAAATTGGCAAATGGGATTACATCAAGCTGAGAAGCTTTTGTACTGCAAAAGAAACACTCAACAAAGTGAAGAGGCAATTAAAAGAATGGGAGAAAATGTTTTCAAACTATGCAACTGGTACAGTGTTAACATCAAGAATCTATAAAAAGATCAAGAAATTCAACCCCAAGAAAACAAACAATTCAGGTAAGAAATGGGCAAGGGACTTGAACAGACATTTTTCAAGAGAGGAAATTCAAATGCCCAACAGACACTTGAAAATAATGCTCAGGATTATTAGCCATCAGGGAAAAGCAAATCAAAACCTCAATGAGGTTTCCTCTCCAGTTGGAATGGCTTTCATACAGAAATCAACAAAAAACAAATGCTAGTGAGGATGTAGAGAAAGAGGTACCTTGATACACTGTTGGTGGGAATGTAAACTGGTGCAGCCATTGTGGAAGACAATATGGAGATAACTTAGAAACATGAAACTTACCATATGAACCAGGCATCTCACTTCTGGGAATTTACCCAAACCAAAAAAAATCAGCATCTGAAACAGTTATCTGTAATCCCATGTTCATTGCAGCAAAATTCATAATAACTAAGATATGGAATCAATTCTGATGTCCATCAACTGTTGACTATATAAAGAAATTATAGTATACATACACTATGCAGTACTACTCAGATGAAAAAAAAGAAATGCTGTCTTTTACAACAAAATGGAAGCAACTGGAAAGCATGATACTTAGTGAAATAAGCCAGACCCAAAAAGACAGGTATCATATGTTTTCCCTAATCCGAGATACCTAATAGAGTAGCTGAAATGTAATGTAGTGAAATAGACATTTTGAGATTTGATGATTATTTATAGCCCTTGTCTCTTTCACTGAGGAGCAATTTTTTTTCTTCATACTATTTGTTGTACTCTTTTACTTAATGTAGGGTTAACTATATGATCATTAAGTAAAACTGAAAATAGCTCTTTCTAAAAATTAGGAGTGAGAATGTGAGAGGGAGGAGGAAGAAGGGTTGGATCATGTGTGGAATGGATGAAGAATGTGGGAGTATCACTATATTCCTAAAGCTCTGTATATGAAACACATGAAAATTTATAACTTAAGTAAAACTTTAAAAAGTACACAAAGAAGGGAATTATGTAATGATTAAGGGATCAATTCAACAGGAAAATGTGACTATAGAAAATGTACATGTATCCAATTCCACGGTACCTGGCTATTTAAAAGAAATATTAATGGATATAAAGGGAGACACAGACTCCAATAAAAGGAGACTTCAACAGCTCACTTTGGTCAATGGACAGATCAGCTAGACAAAATATCAACAAAGAAACAACAGCTTATCTACACTGTAGACCAGATGAACCTAATTGATATCTACAAAACATCTCATCTGACGGTTGCAGAATACATTTTCTTTTTTTTTTTTAATGTTCACTCAAGCTGTCATTTTTTTAAAAAATTTATTTATTTGAGAGGTAGAGTTACAGGGAGTGAGAGGGAGAGAAAGAGAGAAATCCTTCCCTCTGCTGGTTCACTCCCCACACACTCCCCAGGCCACAATGGCTGGAGCTGAGATGATCCAAAGTAAGAAGCCAGGAGCTTCTCCCTGGACTCCCACACAGGTGCAGAGGGCCAAGCACCTGGGCCATCTTCCGCTGCTTTCCCAGGCCATAGCAGAGAGCTGAATTGGAAGAGGAGCAGCTGAGACTAGATCTGGTGCCTGCATGGGATGCCGGCACCACAGGTGGAGAATTAATCCGCTGTGCCACAGCGCTGGTCCCTACATATTCTTTTCATCAGTGCATAGAACTTTTCCTAGATAGACCATATACTAAGTCATAAAGCAAGTCTCAGAAAATTCAAAGAAATTGAAATCATACCTTAAATATTTTTTGACCATAATGGAATGAAACTGGAAATTAACAACTTAAGAAACTCTAGAGAAAATGTGAACACATGGAGAGTGAACAGCATGTTCCTAATGAACAGTGGATCATAGAAGAAATCAAAAGGGAAATAAAAAAAATTCCCAGAAATGAATGAAGTTGACAAGATATCAAAACTTATGGGATAGGGGCTGGAGCTGTGGCACAGTAGGTGAATCCTCTGCCTGCAGTGATGGCATCCCAAATGGGCACCGGTTCTAGTCCTGGCTGCTCCTCTTCCAATCCAGTGCTCTGCTGTGGCCTGGGAGAGCAGTGGAAGATGACCCAGGTCCTTGGGCACCTGCACCCACGTGGGAGACCAGAAAGAAGCACCTGGCTCCTGGCTCCTGCCATTGTGGCCATTTGGGGAGTAAACCAATGGACGGAAGGCCTTTCTGTCTTTCCCTCTCACCGTCTGTGACTCTGCGTCTCAAATAAATAGATAAAATATTTAAAAAAATCACACTATAAATCGCTATAAGTGTAATGAGTGTGGAAAATTTTCATTCTTAAAAAAAAACTTATGGGATATAGCTACAGTAGTGTTAAAGAGGAAGTTTATAGCAATTATTGTCTACACCAAGAAACTGTTAAGACATAAAATAAATGATCTAACAATGCATTTCAATGACAGAAAAGCAAGGAGACACTGTGGTGACTCCTCCTTGTCACCGTGGGAGAATTAGGCAGACTGCCTGCACCTTGCCTTGGCCGAGGAGGGGAAGTGCGCCACCCGCCACTCAGCCTTCCCGAACCCCGGGGGACAATCAGGCGCGGTGTGGAGCCCAGTCGAAGCAAGATCTCACTACTTTATTGTAAAAGGAAGGTGTATATTTAGCTGAGATACAGAGCAGATGGTACAGAGCGGATGCAGGCAAGGGGTGGGGTGATGTGATGTAAAAGGGTTTTAGCCACTCCTATTATACCACCTTAATGATCCTTAGGCAAAAGCACCCTGGGGCTGGGGTGTTTGCCACAAGGGATTTCAAATTCCAGGCAGGCTCAGGAAGTTTCCTCTAGGCTTCTCCGGATTCAGCCTCCCCCACAAGACACTTAAACTCAAAATCAGTAGGACTAAGGAAATAATTAAAATTAGAGAAGAAATAAACAAAATGTTAACCAAAAATGTTACAAAAAGATCAATGAGATGAAGATCAGTATTTTGGAAAAAAATTAACAAATTTGGTATGCCATTGGCCCAACTAACCAAAAAAAAAAAAAAAAAAAAAAAAAGGGAGGGGGGAGACCCAAATTAATAGAATCAGAGATTAAAAGAGGAGGTGCTACAATGAATAACATAGAAATTAAAGGAATTATCAGTAAATTACTACAAACAGCTGTGTGCTAACAAATTGGAAAATCTAGGAGAAACAGGTTTCTGGACACATATGATCTGTCAAAATTGAGCCATGAAGATAGAAAGCCTATATAATTTATTTTCTGTAAAAGTTCTCATTTTCATCAGCCTTTCTTAGACACATAGGCTAGTATCTAGCTGCCTTAACATTTGGTCTTATGAAATACAATAGTTTCATAAGGAATAGATTTTCACTTTCATTTACAGAAATAATTGGTTTTTTAAAAGATTTATTTATTTATTTGAAAGTCAGAGTTACACAGCGAGAGGAGAGGTAGAGAGAGAGAGAGAGAGAGAGAGAGAGGGCTTCCATCCAGTGGTTTACTCTCCAATTGACCACAATGGCTGGGGCTGTACCAATCCAAAGCCAGGAGCCAGGAGCTTCTTCTGGGTCTCCCATGCAGGTGAAGGGGCCCAAGGACTTGGGCCATCTTCTACTGCTTTCCCAAGCCATTGCAGAGAGCCGGATTGGAAGTAGAGCAGCTGGGACTCAAACCAGTGCCCATATGGGATGCCGCTGCTTCAGGCCAGAGTGCTAACCCACGGTGCCACAGTGCCAGGCCGCAATACTTGTTTTCAATTGGGGCAAAATTTTCCCTGTATTTAAATATCACAACAGAAAATATCAGCCCTTTGGATATTTTTTAAAGAGGATTTTAGTTTTTTATTTGAGAGGTAGTTTTACAGACAGTGAGAGGGAGAGACAGAGAGAAAGGTCCTCCATCCACTGGTTCACTCCCCAGTTGACCACAATGGCTGGAGCTCAGCAATCCAAAGCCAACAGCCAGGAGCTTCTACTGGGTCTCCCACTTGGGTGCTGGGACCCAAGCACTTGGTCTGTCTTCTACTGCTTTTCCAGGTCATAGCAGAGAGCTGGATCAGAAGAGGAACAGCCGGGACTTGAACCAGAGCCCATATGGGATGCTGGCACCTCACGTGGAGGATTAACCTATGGTGCCACAGTGCAGGCCCCAGCCCTTTGGATTTTTATGCATTGACATTCACTGATCAGCTGGTAAAGACTACACCAATTGCTACAGTTAAATAAGGAAGGTTTAATTCAAATTATTTTGGATACCTGTTAAGCTATCAGCAGGAAAATATGGACAACATATTATATCATTTTTTCATTTACAATAGTTCAGTTTAGGTTTTGAAACAAATATATTGCCTAAAAGAATTCTAACATGATTCAGAATTTTTTTCATCTCCGTATTGAAGGCTTATTCAAGTTGGTTTATAACTGTGTGGCAGTTTTCTCTGTAAATCCCATTATGTTTGCATAGCTATGGCTGTATTGAGCATACAATAGCAGGTACACTTGAGAATTTCACTATTTTATGACAATTAAGTGTCACTAATCGTCTAACAGCTTTATTGGAAATCAATGATGGGCTGCCAAAGAATGAACACAAAACTCCTTTTATCACAGTTTCAGTCTTGTCCAACTTTGGTTCTTGATCTTGTTATCCTTCTACTTCCTATCACCTACCCCCTCAGGTCAAAACTCACACAATTTGTGAGAAATTTACCCCTTTTTAAAAATACATTTATTTATTTGAAAGTCAGAGTTACAGTAAGAGAGGGAAAGAGAGACAAAGGAGAGAGACTTTCCATCTGCTAGTTCACTCCCCAAGTGGATGCAATGACCAGGGTTGGACCAGGCCATAGCTAGGAGTCAGGAGTTTCTTCTGGGTCTCCCATGTGGGTGCACAGCCCAAGCACTTGGGCCATCCTGCACTGCTTTCCTAGGCACTTCAGTGGGGAGCTGGATTGGAAGTGGAGCAATAGAGACTTGAACTGGTGCTCAAATGGGATGCTGGTACTGCAGACAGTAGCTTAACCTGCTGCTCCGCAGCCCCAGCCCTGATTAACTCTATTCTTAAAAGCAAAAAGATAGAACTGAAGGATTTTTCTATGTACTTTTGTTTATTCATTTGAGAGGCAAAACAGAGACAGATAAAGACAGAGAGAAAGATTACCTATCCACTGGTTCACTCCCCAAATGCCCATAGCTGTTAAGTCAAGAGCCGGGAATATAATCCAGGTTTCCCTCATGGCTGGCAGGAGACTACCTAGTGGAGCCACCATTGTTGCCTCCTAGATCTGCATTACCAGAAAGATGGAACCAGATGCCAGGGCCAGGGATTGAACCTAGGTACTCCAATATGGCATCCTGATGTATTATTAGATGATATTAATTTTTTTTAAAAAATCAGAAAGAACCTATCCTTTCAATTATTTTAAATTTGAGAACATCAGATCATGTGTTTAGTGGTAAGGTTAAGACGTAGTTGGGATGCTGGCACCCTGCTAGGTTTGATCCCTGTCTGTTTTTAATTCCAGCTTCCTGCTAATGCACACCTTGGCAGGCAGCCAATGATGGCTGAAGTAGTAGGGTCCCTGGCACCCACATGCGAAGCAGGGTTGATTTCCAGACACCAAGTTTTGGCATTGTCCAGCCTTGACTATTGTGGTCATTTTGTAAATGAAACAGCAGATGAAAAATTTCTTCTCACTTTTTTTCCAAAACAAATAATAATAATAATAGTAATGATTTTACATTTATTTTATACCTTATTGCTGATACTTTCTTTTTAACAATATATGACTTTGCCGTTGCCGTGGCTAACTTGGTTAATCTTCCGCCTGCGGCACTGGCATCCCATATGGACACCAGGTTCTAATCCCAGCTGATCCTCTTCCAGTCCAGCTCCCTGCTGTGGCCTAGGAAGGCAGTGGAGGATGGCCCAGGTGCGTAAGCCCCTGCACCCGCATGGGAGACCAGGAGGAAACACCTGGCTCCTGGCTTTGGATCAGCGCAGCACCAGCCATAGCAGCACCGGCCATAGCAGCCATTTGGGGAGTGAACCAACGGAAGGAAGACCTTTCTCTCTGTCTCTCTCTCTCACTGTCTATAACTCCATCTGTCAAATAAAAAATATATATCTGACTCTATTATTTATATTTTATTTGTTTTTTTTTAAAGATTTATTTGTTGTACTTGAAAGTCATAGTTACACAGAGAGAGCAGGAGAGGCAGAAAGAGAGAGGTCTTCCATCCACTGGTTCACTCCCTAGATGGCCTCAACAGCCAAAGCTGCACCAATCTGAAGCCAGGAGCCAGGAGCTTCCTCCAGGTCTCCCACATGGGCGCAGGGGCCCAATGACTTGGGCCATCTTCCACTGCTTTTCCAGGCCCTATCAGAGAGCTAGATGGGAAGAGGAGCAGCCAGGTCTCGAACCAGCGCCCATGTGGGATGCCGGCACTGCAGGTGGCAGTTTACCCGCTACTCCACAGGGCTGGCCCCTGTCATTCATTTTAAGCATAACATAAATATTCTACATATCACATGACAAAAATGCCATTAGCATTTCTGTTGCAATTCCTCTCTAAATTTATTTATAAAATTTTCTCTTTTTGAATAGCCCAACTCCTTTTTAAAATTGTATAAAGTCTAAATAACAGACTTCGAGATCCATACTTCACCCATATTGTTACACAGTGTTAGTTCCAATGCAAGCCATTTGTACCAAGAATTGGAATACAACAAGATTTTTAAGAAACTGATAATTTACTCTTTAATTAGCACAGCTTTAAATTTTATTCACTTTGATTTTTTGTCCTTTCAAATTTGTTGTTTCATCTTCTGCTTCAAGAAAGAGAACACACTCAACCTTGTTTGGCAGGACACCAAGATCAGGATCATCTCTGGAAACACTGATTATTGAATGGCACTCATAAAAGAAGCAATGTGTTGCGGTGTTTTCAAGGGTCAGGAAGCTGATGAGGATATTTTTATGATTTGTTTATTCATTAGACCAACACTCCAACCTACTTTTTACCCAAGTCATTTTCTCTGTCTCTCCAATGGACAAAACCACAGCTATCATTTTTACATCCATTGTTTTCTTTCCAACATTTTTTTCTTGCCTTCAGTTTCTTTACTTGTCATGTTTTCTTCTCCCAGAATGTTTGGCCTTCTCAATTCTAAGATTTGGCTGATAATTACCATTAGACAATGACAGGAAGTTCTTAGTTGGAGTAGCATCTCTTCTTCAGTTCATTTTTATTACATTTATTGGTAGATTTTTCTATTGCTTCCCTTATAGGACTGACTCAGAAAAATCAGCCATATAGGCGATCTGAAAGCTGAATATACACAGTGTTCCTGCAATAACAGTGAGAGCTTTTGGATACCCATTTTATTGGCCTAGCAAAATGAGAATTTGCTACTCCAATGTTATATATCATGGTATTTGGATGCATCACAATATGTTATGAAGGACATTGTGCATTGTTGCCAGAGTGCTGTCTGTGACTCATGTGCCAACAATATAGCTAATGAGTAGATTAAGAAAGCCAAACCTGACAAAATTTGAGAAGAAAGTCTTACGTCATTATAGATTATGGTTTACATGATTCCAGGAGCTAAGAATTTGCCATTGAAAACTCTTTATTGAAGCTTTGAAACTGATTACCTATCTCATTGATATATCTCTGTAATATCCCGATCTTCCTAGGGAAATTTACTTAAATTATCAGTTCGAGTCTTTATCTTTCACTACTCTTGAAAAGTAACCTTCAATGTTGCCTTGAGTCAGAAGCTAGATACCATCGGATCCTAGTCTCCTATGGTCTCTCAGCCTCTTCCTCTTTAGCTCAGTTTCCCTTGCCCTACTTCTACTAAAATTAACTCACTGCTTGTGGGAGTGGAGTGATGGATCATAGGACTCATGCGATGACTCATGTCTTTTGTTTACCTAGAAACCTTTTATTTAAGAAATACAAATTTATGCATTTCATATATACAAATTTAGAAACATAGCCATTCTTCCCATCCTATCCTCCCTCCCACCTGCACTCCCACTCTTCTCCCTCCTCACTCTCCTATTCCCAGTCTTATTTTATACAAAGATCTATTTTCAATTAGCTTTATACTTATAAGATTAACCTTACATTAAGTCAGTAAAGAATTCAACAAATAGTATGGGAAAATAAAAAATCTCTTCCTCAGCAGTCAAGACCATTTATTTCCCCTATAGATAACATCTTGATATTCAATCTTATCTTGAGGGATTTGTTTTCCAGGAAGTTCAGGCAGGCCTGCAGAAAAAAATAAAAACTAAAACTACTAGCTGCGTGTACATTCTGCACTGACTGGAGTCCACTTTGCTGTCATCAAAATCCCCTGGAGAAGATGCTATCACCCATTGCCGTCATTGAAAGGAAGGCTGTGAGCCCTGCCAAATAACCAGGGGCCTGGACTTGTGGCAAACATGCATCTCTCAGTCCCAACTGCAGTCTATGTGACCCTTTATCTACAGCCCTTTGGGGAGCCCAGAATTTAAGCCATAGCTTCCCCACTCTTCACTTTGCACTTTGCTTCAATACTTCCTTTCTTCCCTTGTCTCAGTGATTGATTTGCTGTGTGTTGGGAAACTGGAGCCAGTTTGGGGGTTCTAACCCAGTTTGGGGTTTCCAACCAGTTCTGGGGTTGTTCCAAATCAGTTCCCAATCTAACTAGCAATAGTTTTATTATGAAGTATACTCTGGCCCACTGTAACCAAGCCCATGTATCTGTTTTTTATTTATTTATTTATTGACAGGCAGAGTGGACAGTGAGAGAGAGAGACAGAGAGAAAGGTTTTCCTTTACCGCTGGTTCACCCTCCAATGGCCGCTGCGGCCAGCGCGCTGTGGTGGGCGCATCGCGCTGATCTGAAGCCAGGAGCCAGGTGCTTCTCCTGGTCTCCCATGCGGGTGCAGGGCCCAAGGACTTGGGCCATCCTCCACTGCCTTCCCGGGCCATAGCAGAGAGCTGGACTGGAAGAGGGGCAACCGGGACAGAATCTGGAGCCCTGACAGGGACTAGAACCCTGTGTGCTGGCGCTGCTAGGCAGAGGATTAGCCTATTGAGCCATGGCGCCTGCCCTGTTTTTTTGTTTGTTTGTTTTATTTTATTTTTTTTTTTAAGATTCATTTTATTTATTTGAAAGACTGAGTTACAGAGAGAGGTAGAGACAGAGAGAGGTCTTCCATCCACTGGTTCACTCCCCAGATGGATGCAATGGCCGTAGCTGTGCCGATCCGAATCCAGGAACCAGAGTCTACCATGCGGGTGCAGGGGCTCATGCACTTGGGCCATCTTCCACTGCTTTCCCAGTCCATAGCAGAGAGTTGGATCGGAAGAGGAGCACCCGGGACTAGAACCGGTACCCATATGGGATGCAGGTGCTTCAGGCCAGGTCTTTAACCTGCTGCATGAGGGTGCTGGCCCCACCCCCACCCATGTATCTTTTATGTGAAACTCTAACCTGTACTATAGTCCTAATTTCCTATATTTACTTCTCAGTTGCAATACAATAGTCCCCTATTATCTGTGGTTTTGCTTCTTGTGGTTTTAGTTAGCCACGGTAAAGTAAGATCCAAAAATATTAAATAGAGAATTCCCGAAAGAAACAATTCATAAATTTTAAACTGCATATTGTTCTTCGTAGCACCTTGAATCGGGGACATCAGTCATCTCTTCATCTGGTGTATGCACAACACCTGCCTGTCAGTGCTTGCCTCTGTTTTTAGATTGACAGTTGCATTGTCCCAGTGCTAATGGTGGCCCCTCAGTGCAAAAGCTGTGATGCTGCCCAAGAGAAGCTGCAAAGGGATTCTTTTAAGTGGAAAGGTGGATGCTGTCAAGAAGAAAAAAAAAAAAAACAGAAGAAGGAATCAGATGTTGAGGTTGTTAAGATCTACAGTAAGTCATCATTGTTAATCACTTACTGTTCTAACTTATAAATTAAACATTATCATAGGTATGCAGGTACGGGGAGAAACCACACTGTACACAGGGCTTGGCATGGGTCATGACTTCAGGGGACATCCCCAGGGGACCTCTAAATGTATCCACTCGGATAAAGGGGATTGTGTGGAGAATGTGAAGGTGACAAGTCTTTTCCTTCAGCAGTTGAAGCAGGTTATGTCATTTCTTTCTAATCTCAGTGGTTTCTAATGAGAAACTTGATGGTATTGGTGCTAATACAGCTACTTACGTAAGGTGTCATTTCTCTCTTACTATTTCCATACTTTTTTTTTTTTTTTTTTTTCAGATTTCCCACAGACTGGTGAGGGAGAAGAAACATGTTTAGAATTCTTTGCTTTATTTTTTAACCAATATAAGGCAGATAATCAGACATGATTGACCGTGGAGGGGCCACAAGACCCTACACCAGGAATGAAACCCCTGCTGTTTGTAGTGACCCAGCTAAGACCACCTACTTTGCAGCTTAATTTGGAATTAAAGTATCCTGGTCAAATGGGAGTTCAACCAAACAGAAAAGTCTGGTTTATAACTATATTCATAGAGAGCCCAGAGGAATGCAACTCCAGCAGTCCATCAGAAATGCCAGTCAAGAGTGTCACCACTCAATGCCCCTCACACTTTAGGGACAAAAGCCCCAGACCAGGAAGTAAGGGTGCCATGTGCTCTTCACGCCTTTCAACACACTGTCCCCACTTTCATCTCGCTGAATTGTGGTTCATTACTCTGTTGGGAAAAAGGAAGCAAAGCAAGCTGCCTGCCACCAGTGACACCCACTTGTGAAAACATGTCAAAGAACTTTGTGAATCAAATGTAGGTCTCTCTTTCAAAATGTATTTTTCTTAAAGGAGGCAAAAAAAATAAATTTTTCTCTACCGATCTTTGACTAGAGCTCTAAAAATTAGATGAACAACAGATAAGTTAGCTAGAGAAAACCAAACACACATTTAAAGACAAAAACATTTATTTGTTTATTTGAAAGACAGAGTTACAGAGAAGCAGAGGCAGAGAGAGGGAGAGAAGTCTTCTATCTGCTGGTTCACTCCCCAACTGGCCACAACAGCTGGAACTGGTCCGATTTGAAGCCAGGAGCTTCTTATGGGTCTCCCATGAGGGTGCAGAGGCCCAAGCACTTGCGTCATCTTCTACTGCTTTCCCAGGATGTAGCAGGGAACTGGATGGGAAGCGTAGCAGCCAGGACTCGAACCAGCGTGTTTATGGGATGCCGGCATTACAGGTGGCGTCTTTACCTACTAAGCCACAGCACCAGCCCCCAAGCACACATCTTTAAACATGTATGTGGAGAAATTGTGGATCAGGGTGAGGTATCCTATTGTTTCCTTTGGGCTGCCTCTGAATTGCTTAATTCCTGTCCTTTATAGCTAAGAGAGGATACTTTAACAACTTTGGATTTTTCCTTTAAGCAATAGAGAGAGGACCAAGAACTATTCTTTTATCTTCATTTTTAGAATTTTTAATTTCTTCTTTATACAATGTGAAAAACGTTCATGTATTTAATATATACAGATGAAAAATATAATGATTCCTCCAGTCGTATCCTCCCTCCTATCTTTGCTCCTCCTTCTTTCCTTTTAATTTTTACAATGACATACTTTCAGTTTATTTTGTAATCACAGATAAAGGTTCCAACAAGCAGTTCAGTAGAAAACCTCTGTTCCTCAAGAGTATAGACAGGGTCCGGCACTATGGCATAGTGGGATGAGATGTGGCATAGTGCAATGTGATGCCGGCTTCCCATATGGGCACTGGTTCGTGACCTGGCTGCTCCTCTTCCAATCCAGCTCTCTGCTATGGGCTGGGAAAGCAATAGAAGATGGCCCAAGTCCTTGGGCCCCTGCACCCATGTGGGACTCGGAAGAAGCTCCTGGCTCCTGGCTTCAGATCAGCACAACTCCAGCTGTTGTGGCCAACTGGGGAGTGAACCAGCAGATTGGAAGACCTCTCTCTCTCTGTGTCTCTCTGCCTCTCGTTCTCTCTCTGTGTAACTCTGATTTTCAAATAAATAAATAAAACTTTAAAAAAAAGTATAGACAAGGGCTGTAAACAATAACCAGATCTCAAAATGTCAATTTCACTCATATACATTACAGTATTTGTGCTTTGTATGTAAATCAGCACAAACCAGGGAAAATACATTATGTTTGCCTTTTGGGGACTGGCTTATTTCACTAAGCATAATGGTTTCCAGTTTCATCTATTTTGTTCCAAACGACAGTATTCCATTCTTTTTACAGCTGAGTAGTATTCTGTAGGGTATATATGCCACATTTTCTTCTTTTAATTTTTAAACATTTACTTACTTGAAAGGCACAGGGAGACACACATACACACACACACACACACACCGGGGGGGAGGGGGGAACATCCTCTGTATGCTGATTCACTCCCCAAAAGACCACAATAGCTGGGGCTGGGCCAGGCTGAAGCCGGAGGCCAGGAACTCCATGGAGATCTCCCACTTGGTTGGTAGGGGACCAAATACTTGGCCATCCTCCTCTGAATTCCCAGGTTTCATTAGAAGGAAGCTGGGTCATGACCGAGCAGCCGATCTTGAACTGTATCTCCGATATAGGTTGCTGGCATCACAAGCAGTGGTTTAACCCACTGCACACAACACCAGCCATGACCAACACCTTTTCTTACACATCAAGCTTCCAGATCTCATGTACACATTCTGTAGACTCAACCATTGGTGGATCAAGAACATCAAAACGTTTGCATCTGGGGTCAGCATTGCAGCATAGTGAGTCCTGCTGTGACCTGTGATGCTGGCATCATATATGGGTTCTGGTTCAAGTCCTGGCTGCTCCACTTCTAATCCAGCTCCCTGCCAATGCACTTGGGAAAGCAACGAAAGATGACTCAAATACATGGGTCCCTGCACTCATGTAGTATACCTGGATGAAGCTCCTGGCTTCTGGGTCTGTTGGGCCAGCCTTGGTCATGGTAGCCATTTGGGGAGTGAACCAGCAGAAGGAGCATTCCATCTCTCTGTCTTTCCCTCCCTCCCTCTCTGTAACTCTGACTTTCAAATAAACAATCTTTTTTTTGAAAAAAGTAGCAGCTGTACTGAACATAGAGACTTTTTGGTCATTAATCCCTAAACAATAGAGTATAACAACTATTTACACAGCATTTATATTATCTCAGCTCTTACAAGTAATCTAGAAATGATTCAAAGTATATAAGAAAATATGTGTAGGTTACCTGAAAATGCTGTCATTTTGTATATAGGATTTGGGCCTCTGCAGATTTTTATATCCACAGAGGGGCTGGAAACCAATGCCCTAAGGATATGAGAGGGAAATTGTACTATCTGCTTCTCGATTACCTACAGGTCAAAAATAATCTTTATGCAAAAGTGACATAATTTGCTCCTCTTCACTTCATAATGTCTCCTCAATTCCAAAAGCAGTTACGTTTTTAAAATTAGAGATAATAGGACGAGATACATGAACTCTTTCAAATGAATGGTTGTGTGAAGGCTAAGAGGCAGGTTCTGGAGTCAAACTTAGCTTTAAGTCCTGACTTCATTATTTTTAATTGTGAGGTATTGGACAACCAGAAATTTAATTTTTGGGGTTTCACTGTCTTTATCTGTACAGTGGGAGGGCTTGAGGTGTGGAATATTAAGGGTACTTACAGGCCTGCAGGGAGGATTAAATAATAAAATACACCCATAGCATATAAATATTCCTGGGCTATAGTAAACGCTTGATAAATGTTCTATCTTATATCTTGAAGGTAGCTATGCTACATTCAGAGATGAAATGTGAAAAGGAGCAAGAATTTACAGATGTATTTATTGGAAAAAGCAAGATTACATATGAGAGCCACAAGTAAACGGACAGAGTGATCTTTTCTTATATGTATTTTATTGAATAATCCATCTTCCAAAGTATGCAATCTAACTTGGTCCCACGTGGAAAAATCTTCTGAATGCAGCCAGGAGGCTCAGTTTTCACTTTTCAGAACAGTGTCATTGTGGTGGAAAAATAAAAGGAGTTTCTTTGGGTGGATTTGCATTGTTACTAACTAGAAGCTTACTGTCTAAAATGAATGCATATAAACAGCACTTGATCTTTTAGAAACTGTAGTACATAGAACATGGTTTAGTTGGATGTGCTCTAATAAGCATGAGTAACAAACTTTAATTTTAATATAGTATTTTAAACTCATTCTATAGAAGACATTGTGGGGGCCTGTGTTCTGTTGGCACTCCCAGGGGCCAGGCTGAGATCCAGCAGCTGTTGTTTTCCTTTACCACACCTTGCTTTGCCAAAGGAGGGTCACATACGTGGACTCTGTCTTAAAAAGATGAGTAGAGGACAGTCTTCTTGGGATTACGTATCTCATACTTGTTATTATTGGTATCAATTTATTTGAATTTAGTGGAGATGGGAATGCCTAAGGTTTGGTGAGCACTGCAAATTTGGCTTCCTAAGAGAAAGAAAGAAGGTTGACCAGGGCTGAGCCTTGGGTTAGGCATTGATTGGGAAGGGGCATAAAGGACTTTTTGAGGCAATAGACAAGCTATATCCTGAATGCAATGTGTTACAGAAGCTGTATCCATTTATCAAAAAGATGCTTGTAATTCACATTTCATTAAAGGTGATTTTGAAAAACCAGCTACCTGTATCTGAAATGAACATTTATGTAGGTAATCTTTTTGTGTGTGTGTGTGTGTTCTGAAAAGATGATAATACAGTTTATATAATGAAAAGCAAATGAAGAAGTATGGTTCAAAATCAATTCCTGAAGAACTGAGAATTTAGCAAAATTTTAAAAATGACAGCATCATGTAAAATTTTCTAGATTGGGGCCAGTGTTGTAGTGCCGTGGGTTATAGCCCTTGTGTGTGATGTGATCCCATACTGGAGCAGTGATTTGAGTATCAGCTACTCTGCATCCCACCCAGCTCCCTGCTCATGCACCTGGGAAAGAAGTGGATGATGGCCCAAACACGTGGGACCCTGCCACCCATGTGGGGGAGCCATGTGGAGTCACTGGCTCCTGGCTTCAGCCTGGCCCAGTCCTGGTTGTTGTCACCATTTGAGGAGTGAAGCAAGGGAAGGAAGATCTGTCTCTCTTTCTTTCCTTTTTCCTCTCTTACTCTTGCTCTCTCTCTTTCCCTGTTACTTTACTTTTCAACTATATTTCTAGATAATTGCCTCTGTGATTGTATGGAAAAATAATTTTTCTATCTCTAAATAAACCACAAAGGTATAATTTGTTTGCTGTAAACATTTAAAAGTTCCTCTTTCTAAAAATTGTAATGTTTGCTTAAATTATTAAAATACATTGTTTGTTTGTTGTATTTGAATATGTACTACTCCTCCTATTATTCTTCCTTGTCTATTAATTTCCACTGCTAAATTGGCAAATCATACTTGTACTTTGGTATGTATCATTTCAGATTTTACTCACTACTTCAACAAAGTTTTAGGTTATGAATGAATGAGTTTGCAGAATAAATACAATACAACACACTTGCATGTACACATTCTATTACTTTATATTTTAAAAATTAATAAGTAAGACCATGCACACATCTAAATTTACTTGCTCAGTTTTAAGCATGTATTACTTCTAAAATTTATTCCAGAAGGATCTCGATGGTGAACTTTTAAAGTTGTTTATTTCAAAGAAATTTTCTTATAAATGTTTGAAACTTTTACGTTTGAGTAAATGACAAAGCATGCAAATGAAATGCATTGTGTCTTGACAAATGCATATACTTGTAACCCACAAACTTCTCAAGACATGGAACTTCCTTATCTTCCCAGAAACTTCTCTCATGATCTTTCTCAGTCAATACATCCCCTCTCCACCCTATAAAGGCATCAACATGCTTATTCCTTTCACCATTACCAATTTTGTCTATTGCAGGACTTCAAACAAATGGAATCAAGCTATCCATACTCTGGCCTCTTTGGCTTCCAAATGTTTTTGAGTTCATGATATTTCAGCAACCTGTTCCTTTTTATTGTTGCATTGTATTCAATTGTAAGACTGTATCACAATTTGTTTATCCATTGCCTATTCTCTTGTTAATAACATTTGGATTGCTTCTAACTGAGACTTCAATGAATAAGGGTTTATAACCATTTACAAAAAAGTCATTTTGTGCATGTATACATTATCTACACCTAATTCCAGCTTTATGCTAATGTGGACACAGGGAGGCAGCAGGCAAAGGCTCAAGTAGTTGCATCCCTGTAACCCATATAGGAGAATGAAATTGACTTCCAGGCTTCAGCCTGGCTGTTGCAATCATCCAGAGTGAATCACTGGGTAGTGTCTCTCTCTCTCTCTCTCTCTCTCTCTCTCTCTCTCTCTCTCTCCTTTCCCCCTTGCAAATAAATAAGGTAACAAATTTAAAATAAGAATGAGTTTCTTTGAGGTGTGAGGAGTCATTTTGTAGGGCAAGAGTTAAATCAGAAACCAAACAACAATCTGATCCAATTATCAGGCAGATTAAGAAAAAGGCCTTGCCTTCACAGATGCCCTTGGCAGATTTTTACAACGGACACATATGCTTTAAAATCTGATATATTTTGAAATATTATATAAATTTTTAGTTACTTAAAATAGAACTCCGATAATTTCCTGTGCTTTTCTCCTCAGAAGCCTACATAAGTCACCATTTCTGACTGACTTAATTTTAAAGGGCATCACCCAGCCAGAAATAAACACCTGTCCTCAATTTTGTCCCAAATCTTTGGGCTTTTTGCCATCCTTGACATTTCCTTATGTCGCTCAAGTCATCCAGTAGAGGTTTTGGGGTCAGACTAACCTCAGACAGTAATTCTACTCTTACAACTAGAACTCGGGCAAGTTACTTATCAGAGAAGGGGACCAATGTGGATGGTAAACACACAAAGAAGAAATGCAACAAAAGCACTTAATTTATAGGTGATATCGAGAAAATGTAGTTATCAGAGCAGTAGGAATCACTTTCCCAAAAAGAAAATGTGATATGTCATGCTTTTGAAATGTATACTGGTTTCTCTCCACAGTGCCTTTATTCATACTATTCCTCCCTCTGTCAGACTTCTATTCCCTTTTTATTTTTTCTATTGATCAGTTTCATTTATTTGAAAGGCAAAGTAACACACACACACACACATACACATACACACACACACAGAGAGAGAGAGAGAGAGAGAGAGAGAGAGAGAGATCTTCCTTTGGCTCTCACTTGCTAAATACCCACCAAGGTTAGAACAGAACCAGGTTGAAGACAGGAGCCTGGAACTCAATCTCAGCCTCTCACATTTCTGGCAGAAACATAGACCAGGGTGTGCAGTAGCAGGAAGTTGGAATCATAAGCTTTGTTTGTTTCTAAAGAAACAAACAAATAATAAGCTTTCATGTAAAGTCTGACTTTCCTTTAAAAAAATATGGCAGCGCTGTTCATAATAACCAATATATGGACTCAACCAAGGTGTCCATCACCATATGAATGAATTTAGAATACTACCTCCAGGCACCACTGCTTGGGTTTTTGACACTGTAGATCAATATCACCTTCTCTACAACCTCACATAAATGTGATTGCATAGTAGGTCGTCTTTTGCACTTGAATTATTGAGCTTTTCAGAATATCTTTTGAGTTTCACCTAAATTCATTTTTTCCACATGATCTCTAAATTACTTTAAGGATGTCAAGGATATGGTGTAAGATACAAAGGATTTTCACAAAGGTCATGAAAAATGCTTATTATTAAGAAACTATGCATGGATTCAAATTGTCTTTTTAACCAAAGCTAACTTACCTTTTAATTTCATATTTCAGTGAACTTTTTGAAAATGCATATATCAGTTGATGCTCATTTTTTGCCATATGCATATTCAGTTATTCTAGCACTATTTGCCAAAACCTTTTCTCTTCCTATACTAAATTGACTGGGGCATGTTAGACAACATTTCAATTTACTATCAACGTATGGGTCTATTTGAAGATTCTGTATTCTATTCTTTGGATCTATTTGTCTCCTCTCATGTTGATATAACACTTTCTTCATTATTATAGCTTTCTACAAAATCTTGATATCTTGTGGTAAGTGTGCTGATTTTTTTTTGAGAAAATTACTAGAGTGACAGAGGGAGATATTGAGGGATGCAGGGAGAGAGAGAGAGAGAGAGAGAGAGAGAGAGAGAGAGAGAGAGAGAAACAAGCTCCCACCAGCTGTTTCACTTTCCCAAATACTTCTAATGGTCAGAGATAAGCCAGACTAGGCCAGAATGCAATCCAGGTCTCCAATATGGGTGCCAGAACCCAAACACTGGAGCCATCACTTGCTGCCTCCCAGGGTCTACCTTAAGAAGAAGCTAGGATTGGGGGACAGAGCTATGATTAAATTCACTCACTCTGATGTGGATTACACATATCTTAACTGGAATCTTTAAAAAATTTTATTAAGCTATACAAGTTTCATGTATTTCATATATACAGATATAGAAACATGTGATACTTCCTACCCTATCCTCTCTCCTGCCCACACTCCAACCCTTCCTCCATCCTCTCCTGTTTCCACTCTTAATTTTTAGAAATATCTATTTTCAGTTTACTTAACGATCATAAAGTTAACGCTACATCTTAACTGCTAGACCAAGTACTCACAATTTTATTTCATATTTTGAGCTTGACTTTCAGAATTATTTTCTATTCTAAGTTATTGGTATTGCTGCATAAATTCCTTTCTTTCCTTTTATTTTCTTGAAGATTTATTTATTTGAAAGGCATAGTTACAAAGAGATTGAGAGAGAGAGAGAGAGAGAGAGAGAGAGAGAGAGAATCTTCCATCCACCTGCTGGTTCCCTCTCCAAATGTCTACAACGGTTGTAGATGGGCCAATCCAAAGCCAGGAACCCAGAGCTTCTTCCAGGTCTTCCACATGAGATCAGGGGCCCAAGTACTTGGGCCATCTTCCACTGCTTTCCCAGGTGCCTTAGCAAGGTGTTAGATTGAAAGTATGAACAGCCAGAGCCTGAACCGGCGCCCCTATGGGTTGCTGGCGCTACAGATGGCAGTTTTACCTGCTGCACAATACCACCAGCCCCCAGTGTTGCTATATAAATTCTAATATTAGCAGCAACTTCTATTAATAAATAGAAGAATTTTGATATTGATTGTTTTGAAACCATATAGAATGTAGGAGAGAATCAATATCTCATCACTACTGAGTATTCCAAAAATATGAGGAGCGCACATCAAGATTTTTATTTAGGTCTTTAAATTATTTAAATTTTACTGTTTTCATTGTGGAGATACAGCTCAAGTTCCAATGCATTATTCCTAAGAAGTTGCTGTTTTATAATGCAGATATTAATAACTTTCAAAAGTTATTTTCTAATTGTTAATAAATAAAATATAAAGTTTCATTAATTTCTCTATATGATGATCTTAAATCCTGTAGTATTGATCAATTATTATGTCTAGTAGTTTAAGTTTCTTTTTTTTTGGTATATTCCTTAGGATTTTTGCACACCTGATCATTTCATACAGGAAAAAAAATGACATTTTTACTTTTTCCTTTTGATTTGTATGTAATTTTTTCTTCTGTTATTGCATGGACAAAGACTTTCATTTCAATATTGAATAGAAATATGGATAGAGGTAATTCTGTTTCCAAGCTCAGAGGATAAGGATTCAGTATTTTGCTAGTGACCATGACACTGATAGAGGGTCTTTGGTAGATAATTTATCACATTTTGTAAGTCCAATCTCCTACCTAGCTTTCTGAGAATTCTTCTTGCAAATATGTGTTAATTTTTTTTTATTTTTAAAAATTTTTAACTTTTATTTAATGAATATAAATATCCAATGTACAGTTATGGATTACAATGGCTTCCCCCTCCCATAACTTCCCTCCCACCAGCAACCCTCCCCTCTCCCACTCCCTCTCCTCTTCCATTCACATCAAGATTCATTTTCAATTCTCTTTATATTCAGAAGATCAATTTAGTATATATTAAGTAAAGATTTCAACAGTTTGCACCCACATAGAAACACAAAGTGAAAAATACTGTTTGAGTACTAGTTATAGCATTAAATCACAATGTACAGCACATTAAGGACAGAGATCCCACATGAGAATCAAGTGCACAGTGACTCCTGTTGTTGACCCAACAAATTAACACTCTAGTTTATGGCACCAGTAACCACCCTAGGCTGTTGTCATGAGTTGCCAAGGCTATGGAAGCCTTCCAAGTTCGCTGACTCTGATCATATTTAGACAAGGTCATAAAAGACAGGGTGAGGATAGTAACCAATGATCCTAAGAGTGGCATTAACCAGGTCTGAACAATTATACAGCATTAAGTGGGGAAGAAGACCATCAGTACACACAGATTGGGAGTAGAGCCATTAGTGGTAGAGTAGAGGTTATGATTACAAAGGAATGAGGACCAAGTGCGCTAGACAGGGTCTAGAACAAAGGACAGAGTCATTATTAGAGGAGCTAAGAAAGGTGCTGTCTAAGCTACAACTAAGTTTTCTGATTGAGAGGCAAATAGAACCTGATAGAAGGGGCTTGATAATAATCTGGTGGGCTTTAGGCCTTGTAAGTTAAGAGGCTCAGACCTATCTATCCCTTCACATGGGGTACATCCTAAGGGAGGTGTGAACCTCCTAGGGGAAGGCACTCTGTTGACTTTCATTACTTAGCTGGCCTGGGAGGAGAGCTGGCCAGGTAAAGGCAGGTGGCATTTCTAACTAGAAATTTACAGTTCTGCCTGCAATGTTGCTGACCCTACTTGGCCATCCCCTCAGCTGCAGTGGTCACTTTGGAAGTTGGGCTGAGTGAAGGGCTTTTCAGCTTAGAGCCAATAAGATCTGTGGCTCTGACCTGGGCATCCTTCAACTCCAGGGCAGGTCCATTTCCAGTGATCCAACTCTTGGCAGAGCTGCCAGGGCTCTTCACAAGCTGACTTCTGCTGAAGCCCAGGCTTACCACATTGAAAGCCACTGCAGTGGACTGGCCTGTTGGGTCTCCTTGAGGGCAGATCACTGTACAGATCAGCCATTAATAGGCCTGCCACCCATTCCTTCCGATGCCTAGCTTTCTTTTCCTCCTGGTTTTTGTTAAAGTAGACCAGAGGATGCAAGTTAAGGGAGTGCCCAAGTCCCATCTCTAATCTTCGGTGGCCTGAACTACAAGTCTATAGTCACAGGCATGTTCTGTAGTAATTTTTCTAAGGTAGACAATGCCCATGAGGAAAATTATATTCTCACTTTAAAACTTTCTTTCCCTTTGGTCTGGAAGGGAGGTTTTTTTCTACTTACTGTTTACTCGGTCACTTTTTTTTTTTCCTCTCCCTCTTCTAGTTAGCCTGGTGAAATATTCCCCACGAAGTTTCAAGCCTCATTCCCTCTAGTCTCCTCTTTCCGCTTTCCTGCTGGTGTCTTGGGCTATTGAGGTTCGGCTCACCTCGCGTTCCAGCGCTGGTGTGTTGAGTCTGCCGCTGGTGTCCCAAACTTGGGCTCCCATGCTCTCCATGCAGGTCCACTGTGAATCACTAGTTCCGGAAGAGTTTCCTCTGCTGTTTCTTCCCCTACTCTTCCTTGACCCTGCAGTATCTCCACTTTTATTAAACTGTCTCTTCGCAGACTATCAGTGTGCTCCCTTCCTATTCTGCCATCTTGCTGCTTTCCTCAATATGTGTTAAATTTTATCAAATGCTTTGTATATATCACTTGAAAAATCACCTGTTTTTTTTTCTTTTTTCATCCTGAAAATACTCTTAATTAGTAGCCTACTGTTAAAACATTTGATACCTAGGATAAATCCCAATTGGTTGAAATGTATTATACACTTCAGGTGTTGTTGGGGTCTATTTGTTACTTTTTGTTAAATATTTTTTGCATCTATAATCATGATAAATGCTACTTTTTTCGCATGTATTACCTTTGACTTGCTTTGAATTTCAATAATCTTGGTCTAATAAGAGGTTCTGTTTGTTCCTCATCTTAGTTTAAGATTTCCCTCTGAAATGTCTCTATTAATTCATCAGTAAAGCCACCTTAATATAAATATTTTCTGGAGACAGTGTGGTTACCCAGTGGGTCAAGTCACCACTTGTGATGCCGGCATCTCACTTGGCCTTTGGTTAGCTCCCTGATAATGTGCCTGGGAAGGCAGCAGGAGATTGTACACTCTTTCACTCTTGGCACCCACATGGGAGACCTAGATGGAGTTCTGAGCTTCTGGCTCTCTGCCCTAGGCATTGTGGCCATTCGGGGAGTGAATCAGTGGAAGGAAGAACTCTCTGCCTCTCTCTGTCTCACTTTCTGTCGCTATCTCTCTCTCTCTAACTCTGCCTTTAAAATAAGTAAATATATCTTTAAAGAATAAAATAAATAAATGTTCTTATTTGTTAGTAAGCTAAATTGAATCACAGTATCAGGCCTTTCATTTCTAGGCTTATTTGTTTAGTACAATATTTTTCAGGTTCATCTTTCTGAAGTATTTGTCAATACTTCATTCCTCTCTGTGGCTGAATGATAACCCACTGTGTAGATATACCACAATCAGTATATCCATTCACCACTTTCCAGTAAGTTCTGGGGCGTTGTGCTTCAATTTTTGTAAATTATTTATAATTTTAAAATCATTTTTGCCATTTTCTTTCATATTTATTTGACTTAATGATTATTTAGGTGTCTATAAATTTTCGTGTATTTGTGAATTTTCCCAATATCTTTTTTCTTTTACTGACTCCTAATTTAATTAAATTTTCATTGGAAAGTGTACTCTTTATGACTTGAATCTTTTAAAATTTAGTCAGCCTTGTTTTGTAGACTAACATATGGTATATTATAGGGCATTTTTATGTCCACGTAGGAAGGTGTATTCACTCTTATTGGATGGATTGCTGCATAGACATCTGTTTAGTCTCATTGGTCAGTTGCATCGTTCAAATCCCCTGTTTCCTTATAGAACTTCTGTCTAGATGTTCTGTCCATTATTGAGAATAGGGCATTGAAATCCTCAGCTATATTTATTGAATAGTTCCTATTATCTGTTTATTCCTTTGGTTCAAACTTTTGTTTTGTTCGTTTTTGTTTTGTGCATTTTGGAGCCCTGCCGTTAGTGCATATATGTTTATAATTGTTTTATCCTCTCAATGGAATGGTTATTTTATATTATGCCCTCCATTGCATCTTACAATGATAATTTATATCTTAAAGTCTAGCAGCCTCTCATAATTTAATTGTTAATTACTTTAAAATATCTGTGTTTTCAATCAAAAGTGAGTCACTTTAGGTAACATATACCAGGATTATGATTTATTTATTCTTTTAATCTCTACTCTTAATCAGTGAGTTTAACCCATTTATTTTAACATCATTATCAATAAGGACTTATTTCTGCAATTTTACTATTTGTTTTTTATAGTGTATATTTTATTTTTATTTTTTAATTATTTCACTACTTCTTTCTTAGTTTTTTTTTTTAATTCATTTATTTTTTTGACAGGCAGAGTGGACAGTAGAGGGAGACAGAGAGAAAGGTTTTTGCCATTGGTTCATCCTCCAATGGCCGCTGTGGTAGGCGCGCTGCAGCCGGCGCACCGCGCTGTTCCGATGGCAGGAGCCAGGTGCTAATCCTGGTCTCCCATGGGGTGCAAGGCCCAAGCAGTTGGGCCATCCTCCACTGCACTCCCTGGCCACAGCAGAGAGCTGGACTGGAAGAGGGGCAACCGGGACAGGATCGGCGTCCCAGCTGGACTAGAACCCGGTGTGCCAGCATCGCAAGGCGGAGGATTAGCCTACTGAGCCTCTGCGCCGGCGATCTTTCTTAGTTTTAAAGAATTGCATGGTTTACCATTTTAAATCTATTATAAGTTATTTTACTTTGTAAACATTATTTTCTTAAAAAGGTTGCCCTGAGGATTATAATTAACATCTTTTTTTTTTTTTTTTAAGGGAAAGGGGTTATTGGGGAAAACCCAGCAGACTGGTGGGAAGGGGCAAAGAAGGAAAAAGAGAGAAAAGGAGAGCATAAGAGAGAGACAGAGAGGAGAGGAGCTAGAGAAGAGAGGAGAGAGAGAACAGAGAGGAGCTGAGAGAGAGAGAGAGGAGAGCAAGAGAGAAGCCAAGAGAGAGCAGAGAGACAGCGAGAGAGCAAGAGAGAGCCACATGTTCAAGAACTTGTCCTTTTAAAACTTTGCCAGAGGGTGGGCAGGGAAGCAGGAGCAGCGAATCCCATTAGGATGAGGGTGGAGCTTGACACTGGTGGTTGGACCATATGGCCATCTGGTTTCCAGCAATGGCGGTGGGGCTAGAGCCTAAGATGGTGTCAGGGTGTAGATCGCACCATAGATAAAACTGCGCCATTTTCCTGATATTCCTCCCTTTTGTTTTTTATAAAACAGGAGTTGTATGGGATTACATTAGTCCCAAAAGTCCGGGAGGGATAGAGGGACGATGATCTGTCTTTAGAGCTACTTCCTGCTCACAAGGGTCAATGAGGTACTATTCGCTGGCATGGGGCAATGTCTTAAGCCGCTGTCTCCTGGGTGGGGAGCCGAATATATTCCTGTATCAGCATTTGGTTACTGCCTGGTTGCTTAAGGCCTTGATAATTAACATCTTTATAACAATCTAGTTTAGATTAATAACATCTTAATTTCAATAGTACACAAAAGCTTTGTTCCAAAATGCTCTGTTCCCTACTCTTTTTAATGCTTATTTTACAAATATGATCTTTACAGATTGTGTGCCCATCAAATTTGATTTTCAAATATTTAATTATGCAATTGTTTTTAAATCAATAAGAAAAATGAATTACATACAATAGTACATTGATACAATCTTTTATATATTCCTGAATAATTCTTTACTTGATTCTTATAGTTTCTGATGAGATATAAACTGTTAATCCTGAGGATTACTTTTAATCTCAGTATTTTGAAGATTCTGCATTTATCTTTGTTTTTGCACAGTTTATTATAATGTGACTCAGTATGTATCTTTGAGTTTATCTTGGATATTGTTGAGCCTATTAGATACATATGTTCATCCAACTTGGGGTATTTAGCTCATTATTTCATCAAATATTTTTTTCTGTCATTTTTATTCCCCTCTCTTTGGTACTCATGCTATAGATATGTTGTGCTTCAAGACATTCTGTAAGTCTCTTTGGTTCTATTCATTCAACTTCAATTTTTTTTTCTTTTGTTTCACAGCATATAATTTCTTTTATTTATTTATTTTTTGAAAGGTAGGGTTACAGAGACAGAAAGGGGATTAGGGGAAGAAAGAGAAAGGTTTTCCATCCACTGGTTCACTCTCCAAATGGCCGCAATGGCAGGAGCTGGGGCAATCTGACAGAGGCTGGAGCTTGTTCCAGGTGTCCCACATGGGTCCATGGGCCCAAAGACCCAAAGACTTGGATCATCTTCTGCTGCCTTCCTAGCAGAGAGCTAGATTGGAAGTGGAGCAGCCAGGACTCTAACCAGTGCCCATATGGGATGTCAGAACTGCAGGCAGTGGCTTTACCTGCTATGCCACAGCACTGGCCCCACAACAGATAATTACAATAAGCCCATCTTGAGTTTGATGACTCTTTCTTCTATTTGCTCAAATGCACTACAGAACTAGTCTAGTGAATTTTTCATTTCAGTTATTGTACTTTTCAAATCCAGAATTGCTCTTTGACTTGCTTTATGCTTTCTTATTTCCTTACTGATATCCCTCGTTTGGAGAGATATAATTCTTATGTTTTTTCTGTTTTCTTTTGGTCATACTTAAAATGATTGGCACATTTTTTGTCTTGTGTGTACAATGTATGATTTTTCTCAGAATCAGTTTCTATTGATTGATTTACCCTATCAATAGGCCATCTTTTCTTAGTTCTTTTTATGATGATTAATTTTTGTTGAAATAGTCTGAATTTTATTATGTGGCAAATCTATAATAATATCCCTCTCCCTCCCAGAGTTATCATTACTACTTGCTGTAGTTATTTTTTTTTTTACTTTTCTGAACTAATTTTTAAAATTTTTGCTGTTTATGACCACTGAAGTTTCTTGTCAGTCAGCTAGAGACCAGACATGGAAATATTTAAATTTCTGGAACAACAATTTCCTAAGAGTTTGCAATTGGATTCCATGTGTGTAAGGGTGTATTTTGAGTACTTGGCCACGTAATTTTAAAATCTTCCTTAACCTTCTGTTCCTACTTATATAGATCTTGAAAATCAATCTGATTTAAAATCTTAAGGCTTTTTCCAGGTTTCCTATTAGCACATACACAGTCTTGTGCATGAGCTTAGCTTTCATACTGCCAGAAAAGTCACAGAATGTTATAAATTCC
The DNA here is from genome assembly GCF_033115175.1 of Lepus europaeus. Classification (NCBI taxonomy): domain Eukaryota; kingdom Metazoa; phylum Chordata; class Mammalia; order Lagomorpha; family Leporidae; genus Lepus; species Lepus europaeus. The sequence goes on from NC_084835.1 coordinate 49,317,462, forward strand.
TTCTTCTCCCAAATACCTTATTTCTGAGCCTTTCTCTCTGTTAGTCTGTTCTTTGCTGCTCTTCTCCACTCCCATACATGCACACTGTTATCCACTGCCCCATGCAGCACAGACAAAAGCATCTTCCTGTACATTTTTCCAGGAAAGCCCTCTTGGTGGCCTCATCACTGGATAAGTTCTGATCTAGATAAGTTCAAAAAAAAAAAACAAAAAACAAAAAACAAAAAAAAAAACCTTTTGTGTCAGTCTTCAATGGTGCCAACAGACATAACAACCAAGGAAAGATCTTAGAAAATTAAGTCAGTGTGGGCCTTGGATAGCAGTACCTAGAATGCACTACATAGCGAATACTTGTTATTTTGGTGCTACTATTAAGTTGGGAATTTAGATGGGATGGGAGAACGTAGATTAGATGGGAACTGGAAAAATCAGCATTACAAAATTTGCTCTGTTTACTGAAATTCAATGAGTTAAACGAACACTCCCTGCATAGCTGCAAGTTTAGAGTTCATTTCCAGAGTTCTGAAAATAGTTGATTCTGAAATTTGTGATAGTTTTTAAGTGCTTTCATGTAATGGAAAACTGTTGGAGTTGCTTAGCTCCTTCATTTTTGCTAATATCATCCTTAACCATCTGTTGTTTGCAATTTTAATTAGGAGTCCTTTACATATTAATCACAGTGAGTTTAAATTTATTGTTAGATAATTTCAGTATCTTTGACATATCTGAGTTAGATTCTGCTATTTGCTTTCCCTCTTCATACTGTGTTTTTTCTTGTCTTTTAGTAAACCTATAATTTGTTTTGAAAGTTGCATATGGTCTATCATCCAGCAAGAAGTGAGGGAATGGGGTTTTTATGTGAGGATTTATGTTAATCTGGCTAGGAATTGGGTTTTTTAAAAAGGTATGTATTTATTTGTAAAGCAGAGAGACAGAGAGAGAGGTAGAGTGAGATTGAGAGTGTGAGAGAGAAGGAGAGAGAATCTTCCATTTGCTGGTTTACCCTCCAAATGACTGTAACAGCTAAGGCTGAGTCAAGCTGGAGGCAGGAGCCAGGAACTCCATCTGGGTCTCTTACACATGTGGGAGGGCCATCCTCTGCCACCTCTTCAGCTAATTCTCAAGAAGCTGGATCAAGGCCGGCGTCACGGCTCACTAGGCTAATCCTCCGCCTGCGGCGCCAGCACCTGGGGTTCTAGTCCCAGTTGGGGTGTTGGATTCTGTTCCAGTTGCCCCTCTTTCAGGCCAGCTCTCTGCTGTGGCCAGGGAGTGCAGTGGAGGATCGCCCAGGTCTTGGGCTCTGCACCCGCATGGGAGACCAGAAGGAAGCACCTGGCTCCTGGCTTCAGATCAGCGCAGTGTGCTGGCCGCAACACGCCAGCCACAACACGTCGGTCATAGCGACCACTTGGAGGGGTGAACTAGAGGAAAAAGGAAGACCTTTCTCTCTGTCTCTCTGTCTCTCTCTCACTGTCTAACTCTGCCTGTCAAAAAAAAAAAAAAAAAAAAAGAAGAAGAAGAAGAAGAAGAAGAAGAAGAAGAAGAAGAAGCAGCTGGATCAAAAGCAGACTAGCCAGCACTCGAACTGGCAAAGCAATATGGGATGCCAGCCTCAGGCTTAACCTGCTGAACCAAAGCACAAGTTATGCTTGATATCTGCTGTATCTGTTTAAAATCTGCTGCCTGGGTATCCCTACATACCCCTCCACAAAGACCCTCTTTGTTTTGCCACTCCTCCAGATACAATCCATTTTTACATGATACTCATTTGGTGTGGGGATAAACCACAGGGGAGGGGAAGTATCATACAGCCTTCTGGTTAAATCTCAGAGTTTTCACGAGTCTCTTTCTGGACTGATGTTTGATCTTCCCAACAGTCTGCAGTAGTAAAGCTTTTTCTCCTCCAGGGAAAGGCAGGAAGGCTGGGAAGGGCCACAGTGGGACTGTGGCCTACCCACACGTGGGAGGGGGGTTGGTGAAGTTTTTCCTTTAGAGCATCTGCCTTTGCTTGGAGACTGTTCTGGCGTATTTCACAATGATTGATCTTTCTTTCCCGTTTCTTGAGCCTTTCCATGATCTTTGCATTGAGAAGACAGCAAAGTTCCTAGAGATAAAACTCACTGAAGCTGAGATTCCAGGAGCTTTTTTGCTTTTATGTTAGACCACACTCAGGATCCAGCAATCCTTTAAAATTATTGGTAAAGTGTTTCTGTCAGTTTGTCTTCTGCTCCAAGTAGATAGATCTTGGCTATGCTTCTCTACATTTTCATTCTCATTTCTCTCTAGATTTAGGAGTACCAGTTTATTGTGAAAACTCAGTTCTCTGATGGGTCTCAGAAAAGTCATTGGTTTTCGGTTTGTTTAGCATTTTCTTATTATAAAGGAAAACTGATTAACCCTAAGCCATTTATATGTCAAACCTGAAAATAGAGTCTGTGCATTTTTTTTCAGTGTTTTCTTTTTCCCTATGTATCTATTTGGATAATTTTTGTTGTTTTAACTTCATGTCCACTAACTTTTTTTCCATTAGTTGACCAGATCATTTATATTCTTAGAATATCTATTTATGAGCTATATTGAATCTGCTAAAAAGTAAAAAGTTTTAAAAAGACATACTATGCACTCTACATATAGAATATTATGATTTTAAGCTCTAGAATCGATTCAAAATGTTTTTATATCTTCCACTTTATCTGCTCCTTATATTGACATTTTTAGTCCACATTCATGAGTATACTTGGGATATTTACAACTTTAATTTCAAGGGCCTTCTTTGCTATATTCACTATCTTTGCCATTTCTTGATTTCTTTCTTTCTTTCTGATAACTCATTTTTTCTTGTGGTTTGTGAGTCACACTATGTGTTGTCCTTTTGTAGGTCTACTATAAGATTTTCTTTAGTAAGGAATTTACTGTTGACTTTCTTTCCACTGTCCCTCTTTTATTTAAAGTATTTCGATTTTCATCTGAGCATGTTTAGGATAACATTTTCCCTAAGGATGTTTTGGTCTTAATAATAAGTTACTCTGCTATCTTTGCTGATTGCCTCAATGTTCACCAAGATCTCAGTTCCCTGGGTTTTATCTCCCTGAAGTGTGGCTTCTGGGAGGTTCTCATACAGATTGCCAACTGCTTTTTGTTTTATCTCATTTTGTTTCATATGATAAATAATTCTCTTTGAGAACGTGGTGACAGCTGCCAGTGTTGTGGTACAGTGGGTTAAGCCAGCACTTGTGACATTGGCATCCCATACCAGAGTGTCTATTCACTCTACTTCACATCTGTCTCCCCACTAATGCACCTGGGAAGGTAGCAGAAGATGACTCAAGCACTTGGGTACTTGCCACCCTGGTGGGAGACCAGATGGAGTTCCTGGTTCCTGGTTTTGGCCTGGCCCATTCTCAGCCATTACCACCATGAGGGGGCGTGAACCAGTAGATGCAAGATCTCTCTCTCTCTCTCTCTCTCTCTCTCTCTCTCTCTCTCTCTCATCTCTTCCTCTGTCTCTATTACTCTGTCTTTCATATAAAAATAAATCTTAAAAAAGTAGTGATTAATACTTGGCTGAAGACTCAACAAACCATTTGTGCATGCTCTTGGAAACCTTCTTCTTTGAAGCTCCCTCTTTGGAGAGTAAATGTAGCTGACTTAGCTTCCCCAAACTTCCGTTGCTGTAGCCTCAGTTTTTTTAGATTTCCATTCTCTGCTTGAGTTCCGCCTCCATGTACCATTTTCCCAAGATTGGCTCCAAGTGGGAAGCTGTTGCAATTATAAGGTGCATCATTTCCTTCTCTTCTCACAGGAGTCACTGTCCTAAAGTGTTTCTTGTCGTAGTGTGTGAAAAAGATTGTTTCATATACTTGGTCAAGTTTTCTAATTATTTATGGCAGGAGGGCAAGTCACACACCAGTTCTTCATAGAAGCAAAAATTATGAATATATTTCATGTAGTGGAACATCTTTGAGAAAAATAACCATAAGTTATTGAGCACAATGTAACTATAAAATACCTTTAATATTATGAAGATTTATTCATTAAGTTCTAAGGAACTTGAGCTTCCTATTCATAGCCAATTTTATTTTTATTTATTTATTTATTTGACAGGCAGAGTGACAGAGAGAGAGGGAAAGAGAGAGGTATCTTCTATCTGCTGGTTCACTCTTCAGATGGCTGCAACGGCCTGCTTTGATCCAGGCTGCCAGGAGCTCAGAACTCAATATGGTTCTCCCATGTAGGTGGCAGGGGTCTAAGCACTTGGCCCAATTTCCACTGCATTTATGGCCAGATTAGCAGGGAGCTGGATCAGAAGCAAACCAGCTTGGACTCCACTTGGCATTCTGATATGGGATGCTGCTGTCCCGAGCAGTGGTTCAAACCATTGTGCCATAACACTGGCCCCCAACCGTACTACAAATTTTGAGGTTCTATTCCCATTAATATATTAACACTTTTTCAAATTATTCAGTTTACTTGACAATAGATAGATCTATATCTCCAAAGCTTCTCAGCATGTATTTAAAATGCACAAAACAGGTTGAAGTTAAGTGGCATAAACAATAATAACATTAACTAATGTTGATGGAGCCTTAATTATGCGCCAGAATCCAGATTCTTAAAATAATTTATTGCACTGAATCATCATTATCTTTAAAATTAATTATTCTTATTGCAATGCTATTGTAAATGAAGAAACAGATAATGTAAGGACCATTACAGTCACTTTATTTGTAAGAAACCAAATGTTTAGAAAGATTACATACATGCTAGGTCATGACTTTAGTTTTACTCTAGAAAAGTACAAATAGGTATCAGTTTCTCTTTACAAAAGAAAACAAAATCTGTTTGAAAACGTAACCTTAAAAGCTAAAGCCAGAGGCTTTTAAGGAGTGTGGAAATACATTTCTTTGCTAAAATTACTTTCAGTGCCCATTTGAGATTCACAGACTCATCTGAGAAACATCACACAATTTGTCTCCCAGCTCTTTATTTATTTTCCCTTTTAGAGTTATTGGCATTATTATTTTGTGGGCACAATATTTTTCCTATTTCTAATTCCTCTACATACAAATATTTATTTATAATCTATTTCATCAGTATTTGTATTTCTCCAAAGATCTTCCTACCATGACAATCTGTTCTGTTTTACTCTAGACATAGATTTATTTATATTCCAGCACCTCCCAGTGCACTCTGTACATACTGTAGTCATATTCATTATGCATTTGTTGAATAACAGAGTAAATGCAATAAATAAGTAATGGAAGCCCAAAGTCCCATGTCTGCTCTCCTAGTTCCCAATGCCAATTACTTACTTCTTTTGCTCACCATGGAGTTCCACGTTTATAACTCACGTATTGTGTAAATGAGTTATTGTTCTTCCACAGAGAACCTAATTTCTAACATTTTATTCAATCTCATTTCCCCATCTCTTCTTAATGCTCTCGATTGCGTATGTATAAAAATTTACAAAGTGTACACACACACTCACAAGGAATGCTTATAATCATATGCCAGAAGTTTTGCTCACTTTTTCACTAACAACAACAACAAAAAATCCCTTGCAGACAGGAACTATAACTTTTCTCCCTTCAACATTTCATTCCTCAGTTATAAAGAATGGAATTAATGTGTTCATCAAAGATTGCCCACTCTTAAGGCAAGTCTATAGAGTATTATTTGATTTTTTAGCACAGTTGCATATGCCAATGAACTTATTCTATTTAAGGATTTTTGCTGTTGCTGCATATAGCACTTTGTTTTACAAAATGAATAGCAGACATAATTTTGATTTCTAGAAATAAACACTAAAATGTGAAATGACTTAAAAATGTTTAAACCAGACATAACATTATAATATATAGATAACATCTAAAATAATATTTAAATAGTACAGAGTAGAGTAATTGAAATAAATTGATATTAGAAACATTTATAGGTCATCATGGTAATGGCACACCGAGATTTTGGAGGATGAAGAGTATAATTGGAAACATAATAAATAATAAGAGGGGGGGCCAGTGCTGTGACACAGTGAGTTAACGCCCTGGCCTGAAATGCTGGCATCCCATGTGGGCACTGAATCGAGACCCGGCTGCTCCACTTCCAATCCAGCTCTCTGCCATGGCCTGGGAAAGTAGTCAGAAGATGGCCCAAGTCCTTGGGCTCCGGGCTCCTGGCTCCTCTCTTTGGGTTGGCGCAGCTCTGGCTGTTGCGGCCATATGGGGAGTGAACCATTGGATGGAAGACTTCTCTCTCTCTCTCTCTCTCTGCCTCTCCTCTCTCTGTGTAACTCTGATTTTCAAATGAATAAATAAATATTTTTAAAAAATAACAAAAGGGTCAAGTATTTGGTGTAGCAGGTTAGGATACCCATATTGGAATGCCTGGTTCTGGGCGTGGCTTTTCCACATCTGGTCTACCTTTCTTTTATTGTACAACTTGAGAAGCAGCAGGTTTTGGCTCAACTGTTTGAGTCTTTCTACCCATATAGGACACCTGGATCGAGTTCCGTGCTCCTGGCTTTATCTGGCCAAGCACTGGCTACTGCATGCATTTAGGGGTGAAACAGAGCTTAAAGATCTCTTCTCCATCTGTCAGCCTTTCAAATAAAATGAAAACAAATAAAAATTTAAAACAAAAATAAAATTTGAAAGTTGTAGATTCTGGAAGAAGTTATTGAATCTCTCTGATCCTCTATACCTGTTTCATGCCACTGTTTTTATGATTAAATGATAAAAAGAATTTTTGCCATAAACTTTATTTTCCATGTGTACTTGTATAATTGCTATCATATTCATATATTACCTGACTAATATTTATTTAATGTTTCTAGAAATGTTTTATATTTTGCCATTTGTATTATGAGGAAAACTACAAATGAAAGAATATTTTTCTAATTCATATGAACATAAATACATAAATTTTAAATTAAAAAGTGTTTATATATCTTTAGTGATAACACATATTACTGGACTTGGGTTAGCTCTGAGACAAAACATAATTGGAATGACTTGGAAGAGAATGTGGTATATTACCGCTACCCAGCAAAATATGACCACAATTACTATTCACAGCCCACATAGTATAATAATATCAAAGGATTATTCAATATCTTTTAGGGAGAAGGTGAAAATTTACAGTGATGGCTAGATACAGAAATTGGGACAGGTTTCTCAAAGCATCCTGATTTCATTTATTCTAACCCTGTTGTTAGAAGGCCATGTCTCAATTGCTGTTTATCAATACACAAGAAAAAACAAATTCAGTGCACAAAACCTAGGGAGGTGAGCAGAAACTTAACTACTTTTCTAGCAAGTTACATTTAGAACTGCTGCTGCTTTTTCTTAGGTCACACTTTGTGGAACAGTTCACTAAGCCATTTCATCTGTACTGTTGTCTTGTAAATTCGTGAGTCTATTTCAGCCCTTGATGTGGGAATAAATCACTTAGAAAGAAAAAATAAATCCACATGAAATCATAGGACCCTACTTTGAAAGAAGGAGTTCTTCTAAATGATCTGTATTATGTTCTTTCACTGTTGCCAATCTAATTCACCTACCCTAACTCCCAAATCCTAAAGATTCTGAGTCTTGAGATAGCTTTCCTGCTACAACTATTTCTATCTACATGCACTTGTAGGGCTACACATCCTTTGTCATTCAGGAATGGATGGAAATGTCTCTGTGCTCAACCAGTTCAGTTGTTGACAAGGCTTCTCTCACTGAACATCTTGCCCATTGACAAAAAGATTTGACTGCTTCCCCTTTACCAAATCCCTGCCCAGTTCTGACCCACTAAGTAATACCATTGCATTGCGACACATTTCTTATTTTTCATGGGCCTTGAGAAGATGTAGTAACATCCTGGGCAGGATGATTTTGATGGCTAGCCTGATTCCTTCTCTCCAGGCCTCTGCTTGCCACACCTTCCTAGCCATTGCCACAGGACTCATGAAAAAGAGATGCCATTTGAAGCTCTTATTATTACAGATCCATTAGTGTGTGGCTGGTAATGACTTGCAAAGTGTTTTGTTAAAGTCCACCTCTCCTCCATCTGTTCTCTTGATTTTTGATCCTTGAGATGTATTGCCATACAAACCCTGCTAATTGATTTCCAGCTTGTCTTCATGTAGTCTTTTTCTAATTTTCATGTCTTATATTGATATGGACTTGGGTATTTAATCTTTACTCCAGGTTCTATAGATAAGGATTCAAGGTAGGGGCATGATATAGTGCACAGGTGGGAATAGGATTTATTTAAAGTGACAGAGTAAATATTCATTCACTTGTATGGGCCAGCCCATACAGAAAGAAGCCTGCCATGATTGGACCCAAGAGCTGTCTATGAGGAGAGAGAGAGTGAGAGAGTGCGAGAAGTCCAGAGAGGGATATCCAAGCATGATTGGGAGGAAAGAAGGTCCTTTCATTATTATCAGCCCATTTTATGAGATAGGGGTGATGCCTTAATTGAATAAATAAGCACTTTGGAGTTTCAGCATGTATGAAGCTTTCTTGGATTTCTATGGCACCTCAGGAGGAGCTTCATTTCATGTGATCTTTATGACATCTCCTCTCTAGCCCCAGATGAGACACAAGTATATTCTGGGAAGGTGGACATATCAAGTTGACAGGTGAAGCAATCAGATTACAATTCAGAGCTGACAAAATTTTCAGCTCACCTATCCCTATGTAACTGCCTGCATGGTTTCCCATATCAATGGCATAATACTAATGATCAGTTCTTTAGGTAGTTCTCACTTTTCTAGACATCTATCCATCTTTATCTTCCCTGATAGGACCCCACATTAGATGTTTCCTGTTGATTCTCTAAAATGAGACACTTCTTTGATTGATTGTGACATTGTTTGTTTATTGCCTATATACTACTTTATAAATTCATATGTGGAGGGGCCTGTTTTGGGGCATAGCAGGTAAAGTCGCCACCTGAAACATCAGCATCCCAAATGAACCCCATGTACAGGCTGCTCCACTTCTGATTCAGCTCCCTGCTGAAAGCAACAGAAGATGGTGCAACTGTTTGGGTCCCTCAAACCACACGGGAGACCTCAAAGAAGCTCCTGGCTTTGGCCTGGCTCAACCCTGGCCATTGCTGCCATCTGGGGAGTGAACCAGCAGATGGAAGGTCTCTGTCTCTCTCTTTCTCTGCAGCTCTGACATTCAAATAAATATTTAATCTGAAAAAATTTTATGTATATAATTTTCCACATGATTTCTAAAGTTTCAGTTAGCAATTATTTTTATTTGCTTTCATTTTTTCCTTAATAATTTTTTTTAGGATTTGTTTATTTATTTGCAAGTCAGAGTTACAAAGAGGAGGGGCAGAGAGAGAGAGAGAGAGAGAGGTCTTCCATCTGTTGGTTTGCTTCCCAGTTGGCCACAATGGCCGGAGCTGCACCAATCCGAAGCCAGGAGCCAAGAGCTTCATCCGTGTCTCCCATGTGGGTACAGGGGCCCGAGGACTTCGGCCATCTTCTACTGCTTTTCCAGGCCATAGCAGAGAGCTGGATTGGAAGTGGAGCAGCCAGGTCTCGAACCAGTGCCCATAAGGGATGCTGGCACTTCAGGCCAGGCATTAATCTGCTGTACCACAGTGCCGGCCCCCAATAATTTTCTAATCTATATATACTTTAACTGAATTTTAAATTTTACTTACTTTGCTTTTAATTTACTTTTAGTAATCTGAATGTATATTTTCCCTTTAAATTTTTTAAAGCTTGCAATTGTATCTTTGTGTTGATAATTATATGTTAGTAGCTACTATTTCCCTATTTGTTTCCAGAGCTGGGTCTTCAGTTTGCCCACAAAGACAGAAAGCTGGATGATGGTCAACAACTGTGGGCATGATTAACTTAGGAGATTCAAGCAGTCACTGTATAAAACTACTATACTCTGCATAAAACCACTGAAACTGTCATCGGGGGTTTTCATTAAGGAAACCTGCCCTGGTGGTGATCCTGCTCTTAGTTTCCATCTGCTTCTAGTCTCAGCCTTCCTCTTGTCCTTACCTCTTAATGCCTTCACATGACTCTGTACTTCATGGTTCCTAAATCCTTCTCTAGAGCCTGCTTCTTCTCTTGTCCATTCAGAAATGCAGTCAACAGAATCTGCTTTTAGAATCCTTTGCTGAACTCTACTGACGGTTGAGTCAAGATCCGGCGTGTGGGGTGAGCACTGTGGTGTAGTAGGCTTTGCCTCCACCTGCGGTGCTGTATTCCCATATGGGCACAGGTTTGTGTCCTGGCCACTCTTCTTCTGATCCAGCTTTCTGCTGATGGCCTGGGAAAATAGTGGAAGGTGGCCCAAGTGCTTGGCCCCTGACACCTGCATGGGGGACCCCAAAAAAGCTCCTGGCTCTTGGCATTGGATTGGCCCAGCACTGGCTGTTATGGCCATTTGAGGAGTCAACCAGTGGATGGAAGGCCTTTCTGTCTCGCCTGCTGTCTATAACTCTACCTCTCAAATAAATAAATAAAATCTTTAAAAAAAATCTTATTTTTTAAAATGTCTTCTTATCATGTACTTTATCAGACAAATCAGCTCATATTGATAGGGTAATGTGTCTTTTCATAGTAAAAAATGAACACTATCTCTGGATATAAAGATGTCTTGAGGTGTGGCTGAATAGGCCAAGGATGGACTAGAATCAGGAAATGGAAAGCCATCGGCATCAAGCAATTGCTCTCTTTAGATGATATAGTTTCTTGCATTCATATTTTCAGATGAATTTCTGTTTCTCCATGCACATGTCCATGCCAGACATCTTTTTTAATAATAATTTTTATTATTATTTAATTTTTTAAAGATTTTATTTATTTATTTGACAGGTAGAGTTACAGACAGTGAGAGAGAGAGACAGAGAGAAAAGTCTTCCTTCCGTTGGTTCAAAATGTCTGCAACGGCTAGAGCTGTGCTGATCCAAAGCCAGGAACCAGGTGCTTCTTCCTATTCTCCCATGCAGATGCAGGGCCCCAAGAACTTGGGCCATCTTCTATTGCTTTCCCAAGCCATAGGAGAGAGCTGGATTGGAAAAGGGGCAACCAGGACTAGAACTGGTGAACATATGGAATGTCAGCTTCACTGGTGGAGGATTACCTACTGTACCATGGCACTGGCCCCAATAATAATTTTTTATTTATATAAGGTGAAAAAACTTCATGTATTTAATAAATACAAATTTAGGAATATAGTGATACTTCCTACACTAACCTACCGTCAGCCAATACTCCCACCCTCCCTCCTCTTTCCTTTCTTATTCTCTCTTTTAATTTTCAAAATGACATACTTTTAGTTTATTTTATAATCCCAAGCTTAACTTTTCATGTTTGTGGCAGCATACCACATTATCTGTCCCTTTGGTATAAATCAATAGGAGAAAAATTCTCACCTAGGTTGGTATCAATCACTGAGCCTTTTCTAGGGAGAAGTGTGTAAGACAATTACCCTGATGGGGTGAGTGTCCCTGGGCGACACAGGAGGATTTCTCAGCCATGGCAAAGGTTGCTAGCTGTACTGTTTGTAAAAATGTGTAAATGAGTTTTAAAATGATAAGAATAAAATTGTGTGTGATGATACAAAACACATCATTACAATACCAAATGAGAAGAGACTAACATCTCATCCCAGAGATAAACACTTTAAAAAATATTTTTAGTCTAAGCAATTGTTCTCTTTTCAAATATTTTTTGAACTTACATATAGTTTAATTTAAAATGAGGAAATATGCAGTTTAAAAATGCTCATGTTAGGTCATGAGCTAGAACTGAAGCAGCACCATAGAAATCCCACTTATATCTTTCCTCAGTCAACATTGCCACCCTTATATGTGCCCGCAGCTTGCTCTCTGATATCAGAGCTGAGTTCTGTCCATCTTCAATGTTTTTATGAATGGATTTATTCATATTTGATTTTCTGCCTGGTTACTTTGCTCAGTGTTATGTCTTAGGGGGTTTATTGGTGATTTTTATGTCATTGAAATTTGTTTATTCTCATTGCTGTGAAGTATGTGAACAATATAGTTGACTTATCCATTCTGAAGTGGAGGATATTTGGATTCTTTCCAGGCTTTGACAATTCCAAATAATGCAGAAGTGAACAGTCCTGTCCACACTGTTAGCTGCTGTGTATGCTTATTGGGCAAACAGGCATACAGTAAACAGTGGCAAAGAGTGGCTATCAAGTTATACCCTCCATCAGCATTTGAGGATTCTAGATTTTCTATCTCCTGGACAACCTATGGAATTATGAATGTTTTGTGTTCTGCTCTGTGGCTGTGTAGTCATTTTCACTTGTGATTTTAATTTACATTTTCCAATGACTACTATGCTTGAACAACTTTTCATTTGAATATTTTTTCTGTGAAATGAACAAGTATTTTGGTAATTTATCTTGTTTCCTTGTACTTTTCTTATTGACATCTGTAAATATTTATTTCATACACACAGACTGTGCATTGATATATATTCTCTAATATATGTATATATAATATGTTTATAGGTATAATATCATATATTGTATATATTCTGTGAGATCTATATATGACACATATTTGCAGATTTTTACTTGCTTTTTCACTGACCTAATGGAGCTTTAATGGAAACAAGACCAGTGTATCAACCATTGACATTACAAGACTGGACCTTTAATAAAGATCAACTTATTTCTCTGGCTCCATGGTAGGTTCTTGTTATCTTGTTTAAGTAACTTTGACTACTTAGGATCATGGAGATATATCCCTATGTTATTTTCAAGATGAGTTTCCATTTAGTGTTCATGTTTAGATATGTCATTTTTTGTTTAAATTTTAAGCAGGGGGACAAAATTTATTTTTTCAATGTGATTATATCCACATCTAGGATAACTACTTATTTAAAATTTGAAAAAGAGAGAGAGAGAGGGTGGAGGGAGAGAGATCTCCCACCCAGTGGTTCACTCTCCAAATTCCTGCAGTAGCTGGGGCTGGGCCAAGCCAAATCTGGGTGCCAAGAGCACAATTTTGGTCTCCCACTTGGGTGGCAGGAACTTGAGCCATCAGTCTTTGAGCCATCATCTGTTGCCTCCCAAGGTGTATATTAGCAAGAATTAGAATTGAAAATGGAACTGGAACTTAAACTCAGGTACTCTGATGAAAAATGCAGACATATTAAGTAGTGTCTCATGCACTGTAGCAGAAGCCCATCCCAGAACCACTTTATAAAAGACAATATTTTACCTTGCATTGCTCAGTCATCTTTGTCACCAACAAGGTGACCATATATATGTTGATCTGATGATCAAATCTGTTCTATTCTCTTAGTTTACCTTTATTAGCATCAATACTCTATTATGTCCATTACATTAAGTGTTGCCATCTGGTACCATTAGTCTTCCATCTTTCTTTTTCAAGACTGCCTTGGTTCTTTGGCTTTGTGTTACAGTAGCATTTTGTAGTCAATGGTTAACTTCCACAAAAAAATCTGAAGGGATATTGAGAGATTGCCTTAGAACTACAAAATTTGAGGAAGACTTCAATTTGCATTATTTAATCTTGCAAATGACAAATATGCAATAGTCTTCATTTATTCAAGCCTTCTTCAATGTCTATTAATATTCAACACATTTACTGCCTAACATCCTATTAATATTTGAATTTTAATACTGATTTTGTATAGTTTGACACAAAGGAAACTGTGAAGTGTAAATTCTGGCTATCCAGTTTAGCTCTAGTTGAATGGATCTGGAAGGGACAGTAAGGTGATGACGGAAAAGATTGTTCTAACTTTTCATATCATAACAGCTGATTCCCTTTCTTGCTGTAATTTTGATAATGCCCTTAATTTGACATTTTAAGCCAACTGTTTTGGTATTCATCTTACTTTAGTGTGGATTTATTTTCTCTCTAAACCCTACCTCTGGGATGAAGAAAGATTATTTTTAAAGTCTCATCACAGAGACTGCTGCTGGAAAGGAATATGAAATTTGACTCCTAGGTGAATAAGAAAGTGGAAGGAAAACATTTTTCACAAAATACTCAGCTGTTAGATGAATTACAGTGTAGTTGGTGGAAAATTTTTTTTCTTAAGCTTCCAAATAGCAGTGGTTTCTTTGGTGCATCTTGTTTCTATCTGAGAAATTGTCAAGGAAAGTAGGTGATCTCAGTATAGCAGTTCGATGGATTGGATTTTTGAGTGAAGCTTTTTTTTTCATTTAGAAAAATAACTTCTATCAAATATTATCTACCTTTAAGAAAAATCAAATGTCTCCATCAGGTTTATCTATATATCACCTTTTTTAATCTGGTTCAAGACACTTTAAAAATAAAGTAATTATATTTCTGTCCATTCTCTTCAATTCACTTTAAGAACACATATGTTTTGTAGCTGAAACATCCTAGGTAATGATGATGGCATGGAAGCTTGAATACAACTGAAACTATTTGTTTAAAATAGTACTTATTATTTTATGATATAGTGACTTGGGGGGGGGAGGCAGGGAGAGGGAGAGAGAGAGGAAGATTTTCCATCTGATGGTTCACTCCCTCAACGCCCACAACAGCCAAGAGTGGGCCAAACTGAAACCAGGGACAAGAACTCTATTGGGATCTCTCATAGGCATGGCACAAACCCAAGCACTGGGGTCATTGCACATTTCTTTTCTAGGGACATTAGCAGGAAGCCAGGTCAGAAACTGGGTAGCAGGGACTTGAACCAGCATCCCACTGTGGAATGCTGACATAACCAGCGCCTGACAAAAATTTTTGTTCTCTGCATTTAGCAATTCTGAGAAAACTCAATGGATTAATATTCAAGTAGATTTAGATCTGAAATATTTATTTCACAAAAATTCTGGCTTTTGGCTTCATATACACTGTTCTGCCCAAATAAAATTCTGCCTTAATAAATCTGATGCACAACCCCAAATACCCCCATGATAATGGTAACTTGTTTAATAAATTCAAGGGTACTATCAAATGTATTAGGAAAATGGATTTAAAAGGTTAGTTTATTTTAGAGCAATTTGTTTGAAATCCTTGCATCATTTTTCCATAATATGCCTTTTTCATCATTTTTTTGGTGATCTCTCAAATATATTCATTACAAAATAAAGCTTTCTTTAATTCTTCCATTTTATATAAATTTTTTGAAGTACCTTCATAAATCATCAGTAATCATTTGGGTATAATAATAATAATAACAGGTATAATGACAATTACTGCTTTTGTTCAGGATGATGGGCCTTGCATTTTGGTTGCCCTTTCATAGCATTGTTGAAGTAGGTAGTAAAGGTATTCTCATTTTGTAACTGAAGTTCCGAGACCTAAAGTGATTAGGCCATGGTATTGTGATTAGTACAGTGCACAATGACAGATTTGAAATACATTTACCCTACTCAACAGCTGCGCTTTTTACACTCTACCACATTCCATAGGCTCTAATACAAAGCACATTTTGTAATGGATTTTCAAGGATCATGGTATTTATACCTATAGTACATATATCTGTTTCACATTTGATGGAGAGGCAGATTCTGTTCAGTTTTGTACTATTATGAGCAAAGTGTACAAGACAATTACTTGTCTTCTTTCTGAGTTCTAAGTCTTCATTTATATTCTAAGGGGTTGGTGTTATGGTGTATGTGGTTAAACCTCTGCCTGGGAAGCTAGCATCCTATCCTGGTACAGGTTTGAGTTCCAGCTGCTCCATTTCTGATACAGATCATGCTAATATGCCTGGAAAAGCAGTGGAGGATAGCCCAAGAGCCGGGGCACCTTGGCCCAGTCCTGACTGTTGCAGCCATTTGGGGAATGAACCAGTGAGTAGAAGATCTTTCTGTCTCTCTCTCTCTGTCTCTCTCCCTGTAACTCTGTCTTTCAAATACATAAAACAAATCTTTCAGAAAACTTATATTCTAGGTAAGGCCTTTGTTAGATATTGTTTGCGAATATTCTCTTCCATTCTGTGGTTGTCTCCTTTTTTAAAGAAAATAGTCTTATGAAGAATGGAATTTCATTTTGCTAAGTCCAATGCTGCATTTTTATCATTTGTAGGTTGTCCTTAATATGCCTAATCGAAAAAAGTTTGACCTAACCAAACGTTATAAAAAATTTATATTATGTTTTCTTTTGAAAATTTTGTATCTTTGAAGCCGGTGCAGAGGCTCACTTGGCTAATGCTCTGTTTGCGGCGCTGGCACCCCGGGTTCTGGTCCCAGCTGGGGCCCTGGATTCTGTCTCGCTTGCTCCTCTTCCAGTCCAGCTCTCTGCTGTGGCCTGGGAGTGCAGTGGAGGATGGCCCAAGTGCTTGGGCCCTCCACCTGCATGGGAGACCAGGAGGAAGCACCTGGCTCCTGCCTTCGGATCAGCACAGCGCGCTGGCCGTAGCGGCCATTTGGGGAGTGAACCAACAGAAGAAAGACCTTTCTCTATCTCTCTCTCTCACTGTCTAACTCTGCCTGTCAAAATAAAAAATGTGTATCTTTGCATATCATACTTTAGTTTATGGGCCATATTAAGCTAATATTTATCTATCATATGAGGTATATTAAGGTTTTTTTTTCATTTATTTGTTTATGGAAAACCAATAGCTCACATCATTTGTGAAACAGGTTACTTTTTCTCAATTGAATTACTTTCACGCCTTTATAGAAAATCAGTTGACGTTTAGGTGAGTACCTGTTGTGACTCTCTTTTATATTTTATTGCTCAGAGTGTCCATTCTTACCCTAATTTATTGAGTACTATAGTTTTATAGTTAATTGTGGTGACTGTTCCTTGCCACCGCCGAGTTAGGCAGGCTGCCTGCAGCTTGCCTTGACAGAGGAGGGGAAGTGCGCCACCCACCACTCAGCCTTCCCCAAACCCGGGGGACAATCAGGCACGGTGTGGATCCCAGTCTAACCAGGGTCTCACTTTATTGTAAAAGGGAGGTGTATATATAGCTGAGGTACAGAGCGGATGGTACAGAGTGGATGAGCAGATGCCGGCAAGGGGTGGGGTGTTGTGATGCAAAAGGCTCTTAGCAACTCCTATTATACCATCTTAATGACCCTTAGGCAGAAGGCCCTGGGGCTGGGGTGTTTGCTACCTGGGATTTGAAGACAGGTTTTCAAAATCGAGGCAGGCTCAGGAAGTTTCCTCTAGGCCTCTCCAGATTCAGCTTCCCCCACAGTTAATAAGTCTAGATTACATAGTATGAGCCCTCCAGCTCTGGTCTTCATTTCAAGAATTGCTTTACTAGGTCTTTCACATTTCCATACAACCTTTAGAATCAGCTTCTCAGGTTCTGCAAAGAACCTACAGGGATTTTCATTGATTTAATGCTGACTGTATGTATCAATCTGGAGATCTTTGACAATATTTAGTCTTCTCACCCATGAAAATGGCTTAAGTCTCCATTTATTTCAATATTCTATAATTACTCCCTGCAGTATTTTAAGCTTTCTGTGTATGGATCTTCTATATATTTTTCCATGTTTATTTCTAATATCTTTATGTATTTTGGGTACTTGTTTGGGTACTGTTTTAAAATATATATTTAAAATCTGTGTTGGTTTTTGATGGTACAGAGAAAGACAGTCAATTTTGGGAAACAGAAAGATATGTTTAGACCTTGATAAACTCATTTCTTATTTCTCTTAGATTTCTTGTAGATTCCTTAGGATTTCTAGCCTACATAAATATATTTTACCTATAATTAAATAAATGTGAATTTCCTTCTCCTCCACCATTAAACAGTGGAGCTGTTAGTTTTGCTTTGGTAGCTAAATTTCATGGAATATCGGGTAGGTCTTTGGAGCAGATGTTGGGGTTGAACATGCAGACTGCAGATAAAGGTGATTTGCTCCACTTACATGCTTTAAAAAGCATACAACACAATGTAGCTAGAGCTCAACTGAGCTTTCTTGCCTTTATCTCAAACACCACACGTGAACTCACAAGCAAGTGCTTTTGTTAGGAAATGTGATTGTCAAGGACACTGAGACCAGGAAAACCTGACTTGTGCAGTAATTTTATATACATCCAAAGCTCTGTTCCTAACAACCCTGAAGGAAGCACAGCCATAGGCTATTTTGAGTCAGATTCTTTTATTAAGTGGAATTTATTAGCAGTGTGACCTATGTGACAAATGCCTTTCAATCTGAACTTTCACCGATACAGGCCAGGTTTTAGCAGTTTTATACACATATCTGGTTTTTTTTTTAAGATTTTTTAAAATTTATTTTACTTGAAAGTCAGAGTTACACAGAGAAGGAGAGGCAGAGAGAGAGAGAGAGGTCTTCCATCTGCTGGTTCACTCCCCAGATGGCCGCATCAGCCGGAGCTGCATCTATCCAAAGCCAGAAGCAAGGAGCCAGGAGTTTCTTCCGGGTCTCCCACATGGGTGCAGGGGCCCAAGGACTTGGGCCATCTTCTACTGCTCTTCCCGGGCCATAGCAGAGAGCTGGATTAGAAGAGAAGCAGCCGGGACTTGAACCAGCGCTCATATGGGATGCTGGCGCTTCAGGCCAGGATGTTAACCCACTGCGCCACAGCGCCAGCCCTATACACATACATGTTTACAGAATCATTTTTGTTGTAATTTTATAGGCTCATGATGAAAAGACATTTTATATTGTAAACCTACCCAAACTAACTTGTGTAATTGAAAAAGTTTGTGTTTTTGATAGTAAGTTACGTGTAGTGATTGGTTGTCCTTGCCAAGCAATGTTCTAAGTTTTATTTTTAACACAGTTTTGCTCTTCTACTTAAAAGCAGTGTTAGGAACAGGTACTATTATTTGTTTTCAACATGGTGATTCTCAGGTCCAGGGAATTGCAGGAACTTGTCCATGGTTACTCAACTAGAAAACAGCTAAGCCCGCACTTACTCTCTGGCAAATGCTCTCTCCAACTCTATGCTGTGTTTCAATCGGCTAAAGCTGATTATGTACCAGTCACTCCTGATGGCTTTATCATGTGTCAGCTTGGCTACACTTAATTGTATCTCCCAGAATTCCCTATCTGTTGTTGTGGGCCACAACACAGATTGTCATGGGAAAGCTGAAAAGCAGAAAGGGAACAACTATTTTCACATGTTGTTGCTTAAAACTGACTCACATCTTGGCATGAGGCCGAAGCTGAGCCTACTGCCATCCCCTTCTTCCCTTGAATTCACCTCTTTGGACTCTGGTCCAGATGTGTGTATTTAGCTCCATGACAAATGGCCTTGGCTACTACAGAACTTACACATTGCTACGATCAAGAACTGGTCTTGCCATTTTCACAAGCCCTATCTCAGGTTTGTGGATCCCAGCTTGCCATATCTCCCCAACTTTACATCATTTTCCTTTCTCAAATGCTTAGTCAGATAATGAGTGAACAGCTTTATGGAGATGGAGTAAGATCAAATTCCTGTATCAAATCCCCTACACATAGTTATAGATGATATACAATTTTGTTATTTTAAATTTTATGTTATATAATGGACATTATATATACATGTAATTTTACATAAATAAAATGCCCTAATGGCATTGCATTTCTGATTAAAACATGACTGCAGTAATGCTGTCTGTAACAATTTGAAACTAGTAATAAAGTTGTTGTATGGAAGGAATGATGTTGAGTCTAATTAAGAAAGACTGACATACCCTGGACAGAGTAGTGTCTTGTAATTAGACCTTATTCCACAGTTGGCTCAGACGTACAAACCATGCTACCCTGGGCAAGTGATTTGTAGTTTATTCTCCTCATTGGAAAAAGAAGATTGTTTTGAGGACTACATGAGATACATCATGTGCTTTGATGCTTTCCCAAGCACTTAAAAGAATGATAGATACAATTATTTGCATTGTGGTGGCTGTCAGAATTAGTACCAAAGACATGTGTTATTTAGTCTGTATAAAATCATCTATCCATATAATAATATTTAATGGGCCAAAAAAATAACACTGTTTTTTATCTGGCAGAATCGTAACAGCACTTTGTTCCTGACAAGGCATTTTGCTGCAGAACTAAAAGTACTTATCTAAGAGGAAAACTAATATGGATGTATATAGAAAATTAATAATGGAATTTTAAAAATATAGAAAATTAATAATGGAGTTTTAAAAATAATAACACTTATTAATAACATTTATGAAAGAATCTCCTTCAATTTTTAATTGAATTTTTAATTTAAATTTTTAATTTGTGATGCGTCATAGTTTTCAAATGTTCTTTTTGATGCATCTTATATTTTTTAAGAAGACATTTATTTAATAAATATAGATTTCTAAAGTACAACTTTGGACTATAGGGGTTTTCCTCCCATAGCCACCCTCCCACCCACAAACCATCCCATCTCCTACTCCTTCTCTCATCCCATTCTTCATTAAGATTCATTTTTAATTATCTTTGTATACAGAAGATCAACTTAGTATATACTAAGTAAATATTTCAACAGATTGCACCCACAAAGACATACAAAATATAGAGTATGGTTTGAAGACTAGTTTTACTGTTAATTTGCATAGACCAACACATTAAAAACAGAGAACCTACATTGGGAGTAAGTGTACAGTGACTCCTGTTGTTGATTTAACAGTTGACACTCTTATTTATGACATCAGTAATCACCCAAGGCCCTAGTCATGAGCTGCCATGGCTATGGAAGCCTCTTGAGTTCTCCACCTCTGATCATATTTAGATAAGACCATAGTCAAAGTGGAAGTTCTCTCCTCCCTTCAGAGAAAGGTACCTCCTTCTTTGATAGCCTGTTATTTCCACTGGGATCTCACACACAGTGATCTTTCATTTAGGTCATTTTTTGCCACAGTGTCTTGGCTTTCCATGCCTGTGAAACTCTCATGGGCTTTTTAGCCAGATCTGAATGCCTTAAGGGCTGATTCTGAGGCCAGAGTGCTGTTTAGGGTATTTGCCATTCTATGAGTCTGCTGTGTATCCCACTTCCAATGCTGGGTCACTCTCTCATTTTTAATTGCATCAATTATTATTAGTGGACACTGGTCTTATTTATGTAATCCCTTTGACAGTTGAACCTATCTTTATGGTCAATTATGAACTTAAATTGATCACTTTAACTAGTAAGATGGCACTAGGGGGCTGGTGCCGTGGCTCAGTTGGTTAATCCTCCACCTGCAGTGACGGCACCCCATATGGGCTCCAGGTTCTAGTCCCGGTTGCTCCTCTTCCAGTCCAGTTCTCTGCTGTGGCCCAGGAAGGCAGTGGAGGATGGTCCAGGTGCTTGGGCCCCTGCACCTGCATGGGAGACCAGGAGGAGGCACCTGCCTCCTGGCTTTGGATCGGTGCAGCGCGCTGGCCATGGCAGCCATTTGGGGGGTGGAATGAAATGAAAGAAAGACCTTTCACTCTGTCTCTCTCTCTCACTGTCTAATTCTACCTGTCAAAGAAAAAAAAAAAAAAACAGATGGCATTGGTACATGCCATTTGGAGTCCCATGGCATGTTTCTAACTCTACCATTAGGGGTAAGTCTGAGTGAGTATGTGCCATATTGTACATCACCTCTCTCTCTCTCTCTCTCTCTCTCTCTCTCTCTCTTATTCCTACTATTATTTTTAACAAGGATCAATTTTCAGTTAACTTTTAAACACGTAAGAATAATTGTGTGTTAATTAAAGAGTTATATCAATGGTATTAAGTGGAAAAATACTAAAAAGAATAAAATAGTAAGCTGCTCCTTGACAACCAGGACAAGAGCTGATCAAGTCATTGTTTTGCATAGTGTCTATTTCACTTCAACAGGTTTCTTTTTAGGTGCTCAGTTAGTTGTCACATATTAGGGAGAACATATGCTATTTGTCCCTTTGGGACTGGCTTATTTCACTCAGCATGATGTTTTCCAGATTCCTCCATTTTGTTGCAAATGATCAGATTTCATTTTTTATTTTTACCTCTGTGTAGCATTCTATAGAGTACATATCCCATAATTTCTTCATCCAGTCTTCTGTTGAAGTACATTTAGGTTGATTCCATGTCTTAGCTATTGTGAATTGAGCTGCAATAAATATTGAGGTGCAGATAGCTCTTCTATTAGCCAATTTAATTTCCCTTGGGTAAATTTTGATTATTCTTAGAAGTTCTTTCTCAGCTGTGGCATTGCCTGTGTATACAAAGGCTGTTGATTTTTGTGCATTGATTCTATATCGTGCTACATTGCCAACCCCTCTATGAGTTCCAATAGTCTCTTAGTAGAGTCCTTTGGATCCTCTAAATAAAGAATCATATTATCTGCAAAGAGGGATATTCTGACTTCTCCCTTTACAATTTGTACCCTTTAATTTCTTTTTCTTGCCTAGTTGCTCTGGTTAAAGCTTTCAGTACTATATTGAATAGCAACGGTGAGAGTAGTCATCCCTGTTTGGTACTGGATCTCAGTGGAAATGCTTCCAACTTTTCCTTATTCAATAGAATGCTGACTGTAGTTTTTAGTTTTTTCATAAATTGCTTTTATTGTATTGTGGAATGTTCCTTCTATACCCAATTTGCTTAGATTTCTCATTATGAAAGGGTGTTGTATTTTATCAATTGTTTTCTCTGCATCTTGAGATAATCATATAGGTTTCTTCTGCAGTTTGTTAATGTGATGTATCACATTGATTGATTTGCGAATGTTGAACAATCCCTGCATACCAGAGATAAATCTCACTTGGTCTGGATGGATGCTCTTTCTGATGTGTTGTTAAATTCTATTGGCCAGAATTTTATTGAGGATTTTTGCATCTATGTTCATCAGGGAAATTGGTATGTAATCCTCTTTCTCTGATGCATCTTTTTCATGTTTAGGAATTAAGGTGATGCTGGCTTTGTAGAAAGAATTTGGGAGGATTCCCTCTCTTTCAATGGTTGTGAATAGTTTGACAAAAATTGAGTTAGTTCTTCTTTAAGTGTCTGGTAGAATTCAGCAGTGAATCCATCTGGTCTTGGGCTTTTTTTTTGTTGGGAGTGCTTTATTACTGATTAAATTTCTGACTTGCTTATGGATCTCTTTAGGTTTTCCTTGTCTTCATAGTTCAATTTAGGCAGGTTATATGTTTCCAGGAATCTATCCGTTTCTGATAGATTTCCCTGTTTGTTGGCATACAACTCTTTGCAGTAATTTCTGATGACTCTTTTTATTTCTGCGGTGTCTATTGTTACATTCACATTTTCATTCCAATTTTATTGATTTGAGTCTTACGTCTTACCTCTCCTTTTTTTTTTGGTTACTTGGGTGTGTCAATTTTATTAATTTTTTTCAAAAAAACAACTCTTTGTTTTGCTGATCTTTTAAAATGATTTGTTTGATTCAATTTTGTTGATTTCTTCTCTAATTTTAATTATTTCTCTTCTCCTATTAGTTTTGGGTCTGGATAGCTGCAGTTTTTCTAGATCCTTGAGATGCATTGATAGCTCATTTTTTAGTGGTCTTTCCAATTTCTTGATGTAGGCACCTATTGCTATAATATTTCCTCTTAACACTGCTTTTGCTATATCCCAGAAGTTTTGATGTGTTGTGTTGTTATCTTTATTTGCTTCCAGAAAGTTTTTGATTTCTCTTTTGATTTCTTCCATGACCCAGTGTTCATTCAGGAGCGTGTTGTTCAGTCTCCATGTGTTCTTATATGCTCTAGGGGTCTCTGAGTTGCTGATTTCCAGCTTCATTCCATTGTTGTCTGAGAAGAAGCATGGTATGATTTTGATTCTTTTAAATTTTCTGAGACTTGCTTCATGGCCTAGTATGTGGTCAATCCTAGATAAAGTTTCATGCACTGCTGACATGAATGTGTATTCTCAAGTGTAGGATTCAAAGTTCTGTAGATATCTGTTAGGTCCATTTGGTCTATAGTGTTAATTAATTCTTCTGTTTCCTTGTTGATCTACTGTCTGGTTGATCTGTCTATTGCTGAAAGTGGTGTATTGAAGTCCCTCAATGCTATTGTATTAGAGCCTAAGTCTCCCATCATGTCCCTTATCTTTTAAAGAGCCCAGTACTCTGATAATTAGGTGCATATACATTTAATAGTATACATCTTTAATAGTTTAACATCTTTTTGTTGAATTGATCTCTTAATCATTATATAGTGTCCCTCTTTGTCTCTCTTAACAGTTTTTGTGTTAAAGTTTTTTTTTTTTGTCTGATATTAAGATGGCTATGCCAGCTCTTTTCTGGTTTTTGTTGGCATGGAATTGGAATATCTTTTTCCAGCCTTTCACTTTCAGTCTGCATGCATCTTTGTTGGAAAGATGTGTTTCTTGTAAGCAGCAAATAGATGGGTTTTGTTTTTTAATTCATTCATCCAGTCTGTATCTTTTAACTGGAGAGTTAAGGCCATTAACGTTCAATGTGACTATTGATAAGTAGTGACTTTGCCCTGCCATTTTTCCAAAGATATTTCTAATATATAGTTTGAGCTTCCTGTCATCTTTTATTGAGAGATTTTCTTCCTTTACCTTCTTTCATATTGATGACTGTGTTTCTGTGTTTCTGTATGTAGCACATCTTTAAGCATTTTTTGCAGGGATGGACAAGTGGTGACCAATTCTTCCAATTTCTGTTTACTGTGAAAGGTCTTTATTTCACATTCATTCACAAATGAGAGCTTTGTTTTGATGCATTTTAACATTCGTGTACCCAGAGAGACCTAAGAGACCACAGAGATATTTCCAAGAGGTTTTTATGATCCTAGATTTTACCAGTTCATTGTTTCTTCCTGAATTAACTTTTCTGTAGTGTGTAAAATAGCCTTAGTGGTCTTTATTTCTTTCTTTTTTAAAAAAAGATATTTAACTCTTCCAATTGCATTTGTTTAAAGGCATTCCTTTTCTCAGGAAAGGATTTTCTGAATTTGTTAATGGTTATTTGGCTTCATATGTGTCAGCACCTGCAAACAGTTCCACTGTTCTATTCACCTATGTTTATATCAATAGAATCCTCTTGATATCACTATGTATGCATACTTAGTCTTGGACTTACTTGCTTTGTAAAAAACAGATTGATGACATTTCATTATAAATTTGTCAACCAGCCTGGCAATTTTGTTAAAAGTCCTACTATGATTTTGATTGGTATTTAGGTCACTCTATTGTTGGTTTTATGATACTATAAATTGCTGTTATCTAGTTCTTATCATGTTGCATTTCTTCGCCAATTTCTTTTTTTAAAAGAATTATTTATTTGAAAGGCAGAGTTACAGAGAGGCAGAAGCAGAAAGAAAGAGAGAGAGAGAGAGAGGGAGAGAGAGAGATGTCTTCTACCTGCTGGTTCACTCCTCAGATGGCCACAATGGCCAGCGGAGCTGGGCTGATTGAAAACCAGGAGCCAGGAGTTTCTGCTGGGACTCCCATGCGGGTGCGGGGGCCCAAGGACTTGGGCCGTCTTCTACTGCTTTTCCAGGCCATAGCAGAGAGCTGGATCGGAAGAGGAGCAGCCAGGACTAGAACCGGCGCCTATATAGAATGCCGGCACTGCAAGAGGCAGCTTTACCTGCTACGCTACAGTGCTGGATCCTTTCCACCAATTTCTATCAATTTTGTTTTTCTTCAGTGTTTTTTATTTTTTAAATTTTCAGTGTGGAGATCTTAATTCATTCTGTCAGTTTAATATTTTGATATAAAAATAATACCTGTGAAATTTTGTTTTCGTCATTTTTCACTAATAAGATTTGGAACTATAACTGATTTTGGTTATTTACTTTGTATCCTTAGCTTAGCTAAAATTCACTGATTTCAGTATTATACTTTAGAAATTTGATTTTATATGTAAAAATTATGATATATAAAAATAACAAAAATTAAAACCTTTCCCCTCTTTGTGCTTTTCATTTCTTCTTATCATTTTATTTCTGTAGCTAGTACTTCCAGTGAGATATTGAAAAGAGATGGTAAAATTTGATATTCTTGTCTCGTTTGTGATATTAGGGACCAAGACCACAATATTTCAGCATTAAGAAGTCTTTTTTTTTAAATCAGTGCTTTTTGATCAGGTTGATAAAGTTTTCCTCCATTTCTAGTTTGCCAAGAAAGAGAGCTTTTATCATCCCAATTACTATAACAATGAAATTTTTTTTTTACTTCCTTTATCTGATAGCATGGAAATGTACATCCAAATTTTAGGAAAGGCCATAAAATTTATGCAAAGAAATGGCTGTTTTCGTGTTTCTTATGGGAACAAATGAAGTGAGAAGGAGCCAGAACCAATTTGTGCAGCTTTTGCCTACTGGAAATCGCACTTGACTATGCTTATATTTGTTAATTAATTTCATGATGATAAATTGTGGAGAACAATGTCTTTAACTCTTTTCAACTCCTCTTTTTCTTAATCTTCTTTCTGGATGAACATTTAGGTTAGCCTAATCATTTTTTATTTATTTATTTTTTTTGACAGGCAGAGTGGACAGTGAGAGAGACAGACACAGAGAAAGGTCTTCCTTTGCCGTTGGTTCACCCTCCAATGGCCGCTGCGGCTGGTGCGCTGCGGCCGGCACACCGCGCTAATGAAGCCAGGAGCCAAGTGCTTCTCCTGGTCTCCCATGGGGTGCAGGACCCAAGCACTTGGGCCATCCTCCACTGCACTCCTGGGTCACAGCATAGAGCTGGCCTGGAAGAGGGGCAACCAGGACAGAATCCGGTGCCCCGACCAGGACTAGAACCCGTTGTGCTGGCACCACAGGTGGAGGATTTAGCCTATTGAGCCGCAGTGCCTGCCAGCCTAATCATTTTTTAAAAAGATTTATTTATTTATTTGAAAAGCATAGTCACAGAGTCAGAGGCAGACAGAAAGAGACAGATCTTCCGCCCTCTGGTTCGCTCCCTGAATGGCCACCAGGGCCGGAGCTGGGCCAATCTGTATCCAGGAGCCAGGAGCTTATTCCAGGCCTCCCATGTGGGTGCAGGGGCCCAAGGTCCTGGGCCATCCTCTGCTGCTTTCCTGGGCCATGGCAGAGAGCTGGATCAGAAGAGGAGCAGCTGGGACTAGAATTGAAACCCATATGGGATGCTGGCACTGCAGGCTGTGGCTTTACCCACAACATCACAGCACTGGCCCAGGTTAGCTTAATTATGCTTACGCTGCATTTTTGGAAATATTTGACTTCTCTTGAACATCTAAGAAGCTTAATGGGAGCAACAATTTGCTACAGAAAGCAACTTCAAAAATATTGATTTTATTTTGTTATAAAACTACTGAATATTTATAAAATTCACAAAATATTACTCATCCATAATTTCACTTTCCTAAAATTAACTGCTGCAAAAATCTCAGCCCATTTGCTTTGTGTCATTTTCTCTCCGCTTCCTCCTCATCTCCACCCTTCTTCCCCCACCCCTTTTAATTACTCTATTGATTTTATTAAAATTATACCTGCAAACAGAAAGGATAAAATAATTCAGCAATTAAAATGACCGCAACATGAAATTAAAAACAATATTAGAATCTGTTATCTTCATCCACTGCTATGTATAAGGGTAGTTATTGTTTCTTATTAAGAATAATAGGTCAATAGATGTATAAAAAGAAAGTTATATAACTACTACTATTATAATTCAGGAATATTTTATCAAATCTAAAGCATTCCCAGTATGAAAAAACTAACTTAAATGGATTACATTAATGAAATTCAAAAAAATATTTCTTCAATGCAAGAGAATGATCCCTTTAGTTTTAAAAAAGATAAGGAAATGCGTGAGGTAGTTGGATTCCTATTTTTTTTTACTTGAATAATTAAGATGTGGATATTCTCAAAGGTCTCTTTCTGCTACAGCTGTTGGCTTTTGTTTTTGCTTTAAATACCTCCATGACATTTCTGCTGAGCGTCCTCTTGAGTTATGTTTGTTTTCCCTATTGTGTTTGTAGATGTTGTTGTGATATCTTCTGGCCTTGAATCTTGCTGTGGACTTGTCAACAGTCTGCCTGCTATTTCTCCCTTACAGGTTATTTGTTTTCCTTTCTAAGTGTTAAAAGAGTTACTTCTTTATCTTGTAGATTGTAATTAGTCTATGTCTAAGTGTGGAATATCAGTATAAACTTTCCCTGAAATTTGATGTATTATTTGAATCAATTTAAAGGAAATTTTCCCATAGAATTACATCTCCTTTGCTGGCTTCTTTAGTTTCACGAAAATAAAGCCTTTATGATTTTAAGCCCTTGAATTGTTCATTTGTATTCACTTTACTTTTCTTAAGTCTTGCTTTTATTTCAGCAACTCAGTTTTTAGTGTTGCTTCCTCCTATTTCCCCCATTTATTTATTAGTGCTGTAATGATGCTATTTTGTTCTTCCATTTGCTTTTTTTCCTGAGAGATCTACAATCTGATTTTCATCTCCTGTTGTCATTTTATTGTATTGTTGCTATGAGGTCTTATTATAGAGTTTATGTTCTTATTAATTTGCTGTCTATTGGGAAGCACTATGAGTAATTTTATTGCATTCCTTGAGATTTTCATCTTTTCTGAATCAGATTGGTATTTTCCTGTTAAGGCCCCCTTCCTTCCTCTCTCTCTTCCTTCCTCCTGCTGCTCTGTCCCTTCCTTGGGGAAATTCCTGTGCTCTTCTCTCATGCTATTTTTTTTTTTTTAATTTTTATTTTTGACAGGCAGAGTGGACAGTGAGAGACAGAGACAGAGAGAAAGGTCTTCCTTTTTGCCGTTGGTTCACCCTCCAATGGCCGCCGCGGTAGCGCGCTGCGGCCGGCGCACCGCGCTGATCCGATGGCAGGAGCCAGGTGTTTATCCTGGTCTCCCATGGGGTGCAGGGCCCAAGGGCTTGGGCCATCCTCCACTGCACTCCCGGGCCACAGCAGAGAGCTGGCCTGGAAGAGGGGCAACCGGGACAGGATTGGTGCCCCGACCGGGACTAGAACCCGGTGTGCCGGCGCCGCTAGGCGGAGGATTAGCCTATTGAGCCGCGGCGCCGGCCTCTCTCATGCTATTAATACTGACACCATTCTACCCATATGTTAATTTGCTCCTAACTAGAGTGAATGGATCTTGACTGTCATCTACTAATATATCTGACAGTTTATTTGTTTTTTACCATAAGCCAGATGTAGAGATTGGAAACTGTGTATTTAAGCAAGTTTCTGCATCTAAGGATGGGATATTAGGATGAAGGGGTGGGATGAGGAAGAAAGCAGAACTGATCTGAGGCAGTGTGCTCCAGCTGTTGTGATTTTGCCAAAGATCTTAAATCAGGTTCTGCTGTACCTATATCAAGGACAGATATTTTTTTTCTTGGAGGGGTTATGGCTTAGCACAGAATTTTCCTCAATCTGGAAGTATGTAGGCCTGGAGCTTTGACTGAGTCATTCACCTTCAGATTCCATTACCCTGAGCTCAAAAAGGACTAAGAAAATGAATGTTCATCTAGTTTCCTTCCAAATTTTAAGAATCTTTAGTGGTGAGCAGCCCCAGAATTTTGTTAGATCCCTGAGAGAGTTTCTAGAGGGTGAGATCCATGTTAGGAATCAAGTAGCTTATCTCCTATCACTACTAGCACTTGCTAAAGAGTCATCTGCTTGGTTTTGCTTTTCTCACAAGTTTTTCAAGCATATTCTGTTAGATTATCTTCCTTTCTGGTGTATACATATATATTTTTGTTTTGGTGTTTTGTGGAAGCACTAGAGAGGCATTTTTTTTATGTGTTAGAGAATGATGGTTTAGTGCTGTGCTTGTAGTCAACAACCTTGACTTCAAGACCAGGACTCCTTGTCAGTTTTTAAAAATAGAGTTTTAATTTTAAAAAGTATGTGTTCTTTCATTTTCTTCCTCTGATTTGTAATTATCACTTTCTTTCTTTCTTTTTAAAGATTTATTTGATTTATTTGAAAGGCATAGTCGTAGAGAGAGAAAGGGAGATGCAGAGAGGGAGAGATGTTCCGTCCACTTGTTCACTCCCCAAATGGCTGCAATGGCCCGGGTTGGACCAGATTTAAGCCAGGAGCCAGGAGCTTCTCACAGGGCTTCACATGGGTGCAGGGCTGAAATACTCGGGCCACCCTCTGCTGCTTTCCCAGGTGCGTTTCTAGGGAACTGGATAAGAAGTGAAGCAGCTGGGACTCAAATTTGTGACCACATGGGATGCCAGTTTCCCAGATGGCAGCTTTACCTGCTATGCAATAATGCTGGCCCCACTAATGATCATTTCCCACAAAGTGAAAAAACTTCAGTGTTCTGGTAAAAACTAAAATGAAATGGAAATTTTTAAAATGGTTACTTGCTACAAGTTGGTGAGCAGATAGAGTTTTGGGGGTTCCATAGCAACTCCTTCAATCCATTTAGGGGGTATTCTATATCAAAACACATAAAAATATTTGGAGAAGTTCTGCAAGCCACTGCTCAGAATTATTTCACCTGAGATAGCAGGGAGCCGGAGTATTCACACCCCACACACCTGGCGGCCCTTGATTCAGGCTGTTCCTGGGTTATTAATTCTCGGGCAGTTTTAGTCTGCTACTTTCCACAAAGCAGGTTTCATTCAGCCAGAGAATAATCTCAGGCAATGCATGTGGGTGTTGGGAGTTGGCAGATGAGCCAGCGGACACTAAATTAATGGGAAAAGGCAGAGCCCAAGTGGAATCTGCTCCATGTTTCTGTTTTCTGCCAATTTGCCACCATGTACAATGGTGATAGGGCAGTCAATGAAAATGGGGCTGTTTTAAAATTATATGTTAAAACATCATAGTATAAAATTGCTCAGTAAAGAATAAAATTCTTTTTATGCCCACATAATCCATGTTATTACCAAGTACATTTTAAAAAGCTACTAATTTGTAAATAATAAAGGTTTACCAATTTTACTCAAGCATTTGGCTTAATGTGTACTTTTACATCTTTCAACTGACAAAAAATTACAAAGATTAGCAACAAACCACTCAAGAGTAATATATAACAACAATATTGTATGGCACACTCTGGAATCATAACAGATAATTCAGAAGGAAGAAATTCAGCTACAATATTACAAAAAAGATTAAAATTCACCCAACAATATGAACTTAAACATGTTTACTTTATAGCTCAATTTTGAAGGTCAGAACATGTTAACCTCTTTCCCCAGAGACTCCATTATGATCACAGCATTGAAGTGCAAATAACAATAAGCCTGGAACAACGGCAAATAACATTAATACAAGTGAGATCTCAACTGATTTTGAGAAGCCAGAAAGTCTCATAGGAGTATGGGAAGCTGGGGCCCCAAGTGCACCCAAGAGTGCTCTAGTGGAGGAGGTATGCAGCTGGCAAACCAAGACCTTGGAAACGGGCTGCAATTGAGTCAGAAAACAGGAAAGGGAAATAATGAGAAGGAAGGTGAGAAACGGAGGGGTTGACTTAATGTCTGTAAAGGAAAGAGATGTATACCCTGTTTGCGTTGGCCCAGGAAAGAGGCAGCCCACAAAAAACAGGCACTACCAACCTAGAGGGGGCCTCCATGTGGGGGACTGGATACAGTTTCTCCAGACAGCTAAGAGAATCGAGACATTTGGTTCAGATGATTCGTCCTGGAATAAAGCACTTAATCGTTTTGCTATTGGATAAGACCATGCATTGCCTGACAGCATTTTCCTGCCTGATCATGCTAATTGGAAACCCTGTAGTGTTCACCACAGACCTACTAATAAGACCATGAAACAGAATGTCAGGAAAATAAAGACACATTTATTCAAAGGTGAAACAAACCCATACCTGCTTTCGAAAATATTCACCTCCAAACTTTATTCCTGATAAGAAAAATTGGTAAGTATCACCAAACTTATGAAGAGAGCTAACAGCATGAAAATGATTGGGATTGAAGCAAAGCTTATCCAGGAAGATATGGAGATCTTTCTTCTTTTTTTCAAATATTTATTTATTTACTTGAGAGGCAGAGCTACAGACAGATGGAGGGAAGACAGAGAGAGAGAAGTTTTCTATCTGTTGGTCCACTCCCCAAATGGCCACAAAATCCAGAGCTGTCCCAATCCGAGACCAGGAATCAGGAGCTGCTTCTGGCTCTCCCACGTGGGTACAGGGGTCCAAGTGTTGGGCCGTCTCCCACTGCTTTCCCAGGCTGAAAGCAGACAGCCGGATCAGAAGAGAAGCCGCCGGGACTGGAACCAGCATCCATTTGGCATGCTGGCAACGCAGATGGAAGCTTAACCTATTATGCCACAGTGCCGATCCCCAGAGATCATTCTTAACAGCGATCTCTTTAAAAACAGAGATATCTACAAAAGCAGAACAAAACAAAAACCAGAAACTAATTCAAATCTTCCAGAGTGATGAGGAAACTACTGCATTCAAAAAACATGAAGAATAAGCTATGAGATGTGAAAAAATATAGATAATGCAAATAACTCATACATTCAGAATATGATTTCAAAAATACAAATGGAGTAATTGTAGATAAAGCTAAATAGTATAGTCTAAAAAGAAGAGTAAATAATTAATCATGAAAAACAGCTGACAAAACTTAAGATATTATCACAGAACATTCAGCTTTCCTTATGGTAGTCCTAGAAAGATTTTAAAAAAATAAAGAAGAGAAAATGATCAAAGCAATTATATAAGGTCATTTCCAGAATGGAAAACAGGACCGGTCTTGTGGCATAACAGGTAAAGCCTGCACCTGCAATGCTGGCATGCCATATGCGTGGTACTTCAAGTCCTGGCTGCTCCACTTCTGATGGAAAAGCAGCAGAAAATAACCCAACTGTTTTGTCCCCTGCCACACACGTTGGAGAATAAAGCTCCTTGGATCCTGGCTTCGGCCTGGGCCAAGCCTGGCCCAACCCTGGCCATTGCAGCCATCTGGGAAATGAACTAACCTTTGGAAGATGTTCTCTCTGTAACTCTGACTTACAAATAAATAAATAAATATTTAAAATAAAAGAGAAAGACTATGTGTTTTCAAAATTAGAGCCATCTTGTATGTGAGAAGAGCCTACCTACTCACATCTATGGGGTATCACACACAATGAGAAGATTCCTCCAAAAGTAAGTTGAATAATGTAAAAACAAAATAGGATATTAACAAACTTAATAAAGTGGGTAGGTTGCATGTAAATGGATAAAAGTTAAGGAAGCAATCCCTTTAAAGATCTAAAGGAAAAAAAAATCCAGACTCTATACCACCTAAACTATCCTTTTAATGAACACTTAAAATGTTCATGAGTCTTGAGACATTTACCATTTATGTCTTGTTTCTTACATTTTTTCTTGATATATTCTAGCATGATAAGGAAGAAAACGGAGCTCATGAAATCCACAATAGCATGGGTGTAAGCTAGGAGAGAGCAGAAATCCCAGGTTAATATTTTTGACCAGGTGACTAATCTCAGATTGGAATTATGTACTTTAATAATTATACATTTTGTGGAAAAGATCTCATGTTACCTATGATGTTTTATCTCTATCTCTGTATCTATCATCTATCTATCTATATCTATCTATCTATCTATCTATCTCTATCTATCTATCTATCTATCTATCATAAACTAGAACTGTGGTAAAGCTTTTGATGGTTTTGTTTTACAATCAAGGACAAAAAGAAAAGGCAATTATGGAATACAGAAAAATTCTGATATAAATATGAACCAAACCAAGACATGGAATGATTTGTTGTAAAGTAGTATAAGAAAAGATACTCTATTTTGACATATGAATAGTCTTAGAGATACTCAGGATTCATAATTTTGGACAAGTAAAGCAGACAGTTCTCAATCTGGTGAAGGCTTAAATGAAGTTAACATGTCAACAATAAACAGTACTGTGGACTGGTTTTAAATTTTTTTTTATTTTGAAGCAGAGTTACAGAGAGAGAGGGAGAGACCTGGACTATAGACATAGATTATATATCCATATATTCTCTCTCTCTCTATCTATCTCTATCTATCTCTATCTCTATCTCTATCTCTATCTCTATCTCTATCTCTATCATCTCTATCTCTATCTATCTCTATATTTAGAGATCTTCCATTTACAGGTTTGCTCCCTAAATGGCTGCAACAGTCAGGGCTGGGCCAGGCCAAAGCCAGGAACCTAGAACTCCATCCAGATCTCCCATTTAGGTGGCAGGGGCCTGAGTCTTTGGGCCATCTTCTGCTGCTTTCCCAGGTGCATTAGCAGGGAGCTAAATCAGAAGTGGAGCAGCTAATAATAAAATTGGTGTCCATATGGGGTAATGATGCCACAGGCTTAACCCACTGCACCGGAATGCCAACACTTGAATACTGGCTTTTAAATTTTTGAATAAATACATATAAAAGCTTATGCAAAAATGTGAGCATGGAATATGGTATTAATTTTAACAGCTTGAAAATAGGGAAACATGGGGAATTTGAGAGAAGGTAGGAGGTTAATAGCAGAGGGAGAAAATTATCACACTACCTTGTCAGTGACATAGAGTTGTAAATATATCATTTAAAGTTACCAAAAATAAAAAAGAAGAAAGATATAAAAGTAATGACAGTGATAAAAATGTTGACACTGGCTAGTTGCTTTTCACTGTACATTTATATGTACTCTTTAAATTCTACTACATGTCTTAATTATTGCAAATAACATACTAATGTACACTAAATAAAATAACTGTTTAATTTTATGTTATTTTACCTCTTCATATAACACTTGATTCACTCTCTAGCATAATTATTATATAATATATAGATGATAGTTCTAGTTATAGCTGTTAAAATATTTGATAAATTCCATTTTAGAAAAATATTATTTCCTATTAAAAAATAGGTGCTGCATGATGACATTTTGATCAAAGACAGTGCACATACAATGGTGGATACCACATCACCTAGGTGTGTAGTAGACTCTACTGTCCAGGTTTCTGTAACACTCTATGATTGCATGAGAAAATTGCCTAATGATACATTTCTCAGAACGTATCTCCTTCATTAAGCAACTCATGACTGTATTTGAAAAATCCATACAGCACAATATATATGAGATTAAAAAATCAATTGTATCTGTATTATGACATAGCTTTGTACAGATATCTAAGGAAATTTATAGTTATATTCAGATGGCTGTATTAAACACATTCCTAATTTTTAGGCACAAGTATTTTAGGGATATAATGCGAAAACTCTGCAGGAGTGTAATCTGTGCTTCATTTTTGTGTACTGTCAGTAAGGACTATTTGACATGACTTGAACTCTACAGTTTAACAGATATGTGGAAAAGCTGGCTAGTCAGAAAAGAAGACTGAAGAATTGGCAAGGTAATGGTAGTATGTAGAAATCTGGAATTAGTTGGGCAACTAATCATCTCCATTTTAAT
The DNA here is from genome assembly GCF_033115175.1 of Lepus europaeus. Taxonomy (NCBI): domain Eukaryota; kingdom Metazoa; phylum Chordata; class Mammalia; order Lagomorpha; family Leporidae; genus Lepus; species Lepus europaeus. The sequence goes on from NC_084835.1 coordinate 49,352,696, forward strand.
CAGGTGACTTCATTTAAAAGAATAGGGGGCTTAATTTCTCCAACTTTAAAATTAAAGGACTATTTTAGAATATGTTCAAGATCCCCTCCACCTCTAAATTACATAATTATCAGAAAGAGTAGCACAGAAAAGTTATTATCTTAAAATAGCTTAAATTGAAGCAAGAGAAATTTAGACTAGATTTTGCAAAGGAAAAGAAAAAGAGTGTTAACCCTTAAGTTATATTCTCCTGAAAGAATTTATCTCTCTCTCTCTCTCTCTTTTTTTTTTTTTTTTGAGCAACAAGAATCTAATACTTGCAGAAAAAGTGGTGATGTACTAGTATGTTGGGAGTGGGAATAAATCTGGTTAAAAATTAATATCCAATGTTAAAAGTCTATGTCCTGAAAGCACAAAGATCGCCATTACCTTCAGTCATACTGTCACTTGCAGGGTCCATACTTAACAATCTTCTCACCGTCCCACCTATTTCTCTGAGACACAATCATCTTTGCAGGATCCTTGTACTTCCTATTTCCTTAGAACATTTTTCCATCTTCCTTTAAGCTTACTCATCCTAAAATTCTCAGTTTGCACACCATTCTCTACAAGGACTTTCTTCTTTTCATGTCAAACAGCCCTGTTATAAACTCTGCAGCATCAAAGAATCTCTATGTAGTATGAGTCAGAGTTGGAATTTTCATTTCTGCTGTGTCCCCTGGCTTTGGCCTTCCCTCTTCCTCTGCTCTTTAACTCTGAGAAGACAGGGACCAGTGAGGATTTCGTTATTGTTATATTCCGAGGGTTCTGACAAGACCCTGGCATACAGAAGATGTAAAAAATGTATGCGTTAAATAAAGCAATGAATATCTTAAAACTTGTATCCACATTCTCCCAAGTCTGGGATCTTGCTTCAGTATCATTATTCCTTGATTTCTAATTTTAAATAATTTTTATTTACTTATTTGAAGAGCAAGGAGAGAGAGAAAGAGAGAGAGAGAGAGCGCGCCCCCACCTGCTGGTTCAACCCATACATGCCTGTAATCCTAGTTGGTGGAAAGGGTTGAAGCTCAGGGACAAAAATGTAACCCATATCTCCTCCTATGTGGGTGTCAGAAATCTAATTACTTAGGCCACTGCTTAAGTATCTTCATTAGCTGGAAGCTGAAGTCAGAATCCAGAGCTGGGAATCAGACCTAGCTACTCCAATTTGGAATGCAGGCATCTTAACTGCTAGGCTAAGTGCTTGTCCATAATTTTCTGATTTTGAGAATTGGTAAAGTTCTTCGTATACTGATGATTTCTTCATTCACTTTTATTCTCTCATTATAGATATTAGCTAATATTGCTGATATCCCCATGATAACATTTTGGTCAGTGACAAGCCACATTCACCAGAGTGGTCCCATGGATTATAGTGAAGCTGGAAAGTTTCTATCTCCTAATATTTTAATTTTCCTTTATTTAGATATGCTTAGGTATACAAACACCATTATGCTATTGCAATTTGCTATACTGTGCAGTATAGTAACATGCTGTAATGGTTTTTAGCATAGGAGTGAGAGGTTATGAAATATAGTCTAGTTGTACAGTACCTATACCATCTAGGTTTGTATAAGTCTATGATCTCACAATCATTAAATTGCTAAATACCCCACTTCTCAGAATGTGTTGCTGTTGTTAAGCAACAAAGAACTACATTGAGGAAATACATTGTTAGGATGATGGGACAGTTGAAGGTCAATGTCATGCACTATAAAAACAAACTTTGAGCTCGTGGCTATAAGATGGTGGAATAGGGAGGGAGCTCACTGATAGTCCAGGAAAAGATAGTTTAAAAAGTGGAGATAGTGTAGTCTCAGGAAATAGTTAGGGAAAAAAATGCAGAGGAAACTCTTCTGGAATTAGAGGGACACGCTGGATCTATGTGGAGGACTCGGGCTCCCATGGCTTGGGAGCCCAGCTGCTGATAGTCTTCTCTGCACCACCTCTGGAAAGAGAGGTGAGGTGAAACAATAGTATTGGGGAACTTCAAGACCCCACTTTCAGCCATGAAAAATTCAACCAGACAGAAGATCAACAAGGAAACAGAAGATTTAATCAACACTGTAGACCAAATGGATCTTACAGATATCTACAGAACTTTGAATCCTATACTTGAGAATACACATTCATATCAGCAGTGCATGAAACTTTATCTAGGATTGACCACATACTAGGCCATGAAGCAAGTCTCAGCAAATTCAAAAGAGTTGAAATCATACCATGCTTCTTCTCAGACCACAGTGGAATGAAGCTGGAAATCAGCAACTCAGAGACCCCTACAGCATATAAGAACACATGGAGACTGAACAACATGCTCCTGAATGAACACTGGGTCATGGAAGAAATCAAGAGAAATCAAAAACTTTCTGGAAGCAAATAAAGATAACAACATAGGCTAATCCTCCACCTTGCGGCACTGGCACACCGGGTTCTAGTCCCGGTCGGGGCACCGATCCTGTCCCGGTTGCCCCTCTTCCAGGCCAGCTCTCTGCTGTGGCCAGGGAGTGCAGTGGAGGATGGTCCAAGTCCTTGGGCCCTGCACCCCATGGGAGACCAGGAGAAGCACCTGGCTCCTGCCATCGGAACAGCGCAGTGCGCCGGCCGCAGCGTGCCTACCGCGGCGGCCATTGGAGGGTGAACCAACGGCAAAAAGGAAGACCTTTCTCTCTGTCTCCCTCTACTGTCCACTCTGCCTGTCCAAAAAAAAAAAAAAGTATGGGATATAGCAAAAGCAGTGTTAAGAGGAAATATTATAGCAATAGGTGCCTACATCAAGAAATTGGAAAGGCACCAAACAAATGAGCTATCAACATATATAGTTTTAGCCAGAGCCATTAGGCAAGAAAAATAAATTAAAGGGATACAAATTGGGAAGGAAAAAGTCAAACTATCCTTCTTTGCAGATGATATGATTCTTTATTTAGGGGATCCAAAGAACTCTACTAAGAGACTATTGGAACTCATAGAAGAGTTCGGCAATGTAGCAGGATATGAAATCAATGCACAAAAGAAATAGAAGAGGATACCAAAAAATGGAAAAATCTTCCATGATCATTGATTGGAAGCATCAATATAATCAAAATGTCCATTCTCCCAAAAGCAATTTATAGATTCAATGCAACACCAATCAAAATACCAAAGACATTCTTCTCATATCTGGAAAAAATGATGCTGAAGTTCATATGGAGGCACAGTAGACCTCAAATAGCTAAAGCAATTTTGTACAACAAAAACAAAGCCAGAGGCATCACAATACCAGATTTCAAGGCATATTACAGGCAATTATAATCAAAACAGCGTGGTACTGGTACAGAAACAGATGGATAGACAAATGGAACAGAATAGAAACACCAGAAATCAACCCAAACATCTACAGCCAACTTATATTTGATCAAGGATCTAAAACCAATTCCTGGAACAACGACAGTCAGAAGTCTGAAGCAAGACCCATACCTTACACCTTACACAAAAATCCACTCCACATGCATTAAAGACCTAAATCTACGACCCAATGCCATCAAATTATTAGAGAACATTGGAGAAACCCTGCAAGATGTAGGCACCAGCAAAGATTTCTTGGAAAAGACTCCAGAAGCACAGGCAGTCAAAGCCAAAATTAACAATTGGGATTACATCAAATTGAGAAGTTTCTGTATGGCAAAAGAAACAGTAAGGAAAGTGAAGTGGCAACCAACAAAATGGGAAACAATATTTGCAAACGATGCAACTGATAAAGGATTAATAATCAGAAATTACAAAGAGATCAAGAAACTCCCCAACAATAAAGCAAACAACCCATTTAAGAGTTGGGCCAAGGACTTAAACGGACATTTTTGAAAAGAGGAAATCCAAATGGCCAACAGACACATAAAAAAATGTTCAGCATTCAGGGAAAAGCAAATCAAAACCACAATGAGGTTTCACCTCACCCTGGTTAGAATGGCTTACATACAGAAATCAACTAACAACAGATGCTGGTGAAAATGTGGGGGAAAAGGGACTCTAATCCACTCTTGGTGGGAATGCAAACTGGTTAAGCCACTATGGAAGACAGTTTGGAGATTGCTCAGAAACCTGAATATAGTGCTACCATACAACCCAGCCATTCCACTCCTTGGAATTTACCCAAGGGAAATTAAATTGGCATATAAAAGAGCTGTCTGCACCTCAATATTTATTGCAGCTCAATTCACAATAGCTATGACCTGGAATCAACCTAAATGTACTTCAACAGAAGAGTGGATAAAGAAATTATGGGATATGTACTCTATATAATGCTTCACAGAGGTAAAAATAAAAAATGAAATTCCATCATTTGCAACAAAATAAAGAAATCTGGAAAACATCATGCTGAGTGAAATAAGCCAGTCCCCCAAAGAGACAAATATCATATGTTCTCCCTGATTTAACTGAAAAGTGATCCCTGTTAAATATAAGAGTGTGAATAAGAGAGGGAGGAATACGGCACATGCTCACTTGGACTTACCCCTAATGGTAGAGCTAGAAACGTGCCAGGGAATTCAAATTCTATCCCATCAAAGTGGCATGTACCAATGCCAACTCACTTGTTAGAGTGATCAGTTACAGTTCATAATTGATTAAAAGATAGGATTAAGTGTCAAAGGGATTACATAAACAAGTCCAGTGTCTGCAAATAATAATTGTAGAATTAAAAAGGAGAGAATGACCCTACATGGGAAGCAGGACACACAGCAGACTCATAGAATGGCAAAAGCTCTGAACAGCCCTCTGGCATCAGAATCAGCCCTTGAGGCATTCAGGTCTGCCTAAAAAAACCCTTGAGAGTTTCACAGGCATGGAAAGCCAAGACATTGTGGCAAAAAAAAAAAATATATATATATATATATGACCTAATGAAAGATCACTGTGAGTGAGATCCCAGCTGAAAGAATGGGCCATCAAAGAAGGCAGTAGCTTTCTCTGAAGGGAGGAGAGAACCTCCACTTTGAATATGGTTTTGTCTCAATAAGATCGGAGTTGGTGAACTAAAGAGGCTTACATAGCCTTGGAAGCTCATGATAAGATCCTCAGGTGATTTCTGACATCATAAATAAGAGTGTCAATTGTTAAATCAACAACCGAAGTCACTGTGCACCTGCTCCCCATGTAGGACCTCTGTCCTTACTGCGTTGTACTATGTGAATTAAAAGTAAAACTACTACTCAAACAGTACTCTATACTTGGTGTGTCTGTGTGGGTTCAATCTGTTGAAATCTTTACTTAGTATATACTAAGTTGATCTTCTGTATATAAAAATAATTGAAAATTGCAGGGTCTTAGCCCACCCAAATGAGGATGGACTGGGTCCGAAGAAAGGTAAGTGCGCCGCTTGCCCAGTCCCCAGCCTCCCGATCTGGGAGACAGTCAGACGCAGCGGGGAGTCAAGTCAAGCAAGCAAGAACTCGGTTTATTGGGTGCATTGCAAAGCCTTTTAAAGCACAAGACCGCAGGATTACTGGGGCAGGGCTTAAGGACCAACCAATTACTTAAAAGGTCATTTTACAGTGCGACTTTTTACAGGACCAGCCATATCTCTGTACACTCATCACCTCCCCTGATGCAGTGCGGCCAATCAGCATTAGTGGTAAACGACTTTGGGTAACGCCCACCTTACTTCCTTTGGGCGCCATCTTTGAATTGCCACGTGTGCCTAATTTCCCCACAGAAAATGAATCTTGAAGAAGAATTGGCTGGGAGAGGGAATGGAAGATGGGATGGTTGCAGGTGGGAGGGATGTTATGGGGGGGAAGCTGCTATAATTCAAAAGTTGTACTTTGGAAATTTATATTTATTAAATAAAAGTTGAAAAAAATAAAAAAAGTAAACAAACTTTGAACAATATATGGGTTCTATATAACCTGTCAGTATTGTCCCTTGTTCCCTGGTTTCACTAATATGTCAAACAGGAGTAATAATATTTTCCCTGCCCATCAAGTCAGATAATTTCCAAATCTGGTGTATCTCAGTAATTTATTGAACTATATATAAAAAAACATATCCAGTATAAAACAATCCGTGAAGTATAGTTATTGCATTATTACAATTCTTTTACAGTCATAAGTAATACAAACAAAGTTCAAGTAGACAAGATAATTGGGACTATCTTAGATCATACAAACTGAAAAATCTCAAAGGCAATCCAGATACAAATGGATTCAGAGGCTTAAATGTTGTCATGAGCTCCTTGTCTCACACTTAACTGCTCCCAGTTGTGCTATTTTAGTGTCTGGAAAGATCATGTGTAGGGGCCCAGATGGCCCCTTGAAAATCTGTTTAACACTAGGTGAACTAGGAAAGAAATACAAAAACAAAAATAAAAGCAAAACAAAAACAAAAAACATCTTTCCCAACTATAGCCTTAAATAGCCAGCATTCTTTGGCCTATTCCGTCTCATGTACAATTGGAACCAGCTCTTGTAGCATTTGATTAGTTAGGTGTGAGACAACCCTTTTTTTGAATAAAGGATAGGATGAGTCCTATGCACACACAGGAACTGAACTGGGGGAAGGGAAGGAGATTGTGGCTCCTGTGAGAAAAATAGCAGGCCCTTTGGGAGGCATGGTTACTAGGAAGACAAAATGAAATATGTTTAACACAACACTTGTCTTGGTTTGGGGATTACCTATAAATTGTTATGTACTTTTTGCTTCTTGGTATTTTCAATAATTGCGTATTGTGTGGGTAATAATAAAAACATAAATGAGACACTTTATACAAGAATTTATTCTCTACTCCAGGGAACTATATCATGCAAGGGATTATTAAGATTGACTGAATATTTTTTTCAAATGGTAGAAAAAGGATAAAGAAAAGCCTCAACCAAAACATCTTTAATCCCTGGCATTATAGAAGGATTGAGAGTGTTCATGTGATATTTTAAAAATTATATATCTGGCCTAAGGAAAAAATTGGAGATAGTTTTTCTAACATAAATCCATCATTGTCTCTAAAGAAAGATTTGGTCTATTTGCTTGGAATGCCAGGGAATAACTGTGGCTCTGTATGATAACCCAGCACCTATTTCTCTATGTACATGGGCTTGAGAGAGCATTTCCTCATTTTTTTCCATTTTCAAATCATGTTCTCTTATCTTCTGTACTACAGGCCATCAGTAGATAGGACACATACATGGAGTATGGGTTGAGAGTGTCTTATTAGAAAGGAGTGCTCAGTGCTGTTATTGGACTTTCCACGGGATTCCAGGAGTGTGTTTTATTTGGACAACAATATCAAGAGAAACCATCTAAGTAATTATCTTTAACTTACTGTCGTGTTATTCTTTTCTTACCCCCTCATCTCTCACAGTTTCCCCCAGGACTCAGTGTTAGAATGTGTATGATAAACTCTTCTTAGGTTCAGTTATGCAGGAAAGAAATTCTGAGGCAGAGATTTGCATACAGCCTTGTTGGGGCGTGCCCCTTGGGGCAAAGAAACAGGATCCTGCAGGGGGAGAAGTTGTTGTCTGAAGAGGTTAGAACAAAGGCCATCAGCTGATCCACTGGGAACTGTGGGGCTGAGAGGAACTTCAAATCTCCCCCAGAAAGGCAAGGCAGCTGGGAGTTTGTATCCGCACAGAGATTTCCAATTCTGAATGTGGTCTGCCCTTGAGAGGGAAGTGCAGTGTGGGTGAGGCTGCTCCTTTGGGATGAGGACAATTCTTCAACTGTCTCATCTGTGAGCCTCTAGGAGTCAATGTTCCTGATCACCAGGACAACACAGCTTCCACCACATGGAGTTATGCATTTGTCATTTTATTTTAAAAATTGAAAACAAAATAACATTTGAGCAATTGCAATTATCAGAACAAAAATCTGTCTTAAGGCTTTGCTATTTGTATCTAGTCATAAAATCAATCGGTTTAATTTTTTAGGATTAACTGTGTTATAGTTTCTTCAGTCTTTTCACTCATTTCTGAAAATTACATGCAATTTTTTCCTCTACTCTCATGTTCCTTCAGTTTGAAGAGCTTCCTTGAATTTCTTCTTATGGTTTAGGTAGGCTGGTAGCACGCCTTCTTTGTTGTGCCTTGGTTTGAAAATGCCTTTATGTTCTCTCTATTCCCAAAGGATATATTTTTTTTTTTTGGATATATAATGTGAGTTGAAAGGTTTTTGTTTCTGTTTTTCTTGCCACTTCAAATACGTTGTCAAAAGCCAATGTTTTAAAGTCTAATTTCAAGTCTCCTTGTCTTTATGGGTTCTGGTGAGAAATCCAGAATCATTTCCCTCTGCCTGGGGTGTTTATCTTTAGTGTTTTGCTGTTTGGTTGTTATGTGTATGCTTTTATTATAATTTTTCTATGCTATTCTTAGAATGCATTCTTTTCTTAGAATTTCTTTGACTTGGAATTTACTGAGCTTTTAGATTCTATATATTTTTGTACCTTACCAAATTTAGGAAGTATTGAAATATTATTTCTGCATATATATTTTTTGCCATGCACAGTCTCTTTTATCTTCTCTGGAAGTTCCTGAAGGAGGCATTTTACTGTTATCTTTTAGTCTTGCTCAATTTTGTATCACATTTTTTCCTATTATTTTAAAAAATGTTTATTTTCGTCTACTTGAAAAACAGGGCTACAAGTGAGTTGGAGTCGGGGGTGAGGGTTGGGAGTGGGTGGGGCCAGACTTTCCACATGTTGGTTCATTCCCCAAAATGCCTGCAACAGCTAGGGCTGGGGCCAGGCTGAAATCAGGAGCCTGAAATTTACATCTGGGTGTCCTACTTGAGTGGTGGAAGCCCATGCATTTGAGCCAGCATCTGCAGCCTCTGGAGTGTGCATTAGCAGAAACCTGGATTGGGAGCAGGTGGGATTCGAACCAACACTCTGATACAGGAAGCAGTCAGCTGAAGCGGCAATGTTAACATACTGTGCCACAGTATCTGCCCTGTTCTTTTCTTGGCCTGTGTAATTTCTGCTGTTTCATCTTCAATACTGACTTTTTACCTGTTATCTTTTGTTCATCCTATTTAGTGAACTTTGTAGTTAAGTTATCGGGCCTTTGTGTTTTAAAATTTTCTTCAGGTTACTTTTTATATCTTTATTTCCCAGATGTTGCTCCTGTCTATTCACTTCAGGTGTATTTGTTATAAGAAATATTTACAGTTAAAATAGTTGCTTTAAAGTCCTTGTCATGGTGCCTGCACCATAGCTCAGTGGATTAAAGCTGCATCCTGCAGCACCAGCACCTCACATGGATGCTGGTTCAAGTCTAGGCTGCTCCATTTCCATTCAGCACCCTGCTGATGCACCTTGGAAAGCAGGGGAGGATGGGCCCAAGTGGTTGGGCCCCCAAGCCCATGTGGGAGACCTGGAAGAAGCTCCTGGCTTTGGCTTGCCACAGCCCTGGTTGTTGCAACCATCTGGGATGTGAACCAGCAGAGGGATGATCTCTCTATCTCTCTTTCTCTCTCTCTGTTTAACTCTGTCTGTCTCTCTTTCTCTCTATAACTCTGCCTTTCAAATATAAAAAAAAAGTCTTTGTCATACAGTTCTGAAATCTGAGTCATTTTGAGCTTGACATCTAGTATCTTTTCCCATAGAGATGGCACAGATTTTTCTAAGTCTTTTCATGTCAATTAATTTTAGCTTGTATCCTAGTCATTGTTAATGTTATAGTACATAGAATTTGCTTTCTGTTATAATCCTCTCAGGAATGTGAATATTTTTGCTTGAGAAGGCAAACAGTCTGGTAGCATGCAGACTGTAAAATCTGTCTTTTTTGTGGGTGGCCTTTTGAATGTTAGTTCAGTTCTTTAAGCCTTTGCCATGCTGATTTGAATGTGCTTATGCCTACACATTTCAAAGGTACAGCTAAACCTGTTTAATCAGAGCTTCCAGTGTTGTTCTCAATAAGTTCTCATGAGTTTCACTTTCCTAACTACAAGAATTGTCCACAATTACCAATTAAAATCAACATATCCCAACTCAAGAACCTGGATTTGTCAGACAGCTGGAAACCTTGCCTATTCTAGATATATTACAGAGGATGGCATTTTAATATATTTTTCAAAAGCAAGTTTATGTATGTACACAAGTTTACTTTTTAAGAGATGGAATAAAAATTATGTTAGCAACGTCTAAGACATTTCATAACATTATTTTATTGCTGAGAAAAACTAAATAATACAAGAACATAGTTTAAAAAGTATCCCCTAATGGTTTAAAAATTGTCAATGCATTAAGAATTTAAATGATCAAGAGCCAAAAATGAAGAGCTCCAAGAGAAGTGATTTCAGCTTCTGAAATTGCTTTTCCAGTTGAACTTAATACCCAAATATAAAAGAAGTGCTTGACAGGATAAAGAGCTGAGCAAAATATTAGTAGTTTCATGTGGCTGCAAGAAAATGTTAGGAGCTGTGTTAAATACTCCAAATTTTCAGGTGTTGCAGGTAAAGCTTCTGCCTGTGATACCAGCATCACACAGGTTCGTATCCCAACTGCTCCACTTCTTATCCAACTCCCTGCTAATGTCTTGGGAAAAGAAGAAAAAGATGGCCCAAGTGCTTGGGCCCCTGCCACCCACCTGGGAGGTCTGGATGAAGTGTTGGAATGTTCTTGGCTTCTGGCTTTGGCCTGGTGCTCCCCTGGCTGTTGCTGCCATCTGGGGAGAGAACCAGTGGATAGAAGATCTCTCTCTCTCTCTCTCTCTCTCTCTCTCTCTCTCTCTCTGTGTGTGTTTAACTCTGACTTTCAAATAAATAAATAAATAAATCTTTTTAAAAATTTCAAATTTTCAGTTGTGACCTAAAGGGATTTTATCCTAAACGTGATAGTGAATGGATACTAGATCAGTTCTTCTTGTAACCGACACCCAGGTTCAAAGCATCTCAAGCTATGATTAGATTAAGATGAGATGCCCTAGCTACACAGCTATATGATAATAGATTACTTCCTGGGGAAAGATGGAATTAGTTAAAATTTTGAATTATTGATATACGTCTTCTATTCAGTGGTTTACAATGTTGATAAACAACTTGCATATAAGGCACAAAAAGTGAAGAATTGGGATTGGTGTTTTGCTGCAGTAGGTTAGGCTGCTGTTTGCAGTGCCAGCACCCTATTTGGGCACTGGTTCAAGACCTGACTGCTCCATTTCTGATCCCACTCCTTGCTTATGCGACTGGGAGGGCAGCAGAGGATGGCCTAAGTGATTATGGCCCTGCAACTATGTGGGAGATCTGGAAGAAGCTTCTTGCTCCTGAATTCAGCTTGGTTCAGAGCCAGCTGTTGTGACAGTTTGGAGAGTGAACCAGCAGTTGGACTCTCTCTCTCTATTTCTATTTCTCTCTGTGTTACTCTGGCTTTCAAATAAATAAAAATAAATCTTTTTTTAAATGTGAAGAATTTGCAAAACGGAAGAGAAAGATCAGAAAATTGAGATTGACCAAGAAAATGTCAGCATATTAAAGTTATAACGTATAATTAATTATTTATTAATATATTTATATATTTCAGAGCCAGAGGGAGAGAGTATGAAAAAGACAGAGCTCTTCACTAGTTAACTATTTAAACATTTGTAAAGGCCAGGGCTAGGCCATGTGGAAGTCAGGAACCCAATTCAGGTCTCTCACATGGGCGTCAGAGAGACCTAAATACTTGAGTCTGCCTCACAGAGTACACTCAGATATGGGAAGTAGGTTACAAATTAGTGTATTAACAGGCCAAATGCCTACTTCCTATATCTTTTTAATAACTTTGGTATCTTCAGAAATGAAGTGACAAAATGGACAATTTAGCAAAGAATTGGAAAATTAAAAAATAGAACATAATAATAAATTAGCTGAAATTAAAATTTCAGTGGTTGAGGTCTCAGTAAACTATATGGTGACATTTAATCAGCGGATCAAATATAGATAAAGAAAGAGTGAGTGAATTGGAAGATAAGGCAAAAGGAAATATATAGACTGAAGCAAAGAGCTCCAAAAAGATGGAAAATAACATAATAGATGTTTAGGGCATAGTACAAATATCTAAAAATAAATAATTGGAATCCTAGAAACAATAAAGAGTGAATTGACTGTTAGCCATATCTGACACGTTTGTGGCTGAGAAGTTTTTAAAAACAGCTTAGAAGTGAGAGGCATACACTCAAGAATTCTATAAAACCTAAGCAGCATATTCAAAGAAAAAAATAGTTATCTCATTGCAAAGTGGCTACGAACAAGATAAATAGTAAATCTTAAAAACATCCACAAAGCTATATATTCAGCCTAACATAAATCAAAAGTTCAGGGGGATTTTTTGAAGAAATTCACAAAATGGTACTAAAATTAAGATATAAAATCAAAGAATACACTGTATTTAACATATTGTCTTAAAAGAATGTATAGAATATGTAAGACGTATATTACTTACTTGTAAGAACTAGCAAAAAAGAACATTAAGTATTAGTGTAAGGTATGGCTAAGAGATCAGTAAAGCCAAATACAATCATATTTCAAAGGTATTGTGGGTTCAATTCCAGACCACCATAATAAAGTGAATATTGCAATTAAATAAGTCAATGAATGTTTTGGCTTTCCAGTATTATGTAAAAGTTATACTATACTGTAGTTCAACAGCATTATGTAAAAGTTGTAAATGCTTTTATTAAAAGTAATTTATTACTAAAAATTGCTAACAATCATTTGCACCTTCAGAAAAAGTCAAAGTCATTATTTTGCTGGGAGAGAGTCTCGCCTCATTGTTGATAGCTACTGATAGATCAGGTTGGCAGTTGATGAAGGCTGGAGTATATGTGGCAATTTGTTATAATAAGACAACTATAAAATGTGCTGCACCAATTGAGTTTTCCTCTTGTGAAACATTTCTCTGTAGTATGTATGGCTGATTGATAGCATTTTACCCACAATGGAATGTTTTTTCAAAATCATAGTTCTCTCAAATCCTGCCACTGCTTAATCAACACAAAGTAAATTTTCAAATCCTCTGTTATCATCTGAGCAATGTTCATGGTATCTTCACCAGAAGTAGGTTCTATGTCAAGAAGCCATCTTTGCTCATCAGAAGAAATCCTCTTCCGTTAAAATTGTATCATGAAATTGCAGCAATTTAGTGATGTCTTTAGGATTCACTTCTAATACAAGTTATCTTACTATGTCCACCACAGTTGTGGGGTTTACAGTTGACTTCTAAATTACGGTTAATGTTAATATTTTGACTTCTTCCCATGAATCACAGATGTTCTTAATAGCATATGAAATTCTTTCCAGGGGTTTTCAATTTACTTTGCCCATTACCACCAGAGAAATCACTGTGTATGGCAGTTATATCCTTATATGTTTCCTGAATAAAAAGGTGTGAAAGTTGAAATTAGTTCTTGATCCGTGAACCACAGAGTGGATGTTGTGTTGGTGGACATGAAGACAGCATTGATCTCATTGTAAATCCCATCAGAGTTACTGGGTGGCCAGATTAATTGACCATAAGCAGTGATGTTTTGAAAGGAATAATTTTGATTTTTTGTTTTTTCAAGCAGTGGGTCTTGCCAGTGGGCTTAACATTCACAGTAAGCTATGTTTTAAGCAAACGTGCAGTCACCCAGTCTTTGTTGATCCATTTGTAGAGGACAGAAAGGGTAGATTAAGAATAATTCTTAAGGGCTCCAGGATCTTCAGAATGGTAGATAAGCATCAGTTTCAACTCAAAAGTAATCAGCTGCATTAGTCCCTAACAAGAGAATCAGCCTGTTCTTCGAAGCTTTCAAGCTCGATATTGACTTGCCTGCTCTATTTATGAAAGTCCTAGGTTGAATCTTCATTCAATATAGGTCTCTTTATTGTTTAATGTAGCCATCTTCCTCCATTGTTTTAGCTAGACCTATGCTAACTTGCTGCAGCTTTTACATCAACCCTTGCAGCTTTACCTTGCACTACCATGTTATGGAAACAGCTTCTTTCCTTAACCTTCATGCTCCAAAGTTTTCTAGCTTTGAGTTCTTCTGCAGCTTCTTAACTTCTCTCAGCCTCTTAGAACTAAGCAGAGGTAGAGTCTTGCTCTGGATTAGGCTTTAGCTTAAGGGAATGTTGGAGCTGGTTTGATCCATCCAAATAAAACTTTCTCTATGTCGGTAATAAGACTGTTTTGCTTTCTCATCATTCTTGTGTTCCCTGTAGTATCACTTTGATTTTTATTCAGGACCTTTTCCATTGCATTTGCAACTTGGCTAACTGGCACATGCAAGGTTGCCACGAACCTTTAATTTCTAAAATGTGCAAAATCTGCTAACCACAAAAATTACAGTAAAACAAGGTGCAGTTGCTGGTGTCCATACATAGACCAACATATAAGTATACCTGATCTGCTTATTTTTAACCAAAGAAGTAATTTAAATCCTTGAGATAGGAAAGGATTTTGAACAAATGATGCTATAACAATTCTATATACTACTGTATACACAAAATGAGATCAATTTAAAATGAATCTAAAGCCCTCATGTGAAATCTACAATCATAAATATTCCAGAAGAAAATAGGAAAACAGCTTTGTCACCTTGAATAAGCAAAGATTTATTTGACATAAGATAATACTCATTGCAATAATAAATAATTTTAGTTGATTAAAATTAAAAAAGAAACCTCTGTTTTTCTACAGAAACTATGAAGAAAATGGAGAGGCAAGAAAAATATTTATAATATATAATTTGTACAGTAACATTCTTCGGAATGCGTAGGCTTACTACAAATCCATGTTATAAAGAAAATATGCAATAAAGTAGATCAAAACTTTTTAAGAAATACGACTTAGAAGAAGAATGACTAATAATCATAAGCATATAAAAAATGTTCACCACCATTAATCATTAGGAATATGTAAACTAAAGTCACAATTATATGTTATTTTAAACCTGCTGATCTACTGGAATGGATAAAATTAAGAATGGCAATGGTAAATGCTGGCAAGGAAGTGGCACAACAGTGACTCCCATAAATGCTGATGAGAATGTAAGACAGCATAAATGTTTTGGCAGTTTCTTATAAACTTAAAAGCTCATCTCCCATCCAAGTACTAAGTACTAAGTACTAACCAGGCCCGACCCTGCTTAGCTTCTGAGATCAGATGAGATTGGGTGTGTTCAGCATGGTATGGCAGAAGACTAAACGCTTATTTACCCTTCATCTAGGCATTCCCTTTCTAGGTTTTTATTTACCCAAGATAAATTTTAAAATTCCACAAAATGGTTTATGTTCATCACAGCTTTTCAAACATCCCCAAATTTGAAACAACCCAGGCAAATGGATATGTATTTATTCATTTGAAAGGCAGAGCAACAGAAAGGGACACACACACACACACACATAGAGAAAGAAGGAGAGAGAGAGAGAGAAATTTTCCAACCACTAGCTCACTCAATGGCTGTAACATCCAGTTCTGGACCAAGCCAAAGCCAAGTGCAAGGAGCTCCATCCAGGTCTCCATCATGGGAGCAGGGATGCAAGAACTTGAGCCATCATCCACTGCCTTCTTAGGTGCATTTCTAGGAAGCAGCATCAAAATGTGGAGGAGCTGGGGTCCAAGTCAACATTCCAGTAAGGGATGCTGGTGTCCCTAGTAGGGACTTGTGTGACACAATGTGCACCTCTCATGGATAAATCTTATAGGAATAATCCTGGGCAAAAGAGCCCAGCTAAACAAATCATAGATTATAGGACTTCATTGATTTGAGATTCAACAACAGGGCCACAGTGTAGGACTAAGGATAATAATATTTCAAGCAGGGGGTAGAATTGAATTGAAAAAGGCAAGTGAGTGCTTTCTTATGTGATAGCAATGTTCTACACTGTATTTTCCTTTGGATAACAGTGACATGAGTGAATCAATTTGTCAAAACCCATCAAACTGAATACTGAAGATCTGTGCCTTTTATTGTGTATGTGTTTATACCCCAACATAAAATAAATCCAGTTAATTATCACTGCTTCTAAGAGTAATGAAAATTATAAACAAAACAACATGAGAATCCCAAATATTGATATGATTATGGGCTCATTGAAATGTCCAAGTAGTGTTGATAGTAGAGCAATTTGGTGCAACTCGTTTGAAAAATTAAAGGTGAATATTTGTAATTATTTGATTCAGAAATTCCACTCCTAGAAGTTTTCCCAAAAACGTGTGGAGAAGGCTTGCCCCGGATGTTTGCACCAGCATTATTTTAACAGGAAGATTTGTAGCGTGGTCATATATAGCAGTGAAGACTATCACATTATGTGATGTTACATGGGAAAATATCATAACTGTGATTTTTAATAAAAGAAGCCCAAAAAGAAAGAACACATTTTCATGTGAGACTATAAACTTCAATAATGGCTGTAAATTTCTCTGTGCTTTCTTTTTGTATGTTTTATATCAATTTCAGAAAAGTACACTATACAAAAGATGGTGGCTAGGCTGTGGGAAGAGGAAGAGGAGGCATAGACAAGAGGCTAGGAATTTATGTTTAGTTTCCATTCCTATTATAAGAAAAACATCATATCTCTTTTATATCTTAGCTCAATTTATTTTCTTCGTTGATTTTTACTATATTCTTCCTGGAATAAAGTCACAAATCTTTAACCCACTGAAATATTTTTGTTCTTCTCTTCTATATGCACTCTGCAACTCACGTTTCACAGTTCACCAGTGTCATATTACCTTATTATCTTGCTGAATATTTTATGCATAGGCACTTCTTTCTATATTTGCTTTTACAACTTTGCTGCTTTTCCATTGACTCGCCAATGCTGGGTTTCTGCAGAGGCTAATATCTTTTGCAAGTCTTTTAGGCTCCTTTCAGTATTTATAAAACTACACCAACATTTATGATTCTACTGTTAAAAAGCATGATTAACATATAAATTTTTGAAATTAGGACATAAACAGGCTCTAAAAGAATTCATAATTTAAGTCAATTATTAATCAATGATTTAATTTATCTGTAGGATTACTAATAAGAAACCAAAAACAGCTCAGAGTATTGCTCAGATCCAATTATATGTCCTACTCTGCCATGCAGTAATTTCAATGTGAGTAATTGCTTTGTTTTAAACAATTACCTGATTTGGAGGTAGACCTCTAGACTTTTATATGATTGCAAGCATTTTTCTTTTGAAATTCTTGTATTAAAACATTGAGAACCACACACAATTCTCAAAAGTTATGGCTTTTCAATTCAGTTTCTCTCTGATATATATATATATATATATATATATATATATATATATATATATTGTCTGAGAAAGTAGTTCTAGCCTTAAATATGTCCTTTTTAAAAAAAGATTTATTTATTTATTTGAAAGGCAGAGTTACAGAGAGGCAGAGGCAAAGAGAGAGAAGTCTTCCATCTGCTGGTTCACTCTCCAAATAGCCGGAACAGCTGGAGCTGGGCAGATTTGAAGCCAGGAGCCAGGAGCTTCTTCCAGGTCTCTCATGCATGTGCAGGGGCCCAAAGTCTTAAGCCATGTTCTACTGTTTCCCCAGGCCACAGCGGAGAGCTGGCTTGGAAGTGGAGCAGCTGCAACGCAGACTGGCGCCCATATGGGATGCCAGCACTGTAGGTGGCAGCTACCCACTACACCACAGTGCTGGCTCGAATATGTCCATTTGAAGACAAATGCAAATACAGTCAGTAAATAAATGTAAAGCTATCATTTCATTAATGCCTCCTGTATTATGGCACCACATAGATAATTTTTATATTTTTATCATTGGATGTGATTGCTGAACCTAGAAATTTTCATATCATTCTGCAGTTAGAAAACTAAGTATTAGAGAGGTGAAATTACTTAAAAAAGCACATGTGTGATGATTCCCATGACTGCTATTCATGGCTGTTCATCTTGGTAATGAATTCCTTAAGGGTTTGGAGAAGGCTACTGGCTCCACTGATTGATCTGGGGAGGGTAAAGCAACCAAAGTGGTTAGGAAGTTCTGATCTGATGAGTGGTAGAGGATTTGTAAAGTTATGCCTGAAAACAGGATGGTCAAGTACATAGGAGTATGTGTTTATTCAGCCTACTTTTTAAAAAAAGATTTATTTATTTGAAAGACAAGAGTTACAGAGAGGCAGAAGCAGAGAGGCAGAGAGAGAGAGAGAGAGGTCTCCCATCCACTGGTTCACTCCCCAGTTGGCCACATGGCTGCAGCTAGGAGCCAAGAGTCTCCCACGTGGGTGCAGGGGCCCAAGCACTTGGGCCATCCTCTACTGCTTTCCCAGGCAGAGAGCTAGATTGGAAGTGAAGCAGCCAGGATCTGAACTGGAGCCCACATCAGATGACGGCACTGAGGTGATGGTTCACCTGCTATGTCACAGCGCTGGTCCCTCTAGCTTCTCGACTCCAATTGCTTTGTTGGTTGTCCGCCAAGTGCTGCAGCAGATCACCACTTCAAATGAAATGACGGCTTCCTGGATGAATGATGAATAAGGAAAAACACATATTGAACACAATGTATCTTCACTTAAAATAGTGTATTTTTGCCTTAAAACAATCATATCAAGAAATATTGAAGAGGAAGTGTAGTGGAAGAATTTCTATGTGCATTTTCGAAGTTTCAGTATCAGAGAATTGGCATCCTTGCTACGGGATTTACCAGCATGAGGGTGAAACAAATGCTCTTTGAATATAAATGGGCTCAGAAAGGGAGAACTGACTCCCTCCTATAGGTAGAGCCACAGTCATCAATGGATAATTTGCCTTTAGATCTTACCTGAGAGTTATGATTCTCTTACCCACATAACAGTCCAGTTTTTCTTATCAACAGCTTTCTTGTTTCTGACTTTAAAATGTTCTAAGGATCATTGCTTATTTTGTATTTGTGGTAGCCATATAGTTTCTTTATAACCTCGAATGGAAAGAATATATTTGTGTTGACTTTTGGTGAACATTTCTTGGGCTTTTTCAAACTCCCATATTTACACTTGACTTCGTTGAAAACAAAATTCTAAGGTTTGTGTGGCAAACAGCAAAACATTATGATTCACAATAAAATATGATTAATTTCTTTAAATAGCTCAAGTGAAATGTCTCCAGAACTTGCAAGCCATTCAACATATTTCTCAAAGGTGTACTCTAATGCCTAATTTGTCAGCATACAACTACTAGAAATCTGATCAAGGATTCTCTATACAGTGTAGAGTTGAGGACAAAGAATCAGGATTGAATTTTGCATCCAAAATATCCCTTTCTCCATCCAATTAGGTAATGTAGTAATCAATCTATGTGTAAAATGCAATAGCATTATTCTTTGAGCTCATTTCAGAGTCAGAGAAAATATAATATGCTTTATGATTAAGCAAATACCTTCCCTGTTGAGAGCAGTTCATCATGATTCCAAGTACGGTCCAATAACAGCCCAATGCCTACTTAATCTTTCAAAGGACAACTAGTAATTAAAGTCCCTTAGTAGCTGTATGACACTGCAAATGCCTGTTAAGGTTGAACATATGTAATTAATATATGATTTCAAGTTCAACATGATTTAATGAGAATGAAGCAAGCTATAGTTTGTAAAAACAAATGTAAGGGATGTTGTTAAGGAAGGCTTAAAGTTTAAAGAAACTTTTAAAGAAAAATTTCATGTATGAGCATACACAATTGTCAATTGCCTCAAAATATGCAAATGGAAAGGTCCCTGCTCATTAGCTCAGTTTCATTTTTAGAAGACCTAAGCTAAAACAGAACATACAGAAGTACAGATTGCAAAGCAGGAGAGGACATTCCTGGCATCTTGCTGGACTTATGATTGTTGTGGAGCAGCTGACCTGGTAAATATTTCCTCACTGCACTGCCATTTTCTTTTCTTTTTAAATTTTTTGTATTTTAATTTTATTTAAAACACATGTGCATACACATACACACACACAAACAGATACAAAGAGACAAAGAAAGACATTCCAACCATTGGTTCACTCTCTAAATGCCTGAAACAGCTGGAGTTGGGCCAAGCCAAAACCAGAAGCCAAGAACTCAATCTGGGTCCACATGGATGGCAGGGATTCAAGTGCTTGAGCCATGATCAGCTACCTTCCAGGATTTACATTAGCACATTAGCTGTACCATAGATGGAGTAGGCAGGACTCTAGCCAGGCACTCAACTACGGCATGTGGGTATCTCAAGTGATGTCTTAACCACTGTAACAAAGGCCCACTCCATGATCATCAGCTCGAGGTATGCTCAGATGATCATTCTATAGCATCAGAAAGTCAATCTGTATTTATAAAATATTCATGTTCTTCTCTCTAGTTTACAATATAGCATAAAATTTCCTAGATTATTGAAATTTCTCTTTAAAATTTAAAATCTTCCTTGCAGTTTATATGTCATCTCCTAGAGCAGTGGTTGATAGCTTTTTTATCTTTTTTTTAGGTTTTATTTATTTATTTGAGAGGTAGAGTTATAGACAGTTACAGACAGAGAGAGGGAGAGACAGAGAGAAAAGTCTTCCATCTGCTGGTTCACTCCCCAAATGGCTGCAATGGACAGAGCTGGGCCAATCCGAAGCCAGGAGCCAGGAGCTTCTTCCATGTGGGTGCACGGGCTAAGCACTTGAGCCATCTTTTGCTGTTTTTCCAGGCCATAAGCAGAGAGCTGGATTAGAAGAGGAGCAGCCAGGACATGAACCAATGCCTATACAGGATTCTGGAACTGCAGGCAGAGGCTTAGCCTACTTCGCCACAGTATGGCCCCAGACAGCTTTATCTATAAAGGGCTACATCATAAGTATCTCTGACTTGTTGGGCAGATGAATTGTGTCACAACTGGTCAATTCTGCTGTCGCTCAACAGGAGTGCCAATAGATAAAATGTGGATAAATGTGTGTAGTTTTTGGTCCAATGAAACTTTATTCATACAAATAGGCACCACGCTGGACACTGCTCATGAAACATGATTTGCCAACCCCTATTTTAGAAAATTGTTTATCTGGGAGTCATGCCATGTGGTAACTTAAAAATAATTGGCTGCAGAGGTTGGTGGGTTGTAAGTACATAAACAACCATGTTCAAGCGATCAATTAATGATGTCCCAGGAACCCAAGCTACGATAGAATAATTCTGATATCACTAGTAACTGATATAACTAGTAAGATCAATACAATCAGTAGTAGTTGTTAAGGTTCTTCAATTTTAGGGTTTTTTTAAAACAACCATTTATTTATTTGAAAGTCAGAGTTACAGATTGAGAGGGGAGATATAGAGAAAGCAGGAGAGACAGAGATCTTCCACCCACTCATTAACTCTCATAGATGATGTCAACAACCAGGGCTAGGCCAGGCCAAAGCAAGGAACCAGGAGCTTCACATGGGTGGCAGGGGTCCAAGCACTTGGGTCATCCTCTGCTGCTTTTCTCAGGCCATTAGCAGGAAGCTGGATCAGAGGTGGGATGTCAGTATCATAGGTGACAGCTTTATCCTTTAAAACACAACACAAACCCCTTTAATTTCAGCTTTTTTCTATTACACACACAAGTACACACAGATTTGTTTTAAAAGATTTATTCATTTGATTGAAAATCAGAGTTACAGTGAGAGAGAGAGGGTGGGGGAAAAATCTTCCATCTGTTGGCTCACTGCCCCAGTGGCTGCAACAACTGGGCGTGAGCCAGGCTGAAACTAGGAGCTTCATCTGGGTCTCCCACAAGGTTGATAAGGGTCCAAACACTTGGGCCATCTTAGGCTGCTTCCCCAGGGCATTAGCTGGGAAAGCTAATGGGAACTGGATTGGAAGAGGAACAGCTGCGACACAAACTGGTGCTCATACATGATGCTGCCTTCACAGGCAGGGCTTTACCCACCACAAAACCAGCCCCTAACACACATGCTTATAGTGAAAATTGCTTCTAGATCCAGTGGTATGTCAATGATAAGGTCACTGGAATATTTAAAACATGAATACTGATTATTTACATGCCCCTACTGGATATTGCTAATAATCCATATTCCTTTTTATTTTTATTGTAATTGCAGTAAAGTTTGTTTTTTGATGTTACACTGTGAAGTTGCTTTTATTTTGTACTTTCCATTTCTATTACTCTGAAAATGTGATATTGAATTAGTTCTTATCAAAGTAATGTAGTGGTTAAGACTCTTAAGAACATGAACTTAGAAATCAGATAGGGCCGGCACCGTGGCTTAACAGGCTAATCCTCCGCCTTGCGGTGCCGGCACACCGAGTTCTAGTCCTGGTCGGGGCACCAATCCTGTCCCGGTTGCCCCTCTTCCAGGCCAGCTCTCTGCTGTGGCCAGGGAGTGCAGTGGAGGATGGCCCAAGTTCTTGGGCCCTGCACCCCATGGGAGACCAGGAGAAGCACCTGGCTCCTGCCATCGGAACAGCGCGGTGCGCAGGCCACAGCGCGCCTACCGCGGCGGCCATTGCAGGGTGAACCAATGGCAAAAAGGAAGACCTTTCTCTCTGTCTCCCTCTACTGTCCACTCTGCCTGTCCAAAAAAAAAAAAAAAAGAAATCAGATAAATATATATTTTATGGTATATCCAATTTGTTTTTCGAGGTACCTCCCTACTTTTCTCCTTAGTTACTATACTAATTATATTGCCACTACTAATGTTTTAGTGTTCTCTTTTCTTTACATACTTGCCAGCCTTAGTCATTTCTTGTTTTTTCTTTAGGCTAATACTCATTCTGAGAGAGTAAGACCATGGCTTTGATTAGTATTTCCCTGATTAGTAGTAACTAATTTTGAACATTTTTTTTCCATGCATCTGCTGTCCATTTGTATTTCTTATTTATTTATGTATTATTTCAAAGTCAGAGGCAGAAGGCGATATCTTCCATGCATTTGTTCACTTCCTAAATACAGACAACATTTAGAGTTGGGCCAGGTCAAAACCAGGAGCCCAGAACTCAGTCCAGGTCTCTGATATGTGTGGAAGAGACTAAAACAATGAGCCATTTTTTGATACCTCCCAGGGTAGGCTCTGGTTCAAGTCCAAGCTGCCCCACTTCTGATCCAGCTCTGGGCTATGGCCTGGGGAAGCAGCGGAAGATGGGTCAAGTCTCTGGCCCCTGCACCCTTGTAGGAGACCCGAAAGAAGCTCCTGGTTCCTGGCTTCATATCGGCGTAGCTCCAGCCATTGCAGCCAATTGGGGAGTGAATCAGCGGATGGAAGACCTCTCTCTCTGTCTGTCTGTCTGTCTGTCTCTCGGTCTCTCTCCATCTAACTCTGACTTTCAAATAAATAAATAAATCCTAAAAAAAGACATATACACAATATAGCCTGTTATTCATCAATAAAAAAGAATGAAATCTTGACATTCACAGTAAAATGGACAGAACAGAAGCAGAGTTCATTATATTCACTAAAATGAGTCAAATAACAATAAGACAAATGCTATATGCACCTCTCAGATGCAAAAGTTAAAATAAAAAGTTGCTCTGAACATATAATAGTGAGTACTATAGGCTCAGAAGGGGTGGGGGTATGGTGGATAGAGGGAGGTTGGATAACAGGTACCAAAACATAGTTAGATAGAAAGAATAGGTTGTAGTGTTCCACAGCACAGTGGAGCCACTGCAGTTCACAATAAGGTTTTATATCCTGTGTAAAGAACTGGAAGAAAGGCACTGGCAGATTCTAAACAAAAAGGAAAGATAAGGGAATGGAAAGGCTAATTGCCTTGTTTGATCAGTTCATGTGGACTGTGTGGGTGGAGATACTGCAGTATACTCATATAGAAGTTTTATATATTTTAATAAGATATTGTAAAAATAAAATAAACAAAACTAAAAACATCATCTTTATAAAAATCTGTGTTGTATCTTAGCCATTCTTCCTATTAGATTTAGGGATTCCATGCAAATTACATGAGTGTTTCTGAATCTCTATTTCTTCATCCTATGGAAGATAAAGCATAGAGTGTGTGAAAGGTGTTTAGCACAGCCTCTGACATATTGCAAATGATTAATATCTTTATCTTTTTGAAGATTTATTTATTTATTTGAAAGGCAGAGTGACTGTTGGGACAGAGAGAGAACAAAAAGAGAGACAAAGAGACACACACACACACAGACATACACACAGAGAACTTCTACCCACTGATTCACTTCCTAAATGGTTGCAACAGCCAGGACTGGGTCAGACTGAAGTCAGGAGACTCCATCTTGATCTCACGTGTGGTTGGAAGGGATCCCGATACTCAGGTCATCATCTGCTGTGTCTCTAGCCCATTAGCTGGAAATTCAACTGCAAATGGAGGAGGGACTTGATCCCAGGCACTCAGATATGGGATGTAGGCATCCCAAGCAAAGGCTCCACCTGCTGTGTCACAACACTTGTCCTGGAAGTGCTCAGTAGCTAAGAGCTATTATTGTATTAGTTTTAGTAAGACAGGGGAAGCCACTTAGCCAACTAACATTGTGTCACTGCTATTAAGATTTTGTTTCAGAAGGGAAGATGTTTGTTGTTTGCTTGTCAAATATCCATTCTCTCTTTGGGTAATCTTACCTGGATTTTCTTTTGATTTCTGGGTGGCTAATAGTAAGATTGTCCTTATTTCCTGTTAAAAGCACGGGCACATGACCTCTCTTGGCCATAGGTTTTTGGTTCAAATATAAATATATCCCCCTTTTCAGCAAATGAGATAGAGTCTCAGACTTTTTTAAGAAAGAAATTGAGGGGCTGGTGCTGTGGCGTAACAGGTAAAGCCGCTACCTGCAGTGCCTGCATCCCGTATGGGTGCCGGTTCGTGTCGTGGCTGCTCCACTTCTGATCCAGCTCTCTGCTATGGCCTGGGAAAGCCCAAGTCCTTGAGCCCCTGCACCCATGTGGGAAACCCAGAAGAAACTCCTGGCTCCTGGCTTCGGATTGGCACAGCTCTGGCCATTGTGGTCACCTGGGCAGTGAACCAGCGGATGGAAGACTCCTCTCTCTCTTTATCTCTCTCTCTCTTTTACTCTCTCTCTCTCTCTCTCTCTCTCTCTCTGTGTGTAACTCTGACTTTCAAATAAATAAATAAATATTTTTTAAAAAAGAAAGAGAAATTGAAAGGATATAAACTTGGAAGTACTCCCATGAATCTTTGCTGGAAACCATACCAATCCAAGAACTTTTCAATTTTGTGAGTCAACAGTGTTGTTGTTGTTGCCTATTTTATCCATTTTGAATTGGGTTTATCACTTGTAACTGAGTGAGTGGTAATCAATCCAACTACTTATTTTATTATGCTTACAGGACAGATTATATATCAACTGATCAATCTGTAAATTAAAAAAAAATGTTTAGCTTCCTGGTATAACAGCACATAGTATTAATCTCCCTTTTGCTGTTTTTATCCATATTCTTTTGCTTTTTTGACCTTAGCATCCAAAATTCAAAGTAATCACATGGCAAGACTGAAATCTGCTGCGAAGATCAAGCACATTACTTTGTCAGCTAAGATGAGAGTTCTTGATAAGGCTTTCTTTGAGAATGTAAAATCAGAGAGTATTAAATCTGGAGGGAAGATTAAAAATCATCTCACCTTTATCCCACAAGAGAACATTTTGCCCTGAGAGATAAAATGATGTGCCCAAGGTCATACAAGCAGTTATAAAGGAGGATTAGAATTCAGGTTTCCAATACATGCAGAAGTTCTCTTTCAATGCACATTTGTATGTTTGGCAGGCCATGGTGTTTGTGCTACATGAATCCAAATGAGTAAGATTCCTGAGTGAAAAACAGGAAATAGCCACAGATGTGTTTGTTTTGTACATAGAAAGAATCTAATTATACTCATAAAAATAATAGCATGTGTTTAAACGCAGGTAATACTTTAATATAGCTGTCAAAACTTGTTAGTGGCATTTGCAAGTACACACAATACTTTGGAAGGCTATATAGCTGCTGTTACTTTACATATGTACTGTTTAAAGCTGTACATGGATTTCTTTGGACCTGAATTAGAAGATGACTGTAGAATGATTGCTGTGACCTTGAAGAGTTGCTTAGCCTCTGTAAACATTAATTTCCTCATTCATAAAGTAGCTGTGAGATTAGTAATTTTAGCTTGATATTAGTGAAGATCCAATGAGCTGATGGCTGTGAAGAGTGTAGCAATGGGTGGGCACACGGTGTCTTGTCAGGTCAGGTAACTATAGCAGAATACCACCAACTGGATGGTCTAAGCAACAGAACTTTGCTATTCATACTTCTGAAGGCCAGGAAGCCTAATGTCAAGGTTCAGCTGAAGGAGCTTCTGGTAAGGGTTCCCTTTCTGCATGCAGGTGACTGCCATCTTGCTGTGTCCTCACAGACTTTTCCCCTGTGCTTCCATGGAGACAGGGAGAATTGTCTCCTTTCTCTTTTCATAGGGCCACTAATTCTATCCTCATTATGTTATCTCACCCTAATCACCACCCCAAGTCTCCATCTCTATAAACCATACATTAAGGGCTAAAACTTCAACATATGAGTATGGGAGGAGAGAACACGTTCAACAAGGTAAGTGTTTGTTATAGGCTAGTGTTCATTATTAGAGCAGTATCACTTTGTTACCATTTGTCAGGGGCTCACTGTTAAACCTTAGTGTAGGCTAGTTATCTGAAAGTGTTTCTATCCTCACATGGGTTATAATGCTTTGTTTACAAGTCTGGGATTCTGGCAAGCTTCCTCAGGTATTTTGTCATGTAACAGACTGTGCAATAAAAGTGGAGTGGAGTGCATGTCTGAAATGGGCAACAACTACAAGTTGATCTATTTGTATGATAATAGTACAGTTAAAAATAAATAGGCTACCACACTCCTGAAAAACAGAACTACAATTTCAGGAAGCCAGTGAGTTCATTAGTTTCCCTTAACGACCTAACAAATAACATTTCACACATTATAGTCTTCCTCTGGGAACCCTATAAAAGAAAATTAAGCCTTTTGTGTCACAGCCTGAATTCTATTGATATGATATGTAGCAATCCTACACACAACAGCAAGACATTAGAAAGGAATAATACTGGGGAATGGATGGAAAAAGGAGGACAGTGGGGAATACATTGAAATCATGTTTGGAAAGAACTGTAAGACTATCTGTTTTTCCCCCAATGCAAAGCATTTGATTTGA
This sequence comes from Lepus europaeus, assembly GCF_033115175.1. Lineage (NCBI taxonomy): Eukaryota > Metazoa > Chordata > Mammalia > Lagomorpha > Leporidae > Lepus > Lepus europaeus. Next base: position 49,379,765 of record NC_084835.1, read on the forward strand.
ACCAGGTGGTGTGTGTATTTCACTGACTTCCTAAAGGGACTTGTAGAGCTCTCATAAAATTGAGGTCCAAATTTGCTCTTCACTTGGCAATATTGGCATCTCTTCCACTGTTACTCTCTATTTGAAAGTGTATTGGTGCTCTCTCCTAAGTCAAAGCAGCAAATCACCAACAGGCTTCTGTGAGATTGTCATTTTCCTTCTACAAATATGGTTCTTAAACTTTAATTGCATACAGGTCATCTAAGAATTGCCTCAGACTGGAGGGCAGGATTTGACATTGTGCATTTTTCACTGGTCCCTAGAGGAGTGTCAATGACGGAATCTGTAGACCTCAGTAGTAACAATGCTGCCAATAGAACTTTCTATGGCAATGAATGTCCTCTGTGGTGTTTACAGATAGCTACTAGCCACATGCGGCTCTTTACCACTTGAAATGTGGCTAGTGCATGGAGGCACTGGATTTTTAATGTTATGCTTTTAAATTTATGTAGCCACAAGTGTCTGGTAATTACCTTATTGGCAAGCAGGGCTCTGGGGTACATAGGAGTAATCTTAGCTATGACCTTGCCAGTGCCCCCTTCCCAAGAACCAAAGGGATTCTCCAGTAACGGCACAAAGTACAGGCCAGGTGAGGCTGAGAAAATTGGTGTGGTTTGGCAATGCAGCTTCTCTGGCTGCTCATATCCCTGCTACACTGCTGTCACCACCCTGGGCAACTGCCATTGCTCCCTGTCACTAACACTTCTTTCTCCAAACAGATTCATGGTGCCATTTTCCCTCTGCTTCCAATGTAGGCCCCCTTCCCTTAATTAATTTATACTCACTTTGAGTTTCTATCAGGAGAAAGTTTCCTTGGGACTCCTGGCAAAGCCATGTATCTGTATCATACATATTTTCTCCTCTTCATGGTTCTTGACTTCTGATGAGATTTTCTGTTAGTTTATGTACCAATTTATTAAAATCTGGCTCCTCTAGTAGGCTGTAATTCCATAGGAGAAGGGACCACCAGTTGGCATAGGATATAGCCACATAGCAGGTGTTCAAGGCATTTGATTATCGAATGATAATGTGTACTATATACACACAAACTTATTCAAATTTCTTAAATACTTGTTAAACATGCAAATTACTTTGTCCTTCCCCCTTGAACTTCAGTTAAGTGAAGAGTTAGTTGGAAGGAAGAGGCATAGGTGGTTGTTTCTAACTAGCAGTTGAGAGATTTTGTAAGCAGCATGTCCCTGTTCTGAGAAAGTGGTCTAGAAAGTCATCAGGGATAGTGTAGTTTTCAGTTTTCTTTTGCTGAAAGAAGCAGTGAATAGTAATTTAATTATTTTTAACCTGGAAACCTTTTATTTAAGAAACCAAAACTTCATGCAGTCATAAATACAAATTTAGGAACAGAGTGATTCTTCCCATCCTACCATTCCTCCCCCTGCACTCCCACCCTTCTTTCTCCTTCCTTTCCTATTCCCATTCTTATTTTTTACTAAGATCCATTATCAATTAACTTTATACATATAAGATGAATCCTACACTAAGTAAAGAGTTCAACAAATAGCTTGAAAAGAAAAAAAAATTGTTCTTCAACAGTCAAGACTAGGGCTATTCAAAGTCATCAGATCTCAAAGTGTCAATTTCTCTTCTGCACATTTTCTTTTAGGTACTCTATTAGTTACCCTGATCAGGGAACCATATGGTATTTACCTTCTTGGGACTGGCTTTTTCACTAAGTATAATGCTTTCTAGTTGAATCCATTTGGTCACAAACAAAAAGTTTCATTTTTTACCACTGTGTAGTATTCCATGGTGTACATATCCCATAATTTCTTTATCTAGTCTTCAGTTGATGGACATCCGGGTTGATTCCATATCTTAGCTTTTGTGAATTGAGATGCAATAAACATGGAGGTACAGATAACTTTCATATGATGATTTCATTTCCTTTGGGTAAATTTCCAGGAGTGGGATATGTAGGGCCATATAGTAGGTCTATATTCAGATTTTCTGAGGTATGTCCCTAATATCTCCCATGGTGGCTGCACCAGTTTACATTCCCACCAACAGTGGATTAGGTGACCTTTTTCCCTGCATCCTTGCCAGCATTTGTTGTTTGTTGATTTCTGTATGAAAGCCATTCTAATGGGATTTAGGTGAAACCTCATTGTGGTTTTGATTTGCATTTCCCTGACAGCTAGTGATCCCGAACATTTTTTCATGTGTCTGTTGGTCATTTGGATTTCCTCTTTTGAAAAATGTCCGTTTAAGTTCTTTGCCCATTTCATAACTGGGTTGTTTGTTTTGTTGTTGTTAAGTTTCTTGATCTCTTTATATATTCTGGTTATTAATCCTTTATCAGTTGCAAAGTTTGCAAATATTTTCTCTCATTCTGTTGGTTGCTTCTTCATCTTGCTGAGTGTTTCTTTTGCAGTACAGAAGGTTCTCCATTTGAAGTAATCCCATTTGTGAATTTTGGCTTTGACTGCCTGTGCTTCTGGGGTCTTTTCCAAGCAGTCTTTGCCAATGCCAATGCCTTGCAGAGTTTCCTCTATATTCTCTAATAATTTGATGGTATCAGGTCATAGATTTAGGTCTTTGATCCATTTTGAGTGTATTTTTGTGTAATATGTAAGGTAGGGTTCTTGCTTCATACTTTTGCACGCAGTGATTCAATTTTCCCAGCACCATTTGTTGAGGAGACTGTCCTTACGCTAGAGAGAGACTTTAGCACCTTTGTCAAAGATAAGGTGGTTGTACATGTGTGTATTGATTTCTGGTGTTTCTATTCTGTTCCATTTGTCTACTCATAAGTTTTTGTGCCAGTACAAAGCTGCTTTGATTATAACTTCCCTGTAGTGTGTTTTGAAATCTGCTGTTGTGATGCCTCCAGCTTAGTTTTGTTGTATAAGATTGCCTTAGCTATTCAGGGTCTTTTTTGTTTCCATATGAATTTCAGCATCATTTTTTCTAGATCTGAGAAGAATGCCATTGGTACTTTGATTGGTTTCTCATTGAATCTGTAAATTGCTTTCAGTGGTATGGAAATTTTGATGATATTGATTCTTCCAATCCATGAACATGGAAAGTTTCTCCACTTTTTGCATCTTCTTTTATTTATTTCTTTAATGTTTTATAATTTTCATCATAGAGAACTCTGATATTCTTGGTTAAATTTATTCCAAAGTTTTTAATTGTTTTGTAGCTGTTGTGAATGGGGTTGATATTAAAAGCTCATTCTCAGCAATGGCATTGCCTGTGTCTACAAAAAATATTGACTTCTGTGTGTTAATTTTCTATCTTGCCACTTTGCCAAACTCTTTTAGAAGTTTCAATAGTCTCTTAGTGGAATCTTTTGGGTCCTCTATATATATAGAATCATGCCATCTGCAAACAGAAAAAGTTTGATGCAGTGTCTTAGTCCACCCATACAGGATGGACTGGGTCCAAGGAAAGGTAAGTGTGCCGCTCGCCCGTTCCCCAGCCTCCTGATCCCGGAGACAGTCAGACGCAGCAGGGAGCCAATTCTAGTAGCAAGAACTCATTTACTTTGTGCATAACAGTACCTTTTATAGCACAAAACTGCAGAGTCATTGGGGCAGGGCTAAGGACCAACCAATCACTTAAAAAATCACCTTACGAGGGGATTTCTATAGGACTAGCCATATGTCTATACACTTGCTACTACTTTTGTTACCTCCCCTGATGTTGCGCAGCCAATTAGTTTTAGTGGTAAACAACTTTGGATTCCGTCCATCTTACTCTGGGCACCATCTTACTCAGCTCCACGTGGCTCCGTTCCGTGCAGCTTGGGCGGGGGCACCCGGGGGCAGCTGCGCATGCAGAGCCCCCTGGGCCGGGCCTGGCCTGGCCCTGGCGCGCTCATGCCCCACAGTTTGACTTCCTCCTTCCCAATTTGTGTCCCCTTTTTTCTGGTCTAATGCCTCCAGCTAAAAGTTCCAGGACTATATTAAATAGCAATGGTGAGAGTGGGCATCTTTGTTTGGTTCTGGATATTAGGGGGGATTCTTCCTGCTTTTCCCCATTCAATAAGGCACTAGCTGTGAGTTTGTCATAAATTGCCTTGATTGTGTGGAGGAAAGTGCCTTCTATACCCAATTTGCTTAAGATTTCAATCATGAAAGAATGTTGTGTTTTATCAAATTCTTTCTCTGCATTAATTGACACCATCATATGGTTTTGTTCTTCAGTTTGTTAATGTGATATATCACATTTATTGATTTGCAAATGTTAAACCATCTCTGCATATCAGGGATAGATCCCACTTGATCTAGGTGAACGATATTTTGGATGTGTTGAATTCAAATGGCTAGTATTTTCTTAAGGATTTTGGCATCAATGCTCATCAGGGAAATTGGTCAAAAGTTGTCTTTCTCTGTTGTATTGATAAGTAGTTGCTTGGTATTTCCTTTGTATTTTACTGGGAGATGTTCTATATTAACCTTCCTTCACAGTGATGACCATGTTTTTGTGTTTTTGTGTGTAAGACATCCTTAAGCATCTTTTTGCAAGGCTGGATGAGTGGTGAAAAATCCTTTCTCTTTAAAAAAAGATTACTTTAAAGGCAGAGTTACAAAGAGGTAGAGGCAGAGAGAAAGGAAGAGGTCTTCCATCTGCTAGTTCACTTCCCAGATGGCTGCCAATGGCTGGAGCTGTGCCAATCTGAATTCAGAAGTCAGGAGCTTCTTCCAGATTTTCCATGTGGGTTCACGGGCCCAAATACTTGGGCTAACTTCTGTTGCTTTCCCAGGCCATAGAAAGTGAGCCGAATCATAAGTGGAGCAGCTGGGACTCAAACCAGCACTCATATGGATGTCAGCACTGCAGGAAGCACCAACCCTGACAAATTCTTTTTTTTTATTTTTTACTTTATTTTATTTATTTCTTTTTTTGACAGGCAGAGTGGACAGTGAGAGAGAGAGAAGAGTGGACAGTGAGAGAGAGAGACAGAGAGAAATGTCTTCCTTTGCTGTTGGTTCACCCTCCAATGGCTGCTGCGTCCGGTGCGCTGCAGCTGGCGCACTGCGCTGATTCGAAGGCAGGAGCCAGGTGCTTATCCTGGTCTCCCATGCAGTTGCAGGGCCCAAGCACTTGGGCCATCCTCCACTGCACTCCCGGAACATAGCAGAGAGCTGGCCTGGAAGAGGGGCAACCGGGACAGAATCTGGCACCCCGACTGGGGCTAGAACCCGGTGTGCCGGCGCCTCAAGGCGGAAGATTAGCCTATTGAGCCACGGCGCCGGCCTGACAAATTCTTTCAATTTTTTTTTTTTTGTTATAGTCTTTATTTCACCTTCATTCATAAATGAGATATTTGAAGATTACAATGATATGGGTTGACGATTTTGACTTAAGTCTTTGAATATGTCTCACCATTCTCTTCTATCCCATAGGGTTCCTGATGAGTATTCAGCTATGAGTCTAATTGGAGATCCCCAGAAAGTCATCTGGTATTTCTCTTGTGTACATTTTCAAATCTTTTCTTTCTGTTTTACTTTTGAAAGAATGACTAAATTGTGTTACTGTGAAGATTTTTCTTGTCATGTCTATGTGCTTCATGTATCCAAGTTCTCCAAATTGGGGAAGATTTCCATAATTATTTCACTAGAAATGCCTTCTATTCCATTTTCTCTCTCCATGCCTTCAGGGACTCTTAAGACCCAAATGTTGGGTTGTTTGATAGTGTCCCTTAAATCTCCAACACTGTTTTTTATTCTCTTCCTCTTCCTCCTCCTGCTCCTTCTTTTTCTTCTTTCTTTTTGGTCTGACTATAAAATTTCCAGAGATTTGTCTTCTAACCTGGACATCTTTCTACCTCACCAAGTCTCTTGTTAAAGCTTTCCACCACATTTTTTATTTGATCTATTGAATTACTCATTTCAAATATTTTATTTTATTTCTCTGTAAAATCTCAATTTCATGGAAAAATGTTCATTCATGTAATGTATGGATTTCTTTAATTCATGAATTTGCTTCTGATTACTTTTAAATAATTCTACAACTAATTTTTTGATTTCTGTTTCTGGCATTTCATCAATCTCTTCATCTTCCCATTCTAGTATTGAGGTGGTGTTGTGTTCCTTTGGGGGCATCATGCTGTCTTTCTTATTCTTGTTTCTTGCATTTATGCAATTATTTTTGGCTTTCTTTTTTCCCCTCTGATGGCTTTTATATTTGGACTACCTCTGTGGCTTAGTGAAGTGTCTTCTATTTCAGTGAATATCCAGGGTTGTGTGCTGAGTGTGACCTCTGAGCTCTGCTCAGTGCTGCAGGGTAAGGGGAGTATCCAAGGTGACTCTCAAGTTGGGTGTGGTAAATCTCTCTCTCTCTCTCTCTCTCTCTCTCTCTCTCTCTCTCTGTCAGAGGGCAGAGTTTGATCAGCTCTGTAGGAATAATCTTACCCTCACCTTCTCTCCTCCAAGGTGTCCAATGTACAGATGCTATCCTCAGTGGGTGCAATATTCATCTGTGCTGTCTCAGGGACCACATAGAGGATCTGTGCAGTCTTTAGTGTGTGCACGAATCTTGTAGCAATGACCCTCCCCAGGCAATCAGGGAGCCCTGTGTGTGTGGAGCCACCCACAGCGACTGCCCAGAAACTGAACCACACTCTGCACTCTCCCCTGCATGCACAGTGTTCCCCAGCATGCAAGGCTCCCACAGTAACAGGGCGTCAAGGATCCACTCTGCCCTGCCAGTCTGTTCTATCCACAGAGAGGCAGAGACATTGCCAGTGCCAGCCGTCTGTACATACTCCACCCAGGCAGCCTAAGCCTCAGAGACTGTGATGTGCTGGGAAGTGGGGGCACCTCACGGTCCTACATGAGTGCCTAGCCCCCTGTCAATTTTCCCAAACGATCAAATGTCTCCTCTTGGCTATTTCCTGGGCATCCAGATTCAAGCTGGCACAGGTATTATGTATGTCCAAAACAGTGCCATCCTCAGCTAATTGCAGAGCACTGTTGTCCAGGAGTTGGGAGTGAGAAAGGTGCCCCTTTTTTCCCTCTAGTTTGACAAGTGCACTGCCCCCCACAGTGCTTCAGGCCAGACTCATGCCAGGCTCTCCCTTCAGCTTTATTGCTGGTAGCTTGGGCTGCTGCATTCTGGTCTCACCTCACTCTCTGAAGCTTGCCTCTTTGCTGAGTCTCTTGCTGCTGGGGTCCGGTGTTGCGTCCGTGCTCATGCTGTCACCCACCGCTTCCACTTATATCCACGGCATCCCTCTAACTTCCGTGGAATTTCCACTGCAGTTTTCTTCCTAACTCTCCCCTGGGATTGTGCTTCTCCACTTTTTTTAAAAAACTGTCTTTCCCTAAACTACATCAGTCATTTCCCTCCCTATTCCACCATCTTGGAATCTGACCTGAATAGTAATTTAGTCACCCTTTTTCTAGGATTAAAGGAGGTGTCCTCCTCTTTCTCTTAAATGACATGCTTGAACAAAGCTAGAGCAGAGCTCAGCCAAGCTAGAAAGTATGGCTTTCGTAATACATCTAAAGACAAATATATAATGTTAGCAGCAAGCAACTCCTATCTTAATAAAGGGTATCATATTAAAGTGCAATTACAGTATGGTTTAGGAAAAAACTGGCTATTTTGGTGAATTGAAAAATATTTGGGAATTGCTGTTATTAATGGCATACTGAAAAGTTGTACTATATTATTTAAAAGGAAAAAGATAATGTGTCCAAGTCAAAGGGAAAATGTATTGGTTAGCTAAGGTCATTTGCTTTTATTGTGCCAAACATTCATGTGGAGGAGGAGGTCAGCAGAAGGTGATGTAGGGAATGAAGGAAAATCCAACACACTTGGACACCTGGCTGAAGGGAAAGTGGCTCATGCTCCTCTCATGCAAAAGGTATGATTAAAAAACGAAAGCCTCAGTGTTCTATACTCTTGTCTACATTTTTGTGGTTAGAAAAGCAGAGTCTGAAAGGAAGTAGAATTCCTTTTTTTCCATTAGAAGTTTAGAAATATGAAAAGCTCGGTCTTGTTCCTATAATAGTGTTCCTTCTTCAGTTTGTTGTTCTTGTTCATTTAATGCATGCCTCTTAAAACACAGCATGATGATGGTCAAGTGCTTCCTTCAGGAGGCACACCACCTGGATTCAAATCCTCCCTTCATCTCTTATTAGCATTATCAGCTGGAAAAACTACTTAAGATGTGAAGGCCTCAAGTTTGTTATTTGTAAAAAGGAGATGATAGTGATAATACCTATATTCCCTGAGGGTGCTGTATGATGTAAATGATTAGTATATTAAAAAGTTTAAAATGATGAGCGCCTTGTAAAGAGTATATTAGCTTAACTTGTTTTGAGTACATTTTTGCTCCATGAACTCTTCAAGGTGAAAAGTCCTTAACCTGGTAGAATTTATAATCTAGTGAAAAAAGATGTAAGATAGTATGCAATAAACTTAATATCACTCATTTGAAACAATAACAATAATAATCAATACTTCACAGTGTATGCTACAAAATGACAAATGAACTATGGAAAAACTGAAATTTAAAAAAGGAGCTATCCTACAGGATTGACAAAGCTGATAAGGAAGAGAGTTTTGGAATGTAGATGTATTTATTTCTCAAATCAGACCTACTGGGTAGTTATTTTCCAAAGCGTGGAGAAATTCAACAGGCTTCTCAAGGTCACACAGCTACCGTAACCATAATCACCAGGTCGATCTTGGTGAGTCTTCTTGGGGAGGCAGTAGTATGAGTTCTGCATATTAGGAAGAAAAGCACTCAGCTAGTCCAATGGCAAGTACAAAGGGATTAAGGCAGAATCATCCTGATAGATTGGAAGATGAGTGAGAAGTCTGCTCTGACCAGAGTCAGGTTATGGGGAAGGGTCAGGTGGAACAGAGAGATAATGAGAGAATGCGATGGACTGAATGTTGGTGCCCCTCAAAACTTTAGTGTTCAAGTCCTAAGTGCTAATGTGATGGTGTGAAGAAGTGGGTCATCTGAGAGGTGATTAGGTCATGAGGACAGAAGACTGGGAATGAGTTTGGTACTCCTTTGAAAATATAAAACAGTCGTCTTCCTCTCTGCTCTCCGCCATGTGAGAATGCAGGAGAAGACAACAATTTGCAAGCTCAGAAGAGGATTCTCAGCAGAACCACACTGGTGCTCTGATCTCAGACTCCCAGCGCCCAGAACTGTGAGAAACAAATGTTCACTGTGTTTCAGCCACCTAGTCCATGATGACTTGTGAGAGCAGCGTGAAGTGACTGAGCCACACTTGTAAGGCTCTGTGGCTCTTCCTTAAAATGAGATGGAAGGTCATCGAATGTCTTTCTTGTTTTTTAAGTGACTGTCTTGGGAAAATGCTCAAATATAATAAGGAAAGAAACAAGGTACACACTTGTATAAACAATGTAATTATAGAAAGCAGATTCTGGAGACAAATAGTCCAACATGCCAACCATCACAAATACCTTGAGATTGCAACATGTTTGGCTTCCATTTCCCTTTTGTACCTTTTAGTATTGTTCAAATTACATAAAATGAGTATTTATTACATTTATAGTCAGAAAAAGAGACTATTTTCCAAAATATAAGAGTAGCTAAGCAACGAAAGGTTAAATATTAATCTCTAACAATATAGTTACCAAATACTTAGCCACTTTTGGCAATGTACACACATTACTGATGATTACTAAGAAAAAATTTTCATGGAGTTCTGACAATATGATTAACAAATAGAAATAAATTTCCTTTGCCCAATTACAGAGAAAACATTTCATCTCTGCTATTTGGAAAAATGGAATTATGCCTACTTGACATCAGAATAGACATTATTTTTCTGTCATTAGAGTTTTTTGAGCTTTGTTCGTAAATATAGGATTAAACTTGCTCATTTGAAATTTAATAGAGTTTAAAGATCATCTCTTAAATTTCATGTGAAGCTTGGAAGATTATAAATTCAGTCTGGACTGAAAAAAAATTATGTCCTATAGGAAAACATTATAATTCTATTATATCTTTGAAATGCTAATTTCATGTTGGGATTTGGATAAACTATAATTATGTCATAATGATATTCACTTGTATAAATAAAAAGGTTTAAACATGTATTTTGCATATGCTTTTATAATTGTCCCTTTCTGCAGTAAATTCTTCCTCCTATGCACATTACAGAATGGCTGAATGCTTTAGTTCAAGTAAAGGAAAATTGTATTTAAAATATTTTCTCTAGTTCCTAACCTTTAATTTAAAATCAGAAATGCTATATCCATTAGGAAACTGTGTTCATTGGCAGAAAATTCAAATTAGGCTAAGGAATCAGAGGGAATTATCAATATATACAAAGAAGAAATCCAGAGGGAGATTCAATGACTGGCTTAGATAATCAGGCCTTTGTTTCTTTCTTTTTTCACCTCTATTTTCAACTTTGTTGCCTTAAGTATAAATAATTAAAAGCTTCTCTTTATGCTAATAGAATGCCTTCAGGAACCTAAACTTCCTGTCCTACCATTAACCAGGCCGAAACAGAGAACTTCCTCTCTTGTAGCTCTTTCAAAAATTCTGAAACTTATTCTGAATGACCCATATAGAATCATTGTCCATTTGGAATCACTTAGTGACTTGGGGAGTACCCAAGGACTCAGTTTATGTAGGAAGCCTGTCCTGGCACCTTCTAAATGACGTGGAAGTAGTGATGGATCTATAAAGATAGATCAAGGAATATGTGTTAAGGAGGTAAACATCAAATATCCATGGTATAAACAATGGTGGAAACATATTTTTAAATATAATAATCAGTTTTTACTGCCTAACAAATAATCTCAAAATTTCTTTGGCTTCCTACATATAGTGTTCTATAGGTCAGCTCCACATGTCTAATTAATGAATCTGAAGCAAGTTCCTCCAATAGCAAATGGCACAAAAGCGAAAAAGGAGGAGCATAATTGTGAAAGGACCTTTAAGGCTTCAGTTTATAGCTTCAGGGAGATATTTTCACTTGAACCCACGGTCTGTTGGACAAAGTAAGTCATATGGCTGAGCGGGGTCAGAAAATATGCTCCTTCTTTTTAAAAAATTTTTAAAATTTATTTGACAGGTGGAGTTATAATCAGTGAGAGAGAGAGAGAGAGAGAGAAAGGTCTTCCTTCCATTGGTTCACTCTCCAAATGGCTGCCAAGGCCAGCTCTGCGCTGATCCAAAGCCAGGAGCCAGGTGCTTCCTCCTGGCCTCCCGTGCAGTGCAGGGGCCCAAGCACCAGGGCCATCCTCCACTGTCCTCCCGGGCCACATCAGAGAGCTGGACTGGAAGAGGAGAAACCGGGACTAGGACCCGGTGCCTATATGGGATGCCGGTGCCGCAGGCAGAGGATTAACTAAGTGAGCCACAGCGCCAGCCCTGAAAATATGCTCTTTCCAATTGGTGAGAGGTAATTCAAAGTCAAATGACAAAAGCAGGGGGTTTGTAATTTTAATATAGTACAAGAATGATGAATTGAGAGTAATTATTCAAATTTTTTAAACTTGATACTATTGTTGGCAGTTGTTTTAGTTTCACCCATTTTTGAAAAATTTATTTATTTATTTGAAAATCAGTTACACAAAAATGAAGGAGAGGCAAAGAGAGAGAATGAGAGAGATGGAGGGAGGGAGAGAGAGAGACAGAGAGACAGAGATCTTTCATCTGCTGATTCACTCCCTAAGTGGCCGCACGACTGGAGCTGTGCCAATCCAGAGCCAGGAGCCAGGAGCTTCTTCCAGGTCTCCCACGTGGGTCAGGGGCCCAAGGATTTGGGCCATCTTCTACTGCTTTCCCAGGCCATAGCAGAGAGCTGGGAAGTGGAGCAGCCGGGACTAGAACTGGAACCCATATGCAATGCTGGCACTGCAGGCGACAGCTTTACCCGCAATGCCACAGCACCGGCCCCAAGCAATTATTCAGTTTACCAGAGTAAGTTTATAGTGCTCTCTGGATTACAAATTTAGCTATCAGAAGACTTTTTTTTTTATTTCAAGCATTCAAATAGTTTATATTCACTCCAAAATTATTAAGATCCAAGTAAGTAGAGTCTATCACCATTACATTTTGGTTCAAAGTAATTTATATACTTCTATTTGTATATGCAGTCATCCCTAATATCCATGGGGGATAGGTTTCAGGAGTGCCAGGGACACTAAAATCTGTGGATGCTTAATTCAAGGTTGGTGATTGTATAGATGCAGAAGCCATGAACAATTTGCTTTATAAAAGGTAAGCCACCATTAGAACTCTAAATCATGTTTATATTCATTATTTTTAAAGATTTATTTTATTGATTTGAGAGACAAAGTTACAGAGAGAGAAGGAGGGAAGGAGAGAGGGAGAGAGAGATCTTCCATCTTCTGGTTTTGTCCTTAAATGACTGTAACAGCTGGGACTGAGCCAGACCAAGGCCAGGAGCCAAGAGTTTCTATCTGTGTCTCCCATGTAGATACAGGGGCCCCAATACTAGAGGCATTCCCTATTGCTTTCCTAGGTTATTATCAGGGAGCTGGATTGAAAGCAAAGCAGTGCCCATATGGGATGCTGGTGTTACAAGTGGCAGCTTGACCCTGTTATACCACAACGCCAGCCCCATCTTATTTATATTTAAAATTATTGTTGATACATTCCCATATTATAATTTTTGAATGTCAAACTTTGTTGAAATTTTTGTAGTGGTTCTGAAAGAAAAATGTTGATGTCAATTTCTGATGTCCATTAGAAGATTTTACACTGCCTTTGATTTATTTCCTGAAGAATATTTTCTAAAACCTACAAAGGAAAGTTGGGTCAAACCACCATTAATTATGAACACTTTGGTATTTGAATGGCTGGTGTCATAACTTTAATATGAGCTAAGTGTATTTTTATGCAGTAATTTGGTAAATCATCTCAGTAGATCATAGCAAATTACTCACTTTTGTTCCGCCTGATAGATAATATGTTCTAGATGAGCAATTAGGTATTAGTTATACACAGCTGCAGCCTGTTCAACAAATACACTTTTTGAATCATGCATTTATCTCTCTCTTCCTGGATAAATTGGCAACGTGCCTCTTTGTTGTACTGTTTTTATGCAGTTCAGGCTCCTGGTCCAAGGGGGCATTTCCATACCTTTAGATATGTACATAATTCCTTCTTGAAGAGGAAGCTCAATTTTTATTTCTTAAATTAAAAAAAATCTACTAATACTTATATAATACATTATTATTTGTACTTTCAGTCAACCCAATGGTATTTCTTCCATTAAGACTACCCTTTGCAATACTATAGTTTAAAGATTCTATTCTATTATTTTGCAAATGATAATTGACCAAGTGTGATTAACGTATAAGTGTGTGGTGTATTGGTGACTATGTCCTTGGCTAGAATGCTGATATGCCACAGTGTCTTCATCTGACACAGGATTTCTCAACCAGCACTACTGACATTTGGGCCAGAAATTTCTTTATTATACAACACTATGCTGTGCATTGTGGGATGCAGAGCAGCAACCCTAGCCTGTACCTGTGAGGTAACAATAGTGCCTATTTCCCTAGGTTCCTTTCATAATTATGCCCCAGGTTCCAACATTCAAATATGTCTCTAAATTGCCAAATGTCTCCTAAAGTGTGAAATCACCCGTTATTGAGCACTACTTCTATAAAGTGGTCTCTAATGAATGGTGATATACATTATATCAACCCCATTCTTCCATCTTGCTAATCTCACTTAAAATTATTAAGTTGAAATTTGACAAAAATGGCACAAATACATATCACATGAGATATTCCTGAGTATGTGGACAGTAATGCATTACATTTTGAAAAAAATGACTCCATTTTTTTTTTAGGTGTTTCATGTAGACCTTTTTCGTGCAATGAGGTTCTGGGCTACCAGGACTCTTTCTGTTCCTTTTCTTTCTATTGTTATTGGTATTATTGTTCCCTTAATGGATATTAATTTAACAGATTGCATTTTTTCATTCTCTTTGTTGTGAAAAATACTTCAGAACAGATGCTGTTATAAGTGAGCTCCATTATGTCTACAAAAACTTACTCTGAGTAGGCAGTTTTTGTAAATTAGAAGAGTCCAGGGAGCAAGAATCCTTTATATTTGGAGAGAGAATGATTTGGATTAATTGAGCATAGCTTTTAAATGATCCCACGCCTTTATTCTACCAGGTGGCAGGGATAACAGATGAGGTGTCAAGATGTCATTTCTTTGCAAGAATGCTTTGCCTTCTAGTTCTACAATTTTTGGGAATCTAAACAATTTCATAAGGCTTTAATTCTGGGCTCTCTAGCCTAAAATTAGGGAGAAAATACAACAAAAACAAAAGGTTTTGATAAAACAGTATTGGACTCTAGTTCTGACTTCTGCTTACCTGCTTGGGCTTTGGTCAAGTTACCCAAATTATCTGAATCTCTGTTTTCTCACCTGTGACTAGAGATGCTATGTTTTATTGGTGAAGATTGGAATGTGAGGTAATGTGTTGATTATAGGAGGATGAATACATAGAAAGAGTTGCCTCTGGTTTTCTTTATTGCTCCTTTCATCCAGTTCTTTATGGTTAGCACCAATGATTCCAACTGTTATCACAGATTCATCCATTGGCTGCTTAGTAGTAAATCCAGAGGACATTCTTTTCCTGTGATAGATGATGTCTGTCTCAACTACTGAATTCTGTCATCATGCTGAAAAACCACTCATAGCAATATGTAAATGAACAGGTGTGGCTGTGTTCCAGTCATTATTTGTAACAGCAGATAGTATGCTGAATTTGGCCCATGGGTGTATTTTGATGACCCTTCCTCCGAACGCTTCACTGGATTTCCATTTCACTTGAGATCCTTCAGGTTTCTGACTATAAAATGTTCAGCTCCTATGTTTTCACCATTTCTTCTCTAATTCCTTCACTGGCTTGTCTTTTCCTGCCCACATATTAGTTGTCTAAATGACAAAAGTGCCAGGTGGGAATAGGAAAAGCTGTGTTTCAAAATAAGACCATCATTTCTCCTCTCAATCTTTTACCCTCTGCAGAAAGTCCAGTTCCCAACAATGCATGCAAGTTTCTTTGCATTACATTTACGACCAAATCCCTGTTTTCCCCTGATCAAATAGAGGCCCCATTGTCTGACATCTATTTATATTTTCCAAAGTTCCCTGATACTTGTTTCTCCATCGCTTGTGTGAGGTTGGCATAATATGACCTCTCTCTATGTTTCTCCTTTACCTTTCCTCCTTGATTGGCAGTATTCTCCTATATTCAACTGCTTCTCTCAGAAGACCTCCTTGAATCTCCACTCAAGATTGGATTAGGAGATTTTTCTTGATCTTCTCTGTGAACTGTATTTCTGTTTTAGTGTTTCTCCTATTGTATTCTGAGACTCTATTTTAAGTTAAAATGATTAAAATGAAAACCAACAATGTTGGCAAAAAAAAAAAAAAAAACTAAATCACTCATACATGCTAGTGAGGGATGTAAAATAGTAAATGCCTCAACATCAAGCTACATACAATGCAGCAGCTGCACTCTTAGCATTTTTACAGAAAAGAGAAAATTTATACTCAAACAGGACTTGTCCATGAATTTTTAATCACAGTTTTATTCCTAATAGTAAAAAAGAAAAATGGAAACCACCAACACCAAGATGTCATTCAATAGGTGAATGGTTAATCAAAATGTGGTATTTCCTCATTATTGCCACACACAACAACTTGGATATTGTATAATAATTTCCATAGAATTATGCTTACTGAAAAAGTAATCTTAAAACATTAAATACTGGGATCAGTGTTGTGATGTTTCTGGTTAGGGTGCTGCCTGTAATGCCAGCATCCCATATGAGTGCCAGCTCATGTGCTGGCTGCTCCACTTCAGATCCAACTCCCTGCTGATGTGCTTGAGAAAGCAGCAGAGGATGGCCCAAATATTTGTGTCCCTGCACTCACATGAGAAATCCAGAAAGAAGTTCCTATTTCCTGGTTTTAGTTTGACCCATTCCTGGATGTTGGGGCCATTTGAGGGGTGAATCAATGGATGGAAGATCACTCTCTGACTCTTCCTCTCTCTCTGTAACTTTGCATTTTAAAAATAATAAATTAATAAAATGGAACAATGATTAAATACTTTTGGGATCCTTTTGTATAGCATTATTGCAATGAGAAAATTGTAGAAATAGAGTATAGGTTAATGGTTGCCAGTGGTCAAGGATGATGGGATAGCGTTTAAATGTGATGTTGAACCAGATTTGGTATCAAAGGACAATATGATATACCTGGTTTTTTTGATGGAATTATTCTATATATTGCTTGCATCAATCAATATCCTGGCTATAATATTATACTAGAGTAAGATCTTATCATTCGGCAAGAATTGAGTCAAGGATACCTGAGACCTCTGTGTATTTTTTTCTTATGACTATATAAATATCTATGAATACCTACAAGTAAAATGTTTACTTAAAATATCAACCTGATTGGTTCTATGACAGGATTATGTTTGGGTTGCTACGCGGATGCAGAGGAAGGACACCATGCCCCCAAATAGCAAAATGTCATGGAAGGTATTAAAGGAGAGACACCAACATGATGGAATAGGGAGGGAGCTTACTGCTCTAGTCTAAGGGAAGATAGTTTTTAAAAAAAGAAAAGAAAAGTGGAGAGAGTACAATCTCAGGGAAGAGTTAAGGAGAAAACAGCAGAGGAAAGTCCATGCAAATTAGAGGGACACCGTAGATCTACAGGAGGGTGTAGACATACAACTCAAGACCTCAGCAGCTGGGAGCCTCAGCACCAGCTTTGGAGAGTGTGGTAACATCAGACTGCAGCAGCCCAAGCCACTGGCGCTAAAGCTGCAAGAAGAGCCTGGTACGATTCCATCTTAGAGCCCTGTGGGGGACAGTATACCTGCTTACCTAGAGAGGAAAAATGGGGGGGGGCATGTTTTTCTCTCCCCTATCCCTGGCACTGGTGTCCTGTAACTCACCAAGAGGTGGCAGGTCTCATTTTGGGCATATATAACAGCCATGCCAGCTCATGTTCACTCCCCAGCAACCAGCCAAGAGAAGCCTGAGGCTGGCTGTGAGAAATGACAGAGGCTGGGTGCTTGTGATTGTGGAAGCCTTGTGGGCTGGAATGTGGAAACCTTGAGGCTGCTTGTGCGGGTGCAGGATGTGGCTGGGTCTTTGGGTAGTCACTGTGGGGGGCCTCACATGCTTGAGGTTCCCTGATTTCCTGGTGAAGATCATTG
Source organism: Lepus europaeus (assembly GCF_033115175.1). Lineage (NCBI taxonomy): Eukaryota > Metazoa > Chordata > Mammalia > Lagomorpha > Leporidae > Lepus > Lepus europaeus. The sequence continues at coordinate 49,396,999 of NC_084835.1, forward strand.
CTGCTGGATCCGTGCTCACACTGAGAACTGCATGGATTCTCTGAGTGTTTCTTATGGCAGCATGAATGAATATTATACCCACTGGGGCTAGCAACCAGGCATTGGTCTCCCTGGAAGAGAGGAGGTGAGTGTGGAACTATGCCAACAGAGCAAATTAAACCTTTCCTCTGATAAAAAAGGAGATATTCCATTGTAGGCAGCCTTTGGACAAATCAAGGCCAAGGGAGGATGTCGGTCAAAAACATTCTGTGGAAATTGGCTGACGTTGCAGAAAAGCAGATAAGCCGCTTGCATGTGTTGATGTCTGTGGACATTTTGTGCTTCCTTGATGTGCCACTGGTTTATGTATAAATATCGCTGAGACACTGGAATAAACGAGACTTGATCAGTTCATTGTCTTGACTCCATTCTCTGCATTGTCCCTTCTTCATTTCCACGTGCCCCTTCAGGTTCTGTTTGAATGGTGCGGCTGGTCCACACATTCCATGCCCTATTTGGGTGTCACCTTGAACATTCCTCTCACCCTGGAGTACTGAACAGAGCTCCCTGGTCATATGCAGGACATGCCTCAGGGTATTCACTGAAAGAACACACTCTGCTAATTCACAGAGGCATAGTCCAAAAGTAAAAGCCATCACCGAGGAAAAAATAAACAAGTACCTCCACAGATGCGTAAGCATAAACACAGCAATTTAAGAAACAATAATAAGGAAGACAATATATGTCTTCAAAGGAACACAACAATACTTCAATTTTAGAATGAGAAAATGAAGAGATCAAAGAAATGCCAAAAAGAGAATTCAAAAGATTGATCATAGGATTACTTAGAAATAATCAGAAGCAAATCTACAAATTAAAGAAATTCATATATCTCCTGAATAACATTTTTCTAGTGAAATTAAAATTTTAAAGAGAAATCAATATGAAATATTGAAATTGAAGTCTTCAATAGATAAAATAAAAAATGTGGTGGAAAGCCTTAACAACAGACTCAGTGAGGCAAAAGAAACAGTATTAGAATTAGAAGACAAATTTCTGGAAATGTTACAGTCAGACAAAAAGAAGAAGAAGAAAAAGGAAGAGGAAGTGGAGGGGGAGGGAGAGAAGGAGAAGGAGAAGAAGAACAAGAAATTAGAAAACTGAAAAACAGTGTTGGAAATTTATAGAATACTATCAAATGACATAACATAAGGGTTTTAGGAGTTCCTGAAGGTGTGTAAAGAGAGAATGAATTAGAAAGCCTTTTTAGTGAAATAATTACAGAAAACTTCTTTAATTTGGAGACAGGGACATTCAAGTACAGGAAGCACACAGAGCTCCCAAAACATGACCAGAAAAGATCCTCACCACAACACATTGTAGTCAAACTCTCCACAGTAAAACATAAAGTTTCTAAAATATGCACAAGAGAAATGCCAGATTAATTTCAGAGGATCTCCAGTTTGACTCAAGCTAACTTCTCATCAATAACTATACAGGTTAAGAGAGAATTGTGAGATATATTCCAAATGTTAAGAGAAAAAACTGTCAAACAAGAAAACTGTACCCTGTAAAGCTCTCATTTATGAATGTAGGTGAAATAAAGACTTTCCATAACAAATAGAAATTGAACGAATTGTCACCACTTGTCCAGCCTTACAAAAGATGATTAAGGATATACTATAAACAGAAACACAGAAACATGACCATCACTATGAAAGAAGGTAAATGCAGAATATCTCCCAGTAAAAGTACAAAGGAGGGGCCGGCACCGTGACGTAGCAGGTTAAGTTGCTGCCTGCAGTGCCAGCATCCCATGTGGGTGCAGTTTTGAGTCCCAGCTGCTCCACTTCTGATTTTGCTCTCTACTATGACCTGGGAAAGCATTAGAAGATGACCCAAGTCCCAGAGAGAAGACCTGGAGGAAGCTCCTGGTACTTGGCATCGGATTGGCTCAGCTCCGGTCATTGCAGCCAATTGGGGAGTGAATCAGCGAATGGAAGACCTCTCTCTCTTTCTGCCTCTCCTTCTCTCTCTATGTAACTCTGACTTTCAAGTAAATAAATAGGGGCTGGTGCTCTGATGCAGCAGGTTAAACACCCTGGCCTGAAGCACCAGCATCCCATATGGGCTCCAGTTTGAATCCCGGCTGCTCCACTTCCAATCCAGCTCTCTGCTATGGCCTGGAAAAGAAGTCAAAGATGGCCCAAGTGCTTGGGCCCCTGCACCCACATGGGAGACCTGGAAGAAGCTCCTGGTTCCTGGCTTCAGATTGGCACAGCTCTGGCCATTGTGACCAATTGAGGAGTGAACCTCTCCTCTCTGTGTAACACCAACTTTCAAATAAATAAAAATTTTAAAAAAGACTAAATAAATAAATCTTTAAAAAAGTTACAAAGGAAATCCAAAGTAAACGATATGAATATTTATAAAAAAATGGCAGGGCCAAGTCATTACTTATCAATAGTCACCTTGAATATAAATGGCCTCAACTCTCCCATTAAAAGATACAGATTGGTTGAATGGACTAAAAAGCAAAGCCCATCTATTTGTTGCCTACAAGAAACACATCTCACCAAAAAAGATACACATAGACTGAAATTGAAAGGGTGGAAAAAGATATTCCATGCTAACAGAAACCAGAAAAGACTGGTATGGTCATCCTAATATCAGACAAAACAGATCTTATCACAAACACTTAAAAAGATGGAGAAGGACACTAGGTAGTGATTAAGGGATCAATTCAACAGGAATATGTGACTTTAATAAATGTACATGCACCTAATTACAGGACACCTGGCTATTTAAAAGAAATGTTAATGGATCTAAAGAGAGATACAGACTCCCATGTAATAGTAATGGGGGACTTTAATACCCCACTTTCAGCAAAGAATAGATCAACCGGACAGAAAATTAGCAAGAAAAAAATAGAGTTAATCGACACTACAGACCAAATGGACCTACAGAACTTTTCACCCTACAGTCTCAGAATACACGTTTTTCTCACCTGTGCATGGAACTTTCTCTAGGATTGACCACAGGCTAGATCATAAAGCAAGTCTCAGCAAATTCAAAATAATCGAAATCATACCATGCGTCTTTTCTGACCACAATGGAATGAAGCTGGAAATCAACAACTCAAGAATCTCTAGAACATATGTCAACACATGGAGACTAAACAATATACTCTTGAATGAACAGTGTGTCATAGAAGAAATCAAAGGGGAAATAAATAAAACTGTTCAGTTTTTTTTTTATTATTTATTGAACTCTTTACTTAGTAAAGAGTTAATCATCTGTGTATAAAGTTAATTGAAAATAGATTTTAGTAAATAATTAGAATGGGAATATGAGAGTGAGGAGGAAGAGTGTGAGAGCAGGTGGGAGGGCAGATCCAGTGGGATGAATCACTATGCTCCTAAAGTTGTAGTTATGAAATGCATGAAGTTAGTATACCTTAAATAAAAGGTTTCTGGGGGAAGAAAAGGAATATGGTTTTGGATTTGGGTGTTAAGGATACAGTAAACATTATACAGAGGAACAAGGGGAGGAAGGTTCTGCATAAAGTCAAGGTTGTGGTACACTGGTCATGTCATGAAACAATTCATCTTCTGGAAGACATTCTAAGATTCATGTCTTTGTTTTCCTCAGTTGGGCCTTGGTCACATAACTGATGCTTATTGTACAAATCCAGGTTCTCAGAGGAATAGATCCAACAGGAAGGCATTCACAACAGGCTCACATGCATTTACATATTCACAGTTGCACAGAAAGAAAGAGATACTTACTATGGGAATTTGTTTACATGATTATTGTGATTCTGAGTGCCATGATCCATCATTTCACATTGGAGCCCCAAGAAAGCCAGTGGTATAATTTAGTATGAATCCAAAAGCTTAAAAAATCTGGGAGACTTGGTGTCTGAGAGCAGGAGCTAGATATTCCAGCACAGAGAGAATCTGTCCCATCATATAGACTTTATTTCTTTAAGCCCTCAAGGGACTGGATGATGCCCACCCACAATGGTAAGGGAAATGTTACAAAGACTGTTTTGAGTGTTAATCTCTTCCAGAAACATCTCATAGACACACCTAGAAATTTTCACCAGCTACCTGACCGTCCCATAACTTGACCAAATAACTTAGCCAAATTTATGGAAATTCTGAGTTAGGTTAATTATTTTAAAAACTAAGAATTTATTTTTGTTTGATTTTTTTAACTTAGACTTCAATAAAGATAATTAAAAGTACATTGAACTATAATCATCATTACTCTGTGTGAAACTTCACAGAGAATGTATATGGTCAGAGTTATACACTATCCCATTTCTCCAGCCTCCATGCAACTATCAAGGCCTAGAATTGTACACAAATAACTTATTTACATTTCTCAAGTTAAATAAACCTATGAGTGGTACATAGAGAGCACTTTTTTGGAAGCAAATGTCAAACAATTTTCTAGCCTCCAGAATGTAAATATGCATGGCATAAAAAAGATGTTGAGTACTACTTGTTTGTAACAAAATGATTTCCTTTAAGTTAAAAAGTGTCAAGGTAAGTAGAATGTTAAACAAACAAGAAATACAGTAAGGAAATTAATTTTGGAAATATTGAACTCAGAGTTAAGAATTAGAATAAACTTCCATTTTAACTAAGGCAATCAAGTGATATGATGTTCATGTTTTTGCCTCATTGATCATACATTCCTTCCTTAAAAAATAGCTATAGAATGACATGGAAAAAGCAGTAATACAAATTCTAATCATTATTTAATAATTATTTTAATTGAATTGTGAAAATTTGTCACTACTTGTATATATATTTATGTGCATGTCTGGGCACAGTTATGAGTAAATATGTGAACACAGTTTCTTTTTTTTCTTTTTTAACTTTTATTTAATAAATTTAAATTTCCAAAGTACAACTTTTGAATTATAGTAGATTTTCCCCCCATAACCTCCCTCCCACCCACAACCATCCCCTCCCACTCCCTCTCCCATCCCATTCACATCAAGATTCATTTTCATTTATCTTTATATACAGAAGAAGATCAATTTAGTATATATAAGTAAAGAATTCAACAGTTTGCACCCATACAGAAACACAAAGTGTAAAGTACTATTTGAGTACTAGTTATGCCGTTAATTCACATAGTACAACACATTAAGGACAGAGATCCTACATGAGGAGTAAGTGCACAGTGACTCCTGTTGTTGATTTAACAATTGACACTCTTGTTTATGGTGTCAGCAATCATTTGAGGTCTTGTCATGAGCTGCCAAGGCTATGGAAACCTCTTGAGTTTGACAACTGCAATCATATTTAGACAAGACCATAGTCAAAGTGGAAGTTCTTTCCTCCCCTCAGAGAAAGGTACCTCCTTCTTTGATGGCCCATTCGTTCCACTGGGATCTCACTCACAGAGATCTTTCATTTAGGTCATTCTTTTTTTTTGCCACAGTGTCTGGGCTTTCCATGCCTATGAAACTCTCATGGGCTTTTTAGCCAGATCTGAATGCCTTAAGGGCTGATTCTGAAGCCAGAGTACTGTTTAGGACATCTGCCTATCCATGTCTGCTGTGTATCCTGCTTCCCATGTTGGATCGTTCTCTCCTTTTTAGAACACAGTTTCTTGAACTAGAAGGCCATTTATTCAGGATGAATTTTTTTTCTCATCACCTGTATTTATCATGACTCCTCTACTGTACATTCAGTGACAAGATCTTGCAAAATGGTCTTGGATTACAAGCTAGGTTATTTTTAAAAACTATGATGAAAACCCTGACTCTGGGGGGGGGGGAGTGAAAAAACAGGAGGTTAAGACCTACTGAATATGTGGAGCTAATGAACTGAGACTGTGAAAAAAAAAAAGAAAAAAAATGCTGTGTGAGAGAACTCACAGAGTTCACGTGAGTACTCTCCGGAGATGCTACAAACTTGGTAACCTTGGCAACCCAGTAGGAGAGGGCAGGGGAATTTGAGCTTACACTGATGACAGCACAGATCCTTTGTGTGGTCTTTGGGACAAAGCAGATGAATATTATACGTACAGGAGCCAGAGATCAGACACTGAGTACCTTCAATTCCGCTCAGCTGTGCGGAATTACTTCCCTTCTGAATCAAAAAAAAAAAAAAAAAAAGAAAAAGAAAAAAGAAAAAGAGAGAGAGAGAGAGATTTACCATGCCTAACCTGGGTGTGTCACCTTTGGCACACCCTTAACCCTGAAGAACCAAACAGAGCTCTCTGGCCACACCCATCACAAGCCTCTAAGGATCCATCAAAAGCAGACAATCCACTTATTACAGCCATAGTATAACGAGAAAAAACACCACAGCAAGGAAGAAAAAACCGAAGAATATCTCCACAATGCCAAGCAACAAATGCATAAACCGAGAAAACAAGAACAAGGAAGACATTATGACTCTCCCAAATAAACAAGACACCCCAAGCCAAGATTATGAAGATGATGAGATAGAAGAAATGCAAGATATGGATTTCAAAAACTTTATGATAAGAACATCTAGAATTTTAGAAAAACGAATACTTGAACTATAGAAATCCTTAATGGACAGGATAGAAAATCTTTCTTGTAAAAATGAAATCAAAAGGAGGAATCAAACTGAAATGAAGAAACTAGTAGAACATGAAATTGTGATAGTGAAGAGAAATCAAAATGAATTGAAGAATTCAATAGATCAAATGACAAACTCATTAGAGAGCCTTAAAAACAGAATGGGTGAAACAGAATAGAGAATATTGGACTTAGAAGACAGAGCACAGGAATGTATACAGTCAAACCAAGGAAAAGAAGAGGAAATTAGAAATCTAAAAAATATTGTTGGGAATCTACAGGATACTATTAAAAAAAACAACATTTGGGTTCTAGGAGTTCCTGAAGGCATGGAGAGAGAGAAAGGATTAGAAGGCCTTTTTAGTGAGATACTAGCAGAGAACTTTCTGGGTTTTGAGAAGGACAGAGACATCCTAGTACAGGAAGCTCATAGAACCCCTAGTAAACATGACCAAAAGAGATCCTCACCAAGACACATTGTAATCAAACTCACCACAGTGAAACATAAAGAAAAGATTCTAAAATGTGCAAGAGAGAAATGTCTGATTACTCTCAGAGGATCTCCAATTAGACTCACAGCTGACTTCTCATCAGAAACCCTACAGGCTAGGAGGGAATGGCAAGACATAGCCCAGGTACTGCCAGCCCAGAATATTATATCCTGCAAAGCTCTCATTTGTGAATATAGGTGAAATAAAGACCTTTCATAGCAAACAGAAATTGAAAGAATTTGTTGCCACTTGTCCAGCCCTGAAAAAGATGCTCAAAGATGTGTTACACACAGAAACACAGAAATGTGGTCATCAATATGAAAGAAGGTAAAGGAAGAAAACCTCACAGTAAAAGATCACGGGAAGTTCAAAGCATATATTAGAAAATATTTTTGAAAAAATGGCAGGGCAAAGTCACTACTTATCAATAGTCACACTGAACGTTAATGGCCTCAACTCTCCAGTTAAAAGACACAGACTAGCTGAATGGATTAAGGAACATAACCCTTCTATTTGCTGCTTACAAGAAACACATCTTTCCAACAAAGATCCATGGAGACTGAAAGTGAAAGGTTGGAAAAAGATATTCCATGCCAACAGAAATGAAAAAAGAGTTGGTGTGGCAATACTAATAGCAGACAAAATAAACTTTAACACAAAAACTGTTGAGAGATAAAGAGGGGCACTATATAATGATTAAGGCATCAGTTCAACAGGAAGATGTAACTATTATCAATGTATATGCACCTAATTACAGGCCACTGGTTTATTTAAAAGATATGTTAAGGGACGTAAACGGAGATATAGACTCCAGTACAATAGTAATGGAGGACTTCAATACTCCATTCTCAGAAATAGATCAACCAGGGGGCGGAGCCAAGATGGCGGAAGAGTGAGGGTGTGCACCAACAGTTCGGGAAATATAGTTTAACAAAAGTGGAGTTACTGTACCTTCAGGAAAAGACTCAGAAAAAAACTGCAGAGGAAACTCTTCTGGATCTAGTGGATGTGACATGGAGGACCTACGGGGAAAACAAGGTGGCCCACTGCCGTGCCGCGCCTACCCACACCGAGCCACGCCACAGACACGGGAGCCGCGAGAGTGGAGAAAACAGTAAGCCCAGCCACAGAAGCCCAGCCGCAGAATTTGAGCCCCGGCACTGGAACGAAAGGTAACCCTAGACATTGGCCAGGAAGGTTAGAGCATGGTCTGAACTCACCCGGGGGGGGGCGGGGGGGGGGAACTGCACCAGGCTGACTGGAGGAGAGAAAAAAAAGCGAATAAATAAGGGGAACCAGCAGGGACACTAGCCTCTCTCTGCACTCTCCTTACAAAGCCCAGCAAGACAAAGAGCAGGCACCACTTTACATATGTAAAACAAACTCCTTCCCCTAGGGAACCCGGTGAGCTGTGTGGAATTTCTTCCCAACTGAGTCTAAAAAAAAAGAGAGAGAGAGAGAGAGAGCAAGAGAGCAAGCCAGAGAACAATCTGGGTGAGTTACCCAAACAGAGCTCTTTGGCCATACCTCCAAGATGCCAAAAAAACGTAGAAACCAAGGTAACAAGAGCAAGGAAGACACTATGATGCCACCAAATGAAAAAGACACCCCTATTCAAGATTATGAAGATGATGAGAAAGAAGAAATGCAAAAAGCAGATCTCAAAAATTGGTAAGATCATTAAGAAGCTCTCAAAAACAAATTCTTACACTACAGAAATCCTTAATGGACAAGATAGAAAATCTCTCTCGTGAAAATGAAATATTAAGGAGGAATCAAAATGAAATGAAACAACTAGTAGAACAAGAAACTGTGATAGTGACAAGTCTCAGCAAATTCAAAAGAATTAGAATCATACCATGCAGCTTCTCAGACCACAAAGGAATGAAATTGGAAATTAGCAACTTGGGAATCCCTAGAGTACGTGCAAACACATGGAGACTGAAGAACATGCTCCTGAATGAACAATGGGTCATAGAGGAAATTAAAAGAGAAATCAAAAATTTTCTGGAAGCAAATGAGGATAACAGCACAACATACCAAAACCTATGGGATACAACAAAAGCAGTGTTAAGAGGAAAGTTTATATCAATAGGTGCCTACATCAAGAAATTGGAAAGGCACCAAATAGATGAGCTATCAGTTCATCTCAAGGATCCAGAAAATCAGCAGCAAACCAGACCCAAAGCTAGTAGGAGAAGATAAATAATTAAAATCAGAGAAGAAATCAACAGGATTGAATCCAAAAAAAAAAAATTACAAAAAATCAGCCAAACGAGGAGCTGGTTTTTTGAAAAAAATAAACAAAATTGACACCCCATTGGCCCAACTAACTAAAAAAAGAAGAGAAAAGACTCAAATCAATATAATCAGAGATGAAAAAGGAAACGTAACAACAGATACCACAGAAATAAAAAGAATCATCAGAAATTACTACAAGGACTTGTATGCCAGCAAACAGGGAAATCTGTCAGAAATGGATAGATTCCTGGACACATACAACCTACCTAAATTGAACCAGGAAGACATAGAAAACCTAAACAGACCCATAACAGAGACAGAAATTGAAACAATAATAAAGGCCCTCCCAACAAAGAAAAGCCCGGGACCAGATGGATTCACTGCTGAATTCTACCAGACATTTAAAGAAGAATTAACTCCAATTCTCGTTAAACTATTCAGAGCAATCGAAAAGGAGGGAATCCTCCCAAATTTTTTCTATGAAGCCAGCATCACCTTAATTCCTAAGCTGGAAAAAGATGCAACATTGAAAGAGAATTACAGACCAATATCCCTGATGAACATAGATGCAAAAATCCTCAATAAAATTCTGGCCAATAGAAAGCAACATCATATTAGAAAGATTATCCACCCAGACCAAGTGGGATTTATCCCTGGAATACAGTGATGATTCAAAGTTTGCAAAACAATCATCGTGATACACCACATTAACAGACTGCAGAAAAAAAACCATATGATTCTCTCAATAGACGCAGAGAAAGCATTTGATAAAATACAACACCCTTTCATGATGAAAACCCTAAGCAAACTGGGTATAAAAGGAACATTCCTCAATACAATCAAAGCAATTTATGAAAAAGCTACGGCCAGTATCCTATTTAATGGGGAAATGTTGGAAGCATTTCCATTGAGATCTGGTACCAAACAGGGATGCCCATTCTCACCACTGCTATTCAATATAGTTCTGGGAGTCTTAGTCAGAGCTATTAGGCAAGAAAAAGAAATTAAAGGGATACAAATTGGGAAGGAAGAACTCAAACTATCCCTCTTTGCAGATGATATGATTCTTTATTTAGGGGATCCAAAGAACTCTACTAAGAGAATATTGGAACTCATAGAAAAGTTTGGCAAAGTAGCAGGATATAAAATCAATGCACAAAAATCAACAGCCTTTGTATACACAGACAATTCCGAGGCTGAGGAAGATCTTCTAAATTCAATCCCATTCACAATAGCTACAAAAACAATCAAATACCTTGGAATAAACTTAACCAAGGACATTAAAGATCTCTACGATGAAAATTACAAAACCTTACAGAAAGAAATAGAAGAGGATACCAAAAAATGGAGAAATCTTCCATGCTCATGGATTGGAAGAATCAACATCATCAAAATGTCCATTCTCCCAAAAGCAATTTACAGATTCAATGCAATACCAATCAAAATACCAAAGGCATTCTTCTCAGATCTGGAAAAAATGATGCTGAAATTCATATGGAGACACAGGAGACCTCGAATAGCTAAAGCAATCTTGTGCAACAAAAACAAAGCTGGAGGCATCACAATACCTGATTTCAGGACATACTACAGGGCAGTTGTTATCAAAACAGCATGCTGCTGGTACAGAAACAGGTGGGTAGACCAATGGAACAGAATAGAAACACCAGAAATCAACCCAAACATCTACAGCCAACTCATATTTGATCAAGGATCCAAAACCAATCCCTGGAGTAAGGACAGTCTATTCAATAAATGGTGCTGGGAAAACTGGATTGCCACATGCAGAATCATGAAGCAAGATCCCTACCTTTCACCTTACACAAAAATTCACTCAACATGGTTTAAAAACTTAAATCTACGAACCGAAACCATCAAATTATTAGAGAGCATTGGAGAAACCATGCAAGATATAGGTACAGGCAAAGACTTCTTGGAAAAGACCCCAGGAGCACAGGCAGTCAAAACCAAAATTAACTATTGGGAATGCATCAAACTGAGAAGTTTCTGTACTGCAAAAGAAACAGTCAGGAAAGTGAATAGGAAACCCACAGAATGGGAAAAAAATATTTGCAATCTATGCAACAGATAAAGGGTTGATAACCAGAATCTACAAAGAAATCAAGAAACTCCACAACATCAAAACAAACAACCCACTTAAGAGATGGGCCAAAGACCTCAACAGACATCTTTCCAAAGAGGAAATCCAAATGACCAACAGACACATGAAAAAATGTTCAAGATCACTAGCAATCAGGGAAATGCAAATCAAAACCACAATGAGGTTTCACCTCACCCCAGTTAGAATGGCTCACATTCAGAAATCAACCAACAACAGATGCTGGCGAGGATGTGGGGGAAAAGGGACACTAACCCACTGTTGGTGGGAATGCAAACTGGTTAAGCCACTATGGAAGTCAGTCTGGAGATTCCTCAGAAACCTGAATATAACCCTACCATTCAACCCAGCCATCCCATTCCTTGGAATTTACCCAAAGGAAATTAAATTGGCAAACAAAAAAGCCATCTGCACACTAATGTTTATTGCAGCTCAATTCACAATAGCTAAGACCTGGAACCAACCCAAATGCCCATCAACAGTAGACTGGATAAAGAAACTATGGGACATGTACTCTATAGAATACTATACAGCAGTCAACAACAATGAAACCCAGTCATTTGCAACAAGATGGAGCAATCTGGAAAGCATCATGCTGAGTGAATTAAGCCAGCCCCAAAGAGACAAATATCATTTCTTTTTCCTGATCAGTGACAACTAACTGAGCACCAAAGAGAAACCTGTGGAAGTGTAATGGACACTATGAGAAATAGTGACTTGATCAGCTCTGGTGCTGTCTGTTGATGTACAATGTAATACTTTATCCATTTTAGTATTTTTTGAAGTCTGTAATTAACACACAATTATTCTTAGGTGTCTAAATCTTAACTGAAAAGTGATCTGGGTTAAATATAAGAATGAGAAAAAGAGAGGGAGGAGATGTACAATTGGGGACATGCTCAATAGGACTTGCCCCAAATGATGGAGTTAGGAAAGTGCCAGAGGATTCCAATACAATACCATCAAGGTGGCATGTACCAATGCCATCTCACCAGTCCAGGTGATCAATTTCAGTTCATATTTGATCACACTGATAGATCTAAGAGTCAAAGGGATCACACAAACAAGACTAACGTCTGCTAATACTGATAAAACCAAAAAATGGGAGAGAAGGATCCAACATGGGAAGGGGGAGACACAGCAGACTCATAGAATGACGGATGTCCTAAATAGCACTCTGGCCTCAGAATCAGCCCTTAAGGCATTTGGATCTGGCTGAAGAGCCTATGAGAGTATTTTAGGCATGGAAAGCCAAGACACTATGGAAAAAAAAAAAGAAGAAGACCTAAATGAAGGATTGTGTGATCCCAGTGGAAAGAACGGGGCCATCAAGGTAGGAGGTAGCTTTCTCTGAAGGGAGGAGAGAACTTCCACTTTGACTATGACCCTGTTGGAATAAGATCGAAGTTGGCGAACCCTAAAGGCTTCCATAGCCTCGGCAACTCATGGCTAGAACCTAAGGAGATTACTGACGCCATAAACAAGAGTATTAAATTGTTAAATCAACATCAAGAGTCACTGTGTACTTACGTCCCATGTGGGATCTGTCCTTAATAGGTTGTCCAAGGTGAAGTAATGATATAGCTAGTACTGAAACAGTATTTTTGCACTTTGTGTTTTTGTGTGGGTGCAAACTGATGAAATCTTTACTTAGTATATAGTGAAGCGATCTTCTGTATATAAAGATAATTGAAAATGAAAAAAAACAAAAACAAAAACCTTGGTGTTAAATTGGAAATTACATAGAAAAGTAATCTTTTTTAAAAAAAATATCATGCAGGATCTCTGTCATTGATGTGCTGTACACTGTTATTTAATGCTATAACTGGTACTCCAACAGTATTTTTGACTTTGTGTTGCTATGTGAGGGCAAACTGTTGAAATCTTTATGTACTAAACTGATTTTCTGTATATAATGAGAATTGAAAATGAATCTTGATGTGAATGGAAGGGGAGAGTGAGTGGGAAAGGGGAGGTTTGCGGGTAGGGGGGAAGTTATGGGGAGGGGGAAGCCATTGTAATCCATAAGCCGTACTTTGGAAACTTATATTCATTAAATAAAAAAATATTTAAAAAATAATAAAAGAAGAAATAGATCAACTGGACAGAAGATCAACAAGGAAACAGTAGATTTAAACAACACTATATCCTAAATGTATCTAACAGATATCCACAGAACTTTCAATCCTACACTTAAAGAATTTACATTCCTCTCAGCAGTGCATGGAACCTACTTTAGGATTGATCACATACTAGGCCATAAGCAAGTCTCAGCAAATTCAAAAGAATTAGAATAATACGATGCAGCTTCTCAGACCGCAGTGTAATGAATTTGGAAATTAGCAACTCAGGAATCCCTAGAGCACGTGCAAACACATGGAGACTGAAGAACATGCTCCTGAATGAACACTGGGTCATAGAAGAAATCAAAAGAGAAATCAAAAACTTTCTGGAAATGAATGAGGATAACAGCACAACATACCAAAACTTATGGCATACAGCAAAAGCAGTGCTAAGAGGAAAGTTTATATCAATAGGTGCCTACATCAGGAAATTGGAAAGGCACCAAATAGATGAGCTTTCAGTTCATCTCAAGGACCTAGAAAAACTTCAGCAAACCAGACCCAAATCTAGTAGAAGAGAAGTAATTAAAATCAGAGAAGAAATCAACAGGATTGAATCCAAAAAAATTACAAAAAATCAGCCAAACAAAGAGCTGATTTTTTTTTAAAAAAAGATAATTGAAAATGAATCTTGATGTGAATGGAATGGGAGAGGGAGTGGGAGATGGGAGGGTTGCAGGCGGGAGGTAAGTTATGGGGGAGAAAAAGCCATTGCAATCCATAAGCTGTACTTTGGAAATTCATATTTATTAAATAAAAGTTAAAAAAAAAACTATGAATATATTTCAACTGGGAAGAAAACTTTGTAGAGAAATTTGCATTGAAAAAGCACTTTTTACTCTAATGAGACCAAAACCTGATAAAAGACAAAAAGAACAAACATGGATTTTCTCTTAGACACATTCTGCTTAATCTTAGAGTTGGAATTAAGACATACAACTTACACGGAGCACACATACTGTTGAACAGGTCCCTGGAGAGTTAGACTTAATGTTCCAGGGGTTGAACAAACTGTTTCTGCCATATGGTGCTGAACTACACTTCCTTCTCCAGATGTCTTCTCAGTATTTTATGGACCATCAACCCTGGCTGCATCCTTTCCATTTCTAGGCAGAAAGATTAAATGTAGCTGAAGTATCTTATGCTGTAACTCCCAATAGAATGATCTGAAAAAACAATGCACATCATATATATTCATGACTTGTTATCAAGTCTACAAATAATATGAGAGTGTCTAAAACAGTTCATGGAGGTCAGCAGAGGAAGGATGAAATCTTGTCATTTGTGACAACACAGAGGGGACAGGAGGTCATTATGTTAACTGAAATATGCCAAACACAGAAGGACAAGTACTGCATGATCTCACTCATATATGGAATATAAAAAGTTGATCTCATGGAAGTTGAGTGTGTAAGGATGATTACCAAAGGTGGATACAGTAGGAGGGAGAAATGGGTAAATGCTGATTAATGTATGCAAAGTCATGGATAAGGGTAAGAAACTCTGATATTCTATTGCACAGTAGGAAGAATATAGATGATGCTGACACACTTTATATTTCTTTAAAAATGCTAGAAGAAAGGATTTTGAATGGTTGAGATGATTTAATATATTTTAACACTGATTAGGCATTGTATAGACTATACATTTATGCAAACACCACATGGTAAATATACATAAATTAAAATAGATAGGCCAGCACTGTGGCTCACTTGGCTAATGCTCCGCCTGCTGCGCCGGCACCCTGGGTTCTAGTCCCAGTTGGGGTGCTGGATTCTGTCCCATTTGCTCCTCTTCCAGTCCAGCTCCCTGCTGTGGCCCGGGAAGGCAGCGGAGGATGGCCCAAGTCCTTGGGTTCTGCACCCACATAGGAGACCAGGGGAAGCACCTGGCTCCTAGCTTCGGATCAGCGCAGTGCGCCGGCCACCGCGGCCATTGGGGGATGAACCAATGGAAAAGGAAGACCTTTCTCTCTGTCTCTCTCTCTCTCACTGTCCACTCTGCCTGACAAAAACAATAAATAAAATAGATATTTTTTTAGAAATCATGAAAAACAAAATGAAAATATATTTATTTTTGCTGCAAAAATAAATCTGAAATCTATGGATAGTTTTTTCATAACATTTTGCATTAACTTTTTTGAAGTACCCTCACAGTTGCTCACTGTATGCTTGCTGAGATCGCAAGGATGTATTATAACTGTGTAATCATAAATGACTTATCAAAGTCCGCTAATGAAAAGGGTACTTAGTCATTTAGAATTATGTCTATCTATTCAGAAACTTCTTGGTAGTGTGCAAGTCAATTAGACACAGGAAATAATAAGATATTACAAAAATATGGCTCTAATTTGGGGAGATTAAAAAAATGAGAATGATCTGTCATAGCATTTAGTAGTGGACCCTTCCAACTAACTGTTGTCCCTCTGAACACAAGGCTAATATTAACTTTCCCAACATTTGTAGTGAAATTTAAATGAAATAAGGCAGGTAATGCACTTGGTTCAATACTTATCAAATTGTAGTAACTGATGTTAAAAGAAATAAGACAAAATCATAAAAAATACTAACTGAATATTTAGCTTATAATTTCTTGTATATTTAATATTTTTATAAAAAAGAAAATTGTGCTATTGTTTGTCAAGTCTTCAATGAACGGACATCCTAAAGATGATGATATTGGTTGTGTCCTTTTCAGTAATTCTTAAAGGCTATTTATTTCTTTGCTTCAGTTTAGGGATCCATAAAGAATGATAATCAAATGTAACTAAATTTTCTACAGTTTTGCTTCCCACGGTTACAAGTTAAACTCTGGAAAGATGAGTTTTTTACAAATTCTTTCATCACCATATATGATCAACACTGATCAAGGGTCATGATCTTCCTGGGAAAAGTTTTTAGTTTCATAAATTTCTGTCTTATTCTATTTTTCTTGCTATAACAACAACAAAAACCCACAACAGAAGGGACCCCTTATTCAACAATTTATGTCTCACAGTTTTTGAGCTTAGGAAGCTCAAACCAAAGCATTAGCAGATTTGGTGTGTGCTGAAGGCTGCTCCCTGTTTACAAAATGGCACCTTGATGCTGTGTCCACTTATGACAAAGGGGCCAACGCTGTGTCTTCACATGGCACAAGGGCTAAAGGATGAACAGATTCCTTGCACTTCTCTCATGAGATCATTCATGAAGGTATCTTCCCTCATGAGATAATCGCCTCATGTCTCCAGCTCTTAGTAGTTCCCTATTGGTGAGTAAGCATCAACATATGCATTTGGGTGAGTGGCTGTCAGGAAGAATCTTTAATATTAAGTAGTATTTAATACTATCTTAAATATATGAATATTTAATATATGTTTATCTTTAAGCTATTATATTTCCACTCTTATTTTAAAAGAAAATCATGAATGATTTCTTTATATTCTTTATATTTCTTGTTTTAATATGCCTTAACCTTCTTTACCTCTCATTTCCATTCATACCACTAACAGATACACATACACATAAATACATACTTTGCTATCATTGTCCCAGAAAGGAATTCGTTATCACAACTTTTCTTTATATTCTACTGCTACTTATTTACAATTTCTACTGGAATCAGAGAGATTACTTTATTCTAGGTTATCCCCAAAGACAAATATCCTAGTATCATTGTCATTCAGGCTCTTGAATCCACCACAAAATGTGGCTAGAAATGCTTAGCACAGTCTCCCAAAGCAAACATTGCTGTGATGAGTGACAAACTAAAACAATAGGAGCTGCTCCTGTTGCCATGGAAACTGGCCTTTCTATTTGAGTGTTTCCATCCCAGGATTCACAATCTAAAGCTTTGCAAAGGTACGCTGGTTTTAACTTCCCCACTGGTTAGCACTCACTACTCACTAACACTGCTGAGATGACTGACTTGGAAAAACAATGGGGGCCACCCCTTATTGCCATAGTAACCCAGTTTTCCAGTAATTTGCTTTGATAGGAAGTTAAGAGAGCTGTGTAGCAGCTGTCTACTGTACCAAAATCAAATGACAGATCAAGAGAAGAAATATGATAAGTTCCATGGAACTTAAATGCTTATCTTTGGAGTAAGTGTCAAGAATGGCTGTGTTTTTCTAACAGAATATATGTTCCACAATATTTTAATGGATCACAATTTAGATCATGAAGTGCTGGAACAAAATAAGCTTTGTCTTCCTGCAATGACATTTACATAAAATGCAAAAAACTCTTTTCTGGAAAGAAAAAGAAAGCACTAAGTTTTTTAACACTATTTTCTTTGGTAATCTTTTGAAAGCAAGTATTCTGTCAGACAACTTCAGACAGGTATTGGTTGAATTAGCTGCATACGTGTGACTAACCAGTTGTCCAAATGGCATTTTATTATCAAAAGGTTAATCAAAATATTGGTCTTGTAAAATGGTAATACATTTCCTTACTTTATTTTATTTTTTTTTACCTAGAAACCTTTTATTTAAGGTATACAAACTTCATTCATTTCATATATACAAATTTAGGAACATAGTGATTCTTCCCATTCTGCCCTCCATTCCACCCACACTCCCACCCTTATTCCTCCTCCCTCTCCTATTCCCATTCTTATTTTTTACTAAGATCTAATTTCAATTAACTTTATACACGTAAGATTAATCCTACACTAAGTTAAGAATTCAACAAATAGTATGAAACAAAAGAGAATGAAATTCTGTTATTTGCAACACAATGTATGCAACTGGAAAACACTAAACTTAGTGAAATAAGCCAGTGCCAAAAAGATAAATACTTTATGTTCTCAATACTGGTAACTAATAAAGTATCTAAAGGTAATCTATAGAAATGAAATTCTCACTTTGGGATATGATGACTTTGAATAGCCCTTGTCTAGACTATTAAGGAACAGTTATTTTGTTTGTTTGTTTCATACATTTACTTATTTTAAAAAGTTAGATAAAAAGAATAGATTTTAAGAATTCTTAATATGTAATGGACTATCACAAGACTTGTTCAACGACTTGATCTATGAGTTAAGCTTTGTAGTTATCCCAATTCACGAGATGAGTCAGTGGCATCTCTGGGAGAAATTGCTGCATTGCTTTTTTTTTTTTTTGAAAGTTTTTTTATTTATTTGAAAGTCAGAGTCACACAGAGAGAGAAGGAAAGACAAAGAGAGAGGTCTTCCATCTGCTGGTTCATTCCCCAATTGGCCACAACGCCAGAGCTGCGTCGATCTGAAGCCAGGAGCAAGGAGTTTCTTCCAGGTCTCCCACGTGGGTACAGGGACTCAAGCACTTGGGCCAACTTCTACTGCTTTCCCAGATCATAATAGAGATACTGGATCAGAAGTGGAGCAACTAGGACTTGAACCAGCACCCATATGGCATGCAGCACACTGCAAGCAGAGGCTTTACCCACTAAGCCCCCAGTTTCTGCATTTCTAACAGCATCACTTTGCATACAATGGACCCTTAACCCATCCCAATTCAATCTCCTTTATTCTTTTCATTTTGCCATCTTACCTAAATCTATACAGCATGTATTAAATACTCTGATAGAATTTAATCAAAGTTTAATTTTGATCCAAATAAATGAATCCATGGTTCCAGATGCTGTAGACCACACTTATATCTGTGTTTTCCACTGTTCGCTGTAATACGCTTTGTAACATGAATGTAGAAGAGAGACCATACTTTCTCCTATAACAGTTATTATGACTGATTCTGAGTTCTAATCAAGTAACAGGCGTGGGTTAAGTCACAACACAATTTATCAGATGAGTGAACCAAGACGCATTTTTCTGGGTGGGAAAGGGTAAGCAGGAGGCTCTCTGCAGTCGTCACTGATGCCACAGAGAATGGAGGCATTTGCTGCTGGCAAAGGCTGCAGCTCTCCCAGGCCTTGAGCCCACTGTGTGAACTTCTGGTTCTCACACTGCTGCACCATGCTGGAGAAAGAGCTCAACCCACACTGTACCCTCCTCAATTCAGGCTCCTGCTGTCAGGCACCATCTTGAGACCCCACTCACTTCCCTTAGCAGCATGGCCAACCCAGCTCTGTTAAGGTGTCAGGTGGCCTTGTCCATCTACCCACAGTCCCAGGAAGCATCTGGGAAGCCCATGCTAAGCAGCTTGAACTGCAGATGACTGCAGAAAATGATTAGGAAGCCTCACCCACCCCCACATACAACCGCCCCGGAAGCAGCCAGTTGGCACTGCCCAAATTTCCTCAGTCAAATATCCTCAGAAAGAATTTGGATGATGGCCGGCGCCGCGGCTCACTAGGCTAATCCTCTACCTGCGGCACCGGCACACCGGGTTCTAGTCTCGGTCAGGGCGCCGGATTCTATCCCGGTTGCTCCTCTTCCTGTCCAGCTCTCTGCTGTGGCCCGGGAGTGCAGTGGAGGATGGCCGAAGTCCTTGGGCTCTGCACCCGCATAGGAGACCAGGGGAAGCATCTGGCTCCTGGCTCCTGGCTTTGGATCAGCATGGTGTGCCAGCCACATTGGCCTTTTGGGGGTGAACCAACGGCAAAATGGAAGACCTTTCTCTCTGTCTCTCTCTCTCACTGTCCACTCTGCCTGTCAAAAAAAAAAAAAGAAAGAAAAAAAGAATTCGGATGATCAAGCTTGAGTGCCTTGGCCCATCAAGACAGGCCAGAAGCAGCCACAGTGCCCCTCCTCCAAGTTAATGGCTGAGCAGATTTCCCTAAGTGGCTCTCTCCCCTGAGGCCCCTGAGAAGCAGTTGGGTGGCCTTGTACATCATTCTGTATCTCCGGAAGGTATGTGCAGCTCATTCTCAGAAGCATAGCTCGCTGAGATGCTGAGAAGCAGTTAGACTCCACTGCTCACCCTCTCGTCGTGCTGGGAATAGATGGGCAGACTGCCCTGAGCAGATTGGCCTCTCGAGTCTCCATTGTGTGGATACTAACAGGGCCGCCTTCTAGGCCAGCAGTGCAGTCCAGTCCCTATACAGTCCTCAGATATTGAAAGTTACTGTGCTTCCTCACTGGATGTGCAGCACCACACCCATCTGGTCCTCTTGGAGTGTCCCTGCTCTAATGTGATGTGCAGAAACTAACAGCCAGGTGCACTGTCTAAGAAGAACAGTATCCCAGTTGGTAGTTCAATCTAATAACCTCTGGAACCTAGGCTTCTGGGAGAATCATAGACATTGCCAACATTGACTATAGTTGAAGAGAATACAGGGAAACTAAAGCCTCTACTTGAAGCTAAATTTGACGAAGCATATTCAACTAACAACTAACAACTTAGGACACATACCAGGAGAAAATCTACTACCAAAGACACTATATAAAATTTCTAGAGGCAACTTACCTTTCAGATGCTCAAATACAAATTGAGGGACACAAGAAGCATGAAGAAACATGGTAGTATCATTCTTCTAAAGAAGCAAAATACTCTAGCAACACTTCTCAAAGAAGAGGTAATTAGTGAATAGCCTCAAAATGAATTTAAATCACTCTAAGAAAACTTAATGAGATTCAAGAGAATGAAGTCTGAAAATTCAATGAAAGTAGGAAGAGAATTCATTATATGAATATGAAAGTCAGCAAATAGATATAGTAACAAAGAACCAAACCAAAATCTTGGAGCTAAGAATTCAAGGAATAAGATTTAAAAAACAGTTAAGGCCAGGCAGAAAAAATTTTTTGAGCTTAAAGACAGGTCTTTTCAAATAACACAGTCCAACAATAAAATATATAAATAAATAGAAAATAAAAAGAAAGAAAATAAAGATGAACAAGAGAGACAATAAAAGAACTTGAAAATTCTTGACACTTATGGGATATCTTTAGGTAAGTAAATCTTTGCATTATTGGTGTTGCAGAAGAATAGAAGCGAAAAAGTAAAGAAAATTGACTTCATGGAGTAGCTGCTGAAAAATTTCCAAACTTGGGAAAAGATGTGGACATTCAGTACATGAAGCTATTAGACAACCAAAAATTATTTCCTCTAAACCCTGTGATGTGGGGAGAAGAGAAGATTCAAAATTTCTTGGAAAAATGAAATTAAAAGACAACGTACATTTTTAATGAACTTTTTGAAGATCCTCTGTATTACAGTTAACATGTTCAAAGTGGAATATGAAGAGAGAATTCTAAGAACCACGCGAGAAAAGTTTGAAGTCATATAAAAGGGAAATCAGATTGGACTAGGAGCCAATGCTCCACAGAAAACCTATGGTCCAGGAGAAAATGAGATGATTTATTCAAAGCCCTGACAGAATAATTTCCAACCCAAAATGCTATATCAAGCAAAGTTAACCATCAATAATGAATGGGAAATAAAATATTTCCAGGAAAGCAAAAACTGAGAGCTCATCACATGAGATCAGCTCTACAAGAAATGCTTAAAGGATTCCTAAATTGATGACAAAAAGATAGAGCTACATTAAAATTATAGTAAGTGCATAAAAGAGAGAGAAAAGAGTTTCACATCCTATCAGTGTAGAAAACCACTAAACTCTAAAGATGAAAAAGAAAGAAGCAAAGGATATAAAAATAAATAAAACAAATTAGAAAAACGATAGAACAAACCATCTTTTAAAATAAAACAAGTTTCAACAAAGTTTTAAAACAATAAATCATGGTTTGCGTTTACTCTGATCATGGTGCAATACAACTAGAAATTAACAAGAGGAACCTCAGAAACTGCAGAAATATACAGAGAAATTAAACATTATCTGGAATGTTCAATGAGCTAATAGGGAAATCAAGAGGCAGATTGAATTAACTTATTAAAAGAAAGCCAAAACATAACATACCGGAATCTATGGAATATAGAAAAAGCAATTTTTTAAATTTATTTGAAAGTCAGAGTTACACAGAGAGAGAAGGAGATTCAGAGAGAGAGAGAGTTCTTCCATCCCCTGGTTCACTCCCCAGATGGCCATATCAGCCAGTTGCGCAGATCTGAAGCCAGGAGCCAGGAGCTTCTTCTGGGTCTCCCACACAGGTGCAGGGGTCCAAGGGCTTGGGCCATCTTCTACTGCTCTCCTCGGGCCATAACAGAGAGCTGGATGGGAAGAGGTGCAGCCGGGACTAGAACCGGCACCCATATAGGATGCGGGCACTTCAGGCCAGGGTGTTAACCTGCTGCACCACAGCGCCAGCCCTGAAAAAGCAATTTTAAGAGGAGGGGTTTAAATCAGTAAGTGCCTACATCAAAAACAGAAAAAAAAATTCAAATAAACAGCTTAACAATGCAATCATAGGAGTACGAAGCAGGAAACAATATAATGCAATATTAGTAAATGGAAAGAAATGATCAGACCAGAAGTAAATTAAATAGAAACTAAAAACACAATGTAAGAGATAAATGAAATGAAAGGCTGATTTGTGAAAAGATAAACAATTAGTTAGACTTACAAAGAAAAATAGATAGAAGACCTAAATAAATAAAATCAATGATGAAAAAGGAGACATTACTATTGACACTGAAGAAATACAAAAGCTCATTATAGATTATTATGAAACTATATTCCAGAATGTTAGAAAACATAGAAGAAATGGATAAATTTCTGGTCACATCTAACTGAGAATTACTGAAATTAAACCAATAAGATATAGAAAACATGAAAAGACTAATAATAAGCAACAAGATTGAATAACTTTTAAAAAATCTCACAACAAAATAAGGTCTAAGGAGCAGATGGCTTCACCTTCGAATTCTACCAAATCCATAAAGCTCTAACATCAGTTCTTCTCAACTATTCCAAAGAATTGAAAAAGAAAAAAAAAACATTTCAAACTCATTCTATGAGGTCAGCAGTATCTGACACCAAAACCAAATGAGGACATAACTAAAAACAAACAACTACATAGCAATATCCCTGATAAACATAAATACAAAATTCTCAAAAACACTAGCAAATCAAATTGAAAAGGACATAAAAATAGATTATGCACCATGATCAAATAGGATTTATTCCCAGGATGGAAGGATAGTACATTTGCAGATCAATAAATGTAATATCTCACTAAAAAGAATGAAGAACAAAAACTATATAATCATCTGTGTAGATGTAAGAAAAGCTTTAAAGAAATTCAACTTTAGTTGTGAAAAATTAAAAAAAAAAAAAACAAGGATAAGTTTGGAGTGCAGCATTTTAAGCTGCCTCTTAGGAAGCTTGCATCCCATATTGGAGTATGAGTTCTAGTCTCTGCTACTCTGCTTCTGATCTAGCTTCCTGTTCATGCACCTGGAGAGAAAGCAGATGGTTATCCAACTCCTTAGGTCCTAGTCACCCATGTGCAGGACCACAGTGGAATGCT
Source organism: Lepus europaeus (assembly GCF_033115175.1). NCBI lineage: Eukaryota > Metazoa > Chordata > Mammalia > Lagomorpha > Leporidae > Lepus > Lepus europaeus. Next base: position 49,420,804 of record NC_084835.1, read on the forward strand.
TAACTCCTGCTTTTGGCCAGCCCTAGCTGTTGCAGGCATTTCAGAACTGAACTAGTGGATGGAAGATCCTCCCTTTCTTTCTCTCTCTCTCTCTCTCTCCCTCCCTCCCTTCCCTGTAACTCTCTTTCAAATAAACTTTGAAAAATTAATATTTTAAAAAATAAAAAAATTATGTAGAGAAGGAATATACCTAAAAACAGTGAAGACTACCTATGACAAACCCACATTGAATACCATACAGAATGGGAAAAAACCAAAATAGTTTCCTCTAAGCTCTAGAACCAGTCAAGGATGTTACTGTTTTTTTTTTTTTTTTTTTTTTTTTTACAGGCAGAGTGGATAGTGAGAGAGAGAGAGACAGAGAGAAAGGTCTTCCTTTTTGCCGTTGGTTCACCCTCCAATGGCCGCTGCGGCCGGCACATCGTGCTGATCCGAAGCCAGGAGCCAAGTGCTTCTCCCAGTCTCCCATGTGGGTGCAGGGCCCAAGGACTTGGGCCATCCTCCACTGCCCTCCAGGGCCATAGCAGAGAGCTGACCTGGAAGAGGGGGGCAACCGGGATAGAATCCGGCGCCCCAACCGGGACTAGAACCCGGTGTACCGGCTCTGCAAGGCGGAGGATTAGCCTGTTGAGCCACGGCGCTGGCCAAGGATGTTACTTTCACCACTCTTAATTTTAATACGGTATGGAAAGTTTTGGAGCAATAAAATAAGAGAAATAATTAAATGACATCCCAATAGAAAAAGAGATTAGATTATCCCTATTTGTAGATGACAGGATTCTATATACAGAAAAACCTGAAGACTCTACCAAAACACTGTAAGTGCTGATAAACAAATTCCATAAGGTTGCAGGATAGAAAATCAACATACAAAAGTCAGTAGTTTTTATGTAAACCAGTAACAAAATTGCATGAGAATGAAATCGAGGATACAATTCCATACATAATAACTACAAAAACAAACCAAAATGCCTAGAAATAAATGTAGTCAATGAATAAATAATCTCTACAATGAAAATTATGAAACACTAATGAAAGAAATCAATGACACAAAAAATTGGAAAAACAGAGGCTGGTATTGTATTGCAGTGGGCTAAGCCACTGCTTGCAATACCTACATTCTGTGTCAGAGTACTGGTTTGAGTTTGGCCTGTTCTTGCTTCCAATCCAGTTTCCTGATGCTTTTCCTGGGAAGGCTGCCAACAACGGCCTAAGATCTTGGACCCTGCCACCCGCATAGGAGACTAGGATGCAGTTCCTGTGTCAGGTTTTTCCTGGACTTGACTTGGCTGTTATGGCTATCTAGGGAGTAATTCAGCAGATAAAAGATTCTCTTTCTCTCTTTCTACCTTCTAAATAAACACATCTTTTTAAAAATTGGGAAGGCAACTCTCATGTTTGTGAATTGTAAGAAATAATATTATTAATATTGGTTAATGTACACATCACTCAAAATAATCTTCAGATTCAATGCAATTCCTATCCAAAATTCATATGGAGACACAAAAGCCCTAAAGGATCAAAGAAATCCTGAGCAAAAAGAAAAACTAGAAGCATTGCAATCTGACTTTAACACAAACCAAATAGCTCCAGTAAACAAAATAACATGGTTCTGGCATAACAACAGACACAAAGACCAGTGTGGCAAAATGGAGAACCCATAAATTCAGCCCCAGGAATTTATAGCCAAATGATTTTCAGCAAATACTATAAGAACATAAAGGAAATTGCTTTAAATAAATGGGGTTGCAATTACCTGATATCCATACATAGAAGAAGGAAAAAGACCCCCTATATCTCACCATTTGTAAAAATTAACTAAAAAGAGGGGCCAGCACTGTGGCATACAGGGTGTTAAGCCACTGTTTGCATGCAGCACTGGCATCCATATGGGCAGTGGTTGGACTGCCAGCTGCTCCACTTCTGATCCAGCTCTCTGCCTCTGTTCCTGGGAAAGCAATGGAAAATGGTCCAAGTACTTGAGTCCCTGCACCCATTTGGGAGACACAGATGAAGCTTCTGGCTCCTAGCTTTGGTCTGGCCCACCTCTGGCCATTGCTGCCAGTTGAGAGTGAACCAGCAGATAGAAGATCTCTCTCTCTCTTTCTCTCCCTCTCTGTAAATCTGCCTTTCAAATACAAAATAAATAAATCTTCAAAAAATCTTAAACAACAGACTAAAATATATCAAAACCTGAAACATAAGACTGAAACTATGAAATAACTATGAGAAAACACATGAGAAACGTCTCAGGATTTTGTTCTGGTCAAGTATTTTTTCTTGGATGATCACAAATGCACACAAATTGAAAACAAAAATGACAATTGAGCATATAACAAGTTAAAACATTTTGAAGTCTTGTGATTTGATTATTGCTTACAACTCTTATCTGTATTCCTCAGAATAGTGGTCTTTTTGCATTTTATTTATAGAACTCTTTATTTAGAGGAGCTGTAAGCCTGTCACTATAAAGTAAATTGACAGTATGTTATAGCAAAATTTAAAAGGAAGGAAAGCCGAGGGCAGGCAGCCCAAGGGGCAGGTTACTGCCAATGCATCTGATGATAAAATAGATGATGGCTCAAGCCCTTCGGTCCTTGCCACTCATGTGGGGAATCTGGATGGAGTACTTTGCTCTGCTTTTGGCCAGTCCCGGCTGTTGCAGGCATTTGAAACTGTGTGTGAAATACATGACACCTGCTATCTTTGTATTAATAAATTTAAAAATCCATTTAAAAAAGATTGGTGAAACTGTCAATCCAAGTCTTCTTCTCACTCTGAGCCAGGTTATCACTTCTGATTCTCTAGATCCTGTGATAGTTCGTGACTTTCTTAGCCTTGCTTGTATCCATTTTTCTTCAAACTTCAGAGTTACATCATATTTTCCCCCTAATCTCTTCTGATTGTAAATGCAAATCTGCTGTTTCAAGTAAAGAATACTTTTTAAAAATATATTTTACTTAAAAATAACCTACCAATCTATGATCCTGATTTATCTTTGAGTTGACGATCAGTATCTAAAACATTTATTTATTTATTTATTTGGGGGGGGGGCAGATATCTCCCACCTACTGGTTCGTACTACAAATGTGCAAGAGCCAGGAACTCAATCCACGCCACCCACATGGTTGGTAGAATCCACCACTTAAGCTATCACTGCTACCTTTCTGGGTGTGCAGTAACAGGAAGCCGTAATTGGGAATAGAGACGGCACTCAAAGCCAGGAACACCAATATGGGATGTGGGAATCCCAAACAGTGCCTTACCCACTGTACCAAATGCAAGGCTCCCCAAATTCAGCTATTGTATGTCGATGTGTGGAGCAGTATGTGAAGCTGCCTCTTGAGATGCCAGCACCCCTTATCAGAGTGCCTTTTCAAGTCCTGGCTGTTCTGCTTCCAATCCAGCTTCCTGCTAATGCACCTGGGAAAGCAGCAAATGATGGGTCAAGTACTTGGGCCCTTGTCACGCATATGGGACACCCCGATGGGATTCTAGGCTCCTGGTTTTAGCCTGGCCCAGCCTCAGATATTGTGGTCATCTGGAGAGTAAACCAGTGGATGGAAGATTATCTCTCTCTCTCTTTCTCTTGTTACTCTAGCTTTCAAATAAATAAATAAATCTGTTAAAAATCAGATATTTGACCAAACTATTTGTGCCTTAGAAACTATTTTTTTTCTTCTTTAGTTAACATTGCATACTTTAGATTTTACAAGTGCCACCCATACTACTTTGATTTCATTTTAGAGTTTAAAGACCTATTTGTTAGAAAATTTTCAACATAGTAGAATAAAGTGAAATGTATCTACCTTCAGTTTGTCAGTTCATTGTAACATTTTATAGATTTTTAAATTCCAAGATCTTGAAAAGGCAAAAATACAATTAAATAACAAAATATAACTTTCATAACAATGTTTAAACTATCTAGAGTTGTTTCAAATTGTCTTGAGTATTAAAGAACAATCAACATGATTTTATGATAAATGCTTTGTCATATAGAAAATCTAAAATTATTGATATCACACATTTTGATTTGCATTTCTTTTTTTCCTTTTTGAATATTATCTCATGAAGAATAGTTTTATGCCATTGCACAAAATATTATAAATATTTAACACAAAACATTTACCAGGGGATTCCAAAAAGGTTTATGGAATAATGGAATTAATAAATATGTTCATTTTGTTGCAGAAAATTGTGAAATAGATAGTTTTTTCCTAGTGCACATTTTCCATGAAGTTTTAAAGATCCCCTCATCTATGTATACATTTTAAGAAATTTTGTAATAACATTTCAGCATACAGTAAAAAAGCAGAAATATATCTTGTGTACAGATGTCTATGGAGGCTTTATGTGAAAGTGTCTGTGTGAGAGTGCACATATGAATGTGTAAGTATGTGGATTTCCTTTAAATATTAGAAGTACCTGCTGTGTGAATGACTTCCTTGGGTAAATAACTGCTCTGTGTTTGTTCCTAGGATTACTCCTTAAATTATCCCTTGAGAAAACCTTCACATGATAGGAAGAGATTTTAAAGAAGTATTTTAATTTTTGTGGAGAATTTTGGTGTTATCCCTAAGTAGCAGAATATAATAATTAACCCTTAAATATCCATCTCCCCAAATTGAGAACTAGAAAACTGTATCAAATCTTCTCATATGGATTCTTTCATCTAGTTCCACCACTTTTTAATATTTTGAAGTGAATCCTATCCACATATATGTATTGCCAATGCAAAGCTAAATTGAGGAATACCCTTCTCTTTTTGGCATACCTACTACACTATAGTACCTATAAACAAATTGAAGAACCACCTCTGGTAGGGATGGAGTGGCTTATATCAGACCTAGTCTTCTGTTGAAATAGGTAGGGATTCTGAACAAAATAAATGAATAGCAATTATTTGAAGGATTTAAGAGATATCAGAAACAGAAAGAACTAGGACTAAATGGAATCCTTTAAAAGAAAAACATAAACCAGGTAAGATCCACATTTAACACTGTTTTTCTTTTCTGCTATGAAAACTACAGACGGAGGCTGGCGCTGTGGCATAGCAGGTAAAGCCGTTGCCTGAAGTTGCTGGCATCCCATATGGGCACCGGTTCAAGACCTAGCTGCTTCTTTTCCGATCCAGCTCTCTGCTATGGCCTGGGAAAGCAGTAGAAGATGGTCCACGTCCTTGTGCTCCTGCACCCATATGGGAGATCCAGAAGAAGCTCCTGGCTCCTGGCTTTGGATCTGCACAGCTCCAGCCTTTGCAACCAACTAGGGAGCGAATCAGCAGTTGGAAGAGCTCTCTCGCTCTCTCTCTCTCTCGCTCTCTCTCTCTCTCTCTCTCTCTCTTCCTCTCCTTTCTCTATGTAATTCTGACTTTCAAGTAAAATAAATAAATAAATATTTATTTATTTATTTTTTTTATTAAACTTTTATTTAATGAATATAAATTTCCAAAGTATAGCTTATGGGTTACAATGGCTTCCCCCCTTCCATAACTTCCCTCCCGCCAATATTTAAAAAAAAAAACTACAGACAATATGCATGTATGTGTGTGCATGTGTAAAAGCAATGCATCCAACGTTCAACTGTAAATAATGTCTAATGTAAACTATTAACTGTCTCTGCTTTTCTTATCTACCAGATACAATTTTTATAGTTCATGAAATATGAGGGGAAATCTTTGGAGATGTCTCCCACAAAGCTTCTATTTTCTGATAAGAATTCATGAACTCAGGTTCAGCAAGTCATTCTCCACCCTCCTGTTTTCTAATTCTGAATGCAATTAATATATCTTACACTTTTATCTATGAAGACCTTGCAGTTAGGAGGCAATAAGCCAAAGACAAACAGAGCAAAACCCAAACAAAACAAACCAAAGCACAAAAAAAATCCAATGTGTCAAGAACATGAGAAAATGGAAACACTCTAAGTTACTTTAAAAATGACTTATTTATTTAGTTGAAAGGCAGTGACAGAGACAGGGAGTGGGGTTTTGGGGGGTGGGGAAATTGTCTATCCCCTGATAGCCACAGATGGCCACAATAGCCAGACTATGACCAGGCTAAAGGCAGGAGCCAGGAACTCCATCATGGTTTCCCACCTGTGTGACAGAGAATGATCAAGTAATGCTGCATCTCTGGTGCATTAGCAAGGAGCTGAATTGGAACTCGAGTAGCAGGGGCTCAAACTGGCACTCCAATACAAGTTGTTGGTATCCAAGTGGTGGCTTAACCCACTGAGAAACGATACTCACCCTAAGTTTGATGATTTAATTGCACTTTTTAACTAGCTTTTACTTCTTGCTTCCAGATTTCTTATTAGATAAAATAAATGTAGTTCTGTTTTTAGCATCTGTTGGTTTTTGTTGTTGTTTTTATTTGCTGCCCCATATATATATATATATATATATATATATATATAGACAGGCAGAGTGGATAGTGAGAGAGAGAGACAGAGAGAAAGGTCTTCCTTTTTGCCATTGGTTCACCCTCCAATGGCCTCTGCGGCCGGCACATCACGCTGATCCAAAGCCAGGAGCCAGGTGCTTCTCCTGGTCTCCCATGCAGGTGCAGGGCCCAAGGACTTGGGCCATCCTCCACTGCCTTCCCAGGCCATAGCAGAGATCTGGCCTGGAAGAGGGGCAACTGGGATAGAATCCGGTGCCCCAACCGGGACTAGAACCCGGTGTGCCGGCGCCACAAGGCGGAGGATTAGCCTGTTAAGCCACGGCGCCGGCCCAACTGCCCCATATTTTTAACCAATGGAGTTTATATACATCAGTTTAACAATACAAGAAAACATATACTAAGTTATCAAACATGGGGATATATTACTGTGTTTTGGACAATCTGCTATGATAAACAGTGCTTTCTTGAGCCAATTAAACTATTTTGGGAGATTTACCTTACATGGCCAAGAGTTGTGCTGATTCTTAACATTTTCCCAGCTGACAGAACATGAATAATACAATCAAATAAGTCCCAAATCTGTTTTTTTTTTAATTTTATATTTTTACAGGGGTTTCGTTCACTGGCTGATAAAGTTCTTTTGCTTTTATTGTCCCTGGTAAATGTGGAAAATGAATTAATAGCATAAACACATTATCATCACAAAGTTTCTGAGTTGGATGCTTTGTGTAGCTTCTTCCCATTAATACAAGTCATATTCTTTGGAAGTAGTCATGGGAATATTTAATGATAGCTATTGCTTGCATCCTGACCCCTTTTCCACTTTATTCATCTCAAAAGGACAGACTCATAGATTTATCTATTTGAAAGGCAGAGTTACAGAGAGCAAGCACAAGAGAGAGATCTTCCATCTGTTGATTCACTCCCCAAATGGACGCAATACCCAGGACTGAGCAAGATCAAAGCTGGGAGCCAGGAGTTTCATTCAAATCTCTCACATAGGTGCAGGAGCCCAAATACTTGGGCCATCTTCTGCTGCTTTCCAGACACACTAGCACGGAGCTGGGTTAGAAGTTGAGCAGATGGAACTTCAACCAGAGCTCAGATAGGGTGCTGGCATCACAGGCAATGGCTTACCCCGTTGTGCCAAGATGACAAGCTCCATAAAACAGTTTTTAAAAGCGTAGTCAATTAGGAGCTTATTTCATAGATTTTTACATATCAACTAAACCATCACTTATTTAATGTGAGTCATCTTTTTACTTAGAATATTATAGCTTTATTCTAAGTAGTAATACATATTCAATCATTTCTTTTTTTAGAAAAAAGTTGATGCATCATTTTATTGGTGAAAATTTCAATGTTTAAAACTGTCAATTAACCCACAGATACTTATATTTACAAATCACAAATATTTATCATTACAAATTTTCTAATAAAATAATTCATCATAATTCAAAATGTGTAATATGAGATTATACATGTATGAAAATAATGCTCAGAGTGATAAGCCAATAGAACCCTGAGCTAAGTTTTAGTACATAAAAACATTTACTCATTTACTTTGTGGAAATAATGGTATTCATTTGAATTAAGGAAGAGTAGAGGCCTCTCTGCTGAGCTGCCTGCCTGGCCTGCCCCAGGTATATTCTCTCCACTCAACCATGTAACCTCGCTGTCCCCCACTCTGAGTGACGGGGCACGATCTCTCAGGTCCTGTCTGGAGAAGTGCCCATCCATTCTTACAGATGTCCCTACCCTAATAAACCTTGCTATGTTGCTTTCCACTACTCTCTGTCTTACGCCTGAATTCTTTCTTGCGCAAAGACAAGAACACTTGCTTTCTCCGGTAACATTTTAGCAACCATGAAGGGATTTTAAGAAGACATCGAAGGTCAGTATTCCTTCCCTCAAGCAGGGCCAGATCTCTGGGAGTGACTGTCGATCATCCGGCACCCCACAGCTCTCCGAAAATGCGGATTCCCCCAGCCACAGCTTAGCTATGGCTGAAACTCCAGAGGGATTGTAAGGAACAGGAGAGCAACTAGGAAGGGCAGTTGGCTGAGACCCTGGGAACCCCCCGAGCTTGCTTTGGCTTCCTGGCGGCCAGATTGCGACCCGAGGTCCTTGCCTCTCTCTTGGACAAATGCCTGGTTACACTGTCTACTGCTACACGAGCAGGGCTTGGCTTTGAATCGAGGCTAATATTGGCCCTCCAGGTAAACTCAGACAACTAGGTAGTGGGCAATCCTGAGCGATAGGAGATTTTGAACTCAGCCCCCAGACATCAGGGCCTTTCCCTATACTCTCCTCCAGTTGAGATGCCTCACGGGCACAGCCGGAGATTTCTGAGGGAAGGTGAGGACATTCACATCTTTTCCTGGGTCACTTTCCCTCTTCCTCCTCCCAGTCTCCCCCTTCTCTTTGTTTCTCCTCATCTCCATTCCTATACCACTGGCCATGAGGAAAGGAGAGGGAAATTCCACAGGTCTCTCCACCTAAGGAAGGGAAAAGCCTTGACCCCATAACCCTTTCCAACCTGATAAATGTTTTTCCATCTTTGCAGCTTATGGCAGCTCTGGTGCATCTTGAAAAGTTCTTTTGTGCACTATTACTGTTGCTAAGCTTTGATTGCCTGAGAACTAAATCTTAAAAGGAACTAAAGTTAACTATCTGTTTTTAATTGACTGAGTGATTGCAGTAGCCCAGATTGGATCTGGCTTTGGTTGAAATATTCAAGTTGAATGGATTAAGATCTCACCTTGCTGGCTGTTTTAATTAGACTAGGTGATGCCAACTTCTGTTCTGTTACAAAGGATTTGCTATAGGAGGTTCCCAGCACTCTTGGTGAAACAAGCGTGCCTACCCAACCCCATGACCAGTCCTGTTAGGCCCGGGCACGTGCAGTCTTCCCTGTAAGTGGGGCACCATGGCCCTTCTCTGCACTCCCAGTCAAGTGGCCTGCTGCATCCATGCAGGCACACCCAGATATCTCTTGGGAGAGTACTCCTCACAGGGCTGCTTTTTCCTCTCCATTTCCAATTCAATACCCCTCCTCACTAGGATAGGGGGGAGAGGAAATGCCTCTGGCTACTGCTGGCCTTACAGGTTCCCCCACCTAAGGGAGGAAGAAACCTTAATCCACTAACCATTTCCAACCTGATGGATGGGCTTTTCTCTTTGCAGTTAATGGAAATTTTCCTTCAGCCCCACAGAAGTCTCTCATTCTCTGCCACTTTGTTTTGAGATGTGTTTCCCTGTCCTAAGCAATGGGCTCATATGCTGATGATCAGCTCTTTTCTGTGCTGCTGTAGCTAACTTAGCTTAGAGTTTTCATGTGTCTTGGAGGTTTCATGTTTTCTATTGCCAGTACTGAGTCTTGATTGGGAGAACTGCAACACAAAGTTGTTTACATTATTTGTCTGTTTTTAATGTTTGAGTGATTACCTTAACACTGATCAGATCTAGCCCACAGCCTTAGTTAAGATGCTCAGGTTAAACTTACTAATTTTTGGCTAAACGGTTTGACTCTCTGACAGTTTAAGTTCTAAACCAATTCTTCCAACTTTGAGGCTTCCAGTTGGATCCTTGGAACTCTCAAAGGATGAGACTCTAAATTTGTTAAAGTAACAGCTGTTTGAGTCAATTCAGATTATGTAAAGTACATTAAAATGTTGTAAATGATGTCAGACCTACGTTGCATTAATGTTATTGCTTTCCAGCTAGAGAGGTCTTATAAAAATGAGATTAAATTCTGTGTATGCAAGCCTTTATGTTGTTAACTAAAGTAAGCCAATACAGATTGGTTCAGAAAATTGGGTTAATCCAAACGCCCTTCTGTTTGTTTGGTTCACTCACTAAGTTTTATGTGTCTTTGATATGCTTTAAACGTGTGTCTTTTAAAGATGAAGATCTTTTCAAAGTTGTAAATATGCACTAGTGTCAGTGTTTGCCACTCAGGAGGTGTTATCCTTATCAGTTACTTAAAAGCATGAAAATAATTTTGATTTTAACAATAATTCAGATAATGGTGTGGTATTCATTAATAACTCAGTGTCTTAAGTCATCTAGGCTTCGGTGCTAAGTAAAACTTGGGAAAATGTATTATGTGTATTTTTAACATCTCAAATTCCATAAGAGAGACTGTTTGAGTTTGTTAGCATGTATTCTCATAGATTGTCCATACATGACAATTCAAGACTATGTAAAAATAAGTATGGATGTAAGTTGCAGAAGGTGTGAGCAAGTGACAAAAAGTTTAAACAAAAGTTTATGATTTTAAAATATTGTTTACAGAGTTTTCTATAAGTTGAATGTTAATGCCAAAATTACACTGACCTAAAGTTGAAGTCTGATCTTCTGTTACAACAATGGGGTTTTTAAAAAATGCGTATTAATATGTTAGTAAATATCTGGAAATGTTCTCCATCATAAATCTTAAAATCTGTTTTTGCAAAAACTGTATGTAATGTCTCTTTTTTTACAGTGTCTGCTTAATTGGAGGGTGAACCAATGGCAAAAGGAAGACCTTTCTCTCTGTCTCTCCCTCTCTCACTGTCCACTCTGTCTGTCAAAAAAAAAAAAAAAGATATATCTCTCATCTTGCAGAGATAATAACCAATCGGGCTGTTTAGATTAAAAGCGCTGCCAAGATGTAAAATGATGCTAAACTTCAGTTATAAATATGCTTCTTTCTTGTTTCTCCAGTCTCTGGCTAAGAAGCCAAATTCTTTAAAGAGGGACTGAAAAAGTCTCCATCCAACTAATGCTGAATAACTCAGGCATTGCTAATTCAAATGTATTGCTAGTTCAAATGTGGATCAAACAGAGGTCTAGCAAAAAGGGAGAAAGTGTTCCAAAAGAGACATGGAGATGATTGGAGATGGTTATGCAGCAGATACTAGAGAACTGGGTTCCAGGAGCCCAAGAAAGCTCTAGTGTCCACAGGCTACACGGTGAAAACCTGGAAGCCTAAAAACCTAAACTTATGGGTTACACAGTAAGACTAGTTAAACACGGAAACCCAGGCCCATAAACCACTGGCTACACAGTAAATATCCGGAAGCCAAAGGATGGCAGAGACGTCTGCCACAACTTCTCCTCTAAGTCAGGCTACACAGTAAGCACTGGTTAAATGCCAGTTAAATCTGAAAGCCCAGGAAGTCGGGCTAAGCAACCAGAGAGACCCAACTCGCTGCCTCATTTATCCTCTTTTCTGTTCCAAAAGAGAAGTTACTACTGTTCTGCAGGACTCTCCAATGTGATGTACAGTTTGATCCCCTGACCTTATATAAGGAATAACTAACCTTTTCTGTAATAATGCCTGGCTACAGAAGAGAGGACCAAACAGCATAGCCAACAAAAATTGAGAGGTTAAACTATAAAATAATGTTACAGCTAGATTGATTTTTTGGTATACATGGTAAATGGGCAGAACTCCCCTTTTAAACCAAATTGAGGGGAAGATAGGAAGTCGTACTGATGACCTCAAAATATATATACAGGTCACCATAGATGATCTTACCTAAAGGTCATAGTTCTCCTCATGGGCACGGTTTTAACTCACAAGAAAATACTAAGTGTCAAAATTTGCCCATGACCATAGTTCTCTATGCCACTCTGATGATATTAAGGAAATCTTAAAATATCAGGGCTGGGTTGAGCACCCTCTTGACTGACATCATAGAGGCTGCCTCCTTGGTCTACTTTATTAGAGACTAGGAGAATGAGGAGCAAGCTAGCAGCAGGAGCAAAGTAAGGATAGACAACAGGCCAATCAATGGCTGCTTTGCACAGTGATCTGCTGTCAAGGAGACCCAACAAGGCCAGTCCAGCCCAAATGGCACCTGTTTCTGACATAAGGAGCCAGGGCATTGGGCGAGTAGCTGTTGTGACAGAAACCGGCTTCTGTCAGCTCTGCCAAGAGCAAGACCATTGGACACAGAACTGTCCTGGGTGTCGAAAGACTCTTGATTCAGAAGCGCAGACCCTGTGGCCCCGAGCTAAAAAGCTTTTGGCTCTGCCCAGCCTCTGCAAAGCTTCCAACTCTAAGCACTGCTCTTGAGGGGATGGCCTAGGGTCAGTGAAACATAAGTTGCCTATTTGTACCAGCCTCCTATTCAGCTGTCCTCCTAGTCCAGCCATGTAATGCAAGTCAACAGTGTGCCTTCCTTAAAGGAGATTCACATCTCTTACAATTCTCTTCCAGCACCCCATGGATAGGTCTAGGCCTCACACACCCAGCCAGGCCTTAAAAGTCTATCCAAATAGTATTCAGCTTGGAAAGCCCTTCCTGCCATTTCCTAAAAACAAAACAGGGCTTTCAGTAACAGCTAACTTAGATAGTCCTGCACCCATTTGGACAGATCCTCACTGAGGACTTAAAGGGCCTATCTCTTGAGGGGGGTGCACAATAATCTAAAATGTAGCTGGTTAAATGTAAATGATTTGTTAGTCTCCTTTTCCAGCCTGAGAATCTAGTCTTGTACGTTGGCTTAACGTCCTAGCTAAACTAGCTACTAGATATCCAGAGTAAAAAAGCATAGCTAGTCCATTAGAGTGTTAATTATTTAACCCTTATCCTCACCCCTGGGGAGAGAAAGCCAGCCCTAGAGAGGATATGGGCCATGCAGCAAATTCCTACTTTTGCAAACTTCAGGCAGTCCTAGCCTTTCCCTAACAGGTAACAGATACCTAGATACAGGGAAATAGCACAGTTCCTAAACCAGGCTCTCAACAGGGTGCCAAAGCAAAGTCCCCTCCTTTGGGAGAAAGAGCAAATCACAGCCTTTGCTCAGCTAAAGGATGCTATAACTAAAGCCCCTGCGCTAGGACTGCCAAACCCAGAGATATCCTACCAGCTGTATGTCACTGAGAGGCAGGGAGTCACCTTAGGAGAGTTAAGTCAGGATCTGGGACCTGTTAGGCTACTTTCTAAAACCTGAGACATGGTTGCACAAGGATGGCCTCACTGCCTAAGGATAATAGCAACAGCTGTGTTGCTGACAGAGGAGGCATCTAAAATTACACTGGAACAAGGTATCGCCCTTTATACCTCACATCAAATAAATTCTCTATTAATGCAAAAGGGCTCTCACTGGCTCACAGATAGTAGAATACTAAAATATCAGGTCCTCCTTCTGGAAAACCTTAGGTTAAAATAAGGCATTGCTCCACTCTAAATCCAGCTACCTTAATGCCAGTTCCAGAGGAAAGTGGTCCCCTCCACTCCTGTACTATAGACTTGATCTATGCCAGCAGAAGGGACCCAAAGGACAGACCCCCGACTAACGCAGATGAAGTTTGGTTTACAGACAGAAGCAGCTTTGTCAGGGACAGAACCTGCTTCTCAGGGTATGCAATAGTTACAGCATGGCATGTTATTGAAGCTCATGCCCTGCCCCCAGGAACTTCTGCTCAGTTGGCAGAACTGATCCCCTTATCTAGAGCTCTAGAACTAGGTAAGGACAAGAGAAAATAACTCCCAGGGGTCTCGACCTCCACCTTTAATTAAACCTATGCAGCAAAAGGGAACTTACCCTGGGGAAGGCTGGCAAATAGATTTTACTCTGTCAAGGCAATAGGTATCTGCTTGTACTTATAGACACCTTTACTGGATGGGCAGAAGCCTTCCCAATCAGAACTGAAAGAGCTCAGGAAGTGGCCAAAATTCTCCTGAAGGAAGTTATTCCATGCTTAGCTCTCCCAAAATCTTTACAAAGCGACAATGGGCTTTCCCTCATCTCCCAGATTACACAAGGGATTTGTAAGGCCCTAGGATTAACTCGGCACCTTCACTCTGCATGGAGACCTCAGTCTTCCAGTAAGGTAGAAAGAGCCAACCAGACTCTACGGAAAACATCACAAGTATAGAAATGTGCACTTGGTAAGAAAGGTTAAGAAGGAAAGAGTGTTTTTGGTAAGAAAGGTTAAGAAGGAAAGAGTTCTTTTAAATAAAGAAAGGCTGTGGCTTGTAAGAATGACTTTATCCTGATGGCTAGTTTACTCTAGACTGGAATAGAAATGATGGAATGTTTCAAGTAAGTTGAAGAGGGTATGTGTAAGTCACAAAAGGTTATGAAAGAAATATTGGACATGCTAACCGCTGCTCAGGGGGTTATCTGTGCCATGTTCCAGGAAGAATGTTGTTTCTGGGTCAATCAGACTGGAAAGATATAAACCCAAATTTGTACTTTCCTGGACAAAGTCAAACAGCTCCAGGACCAGGCCAAGCAGGGCTGGGATTTCTAGCCTGATATCTGGTCATGGAAATCCTGGATATTTCCTCTCCTTGGCCCTATAATTTGTATAATCCTGCTGCTTCTCTTTGGACCATGTGTTTTTAATGCCCTTGTTCGTTTTGCCTCTAACAGAATGAAGACTGTCGAACTTCAAATGGTTGTTAGACAAGGCTTCCAGCCAATTCCATTGGACAACCTGAGCAGCCCTCTGGACCAAGCAGGACAGTCTTTCCAAGGCCACTGTCACACACCATAGGACAGATAGCAAGAGGAAATACCCATATCCATCTTGACGCCCATATGTCAGCTTTGAATTAACTAAAGAAGATGGAATGCCATCCATTTATCCCAAAAAGAATTATGAGTATTCCTCTTGAGGGGGGAATGTTAGGTAGGAAGTCAGAAATGAGCTTATGTGTGTGTGACAAAGGCCTAAGGAGTTGACATCTAGGTCCAGTACCCACATCTCAGAGTCATCCAGATAACCTTCCAGGTGCAGCCCGGTATCTGCACTTCAAATGCCCTGCCCATTCCACCCAATAACCATCCTTCCTCTAAGGTGGGGTGGCACCAGCCAGGCTTCCTCCTGTCTGATAACTTCAGGGGGAAAACTCAGAAAGGAATTTTTTTTTAACTTTTATTTAATGAATATAAATTTCCAGTGTACAGCTTATGGATTACAATGGCTTCCCCCTCCCATAACTTCCCTCCCACCTGCAACCCTCCCCTCTCCCGCTGCCTCTCCCCTTCCATTTGCATCAAGATTCATTTTCAATTCTCTTTACATACAGAAGATCAATTTAGTATAAAGATTTCAACAGTTTGCACCCACATAGAAACACAAAGTGAAACATTCTGTTTGAGTACTAGTTATAGCATTAAATCACAAGGTACAGCACACTAAGGACAGAGATTCCCACATGAGGAGCAAGTGCACAGTGGCTCCTGTTGTTGACCCAACAAATTAACACTCTAGTTTATGGCGCCAGGAACCATCCTAGGCTGTCGTCATGAGTTGCCAAGGCTATGGAAGCCTTCCAAGTTTGCCGACTCTGATCATATTTAGACAAGGTCATAAAAGACAGAGTGAGGATAGTAACCAATGATCCTAAGAGTGGCATTTACCAGGTTTGAACAATTATACAGCATTAAGTGGGGAAGAGGACCACCAGTACACACAGGTTGGGAGTAGAGCCATTGGTGGTAGAGTAGAGGTTATGATTACAAAGGAATGAGGCCCAAGTGCACTAGACAGGGTCTAGAACAAAGGACAGAGTCATTATTAGAGGAGCTAAGAAAGGTGCTGTCTAAGCTACAATTAAGTTTTCTGTTTGAGAGGCAAATAGAACCTGATAGAAGGGGCTTGATAATAATCTGGTGGGCTTTAGGCCTTGTAAATTCAGAGGCCCAGACCTATCTATCTCTTCACATGGGGTATATCCTAAGGGAGGTGTGAACCTCCTAGGGGAAGGCACTCTGTTGACTTTCATTACTTGGCTGGCCTGGGAGGAGAGCTGGCCAGGTAAAGGCAGGGGGCATCTCTAACAAGAAATTTACAGTTCTGCCTGCAATGTTGCTGACCCTACTTGACCATACCCTCAGCTGCAGTGGTCACTTTGGAAGTTGGGCTGAGTGAAGGGCTTTTCAGCTTAGAGCCAATAAGATCTGTGGCTCTGACCTGGGCATCCTTCGAGTCCAGGGCAGGTCCATTTCCAGTGATCCAACTCTTGGCAGAGCTGCCAGGGCTCTTCACAAGCTGACTTCTGCTGAAGCCCAGGCTTACCACATTGAAAGCCACTGCAGTGGACTGGCCTGTTGGGTCTCCTTGAGGGCAGATCACTGTATAGATCAGCCATTAATAGGCCTGCCACCCATTGCTTCTGATGCCTAGCTTTCTTTTCCTCCTGGTTTGTGTTAAAGCAGACCAGAGGATGCAAGTCAAGGGAGTGCCCATTTCCCATCTCTAATCTTTGGTGGCCTGAACTACAAGTCTATAGTCACAGGCATGTTCTGTAGTAGTTTTTCTAAGGTAGACAATGCCCATGAAGAAAATTATATTCTCACTTTAAAACTTTCTTTCCCTTTGGTCTGAAAGGGAGGTTTTTTTCTAAGTGAATCTAGCTATGAGATTATTATTTAAGTTCTTATTTTGGCTATGCTATTACAGAAAAATGTTAGCCATCTCTTTTATAAGGTCTAAAGATTAAATTTGTGCATCCTACAGATTCCTTCATAATAGAATTAGTATCCTACCTTGAAGAGAATAGAGAAATGAAAGAACAAGTTGGGCTTAGAATAGAGAAATGAGGGAGCAAGTCCTAGATCGCTTGCTGACAATAGCAATATCACATGAATACTTAGCAAACCGTTTCAACCACTAGATAACAACTTAAGAAAACATTTACCAGAAGGTCCAATGCCTTCTATAAATTTTAAGAATCATGTATTTGAAAACACCTCTTAAATATCTAACATGGTGTAGTTTGTTTAGCCAGTAAACTTAAGCACAACCATCTAAAATGTTTTTAGTTTCTTTCTACCAACACGTTTAAAACATATGATACACAGATTCAGGTCACTCCAATTAAAATGTATCTTTGATTGATTTTAGCAGCTTAAATTTATGGACAATCTTATCTATAAGCCATTTAAAATAAAACTCTTAATAAAATTTCCCCATGTGGACATACAATATGTACACACATATAATATAGCATAATAGACCAATATAGCAATTTTAATAATAGCTTTTAAAATCTTTAACTCTTTTTGTAGATTGCCAATTGATTTGAACTGCTTTTTGTTTTTAGTAACCTCAGTTAACCATACTTTCTCTCAGTTGGTACTGTTAATACATTATTGGCTTCATCTGTTTACAGAGCCATCCCAAAGTACTGAATACAATAGAAGTGGCTGGAAAAAGTCCATAGGAACCTATAGGAGGACAGCTAAACACAGAACCAACAACGCTTTAGTTTTATGAGCAGCACATCATATATAACTGTGGATGACAAAAGACTTTAAGTCGCCATGTTTAAAATTAGAAACTCATCAACTAACAAGAGGCACTTGCTTACTTCACAGTATTTTTGAAAGCACCTGTAGGATTTTACAAGTATTTAACCCTTTAGGCCTCTGGGGCTTTCTCATTAAGATAACTATCATGTCTAGTAACACAAGATCATTAGACTTTTTAATTCTCAAACATTTGTATTAATAGCATTTTCCATTATAGAAACTTAAAGTCTGGTACCACATCACATCTTGACAGTCCTTCCAATATAATCCAAATAGACTGATTAGTTGGTGTCTCTATAAGATGAGAGACATAGGTCCTTCGATTTTTCAGTTGGGCCCAAACTAGAAAAACCAAAGTCCAGGATTTACTGGAAATTTTAGAGACCAGATTGTTTGAAACTTTGATTTTTTGAATGCCTGTCAAGAATGCCAAGAAGGCTCAAAATCCAAAATATCTGCAAGAAATAAGATTCCTTAAAATCATGACATAACATAGACCAAATTTGATCATTGTTACAAGGTGATTATTCAAATTTTTGAAAATAAGCACATATTTAAATAACCCATAGCTCTTAATAAAAATTCAGCTGTTTTTGAACAATTAGAATTTAACAGACATCAAGAGAACATAATAGATTACTTTAACACATTGCTTTAACAGAGCATCAGAGTTTAATTCTATGTCAAAGAGAAATTGAGCTTCCTGTGATCTTTTGCTGTGAGGTTTCCTTCCTTTACCTTCTTTCATATTGGTGACCATGTTTCTGTGTTTCTGTGTGTAACACATCTTTAAGCATCTTTTGCAGGGCAGGATGAGTGGCAACAAATTCTTTCAGTTTTTGTTTGCTATGAAAAGTCTTAATTTCACCTTCATTCACAAATGAGAGCTTTGCAGGATATAGTATTCTGGGCTGGCAGTTTTTCTCTCTTAGTACCTGGGCTATGTCTCGCCATTCCCTTCTAGCTTGTAGGGTTTCTGATGAGAAGTCTGCTGTGAGTCTAATTGGAGATCCTCTAAGAGTAATCTGGCGTTTCTCTCTTGCACATTTTAGGGTCTTTTCTTTATGTTTCTCTGTGGTGAGTTTGATTACAACATGTCGTGGTGAGGATCTCTTTTGGTCATGTTTATTAGGGGTTCTATAAGCTTCCTGTACTAAGATGCCCCTGTCCTTCTCCAAACCTGGGAAATTTTCTGCTAGTATGTCACTGAAAATGCCTTCTAATCCTTTCTCCCTCTCCATGCCTTCAGGAACTCCTAGAACCCGAATGTTGGGTTTTTTAATAGTATCCTGTAGATTCCTGACAATGTTTTTTAGATTTCTAATTTCTTCTTCTTTTCTTTGGTTTGCCTGTTTCCTTTCCTGTTCTCTGTCTTCTAAGTCTGATATTCTCTCTTCTGCTTCACTCATTCTGTTTTTAAGGCTCTCTAATGTGTTTGTCATTTGATCTATTGAATTCTTCATTTCATTATGATTTCTCATCACTATCAGGGTTTCTTGTTCCACTAGTTGTTTCATTTCATTTTGATTCCTCCTTAATATTTCACTTTCACGAGAGAGATTTTCTATCTTGTCCATGAAGGATTTCTGTAGTTCAAGAATTTGTTTTTGAGAACTTCTTAATGTTCTTATCAATTTTTTGAGATCTGCTTCTTGCATTTCTTCGATCTCATCATCTTCATATTCTTGAATTGGGGTGTCTTTTTCATTTGGGGGCGTCATAGTGTCTTCCTTGTTCTTGTTAGCTTGGTTTTTGCGTTTGTTGTTTGGCATGTTGGAGATATTTGGTTTCTTCACTGTGGGGTTTTTTCTTGTTACACTATGGCTCTATATTAAGTGGACTGTCTGCTTTCAGTGGAGCCTTAGAGGCTTGGGATGAGTGTGGACTGAGAGCTGTGTTTTGTTCCTCAGGGTTGAGGGTGTGTCAAAGATGACACTCCCAGGTTAGGTGTGGTAAATCTCTCTCTTTTTTGATTTAAAAGGGAAGTAATTCCGCACAGCTGAACGTAATTGGAGGTAGTTAGCAGGCAAATGATATACCCACAGGAGCCAGAGATCGGAAGCTCTTTCCCAAGGACCACAAGGGAATCTGTGCTGCCCTCAGTGTGGGCTCCAATTCTCCTGCAGTCTCCCACTGGATTGCCAAGTTAGATGCTAATCTCCTGTTATTTCACCCCCTCCCCCCAGAGTCAGGTTTTTCTGCTAGGTTCAGGGCTGGTGCAGACCTGAGGTCGCCCTGCTTATGATGTATGTCCAAAATGGCGCCTGCTCTGTCTTGCTCGCCTTTGAGAGGTGAGTGGAGAGAGAGAAATTTGTGTCTGTATTGGTCACTTTTTTTATTTTTTTCCTATCTCTCTTCTAGTTAGCCTGGTGAACTTTTCCCCACGGAGTTTCAAGCCTCGTTCCCTCTAGCCTCCTCTTTCTGCTTGCCCGCTGGTATCTCGGGCTATTGAGGTTTGGCTCACCTCGCGTTCCAGCACTGGTGTGTTGAGTCTGCCGCTGGTGTCCCGAACTTGGGCTCCCACGCTCTCCACGCAGGTCCACTGTGAATCACTAGTTCCGGAAGAGTTTCCTCTGCTGTTTCATCCCCTACTCTTCCTTGACCCTGCAGTATCTCCACTTATATTAAACTTTCTCTCCCCCCGGACTAATAGTGTGCTCCCTGCCTATTCTGCCATCTTGCCGCTCTCCAGAAAGGAATTTTTTGTATTTACATCCAAAAAGTCCTTTGTTTGGGAGGAGCAGAAGGAGAGAGGGAAGGGAAGGGAAGACCCATCCTCTTAAAAATCCTCAGCCCCAACCGGACTCTGCTCAGCCCTCTAGCACTCTGGTGAGGCGCCTGCCCATGTAACCTTGCTCTCCCCGAGTCTGAACGACTGGACACTCTCTCAGGTCCTGTCTGGAGAGGTGCCCATCTGTTATTACAGATGTCCCTACCCTAAAAAACCTTGCTATGTTGCTTTCCACTTAAAAAAAAAAAGGGAAGAGTAGAAAATTTGAAAAATGATATTAAGACAATTAGACGATATTTTCTTTTTCTTTTTTTTTTTTCAACTTTTACTTAATAAATACAAATTTCCAAAATACAACTTTTGGATTATAGCAGCCTTTCCCCCATAAACTCCCTCCCACCCTCAAACATCCCATCTCCGACTCCCTCTCCCATCCCATTTTTAATCAAGATTCATTTTCATTTATCTTTATATACAGAGCAACTTAGTATATACTAAGTAAAGATTTCAATAGTTTGCACCCACAAAGATACACAGAGTATAAAGTACTGTTTGAGTAGTAGTTTTGCCATTAATTTGCATAATACAACATATTAAAGAGAGAGATCGTGCATGGGAAATAAGTGCACAGTGACTCCTGTTGTTGATTTAACAATTGACACTCTTATTTATGAAGCCAGTAATCACCCGAGGCACTTGTCATGAGCTGCCAAGGCTATGTAAGCCTCTTGAGTTCACCAACTCTAGTCTTATTTAGACAAGGTCATAGTCAAAGTGGAAGTTCTCTCCTCCCCTCAGAGAAAGGTACCTCCTTCTTTGATGGCCCGTTCTTTGCGCTGAAATCTCACTCACAGAGGTCTTTCAATTAGGTTATTTATTTATTTATTTATTTTTGCCACAGTGTCCTGGATTTCTATGCCTGAGAAACTCTCATGGGCTTTCTAACCAGAACCAAATGCCTTAAGGGCTGATTCTGAGGCCAGAGTGCTGTTTCGGACATCTGCCATTCTATGAGTCTGCTGTGTATCCTGCTTCCCATGTTGGATCGTTCTCTCCTTTTTAATTCTATCAGTTATCATTAGCAGACATTAGTCTTGTTCATGTGATCCCTTTGACACTCAATCCTATCATTATGCTCAATTATGAACTTAAACTGATCATTTTGACTAGTAAGATGACATTGGTACATGCCAGCTTGATGCGGATTGAATTGGAACCCCCTGGGACGTTTCTAGCTCTACCATTAGGGGTAAGTACGAGTGAGCATGTGCCAAACTGTACATCTCCTCCCTCTCTTATTCCCACACTTATATTTAACAGGGATCAGTTTTCAATTAATTTTAAATGCCTAAAAATAACTGTGTGTTAATTAAAGAGTTCAATCAATGGTATTAAGTAGAGCAAAAAAAAAAAAATACTAAAAGGAATAAAATAGTAAGTTGTTCCTTGACAGTCAAGACAAGGGCTGAAAAGTCATTGTTTCTCATAGTGTCCATTTGATTTCAACAGGTTTCCTGTTAGGTGCTCAGTTAGTTGTCACCGATCAGGGAGAACATAGATATTTGTTCCTTAGGGACTGGCTTATTTCACTCAGCATGATGTTTTCCAGATTCCTCCATTTTGTTGCAGATGACCTGATTTCATTTTTTTTTTACTGCTGTATAGTGTTCTATAAAGTACATATCCCGTAATTTCTTTATCCAGTCTTCTGTTAATGGGCATTTAGGGTGATTCCATGTATTAGCTACTGAGAATTAAGCTGCAATAAACATTGAGGTGCAGACCGCTTTTTTGTTTGCCAATTTAATTTCCTTTGGGTAAACTCCAAGGAGGGGGATGGCTGGGTTGTATGGTAGGGCTATATTCAGGTTTCTGAGCAAACTCCAAACTGTCTTCCATAGTGGCTTAACCAGTTTGCATTCCCACCAAGAGTGGATTAGAGTCCCTTTTTCCCCATATCCTTGCCAGCATCTGTTGTTAGTTGATATCTGTATGTAAGCCATTCTAACCGGGGTGAGGTGAAACCTCATTGTGGATTTGATTTGCATTCCCCTGATTGCTAGTGATCCTGAACATTTTTTCATGTGTCTGTTGGCCATTTGAATTTCTTCTTTTGAAAATATCTGTTTAGGTCCTTGGCCCATCTCTTAAATGGATTGTTTGTTTTGTTGTGAAGTTTCTTGATCTCTTTGTAGATTCTGGTTATTAAACCTTTATCAGTTGCATTATTTGCAAATATTTTCCCAAAGAACTCTACTAAGAATCTATCGAAACTCATAGAAGAGTTTGGCAAAGTAGCAGGATATAAAATCAATGCACAAAAATCAATAGCCTTTGTAACACAGGCAATGCCTTGGCTGAGAAAGAACTTTTAATATCAATCCCATTCACAATAGCTATAAAAACAATCAAATACCTTGGAATAAACTTAACCAAGGATGTCAAAAATCTCTACGATGAGAATTACAAAATGTTAAAAAAAAGAAGAGGATACCAAAAAATGGAAAAATCTTTGATGCTCGTGGATTGTAAGAATCAATATCATCAATATGTCCATTCTCCCAAAAGCAACTTATAGATTTAATGCTATACCAAATAAAATACCAATGATATTCTTCTCAGATTTGGATAAAATGATGCTGGAATTTATATGTAGGCACAGGAGACCTCAAAGCTAAAGCAATCTTGTACAACAAAAAGAAAGCCAGAGGCATCACAATACCAGATTTCAGGACATACTGCAGGGCAGTTGTAATCAAAACAGCATGGTACTGGTACAGAAACAGATGGATAGACCAAGGGAACAGAATAGAAACACCAGAAATCAATCCAAACATCTACAGCCAACTTATATTTGATCAAGGGTCTAAAATCAATTCTTGGAGCAAGGATAATCTAGTCAACAAATGGTGTTGGGAAAACTGGATTTCCACATGCAGAAGCAAGAAGCAAGACCCCTACCTTTCACCTTACACAAAAATCCACTCAACATGGATTAAAGATATAAATCTATGACCCAACACCATCAAATTATTAGAGAACATCAGAGAAACCCCACAAGATATAGGCACAGGCAAAGACTTCTTGGAAAAGACCCAAGAGGCACAGGCAGTCCAAGCCAAAATTAACAATTTTTAAAAAAACTGAAATCATAATATGTATCTTTTTTGAATACAGTGGAATAAAACTCAAAATAAATAAGCTAAGAATCTCTAGAAAATATGCAAACACACAGAGACTGAACAACATGCTCTTGAATGAACAGTGGGTGATAGAAGAAAACAAAGGTGAAATCAAAAATTACTGGATCAGCACAGCTCTGGCCATTGCAGCCATATGGAGGGTGAACCAGCGGATAAAAGATCTTTTCTCTGTCTCCACCTCTCTCTGTAACTCTGCCTTTCAAATAAATAAAATACATCTTTAAAAAAATGAAAAAGACGGAAGTTTATAGCAATTAGTGCTACATCAAGAAAGTGGAGACATCTAGTAAATGAGTTATCAATACATCTCAAAGACTTAGGAAAACAACAACAAACCACATCCAAAATTTAGTAGGAGGAAAGAAATGGTTAAAATTAGAGAAGAAATAAATAAAATTGAAAGAAAGAGACAAAAAATACAAAATATCAGTGAAATGAATATCTGGGTTTTTTTTGAAAAACTAACAAAATAACATACCTTTGGCCCAACTAACCAAAAAAAAGTGGAGAATATCCAAATCAATAAAGTGAGAGATGAAAAAGGAGATGTTACAGTGGACATGTACAATCTATCAAAATTGAGGCACAGAGGCACAAAAAACCTAAACAGACCAATAACCACAGCAGAGGTTAAATCAGTAATAAAGACCCTCCCAACAAAGAAAAGTCCAAGACTAGATGGATTCATTGCTGAATTCTATCAGAAGTTTAATGAAGAATTAGTTCAAATTCTTTTCATCTATTCAAAACAATTGAAGGCAAATCTACCTACACTCCTTATTTTTAGCCAGCATTACTGTAATTCTAAAAAAAGAAAAAGATGCAAGAAAAGAGAATTATAGACCAATATTTCTAATTTAGTTTAGATGCAAAAATCCTAAACAAAATAGTAGCTAATCAAATCCAACACATCACAAAGATTATTCACTCAGATCAAGTGGGATTTATCCCTGATATGCAGGGCTGGTTCAATATTTGCAAATCAATAAATGTGATAAATCACATTAACAAATTGAAGAATACAAACCATATGACTATCTCAATAGTTGCAGAGAAAGCATTTGATAAAATACAATATCCTTTCATGATTAAAAAAAACACTTTAATAAATTGGGTATAGAAGGACATACATCAATATAATCACAAACCCACAACAAGCATCATATAGAATGGGGAAAAGTTGGAAGCATTTCCACAAATGTGGAACTTGACAAAGATGCACACTTTCACCGTTGCTATTCAATATAGTCTTGGAAGTTTAGTCACATCCATTAGGAAAGAAAATGCAATCACAGAGATATAAATTAGAAAGAAGGAAGCCAAATATTCCTGTTTGCTGACATGAGTATATATATATATATATATATATATATATATATATATACCAAAAGACTTCACTAAGAGATTATTGCAACTCATAAGAGAGATTGCTAAATTTACAGGAAATAAAATTAACACACAAACATCAGTGATCTTTGTATTCATAGATAATGCCATGACTGAGCAAGAACTTGTTATATGAGTCACATTCATAATAGCTACAAAAAATTAAATACTTTAGAATAAATTTAACCAAGGAAGTGAAAGATCTCTTTGATGAAAATTACAAAACACTGGAGAAAAAAATAAAAGACACAAAAAATGGAAAAATCTTCCATTATTTCAGATTGGAAGAATTAAGATAATCAAAATGTCCATACTACTGATAGCAATTTAAGATTCAATGTGATTCCAGTTAAATTACTGGGGTTCTTCTCAGATCTAGAAAAAAATGATGCTAAAATTCATATGGAAACACAAGAGATCCTGAATAGTTAAAACATTGTTAAACAACAAAAACAAAGCTGGAGGCATCACAATAATAGATTTCAAGACAAACTACAGGGCAGTCATAATTAAAACAGCAATTTACTGCCACAGAAATAGATAGATAGACTAATGGAACAGAATAGAAACTCCAGAAATCAACCCATGCATCTATAATCAGCTAATCTTTGACAAAAAGTGCTAAAATCAATCCTCGAAGCAAGGACAGACACTTTAACAAATGCTGTGAAAATTGTATCTTTGTAGGCAGAAGTATGAAACAATACCCCTACCTTACACCATATATAAAAATCAACTCAAAATGGATCATGGATCTAAATCTCCAACCTGATAACATCAAATTGCTAGAGGAGAACATTAGAGAAATTTTGTAAGACATTGAAATAGGCAGAAATTTATTGGAAAAGACCCCAGAAGCACAGGCAATCAAAGCAAAAAAATAGACAAAAGGGAATGCATCAAGCTGAGCTGCTTCTGCACTAAAAGGAAACACTCAGCAAAGTGAAGAAGTCACTGACAGAATGTGAGAAAATATGGCAAACTAGGCAACTGAAAAAGGATTAGGATCTGGAATCTGAAGAGCTCAAGAAACTGAGCAACAACAGCAAAACAATCCAGTTAAGAAATGGACAAAGAACTCATACAGGCATTTTTCAAAAGAGGACATTCAAATGGTCAACAGACACATGAAAAAATGCTGGTTATCACTATCCATCAAGAAACATAAATCAAAAGCACAATGAGGTTTCACCTCATCCCAGTTATAATGGCTCTCATACATACATACATACATACATACATACATAAATAAATGCTGGTGAGGTTTCCCTCATCCATATTTGGTGGGAATATAAACTAATACAGCCATTGAGGAAGACAGTATGAAGATTCCTTAAAAAGCTGAAAATAGATCTATCCTATGACTTAGCCATTCCACTCCTGGGAATTTACACAAACAAAATGAAATTAGCATATGAAAGAGTTAACTGTACCCTGATGTTGATTGCATCTCCATGCATGATACCTAAGCTATGAAATCAACTCAGATGTCCATCAGTTGATGATTGGATAAAGAAAATGTGTATATATACACTCTGGAATATTAATCAGCTGTGAAAAAGAATGGAATCCTGTCTTTTGCAGCAAAAAGAATACAATTGTAACATTATGTTTAGTGAAATGCTCCAGTCCCCAAAAGACAAATACCATTTTCCCTGATCTATGGTAACAAAATTGACACTTTGAGAATTGATTGTTGTTTACAGCCCTTATCTCTACTGTTGTGAAACAGGTTTTTTCTTACTTCTTGCTGAATCCTTTATTTAGTAGAGTGTTAATCTTTTGATTATAAAACAAAGTGAAAGTAACTCATTATAAAAATTGAAGAAAAAATAAGAAAGAAAAGAGGATTGAGGGTAAGAGCATGGGTGGGATGGAGGAAAGTTGGGAAGTATCACTACATTCCTAAATCTGTATATATGAAATACATGAAACTTGTTCATCTTATATAAACAAAAGATTGCTTAAACAATAAAACAATAAATACCACCACAACCAGAAATCACATAAATCACCATCACAACTTACCTCTACATAGTTTTTAACGATTTATGCTCCATCAAAAAAGTCAGATTTCTTTAAATTACACCATCTTTTTCTTAGTTGGTGTTTATACACAAGCTGTTGTCTTTGATTCACTCACAGGAAAATCCTACTTTATCCTACTGGCTTTTATTTAAAACAACATAAGTGATTTTCTGGCTGAATTTGTTGTTTTTTGTTGTTGTTAAATCTTGTTTTTGGAGTCCAAGTCCCTCATTTAATCAATTTTGCAGTAGTTTCTGTGTGTTGGTGAGAAATATGTGTTATTTTCTCTTTTGTTTTCATTTTTCCTCTCAGTCTAAGTGAAGTATTTGTTAACCTTATTAAATAAAAATTTAGCCATTTCTCTCTGCTTTATCCTATTCAATTGCTTATACCCTTTTGTGATATGGAATTCGCTTAGTTTCTTTTTTACTTTGGATGCAAGTATCACATTAAAAGCACATAAAGATGTAGTAAGGCATTTGCTTAGTGTTCCATGGAATGAAATGTTCAAGAAAAGAAATAAGTGAAATAATTATTAGTGTAAGTGGTCTGCCATGAAATAGGAAAATTTTCTTAAATAAGAAACAAAATTCTCTGTGCTGGTAATCTCATGGTATTGTAAAGTATTTGTGTTGAATTAGAGGTTACTGATGCTCTAAAACATTTTTTCAGTAGATTTAATATTCACATTTGGGCTTTTTAAGGTAATAGTAAAAAATTATTTATATTGATTTCTTTGTATTCTCCTACTCAATCATTCCAGTGGTAATGGTCTATATTTGGAAATCAAAGTTAAAGGTGAAAATACAAGCCAAAAATAGAATAGAATCAGGATAGTATATCTGTTACTTCATTATACCTATGATCTAACCATCTAAGTTAAAATTTAAGCACTATTACTAAGTTGGGTTTAGTTTCTCCCTTTTGCTAACCAGTATCCAATTTCTTTCATGTTTTTTAACACAATCTGTACTTGTCATGTCAATTTATCTGTTTATTTCTGAAAATTATGTTGATTACTATACCATCTATTTTCAAAGAACAGGCACTTTGTCTCTCAATGTTTGACACCTGGAAAACTTTTGTTTAAATGAGTATGCAAGTGGGTTAGGATAATTATGTTGAAAACTAAGTGCTGTGATTCTAGGCTGTATCCCAAAGCTTAAAGTTGGACCTATCTTTGAATTTATCGGTACAATTCCTGAAGAATTCTATGCTTTGGATAGTTAATGTCATATAATTTGGAGCAAGAGAAATGAAATCCATTACAACCATTTAGAGACTCTTGTCCTTGGTCTCCCACTGTCTCCTATTTTCTTTCCTAGAATAAAGCAGTAAAATTACATTCTTCTCACTCTTTTTTTGGTATTCTAGTGTAATTAGGTTTTTTTTCCAATGCTTGATTGTGAAAAAGAAAGGTGTAAGCATCTACTATGACTTGAATGATTGCATCCCTCTAAAAATCCATGTTGAAGGATTTCATAGAACTGTTAAGATGTTACTTGGAATGCCAACATCCCATATCAGAGTGCCTGAGTTTAAGTCCTTGCTCCACTTTCAATTTCAGCTCCCTACTAATACATTCCCTGAGAAATAGTGGGTTATGGCTCAAAATCTTGGGTACCTGTCACCCATGTGGGAGACATGGAGTGAATTCTGGGCTCCTGGCTTCAAAATGGCTCAGCCATAGCTGTTGCTCCTGGCTTCAGCTGTGGTCCAATCATTTGGAAAGTGAGCCAACAGATGGAAACTCTCTCTTTTTTTCTTTTTTTTTTTTCCTTTTTTTTAATTTTTGACAGGCAGAGTGGACAGTAGAGGGAGACAGAGAGAAAGGTCTTCCTTTTTGCCGTTGGTTCACCCTCCAATGGCCGCCGCGGTAGGCGCGCTGCGGCCGGCGCACCGCGTTGTTCCGATGGCAGGAGCCAGGTGCTTATCCTGGTTTCCCAAGGGGTGCAGGGCCCAAGGACTTGCACCATCCTCCACTGCACTCCCTGGCCACAGCAGAGAGCTGGCCTGGAAGAGGGGCAACCGGGACAGGATCAGTGCCCCGACCGGGACTAGAACCCGGTGTGCCGGCACCGCAAGGCGGAGGATTAGCCTACTGAGCCACGGCGCTGGCCTGAAGCTCTCTTTTTGTCATCTGTTTCTGTCTCTGTGTCTCTCTCTCCATCTTTCTGCCTTTGAAATATAAATAGATAGATAGATACATAGATAGATAGATAGATAGATAGATAGATAGATAGATTTTAAAATCATGTTGATATACAATCCCAATTTAACAATATTTAGAGATGGAACCTTTAGGAGATGTTTAGGACATAAAGGTTCCTTTCTTGTGATTTGATTAGTGCATGATAAAAGAGTTTCTGGAACTACCTAGATTTTTTAGTTCTTCTGTCCTTCTGCGTTCTTCCCCTCTGCAGGATACCTTGTTCAAGGAGCCATCTTACAAGCAGTGAGCACCCCTTAACAGATACCCAACCTATGCCTGCCTTATCTTGGAATTTGTAGCCTTCAGAGCTATTAGGAAATACATTTCTGTTATTTTTAACAGTCTAGGCATTTTGTTGTAATAACCCAAATGAGCCAATACAATGTCTTATGCACATATCATGGCTAGGTTCAGCCAATATAGGTTACTGACTAGGAATTCATTTTGCACCTAAATCTAGGTAGATCCAGACATGGAAAGTAATTCTTTTGAAATATTCTTTAACCAGGTCCCAGAATGGAGAAAAACCAATTTTGAATAGCTTCACAATATTTTACATACAAGTGATGGAAGCTAAACAAAATGTTATTAAAAAGAGTCACAGAAGTTTTCCATTCTTATGAAGACATTTAAATTCCTCGTTTTTATGGTTTTCTGATAAGAGTTAGGAACGTGCATGAGATTTCATATGTGTGTGTGCGCGTGTGTGTGATATTAAGAAGGGATCCATTAATATTTATACCTTTCTTGTAGATTGACTTCAGGATAGAAAAAAAATGTAAAGAATTATGGAAATTAAGTTAGGGAAAGTGATACAGAGATCCTCTACTTATATATTATTCTAAAGAGGAGATATAAATGATACAATAAGATTAATTTACTTTTCAGGAAAGTAGTAAAGTCTGAATGAATAATTATCAATGAAAGGATGTTGCAGACATCTTTCAAAATGACAAGAAGGAGAGAGAGATTCATTTTTGAAAGTCATCTACTTCCAAAAGTCATCTAGGTGACAATAGGAGCCAAGAAAAGAATCTTCTAAAAATAAGTATGCTTATGATACAAAAAATACATAAAAGTCAGTCAAAGATTATTAGGTCAATGATAGGTTAATCACCAAGAGTAGTGACTTCTAAAATAAATGCAATGGTGGTCCTTTGTATGGACTATTGTAGTGTACTAAAGCAAGTTTAAGAAAACTCACAATTTATTTGTCAACAAAGCTGAAGTATGAACTCAATACTACTATTGAGTTCCAGGGTAAAGTTGAATTTTGTAAAAAACTAAGGTTGTCAAGGTTTTCCACATAGTCCCCCTAATAACACTAATTGATTGCTGGATCAACCAGTAGAGATTCTAATTCACTATGTTTGTGGTGGAGCAGAAAAGAACTGATCAGAATTTTGAAGATAGCGTTAACAATGATATGAATTTTAGCTCAGAACAATAGTTAAAAGTAGTGAGACTTAAAAATTAATGTATTGAGATGTCTATATGAATACATACAGCCTTTCCCCCCTGAATTAGGCACAAGGAACATGCACTGCAATATCAGAGCAGGCTTCAAGTGTAAGGAGTGGGGACAAAACGAGTCTTCAGAAGACATGATGAAACATATGTGTGACTTACTAGTTGCCTTCACCTACGTAGAAAGGTCCTTACACACAATCCCATCAAATACTGGGCGATGTCCTGGGAAGGACATCTTCTGGGTTTCTCTCTTGAGATTTAAAATACACACAGATCACCTGGAGGAACTGGTTAACAGGTAGCTTTTTATACAGTATGTCTGGCGGACTTGAGATTCTGCATAAAAAATAAATTAATCAATTAAAATAAACAAATAAATAAAACCAAACCACAAAACATTGTATTTACAGGGAAATTTTAAATGCTCCTTATGTAACATCACCTCATTTTATCTTTTAGCATTCCCCCTTAACCCTGTACTTTTTCCCTGCTGACTCCAGCTAAACTATTTTATCTGGATTCTCAAAAAAAGATTACTTTCCTTCTTGGCATCTCATTCACTAACTCAAATATTATTCTCACTGGCATTCCAGGTCAAAATTATACATACATCCAAAATCTATTTCAACTTTTCTCCCATAGGAAAATTCTATTGCTATAGCTGGGAAATGAGTTTGGGTGCACCCCAAAGGCTTGTGTGTTAGGAGCTTGGTCCTCAATGTCTTCTGTTAATAGTTAACCTATTGATGTCAGTGGGTAATGAGGGGTAAATACTGTAGTTTAGTGCATTAAGCTGCTTCTTCGGACAGTTATATCCCATATTAGGGTGTCAGTTCCAGTCCCAGTTACTCTGCTTCCAATCCAGCTTCCTGTTGATGCATCCCAGAACAGTAGATGGAAAATCTCTCTCTCTCTCTCTCTCTTTGTCTCTTTCCATCCCTCCCTCCCTTTCTTCTTCCCCTTCTCCCTTTCTGTGGCTCTACCTTTCAAGTAGATGAAAATAAATATTCTAAAAAATGGTTAATGGATTCAGAGTAGACTTTATTCAATTGTGATGTCTGAAGATGGAGTTCTTGGGAATTGATGCAACTGGGCTAAGTTGTTGGGGCAAGGATCCATGATCAAATCTTGGTAATTCTACAGAGACACACAGACTTGGAGTGGGAGTGTGCTTCCTGTCTCTCTTTGCTTCCTCGATCACCATGCAGTTGTCCGTTTACAGGTGTTCTACCATACACTACCCTCATCAGATACCAGACTAATTGGGGATGCCCAATCTAGGTCTAGAAACCTCCAAAATCATGTACCAAAGTAAGTTTTCTTCCTTTCTAAGGAACTCCTCCCAGGTATTTTAGTTGCAGTGATTTTTAAATGCCAATTAATACGCTTATGCAGCCCATTACAAACAAGTTTTCTCTTTTTTCTAAACCCTTTATATTTAATGATATGTTATTTATACTTCTATATGTAGAAACATAAGCTAGCACAGATAAGAGATGAGAAACTAAAAATTTAAATTTTTCCCATGCTTCCTAGACCCATATTATTTTTCATTTATAAAAAGGGAAGAAATTTCATGTATTTCATATATGTATTTTAAATAATGATACTTCCACACTACCATCTCTCCCTCACTCACACCCAGCCTCCCTTCTTTTTTATTTTTCTATCATTTTTTTAACTTTTATTTAATAAATATAAATTTCCTTTTTCTTTCTTTTTTTTTTTGACAGGCAGAATTAGACAGTGAGAGAGAACGACAGAGAGAAAGGTCTTCCTTCCATTGGTTCACACCCCAAATGGCTGATATGGCTGGCGCGCTGTGCCAATCCGAAGCCGACAGCCAGGAGCTTCCTTCTGGTCTCCCATGCAGGTGCAAGGCCCAAGCACTTGGGCCATCCTCCACTGCACTCCCTGGCCACAGCAGAGAGCTGGACTGGAAGAGGAGCAACCGGGACAGAATCCGGTGCCCCAACTGGGACCAGAACCCGGGGTTCCGGCGCCATAGGCGGAGGATTAGCCTAATGAGCCATGGAGCCAGCCAATAAATATAAATTTCCAAAATACAACTTTTGGATTTAGCAGCTTTTCCCCCATAACCTCCCTCACACCTGCAACCATCCCATCTCCCACTCGCTCTCCCATGCCATACTTTCATTTTTTAAGATTCATTTATTTTATTTGAAAGGCAGATTACAGAGAGGCAGAGGCAGGGGCAGAGGGAGAGAGGTGTCTTCCATCG
Source organism: Lepus europaeus (assembly GCF_033115175.1). Taxonomy (NCBI): domain Eukaryota; kingdom Metazoa; phylum Chordata; class Mammalia; order Lagomorpha; family Leporidae; genus Lepus; species Lepus europaeus. The sequence continues at coordinate 49,453,738 of NC_084835.1, forward strand.
CTGGCTCACTCCCCAAATGGCTGCAATGGCTGGAGCTAAACAGATCTGAAGCCAGGAGCCAGGAGCTTCTTCTGGGTCTCCCATGCAGGTGCAGGGGCCCAAGCACTTGGGCCATTTTCTACTGCTTTCCCAGGCCCTCGCTGAGAGATGGGTCGGAAGTAGAGCACCCAGGACCTGAACCAGTGCCCATATGGGATGCTGGCACTGCAGGCTTTACCCACTACACCACAGAGCCAGTCCCTTTCGATTTTCTGTATAATTGCAAGCATAACTCTCTACTAAATAAAGAATTCAGTAAGTAGAAAAACAGCTGTTCCCCAAGAGTATATACAAGGGCTGTAAACAATAATCAGGTTTCACTCATGTACATTACATTTTATTTTTACTTTGTATTTTAGTTACCAACAATCAGGGAAAACAAGATATATGCCTTTTTGGGAATGGCTTATTTCTCTAAGAATAATGGTCTCCAGTAGCAACTATTTTGCTGTGAATGACAGGATTTCATTCTTTTTTACAGATGAGTAGTATTCCATCATGTATATGTGCACAATAATTTCTTTATCCAGTCATCAGTTAATGTATATTTGGGTTGATTCCATATCTTAGCTATTGGGAGTTGAATTGCTATGAACATGGAGGTACGGATAGCTCTTTCTTATGATGATTTCATTTCCTTTGATTAAATTCCCAGGAGCTGAATGACTGGATCATAAGGTAGATCTATATCAGATTGCTGAGAAATCTCCATACTGCCTTCTATAATGATTATACTAGTCTACATTCCCACTAACAGTGTATGAGAGTACCTTTGCCCCCACATTCAACAGCATTTGCTATTTTTTGATTTCAGATAATAGTCATTCTAACAAGTGAGGTGAAACCTCACTACAGTTTTTATTTTCATTTCCCTGAAGGCTAGTGATCCTGAACATCTTTTCGTGTGTGCTGGCCATTTGTATTTCATCCCTTGAAAAATGTCTGCTCATATCCTTAGCCCATTTCTTAACTTGATTGTTGTTGAATTTCTTAGGCTTCTTATATATTTTGGATATTAATCCTTCATCAGATGTTTAGTTTGCAAGTATTTTCACCTATTCTATTGGTTACCACTTTATTTTGTTTAGTGTTTCCTTTCCAGCCCAGTATTTTACAGTGGTTAAGAGCATGGGTTAAGGAATTAAATGTAGATTGACTATGTTCAAATCTGTCACTCTCACATTTCTTCTGTGCAGTAGGGCAACATGTAATGTCTCTAATATTTATCTCTGAAATTAGTGTGATAGGGCTGCTCAGACCTTGAATAACTCTTTAATGGAAAGTGCTTAAGCATAGTACATAGCACTCAATAAATATTCAACAAATACTAAGTAAATAGCATGGTACTGTGCACTATACAATCCCATTGTTTAAAATTTGACAAGAGTGTGCACATTAGAAGTAATAAGAATTTTGTAAAGGAATTTTTGGTAATTTATCAATTCAGGGGCTTTCTAACTAATGGCTCCATAGTTAGAGTGATTACAATTTGCAGCTTCCAAATGGGGATATAACAGTATCTACAAATTGGGTGCAGCATTTTTGAGGTCTGAATTTCCTGGAAAATCAAAAATACATGGACGCTCATGTACAACATGAGTCTAAATTTATTGAATCAATGCAGGGAAGCACTGGAAGCATACTGAGAACTGGATGGGTCTGCACAGGTGAATTGAATATGCAGACCTGGTGATTTAAATATGATACAGTGGAGATAGTAAAAACCTAATCAGAAGTTTAAACACATTCACAGCAAGAAATGGAAAAGTTGCCTGTGGCATTCAGAAGCTGGCCTGATCTGGTATTACCAGCTAAAACTTGATATTCAACTTGATGCTGATATTTCTTGATGCTGAGTTGGTGTACACCCGTAGTCAGGCCTTGATCTTCTCCTACCAAACCTGCCTTCCCTTCTTTAATATACAATTCATTGCTAGCCTATAAATTTTAGAATTATACCGGCCGGTGCTGCGGCTCAATAAGCTAATCCTCTACCTTGCGGTGCCGGCACCCCGGGGTTCTAGTCCCAGTCGGGGCGCCGGATTCTGTCCCGGCTGCCCCTCTTCCAGGCCAGCTCTCTGCTGTGGCCAGGGAGTGCAGTGGAGGATGGCCCAAGTGCTTGGGCCCTGCACCCCATAGGAGACCAGGAGAAGCACCTGGCTCCTGCCATCGGATCAGTGCGGTGCGCCGGCTGCAGCGCACTGGCTGCAGTGGCCATTGGAAGGTGAACCAACGGCAAAAAGGAAGACCTTTCTCTCTGTCTCTCTCTCTCTCTCACACTGTCCACTCTGCCTGTCAAAAAAAAAAAAAAAAAAAGAATTATACCAAATTTCTGAGAGCAACCAATTCTAATGAAAACTCTGCTTCTTTTTTTTTTAAGATTTATTTATTTGTTTGAGAGACAGAGTCACACAGAAAAAGAGAGAGACAGAGAGGGCTTCCATCTCCTGGTTCACTCACCAAATGGATACAACATCTGCAACTGGGCTGATCTAAAGCAAGGGGCCAGTAGCTTCCTCTGGGTCCCCCATATGGGTGCAGGGGCACAAGTACTTGGGCCACCTTTCACTGCTTTCCCAGGCCATTAGCAGGACACTCGAACTGGTGCCTATATGGAATGCCAATGCTGCAGGCAGAGGCTTAACCTACTACACCACAGCACCAGCCCCAAAACTCTGCTTCTTTGAAGTCTTCCCAAAATCACTTAACCCCAAGTCTTTTTTTTTAACTTTTATTTAATGAATATAAATTTCCAGTGTACAGCTTATGGATTACAATGGCTTCCCCCTCCGATAACTTCCCTCCCACCCGCAACCCTCCCCTCTCCCGCTCCCTCTCCCCTTCCATTTGCATCAAGATTCATTTTCAATTCTCCTTATATACAGAAGATCAATTTAGTATAAAGATTTCAACAGTTTGCACCCACATAGAAACACAAAGTGAAACATACTGTTTGAGTACTAGCCATAGCATTAAATCACAATGTACAGCACATTAAGGACAGAGATCCCACATGAGGAGCAACTGCACAGTGGCTCCTGTTGTTGACCCAACAAATCGACACTCTAGTTTATGGCGCCAGTAACCATCCCAGGCTGTCGTCATGAGTTGCCAAGGCTATGGAAGCCTTCCAAGTTTACCGACTCTGATCATATTTAGACAAGGTCATAAAAGACAGAGTGAGGATAGTAACCAATGATCCTAAGAGTGGCATTTACCAGATTTGAACAATTATACAGCATTAAGTGGGGAAGAGGACCATCAGTACACACAGGTTGGGAGTAGAGCCATTGGTGGTAGAGTAGAGGTTATGATTACAAAGGAATGAGGCCCAAGTGCACTAGACAGGACCTAGAACAAAGGACAGTATTTCCCAATACCTTCTTACCAACTAGTCCCATAGTACCTCATGGTGAATATTTTCCTCACTGCTTTGGGAAATGACCTAACTTGTTGAACTGTAGCTGAGCTCCCAGTGGGCTTTGATGGAGTGACACTGCTGGTGAGTGTGAATTGCCCTCTCGCAAATTTAACTGACCCTGTCTCCCAGATACCAAAGAAAAGATATTGGCATCTTCGCTTTGGCCAAGCACTATTCTCTAGAAGCAGATTTGTTAAGTATAAAGACAGATTTATACAATAGTGAAAGCAGTTAAAGATTGCATTATCTCCATGGATTATTAGTTCTGTAGTTCACTCTGGGAGAGTCCTTTAAATAACAGATTCTCCCAGTGCATTGAAAGTGGGATTGATTATCAGAAATTTGATTTAGGTAAACCTTTTCATGAAAACACTCAAAGCAGGATATAAATCTAAGGGGAAATATTAAGACTTGTTGGTCTAGACAGTAATTTGATTTGCATTCATTTTTTAGTGTCCAGGTACACTATTCTAAACTTAATTAAACCCAACTGGGAAAAAATTTGACGAAAGGATGTTTCTTAAGGGCTCATGTGAAGCATAAAAACATTTCTTGTTTTTCAGATGAACATTTTATTATTTGAAGTAGAAAAAAAAATACATCTCCTCTATTTTTTCCAGAGAATAAATTGGCACAAAATATTTTTAGTAATTCAATTCTTAAAGATAAACAGGTCCTATTTCCTTTGCTATCTATCTTACTCTCTCTTTCTTCTCTAATGTTGCATAACAATAAGGCACTGTTCACAGCTGTTGGCTTGTATAAAACTGGCTTTATTTCAAAGCTCAATTAGTTCTTGTTTTGCAGGTTTTATTGGAAATGTGTATATATTTTTAATATGTCGAAAACAATTCACTGATACCTCATTGTTATTGTTATTCAAAATTGTTATTGTTTCTTACAAAAATTCACTAACCAGAAACAACAGCAATAACCCCTTTTCTACTACAGTATACCACAGAGTATGGTGCATCTTGGTCATTAGTTTCCATTCATTATAGAAATTATGCCGCCCTGCATAGCCTGAGAAAGAATGATGAGCAAATATAATCTTAAAATTATAATCACAATACAACTTGACTTTAATGTTGCATAAATCATCATAGAGTTAATTCCAGTGAGCTTTTGTGAATGAACACAGCCAATTGAAACTGTGTATCTTGGCTCTGCTGAGGGTATGCCAGGTCCCTGTTGTACTCTGAGTATGTGACTGAAGGTGGTAGGTACATGAGGGATCCTTGAGGTGACTGGGATGAAAACAGAATCACATCAAAGAAGCAGGTGGTACACAGTGCACAAGTAACTGGCAGAGGTTGGAGGGGAGCATAACACGGTTTGCATATGCAGTCATTTTGTGGGTGGAAACTCCTCTATGCTTAGGTCCCCAGAATTTCCACAAAACAATGCCCATTTATTCCAAGTTTAAGCAATCATGTCAGAATAGCTATACCCTACATTTTCAGTTCACTTACTTCATCTAAAAAAATGATAACATTTTTAATGTTAGTTTTGACAAACATGACTTCTTAAACTTTAATTAGGGGATAGATTAATCAAAACAACTAGTCTGATGTTTCACAAAGTTCATAGACAGAGCGCCCATTCTTCTAGTAAAAGCTCATTCAGTTGCCTGAGACAGAAAATACAGAGCATCAGAATTTAGTTTGTTAAAGTAGGTGAAGGAAGCATAAATCTCCCCCTCTTCCAATATCCCTCTCATTTCTTCTCAGGGTCCCTGCCTCACAGTCTTTGAGGCATTCTCTCGAAATTCTGGGATCTTCAAAAGCATGAGTAAAAATCTCATAAGGATCAGGGCCCTCATTGTATCAGGAAGGGGATTCAGAGTTGTTTGAGAGCCTGCAGCGATTGAATGACAATGATGAACCAGAATGCAATTGCCTTCATTCATAGCCCGGTTGTTTTTGATAGCCCTTACTGTACTTCAGATTGATCATTTAGTCATTAAGTTATTAAAAAAAAAAGAGGTGCATGCCCAAGGGAATTTGAAATTCCTGGAGAAGAACCCGAGGTTTGAGTAGAAAAAGAATCTTGAGGCATAATGATATGTTTTTTGTTCTCAAAAATCTTCCATTCTTTTTTCCTAACATTTGCCTCTATAATTACTTTGATAAAAAGCAAATATTCAGCCTGCTAATATTGCAGAATCATCATGTTGAAGGGGTTATGATCTGGATCCACAAGAGAGTTACAATCTCTTAAAATGAAATCTTTTTTTAATGTCTCACCATAACTACTACTAACATATTTAGTAAAGAAAATACTAAGTTAAACTCTTTGCACAGCTGCTTCTTATTCCTCTGAGATAAGGTTAAATTTGTATTTTCTCAGAGGAGATTTTCAGCACACCCTACCTGTCATTTTCTATTATGTCACTTGTTTATTTCCTGTACACGAAATAACCTCAGTCAATCATTTTTGCGTGAATTTCTTTACTCCTCATCTCTATATGCTTCTAACCATAAGTTCCATCATGCCAGTATTTGTGTCTTCCTTGCTCATGGTTGTATCTCTAGCCACTTGCACAGTTCCTCTCTCTTGGGTGAAAGAAAACATCTGAGGCACAATAAAGGTTTAAAGAATTTATTTTAGAAAGAAGTAATTCATGAATCCAGAAACATCAAACTTAGAGATTTAGCATTCCAAAGATGAAGTGTCAAAATAAGGTATAAGTACTGCGAATAGGGAAGCAAAATAAAGAAATTATTTCCTTTGTTGAAAGTACAAACTTGTCTTTTCTGGTTTACCTGGTTAGAGATTCCCTGATCACATGACCATATATGCGTTAGTTGGCTGCTTATCATTGGCTGAGGATAAATCTTGTTTCTGATGGAAACTTTTTGCCAAAAGTGACCCAAGATGAGTTATGCTTGTATTTGCAGTTTGAACAAGGTTATAACTATTTTTAAGCCTACTTGGTTATGCTTGTTCAAGAATCTTCATTCTACTCCGACACATGGCACATGCTCAATATGTAATTACTGAACAAGTAAAGGAATGTGTTACATATATAAACATCCTATTACATTACTGTCCTTCCTATATACATCCAAAGATGTGGATTGCATGTATTTATATTTATATATACATTCCTGAATTGATATTCATTTCTGAAATGTTAAAGTCCTACATATTTCTAAAACTGTTAGTGGCAATTATTGGCTGACATCTTGCTGTGCATTTGCAATTTCTGAGTCCAATAAGTGAATTTTATGAGAAAACATTCAGCCATATGCTCATTTGAAGTTGTGGTAAGAGTGTGAATAATCTCTGCAAACTCTTCTTTCAGTAAGTTTAAATTTCCAAATGGCCTAGTAAATTTCACTTTAGGATTCATTTTTGATGTTCTCTCCAATTGCTGCAACATTATATGACAGAGTGAGAAGGAAAGATTAGATGACATAAATAAAGTGTTCTACACCTTCTGTAAATATACTATGGTACTTATAACTTTGAAAATGATAATTTAGGGATCAGTGTTGTGGCACAGTGGGTGAAGCCCCTGGCTCCTGGCTTTGGCCTTGATCAGCCCTGGTTATTGTGGCCATCTGGGGAGAAACCAGTAGATGGAAGACCTCTGTCTCTCTCTCTCACTTTCAAATAAAGAAATCATTAAAAACAAAAAATGATTAAAAAAGAAAATGAAAATGATAATTTAGTCAAAGTCAAATTAAAGTAGTAAATTTGTTTAGTAAACACCTCAGAATGTTCTAATTAATCAGTCAATTAATCAATTATGCACCTCTCTACTGAAACCTTGCATGGGCAACATTGTGATACACATAAATAAGTAAAGAAAGACTGCCTTCTTTAGGAAATATGATATTGCTCTGAAAACTAATTTAAGTATTTGAGCAAAATAGTATTAATTATTTCCATAAACAAAGTAATGGAAGAAATTAATGATCATTGTAAGCTGGAACAATTATGCGATATTTAATATAGGGATTGGGATTTAATTTCAACCTTGAATTTTGGTAGTATTTGGAGATGTGATGGCTTTTTCAGAAGCTGAGAGTGGGAGAGAGCATGGACAAGAGTTCAGATATTGAAAGAAAAAGAAAAATTTAAAAATCTAATGCAATACAGTTAACCTTCCTGGAAGTAGAAAGAAATAAAGTGATGTTTTTTAGAGTGAGAAAAGTTCATGGAAGACCTGAAATGAGAAATATTATCATGCCGTGTGTCAGAGGGATGCATCTTTGCTCTATACACAATTCAATGATGTGGTGTAAGGTGCATTTTTAGAAGCATTATTTTGGCAGTGATGTGCAGAATTTATTAAAAAAAAAAGAAAACTAGAGTTAGGTAGAGGAAAATAAAGAAATATATTTTGCTCTTCATTTCTTAAGATCTTCTAGTTTTTAAGAACATACTTCCTTTAGTCATCTAAATTATGTGTATAGTTCTGACTAGAAAAATATGAGTCATTCACACCTTAAATATGACATGATGCATATTAAATGAATTCTAAATTTTAAATGTATGATTTAGTGACTTTTTGCTTATGAAGCTGTGTCTGGTTAAGCATCTTTCACCTGGAGTTACATAGAAGCGAACCACTCATAGACTTTTCTGTGACAATTTCATATAGATAAAATGCTTTCATTAAGTTTATGATAATCAGATAAACCATGAACAAACTCATAAAGAGCATGTGTGTAATGATAGGAAATGAAATGAGAAGAGATTCATAATAATATCTCAGTAGCTTTCAAATTGATCAGTAGATGGTGAATGGGTGATTACCATTGATCTATTTCATATGCACATACAACAGATGTTTTCTTTAAACACCTTCAAAAATGTGTTTCATGCTGAAATATACAATCAATAGTTTTAAAAAGACTGAAGACCTTCGTTAGATGCCAGGCATGAGAAAATGTTGGCAGCATCTGGGGCCGTGTCAAGAGGAGAAACAGCATTTCTGAAGGTGACAAAAAAACAGTTCAGTCAATTTGCTCTTGGGTTTCATTCCAGGATTTAAATATAGTTTAGAAATGCATCACATTAGATTTAGCTGCACCAGCAGCTAACATGATCCTGTTCCCTGAGTTAACCAGTTACTTACCTAACAACCAGAGACCTAAGATGATGCTTGATGTGTTGTCTTTATTACCATGGCCTCACCCAATGCATTGCCACATGCTGTTATTTCACTCACTACACATCAGCGTGACCAGTCTCCTGGCCGTCATCTCCACGGCTACCCTTGTCTTAAAGGATATCATGCATTTGCAAAACTTTTTTGACTTTACCTGCTACATTTAGGTTGTCCTTCCTCCAATATACTCCCTCCCTAGCAGGCAGCATGATCCTTTCCACACCTCTCCCCATCACACATTAAAATCTTTCTGTGACTTTTAATTTTTTTTTTAAAGATTTTATTTATTTGACAGGCAGAATTACAGACAGTGAGAGAGAGACAGACAGACAGAGAAAGGTCTTCCTTCCGTTGGTTCACTCTCCAAGTGGCCGCAACAGCCGGAGCTGTGCCGATCTGAAACCAGGAGCCAGGTGCCTCCTTCCTGGCCTCCCATGTGGGTGCAGGGGCCCAAGCACTTGGGCCATCCTCCACTGCTTTCCCAGGACAGAAGAGAGCTGGACTGGAAGAGGAGCAACTGGGACTAGAACTGGCGCCCAAATGGGATGCTGGCACCGCAGGCGGAGGATTAGCCTAGTGCGCCACAGCGCTGGCCCCGACTTTTTTTTTTTTTTTTTTTTTTTTTTTTGACAGGCAGAGTGGATAGTGAGAGAGAGAGACAGAGAGAAAGGTCTTCCTTTTTGCCATTGGTTCACCCTCCAATGGCTGCTGAGGCCGGCTCATCGCGCTGATCCGAAGCCAGGAGCCAGGTGCTTCTCCTGGTCTCCCATGGGGTACAGGGCCCAAGGACTTGGGCCATCCTCCACTGCCTTCCTGGGCCATGGCAGAGTTCTGGCCTGGAAAAGGGGCAACCGGGATAGAATCCGGCACCCAACCGGGACTAGAACCTGGTGTGCCGGCGCCGCTAGGCAGAAGATTAGCCTGTTAAGCCACAGCGCGGCCTGGCCCCAATTTTTAATTCTTAAAAAAAGAAAAAATGAATTCAAGTCCTTAGCAATTGCTAAAGGCCAAGTATGACCTCTTCACTGCCCATCTCTGTAGGCTTCTTGTTCAACATCCCCACCCAGATCCTGGCGTAAGAGCCATTCTCTTCATCATTGTGTGTTTAGCGCACATGCTCCTACATTTGGAGCCTCCCTCCTTTTTTCCATTTTGACTGTCGTAGATATTATTCATTTCTTGACTGTCCTTCACCTTGCTTCCTGAGACTAAGTCTTCTTTGAACTCCTAGGTTAGAATATATGATATTAAATGATGGCTTAGGATTATGCTCCTTTTATTGGGAGTACTCTTTTAATTATGAACTCATCAGCTTGAATTTTTAGTCTATATTTGTCTCTCATGCTAGATTTTGTGTCCTATGAAAGCTGAGGTCATAGCTGTTTTCCTTCAGAATTTTATCCCAACATTTAGTGGCTGGCACATGATGCCTATGTAATCTACTTTTTTGCTTACATTTGTGGCTGATACTTAGCCACGTGGACAATGAGGAATATTTTACCAAACAGGCACTTGTTTTGCCATCCATAAAATGGCAAACCACTAATTCCCAGTTCTGTCAAAATATATTCCTTTTGGAAGTAAATGTTCAAGTAACATATCTATGCAGTTTGATTCAGGAATTCCCTATGACTCCTTGACTCGGGAATTCCACTCCACGCCTAAACCAAATAGAAGTAAATAGATATATCTCCTAGAAGGCATCTGTGAGAATATTCTAACAGTATTATCATGGTAGATAAATGCAGAAAACAACTTATTTGCATCAAGAATAAAATGAATATACTAATTGTAATGTTTTTTATGCAATGAGATACCACCTACAATGAAAATAAAGTGCTGCCCTATTACAACCAAGTGGATGAATTTAGCAAACAAAATGTGATCATAGACTATTTATATATAAATTTGATAAATGGGCAAAACTAATTTATGACAACTGGAGTCAAGATAATAGTTAATTTTAGAGGCTGGGGCCAGTGCTGTGGCATAGCGGATAAAGCTGCCACCTGCAGTGCTGACATCCCATAAGGACGCTGGCTGCTCCACTTCTGATGCAGCTCTCTGCTATGGCCTGGGAAAGCAGTAGAAAATGGCCAAGTCCTTGGGCCCCTGCACCAGTGTGGAAGACCTGGAAGAAGCTCCTGGCTTCAGGTCGGCCCACGTCCAGCTGTTGTGCCTATTTGGGGAGTGAATCAGCAGATGGAAGACCTCTATTTATCTTTTTTTCTGCCTCTGCCTCTCTGTAACTCTCCTTTTCAAATAAATAAATACATCTTTAAAAAAATTGTAGGGGCTGATGATGAAGAAGGGTGTTGGAGCACAGGTATCTGATGAAGTGGTAGTAGAATTCAATTTCCAGATCTATTAGTTACACAGGGGCCTTCGTTGTATTAAAATTGAATCAATGAGCTGAACAGTCAAGAATTTGTTCACTTCTTTTTAAAAGATTTATTTCATTTATTTGAAAGGCAGAGTTACAGAGGGAGAGAGAGAAGTAGAGGGAGAGAGAGATGGAGAGGGAGAGGGGGAGGGAGAGGGGAAGAGGGAGAGGGAGAGGGAGATCTTCCATCCACTGATTCACTCCCCAAATGGCTGCAAGGACCAGAGCTGGACCGACCCAGATCCAGGAGGCAGGAGCTTCATCTGGGACTCCCATGTGGGTGGCAGGGGCCCTTATATTTGGATGATTTCCCGTTGCTTTTCCCAGGCCATTAGCAGGAAATTGGATCAGAAGTGGAGCAGCTAGGACATGAACAGTCACCCGTATGAGATGCTATCATCATGAGTGGTGGCTTTACTGGCTACATCACAGCAGGTCCATTTTTTATATATGTATGTTTTACTTCCAAATGAACTGCCATATAGATTCTATGATTTTAAGTAATTTCATGTCCTAATATAATGGGTGAATAGAATGTGAGAAAATAAATTGTATCCAAGTTGTGTCAATAGGTTTAGGATGTTGTTAAACTAATTATGTTGAGAAGGTTGTTTAACACTTAACAATTGATAAGTTACTTGAAAAACAATCAGATAATTGTTTCTGACAGTTTAAATTATTTAAAGTTGGAGTCATTTTTATTTTGTTACATTATCTTTACTAAAATTGGATAATTTATATTTTAAATGTATTAACTATGTATAGTAACTAATGATATATATTTGTTCTATAGCTAGACACTGGCTAAATTCTGTAAAAACAGCTAACATTAAATGAGCATTTATTAAGTGCCAGTTACTAGGCTAAATACCTTGTATGCAACCTCTCATTTAATCTCAACAGCAACTATGCACATGAGGTACTATTATTCTCATCACATTGTAAGTGAACTTGCTGTAGTGCAGAACATCAATGTCTGAGGAAGTTTATAGAATTACTACGCATTGGAGAAAGGATTTGAACTGAAATTGAGGGCTCTAACCCCACTTTCCTGTTATTCTGCCTCTTCATACAGATGTTGAATAAACTCATTAATATTTATGTTTAATATAAAACTTCAACTGAAAATTTTGCATAATTATATTTATTACATACTTTCTAATATTGTGTGAACAATCATCCCCTGCACTGTGCTACATGATTCCTTAAAATTCAGGAACTGAGCTCAGACTTAGTTCTAGGAAGTCAAGAAAATTCATTCAGAATAGAACAGTTAAGGCTTGAAATGTTCTTTAAGAGCAGGCACAAAGCTATAAAGCAATCTCAACATTTCTCTCAAAATGGAAAACATTGCTTATGTGGCTAGTGCCACTATATTTTATAAACAAAATAGCAAAACAAGTTACAACTAAATATTCCAACAGTGATTAAATGCAATTTACCAAATTCTGACATTTATATAGGAAGTTATAGAATTAATACTTTAAATTTCATAGCAAGTACCTTATGTCTACAAATGTTCTCATTACACAAATTTTGGTGTTCTCCCACTAAATAGCTTCTATAGGGATATATTTGAAATATATAAAGTTAATATTCTTCAATAATTTTTATGACTAGAGCACACTATTTACAATCTCCATGTAATTCACAAGTAATTTTGAAATGCATGAACAGAGCACAAAAAGACACAAAGGTAATAAAACTAGATGAGTTGGCAAAAAATTGTTAATGTTACAGTCAGCTGTATCTTTTATTCTTGAATACATTCTAAACTAAATGAAAATAATTTGGTAAGTTTTTAACTGTAAGCAATAGTTTATGACTGTTTGTTTGAAAAAAAAAAAATAGGTAGGGGCAGGCATTTGACCTGGCTGGTAAGATGCTAGGTAAGATGTTTCCTTCCCAGTTGAAGTGCCTAGGTTCCAGTCCTGCCTCTGCTCCTGACTCCAGTTTTCTGCTAATGTGCACTCAGGGCTACAGCAGTGATGATGTAAGTAACTGGGTTACTGCCACCCATGTGAGACTTCCACATCAAGTATCCAGCTCCCTGCTTCAATTCTGGGACACTTGGAGGTTGAGTCAGCCAACGGAATCTCTGTCTCTCTGCCTTTCAAATAAATTATAAAAATAAGTATAAATTCCTTATTAGAAGGTGACAATTACCAATACTTTAACACAGTGATCAATGTTTATATTAATGCAAAAATAATAACAAAAATGATAGTTGGCAATTTTGCTGAAAGTTTCCTCCAATTAAGTGGGAAAAAAAAATCCCATGAGCTGAAGTAGTTATAATGCCCCGCAGTCACTGAAGGCAATAACAGTTAATGTGACTGTAAGTAACAAATTTCCCAATTTTGATTTACCTACAATTCTCTATTAATCTAAAACAAGAAATCCATTTGGGTTTTTGGACAGCCAGTAAGCATGCTCAGAATGAGCTTATTTCTGTCCTTATCTCTAAGGAGGGAACCATTCCTACCATCCCTATCATTATTACCCCCTACTGGATACATTTCCTTGGGTCTTAGGTTTACTGATTTCATGAAAAACTCTGCCTTTTCTTGCTCCCTTATATACTCATACACACATACACACACAAATGTATATGTTAAAATAATTTTTCAGAAGAATACATTCATAAATAATTATTAAATTTATATATGTATATACAAGTATTTTAATTATCTATACTTGTATCTAAATATATTCTGAAAATCATTTCAACATTTCCTTGAAATATGTATATGTGAATGTAGAATTAGAATAATTGCATACCTAAAGCTGTTTATATGTATATTATATATACATTTATAGCATTATAATACTTGCACATATAAATGTATTTTAAAATTATTTCAACAATTCCTTTACTAATAGATTTGTAGAAAAAAATAAACTTTAAACACAACGACTTTATTTTGTTACATTACAGGCTGGTTTCCTGTCAGGAATAATGATACTCAGATTCTCACTTTGATAAAACACTTCAAGAAATTATCTTTAATTTCCTGCAACTCAGTTACTCCTGCCATTTATGATGTTTGCTGAATGGTAACTAAATGTCAATAACTATGAGTTAAGTGAACAAAATACATACTGCAAGGATTTGTTGAAGAGAAACTGAGACAAATATACTAATCCCTAAGGAGACAATGAGTAACCAGTCAATCTGTTGGGGCAGAGGCTAAATACAGGAGTAGTATTTGTCTATCTGCCTTTCTGTTGTCTTACTGTGTGCATTTTTTCTGAGAACAATGACCATGCTATCCCCAACTTGAAAAAAAAAAAGTCCCTGTTCCTGGCTTACCACATTTTGAGGCCTTACACGTAAGGAGGGGAGCTGTGGTTTTGTTTCTCCTTTCCACTCTCTTTTAGTAGATCTGTACTGTGACAGCCATGCTGCAGACACCAGGAAAGTTGGTGGAGATGGCCCACAGAGGCCCCTATCTGGCTCTGGCCAGCTCTTTGTCATTCACTGTGTAGAGTCATTGAGTAGGTGAGTCCTGGCTGGTCCTTGTTACTCTTTCTTTGAGAGCTGACACTAAACCCTTAGGACCAGCTCTCATCTGCACATCTATACCTGGTGCTCTTTGCCCTTTCTAGGCCTCTGGGATACCTTTGGCAGGCACCCCTTCACATTCTCACTCATAGGACTTCTCCTGGAAAACAGGAGCTGCTTCTGGAGAAAGGGCGTGAACTTGGGAATGAAGCAACCCCTGTTGACTTAGGTAGAGCCAATGACTGACTGGCGCTGGGGATAAAAAAAAAAAAAAAAAAAAAAAAAAAAAAAAAAAAAAAAAAAAAAAAAAATCCCAGCTCTTTTGCCCCAAGGCAAGAGAGGTTTTGCTGTGCAATTTGCACGCCCTCCTTCCATTGTGACCAAACTGTGTCTGCATCATTTGAAACCACATCACTTTTAGCATTTCCGTTTCTCTGGACAGACAGAGCGCTCTGTGATAAATTTCATGCATGGCAATCCTCATCTCAGACCTTGCTTTTAGGGAATCTGACCTAAGACAAGACTGACATTTTTACTTGCATGTTTAAAATCAAATATAAATGGCACATTGTCATCAAGTCTTTCCCTAGTTTGAGAGAAGGAAATAACTGCTTCCCGTGTCTGACCTCTGCCCATTGCTGAGGTTGTTTATTTTTACCTACAGTGAGTTATGCCTATTAGCAATGGGGTTTTGCCCCTCACTGAGAGGGGTTTCCCTGGAGGCTGTAGAATAGCTGATATCATCTGTCCCCATCCACCTCTGAATATCATTTCTACAGTACTTTTAATATCCAATCTAATAGAAATGCTCTGTAGATAGTTTTTGTACTGTATTATATAGGAAATAATGACTTGAAAAATTAGTCTGTATATGTGCAGTACATATGCAGTTTTTTTCTGAACATTTTTGACCTGAGGTAGATAGGACTGTGGATGCAGGTCCTACAGATGGAGGGCCAACTGTACCAGTGGGATTGAATCAACAGAATTAAGTTTGGCTGAAAACACTATTAGAACTTTGCATTCTGGGTATGTTATCAGAAATGTACTTGCTAGCTGCCCATAACAATTTTACTCAATCTACTCTGAGAAGGAACTTTTTTAAGGGCTGAATCTTTTCCTTGTCACACAGAGAATGATTTCATAAGTAGAAGTAGGTTATAATTTGCAATAATAATGAAATGTATTCAGAAGCTCAGTGGAGTGGGTGCTAATGAAAGAGGGAAGAAAAACATAAACAAAAATCTTTGCTTATGAATGATGTTTCAGATATTAATTTTAATTAACTTGATAGCATTCACTATGTGATATGCTGGCTTCCAAATTTTATTTTATTGTTTTTTAACGATTCTAAGCTCAAAGGAGATATTCAAGTCAGTTTCATGGAGATCAGTGGGTATATACTACATAGGATAAGTCTGCATAAGTCATATAGGTTCCATCCCAGTTCCCAATACAACCTCTGCATGAGCATTTCTTGGTACTTTGGGATGAGGGTAAAGCAGTGCAGTTATAGCTGTGTGTGGACCTGCGTGACCACAGACAAGTTACATGGCCTGTCCTTAACACCTTTATAAACTGGGAATAACAATGGCACTTACCTCCTAGAGGAATTGGTAATGATTTAATAAATTGTTACAGTATAAGCAGAAGTGCTGGAAACAGAGCCTATTAGTGAACAGAGCTCTAAGGAGCTGCTGTTATCGGTATATGGCATTGATAATGAATAGAAGCAAAAGTTATGGGGCCAGCGCCACGGCTCACTTGGTTAATCCTCTGCCTGCAGCGCCGGCATCCCATATGGGCACCAGGTTCTAGTCCTGGTTGCTCCTCCTCCAGTCCAGCTCTCTGCTGTGGCCCAGGAGGGCAGTGGAGGATGGCCCAAGTGCTGGGGCCCCTGCACCAGCATGGGAGGCCAGGAGGAAGCACCTGACTCCTGGCTTCGGATTGGCGTAGCTCCGGCAGTAGTGGCCATGTGGGGGGTGAACCAATGGAAGGAAGAACTTTTAAAAAAAAAAAGTTATTTCTGGGAATGCAACCTTTTCTGTCAAAGTAAAGCGAGACAGCTTTGGATGCCCATTCTTTTACATATACTCATTTTTCTCATTTCCCAGCTAATTGAATTCAGTTATTTGTATTTGGTGAAGTTGACTTCAGATCTTTGGTCCCCATTTTAACCTTTGGTAAATGGTTTTAAGTGAATGATAAGAGTGAAGGGTAATTGGTTTCATCTTCTGGTATACAGCTATCAAGAATGTTGGATTTCTGAAGTTTCTATGTGCATTGGTAGAGTATCAAATGATGGAATAAGACCTAGAAGACATATATAAGCATTCAAAGCACATGCTATGGATGGTTGTGGCAATAAGAAATAGATACAATTTAGGGGTATTTTTTGGAAGTTTGACTTTTAGAGCCTAATAATCTGTATGAAACCTCCCCTCACCCCTTTTTCATGAATCAGATTTAGTCAACAGAACATCTAGCCCCAATGGCCTATCATGTAATCTGTATCCAATAACTTCCTTAAAATCTGCTGGCCAACAGCCTCTGTCCTCCATGACATTGTTCTGAGATCCCATAACTAATGAGATCCTGCTTGGAAACAGAACAGAAAACATCTTACAATATTATCAATTTAATTCTCTCTGTCTGGAGCTAGCCTAAAGGTTGATTACATTTGAATATTTTAGCATAACTTTAAATTGTCAGAAATCATTTTGATTGGAAGTTTTAATATTCTGGCAGCTGTAATTTACTCCTGTAAGCTATAAAGATGAAGAGTCAATGTTGTAAGCATATTATTAACCGGCTTCTTTATTTTATTTGGCAAGTCTGCTACATCATTGTTGAAGTGATGTGGTCATTAAACACAGGCTCCCATCCTTCCCTATGCAAATTTGTTTAAAAAAGAAAGATTGCTGCCTTCTTATTGGGTTAACCAGTCTTGGGCTTGATTCACAATGACCCAGTGAGGTTGGGTTTTATAATAGGCACTAGAATTGCTGAATCTTGTTCAAATATCCATTGTAAAAGCTCCACCATTCAAACGGTTGCCATTTAGTAGGATTACCAGCAGTTTTCCAATAATTCTAAAGTGGCTTTAAGACACTTTAAGGCAAACGCTTTTATTAAGGTTCAACCAATGATGAAAGATACCGCAATATTTCAATAATGCCAAGTTCCATTTGTCCACCTTGATATTCTGATATTGATTATAATCATATTTTTGCATCTACTATGTCATAAATGTATTTGTAATTTTACTGATGATTATAAGCTATTTATTATTTGCTAAAAATAGTCAAGTTGTTTGTTTTACCAGGATGTATTCTATGAGATTATAAATGGGCTTTGAATCATGCTCCTGCAAGTCAAATTCTAGTTGCTATTTAATCTCTGTAAATATTTGTTCTGTCATCAGAACTATGGACTCAAGATTAATGAAATTATGTGATTAATTGGGATGGTGAATAAAAAGGAAGAAGATGGTCTGTAAGAAGGTGATGTGTATTATTTCCCTTAAATTTTCTGTCATTCCTGCAGATAATCTCTCCTATATTTCAAATATATGGATTTGATTAGTTTCTGCCTTGTAGGTGGTATAGATGTCTAAAGCACAAATCTGTATCAGGTCAAAAATATATTATTTTAGAAGAATGTCAGTGATTAAGTGATATGCCATTTCATTTTTTTCTATTATTTTCTGGCTCTTAAATATAATTTGCTGTATGTTTTATTCATATTTTGCTTTTAATTGAGGATTCTCATTCTGTATTGAAGTACTGCATCTAGTAAAGTGATAGCAGATCAGAGCAGGTGCTATTCTGGGAAATCCCTAAATTCTAAAAGTGAGAACATTCAACTTTTACCTTAATGGTCAATAGACTTCTGTATTCTTCAGCGGTGGGGAGCATTTTTTCCCTGTAGTCCCCTTTAAAGAACCACTGGGCAGAAGCAGACTTTTGGCAGAGGGGTTAAGACGCTGCTTGGGATATCCGTATCCCATGTTGGAGTGAGTTCCCGATTCCAGCTTCTGCTATTGTGTACCTGGGGAAACAGCAGGTGATAACTAACATAGTTGGTTGCTCCCAATGTGGGACACCTGGGTTGAGTTCCTGGATTACAGCTTCAGCACCCGGGGCACTGAATTCATTTGGGTAGTAAATGAGCCAATGTGAGCTCTCTCTCTCTCTCTCTATGTTCATCTCTCTCTTTTAAATAAATAAAAATAAAAACAATGGAAATTTTAAATAATCACTGAGGAAAAGAGGTAAAAACAGATTGCTGACTCTTATTTATAATCTTAATGACTTTGAATTGTTCTTTGCAAAGACTGACAATGGAGAGAGGCCCATAGAACTGTAAAGACAGATAAGTACTTCTCTAAGGACTTTATTTTTGCCTTTGTAAGACACTTTTTCTTGTGAGCACAAAATTAGTTCATGGATCACTACTAAACATGTGGATTAGATTTTGTTTTTCATAGTTGTAAAAGACAAAGTGATGGTGAGAGTCAGTGATGAATTTTACTGGGGGAAGAGGAGGCATAAAACCACATCTAAACACCCTGATGCACTTTCTAATACATATTGTGCAAGGCATCTGAGTTTTCTTACTATAGGATCAGACAGTTTATGGAGAAATAATACATTAAATTAATAGTTTTATTATGTGACAGTAGTTATAACCAAAGGATTGACTAGCAGTAATACTGAAATAAAGAATATTTCATTGCTTTTAATGTTCTCTCAAATACACAATAGGTTTAGATACTCTTTGCAAAATGGTAAGGATTGTAGGGTGTGCATTCTCTTATTTTATAGATGAAAGTCAGGTCAAGTGTTTTATCCAAGGTCTCCCAGACTGAGAGTCAGTGGCTGAACTGGGAACAGAACCTGATTATTTTTGTTTCTTACCCTATCTGTGTCTATTTCATCACATGTTCTCTCAAGGCACCTGAAGTGACATCCTTGTGTCTGTGAAAGAAATTCTAAGCGTTTTGAAAATGTGTGACAATCATTATTAGCCAATGTGAATTTTGGAGAGCCACTAGCCTTTTTTTGTTTCAATCTTAGAAGGGGATTGTCACCACATTGAACTAATAGAAATCAGTTTTAAGTTCATAGAATGTGATTTCATTTTTGTTTCCAAAAATATGGTGAGCTGTGCATAAAACGATTTTCCATGTTTTAAGTTTTATTAATCCACTTTAAGCTAGGCAAGAGTCACACATCATCTCAACTGCTATGGTCACACACAACCACCTCAGCTAATCTCTTCAAAGGGGATTTTCCTCTGTATGGGCAGATTGCACAGCGGGGGGCTTACAGTTAGTATATTGCAAAGTTTCAGAGGTTCATGTAGAATTCAGCTTTTACCCTAAGACAATAGCTTGGAAGTTCTCTTCTGAACAATTCCATACCCTTTCACCACTGCATCTGGTAGTCTCTCTAGCTTTTTAATAACTGATGGAATTTAGGGTGCAATCATTATAGAAAGGATTAACTGTGAACACATTATTTATTTGCAAATGGAAATAGCAAACTACCCTACCCTGATATTTGACACACTGAGTTTGCAGAATGTATCTGAGGGTTCTGGTTGTTGGGTTTTCTTAGCTTGGCATGCTATTAGAAAAATCTCTCTTGAGTCTCTGAATGCAATTTCCATTTTAGATCAGGCATTTGAAAATCTTAAGCACGATTTAGATAGCTTCTAGTACATAATGAATGGCATTATAAATAAATTTGAGTGCTTGAGCAAAATTACGATTGAAAGAAGTTTTCAAATCCTAGCTTGACATATTTCATCTTAAACAAACAAACATACACACATTTTCTGACCTTCCCACAAAAGAAGACAGAGATAGTTTTGATCAGTAAGTTCAGGGATATTAACATAGCAGCTTATTTGGCTATAAACTCTATAATAATATTCAATAATCCTGTGATTTATGAGATTAAATTTCTCAAAATTATAGTTATGAGGTTTATTTTCATAGTCTTGGATGTTAGAACGTTGGAAAAGTTCACCTTTTAGGAATATCGTTATCGCTTCTCGGCCTTTTGGCTAAGATCACGTGTAGGAATATCACTGTGATTTGGTGAAACGCATCCCACCTAACTCACTTCAACTGAGGCCATAATTTGGTAGAGAATGCTATCATTAACAGAACGGGCCCATGTCCCTTTGTTGTTATTTCATAAAATTTCCAGGAATCTTACTTTAATTGCATGCTTCTACTGAGAATTGATAGTGGAAATGCTGAAAAATGAAGCAAAAGTTCATGAAATATCCATTCTAGAGAACTTAAAATCATACTTTCACAATCTTTTATTTCTGAAAATAAAATTACACAAGAAATGCTTTTAGCAAGGTAGATGCCTTGGGAGTACATGCACACCAATTTAAGAACCTTGAAGAAGCGGAAGGAGGTGTTTGGCCTAGCAGTTAGGATGCTAGCATTCTACATCAGAGCCACTGGTTCACGCGCCAGCTTGGCTGCTGACTCCAGCTTCCTGTTAATGCAGACCCTGGAGGACAGTAGTGATGACTGAAGTGGCTGGGTTCCTGCCATCCATTTGGAGGGACGTTCAGAACAAGTTCCCAGCTTTCAGCTTCTCCCCTCTGGCTAATTTGAACATCTAGGGAATGAAGAAATTTAAGCTGTGAAATGCACATATTCTCAGTTTATTTTCTCTTTTGGAACACATATCATCTGTCTGAAGAACTATAAGTAGGTGAAGGGAAGGGTAATGACTTTTCTTTATCAATTGCAATATTTAAAAAAGATTCCTTTCTCCCCCTCCCTTCCTACTTCCCTCCCCGTTGTCCTTTCCCCTCCTCATAATCCAAAGAAGGAGGGGTTAACTGCAGGTTCCATCTTGTCCAAAA
Source organism: Lepus europaeus (assembly GCF_033115175.1). Classification (NCBI taxonomy): domain Eukaryota; kingdom Metazoa; phylum Chordata; class Mammalia; order Lagomorpha; family Leporidae; genus Lepus; species Lepus europaeus. The sequence continues at coordinate 49,475,105 of NC_084835.1, forward strand.
ACCAAACCCAAAATAATAATAGGAGTTGTATCATCACCTTACATTGTTCATCTATCTCTTTCGTGACTAGATTTTAGGTACAGAATGTGTCTGAAACACAGATTTTCTGAAACATTTAGGAAGCAAGTGACACAGAACACCAGTTTTTCTTTAAGCCAAAGATTTCCAGATTGTACAAGGAAAAAGTGCAGAATTGCATTTCAAGTCTCAGTCACTCTCTTGCTCGTCTCTTTGTGGTCTTGCCTGGAGTAAAGGAATGGAAAGAGCATTTCCCTCCTAGCCCTGTGAAGCTGTTGATTTTCAAATGGGAAGCAAGTCTAAAGAAGATGAACATGTCCTGTTTTTAACAGATGATTTGCCTTCACTATCAATTATCCTTGCTATCCACTCTGACCCTTCTCTTTTCAGAACACACAAAAGCAATAAAATACAAAATAACTTTCCTACTCTTCACCACCCTCTCACTTTAAATTGTTATTCATATCAGCAAATAGCTCATTGGAATGTGAGATTACCTTGTGGAAAAAAATGCAGAAGGGAATAGTGTCAAATACTCACTTATCACTTTCGTGAGCAGAAATAACGGATAGTAACTTTGTTCAGTTATCTTTTTCTGTGTCTCAATATGGTAAATATCACTAGTCTGTTGGAAAGGGGAGAGAGAGAGAGAGAGAGAGAAAGATCAAGGGGGGAGCAGACAGGGAGAGAGAGAGAATATTCCTTGATATGGCAGTAGTGCCTCTTGATTATTTTACATTTTATATCCTTAGGAAACCAGAGTGGGTTAGTTCAGTTCTGTTAAGGACAGAAGTCAAAGGACAATGACAGTAGAAGGGTGTTATGTGTTTTGCCTCAGTTCTTAGTTCAGTATCTGACACATCTTTGAAGATAGGCAACCAATCCTTTGATTTTGATTATATCTCTCTGGCTGCAGCTCCACACATCTGAATTCTAAACTTCAAGCCCCATTAGTATGTGGAAAACCAGGTAGAGTCCTGATGAAGGTTTATTTGGCACAGTGTTCATCCTGTTATGCACAAGTGCATAGAATTAAAATAATAATTTCTAGTTGATTTCATGCTTCTGTAGCTTAATGGTCTCTGATGCCACTGGTAGATCTATTATATGTATTTTTGTACAGAAAAAATATACTGAAAGAAAATGTCAGCCTTTGAATAAAGCTGTGTCCAAATTTACTCCAAAATGAAATTGAAAAGAAAATTGGAAATATGACTTTTAGAAGGATTTACTGCTCCCTTTTCTGGGTAATTTGATACCATGGTGTTCATAATGATCAGTGAAGTACTAAGGACAATTCTCTGTTCATCTCAGCACCAACCTGACATCTCCTGTTTTCCCCTTTAAGTGCAGTGCAATGTAATTAGCCAACAGCTTGGGGCTTGATTAAAATGTCACATTTTATAAATTTATGGTCATCTTTTGTGCCTTCCTGAAAGTGAAAGGCTCAGAATTTGACTGGACCTCCATGCTGGGTGAAGGTATTCATTCATTACAGCAAAAGGAAATGCATGCCATGTTAGTGTTTGGAGTCTTTATTTCCTTATAATGTACATGTAAATGGTTTATGAGAGTTAAATTAACAAACGATTAAGTAGATGTTCTTTGTTAATTTTTAAGACAAAAGCTATAAAACGGATCCTCCCAATTATAGGAAATTAATAATGACTCATAGCCAACTTGGAGTCTGCTTTCTGATTGCTCTGAGTCTCCTAATAAGGAAGCTAGAGATGGGAAAGATTGAGTTAATGGGCTGACTTTTACATCTTTCCCAGAATCTCTGCTCTTTTCCATGAATCTTTGCAGTTTTTCCAAACACAAGCCCTTCTATACACCATGGGATTGCCTTGGATGGTGGACAGTGGTGGAGCAGTGGCCAGTCCTGAGCTGGGGTTTAGACAGGGCTTGAGTTTCCACTGACTCCTCTGCATTCAAATGAAAATACTTCGCCCCAGGGAGGAGTCAGATGGGTCAATAGGCAGTTAGTTTGGTCTAAGTGGAAAATGAGGAAAGGGAGAGTACAAAATGCTTGCTTTCCCCAGAACGTTATCCTTAGAAAGGTCAAAGTGCCTGTCCCACTTCTTGGGAGCTTCCAACTATGTCATGAGAACAGCAGGGGAGTGTTGATCCCACCCTCTGAACTCCAAGTTTACTGAGAACAAGTTACCTATTCCACCTTTCCAGATTTTTTTTTATCATAATGATAATTTTTTTAAAATTTTATTTAAGGAATACAACTTCATGCATTTAATATATACAGATTTGGGAACGTGATGATTCTCCCCCCACTACGTCTCTCCTACCCATACCCCCCCTTTCTTCTTCCTCCCTCTTCCTTTCCCGTTCTTATTTTTAACAGAGATCAAATTTTCAGTTAATTTTTTTACTGAACAAGTCAGAAAGGGCAAATAAGATTACAAATCGAATCTTGTGATGGGTTTTGTCCTGTCTTGTAACAGATTGTCTTCTTTTTCCCAAAACGATGCTTAAAAACCCCACTACCATCAGCCCCTTAGGGTTTTGTCTCTTGGAGGACCCCTCCTGGCCACTTTTGCAGGAGTTCTCTGACTTAAATGTTGCTGTTTCTTCTGCCTTGTCCGTGTGGAAATTCTTCTTCTATGTGAGACAAAGAACCGAGGTAATCTTTGGTGCTGTTTCACCCATAACACCTTTGCTGAGACTAGACCTGAGCTAGGAGTCAAAGTCAGTAAGTTCTGGCTGGCGTTATGGCATAGTTAGCTAAGCCTTCACCTTCAGTGCCAGCATCCCATATGGGCACTGGTTTGTGTCCTGGCTGCCCTTCTTCCCATCCAGCTCTCTGCTTATGCCCTGGGAAAGCAGTAGAAGATGGCCCAAGTGCTAAATAGCTTCTGCTCCTGGCTTAGGATTGGCCCAGCTCTGACCCATTATGGTAATTTGGGGAGTGAACTAGCAGATGGAAAGCCTTACTCTCTCTCTCTCTCCCTCTGTCTGTAACTCTGCCTGACAAATAAATAAATACAATCTTAAACAGCAATAACAACAAAGCTCAGTTCTACAGCACAATGTAAAGTCACTCACGTGTTCTCTCTCCAGAATAGCTAACAGCTACCAACTCACCCACAGATGCATGATGACTAATGGCTTATTGCCACTACCAAGAATCTTCTGTGGTTATTGGTTAGGCAACAGAACTTAATTGATACAGAAATGTAGGGAAAGAATATGTAGAACTAACTAATAGGATAGTCACGCATAACTATTCTTTTCATTTAAGATTTATTTATTTATTTGAAAGCCAGAGTTACACACAGAGAGAAGGAGAGGCAGACAGAGAGAGAGAGAGAGAGAGAGGTCTTCCATCCACCGGTTCATTCCCCAATTGACCTCAACGGCTGTAGCTGTGCCAATCCGAATCCAGGAGCCAGGAGCTTCTTCCAGGTCTCCCATGCGGGTGCAGGAGCCCAAGAACTTGGGCCATCTTCTACTGCTATCCCAGGCCATAGCAGAGAGCTGGATTGGAAGAGGAGCAGCCAGGACTAGAACCGGTGCCCATATGGGATGCCAGCGCTTCAGGCCAGGGCTTTAACCCGCTGCACCACAGCACCAGCCCCATAATTATTCTTTTAACCAGCACTCACAAGTAAGTTACTCACTTTAAGAATAAATAATTTAGTAATTTGAAGACCTTTTGTATATGTAAGTCCATTTTTTGCAGCAAAATACATTTACTTTTTCAAAAAGATTAATTTATTTATTTGAAAGTCAGAACTATAGAAAAAGAAGAAGAAACAGAGAGAAAGAGTTCTTCCCCCACTGGTTCATTCCCTATATGCTTTAGTGACCGTGGCTGGGCCAGGCTGAAGCCAGGAGCCAGTAGCTTCTTCCAGATCTCTCATGTGGGTGACAAGAACCCAAGCACCCCGGCCATCTTCTGCTACTTTTCCCAGGCCATTAGCAGGGAGCTGGATCAGACGTGGAGCAGCCCAGATATGAACAGGTGCCCAGGTGGGAGCAACTTTACCCACTATAACACATTAGCCCCAAAATACACTTACTTTTTAATACATTTTTCCATGAGCTTTTTAAGTTCCCTTGTATTAAGTAGTTTGCCTGATTGAGAAATTGGGCAATTTGTTTATTTAATGCAGAATAAATTTGCAATTTTCTTCTACCTGTATCATATTATCATTCAAGATTCTCATTTGAAGACAGCAGAAACTATTTTGTTCAATTAAGCATCAGTATCAGGGGCTTCATTAAGGGGCATAAATGCTTGATAGAAGCATTGGGAAAGTTAAAGAAACAAACTCTACTCTGAGCTTTCAGTAACAATTCTCAAAACTCATGACAGTACTGGGCCTCCAACATATCTACTCTCTATACCATGATCAGAGAAGCCTACCCCTGCTGTCAACTCCAGAAGCTCCCAACTTGAGCTTGAACTACACAAGGAACATCTTTGTCTTCCTCCCCAAGTTTTGAATCAGGCTTCCAGTAGGGTATGATTCGTAGAACATACAGCTAGAAAGAAGTCAGTAAGTGTTGGTGGAAGACCAGAGTGACTTCAATTTGCTAGACAGTGACTTAGGCACTGGGTTGACAACAGGAAATAAGAGAGAGCCTTATAGTCATGGGGCTTACTTACTGCATTCCCATGAAACGGGAAGCAAATAACACCCACAGTGTTTTTTGGCTATAAGTGGTCTGGAGAAGTAGAAGGAGAGATAAGTACACAGTGCTATCAGTGAGAATGCGTCATTTAAATATTTTGATCAGCAAAAATCTCAGAACAGAACCCTGAAGGAAGGGATGGAGAGAGTGTCTTCTTGCAGACACCTGGAGAGAGAACATTCTAGCTAGAGGGAACAGCAAGTTCAAAGGCCTTGAGAAGATTTGAATATTTAAAGAGACGCATAATGGTAAAGGCTGAGAGTAGCAGAGTAGCAGACTGTGTGGGGCGTGGGAGAGGCTTTGTCTCTTACCCAGAGAGAATTGGGAAGCCAAGAGAGGGGTTTGATGAGATGACTGATTTGAACTCTTGTTTTTTCCCATTTAAAAAAAAGCAAAAAAAACTGACAAGAAATCCACATAATATGAAATTAATAAAATTAGCCCTTTAAAAATGAAAAGTTCAGTGGTAAGTAGTGCAATCATAAGGTTATCCAAAGCCACCAAGATCAAATTCCAAAGTATTTCCATCACACCAAAAGAAGATTCTGCTCCAGTTAAGCAGTCATTCACTTTCCTTCCCTTCCCCAGCTCTGCTGAGGACCCCCCTGTCTCTCTATGGATTGACTTGTGCTGGTATATCAGGTGTATAAATGGAAGCTTTTGACATGGGATCACTTCTGCCTGACTTCATTCACTAAGCATGTTTTCAAAATCCATCTCCCCTAGTGCATGTTTCCTTGCTTCCTTCTTTTTTTATGCATAAGAGTCTATGTTATGTAAACACCACATTTTAAAATCCAGTTGTCTGTTGATCCACTTGTCAATTGTTTCTACTTTTGGCTATTGTGAATAGTATATTTATTTGTAATATCTGTGCACAAATGTTTTAATACCTGTTCTCAGTTCTTTTGAATATACACAGAGGAATGAAATTGTATGGTCATAAGCTAATTCTGTATTTAGCCCTTTGGAAAACCTCAGATCTCCTCTCCATAGTGGCTGCATCATTTTACATTCCCACCATCATTCTCTCCACATCTTGGCCAACACTTGTTATTGCCTATCTTTATTATTATAGCCTTGTTAGTGAGTGCAAAATGGTATCTCATTTTGTTGTCATTTTCCCAAAACACAATTACTCTTGCTGCTACATTGAGAATAAACTGTATGAGGTGAAGGGCGGAAGCTATTATCATCGCCAGAGTATAAGCCCTCCACAATAACAAATACTCTGATAGAATGAAAAATGAATTTCCATGTTGTATTAGAGCCTCATCAATACAAGAATGAAAGCTATGGACCTGTAATTTTTCCACACAGGGAAAATCATGTCAAAGATTTCCTAAAAAGCAAAAATAATAATATCCTTACAAATGATCTTAGAAACATGTACACCTTTGCTGCACATTTGAAAGAGGTCATGTAGTTGTGGACACCGACACGTGTGGTTGGAAATGTATTTAGGGCCCTATATTCATTAACTTCCCTTCAGTTGTAAGAAATAGAAGAGTTGCACGAAAACTGGAAAAAGTCATCATGACATTAATTTTCTTGTACAACTGGTATACTCAGGTAGGAATAGCCTCAGGTTCAGTCTTGGAAAGAGGCTTTGATAGCAGTTTCTCAGTCTGACCTACATCAGCACTTGCAAAATTTATTTTGATTCCTATTTGTTTATTTCAGAGAGAGAGAGAGAGAGAGAGAGAGAGAGAGAGAAAGCGAGCGCATGCTCATTTGCTGGTTCATTACCAAAATGTTCTAGGCCAAAGCTAGGATCTGGGAATTTAATCCAGGTCTCCCACATGGTTCGCAGAGACTCAGCTACTTGAACCACCACATGCTGCTTCCCTTGGTGTATATTAACAGGAAGTAGGATTCACAGGATTCGAGCCAGAACTCAAGCCCATATGGGATGTGGGCATCTTAACTGCTATGCCAAAAGTCCACCCCTTAAAATATATATTATCTCAGCTTGGAATAATTCAGAAAGGATGAGTTCTTTTTTCCAAACATTCTCATAAAGGTGTCATGACACTTCATTGACTCTGATAAGTCATAAAGCCACAGCACAGATTTAACTTCCTAAGCCAAACTTCTACTTCACACTGTCTTCCATGTAGATTCCACACTGACCCCACTGACAACAAAAGAGGAGAGAAGAGGTGCCACTGACTGTAGGTAGTGGCAGAGTGGGTGCTAAGTGATCCAAATGTAGTGGAGTCAAATGTATCTAGATTTTGTCCCATGACTCTCTGAACTAGATTTCTTCTAACTTTATATATGTTAACATTTCTGAATGTCAGTGCGGTACTCAATAACTGAATGTGGAATTTGTATCCTATGCATTTATCAGAAAGATGAATTGAGAAGAAACTTGTAAAATCCTCCATAAGTTCAAGGAACTGAGCAAAAGTTATGTGCCCTTTTATTTTTTTAACTTTTATTTAATAAATACAAATTTCCAAAATGCAGCTTTTGGATTACAGTGGCTTCCCCCCCACCCATAACTTCCCTCCCACCCCTGACCCTCCCATCTCCTGCTCCCTCTCCCATCCCATTCACATCAAGGTTCATTTTCAATTATCTTTATATACAGAAGATCAATTTAATATAAGTTAAGTAAAGATTTCAACAGTTTGCACCCACACAGAAACACAAAGTGCAAAGTACTGTTTGAGTACTAGTTATAGCACTAATTCATGTTGTATAACACATTAAGGACAGAGATCCTACATGGGGAGTAAGTGCACAGTGACTCCTATTGTTGATTTAACAATTGACACTCTTGTTTATGGTGTTGGTAATCACCCGAGGCTCTTGTCATGAGCTGCCAAGGCTATGGAAGCCTTTTGAGTTCACCAACTCTGATCTTATTTAGACAAGGTCATAGTCAAAGTGGAAGTTCTCTCCTCCCTTCAGAGAAAGATACCTCCTTCTTTGATGGCCCGTTCTTTCTGCTGGGATCTCACTCACAGAGATCTTTCTTTTAGGTCATTTTTTTTGCCAGAGTGTCTTTATCTGCCCTTTTATTATTAATGACAGAAAATTGAACCTAGACATTCAGAAGTTACTAGGTGTCAAGATTGTTCCAGACCTGAATTTCCAATATGGATCCATTAGCCACATATGAATATTGAGCAACGAAATGTGGCCAATTTCACAAATAGAAATGATAATATTTTTGGAATTTATGTTATGACATACAGTAATTTTATTTTTACATTAATTTGGTATGTTTCCTTATTTATTTATTTGAAAGACAGGGAGATAGGAATGCCCTAAATGGTCAAGGCTGATCCAAGTGAAACTGGGAGCCAGGAAGTCAACTCAGGTGTCCCAGATCTCAACTGCTTGTGCCATCACTTGCTGCCTCCCAGATAGGAGGAACTGGGAGTGGAGCCAGTACCTGAAGCCATGCACTCCAGTATAGGATGAAGGTGTCTCAAGTGGCTTCTAAACTACTGTGCCAAACACCTGTTCCACTTATTATTTTCGAAGTGAAGCTTCTAGAAAACTTTATGCATGTGTCTCTCATTGCATTTCTATTGGAAAATACTCTTCTGATTCTCAGCAAAGACTTGGTCTTTACAGAGCTTGAATTCTAGTGGTAGAAACCAGACAATCAACACTATACAGTAATATGAATGAATGGCAAGGCAGGCAGGAAGTGATGAGTACTATGGGAAGAAGGAAAAACAGAACAGCCCAAAGGGATCCGGTATGATGGAGTGGTAAGGCATTTGCCAATATGAGGGTGACTACAGGATGCTCTAGCAAATTAGAATATTTTAATAAAGACTTATGCAGATGTGGAAGAGGAGGGTTGAGGCAGTAGAAACAACAAGGACACAGAGTTTAGCAGGGAAGCATGCTTAACTATCTGATGAGCCACAAAAAGATCTTCAGAGCTGGAGCAGAGTGAGACTTAAAAGAGTGTAACAGGGGGTGCCGGAGCTTTGGCACAATGGGTTAAAGCCCTGGCCTGAAGCACCTGCATCTCATATGTGTGCCCGTTCTAGTCCCAGCTACTCCTCTTTCAGTCCAGCTCTCTGCCATGTCCTGGAAAGCAGTAGAAGATGACCCAAGTGTTTAGGCCCCTGCACCTGCATGGGAGACCTGGAAGAAGCTCCCGGCTCCAGACTTTGGATCAGTCCAACTCCGGCTGTTGCAGCCATTTGAGGAGTGAACCAGTGGATGGAAGACTTCTCTCTGTATGTGTCTCTACTTCTCTATATAAATCTGTCTTTCAAATAAATAAGAATGAATTTTTAAAAAAAGAGGGTAGTAGGGGCTGAGGGTGTAGAGGAGAGAGTGTGGGAGATTAGACAGGTAGTGTGGAAATCAAGATAGGTGCAGAGATCAACTTGCAGGCTCCTCCTCTGAACTAGGTGGGGAATGAAAGTAGCTCAGACCTAGGAGATGAAAGTGTAGTTACTGACAAAGGGGCAGACTTCCATGTTGTGCAACTCACCAGCAAAATTCTTTCAAACTGTGAAACTTAGGACAAATCTGGAAGATCCAGCTACTATCATATTTTTCTGCCAAAGTGACATGGTATTTGTGTCTTGGTCTGGCAGTGTACAGATTTAAGTTCTGTTCCTTTTATTCCAATGCAAGCCTTGAGTTATTTATATGTCACTTAAACAAGCACAAGCCTTTCTCTGGAAAACAATTATCCTTAGGAGTTGGGAGCTTTGCATATTTGATTATCAGATATGCATTTCCTGTTCGGTGTCTTTCTGGAAATTCTATTTTCTACTAAACCTCAGATGGATGGTAATAATAAATGTTTGTTCAGCAGCAGCTGGGCCCAGATTGTTATCCTGTCATGAACATATTTTATTTATTCATCTTCATTTCTTTAACCTCTTTTGGTAGCCTTTCCTTTTCTCCAGGCTTTAAATGTGAAATGAAAATGTGTTCTGCTTAATCTGTTCATTTTCAAGTTCCTTTCGCTGAATTAACTACAATTGTATTTATACAAAAGGCCTCACACAACCTGCTGAGTGTCGTCCCCAAGTTAAATAAGAGCTGAAAAATGAAGAAAAGATCTTCCTACATTGCATAACATGAGGACAGGTGCTCCTCTTTTTCCAGTGTCTTTGTGGACGAGTCTTTAATGTTGACTTTGTACTGTAAGGCTATGGTGCTTTCAAAAGAATTAATCTATTGGTAGATTTGAAAGTGGATAGGAAAGAATGAAAGGCAAAAGCTACCATCATGAAGTACACTATAGCATCAATGCTTTTCTTATCAAGTCCTAAGTGAAATGAATTATTTCTTTAAAAAATTGGACTACAATATTCTGTTTATACTCCTTGCACCTGGTGACAAACTTTCTTCCTTACAATTGTATTATCGTGATCAGTTTTGGGGGAGCATTTAGTACTCAAAAATCTAACACAAGTTCTTTAATCTTATGCATGTATGATTAATAGATTGTTTATTTCCTCACTAGATTTATCTAATTCAGTTGAATGACTCAATTGTTCAAATCCATTAGAAATATCACCAAATAAACTAAGAAACAAGAAAAATCTGTTCTTGATTTTAGATTGCTTGCCTTTGAAGGCAGAATTGAAAAGTTGGTAGTAAAGTTATGGCACTTAGTGACAAACACATCTAACATTTGACCTCAATTCTCTGGCTTGTTAACATCGTAACCTTGATCAAAATATTCAATATTCCTAAGCCTATGGTTTCTTATCTTACCTTATAGTGTTCCCAAGAGCATAAAGGGAAATACTGCTTATGCAAGAGTTTTCAATTGCTGCATAGCACACTGCCACACATTCAGTGTGCTAACCTGACACCAATTTGATTACTCCCCAGTTCTGTAAGTCAGAAGTTCAAAGAGGCTCAACTGTGTACTCAGCTCAGGGTTTCACGAGGCTATAAAGGAAGGTGTCCAGTGTCAGACTCCCCGGGCTCTTACCTCTTGGGGGGCTTGTTTTCAAGCTTATTCAGGTTGTCTCCAGATTTTGGTTCCTTGTGTTTTGGACTGAATCCCTCACTTCCCTGCAGGCTGTCAGAGGGAAGACCCTTTAGCTTCTCCAGGTGGTCTCCTTTCCCAGTCTAGTGCTCTGTTCATCTTTGGAAGTTTCTGTTCAGAATCTCGCTGCCTTCCTTTGTGTGGATTCCCCTCAAGTCTTCCTCCATGTCGCAAATGAGAGTGCATGTGATTATGTTGGATCTGCCTGCAGAATCCAAGGAACTTTCACCATTTTATTGTTACTTTTTTAGATTTATTTTTATTTATTTGAAAGGTAGAGTTGCAGAGAGAGAGACAGAGAGGTCTTCCAACTGCTGGTCCACTCCCTAAGTAGTCACAATACCTGAACCTGGGCCAGGCTGAAGCCAGGAACCAGGAGCTTCATCTGGGTCTCCCACATGGGTGCAGGGGCCCAAGAACTTGGGCTATCTTCCGATGCTTTCCCAAGCATATTAGCAGGGGACTGGATTGGAAATGGAGCATCTGGGACTCCATCCAGTGCCCATATGGGATGCCAGCATTGCAAGTGGTCACTTACCCAGCTACATCATAACGCTGACCCCGATTTATTATTAATTTTTAAAGATTTTTCTTTTTAGTTTGAAAGAGTGACAGAGAGAGGGAGAATCAGCAATAGAGATCTTCCATCTGCTGGTTCACTCCTCAAGTCTCCTGCATGGAGGGCAGGTACTTGGTCATTTTGGACATCTAATCTGCCTTCCCAGGTGCATTAGCAAAAAGCTGCATCAGAAATGCAACCAGTGCTCTGATTTGCAACAGAGGCTTTACCTTTGGTACCACAAGGCTGGCACAACCATCGCCATCCAAAAGCGGACTGACTGGTGACTTTGCTGAGCTCTGTAAAGTACATTTACCAATTAACATACTTGCAGAGGTTTCACAATGTGTCAAAGGCCACAGGGGCTAAAATTCTGTCTACCACAGTCTGTAAAGTATTTAGCATGCACTTTTTAAAATAGTGAATGCCAATGTTAATTGTGTAAAGCAACACGGAGCACAGCGCCTCAGTGATGTGTTGGTTCATACTTTTTTTAAAAATTTACTTATTTATTTGAAAGGCAGAATAACAGAGAGAGAAAGAAAGAAAGGGAGATAGGGAGAGAGGGAAAGAGAGATATCTCCCATTGCTGATTCACACCCCAGATGGCTGCAACAGCCAGAGCTGGACACATCTGAAGCCAGGAGCCAGTAGCTTCATCTGGTTCTCCCACTTGAGTGCAGGGACCCAAGTACTTGCACCATCCTGCACTGCCTTTCCAATTGCATTAGCAGGGAGCTGGAGCAGAAGTGGAACAGGCGGGACTTGAACCAGCACCCATAAGCATGCCAAGCTGCAGGTGGTAGCTTTACCTGCTATGCCACAGCACCAGCACTGTGGGTCTATATTTTCAAAATTAATGTGCTAACCTGAAGTATTTCCATGGCATATTACTCATCACAGTTATGATGCCTTATTGTAAAGGTGGTCATACCAGAGTATTTTAATGGCAACTTTATTCATGGGAATCAGAGCAGCTGAAACTAGAGAGGATGCATTAATCCTTACACATTTCTGAGGTTTTAGGACTGGAAATGGAGCATATTGATGATTAGACAGCTTCTTGCTTACTGTTAGGGGCACCTGCCTTTCTGAGGTAGCCCCGAGGTTACAAATGAATGAATAAATGTGACAGGAGACGCTGGCACCGTGACAGCAGACTTAGCTGTATACAGGGAAGAGAGATAGAGGATTTTTAGAAGAGCACAGTTATCTCATTCAAGACAACAAAGGACATTCCAAGGAGACCAGTTGATCAGAGACAGAAAAGGAGGCTTACTGAGCTTTTTCCAGGGTAAAAAAAGTAAGAGTAAGAGTACTGTGTGCATGGAATCTAGACTGTTACTTAGTGGTTTAGTAATGCTGACAATATTAGAAACACAACAGCACTTTGAAAAAATTAAACATAAACAAAAAAGCAAAATGTGAGAGATGCTGCCAATACCCTGCCAACATCCTTTCATGCCTCCCCATACCCCTAGAACAGCTTCTCAACCTGGTACTGTGACATTTTGGGTAGGATAAACCTTCATGTCCAGTGTATTGTAGAATGTTTAGCATCACCTTGGACTCCAGACTTCCTAGATGTCAGTAGCACCGTGCTGTCCCCTCCTCTCTCTCTCTGATTAGGGCTTCCAGCAATGTCTCCAGACATTGCCAAAAATCCTCTAAGAGCAAAATTGGCCCCAGTTAAGAACACTGACCTAGAGCAGTGATTCACACTGGAGCCCAGCTCACATGGAGAGCTTGTCTATGGCACAGACTGATGAGTCTCTGCTCCAAAATCCTTGCTGCAAGATTTGGGTGTGGCTTAAAATTTTGCAGGCTGGTAAGTTCTCAGGTGACACCCGTGCTGCCCGCCCAGGGATCACACTTTGAGAAGCACTGCTATAAGGCATCCAAAACTTCCAGCTGCCAACATCTGTCACTTTTCCTGAGGTCTTTCTCTGGTCCCAGGTTATGAATAGTGGTCCTGTGAGGCAGGGGTAAATTACCAGGGAATATATGACCTCAGGAATAGAAAATAGCAATGAAAAAGGGGAGTTGTTGAATCAATGTTTCATGTCTCTCACCTCTCAGGTGGAACAGAAGTGAGGCATATTCTTTACAGTCTCCCGGGGTCCTGGCAGGGTTAAGTCCCAGTTGCATAGAGCAATAATCTGCTTATTTACTGATCTCTACTCATTTTCTGCACCTCCACTGTGACCATCTAAAAATGAGCCACCTGCCTTCAAATCCTTACTTCTTGCTCAGCTTCTGTGAGAACCCAAACTAAAACACATATTTTAGCTATGGTTCCTAGGTTTTATTTTTTATAGGAACTATTAATTCTTTCTCCTTCTAGTTTAGGATTTCTCAACTGAAAGGAAATTTACTTCCCTGTGCTATGGGACATTGGCCTTTGGCAAACATTGTTGGTAGTCATAGGGTCCACGGGAGATGCTGTTGGTATCCGGGGTACCCACCAGGGATACTTTGAAACATCCTGCAGTGCACAGGACTGCTTCCACCGCCAAGAGTCCCTTGGTCCCACATCTGATGAGTGCTCAGGATGAGAAACCAAGGTCTGGCTTAAGACGATACAGAAAGGTACAAACCCACGGAGTGCAGATGTCTTCTTTGGAACTCCAGGCTCGAGGTTCCGGTTCAGAGACTGGTAAGATTCTGACATGTGAGCTGTTCTTTCATCTCAGAAATAATAAATACATTCATGCCATGACATTTTTTTTTCTTTTCCACTCAATTGTAATATTCCTACATTATCTTCCCTAAGATCTTTGAACTCCTTATCAAAATAACCTTTCCAATAGTAGAAGTTCAGTTTTCAATAGTTTAAATTTTCTGAGGAAAAAAAAATGCAATGAAAGTGTTAATTGTTATTTTGTAGCAGTCCTGCCTTCCTGTCTTTTTCTTCTCTCTCCTCCCCCAAGGAAAGTCACCTGTGGTTTGCTATGTGCATTGAAGTGCGTCCAAGGTCAATGCATCATGAAACTGTACATGTGCTTCAGAAATGTCCTATGAGACAGGAGGTGATCACCAGGTTATTTCCATAGAAATATCAAATTAATTTTTGGCCAAAGATTAGATTGCCATTATATAGCTAGAAATTGTTATATTCAGATAACTGCTTTCAGCTTTCTCATCTTTTAGTATTGTTAAGATTCAGAGCTGTTTCTGGATACCTGACACATTGGGCATTTTTCTCAGTGTAATTTTTTTTTCAAATGTTGAATGTTAACAAAAATGTTCAAATCAATTGATGCAAAAAAATTAAACTTGATAAATGTGTAATAAAGGATCGTTGAAAAATGAAAAGAATCACTGTATAGCATGGAGTGTTTCTTTTTTAAACACAAGTATTTGAGATGAGCCAACCAACTTGTGAGTCTAATTTGAAAAGGAGAGAAAATGTAAGAATAGGAGGAGCTCAATTCAAATACATTTTCTACAGTAGCAATTTTACAAAAAGAAATTATTTTAAATATAAGTGGGTCATCTCAGTTTTTGAACTTCATGGTGTGTTATTTGCAAAAATTCAACTTTTATGTTTTAGTAATGAAAATGACTTTAGGTTTGACAGATTTTTAAGATTTTTTAACATCATTTATTTCACAGAGATCTGACATCAGTTAGTGAAGGCCTGAAAATTCCTCTATTAAGGCCGGCGCCGCGGCTCACTAGGCTAATCCTCCGCCTTGCGGCGCCGGCACCCCGGGTTCTAGTCCCGGTCGGGGCGCCGATCCTGTCCCGGTTGCCCCTCTTCCAGGCCAGCTCTCTGCTGTGGCCAGGGAGTGCAGTGGAGGATGGCCCAAGTGCTTGGGCCCTGCACCCCATGGGAGACCAGGAGAAGCACCTGGCTCCTGCCATCGGATCAGCGTGGTGCGCCGGCTGCAGAGCGCCAGCCACGGCGGCCATTGGAGGGTGAACCAACAGCAAAGGAAGACCTTTCTCTCTGTCTCTCTCTCACTGTCCACTCTGCCTGTCAAAAATTAAAAAAAAAAATTCCTCTATTACATGGCTGGAAATACATAAACTATCACTGAAAAAGTCTGAAATCGCACAGATAAATTTCTAGGGGTGAGTCCCATTTGCAATTATACACAAAAACTCCACATTAATATTAGGGTGCAGACTGAAATAGAAGATGGTCTTAGATCATAATAGCTGATGCAGACAATTTATTGCTTATAAATATCTAGCCATAAGACAAACACTACTTTTAAAACCATAGATTATTTCCATTGTGATATGGAGGATAATTGCTCTAGACATCATGCAGTACAGAAGCGTATGTGTGAGACAGAGGAGAAAGTAGGAGATTGAGTGTGGGAAATGATGGACAGGTGAGGCAGCTTGGAGCATCTAATGTAGCAGAAACAGTTGTAAGGAAATGCAATCCTGTAAATTGACTTAAATACCAATTTTGTTCTATGGAGGATGCTACCGTTTGGATGTTTTATATAAACTAAAGTGAAGTGATTTTTGTATCCAGTATCACCCAGGTGGTATGGCTAAATAACATTAAATAAGGCTTCATTAACTAACTGAAGAGAACACATGAAAAGATTAAAACACTATGTAAATTAGGTGAAAACTATTTCATGCATCATTTTTCTGTGATTTGAGTCCATAAGAACAAAAATATTTAATATAAAAATTTCTGATATTTCAATATAGAAGGAAAGTCTTGCAACATTTTCGTCTCAAAGACAAAAAAGGCCCACTTATTCCAGTTTTAGCATGACATTCCATTTTTCCTTTTGTTGTATCCTGAATAAAATAGATAAGTGTCCCATGCCATAATGGGTAGGCTTATCTCCAAATCCATTTAAAACCAGCTTGATAACCATATTCACTCTTTTAGAAATATCATAATACAAAGTCTTCCACTTTGGGATTAATTATATACCTTAAGAATGTATAGTTCATGAATAGAACACAGAATAGGATTTAAATTCCTTTTGTGGGCACAAAATGACAGTTAAAAACCTGTAATAGGGGTTGACGCTGTGGTGTAATGGGTAAAGCCACTGCTAGCAATGCTGGCATCCCTTATGGGTGCCAATTCGAGTCCTGGCTGCTCCACTTCTGATCCAGCTCTCTGCTGAGGCTTGGGAAAGCAGTAGAAAATGGCCCAAGTCCTTGGGCCCCTGTACCCACATGGGAGACCCAGAAGAAGCTCCTGGTTCCTGGCTTCGGATTGGTGCAACTCCTGCCATTGTGGCCATCTGGGGCATGAACCAGTGGATAGAAGACCTCTTTCTCTCAGGAAGACCTGCCTCTGCCTCTCTGTAACTCTGCCTTTTGAATAAATAGATAAATAAATATTTTTAAAGAAAATAATAGCAACAAAAATAGAATTTATATTTTTATGTCATGAGACGAGGCAAGCATATGTGCTTAGGCTATTAATATAGTTTATCATCTATTGAAGTTGACATGGTCAGCTGGTTCTACCTACCTAGAATGGACTAATAAAAACACATTGAATATTTGTCCAATTTGAAAAAGCACATGCCGGCTGGCACTGAGGTGCAGCAGGTTAAAGCTGCCATCAGCCATGCCAGAATCTCACATGGGTGCCGATTCAAGTCCCCGCTGCCCCACTTCCAATCTAGCTCTCTGCTTATGACCTGGAAAAAGCAGCGGAAGATGGCCCAAGTCTTTGGGCCCCTGCATGCATGTGGGAGACCCAGAAGAAACTACTGGTTCCTGCTTTGGCCTGGCCTAACCCTGGCCATTGTGACCATTTGGGGAGTGAATCAGCAGATTCACTGTTTCTGTCTGTGTCTCTACTTCTCTCTCTATAACTCTGCCTTTCAAATAAGTAAATTTTAAAAATCTAAAAAAGAAAGCACAGTATTCCAATGAATAATACGCATTCTAGTATCATAATGGAAGATCAGTTACAATACTTAGATTGGGGGTGATCTTTGTCTCAAAAAAGCTGTGTTACTATTCTTTCAGACAAAGGATATTCCTGTCTGGAAAATGATACATCAACTAAAACTTAACAGTTGGTGACCTGTTGAACAAGCATGATCAGATTCTCTGCTGAATGTGGGGAAACACAGTGTGGTATGCTGCTTACAGGAATGTGCTCAAGGGTATCTTCCCACCTGCATGAGTAAGGGTATACTTGTGAGTATTCAGCATCTATCTGGAAATAGGGAGACATCAACTACATGTAAGGAAGGGAATGGTATGGATATTGTGAAAAATGCTTCAAATGAGAGGAACCACCATTACTTGAGTTATTGTTTCTCACTAAAAGCTGTTCTTAGGGATCAGCGTGTGGATGCAATGGGCTAAGCCCCAGCCTGCAGCAGGGATCCTAGATCTTAGCAACAGTTTGTGTTCTACCTGCTGTGCTTCTGATCCAGCTCCCTGCTAAGGCCTCTGGGAAAGCAGCAGGAGATGGCCCAAGTGCTTGGGCCCCAACTCACATGGGAGGCCTGGATAGAGTTGCGTCTCCTGGCTTCGGCCTGCCCCAAACCCAGCTGTTGTGATCACCGAGGGATTGATCCAGCAGGTGGAAGATCTCTCTCTCTGTCTCTCTTTCTCTATTACCCATCCTTAGAAATAACTGAAATAAAGTCTTAAAAAAGAAACTCTTTTTAGTGGATTGGTATGGCATGGTGATGAGGCAAATGTCCAACTCAACACTGCTTGACTTGATTTCAATAAAGTGAAATTCAATAAACTGAAAGTGCTGCATGAAGATAGGAAAACAATTACATGCCCACTCAGAATTCCACCTCAGAAGTGCATAAAGCTATTGCTGACTTTTTATTTTGACTTTTTTCTTTGAGGTAACAGTAAGACAAATGACGATGGATGGGAAATACAAAAGCAAGATAGATAGTAAGGCAATTATGGAGTTAGTGGAGATGAATGGAAAAGTAGGAAATGTTTTTAACAGGGAGTCAACATAGATCAGTGTACTCAATCTCTAACAGCAAATTCTAGCAGTGTCATCATTTGAAGAGAATCAAGGTGCATCAGAGCAAATGTGATTATCCAACAAGTTGACTAAAATGAGATCTGATAAGAATTATTTTTATATGTTACCATAATCTATATGGAAAGATATTACAAATAGCAATAACTCTTCCAGATCTGAGTTTTCAGAGAATTATCATACAGTTGGCTGCTTGTCCTGCATTGTGCTTGTTTTAGGTTGAAAAAAAGCAAAATTTTTGACACCTGGAGCCAAATTTCTGATGCCATTGTTCAGTGAGTGGGACAAGAACACTGAGATCATAGTATAACACAGTCTTTCACATTGAAAGCATGAGGCTCATTTTCACTGTAGGATAAAGCCAAGAACACTTTTGACTAGTAGGTATCATGCAGTTTCATTTTTATTTCAGTCCTTCAGCCAAGGGGATGGGGGAAAGAGAGAGAGAGAGAGAGAGAGGGAAAGGGAGAGAGGGAGAAAGAGAGGGAAGAGGGAGAGGGAGAGGGAGGGGGAGGGGGAGGGGGAGAGGGAGAGGGAGAGGGAGGGGGAGAGGGAGAGAGAAATAGCCAAATAATATAATAGTGTTCCCTTTTTGACTCTGCTTTGGGGGAAGTAGAGATGAGAATACTAGTTAGTGTCTGGGTTATAATTTTCTGTGTATATTTTTCATATCTCCCAAAATAAAATGACCCCAACATCTTTCTCATTAATAAAATGGATAAAAAGTTTAGGTAGTAAAAGTGGGAAAATATTTCCCAGACATATCTTTCTTTCCAAATAAAGGCAGCCATGTTTGGTACACTGAGGTGTAACAACTGAGCAGATACAAGTGTAATGAGATGAGAATGTCTAATTCCCCAGACCTGAGCTTGTCTTTCCTGCTCATCCTCTACAACTCTCACTTAAACCTGTTTGCTCCATTGTTAAACAAAGCACTTGAGTCTGTGAGACAAAACAGAAAGCCACAAGTACCAAACCCGTTCCTGTGTGTAATGTGGATCAAGCAAACATTGAGATAAATCCCAATAGATATCTAACATTTAATTTGACAGCGTTTCTAAGAAAAAAGACCTCATCGATCTACATTTTAGTATGCTTACCCAGTTCTGGAAAACCCAGGCCATAAACATTTAGTTGAACTGAAGAAAAGTTAACTGCTGTTTTAATTTTAAAGGAAATTGCCAAGGTTAGTGGTATGTTTTTATGGGCATAGCATGAGCAATTACAGCAGCATGAGTGGCCAGTGTGGATTCTGTTTTCTATGTAATTAGTCTAGACACGAGTTCGAGTTGCTGAAAAGCGGGCAGTATGGCTGGTTTTGCTAACACATGCATCACTTCTATATACTCATTTTTAAAAAGTATTTGCCTTTGGCTTTTCATAGTAAGGCAGTTGTCGCAATAATACTGGGTGTATAAATAGATATCTTCCAAAGCTATTTGTTATCTTAAGTAAACTATGTTGCTATTGATTTTTCCTGTAATAAGAAAGTTAATAGTTGGAATTGTATGTAGTTGCTATAGTAACACCCACATGTCTATGTCTCTGGAAGGAAAAGCATACGATTAATCTGCTTTTTAACCTATTTTATTATGAGAACATCCAAGGAATGCATTAACATAGATTTGCAATCCTAATAATTTTATCTTTTTTTGTTTTATTGCTACTGTCTAAATAATCTTTTCAGATTAAATAAGTTAATTAGTAGAATTGTTTTGAACCTGAGAAAAAATAAGTGCATCATCTGTTAAAAAAATCTTTAAAAATATTCAGAGCCCTTTGTATTATTTTACAGTTTTTAGAGTTCATTAATGTTCCACACAAACACGCTTAAATATATTGGTCTTTTATTACTTTTACATAATGCTTTTATCTGAGATGAAAACAATATTCAACTTAAGGTAGCAAATGTACTATTTCTCTGGAATATATTAACATATTTTATTTTCCTATTGCATATTATTCAGCTCAGATTTGCATGTGCATGTGTCTCTAATTCTCTGCTAATGTGTACTTTTCTTTTTCAAAATCATTTCCAGTGCTTTCATTAATAAATGTTAAAAGATTCTTTAATGCTCTTCCTAAGTTGATATTAATTTATATTTAAACCGGATTCGCAAAAGAAAATGGTACTAGGAGCCATCCAGGCAATGAAAATCAGTGAAATGGGTCAGACAGAAAACAATAAGGAGGAATGGGGACTGGGAATCAGATTCCCAGTAGACAGGTGGTGGCTCCTTTTCAAGTCCCTGGTGACCACTGATGCCTGTAATGTAAATTCAATTGGTTGCTGATTTGTAAGAGCAGCCTTTGGAATTCTGCATGTTGATGTAAAATCTGTCTGCATATAAATCTAGGAAAACAAAGTAATGTAATTTTTCAAGAATATACCACAAAATGTCAAAAGTAATCTGCAAATTTCATCTGGATCATCTTCTATCATTGTGCATATCCCAGTTAGCTCAAGGGATAATGTCAACCTTGGAAAGAGAAAAGTTCTGAACTCTTGATGCCAGTTGATCCAACTAGAAAGTACCAGAATTTACATTCTTGTTCTACAGATACGGAAAAAATTTCACTGATTGTCTCTGAAATTCAACCTATAAATCATAGCAGTCTTGAATAATGGATCTCATTTTGCTATTTGAAGGTAAAATGCTACCTTGATCTTGGATTTGAAGGTTAACATTGAAGGGAGACCCCAGGGGAAAGAGCCACTGAAGATTGAAAAAATGGTTTGGATTTGAGCTGTGGGGTGTTGGCTGGATTACACTGAAGGACTTTGGTGGGGCCAGTATTTGGCATAGTGGGTTAAGCTGCCACCTACTACTCTGTGGCATCCCATAATGTACCGGATGGAGTAACCAATTCAAGTTCTAGCTGCTGTACTTCTTATGCCTCTGCGAAGCTGTGGATGATGTGTCAAGTACTTGAGTTTCTGACAAACAGCATGAGAGACATGGATGGAGTTCTGGGCTCCTGACTTAGATCTGGGCCATCCCCAACTCTTGTAGACATTTGGGGAGTGAACTAGTTGTTGGAAGATCTCTCTTTCCACTCTTTCCACTCTTTCTCTCTCTGCCACTCTGCCTTTCAAATCAATACATAAATAGTAAATCTTTTTAAAAGATAACATTCTTGGCTGGTGCCGCGGCTCACTAGGCTAATCCTCTGCCTTGTGGCGCTGGCACACTGGGTTCTAGTCCCAGTTGGGGCGCCGGATTCTGTCCTGGTTGCTCCTCTTCCAGGCAAGCTCTCTGCTGTGCCCAGGGAGTGCAGTAGAGGATGGCCCAAGTGCTTGGACCCTGCACCCCATGGGAGACCAGGAGAAGCACCTGGCTCCTGCCATCGGATCAGTGCGGTGCTCCGGCCGCGACAGCCATTGGAGGGTGAACCAACAGCAAAGGAAGACCTTTCTCTCTGTCTCTCTCTTGCTCACTATCCACTCTGCCTGTCAAAAAATTTTTTTTTAAAAATTAAAAAAAAAAGATAACATTCTTGGGAGGAGCTATGTAGATAGACAAGACATGGGTGATTGTGTGGGAGAAAAGAGAGTAAGGAGAAGACGTGGCTGGTGGAGAAATATTTGGACCAGAGAAAGGGTTGATTAAGGAGGATGAGGGATTTTACTATTACAGGTTATGGGCAACTTTCTTCTAGTCTTAGAAAAAAAATTCACATTACACTTCAGTACTTTCATTGATGGAACTATGTCAGTAATTTTTGTTTCTTTAATATTGTTGTTGCTTGATATCAGAACAACTTGAAATTGGTCTCATGGAAAAAGCAAGCATCCTGAGAATTCCTTGTAATGTCAAATTACCTTGGATTCTAAAGCATATAGCAGAATCACACTGATTCAATTGTTTTCTTAAATAGGACACTACCCAGAAAACAATAGTTTTGAGAAGTCAGGAAAGGACAAGGTTAGCAGTTCATTGTGGTTGCTGCTACAGGGAAAGAAGGAAGGAAGAAGGGAAGGAGGGGAAGAAGGAAGGAAGGAAGGAAGGAAGGAAGGAAGGAAGGAAGGAAGGAAGGAAAGAAAGAAGGAAGGAAGGAAGGAAGGAAGGAAGGAAGGAAGGAAGGAAGGAAGGAAGGAAGGAAGGAAGGGGGAAAGGAGGGAATGTGAACAGAAAGGGTAGAGGGAGTACAACCATGTGGTACAGTCCTGGGTGTCTTCATGCTGGCTCTGGATAGAAGTAACCTCTGCCACTGTTGTCCTTTTTTGTTTCCATCTCATGATTCAAAAAACAAACAAACAAACAAACAAAAAACCCACAAGTTCCTTACAGCCTGATAATTCACAATACAGTTATGAAACATGGTTCTGGGGATCCCAGTCTGTGAAATTGGCCATCTCTTCACCCTCATGGTAAGTAAGTGGTGTGCATGTAGGTTTCCAACATGATAGAAAGTGACTTGGTGACAGAACTGAATTCATTAAGCCCTAGAATTGGGCTTCAATAAATTTATTAAGGTCAAGATTGAAATCTATGTAAATGAAAATATTGGAGAAACAATAATTCACAATAACCTAGCAGATATTGTATGAACAAGTAAAAGAAAGAAGCCTTATGTTTCCAGTATAAAACAATGACAAAGAAAGGGAAATATTGATTATCCTGTTTTGATGAGCACACATTATATATACGTATTAAAATATTACCACAAGGGCAGCTCTGTGGCGTAGTGCGTAAAGCCACCAACTGCAGTACCGGCATCCCACATAGGTGCTGGTTTGAGTCCCAGCTGCTCCACTTCCAATCCAGCTCTCTGCTATGGCCTGGGAAAGCAGTAGAAGATGGCCCAAGTCATTGGCCCCTGCTCCCTCATGGGAGACCTGTAATAAGCTCCTGGCACCTGGCTTCAGATCAGCTCAGCTCTGGCCATTGCAGTTATTTGGGTAGTGAACCAGTGGAATGCAAGACCTCTCTCTCTCTCTCTCTCTCTCTCTCTCTGCCTCTCCTACACTCTCTGTGTAACTCTGACTTTCAAATAAATAAATAAATCTTTAAAAAAAAGTCACCACATACCCTATAATTAAGTATAATTATTGTTTATAATTTTTTAATTTTTTATTTATTTATTTATTGACAGGCAGAGTGGACAGTGAGAGAGAGAGACAGAGAGAAAGGTCTTCCTTTGCCGTTGGTTCACCCTCCAATGGCCGCCGTGGCTGGCGCTCTGCGGCCGGCGCTGGGCGATGATCCGATGGCAGGAGCCAGGTGCTTCTCCTGGTATCCCATGGGGTTCAGAGCCCAAGTACTTGGGCCATCCTCCACTGCACTCCCTGGCCACAGCAGAGAGCTGGCCTGGAAGAGGGGCAACCGGGACAGAATCTGGCGCCCTGACCAGGACTAGAACCCGGTGTGCTGGCGCCGCAAGGCGGAGGATTAGCCTAGTGAGCCACGGCGCTGGCCATTGTTTATAATTTTTAAAAGTATATTTTAAAGTAGTCTCTGTTGAATTAGGAAGCATGATAAATTAATGTTCATATTCAGAGATAAGACCTAAAGCTCTGCCATCTTTCACCAAGTGGTGACACAAGGCAAGTCACATAACTTTTTGAGCCCTTTCTTAATGACTATATTTCTCAGGATTCTCATAATGGATTATTTTGAATTATTTGATTATCTTCATACTTCTATGTCTATTACTGAGAAAGGAGAACTGAACTATTACCTGAACTACTATTGTGTTTGAATAATGACTACAAAGACTACAAAAACCAGGTATAGACATTTTAAATGGAATTTTTACATGAAAATGTAAAAATCTAGTAGAAAAATTACTTCGCAGTAAAAAATAACAGTCAGCAATAAATAAATTTCTGGGTATATATGTCATAAAATCAATTACTGAAGTGATTTAATGAAGCAAAGCAACATCTAAAATAATGAATAATCTTTAACAAATTTTACAACATACTCAAATGTCTATAAAACCTAAGCTTCACTTTTGCAAAAAAGTATCTTAAAAAAAAAACTTTAAAATTTTACTATTTGAGTTTATGAAACTAAGCCACAAAGTTGCAAAAGTTGCATGTAGATTTCTCATACAGCCTTCACACAGCTTCCTCAAATTTTATTGTGCATAAATGTAGTATTGGTCCAATACTGTTATTGCTGTTATTCAAATGTCTCCAATCATTCCATCTGTAGGACTTTCTCAGCCCAGTATTCAAACAAGGCTCCTATGTTGCTATAGGTTTCATGTCTCCTTAGTCTCTGCCAGGAAGGGTCTCCATCTTTCTTTGTCTATATTTCATTTTCTCTTCTAAAAGTCCTTGCCAATTATTTTGTAGAATTTCCCTCTATTTGGCCCTGTCTGAGGCTTGTTATGATTTGAGAAAGGTTTTACTTGCCAGAATAGCAAAAGTAAATGTTATTGTTTTCCTATTGCAATATATTAAGAGGTACATGAAGGTGACGGTATGAACACCACATTACAGATCATTTTAACTTAAATTTCTTGGTCAAGGTAACTTTTATTTGTAATCAGAAAAAAATAAGTGGCAAAAACTGTTAATATTTAAGTCTTCCTGAAAACAGTTTTAGCATCTCCAAATTAGATGCTATCTTAAATTAGCACATTGTAAATTATAATAATTAGCCCTTGGTAAAGTCTATATTTGAGTAAAGTTCACTTTTGTATACTTGTTGAAAATAAGTTTAAAATAAAAACATTAATTCTTCCCATATTTTGTTGTTCTTGTTGTTCACAAGGAAATGAAAACTAATGTTAACTACATTAAGTTGGCTAGATTTAATTTCTATGGCTGAGTAAGGGTTTAACAGATGAATACTGTGCTGTATGAGGGATATTTACACAGAAATTTTCTTTATTGTTGCTTACTCAGATGTTTTCTGATATAGAATATTCATTTCACTGCTGATAAGTGACTTTTGGCCAGAAATTTCTTACGCATATTGTAACAAAACTGAAAGTTCAGTGACATTGTCTTTTATTTTCTTCAATCCTATTGCCATCTCTGATGATTTCCCCAAAATCACAAAGGAAGCTCTCTAACTTTTATCGGATGTTGATGGAGTGCACCCTGAAAATGTTTCCTATGGTTTTAATTTGCACCTGCTTTCAAGACTTGCTAAGGCTAAGTCCAGTGCTCCATGGAGAGCACTTCCTCATCTTGCAGCGAGAGAGATGATATGTGTAATATCCAGCACACAAAAGAGTAAAGCAAAAGTTCGTCTATAAAAAAGTAACCATAGTCCATTTTGATGCTTGGTCTTTCAAGACATGACATGAAATGAAACAGCAAACACTTGCTATATCAACTAAATTCTCATGTTGGAGCAGCCTTTTTGGTATTTTTACTAATAATTAAAGAAAGAATGGATCCATGATGTAGAACTCCTTATGATGCCAGGGAACAGAAGTTGGATCCCCCCCACATACACACACAAACACATTTTTAAATAGTCTCAGGCAATCCATGAAGCAGCAATATCTAACATGCCCCTTTATCTTTTAAAAAGCTCATTTTATTTATTTGAAAGAATAAGGAAGAGACAGAGAGAGAGCAATATCGAGAGAGAGAGAGAGAGAGAGAGAGAGAGAGAGAGAGAGAGAGAGAGATCTTCCATCTATTGGTTTACTCACTAAATGGTCACAACAGCCAAGACTGGTTCAGGCTGAAGCCAGGAGCCTAGAACACCATCTAAGTCTCCCAAGTAGGTGGCAGGTGCCCAAACACTTGCTGCTTTTTCATGTGCATTAGCAGGGAGCTGGATGGGAAGTGGAACAACTGAGACTCAAAAGGCTCCCATATGTAATGCCTGTGTTTCAGGAAACAGCTTAAATTTTTGCACCATAATGCTTGCCCCTATCATCCCCCTTTAGACTGATAATCCTCAAAGACCAGTGCAGCTTTGATGGCATGTGTTGAGCATTGTGTACACTGATTATGCACAAACAGAAGTACAGATTTTGGAATAAAATAAGACGGATGTTTGCAGCCTTTTACAAAGCACCTGTATACTCTCATCATGGATATTGTCACAGTACTTCATAGGAAAACAATCAGAGAGAGATCGTTATATTGCAGAATAGAAATTTGAATTTTGGGGTGTGAAAGAGATTTATTGAAAATTACAAAATTATTTAAGAGACATCATTGAAACGTGAACCCAGTTCTTAGAAAATGCTGCCATCTTTCAATTTCATAGCTCTGCTTCTATTATAAGTGTAATTGTCAGATTACAGCCTATAATTCTGAAGACTATTTACAGGTGAGACTTGATTAGAATATGTCAGATTTATACCTCAGTCTTCAGATGACTTGCACATTTATGTCTATTGATCAGATATCTCTTCTGAGCAACAGAACCACCAATTGCCCATTTGATATCTTCCCTTTATATCTCAAAGGAATCTCAAAATAACATGTCCAGAATCCATCAGTCCCAGTCCAAATCCGAGTTCTGCTCCTTTTAGTGAAAAGTACCATTGGTACTCTGCTATAAACTCCCTCTCTCTCATTCCCCACCCTTTTGCCACGTACAACACATTATGAAATTTTGACAATTAACTTCTAAATTTATTTTCAAGTCTCAACTCTTCCTTCTCTCCATTTCTATCAGTCTAAACCAGTCATCATCACAACCCAGACTCCTGCCACAGTTTTCTACTTGGAACACCAATACCCATTCTGGCTACTCTCCAACATTTTTTCTACTCTGCAGATAAAGACATTTTTATTGAATGCAAATGTGATCATCTTAAAACATTCCATTGGCTTTTCATTACTCTTTGGATACAGATCAAATCCTTAACATGGCTTATAAAATCCTGAATTGTTTGGCATCTGCCTAATTTTCCAACATAACCTCCTATCAATCCAAACCAAATCCAAAATCCCCAGATCACCTTCCCACAGCTGTCACTGTCGTACACCCTCCCTAGATCTTTTTTTCTTTTTGTTGAACAGGTGCACATACATTTCATCTCAGGATTTTAGCAAAACCTGTTCTTCTGCTTAACATGGTCTCAATGCTACCATTTCCCTGATCTTTTATTTATGTGATTTCTGTTTTCCCTTGGATCCCAGTGTATTTGTTGTTCCTTCAAGAAAGTCTTCCAGGGCCTGACAGATCAGGTCAAATCACCCTCTAATAGTTAGATGGGTCTCTACCTTGTACCACTACTCACTGTCATGACTCATCTACTTGGTAGGCATCATGGCTTAGTGTCTGTTTCTGCCTCTCAAGAGTGATCTCCGTGAAAGGTGAAAGGCTGATTCTTTTGCTTGACTCACCTTGTTCCCCCTCTCTACAACTACTACCACACCTAAGAAAGCATCCATCACATTTGAAAGAATAAGTGGAAAATAGCTTTTGCTATGGGTCCCTTTCCTTGAGCTGGGCAATTCATGCTCCATAAACTGAGGACTACTATTGTTGGGCCAGGGCTGGCAAAATATTTACCTTAAGTAGGGAATATAAAACATTAGAGAGAATACGATCATGTAGGAAGCAAAAATAAAAAATCTAAAGACTACTAAGCAAATATTAAAAAACAAAGGTGAGGTGAGATTATAAAGTAGATGTGATTTATATATCTGAGAGTTCTAATGATTTGATCGGGAGGCTCATTATCATTGGTCAACCTCTGTTCTCTTTTAATTTTTCTTTTATTTTTGTAATAGCTCCATAGATTTTTCTTTGGGAAGCTATTCTTTCTATATTGTAGGCTATCTTTGAAAGGCGATAGCCTAAATAAACAGGGCTGTCCTTTTCTAAGGCCTCTATCTTTCTTGATATTTCAGTCCCAATGAGATAACCCAAGTACAAAATGTATTGTGATTACTTTATTGGTTTATTCCATGAATT
The DNA here is from genome assembly GCF_033115175.1 of Lepus europaeus. Taxonomy (NCBI): domain Eukaryota; kingdom Metazoa; phylum Chordata; class Mammalia; order Lagomorpha; family Leporidae; genus Lepus; species Lepus europaeus. Next base: position 49,503,136 of record NC_084835.1, read on the forward strand.
CACTGATCACTAGTACTGTTTACCAAGACACTAGAGTTGCCTTGGTTCTTGTCTGTTCTAAAACAGACCATGTAGGTTTCCTTCTATTTCCGTATCTTTCAATAGATGCTTTTGCAAATTCATTTTATCATCTTATGTTAATTTTATCTACCAATTGTCTTTCCAGGCTTAAGATAGCTAATGTTGGTTTCTGTTGCTTGCAATAATATGCTTATTAAAGTCACTGTAGTTGATCAAGTCTACCAATGACTAAGTGCAGAGAACTGAATGACCATTAGAATTTTTTAGCTTACTTCACTTTATGAGAGAGAGACACAGAGAGACAGTCACACACACACACACACACACACACAGAACTCACTGCTGAGTCACTCCTCAAGTTCCTTCAATAGCAAGGTCCCAGGAATCAATCCAGGTCTCCCACATGCATGGCAGTAACCCATTACTTGTATCAGCACTGCTTCCTCCAAAAGTCTGCATTAGCAGGAAGCTGGAATCAGGAGCTGAGTTAGGCCTCCAAGTGAATACTCTCATTTGGGATGGAGTCATCCTGAGTGGCATTTTCACTGCTGTGCCTAATGCCTGCCCCCATGCCCATTTTTGATTAATCTCATAGCTTAAAATAACTGAAGACCATAAGTTGAATGTAAAATATAACTGATATATTAGAAACTAGCACAGTATGAGGGATAAAAGATACCTTTTGTGGGGGACAATTTTCTTTCATTAAAATGACTGTAACAAACTAAATTTAAATTTTTCTGGCAAGGAGACACATTTTATGTTTATATATATATACTTTAAATGAAATGATGATGGAGGATCTATTCAAGAAGGTTGACAAAACTGCTTTGACAGCTCAAAGGAATAAAAGTTTAAAGGCAAAAAAAAAAAAAGCCAATTCCTTTTATGATGCTCAGGGGTGCAGGAAGAAAGGGGGATTTGTAGGGGTCACGTGCAGCTCAGACAGTGCCCCCAACCATGTGGAAAATTGAATCCCCTTTTCTTTTAAATTCTCTTTTCAAGTTAAGGCTGAAACTTCCAAATAATTCGAGTTGGTTATCAATCATTTGTAGGCTTTTTTTAGAAAAGCCATCTGTGTAATTACTTATTTTACTCTCTGCTCTAGATGACATTCTCATCTCAGGAGTTCTCGAATAGAAATGCGAGGGTCTGGAGACCAAAGTGAAGCTCTTATCCTAGCAAACGACCCACATAACAGGCATCTGAAAAGGACAGCACAACAGAAATTGGTGGTTTAAAGGAGTGGAACCCTGACTTAAGGACAAAGTTTTCCAGTGACTTCTAGATTAATTCACTATACCTCTATCATTATGCACTTGAAGAAGTTTGTTGTGAATCCTATGGAACAAATAGTATCAGAATTTCTGCCACAGAGAACCACTGCATTTAAATTGTGTATTAACAGCTCCACCTTCCTCAGACAAGAATGTGAATTTCTACTGCATTGTTGTGCTAAAGAAAAAAAAGACAGCACTTTTTAGGTAATTACGCACTTGTCCTTGTCTTGCCTTGTACAAACTTGAAGTTTGGGGAAATGCTTTAGTTTTTTTTAGGAGGCACTAGCTTTAGTGCTCAGACAATAAGTACCAGTCAAGGAAATTTTTATGGAGAGACCTGCAGCCATATGTTATGCTTTCAATCATCCAAATCTTTTTTTTTTTTTAATAAAGATTTATTTATTTATTTGAAAGAGTTACACAGAGAGGAGAGGCAGAGAGAGAGAGAGGTCTTCCATCTGATGGTTCACTCCCCAATTGGCCGCAATGGCCGGAGCTGCACTGATCCGAAGCCAGGAGCCGGGAGCTTCCTCCGGGTCTCCCATGTGGGTGCAGGCGCTCAAGGACTTGGGCCATCTCTTACTCTTTCCCAAGCCATAGCAGAGAGCTTGACTGGAAAAGGAACAGCTGGGTCTCGAACTGGCACCCATATGGGATGCTGGCACTCCAGGACAGGGCATTAGCCTGCTGCGCCACAGCGCCGGCCCCCAATCTTCCAAATCTTAAGACTCTCCTGTATTTATATTTCTCGTTTCCCTGAGGAGTCAGGTTTGTCTATTGAAGTGGTCTCATTCCTCAATGTATTTGGTAGGCCCCGTTACGGAGACCAGGAATGCACACATGTGAGCTGCCTGTAAAAGCTGTGCAAAAACAATGTCACTGATGCATCCACAACCTCAGGCTTAAGTTTCATTCTTATTTTAAAGCAATTTTAAATGAAGGTTTTCTTGGGTTGTTTATGAACTGCTACAGAAAAGACAAGAACTTGAATTGAAGGATACACAATTTTAATGCCCAACTATTATACCAGATATTATATTAATATTTCAAGAGGTCTCTGATCTTATTGAATAAAAAAGTCCAAGTATCATAATTTGTGCTGCAGCCCTTGAGAGTTATTGGGAAATGAATCCTTTGCCTCCAGTCATCCCTATCAGTTAGAAACTTGGAAGTGGGAAATATTTTTTTTTCTTTGAGGAAGGAAAGCTTCCTTTTTTTTTTTTAAACCAGAGAACAGACTTGCAAATACCCCTTAAAGCCATATGGTGAAGCTTTAACAGATCCAAAGACTGTATGAATTAAGTTTATACAAATGAGTTTATACAAATAAGTTTATACAAATGAAAGCAAAGAGACAAACAGTGCCAATCATTTTGTTTTAAAGCTTTTAATTTATTTTTTATTTGACAGGTTAGAGTTATAGACAGTTAGAGAGAGAGAGGCAGAGAGAAAGGTCTTCCCTCCACTGGCTCACTTCCCAAACAGCCGCTAAGGCTGGCGCTGCATGAAGCCAGGAGCCAAGTGGCTCTTCTTGGTCTCCCATGTGGGTGCAGGGGCCTAAGCACTTGGGCCATCCTCTACTGCCCTCCCGGGCCACAGCAGAGAGCTGGACTGGAAGAAGAGCAACCGGGACTAGAACCTGGCACCTATATGGGATGCTGGCAGCGCAGGTGGAGGATTAACCAAGTGAGCTGGCCCCCAGCCAATCCTCATTTTAACAACTGGACTAGCAGATTTCTGGCAGGGTTATTAACTTTCAAATGGATGTGATAGGTTATCAGATTGTTTTGCCATCTTATATTTCAATCATTCAGTTTATTCCTTTGATATTTCTAATAATGTGCCATTATTGAGCATTCTGGTTTTATCAATCAATCTTTAGTTTTGAAACAACAATCCAATCCTGAGTCAGTGACACAGGATTTGACATTCCTTTGAATGGGAATGAATACACAAAGGCAAACGCTAATCTGAGATGACATGTCTATGTGGTCGCTTTTTTTAAAAAAAAATTATTTATTTATTTGAGAGGCAAAGTTACAAACAGAAAGAGGGAAAGACAGATAGAAATTTCTTCCATCCCGCTGGTTCACTTCCCAGAGAGCCACAACAGCTGGAGCTGAGACAACCAGAAGACAGGAGCTTCCACCAGGTCTCCTACTGAAGTGTGGGGGCCCAAGCACCTGGGCCATCCTCCACTGCTTTCTTGGAGACTAACAGAGAGCTGGATTGGAAGAGGAGCAGCCAGGACTTGAACTAGTGCCCATATAGGATTCTGATACCAAAGGGGAAGGCTCAGCCCACTATGCCACAGTGCCGACCCCTGTGGTCACTTTCTATGTAGCAAATTACTAGCTGCTTCTATAGGATATTATGCATTATCTTCTGAAATCAGAACCACTTTCTCTTTATAAACTTCCAGATATGTGCTGGAATTTTATGTTACTTTTTGGAAGTGACATTCTAAAATGCCCACCTTTCCCCATAACAAAATCCTATCCATTGTTAACACTGGTTGCACATTGGAATGACATCTGAAAAATTACATCAGTGAGAATCAAGAAAATCTCTATTTATTTGGGGCCCAATAATATCTTATTTTCTGGCCAAAATGTGTTTCTAACTTCTATCATTCCCAATTACATCCTTGGCTGTTAAGTGTCTCAACTTTGCACTTGAATTTGTCTCTTACTGACTAAAGTCTGCTAGAGGTTTGCAAGCAGCACCATATGAGAAGAGGAACAGGCATGGTGTCTCTCATCAAGAACTTAAAGTGTTAGATGTCTCAGTTTCTAGTGACACACCCAAATAGACTTAAGAAGAGATTATTGGCTCATGTTATGGCAGCTTCAGGCATGGTTATATCCAGACACTTAAGTGACATTATCGAAAATCTTTCTGAATCCTTCTTTGCACCTGGCTTTCCATCGTGTTCACTTCATGGATAGCCAGTTGAGTTCCCTTGGTAATTCTCAGAAGCTTCAGGCACACATATTTCTAAAGTTAATATTAGAAAAGCTCTTCTTGGGGCCAGAATTGTGGTGCAGTAGGTTAGCCTGTTGCTTACGATGCCAGCATCCCATATCAGGGTGTTCATTTGAGTCCCATCTGCTCCATTTCCAATACATCCCCCTGTTAACGCATCTGGGAAGGCAGTAGATGATGGCCTAAGTACCTGAGCCCCTGAAAGAAGTCCAGGATAGAGTTCCTGGCTCCTGGCTTCAGCCTGGTTCAGACTTAGCTGTTGTGGCCATTTGGGGAGTGAACCGGCACATGGAAGATATTTTCTCTCACTTGGTCACTCTGCCTTTCAAATAAATAAATGTTTTTTTTTCCCTACCAAGCTTTATTTGGGAAGTCAACATAATGTCAGCTGCCTAAGTGCCCTTGTTTCATTTCATGTTTTTTTGGGATAACATATTTCAATTAACTTATACTCAGTGGCATAATGCCTCACTGAATAAAGAGATCAACAAGTAGAAAGCAGAAAGACCCTAGTTCAGCAGTACCACAAACAAGAGCCATAAACAATGATCAAGTGGAAAAATGACCATTGCATTTATACACAGTAAATTTTAAAATATCCACAGATCATTAAAACTATAGTACTATAACATTGCTAATCACTGGTATGAGAAAGATATAAAACAAAGTTTGACAAAAATGTATATAGCAATACTGATACACAAACATTTCTTGCATTATTTTTATTTCTTTTTTTTAATTTTACTTCCCATATAAAAGGGAGAACATGTGGTATTTGTCTATGTCTTGCTTAGTTCAGTCAACATGATGTCCTCTAGTTGCACTATTTGGATACAAAAGGTAGAATTTCATTATTTTCATAGCTGAATAATGTTCCTTTATATATATATATATATATATATATATATATATATATATATGTTCCTATATATATATATATATAATGTTCCTATATATATATACATACATACACACACACACACACATATATATATATATAAAATTATATTTATCCTTTCATCTGATGATGGACACCTTGGTTGCGTCCATGTTTTGGCTGTTGTCTGTTGTGAACAGTGCTGCTATAAATATGGTGGTGCCAATATCCCTTTGATACATTGTGTTCAGGTCTTTAGGGTATATATCCAGTAGAAGAAATGCTGGATCATATGGCAAGTCTATTACTAGTTTTTTAAGAATTCTCCATACTGTTTTCCATAGTGGCTGCACTAATTTACATTCTTATCAATATTGTAAAGATGTTCCCTTTTCTCCACATCCTCATCAACATTTGTAACTCACTGTCTTTTGCTTTTTAGCCATTCTGACAAGCGTGAGGTAATATATCTCATTGTGGTTTCGCACTGTATTTCCCTGATGATTAGTGATGTTGAATACTTTTTTCATAATTGTGTAGGCCATTTGCATTTCTTCTTTTGACAACTCTATCGTGGTTCCTTGCTCATTTCTTAACTGGGTTGGTATTGTTATTTTTGTTGAGTTTTTTGTGTTGCTGATATATTTTATATATTAATCTGTTGTCAGATAGGTAGCATTCAAATATTTTTTTCCCATCCTGTTGGATGTATTTTCATTCTATTGATCATCTTCTTTTCTGTGCAAAAGCATGTAAATTTTATATAATCTCATTTGTTTATTTTGCTTTTGGCGCCTGTGTTTTGAGAGTCTATTCCAAGAAGTTGTCATACATACCAATGTTTTGGAATATTTCCCCTACGTTTTTTTCCATCAACTTCATAGTCTCACATCTTAAATTTAGTTCTTTGATTCATCTTAAGTTGATTTTTGTATATGGTAAGAGGTATTGATCTAATTTTATTCTTCTACATATATACATCCAGCTTTGCCACCATCATTTGTTGAAGATATTACCCTTACTTCAATGTATGATTTGGGCACTTTTATAAGACATCAGTTGGCTTTATGTATGTGGATTAATTTCTGAGCTCTCTGTTCTGTTCTGTAGCAGGACTCATGTACTGAGACAAAGCACCAAGTCCATTTAATAGGCAATAGTCTTTTATTATGCTGGCATAAGGCTCAGCTGGCATTTCTTATCCAAAACCCTGAGCCTGGAACAAAGGATTTTTTTTTTTTTTCCCCTATATATGGTCTTAGTCTATTTGTCGCCCTCTAATGGTTACATGTATGCATTTGATTGGATATTCTAATGTTACATCACGGCCATAGGATTGATAACAATACTGCACATGCAAACTTAGTTACTGATGACAATTTTTTCACAGGCATGCTGATCAGAGGTTAACATCATTGCTCTGTACTAACAAGCAGAACCTGAAATGCTTACCTATAAGCAGATAGGGACTACAGTTGAAGCATTCATAGGCAAGTAGATAACAACCACATTTCATTTTCTTTCTTCCATTTTTCTTCTTTTGACCTTGGGAAGGCCTCTACTACAACTTTAATCATGTCGGTTAGAAACAAGTTTAATTAAAAGACAAAGGCTTTTGTCCACAGTTCCACAGATCCATGTTTAGGTTTTTATGCCAGTATTGTGCTGCTTTTTTAAAAAACTTTTATTTAATAAATATAAATTTCCAATGTACAGCTTATGGATTACAATGGCTTCCCCCTCCCATAACTTCCCTCCCACCCACAACCCTCCCCTCTCCCACTCCCTCTCCCCTTCCACTCACATCAAGATTCATTTTCAATTCTCTTTATATACAGACGATCAATTTAGTATATATTAAGTAAAGATTTCAACAGTTTGCACCCACACAGAAATACAAAGTGAAACATACTGTTTGAGTACTAGTTATACCATTAAATCACAATGTACAGCACATTAAGGACAGAGATCCCACATGAGGAGCAAGTGCACAGTGACTCCTGTTGTTGACCCAACAAATTGACACTCTAGTTTATGGCGCCAGTAACCACCCTAGGCTGTTGTCATGAGTTGCCAAGGCTATGGAAGCCTTCCAAGTTCTCCGACTCTGATCATATTTAGACAAGGTCATAAAAGACAGGGTGAGGATAGTAACCAACGATCCTAAGAGTGGCATTAACCAGGTCTGAACAATTATACAGCATTAAGTGGGGAAGAGGACCATCAGTACACACAGGTTAGGAGTAGAGTCATTGGTGGTAGAGTAGAGGTTATGATTACGAAGGAATGAGGCCCAAGTGCGCTAGACAGGGTCTAGAACAAAGGACAGAGTCATTATTAGAGGAGCTAAGAAAGGTGCTGTCTAAGCTACAACTAAGTTTTCTGATTGAGAGGCAAATAGAACCTGACAGAAGGGGTTTGATAATAATCTGGTGGGCTTTAGGCCTTGTAAGTTAAGAGGCCCAGATCTATCTATCTCTTCACATGGGGTACATCCTAAGGAAGGTGTGAACCTCCTAGGGGAAGGCACTCTGTTGACTTTCATTACTTGGCTGGCCTGGGAGGAGAGCTGGCCAGGTAAAGGCAGGGGGCATCTCTAACAAGAAATTTACAGTTCTGCCTGCAATGTTGCTGACCCTACTTGACCATCCCCTCAGCTGCAGTGGTCACTTTGGAAGTTGGGCTGAGTGAAGGGCTTTTCAGCTTAGAGCCAGTTGCTTAAATAACCATAGCTTTGTAGTATGCTTTGAAATCAAGTATTGTGATACGTCCAGCTTGATTCCCCCACCGCCAGCATCACTTTGGCTACTCTGGGTCTTTTGTGATACATATATTACAGGTTTTTTCTAATTCTGCAAAGAATGTCATTGGTATTTTGACAAGGATTTCATTGAACTTGTGGAAGTATAGATATTTTAATGCTATTGATTCTTCCAAACCATGAACAATGAATATCTTTCCATTTTTTTGTGTCCATGATGATTTATTTCACCAATGTTTTATAATTTTCATTGTAGAAATCTTTCACTTCTCTGCTTAAATTGATTCCTAAATACTTCAATATATTTGTGGCTATTGTGAATGAGATTTCTTTCTTAATTTCTCTCAGTGAGTTCATCACTAGCATAAAAGCTACCAATTTTGTATGTTTATTTTGTAACCAGCAATTTTACTGAATTGGTTTAGGATTTCTAACAGCTTTTCAATGGAGTGTTTAGTTAAGATTTTCTATGTACAATATCATGTCATTTGCAAACATAGATATTTTTTCTTCTTTTCTAATTTTGATGCCTTGTATTTCTTTCTCCTCCCTAATTGTTCATTATTATTATTATTATTTGAACAATAAGCACCCCTTTATTTGCTGATACCATTACAAAACAGGTTACATTAGCAACAAAACAGTGTTTTCTTGAGTTGAAGCCAGAAGCAGTTACTCCCCAAAATGCTAAGTAAAATAGTGTACATCAGTATTAAAATATTCGATTTTACATTGTCTTTACCGTTTTGATCTTCTTGCTATTAATTTCAGTACTATATTGAATAAGAATAGTTAAAGTGGACATTTCTTGTCTTGTTCCAGATATGCTGGGAAATGCTTTCAGCTTCCCCCCATTCAGCAGGATATTGGCTGCTTGTCATATATAGCCTTTATAATTTTGAGGTATGTTCCTGCTGTACCTAATTTGTGTAGGGTTTTATAATGAAGGGGTGTTGAGTCTTATCAAATGCTTTCTCCTCATCTATTGAGATGACCATATGGTTTTGGTTCTTCATTTTGTTTGTGCAAATTATGGTGCTTCTTGATTTGTGAATGTTGGACCATCCTTGCATCTCTGGGACAAATCCCACTTGATCATGATGCATAATCTTTTTGAAGTGATTTTGGAGTCAGTTTGCTAGTATTTTGTTGAGAATCTTTGCATCTGTCTTCATTAAGGATATAAGTCTGTAGCATTGTTTTCACTTTCTGTCTTTGTTCATTTTTGTTATCATAGTGACGCTGGCCTCATAAAAACAGTTTGGCAGCAGTCTACCCTGTTTGATATTTTGGCATAATTTGAAAGGTATAGCAGTTATTTCCTCTTTAAATGTTTTGTAGAATTCAGCAGTAAAGCCATCAGGTCCTGGACTTTCCTTGATAGAAGATTTTAATTACTGTTTCAATCTCATAGTAGGTCTGTTCAGATTGTCTATATTGTCTTGCGATATATATATATATATATATATATATCCAGGAATTTATCCATTTCTTCAAGGCTTTCTAGTTTATTAGCCTATAGTTTTTCATAGTAGTTTCTTATAATCATTTGTATTTCCACGGTGTTGGTTGTAATGTCCTCTTTTTCATCTTTTATTGAGTTTACTCTCTTTTTTTGTTAGTCTGTCTAAAGGTTTGTCTATTTTGCTTATCTTCCTAAAAACAGCTTTTTGTCTTGTTGATCTTTTGTATTATTTTTTAGATTCAATTTCATTTATTTATGCCTGATGCTTATTATTTCTTGCCTCCTGCTGATCTGAGGTTTGCTTTGTTCTTATTTTTCTGCTTTGAGATGTAGATCATTTACTTGAGACATTTCTCTTTTTTCAATATAAGCATTCAGTGCTATAAACCTCACTCCTAACACTATTTTTGCTTATCCCACAAGTTTTGATATCTTGTGTTTAAAGTTTCATTTATTTCAAGAATTTTTTGTCTTCTTTTTTAATTTCTTCAATGATCTATTGATCATTCAGTAGCATTTTGCTTAATTTTCATGTATTTATGAGTGTTCTGTTATTCTACTTCTAGTTGATTTCTAGTTTTATTTCATTGTGTTCTGAGACAATATACAGAATGATTTCAATCTTTTTAAAATTTCTTGAAACTTGATTTGTGGCCTAACATATGGTATGTCCTAAAAATGTTCAATGTGCTGATGAGAAGAATTGTGTATTCTATAGGTATCGGGTAAAATGCCCTGTAAATGTCTGTTAGGTCCGTTTGCTCAATAGTAGGTATCTGTACTTATTTTCTGTCTGGGTGGTCTGTCTTTCATGAGTGTACAGTGTTAAAGTCATCCTCTCTTACTCTATTGGAGTCTCTCTCCTTTTAGGTCTAATAGTATTTACTGTATTTTTCTGGGTTGTCTTGTGTTGGGTGCATGTATATTTATGATTGGCATACACTCTTGCTGAATCAAACTTTTTATCAAAATATAATGTCCTCCTTTGTCTCTTCTTACTGTTTTTGATTTAAAGTCTGTTTGATATAAGGCAGTTGTGTTTTCATTTTCATGGTATGTGTTTATCCAGCCCTTCTCTTTCAGTCTATGTGTACCTTTTTTTGTGAGGTGAGTTCCTTGCAGGTAACGCATAGTGCGGTCTTGGTATTTTTCTCCATTCAGCCAATCTAAATCTCTTGGCTGTTGAATTTAATCCAATTACATTTAAAGTGCATATTTCCTTGATTGGGTAATGACTTAACTTGCTCTGTTGCTGGATTTAGTGATGACATGTGTTTTCTTCTGTGTCTACTTCGAATGCAGACCTCCCTTCAGAATTTCTTGTTGGGCTGGTCTGCTGGTGGTGAATTCTCTCAGTTTTTGCTTATCTGGAAAATACCTTATTTCACCTCCACATCTAAAGGATAGTTTCACTGGATAGAATCTTCTTGCTTGGAAGTTTTTTTGAAGATTTTGATGGGACTGGCAATGTGTGGGTAGTGGATGGAGCCACCAACTGCTATGCCAGCATCTCATATGGGTGCCGGATGGAGACTTGGCTGTTCTACTTCCAATCCAGCTCCCTAATATTGTGCCTGGGAAAGCAGTGGAAGATATCTAAGGTGCTTGGGGCCCTGCATCCATGTGGAAGACATGGAAGAAGCTCCTGGCTCCTGGCTTCAGATCATCCCAGCTCTGCCAGTTGCAGCCACCTGGGGAATGAACCTGCTGATGGAAGACCTCTGTCTCTCTGTAACTGTGCCTTTCAAATAAAAAAAATAAATCTTTAAATTAAAAAAAATGACCTGGAATATATCATTCCACTCTCTTCTGACCTGTAGGATTTCTCCTGAAAAGGCTGATATTAGTCTAATTGGTTTTCCTTTACATGTAACTTGGCACTTTTCTCTTAGAATCTTAGGGAATCTCTCCTTATCCTTAATGTTGGACAATTGGAATATAATTTGCCTTGGAGAAGATCTTTTTTGTTGAGTCTGCTTCAGGTCCTTCAAACTTCCTTAATCTAGATGTCCAAGTCTCCTGTAAGATCTAGGGAATTTGCAACTATTATTTCACTTAGTAGGTTCTCAATGTCTTTTTCCTTCTCTTCTCCTTCAGGAATTTCTATAATACAAATATTTAATCACTTAATGCTGTCCCAACTTTCACCTGGACTATCTTCACTCTTTTTAATGATTTTCTCTTGCCTTATTGGGGTATTTCAGAAGTCTTGACCTTGAGGTCTGGAATTCATTCCTCCACTTGCTCTATTCTACTATTAAAGCTGTCAACCATTTTTTTTTAATTTCACTAATTGAAGATTTCAGCTCTAAAGTTTCTATTTGGTTCTTCTTAATGATTTTTGTCTCCTTAGTAATATTTTCTTTCACGTCATTCATTGATTTCCTGTTTTCTCTAGTCTGTCTACATTCTCTTGCATCATGTTGAGTTTTCTTACGATCGTTATTTGGAATTCTATTTCTGGCATTTCATAAATTTCCTTCATATCAGGGTCTAATTCTGGAGAACTATTTTGGAGATATCTTTTGGAGATATCATGCAGCCTTCCTTCTTCATGTTTTGTGTACCTCTGTGTGTGATCTGCACATTTGGTATATTCTTTGTGGAGCAGTTTTTCTTGGAAGAGAGTTAATGGTCTAGATGGAATGTAAGATTTCACTTGGCGTGTTGCTTTGGTTTTAGTTCTAGGTGAGCCTAGAATTGTAGTCTCAGAACGATTTATTTTGTTCCAATCAATATCAGTTGTGTCTATAAGTGACACAGTGGTCTAGTCTGCTGCAGTGCATAAGATACTCTTTAGTCCACCGAGAGTTCGGTGTCACTCATACTGGGGATTGTGATAGTGGGGGGCTTTGTTCTTGGTGCTGAGGGAGACTACCTCTGGCCAGGCTGCATGATGCTGGGGCTTGTGGCACCAGTCGCTGTGACTGTAGAGTTGTGTGATGTGGGAGGGTCCTTCCTCCCACAGTCTCATTAGGAGATGGTAGCTGGTGCTATGTCTTATAACAACCCTTGTCCTGGGACCAGGAAATGTGATTTGAACTATACTTCAGTCCTGCAGGGTGACTACAGGATATACAGGAGATTTTGCTCTAGCAGGTATGGATCCAGAGAGGTGAAATGCAGCTAGGTTCTTCCTTATGTCCACTGGGTAGATTCAAATGGGACTGAGGAAATTAGAACTGATTGTGCTGTACTGTTGTTGCAGGGTATAATGGGGTTATTATCCAGATTTTCCAGAGCAGTTATGGGAATTAACTTAAAGGAAATCCCTCTGGCTCACATAATATGAATAAGCACAGCTCCAGGGCTAATACCCCAAAACTCCCACAGTTGCAACATGCAAGAGACATGTTCTCTGCCCCACAGGTTGCCCTGACTCTGGTGCTTCTGGTAGCAGCAGAACAGAAATCCATTGTGCACCTTTTCACCGCTGAACCTGCTGCTCTGTAGAGGTGGAGGAGGGGATGGAGGCAATGTGGCCTCCCTTCTTGGAGTGCAGCTGTTGTTCAGATCCCGGACAGCCTCCCAGGGTGAAGTTGCAGTCAGTGGGTGACCATAGAGTTCTCCCTCAGCTAAAGCTGCAGGTGGTGGGGCGCACATCCACGCACACCCAGTTCTTCCTACCTGGACTTGGTAAGATGGCAACTCTCAGCTCTCTGCACTGCACAGCAAGCCTCAGCTGCATCTCAGCCATGTCTCTTTTCTTCTTTTTTCACTGCTGCATGGAATATTCATTCTTTTTTTTTTCATGTCACCACTGAAAAATTTCTGTCAGACCCCTGGAAATGCAGTCCTTTCTTTGTTTTTGTTTTTGCTTTGTTTTGTTTGGAATCCCAGGGTGAGATGTACTCAGTGTGGCTTCATTATTCAGCCATCTTGGATCTAATAAATAAATCTTTAAAAAAGAAAAGAAAAGATCTGAGTCACACAAGCTCACTCCTGGAATTTAGTAAAAATTCAGCTCCAGACTAATCACAGGGACATAAAGTGGAGGGTGACTGGCTCTTCAAAGAAATGCAGATTCTATTACAAGTGAGGGTGATTTACAGGCATGCTAGACACCACTTCTCTCTCACTAACGGCTTTTCCAAAAATTCTTGTGGTGATCTCTTCCTTGAAAGCTTTGAACATCTTTCTGAAAGTGATAATAGCAGAAACTCAATTCAATCACATACTACCTGTTCTTGGTTCCTCCCCTGGGGCTTCTCTGACTCTATGGTACTGGGTGCCCACACGAAATTGTTTGGTGCTCAAGTGCCACCTAGAGGTAGGAAAACATTAACATCCCTAGGATCACCCTGGATCAATGGGGCACAAAAACTAATGGATAAATGCCTCTGCCTTTTGCCCCCCTGTTTGCTATGGAGTATTAATATGTATTCTTATATTGTTCTTCTTTCCTATGTCTTATTCCTGTTACCTGAATCATTCTCTCCATAGAGTACCTGCATGCAAGCATCTACCTTAGCATTTGCTTTGGAGAAACCCAAGCTGTCACTATGGGTACAGAATTGGCCCTAGAAAGGAGATGTTCCAGATGAATCCATTTGGGTCACTCATGAGAATATGGCAAGTGTGGCAGTGATTATTAAAGAGATTATCACTGGCCTCACCAATGCACTGTTCCTAAGGCTGTCCTGGGTGAATAGGGAGGAGGTACAGGTAGAAGAATCAGTACTGAGTTCTGAAAATGCATGAGAGTTACATGGTCTGGAGGCAACAATGGTTGTAAAAATGGTGAAACAACTGTGTAAATCTTAATAAAACAAATGATAGCCTAAGAACAATAATAGGCTCAATCAGTTTCTCTTCCCATTGCTAGAATATTCACTTGCATATGTATGTGTCTGTAAGGTATTGGCTTTCTCCTGTCATTTTGAGTATTTTTTTTTTTACAATATGTGAATTCTTCAAAAAGTTCATGGAAAAGGGAATTAAAATTGAATATATTTTGGTGCAAGCTTTTTTGAAACCCATACAAGGTTTTTCAAAACATGCATTTCTCATGAATGTTTTAAATGCACATAATATATTCTACGCATGGAAAATAGCCTAAGACACTCAAGTTCAAATATTAGAATAACTATACAGTGAATGAATAACACCACTTCCCAAATAAATAGAAGATGACCAGCTCCCTAAAAGCACTCTTATAATGTTTATCATATAGTATTTGCATCATATTTCTTGCTTATTCCCTAGTAAGTAACCTTTTGTGAAAATTATTTCCTTGCTTTCAGCTTTAACTTTATTAGTCATTGTTCTTTTCCAAACACATAAACTTTAATTTTGCTTGTTCTTGAACTTCATTGAATATACTTTTTTTTTTCATTTTGGGGGACATGATATTTTAGAGATTTATTCAGTGCTTGTTAATATTCTTCAAACAGGCTCATGTGAGTTGTATCTAGCATATTTTCTGTTTGTTCAGAGCCAGTGCCAATCCAATTATTAATTATTTGCAATATAACCATGGAACTTACCCATATTATTTTGTGTACCTGTAGCTCATTTCTTTTCATTGCTATGCAGTGTTCTGTTTTATGAGCATACAAAAATTTATATCTTCCTTCCATCTTGATGTATGTTTGGCTTACTCTTGTTTGGTAGAGTCAACTATTATTTTGATAGCGATCTTCTTTTACCTGTATTCTGGAATAAATGTACAGAAATTTCTCTAGGCTAAATATTCTGTGTCTTTGGGTATCCATATCTTCAGCTCTAATGGGTAATATTAGATTGGTTTTCAAAATGCAGTTTATATCCTAGACAATAATTTGTGAAAATTCTTTGTTGTTCTATGTACTCACAAACTTGTTACATTTTTAAATACTTTAATTTTTGCTGTTTTTGTGTGTTGGTTATTACATGGTCATTTTTATTTTCTAACTTGGCCATGAGGTAAGCAGTTTTATATTTATTAGACATTGGATTCCTTACATGAAGTACCTACTCACTTATTATTGTCATTATTTATTTATGTATTTATTATTTTTAAACATTTATTTATTAATTTGAAAGGCAGAGAGTCACAGAGAGGCAGAGGTAGAGAGAGAGACAGAAGTCTTCTCTCAACTGGTTTATTTTCCAATCAGCCACAATGTACAGAACTGGTCCTATTGAAAGCCAGGAACTAAGAGCTTCTTCCAGGTCTCCCATGCAGGTGCAGGGGCTCAAGGACTTGGGCCATCTTCTACTGCTTTCTCTGGCTGGATTGGAAGTAGAGCAGCTGGGTCTCAAACTGGTGACCATATGGGATGCTATGCCCCTTTTGTCATTTTTAAAATTTGGCTGCCTTTAGTTTTTTCATTTTTTTGGAGAACATTTTGTAGTTTATGTGAAGTCTCTTTAGTCACAAGTTGCAAATAGATGTTCATACTCTGTGGCATGTCTTTTTACTCTTGACTTTGGTTAACTCTTGGCCAAAAAACTTAATGCTAGGACTAGCATCAGTGACTGTGCGTATTAATTCTTTTCTCCACTTACAATGCAGAGATGTTGTTCTTATTTTGAAAGAATTACACACCTGAGGGTCAGCTTCACTGCAGGATGAATAATGAGTCCTTGGCTTAATAGTCTTCGTAAACAATGAACGATGAGCTCAGTGAAGGAAATAGATTTAAATACCCCTTTATCCATATTCCATAGTTAAGTTCACCTTGCTCCTCTGGGAAGGAATAAATATACAATCGCCTATGGTCAAAATGAAAGGCTGAGCATGTGTCTGTGGGGTTTTTGTTGCTGGTTTTAACCTTAGGGGAACAGAAATAATCCTCTGTGTTTAAAAATGTGTATACTTGATTATTTGCTCACATTGTTCCTAAAGAGAAATAGCTGGTTCCTCTGGAACTGCAAATGGAAAATTGAGTAGCTAAGGAAGCAAGTTGGTCTCAGAATTCACCAGCTTGCTTTCTGGATGCATCACAACATTTGAAGAGGTGCTTTTGGCATCCCTGTGGGTATATTAGCTCTCCTCCATTTTTTTTCTTCCCCCAACTCTGGAACTACTCGAGCGAGTGACAAGTAGGTATGTTGTGATCACATGTGACATATAAATTACAAGTTCTCCTGTCCCTCTAAAACTTTACTCAGCATCAACCTTTGCACCAATGCACTAAGGCATAATAGCTGATAATTTATGAGTGTAATTTAAAGGAAGCAATTCTGCTTTGTGATTACGGTAGTAAATAAAAGATTCAAATCCTCATTGACCCACCATGGAATTTAGTTTTACTTTTTTTCTTCCCTGATGTTGTTTATGGAAGTAAGCAAGCAAAGTCCAAGAAAGGTGACGGATGTAAAGAAATGCTTTGATTACAAAGTACCAAGACAATGGTGATAAAAATGAAGGAGATTATCGGAAAGAAATAAATATGAATAGGTCCAAATTTTCCTTTTTTTTGAAGCAAAGGGCTTTGGACAATGAAGTTATGGTCCATGGTTAGGGAATAGAGCAGCAAGGAGAGACGACAGGTTGGTGAAAGCCGGCTTTACGCTTTCACAATTGAGGCACCTTGAAGATGAATTCACTGCCTTGATAAATGAGATATACTGGTGTGGATTAAGGGAGATTCTCTAAGTAAAATATCTGCCCTGCAGACCACAACAGCAGCCATAGGTTCTTAGCAGTTAATTATCCTTTTCCTTGGGATTTGAAAAATAGATTTCTTCCTCAATTATTCTTTAGGTTGGAACCCAAGTAGAAGGGAGAAAACTTCTGTGAATATGAAAGAATATGCAAAACCAAGCTTGCCAACTGGATCCCTTCAAGATCTGCATTAGCATGGGGCCCAGATTCAAG
Source organism: Lepus europaeus (assembly GCF_033115175.1). NCBI lineage: Eukaryota > Metazoa > Chordata > Mammalia > Lagomorpha > Leporidae > Lepus > Lepus europaeus. The sequence goes on from NC_084835.1 coordinate 49,520,329, forward strand.
TTCTGACTCATTTAGAGAGGAAGTGAGATGGATGAGAAGCTTGCCCTATTTGTGATGGTGTGGTTGAAGGAGAGACTGGGGAAACTAACGACTGTGGTTAAAACAGACATAAGATTCCATTATAGTAGCACTATATGTTGCCTCTGAGTATGAATTCAGAATAAGTAAAAACTAATAATAGCGATTTTCTTGGATATTAACTAAGATTAACACTTGGTTTACTTTAGCTAATCTAGAGTAAAACAGTGTATTACATAAAATTCAGGTTGCTAAATATTTCTTTCAGCGATTATTGTCGAACAATAATTTGTTTTTATTAGTGTTATTTTTCTCACATGCTTTAACATGTTAAGCTCCTTCAAATGTTTGTAAAAAATGGAATTAGAAGTTCTGTTCATTTTGGTGCATTGAAATCTATGTATATAGTCTTTCCACAACATGATTCCCCATGAACTTTTTGAAAAACCCTCATATGCAAGTATTTCAAATTTTTTATGCATTGACATAAACATGTTTTCCAATTCCATTTCCATGGACTTTTTTGAAGAACTTTTTATTAAATACTAAGTCACTTTTTTCGTAACAAACCTGTGAGGAAGAAAGACAATTACTATCAATGAAGAATCTGAGGCAGAGATATGCATTAATTTGCCCATTCACATGGATAATAAATGACAGATCTGTGACTAAAACACAGAATTCCTTTTTTCTAAGCCAGTGTAATTTCTGCACACATTTCCCAGAAAATATGACTTTGGTAAGCAGTGGTCAGGCCTCCATGGACAAGTAAAAGATGAATTACAAGGAACATAATGATTATTTCACCAATAAGTACTCCATACTTGGAATATCTTCTCACTATTTTGCTGTCTCCATTGGACTTGTCATCCATTTCTTGTTCTGTACCCAGCCCCCACTTCGTCTACCCATGCACACTCAGATATCAATCAAGCAACTTTTCCTGGAGGGTTCTGTGATAAAATTTTTCCAATGACTATTTATACTTAACAGGAACTGGAGAGATCCTTCAAGACACTCAGATGCCTCTCAGTTTGTCAAAGGGCTTCCTAAAAGCCACTCAGATTGCAAAGCTTAGGAGAGGAAACCTTGGAGCAGTAATTTATTACATATATCTATGAATCAGGTGAAAAGAAAGATCCCCTTACCTGCTCTGGTGTGTAATGTGTGGATTTGTAATGTGTGGGAAAGCAAAGTCCATGGGGTTTGGAGTTGGATTTCAAGCTCGACACTTTCCCAATCATCACAGGACCTTCTTCCAGGTCTCCCACGTGGGTGGCAGGAGGGCCCAAGGAGTTTTGCCATTTTCTGCTGCCTTCCCAGGCTCATTAGCAGAGAGTTGGCTCAGAAGTAGAGTAGCTGGAACTAGAACTGTGCCCAAATGGGATGCCAATGTCACAGGAGGTGGCTTAATCCCCTGTGTTACAATGCTATCCCCAACAGAGCAGGCATGGTCCCCCATCTTGAGCTGACTATGTGTGTTATGACATAGCCTGCTTGTAGTTAAGATTTCCCTGGTGAGCTTTGTCTTACTCTAGTAGGAGTGCAGTTCCCTATAGCCTGCTGAGATCTTTTTAAGATGAGAGCAATGGATCCATGGTTGGATGCCTTGAAGCTTTTCTGCAGTGTGGGTGGTGACGAGTACTTGGAAGTATTCTTTCCAAGGGCAATTTTCCCCAGGTCTTATCTCCAGAAGACCCAGTCTCCAAGTTTAAGACTGTGAAAAATTTGTACAAAAGCTTTTTTCCTAATGGAAATACTTTTTGGCATAATAAATCAAAGGCTTCCCAATGCCTTGTTATATCAGTATTCAAAAGAATGGGAGTCACTTGAGACTTCATTATTAAGGAAATAGGCTTTCCAGTAATTGTTTCATAAAGGGTCAACCTATGATTTCCAATAGTAATGGATTCGACTCCCAGTAGAGCCAATGGCAGTACTGGTGGTCAAAGCAATCCAATTGATTCAGTTAACTCCCCAGCTTCAATTTCAAGGTACCATTCCTTCATTAAACGTGATAGGGACATTGATAATGCCATTCTGCTTGCAGGATTTTATTTGGTTGCTTTATAGTTTGCCTAGGGAAACAGGTTCCTCTGACACTAGGAAATTGTCCAGGTATGGCCCATTAGACGAAACATAATTTTTAACAATTTCTTACCCATTGTCATAGCATCCACTTTTCTCCATGAGAGAGCTTTTATCTGACTGGAAAGCAAGCAAACTGTTACAAGTACATTCCAGCACTGCATTGAGGGTGGAAACGGAATGAAGTCCATCTGTGAATGTTCAAATGATTCATTGGGTGCACTACTTAAAATTTTATCTTTTTTTTTAGTTTTTCTGTATTTACTTCATTTTATCTTGAAAAGGAGGGGAGAGAGAGACAGAGACAGAGACAGAGGGAGGGAGAGAGAGAGAGAGAGAGAGAGAGAGGGAGAGAGGAAGAGAGGGAGAGAGAGAGAGAGAGGGAGAGAGGAAGAGAGGGAGAGAGAGAGAGAGAGACAGAGGAGATCATCCATCTGCTGATATACTCTCCTTTCCAAATGCATGTAAAGGTGAAGCTGGACCAAGCCAGCCAGGCCCAGCCAAGAGCCGAGAACTCTGTCCAAGCCTCCCACATGTGTGGCAGGAACCTAACTACTTGAGCCATCACTTACTTCTTCTGAGGGTGTACATTAGCAAAAATCTGGAATTGGAAAGCAATGGAAAGGAATCCAGGACTTGAACTCAGGCCCCTCTGCATGAGATGCAAGCACCATCTTAACTGCTGTGCCAAATGTCTTTCTCCCTTAAATTCTTTATTATCTCTTCAAGATTGTGAATTGACTATAAACTGTCTTGGCCATTATTGAATAACCACCACAAAATTTCTTTTTTCATAATTTTGTGTATCTTGCTTATTTCATGGTGAGTACAAGATTTTAACAATGTCAGCTTCAAGGAGTGATGTGATTGGCTGAGACTCAGCTGCTCAACAGCAAGGGCATGCTCTTAGATCACCACCTCTTGCACATCAAAAAGATTAAGTTCCAGGTGACGCATCTTGGGTTCACCTCATCATTCAAGTACAGAGGCCACTTTATGCTAATACACTGGTCCAAATCTAGCAATGCCCATTTTGCAGAGGAAGAGGCAGTCTAGAATGCCATATAATTTTCTTTTTGTCACTCAAACAACAGCAAGGTCTTGAACTCAGGTTGTCTGACTTGAAAGCCTGGAATCAATAGATCATAGAATTATTAAAAACAAATTTCTGGGGCTGGCACTGTGCTGTAGCCAGTAAAACTACAACCTGCAGTGACAGCATCCCATATAGGTGCCATTTTGAGACTCAGCAGCTCTACTTACAATCCAGTTCTCTGCTATGGCCTGATAAAGCAGTAGAAGGTGGCACAAGTCATTGGGCCCCTGCACCCACGTGGGAGACCTGGAAGAAGCACCAGGCTCCTGGCTTCAGATCGTCCCATCTCTTGCTATTGCAGTCATTTGGGGAAAGAACAAGCAGATGGAAGACTCTCTCTCTCTCCTCCCACCCCGTAATTTCATCTTTCCGATAAATAAATGAATATTTTTTTCTAAAAAAAACAAATCTCTATACTAGTATACTGTTAGAAAAAGAGTTAACATTTCAGAAAAATTCTCAATTTTATAAGAAAATGAAAAACCTTCTCTGGTTTTTCATGTTTTTATATAAGATTTAAATGTGGTTATAAGACTTGATCATATTATTCATCCACAAACAAGAAATACAATGCCCATGACAGATGCTTGCATTTCACTTCAGATTAATTGGATGGCCTTTCTCCATGAAAATTAACATTACAGGAAATTGTTGGGGCCTTGGATATTTCTTGGAGATACAAATTCAGCTATTTTAATTTCAAAAATCTTTTCCCCTTTTCACATTCCCTAAAAATAATCTTAGCTGTGAGAATGATTATCATGATTATATGAATAGGGGCTAAGTCTTAGAATTCTAAAGAATTCAGGAATACACGAGAGTAAATGCTTTTCTTAATATTCTGCAGTATACACAGAATAAGATAAACCACTTTTCTTTTCTAAATAGGAAAAGAAAAGTGTGGCTAATGTGGAAACTTCTTGCCATTTGATTTGCTCAAATGCCTTCTCTATTTGTATTCTTTTCCCTTTTTAAAATAAAGAAGAAAATCTCAGGGAAAAGCTATTTCCCAGCACATTATTTTGAAGATTGGTTTCTTTCTCTAGAGGAGTAAAACCTCATTGCCACCTTCCATGGGATAATTTTTTGGAATATAAGTAGGAGACTCTAAATTTACTGTCATGTCTTTTGTTTGATATTAGATGAAAACGAAAAAAAAAAAAACACTTTGCTGATGGAAAATGAAAATAAATTTGGAACGAGTTGCATTTGGAGCTGAGAAGGTGAGCTTTTCAGTTATACTAGGTATATGCATTTGTATGTATATATATATGCATTTATATATACATGTATGTACGTGTCTAGTGTAATTCATCTATTTGGTGGTATGTACAAATTTATACTATATTCTAATTACAAAACATTTGAAGAGAAGGATTTTAGACAAACAGATGAAAGACTTATTGAGGGAAAATGAGAATTTTAAAATTTACTTTGGGATTTTGAGAGAAAACTGCACAATTTGGCAAAGCAAAAATAATTTATCTATATATATATATAATTTGGAAGCTTATGAATTTCTCAGCTAAAGCACTAAGATGTAAAATAAAATAGGCAAAGGACATAAAGTCAAATAAATTGGAGAGTGGTTAAAATTCACATGAGTATTATATCCAAGAGAACAAATCGTGCCCAGCTTAAAGCCAGGGTCTTATTCTTTATGTTTTTAATGGATTTGTCAAGGGCAAAGATTATTTAGTTGTGAAGTGTGACTGGCTCATTGTATACAATATGAAAATAATGTAAAACTCCATGGATGAAAGCTGAAAGAAATAAGTAGGTGAAAGATAATGTTACACAGAAAAAACATTTATCATATTAGGCAGTTTGTGATTTTACAGTGTATTAGGAGTTTATCTTCTGTGTTGAGGATGCCAGCTCAGAAAGAAGCTTACTGTTCATCTTGCATTTTCATTCTGAAAGAAAATTTTATGTAAGTAATAATACTAGTTGATATGGTATACCATTATTTTATATGAAAAGAAGTTTTGGCTTTCTTTTATAGGAATATATCATGTGTACGATAGTAAACTAATATACACAGTTTTGGGAGAAAGATTGAGGGACATATGTTTCCAAGATGGTGATTCTGGTACATATAGACAGAGTTAGTATATTAGCACTGAGCATATAAATTTCTGCCTAAATTTGCAAAATACTGCACAAAGCCACACAATCATCTCTCTCAAAAGCTAAAAGTGCTACATGAACTGTTGACTAGAAAGTGATAATTTCTGAGGAATACTTCATGACTTTATGAATGTCTTCCTTCCTTAACTTGCTCATCAGTGATTTTCAATTCTCACAAAACAGGACTTATTTTAAGCTTAAGCAATGTAACCAGTTGCTTTTATATTAAGTTAACATCATTCACCCCTTGCCACTCTCACTACTGGGATGCCATAAAATAATTTGAATAGAATATGCGACCAGCTAAAGTGAAGATGATTTTATTATTCATGAATACTTTAACATGAATACATTAAAGTCTGCATTTATCCATATTATTAAATTATGGAGCAACATAAAACTGTCAAATGAGGTTGTAGACTCATAGTTCCTAGGGAGTTTCCTTATGTTTTCCTTCAATATTTTCCCTCCAATATCTATAAATCTAATTTTTGTTTCATATCTTTCTTCTGATATTCCAAAGCCTGATTCACTCACTTTCTCTGCCCCTAGATTTGATGTCATCAGTGGCTAATAGGTGAACCTCATAAAATCTTAGAGTTGGAATACATTTTTAGGAACCTTCATGCAAATGTTTCCTTGAGATAATATAGCTTTTTCAAAGGACATTTCTCCTCTCTTCCAACACTCAGAGAAATGTGATTCTCTAAAATAGCTCTCCCACCCCCAGAGAATGGTAGTTATGAGCTCTGGCCTTAGAATGAGACAGAATTTTATAAAATCTGATCCTTGGCTTCTTCATCTGCATAATGAGGGAAAGTGCACCTCTCATAGTTGTTGTGAAGGTTATGTAAGTTAATCATGAAAAGCAACTACAATGGCCCCTGCCACATGGTATTCATGATGGTTTATATTATAAACTGGACCTGTAGTTTAATAAAGTTAGAAGACCGCATCATTTGTTCTCTATAATTTCCAAATCCCGTGTGATGGTCCAGAAATCTAGGAAGATATGATAGTAGAATTACAGTTCTGGTACTTTAGGTTGATACCCTGGACCCAGTGTCTGGGGAATACAGCAGATACCCCCTGCTAGGTCGTGCCACTCATGTTTGAGGGAATCACGGCAAGAGTTTCCTATGCCATATACTAAGAGGGCTACTTCCCATAGGTATAAATGTTTAGAAGTTATACAATAAAGTTAATTAGATCTTAGATTCTACCCTATCAACTGGATAAATATACCTTCATAATGACTAGGAATGCGACATTCAATCTTCAAATGCACCTTGAATTCGTTCACAAACACCCTGAAGTCCATGGTGCTGCAGAAAAAAAACCAAGCATGGTCTGCAGCCATCCCCCTACGTTTTCCATCTCAGGCTATTTTTATTTATTTATTTTTTAATTTATTTGACAGGTAGAGTTATAAACAATGAGAGAGAGAGAGACAGAGAAAGGTCTTCTGTTGGTTCACTCCCCAAATATCCACTACTGCCAGCACTGCATCGATCTGAAGTCAGGAGCCAGGTGCCTCCTCCTGGTTTCCCATACGGGTGCAGGGACCCAAGTACCTGGGCCATCCTCCACTGCCCTCCCAGGCCATAGCAGAGAGCTGGACTGGAAGAGGAGCAACTGGAACTAGAACCCGGTACTCATATGGGATGCCGGCACCATAGGCGGAGGATTAACCAAGTGAGCTACGGCACCAGCCCCACTATCTCAGGCTCTTAAACTATGAACATCTTGGCACAAACACTTGGGATTCTTGTGCATGTGCAATTAAGCTCTGTACATACCTCTATTAATAATGCCCTGTGCCATTTTGGAGATACTATGCAGTCTGCCTTCAGAATATAGCATGAGGAAAGTCCATATAAACCATGGAATTGTCCCAGAAGGGTACAACCACGAAGAACATGATCTGGAAGTGAGGGATGACACATGCTATGGATAGACATGTCTTGAGCCCTGAATTCCTCCCTTGTAAATGAGGCTGGAGGAGTGAAAGAAATGGTGAGGATACAGGTAAAGAGCACAACTGTCAACTGGCCTCTCTTTTAGACAGAGGATTCAGGATGTTGAAGTTAGGGTTTAGCATAGAAGCTGGAAGAAGTGCCAAGGTACTTAATTTGTGACTTGGACGCCAGAGTTGGGTTGGAAAATTTTCAAGCTGCATTAACAATAAAAAGAGATCATGAATTAATTATCTGTTGTTCCAAAATCGATTACCTCACATCTCAGCAACCTAAAACAGTAAGCATATAAGCTGAGAATTTGGAAGTGGTTTAGCTGGAGGATTCAGCTCTGTGAGGTTACCATCTAGAACAAGTGGGGCTACACTCATTTGAAGACTGGGGCAGGGGAATTCACTTACAAAGTGATGGACTCCCGTGGTCATTCTAGTCTCATCTCCAGTTCCTTGTAGACTACAGACAGGGGTTTTCAATATCTTGTCAGGTGGACCTCTTCATAACACTGCTGAAGCATCTTCAAGGTATGTCAGCTGGTTTTCCCTCTAGAGTGATTGATCCATGAGACAGACAGGAGGGATGATGTCTTGCATGACCAATTCTTGGCAGTCAAACACCATTACTTTTACCACATCTTGAAGGAGGTGGCAGAGGGAAGAATGGTGACTTAAGCTCCAAATTTTGAAGGGAAGAGTATCTGAGAATCTGTAGACATATTTTCAAACCATCACAAGATCATAAATGTGAAAATAAATATGAAACACAAAGTACTGTAGATGGAATATATTCAAGTGAAGAGCACTCCTTTAATACGTTCACAGCATTTCCTTAGATTACTTATCCCCAAACTTTTAGAACCCCACAGATGTTTATAGCCTGGCCTGACACTGTTAGAGACTGATTGAACTTGATCTTGTAATCTACAAACACTGAAAGCCTGAGATTTATATGTGTTAATGCAGAAACAGAATTTCAGAGATGTTAAATGACTGATCAAAGATCACAATAGCTAGTAGGTGAACATTCTAGAATGCTGATTTCAATTCCCTTGATCTTTTTTTTTTTTAAAGATTTTATTCATTTATTTGAGAGGTAGAATTACTTAGAAAAAGAGGGAGAGACTGACAGAAAGGTCTTCCATCCACTGGTTCACTCCCCAGCTGGCCACAATGGCCAGAGCTGGGCTCATCTGAAGCCAGGAGCTTCTTTTGGATCTCCCACATGGGTGCAGAGGCCCAAAGACTTGGTTCGTCTTCCACTGCTTTCCCAGGCCATAGCAGAGAGCTGCATCAGAAGAGGAACAACCGGGACATGAACCAGCTCCTATATGGGATACCGGTGCCTCAGGCAGAAGCTTAGCCTACTGTGCCACAGCGCTGGCCCAATCCCCTTGATCTTAATCACTATGCCATACATGTCTTAAAGACATAGAACCACAGAGAAAAAAGACATGACAGTCAACATTACTTTAAGACAATTTGATGTAAAGTATGAGTTTCAATTTTTGCTAAAATTTCCTTCAAGAATAATTCTTGAAGATGATTTCTCTATTTTCTAAAAAATATTGAGACAGTTGTGGATTTGCATGGAAAGCCAAGACACTGTGGCAAAAAAAAAATTAAAAAAAATAAAAAAAAATAAAACAAAAACCTAAATGAAAGATCTCTGTGACTCTGTGAGTGAGATCCCAGCAGAAAGAATGGGCCATCAAAGAAGGAGGTACCTTTCTCTGAAGGGAGGAGAGAACTTCCACTTTGACTATGACACCTTGTCTAAATAAGATCAGAGTTGGTGAACTCAAAAGGCTTCCATAGCCATGGCAACTCATGACAAGAGCCTTGGGTGATTACTGACGCCATAAACAAGAGTGTCAGTTGTTAAATCAACAACAGGATTCACTGTGCACTTACTCCCCATGTAGAATCTCTGTCCTTAATGTGTTGTACTATGTGAATTAATGGTATAACTAGTACACAAACAGTACTTTACACGTTGTGTTTCTGTGTGAGTGCAAACTATTGAAATTTTTACTTAGTACATACTAAATTGATCTTCTGTATATAACAATGATTGAAAATGGATCTTGAAGTGAATGGCATGGGAGAGGGAGAGGGAGATGGGAGGGTTGTGGGTGGGAGGGAGGTTGGGGGGGGGGGAGGCCAGTGTAATCCACAAGCTGTACTTTAGAAATTTATATTTATTAAATAAAAGTTAATAAATGTTAATACCAGATAAATCAAAATAAAGATGTAAGTCATTTAATAACTATCAAAAGCTATTAAACTATGTATATTCAATAAAAAAGAAGTAAGTTCAAAAACTGTAGCTATTAAACTATGTATATTCAATAAAAAAAGAAATAAGTTCAAAAACTGTCCTTATAAACTTTACAGTGGTAACATTTTAAAAGGCTGTAGTATAATTAACTTTTGGGATTCATTTTTTCCTTGTCATCATGATTTAATTCTCTGAAGATTTATCCAAGTTGTTTTGTATATCATAGTGTGTTTCTTTTTATTGCTGAGTTCTACTATGGAGTGTATATGTACCTTTGCTAGTTTAACCATTCACTGTTGAAGAACACCTGGGCTGGTATCAGTTTTGGGGCTGATGTAACAATGCTTCTGTGAACATTCATGCACAAGCTTTTATGTGAACATGTTTTAATTTCTCCAAGATATATTTCCAGTGTTAAAACTGCTGGATTGGAGCCCGTGCTGTAGTGTAGCAGGTAAAGCCACTGACTGCAGTGCCGGCATCCCATATGGGCACCAGTTTGAGTCCCAGCTGCTCCACTTCTGATCCAGCTTTCTGCTGTGGCCTGAGAAAGCAATGGAAGATGGTCCAAGTCCTTGGGTCCCTGCACCTGTGTGGGAAACCTGGAAGAAGCTCCTGGCTCCTGGCTTCAGATCTGCTCAGCTCCAGCCATTGTGGCCAATTTGGGAGTGAAGCAGCAGATGGAAGACTCTCTCTCTCTCTGCCTCTGCCTCTCTGTAACTCTGCCTTTCAAATAAATAAATGTTAAAAAAATCAAACTGCTGGATCATACAATATTTACATATTTAAATATTTCAAAAATTACCAAATTGCTTTCCAGAATGTCTGCATCACTTCATAAAAAAGTATGAGTTATAAAGTATCTTTCTTTTTTTTAAATATTTATTTATTTATTTTAAAGTCAGAGTTACACAGAGAGAGGAGAGGAAGAAAGAGAGAGAGGTCTTCCATCCGATGGTTCACTCCCCAACTGGCTGCAACAGCCAGAGCTGCGCCGATCCGAAGCCAGGAGCCAGGAGCCTCTTCTGGGTTTCCCACTTGGGTGCAGGGGCCCAAGTCCTTGGGCCATCTTGTACTGCTTTCCCAGGCCATAGCAGAGAGCGGGATCAGAAGTGGAGCAGCCGGGTTTCGAACCGGCGCCCATATGGGACTCTGGCGCTTCAGGCCAGGGCATTAACCCACTACGAAGGCCCCTGAATGATACACTTTCAACACATCCCCACCATGATTTGATATCAGTATTTTCTGTTAGTAATTTTACCAAGTATATGGTGATTTTTTCATTATGTTTTAAATTTTTATCCCCATAATTGCTAATATTGTTGCACATAGTTTTGTGGATACCTTTTTATTGTCATTTATATGTATGTTCTTTACTCAGTAAGGGCTTTTGTCCATTTTTTAACTGAATTTTTTCTTTTAACTTCTGAGTTTTAAGAGTTTTTTCTATACTCTACACATTGATACATTGTAAGACACGAAGCTAGCAAATATTTATCCCTATCTTATAGATTGCATTTTCATCATCTTCACATAGAAAGCAAATGCTTTTGTAAAATGTTTGATGAGGCAAAAATTGTCAAATTTTCTTTTTCTGGATCATGATTTTTGTGTAATGGGCACTGAGAAACAGTGACTTGATCAGCTCTTGTCCTGACTATTGATGTACAATGCAATACTTTATCCATTATAGTATTTTTTTTTTTGTTCTAGTACTATTGTTTGAACTCTGTAATTAACACACAATTATTCCTAGGTGTTTAAATTTTAACTGAAAAGTGATTTTTGTGTAAATTCCAATAACTCATTGCCTAACCCTGGATCCCAATTGTTCTTTCATTCTTTATTCCTAAAATTTTCAGATTTCTGTTTTACATTTAAGTCAATGACCCATTTTGGGTACATTTTTGTGTATATCCAGAGATTTAGATCAAATATCATTTTTTTTTTGCCTAAGATTGTCTTATTGCTCACACTTATTAATATGTTAACCTTTCTCCATTGAAATGATTTTTGTGAACAAAGAATTTCTGGCCGTATATTCTGTTCTATTGACATATGTGTCTATCCTTATATTGTCTTCATAATGTGATCATACAGTATTCCATATGTATAGAGTAATTCCTCTTACACTAGTCTTCTCTGTCTATATTGTTTGAGCTGTTCTAGATCCTTAAGACATGAATTTTAGAATAAGGTTATTTTCTGTATAAAAACTTTCCCAAGAACTTTTTTGTATTTTGTATTTTTATTTTAAAGTATATAATTTTCAAGTATTTCATATATACAGATTCAGGAACATAGTGATATTTTCCACCCTATTCTCCCTCCTACCCATGCTCCCACCCTTCTTTCTCCTACTTCTCCTATTCTCATTCTTATTTTTCACAAAGATCTATTTTCAGTTAACTTTATACTCATAAGATTAACCCTACACTAAGAGTTCAACAAGAATAGTGTGAAGAAAAAAAAAAAGAAAATAAAAACACTGCTCCTAAGCAGTTGAGACAAGGGCTGTTAAAAATCATCACTTCTCAAAATGTCAATTTCATACCTATAGATTACCTTTTAAATACTCTATTAGCTACCTCAGATCAGGGAGAATTTATGGTATTTTGGGGACTGGCTTATTTCACGAATTATAATGGTTTCCAGTTGCATCTGTTGTATTATAAATCACAGGATTTCTTTTTTAACTGTGGGATGGTATTCCATAGGGTATATATACAATAATTTCTTTATCCAGTCTTTAGCTGATATGCATGTGTATTGATTCCATATCTTAGCTATTGTGAATTGAGCAATAATAAACGCAGGGGTGCTGATAACTCTTTCATATGCTGATTTCATTTCCTTTGGGTAAATTCCCAGGAGTGGGATGGCTGGGTAATATGGTAGGTCTATATTCAGATTTCTGAGGTATCTCCATACTACCTTTCACAGTGGCTGCACCAGTTTTATTGCCACCAACAGTGGATTAAAGTACCTTTTCCCCACATCCTTGCCAGCATTTGCTGTTTGTTGATTTCTGTGTGACAGCCATTCTAACTGGAGTGGGGTGAAACCTCATTGTGGTTTTGATTTACATTTACCTGATGGCTAGCGATCCTGAGCATTTTTTCATGTGTATGTTGGCCGTTTGAATTTCCTTTCTTAAAAAAGTGCCTGTTCAATTCCTTTTCTGAAACCTTGACATGATTGTTTTGTTATTATTGAATTTCTTAAGAACTTTACAGGTATTGAATTGAATGAATAGATGAATCTGGAATAAATTGACATCTGTATTAAATTGAATCTACAAATCTGTGAATGCAGTTTGTCTCCCTGTTTGATTAATCCTTGATTTCTTTGATTGGAATTTTGTAACTTTAGAATTCAAAGCCCGTGTATGTTTTGAAAGTTATGGCCAAAAACTTTTTTGTTGTAAATAATGTGATGCAAATGATATCCTGTTTTAGTTTTAGTTTCTGCTTACCATTATTTATATATAGTAATGAGGTTGATTTCATGTATTAACATGATATCCTATGAACTTGCTAAACTCATTTGTTAGTTTTATGAGCATTTTTCTTATTGATGTTTTCTCTGTCTTTATAGATTACTTGGGATGTTTATGTCCTTTGCAAATCAATATAGGTTTCTTCCTTGACAATCCTTATGATTTTTAATCTTTTTCTTCTTCTGTTGTTCTGGCTGTAATTTCCAGGCCTACGCAGAGTAGCAAAAGTGAGAGCAGACGTCTTTCCCTTGTGATCAATCTCAGGGGGAGGAGCAGATTTTTACAATTAAGCATAATGTTAGTTATTGATATTTTTGTAGATACAAGTTATTAAGTTGAAGAAATTTTCTTCTAGTTCTATTTTTTCTGAGAAGTCATTAATGCATGTTGATTTTTACCAAGTACCTATTTTGAGCCATTGGACATGAAAATATAGTACATTCTCTATACATGTATTGATGGGGTTGACTTTATTAATTTTTTAATTACTGAATAGCTTTACATTCCTAGACTAAATCTCATTAGCTATGTTGTATAATTCTTTATATGTATGATTGAATTTCATTTTCTGATACATCGTTGGAGATTTGAGAGTCTATGTTCAATGAAGATGTTGGTTTGTGGTTATATTGTGTTCCTTTGTATGTTTTTGTCTGGTTTGTTATAAAATGAGTTGTTAAGTGCTTCCTCCTCTTCTGTATTCTAGAAACAATTACAGAAAACACATGCCCTTTCTTTAAAACAAGAATGAAGCGATAAAGGTCTAGATATTTCTTTTTATGAAAACTTTTAAAAATTAATATATTGGTGCCAGTGCTGTGACATAGCTGGTAAAGCCACTGCCTGTAGTGCTGGCATCTCATATGCGCACTGGTTCGAATCCTGGCTACTCCACTTCCAATCCAACTCTCTGCTATGATTTGGGAAAGCAGTAGGAGATGGCCTGAGTCCTTGGGCCCCTGCACCCACATGGGAGACCCAGAGGTAAGCTCTAAAGCTCCTGGCTTCGGATCAGCTCAGCTCCAGTCGCTGTGGTCATTTGGGAAGTGAACCTGTGGATGGAGGATTTATCTCTCTGCGTCTGCTTCTGCCTCTGTAACTCTGCCTTTCAAATAAATGAATAAATAAAATCTTTTAAAAATTAATTGATTTTTTCTAAGGATTATGGGGCTATTTTCATCGTTCATTCCATCTTGGATGATGTATGGTAATGAATGACTTTTGAGAAATTAGCCTATTTCTCTTAAGTTGTCAAAATTATCAGTACTTCATTATTATCTGTTTGTGGCCTGTAGTGATATTCTGTTTTTCAATTCTGATATTGGTGATTTATGGGTTCTTTACTTTCATTTTAGCATTTTTGCCAGAGATTTTCCATTTCATTGTTTTTTGAAGAAATAGTAATTTTTCATTGATTCTCTTTTTTATTTTCAATTCCATTGATCTCTTATCTTTTTTATTTCCCTTTTTTACTTGCATTATATTTATTTTTATCTACTTTTTCTAATTTCCTGATGTAGGAACTTAAATGATCAACCTAAAGCCTTTACTCATTTTCAGTGTACTCTATGCTATAAATTTCCCTCTCAGCACTATAGTTGTGTTCCATACAATGTGATGTGTTGTGATTCCACTCAGGTCTTTTGCCTTCTCTACTTTTAAATATTACTGTTTTAGATGGCAGGTGGTACCACACTTTTTCTTTGAATATCAAATACAATTTTTTAAATCAAAGGATAAATACAGTCTGTCATATGTACTCATAATTCTTGATAATCCAAGATCGCTTCTTTTTACCATTTCATTCTTGCTGAAGAACTTCTTCTAATGCTTTTTCAAGATAAATCTAACAACTTCTGTTACATTTCCTTATTTGAAATGACTATTTTCCCTCCATTCCTGAATAATAGTTTCAACAGATATAGAGTTCACTCTTGACAGTTTTTTTTTCAACATTTGTAAATATTGTTTCTCCATAGTTTCAAATGAAAAATCTGTAATCCAATTTGGAATTCCGTTGTAGTTAATTTATCATTGTTCTCTGACTGCTTTTAAGACCATTATTTATCTTTAAGACTTAAGAGCTTAATTATGGTATGTCTACATATGAATTTTTCCCCTTTCTAATAATACAAAGATAACAGATTTCATGTAGTTAACAATAAAGCAACAATTTCCTCCCTCCCTCATCCTTTCTTTCTTTTTTTTAATTTTGTGATAATATAGTTTTAATTTACCTTATAATCACAGAAGTCATGCTACACAGAGTAGAGTTCAACAAGTAAAAAGTAGAAAAACAACTGTTCTTCAGGAATATAGATAAAGACAATAAACAATAAGCAGGTCGCAAGATATCAATTTCACTCACACACATTACATTTTTTTCATGCTCTCTATATTAGGTACCACAACCCAGAGAAAATGCTATATTTAGTTTTTGGGGGGTCTGGCTTATTGCACTAAGTGTAATGGTCTCCAGTTGAATCCATATTGTTGCAGGAGATAGGATTTCATTCTTTTTTTATGGCTGAGTAGTATTCTATCATGAATATGTACCACATTTTCTTTATCCAGTCATCAGTTGATGGACATATGGTTGATTTCATATCTTAACTATTGTGAAGTAAGCTGGCTGTAAACAAAGGGATACAAAAAAGGCTTTCATGTGCTTGATTTCATTTCATTTGGGCAAATTCCCAGGAGTAAGATGAGTGAGTTATGTTGTAGATCTACTTTTAGACTTCTGAGACCCTCCATACTGTCTTACATAATGGTTGTACCAGTTTACTTTCCCACCAACAGTGTATTAGGTATATGGTGTAAGTTAGGGGTCTTGTTTCATTCTTCTGTATGTGGAGATCTGGTTTCCTGACACCATTTGTTGAACCAACCATCCTTTCTTCAGGGAGTGATTGTAGCTCATTTGTCAAATTTTGGTTGGCTTTAGACACATTGATTGATTTCTGGTTTCTATTCCGTTCCATTGATCTACATGCCTATTTTTGTGCCAGTACTAGGCTGTTTAGATTATAAATGTCCTATAGTATGTCTTGAAATCTGGTATTATGATGCCTCCAGCTTTGTTTTTGTTGTTTAAGATTGCTTTTTGGGGCCAGTGCTGCGAGCATCCCATATGGGTGCCAGTTTGAGTCCAGGCTACTTCACTTCTGATCCAGCTCTCTGCTATGGCCTGGGAAAGCGGTAGAAGATGCCCCAAGTCCTTGGACACTTGGACCCACATGGGAGACCTGGAAGAAGCTTCTGGCTCCTGGCTTCTGTCGGCACAGCTCTGGCCATTGCAGCTAATTGAGGAGTGAACTAACAGAAGATCTCTCTCTCTCTCTCTCTTTTTCTCTCTCTGTCTCTCTCCCTCTCCCCCTCGCTCTCCCTCTCCTTCTCTCTCTCTGTAACTCTGACTTTCAAATAAATAAATAAATCTTTAAAAAGAGAGAGATTGCTTTAGCTATTCCAGGTCTCTTGTGTTTACATATGAATTTTAGGATCACTTTTTCTACACCTGAGAAGAATGTTGTTATTTTGTTTGTAATCACATTGAATCTGTAAAATGCTTTGGATAGTATGAACATTTTGATGATATTCATTCTTATAATCCATGAAAATGGAAGATTTTTCCATTTTTTGGTGTTTTTTTCTATTTATTTTCTTAATGTTTTAAAATTTGCATTGTAGAGACCTTTCACATTCTTGGTTAAGTTTGTCCCAAAGTAATTATTTTTTGGAACTATTGGGAATGATCTTACAAGTGCTTTCTCAGCTATATCATTATTAGTGTATATGGAAGCTATTAATGTTTGTGTGTTGATTTTATATCTTGTAATTTTGCTGAGCTCTTATGAGGTCCAATAACCTTTTTTCCAATAGTCTTTTGTTGGAGACTTCTGGTTCCTTTTTATATAGAATCAGGATCATGTCATTTGCAAAATGGAATAACCTGACTCCTTCTTTCCATATTGCATCCCTTTTATTTCTTTTCCTTGTCTAATTGCTCTGGCTAAAACTTCCAGAACCATAATGAATAGTAATGGCTAGAGTAGATTTCTTCAAACTTATCCCAATTTAAGTTCACTCAATGTCTTGGGTTTGTAGTTTGTTCTTTCAGCAAATTTGGGAAGTTTTCAGCCATTACTTCTTTAAATACTCTGTCAGTCCCAAGATCTTCCTCTACTCCTCTGGTCGTCCAATTATTTGAATATTGGACCTTTTTCTATTGTGCTATAGAGTGCTTTCTTTCAGTTTATTTTATTTTCCCTTGGGTTCTGCATCATGTTGTATACTTCAGTCATTTCACTTTAATATATCTTTTCAACTACAGGATAAAAAATAAAATCAACAAAGCATATTTTCTTTTCAATGAGGCAGTTAAGAGGCTCAGAAGAATTTAGGGATAAATAGTCCAAAAATCATCTTAAAAACATTGTTCTCTTAATTTCTTGGTACAATTTTATACAGAAGTATCCAGAAGAGAGCATATGCTTTTTCATGTTTTACATACAGTTTCATTACCTAAATATGATCACTTTTCTTTATCTACTCTCAAAAAGTATAGTTGGACTGTTTCCTTTTTGTTTGTTTATTTACATATACACCTACTTATTTTTATAAATTTGGAATTCTACCTTATTGTGCTTTAATACTTTAGTTTTGAATATTCCTAATTTTTGTATTTAATCATCTAAAGCTTCATGATAAAACCAATTTAACTAAGCCAATAGTATTAATAAATGGCATGAATGGAAATAAACTGAGTTAGTGATTAAATTCCCAAGACTCAAATTTTAAAAAAAGATATTGTTCTTTGTATTACTTGAATGTCACATTAATGCCTATGCCTAATAATCTTTTTTTTTTTTTTTGACAGGCAAAGTTAGTGAGAGAGAGAGAGACAGAGAGAAAGGTCTTCCTTTTCAGTTGGTTCACCCCCAACGCTGTGCAGATTCGAAGCCAGGAGCCAGGTGTTTCCTCCTGGTCTCCCATGCAGGTAGAGGGCCCAAGCACTTGGGCCATCCTCCACTGCCTTTCTGGGCCATAGCAGAGAGCTGGGCTGGAAGAGGAGCAACCAGGACAGAATCCAGTGCCCCAACCAGGACTAGAACCCGGGTGCCAGTGCCGCAGGTGGAGGATTAGAAAAGTGAGCTGCGGCACCGGCCTAATAGTCTTAGTTTTTATTTTATGGCTAATTGAAGCTAACCTTCAAAGAAATAAGGAAAATAATTCATAAGTAACTTATTACAGAAAAATAAATATTAAGTTAAGCAATTAACACCTTAGAAGGAAACAGAACAAAGCCAGGCGTGCCTCTATAATTCTTGGTTGGAATGATGAACTGGAAGACATGGTACCCCATCATCCTTTGGAAAACAGACAGATACATGTTTTCCTGTGTGTGATTATCTGTCATGTGGCCCTGGTAAGAAACATAATTATAAAAGAACACTCTATTCATCTATATTTATAATGCCTTGCTTTGCTATTTCTTTTTTGACTTTTCGTGAATTCTATGCTCCCATTGAACTTATTCAAGCATTATAATGATAAGGTTGGATTTAGTTATTAGTGCAGAATATAGCTACCTAGATATTTATGACTCTGTGTTTGATAAATGTTTTTGTTTACTGCTGTGTTCCCTAAGTGGAAAAAAAGAGAAAAGCTTTATGTTGATTTATTTACAATATCATGTCAGCTAAATCAGAGTTTGAGTTAGGAATACGAAGAGCTCAGTAAACTGCCACAGTAAACTTCACAGTTTGTCTTCCTACTACTTGCAGTACCTACATGACCTGGAAATATCATTCAAAGACATTCACTCTCAGTTTCTCGCATTCTTTCATTCACAGATTCCTGAAATATTTATTTGCTATCATTTTTCAGGCTTTGTGTCAGGTGCTAAGAATAGAGTGGTATATAAGAGGGTACTTCTAAAAGTTTACAGAAATACGGAATTAAAAGATAATATGCCTTTCCATTCAACTTGTGGAAGACTCCTGAAGAGAATTCAGAAAGATCATGGAAAATGAGTATAAGCAAAAAATATGCATGGACTTTAAAATTTTTGCACAAAGCAAACTTACTTTAAACTTCCATTTATCCATGAACTTTTAGAAGTTTTCTCATACACATATATTACATTATATTATCAAAGAATTTATACACATCCATACATGTGTATGTCAGTTGGCATGAAATTTTATTACATTTGGATACACACTCATGTGCACATGCATATGTACTTTTCACACAATATTTTAGAGTCTTACACTGCCCTTTTACCTTAAGTCATCTTGGAAGTATATACAATCACCACCTTGAAATGTACCTTAAGGAAAATAAATCAGAGCTCCCTTCTGGAATGTATGGTCTACCATTCCTGCAGTAAACTAGACCTAGGGTGAAAGAATTCTAAGAGCTTGTATGCTGTGAGAAGAGAATCTAGATAGAATTTTGATGAACAGAATTGCCTGTGGTCTTCTCATTTTATTAATTTTGAGATTATGAAAACATCATAATGATGTGGTAGACTTCTTTTTTTAATCTTCCTAATGTCAACACACCACACTGTACCCCCTAAATAATAACAATCTTGTATATTTGTTTGTGAGATAACTCCATACACACTTTCTTTTTTTTTTAAGATTTATTTATTTACTTGAAAGTCAGAGTTATACAGAGAGAGAAGGAGAGGCAGAGAAAGAGAGAGAGGTCTTCCATCTGCTGGTTCACTCACCGGTTGGCCACAATGGCCAGAGCTGTGCCGATCAGAAGCCAGGAGCCAGGAGCTTCTTCTGAGTCTCCCACATGGGTGCAGGAGCCCAAGCATTTGGGCCATCTTCTACTGCTTTCACAAGCCACAGCAGAGAGCTGGATCAGAAGTGGAATAGCTGGGACTTGAATCAGCACCCATATGGGATGCGGGCACTGCAGGTGGCGGCTTTACTCACTACACCACAGCACCGGCCCCCTTACACACTTTCAGTATGTGTTGTGTTTGGTGGTGCCTTTTATACTTGCTGTGGTCTACTAGTAGTGTACTGATTCATTGTTCATATATAAAGGTATCACATATACACAAATGCCCATATAGATTTACGTATAATTGCACAAAGGAAATTTTATGTATCCTTATCAAAATTTATAATTGCTTATTGTTCTCACAGAACAAGATCTTCTGGAAGACTGGTCTTATGTTTGTTTAATGGCTTTTAGATTAACTGCCATCATATTTGTGTTGCAACCAGGAAAAGCAGGAAAGAAATAAGGGAAAAGAAAACAAAAACATAGGGGGGCAAAATGAATTATCTTTAAAAGAGCAATTTTTCATGTTTCTATAATGTTTTTCCCCAGAAAGCTTATCAGTAACTTCCAATCCACCCATTCTCCTTTTCATCCCATTGTCTAGAATTGTCACATGATGCCCTTACATGCGAACGGCTGAGATAAAAAATGTTTTATGTATGTGTAGATAAAAGAGGAAATGGGTATTGAGGCACCACTGTTCAGTCTTGCCATAGATTCCATTTTAATACTAGCATTTTATGATTTTTACAAAAGGGGGTTTGTGCTAAATAGATGAATAAACCGGCATGGCTTACAGATATATTCCCCAGCAAAGTTTCTTTTTTCTTTTTTTTAAACTTTTATTTAATAAATATAAATTTCCAGTGTACAGCTTATGGATTACAATGGTTTCCCCCTCCCATAACTTCCCTCCCACCCACAACCCTCCCCCCTCCCGCTCCCTCTCCCCTTCCATTTGCATCAAGATTCATTTTCAACTCTCTTTATATACAGAAGATCAATTTAGTATAAAGATTCAACAGTTTGCACCCACATAGACACACAAAGTGAAACATACTGTTTGAGTACTAGTTATAGCATTAAATCACAATGTACAGCACATTAAGGACAGAGATCCCACATGAGGAGCAAGTGCACAGTGGCTCCTGTTGTTGACCCAACAAATTGACACTCTAGTTTATGGCGCCAGTAACCACCCTAGGCTGTCGTCATGAGTTGCCAAGGCTATGGAAGCCTTCCAAGTTTGCCGACTCTGATCATATTTAGACAAGGTCATAAAAGACAGAGTGAGGATAGTAACCAATGATCCTAAGAGTGGCATTTACCAGGTTTGAACAATTATACAGCATTAAGTGGGGAAGAGGACCATCAGTACACACAGGTTGGGAGCAGAGCCATTGGTGGTAGAGTAGAGGTTATGATTACGAAGGAATGAGGCCCAAGTGCGCTAGACAGGGTCTAGAACAAAGGACAGAGTCATTATTAGAGGAACTAAGAAAGGTGCTGTCTCCGTTACAATTAAGTTTTCTGATTGAGAGGCAAATAGAACCTGATAGAAGGGGCTTGATAATAATCTGGTGGGCTTTAGGCCTTGTAAGTTAAGAGGCCCGGACCTATCTATCTCTTCACATGGGGTACATCCTAAGGGAGGTGTGAACCTCCTAGGGGAAGGTACTCTGTTGACTTTCATTACTTGGCTAGCCTGGGAGGAGAGCTGGCCATGTAAAGGCAGGTGGCATCTCTAACAAGAAATTTACAGTTCTGCCTGCAACGTTGCTGACCATACTTGATCATCCCCTCAGCTGCAGTGGTCACTTTGGTAGCTGGGCTGAGTGAAGGGCTTTTCAGCTTAGAGCCAATAAGATCTGTGGCTCTGACATGGGCATCCTTCGACTCCAGGGCAGGTCCATTTCCAGTGATCCAACTCTTGGCAGAGCTGCCAGGGCTCTTCACAAGTTGACTTCTGCTGAAGCCCAGGCTTACCACATTGAAAGCCACTGCAGTGGACTGGCCTGTTGGGTCTCCTTGAGGGCAGATCACTGTCCAGATCAGCCATTAATAGGCCTGCCACCCATTGCTTCTGATGCCTAGCTTTCTTTTCCTCCTGGTTTGTGTTAAAACAGACCAGAGGATGCAAGTCAAGGGAGTGCCCGTGTCCCATCTCTAATCTTCAGTGGCCTGAACTACAAGTCTATAGTCACAGGCATGTTCTGTAGTAGTTTTTCTAAGGTAGACAATGCCCATGAGGAAAATTATATTCTCACTTTAAAACTTTCTTTCCCTTTGGTCTGAAAGGGAGGTTTCTTCTACTTACTGTATACTTCGCTGATGGCGAAGAGAATCTAGCTATGAGATTATTATTTAAGTTCTTATTTTGGCTGTGCTATTACAGAAAAATGCTAGCCATCTGTTTTATAAGGTCTAAAGATTAAATTGTGCGTCCTACAGATTCCTTCATAATAGAATTAGTTTCCTACCTTGAAGAGAATAGAGAAATGAGGGAGCAAGTCCTAGATCGCTTGCTGACATTAGCAATATCACATGAATACTTAGCAAACCGTTTCAACCATTAGATAACAACTTAAGAAAACATTTACCAGAAGGTCCAATGCCTTCTATAAATTTTAAGAGTCATGTATTTGAAAACACCTCTTAAATATCTAACATGGTGTAGTTTGTTTAAATAGTAAACTTAAGCACAACCATATAAAATGTTTTTAGTTTCTTTCTACCAACAAGTTTAAAACATATGATACACTGATTGAGGTTACACAAATTAAAATGTATCTTTGATTGATTTTAGCAGCTTAAATTTATGGACAATCTTATCTATAAGCCATTTAAAATAAAACTCTTAATAAAATTTCCTATGTGGACATACAATATGTACACACATATAACATAGCATAATAGACCAACATAGCAATTTTAATAATAGCTTTTAAAATCTTTAACTCTTTTGTAGATTGCCAATTGATTTGCATTGCTTTTTGTTTTTAGATTACTTTAACACATTGCTTTAACAGAGCATCAGAGTTTAATTCTATGTCAAAGAGAAATTGAGCTTCCTGTGATCCTTTGCTGTGAGGTTTCCTTCCTTTACCTTCTTTCATATTGGTGACCATGTTTCTGTGTTTCTGTGTGTAACACATCTTTAAGCATCTTTTGCATGGCAGGATGAGTGGCAACAAATTCTTTCAGTTTCTGTTTGCTATGAAAAGTCTTAATTTCACCTTCATTCACAAATGAGAGCTTTGCAGGATATAATATTCTGGGCTGGCAGTTTTTCTCTTTAGTACCTGGGCTATATCTTGCCATTCCCTTCTAGCTTGTAGGGTTTCTGATGAGAAGCCTGCTGTGAGTCTAACTGGATATCCTCTGAGAGTAATCTGACGTTTCTCTCTTGCACCTTTTAGAATCTTTTCTTTATGTTTCACTGTGGTGAGTTTAATTACGACGTGTCGTGGTGAGGATCTCTTTTGGTCATGTTTATTAGGGGTTCTATAAGCTTCCTGTACTAAGATGCCTCTGTCCTTCTCCAA
Source organism: Lepus europaeus (assembly GCF_033115175.1). Taxonomy (NCBI): domain Eukaryota; kingdom Metazoa; phylum Chordata; class Mammalia; order Lagomorpha; family Leporidae; genus Lepus; species Lepus europaeus. The sequence goes on from NC_084835.1 coordinate 49,543,765, forward strand.
ACCTGGGAAATTTTCTGCTAGTATCTCACTGAAAATGCCTTCAGGAACTCCTAGAATCCGAATATTAGGTTTTTTAATAGTATCCTGTAGATTCCCGACAATATTTTTTAGATTTCTAATTTCTTCTTCTTTTCTTTGATTTGCCTGTTTCCTTTCTTGTTCTCTGTCTTCTAAGGCTGATATTCTCTCTTCTGCTTTGCCCATTCTGTTTTTAAGGCTCTCTAATGTGTTTGTCATTTGATCTATTGACTTCTTCATTTCATTGTGGTTTTTTGTCACTATCACAGTTTCATGTTCTAGTAGTTGTTTCATTTCATTTTGATTCCTCCTTAATATTTCATTTTCACGAGAGAGATTTTCTATCTTGTGCAGTAAGGATTTCTGTAGTTCAAAAATTTGTTTTTGAGAACTTCTTAATGTTCTTATCAATTTTTTGAGATCAGCTTCTTGCATTTCTTCTATCTCATCATCTTCATAATCTTGAATTGGGGTGTCTTTTTCATTTGGGGACGTCATAGTGTCTTCCTTGCTCTTGTTACCTCGGTTTTTGCGTTTGTTGTATGGCATGTTGGAGATATTTGGTTTCTTCACTGTGGTGTTTTTTCTTGTTACACTATGGCTCTATATTAAGTGGACTGTCTGCTTTCGGTGGAGCCTTAGAGGCTTGAGATGAGTGTGGACTGAGAGCTGTGTTTGGTTCCTCAGGGTTGAAGGTGTGTCAAAGATGAAACTCCCAGGTTAGGCGTGGTAAATCTCTCTTTCTTTTCTTTCTTTCTTTCTTTCTTTCTTTCTTTTTTTTTTTTTGATTCAAAAGGGAAGTAATTCCACACAGCTGAACGTAATTGGAGGTAGGTAGCAGGCAAATGATATACCCACAGGAGCCAGAGATTGGAAGCTCTTTCCCAAGGACCACACAGGGAATCTGTGCTGCCCTCGGTGTGGGCTCCAATTCTCCTGCAGTCTCCCACTGGGTTGCCAAGTTAGATGCTAATCTCCTGTTATTTCACCCCTCCCCCCAGAGTCAGGTTTTTCTGCTAGGCTCAGGGCCGGTGCAGACCTGAGGTCGCCCTGCTTATGACATATGTCCAAAATGGCGCCTGCTCTTTGTCTTGCTCGCCTTTGAGGGGTGAGTGGAGAGAGAGAAACACATGTCCGTATCGGTCACTTTTTTTTTTTTTCCTCTCTCTCTTCTAGTTAGCCTGGTGAACTTTTCCCCATGGAGTTTCAAGCCTCGTTCCCTCTAGTCTCCTCTTTCCGCTTGCCCGCGGGTGTCTTGGGCTATTGAGGTTCGGCTCACCTTGCGTTCCAGCGCTGGTGTGTTGAGTCTGCCGCTGGTGTCCCGAACTTGGGCTCCCATGCTCTCCACGCAGGTCCACTGTGAATCACTAGTTCCGGAAGAGTTTCCTCTGCTGTTTCTTCCCCTACTCTTCCTTGACCCTGCAGTATCTCCACTTTTATTAACCTGTCTCTCCCCCAGACTTATAGTGTGCTCCCTTCCTATTCCGCCATCTTGCTGCTCTCCCTCCCCCCCCCCCCTTTTTTTTGACAGGCAGAGTGGACAGTAAGAGAGAGAGACAGAGAGAAAGGTCTTCCTTTTTGCCATTGGTTCACCCTCCAATGGCCACCGCAGCCGGAGCGCAGCCAGGAGCCAGGTGCTTCTCCTGGTCTCCTATGGGGTACAGGGCCCAAGGACTTGGGCCATCCTCCACTGCCCTCCTGGGCCACAGCAGAGAGCTGGCCTGGAAGAGGGGTAACCGGGACTGAATTCAGTGTCCCGACTGGGACTAGAACCCAGTGTGCCGGCACTGCAAGGCGGAGGATTAGCCTATTGAGCCACAGCGCCGGCCACCAGTAAGCTTTAAAGGTAATTCTCACTGATAACCCCAATTTAATGGATTGGAGTGGATGAGTTCTAAGTATCCATCAAGAACTAAATAGTAAATACTGAAATTTTAACTTTATGGCTTGTTATTGTCATGTTTTATAGATATTTATGTTATGAAAAGAATAAAATCGTGCAAACTCTTCCACAATTCCGAGGTTTTATCACTCCTCTGTATAATAATAGTGGCTATACCTTGGCTGATCTATCTTTAAATCTAGTGATATTTAAAAGGAAATTCCTTTTTTATAAAAGATTTATTTTATTTATTTGAAGGGAAAAGTGACAGGCAGAGATGGTGAGATAGACATAGGGAAAGATTTTTCACCCCCTGGTTTATTCTCCATAGGGCCACAATGGCCAGGGCTCTGAAAGGCCAAATCCAGGAGCCAGAAACTCCATCTCGGCCCTCCACGTAGATGGCAGGGGGCCAAGGACTTGGGGCACCCTCTGCTGCTTTCCCAGGCACATTAGCAAGGAGCTGGTTGAAAGTGAATCTGCTGGAATGGAACAGAAGCTCCTGTATAAGATGCTGGCAATTGCATGAGACAGCTTAACCCACTGTGCCACAATGTTGGCCTCTACAAGAAAATTCTAACTCTTTACAACCAATGTCAGAAAAGTATTTTATCTCTCCTAAAAAGAGTAACAGATTCAGGCAAGCTTCATGACATCCAGCTGAACAGATAGCTCAGGAAGCTGGGTGTATTTTTCATGCTTTTGGATCTAGGGTTTGAAAGTGGAGGGGACTTAAGGATCCCAGTGAGATGTAGCAGCATAAGCACAGTGGGAGTCCTGCGCTCTCTGATATATCTCCAGAGTCCAGCTGGTCTGCTGGAATAACTGAATTTCAGCAATAGCAAACAAAGCTCATTTTCTATTTTTGGACATTTTTTCTCCTTCAGTTCAGAGGAATAGCAGAAAGATAACTGGTTCCTTCATATGACAATAGCTAAAACATAGAGTCCAGGATGCCAACATTTAACAAAAAAGAAAAAATAAAGGTGGTGGGAGGCAGCAGATGACGACTCAAGAACTTTGATCTCTGCTACCCAGGTAGGAGACCAAAATGTAGCTTTTGGCTTCTGGCTTCTTCCAGTCCTAGTTATTTGTTGCAGGCCTTTGTGGAGTGAATCAATGGATGGAAGATTCTCTTTCTCTCTCTCTCTCTCTCCCTCTCTCTCTCTCTCTGCCTTTCAAATATACACACTATTTTCAAATGAAAATTGTTCTTCTCATGGGAGTAATTGATCCAGCAACAGAAATAAAAATCAGTAAAATCAGACTGTCATCTAGTAGTTGTAACATAATTTAAGCTCAGAACTATGACCTTCAGAGAAGCAGAGTAATTTAAGATTGAATTCATGGAAATATTGAGAGCAAATAATGCTGCTACTGCTACTGTTAGTTTCCTTCTTTTGCATTTATCTTTTAACAATGTGCTGTTGACTCATCTGTGCAGATAAAATTAACAAATATTCATGAATCTATTAGTTACTACCAACGGTGATTTTCCAGAAAAAAAAGCTGAAGAGATAAATGCGAAGGGTAAAACTCTAAAAGTAACAGAGAATAATTTCATAGAGTATCTTTACATCGTAGGAGTGGCAAGGTACTGCTTAAACAACACACTTCAAAACATATACTCTCTAATTTAGAGTAATTGAATAATTGGCACACGTTAAGGATATCTATTCAAAGCATGACACCATCCACAAAGTGAACAGGTAACAGATTAGAAGATGATATTTGGCCTGCGGCGCCGACACACCGAGTTCTAGTCCCGTTTTGGGAGCCGGATTCTGTCCCGGTTGCCCCTCTTCCAGGCCAGCTCTCTGCTATGGCCTGGAAGTGCAGTGGAGGATGGCCCAAGTCCCTGGGCCCTGCACCTGCATGGGAGACCAGGAGAAGCACCTGGCTCCTGGCTTCGGATCAGCGCGGTGCGCCGGCTGCAGTGCGCCTGCCACAGCAGCCATTGGAGGGTGAACCAATGGCAAAAAGGAAGACCTTTCTCTCTGTCTCTCTCTCTCTCACTATCCACTCTGCCTGTCAAAAAAAAAAAAAAAAGAAGAAGAAGAAGATGATATTTGCCACATCTAAATTTGATAACCATCTAATAAGAAAAATCATTTGGAATATAATTTGAAAATAGGCAAAGGGTATGTACAGGAAATTCACGTAACAGGAGGCTCAAAGCTTATGAACAGAACCTAAATTCATTACTAGTTAGAGAAATTCAAACTAAATCATTGTTATGCCTCCAACACTTTTTAAATGGATAACATAGGGATAACCAAGATACGATGACATAGAAAATAATGTGCATTGTTTTAGAGAGGAATCTAGCAACACTTAATCAAATTACATATGAGCCCTGTGGCCTAACCATCTTGGCACTGTGTACCTCACCTAGAGAAATTGTCTCATCAGTTTATAAAAGGACACAGATGAGGGTATTTATTACCATATAGTGTGTAGGAGGTAATCTGCAGTCCACCACTGGAAATCATAACACAATATTAAGTCAGCTTAACCAGGTGGATAGAATACTTTCTTAGTTTGAGGTCACCTATAAATAGACCATGTGACAAAGATACTTTATTTGGCATGCGCAGGAAACATGTAGAAGTTTGGGAAGTGTCAAGGGAAAGAGAAGGCCTCTAGAGAATGTATTGTTCATTCAACAACAGGTGCTAGAGCTGAACTGTGTAGGGAAAATCTGGAGCAGACCTAGAGTCAAATACAAACAAGAGGACACGGATGAGGAGAATTTCTGCACCAACACTGGTCAGTCATTGACTGAAAATCTCCATGAAGATGCACACAGACCTTAACTCTTTGGTCATGTTGTAGGTACCACTATTGTGTCTGGAGGTCAGGGAGTGTCCTCAGATAATTAAATAAGGATCTAAAGCTGAGGAAGTTAATGGATGTGCATTGATATAGGAAGGACAGAGAACAAGTTTGGTACCCTGTCTCAACAGTACATTCCATGCAGAAGTTAAAGGCAGTGATGTACACAGACACACAGACATGGGAAGATCTTAAAAAGAATTATGAACTGGGGCTGGCATGGGGGCAAAGCATGTTAAACTGCCATTGGCAATGCCAGTGTCTGATACTGGAATGCCGGTTGGCGTCCAACTACGCCCCTTCCAATTCAACCTCTTGCTAATGTCCCTGGAAGGCAGCAGAAGATGGCCCAAGTACTTTGATTCCTGCCACCCATGAGGGAGACTAGAATAGAGTTCCTGGCTCCTGGCTGTTGAGACCAATATGAAGTGAGTCAGTGGATAGAAGATTGATATCGCTCTCTCTCTCGCTCTCTCTCCTAGCTCTCTCTGACATTCTGCCTTTCAAACAAACAAATTTTATTTTCAAAAAAGAGCTATGAATGAGAATATACCAAACAGAATGAAATCCATGGAAAATCTCATTTAGGTAAAATAAAAATATATGCAGAAACAAAACAAAACCCCAAAATAATACAAGCTTCACAAGAAAACAGACAAAAGTGAGACATAAATTACAAAGTGGTTACCTAAGGAGAAGGAATGTGCATGAGAGTAGAAAATGTAAAATAGAAGGTTTTTCAAGGATACTTGATATTGTGCCATGAACTGGAAAACATAATCAAGGAAATTCTTGTATAGATTAAAGTAGTTAATTCTAAAGCAGAATGGAAAACATTAAAAATATCTTCTCTGGTGTCCCCAAAAAGGAAAAAAAAAAAAAAAAACCTAAAGCTTTTAGTTCCATTGTTTCAAAACCCCTTTCTGTATTCTGTTCACCTTGGCAAATCTGATGTGACTGGATCTGCTGTTGGTATACAAAGCATCTGGGCATGGTTATTTGAAATATAATACTAGGTTTCAGTGCAATAGAAAGGCAAGACCTTGCCATTTTGACATGTGTGAGAATATTCAACTACTATACCTACAAATAATAAAAGCAATACCATTGTCTAACATTTGCTGATAGTTAACTTGAAATTTATAAATTTCCCACAGCAATTTCATTATCTGATGTAGCTTCTGTAGCCGATATTGACTTTGTCCTCCCTGCCCTAGACATGTGCTACTCAGAGGTGGGGAGTTCTGTGTTCCATTCTATGTCCTCAGCATTTAGAGGAGTGCCAGGAACCTAAGGAGTGCTCTGCAAACATATTCTGTCTAAATGAATAAATTATCATCATTTTTAGCAAAACATCTTATTTGTTTATTTATCTGATATATTCCTTACCTAACTTGGGGTTTCATATTTGATTATATTTTCAATGATTATTTCTATATTTTTGATAGTCTTAATATAAAACACATCCATGTATAACATGCATCTAGCATAATTGAAAAATCAGCTGAATTTCATAAAGTGAACATATCTACATAGCCAGTATCCAAATGAAGAAACTGAAAATTACCAGGACTCCAGAGGCTACTTCGTGTACCTTTGATGTTTCTACCTGTCAACCAACAGCAACAGTGCCCAAGAAAAAGAGAGAGAGAGAGAGAGAGAGAGAGAGAGAATCTTTCATCTGCTGGTTCACTCCCTGAGTGGTTGAAATGGTCAGGGCTGGGTCAGGAAAAATCCAGGACTCAGGAACTCTACCTGGGTCTCCCATGTGGGTAGCAGGGGCCTAAGAAAATGGGCCATCTTCTGTTGTCTTTCCAGGTGAATTAGCGAGAAGCTGAATCAGAGGCAGAGTAGCCCAGAACTGAACTGGCACTCTGATATGTGATACTGGCATCACAAACAGTGTCTTAAGCCCCTGCACTACAATGCCTACCTCAATTTCTTAATACATTAAAGTCATATCTCCATTGTCTCAGTTGTTCTGCTAAGAAATCCGCTGTTAGGCATAGCTTTATAAATCATATATTTGTGTTAGTAGCACTGAAAATTATCCTGAATCACTGTTCTTTGGTAGTTTAAAAAAATGATTCCCAGGATTTGATTTGTTTTTATTTATTCTGCTCTGAGTGACAAAGTGTGGGTAGTCTCAGGTTTATTGTTATTAATTTAACCACATTATCTAAAAAGGCTTATTTTTTTCTAGCATCCTAGCAGAAATCCCAGAAATTATTAACGTTTGTTCTTTAAATAATACCTACAACCTGGGAGTTGGAATAAGCAATCCGCCTAGGGCAGAGAAATTCCACAGACCCTCTTAGAATTAAGGAAATCATTTATTTGACATGCAGAGAGAGAGAGAGAGAGAGAGGGAGGGAGCGAGAGGGGGAGAACTTATCCACTGATTCACTCTCCAAACGCCTGTCAGGTCTGTGCCAGCCCAAAGTCAGGAGGCAGGTATTCAATCCAGATCTCCCACATGGAGGACGGATATACAATTACTTGAGCCATCACTCCTACATACCTGGATCTACAAGAAGCTAGAGGCAGGAACTGGAAGCAGGCATTGAACGCAGGTACTGCAATGTGGAACGCAGACATTTTAACTGGGAGGCTAAACGTTTGCTCCCCTCGTGGGATTTGGAATGGAATCACGGTATGGGCGACTGATAGCAAATGATGGTTTGTGAATGCATCTGCCTGGAGAGAGGGGAAACTCATACTTGTAGTTGTTTGGCAGAACATAAAGTAAACGAGGTGGGTTGGAATGAAAAGAGCATGGGTTCTAGGCCCTAAATTTAGATTTCTCTTTGGAGATAATGGAGTCATGGCAAGATATTCAGTGAAAGAATGATACAGTAAGTGGCATACTTGACAGAAGTAGAAAAGTCAGTTGAAAATGATTTGAAATAAAGAGAAGATTAGAGAGTGTTATGGGCTGAATTGTGTCCTCCAAAAATTCATATATTGAAGTTCTAATCCCAAGTATCTCAAAATCTGATTTATTTGACGATAAGCCCTTTAAACAGGTGATTAAGTTAAATGAGCTAATTGTTAGAGTGAACCCCAGTACACTGCAACTGATGTCCTCATAAAAAGAGGAAATTTAGACACATAAAAATGCACATAAAGTGAAGCCAGCATTGTGGCACAGTGTGTTAAGCTGCTGTTTATTATGCCAGCATACCTTATCCAAGCATTGGCTCGAGTCCCAGGGGCTCAGCTTCTGACTCATCTTTCTGCTAACACACCTGGAAAAGCAGCGGAGTATGGCTCAGGTAATTGGGCCCCTGTCACCCGTGTGTGGGGACCACATGGGGCTCCCGGCTCCTAGTTCCAGCCTAGCTCCACCCCACCTATTGCAGTCATTTAGTCATTTAGGAAATGAACAAGTGGATGGAAGCTCTCTCTCTCTCTCTCTCTCTCTCTCTCTCTCTCTCAGTGTCACTCTTTCAAATAAATGAAATAGAGCTTTTTAGAAAATGTATACAAAGTGCATAGAGGAAAGATGATGTGAGGACACAACAGGAAGGCAGCTGTCTTCTGAGAGTGGGAAAAACAAAACAAAACAAAACAAAAACAAATGGACACTTTGATCTTAGATTTGCAGCTTCCAGAACTACAGAGAATAAATAACTAATGTTTAAACCACCAAGCCATTGGCAGCCTGAGCAAACTAATAGAGGGAATACTTTCAAAATTTCTGGTATTATTGTACAGGAAGAAGGGAGAAGTTATTTTAGAGGTTAAATCTATCAGTCATGGTAGCAGATTGGGTGCTAGGCATAAGGGAGAGTACGAACAACCCTCTGTTTAATATACTTTAAAATTAAATTACAAAACAAACTGTCCCATATTGTTGGGCTGATAATTTTTAGAGTAAGTATGAAAAGTCTGTGATGAAGCACCATGTGGTTATACCAGTCTATTATATCTCTTAGCATACGGAGAAGTTCCTTATTTCTTAATCTTGCTTAAAGGCAGGGAAGAGTCATAAAACACAACTTCACATTTATGATCCAAAGTTCACTTCCCTTGAAGAGAGAGCTCTGCCAACGCCTGGAAACAAAAGCAAGCTGAGTAGCTTTAGAGAGGCTCGGGGTTGCTCCTGCAGCTGTAGCTTGATAGTGGCATTGGGAAATTAAAACTTTTTAGCTCTCCCTAAGCTATTTTCTTACAGATGGTACTGGGAGTTGATTTTTGTATATGTGTTGTGTATGATGGTAGTTGTGGCCAAGAAGAAAAAGCTCATAACCATCTACTCTTTCATTCAATTTCCTAAAGCAAAAATCAAATTAAGATAAGAATGTTAATACATAGCTGCAGTCTTTTAAAAATATAGGTTTGAGTAGAAGATTTTAAGTGACTTCTTTGGGGTTTACTTACTTTGTATATATATGCTATAAATCATGTAGGCATTTATTACTAATGTAAAATGGAATTTGTAGAACTGACTGTATTTATTCATAGGTTTGAAGTATACATTTTCTCTAATATATGGACTGGTTTATAATTTGGTATACATAAAAATGACATAAGGCATATAATTAAAAAAACTTTCAAAAACTGATTTCTTCTATTGTAGATTTTTTTTTATTATTTTTGTGGAGGGATTACCTCATAGTGCAGTAAAACACTGTGCACACATTTCATTTTACTTGGATATACCAGCCAACTTCCCTGCTGAAAGCCCTTATTGCAAATATTTTTGTGCAGAGTAAGAAGATAGGCTATGAGTTTCTTGTTTGCATTCACTCTATAAAAATCAATGCCAGGATGGCAGGTTTGTAAATATTTACTGTGGGTAGCAGTTCCAGGGCAGCCATTTTTGTTTTCTTTGCAAAATGTTCTCTATCAAGCTACTAACAAAAATCTTCATGCAAAGAATTCTGAACAAAAGTTCATGAATCAAGATAATTTGTGTCAAGAGAGCTCTAACAATTATTTCGATCAGTCTTCTAATAGTCTTTAAAACCCTACTCAAGTGTCAGGCTTTCAGTTTATGCTTTCAAACAATTTTCATGTATCATTAGAGTTTTGCACTTAACTCTGGAATAAGATATGCACGATAGATTTTCTATGAAGAGTGGAAGATACAATTTTGAGAATTAGCTCTTTATGAGCTATTTTAATAATTTACAAGGACAAGATTCAATGGGATTGACTGGACACTACTTTTTTGCCCAAACACCTAGTTTAGTAATGTTAACTAATTACATGTTTTAAGGAATGCTGGAAAATATAAAATTTAAGAACATTATTCTGAATTGGATTTTTAATTGCTAGTACATATGGAGTGTCTTGAAATCACTTATATTATTTTTCACATGAATATAAAGTGAGAAACACTAAACAGGTTACTATTTAAATTTTTTTATTATTTCTTTATTTGAGAGGTGGGGAAACGGGGCGGGGGGGCTGTCATTCACTGGTCCACTCCCCAAATGCTCACATTGGCCAGGGCCAGAAATAGGAGCAAGAACTCAATCTAGATATCCCATGTGAGTAGCAGGAACCAAACCACTTGAGACATTACCTGTTACTTCCCAGGGTCTTCCTTTCTGGAATCGGGAACAAGGAGCTGGAGATGGGAACCAAACCCAGGTATTCTGATATGGGATGCAGGCATGGGCACTTTAACCAGCATCTTAACCACTAAATCAAACACCTGTCCCAGGGTTACTATTTTGGAGTATCACATTGAGGTATGCATTTCTCCTCCCTTCCACGGCAGTTTGTCTTACTGTGTGCATTTTCTTGATGTGCAAGCAACTTGATGACTTCCTCAATAATCACTTAAACAGTAATAAAGTAAAAAGTGCATTCTACTTTTCTGTTAAGTAACACCATATCTCAGTCCTATTTTTCCTTAAATAATATTTAAAACACAAATGTATGCTTCTAGAACTAAAATATAATTATATTGAAATCTGTGACAACCAAGCAATCTTAATAATAGCCTGGCTCACTGAAATGTATTCTATGTCATGTATCACATAATTATGAATTTTAGTGATTGTGAATAAAATATATATTGACTGCTGGTTCTTGGTGTACTCATATTAAATCACTAAAATCTAGTTCCAGAGGGCAATGTTTAGAAAACCAATTGAAAGAAGTGTAATCTGAGAAAGAGACGAGAGCACTTCTACCAGCAAGAAAAGCAGTATCAAAGCCTATTAGCTGGGCAGAAACGAATTTCTGATTGGGGCTCCCAGAATGCTTTGAAATATGTCGAATAGAAAGTCAGTTTTGAGGATGTGTTTAACTGGATTGCCCCCATCCGTATTTAATGAAAGAAGTGCTTTTAAAACACCTCTCAAATGACTAGAAATCACATGTAGCTCCTTACATGCTAAATGCAATGGGATTAGACACGAATCAAAACATGGCTCAATTTTTGTTTTCTGAGAATATTAATGGTTCTTCAATCAGAACCCAAAGTCTCCTAAACAAATAGCAATCATCAGGGAGCTGAAATGGATCTGGGACTCGGTTTTGCATGGCAGCATCTTCCCCACGAGGAGAGATATTTGTATTGATCAGTTGGGTCAGAATTAGAATCAGATGTTGTATTGACTAAATTGATTAATGTTAGAATGAAACAAAGAACAAAATAAAACAAACAAACAGACTGACTAAACTTTTGAGCACTATTGCTTCCAAGTAACCGTTTAGGTAATAATTTGTTATGTATGCTGAAGTTCCTGACGGAGCCTGCTGGCATCCCTCAGCCTTCTCCCAGATATGTTGTAAGATATGGTAAAGGTGCTGGGCAGATGGGGTTCAAAATATCTCCTTTGTTTAGAAGTTTATAATAGAAACTTTATATTAAATTTGAGGGAAAATGAGATTTCTAACAGAATTTTCATTAAACTACTTCACTTGTGCAAGAACAGAAGTTGGACCACCCTCTGCTTTTGCTTGTCAAGTTCTAGCACAGCAGAGCACAGCAGAAGAGATAGCTTGGTCCTTCTTTATAAAGGAAGTCCTGCTTCCCCCCCCCCCCCACACACACACACAAATGGGACTGTGTGCACCTTCCCACAGGAAACTAAATGAATTCTTTAGGATTAGTGTGTGAAAAGGAAGAGAAGGGCTCTCTGCCTTCCATAAATGGAGTTCCCTCCTCAAAGAAACACAGAGTGTAGGAAAGCAGCAGTCCCCTTGGTGACGGGCTTGCCTAACACTATTGGGATATTCCAGACAGGGAAACAGGTACAATTGCTGAACCTGAGTCCAGAAATCACAGATGCAAATAAAAATTAGGGAATGTGATTGTGTACCCAGATTTTTGAGACAGTTTGGGAGAAGGTGAAATGGAAAGGGGAGAGCCCATTCATTTATGGTTAAAAGAAAAGTCATTGTTTATCTCAGAGTCTATGGAATAATGATTCACCTTCATTTCTGGATTATTGTCTAATCTGGGTTTAAAATAATACTTTTAGAACATTCTAAAGAAGAATGGTTTACATTTAAGGGTCATACTAAAGATAAACTATATATATATACATATTTAAAATTTATTTATATTTTTAAGAGAGTGAGAGAGAGAGAAAGAGAGGGAGACAGGCAGACAGAACTCCCCATTTATTGATTCACTGCCAAATGCTTTCAAAGGGCCAGGTTGTGCCAGACCAAAGCCAGGAGCCAGGAACTCAATCTGCAACTCCCACATAGATGGTAAGGATCCAATCATTTGAGCCATCACTTACTATCTCCCAGAGTGTGTATTAGCAGGAAGCCAGATTAGGAACAAAGCTGGGACTGAAACTCAAGTACTCTGATGTCCCAAATGGCATCTTATTAACCACCATGCCAAATGGCTGCCCCAAATAAAAGCATATTATGATGACTTATATCAATAGCTGAAATCTTCAGATCTCTACACATACTGGTTAGGGACCATAACTGAGTGAAGCTAAGCTAAGAAAAACAACACCTGTGTGATAGAAAATGACAACTGATACTTAGCCTCACAGGAGGGAAAGTGATTGGAAGTGATGGGAATGTGACAAACATGTTTAGTTTAAATAGATTAACCAGTGCTATGGTCTGTATGATTTTCCCAATTTTTCAAAAATGTATGCAAATTTATATTTTAAGTAAAACCTGCATTTTAAAGTTGACAAATCATTAAAATAATAAAATCAGAGCTATTGAAATGTGAGAAGCCAAAAGTACCAGGATAGTGTTAGAACAGGAAAAGTGTCATCAACAGTTTCCCATGGCCTCAATTAATGGCTTCCTGCTGTCTTTTATTCTTTGTGTTATTTGCCCTGAATTCAAAGTTCTAGAGAGAAGGGAGAGAAGGGACCAACCAGACTGAATTTGGCAACATTCTCTAACTTTTATCCTTTTGATTTACCATAAAGAATGGAAACTTCGAATTCCTCTATATTCATTAGTAGGAGTGGGCAATTGGAATTTCACCTTACTTTAAGCTCACAAACACAAAAGTTAGCAATTTTCTATGCTAAGACCATTTGGCCTGAAAATCTGAAAATATTTATAACTTAATATTTTTTAGAGAGAATCTTTGCAGCCTCTGAAAAAGAAAAGAATGATTACTACATGGTAGCCAGAAAGAGCATGTATCTCCTGCACCCCCTGCTGCGCCATGGCTCTGAAACTGGTTTTAATGCATTCACCCAACACTTATCAAGTCTGTATTGAACAAGTCCTTTCTTTACAAAAGTTTGTAGTAAATGCTGAGGGTATAGTCAGATCTTTTCACTGAACAACTTACATACTGCCGTGTGGAATAGATAAAGACAACTGATCGTAATTAATGCTATTAAGGTTAGCAGAGAAGGCTCAAAGGGCACATGGAAGATGTCAGGAGAATGTAAAACTGAACATATTCTTTCAGCAAACAAGAACATTTGTGTTTATACCAAACACACCAGACACTTTGACAGTTAATATAGCCTGTGTTATAAAAATTTTTTAAAAAAGAAAGAAAATCTATACCTTATTTTTAACTTTAGTGTAAAGATTTTCCACCATTATGTTCTCTTGGACTACCAAAAACTGCCAAGTTTATGGGTTTGGATTGAATTTACATGAAGGGAAATTGAACTTGATAGGGAGCAGGATACAATCAACAAATAGTATTTAAAATAGTTAAAGAGTGAATTTGTCTCAGACCAGAAGTCTGGAAATAAGCACCCAAAGTAAGCACAGTTGTTGTTCAAGGACATCATCTGCTACCCAGGCACTTGCTGTCTTTTCACACTGCTATCTTCATTTATAGGTTCATCCTCAAGATCTCAATAAGCCTTTTGCCCAGAAACAACTCACACCTGTGTTTCTGCCAGAAACAAGAGCCAAAGGGGCTTTGCCAGACATGTCTCTCCATCTCTCTCTCTCTCTCAGTAAACTTTTATTTAAACTATGGCATAATTTCCAGTCACAAGTGCACCATAATTGAATGCCCATGGATTGAACACATGTGGAACCAATATCCAGATTAGGAGCTGAAACAAGAGCAGCACCTAAGGATCCTCCCCTGCCGCTCCAGATTCTGGAAACCAGATCTTGACTTCTAACACCAAAGGTTAGTTTTTTTCTAGTTTTTAACCTTAGTGAAGTGGAATTATGGAGTAGGCACTCTTGTGTTTGACTTGTTTTATTAAATATTACAATTATACTTTTCTAGATTTTGGTTGAATATAGTTATGTTTGTTCTTTCTGTATATATATTTTATTTTATAATTATCAATAATTTATTTCACCATTCATTGATATTTGGGCTGTTTTTATTGGACTAAGAATTGTTCTTTAAGTCTTTTTGTGTTTTTTAGTTTATTTTTTGGTAAATAACATGTATTCATTTCTTTTGAGAACATCACTTGAAGTAAAATGCTTAATTCATTGAGTAGAAGATGTTACCAAAAAGTTTCCCAAAAAAGCTTTTCTTTAATCTACAATACCTGCCACTTTTATTCTAGAATTAATTTGAGGTTTACATTTTTTTTTTTTTTGGTATAGCTCTTTCAAGAGTTTAGTTTGCACCCATTGCCCACATAAGCTGGTTACAAAATTGTTTAACTTATGCATTAAAAAAATTTCTATCACTTTTTGTGTGTGAGAGACACAGAATTTCATAAAAAAATACACATAAGCAAAAAGCAAAGCAAACAACACTTCACACTGTTACAGGTGACATGGTGGTGGAGGAAGGTTACCTCAGTTCTTTGTCTCACATGGAAGAAGAATTTCCACATGGACGAGGCAGAGAGAAAAACGAGATTTATTTAAATCAGAGACCTCCTGCTGAAGCTGCCTAGAGGGATGTTCCAAGAGAGGCAAACCTGAGGGGCTGGTGGTAGTGCGGTTTTTGAAGCACAATTTTTGGGAAAAATCAGCTAACAGTCAGTCACAAGGTGGGACAAAACCCATCAAGGGTCCACGTTGGGAATCTCGTCTGTCCTTTCAAGCTTGCATTATAAGACTAAAAAAAACAAAAAACAAAGGAAAAAAGAAAAGAAAAAGAAAAAAGAAAAAAAAGGGCTGGTGCTGTGGCTCAATTGGTTAATCATCCGCCTGCAGCGCCAGCATCCTATATGGGCACCGAGTTCTAGTACCGGTTGCTCTCCAGTCCAGCTCTCTGCTGTGGCCCGGGAAGGCAGTGGAGGATGGCCCAAGTGCTTGGGCTCCTGCACCCGCATGGGAGACCAGGAAGAAGCACTTGGCTCCTGGTTTTGGATCTGCATAGCTCTGGCCATAGTGGCCATTTTGGGGGTGAACCAACAGAAGATGACCTTTCTCTCTGTTTCTCTCTCTCTCAATGTCTATCTCTACCTGTCAAATAAAAAAAAAAAAAGAAAAAAAAGACTAAAAAACCATCACCACTCCTTTACTGTTTTCATGATGAGATTGGAAGCTCCCGAAGAGTGGGACAGGCAATTTTGATCTTGCTAAAGATAACTTTAGGCAGGGCAAGTATTTTGTACTCTCTTAGAGGGACTCCCCTTTTCTCGTTTTCCACCAGGATCAACCTGCCTATTCACCCATCTGACTCCTCACAATACTACACAGAAACAGTTAGGCTTTTGATATATGATTGTATGTATACACATACAAACACACACACACACACATGCACAGTTTGGAATTTCATTCTACATGTGTAGGCTGATACTTAATATGTTGCTTTGTAACCTGATATGTTTTACTTTGCAATGTGTTTCCATGTATATGTGTGAAACTTCCTAATTGGAAAACAGACTAGAAGATGGATCAAAATCCAATGAGATGCTGGTAACAGGGAAATTACCTAAAATAAAATACCCCCAGATGACTAAAAGTCAAATGAAGGTCAAAGACACATCAGATAGTGCTAACAGAATGAAAGCAGGACCAGATTTTAGTATCAGACAAAAAAGAATTCAAGGCCTAAAACACACAGGATAAAGTTGGCTGCATGAATGTCTTTGCTTCCAGTGCATCATCTCAAACTTATTTCTTACTCTTATCTCTTCCCTAAACTTTTCCAACTCATCTACTCCTCTTCTCATTTTTTCAGGCTCCAAATGCCTAGTGGGAGTGTCCTCTTTAAATCCTAGATGGAGGTGAGTTGATTCTTGTCCAAGGGTTCCTTCTGCCTCCTGGCTTGCTTCTTGGGAAGGTTCAAGATTTCCTTCTGCCTCCAGTGGTACTTCTCATGTATAGCGGTCTTTCTGGGCCTTTGGCATGCTCTGTGGTTTTCCTTCATTTTATTCACAAGACTTTTGCATGTTGAGTATTTTTGCATTATTTCCTTTTTGAATAAGTTGATCCTGCAGGTTTTCCTCTTGTTTCCCTCTCCTGGATTTCTGTCACACCCAAAAGACCCACAGTCCTGAAGGAGCACTTGCCTCCTTCTGCGATGGGGAGCTTGAAGGTTTTTTTATTTTTTATTTATTTTTTTTTACTAATTTAAATGTCCACTAACAGTGATTGAGAATGCTCATGTCTTCTCCAACATTTTCCATGAATAGTCTTTTTCATTCAGATGGGACAGTTGTGAAATCCATCTCTTGGAAACCTCATCTGGAAAATCTGACTTACAGTGACGCGAGACATTGAGATTTTTGTCTCCGTGATGAGAGAGTGCTGAGAAGAATGTGAATGACTTCTTTTAGCCAATCCACAGAGCTGCTCAAGGGAGAAGTGTCTGAGAAATGGAGCACAGAATCATTGTTGGAGCATTAAACAATGGAAACACTAAGTACTGACTTTGTTTCCCCTTGCTCACTCTTGGTCAGAGAGTGGACCTTTGCTGCCTAACAGAAACATTGAGAATCAAAAAGTTTAAGCACAAGGTTCTTGAAAGGACAAATAATCATATATGAAAATGCTACAATCTTGTAATCAAATTAAAAGTAAAAAAAAGACTCCTGAGTCAGAGTAAAGAGATAGACTCTCCATAGGGCCACAGCAGGAAAGTTCCTCAGTCACTGTACTGGAAGAATCATGATTTTAATCATGATTTAGCATAGCATGAAAGGCCCTGTATTAAGAGAAATTTAGAGGGCTGGCATTGTGGCTAAGCAGGTTAAGCCACTGCTTGCTTGTGGTGCTGGCATCCCACATGGTCACTGGTTCAAGTCCTGGTTGCTCCACTTTTGATCCAGCTCCCTGCTAATGGCCTTGAAAAATCAACAAAAGTATTTAGGACCCTGCTACCTGTGTGGGAGACCTGAAAGAAACTCCTGGCTCCTGACTTCGGCATGGCCTGGCCTGGCCTCAGCTATTATGGGAGTATACCAGCGAATGGAAGATATCTCCCTTTCTCTGTGCAACTCTGACCTTCAAATAAATATTCCTTTTTTTAAAACAAGAATTTAGATTGTAACCACTGAAATATTATCATAGTAAAGGGGCACAAAGCCAAAATACACTGTAATAGTTTTGCAATTGATGAAAGAGTTCATAATCTAAGATCTTGGGAAAGCTATGAGTAATGTTATAGGAAGATTATTTTCTTTCTGATGTTTGTCTTCACTTTAATATACTTTAATGATAGGGAAGCTACTTGGAGTAGTACATGGTCACAAATTCAAATGTGTGCAATGACTGTGTAGGTGACACACTGATTCAAGGGGTCCAGAGGAGATTGTCATGCACTCGAAGATTATATCTTCATAGCTACCACTCAGTTCAAAGCAAGTTTTAGAATTGTGGTTCCATATGTGTTTGTCTCATATTCCCCATACTTTTACCTTTAAATATATAAATCTTATCAAATAATACAATTAATAATACATGACAACAAGAGTGACAACAATGATGGCCAAATAAGCCTGTCTGCATGTGGGGTAGGGTCTCTGGTTTGTAAGCAAACATGAAAGATGACAGAGTCTCAAGTAAGGGTTTGGGGTTACACTCTCAAATCTACATGATTTTTTTTTTTTTTTGACAGGCAGAGTGGATAGTGAGAGAGAGAGACAGAGAGAAAGGTCTTCCTTTTTGCCGTTGGTTCACCCTCCAATGGCCGCTGCGGCAGGCGCATCACACTGATCCAAAGCCAGGAGCCAGGAGCTTCTCCTGGTCTCCCATGAGGTGCAGGGCCCAAGCACTTGGGCCATCCTCCACTGCCTTCCCGGGCCATAGCAGAGAGCTGGCCTGGAAGAGGGGCAACCGGGACAGAATCCGGCGCCCTGACCGGGACTAGAACCCGGTGTGCCGGCGCCGCAGGTGGAGGATTAGCCTGTTAAGCCACGGCGCCAGCCTCAAATCTACATGATTTTGATGCAGGCTTTTAACACATTGAAATCCATCCCTGGTTTCCTTCATGATCAAACAGATGTTTTAATCACCTGACATCCTTCAAGGTGCCTGAGTATGATGACTCTGAGATACCTGATATTCTAGGCTGAGGCTTTCTGGAAACATACTGATTTTTCTCAAGTTGTTTTGTGTGTGTGTGTGTGTACATCACTGTTGTTTGAAAGGCAGAACAACAGAGAGACAGGGCAAGACAGAGAGTCTTCCATTCATGGTTCACTCCCCAAAGATCCACAACAGTCAGGTCTGGGCCAGGCTGATTCCAGGAGCCAGGAACTGCATCCTGGTCTCCCACATGAGTGGTAGGGGCCCAAGTACTTGGTCCTTCTTCTGCCCTCCCAGCTGCATTACTAAGAAGTGGGGCTGGTGCCGCGGCTCAATAGGCTAATCCTCCGCCTGCGGCACCGGCACACAGGGTTCTAGTCCCAGTCGGGGTGCTGGATTCTGTCCTGGTCGCTCCTCTTCCTGTCCAGCTCTCTGCTATGGCCCGTGAGTGCAGTGGAGGATGGCCCAGGTCCTTGGGCCCTGCACCCGCATGGGAGACCAGGAGAAGCACCTGGCTCCTGGCTTTGGATCAGCGAGGTGTGCCGGCCGCAGCGGCCATTGGAGGGTGAACCAATGGCAAAAGGAAGACCTTTCTCTCTGTCTCTCTCTGTCTCACTGTCCACTCTGCCTGTCAAAACAAACAAACAAACAAACAAACGAAAACAAGAAGTGGATCAGAAGCAAGCAAGCCAGGCCTCTAAACAGCACTCAGATGTCAGGGATATAAGTGGCTGTGTAATGCATCACAAACCCAGCCCCTCTTGTTTGTTTGTTGTTGTTTTTTTTTTTAGATTTATTTATGCATTTGAAAGGCAGAGTTACAGAGCGAGCGAGCGAGAGAGAGAGAGAGCAATAGATAGAGAACTTCCATCTATTGGTTCACTTCCCAAAATGGCCATGACAGCCAGACCTGGGCTGATCTGAAGCCAGGAGCCAGAAGTTTATTTTAGCTTTCCCACATGGGTACAGGAGCCCAAGCACTTGAGCCATTCTCCAGGCTTCCCTAGGTGCACCATCAGGGAGCTGAATTGGAAGTGGATCAGCGGGACTCAAACTAGTACCCATAAGGGATGCCAGCACTGCAGGCAGCGACTTCAGCACCGTGCCAGCCTCCCCTCTCAAGTTTTTGTTCTGTGTTGTAAGTAATATTTTAGGAGATCTCTTTTCAGTATTCCTTCAGCTTGTTGGAAAGACTGCTCTCTGAACACTTCCAGAACAAAAGTAAGATGGTGTCATTTTAAAAGCATCTTGTACTTATTTACTGTTTCTGGACATCAAGCAGAAATATGCAGGTTCATGGGCAAAATGTGTATACCTTGAAATCTTCTGGGTTGGAATTCTTGAGACTGGCCATATGAAAGAAAAGGACAATGGAAGGAAAATTTGTTGTCTAAAATGCCTACTGAGGAGGTAAACATGCATCGACAGGTTACATTAGTTTATAGCTGCAATCCCACCATAGGCTTAAATCTATGGGAAATGATCCAACTAGAAATGCTATTATGTTTATCTCTTTGTGGGTACCTACATATAAAATGCTGAAATACATACATGAAAGTATATAAAATGTGTAATACTTACAAGAATGATTCTGCATTTACATAATTGATATGTAGTGTATGTGTTCAAATTTATGACTGCGGTTATAAATATATATACATTATGTATATGCACATAATATATACATCTATAGTATAGCTCTTTTCATTTCTCTTGTATATATATATTAGTGTGCTCATATTTTCTCATTTGTTTAATGAGTGAACATTACTTTTTACATGAACAAATGCTATTTAAGATATAATAAATTTTAATAAGGAATCAGAATAGTCTATGCCATGTAAAATGCCCCTTAGCATTTTTATGAAAAATTAAAGAAATCCACTCATTGATGTTTTTAATTTAACATACATTTATTCAATAGTAACAGAATCTACCATGTACCCAGCCATGATATTTTCACAAATATTTTAACATTACTTTAAATTATAAACAAGAGTTAACAGTTGAAAATAAATACAGATTCATGACACATGTAGTTAACAGCATGAAGAGTGGCATTTGTTAAGTGGGATATGCTCAGTGAAAAATAACAAAAGTATGTAAGATTTTTCTGCATTGTCTAGACATCTGAAGGAGTAAGAGTGACAGGGAAAGTGATTTTGGATGGCAAATTAGATGTGGATTTGCAGTCTATGCTGCCAGTCAAGAATTGCTGTGCTATTTGGGGTTGAAAAGGCATCCTGTCATGAACCAAGAGGAGAGATAATTGTCTGCTTCTCTCCACAGTTGAGCAGACTGTACCTGGAATATCACATTTATTTCAGTAGCTACTAAAAACCTGGAATTACAGAAGTTTTAGAAAAGAACACAAAAATGTAAGAAGAAAAGCAACCTTGTTGAGAATGAAAAATTAAGTGAATTAGGCACGTGCAATAAAGAGTAATTCAGCTACTGAGGAAGGAAAAAGAACCACAAATGATGAAGCAAAGAAAGATAAAATTATAGAATACAGAAAATCTGATCAAAATGTTTAACAGAACAATTCATGTCAATAATGATCTAGTGTTTAGAAATTTTGGAAAACCTGCTGGTCATGAGTTCTATTGCTCAATATGATATTTCTATCATAATTTGTTTACTGATTTTTAATATATTGAACTAAATTGAGTGAAAAGATTATGAATCTGTTCAGCACATTAAGGGATTAAAAATACCCTTTAGTTCTTGTAGTATTTATAAACACCAAATAAAATTGGCACTCTTCTATGATCAGTAGTCCCATTGAATATCATACTAGGAATTGAATGGGTGTTATTATAACAGTATTGTTATTTTAAATACTTTGCAATAAAATCAGTGACCACCATCCTGCAGGTACTGTTGATGATATACTGAGATGCAATGCCTGCCACTCTGAAGGTTACATAATAAACGAAAACATACTTAATACAACTTGATGAAGTTCAAATCTCATAAGTCTCAATGACACAGGGACAATGTATACATCACCCTGGCGGCTATAAGAATGAGCCTCTCAGATCTCCAGCTGCAGAGATTGCAATTGACTGAGGGCTTGAGTGCCTCAGAAAGCCATCAGCCTCAGGTCACATGAGTGGTTGCCAGCTAATGACTCAGCATTTCTGGGTTGCTAAGACAGACTCATTCTTAGGAGATACAAGAGTCTTGTATGGCTGACTTTGTCTCAAGGACTCAAGAGTCCTGCCAACCTCCTTCTTTCCTTTATTTAAGATAAGACTTGCCTCCAGTTTGTCAGCTTTCCCAGGCTATCCTTGTGTTGTCCATAATTTCCATTTTAAGTGTTTTCTTTATTCCTTGCAAATGCAATCCCCTCTTTGTATCTGTCTCTTGAAGAACCTGTACTAGTAAAATTCCATTTTTTCTTTGTAATTCTTAAAGTTAGTTAAACTAACACTCAGTTGTATAGTGAATATTTCTGGTAATTAGGCCTGCGCCACGGCTCACTAGGCTAATCCTACGCCTGTGCAGTGCGCCGGCCCAACGTGCTGGCAGTAGTGGCCACTTGGGGGGTGAACCAATGGAAAAAGGAAGACCTTTCTCTCTGTCTCTCTCTCTCTCACTGTCTAACTCTGCTTGCCAAAACAACAACAACAACAAAATATTTCTGGTAATTAGCCTTCAAAAAGACTTTTTACAATTTTATTGATTTATTTTGATTTTATTTTTTTTTAAAAGAGAAAGACACAGAGAGATCTCCCACCTGCTGGTTCACTCTCCAAAGGCTCATAATAAGCCTGGAAACTAGAGTTGGGTTTGGCCAGGTTGAAGCCAGGAACCCGGAACTGAACCTGGAGTTTGCCATGAGTGTGGCAGGGACTCAAGTATTTGAGCCATCATCTGCAGCCTTCAGAGTTGGCAATAGCAAACAATTAGATAGGAACTGGAAGACCCAGGACTAGAACCAGGTGCTTCAATACAGGAGGCGAGTGTCCCAAGCGGCAATTTAATTGTTACTCCAAATGCTTGGACCTAAAAGTGCTTTTGAAAAATTTAGCAGGGATGGGGAACATCTGGCCCATGGGCCATATAAAGCCTGTAGCAAAGGCAGACAGGACTCGAAAATCAATAGATTTATAGCAGGGTACATTTTAAGTTGATAATTTTCTATGGCTCTTTAATGATGTTATAAATATCCAAATAATCC
Source organism: Lepus europaeus (assembly GCF_033115175.1). Lineage (NCBI taxonomy): Eukaryota > Metazoa > Chordata > Mammalia > Lagomorpha > Leporidae > Lepus > Lepus europaeus. The sequence continues at coordinate 49,566,501 of NC_084835.1, forward strand.
TTGGCAGAAAAATGATTCTCCACCCCTGGTAGAGTAAGATGCCCAACTGAGCACACAATTTTCTAACCCAACCCCAATTTTTGAAATTCCAAGGAAATAAAACAAGTATGTAACAGTTTTGGTGGGGAAAAAAAAGTTGGGAAATTCTGAGGAATTTGTTAATGAGAGAAATTAAATTAGGAAAGACCAAACTGACACAATCTAAGAAAAGTTTGTGCAAAGTTATGAGTGGGAATTATATTTGATAGCCTCAAAAGATTTAACAGAATGTTGGAATGAATAATACTTTTTAAAATAAAAGAATATTGTAGGCACTAGTGCTGTAGGGTAGCAGGTAAGGTCACTGCCTGCAGTGCCGGCATCCCATATGGGCACCGGTTCAAGTCCCAGCTACTTCACTTCTGATCCAGCTCTCTGCTATGGCCTGGGAAAGCAGTAGATGATGGCCCAAGTCCTTAGGCCCCTGCACCTGTGTGGGAGACCCAGAAGAAGCTTCTGGCTCCCGGCTTCCTTTTGACCCAGCTCCAGCCATTGTGGTCATCTGAGAAGTGAACCAGCAGATGAAAGATGTCTCTTTCTGCCTTTTTTTAAAATTTTTATTTATTTATTTATTTATTTTTTTAATTTTTGACAGGCAGAGTGGACAGTGAGAGAGAGACAGAGAGAAAGGTCTTCCTTTTGCTGTTGGTTCATCCTCCAATGGCCGCCGCGGTAGCGCGCTGCGGCCGGCGCACCGCGCTGTTCTGATGGCAGGAGCCAGGTGCTTATCCTGGTCTCCCATGGGGTGCAGGGCCCAAGGACCTGGGCCATCCTCCACTGCACTCCCTGGCCACAGCAGAGAGCTGGCCTGGAAGAGGGGCAACTGGGACAGGATCGGTGCCCTGACCGGGACTAGAACCCGGTGTGCCGGCGCTGCAAGGCGGAGGATTAGCCTGTTGAGCCACGGCGCCGGCTTTTTTTTAATTTTTGACAGGCAGAGTGGACAGTGAGAGAGAGACAGAGAGGTCTTCCTTTTGCCGTTGGTTCACCCTCCAATGGCCGCCGCGATAGGCACGCTGCGGCTGGCGCACCGCGCTGATCCGATGGCCGGAGCCAGGTGCTTCTCCTGGTCTCCCATGGGGTGCAGGGCCCAAGCACTTGGGCCATCCTCCACTGCACTCCGGGCCACAGCAGAGAGCTGGCCCGGAAGAGGGGCAACCGGGACAGGATCGGTGCCCCAACCAGGACTAGAACCCGGTGTGCCGGCGCCGCAAGGCAGAGAATTAGCCTAGTGAGCTGCGGCGCCGGCCCATCTTTCTGCCTTTGCCTCTCTATAACTGTGTCGTTCAAATAAATAGTCTTTTGAAAAATAAGAATATTGTTTATATGTATGTTAAATTTCACTGTGTATCCTATATTAAAAGTAACATTTTAAGAATATTAATGAATAATAAAATCAGAAACATCAATATTTCATTTTAATAAAAGGTACAAGAAGATATAAGAAAATCTGTATAACAAAAGACATCACAACAAAGTTTAAAGAAAATTAATGATCTGAGAATATATCTGTAAAATATTAATATTGAGAAGGCAAAAAGAGATCTACAAACCAATATAAAAATACAAATAAAGAGAAAAATGGATAGAACTTATGAATTAAATGTAGGGGCTGGCATTGTGGCATAGCTGCTGCTTTCTATATTAGCAGCCCGTTTTGGAGCACTGTTTCAATTCCAGCTTCTCTGCTTCTAATCCAGCTTCCTGCTAATGTGTGTGCCAAGGCCATAGAAGGTGGCCCAGGTACTTGGGCCCCTAACATTCATGTGAGAAGCAGAGAGAGTTCTTGACTCCTGGCTTTGACCTGGCGCAGATCTGGCTGTTCCAGCCATTAGAAGAATGAATCAATGGATGGAAGATTCTCATTCTCTCTCTCTCTCTCTCTCTGTCTCCCTCTGTCTATCTGTCAGTCTGCCTTTCAAACAAAATAAAATAAACATTAAAAGGAAAAAAGATATGTAAGGGCCTGCATCTGGTGCAGTGGTTGGCACTGCTTGGGACACCAGCCATCCTATATTGGAATGCCAAGGTTTGAGTCCTAGCGCTGCTTCTGAGTCCATTTTCTTTTCCTTTTTTTTTTTTTTTTTTTTTTGGTGTGTGTGTGTGTGTGTGTGAGATAGCGAGTGTTCTGCTGCTCCTCTTCTGATTCAGCTCCCTGCTAATAATGCACCTGGAAAAGCAGCAGAGGGTGACCCAAGTGCTTGTGCCCCTGTACCTGCATGAGAGACCCAGATGAGGCACCTAGTTTCTGCCTTCAGCCTGGCACGGCCCTTGCCATTGTGGCCATTTGGGGAGTGAACCAGCAGTTGAAAGATCTCTCTCTGTGTGTCTGTCGTTCTATCTCTCTGCCAAGGGGAGGGGAGGGGAAGGGACAGGAGAGGAGGGGAGAAGGACGGAGGAAAGGAGGGAGGGAAGGAGGGAGAGAGAGACAAAGGAAGGAAGGAAGGGAACTTTAATTAGACAATAAGAATGAGTCTCACTATCATGGACATTGAAATTCAAATAAAAGTTTTGCAGTGTCAAAATAGAAGTTTAAAGATGTGATGTATAAACTTTGTATGTACATATATTTGTATGTGTGTATGTATAAACTTTTAAAAAGTTTAATTTGATTATGCAGTTTAGTGTCTAGATGTCTGTTCTGGAAAAATGCACTTGCCTATAGTCAGTATACTCCGTGATGCCATTTTTTTTCAGGGTTAGCTAATTCTGAGTTGTAGGGAATGTATTCTGATTGGACAGTACCCAAATTATTCTGAATGTTAAATATTTTCAGTATTACTCTTTGTACAAACTTATTTACAAATATGATCACTATTGTATTGCTTATGATAATAACAATCCTCTAAAATGACCTAAATAAGGCAATGAACTAATATATTTATGTTCATTATATGAGAGAGTTATGCTACAGTTAAAATAAATGAACTAAATCAACATGTAATAACATGAATAAATCTCAAAGCCCAATATTGAGCTTTAAAAGTTACAAAACAACATATACTACTTGATCTTCATTATTTCTAGCACTGGATCATAAAAGAGTAACTTGTTTTAATGAATTTAATATGCAACATAATGTAAAAAGCAATCTGATGCATACATACTAGATTCAGAACACTGGTCATTTTTGGTGAGTTGGCTGCCTTGGGTTTCAGGTATTTATGCAATATTTGATGTTTAATTTCATAAGAAGAAAACTGGGGGTACTATGGTAAAGTTTCTCTTAAAGTAAATGTTTGACATATAGAATTTAGAAAAAAAAAACAAGAAAGAAGAAATAGACACAATTCCATAGACTACTCACTTCTTGCAAAGGTTGGGAGTAGGACTTTTAGCCTTTTTTTTTTTTTTTATTTGACAGATAGGGTTAGACAGTGAGAGAGAGAGAGACAGAGAGAAAGGGCTTCCTTCCGCTGGTTCACCCCACAAATGGCCGCTACAGCCAGCACTGCACTGATCTGAAGCCAGGAGCCAGGTGCTTCCTGCTGGTCTCCCATGGGGTGTAGGGCCCAAGGACATGGGCCATCCTGCACTGCCTTCCTGGGCCACAGCAGAGAGCTGGACTGGAAGAGGAGCAACCAGGACTAGAACCCGGCGCCCATGTGGGATGCCGGCACCCCAGGCAGAGGATTAACCAAATGAGCCATGGCGCCAGCCCCAGAGAGTTAGACTTTTTAAAATTTATAATATTATAAATATTATTCCATAAGGGTTCCATTTTTGGAATTCATCTTTTTTTTTTTTTTTGACAGAGTGGACAGTGAGAGAGAGAGACAGAGAGAAAGGTCTTCCTTTGCCGTTGGTTCACCCTCCAATGGCTGCCACGCTGCGACTGGTGCAACGTGCTGAGCCAAAGCCAGGAGCCAGGTGCTTCTCCTGGTCTCCCATGGGGTGCAGGACCCAAGGACTTGGGCCATCCTCAACTGCACTCTGGGCCACAGCAGAGAGCTGGCCTGGAAGAGGGGCAGCTGGGACAGAATCCGGCCCCCGACCAGGACTAGAACCCAGTGTGCCAACGCCGCAGGCAGAGGATTAGCCTATTGAGCTGCGGTGCCGGCCTGGAATTCATCTTAATGACAGTATCTCAATATAATCTTTTTTTGTACTTCTTTTATAAATTAAATTAAATTTCTTCTGATTCTTTTAAATGTATTCAAAAAATACCTGTTGCATCTTCCAGTGTCTTTTGTTTGGGAAAAAAAAAAAAAGGATGCTCTTGAAATTATTTACATACTGTGGCACTTAGGCAGGTTTTTGTTTGTTTGTTTGTTTTGTTGTTAAGATTTATTTATTTTGGCCGCTGCCAGCAACATGTTCAAGGTAATTCAGAGGTCCCTGGGCCCAGCCAGCCTGAGCCTGCTCACTTTCAGAGTCTACGCAGCACCAAAAAAGGACTCGCCTCACAAAAGCTCCATGAAGGTTGATGAGCTTTCACTCTGCTTGGTTCCTGAGGGTCAGTCCAAGTATGTGGAGGAGCCAAAGACCCAACTGGAAGAAAGCATCTCACAGCTTCGACATCATTTCGAGCCATATACAAGCTGGTGTCAGGAAATGTACTCTCAAACTAAGCCCAAGATGCAGAGTTTGGCTCAATGGGGATTAGACAGCTATGAATATCTCCAAAATGCACCTCCTGGTTTTTTCCCAAGACTTGGTGTTATTGGTTTGGCTGGCCTTGTTGGACTTCTTTTGGCTAGAGGTTCAAAAATAAAGAAGCTGGTGCATCCTCCTGGTTTCATGGGATTAGCTGCCTCTATCTATTACCCACAACAAACCATCGCATTTGCCCAGGTCAGTGCGGAGAAATTGTATGACTGGGGTTTACGAGGATACATCGTTGTAGAAGATTTGTGCAAGGAGAACTTTCAAAAGCCAGGAAATGTGAAGAATTCACCTGGAAATAAGTAGAAAACTCCATGATGTGCTCATTTTAATGAGTTGTAGGTAAACAAAAAGCACCACATGGGAAATTGGTATTTCTTTTTTTTATTTGTATTTATTTATTTATTTATTTTGACAGGCAGAGTGGACAGTGAGAGAGAGACAGAGAGAAAGGTCTTCCTTTGCCATTGGTTCACCTTCCAATGGGTGGGGCGGCTGGCGTGCTGCGGCCTGCGCACCACGCTGATCCGAAGGCAAGAGCCAGGTGCTTCTCCTGGTCTCCCATGGGGTGCAGGGCCCAAGCACTTGGGCCATCCTCCACTGCCTTCCCGGGCCACAGCAGAGAGCTGGCTTGGAAGAGGGACAACGGGGACAGAATCTGGCGCCCCGACCAGGACTAGAACCCGGTGTGCCGGCGCCACTAGGCGGAGGATTAGCCTGTTGAGCCAGGGCGCCGGCCCAGGAAATCGGTATTTCTACAGTCAAATGCAGAAGAGTCAATACTGAATGTAGTCAACTGACTTTCTTCTTCAGGAAAAGCTATCCTAGGACTCTTTTATCTTGGGGATGCCATACTACAAGCAGACTGATCCAAACCCCCTTTACCTAAAGATACTGTATGGGCCTTAGAATGTCTCGTTCTCATGTTGCTATTTATGTACATAATTAAAATCTAAGTTTAAAAAAAAAAGATTTATTTATTTCTTTGAAAGGCAGAATTACAGAGAGGCAGAGGCCGGGAGAGAGAGAGAGAGAGAGAGAGGGCTTCCATCTGCTGGTTCACTCCCCAAATGGCTGCATATTAGAATTCAGTAAAACAAGTTAGTCTTTTATGATTCAATGCTAGATATAATGAAGATCAAGTAGTGTATATTGTTTTGCAGCTTTTGAAGCTCAATATTGGGCTTTGAGATTTAGTCATGCTATTACATGTTGACTTATTCCATTTATTTTAACTGTAGCATAACTCTCATATAATGAGCATAAATCTATTAGTTCATTGCCTCACTTAGGTCACTTTAGGGGATTTATTATTATTATAAGCAATACAATAGTGATCATGGGTGCAGGGGCCCAAGGACTTGGGCTATCTTCTGCTTTAGCAGGCCATAGCAGAGAGCTGGATCAGAAGTGGAGCAGCCAGGACAAGAACCAGTGCCCACATGCACTGCAGTGGCAGCTTTACCCTTTACACCACAGCTCCAGCTCTTGGATGATTGTGCCATAGTGCTGGCCTTCTTAGGCAGGTGTTTTGCATGTTGGTTAACACACCACTTGGGACACCTACACCCCATGGTTAGAGTGCCTGGGTTAGACTCCTGGCTCCAATTCTGACTCCAACCTACTGCTAAAGCCAGTCCCAGGAGACAACAGGTGATGATGGTTCAAAGAATTAGCTCCCTTCCAGCCACCTAGGAGACCCAGATTGATTTTATCTCTTGGATTTGGCCTGACCCAATCCAACTATTGGAGGGTGCAGGCATTTGGGGAGTAACCCACTGTATGAAAGCCCTCTCTCTCTCTTTCTCTCTCTTTTTTTCTCTCTCTAATTAGATGATGTGTATTAGAAATTTCAAAGAAAATGTTTATAAAAAAATTTTCTGAAGCAAATCCTAACAGTTTTATGGACTTGTTAAATATATTTTCCTAATAAAGCTTGTTAGCACTGTCAAAGTACGTTTTCCCTCTTTAGTTGAAAATATTGGAAAGAAACTGATTCAGATGGGGCCTGTGCTGTGGTGTAGCAGGTATAGCCACTGCCTGCAGTGCTAGCATCCCATATGGGTGCCGGTTTGAACCCTGGCTGCTCCACATCTGATCCAGCTCTCTGCTATGGCCTGGGAAAGCAGTGAAAGATGGCAAGTCCTTGGGCCCCTGCACCCATGTGGGAGTCCTGGAAGAAGCTCCTGGTTACTGGCTTCAGATAGGGGCAGCTCTGGCCTTTGCTGCCAGCTGGGGAATGAACCAGCAGATGGAAGACCTCTCTCTCTGTTGCACTCTCTCTCTCTTTTTGCCTCTCCTTCTCTGTGTAACTCTGACTTTCAAATAAATAAACAAAACAATAAAAAAGAAACTGATTCAGAAACAATAGACTACTGGCAAATAAAGCTCTGATCTGAGAAGTACAGTTAGCTAAGAATTACTGTATGCATCAATGTTTTCTTATTTATTTTTGCTCATTCATTTATTAATATAAACAGAACAGATTTCATGTATTTCATAGATACAATTGTAAAATGTATGATATTCTTCTCCCTCTCCCCTCTTTCCTTTCTTTCTTTTTTATTTCTTTATTATCTTTTAATTTTTTGTGATGATATACTTTGATTTTACTTTATTATCACAGGCTCAATTCTCCTCTCAATAAAAAGTTCTACAAGTACAAAGTAGAAAGACCACTTATGTTGTGGCTTTTTTATTTGTTTGTTTGTTAAGATTTTTATTCATTTGAGAGGTAGAGTTATAGACAGTGAGAGGCTGAGTCAGAGAGAAAGGTCTTCCATCTTCTGGTTCCTTCCCCAAATGAACGCAACTGCTGGAGCAGGGCCAATCCGAATCAGGAGTCAGGAGCTTCTTCTGGGTCTCCCATGCAGGTGCAGGGGCCCAAGGACTTGCGCCATCTTATACTGCTTTCCCAGGCCATAGCAGGGAGCTGGATTGGAAGTGGAGTAGCTGGGACAGTATGGCATGCCAGCGCTAGAGTGGAAATTTAACCTACTACCCCACAGCGCTGACCCTCAGTTATATGTTTTTAAAATGAAAAGAAAAAAAAAATCTTCCCCGGCCATTTGGGGGGTGAACCAATGGAAAAGGAAGACCTTTCTCTCTGTCTCTCTCTCTCACTGTCCACTCTGCCTGTCAAAAAAAAAAAATTAACTTGGATGACTTGCTAACATATTCAAAGCAAAATTAAGCATGTATAGGATAAATTTCACTGAACTCCCACATTGGAATAATAAACTTAAAAGAATACTTGTTTTTGGCTGGCACCGCTGCTCAATAGGCTAATCCTCTGCCTGCAGCGCCGGCACACCGGGTTCTAGTCCCAGTCGGGGTGCCGGATTCTGTCCCGGTTGCCCCTCTTCCAGGCCAGCTCTCTGCTATGGCCCGGGAAGGCAGTGGAGGATGGCCCAAGTGCTTGGGCCCTGCATTGGCATGGGAGACCAGGAGAAGCACCTGGCTCTTGGCTTCGGATCAGCGAGATGCGCCGGCTGCAGCGGCCATTGGAAGGTGAACCAACGGCAAAAAGGAAGACCTTTCTCCCTGTCTCTCACTGTCCACTCTGCCTGTCAAAAAATAAAAATTAAAATTAAAAAAAAAGAATACTTGTTTCACAGAGGCCAGCATTGTGGCATAGCGGGTAAAACCGCCACCTGCAGTGCTTGCATCCCACATGAGTGCCGGTTCAAGTCCCGGCTGCTCCACTTCCGATCCATCTCTCCGCTATGGCCTGTGAAAGTATCAGAAGATTGTCCAAGTCCTTGGGTCCCTGCACCCACGTGGGAGACCTGGAGGAAGCTCCTGGCTCCTGGCTTTGGATCAGTGCAGTTCCAGACGTTTCGGCCAACTGGGGAGTGAACCATCAGAAGGAAGACCTCTCTCTCTCCCTGCCTCTCCTTCTCTAACTCTTTCAAATGAATAAATAGATCTTTTAAAAAAAATGCTTGTTTTGGAACAAGGAGCATATAAGCTGGGGGCTTCTCCAGAAAATCAATGAGCAATAAATTATTAACTCAATTCTTGGTCTATGGGGTATATTCATACTTTTGAACATTGCAAGTATTAGTTTTATATATAAAATGTGATTTTCACTACTTTGTTAGTTTATAACTACTCTATAAATGTTTTGGAGTTATTAGAGCTGCCAGTGCCCTAGATGTCTTTTCAAACATATGATGTGTCTCTAAGATGGCTGCAAAGTCTATTTCACCGTTACTAATCAACATAAGGAACTTGTTTGTTACTTCTGACATTCAAAATATTTTTTTGCTTTCTATTCTTTTTCATTCTATTTCAGCTAAAAACTCTCTATGACACAACACATGCACACACACAAATATGTGTGGGAAAAAGGATATTTTATGAAATATGTCTTTTATTTCCTAGTCTGACTACATTTGCTGTAGAGATTTATTCTATTTTCTGTCTAAGGGGTTCTCCTTCCTATCTCGGATCGCCTTCCTTGCTGCTGTCATAACATTTTGGGTGGTTCTAACTCAGTGGTTTCCACACTGAGTGATAATCATGCATTTGTTTTTCTTGGTTGACTATCGTTTTCTCAGGAACAAGGGGCTTATCTTGAACATTTTTGTTTGGTGAAATTTAATGAAGTGACTATCACACTGTCAATTACTCAATGAATTCTTGTGAAAACAAGGACAGAACACGTGCTCCCCACTTTAGAATAAATAGAAGCCATGTATATTGTATGACACTTTTTAGCATGCTTTTCCTTTCTACTTTTATTATCACAGCAGGCTTTTGCTAAGGAGAACTTTCAGTTATTGAAATGTGGCTACAACGTAAGGCAAAACAGTATGGTCAAATGTCTTTACATGGCATTAATTCATTCAGTATGAGCTTACTGCTCACCTGTTATGTAATTGGCTCAGATTAGACTTTGGGAATACAATGATGCAACGAAACTACCAAGTTCTAGGGAACAGAATGATGTTACTTCTTGGTGTCAATGTTTGTATGGAATAACTTGTAATTTATGCTGGGTGTGATTTGTTTAATAAAAACAGTTAGCATTTTTCATTTTCTAATTGGCAGTTTTAAATGTAGTACAGCTGATAAGGAGAGACTGAAATGTTTGCTGAATATATTTCTATAAAATAGTCCTATTCCGACTTGCAGTTGAGGTGTGTAAATCACAAAATCTTTCTTTCTTCTTGTATTCCGATTTAGCTATGCAATTTCTGGTTCCCTCAGGAACTAAGAATTTCATGTTTGTTTAAAAATGGAGAATGAATGTTTTAGTTTCCATTGCTTCAGATTGGTTTGGAATCCTGTATTATTCAGTATGAATTTGCCTTCTATAATGGTTCCTACATTTTAGTTCAAAACTATCTTATATTTACATATTAATCGCAATAGGTTTTTGTTGTTTGCTCGCTTTGTCTTTTGAGAAATTATTGCTTTGGAAATAATATTTCAATTCACAAGCCATAGTCACCAAATATCCTATTGTTCTGTTTTCTTAGATCTTTAGGTGGGTGAGCTTGCCAAATTGTCAGATTGCTTTGTTGCTTTCCTGTGATGTGGCTCCCAGTTTTAAATATTCATTGCTGAAAAAATGAGTTTTGCACAATGCCTACCTAGGATCACTGACAATTGAGACTTTCATTCCATTTATAGCCCTTTTTGCTTATTAAACTATTTGGCACTCTTTGGGAAATCTCACTGTCTCCTGACTAAAGACATTTATCATGGTATGCAAGGAAATTATTCCATAAAATAGGCTGAAAGTCACAGTGATGTTAGGAAAACCCCCTTTTTCAGTACAGCAGGGTGGCCCTATTTCCATCACTTATTTACTCTCTTCCCTACAGTTTCTCACTGCATATTTGCCTTGGCAATTTATGTTTCCTCACAGAGTGCAGTAAGATGGAGATGATGGGAACCCTCAGTTTATCCACTCCCACAGAGGACTGTCGCTGACTTAACCACATTCAGAGCTCTTCTGCACACCTTTGCTTTAATTCCTCTTCCCTGCTGCTCTACATATTGAACAATAATGAATGTTTTCTGAACTCCTACTGTCTTCTTACCTACTCTCACTGTCAACAAAACAGAAAAAAATTTTGAAGCCAATTTTGTTTTTATTAAATCTTACAAAAAATCATTCAATTACATATCAATGCCCCATAATATTTTTTCCTTGAAAAGATGGATTTTAAAAAGTGAATGTTCAAAAATAACCTTTTTAAAAATTATTTATTTAAGAGCAGAGTTACAGAGAGAGAGAGAGAGAGAGAGAGAGAGAGAGAAACAGAAAGAGAGATCTTCCATCTGCTGGTTCACTCCGTAAATGACTACAACCAGGAGCCAGGAACTTCTTCCAGGTCTCCCATGTGAGTGCAGGGGCCCAAGCATTTGAGCCATCTTCTGCTGCTTTCCCAGGTACATTAGCAGGGAGCTGGATCGGAAGTGGAGCAGCAGGACATGAACCATTGCCCATATGGGATGCTAGCACTGCAGCTGTTGGATTAACTTGCTGCACCATGATCCCAGCCCCCATAAATAACTTTTGCAGAAATACTGCTGAAAGAATTCAACACTATTGTGTTTAGTGTCTTTCTGTTTATGTAAATTAAAATGAAATGTAAATATTTTATAAATATGTAACTTTCTGTTTTGCTTATGAGGACTGACTACAAAGTGGCAGGAAGGAGCTCTCTGTAGTGAGGAGAATGTTCTACATCTTGCCTGGGAGCATGTAAATATCATATTTATATGTATTGTTGAAGTCATCAAAGTCTGCACATATTAAATGAGACTCTGTTGCATGCCAAATTTTGTGCTCAAATTGTTGTGAAAAAAAAAAGGGGGGGAAATACTAGGGCTGAGAACACAGATATTAACCCTAACCAAGTGCAGGTGTAATTAAAACTTCATGAGTGGTTGGAGGGCATGATTGTATTGTCATAGAAAATGTTACAAACTGTATTTTCATATAATTAAACATGAATTGTGTGAAAACATGAAAGACTATGATCCACAATCCCATTATACCTGGGAATTTGATAATGCATGTGTCTGCTCACTGGTGGGGCTGGTGGGTGTCACAGGTCAAGTGACCCACAAAAATCCTTTGAAACCTTAATCCCCAGTGAAAGGTACTAGGAAGTGGGTCTGTTAAGAGGTGATTGGGTGTAGGGGCTCTACTCTCATGGGTTGGTTTTTTGGCACAGTAATGTGCCACAGCTAGAGTAGCTTTGTTATCAGCATGAGTTCGTACTGGCTTACTCACTCTGTCTGGCCATGCCCTGTCCTGACACAGCCTGAGACCCTCTCCAGATGCCCAGCAGATACCAGTGCCCTGCTCTTGGACTTCCAAAAGCACAAGCTAAATAACCTCTTTATAAATGACCCAGTCTGTTGTATTCAGTGATAGTGAAACAAAGTGGACTAAGAAAGTGAGTCTCTAAGAGGGGAGGAAAATACAAAATCTTTTCTCATGTAAGGTTATAGATTTTAATTGAGAACAATTTATATAAACTGAAGTAAAAGGATGAGGTAGCTATGGAGACAGAAATAAAAATTGAAGTGAGAGCCAGCGCCGCGGCTCAATAGGCTAATCCTCTGCCTTGCAGCGCCGGCACACCGGGTTCTAGTCCCGGTTGGGGCGCCGGATTCTGTCCCTGTTGCCCCTCTTCCAGGCTAGCTCTCTGCTGTGGCCCAGGAGTGCAGTGGAGGATGACCCAAGTGCTTGCGCCCTGCACCTGCATGGGAGACCAGGAGAAGCACCTGGCTCCTGCCTTCGGATCAGCACAGCGCGCCAGCTGCAGCGGCCATTGGAGGGTGAACCAACGGCAAAGGAAGACCTTTCTCTCTGTCTCTCTCTCACACTGTCCACTCTGCCTGTCAAAAAAAAAAAAAAGAATGGCATCCAATTTCTCAAAACATAAAAGAAAATGAAAAAGCAACTTTAGGGATCTCTTCCTCTCATTCTCTCATTCTTCATCTAATCTTTACCTATAAGCTTAATTCACTGGGTGGAGCTCTGTCATTTCTAAAGCATAGTTGTCTATTTCATTCTCATGGAAAAAGAATTTAAGGTATTTTTGCAATGTTACAAACATCCTTATTTATAATAAGTAAGAAATTTTTATAACATTGTATCCACGTTATCATAAGAGCTAAAGAAAAAATAGTGTATACAGAATTCTCGACATAATGACTCAGATTTTTAAGATTTTTTTCAACATTAAGATAATGCCAAGGAGATACTCATTCACTAGAAACTGTACTTAGAATTTTGAATTTGAGTTTTTTCTCGATTCTAGGAATGGCCCTGTGGAGCCATCTCATAGCACTGGGTAGTGGCAGCAAATCTAGCTCTCCATCAACCCCACTGTCAGGAGGGCAGAACAATGGTGTTCAGCAGTGTAGGCGGACTCAATGCCTTTTCAATTCAATGATTTTTTTCCACTTACAAATTGTTTATTGGAACATAATCCCTTCATAAATTGAGGAGTATCTGTATCAGAAAAGGAAAAAAAAAGAAAAAAGGAAAAAGACAGCAGAACTCATAATAATTGGGATAGGGTATCGATCATATGTATTTTTCTTCTGTGTTGTATTTTCTGAACATTCATATTTATAACTCATATAACTCATATTATATCATTACAAATCATGTGTTTTCTGAACACTTATAACTAAAGCAGGCTTCTTTGTTAGAATCAATAAAGAAAGAAGCTGCCTTCAGTGGTTTGGAGTTATTCTGGTTTTGGTCCCTAAATAGCCATTGGGTATTGATGTATAATCTGTTTTATTCTCCACTCACAGTTATTATTGAGTTCTTGCTCTACTACAGTTCAATTTTAAACAATCATTTATTGGGATCAAGTGCTATTTCTATCTTTAGACCCTAACCCAGACCACAAGTTCTACTGCCAGTGACCTTCCTCCTTACATCTTGCCTTATGCTCAGTAACTCTCCCCAGTCCTCCAAACTAGGAAGTTTTCCTGCTATCAAGCATAAGCACTGCAGGAAAGGAAGTGGTGTCCTGTTTTATAGGTCTCCAGGGCTTTCTGCTACTTCAATTATATGCATAATATTTGTAATTGGTGGCAAATGTTAAAGAAAAGTGAATAAAAAACAAAACCCTGAAGGACACTTTTGACAGATTTTGCAGGCATTTGAGGCTGGTGAATTTGATTGAATGGAGATTGAGAATTTTCCTGTGGTTACCTCTTTGGGAACAGAGCGTTTCTGGCAGGCGTTCCACCCTGCGTCCTATGTGAAGGGTACCATTGTCTTCATGGATTCCAAAGTTTAGGCTGTAAACTTTCTATATTTTCATATCTTTGTAATTCAGTTTGAATATGAGACTGTGGTATTCTAGCAATATTACTATCTAAGAAATAAACTTGTTAGAATTCTACTTTTCTTTAATGGAAATGAGATGTTGGTTTGATGCCAAATTAGATGTCAAAGTAAAAGCAGGTTTTCATTTTCTGCTTAAAAATATCCATAGACTGTTAAGTTTTTAATCACATCTCATTCAGGTGTCACTTGTACTTTAGATAAATCTGATTTAGGTAAACAGTGACATAGTTAACATGTTTGAACGTTTGGAAATTATATATTGAAATACATTATGCATGTTTCAAATTCCATAACTTCAATAATCTTTGCTAATTTTGTGAGGCATATGGTCACAAACTAACAATGTAACCCTGGGCTTGTTATTCTAAAATTATTTTTCTTTTGTCATTTTGTTTTTGGCTTTGGTGCTAATATGAACAGATTAAGATTATTCACACTTCCACAAACATTTAGAGAAAAAGCAACATTTCCACATCACCCCATCCAGGTCTCCCAACCAGCACTAGCATTACAAAGCAACCATTTTGACAACCACATTTATGTATGAGTTTGCAGTCCTGAATTTTTTGTTTCTGTAGCAGCAGTTGTGGATAAAGGAATGCCTGTTTAGTATGCAAGCCTGTGGACAGACTCTCCTTTGAACTGTTCTATACCTGCTTTTTAAGGTGGCTGAATATTTTTAAATAATACAGTATCATGTTAAAAATATAGGAATCATCCCTAGGATGTAGAAGGTGAAGGGAAAATAACTCACAGAATAGCAGTACACTTGTCCGTTTATGCTGTAATCTTATAGTTAATTCTTCTGTCCCCACAGAGTGAATCATATAAAACAGCTCTGTCTTATGTCTCTGGAGTCCATTGTTACTATTCCTCCCCTCAGTGTTAGGTACACCAGAGCTTCCACAGGCCCTACCAAACATGGATCCAGAAAATTTTGAGGATTGTTGTTTCAGTTCTATGGGTCATCTCCCCTAAATTATTTGCATATGCACACAAGACAAAACTTTGCACATAATTCTATTGTATCAGGAGCCTAGTCAGAGTCCCCTGCCCCTGGCTTAGTCAGAACTACCTTGGTACACATACCTACTAAGCCATTACTTTACTTTGGGGGAAGTTGTCTCCAAGTTGTCTTCCACAGATTCAGTTCTTCTCCATCCAAAGCCCTTGATTTCTGAGAGTCACCAATCCAATCTCTGTCTCTCACTGGGCTACCCAATCCAGGCTTGAGCTACAGAGGTACATCTTCTATTGGACACTGAATTAGTTTAGAGGTACTCATGATCCTAATCATATAAACAAGATTCTAAAGAATTTGGGGAAACTTCTGAGGGAAGAAGCTTTTAAAAGCTGTTTTGATCTGTTAGCAGTATTAATAAAAGACATTTGGGTGCGCTAGCAACTACCATGTAGAGGTTAGGATTAAGCCAGGAGAGAAAACAAGACAAAATCAAGAAAAGAAAAGGAGGAAATCGAGGGACGATTCCATCATTTGATTCCCTAAACCAAGAACATGATAACATTTAGAACTTTTCCTTAGTAGGCATCAAGATTCCTATTGTGTTTAAGCCAATTTAATTTGGATTTTTGTCATGTACAAATAAGTGTTCTGACCAAGGCACACAGCTACTGAGGAAGAAATATGATGACAAACCAAAGGAATGAATCCAACTTCTTTGTCTTGCCAGGAAACTGTCTTGGAAAAATAGGTGGATTTTTCTTTCCAAGTAGACATGTAGTATAATTCTACATGGAAAAGAAATTCCTAAATGGAAGATAGCTTTTGATCTTTTAAGCTTGAAGGAGAACATGAAGCTCAATATATATTAATTGATTTATATAGCCATATATAAAATCATTAATCTTCAGAATTCAGAATCTATTTGGATAAGTTAAAAATGAAAAATGAAGGTCTTTTCATGGCACTTATGCTATTTTTCATCTTAAAAATATGATTATGATGATTAAATTTTTATTCAACTACTTAAAATATATAAAGTGTCCAAAGATTACTATGAGTTGAAGCTGGTATGCATGCCTTGAAAGGCAAGTGTTCATACAGTTTCAAACCTTGGTTTCATGTCTAAAGTAAGGTGGTAGTATGTACTGAACAGGAGGGACGCTCAGCTATTGCATTAAACTGTTAGGTTGTGGTCCATCAAAGCTGGGGGGAAGGCAATGTCAAGCACAGCCAGTAGCCCACAGTCATGCTTCAGATGTATGGTGGAAATCAAGGCTTAAGGTGATCAACTTTCAGACAGAAATTATTCAACAGTGCAGCAGAAAGTTAATACCTGGAAATAGTGTACATACAGGATGAGAATGAAACATTAGTTTCCAAAAAATGAATTCTGTCTCTGGCCGTGCCACTTAATAAATCCAAAGTTCATGGCTTCTACAAGTTACTTATTTCTGAGCCTCAACTTCTTCATCTGTGCAATGGAGATAATAGGACCTACTTCATTAAATCGTGAGAAGTACTTGAACCACTGCCAACTGCTGCCTAATTATTTGAGTTTTCAATTGTGAGATAATGTGCGTGAACTGCCCAGTAAAGTCCTTGACCCACAGTGAGTACTCAGTGAATAGTAACTGATATTTTTATGGTAATTATCATTACACTCCTTATAATAAAGCCAATCATTTAGACCCTGGTTTGCACAGTAACTCATTCATGACAACACCAATTCTTTTTGTAAAGATTATTATGCTCTGAGCATATCCAGAGGTAATAAGTAGGTTTTCTTTCCTATATTTGTAGCCCAGACACATAGTGTATGGGCAGAAGAGCAAGGTATTTTGCAGTTATAATGATACGTGTGAACAGGCTTCTGTAGTTGAAACTGGAGTACTTATGCTGCCTTGCATATTGCATGTGATGTGAATTTGATCTGAGGGTGCATTGAATGATAGTGATTTCTGTCTGTCTACTGTTCAGGTTTCTCATTATATATTAAGATGATCCTTTTTTAAGCTTTGGAAAAATTTAGAAAAGATGAGATTGGATAAAAGAAAGTCATGTTCCAGACCATCTGCTATTAGACACAATTCTTAGAATGATAATTTCATTTGAATATCCTTTCAGGTACCATTATTTTAAAGCATGCCATTCCACGATTCATTCCTAAGAGTCCTAAGAAAAATTTAAATAACAGTTCTAATTTCAAAATAGAGGACTCAAGATTATACTTAAAAGCTAAGCATTATCATTATGATTACTTCCATATTTTCAACTGGGTAAGTAATCATAAAATTGAATGAACAAAATATTTCAACAGAAGAAGAAACTCCATCCAAACCAAAAGTGAAATATTTTGGTCAGAGATTTAAAATAGACTTGAAAGAAACAGCAGCCATTTATTTAAATAAAAGAAAGTCTTTATCGGCTGAGATTGAGTTAAATGGTAACTTTTAATAAAGGGGAAGAATGAACTCTGGCAAAGTTTAGAGTCATATATTAACTTACATTAGGATGATGTTTGACCATGATAAAAACTGGTTTACAAATTACACAAAGGCTTAGTTTGTTTAGAAATGTGTTATGTGTACTGTGACAATATTCCAGATGTTCTTGTTCTATTTTTTTAAGATTCATTTATTTATTTGAAAGGCAGAGTTACAGAGAGGCAGAGGCAGAGAGAGGGAGAGAAAGAATCTTGCATCTGCTGGTTCACTCCCCAAATGGCCACAATGGCTACAGCTGAGTTGGTCCACAGTCAGAAGCCAGGAGCCTCCTCTGAGTCTCCCACACAGGTGCAGGAGCCCAAGAACTTGGGCCATTTTCTAGTGCTTTCCCAGGACATAGCAGAGAGCTGGATTGGAAGTGGAGCCACAGGGTCTCAGACTGGCACCCGTATGGATGCTGGCATTGCAGGCAGTGGCTTTACTAGCTACACCACTGTGCTGGCCCCCAAATGTTCTTGTTCTTAATTCTTGATTTTAGGCATATGTTGTCACATATTATAACTAATTTCATGACATAAAATATTTCTACTAGATTAATATGTTGCCAACTTTAGATTACATATAATGTATTTTTGGAGAACTTAATGTTCATAGGAAATCTTATTACTTTTATTCACAGTAGAAGGGCAGATTGGAGTGGATGTTCTCAAAGGTATTTCCTACAATTACATCTCAAATAGTCTGAGCACATTGTCTAGTATTAAAATGAATAGTCCCTATATTACAGGTTTTCATATTTTCAAAAGAAAATATTGTCTCAAGCATTACAGATACACAGTCTTCAATCTGTTCTGCACAATTTTTATGGCAAGAAAATGACCAAAATTGATTTCGTTGGCACTTTGAGTGAAATTAAAAAATAATCAGAGTTGAGAAAGGAATCTTCTTGAGGAAAGTCTCCAAGACACACAGAGCAATGCTGAAGATTATTTTGAATTATAGGAAACAACTTTGCATGTCGAAAGTACCTCTTCTCCATCTTTGCCATTTCATGATCTCCACAACACTTAACACAGAATGCTTGTCGCTCCTTCCAAACCAGAACGCAAGCATCTGAGGGCAGGTATTTTGTTTCATTCCCTGCAGTATTCTCAGGGCCTGAACAGTGTTTGTCTTTTAGATATGCTCAAGTAACACTTTTAGATAAATATCTCAAGAATTTAGAATTGGGTACAGTGTGTCTTACATAGCAGTGATCGGAAAACTGTGGGTCTTGCAGTGAGTCTGAGCTGACCAAAGTGGTGCTTGGTCTGCATAGATTTCTTTCTCGTTGAATAATCAAAATACAATGAAATGAGATCTTTAAGTTTTTTTTATATTAAAAACAAACTTCTCAAATCCTGACAAAAATCTGAGGACAATTGTTTTAAAGATATTAGCACTAATTGTCAACAGACTATTTTAAACAACAGACACAGACCAAATGTGGCTTTGGGCAAGAGAAAAATCTTATTAGCATTCCAAGTTGCTAGGAGAAAAACATTAGTATATTCACAGTGATCAAACTAAGGAGCTTTGAGAGTACAGGTATTGTGTTTTTTTGTTTTGTTTTTTGACAGGCAGAGTGGACAGTGAAAGAGAGACGGAGAGAAAGGTCTTCCTTTGCTGTTGGTTCACCCCCCAATGGCGGCTGTGAGCAGCGCACCACGCTGATCCGAAGGGAGGAGCCAGGTGCTTCTCCTGGTCTCCCATGCCAATGCAGGGCCCAAGCACTTGGGCCATCCTCCACTGCCTTCCCGGGCCACAGCAGAGAGCTGGACTGGAAGAGGGGCAACCGGGACAGAATCCGGCGCCCCGACTGGGACTAGAACCCGGTGTGTCGGCGCCGCAGGCGGAGGATTAGCCTATTGAGCCGCAGCGCCGGCTGAGTACAGGTATTGTTTTTGTGGTAATTGTTAATAAACTGCTAACATTTGACTCCTGAGAGGATGCTGAAATTCATACACATGTGTGAAATTTTAAATGGCAATAAAAATTTATAAACAACTTGCTTGTCTTGAAACCCAATAACATTGAGCTAGAGTCAGATGTCAAGATCCAAAAGTTAAAGATTGTATTAGTTTTTCCCTTAAGTGGCTATGTGAAGCAGTAAGTTATTACCAAAATATTGGAAAGCTTTTTAAAAACAGAAGGAAAAAATATTAAACATACTTCAGAAAGCATGTTCTTGAGGAAATATATGAAACTTAACTTTAGAACTTGCCTCAATAAAATAACGCTTCCCCAGTGGTGTCTAAGTGCAGCAGATGATGCGAAGATGACTCTACCTTAATAATTTACTATTATTAAGGTAGCTAAACAATACTTCTACTCACCAATATCACTAGTAGCAGAGCTAGCCAGATGTGCATTATTCTGGCATGATCTAAGATTATAAGCAAATAACTCCTTAGTATTGAACCTATGCATTGCAATAAGTATAGGAGCAATCTAGAAGGAGAAGGAGAAGTAAGAGAAGAGAGAAAGAAGAAGAGGAAGAAGTCTTCTTCAACATAACACTAATGTGATCGGAGTTCAAATAATAAAACAGTAATAGTAACTTCTAAATAATTTTGCCAACATACATTTCTAATATAGGAAAATATACATTTTCTAATATACATTTCTAATATAGGAAAATTTTTAACTCATATAATTACTACCTGTTTTTTTTAAACTCTTGCTAATCAACAAATTTTTAAGCCTTTGACCAGGAAATGGTTTTTAAGAAATGTCTTTAAAATCACCAGAATGAACAGTAAATTTATATTTTCTTTAAAATGTTAGCGTAGAAGAGGTCCCATCTCAAAGCAAGATTATAAGGGGAAAAATTTAAATCTCTGATGTTGAAGTATGTGTATACCTTCCCCTATATTCCTCTTACTATTTCTTACTATAAAATTGAGTTATCTTCATTTAATCTCCATTTTGCAGGTTGAATGCGCATTGTTCTTCAGTCTTAGGGCCTCTGCCCCAGATCCTCTGAGTTGGTAAATTCTTCTGGGAATATGTCAAATATAATTGCTTACACCTGTTTAGGCTGGCTGTTCACATTAATCAGAAGTTAGTTTCTGTCTGCGATTTCTCCTCCATTCAGCCTTTTATGACAATCTCCTTTCTCAGTCAGAAAGGAAGTGTCACGTGTCTACTCTATGACAGAAATAGATATGTAAAGTTAACTCTCCTCTTTCTGACAATATCATTTATCTATTTCTTGGAGCTGTGCCTCTTGTCTCCAGCCCAATTATGATTGTTGCATAGATACTATATAGCCCATTCCATATGTAAATCTTCATATTAAAAAGTGCATTAAAATAACCTTATGTTATATCACCCTCGTAAGATACTGATCACCTGGACGGTTTCAAACAGGCTCTCTTGCTACCTGCCTGTTAGCACTAGAAGGCCATCATTTTTCCTATACCCAACACGCAATCAGTATAATGCAGAATAGATGAAAAATAACAGTTCTGGAAGGCAATGGAACAAAGCTATCCTGCACTGAATAGTTAGAAAAACATAAAATAATTCTGCTGCATTTAAATCTTTCACCTTTGTTCGGTTTTTCAGGTGAGCTCTGCAATCTGAAGACAGCGTCTGGTTGTGAAGAGCTGTTTTGGTTTCTATTTCCTATATTATCTCATGCTATGCCTGGAAATTGTGTATTCCTGAGAATTCGTTAAAATCTGGGAAAAAACAAAACACAGGTACACTTATTCCTCTCTCAATCTCCATCTTTACTATGAGCTCTACAGGAGGAGATCATGGAGATGCTATCGCACAACCAAGAGGGTAACAGGCAGGGGTGCCAAGGACACTGCATTACTGGAAGATGGGATTTATCCATGGCAAGTTATTCAATTTGTCCATCAGAACATGCTGTAACATAAGCCAGCATAAATTAAGATCCAATATGATTTACATGGAAATGAATGCATTTCTTTAGATTTTCAAATTAAGTTATGACTTTTTAAATATGTAGGATTTTAAAATAAAATTCCATGTATTAGGGAAAACTGAGATTTTATTGATGAATAATAATTCTTATTTAAACAAAAGCTTTTCTAATGGTTCTGAATTATCCACTCTAACCCTATTGAAATAAGAATGATTGCATTTCAATGACTAAGTGAAATGATATCAAAACACTAGATTAAAATTTTTACTATATATATATATATATATATATATATATAAAACAAAAATTTCTGCATAGGATTAGAATTGCCAAGAAGTGTTATGTTAAAGCAGATTGTGTATATGATTCAGAAATTCCATTCCTAGGTATATACATACAAGAATTAAAACCATATGTCCAGACTTTTACCTCTCTTGGAGCTCCCTGCCCCCACTCCTCTGTCAGGAGTTCTCTGACTTAAATAACTTTTGCGGCCAGCACTGCGGCTCACTTGGCTAATCCTCTGCCTGCGGCGCTGGCACCGGGGATTCTAGTGCTAGTTGGGGCGCCATTTCTGTCCCTGTCGCTCCTCTTCCAGTCCAGCTCTGCTGTAGCCCAGGAAGGCAGTGGAGGATGGCCCAAGTGCTTGGGCCCTGCACTGGCATGGGAGACCAGGAGGAAGCATCTGGCTCCTGGCTTCGCGCCGGCCGTAGCGGCCATTTGGGGGTGAACCAAAGGAAGGAAGACCTTTCTCTCTGTCTCTCTCTCTCACTGTCTAACTCTGACTGCCAAAAAAAAAATGATAATAATTTTTGCTTTTCTCTCTGCCTTGTCCACTTGGAAATTCTTCTATATGAGACAAAGAGCCAAGGTAATCTTTTCTCCGCCACCATTTCACCCATAACATTTTGGTTCTGTGACTCGGACTGCAACTCCATTGTGATACGGATCTGGTTTGAACTCTACTCCAGCCAGTGTTGGATCGTCCTCCCAGATGGGTGAGCATGTGGACTGCTCTCAATTCTGTTTTTCAGAGAGCTTCACTCTCCTCCAAGGGAACTCTCTTTCTCAAGAACACTGGGTCCCTGTCATCCAGTTAAGAATGGCTAGCATGGCTGCTGGCCTTAAGACTCAGGGACTAGGCTTACTGATTGGGATACTGCAATCTCCTGGAGCTGACACTGTGTTCTAGCCTCTCCTCCGTAAGGGACCGGACAAGGCCCTGAGAAGAAGTCTGG
This sequence comes from Lepus europaeus, assembly GCF_033115175.1. Lineage (NCBI taxonomy): Eukaryota > Metazoa > Chordata > Mammalia > Lagomorpha > Leporidae > Lepus > Lepus europaeus. The sequence continues at coordinate 49,589,068 of NC_084835.1, forward strand.
CCAGGGCACTTCCCGGTGTGTTCTGAATATCTCTTGGCTGGACCTCAGTCCCTGACAAGCCCTTGTGGGCAATGGGCTGTGAAGCACCTCCCCTCCCTCTTGTATGGATCAGCCCTTTGATTGGGACTGGGAGAAAGCTTTGAGACGACCGAGGGATCCTGGCTGGGGCTACACTCTGGTGCTTCCAGAAGGTCTCTTGGCTGGACACCAGACACGGACAGCTGGGATGGTGTTAGACCAGGAAATGTGCTTTCCTGCAGGGAGCAAGTCTCCTGCTCTTTTACCGTCCTCACAAGCTGTAAAGCCAGAGGCTCCAGTCTTCACACTTCTTGATTCAGCTCTGGGAATGTTGGTCTGGTCTTTCCGAGTTTTCATTCCTGGAGGATGGGCCTGTCTTGCAGGACTGGAAGAAGGGCTTGGGATACCTTTGAAATACAGGCCATGGGGGCCAGCACTGTGGTGCAGTGGGTTAAAGCCTTGGCCTGAATAGCTGGCATCCCATATGGGTGCCAGTTCTAGTTCCCGGCTGCTCCGCCTCCCATCCAGCTCTCTGCTATGGCCTGGGAAAGCAGTGGAAGATGGCCCAAGTCCTTGGGCCACTGCACTTTTATGGGAGACCCGGAGGAAGCTCCTGGCTCCTTGCTTTAGATCTTTGCGGCCATCTGGGGAGTGATCTAGTGGATGGAAGACCTCTCTCTCTGTCTCTACCTCTCTCTGTAATTCTATCTTTCAAATAAATAAAATAAACCTTTAAAAAAAAAGAAAAGAAAAAAAATACACTCTTTGGCATTTTTCAAGGACTCTTTGACTGGAAACCAGTCTCTAACAGCCAGTTAGGTATCAGGCCAAAAACTGCATTCTGTTTTTTCTTTCTCAGAGGTCAATTTGTTGGTGAGCAGTTTGGAGCGAGGCCATGGGCTCTGGGCTCCATGCCTCAATGACTCCTTCCTTTACCCCAGATCCTGACAAATGTTCCATCTCTCTGCTTCTCTAAATTCTCTCCTTACCTCGCCAGGTATCTTCAAGTCCTACTAACTTGAACTCCTGGTCCCACTAGTGGGCATCTCCTAGATACTTTGTTTATTAGTTCCGGATTAAAGTTTAATTATCCCTTTTGCAGACAGGCAGTTTTTTGATCTAGACTCCCATTAAGTCCAGTCCCCATGTGGCCTGAACGTGTGCAGACAAGTCTCAGCATGTCTCTGGTATTCCTCACCTTCCTTCTCAAGTTCCCTCTTTTGGGTCTTCTCAGTCAGGTCCTTTATATTAGCTTTAAAGGAAGTTTTCTCTTTTGAATCCAGGAAGATCACTGCTTTTAAAAATTGCCTTGTGACCTCAATAGACATTTTTCAAAAGAGGAAATCCAAATGGCCAACAGACACATGAAAAAATGTTCAAGATCACTAGCAATCAGAGAAATGCAAATCAAAACAACAATGAGGTTTCACCTCACCCCGGTGAGAATGGCTCACATTCAGAAATCTACCAACAATAGATGCTGGAGAGGATGTGGGCAAAAAGGGACACTAACCCACTGTTGGTGGGAATGCAAACTGGTTAAGCCACTATGGAAGTCAGTCTGGAGATTCCTCAGAAACCTGAACATAACCCTACCATACAACCCAGCCATCCCACTCCTTGGAATTTACCCAAAGGAAATTAATTTGGCAAAACAAAAAAGCCATCTGCACATTAATGTTTATTGCAGCTCAATTCACAATAGCTAAGACCTGGAACCAACCCAAATGCCCATCAACTGTAGACTGGATAAAGAAATTAAGGGACATGTACTCCATAGAATACTATACAGCAGTAAGAAACAACGAAACCCGGTCATTTGCAACAAGATGGAGGAATCTGGAAAACATCATGCTGAGTGAATTAAGCCAGTCCCAAAGAGACAAATATCATTTGTTTTCCCTGATCGGTGACAACTAACTGAGCACCAAAGGGGAAACCTGTTGAAGTGAAATGGACACTATAAGAAACAATGACCTGATCAGTTCTTGTCCTGACTCTAGATGTACAATGTAATACTTTATCCTTTTTAGTATTTGTTGTTGTTGTTGTTGTTGTTGTTCTAGTACTAGTGGTTGAACTCTGTAATTAACACACAATTATTCTTAGGTGTTTAAATTTTAACTGAAAAGTGATCCCTGTTAAATTTCAGAGTGGAAAAAGAGAGGGAGGAGATGTACAATTTGGGACATGCACAATCAGACTTGCCCCAAATGATGGAGTTAGAAATGTACCAGGGGATCCCAATACAATCCCATCAAGGTGGCATGTACCAATGCCATCTCACTAGTCCAAGTGATCAATTTCAGTTCACAATTGATGGCTCTGATAGGTCTAAGAATCAAAGGGATCACACAAACCAGACAAGTGTCTGCTAATACTAACTGAGAGAATCAAAAAGGGAGAGAAAGATCCAACATGGGAAGTGGGATACACAGCAGACTCATAGAATGGCAGATGTCCTAAACAACACTCTGGCCTCAGAATCAGACCTTAAGGCATTCGGATCTGGCTGAAGAGCCCATGAGAGTATAGTAGGCATAGAAAGCCAAGATACCATGGAAAAGAAAAAAAAAAAAAAGAAGATGACCTAAATGAAAGATCTCTGCGAGTGAGATCCCAGTGGAAAGAACGGGGCCATCAAAGAAGGAGGTACCTTTCTCTGAAGGGAGGAGAGAACTTCCACTTTGACTATGACCCTATCAGAATAAGATCGAAGTTGGTGAACTCTAAAGGCTTCCATAGCCCTGGCAACTCATGACTAGAGCCTAGGGAGATTACTGACGCCATGAACAGGAGTGTCAAATTGTTAAGTCAGCAACAGGAGTCACTGTGTACTTACATCCCATGTGGGATCTGTCCTTAATGTGTTGTCTAATGTGCAGTGATGCTATAACTAGTACTGAAACAGTATATTTACACTTTGTGTTTCTGCGTGGGTACAAACTGATGTGATCTTTACTAATTATATACTGAATCGATCTTCTGTATATAAAGATAATTGGAAATGAAAAAAAAGAACCTGGTGTTAAATTGGAAATGGCATAGAAAATTAATTATTTTTTTAAAAAAATATTATGTAGGATCTCTGTCTTTAATGTGCTGTACACTCTTATTTAATGCTATAACTAGTATTCCAACAGTATTTTTTTTCACTTTGTGTTGCTATATGGGGGCAAACTGTTGAAATCTTTACTTAATATATACTAAACTGATCTTCTGTATATAAAGAGAATTGAAAATGAATCATGATGTGATTGGAAGGGGAGAGGGAGCGGGAAAGGGGAGGGTTGCAGGTGGGAGGGAAGTTATGGGAGGGGGGAAGCCATTGTAATCCATATGTTGTACTTTGGAAATTTATATTCATTAAATAAAAGTTTAATTTTAAAAAAAATTGCCTTGTAACTTGCCAACCTTGTTTTATGACTTGGTTTAACAGATCTGGATGAAATAGCAATGGGTAGCCAGTGGTTGTTATAGCCCCTAAGATGGACTTTGCAATCTCTGGTTTATGTCACTGATTTCTTGCTAGAGTTCTATAAAAGGAAGCAGAAGTCCATGTAAATGTACTTTTGACCTTAATTCAGACAAAGGTATGAAATCATATCAGCATCATGAGTCATCTAGGTGTAATTGCCAAATGTAAATTAGGTAATGGCAAATGAGATAAATGTATAAATGTAAACTTTGGTACTCTTAGCACCTTATAGTCTATGGAAAAACCATTCAGGTTTATTAATACATGATTTCATAAACAGTCCATATATTAAAAATAATTCAAAACTGCTTGAAAGTAACTATGGGCTGGTGCCACAGCTCAATAGGCTAATCCTCCGCCTGCGGCAGCGGCACACCGGATTCTAGTCCTGGTCGGGGCACAGGATTCTGTCCCGGCTACCCCTCTTCAGTCCAGCTCTCTGCAATGGCCCGGGAGTGCAGTGGAGGATGGCCCAAGTCCTTGGGCCCTGTAACCCATGAGAGACCGGGAGAAGCACCTGGCTCCTGGCTTTGGATCAGTGCGATGCACCGGCTGTGGCGCGCTGGCTGCGGCGGCCATTGGAGGGTGAACCAACGGCAAAAGGAAGACCTTTCTCTCTGTCTCTCTCTCTCTCTCTCACTGTCCACCCTGCCTGTCAAAAATAAATAAATAAATAAATAAATAATTTTTTTAAAAAGTAACTATGGTTAAAATTTGATGTGATATCTTATTTAGAAACTGTTGATAATTTGAGATTTTTAAAGGATTATTTCAAAATATAGATCAAGGAGGTCAGCAGAAACATTTGGAAACAGCCATAAATTTTTTAACAAGATTTTATTTGAAATCTGTTTAAAAACTGCAGAAAATCCTTTTAATAGCTTATGTTTAATTGGTAACTTTCTGTCAGCTTTCTAGCTAGCTCTGGTCTAAGCTATCTTCCCTACTCTGACTCTGTTATAATTGTTCCAAATTATGGGATGATTCCATTTGCTAACTCCTACATTTAAGGTTTTATTTCTGATTTTGGGGATGACCAAAGAGACACAGATTTTGTGTTCTATTGAATCTATTGTGTTTTCTATTGTGTGTTAAGTTCTGATTGTTTAAGAACAGCTGAGTTTTACAAAAGTTACAGTTTGTTAAACATAAATTATTCTATAGATTTGGGTGATCCCTTTGTAACATATCAGATCTGGTCTATCATTATGTTATGATGTTAAGGGATCCTGTTTATAAAAGATATTTTAAACCTTCAAAGAGTCAAAATTCCAAATTCTTTGGACTTTTGATATTTTAACTTGGGCCCCTGGAAATATCAAAGGATATATCTCTCATCTTGTAGAGATACCAACTAATAAGGCTATTTGCATTATATTAAAAGTAGAGCTAACTTTTAAGTTTTGATAATTTAAAGTGCTACTGATACAGATGTTCAAAAGTTACAAAAGTCTAATAATCTTGTTGTGTTGTTATCAGACATGGTGGTTATCTTAATGAGAAATGCCCAGAGTCCTAAAAGAGATAGATGTTCTATGGGGCTTTCAAAATACTGTGGAATAAGCAAGTGCTTCTGCTTGTTAGTTAATGAGTTTATAATTTTAAACATGGATGTTTAAAATCTTTTGTTATCCACAGTTTTGTGTTCTCCAAACACTAAAAATCTGGTTTACTGCTTATGGAAATTAAAACATTGTTGGTTCTGTGTTTAAATATGTCTTCTTTTAGGTTCCAATGGACTTCTCTTTCCTTGACTTCTACTTTATTCAGGACTTTGGGACTGTAAGCACATAAAGCCAATAATGGACTACAGGTTCCAGCTGAGAAAAAGTATGGTTAATTCAGGTTACTAAGAGCATGAAGTAATTCTAAAAATTTATGGTAATTTTTTTAAAAGTTAAATATTTTAATAAGCTATTACTGAAACTGTTTTGTTGTTCTATCCTGTAATGTATATTATGTGCTATAAGAACTCTATTTTAATTGGCTTATAGATAGAAGATTACTCATAAATTTAAATTACTAAATTAACCAAAAATACCTTTTTCGTTCACATGACCTAAATAAATCTTTGTATCAGATGTTTTAAATTTGTTGGTAGAAAGAAACTAAAAATGTTTCATTGACATGCTTGCTTGGTTTTGCTGGTCAAACGAGTTATGTTAGATATTTAAGGGAAGTTTCCAAATACATGTACGCTTGTCTTCAAATTTATAGAAGGTATTGGACTTTTGATAAATGTTTCCATAAGGTGTTATTATTAAACAGTTAAAATTGCTAGGCTTCTACTTAATATTAAGTTACTAAGGCCTGACTTGTTCCTCATTTCTCCTCTATTCCCTTCAAGGTGGAAAACTGATTCTTTTCTGAGGAGCTCTCCATCAGGATGTACAGTGTGATCTTTAGACCTTATAAAAGGAATGGCTTACTTTTTTTTCTGTAATAATAGCCCAGCCATATAGAAAGGACCAAATAGCTTAGCTTAAGTTATTATTTCACATCTAGATTACCTTGCCATGGGCACAGTAAAAAAGCAAAACCCCCTTTTTCAAACCAAACTGAGGGAGAGATAAAAAAAAGTTTTACTAATAACTTCAAAACTTATAGACAGTTTGCATAAAGTTCTCACCATCTCTGATCTTAAAGTGAGGACATAGCTTTTCTCGTGGGCACTGCCTACCTCACAGAAAAAACACTATCAGAACATGCTTTTGACTACAGATTTCTAGCTCAGGCCACCAAAGATTAGGGATGGGACTGACCACTCAACTCCTGCCTTGGCTGACATTCAAGGCAGCCTCCATGGTATACTTTACCAGAAACCAGGAGAAAAAAGAGCAAACTAGACAGCAGGAGTAATGTAAGGATAGGTTGCAGCTTTAACAACTTAACAGTGATCTGCCTTCAAGGAGATCCAACAAGCCAGTCCATTGCAAGTGGCATTGGCTTTCGATGTAGAAAGCCAGGCCTTTGAATGGACATAGAAGTTCAGCTTCTGAAGAGCCCTGGCAGCTCTGCCAGCCAAGAGCTTGGTCACTGGGAATGGAACTGCCCTGGAGTCTAAGGACTCCCAGGACAGAGCCACAGACCTTGTTGGTTCTAAACTGAAAAAGCCCTTGACTCTACTCAGCTTCCACAGGAACCATTGCTGTTGAGGGGTCACCAAGTAGCATCAGTAACAGGCAGGCAGAAGTGTGAATTTTATTTTATAGTTGCCACCTTCCTTCTATTAAGGCCAGCTCTCTTTCCAGGCCAGCTAGGTAGTGGAAGTCAATAGGGTGCCTTCTCTAAGGAAGTCCACACATCTCTTGTGACACCTCTTCCAGCACCCCACATGAAGAAATATATAGGCCTGGGCCTCATAGCTGGCAAGGCCTTAAAGCCCACCTGCTTATTATCAAGTCCCTCTTATCAGTTTCTATTTTTCTATCAACAGGAAAACTTATTTAGGTCCTCCAATAATGGCTTTGTTATTTGTTTTAGACACTGTATATTTAATCTACTTGTTAGATTTGGTTTTTCCAGACTTGAAACAGTGAAATTCTAGATGGCCACACACATGCAACCTCGGATGGAAGCAGTTTCTGCAAGCTGGCACTGTGTCTCCCTCAAGAGGCCACCTCCTGCTGGAACCCTGACTTGACTACTATTCCCTACTCCACCCTTACTCATCTTGCAGAAGTCAGAGAGGTCATCATCCCATACCCCCATACTCACTAACAGAATTTAGGGTCCATTCTTCTGGGGGAAAGAATGTGCAGTCAATGGGTTAATAGGTAGGTTAAAATTAATCTTTAGCAAGGTCAAAAGTCCCTGCCCTACTCCTTGGTAGCTTCCGAGAAGAGCAAGGGAGAATGGTGACTCCATCCTCCTGAGCTCACAATGTATTGTGAAAGCAAATTATCTATTCCACTCTTCAGATGGCTTTTTGTTTTATTATGAGCAAGCCAGACAGGACAAATCAGATTACAAATCAGGTCTTTTGATGGCTTTTGTCCCTGTCTTGTAACCACTGATTATTAGGTATTTTTTCCCCAAAATGGTGCTTAAAAACCCCACTATCACCAGTCCTTTCGGGTTTTGCCTCTCTTGGAGCCCCCCTCCTGGCCATTCCACCAGGACTTCTCTGACTTAAAGCAATCTTACTTTTCTCTCAAAGAAAAAACAAAACAAAACAAAAAGCAAAAAATGCTCATATATCCAGAGAGTGGATTAAGCAGCATAGTGATGAGAGGTGCCTGGCACACTTCCCTTCATAACAAGGGAAAAACCACATCTATTTTATCAGAGTACTTGAAGCATAGTTCTAGAGTGCACTGGGCAGTTAGCCGAGACCTTGCTGAACAAAGACAGGCACTGGCCTCATAAAAGAGAGTATTAAGCACACAGCATCTGCCAAGTTCTCTCTCAAGATCAATCCTGAACCAAGAGAGATTTCCCCAGGCATGAAAAGGACAAGTAGGAGTCCCCAGGCAGCTCCCACTTATGCATGGACATGTAAGTGTTTGTTGCTTGAAAAGTCTGTAGCCCTTAAAGTCCCTGAGCCCTGTGTGAGGAGCTCCCAGGTTACTCACTGCTGCATTGCCCCAGCAAGAGCTCAACTCACTCTGTGCCTGCTTCACCCAGATTCTTGCTGTGTGGTACCATTTTGAAATTATGCCCACTTGGGGCTCTCTGAAGCAGCTGAACAACATCCCCGAAAAATGTGGCTGATCTGTTTCTGCAAATTAAGCAAATCACTTCATCCACCCTCTCATGGCCCTTAAACCAACTTGGGCAGACCACCCTTTGTGGCTAACACTCAGAAGCCCCTAGAAATCAAAATTCACCCAGTCCCACCCACCACTGGGAAGCACATAGGCAGCCCCAGCACCCTCCTGATGCCTGGGAAGCGGCCAGGAAGCCCTGCCAATCCATCTCCAAACTCAGAAAGCTGTTAAGTAGCCATCCTGAGTGGCCTGGTCTACTGAGGTTCTGGGAATCAGAGAAGTACCCCCACTCACCTCAAATGCTCAACCCCAGGAAGTGTCCAGGTACCTGGACCTGGACTGTTTGGCACTTTGGGGCTACTGAGCTTTGCTCAGTATAATACTCTTGGTTGAAAGCTTTTTTTGCTTTGTCTTGATATGTTGTATTTTCATTTTCATTTATTTTAATACGATTTTTAAGATTACCTCTTAATTTTCTTATTGACCCATTGATCATTCAAAAGGATGTCGTTTAATTTTTATATTACCCTGTCTTGCCCGCCCACATACCCACATCACAAGGCACTAGCCAAGATAGCCGAGCCAGCCACTTTGCAGAATGGCTAGGCTCTCTGAGCTCAGTTGGAAACAGAGTCTCCCATTCTTCTACAGCCTCGACAAGTAGCCAGGCAGCCTATTCTCAGAAGCTCAGCACAGAGATACCCTGCAAAGCACACAGACAGCCTCAGCCCCCACTGCATTTGGCAACAGAGAGCACTGGGCAGACTGCCTTGCACAGAACAGACCCAGGAGGCCCTGTAAAGTCACCCAAGGAGGCCCAAAGACCCCTAATAGATTTGACCAAAAATTTTCTCTGAGGCTTATTATCATCAAGCTGTCAAGATTGCAAAAGAAAGAGAAGATTCTAGAAATAGCAAGAGAAAAACATCTAGGTGCATGTAAGGGAATCCCCATTAGACTAGTAGCAGACTTCTCAGCAGGAACCTTGCAGTCCAGAAGGGAAGGACCTGATATAATTAAAACAACAAAAGGAACTAGAGGAATTGCATAAATATATGAAAATTAAACAACATCCTTTTAAATGATCAATGGGTCAATAAGGAAATCAAGAGGTAAATTTAAGAATTGTATTGAAAATAAAAATAAAAATACAACGTAACAAAACAAAGAAAAAAAAACATTTAACAAAGAGTGTTATACTTAGCAAAGCTGACCTTTTTTTCTGGAATGAAGGAGAAATGAAGTCTTCCCAAACAAGCAAAACTGAAGACACTCATCAGTACCAGACCAGTCCTACAAGGAATGCTTTAATGAGTCTTAAAATAGTAAAGGGAAAAAAATCTACTGTTATCAACACACACAGAAGTACAGAAATCACTAGTAGAACAGCTACGCGAAACAGAAAAGATAATCACGGAGCTGACATTTGTGGCATAGCAGGTAAAACCACTACCTGCAATGCTGACATCCCATATGGGCGCTTGTTCGAATTCCAGTTGCTCCATTTCTGATATAGCTCCCTGCCAATGTGCCAAGAAAAGCAGAAGAGGATGGTCCAAGTTCTGAGACCCCTGCACATCATGTGAGAGATACAAAAGAAACTCTTAGTTCCTGGCTTTGGATCAGGCCATTGTAGCCATTTGAGGAGTGAATGAGCATATGGATGATTTCTGTCTGTCTCTCCCTCTCTCTCTGTAACTCTGCCATTCAAATAAATAATAAAAATAAATCTTTTAAAAAATTCAAAAAGATAATCATACCCTTCCATTATAGAAAACCATCAGACCACAAAGATGAGCACCAAGAGAGGATAAATGAGCAAAGGATATACAAAACAACCAGAAAAAATAACAGAATGACAAGAGTAAGTCTGATCAATAATACCCTTGAATGTAAATAGATTGCAATTATCCAATTAAAGGACATAAAGTAGTTAGACAGACTTTTTAAAGAAGACCCAGTGATATGCTTCCTACAGGAAGTTCATTTTATCAGCAGAAACATGCATAGAATGAATGTGCATGGGATAGAAGATTTATCATGCAAATAGAAACTAAAAGTGAACAGGAATAACTACACTCATTTCAGATAAAACATACTTGGAGTTAAAAATTGTAAAACCAAGAAGGTCACTATATAATGATAATGGGATCAATTCAACAAGAGAAAGTAACAATAAATATATATTATCCCAATGCTGCAGCACACAACTGTATAAAGCAAACATTATTAGATATAGAAAGAGAGATTGATTCTAATGCAGTAATAGTTGGGGACTTCAATATCCCACTTTCATAAATGCACAGATCATCCTGACAAAAAAATCAACAAGATCACATTGGAATTAATCTGTGTTATAGACAAAATGGACCCAAAACACATTTACGGAATATTTCATGCAAGAGGTGAAGAATACAAATCCATCTCATTGACACATGGTACATTCTCCAACACAGATCATACCTTAGGTCACAGACAAGTTGTAACAGCTTTTTTTAAAAATTGCAAACGTAACATGTACCCACTCTGACAACAATGGAATAAAACTAGAAATCAACAAGAGTAGCTTTAGAAATTGTATCTACTCTGACTACAAGAGATTGAAAAACTAGAAATCAGCAAAAGGAACTATAGATATTACGTAAATATATGAAAATTAAATGATATTCTTTTGGTTAATGGATCTATAAGGAAATCAAGAGATAAATTTAAAAATTGCATTGAAATCAATGAAAATGAAAATAGAACATACCAAAACCTATAGGATACAGCAAAACACAATACTAAGAGGAAAGCTTTACCAGTTAATGACTATATATGAAAAGGAGAATATTTCTTACAGCCTATCAAAGCAATTCAAGGAACTACAAAAGGTAGAACAAACCAAATCCAGAATTAATAGGAGGAAAGAAGTAGAAAAACCAATACAGAAATAAATGAAATAGAGACAAAAAAGATCAATGAAATGAAGAGTAAGTGTTTTTGAAAATACACACAAAATTGACAAATATTTAGCTAGACTAACTATGAAAAATGCAGAAAACTCAACTAAAATCAAATCTGAGGCAGGACAACAGGTATTAAAGGAAATCAAAAGATCATTAGAGATGATTATGAACAACCATACAACATCCACCTTGTCTAAATAAGATCGGAGTTGGTGAACTCAAGAGGCTTCCATAGCCTTGGCAGCTCATGACAAGAGCCTCGGGTGATTACTGATGTCATATATAGGAGTGTCAGTTGTTAAATCAACAATGGGAGTCACTGTGCACCTGCTCCCCATGTAGGATCTCTGTCCTTAATGTGTTGTACTATGCAAATTAATGGTAAAACTACTACTCAAACAGTACTCTACGCGTTGTGTGTCTGTGTGGGTGCAGTCTGTTGAAATCTTTACTTAGTATATACTAAGTTGATCTTTTGTGTATAAAGATAATTGAAAATGAATCTTGATGAAGAATGGGATGGGTGAGGGAGTAGGAGATGGGATGCTTGAGGAGGGAGGCAGGTTATGGTGGAAAAAGCCGCTGTAATCCAAAAGTTGTATTTTGGAAATTTATATTTATTAAATAAAAACTCAAAAAAAACTTAGAAGAAAAGGATAATTTTCTGAAAACAACACTTGCAAAAATTGAAAAAAGAGGATGTATAAAGCCAAAAGCAGCGATAACAAGTAATGCAATTTAATCAGTAAAGAAAAGTCTCATAGCAACAGGAACAGATGATTTCACTGTTGAAGTTTACCAAAATTTTAAGGAAGAATGAACACCAATTGTTCTCAAACAATTCAAAAAAAAAAAAAAAGGAAGAAAGAAAAAAGAAATTGAAGGAAGGAACCCTTTCAATCTCATTCTATCAGGCCAGCATTACTTTGATACCAAAACCATAGAAAGACATGACCAAAAAGCAAAACAACAGATCAATATTCTTAATGAATGTAGATGCAAAAATTTTCAATATCACCCCAGCAAATTGAATCCAACAACACATTAATAAAAAGATTATATAGTGTCAAGGATAATTTATCCCATAAATTCAAAAATGGTTCAACATATGCAAATCAATAAAGGCAACACATCACATCAACAAAATGGACAGAAAACAAATGATCATCTCATCATATGAAGAAAAAGCATTTGACAAAATTCAGCACTCTTCACGATAAAAACACTGAAAAATTAGATGCAAAGGAATTTCAACAAGTTCATAGAAAATGAAATCAAAAGCAAAGCTAATTTTCAAGGAAAAAACTTTGAAATCCATTCATGATTTTTATATAGTATACATATTCCATGAAATTTCTGAATATTCCACATATAGAAGGAAAAGACCTTGATTCAATAAAGGACATATATGACATCATGTAAATTGGGGAAAAGCTGAAATCATTTCCTTTGAGATCAAGATGGGGATAGATAGCCACTTTCACCACTCAATATTATGTTAGACGTCTTAACCAGAAAAATAAGGCAAGAGAAAGAAAATAAAGGGAATCCAAATAGTAGAAGAGAATATCAAATTATCTATGTAATTACTAAGACTCTAAGAAAAACTGTTAGAACTTATAAATGAATTTTGCAAGATTGCAGAACACAATGTCACATATAGAAGCCAGTAACTGTTTTGTACACCAATAACAATAAAAAAGAAAGCACGAAAGCAGACCATTCACAATAGCTCCAAACAAATCAAGTAAAATATCCAGGAATAAATTTAACCAAAGAAGTGAATGTTCTTTATAATAGAAAGTACGAAACACTAATGAAGTAAGTTGAAGAAGAAACCCATCACAAATAAAAAATATCCCCATGATCACAGGTTGCAAAACATAATATTGCTAAAACAACCTTATTACTCATGGCAATCTACAGATTCAAGGAAATTTCTGTCAAAATAGCAATGACGTTCTTTAAAGAACTAGAGAAAAAGTCGCAAAATTCATATGGAACCACAAAAGACTCCCAATAGCCAGAATAATCCTAAGCAAAGGTAACAAACCTGGCAGAATTACAACCCCAAAATAGCAAGTCAAAACATACTACCAAGTAATAACAACAACAAAGCCTAGTATTAACATAAAAACAGATACAAAGACGAGTACAACAGAACAGAAAACTGATAAGTAAACACATATTTATAGTCAACTGAGTCTTCACAAAGGTAACAAGAACATACATTGAAAAAGGAAAGTCTCTTCAATAAATGGTGCTGGGGAAAATGATATCTCCATATGCAGAAGAAAGAAACTAGATCCTCTCTCTCCCCATATACAAAAATAAAATCAAAATGTACCGAAGACTTAATTGTGAGGTTTAATTAATGAAATTATTTGAGAAAACAGTGAAAATGCTACAGGAAATTGGACTGGGCTAAGGCTATTGAAAACAAACCCTTACAGACATAGGCAACAAAAATAAAAACTGACAAATGAGATTATATCAAAGTAAAAAGCTCTGTGCTGCAAAGAATAAAATCAATAATGTGATGGGATAACCTACATAAGGAGAGAAAATCATTGTAAATGACATTCTACAATATCCTACAATGGGTTAATATTCAGAATACATAATGAACTTAACTCAATATAAAAATCTGACAAAAAATGAACACATGCGCTAAATATGCATTTCGCAAAAGAGGCTATGAAAATGGCCAACAAGTATATGAAAAAATGCTCAATGTCACTAATCATCAGGAAAATGCAAATCAAACCCACAATGAGATGTTATCTCACCCACTTAGAAGGGTGATTATCAAAAACACAAAAAACAAATGCCCATGAGGATGAGAAGAAATGGGAACTTTCATATGCTCTTGGTGGCAATATAGTCATAAGACAAACATAAAGAGCTTTGTCAAAAAGATACAAGTGGGACTATGATGTGATGCAGCAACCCCACTCTTGGGTATTTATACAAAGGAATTGATATTAGCACATCCAAGAGATATCTTGCAAGTCTATTGTAGCACTATTCACAACAGCCAGGATATGGTTTCACCTAGATATCTATTGATGGCTGAATGGATAAAGCAAATGTGGTGTATGTAAAGAATAATTATTATTCAGTCATAAATAATGAATGAAATTCTGTCATTTGAAGCAACATGGATGGGAGTTATGTGAAATGAGTCAGGCATAGAAAGACAAGTATTGCATATTTTCAATTTTATGTGAGAGCCAAAACATTAATTTCAATGAGGTAGAAAGTAGCGTAGTGGTTACCAATGGGAGTAGTCTTTAGAAGGAAGGGCTACAGAGGATGATTAATGGATACAAGAGTGCAGTTGGATAAAAGGAATAAACTCCTAGTGTTCCACAGCACAGTAGGTAACTATGGATGATGATAATGGATTGAATGCTTCAAAATAGCTGATACAGATGATTTTGAATGTTCCCCGTAATAAAAGACTGATAAATATCTGAGGTGATATATATGCCAATTAACCTTGATCTGATCAGTGCACATTGTATATATGTGTTGAAATGTCACACTGTATCCTATATACCTGTGCAATTGCTAAATGTCAATTAACAGTGGTAATAATTAAATATAATACAAAATAGAACCATATTTTACACACAAAAATTATACCTGATTGGTTTATGATTATTTATATGATAATGATTATTTGTATGATTATGATTATTTATATGATAATATATATTAGAAAAAAAGTAGAAACAAATCAAATAGTATCAACTCATCAATAAACAAAAAGTGTGGTATATACATACAATAGAATATTGTTCAGCAAATAAAATAATTATAAGTTAGGGGCGGAGCCAAGATGGCGGATAGTGAGGACGTGTGCCTTAGTTTGGGAAATAAACTTTCATAAAAGCGGAATTACTGTAGCCTCAGGAAAAGACTCAAGAAAAAAACTGCAGAGGAATCGCTTCCGGATCTTGTGGAGGAGACACAGAGGACTTACAGGGAACCCACCGCGTGGAAAACCAACCGAGACGAGCCGAGCGGCAGCGGCGGGAGAGGAGGCAGAGCCACAGAATCTCGCCAGCGCGGGAACGGAGGAGGGTAAGAAAGACAAAGACCTGAGAAGTCCGAGACATTGGGGGGAGGGGGAACAGAGGCCTCTCCCTTCACTCACCAAGCAAAACAAAGAGCACCGCGATTTTACATATGTAAAGCTCAGCCAAACTCAGTATCTTTAGCAAAACTGGAGAACACATTGAGGGCTGCATAAACGCTGTGTATGTTCCCAGGCATAGATCAAACAAATACCCACAGAGGCTAGATTTCAACTACCCTCAACTCCACTCCCAACTGAGTCAAAAAAAAAAAAAAAAGAGAGAGAGAGAGAGAGAGAGAGAGCGTCCCAGCAAGGAGCAAATAATCTGGGAGAGTCGCTCTTTACACAGCCTTAAAACTCAAGAAACAAGCATAGCTCTCTGGCCACACCCATCACAGCCCCTAAGGCTCCAACAAAACAGACAGCTCACTTAGAGGCATAGTATAACGAGAGAAAAAAAAACAAAAACAAAAACAAAAACACCACAAATTATCTCTAACTTGCCAAGCGGGAACGGAGGAGGGTAAGAAAGACAAAGACCTGAGAAGTCCGAGACATTGGGGGGAGGGGGAACAGAGGCCTCTCCCTTCACTCACCAAGCAAAACAAAGAGCACCGCGATTTTACATATGTAAAGCTCAGCCAAACTCAGTATCTTTAGCGAAACTGGAGAACACATTGAGGGCTGCATAAACTCTGTGTATGGTCCCAGGGGTAGATCAAACGAATACTCACAGAGGCTAGATTCCAACTACCCTCAACCCCACTCCCAACTAAGTCAAAACAAAAAAAAAAAAAAAGAGAGAGAGAGAGAGAGAGCGTCCCAGCAAGGAGCAAATAATCTGGGAGAGTCACTCTTTACACAGCCTTAAACCTCAAGAAACAAGCATAGCTCTCTGACCACACCCATCACAGCCCCTAAGGCTCCAACAAAACAGACAGCTCACTTAGAGGCATAGTATAACGAGAGAAAAAAAAACAATAACAAAAACACCACAAATTATCTCTAACATGCCAAGCAAGAAACATAGAAGCGGAGGTACCAAGAACAAGGAAGGCACTATGACGCCCCCAAGTGAACAAGACATGCCAATGCAAGATTATGAAGATGAAGAGATAGAGCAAATGCAAGAAGCAGATTTCAAAAAATTCACAAGAACATTAAGAAGTTCTCAAAAACAAATTCTTGAACTACAGAAATCCTTAATGGACAAGATAGAAAATCTCTCCCGTGAAAATGAAATATTAAGGAGGAATCAAAATGAAATGAAACAACTAGTGGAACAGGAAACTGCGATAGTGAAAAAAAACCTCAATGAAATGAAGAACTCAATAGATCAAATGGCAAACACATTAGAGAGCCTTAAAAACAGAATGGATGAAGCAGAGGAGAGAATATCAGAATTAGAAGACAGAGAACAGGAAAGGAAACAGTCAAATCAAAGAAAAGAAGAAGAAATCAGAAATCTAAAAAATATGGTCAGGAATCTACAGGATACTCTTAAAAAACCCAACATTCGGGTTCTAGAAGTTCCTGAAGGCATGGAAAGGGAGAAAGGATTAGAAGGCCTTTTTAGTGAGATACTAGCAGAAAATTTCCCAAGTTTGGAGAAGGACAGAGACATCCTAGTACAGGAAGCTCAGAGAACCCCTAATAAACATGATCAAAAGAGATCCTCACCACGACACGTCGTAATCAAACTCACCACAGTGAAACACAAAGAAAAGATCCTAAAATGTGCAAGAGAGAAACGACAGATTACTCTCAGAGGATCTCCAATTAGACTTACAGCTGATTTCTCATCAGAAACCCTACAAGCCAGGAGAGAATGGCGAGATATAGCCCAGGTACTAAGAGAGAAAAACTGCCAGCCCAGAATATTATATCCTGCAAAGCTCTCATTTGTGAATGAAGGTGAAATTAAGACCTTTCACAGCAAACAGAAATTGAAAGAATTTGTCGCCACTCGTCCAGCCCTGCAAAAGATGCTTAAAGACGTGTTACATACAGAAACACAGAAACACGGTCACCAATATGAAAGAAGGTAAAGGTAGGAAACCTCACACCAAAAGATCACAGGAATCTCAAACCAGATATTAGAAAATATCTTTGGCTAATGGCAGGGCAAAGTTACTCCTTCTCAATAGTCACATTGAATGTTAATGGCTTGAATTGTCCAGTTAAAAGACACCGATTGGCTGATTGGATTAAGGAACAAAACCCATCCTTTTGCTGCTTACAAGAAACCCATCTATCCAACAATGATCCATACAAGCTGAGAGTGAAAGGCTGGAAAAAGATATACCACGCCAACAGAAATGAAAAGAGAGCGGGCGTAGCCATCTTAATATCGGACAACATAAACTTTACCACAAAAACTGTTAGGAGAGACAAAGAGGGGCACTATATAATGATTAAGGGATCCATTCAACAAGAAGATATAACGATTATCAATGTATATGCACCTAATTACAGGGCACCAGCTTATTTAAAAGACTTGTTAAGGGACTTAAAGGGAGACTTAGACCCCAATACAATAGTACTGGGGGACTTCAATACTCCACTCTCAGAGATAGACAGATCAACAGGACAGAAGATCAACAAGGAGACAGTAGATTTAAATGACACTATAGCCCAAATGGATCTAACAGACATCTACAGAACATTTCATCCTACATCTAAGGACTTTACATTCTTCTCAGCAGTACATGGAACCCTCTCTAGGATTGACCACATACTAGGCCATAAAGCAAGTCTCAGCAAATTCAAAAGAATTAGAATCATACCATGCAGCTTCTCAGACCACAAAGGAATGAAATTGGAAATTGGCAACTCAGGAATCCCTAGAGCACGTGCAAACACATGGAGATTGAGCAACATGCTCCTGAATGAACAACGGGTCATAGAAGAAATTAAAAGAGAAATCAAAAATTTTCTGGAAGTAAATGAGGATAACAGCACAACATACCAAAACCTATGGGATACAACAAAAGCAGTGTTAAGAGGAAAGTTTATATCAATAGGTGCCTACATCAAGAAATTGGAAAGGCACCAAATAGATGAGCTTTCAAGTCATCTCAAGGATCTAGAAAATCTGCAGCAAACCAAACCCAAACCCAGTAGGAGAAGAGAAATAATTAAAATCAGAGAAGAAATCAACAGGATTGAATCCAAAAAAACATTACAAAAAATCAGCCAAACGAGGAGCTGGTTTTTTGAAAAAATAAACAAAATTGACACCCCATTGGCCCAACTAACTAAAAAAAGAAGAGAAAAGACCCAAATCAATAGGATCAGAGATGAAATGGGAAACGTAACAACAGACGCCACAGAAATAAAAAGAATCATCAGAAATTACTACAAGGACTTGTATGCCAGCAAACAGGGAAATCTATCAGAAATGGACAGATTCTTGGACACATACAACCTACCTAAATTGAGCCAGGAAGACATAGAAAACCTAAACAGACCAATAACTGACACAGATATTGAAACAGTAATAAAGGCCCTCCCAACAAAGAAAAGCCCAGGGCCAGATGGATTCACTGCTGAGTTCTACCAGACATTTAGAGAAGAACTAACTCCAATTCTTCTCAAACTATTCAGAGCAATCGAAAAAGAGGGAATCCTCCCAAATTCTTTCTATGAAGCCACCATCACCTTAATTCCTAAGCCAGAAAGAGACGCAACATTGAAAGAGAATTACAGACCAATATCCCTGATGAACATAGATGCAAAAATCCTAAATAAAATTCTGGCCAATAGAATGCAACAACACATCAGAAAGATCATCCACCCAGACCAAGTGGGATTCATCCCCGGTATGCAGGGATGGTTCAACATTCGCAAAACAATCAACGTAATACACTACATTAACAGACTGCAGAAGAAAAACCATATGATTCTCTCAATAGACGCAGAGAAAGCATTTGATAAAATACAACACCCTTTCATGATGAAAACTCTAAGCAAACTGGGTATGGAAGGAACATTCCTCAATACAATCAAAGCAATATATGAAAAACCCACGGCCAACATCCTATTGAATGGGGAAAAGTTGGAAGCATTTCCACTGAAATCTGGTACCAGACAGGGATGCCCTCTCTCACCACTGCTATTCAATATAGTTCTGGAAGTTTTGGCCAGAGCTATTAGGCAAGAAAAAGAAATTAAAGGGATACAAATCGGGAAGGACGAACTCAAACTATCCCTCTTTGCAGATGATATGATTCTTTATTTAGGGGACCCAAAGAACTCTACTAAGAGACTGCTGGAACTCATCGAAGAGTTTGGCAAAGTAGCAGGATATAAAATCAATCCACAAAAATCAACAGCCTTTGTATACACAGGCAATGCCACGGCTGAGGAAGAACTTCTAAAATCAATCCCATTCACAATAGCTACAAAAACAATCAAATACCTTGGAATAAACTTAACCAAAGACGTTAAAGATCTCTACGATGAAAACTACAAAACCTTACAGAAAGAAATAGAAGAGGATACCAAAAAATGGAGAAATCTTCCATGCTCATGGATTGGAAGAATCAATATCATCAAAATGTCTATCCTCCCAAAAGCAATTTATACATTCAATGCAATACCCATCAAGATCCCGAAGACCTTCTTCTCAGATCTGGAAAAAATGATGCTGAAATTCATATGGAGACACAGAAGACCTCGAATAGCCAAAGCAATCCTGTACAACAAAAACAAAGCCGGGGGCATCACAATACCTGATTTTAGGACATACTACAGGGCAGTTGTTATCAAAACAGCATGGTACTGGTACAGAAACAGATGGATAGACCAATGGAACAGAATAGAAACACCAGAAATCAATCCAAACACCTACAGCCAACTTATATTTGACCAAAGATCCAAATCTAATCCCTGGAATAAGGACAGTCTATTCAATAAATGGTGCTGGGAAAATTGGATTTCCACATGCAGAAGCTTGAAGCAAGACCCATACCTATCACCTTACACAAAAATTCACTCAACATGGATTAAAGACTTAAATCTACGACCCGAAACCATCAAATTATTAGAGAGCATTGGAGAAACCCTGCAAGATATAGGCACAGGCAAAGACTTCCTGGAAAATACTCCAACAGCACAGGCAGTCAAAACCAAAATTAACATTTGGGATTGCATCAAATTGAGAAGTTTCTGTACTTCAAAAGAAACAGTCAGGAAAGTGAAGAGGCAACCAACAGAATGGGAAACAATATTCGCAAACTATACTACAGATAAAGGATTGATAACCAGAATCTACAAAGAAATCAAGAAAATCCACAACAACAAAACAAACAACCCACTTAAGAAATGGGCCAAGGACCTCAATAGACATTTTTCGAAAGAGGAAACCCAAATGGCCAACAGACACATGAAAAAATGTTCAAGATCACTAGCAATCAGAGAAATGCAAATCAAAACCACAATGAGGTTCCATCTCACCCCGGTGAGAATGGCTCACATTCAGAAATCTACCAACAACAGATGCTGGAGAGGATGTGGGGAAAAAGGGACACTAATCCACTGTTGGTGGGAATGCAAACTGGTTAAGCCACTATGGAAGTCAGTCTGGAGATTCCTCAGAAACCTGAACATAACCTTACCATACAACCCAGCCATCCCACTCCTTGGAATTTACCCAAAGGAATTTAATTTGACAAATAAAAAAGCCATCTGCACATTAATGTTTATTGCAGCTCAATTCACAATAGCTAAGACCTGGAACCAACCCAAATGCCCATCAACAGTAGACTGGATAAAGAAATTATGGGACATGTACTCCATAGAATACTATACAGCAGTAAGAAACAATGAAACCCAGTCATTTGCAACAAGATGGAGGAATCTGGAAAACATCATGCTGAGTGAATTAAGCCAGTCCCAAAGAGACAAATATCATTTGTTTTCCCTGATCGGTGACAACTGAGCGCCAAAGAGTAAACCTGTTAAGTGAAATGGACACTATAAGCAACAATGAACTGATCAGCTCCTGTCCTGACTTTAGATGTACAATGTAATACTTTATCCTTTTTAGTATTTGTTGTTGTTGTTGTTGTTCTAGTACTATTGGTTGAACTCAGTAATTAACACACAATTATTCTCAGGTGTTTAAATTTTAACTGAAAAGTGATCCCTGTTAAATCTAAGAGTGGAAAAAGAGAGGGAGGAGATGAACAATTTGGAACATGCTCAATCGGACTGGCCGCAAATGGTGGAGTTAGAAATGTGCAGGGGATTCCAACACAATTCCATCAAGATGGCATGTACCAATGCCATCGCACTAGTCCAAGTGATCAATTTCAGCTCACAATTGATAGCTCTGATAGGTCTAAGAGTCAAAGAGATCACACAAACAAGACAAGTATCTGCTAATACTAACTGATAGAATCAAAAAGGGAGAGAAAGATCCAACATGGGAAGTGGGATACACAGCAGACTCATAGGATGGCAGATGTCCTAAACAACACTCCGGCCTCAGAATCAGCCCTCAAGGCATTCAGATCTGGCTGAAGAGCCCATGAGAGTATAGCAGGCATGGAAAGCCAAGATATCATGGAAAAAAAAAAAAGACCTAAATGAATGATCTCTGTGAGTGAGATCCCAGTGGAAAGAACGGGGCCATCAAAGAAGGAGATACCCTTCTCCGAAGGGAGGAGAGAACCTCCACTTTGACTATGACCCTATCGGAATAAGACCAAAGTCAGCGAACTCTAAAGGCTTCCATAGCCCTGGCAACTCATGACTAGAGCCTAGGGAGATTACTGACGCCATGAACAGGAGTGTCAAATTGTTAAGTCAGCAACAGGAGTCACTGTGTACTTACACCCCATGCGGGATCTGTCCCTAATGTGTCGTCTAAAGCCAAGTGATGCTATGACTGGTACTGAAACAGTATTTTTATACTTTGCGTTTCTGTGTGGGCGCAGACTGATGAGGTCTTTGCTAATTATATACTGAAGTGATCTTCTGTATATAAAGAGAATTGGAAATGAAAAAAAAAAAAAAACAACCTGGTGTTAAAATGGAAATGGCATAGAAAATTAATTATTTTGAAAAAAAATTATGTAGGATCTCTGTCTTTAATGTGCTGTACATTGCTATTTAATGCTATAATTAGTAATCCAATGGTAGTTTTTTCACTTGATGTTGCTATATGGGCAAAATGTTGAAATCTTTACCTAATATATACTAAATTGATCTTCTGTATACAAAGAGAATTGAAAATGAATCTTTACATGAATGGAAGGGGAAAGGGAGCGGGAGGGGGGAGGGTTGCGGGCGGGAGGGAAGTTATGGGAGGGGGGAAGCCATTGTAACCCACAAGCTATACTTTGGAAATTTATATTCATTAAATAAAATTTAAAAAAAATAATAATTATAAGTTAACACATGCTATAATATAGGTGAAACTTGAAAAAAGCCAATTATAAAATCCAAATACTGCTCTATTGCAAAATAGAAGAATACATGCAGAGACAAATAGATGAATGACTTCGTAAGGTTGTATGATGCAAGTGGAAAGAAAAAATGGGTATGAGATTACTTTTCGGGATAATGAAAATACTTAAACTTATATTATAGTGATGTTTCACAACCTAGGAGTATGCTAAGACTTGTATGTTACATTTTAAATAGAAAAATTACATATTACACATTTTCTCGCAATAAAACTTAATTTTAAAAAGATTATTTAAATTGTATTTTCAAAATTGTTTATTTATGAGTGGGCTCCAAGATGGTGGAATAGGGAGGGTGCTAACTGATAGTCCAGGAAAAGATAGTTTAATAAAAGTGGATATAGTGTAGTCTCAGGAAAGAGTTAGGGAAAAAACTGCAGAGGAAACTCTTCTGGAATTAGAGGGAAACAGAGGATCTACGTGGAGGACTCGGGCGCCCATGGCTTGGGAGCCCAGCTGCCGAGAGTCTCCTCCACACCAATGCTAGAGAGGTGAGGCAAAACCACAGTAGCCTGAGACACTGGTGGAAAAGTGGCAGGAAGAGCCTAGAGGGAACAAGGCTTGAAGCCCTGTAGGAGAAAGTACACCAGCCTAACTAGAAGAGAGAAAAAAATAAAAGGGACAGTACAGACATGATTCTCTCTCTCCACACACCTTACAAAGGCATGCAAGACAATAGAGCAGTTACCATTTTAGACATATGTAACAGCTGTGCCAGCTCGGGGCTGGCACCCTCCCTCAACCAGACTGAAAAACTTGACTGTTGGGGAGTAATAACAGGAGATTAAGACCTAGTGAATATGTAGATCTTTTGAACTGGGACTGTAAAAAAAAAAAAGAAAGAAAAGAAAAGAAAAAACTGAGGGTGTATGGGAGAAATCACAGTGTGGCTGATGTGAGTAGGCTTGCTAGGAGACACCACAAACTCAGGTGACCTTGGCCACATGAAGAGACATTGCAGGGGAATCTGAGCTTATACTGAGGACTGCACAGATCCTTTGTGTGGTCCTTGGGACAGAGCAGACAAATATTATACCCACTGGGGCTAGCACTCAGGCACTGATTGCCATCAAGGAGAAGAGCTCAGTGAGCAGAATTACTTCTCTTCTGAATAAAAAAGAGAGAGAGAGAGAGAGAGAGATTTACCATGTCAAGCCTGGGTGTGTCACCATTGACAAATCCTTAACCTTGAAGAACTGAACAGAGCTCTCTGGCCACACCTATCACAAGCTCTAGAGAGTCACCAAAAGCAGACAGTCCACTTAATCTAAAGTCATAGTATAATGAGAAAAGCCACCACAGCGAGAAAAAAAAAAAAGAAGAAGAAGAAGAAGAAGAAGAAGAAGAAGAAGAAGAAGAAGAAGAAGAAGAAGAAGAAACCAAAGAATGTCTCCACAAAGCCAAACAAGAAACACAAAAACTGAGGAAACAAGAACAAGGAAGACATCATGACACTCCCAAATGAAGATGACACTCCAATACAAGACTATGAAGATGATGAGATAGAAGAAGCACAGGATACAGAATTTAAAAAATTGATGAAAAGAACATTTAGAAGTTATCAAAAACAAATGCAAGAACTACAGAAATCCATGCAGGACATGACAGAAAATCTCTCTCGTGAAAATGAAATCTTAAGGAGGAATCAAAATGAAATTAGAAATTTAGTGGAACATGAATTTAAGATATTGAAGGAGATCAAAATAAAATGAAAATTCAACAGAAGAAATAAAAAAATACATTTGAGAGCCTTAAAAACAGAATCAGTGAAGCAGAAGAGATAATATCAGACTTAGAAGATGGAGCACAGAAAAGTATGCAGTCAAACCAAAGAAAAGAAGAGGGAATTAGAAATCTAAAAAATAGTGGGAGTCTAAAGGATACTATTAAAAAAGCCAACATTTGGGTTCTAGGAGTTCCTGAAGGCATGGAGAGAGAGAAAGGATTAGAAGGCATTTTCAGTGAGATACTAGCAGAAAATTTCCCAGGTTTGGAGAAGGACAGAGACATCTAAGTACAGGAAGCATATAGAACTCCCAATAAACATGACCAAAAGAGATCCTCACCAAGACACATTGTAATCAAACTCACCACAGTGAAACATAAAGAAAAGATTCTAAAATGTGCAAGAGAGAAACGTCAGATTACTCTCAGAGAATCTCCAATTAGACTCACAGCAGACTTCTCATCAGAAACCCTACAGGCTAGGATGGAATGGTGATATATAGACCAAGTACTAAGAGAAAAAAACTGCCAGCCGAGAATATTATATCCTGCAAAGCTCTCATTTGTGATTGAAGGTGAAATAAAGACCTTTCCTAGCAAACAGAAATTTAAAGAATTTGTCACCACTTGTCCAGCCCTGCAAAAGATGCTTAAAGATGTGTTACACACAGAAACACGGCCATCAATATGAAAGAAGGTAAAGGAAGAAAATCTCCCAGTAAAATATCACAGGAAGTTCAAAGCATTTATTAGAAATATCTTTGGGGCTGGCACTGCGGCTCAATAGGCTAATCCGCCGCCTTGCGGAGCTGGCACACCGGGTTCTAGTCCCGGTCGGGGCGCCGATCCCGTCCCGGTTGCCCCTCTTCCAGGCCAGCTCTCTGCTGTGGCCCGGGAAGGCAGTGGAGGATGGCCCAAGTCCTTGGGCCCTGCACCCCATGGGAGACCAGGAGAAGCACCTGGCTCCTGCCATCGGATCAGCGTGGTGCGCCGGCCGCAGCGTGCCTACCGTGGCGGCCATTGGAGGGTGAACCAATGGCAAAAGGAAGACCTTTCTCTCTGTATCTCTCTCACTGTCCACTCTGCCTGTCAAAAATCAAAAAAAAAAAAAAAAAGAAATATCTTTGGAAAAATGGCAAGGCAAAGTTATCAATAGTTATCAATAGGCACATTGAATGCAAATGGCCTCAACTCTTCAATTAAAAGACACAGATTGGTTGAATTGATTAAAAAACAAAACCCTATTTTTACTTACAAGAAACACATCTTTCCAACAAAGATACATGCAGACTGAAAGTGAAACGTTGGAAAAAGATATTCCATGCCAACAGAAACCAAAAAAGAGCTGGCGGAGCCATCTTAGTATCAGACAAAATAAACTTTAACACAAAAAACTGTTAAGAGAGACAAAGGGGGGCACTATATAGTGATTAAGGGATCAATTGAACAGAAGACGTAACTATTATAAACATATATACACCTAATTACAGGGCACCAGGTTATTTAAAAGATACGTTAAGGAACTTAAAGGGAGATGTAGACTCCAATACGATAGTATTAGGGGACTTCAATACTCCACTTTCAGCAATAGGCAGATCAACCAGACAGAAGATCAACAAGGAAACAGCAGATTTAATCGGAACTATAGACCAAATGGATCTAACAGATATCTACAGAACTTTTCATTCTACACTTGAAGAATACACATTCTTCTCAGCAGTGCATGAAACCTACTCTAGGACTGACCACATACTAGGCTATAAAGCAAATCTCAGCAAATTTAAAAGAATAGAAATCATACCATGCAGGTACTCCCATATGGTATGTCTGACCCTTGCATATTATTTTTAAAAATTGATCAACCGTTCCTACAAAATAGCATCCAAGATTATTATCACTTGATCAATTAGCAAATATAGAGTATGCTAAATGGATATAAAATACCATCATTTATTCAAATATTCACTGAGAATGCATAAAATGTCCCCTATAAAAAAGTATTATTTACTCAAAAGATACGAAAAATAAGGACTGTCTTTAAGGACTTTTGAGAGAGTAAGGAAAATAAAAGTATGCACACAAACACATGCAGGAAACCTGTCTCACAAATTTACAGCAAATATATAACCACTAATATATACAAACAAGAATATCAACATCAGATTCATTGGCTCATAAGCACACACACACACACACACAAACAAAATCAAAACAAAAGTAGAGGGGGAGGTTAAGATCATTCTCTGTGAAGGGGTAAAGGGCTATGAAGAAGTACCTAGGTGTTACAGTTTTCATTTGAAAGATCTGTTTGAGCACTAAGAAGAGCAGAATTTAGGTTTGGGAAAAAAAAAAAAACATTGAGAATCAAAAGATGTTAACAATCAACTAAAATGTAATAACAACAGCTGTGTGTATGTTGAGGGCAGTCTGGAGTTCTTGACTATTTAATCAATGTGCTGTGATTTCAGTAGATCTGAGAATGTATGTAATGTTTTTAGGCAATAATTTCCATGACGGGACTGGATAAATTCAGTTACAGTGATTAGCCAGGGTCTGAAACTAACAATATGTTTATAATGTTAAATTAGGGTGCTAAATTCTTCACTGAAGATAATACTGATCGGGCTGGTGCTATGGAGTAGTGGGTAAAGCTGCCGCCTTCAGTGCTGGCATCCCATATGGGCGCGGGTTTGAGTCCCAGCTGCTCCATTTCTGATCCAGCTCTCTGATATGACATGGGAAAGCAGTATAAGTTTGTCCAAGTCCTTGGGACCCTGCACCTTTGTGGAAAACCTGGAAGAAGCTCCTGGCTCCTGGCTTAGGATTGGTGCAGCTCCAGCCATTGCAGCCATCTGGGGAGTGAACCAGCAAATGGAAGACTTCTCTGTGTGTGTGTGTGTCTGCCTCTCTGTAACTCTGCCTTTCAAATAAATTTCAAAAAAATCTTAAGGAAAAAAAAAAGATAATACTGATCACATGAAGTCCAGGATGTGTATGGAGGTTGGAAAGAGGGGAATTGAGAGAGAGGTGAAGGGAGGGGCGTATGATTATTATCTTTGAGTTGTACCTATGGAATACATGAACTCTGTTCTTTTTATATTAATACAAATTTCAAAAGAAAAAGAAAAAAGAAAAGTAACATGTGAATGATAAGACTGAAATATGGTACTGGTGGAGAGAGATTGGGGGAATTTGGTTTCCTGATGCCATATGTCTGTGTTACTGATTTAGGATCTAATATGTATTAGACACTGTACTAGGAACTTTAACCACATCCCCTTTCCTAGCTATGGAGCTGTATATGGTAAGGATTATTAGTCATCAGTGTAAGTGGGAAAGTTGAAGTTCAAACGGGCTAGGTACATATTCATGGGTAATATACACTCAAGCTTAGAGCAGACTAAGCACTCAAGTCAGAGATGATATGAACTCAAAACTCAGCCTAGTTAGAAAACTCATGTTTTCTCTGCACATTACAAATACCTCAATAAGCATAATGGTCATTTCAGTGTCTGTTGTTATGACGCAGAGGCCGAAGCAGCAGCCTGTGGTGCCATCATCCCCTATAGGTGCCAGTTAGAGTCCTGGCTGCTTCACTTCTGATATGGATCCCTGCTAATGTGCCTGGGAAAGCAGCTGGATATGGCCAAAGTCCCTGAGCCCCAGCCACCATAAGGGAGACCCGGGAAGAAGCTCCTGGCTCCTGAGCTCAGCCTGGCCCAGCTCTGGTTGTTGCAACCATTTAGGTAATGAACCAGTGGATGGAAGATCTGTCTGTCTCTTCCTCTCTCTCTGTAACTCTACCTTTCAAATAAATAAGTAAATCATTAAAAAGTCACATCAATAGATTTTATAGTGCATTAAACTATTACTCATTTTGATTTCAATCCCTTATTGCCTCTTGAAGCTCTTATCATAACATCTTTTATACCCATGACTCAATAATTGCTTTATCATTTTTTTAAATATTCATATCATCATCCTTAAGAATATTCACTTATCCTTGGTGAGATTTTTGAGGTTTTTTTAACGCAAATAAGCCCAATGAAACTCCTTTATGGAATTCAGATCTTTTGTTGGTCTACATTCTAAATGATATTTAGCCCATTAAATTTCTTCCCCTGTAACTTTATTGAGAGGCTGTTCATATGTGTAGTGCAGCCAGTAACACCCCCTCCCATGTGAGCATCAGTTGGAGCATCATTGGTTGCTCCACTTGTGATCCAGCTCCCAGCTAATGCCCTGGTCCTTGTGATCACTTTACAGAGTCTGTCTCTCCCTCTGTTTCTCTAAGTCTGTTTTCAAATCAACAAATACATCTAAAAAAATCACAGAGGGGGAGCATCAGCAAATATACCAAGAATCACAATATCTACTATGAAAATAACAATTCCTATTTTTCTAGGGATTTCTCACAATGTGGTCTATCTGAGAAGGTGGTGTGATCACCTACTGGGCATTGCCTAAAATAGTTCCTGACAACATAGTGCTGGCGGTTGTTGGAGGGGTGTGTTTGCGGCTGCTGTGGTTAAGCCACATAAGATTGGGCCACCTGCAGGGATAGGTGCCCTTTAGTTCTGGACATGTGGAAAGTGCATGATCCCTATACTTTGCTTAAGATGCCCCTGTGCGTGGTCCACCCACGCCTGCATGACCTTTTCGCTGATTGGCTCCCCTACTGCGCATGTCTTTTGTAAGCCTTATAAGCCTGTACACTTCCTCAATAAAGTAGTTCCTGCTTCAGCAGAACTCATGGGTGCTTTCTGTGTTCTTGACCCGTCGACCTTACCTTTCCCGTTCACCTTGTTGGGGAGTGTTTGTACTGTTCCCTGCTGGTCAGGGGCCAGCCTCAGGCTAAAGACCCCAACAATCACCACTTTATACGTAAGGAAAGTAAAACTCAGAAAGGCTGTGGAGCTTTTCAGCATCACACAGTTGAGATGCCAGTGCTTGCTTTCTGATGTGAAAGTCTGCATGTGTTTTAGTATATTCAAGGGGTCACTAGATTTCATCAATCCAGTTTTGAAAATTAGCATAGTGGACCAGTGAAAGCTAATAGATTACAAGAGTTTAAGGCCTAAGAAGAATATATTTTTGCTTATATTGAGATTTTTGTAGTCAGACAACTTTGTCGTATATCAAGAACAATGAAGTTACAAAATCTAAGCAAGCATATAGAAGAATATAGAATAGTACCTCTGATATATGATAAAAATCCCCTAACTCATGGAACTGTTGAGGGAGACTGAGAGTAAAGAACAAAAAAACAAATAACATAATAGTGATTACTCCAATGTCTGAAGGAAATAAAAGTACTAAAGTGACAGGAAATTACAGAGTGGTCAAGGAAGACTTCTCAGAAATTATATTGAAATTGAGGAGTGCGGCGGGGGCCAGCCGTGTGCGGCGGAAGCCGAGCCGAGTGCGGCGGGGGCCAGCCGTGTGCGGCGGGAGCCGAGTGCGGCGGGAGCCGAGTGCGGCGGGAGCCGAGTGCGGCGGGAGCCGAGTGCGGCGGGAGCCGAGTGCGGCGGGAGCCGAGTGCGGCGGGAGCCGAGTGCGGCGGGAGCCGTGTGACAGAATCTCACCAGCGCGGGAACCAACGGAGGAGGGTAAGACCTCAGAAACCCAAGACATTGAGGGGGGAGGGAAACAGAGGCCTCACCCTTCACTCAACAAGCAAAACAAAGAGCACTGCGATCTTACATACCTAAAGTGCAGCCAAACTCAATAACTTTAGCAAAACTGGAGAACACATTGAGGGCTGAATAAACTCTTGGTGTGGTCCCAGAGGTAGATCAAACGAATACTCACAGAGGCCAGATTTCAACTACCCTCAACTCCACTCCCAACTGAGTCAAAAAAAAAATAAAAAAAAAACATAAATTATCTCCAACATGCCAAACAATAAACATAGAAGCCGAGGTAACAAAAGCAAGGAAGACACTATGACGCCCCCAAAGGAGAAAGACACGCCAAAGCAAGATTATGAAGATGAAGAGATAGAGGAAATGCAAGAAGCAGATCTCAAAAAAGTGATAGGAACACTAAGAAATTCTCAAAAACAAATTCTTGAACTACAGAAATCCTTAATGGACAAGATAGAAAATCTCTCCCGTGAAAATGAAATATTAAGGAGAAATCAAAATGAAATGAAAAAACTAGTAGAACATAAAATTGAGATACTGACAAAAAACCTCAATGAAATGAAGAACTCAATGGATCAAATGGCAAACACACTAGAGAGCCTTAAAAACAGAATGGGTGAAGCAGAAGAGAGAATATCGGAATTAGAAGACAGAGAACAGGAAAGGAAACAGGCAAATCAAAGAAAAGAAGAAGAAATCAGAAATCTAAAAAACACTGTCAGGAATCTACAGGATACTATTAAAAAACCCAACATTCGGGTTCTAGGAGTTCCTGAAGGCATGGAAAGGGAGAAAGGATTAGAAGGCCTTTTTAGTGAGATACTAGCAGAAAATTTCCCAGGTTTGGAGAAAGACAGAGGCATCCTAGTACAGGAAGCTCATAGAACCCCTAATAAACATGATCAAAAGAGAACCTCACCACGTCACGTCATAATCAAATTCACCACAGTGAAACACAAAGAAAAGATCCTAAAATGTGCAAGAGAGAAACGCCAGATTACTCTCAGAGGATCCCCAATTAGACTTACAGCTGACTTCTCATCAGAAACCCTACAAGCCAGGAGAGAATGGCAAGATATAGCCCAGGTACTAAGAGAGAAAAACTGCCAGCCCAGAATATTATATCCTGCAAAGCTCTCATTTGTGAATGAAGGTGAAATAAAGACCTTTCACAGCAAACAGAAACTGAAAGAATTTGTCGCCACTCGTCCAGCCCTGCAAAAGATGCTTAAAGATGTGTTACATACAGAAACACAGAAACACAGTAGCCAATATGAAGGAAGGTAAAGGAAGGAAACCTCACAACAAAAGAACACAGGAATCTCAAACCAGATATCAGAAAATATCTTTGGTAAATGGCAGGGCAAAGTTACTCCTTCTCAATAGTAACATTGAATGTTAATGGCTTGAACTGTCCAGTTAAAAGACACCGATTGGCGGATTGGGTTAAGGAACAAAACCCATCTTTTTGCTGCTTACAAGAAACTCATCTTTCCAACAATGATCCATACAGACTGAAAGTGAAAGGCTGGAAAAAGATATACCATGCCAACAGAAATGAAAAAAGAGCAGGTGTAGCCATCTTAATATCGGACAACATAAACTTTACCATAAAAACTGTCAGGAGAGACAAAGAGGGACACTATTTAATGATTAAGGGATCCATTCAACAGGAAGATATAACAATTATCAATGTATATGCACCGAATCACAGGGCACCAGCTTATTTAAATGACTTGTTAAGGGACTTAAAGGGAGACTTAGACCCCAATACAATAGTACTGGGGGACTTCAATACTCCACTCTCAGAGATAGACAGATCATCAGGACAGAAGATCAACAAGGAGACAGCAGATTTAAATGACACTATAGCTCAAATGGATCTAACAGATATCTACAGAACATTTCATCCTACATCTAAGGACTTTACATTCTTCTCAGCAGTATATGGAACCTTCTCTAGGATTGACCACATACTAGGCCATAAAGCAAGTCTCAGCAAATTCAAAAGAATTAGAATCATACCATGCAGCTTCTCAGACCACAAAGGAATCAAATTGGAAATTAGCAACTCGGGAATCCCCAGAGCACGTGCAAACACATGGAGATTGAACAACATGCTCCTGAATGAACAATGGGTCATAGAAGAAATTAAAAGAGAAATCAAAAATTTTCTGGAAGTAAATGAGGATAACAACACAACATACCAAAACCTATGGGATACAACAAAAGCAGTGTTAAGAGGAAAGTTTATATCAATAGGTGCCTACATCAAGAAATTGGAGAGGCACCAAATAGAAGAGCTTTCAAGTCATCTCAAGGATCTAGAAAATCTGCAGCAAACCAAACCCAAACCCAGTAGAAGAAGGGAAATAATTAAAATCAAAGAAGAAATCAACAAGATTGAATCCAAAAAAACATTACAAAAAATCAGCCAAACGAGGAGCTGGTTTTTTGAAAAAATAAACAAAATTGACACCCCATTGGCCCAACTCACTAAAAAAAGAAGAGAAAAGACCCAAATCAATAGGATCAGAGATGAAAAAGGAAACATAACAACAGACACAACAGAAATAAAAAGAATCATCAGAAATTACTACAAGGACTTGTATGCCAGCAAACAGGGAAATCTATCAGAAATGGACAGATTCTTGGACACATACAACCTACCTAAATTGAGCCAGGAAGACATAGAAAACCTAAACAGACCAATAACTGACACAGATATTGAAACAGTAATAAAGGCCCTCCCAACAAAGAAAAGCCCAGGACCAGATGGATTCACCGCTGAGTTCTACCAGACATTTAGAGAAGAACTAACTCCAATGCTTCTCAAACTATTCAGAGCAATCGAAAAAGAAGGAATTCTCCCAAATTCTTTCTATGAAGCCAGCATCACCTTAATTCCTAAGCCGGAAAAAGATGCAGCATTGAAAGAGAATTACAGACCAATATCCCTGATGAACATAGATGCAAAAATCCTCAATAAAATTCTGGCCAATAGAATGCAACAACACATCAGAAAGATCATCCACCCAGACCAAGTGGGATTTATCCCTGGTATGCAAGGATGGTTCAACGTCCGCAAAACAATCAACGTAATACACCACATTAACAGACTGCAGAAGAAAAACCATATGATTCTCTCAATAGACGCAGAGAAAGCATTTGATAAAATACAACACCCTTTCATGATGAAAACTCTAAGCAAACTGGGTATGGAAGGAACATTCCTCAATACAATCAAAGCAATATATGAAAAACCCACGGCCAACATCCTATTGAATGGGGAAAAGTTGGAAGCATTTCCGCTGAGATCTGGTACCAGACAGGGATGCCCACTCTCACCACTGCTATTCAATATAGTTCTGGAAGTTTTAGCTAGAGCTATTAGGCAAGAAAAAGAAATTAAAGGGATACAAATCGGGAAGGAAGAAGTCAAACTATCCCTCTTTGCAGATGATATGATTCTTTATTTAGGGGACCCAAAGAACTCTACTAAGAGACTATTGGAACTCATCGAAGAGTTTGGCAAAGTAGCAGGATATAAAATCAATCCACAAAAATCAACAGCCTTTGTATACACAGGCAATGCCAAGGCTGAGGAAGAACTTCTAAAATCAATCCCATTCACAATAGCCACAAAAACAATCAAATACCTTGGAATAAACTTAACCAAGGACGTTAAAGAACTCTATGATGAAAACTACAAAACCTTAAAGAAAGAAATAGAAGAGGATACCAAAAAATGGAGAAATCTTCCATGCTCATGGATTGGAAGAATCAATATCATCAAAATGTCTATTCTCCCAAAAGCAATTTATACATTCAATGCAATACCAATCAAGATACCGAAGACATTCTTCTCAGATCTGGAAAAAATGATACTGAAATTCATATGGAGACACAGAAGACCTCGAATAGCCAAAGCAATCTTGTACAACAAAAACAAAGCCGGAGGCATCACAATACCTGATTTTAGGACATACTACAGGGCAGTTGTTATCAAAACAGCATGGTACTGGTACAGAAACAGATGGATAGACCAATGGAACAGAATAGAAACACCAGAAATCAATCCAAACATCTACAGCCAACTTATATTTGATCAAAGATCCAAAACTAATCCCTGGAATAAGGACAGTCTATTCAATAAATGGTGCTGGGAAAACTGGATTTCCATATGCAGAAGCTTAAAGCAAGACCCATACCTTTCACCTTACACAAAAATTCACTCAACGTGGATTAAAGACTTAAATCTACGGCCCGAAACCATCAAATTATTAGAGAGCATTGGAGAAACCCTGCAAGATATAGGTACAGGCAAAGACTTTTTGGAAAAGACCCCAGGAGCACAGGCAGTCAAAACCAAAATTAACATTTGGGATTGCATCAAATTGAGAAGTTTCTGTACTTCGAAAGAAATAATCAGGAAAGTGAAGAGGCAACCGACAGAATGGGAGAAAATATTTGCAAACTATACTACAGATAAAGGGTTGATAACCAGAATCTACAAAGAAATCAAGAAATTCCACAACAACAGAACAAACAACCCACTGAAGAGATGGGCCAAGGACCTCAATAGACACTTTTCAAAAGAAGAAATCCAAATGGCCAACAGACACATGAAAAAATGTTCAAGATCACTAGCAATCAGAGAAATGCAAATCAAAACCACAATGAGGTTTCACCTCACCCCGGTGAGAATGGCTCACATCCAGAAATCTACCAACAATAGATGCTGGAGAGGATGTGGGGAAAAAGGGACACTAACCCACTGTTGGTGGGAATGCAAACTGGTTAAGCCATTATGGAAGTCAGTCTGGAGATTCCTCAGAAACCTGAACATAACCCTACCATACAACCCAGCCATCCCACTCCTTGGAATTTACCCAAAGGAAATTAATTTGGCTAATAAAAAAGCCATCTGCACATTAATGTTTATTGCAGCTCAATTCACAATAGCTAAGACCTGGAACCAACCCAAATGCCCATCAACAGTAGACTGGATAAAGAAATTATGGGACATGTACTCCATAGAATACTATACAGCAGTAAGGAACAATGAAACCCAGTCATTTGAAACAAGATGGAGGGATCTGGAAAACATCATACTGAGTGAATTAAGCCAGTCCCAAAGAGACAAATATCATTTCTTTTCCCTGATCGGCGACAACTAACTGAGCACCAAAGGGGAAACCTACGGAAATGAAATGGACACTATAAGAAACAATGACCTGATCAGCTTAGGTCCTGACTCTAGATATAGAATGTAATACTTTATCCTTATACTTTGCGTTTCTGTGTGGGCACAAACTGATGAGCTCATTACTAATGATATACTGAAGTGATCCTCTGTATATAAAGAGAATTGGAAATGAAAAAAAAAAATAACAACCTGGTATTGAAGGGGAAATGGCATAGAAAGTTAATTAATTTGAAAAAAAAAAAATCATGTGGGTTCTCTGTCTTTAATGTGCTGTACATTGCTATTTGATGCTATAATTAGTAATCCAATGGTAGTTTTTTTCACTTTGTAGTGCTATATGGGCAAAATGTTGAAAACTTTACCTAATATATACTAAGCTGATCTTCTGTATACAAAGAGAATTGAAAATGAATCCTTACATGAATGGAAGGGGAGAGGGAGCGGGAGAGGGGAGGGTTGCGGGCGGGAGGGAATTTACGGGAGGGGGGAAGCCATTGTAACCCATAAGCTGTACTTTGGAAATTTATATTCATTAAATAAAAGTTAAAAAAAAAAAAAAAAAAAAAAGAAATTATATTGAAATTGAGAACAGCGGCTGGCACTGTAGCACACCGAGTAAAACTGCCACCTGCCATGCTGGCATCCCATATGGGCCTCAGTGAGACCTTGCTGCTCTACTTCTTTTTTTATGGTTTTTTAAATTTTCTTTTTTTTTAACTTTTATTTAATGAATATAAATTTCCAATGTACAGCTTATGGATTACAATGGCTTCCCCCTCCCATAACTTCCCTCCCACCCAAACCCTCCCCCCTCACGCTCCCTCTCCCTTTCCATTTGCATCAAGATTCATTTTCAATTCTCTTTATATACAGAAGATCAATTTAGTATACTTTAAGTAAAGATTTCAACAGTTTGCACCCACATAGAAACACAAAGTGAAACATACTGTTTGAGTACTAGTTATAGCATTAAATCACAATGTACAGTACATTAAGGACAGAGATACCACATGAGGAGCAAGTGCACAGTGACTCCTGTTGTTGACCCAACAAATTGAAACTCTAGTTTATGGCGCCAGTAACCACCCTAGGCTGTCGTCATGAGTTGCCAAGGCTATGGAAGCCTTCCAAGTTCACCGACTCTGATCATATTTAGACAAGGTCATAAAAGACAGAGTGAGGATAGTAACCAATGATCCTAAGAGTGGCATTAACCAGGTCTGAACAATTATACAGCATTAAGTGGGGAAGAGGACCATCAGTACACACAGGTTGGGAGTAGAGCCATTGGTGGTAGAGTAGAGGTTATGATTATGAAGGAATGAGGCCCAAGTGCACTAGACAGGGTCTAGAACAAAGGACAGAGTCATTATTAGAGGAGCTAAGAAAGGTGCTGTCTAAGCTACAAGTAATTTTTCTGATTGAGAGGCAAATAGAACCTGATAGAAGGGGCTTGATAATAATCTGGTGGGCTTTAGGCCTTGTAAGTTAAGAGGCCCAGACCTATCTATCTCTTCACATGGGGTACATCCTAAGGGAGGTGTGAACCTCCTAGGGGAAGGCACTCTGTTGACTTTCATTACTTGGCTGGCCTGGGAGGAGAGCTGGCCAGGTAAAGGCAGGTGGCATCTCTAACAAGAAATTTACAGTTCTGCCTGCAATGTTACTGACCCTACTTGGCTGTCCCCTCAGCTGCAGTGGTCACTTTGGAAATTGGCTTAGAGCCAATAAGATTTGTGGCTCTGACCTGGGCATCCTTCGACTCCAGGGCTGCTCTACTTCTGATGCAGCTCTCTGCTATGGCCTGGGAAAGCAGTGGAAGATAGCCCAAGCCCTTAGGCCCTTGCACCTATATGGGAGACCTGGAAGAAGTTCCTGGCTCCTGGCTTCAGACTGGCTCATCTCTGGCCACTGCAGTCAATTATGGAGTGAACCAAAAGATGGAAGATTTCTCTCTCTCTGCCTCTCAAATTGATAAATAAATAATTTTTTTTGAGAAAAAGAAACTGCTGACAGAAAGATTCAGACAATAGAACTGGAACTGAAGGCTTTGTAGCAATATGAAATCACAAAACAACATTATATTATAGGAATTAATTAGTCCCTAACTAAACCCTAAAACTTAATTTAATAATCCTTTAATTGTCAATAACATGGCTCTATTGCCTTTCTCAATCATCATGTCAGAGGTTTCTATCCATGTGCAAACAGCCACAGGACTTGAAGGTATTTAACATCTAAAACTATTTTATGATGATCATAATTTACTATTTTTAAACTTGTTAAATTTGCTATCCTCAACATATTCATCTTGGCTGAGACTGACAGCAAGATAAATCTTTTTAGTTATTCATGATTAACTTGAATATCATTGTGGCTAATATTCCTTAAAACATATTTAACTCTAGTGGCACTGAATTGAGCACAATTCTGGAAGACATTTTTTGTGTGTGACGATAATAAAAGGATACTCTTAAAGTTCACTTGATTAATATGACAATTTCTATGCTAATTAGAATATCTATAGGAACAACTTCTCATTTTTCCTAGAGGTATACAGAAAGCCGTCTACCACTTACCCTAAGGTTGATTTTAAAAGTTCATCTCAGAACTTGATGAGAAAGAGAATACTAGATAAGCTTTATGTATACGAAGTTAAATTAAGAGAGCTCACTTAGAATCACACCGGATGAGAATTTAAGATATCAAAATAGATTTCTGATTTGCATGTTCTATCAAAGATGCTGAAAAGGCAAGGTTTAAATTTATAGATAAATTATTCTAGGAGCTTTTAAAATTAATATATATACATATGTATATATATATATATTGTTTATTCATTTGAAAGGCAGAGAAGCACACAGAGAGAAAAAGCAACACAGAGAGAGAGAGAGGTTTTCTATCCATTGGTCCACTCCCCAAATGTCCACTACCACCAGAGTTGGGCCAGGCTATAGCCAGGGGCTGGGACCTAAATCCAGTTCTCCCATGTTAATGACAGGGACCCAAGTACTTGCATAATCAACTGCTGTCTCCCAGGGTGGGTATTAGCAGGAAGCTAGATTGAAAAACAGGGCCAGGATTCTAACTCAAGCACTCTGACGCAGGTTATCGGTATCCCAAAAGGTGTTTTTACCACCATCTCAAACTCCAGCCCTTGATAGTTGGATCCCGAAGTTGTTGGAGCTATGGAATAAAACTTGTAAATGAGGCGAATCCCAGGTTGTGAGTTTGAGACATAAATACTGGAATAGGAGAGTAGAGAGGGGAATCAAGTCCAAATTCTCTTGGGTGCATGCCTGGCTTCTTTTTTCTTGATCACCAAGTGATATTTTTGATTGTACAAGAAATATTCAGTTCTTCCAAGATTTTTTTTCTTTTTCTTCCTCCTCCTGTATGATCTCATTCACTAAGTGCTCCTAACTATCATTTATTTCTGGTTTATATTTTTAGAAGGCACTATATCTCCACGTATGTTGAAAATATAATCTTATATGGAGTTAGAAACGTGCCAGGGGATTCCAATATAATCCCATCAAGGTGGCATGTACCAATGCCATCTCACTAGTCCAGGTGATCAATTTTAGTTCACAATTGATCACACTGATAGATCTAAGAGTCAAAGGGATCACACAAACAAGACTAATGTCTGCTAATACTAACTGATAAAACCAAAAAGGGAGAGAAGGATCCAACATGGGAAGGGGGAGACACAGCAGACTCATAGAATGGCAGATGTCCTAAATAACACTCTGGCCTCAGAATCAGACCTTAAGGCATTTGGATTTGTCTGAAGAGCCTATGAGAGTATTTTAGGCATGGAAAACCAAGACACTCTGGAAAAAAAAAAAAAAAGAACAAGAAGAAGACCTAAATGAAGGATCTCAGCAAGTGTGATCCCAATGGAAAGAATGGGGCCATCAAGGTAGGAGGTAGCTTTCTCTGAAGGGAGGAGAGAACTTCCACTTTGACTGCGACCCTGTCGGAATAAGATCGAAGTCAGCGAATCCTAAACGCTTCCATAGCCTTGGCAACTCATGACTAGAGCCTGGGGACATTACTGACGCCATAAACAAGAGTGTTAAATTGTTAAATCAACATCAAGAGTCACTGTGTACTTACATCCCATGTGGGATCTGTCCTTAATGTCCAATGTGAAGTAATGCTATAGCTAGTACTGAAACAGTACTTTTACACTTTGTGTTTATGTGTGGGTGCAAACTGATGAAATCTTTACTTAGTATATACTGAATCGATCTCCTGTATATAAAGATAATTGAAAATGAAAAAAAAAAAAACCTTGGTTTTAAATTGGAAATTACATAGAAAATTAATCAATTTTTTTAAAAAAATATCATGCAGGATCTCTGTCATTAATGTGCTGTACACTGTTATTTAATGCTATAACTAGTACTCCAACAGTATTTTTTCACTTTGTTTTGCTATGTGAAGGCAAACTGTTCAAATCTTTATATATACTAAACTGATTTTCTGTATATAAAGAGAATTGAAAATGAATCTTGATGTGAATGGAAGGGGAGAATGAGTGGGATAGGGGAGGGTTGTGGGTGGGAGGGAAGTCATGGTGGGGGGAAGCCATTATAATCCATAAGCTGTACTTTGGAAATTTATCTTATATTCATTAAATAAAAGAAAAAATATATAATCTTATAAAAATCCATACTGAAACAAAGGAAGTAAATAGAGAATTCCTAGATGTAATTAGAAGATGTGATGTTATGGTCTACTTGAAAATAAATCAATATCATAATTTTAGTAACATATCTATAACATTTATCTCTTCCTTCTTAAAACTACATATATATATTTGGTTAGAAAAATTTATTTTGCAGACTCAGTGTCACATTTTGTTGCAGTAAGCAATTGTTTCCTTTCTAATGGGGACTACAGAGAGCTTTGGATTTTAGTCAGAATATTTTCTGAGTGTCAGACTCTCTCACATTATTTACATATATTACATAACTTACATCATATATGTATCTTTTGTAAATTCATGTTCCAATCCTTCTACGAATATATCATTGTACCTGTTTTTTTTTTTTTTTTTTTTTTTTTTTTTTTTTTTTTTTTTTTTTTTTTGCAAATTAAGAAACTAAGACCCTGGTAGGGAAATTAAATGCCTGAATACATAACTGACAAATGCCAGATCTCTTGTTGGAACCCCAGCATTCTGATTGTAGATCTTATGTATTGAATGACCAGGAAATACAACTTCTCAACTTGGTTTCTCTGTTGCCTCCAGGGTCATTTATTAACTAAATACCTGGACAAATATTATGCAGATCAAAATATAAATGGCTAGCAAACTAGCTCTTAGGATATAAAATATTATTACAAAAATTTAATAAGGTTAGAATATAAAATTGAAGAAATCACATAGGAAGTAGAAAAAGAACAAACACAAAGATGGAAAAGAGAGGCTTGAACCACAAAGTGAAATAACACATCTGATTACTCAAAATTCTAGAGAGATAATAGAGTAAGTAGAAGATGAAGAAATAAGTAAGGGTAATAGAAATGTTGAAGGCAAACAGAATTCAAATTGAAATAGCCCACCTTGAGTTCATCACTGAATAACTATTTTTGTCTGAATATTCTATTGGGGACTTTCAGAAACCAAAAACAAAGGTGGGCAGATAGAGAGGAAATATGGTATTAAAAGCAACAAAGGAGGAAGAAAGAAACCACAATTATAATAGCCAGGATGGAAATAGCATGAGATTCACATCAACAGCCCTGTGTGCTTGTGGTAGAAGTCACTAGGCCTGCTACTTTAAAGTACTAAGGGCATATAGGTATTACTTCCAAACTTAACATCCATTCTTATGGGGCTGGCGCTGTGGCGTAGTGGGTTAAGCATCTGCCTAGGCACTGTCAT
This sequence comes from Lepus europaeus, assembly GCF_033115175.1. NCBI lineage: Eukaryota > Metazoa > Chordata > Mammalia > Lagomorpha > Leporidae > Lepus > Lepus europaeus. Next base: position 49,630,255 of record NC_084835.1, read on the forward strand.
CCCATATGGGTGCCTGATTGAGTCCCAGCTGCTCCACTTTGGATCCATCTTCCTGCTAAAGGCCTAGGAAAGCCATGGAAGATAGCCCAAGTGCTTGGGCCCCTACACTCGTGTAGGAGACCCAGAAGAAACTCCTGGCTCCTGACTTCAGTTCCGCCCAGCTCCAACTGTTGCAGCCATTTGGGAAGTGAACCAGTGATGGAAGACCTCTCTCTCTATCTCTCCCTCTCTCTGTAACTCTTCCTCTCAAGTAAACAAATAAATCTTTGGAAAAAAAAAAAGCACTATACTCAGTCATTCAAGTGTGAGGCTGAATAAAACAGGCATTTCAGACATGCAGACTCACAAAGCCTACAGCTTAGAAATTCTTTTTTTGAATTTTTTTTTGATGGATGTGCTTTCGCAAGGTACAGGATTAACCATAGAACCAGGAAGCTTAGGAATCGAGAAACCACAGAAAAGCTGCAAGGGGAATGATGATAATGAAAGCTGTAACGCTGTGCTGACACAATCAAGATTACAATAGAAGCACAAGGGCACTCAAGAAAAAGAAGAATCAGAGAAGTCTCTAGTATGATAAAGAGCATGGAAAATGTTGAGAATACAATTAGCAATAAGAGAAATTTAAAATGTTCAATAAGGGCCAGGGGTTCTGTGTAGTGGTTCAGTCCCCACTTGGGTTGCCCACATATCACAGTGGAGAGACTAGGTTCAAGTCCTATCTCCATTCTTACTTCCAGCTTCCTGTTAGTGTGCATTCTGAGGGGCATCAGGTGATAATCCTCATAGCTGAGTCATTGTCACTTCCATGGGTGGCCCAGATTAAGTCCCTGGCCCAACCATGGGCTTTTGGAAGTGAATCAGTGGAACGGAAAATTTCTCTCTCTCTCTCTTCCTCTCTCTCTCTCTCTCTCTCTCTCTCTCTGTCTCTCTCCCCTCTCCCTTTAAAACAAATATAGTATTTTTAAAAACTAAGGCTATGAGATAAGTGATAAGCAGAGGCAGGGTAAGGGCTAAGGCAGGAGTCCTCATTTCCTTGTGATACAAAGTGCTGGAGCCGGGGCTGGCGTCGTGGCTCACTGGGCTCTGGGTTCTAGTCCCGGTAGCTCCTCTTCCAGTCCAGCTCTCTGCTGTGGACCGGGAAGGCAGTGGAGGATGGCCCAAGTGCTTATGCCCCTGCACCCGCATGGGAGACCAGGAGGAAGCACCTAGCTCCTGGCTTCGGATCAACACAGTGCCAGCTGTAGTGGCCACTTGGGGGTGAAGCAATGGAAAGAAGACCTTTGTCTCTGTCTCTCTCTCACTGTCTAACTCTGCCTGTCAAATAAAAACAAACAAACAAACAATAAAGAAAAACAAAGTGCTGGAGCCAAAGTGTATGCTATCTTGGTTGATAGACTAAAAAAGTCAAATTTTAAGCGTATTGTTTTTTGTTTTAGGTAGGAACTAAAGAGTGTCATGTAAAATTGTTAGAATATATATGTTAAGTTTCAACAATCATAGTAAAAAGACTATAAATGACACCTTGTGTATATATGTAGGCAAAACTGTGTAAGCACACAATATAAACTTTTGCAAGCAACCATAGGAAGTATCTAAAGCAAAAAGGAATCAAAAAGTTTATAATTGGTTCTAAAGGAGAATGTTATAGGGGGGAAGAATTATAGCAAGAGATTATTTGTTTTCATTACAAGTCCTTGTGCAATGTTGGAAAATTTCAAAAACATGCATTAGTAATTTTGTTAGAAATAACAACCACCACCAAAAACAATAGTTCAAAAACAAATAGAGGCCAGCGCCACGGCTCACTAGGCTAATCCTCCGCCTGCGGCGCCAGCACACCGGGTTCTAGTCCTGGTTGGGCACCGGATTCTGTCCCGGTTGCTCCTCTTCCAGTCCAGCTCTCTGCTGTGACCCGGGAAGGCAGTGGAGGATGGCCCAAGTGTTTGGGCCCCTGCACCTGCATGGGAGACCAGGAGGAAGCACCTGGCTCCTGGCTTCGGATCAGAGCAGTGCACCAGCCGTAGCAGCATTTGGGGGCTGAACCAACGTAAGGAAAACCTTTCTTTCTGTCTCTCTCTCTCTCTCACTGTCTAACTCTGCCTGTCAAATCCCCCCTCCAAAAAAAAAAAAAATAGAAGGTCTCAAATCAGGAATATATTGACTGAATTTATTTGAAAGATGATACACAACAAGCTAATTGTAATGACATTCTACTATATTTTTCTTTATTTGTAGGTATAAATAGTCATATTCCTATAAAGATGTTTCTATTATTAGAAACGCAGGCATCCAACTCCTATTTGAGATTGAATTTCATATGTTTTGGAGCACTTATAATTTTTGGTTGCCTTTGTCTCAGAGTTTGCTTAAAGGTATATATTCCCACTTAGCATGTTGTGTTTCAGATCCTGTGTTAAAAAGATAAAAAATAAAGTAATTCCTGTTTTTTAGACTGTGAGGCATTATATTTTGATATCAATATGACAATAACAGTTTAAAATGTCCTTCTGGGGCCAGTGCCATGGCGTGGTTAGTAAAGCCATTGCCTGCAATGCCAGCATCCCATATGGGCATGGGTTTGAGACATGGCTGCTCCACTTCCAATCCAGCTCCCTGATAATGCACGTGGTAGGGCAGAGGAAGATGGTCTAAGTCCTTAGGCTTCTGCACCCGCATGGAGACCTGGAGGAAGCTCTGGGCTCCTAGCTTCAGCCTTTGTGGCCCTTTTGGGAATGAACCAACTAATGGTATCTCTCTCTCTCTCTTTCTCTCTCTCTGTCACCCCCCTCCCCCCGTAATTTTGACTTTCAAATAAATAAATAAATCTTTAAATATATATGTCTAACTGGGTTCTCAGAACTATCTGGATGTTGTCATGAGGTGGAAAGAAGAATGAAGCAGTACAAAAGAGAAATGGCAGAAGGCTAACGTTCTTGAATTATGAACAGATACTTGCAAATAGAAATAGAAATTGCCTCATTCTTCTGATAAGACTAGGCCAACTTAGATGTAAAACAAAAAATAAAGTAAAATAGACAGGGTAGTCATAACTTGATGTCAGCTCTTCAACTTCTCTTTGCTTGAATATTTTAAGAAAAACTAAGTCATTAAACTACCTAAAAGTGCTAGTAATTGACAATAAGCACCCTAAGAAAAGATGGAGCAAAACATACTATTTGCTCACAGTGGTTTACACGCCAGTAAAGTATTTTTGTAATGAATAGTGAATTTACTGAATAGAATTATCTTCTGAAAGTCTCTAGATCACCAGCAATGCTGTTAAGACATACATGGCATTGGACATTACCCAATGTATATGTGTAAGTATATACATATATGCTAAATTTTTAAGTAATTTTTTGTAAACTTAAAAGGAAATAAAATATGTATAACAATTGTTTTATCAAAGTATATTAAATTTTTTTTTATTTTCCTATGAAATATCTTATATTTTGTGTCATTTTGCCTACAATTGAAAGTGCCAGTTCTAACTAATGCATGAGCCTCTTAAATATGATTATTTGAAGTAACATATTATAAAATATTGGAAGTTGTAACTATATACTCATTTTCTTCAAGTTCATGTAAAGAGAATATCAGAAGTAGGAAGAAGCACAGATAGACAATCAGTTCTCTTTCATTAGTACTACCAAAAATTCCAAAATGGCTTCCTTGGCTTGGTTCAAGACACATGTCTTAAGTAATCCCTGTGGCTCATGAAATTGAATACATTGATTGGCCAGACACAATTTATTTAATGCATATTTTAACTTTTCAAAAGTGATTTATTATTTTATACTCATACTTTTTAAAAAAGATTTTATTTATTTATTTGAGAGGTAGAGTTACAGACAGTGAGAGGAAGAGACAGAGAGAAAGGTCTTCCTTCCATTGTCTCACTCCCCAAATGGCCACAATGGCTGAAGCTGTGCCAATTTGAAGCTGGGAGCCAGGATCTTCTTCCTGGTCCCCCATGTGGGTGCAGGGGCCCAAGCACTTGGGCCATCTTCCACTGCTATCCCAGGCCATATCAGAAAGCTGGATTGGAAGAGGAACAGCCAGGACTAGAACCAGCGCCCATATGGGATGCTGGCACTGCAGGCAGATTAACCTACTATGCCATGGTGCTGGCCCCTATAATTTTATTGCCTTTCCTTAATAGTTCAGCATGATTTTCAAAAGAGTGACATAATATATTCATATTTAGATTTCCTAAAACTTATCTAGTTTTAATGTAATAATTCAGTAGAATTTATAATTCAGCAGAAAACTAGTTTTTTAAAAGGTTCTGATTTGAAAAGAGAAAATGCATGGACTCTTGAGCTGAAAATAAATTACATTAAAACTGTGTTAATCTAATATTTGAAGTATAAAGATCTTTAAGAGGAAAAATTCAATAAACGTGAAATTCAGCAGCAGAAACATAATTACATAGGATGTTGACTATCATTGCTTTCATTTTTAAAATTCATCTAGTTACCTTACATTACATTTATGTAAACTAAATATTTTCTTGACAAGTATTTTTACCATCAAGCTGTTAATGATGATAGTTTTTAAAATCAAGCTCTCTGGATCAGTAATAACCCAAAGGGATTGTCTGATGCTAACTTTGAAGACTGCAGTTACTCTGAAACATATAGGTCAGATTATATTAGCACAGATAATGTGGTGTGTGTGTGCATATGTGTGTGTGTAGTGAGTGTTTAGAATCTGTAAGTCTTTTTTACATGTTGTTGTTGTTTTTTTAAAGATCCCTCTGCCACATTTATTCTATGAGGTTCTACCTGGTATAGGTGAGACTGTATCTACCCTATCCTGATTTTTAGTCCCTAGGGGAGAAAAAAATAAATTGTGCCTGGCCAATCATCATATTCAATTTCATGAGCCATAGGGATTAGCCGCGGCTCACTAGGCTAATCCTCCGCCTTGCGGCGCCGGCACACCGGGTTCTAGTCCCGGTCGGGGCACCGATCCTGTCCCGGTTGCCCCTCTTCCAGGCCAGCTCTCTGCTGTGGCCAGGGAGTGCAGTGGAGGATGGCCCAAGTCCTTGGGCCCTGCACCCCATGGGAGACCAGGAGAAGCACCTGGCTCCTGCCACCGGATCAGCGCGGTGCGCCGGCCGCAACGCGCTACCGCGGCAGCCATTGGAGGGTGAACCAACGGCAAAAGGAAGACCTTTCTCTCTGTCTCTCTCTCACTGTCCATTCTGCCTGTCCAAAAAAAAAAAAGACATATGACTCAAACCAAGCCAATGAGACACGTTTTGGGAGTTTTGGTGGCACTAATGAAAGAGAAATGGTCTGTCTCCTCTCTCTGTGTAACTGTGACTTTCAAGTAAAATAAATAAATCTTTAAAAAAAAAAGTACTTACCACTTTCCAACACTAATCCTCCTATTTTTCCACTTGGAAGAAACCCAACATTTTTGTTCCTCTAAAAATATTTAGTGCAATCTAGGCTCTTTCAATTTTCATAAGCATCCAAATTAAACAGATTAAAAGAATAGTATTAGACTGTCTTTTATTCTAAAAAATCTTATTGGGAAGAAGAAAGGATGAAATGAATTATAAATTGGAAACTACAGTGTCTTTAGATGAATTAAGATTTTGTGACCCAAGGAGAATTTAATGGCTTAGTGGTTTTTAAAAGTGATCTGCATAATTAACAAAATCCAGTCAGTTTGGAGGCTAAATTTTTACCCTTCTACTCTAGAGATTGTATCATTCCTTCAACATTTATTCATTTATCAAAAAGTATATTGAGTTCATCTTTTCAAGTTCATGTGGAAGCATTTCATGTGTTGATGGAAAAGTATTTACAGCAATGAGATAAGAACACCAAGAAGAAAAGACACAGTTATTTAAAGAATCATAAAATATTTGATTTGGAGAATGTCTTGCCCAGTGAAAGAAGCTTTGGAAGGATGAAGATAGTCTTCCATGGTTTCTGCTTGAGTGAGCACTTTGCTTCACATAGTAGATGCATTATAAACATATGTTGGAAAAACGTCACTTCACAAGGCAAATTTATCCTTTGTTGGGTCCTAAAAGCAAATCTACTATGGGCTTAATGTTTGTGTCTCTTCAGTTCATTGTTGCAGCTCAACCCTCCACTGTGATGGATTTTGAAGTTGGAGTAGGGCTTGATGAGATCAGTGTTGCTATCAAAGGAGAACTGATCAGAACTCTCTGCAAGCCAAAAAAGTGGCCCTCACTAGGAATTGAATCTGCCTGTGCCTTGATCTGTGAAAATAAATGTCTGTTGTTTAAACTATCACACTATTCATTTCATTCAAGCAGGCTGAGCTAAGACAGACCCTCATTTCAAAAGCACTGAATTCTATATTCCAACTCCATAGGATTATTAATAGTAATCTAATTAGTTAGACATCAGGGTTTGACTCATTCCCTCCTTTCTTCATCTTTTGGTTCTCTCTTCTTCTTTGTATTTGCCACAAACATAACAGTTCCAACCATTAGCCAAATAAACATATGGTTAGTACTTGTTAATCAGCATACCAATCCTTTAAAGGAAAAACAGAGTTCTAGCTGTGGGGGGCTTGAAACATTCATTAAGAGGGTACATAGAAAACACTCATCATAATGTGTTGGCATCTAGAAGAAAAGTATCATTAGGAAAGGAAATTAAATGCCTCTGTTGATAAAATGATATTCTAAGCAGCTTCGCTGTGCTGATCAGTTCTATGGATTCCAAAAATTGTAAGCAGCGCAATACTGCTCCCCAGCCCCATCTTTGTGAAGAGGAATGCAATGCATAGCCTTTTGTCCATCTGATGTCACAAAGCCAAAAACTAAACTATTGAATGTCAGCAGCACAAGTTTATTTAGTGGCCAAAGGATGGAGAAGTAGAAGCTTAATTCTTAAATTGACTTCTTGGAGAAGTAATAGATAAAGGGTAACAGAAATGAGGAGGAAGAAAATTCATGTATTTTTCGGGAATAGGTAATGATTTCTCAGAACTCAAGAACCACCCTTTTTCATTCCTTTTATGGCTTGATATTTCCTGTCTCAGTGGCTGGTAGCTGTGACACTCAGCTGGAAATTAGATATAATGAGATTTGAGGTCTTCTGGAGGTCACTCAGCCAACCGTATTTGGTCTAATTCATTCCGACCTGTTAACCTGAAGAGTAACTTCTGACACACAAGGCATTCTGTTCTCAAAAGAAAGAAAAAAAAAACCAAAAACATGATAACCGTGAGGCAGAAATTTAACTAAACTGTGCAGGTATCGCCCTAAATACCAGAGCCAAAAGATCAACGTTTCTAAAGCCTCTGGCTGGTATTTGCTTCTTGGTCCAAGCAAATAGCTCTATTGCTCCTTCAATGTGCCAATGTGAAATAAGCATAGAGAAGATGAAAAAATCACCCACTCATTGGCTTAGGCAACAGGGAGTTCTGTGATTGGCTCTGCTCCCAGAGGGCACCATTGCTTGATATTAAAAACAGGTAAATAGGTGATAACAGGGAACCAAGGTTAAAATATACAGTTCTAGGGCCGGAGCCGTGGCTCACTAGGCTAATCCTCTGCCTGCAGTGCTGGCACCCTAGGTTCTAGTCCCGGTTGGGGTGCCGGATTCTGTCCCGGTTGCTCCTCTTCCAGTCCAGTTCTCTGCTGTGGCCTGGGAGTGCAGTGGAGGATGGCCCAGGTCCTTGGGACCTGCACCTGCATGGGAGACCAGGAGGAAACACCTGGCTCCTGGCTTTGGATGGGCGCAGTGCCCCGGCTGTAATGTAGCGGCCACTTGGGGGGTGAACCAACAGAAAAAGGAAGACCTTTCTCTGTGTCTCTTTCTCACTGTCTAACTCTGCCTGGCCAAAAAAAAATTATATATATATATATGTATATATATATATATATATATATTTATGTGTGTGTGTGTATACAGTTCTAGAGATCAGAAAAATGAGAGAAAAATATGTGCCTATTATATAAGCATATTTATTGCTAAAATGCCTCCTCCATATCTACTTTGCCTGAGAAGTAGAATCAGTTTTGAAAAAAGGGCAACTCTTCATGCAAAGGGTCCTGCATGATGTGACATTTCAAGCATGCTCAATAATAATGTAGGTCTTTCAAGGCGTAGATACAATGTGTTTTGTTTTTTAAATCTTTTACATTAGTCCATTTTCTGATTAAACAATTCCATTAAAAAATTTTACAAGTGTTGCCATCTACCCCCCATAGATTCTACTGGAAAGTCCTGGTCAGCCTCTGGAACTACTCAAAATGCATCTCAGCTTGCACAGGCCTGTGTTTGTGAATGGGAAGGCAGTTCTCATTCTCACTAACCTCTCAGATGTCATCTTGGGTCATCTGTAGCAAATCATTTTCAAAATGTTTGTAAATCCTGTAGAGTGTTTTTCTCTTCAGTATTATGTTTTATTCATAACGACAAAGCAGTTATTACTTTATACGCCTACACATGTACATGCCTGCTCACTCCCTACACACACCTACTGGGAACACTTAAATAAAAAGCGTTCTCTTTTATTTAAGACAATGATAGTAATAATGTTAACATTAACAGTAGGTTGCCACAGTCCCAGTTTGCTTGAAACTGAGGGGGATCCCAAAACAAGTGGCTTTCAGCTTTAAAATCAGGGCAATTAGAAACAAACTGTCTCAATTTGTCTGGAACTCTGGGGGTTCCTGGGATATGGGATCTACAGAGCTAAAGCCAAAGAAAATCTCAGACAAACTTGGAGGATATAGTGTACCTCATTTGCAGCTGTCATTTACTGATTGTACATAGTGCACAGTGTGGTAAATATTGGGCTAGGAGCCTATGCACCCCTGACACCCTCATCACCCATAAAATACAGAGATTGTAAAAGGGCTGGCTGGCTGCCACTGCTGGAGTGCCCAAGTGTATAGCAGAGAAGTGCAGCTGAGGAGTACATGTGCAGGCAAGAACTATCTTTCCCAGTGGTCCTTGCTTCTAGGTATGATTGTGTGATAATGAATCCCACATGGAATGTAAAATGGCATGTGACATTTCTAGGCCTAAGCCTTAAAGAACTGATATTTCCTAAGCATACTTCTACATTTTCTTTCTCTTCTCACTCACTGTTATGTAAGGCATTGGATGTTAGTGGGGCTATAAGATCCAAGGAGCCTGGAAGCATGGCTTGCCACATGTAGAAAAGCTGCCTGCTCACAGGGATCACCTGCTGGGTTTTTATTTGAGGGGGAAATGAACTTATATTCTGCTAAGACATTGACATGTTGAGGTTTATTTGGTACAGCTGCTAGAATCACTTGGAAGAATTTAGTAGCTATTCACATTGTATTAGTAAACTATTACTAAGAAAGGCTAAACTATGCTTCTAAGACCACTCATTTGGTAAATACTACAACCAGATACAAATCCAGTAAGCCTATGCTTTTCTCAAGCCTATTATCTTGTCTTTCAAAACTGAAAGTGATTAAATGATCTACCCATAGAGACTCAGGCTAGCTGTAATGGGAATTCCCAGATGTCGCTGACATTTGCCATCACAACTAGAGACTATCTGACCCAAATCTCTTTCATAGTTTTAGACTTTCCACTTTCAACAAAGGCTCAACAAAATTACATAACAAATCTTAAGTTTATGTTTTTACTTACAGACTGTCATGTATAGTTTTAGGAATGTTTTGTAATAAGAGACCTACTCTGGTTGCCTTCAAAGATCTCATCTGGGCCAATTTATTATTTCCTTTTCTTATTATTGAGGTAAATATTTTTGAAAAATATAAATTTTTTTGTTTTTTTATTTTTAAAATAATTTTTATTTATATAAAGTGAACAAATTTTATTCATTTCATTTATTCAGATTTAGGAGCATAGTGATACTTCCCACCCTACCCTCCCTCCTTCCAATGCTCCCAACCCTCCTCCTCCTTCCTTTCTTGTTCTTTTTTTAGATTTCTACAAAGACATACTTTCAGTTTTATAATCATAAGCCTAACCTTCCACTAAGTAAAGGATTCAACAAATACTAAGAAGCAAAGGAGAAAATAAACAAAAAAATATGGTTCCTCAATAGTAGAGATAAGTGCTGTAAACATTCAAGTCTAAAAAGGTCAATACTGCTCATATACATTACAATTTTGTACTCCGTTAGTTACCACAGATCAGAGAAAACATATTTGTCTTTTGGAGACTGGCTTATTTCACTAAGAGTAATGATTTCCAGTTGCATTCATTTTGTTGCAAAAAACAGGACTTAATTATTTTTTATGGCTGAACAATATTATATATATATATATATATATATATATATATATATATACCACATTTTCTTTATCCAGCCATCATTTGTTGGACAACTGTGTTGATTCCTTATCTTAGTTACTGTGAATTTAGCTGCAATAAACATGAGGTTATAGATCATTCTTTCATATGTTGATTTCATTTCATTTGGGTAAATTTCCGGGAGTGGGATGACTGGGTCATATGGTAGACCTATTTTCAGATCTCTTAGGAATCTCCATACTGTCTTCCACAATGGCTATACTAGTTTACATTCCCACCAACAGTAGATTAGGGTACTCCCTCCCCACATCCTCACAAGTATTTATTGATTTCTGTATGATAGTCACTCTATTTGGGGTGAGGTGAAACCTCATTGTGAGTTCTACTGCATTTCCCTGATGGCTAGTGATCCTGGCATTTTTTCATGTGTCATTTAAATTTCATCCTTTGACAAAGGATGTTCAAATCCTTTGCCCATTTCTTAACTGGATTGTTTGTTTCATTGTTGTTGAGTTTCTTGAGTTCTTTATATATTCTGAATATTAATCCTTTATCGTTTGCATGGTTTACAAATTTTTTTCTTCCTTTCTATCAGTTGCCTCTTCACTTTGCTGAGTGTTTCCTTTGTAGTGCAGAAACTTCTTGGCTTGCTGTAATACCATTGGTCTATTTTTGCTTTGATTGCCTGTGCTTCTGGGGACTTTATCAAGAAATCCTTGCCTATGCCAATGTCTTACAGAGTTTCCCAATGTTCTCCTCTAGTCATTTAATGGTATCAGATCATAGATTTAGATCCTTGATTCATATTGAGTTGATTATTATATAAGGTATAAGGGAGAGGTCTTGTTTCATACTTGTGCCTGTGGAGATCCAGTTTTACCAGCACAATTTGTTGAAGAGACTGTCTTCTTCCAGGAATAGATTTTAGTTCCATTGTTAAAGATGGTTGTAGATGCTTGGACTTATTTTTGGAGTTTCTATTCTGTTCCATTGGTCTACATGTCTGTGTTTGTGCCAATAGCAGGCTGTTTTGATTATAACTGCCCTGTAGTAAGTATTTTCATTAATTTTCTGTTTATTTCATATGCATATGAGGATTATAGGAAAATAAGTAGTACCATAATTCAATACTCAAAAAGTAAATAATCACACATCTTATTTCTTTTTGTAAGACTTATTTATTTATTTATTTATTTGAAAGGTAGAGTTACAGAGAGAGAGAGAGGGAAGGACAAAGAGAAAGGTCTTCCATCCACTAGTTCACTCCTCAAATGGCTACAACAGCTAGAGCTGAGCTGATGCAAAGCCAGGAACCAGGAATTTCTTCCAGGTCTCCCAGATGGGTGCAGGGGCCCAAGCACTTGAGCCATATTCCACTGCTTTCCCAGATCAAGCAGAGAGTTGGATCAGAAGAGGAGTAGCTGGAATATGAACTGGTGCCCATAAGGAATGCTGACACTTCAAGCAGGAGCTTAGCTTACTGCACCACAGTGCCAGCCCCCATACATTTTATTTCTGTCACAAGAACACAGGCACAAGCTTTACAACCATTATCAGTTTGAAAGTTATCAGATCTTTCTAAATTAATATTTAAATTCATCACAATTTTCTAAATTAAATAAACATGTGTGTATATTTGTGTCACAGCATTGTGAATAACTGTAGATATACAGATTTTGATATATGTGTATATATATATCTGTATATATATATATATATATATATATCTGTATATATATATAAACTTATTTATGTGTTTACTTCTAGGCATGTGTGGTATTAGATAAAGGGAAGAATTCACACCAGTCATACAGTCTCAGACAATTTCAGAAAGAAACCATGGATTGAAATACTTACTCTCTCTTATTCTTCCCTAGCATTTGACACTAACATAAAAATTAAACATCTGTCCTTGATTTCTTTTTATGTCACTGTTTCCACTTATGCTCCTGAATGATTCTGTAAATAATAGTTTATTTTCCTAGCATTTATTTGAGTGGTTCTCATTTTCCTCAGGTTCTGAATAATAATGGAAGTTACTTCTGAAGCCAATAGACAGGTTACAAAATAATTTATTTTATTTTTTACTCTATATTCCACTAAGGTAGATTCCATAACCTCCACTTTTATATAAGTAATTTGGGCAAGGGCACATTAGGTGAAGTATAAATAACTTATTGCTAATAGATAGCAGACATAAGACTTGGATTTAGATTTTTTGAGTCAACCTATACCTTTAGACTATACAGCATATCCTTCTGCTAACCTGGACCATAAAGCCATTAATTTTGTCTTTGAATTCCCCTCAGTATTAGCAAAAGGACTGCACAAATTTGATAATCAGTAAAGGTGACCAGAGGGATGGCGGATTGATGAGTGGGAGGATGGACAGGTGAATAGATTCTGTTGTCTAGATGGATGGTTGATGATTACACTCAGTTGAATAGGAAACAACAGTAGGAGCATAAAAATGACTGATGAAAAAAATTTTATTGTGAAGATGATATATCATAATTTAACATTATAGCATATCATTCTGAATTTCACCTAACCCTTTTTTTCTTTCTTCTTTGTGATGTTTTTCTTCATTTCCTGTGTACAGTTCAGCCAAGAGTAAGATGATATCCTTTTTGATACAGATTCAAGTAAACATTCTATGAGATATTAATTTTTTATGGTTATGCAAAATGTGTTGACTTGAAAAGCATTCAACTTTCTCATTGTTCTAGTAGTTATTTTAAAAAAATAGCAATGGGAAGAACATGTCTCATCAAATTCTTGTATTACAATATGCAGATAAGACATTTCTTCACTAAAGTTGATTCTAACTGGAATTGGGACTATGGGATGGGTTTACATTAATAAGAATATATTTTTCTTAATCTATCACGGATATTTTATAACATGCCTCAAGGAAATTGCTTTAGGAAACAACCGTGATGTATCCTGTGTATCCTGAATTTACAATGCCAGTATGGCAAATATTTCCACTTGTTTAAAAAAAGAATATTCTTTTAAAATTGTACCCATGGTTTTATGAGCTATAACCATATCCTGCAATGAAAAAGCAAACCTCATCAAACAGAAAAGTTGAAATGCAAGGCATGTGAAAAACTAGAGTACTCTGAAGAGTGTTATTTCAGGAAAGTGAGACCAAAATTTTTATGTATTGCAGCAACAGTCCAAAAACAGTTTTTCGACATTAAATTTTAGAGGCAAATATTTGGCCTCAAATTTCATAAGCTGCCTGGGACACCCACATCCCAGATCAGAGTGCCTGGATTCAAGTCCCAGCTCCATTCTTAGTTACAGCTTCCTGTCAGTATGCACCCAGGGAGGTAGCAGGTAATGTCTCAAGTAGTTGGGCTCTTGCCACCCAAATGGGAGACATAGGTTGTTTCCTGCTTCTTGTTTTAGTTTGGCCTAACTCCAGTTATTGAAGCATTTGTGGCATGGACCAGCAGATGGGAGATCTCTATCTCTTTGTCTTCCAAATATGACAAATAAATACAAATGTAAAAACAAAACAGAACTACAGGATACAGAAATCAATCTGTAGGAAGCAAGAATCCCTGAAAACACAAATTAAAAAGTAATTTAATGTCAGTGAAAGATGGAATTAGAAACGTGGACATTTTGGGGCCGGCACTCTGGTGTAGTATAAGTTAAGACTGCCTGTGGTGCCAGTATCCCATATTGGGGCCAATTCCAATCCCAGCTGCTCTGCCTCCAATCCAGCTCTCTGCTAATGGCCTGGGAAAGCAGTGGAAGATGCCCAGGTGTCGGGGCCCTTTCACCTATGTAGGAGACCTTGGAAGATGTTCCTGGCTCCTGGCTTTGGATCAGCCCAGCTCTGGCCATCGCTGCCATTTAGTGAGTGAACCAGCAGATGCGAGACTTCTGTCTCTGTTTCTCTTTGTCTGTAACTCTGCTTCTCAAATAAATATTTTTTAAAAAGAAGAAATATGGACATTTTGTGATTATCACAAAGCAGAATGGCAAGTGTGGAATTAGGCTATCTCAAGTCTGTGCTAAAAACCAAGGGCAAAGAAATATCCACTGAGAATATTTGTTAGCAATTTATTTTAGTTATAATTGGAGCTATAATCTAGTGTTACTATATTTGTATTTAAATCACTTTTCTTTTATATTTGAACTTTTATAATTTTAGTTATTTAATAATTTTCTTTATAATTAGTTTATAAATTTTCACATATCTCAGTTGACTTTCTATTAGAAAACATAGTATCAGAAAGTAACATACCATCCAAGTAAATTGTCTTCCAGATAAATAGTCCTTATTTCATCAAGCTTTTCATGAAACTCAGTGTGCTCTGTTTACATGCTACTCACTTTTAAACTTAAATAGAAAGCATTTAAATTTGGGCTAATTATTTTTCAAGTCTTACTATTAGTTTTTATAAGAAAACCCTAAGGGGCTGGCACTGTGGTACAATGGGTTAAAGCTGTGGCCTGCAGCTCCAGCATCCCATAGACGCACCAGTTGGAGTCCCAGCTGCTCCACTTCCAATCCAGCTCCTGCTATAACTCCTGGGGAAGCAGCAGAAGATGGCCCAGGTCATTGGTCCCTGCACCCTTGTTGGAAACCCAGAAGAAGCTTCTGGCTCCTGGCTTTGCATCAGTTCAGCTCCAGCTCTTGTAGCCATTTGGGAAGTGAATCAGTGGATGGAAAACCTCTCTCTCTCTCTCTCCCTACCTCTCTCTGTAACTCTGTTTTTCAAATAAATAAAATAAATGTAAAAAAATTCCTAAGCTTTACATGGGGACATTATAAGATCAAAAAACAAATAAAAGAATGAATCATCAAAATCATCAAGGGCTTCAGATAGTATTAAGAACCAAGAAGATCTAAATATAGAATATCATAGGATACCTCATCTGCTATGTAGTTGTTTAATATTTTATAGTAACATCAGTATACTTAAAATCAAATTTATTCCTGTTTACCTAATTATTTTGGAATATTGAAACTGATAACAATTGAAAATAATGTTGAATGTACAAGTCATTTTTAAAAATCTCAATTGTAAAACTTTCAGTTATTTGTGTTAGCCAGCTTTGTAGGTATTTTTTGAAATACTTGCAACAACTAACTTTACAAAGAGAAAAGTTTATGTAGCTCATAGTATTGGAATCTCAAGTACAAGCTTTGAGGTTTTGAATGGTTTGGTCTCTGCTAATGGCAGTGGAAGGCTATGGGAGGATGTGTTGTTCATGTCTGGAGCCAGGAACAAAGAATGGATAGGGACAAACTCTGGCTTTCTTAACAACCCTCTCATTAGAATTATATTCTGATGGCAGCCCCTAGTGACCAAAGGGCATCCCACAGTCCTCACCTCTTAAAGGTTCAACAATGTCCCAATAGCACAACCATGGAGACCAAGCTTTTAATACATTGGCTTTTGGGGAACTTGGAACATCCAAACCTAGCAGTTTTCTCACTCATAAATGTGGAAATCCATTATAGAATGGTAACAATCCTTTTATTGTTAGGGACAATAATTTGCAACTAGATTTGGTATTGAATCTTGAATCTGATATCCTCAAGTTCTCTGATATTTAGAGTGAAAATTATGATATGAATATGAAGATGGAAGAGATTACGCACTGTACATACATTATTTATGATAATCTCAAAAGACAGATAAATTCTCATTTTTCAGATGCAGAAACTGTAGGTCATATTGGGTTAGTGACTTACAAAAGTTTGCTGTTCTAATAAGTGCAAGGCTAGGATTAGAACCAAATTGTGTCTGGCTTAGAAAGTCAGTGCTCTCTCCCCCACTATGCAAGAATGTCACACTAAAGAAAGATATTGTTAGACTTCCAAATTTAACCAAAATTAATTGCAAGCAGATGATCTCAGTAGATGTATCTTTGTTCTGGGTATTCATTAGCAGTTGGAGTTAAATGGGCTGTTAATTTCCATGCTATCTGGGAACAATCATGTAATATTTTAATACAAGCCTTGCAGTGTCCTCCAAGTCACCTCTGGTCAACTGATGGAGTTAGAAATAGTAATTGGGACCCAATCTGTCTGATTCCAAAAACCTGTTCTCTTCTAATAGCTGTGTTACAAAGCTTTGCAGTTAAATATTTTAAATGTGAAGCTAAATTATGTGGGCCACTGTTGTTAAAATGTGATATGAGATGCTTCTGAGACTTGCTGCCCCCCGATGTTGAATGGTGAATGAAAGAAGGAAGTTATTTATTCTGTTTTCTATTTAAGTTTAAGTATCCATAGCCTTACTTCTTCATTATTGCACAATTAAATATACCGTGTATTCACTTATTTTATTTTTCTTTCATCTATTTAATTGAATTTTGGTTTTGCAACTAAACAAAACACACAAATTATAGATTGCTTCTAATTATTAGTGATATATTTTTGTATCTTATTCTTATTGCTTCCTTTGATATTATAATTTAATTTTGTATTAGAAAATCAATGAAAAATTAAATGTTCATCTATAAACAAATTGGTGGTATCTCACACCTTCATAATCATTGGGAATCATGTGGATTTTGTTTCATAAAATGTTGCTTTCAATGAGTTGCACCTATCACATAATGATATATTCTTTCCTCATTTTATGATCTTTGAAATGAACCCTACATTATATCATATTAACATATCTACACTTCCTTTCAAACAAAATAAATAGGTATATGTGTATATATATATATGTTTACATATAAAGCAAATATGGAAAATGTTTAAAATTGTTATTAATAAATAATATAATTTTTAAAATATTCAGGAGGTAGATATTTGGTGTAATAGTTAAGACATCACTTGAGATTCCTGTATCCCCTATCAGAGTCCCTATTTTGAATCCCGATATACTCTTTATTCCGGTTCCCTGCTAATGTGCACCTTGAGATACAGTAAAGGATGGCTCAAATTGTGGTCCCTGACATGCACATGAATGACCCAGATTAAGTTCCCGCTTCCTGGTTTTGGCCTGATGCAGACCTGGCATTGGGGAGTGAACCAGAGGAAGATTCTTTCTCTCTCCCAATCACTATCTTTTTTCATTTTAAATTTTATTTAATAAAATTTTTGGAGTTATTCAATGTTGTGCATTTATCTTAACAGCTAAGATGCCCATATTCTACATAAGTGTGTCTGGGTTTGATACCCAGCTCCTGACCCCAGTTCCCTGCTAACATAGATCGCAGGAAGCAGTAGTGATGACTCCAGTAATTTGGTTTCTACCACCCCATGGGAGAATTGGATTAATTTCCTGGCTGTTGGCTTTAACCTGGCTCCATCTTGGCCACTATAGGCATTTAAGTAGTGAACCAGCAGATGGGAGCTTGCTCTCTCCATCTCACCATGTGCCTCTAAGCCTCTCAAGTAACTTAAAAAATTACAAGATATTTAGTAGCTAATTAAATATAAGTGGTAAGCAGTAAGAGATCTAACGTTTAGATTATGAACTTAGTAACAAAACTTTCTGCTATGGGAGGTAGAGAATTAGAAGGACCACTCTTATTTAAAACAAAATACAAAAACCAGATTAACTTCAAATTCATGACTTTAAAAAACAATTAGCAGGGAACTTACCCAAGAGTAATAAGGAAAATAAATAGACCTGTGTACTTACTGAGCCACCTGAGGTAGACAAAATGTAACGCTGGTAAGATGAGGTCAACAAGCATAGTTGACATTGTGGTGCAGCCAGTTAAGACTATTGGGGACCTCTAAATTTCATATCAGACAGGGTGCCTAGGCTCAAGTCCAACCTCCAGTTGCAATGAAGTTTCCTGCTAAAAGCACCTTGGGAACAGAAGATAATGGCTCAAGTATTTGTGTCCCTGCCATCCAGGTTAGACACCTGGATAGAGTTCCCGACTCCTGCCTTTAGCCTCAATCAGCCCTGTTTGGGGCATTTGGGGAGTGAATCAACAGATGGAAAATCTCTCTCTCTCTCTCTCTCTCTCTCTGCTCTCTTTTCTTTTCTATTTCTTCCTCTTCTTTTCAAATAAATAAAAATAGGAACTGGCACTGTGGCATAGTGAGTAAAGCTGCCTCCTCCAGTGCCAGCATCCCATATGGGCGCCAGTTCAAGTCTCAGCTGCTCCACTTCCATTCTAGCTCTCTGCTGTGGCCTGGAAAAAGCAGTAGAAGATGGCCCAAGTCCTTGGGCCCCTGCACCAGCGAGAGACCTGGAAGAAGCTCCTGGTTTCTGGCTTTGGAATGGCACAACTCGGCCATTGTGGCCAATTGGGGAGTGAACCAGCAGATGGAAGACCTCTCCCTGCCTCTCCTTCTCTCTTTGTGTAACTCTGACTTTCAAATAAATAAATAAATCTTTTAAAAATAAAAATAAATGAGTAGTTGACTGACTATGGAAATACGAGCAACATGAAATTATGTGAGATGCATCATTGTGAGTTAGAGCCTAGGAGAGTGTAGAATACACGATTTTTTCCTGGCACATGAACAACTGGATCATAACTGGGATATAACAAATTTAATAGAATAGAAATTATACCACATGTGTTATTGGACCAAAATAGATTTAAACTAGAAATTGACAAAAGAAAAATATCTGGAAAACCAACAATTATGGGAAATTAAACATATTTCAAAGGTAAAACTAACGGGAAATTAAAAAATATTTCCAGGTGAATGAAAAATTTTAAAAGTTTATCAAAATACGTAGGTGCTGTTAAAAGAGTGGTTAAAGGGAAAGTCCTATGGTTGAAAGCTTCATTGAGAAAATAATCAACATCTAAAAGCAATACTACTCATATCTTCCATCATAAAAAATCAGCAAAGAAAGATATAACTAAAGCCAAAACAATCAGAAGGAAAGAAATAGAGCAAAATTCAATGAAATTGCACACTACTCACACACAAAGAGAAAAGTAGTGACAAGTATAACCAAATGCTGATTGTAAGCACGAATAAAGTGATGAACATCTAGTCAGACTGATCAAAAAAGAAACACAACAAGGATACAAAGCACCAACATCATGAAAGAAAGAGGATGCCATTAGTAGATCCCAGAGTCATCAAAAAGGAAATAAGAGAGTACTTTGAAAAACTCTGTATACTTGACAACTAGGATGAATTTAATAAGTTTGGAGAAGTAGTAACTATCAAAAATCACTCAAGAAGGATAGATTATAGATTACTACTATATACATGACTGAAATTAAATTCTTAATTATAAACCTCTAAAAGGGAAAATCAAGCCCCATGTGTTTTAACAACAAATTCTAATGTTTCAGGAATATGTGATATCAATTCTAAAGAATCTCCTTCTAAATAAGTGTAGGAGCAATATTTTTCTAATTTGTTTTTATGACATTAACATTTCAATAAAACCAAAAGCAAAGCAAAGGCATTACTGGAAAAAAAATATAAACCAATATCCTTCATAAATACAGCTGTAACAATTCTCAACAAAACACTAACAAATCTAACCCAGCAAATATGTAAAGAGGATAATGCATCACATCCAAGTGAGTTTTATCCCAGGAATATATACTTTACTCATTCTGAAAAAAATCAGTGTAATAATTCATCATATTAAACCCTTAAGAAAAATGACAACACCAATAGATATTTAAAAAACATTTCAGAGGTGAGTATTTTGGCTAGTTAGGAGACCTGCAATCCATATTAGTATCTGTGTTTGATTCCCAGTTCCACTGCTAGTTCTAGCTTCCTGTTAATTCACACTCTGGAAAGCAGCTGAAAAGGTTCAAGTAATTGGGTTCCTACCACCTACACAGGAGACCTGGATTCAGTTCCTAGCTCCCAGTGTTAGCACCCCCAGCTATTGTGGCTATTTAAGGAAGTAAACCAGTGAGTGGAAGCTCAGTTGTCGCTCGGTCTCTGTCTCTCAAATAAAAAACAAAGCATTTGAAAAAACTCAATATGTATTAGTAATAAAGATAATCAGGAAACTAAGAATAGAAGGAAATTTCATTAACTTTTTTTTTTTTTTTTTTTTTTTTTACAGGCAGAGTGGACAGTGAGAGAGAGAGACAGAGAGAAAGGTCTTCCTTTTGCCGTTGGTTCACCCTCCAATGGCCACTGTGGCTGGCGCGCTGCGACCGATGCACCGTGCTGATCCGATGGCAGGAGCCAGGTGCTTCTCCTGGTCTCCCATGGGGTGCAGGGCCCAAGGACTTGGGCCATCCTCCACTGCACTCCCGGGCCACAGCAGAGAGCTGGCCTGGAAGAGGGGCAACCGGGACAGAATCTGGCACCTCGACCAGGACTAGAACCCGGTGTGCCGGCGCCGCAAGGCAGAGGATTAGCCTATTGAGCCGTGGCACCAGCCATTTCATTAACTTTTCATTTAAATTTATGATGCCAAAAACTCTAAACTGGGGCCAGCATAATGGAGCAACCAGTTAAGCCATTTTGGGGAATGCTGGCATCTCATATCAGAGGCTGATTTAAGTTCTTGCTGTTTGTTTCCAGTCCAGCCCCCTTCTAATGGACCTGAGAAAGCAGTGGATGATGACCTACATACTTGAATTCTTGTCACCCACGTGGGAAATCCAATGGAGTTCCAGGTTCCTGGCTTTTACCTGTACCTGCCCCAGTCATTGTGATCACTTAGGGAGTGAACCAGCAGCTGGAAGATCTTTATCTCTCCATCCCTCCCCCCAATTTTGTCACTCTGCCTTTTAAATAAATAAATAAATCTTACCAAAAATTAAAAAAAAGAAACTCTAATGGAGGAATCTGGAAAACATCATGCTGAGTGAAATAAGCCAGTCCCAAAGAGACAAACATCATATATTCTTCCTGATCAGTGACAACTAACCGAGCACCAAAAAAGAAACCTGTTAAAGTGAAATGGACACTATGAGAAACAGTGACTTGATCAGCCCTTGCCCTGACCGTTGATAAACAACTTAATACTTTATCCCTTTTAGTATTTTTTTTTTGGTTGTTCTACTTAATACTATTGGTTGAATTCTGTAATTAATACACAGTTATTCTTAAGTGTTGAAACTTAACTGAAAAGTGATCCCTGTTAAATATAAGAGTGGGAATAAGAGTGGGAGGAGATGTACAATTTGGGGCATGCTCAATCGGACTTGCCCCAACTGGTAGAGTTAGAAACATACCAGGGGATTCCAATACAATCCCATCAAGGTTGCATGTACCAATGCCATCTCGCTAGTCCAAGTGATCAATTGCTGTTCACAACTGATCATAATGATAGGACTAAGAGTCAAAGGGATCACACAAGCAAGATTAGTGTCTGCAAATACTAACCGATAGAATAAAAAAAAGGGAGAGAACCATCCAACATGGGGAGCGGGATACACAGCAGACTCATAGAATGGCAGATGTCCTAAATAGCACTCTGGACTCAGAATCAGCCCTTAAGGCATTCGGATCCAGCTGAAAAGCCCATGAGAGTATTTCAGGCATGGAAATCCAAGACACTCTGGCAAAAAAAATTACCTAAATGAAAGATCTCTGCGAGTGAGATCCCAGTGGAAAGAACAGGTCATCAAAGAAGGAGGCACCATTCTCTGAAGGGAGGAGAGAACTTCCACTTGGACTATGACCTTGTCTAAATATGATCAGAGTCGGCGAACTCAAAAGGGTTCCATAGCCTTGGCAACTCATGACTAGAGCCTAAGGTAATTACTGACGCCATAAACAAGAGTGTCAAATTGTTTTTTTTTTATTTCATAAATGTGAATTTACAAAGTGCAACTTTTGTATTGTTGTGGCTGCCCCCCCAACCTCCCTCCCTCCCATGGCCTTCCCCTCTTCCTCTTCCTCTCCCATCCTGCCCTTTATGGAGTTTCATTTTCAATTACCTTCATATACTGAAGATCAACTTAGTATATAAGGAGTGTCAAATTGTTAAGTCAACAACAGGAGTCACTGTGCACTTACTCCCCATGTAGGATCTCTGTCCTTAATGTGTTGTACATTGTGATTTAATGCTATAACTAGTACTCAAACAGTATTTTTCACTTTGTGTTTCTGTGTGGATACAAACTGTTGAAATCTTTACTTAATATATACTAAATTGATCTTCTGTATATAAATAGAATTGAAAATGAATCTTGATGTGAATGGAAGGGGAGAGGGAATAGGGGAGGGGAGCGTTGCGGGTGGGAGGGAAGTTATGGCGGGGGGAGCCATTGTAATCCATAAGCTGTGCTTGAGAAATTTATATTCCTTAAAGAAAAGTTAAAAAAAAAAAAAGAAACTCTAAGCTAAATAGAGAAAGATGGAACATTTCCCTCTAAAATTAGATTAAAATAAGACTATCTTGTCCCATCATTCCTATTCAAACTCATTTCTATTTTTTAAATTCCTATGAGGATTAAATGATATAAAATATATGAATCTCCTGTCCTATATGTTTGCCATGCCTATAAGCCTAAGGAAAACTTCTCATCCACATTCCTTGCCACCAGAAAATAGTCTTCCCTGTAAGAAAAACATAGCATCATATTTTTGTCCCTAAGTCTGTGTCCACTCTGCAACCATGGCAATAGTTTATTTGCATTCTAGTCTTTACAAGATGAACAAAAGGCAAACATTTGGCTTGGAAAATAATACAGAAAATCATCTCTATTAACAAATGACATGACTGTTAAATTTTCAAAGATCTTCAAAAATGTCTTCACAACTGATGAATGAATTTGACAAGTTTGTGGGTGATAAGTCATTTTCAAATATAAATTGCATTTTACTATACTAGCAACAAACCACTAAAATATAAAGCTTAAAACTCAATACTGCTTAAAATAAGACTAATAAATGCAATAATTAGGTATGCATACAATAGAATATACATACGATTTGTATAGGGAAACACAAAATACTAATAAATAAAAAAAACTAAATAAATACAGAGGTGTACCATGTTCATGGACTGGAGGACTCAATATCTTTAAGATATCATCTTTCCTCAACTTATTTACAGATTCAGTACAATTACAATATAAATTCTGACAGATTCTTTGGAAGCTGAGTTTATGGAAAGACAAAAAGACAATAATTTCCAATATGATTTTTTTATAATTTGACAGAGTTATAGACGGTGAGAGAGAGAGACACAGAGAAAAGGCTTCCTTCGGTTGGTTCACTCCTCAAATGGCCGCTATTGCCAGCAGTGCGCGATTGAAGCCAGGAGCCAGGTGCTTCTTCCTGGTCTCCTATGCAGGTGCAGGGGCCCAACCACTTGGGCCATCCTCCACTGCCTTCCCAGGCCACAGCAGAGAGCTGGACTGAAAGAGGAGCAACTGGGACTAGAACCTGGCACCCATATGGGATGTCAGTGCCGCAGGCGGAGGGTTAACCAAGTGAGCCACAGCACTGGCCCATCCAATATGATTTTTAAATAATGTGTGTGAAACTTAGTCTATCTTGCTTTCTCATTTATCCGTAGTATTATTTTAACTCTATTGGAGTTTATACATTTTCATTCTTAATGTATGTTATGATAGTCAACTTCAGAACTTAATGTACAAATGTCAGTGATCATACTGACACTGCTGTAAATGCAGACATACAAATCAATGGAAAAACAGAGAGCTCAGAAATAAATTCATGAAAATATAGTTATTTGTTTCTAAATCTATCTCAAAAATCACACAATATCAGCTTTATAATATTTGACTTGAATCTAGGATATTGTGTTACGAATTATTTAATCTTTGTTAATTTGGGACAGAAAAATTAAGAATTTATGAAAATTGAGTGTCTTTAGAAAGTTAATATCTATAATAAGAGCTTCCATGAAAAATGTCCAGAATATTAAAAGTAAATTACTTCTAAATTTCCAGAGACATGTAGAATACTATACTATATATAACAATGGGGAAAGTTTTATATAGATATGTTTCATTGCACAAGTATTTAGAGGAAATTCTTTGCAAAATTTTGAAGTAAGACTAATGGAAAAATGCGCATTCTTTGCAAGCTGAGTTTATGAGTTTTTTTTTCCCCCAAAACAAGAAATGAAGGGAGAAGGGCAGAGAATCAGGAAGTGGAAGAGGGAGACAGAGAGGGGAAAAATTTATCATGATATAAGACAATTTCCTGCTTTTCTTTCCTCCCAAGACTGCTACCACATTGTATTTTTTGATAGCAGGAGCAGACATTTGGTTCAATAGTTAAGTTGCTACTTGGGATGCCCACATTCTATATTGGAATGCATGGATCAGTCCTGGCTACTCTGCTTCCAATCCAGGTTCCTGATAATGAACATCCTCAGAAGCAGCTGATGACGGTTTACATGCTTGGGGTCCTGCCATCCATGGATTGGGTTCTGGGTTCCTAGCTTTGGCATGGGCCAGCCCTGGCTGTTGTGAGCATTTAGCAAGTACTTCAGCAGATGGAAGATCTTTCTCTGTTTGTCTCTCTGTTGGTCCCTCTCTCTCAAATAAAATTTTAAAATGTATTAAGCTATATTAAAAGCATCATGATAATAAAAATAAGAACATCTGATGCATTGATTTTCAAAACTTCTTCAAAAGTGGCCTAGATCAATAGTGAAGGGACTTTTGAATAATTAGATCAAGTGATTAAATTAGTGTCGCATGGATGTGATTTATATTCTGCATGATATCTTTGAATTTCCTATTAATCCAATTGCATCCTGGATCAGACACTCTATTAAATGAACTTCTGTGGGAAGCCACTTTCGCCACCACTTCTGAAAAAGTTATTAAAGATACGCTTTCTCAACATAACATAAATTTCACAAAAGACTCTGCAAGATTTCATTCATCATGTTAGCTGCTAGTAAAAGATGTACAATTATTTTTGCTGAATTTTGTGAAGCCCTGGGTCTCACAGAGGGAAATAAGGAAATGCCCATATGTAGCTCAAGACGGATGAATAGAAGTGGATGGGAATGGAGGCATCTTTCCATTGGTTTCAACCTAAGAGAGTTTTATCTGTTGTATGCCTTAAAACTGTGTAATGTTTAAATTGGATTATTTGTTTTATTGCTATTGATTTGCTTGAATTGCTTATATGTTTTAGATATGAATTCCTTGTCAGTGGTTTACGAGCATTTTGTCCCATTCTCTAGATCGGCTCTTTAGTCTGTTGACTCTGCTTTGTTGTGCAGAAGCTGTTTAGTTTGATGTAGTCCCATTTGTCTATTTTTGTTTTGTTCTGGGCTTTCAAAGTCATATTAAAAAAAATCATTACCTGGACCAATATCAAGAAGACTTTCTCCTGTTTGGTTCCAGTAATCTCATAGTTTCAGGCTTTATGTTTAAGTCTTTAATCCAATTTGAGTTGATTTTTTTAATATAATGTGAAGTAATTTCATTCTTCTACATGTGAATATCCAATTTTCCCAACACCATTAATTGAGAAGACCACCTCTCTTTAAAGTGTTTTATTGGTGTCTTTGTCAAAATCAATCAGCTGGAGGCTGCTGCTGTGACTCAGTAGGCTAATCCTCCCCTTCAGTGCCCTCATCCTGTAGGGCCACTGGTTTGTGTCCTGTCTTCTCCTCTTCTGATCTAGCTCTCTGCTATGGCCTGGGAAAGCAGTGGAAAGATGGCCCAACTGCTTGGGCCCCTGCACCTCATGTGGGAGACCTGGAAGAATTTCTTGGCTCATTTGGATTAGCCCAGCTCCAGCCATTGCGGTCATTTGGGGAGTGAACCAATGGATGGAAGACCTTTCTCTCTGTCTCTCTTTCTCATTGTCTGTAACTCTACCTCTCAAATAAATCATAAATAAAATCTTTTTTTTTTTAAAATCAATCAACACTAAACACCTGGATGCATATGATGGCTGGTTTAGCTATTCCACAATTGTTTATTCTCTTTTATGTTGCTATAATGGAATGCTTGAAGATAGGTATTGTATAAAGAAAAGAAGTTTATTTGGCTCATGATTCTGGTGCTGGGAAGTTCGGAAATGATGATGCTGTCTGGCTGTGCGGCAGAGGAGCAGAAAGGAAACTGGCCTCATGGAGAAGTGATATACATGTCAGCGAGGGAGCAAGAGAGTCTGACATTCCAGGACTCTTTTCTTTCTGAGACCCAACGAATGAGAACTAACTCAGTCCTAAGAGAAATACTTTTAACTCCTTTCTTGATGGTGTCCTCATGACCCAGTTGTGTCTTATATATACATCCACCTCAATACCGTGACACTGGTGACCAAGTTTCCAGCATAGGAACTTTTGTGGACAAATGGTATGTAAATGACAGTAAAAATTATGCATATAACAAAAGAGCACATTGCATGCCACAAAAAAGTTGTTTGTCAACTTAAAGACAATATGTAAGATTTTATATTAATAAAAAACAGAAAAAGGGGAAGCTTCTGCTGCTAAAAATTTATACAACCACTGTCCCTATATATGCAGCTTGATAGCATGGACAGAGACTGAAAGCCTGAAGACTCCAGTTAGATTTAATATCATTCTGCTTATAACAGAAAACAATTTCGAGCCACTTTCTTTCATATAATGCCAAATCAGTAGAAATTTCAAGACATTTTAAAGTGAAGGTAGCCAACAGTAGGAGAACTGAATGTACAATGTAACATTGAGTTAGTAAGTGGCTTATTGTAACATTAACTCATACTTGCTAGACATTATGTATGAATAAATAATCGTAGCAAGACATATTAATGACTATAATGTTGTCATGGGATTATTTAAACAATGTATAATAAATTATTTCAAACTTCAAGGTAAAATTATCTAATAGGCAGAGACGTTAACTAAAAGTCTAACTCAGCATACACACATGTAATATTTTAAAAATACCATTAGGACAAAATTTCCCTCAGGGTATTATGGAAATTCACTGTTAACAATGCTTGGAAACAGAAAGTTAAAGTAGCCATAAAGCAAGAAGTATAGAACTTTAAATAAGTGCAAATCTAGTGAAAGAAAGACAAAGAACACAACCTCTTACAATGTAGAGTTTAGAATCTTCTTTCCTCCTCAATTATGATGCTACCAAAACTGACTCTAAAATTTTTAAAAAGTGGAGAAAAATCTATGGAATTTAAACAATGCATTTTTAAAAAAAGACTTGCCATTTATTGCGGGGCATGAGCGCGGCCATGGCATGGCCAGGCCAGGCCCGGGGGCTCCGCATGCGCAGCTGCCCCCGGGTGCCCCTGCCCGAGCTGTGTGGAACGGAGCCGAGCCAGGGCCCGCAGAGCCAGCCGGTGGGTGTCCCGGGGATGGCAGCACAGGGAGGGACCCGGCGCGCGCGCACGTGGCCCCAGCCACCGCCATGGTGGACAGCGACCCCACAGGGTGTGCGGCGGTGGCGGCTCCAGCCCCCAGGCTGGGCGGCACCAAGGAGGGGTCAACATGGAGCGCACCTAGCTCCAGGAGGCGCAGGGCCGGCTGCAACGCCTGCAGGAGGACTTCATCTATAGCCTGCAGGCACTGGAGGAGCGGGACTGTGGGCTGGAGCATGTGCGCAGCTGCCGCCATGATGCCGCTGTGCCCAGGGCCGGCCATGAACAAGCTGCTGTCGTGCGAGGAGGGGGAGTAGATCCTGGAGCAGCTGGCGCTGCCGCCACAGCCCCCCTCCCCCCAGCAAGAGGACTGTTGGGAACCAGACAGAGAGGGACCAGGCTGCCAACGATGATGCCGGAGGCCTCCTCTCCAGCGGGCCCTGTGAGAGGGGCAAAGAAGATGGCGCCCAGAAGAAGTAAGATGGGCAGAACTCAAAAGCTAATTGGCTGCGCAACATCAGGGAAGGTAACAAAACTAGTAACAAGTATATAGACATATGGCTAGTCCTACAGAAATCACCCCGTAAGGTGATTTTTTAAGTGATTGGTTGGTCCTTAGCCCTGCCCCAATGACTCTGCAGTTTTGTGCTATAAAAGGTTCTGTTACGCACGAAGTAAATGAGTCCTTGCTACTAGACTTGGCTCCCCGCTATGTCTGATTGTCTCCGGGATGGGGAGGCTGGGGAACGGGCGAGCGGCACACTCACCTTTCCTCGGACCCAGTCCATCCTGTACGGGTAGACTAAGACCCTGCAATTTATTTATTTGAAAGGCAGAGTGACAGAGAGAGGAGAGAGATAGAGAGAGAGAGAGAGAGAGAAATTCACTAGTTGACTCCCCAAATGGCCGCAACAGCAAGTAAGTTCTGGGCTGAATCTAAGAGAGAGCCAGGAGCTTTATCTTGGTCTTTCACATGGGTGGCAGGTCCCCAAACACTGCCATTCACCACCACCTACTGCCTCTCCATGCACATTAACAGGAAGCCTGATAGAAGTGGAATAGCCAGGATTCAAACTAGGATTGCCTTATGGGATACCAGCTTTGCTAACAGTTGCTTAACACGCTGTACCACAACATTGCTCCCTAAATATCATTTAATATCTGACAAGGTCAACATTTTCCCAGAAAAATATGTGCCATTCTCCCTTAATCCAAATTAAGCTTAATTTATTTACCTTAACAGGAAAGGCAGTCACAATTTTTTATTCCCCATTTTTTTAATTTAATAATGATTATTATTTTACTCGTAAAATGAGCTGCCCTAAATATTGGCAGGTCATCTGGTCAGGTCTAGTTTTTGTTTGATCTTAGTACATTTAACTGGACTTAGCTTACCCAAACTGGAGCAGCCCTGGACAGTCATAATTCAAGGGACAATGCCTGCAGAGTTATGTTTTTGCATTCAAAAAGGCATTTATTCATGTTGTTGCATCCACTCATCAACTAAAACAAAATGTTACAAAAAACAGTGACAGTCACACATAAAATTTATTGAAAATGAGAAGCCAATGAGAGGCAAATGAGAGGTAAAGTAACCGACTGGGGCTGGCCACCAATCGGGACCAACACTCCTTACCAGAGTGCAGCCCCCAACAGCAGGTTACACAGCTTTTTATAGTATTCTGTCCACTAGGGCTCACAATTTCGAACCGGGCCCCTGGTGTGCAGTGAATAATAAAAAGAAAAACCAGAATATGGTTGTTAGATAATAGTTAACAATAACAAACCCAATAGCAGATCCAAGATACGGTTGTAGGATAACAGTGAAGGACACATTTCGGTCAACCGAGTTCCTGGGAATTTGGGTCCACATAGTTTCACAAGATACACCCATAGCCATAAGCAAGCAAAGCTAATATGCACAGAAGCAAGAGATCTGCAATTAGCTTTTAGCCACACTCACTCCATTTTGATTCTGATTTTACAACGTGTTCATTCAGTTAATGATCAGTAGCCATGTACTGTTTTTCCAGAAACTGAACTAAGGATTTTTATATAATATACTTACCTACAAATTTGCATATCAAATTGTTGGAATTCTTTTAACTTATGATACTTATTTTTTGAACTTTGATCCAGGGTGCTACCAAATTTGGTAGGAGTGTGCTCATAGTATCATTTATTGAACATTTATTGTGTGTCAGGCAGTCTGGTAAGCGCTTCACGGTCATTACTGCTTTCCTCTCTTTACTGGCCCTGAGGTTTTTTTTTAGGGAAGTAACAGTCATACTAGTGGATATTTGAGTTATTAATTTGAAAAACTTGAACAAGATAAATTGCAATTGATCCCTGAAGCAACTGTTCAGGCATTGTAATTAGCTGACATTGACTTTTAAATACAAGTCACTGGCCATGACCACCTAGTTCATTGCTTTTGTTTTCTAAATTGGGCTTTTATCCTTAGCAATGTCTGAGATTTGTTCTGGAAAATGGCATTAATTAGTCAGTGAATAAAACCATTTGATCCAATTTAAATTTAATGGGGGGAAAACAATAAGACTGAGGGAAAAGGGTAAACTACTTAATGCTGAACTTCCTAGAAAGTGATATTTGTGACTTCATGACCCTCATTCTTGCAGTGAACAGAATAGTTTTTATGGTTGTAGAATAATGAAATATCTGAACTTGGACAACAGAAGGAAACAGTTTATATGTCTTTAATTCAATTTGGCCCCTAAAACTGTGGTAAAATATCATGCATTGAATTAAATAATAATAAATAGTACAATATGATAGTGAGCAAAATTAAAACAGAGGTGATCATTTTAAAATGATTACCAAAAGCAGTTTTATGCAATTGTTTGTTGTCTTAGTAATTGAAAGAATAGTGTAAAAATACTAATTGCAATGTAAAAGTTTAAAAAAATTAGTGGTAAAGAGGAAATATTCAAAATATAAAAATATTCATTTTCAACATTATTTTATTTCTCCAGGTATGCCACTCCAACCCTCTTACAGTCCTTCAAATTCTTTATAGATAACACATTAAAATATACACTTTTATTCCAGTATGAAGTAACTCTTTTCTGTAAAAATAAAAGATTTTCTAACTAGCATGTTGCCTCTGGGGATTAATGTTCTTTTCTTTTTTTTTTTTTTTTGAATAGTAAATGCTTTATTGGTAAGCACATGGTTGCAATGGTAATAGTAAATTCTCTTGAATAGGAGACAATATAGAATCATAAGAATAAAATGCTTACTAATCAATCTGTGGCCTCTGTGTTGTCATGTAGAAATCCAAAATCATTCAGGGCCTAAATCATTCATTTATTAGTCTGTATGGTGATGGAACAAGGACATAAGCTTCAGCCATTCTTGCTCATTGCCCAAAAGATAGATGAACACTGGAATGTAATGTATTCGTTGCCCTTGAATCTCAATTGGGTCTCACACCCTATTGCCTTCATACCCCAACTCCCAGGGCCACCTGAAAGACCAGTTGCTCCAACACTTGAAAGACCAGTTCCAGGAATTCCCCTTCACCAGCTGCCTCCTACCCTCATCCCCATCTTTAGCCCTCCTAAAATATAAAAAGGCCCAGCCCGAGGGTTAGGGCATTCTGTCACGTGTTCCATCATGTGCCAGCCCTGTAGTTGGTCACCCGCCTCAACGAATTTATTTCCTCTGAATAAATTCGGTCTGGCTGTAAATGTGTACACTGCCTCCTTTTTATTCTGTGCCTCTTTTCCTAATATTTTGGTGCCCCGTGTGAGGAGGCACCAATGTGCAACTCTTTTCCTAACATATAGGACAGGTCCATAGTATCTGGAATCTGCAGAATTTGTAGCACAGCACCTTCTACCATATATGACTTCATGAATCCATATGTCTGTTCTACAATATATTTACTTCTTAGTGTAGTTGCAGGACTCTTCAGGTGAAAAACTCTAAAGCATGTCTCAAGCCACAGGTAAGTGTCCCATGGTTTCAGGATGCATCTGTCCCCAAAGAACCCCAGGGGATTCTCACCCAGGACTTGGATGGGCCTTTTTCTTAATGTTCTTTTAAAGATATACCATCAAAGACCCAGAAACTTAAGAATGATGAAATTCAAATAAGGTGCATTTGCACTACAAATACCTTTGGAACAGTTATTTAGAAACTGTAATTGTGTGTTTTTCTATATGTGTGTAAATATCTTGTAATGGTTACAGTATACTCATTCAGAAATATCTTCATGGTCTTTCATATTCTCTCACTCTTAACAGGAAATCTTACATTTTAGGGATTAGTTAGAACATTATTATTATATACTAAGAGTTCTAATTATGATTTACTTGTTAAGACTCACATGTGGCACCTTTAAGGATGGAGTCTTAACAAGAGAGGAAGCGTGAAGAGGCTGACAAGCACATGGCCGCTCACACAGACTTCTGCCCACTTCCTGGAAGCCAGTCTTCACCTTCCTGCTTGCTTCCCACTGACTCCAGGTGAAAGTGGCTTCCACTTAGCTCCTAGACTGCCTTCTGTCTTCCTCATGGCCACGATCTCGCTTGTTCTCCCTCCACCCATGACACCCTTTCCTGTGTTAATCAGTTCAAAGTGTTCCAGCTTCACTTCATATTGTTGTGGGTTCCTAAGTTCCAAAGTCTTACACCTCATCCCTGTCCTCTGTGGTGCCCACCACCTCCTCTCCATTTCTTACCACTCTGTAATTCCACTTGGGATTTGGGTGAATTCTTGAAATCCTTGTGTCTGTGGTCAAACTCATCTTTGCCCAAACTTTTGCCCTCCCCTTGCTCCCTGCATTTGTCACTGGCATTACCAGTCTAGTCATACTTTTCCTCTCCTTGTTGTTCTCTTAATTTTCTCTATTATATCCTTATCCATCATTTCTATCCTTTTCTTTAAAAGAGTTTATTTGAAAAGGAGAGAGAGAGAGAGAGAGAGAGAGAGAGAGAGAGAGAGAGAGAGAGAGATTTTCCATTTATTCCTCAAATGCCAGCAAATGGCTAGGGCTGGACTAGGCTAAAACCAAGAGCCAGGAACTCCATCCAGGTCTCTGCCTGGATCTAAGTCCCAACTCTGCTTCTGATTCTCACATTCTACTCCTGTGCATTCTAGAAGGCAGCAGGTGATGGCTCAAGTAGCCAGGACCTTGAAACCTATGTGGGAGATCTTGTTTGAAACCCTGATCCCTGAGCATCTGGGGAGTTTGCCAGCTGATGAAAGTGATCTCTCTCTCTCTCTCTTTCATTCTCCCTCTCCCTCTCAAATACACTAGTAATTTTAAAAGCCACTAAAGCAAACACCATGATTCCCATAACTTGCACTCAAATTCCATGGCAAGACCTACAGGACACTGGCAGCCTAATCCCAGTTCTGTGTTCTGGCTTTGTCTCCATTCGATAAGACCAGTGGCTCCTCTCCTGCCACGGCACGTCTATTCCAGTCCCAGCAGGGGCTCCATTTCATCTTTGCCATCAATCCAACTGCTCCCCCTACTTGGAATATTTTTTACTCTTTGCCTTTCTGGCATAATCCTACTGCTCCTTTAAAACATTTGAAAAATTATAAATGGCACAAGCTCATAGATGATAGAGAAATACAATCAGCAATAGTAACAACACTGACTATATTTGTGTAACAGGCACCATAGATCTCTGTACGTGTTAACTCGTATCATGAATAAAATGGTTCAGTATTTCACCAAATGCATACTTATTTTTTCATTTATGTTATATTTTATACTTCTTCATTATTGCACTTTAAAAATTAAGATGGGTTTATAGTTCCTTTTTTTCTAACTGTGTATTATTTTTATTTTCATCATATTGGAAGAGTGAGGCAGATCAACAGACAGATCCATCCCCAAATACTTGCAACAGTCAGAGCTGAGCTGGGCAGAAGACAGGGGACCTCTATCCAGGTCTCCTATGTGGGTGGCAGGAGCCCCTTCATTTGAGCCCTCATCTACTGCCTCCCATCATGCAATAGCATGAAGCTAGAAGTGGAATAGCTGAGACTGGAAATGGGAGTCAGATATGATTTCTAAGTATCTCAAGCAGTTGCTTAGCCCACTGTGCCACAACACCTGCCCCTAAGTACTTCTTAAAGCAGTGTAACATTTATAGACAACTCAAACAGAAAGTCCAGAGTTTCCACATCCTTTCTCTTATCCTCCACACATAGTAATGCCTTGAATTAGCATCTATACATTATTACTAACAAAAGTCCATAGATTGCTTTAGGATTCACTGTGTTGTACAATTCTAAAGATTTTGCAAAATAAAAATAGCAAGTATCTGCTGCTAAACTTGACACAGACTAGGTTTTTTTTCCTAAAATTCTCATCCCTCCATCCCTCCCCTTGTTCACTCAAACTCTTCCTCATTTTACATATTCCTCCTGTAGCATTGATCCTGCTAATATGCATACATTAGTAAGAATCTTTTATCTTGGCTCATTATCTGCTTTGAAATCATTTAAGATCTTGGTAAATACTTAACAATGGCTAGACATTAAAAGCATTAGTTCTAGATCTAGAAATGAGCTAGCAGAATGCTAATTTCAACAGTTTTCAGTTATAATGCCTTCCTTACTTTGCCTACCTTGAAATTAAATGTCCTAATGATAAGCAATCCACTCTTGTAAGAAATTCTTCTGTTAGAAATTATTCTCTGTAAAAAATTCAGCACTCATTTTTTTGCTATTGCCGGGACTCCATATGGATAGATAAGACTAGTGACTTCAGTAAGCTGATCTACTAGATAATGGCTCCTGTTTGAGAGTTCATTATTAGAGATTACTTTTTTTTCAAAAAGGGATTTGTTTATTTATTATTTGAAAGTCAGAGTTACAGAGAGGCAGAAAGAGAGACAGAGACAGCGGCAGAGAGAGAAAGAGAGAGAGAGAGAGAGAGGTCTTCCATCTGTTGGTTCACTCCCCAAATGGCCACAATGGCCAGAGCTGCATTGATCCAAAGCCAGGAGCCAGGAGCCAGGATCTAGGAGCTTCTTCCAGGTCTCCCATGTGGGTACAGGATCCCAAGGACTTGGGCCATCTTCTACTTCTTTCCCAGGCCATAGCAGAGAGCTGGATCAGAAGTGGGGCTGCTGGGACTCTAACCGGCATCCATATGGGATGCTGGCACTGCAGGGAGTAGCTTTACCTGCTAAGCCACAGCACTAGCCCCACAGATGACCTTTTGGTGTGGTGTAACTAGGTAGTAAGTTTAGATCTATGTGAGTTGGAAGTCCCTGTAAGCTCCCAAATATGACACTATCCCCCTACATGACAATCATAATGCCTCCTTCCTGAGATGCACTTGTTCATCCAACATCTATGTGGAGAACACCATGAAAATATGGATATAAAGCCCTGCATGGCTTTTATGGAGGCTCCATAAAATTCCCAAGTGGCTTCATGCTTGTAGAGGCACCACCACCTGCCTCATGAAGGAGTCCGACAGTCTAGGACAGACCTGTCTTTTGCCACAGATCCTAGCTGGAGGTGCTGCACAGTTGCACTCTCTCCCCTTCCCAATACCATCTCCTTTCCAGCAATGTCCTTGCCCACTCATGACGAGTATTTCTCCCTTTGGGGCAGCCCTCACTCACATGTGAATGTATGCTTTCTCTCTCACTGTTAAATACATCCTACTCCTATTTGTATACTTATGTAGATATCTGCACTTAGAAATCTTACCTTCTTTAAAAAATATTTATTTACTTATTTATTTGAAAGTCAGAGTTATGGAGAAGGAGAGGCAGGGGCAGAGAGATCTTCCCTCTGCTGATTCACTCCCCAATAGTCAGGGCTGGCCAGGCCAAAGCCAGAATCCAGGTGTTTCATCCAGGTTCCCCATGTGGGTACAGGGGTCCAAGCACTTGGTCTGTCTTCCACTACTTTCCCAGGTGCATTAGCAGGAAACCAGATCTGAAGTGGAGCAGCTGGGACTTAAACTGACTACCCTATGGGATGCCGGAAGTGCAGGTGATGGCTCTACCTGCTATGCTATAGTGTGAGCCCCAGAAATCTTATCTTTATGTGAGACAAGAGTAAGGTAAATATACTCATGCCCACATCACTTTCACCACTTTGTTCTTCCAGCAGTCCTTTCTAGCTTTGTTTTTTTTTATTATTATATATTAAACATATAAGTGACTTGGTTCTATGACTATAAGAAATACAAATTAAATCAAAGTCAAATTACTGAAGTGTATAATGAGTGTCTACCCAGATCATCACTCATTACTCATCTCTGTGTCTCTTCTCATAGTCACATGGATAAAGTTCACCAGCAAAATCACTGTTCTTTTGCAAAAAAAAAAAAAAAAAGTGAGTCAATACGCAAGAATATAAAGTAAGTCCAGCCAGCCTCTGCATGTGTCTTAGAGTTCAGAACAAAAAAGGGAAAAAAGAGATTACTGCAATTTTGTTTCACTTATTCTGTAGTTTCCGTGAGACACTTTCTTGAAGGGTGTTATTTTTGCTTTTCTCTGACAGTTTTGCTTTATGGTTTGATGTTGCTGCTACTTTTCACTAGTTCACTGAAATACATGGGGGGATAGAACTAGCTTAGCGCCTTCTGCAGAGTAGGTGTAATTAAACAACCTGTGCTTCTGCCTTCAAATTAGCCTTTCTATGCTTCATGTCCTTGATCTATAAATTGGGGGATCCATTAGTTCAGCAGACAATAAGGAGTCCTGATGTGCCTCCAATTTATTTCAACAACGGGATAACAAGGGCTCTCTCCTCACGGTGAATTCTAGTGGGGGAGTTTATATGTGAGGTACTGTGGTCGTGATTATAACAAAAAAGAAGAGGAAGAAGGAGAGAAAAACTCCATGGAAATGGTGAGGGTTGGACATGATAATGGATTTTTTTTTCTTGATTCAAGAAGAGAGAAATAGACAGAGACAGCTCCCTTCATTGGTTCGCTTTCCAAATGCCTCCAAAGTTTGAGGTTGGACTGGAGGCAAAATGTGGAGTGAGGAATGCAAGCTAGGTTTCTCCCATGTGTGGCAGAGACCAATCACTTGAGCTATTACTGCTGTCTTCCAGTTCCTGCCTTAGTCAGAAGCTGGAGTCAGGAGCTGGAGCCAAGACTCAAGCCAAGGTACCATGATGTGGGATGTGGGTGTACCAAATACCCACCCATGGATTCAAAAATGCTTTGTCAAATGTAATGCTTCTTTTTCAAGCTTCTTTTTCAAGCATTTGGTGTAATAGCATAATTAATTAACTTTTTTAAAAAAAGTCTATCCATAAAAAGGAACATTGTTGGTGGAAGAATGGTTGTTGTGAAGAAGTATTTGTAGTGGTCCTGGCTTTGCTTACTTGGGGAATAATCCCAGGTTAGTAATGGCAGCATTTGTACCTCACTTCTTTACTCCTGAGTTTGCAGGTAGGGCTAGAATCATTCGTTTCAGATAATATTAACAGACACTATAGATGTAAAATACTCCATGGCCCAAGTGTTTGAGAATCTTTGCTTATTTTACTTTTGTCACCTTTTGGAGAGCCATGGTGCCTTGGAGCATTTTAAGACTTTGAGAATGTTCCTGTGATACCCAAACATATTTCATTTGGTTTAAGCCAGCTTTCTATCAGATCATTTCAACTGGAAACCATTTATCATAGGATATTTGTACATCTTGCTAAACTGATATTTTAGGAAATAGAGATTTGAAATGCTACACTAGAAAAGACCCTCCAGAAGTCACATTTTTAAGTATCTACAATTACTGCTCTGTTTGTCACTGGTACATCTTTTTATCTTGGTCAAAACACAAATGGATACCAACAAGTGTCTCCACCCCAGAAATATAATCATTACACTGAATTAGTACCTGTGTGATTACATCGCTTGCTCTCCGACAGGCATTGTAGTTTGTATCCTAATTGATGTTTTCTAAAAAAAAGACATTGCCATTTCTGGTGTGTTACACTGGCTAGGAAAGAAAGCCTTGGACCAGTGCTCTCAACCTCTTCACGACTTCATTTTTATTGTGAATAATTCTTTGTTTAGGGGCTCTGCTGATGCATTGTAGAATGGATACCAGTATACCTGGCCTCTAACACTTGACGGGTAGCTCCTCTCAGTCGTGACAATCAAAAATGTCCCTAGATATTGCCAAATGTCCTGTGGAAAGCAAAATTGCCTCCAGTTAAGAACAACTTCGTTGGAGTTGCCAAAATTCTGAAGCAACATTCAGTCCAAGATAAAATATTGTACTTTAGAACTGGGCCTAGCATCTTAACTAAATTTCCCAGTTGACAACCTACTGTGGAAGGTTTCTGCTTCTCTGTGCCATTAATGACTGGTTTTGCCCCCTGTGTATTCTTTCTTGGAGTTGTGCTTCTGTTTGTGGGTTGACCTGTAGCAGCAGCATTGCTGCCAATCAGATTTAACAGAAAATGAAAAGCAGCTGCAATATTTCAAAGCACTGGGCAGATTGGGCAGTAGGTATGTGAACAAATCCCGTTATCAAATATTGGGATTTGTGCATACACAGTGCCTCCCACATTGTGCCTTGGAAATCTACACCAGGCTGTTTCCATCACTTTTGTGCATAAATCACAGGAATTATAATAAATTGAGAAAAATGTTCTTGCACGTGGAGCTTCACCCTACATTTGAATGGTGATTAGACAACTTTAGACATTTGTCAGAAGTGTATCTGATGAAATAAACATCTAACCAGCTTAGATTTAAAGCAGCCTGAAGATATGAAATGTATCTGCTCTGTTTCCTATCTCAACCTCAAAAGCTATAACAATAAACTCACTCATGGGGGTTGTTATCAGAAAGTAAAAACATTTTTGAATAATGAAGTCTCCTAAATGGGTCAGATGACACTTAGCCTTTTGAATTGAATGATCTGTGTGTCCCCTTTCAAACTTCAGTTGCTATGAATTTCCCCTCTGGATTCCTAGGGGACCAAGATGTTTTTTAAGATTGGTCTTCTATTCCCTTCCACAGTTGAGACGCTCTGTGTATCCAGTCCTGTTTAAACTGATACATTCACTATGTGAAACTGCTGCCTTTCCTTTAGTGCTGTGTGAGTGCTGTTGGTCTTTTGGAGGGCCCGAAATCATGATTGCACCTGCTAAAAGACATATAATGTGGTGGGAATCTTAACTCTGAATATTCAGGAATGGCAGCTCCATATGTTTGGTCTTTACTGCTGGTACAACATATACACAAATTTGAACCAAGGAAGTATGATGTGTGATTAAGGAGACTGGTTAAACAAAGGACCAATTACGACATACTCAAAAGCTCCTGACTATATCACATATAGTGTAGGTGCATGTGTATTCTGTCTTCCTTTCTTTTCCCTTCCATTACTCTCTTTTCTCTCCCCATTTGTCTGTCTTTTATTCATTCCATCCTTCATTGAGAGTCAGTCTATTCTGGTATGATACTGTACACTGGATCAGACAGGAGCTATGAAGTCAAATTTTTTAGATTAAAATCACAGATTATTCTTCTTAACCCTGTGAACTCGGGAAACTTTCTTACCTTCTTATTTGTGGCATGGAGATAATAATAGTACCTAGCTCATTATAATAGAGATTAAATATGTAATATACATAAATAATTTGGAATAGTGATCGGCAAATAATAAGTTCTACAAAAGTGAAAGTCATTTCATTCATTTGCTCATTCATTCTTGGTGCACTTGAGATGCCACATCTGAGACCTGAGTGCCTAGATTCAAGTTCTGGTTTTGTTGCTGATTCCAGCGTCTTGAAAATGTGTATTCTGGGAGACAGCAAGTGATGGCTCAAGTACTTGGGTCCCTGCCACTCATGTAGGAGACCTAGGTTGAGTTCCCAGCTCTTAGCTGGAGCCTGGCCCAGCCACATCTATTAAAGATATTTGAGAAATAAATCAGCTGATGGGAGCACTTTTTCTGTTCCTTCATCTCTCTCATTCTGCCTTTCAAATAATTTTTAAAAAAATAAAACTTAGTTAATTTTTCTTGAAGTGACTTACATATATCACTGTTCTAAATCCAAGATGTATACAACTGATGGTCAAACATATTTTGTTCCTACTTTCATGGTGCATGGATTATACCTATCTATAGATGTAGATATTATATTTATCTATAGATATCTATAGATATAATATCAATATTATCTATATCTATATCTATCTTTCTATATATATATATATATACATACAGACAAGAAAATAAGATTACCAAGGTTGAGTCACACCATTCCAGAAGACCACATGACAAAGACAAAATGATTTAATAGCAACAGGGGTTGAGTGCAGAGGTAGTAATCTAATAGGTAGGAGGAAAATGCAAAAGATTTTAAATAATGACAACTGAGACTAAGAACCTGAGGAGGGATGAGAGAGTATGTGGCAGTGTGGGTATGGTGGGAAGAATAACTGTATTTCTAAAGTTGTAATTATGAAATGCATGACGTTTGTATTCTTTAAATAAAAGGTTTCTTTGGGGGGGAATGTACTGAATGTACTAGCTAGAAAATCATATGGAGGGGAAATGTCAGTATGTAATGAAAAATAAGTGAAATTTCTATCTCTTATCATACTTTTTAAAAACCAAAAGAATAAATTGCATAATTTTGTTTTTTTTTTAAAAAGAAAGGTGAGTGTCCATGCTGAACAGTGAGCTCATCATCCAGCTGCTTGGAGTGACTGCAAACATTTCTCTAAGGATTTCCCTTGGCTGAAGGCAGCCATCTTGCCCACAAATGCCAGGGAAGAGAGCCCCTCCCCTCTCCCAGCTGATGTAAGTTGTTGGGGCAGCTCCAGCCCTTGCCTCAGGGGTCCAGCCCTGTGGTGTCTTTTGTGTTCTAGCCTCCTGAAGACAGAGACTGAGGCTGGAGCATGGCAGGACCCAGGTCTTTGTCTTTCTGCTGCCCCTGTCCTATCCTGCTTCCCTCATTTGCATATCCATCACTTTATCAGAGTTGTCTCACATATCAGGGCTAGTTAACTCTACCCAAGAACAAATGTACTGAAAAAGTCCCACAGAATTGACTGGCAGGGTGATGACCTCTTAGAAACTGGTGATCAGAGGGCCGGCGCCGCGGCTCAATAGGCTAATCCTCCGCCTAGCGGTGCCAGCACACCGGGTTCTAGTCCCGGTCGGGGCGCCAGATTCTGTCCCGGTTGCCCCTCTTCCAGGCCAGCTCTCTGCTGTGGCCAGGGAGTGCAGTGGAGGATGGCCCAAGTGCTTGGGTCCTGCACCCCATGGGAGACCAGAAGAAGCACCTGGCTCCTGCCATCGGATCATTGTGGTGCGCCGGCCGCAGCGCGCCAGCTGCGGTGGCCATTGGAGGGTGAACCAACGGCAAAGGAAGACCTTTCTCTCTGTCTCTCTCTCTCTCACTGTCCACTCTGCCTGTCAAAAAAAAAAAAAAAACTGGTGATCATGAGTGTATTGAGAGTCACAGCTGCCTCATCTGGATCTCTGTCCAGTAGTTCTTTTCTTATAACGTGGGCCCAAAAAAGCCATCAGTTGGCCTTAGTGGAAAGTGAGGTTCTGCCAGAGGGATATGAAGAAAAAAACAGAAGTGCAATGGAATATGGATTTTTTTAAATATTTATTTATTTATTTGAAAGTTAGAGTTACACAGAGAGAAGGATAGGCAGAGAGAGAGACAGAAAGAGAGAGAGAGAGAGAGAGAGAGATCTTCCATCTGCTGATTCACTCCCCAATTGGCCGCAACGGCTGGAGCTGCGCTGATCCAAAGGCAGGAGCTAGGAGCATCCTCAGGGTCTTCTCACATGGGTGCAGGGTCCCAAGTACTTGGGCTATCTTCTACAGCTTTCCCAGGCCATAGCAGAGAGCTGGAGCGGAAGTGGGACAGCCAGGACTCAAACCGGTGCCCATATGGGATGCTGGCACTGCAGGATTTACCCTCTATGCCACAGCGCCAGCCCCTGGAATGTGGAATTAACAAGGATAGGAATAGTAGCTCGTGGTATCTTAAATGAATAGAAAAGAAAGCAGAAAACAAAAGGGTTGAGGCAGAAGGGAAATCAGAGGATATAGGTGGGAGGCCTCAGCACGGTCAAGAGGGATTAACGTAGGGAGACTAAATCAATAATTTAACCAGAAGGACCAAGGACAGAAGCAAAAGTGTTCTCTGTGTGAATTAATGTTGTAGGAAGTGACTCAGTTTCTGGTAATGACAAACTCCCAGGTACAGCTTTTGAAGTGTATGACTGTGACAATGCCAGGGAGAAGAACCAAAAAATTGAGAGACTCTGATAACCACACAGATTATATGTGTCAACACTGAAGGCACTGGGATGCTGATGAGGTTTTGGCCTGGTTCCATAGATTCAGGTAATGAATGGAAAATAAACACAAGTTTTAACAATAATCACCATTAAGATGGTGGTGAGGGCAGGGGATTAGCCTATTCAAATGGTTTGATGTTTGAGAAAGCAGGAATCATTCCATGAAAAGCTAGAAGAAATGTGCTCAAGGCAGCAATGAGGAGCACAAAGTTCACTAATAGTGAACATAGTGGTGAAACATGGCCAGTGTAGTAAAAGATTAACTGTGTGGGCAGGATTGGCTATGTAATTTGCAGAACTAGGTACAAAACAAAAATGTGAGAGCTCTTGTCCAAAATATATTCGTATGAGGGTGGAGTTAACATGGTGGTTGAGATGTACGTGACCCACATTGGAGTACTTGGATTACATTTCTGTCTCTGGCTCCTGGATCCAGCTTCCCACCAATCCAAGTCCTGGCAGACAGTGGTATGGTTGCAAGTCTTCCATTGGGAGACCTGGACGGAATCCCTGACTCCTGGTTTTGGTCCAAGCCTAGCCATGGCTATTGTGGTATTTGGTGAGTGAATCAGCAAGTGTGATATGTGCCTGTCTCTCCCCTTTCTGTCTTTCTGCCTTTGAAATAAATAAATATGAATTTACAAATATATTACTAACTCTGAGACAGTGGTAGGAAAATTTAGCCAAGTATTCTGTTGTATGCAACAGGACAGATTCCCTGTGTAGGCTATGGGTCCATACTGCTTGAACTCCAATCTAGTTTCTGCCTATACTATTTTAAGCAAGTAATTTACCTTTCTTACTTTTCACGTTCTTAAAATAATAATCATCTTAGTATCAAATATCTGGGGGGATTTTAGATGGAAGTATTTGGCATATACTAAGCAATCAATAATGTTTTTGAATATTTGTTATTGGCACTGTAATACAGATAAGCTAGCATTATCACTGGTCAGTAATATCTTTCATAAATATTGATGTTATAGTGTGGAGCTGAATTTCAAAAAAAGAAAATCAGTCATTGACCAGTGACTGTATACCTGAGAATGTATTTAAAGATATTTATATTACCCGGTTATTTTCATATATTGGCCTGATTTCTGAGTGATCATTACTTGAAAAAATGTCCATATTCCATTTTTCTCAAATGAATAATTAAAATGTGGTTTGTTCTGTGCTGTCTCATGTTTATGAGAATGATTGGAATTCTGCTGATTTAACAAAAGTGCAAGTTTGGGTTTAGGGGGTAGTTTTCCACCATCAGCCAGGGAGCTGATGGCACAAGGTGACTTAGCAAATTGGCAACCTGTGCTGCCCCTGAAGACTGACCCACTAATGTGAAAAAATGAGCTACAGGCTGATCCGTGCCCCTTCCCCGATCCCCCTGAAAACCGACAGACTTTTCTTTTTCCTCACTGTAAAACTCCTTAGTTACTCAAGGGATAACACTGCTGGGAATTTTGACTGTGAATGGAGAGTGTTGTGTGGTCCTTAATTGGCAGAGG
Source organism: Lepus europaeus (assembly GCF_033115175.1). Taxonomy (NCBI): domain Eukaryota; kingdom Metazoa; phylum Chordata; class Mammalia; order Lagomorpha; family Leporidae; genus Lepus; species Lepus europaeus. The sequence continues at coordinate 49,673,524 of NC_084835.1, forward strand.
AGCCTGTCAAAAATAATATATTCGCAAATACTCTGAACCACCACAGGCCTGGTAACGCTATTTAAACTGTCATACAGCTGGTGGCAGGTGGGTTGATTTTTTCAGCAACAGTGAAAGCTTCCAGGAATGTCTTTCAGAAGTCTACTCCCTTGAAGATTTCTAGCTAGGGTATTAGAAGAAGTCGTGAGGGTGGTTGGGGAGACAGGAAGAGAATTAGATGGATGGGTAACTGCTGTGAAATGTTTGAACCATGACAGCTGATTTCCGTTTAATTTGGGATAGGAACTAATCTGCTTTGAAATCAGAAGTTTCAGTAAGTTTGAATATTTCTTCACTAGATTTCAGTTATAGATAATTCTGGGAAAACTAATGAGAAAGGTAGCAGGGTAAGCTAAGAGAGGAAAGAAGAGAGAAAAATAGAGTAGGCTTTTTTTATGAAGAGGATGCAACTATGTCTACAAAGGAATGCGTGTTATTGCTGTTTTTCACATGTTTTCTGTGTCACTTCTGTTTCTGCTAGCGTGGAAATCAAACATTTTCTATCATTTCCTGTCCTCACACCATGTTTTGACCACATAGACTGCTCTCCCCTTCCCACATGTCTGCAGGGACTTTCAAATGCATCAGAGACAAAAACATTGAATGAATAAATCTGGGATGCCATTGTCTGTTACTTCTCTTTCCCCAGTGTCAAGGTCTCTTAGATCTGTCTTGTGCCATGGACCTCTTTGACAATCTAGAAAAGTCTACAGATTACTTTCCAGAATAGTGTTTTTAAATGCTTAAAATAAAAATGCATAGGATTGTAAAAGAAACCACTGATATTGAAATACAATCTTATCCTTGAACCCCTTGGGTGAGAACCCCTGCCCTATTTCTTGGGCCTTATTATGCAGATCATGCTCATAAGCAGAGGGAAAATCAGAACAGGGAATTTAAATCATGTCAAGAGTAACTCCTACAAGAGATGAAAGTAAAGGGAAATGCAGTAAAGGAAATGGAACAGGAACGACCCTTGGGATGAAGTGTATTTTGATGCTGGGTAGAGAAGGAGACACTTGAAGAGATGCTTCAGGGAAAGCAGGAGGGGGTAAAAATATGGAATGAAAGGAATGGCAGAAATAAATTTTAAATTGTGTACCCTTTGATGTTCTTTGAGAGGCACAATTAAAAATTAGAATTACTTTCTTATTGCTACTGGTGTCTGTTTGCCTGAAGACTGGGTCACATGAGGTTCAGAAATTTATTCAGGTTACACATGATTTCTTGAACTTAGTCCTGTTAGTTTGACAGTCTTAAATTCTCTTTACAACTTCTCAAAGTTTAGGAACCATATTCACCTTCTCTGATCAGTCTTAAATTCCAGCTCCCCTGTGATTTGTTTCCTAATACAGTTTCCTTCTCTCACAACCTGGCAATTAATTGTCTCTGGTTCAGTAAGTTTTTCTCTTGCTTTGCCTTGTAATTATTTGTGTTGATTTCCCCAATGATTGTTCCGTTACCTAGCATATTATGATGAATGAAGGAATGAATGAATGGAATGAAAATGAATGAATGATGAACTACAGTAAATTATCTGCCTACGTTTTTGAAAAGGGTGCTTATAACAACAGAAGTTATTGTCTTTATGGTCACCATAGACAGAGAATATTAGGTACTGAATGCCACAGTAACTGAAAAAAATATCTTGGCTGTTGCTTGCAAAACGACAATGAAAGGATTTTGCTAATCCTACATCAATGATGAAGAAACTAAGATTCAGAGAAACTATAAACAAGCTGAGATTTGGACTTGAATGTGAGTATACAGTTGGCACAACATAACAACATATCCATGCATTCTGCATCTGTAAATTCAACCAACTGGGAATTCAAAATGCAGTTATGACTAAAATGGTTCTGTCTTGTAAATATGCAAGGTTATTTTTCTTTGTCATTATTCTTTAAATAATACAATATAAAAACTATTTACATAGCATTTACATTGTAGTGGATAGTATAAATAATCCAGAGATGATTTGAATTATACAGGAGAAAGTGGATAGGTTCTATGCAAATACTACATACACTATTTTATAAAAAGGACATGCATAGCCTCAGATTCTGACATCTGCAGGGGATCCAGGAGTCAACACCTCACAGACACTGAGAGATGACAATATTTTTTTCTAATTTCAAAACCTATATGTTTTTCATTTTATCAAGTTGTCTCCCTTATGATAAATGAAAATTATCTTTAAATATGATTTTATCACTATCCTTATTGGTAATTACTCTTAATATTAACAAGAAATATTGATATTTTAATAAATGCTAATTTAGCCTCAGAATCAAAAAATCACATAATCCTTTCATGCTCTTAATAAAAAGCCATTAATATCCATGACAATTTGCAATATTTCAAAGAAGCTATTAACTTGGAAAATTCTGATAGATTACCCATTTGGACCACATTTAATCACGCTTTTAAGTTCCACACCATCATTATACAAAACCATTGACTTACCTAGCAGAATCATAACATTGAAGTTCTCCTTTCCTAAACAGCTACAGTTCCTGATGTTTGTGACAGCTACAGGGTTTTGCAAGTGAAAATCAGAACAAGCACTCCTGTGATTATGATTACGATACTCTCACAGCAGACTTGTAAAACATTACATGCGTTCTTCAGAAGTTGGGAGTGGTGTTGTGGCGTAACAGTAAAGCCATCATCTGCAATGCTGTCATCCAGTATGGGGGCCCATTGGAATCCCAGCTCCTCCACTTCCAATCCAAGTCTCTGCTAATGTGACTGGGAAAGCAGAGGAAGATGGCCAAGTACCTGGGACCCTGCACCCATGTGGTACACCTGGAAGAAGCTCCTGGCTGCTCGCTTCAGCCTAAGCCAGCCCTGGTCCTTGTGGTCATTTGGGGAGTAAACCAGTGGATGAAAGATCTGTCTCTCTTTCTCTCTCTGTCTCTACCTCTCTCTGTAACTCTACCTTTCAAATAACTAAATAAATTTTTTTTAAAAAATGAAAAAAAAAAAAAGAACTTAAATCAAGGTTCAGAAACATTGGGTAACCCAGTTAAGGGAACACACCTAGAAAGAGCTACAATAAAAATTTGAAATTGTGATCCATTTGCTATTACTGAATAAGGATTTCAGCTTTTCTCAGGTGACTTTGTCATTCAAGCATTCAAAAAATGACATATGGAGCAGGCATTTAGCAGGATGATTGACACACCTGTATTTCATTTTAAGTACTTGGGTTGATTCCTAGCTCCAGCTTCTGACTCCAGCTTCCAGCTAATGAAGATCCAGGAAATTGGATTCAAGTAATTCAAGTAAATTCAAATCCAAGTAATTGGATCCTTGCCTCCCATGTGGGAGATGTGGATTGCACTTCTTGTTCCTGCCTTCTGCCTGGCCCTACTTCAGCTGTTGTGGGAAAGGAGAGTGAACTAGAGAATGGGAGCTTGTGCACACTCTCTGTCTTCCTGTCTCTCTATATATATTTTAAAAAAATAAAAAACAGCATCTGTCTTCAAATATAAGAGTGACTAACTCCTACTCATCATTTAATCACATTGGATTTTTTAGAATTTATTTATTTGAAGAGCAGAGTTATATAGAGAGAAGGAAAGACAGAGAGAAAAAGAGAGAGAGAGAGAGAGAGAGAGAGAGAGAGAGAAAGGGAGATCTTCATCTGATCTCTCATTATCTAAATGGCTGAAAACGGTCTAGGCTGGGCCAGGAGCCTGGAAGGAGATCCTAGTTTCCCATTTAGATGACAGAGCCCAACCACATTGACCATTTTCTGCTATTTATCCAGGTGCATTAGCAAGGAGTTGAATCAGAAGTGGAGAAGTTGGGACTCAAACCAGTGGCCATATGGGATGCCCGCTTAGCAGATGGTGACTTAACCCACTGTGCCACAATGCCAGTCCCTCAAATGGGTCATTAGAGTGAAGGAGGGGTAAAAAAAATCATATAACATCATGAGTACTCTATTCTTATAATTACTTTTGTAGAGAATGTTCATAGCAAATCTGCTTAAACAGTTTGAAAGAAAGCAGTTTCTATAAATAGGGTAAACTTCATTTTATTAAAACAAATACTAAATTCATGATGGAAACTAATTTCTAATTTCCATATAAACTGCTAAATAGATATGTACAAATAGAAAAAATATTTTAGTAATGTCACTCACTTTTGGATTTTCTAAAATAGTCTTTTTCTTGATATTCCAAATGAATTATAAGATGAATATTTAATTCATTTTTTCACAATAGTGGAGCAAACATTAATAATAATTTTGAGGCATAATTTACAATTCTTAATTTTTACACGTTCCAATGAATACTTTGATTTATATGTGCATAATTCAGCTTAAACAATAAAGTCATACATTTTTTGTCAGTTCATTCACACATGGCTATCAAATACTTACTGTGTGCTAAGAATTTTTTCAGGAAATGAAACTTAAATCTCAACTGAAATTAAACAATTTATTGTTGCCCATGAACATTATTATTTAAAAAATGAACTAAATTTGTGCCCATATAGATCTCTCTGGATTTTGGTTTATCGAAGTAGATGACTTTCAATTAATAATGATATGAAAAGATATTAATTAAATAAATAATTAGAATCCATAGCTAATCTCAGAATTTTATTTGTGTTAAAGATTTAGCTTTTTTTTCCACTAAGCTTTTGTTTGCTCTGGGTGTACTTCAAACTTTACCTTGTATTCTGGTCCTGAAATCTTATTGCAGTGGGTGAGAAAACAATGTTCTTTATCTTTGAGATCTTCAGTATAAACACCTAATTAAAGTTGGGGGCAACAGATAACCAGAACATGCAAGATTGTTCAGGAGGCCATCGTGGACAAACCAGAGAATCATAATATAGAGTTGGTGGAAACTTAATTTTTTTTTTTTTTAGCAGCCAAATGTTTGATGAATCCAATATGGAGGAAAACTAATTAATATATTGGTTTCTGACAAGATTATGCTTGTCACTCAAACTGATCAATTTGGAAAAAGTAACAGAAATTTCCACTAACCAAACCAAAACAAATGGACTTGGACTAGCAATAAATTTATTGCACATTTAATGTTTGCAATAACTCACAAAATCTTAATGTAGGTGTTGCAACCATATTCCAATTTCTAAGACCCTTCTGACTTCTCCCACTCCTGTTTCCAGGCCCTTAGAAAAGAGGATCCTTAAAGGTAAAAAGCATACACAAGGATCTTAATAGTGATGAAGTTAGTGACCCCCAGAGACTAAGGAGAAGAAAAACAGGGAAGTCAAGTCTAGAAGATTGATCTATGAACATAAAATATTAGTTTCTCCTAAAACCCACATATATATTATGACATCTCCCAAATCTCTTGTCATGTTAACTTGTAACTATTTAGCACAGTAAAAGATTCAACTGAGATGTTCAAGCTTAGGAAAAGATCTACTACAAAGGGACAGTGTGACATCAAGCTGTGGGTGATAGAATTGATTATGAGCTCCTATGACACCACAAAGCCACTGTCAAACCTATAGACCATAAGTAGAAAAGAATTAATTTTACTCTATCTTAATCTTTTTTTTTTAGCAGCCAAATGTTTGATGAATCCAATATGGAGGAAATCTGTTTAAAAACTCAAAAAAAAAAAAAAAGCCAAAACTCATTCTAACTGTACTAGAAATATGTAACACAGCCAAACTGAAGGAGGCGGGAAGAAAGAAGCTGATTTAAGCAACATTGAAAGCAGTGTTTTGACTAAGTACTTTAAAGCTACATGCAAAATGAAATGAACTATTCATAAACACGGAACTCTGATAGTAAAATCTGTGTTCCACACCCCCCCCCCAAAGATGTGGCTTAGGGATTGGCAAACAACTTGCTGCATATGCTGGAGCTCACAGAATAGAGAATGGGTGAGACCGAGGTTTCTAACAGCTGGAGAAAGTAGTGACAGATAAGCAAAGGGAAGCAGACTAGAATGGTGTTAGATTAGAGCTGAAGCTATCAATGTGAACTCACATCTATTGTATCTACATACACATAGATGTCTAAATAAACATAAATGTATGTTTACACATGGGTCACTGTAAACACATATATGTCTTGTCTGCATAAGGGCATCATCATAGATGCACAATAAAACAGACCCACAACCTGCAGGAACCAGTTAAAGAAACAGATCCATTTTCTATTTTAACTACCCTAAGAAGCTGGGCTACTGCCTAGAATTGAGCTTACTGGAGTTGGACTGCTATAACTAGTAGAACTTGGCCGGCACCGCAGCTCACTAGGCTAATCCTCCGCCTTACGGCGCTGGCACACCAGGTTCTAGTCCCGGTCAGGGCGCCAGATTCTGTCCCGGTTGCCCCTCTTCCAGGCCAGCTCTCTGCTGTGACCAGGGAGTGCAGTGGAGGATGGCCCAAGTGCTTGGGCCCTGCACCCCTTGGGAGACCAGGAGAAGCACCTGGCTCCTGCCTTCGGATCAGCGCGGTGCGCCAGCTGCAGTGCGCCTGCCACAGCAGCCATTGGAGGGTGAACCAACGGCAAAAAGGAAGACCTTTCTCTCTGTCTCTCTCTCCTGTAGGTCTTTTTTTTTTTTTTTTTTTTTGCCACAGTGTCTTGGCTTCTTTCCCTGCCCCACACCATTCCCAGGCTCTGGTGCTTACTACTCTTCTCTACTAATTTGAGATGAAAATTTTAGCTTCTACTTTATATAAAAATGTCATATATGTCTTTCTCTGCCAAGGTGAACTCACTTAACAAAAACTTCAAGTTCTATCCATGTTGCTGCAAGTAACAGAATTTCTTCTTTTTATAGCTTAATAGAATTCTATTGTGTATGTATACCAAGTTTTCCTTACCCATTCATCTCTCAATGTACACCTAGGCAGAGTCCCTCTCTTGGCCCTGTAAGCTTGCTTTCATTTTACTCATTGTATGATTGTGGAACCTAGGTTTCTACTAACTCTCCTTCTTTTTTTTTTGTTGACAGGCAGAGTGGACAGTGAGAGAGAGACAGAGAGAAAGGTCTTCCTTAGCCGTTGGTTCACCCTCCAATGGCCGCCACAGCCGGCGTGCTGTGGCCGGCGCACTGTGCTGATCCGAAGGCAGGAGCCAGGTGCTTCTCCTGGTCTCCCATGGGGTGCAGGGCCCAAGCACATGGGCCATCCTCCACTGCACTCCCGGGCCATAGCAGAGAGCTGGCCTGGAAGAGGGGCAACCGGGACTAGAATCAGGGTGTGCCGGCCCCGCTAGGCGGAGGATTAGCCTGCTGAGCCATGGCGCCGGCCCTAACTCTCCTTCTATGAAATACATTTACATCAAAATTATTTACCCTTCACTCCCAGTGCCATCATATTCAAATTTCCTTCTCTGTGGAATCTTTAATAATTATTGTAATCCTCATTCTTAATGTCTTCTCTATATCCCATCCATTCCTCCCTTGTTAGTAGGGGTAAATATTACACTTAAGTAGGGTCACTATTTTGCATTGTTTTTTTTTTTTTCTTCTTTTTTCCCCAAAGCACCTAGCACAGTGCTGAACCAAGTAGGGACTTAATGAATAATTGATTGTCTAATTGAAGTAAATGCTTGTACAACAAAGATAATCCATTTCCTGACTCTGCAAGACAGCACAGAAATTACTGATTATCAGGGGCTGCCCTTACTGCTGAATGTTTATTCCAGAAGAAAATATTAAAGCCTCAAGTGCAGAAATCATGTTGGATTAATGCTCCTGTATTACACATCAGGAGTTATGTGAGCCAACTGCAATATCATGACTTATGACCTACTTTTCATTTTTCAAATGAGATTAGGAGAGAAGCTCTGTAGGCATACAACAATATTCTTCCCTTCTTTGCACAGCCAAACAAATATTATCACTACCAAAATAAATAAATAAGTAAATAAAATAAAAATAAAATCTTATTGGTCGAAAGACCATTGTATTCTGCATCTTTTCTTTGAAAAATTCTTTCTCTCACTTGTGGGAAAATTCTCAAGGCAGAAATTTTTCAGAGCAAATTTGATGCAAAGGGTATCAGTTGAATATTGAAATAAATGGAAGTTTTAAGACTGTGAAACAGGAGGTAGAAATGCAAATTTCATCTGAATAAATAAGAAATGGCTAATAAGGTTCATCAACAATGTGCTCTTGATATTTTTACTTTTTCAAAGTTTAGAATTTCAGATTTTTTTCTACTTACCCCCAAATGTCTGAGAATTCTAGAATTCTTAAATGTAGGGAAGATGTCTTACCACCTTGCAATTGATGTCACTGACATATTTGAAAATTTCAGTAAAAATTCATTCTTAGTCCATTGAGATCAATGTGCTTTCCTCTGAAACTGACAATTAGTAATGTTATAAATGTTAGATCCTCACTTCAGATGAAAACATAGCTGGAAAGTATAACCCTTATAATGAGTTCACATTAACTGTATCAAATAACTGACATGGAAACACTACTAGATAAAAATTATCTTTTTAACTGTACATGACCAACACAATCTATGTTTTTTGTTTCCTACATATTGTATAATATCTATACTGCAAGATAATTATGAGACAGTAAAAATGAAAGCTGCCCCTTTCAAATATTTGTATTTCTTCCACACAGATACTACAGAAGTATGCAAAATAGAGAAGGAAAACAAAGATCCTCTTATATAATTCATATGAGACTTTAGCTCATGTAGATTTTTGAAACTCATTTGTAATTCAAAAGTCTCTGACTCACCGACTTCATTTATTCTGTAGAGGCATTAATTTAGCTACTACTGCTATAAGCTATTATGAATGTGTGTAAATGAGGACACAAGTTTTTAAACAGTGGCCAGGATCTAATAATTTCATAGACTTTCCTGTATATTTTCAGGATGGAATAATGTGGAACAATCTTTGGCAGTGTTTTCATAGAACCTCAGGTTTTAAACCAACTCCCTTTGGTGCAGAGGCTATAAAGCTCCCTGCAAATGCATGCGATCGTTTTCTTTGGCCCCAATGCAGAAGAACAGAAATAAAACCATTTAACAAAGTATGTAGCAACAACACACTTTTTAGAAAGATATTCAAAATTTAAAAAATCTCCCAAGCAATTTTGAAGTAATATATTTTTGACTTCCTAATCATTAGCCAGTAAGTCATAGTTCTGCCTATTTGCTCCCATTTTGACACAGGAAATGTGATTCCTGGGTTACCTTTTAAAAATGGTGGAAAACAGTACTCTTCTTAATGTTCGCTTTTGTCATCCATTCACTCACTCACTCACTCAACAAACTTCTGTAGGTTGCTAAACAGAAGTAAAGTGCTATGCTAGCCATATTGGAAAGAACAGTGGGCTACACCAGGCTTGGTTCCTATTCTTACAGAGCTCTCAAAACTAAGAATTTGGTGGAGAAATTGGCTATTAATCAAAGTATTAAGGAAATTGGGCCAGTGTTCTGGTGCAGTGGGTTAATCCTCTGCCTGTGGCCCTGGTATCCCATATGGGCGCCGATTCTAGCCCCGGCTGCTCCACTTCCCTTCCAGCCCTCTGCTATGGCCTGGGAAAGCAGTTGAAGATGGTTCAACTCCTTGGGCCCCTGCACCCATGCGGGAGACCAGGAAGAAGTGCCTGGCCCCTGGCTTCAGATCTGTGCAGCTCTGGCTGTTGTGGCCATTTGAGGAGTGAACCAATGGAAGAAAGACCTTTCTCTCGGTCTCTTGCTCTCACTGTTTATAACTTTACCTCTCAAATAAAATAAAATAAATAAATAAAATATTAAGGAAATAAATGCAGAATTACAAGGTTGATATGTTCTATGTCTAGAAGGCTGTGGTGCCATTTAAAGTTGTGTGTTAGACTGAGAGGCTTCCCCAAGGATATGATACTTAAGTGTAAATATGAAGGACACATAGAAGGAAACCACATTATGGATGGGAGCGCAGACAGCATACAAGGGGTGCATGTGTTCAGTTGTTCACCTGTTCAGTCTTCTTGATGAGTGCTGATCCCTTTGATCCCTTACAAGTGTGTCCCAGGTACTGGAAACACAGATGCCATGAGCCTTGAGGAGGAGCCCTGAGGTAGCAAGACCATGGGTTTTCAAGAACCAATAGAAGGTCATTGACTTAGAGCCCAAGTTCAGAGGTAGGAACTGGAGCCTAGTGCTCCATGACAAAAGGAATATGCTGGATCTTGCAGGCATTGTTTTAGTCCCAGGAGTGAGGTGAAGCCATTGAAAGAGTCTTGGTAAAGACAGGAGAGTATGGAAGGAAATATTTTGACAAATGTTTCAAAAATTACCTGGAATACCTATTTAGAAAAGAGCTTGCAGGCAATTTTAAAGTCTTCCCTAGATGCATTGCTTTTTAAGGGAGCTTATGCCTTTATTTTTTCAGAGGTTTTGGCATAAATGAAGCATATGCAAGTTGGTTCCATAATACTTGATCTTCAGCCCTCTTTATGATAAAACAAACCCACACAGTTCATGTGAATAAATGGAAGAACCCACAGGCATGGGAGTTTAATAATGAAGTGATGTGTTGTTTGATCTAAACAATGTGCATGTATATGCATTCACATACAATGCTTTTTAGATTAAAGAAAAAACTGTTCCTTTACTTTGCCATCATGTCCTCTTTTAGTAAAGAACTGACTTGTTTACCATCAAGATTACACTAGTACATGTTTATTCCTTTAACATATTTTAAATGGGCTTTCCCATTTGCATTCAATTGGTTTTATTTTTTATCATGGCGAGTTGGTGGTAGAATATTTGACTGTGAAAATGGGTTGTGATGATGTCTGTTAAAACAACAAGAAATTATTAAGAAGCTGTGCATGTACTCTGCTAGGTGCTTGTGTAACTCTCACAGCTTTTTATCAGATGGAGCATTTATCTTGTAAATATCCAGCTAACTCCATACACATATCAAGCAGCCAGTAGTTTTCCATGCATAATGTTTTTCCTCTTCTGCCTTTAAAAAGAGTTCACTAAGTCTCAGACAGCTGTAGACACTGGGGGGTAGAATCCTTTGTGGGAGAATCAAATAAGTCACTGTGTCATTTCTTCTGAAAACAGCTGACTTTATAGCATAAATGTGGACTCACCAGTGTGTTTCTACAGCAAGACTATGTATAATGCTTTTGTTCAATTATTTACAGAACTCAGTATCAGAGCTGTGGATATAGTACCAAATAATTATCATTGTGGACATGAAGTTTTACAACATAATTTTCAACTGGAGAAGCCAAGATTTTTCTTGGCTCCATGGCCTGAAGGGGTTCTCTGTGCATGAGAGCAGAGGTACAGTAATGCAGGGATTAAAGTATGTGGTAGATAGAAGCAGACTTGGATGAGTTCCAATTCTGTCTCCACCATTTATCATGTATGACAATGGCCAAGGCCACGGCCAAGGTACTTACTCTCTGCCCCAATCATCTGCTCTCTGAAATGAGTACAATAATAGTGCTCACTTTCTGTAGTTCTGATAGGGATTAAATGAGATACAGAATGGAAAGCACAACTGGCACACAGTAAAGTCTTAAAACACTGCTTACCAGTAGATAATACATAGGTTGATCAACTGTATCGTTCAACGTATGAAAACACTACTTCTTTAAGACTCAGATCTTCTGAAGAATGCTGCTAAGTTCTCAGTTATTTGTAGTTCTCTGAGTGACAGCTAAAAAAAGAAAAAAGATATAGGAAAAGATTGACTTATGAAATTCAAATAAGTGGCATTTCAAACCCCTGTTTAGTTCTTCATCACTGACAAACAGCTTATTTTTGCATATTTAAAAGATGAAAGAAAATGCATGCATACTAATTTTAAATTAGGCTTTCTAATGGGGGTAGAATTTTTTAAGTGATTTCCACTGGTGGAAAAATGAAGAATTCACACTCAAGTGAATCTCTTAGTGTTTGAACAAGAATAAATTAATTATAGCAATTGAAGATATATCAAAGTTCTTTACATTTTGAAGATTTATAATATATATATATATATATATATATATATATATATATACACACATATATATAGGAATATTTGGGATCAACCATAACAGACAGGTTGAATTTACAGAGCTAGAAAAGAAAGAGAATTCCAAGCTGAGCCTATTGATACATCACTACCAGGTGCAATATGAACCACAACGTTGTTCAAATCCTTCATAATTGGGCAGATATACAAAGATACAAGGAACGCTATTCTTGTTCTCTACTTATGTATAAGAATCGAGTCTTTAAAATTTAAATATCTACCAAAGTTCATATAGCAGTTAAACGATAGGCCCAGACTTCAAGTCCATGCAACCTAATTCCATAGCCCTAACTTCTTATTTTTAAAAAAGATTTATTTATTTATTGGAAAGGCAGAGTTACAGAGAGAGAGAGAAAAGGAGAGGTGGAGAGAGAGAGCCAGAGAGAGAGAGAGAGAGAATCTTTCATCCACTGATTCACTCTCCAGATGGCCTGAATGACCTAGCTTGGATCAGATGGAAGCCTGAAGCCAGGAGCTTCATCCTGAGTTCCAATGTGAGTGGCAGGGGCCCAGGCACTTTGGCCATCTTCTGCTGCTTTCTCAAGCACATTAGCAGGGAGCTGGTAGCTGAGACTCAAATCAAATGTCTGTATGGGATGCAGGTGGCAGCTTAACCCACTGTGCCACAGTTCTCTAGAGCCTGTAGTTCTAACTTCTTAATCATTGTGCTTTACTCTTTAACATGTGATTGAACTTTTGATTTTTCTGTGCTTTGTCTCCTTTTTTGAAAATGTCTTTGCAGGGGCTGGCGCTGTGGCTTAGCAGGTAAAGTCGCCGCCTGCAGTGCCAGCATCCCATATGGGCGCAGGTTGGAGACCTAGTTGCTGCACTTCCCATCCAGTTCTTGCTATGGCCTGGGAAAGCAGTTGAAGATGGCACAACTCCTTAGGCCCTGCACCAAAGTGGGAGACCTGGAAGAAGCTCCTGGCACCTGGTTTCAGATCAGCTCAGCTTTGGCCATTGTGGTCATTTGGGGAGTGAACCAGCAGAATGGAAGATCTCTCTCTCTCTCTCTCTCTCTCTCTGTCTCTCTGTCTCTCTGTAACTCATCTTTCAAATAAATAAAACAAATCTTAAAAAAAAGGAAAATGTCTTTGCAGCAGGGACTTGTATTTTTATGTCAATAGAGATGCAAGAGTGGTGCATTATCCTTCAATCCTTTCTCCAATATCCCAGCTGGGTTAGGGCTGGGAAGTGAGAAGTGCACAGGACTTGAGGTTGGAACAAGCTTCTCTGATTCACATGATAGAAGAAAACCTCAATGTTTCTGGAGCAAAGTTGAAAAGAGGAGAGTGAATGATGCTAAGATCAGACAGATTGGCAGGATTGGATCATACAGGAACTTGAAGATGTTTGAATTTTATTCTGAACTCTTTCTCCATGAGAGGCAATGGAAATGATGATTTTATGCCAGAGACCTATTGTTATTTGGCTCTCTGTAGCATCCCACTTAGAGTAGGAAATAGATTTTTATGATATGAATTCTGAAGTCCTCATATCCATGAAATGTAAGTGACCATCATTGCCAGAAATTTTTTGCTGTTTCACAAGTGCTTATATCAATGGAAGTACAGATCTGGAAGAAATTATAGTTTCTAAGGATCTATATTAAATCACAAACCTTAGTCCATTATGAACCTCTTTTTATTCATGCTGAAAGCAGTCAGAAATAGTAAGCTCAGCTTCACCTGTTGGTAACATATTATGTTGATTAAAAATTGATTTTTAATTTTTGAGCTGTCATTTTATATTTAATAATATTTCATATTTGTCTTTTTGTGTTTATTACCCTGTGTATCCATTTTAAAAATATATCTGAAATGCTGTAGTAAACTATTAAATACCTAGATAAGAATGGCCACATGGAGAAATAATAATATCAAATTTTGTGAAAACATTGTTATACTCTTTACAAATGATATAAAGTAAATTTTAGGCTGGTGCCGTGGCTTAACAGGCTAATCCTCTGTCTTGCAGCGCCAGCACACCGGGTTCTAGTCCCGGTCGGGGCGCCGGATTCTATCCCGGTTGCCCCTCTTCCAGGCCAGCTCTCTGCTATGGTCCAGGAAGGCAGTGGAGGATGGCCCAAGTGCTTGGGCCCTGCACCCGCATGGGAGACCAGGAGAAGCACCTGGCTCCTGGCTTCAGATCAGCGGCCATTGGAGGGTGAACCAACGGCAAAGGAAGACCTTTTCTCTGTCTCTCTCTTACTATCCACTCTGCCTGTCCAAAAAAAAAAGAAGAAGAAGAAAAACAGAAAAAAAAATTTGCTCATTTGACTCACACTGTGGAATTAAGCATAAGCAAGAGATTCCCTGTTTTGTTTGTAGGATCTATATCATAGACAATGAAGCCACACTCATGTGGAATGATCCTGTGAGGGACACAGATATCACCAGCCAGTTGGCTTCTATAAAGCCCCATCTCAACCTCAGAATACTTTTCTTTATTGTGTTTCAGTTAGCGAACTTACTGGTACCATAAGTATCAATGAGTTGTCAAAAGGAACAAATCCATTAGTTGCTCTTCTCAAAACCATAAGCAGCCACCCATGTTTTGCAAGTGAAAATTTCCTGATCATTTATTACCATAAAGAATGATTTATGTATATAAACGTGGACATTCAAGTTCAAAAGAAGTAAGCTTGAATGTGGATGGGCTATTTATGCAAGGAGTCTTTAAAAGTTTCATGGAAAATGTGTATCATGAAACCATTATGGATGGATTCCAAATTTTTTTTTGCACCAGAATAAACTCATACTAACTTGCTATGATGTGTTTGAACACAATACACTCTGAAGTGCTAACATGAAATAAGACTGCAGTTTGAAAAGAACTCCTACAGAGCAACATGACTTCTGCTATAATTGAACCAAGACCAAATATCAAATTTATGATGAAGCTTGGAGCTAAGGATGATGAAATCACTGATGGTTTATGAAAATGTTATGGTGTCAGTGTCTCAAAGAAATCAGCAGTTGACAAATATATAATTTATTTTGAGAATTGTGAAGCCATAATGAAGATGAAGCCCTCAGCGGCAGGCTGTTCTCAGCAATTTGTGAGGAAAACGTTGATCTTGTTTGTGCCTTAATTGAACAGGACTGACGATTAACAGCAGAAAAAATACCCAATACCATAGACATCTCAACTGGTTTGACTCACACAATTCTGATTGAGGAACTGAAGTGAAACAAACTTCCTGCTCAGTGGGTGCCTAACTATTGTGATCACATCAGCTACAGACAGAGAAGAAGTTGCAGAACTTTAAACAAATAAGACCAAGATCCTCAAGCATTTCTTTAAAAATTACAGCAGAACATGAAACATGACTTTACCAGTCTGATCCTGAGGCTGAAGCACAATCCAACAATGGCTAACAAGAGGTGGAAGTGATTTGGTAAAAAGACAAAGGCAGATTGGTCACCAGCAAAATTCATAGCACTAGCTTTTTGGGGGATGCTCAAGTCATTTTGCTTGTTGACTGTCCGGAGGACCAATGAACACTAACAAAGAAAGTTGTCCAAAGCTTCAGCAGAAAAATGCCCAGAAGATCCTCACCGCAGAGTTGTTCTCTTCCTTGACAGTGTTTCTACCCATTCCACTTAACAAACAAGGGAAATTTGGCAAAGGTTTTCAAGGAGAAATCATTAAGCATCCATCTTAGAGTCTGAGTTGACTCATTCTCACTTGTGATTATTTCTTAATCTTAAAAAAAAATCCTTTAGGGGCACACACTTTTCTTCATCTAATAATGTACAAGTGATTTCATTGACACGGTTAAATTCCCAGGACCCTCACGATGGTGTATCATAATTTACAAAAAAGTAATTTATAAAAAAGTATTACATGATGGAACTTAGGTTGTGAAATAAAGTTTTTGTTTTATTATATTTTCATTTCATTTTTCCACATTCTGGAGTCTCCTTATACTAGGCAGGTTGCTTAGCTTCTCTCAGCTTTTCTCTCCTTGAGTATAAAACAAGAATGATGCTTTCTTCATGGATTTTAAGAGAAGATATGGAAAATCATTGATGTATGGACAATGCTTAATTAATATTTGGTTTCATCTTTTTCCTCAAAACCAAATTGGTATCATTTTGATCTCAGAAGTTCAAAATGTTTCTATTCTCAAATGCAAACTCTTTGACTCTCATTATCAATAGTATCTGGACTTTTATTTAAGGAAGATTACAAAGGGACATGTGTGCACACATGTGCACACACACAAACTAACATCTTGTATATACATATATGTCAAACATATATGTCATGATTTCAGGTCAGAACTTTATTACTTTTGTCTTAAGGTCTTTACAAGACCCACCAAGGCTAAGAACACTAAGAAAATTATGATCTTTAAAATAAGTTCTAAAGAAGGGAGAATGGAGCAGGCAGACATTCATTCTGGCAAGTTAAGACCTGTGTAGCCCACATCGAAATTTCTGAGTTCAAGTTCTTGCTCCAGTTTCTGATTCCAGCTTCCTGCTAATTTGTACCCTAGGAGGCAGTACTGATGGCTGAAGTGCTTCAGTTCCTGACACCAGCATGGGAGATCTGGATTGCATTCTTGGCCCCTGGCTTTGGCTTCAGCCCAGTCCTGGTCATTGGGAGCATTTGTGCAATGAATCAGCAAATGGGAAAGCTTCCTGTCTCTCTGTCTCTGTCTCTCTCTGTCTCTCTCTCTCTCTCTCTCTGCCTTCCTTATTTCCTCTCTCACACATAAAAAAAGCTTGAAATAAAAGAAAGGAGGCTTGAGTTGTGCCATAACTGGTTGGGGTAAGCCATCACCTGTGATACAGGCATCCCGTATGGGCACTGGTTCAATTACTGGCTGTTCTACTTCTAATCCAGCTCCCTGCTAATGTGCCTGGGAAAGCAGCAGAAGATGGCTTACATGCTTGGGCCTTTGCACCAACATGGAAAACTCAGATGAACCTCCTGGCTCCTAGCTTCGGCCTGACCCAGCCCTGGCCTTTGCAGCCATTTGGGAGAGTGAAATGGCAGATGGAAAATCCCTCTCCCTCTCTCTGTCTCTGTCTCTCTCTGTAACTCTGCCTTTCAAATAAATAAATAAAACTTTAAAAAAGAATAGAAAGGAAGAAAAGGAAACCAGAAAAAAGTGAGGAAAGACCATTTTTATGTAAAAAATAAGAACTAAGTATGCCATTTAACGAAAGTGAAGAATAGGTTAAAAAAGAAAATTGATTCAGAAATACAACACCTTGTAAGAAGACACCAAATTTTATTCACTTTTCAGGACTCCATTTAGTAGTGGTCACTCAATAAATGTTTGTTGAATAAATGAATAATCTGAATGAAACTTTACCTTTAAAAAATGAGATAAGTGCTCTCCAAAAGAAATATAAATGCAAATAAGCCCCTCTATAGATTTTAATTTCCCTCTAGACCCCCAAACTGCAACAGCTGTTTTATATAGCACAGAATATTGTTCTTACTTACTAACCCAGACCCTGAAAATGTCTGTTATAAATAACTGAGCTCTCTAATAATTCATCATGATCCTGTTCTTCCAGCATAATTAATCAGTGATGTGGAATCAAATCGCCAATTCTTAAAATGAGATATTGCTTCCACTGATTCTTATGTGGTCATCACCTTTGCATTAAAAGAAACAATTGCAATATGTTAGCATCAACCAATATTATAAATAAACTTTAAAACTATGACACATAATTCACCTACTATGACACATGATGATTTTCACCTATTGTGATGTTACTCTAGGTAACACCTAATTCCACTTACAGTGATAATATTTAAACATTTTAAACCGATTTTGAATTGTTTACTGTAATATGGCGAGTCCCATATTTACATTGTGCTTTAAAATGTTTTAAAATATATATCATAAAATTTACAATGCTCACTGCGTTGAATGATGGTGCATATAAAAATCTTGGAAGGTATTTTTTAAAATATTCATAATTATTTTTGTAGGAAGAAAAATATGTTGTCCGATATATGAACTGTAGAATGTGTCACTTATAGAAAGTGAGGGGGCCAGGGAACAGCCCATGGGGAACATCCCTAGGCCAGCCTGCGGCTCAATCCTTACTCACTGATGCAAGGGCCAAGCTGCCTTTGGATTCCTGATTCAGTGAAAGAGCTTAACTGGCTTGAGGCAAATTTGTCATCATATATTACTTTTAAAATAAATATGTAATTTACTGTTTTTGGGTAAGAAAAGTATGTTCTTGTATTTGGTAGGCATGTTAATGATACATATTTTACTTTAATTTTTTAATTTAAAATATGTTTTAAAAACAGACAGATTGATAGAGCACCCATTTGCTGGTCCACTTTACAAATGCTTGTCCGAGGCCAAAGCCAGGAGCCAGGAACTCGATCCAGGTCCCTCATGTAGGGCAGGAACCCAATTACTTGCATCATCACCATTGTCCTTAGTGTCAGTAGGAGGCTGGAGGCAGGAACTGGAGGCAGGTACTGAATTCAGTACCTCAAAGGAAACATTGCTTTGAGTAAAGTCTTTACTACCACAGGTCACATTACATAGGGCTCCTGAAGTAGATAGGAAAGGGCAATGGTATGATCAATAACACAAATCGCAGTCATAGTCGTTTTATGAAAATGTCCTCCCCAGGAAAACGTAAGCAATTTACCTGGGAAGATCCCTCAAGAAGCTTACCCTTGTCCATGGAGAGAAGACGCCAGTCAACTTGTGGTGTTCCCTTCAAGGGAGTATCACGTGCACATTTACTGACAGTGTTTTAAGAAACACAAATCATGCTGTCCTTGGCATTGCTCTCAGAACAATTTTTAGCATTCAGGATTCTAATTAGCAGAAATTGTCTTGATCATATTCCACATTGAGAATATATCAGAAATGTTACTGAAAATGATATCCTAGTAGAATAAACAGTCCTTGAAGTCAGTCATCTTTATTTCAAGAAGTATACATATGTTCTGTGCATAACTGATGTTTCAAAAATAGTTATTACTAGATGTACATTCTTACTAACAAGTTTCTTTAGTATATTATACTCTGTTGCAATTCAAAGTTATTTAATAGATTAATGTAAAAAATAAAATCAAGATCTTTCAAAGATCTAGTTCCTGGTTCCACTTTTGAAGGTTAAACATATAAACAACATAATCACTTACAAGGGTAACTCAAGAAGTTCATGGCAAAATAGAATTTAAAAACAATGTGCGGGGTGGTGCAGCAGTCAAGATGTGGCTTGGGATGCCCACATCCTGTATCAAAGTGCCTGGGTTAGAGTTCTGGTTCTACTTTCCATTCCAGCTTCCTGCTAGTGAGCAGCTGGTAGTCAGAGGTAATAGCTCAAGTACTTGGTCACTGCCATCCCCATGAGAGGTCCAGAGTGAGCTTCTGGCTCTTGGCTTCAGCCTTTTCCCAGTCAGTTGTTGCAGACATATTGGCAGTCAACCAGTCAACTGGTGATTTGTCCCTCTCTCCATCTCTCTCTTTCTATCTCTCAAATAAATGAGCTTTTAAAAAAGTTAACATTTATTTCCCATGAACTTTTGAAGACCTCTCAAATGTGAAGAAATTGTATAATGGAGATGTGGAAAATATCATATGTTATAGAATCCATAAAAATACAATATTCTCAAAAAAATGGGATTTTGGTGTGAGACTGTAGTGAAGACAGAGGACGGTGCTGTAGGGATGAGCTATTTTTGCCACTAGGAAAATTATGCCAACATAAAACAATATTTCAAGTTCATAGTGATGAGGTTGATTCATAAAGTGATTTAGTTTTTTCAACCCAGTATCAATAGAATCAAATTCAGTTAGTAACATGTACGTGGTTCCTCTGTGAATTGAGAAATGTCTTTATTCAATTTGACACATCCCAACCATTCTTAGTCAATAGCTCCCTCTTTAGACAAAAGAGAAATAACAACTTTTTTTATTTATGCCATGGAAAAATCAGATTTATAGGGCTTTTGTGTTTGCACCTGTTGAAATGTACTCTGTTAGTGCTGGAACAAAAAATTCTGCTTATGAAACAAATAAAATACCTGGAAATAAGCAGTTGAAGTAAACTATATTAATCCAGTGCTAAAATTGGAGCAAAAGTTATTTTTAAATAAATGAATTTAACATTTTGTATCATCATTTTAATGGCAATTAAACCTAAACATCTTTGCTACTATAGTCTATATTCATGAACTGCATGAACTGGTATATCCAACTCTGTATATGGGGGCTTATTTTTAAATTTGGCCATGTTATATTTTCTTTTTTGCTTTCTCAATGTGTTTGCATCTTTCTGTTGCTTTGTATGAGCACAGCTAAACAAAGTTATATTCTTATTATGATATGGAGTTGGCTTCCCTTAGATTTGGTTATTATAGGTGTCTTTCATCACTTGGAATATCCTTT
The DNA here is from genome assembly GCF_033115175.1 of Lepus europaeus. NCBI lineage: Eukaryota > Metazoa > Chordata > Mammalia > Lagomorpha > Leporidae > Lepus > Lepus europaeus. Next base: position 49,693,956 of record NC_084835.1, read on the forward strand.
ATTGAAGTGTTAAGCCACTAGCATGTTCAATTAACAAGATAGGTTCTCTACTTTCTCTTTTTTATCTCTCTCTCTCTCCTCTTCTCCTTGACATGATTATCTCCCCTAAATTAGAGATTTAGTAGATTTAGAGACTTTTTAAAAGTAAAAATTCTTATAGAACACCCAAAAGAAAAAAAAATTATTAATTATACTAGCACATAGATATAATCACACCTAATACTTAATATGCTCTCTTTGGCCTAATTTCCTAGAGATGCATATTTTTTATAAAATTGAGCTGAAGATGAAAGTTCAGTTTTATATATTCTCCAAAAAATCAATATTATAACAAGAGTTGTTAATGACACTTACCTCAAAGAATTCTGTCTTAAAAATTATTATTGAGAATTTCTGAATAATATTTTAAAATACCAAACTGATACACACATCATAGATTTAGAATATTTGTGCAGTTATTATCTTTGCACCCATGTCTTGGAATGACTTCATGTTTAGTTCTTAGAGAGTTTCCTGGAAGTGAAATGATTGGGTCTGGTAGCTTTTCACAGTGGTTGTACAAAGAGTTACTTCTAAAAAAAAAAATTCTGATTTGAAAGGTTTAAAATTGACCATTTTGATTGATCATTTTAAGTTAGGATAATTTACTGAGGCCTCCTCTCCTCACTTAGCACCCTCTACCACTACATAAATGTCTTACTGGTTGTATGTTTGTGAATCATGCTTTAAAATGCATACAGAACAAAGATCTCTCTCATGGAAGTATATAATATGTATCCTAGTGGCATTCAACTGAGGTGTTTCCAGTTATTATTTAATTTGCATTTTTAAAGCATTTATTTTAAGCTAATGAATCAATTGATACTCCAGGGAGCATTTAATGAGATTTATTGCCTTATAAAATTTATATGGCTCTCAGCTAAATAACCGTGATTATAATTATTATCACTTGCATAATTACATTTGTGGCAATTCTAGAGTTGACCAAAGATACAAAATGTCTTTAACTTTCTACATTTTATATAAAAATAAATGACTTTGAAATGTGATTTTAAAACATATTTATAACTTCAAAGCACCTGTATTTATTTTTTAATTAGAAAGGTATAAATATGCTAATAACATAAATTGTTCCTAATAGCAGTTGGATGGAGGAAATAAAAGAGTAATTAATTAGGAAAAGCTAAAATCCACAAGCTTAAAATGCTATGTTGCCCAAGTATTCTAGAGTTTTCCTGATCTGGGAGGTAGGAGTTTGCAAACTTCTACAACCTGTTTTCTGTGTGTTTTGTGAGTAGCTCTTGGGTCACTTCTGCTCATGGTTTCTATATTCCAATCTACCTGGCTCCAAGAGCATAAGCAGCTCTTCCCAACAAATCCTCCTACCTCATTTCCTCCATTCCCTTCCCAAAGGCTATTGTGAGATGAATCAATGTCACTTCTTCCATGCAACCTTCTCCATTGTCCACTCAGCCCTACCAGCCTAATCTTTCACTATTCATATTTAATCTTATTGAAGACATTATGATTCCTCTTACCTCTGTTTGATAACTCATTCCTTCTTTATATCAGAGATATACAATAAAATATGGCACAAATGCCCAGAGCAGGTGGCTTGCCTTAACCAATAGAACAAGAGCAAATGTAACCTAAGCAGAAACTCAAAAAAGCTTTGCCCATTGCAGCTCCATCGCTGGTGGAAGTCTTCCATTACTAATATGTCTGCTTGACCTGTAGAGGGTGAGTTGCCAGATGAGCCTTACCAGCTACCTCCCCTCACATCAAACAGCATCACCCGCAGCCTTCCAGCTAACTGCAGTCTCATGAATGGCCCCAGCAAAGAGGAGCATATCATTCCCACCGAACAGGTTCAATTTGCTGATATATAGACTCATGAGCAAAAAAATGACTGCTGTTTTAACTCTGAATTTCTGAACTTTTAAAGTATTTTTATGTAGCAATAAACAACTGCAAATGTTTGTTTTGGAACTTTATCAACCACTGGTTAAGAATGTTATACAGCTATAGTTTTAATGATCTGTGATTACTTTAAAATTTATGATACATGATAAAATGATCTTTTTTCCATTCAATTATTGTTTGTAGCCATTATCTGTATTCCCACTAAATTATGGTCTTTTTGCTTCTTACTTGTTAAACTTCTTATTTGGTGAAGTATTAAGACTTAAAAATAAATAAATCTCACAATTATCTACGCAACCACTCACACTTTGTATCTTTAACTATAAATGGAAAAATCTAACCCCCTGTTGATTTAGTCCCAATGACATAGTGAATAACAGCCTGATCCTTGGAGTACAGTGTTGAAACTCATATACCTATTGTTTCTTGAGGTATGTTGATACAAACAATGAATATCTCTTCCATTTATTCCATAGAGAACAGGTTAAGCAATCAGGGAATATAAATTGCTACTACTACTGAAGATATTATATAGGAAGAACTCATTAGTATCAGCTGTGAGTACTAATATGATTACACATGAAGCACTGAGTAAAGCTCAGTATTTTGACAACTGTAGTGTTCGCACAAATTTATACAAATGATGTTAACAACAGTATGGTGAACAATTATCCCCAAATAAAATGTTTTGAAAAAATGTACTAGTGAAGTATCTGCCATACTTGACACTTAAGATAACTATTATAATCACTATTTGAATTCCAAAGTTAGTAGCACCTTGCCTTGAAAACACAAATCTACTTTAAACCTCTTCCAAGACTTCGTGGTTTCCCCAGTAGGAACAAACTTGATTTCCTTTAGAATCTTTTTTCAAAGAATGCCACTATCACACTTACCAGAGCTCTTCAAGTATGTCTTTTCTTGGTAGATTTTGAAATCCTGGAAGGCAAGGAGCATATTTTTAGAAGTATTATTATTCATTTATTCATTTCTATTTTGTTTCTGTCTCTTAGCCTTTCCTCATATCAGATTTTTTCATAGAATTTTAATATTTGGTATTCATATGAGCATATATTGTCAAGATTTTAATGACTGTCAAAGCAAGATATTAGACATATTTATTAATTGTACTTATATCAAGACTATTGTATGGCAGTTATTTTTTTTTCCTGAATTGGATTGTCTTTGGGAGTTTTCTTATCAGTGTTCAAAGAGACTCTGAAGATAGAAGATATCTACTAAAAAAAGGTTTTATTTTACAGGTGCCTGGGGATCTGAGATTAGCTATTGAATGATCATCACAGCAGAGTTTCAATTCCCTTTTTATTTAGGTGTTGTGTGTTTCTGTCATAGAGATTTTAAGTAAAAAGGAGTTCATGATCTCCTCCTAAGGATTTTGTGATTCAAGTGAAATTTTGGAACCAGTGGGGAAAAAATAAGGCCAAGTGAGTTTTTAATAGAGGATTCCTCTTCCAGAGGCCAACTATGATTCTCATACATATAGGTTCGCTGACCATGGCTGAGCAAACACATAATAGCCTGTTTAGAAGCATTCACCTCTATTCAGTGAAGGGCATTTTGTCCTCCCCACAGCTCAGCTTTTTTTGCTCATCACGCCCACTGAGTAAGAGTGATGTCAAGTCTGCAAATAGAAAGCAAGGCCATTAACATATCAAGCACTTCCAAGATCAAAATATTATATGCAGCCTGTGTGTTTAATGGAAATCCACAAGCAGAGGCAGCTGAAGTCGGCATTGTGTGAGTTCCCAAGATAAAAGTGCAATTCCAATGAGAAAAGAAACTTTTAACACTCACAGTAAAAATTGCTTCTTACATTCAGTGCCAGTTAGCTTCCCATGTCACCATACATATCATCCCCCAGCTACCTGTCCAAGCAAGATGAAATGTATGTTCCTCTGCCTGAATATCCTTTGCCTCAGGGAGTCTACCTGCTGTGGTCTGGTTCCTGCTGTAAACTGTCTTAAGAGTTGGCCATTTCATTTATGTTGAACTCATTCCTCCTGGGAACTTGTGTTTTTGGCAGCATTATCTGGTACCCCTTCATTTCGTATTTCTTCAGTTGATGTCTTTGAAGCTAATGTTATTGATCATTGTGGTAGCAATTCATCATCATGGGGAAAATGAGGTTTTCCCTTTGTCTAGCATGTGCTTTGATGAGCTCATATTTCTCTGCCCCTTTCTTTAGTGTTACTTTTATTCTGCTCACCCATATGACACCTTTCTTGTAGAAGAAGTGAAATATAATCTCAACGATGAAGGGATAGGGGATTACAAAAGAAAGGGAAAATTTTTAAGACTTAAGCTTTCATTGATTGTCCTGGCAAAGAACTGTATTAGTTTTCTGTTGCTATGGAGCACATTGCTACAAATTTAGTTGTTTAAATCAACATAGATTTTTTACCACATAGTTTCCATGGGTAAAGGGTTCAGCCTTGGCTTAGCTGGATGCTCTATCCAAGAGCTTGAAGGGCTGCAATGAAGGTGTTGGCTAGAGGGGCCACACTCAGCTAAGGCTCAGGACACCTGCTAAACTTCCACAGGAAATTGGTAGAAAATGTTCCTTCAGATGGCTGGGCTGAAGTTCTTAGCTCGGAAACAGCCAGTATCATCTCCTTTTTCATTATCTCAAAGTCAATTGATCTTAGTAAGCTAAAACAGGAATGATATCTCATTCGTTCCCCAGATCTCACCTACCATTATAGGAAGAAAATGACACAAATGCATGGGCCATGGAAATGTTGCCCACCAAACAAGAAACATCTGTCTTATAATTGCTTCCTAGTTCTTAAAACTGCAACTCAGATATGGCTATGTGGCGTAGCGGGTAAAGCTGCCGCCTGCACGGCCAGCATCCCATATGGGCACTGGTTCAAGTTCAGTTCGAGTCCAGCTCTCTCATATGGTCTGGGAAAGCAGTAGAAGATAGACAAAATCCTTGGGCCCCTGCACCCACGTGGGATACCTGGAAGAAGCTCCTGGCTCCTGGCTTCGGATCGGCGCACCTCCGACCATTGCCACTATCTGGGGAGTGAAACAGCGGATGGAAGACTTCTCTCTCTCTCTCTCTTTCTCCTTATCTCTGCCTCTCTGTAACTCTGCCTTTCAAATAAATAAATATATCTTTTTTTAAAAAAAAAACTATAACAATAAAAACATTCTAAAATGGGACCGGCACTGTAGCATAGGCCAGCATCCCATAGGTTCGAGTCCCAGCTGCTCCATTTCCGATCCAGCTCTCTGTTGTGGCTTGAAAAGGCAGTAGAAGATGACCCAAGTCCTTGAGCCCCTGCACCTGTGTGGGAGACCTGGAAAAAACTCCTGGCTCCAACTTCGGATCAGCACAACTCTGGCCATTGCAGCCAATTAAGGAGTGAACCAGTGGATAGAAGACCTTTCTCTCTCTCTCTCTCTCTCTCTCTCTCTGCCTCTCCTTCTCTCTCTGTGTAACTCTGACATTCAAATAAATAAATAAAATAAAAGAACTTACTAAAATGGATTAGTTCTCTTACTTCTTATTCTAAGAAATAAAATTTCAGATACATTGTTATTAACAAATATGTCCAATATCACTGACATGAATCCTAGTTACTGATGATAACTGGGTATAAATATTTGATTCTCTAATACAGAGCAGCTTAAAGTAGCTGCCTGAATGAACAGTATATTTTTATTTTGCAACTTCTTTATTTTGAAAATATTATTGAAAGGCAGAGAGACAGACAGAAACATCTTCTCCTTTATGTACAAATATATGTAACAGTCAGGACTGGACCAAATCAAATCACTAACCAGAACTCAATCTGAGTCTGTCATGTGCATGTCCATGTATTTGAGCCCTTACTTGCTGCCTACCAGGGTATTCGCTAGCGGAAAGATGGAAGCAGAACTCTGACCTCAGAATCAGCCCTTAGGGCATTCTGGTCTGGCTGAAAAACCCAGGGGAACATTTCAGGCATGGAAAACCAAAACACTCTAGCAAAAATCTTTCTACATACAAGACCTCTGTGGGCGAGACCCCAGCAGAATGAAACCACTACCAAAGAAGGATGTACTTTTCTCTACAGGGAGGAGAGAACTTCCACTTTGCTTATGGCCTTGTCCAGTTAGTGGATCCGAAAGTCTTCCAGTCTAGGCAGCGCACGTCAAAAGCCTCGGGGGATCACCAATATCATACATAAGAGTATTAATTGTTAAATAAACAAAAAGAGTCACTGTGCACTAACTTCCCATACAAGACTTGTGTACTCAATGTGTTGCATTATGAGACATAATAGTAAAACTTGTTTCTAGGAATCACTTCCTTTTAGTGTGTTAAGTGGAGGATATTCTTATGTCTCATAAGTTATAGTTATGTCTAAGAGCTTCCAAAAGATGAATCATTCTTGTATTCTTCTTTAAAGATAATTAAGTTTCTAAATTGAAAAAAGGGGGAGGAAGCAGGGGAAAAAAAGGCAAAATCACCTTTGAGATGTGATAACTTTGAACAGCCCTTGTCTGGACTGTTGAGGAACAGGTTTTTGTTTTTCTTTTGCTATCTTTTTCTTTGTCGTACAAAGTGTTGAACTCTTTACCTAGAATAGAGTTACTCCTCTGTATATAAAATTAAATGAAAATAGATCTTAGTGAAAGACAGGACAGGGAACAGGAGAGGGAAGGGGAAGGAGGTGGGAGAATGGGTGGGAGTACGGGTACAGTGGGAAGAACTACTATGTTCCTAATGTTGTGTTTATGATATACATGAATATAAATAAATAAATAAAAAGATGAAAGTAGAGCTGGGACTCAAACATGGGCTCTCTGATATGGGATGTGAGCATTCCAAGCAACATGTAAACTGTTGCAACAAATACACACCTCTAATTAATTTTTTGGTTTGCTTATTTTTATTTGAAAGGCAGATTGACATGCACACAGGAAGAGAGACAGAGAGAGGGAGAGAGGAGAAAGAGAGAGTAAATGATAGAGTAAGAGAGAGAGAGAGAGAGAGAGAGAGAGAGAGAGAGAGAGATCTTCCATCTCTTGGTTCACTCCTCAAATACCCACAATAGTTGAGGTTGGGTCAGGCTGAAGTCAGGAAACAAGGCACTCTGTTTGGGTCTCCCAAATTGTGGCAGGGACTCAAGTTCCCAAACTATCATCTGCTGCCTCCCATGGGGTACATTAACAGGAAGTTGGATCAGAAGCAGAGGCAGAACTTCATCCCAGTTTTCCAATATGGGATGCAGTCATCCCAAGCAGGGGTTTAATTGTGGTGCTGAACAACTGCCTGTGGTTGGTTTTCATTCTTCAAACTGCACTCATGTCCAGGTACAGACTTAGCTGTTGAATCAAGAGAGAAATAGGAGTGATTTTATATGCCCAATTCTCCAGATTTTACAAGTTTGCAAGCTGGCATCTGACAGAAACATAGCATTTTTAAAAGCTGCCTCAATATTTCTTATGTTTGCTATTTTTTTAAGGCCATTGGCTCAACATGGATAGACTATTTTCTGCTTTCATAAATTATTGAAAGAGTCAAATCCTGAACTCTGTTTCAACTTTTTGATAGTGCTGTGTGTTGTAGACTTGATTTTACTAGGGAGAAAGATTATTTTGGGAAATGGAGTACTCTTTTGGTGAGAGGTGCTTAAGGGAAACGTGAATACATATATATTTTTTATATTCAAATACAATTTTCATACTCGGTTTACAAAATACATTTTCAATATGAATATATTTTATATTCTTATGTATTTTCATAGCAATAAGTCATACAAAGATGTGAGTGCATGTGTACGTGTGTAACACAACTCATAAGAGTGTGAGGCACTCTAAAAATTTAAAGATTATGTTTAGAACCTAGAAATCCTAGTCTGAGACTCATAATACAAACGTAGACTGAAAGTGGGTAATTCCAGGCCACTGGACTGGAGAAGGTATTTGTGTGGCTTTAGGGCCTTTTCTCAACTTTTTAAGGTTCTATGTTTTGCTGGAGGCAAGTTTAGTGCCCAGAAATTCTCACTTAGCCACTAAATTATATGATCTTGGCAAATCATTGAGCCTCCTTAAACCAAAGCTTCTCATCTCTACAATAGGCTTAGTAATAGCATAATTCCTTAAGGAGATAGTTGTGAGAATTATGCTAGAGCACACTTGTACATGACATTCTTAAAACTTGAAACTGGCCGGCGCCATGGCTTAACAGGCTAATCCTCCGCCTTGTGGCGCCGGCACACCGGGTTCTAGTCCCGGTTGGGGCGCTGGATTCTATCCCGGTTGCCCCTCTTCCAGGCCAGCTCTCTGCTGTGGCTAGGGAGTGCAGTGGAGGATGGCCCAAGTGCTTGGGCCCTGCACCCGCATGGGAGACCAGGATAAGCACCTGGCTCCTGGCTTCGGATCAGCGCGATGTGCTGGCCGCAGCGGCCATTGGAGGGTGAACCAACGGCAAAAAGAAGACCTTTCTCTCTGCTCTATGTCTCTCTCTCACTATCCAGTCTGCCTGTCAAAACAAAAACAAAAACAAAAACAAAAAAAAACCTTGAAACTGCTAATGGTACTGCAGTGGGTTAAGCTACCATTTGAGACACTTAGCAATACATATTGGTGCACCGGTTCAAGTCCCAGATGCTCTACTTCCCATCTAGTGTCCTGCTAATGCACCTGGGGAAGCCAAAGAAGATGGCTCACGGCATGGGCCGTTGACTCACATGTGAGACCAGGATGGAATTCCTGGCTCCTGGCTTCAACCTGGTCTGACCCTAACCATTGCAGCCATTTGAGGAGTGAACCAATGGATGGAAGGTCTTTTTTCTTTTTCTCTCTATTTTTTTCTATGCAATGTCTTTCAAATAAATAAACAAATAAATATTTTAAAAAGTTTTTACTCTTAATGTCTTTAATCTTGATATTCCCATTGCTAGTATGAGGTAATACTAAAATTAAGTGGTTGTAATGACTTATTGCTGTTAAGATGATGGCATTTTGTAAGTGAATAATCCATTTACAAACATACAAATGTATTCCTAAGACAGTAAATTGAAAAGAAACTCGTAAAATATAACCCATCAAATTTGTTTGATATTAAAACTTTCAGTTAAAAGTGTGGACCAAAGGACTCAGTGGATTCATACTCACTCATATTTTTCTATTTACATCACCATGCCCTGGTTGAAGCACTGCCATTTCTTGTTTTAGGGATGATGTTCAAAACAACTCAACAAAGCATATTGGGAATGTAAAATTCTATTCCTACTTACCCCATGAAGTGGTCTAAGGCTGTTTCAATTCTATAAATTCTTAGGATCTTTCTACCTGACTTCATTTTCACACGTTGTGCCTTTTACTGCTTACCTGAAAAAAATTCTCTCTCTTTCTCTCTCTCTTTAGCTGCCTTTCTGATCACCTCTTTCAGGTATGGGAAGCCTTCCTTTTTTTCCATGGTACTCTATTTCAAGTTATCTACAAATACACCCTTGTAGCTAATGGGACTTCTATATTTATTATATTTATTATCATTTTAATAAAAACCCAAATTGTGCATCTGTCCCCGTTAAACAACCACACCTTTCCCCTGAATCTCTGCCAGAGCTTTCCAAAGACTAATTGATTTGCATTTGCAAAATTCCTTTGCTTATTTTCATTTGTTTTCTGCTAATTGATTTAGAGTAGTTCTGTTCATCAAACATTTTTAAACCTATGTAGCTATTTCTGTGTTCTCATAGAACAAGAGAGTTGCTTTTGTTTTTGAACAGATTAGGTGCTTAAAAATGTGTTAGAATAATGAATAAATAAAACAATGAAGGCTTCATAAACTCTAGGTTAAAATGAAACATTTTCCAATATAAATCCCAAGTCCCCTGCAACCTTACTGATTGACAAATAGTCATTTAAATGTGTTTCCAATAGTAGCATATAAAAGGAGGAAACTTCTCTTGAAGTCGTTAGTCTCTAAGTTTTCTTTGATTTCAAGAAGGAGCCATAAGGTTTCTAGAAGTACCAGTCTTCTTTATTTATTTATTTATCTATTTGAAAGGCAGAGAGAGAGAGAGCACACTTCCATCTGCAGCTTCTCAATGGCCTGCAACTAGTCCAAACGAAAGCCAGGAACCCAGAACTCCTTTCAAGTTTCTCAGGTGGGTAGCAGGGTTCCAAGTACTTTGGCCATCTTCTGCTGCTGTCCTAGGCTCATTAGCAGATAGCTGGATCAGAAGTGGAATAGCAAGGACTCAAATATATGCTCTGATATGACATGCTTGTATCACAAGTGGTAGCTTAACCTGTTGTGTCACAAGGCTGGACCCCAGTCTTCTTTCCAAAAAAACCTGATATTTATTTGTTTATTTGAAAGAGTTACACAGAATGAGGGAGGGACAGAGAAAGAGAGATCTTCCATCCACTGGCTCACTCCCCAGATAGCCACAATGGCCAGGATTGGCCCAGGCTGAAGCCAAGAGCTAGGAGCTTCTTCCAGATCTCCCACATAGGTAGTGGAGGCCCAAACACTTAGGCCATCCTCCACTGCTTTCCCAGGCCATTAGCAGAGAGTTGGATCAGAAGTGGAGCAATCAGGACATGGACCAATGCCCCTATGTGATGCTGGCACTATAGACTGAAACTTTGTGCTGGCCCCACTAAATAATTTTGACAGTAACCTAACACAAGGTTAAGCCTTTATTTGTCCTTGGCATAAAACCAGGATTAAAAAAGTCGATGGTCTATCATCCAGAATCCTGCAGCATATCCCGCTGAGAACTGTCAGTATTTATAATTCTGGTTCAAAATTTCATCTACAGTAGATTTTATTTGGTGTGTGCATTATTGATAATTATGTGAACATCTATGAAAGTTAAACTGAAAATGAAATCAAGCAGACAACTCGGAGCCTACAACTCGCCTGCCTGTCTCAGCCAGAACTTTTGGAGCAGCGGCCTTTTTCCACCCATGAATTGGCCAGCATGGCTTCCTTCCTTCACTGAATTAGGTCACACGGCAAGGTGCACAAACCATGTGACAGTGAATAAACTACATGGCTTGTTTTATTTCTTTTTTTTTTTTTTTTTTAACAGGCAGAGTGGACAGTGAGAGAGAGACAGAGAGAAAGGTCTTCCTTTTGCCGTTGGTTCACCCTCCAATGGCCGCCGCGGTAGGCGCGCTTTGGCCTGCGCACCGTGCTGATCCGATGGCAGGAGCCAGGTGCTTCTCCTGGTCTCCCATGGGGTGCAGGGCCCAAGGACTTGGGCCATCCTCCACTGCACTCCCTGGCCACAGCAGAGAGCTGGCCTGGAAGAGGGGCAACCGGGACAGGATCGGTGCCCCGACCGGGACTAGAACCAGGTGTGCCGGCGCCGCAAGGCGGAGGATTAGCCTAGTGAGCCGCGGCGCCGGCCTACATGGCTTGTTTTCATTTTAATTTTTTTTTTACAGGCAGAGTGGACAGTGAGAGAGAGACAGAGAGAAAGGTCTTCCTTTTTGCCGTTGGTTCACCCTCCAATGGCCGCGGTGGCTGGCGCGCTGCGACCAGTGCACCGTGCTGATCCGATGGCAGGAGCCAGGTGCTTATCCTGGTCTCCCATGGGGTGCAGGGCCCAAGCACTTGGGCCATCCTCCACTGCACTCCCTGGCCACAGCAGAGAGCTGGCCTGGAAGAGGGGCAACCGGGACAGGATCGGTGCCCCGACAGGGACTAGAACCCGGTGTGCCGGTGCCGCAAGGCGGAGGATTAGCCTGTTGAGCCACGGCACTAGCCTTCATTTTAATTTTTCCTTCTTTGATAACATTATCTACCACATAAAATTAATAAAATGAATATGAGGATTCAATAAGTTTGATACCTTTGAAACCATGAATACTACCTCAAGCTTATGTGTTTTTTAATCAATAATAATGAAAGTGTCTGTTTTAAACAAATGTCCATGCAGTGATAGCTCTCCATAGCAGCCATCCTCATAGTGAGAGGGAATAATATATGCTTTGCTTCTCTGCCAAACAAAATCTAAAATTCAGTCGTGTGGGAGTTGGTGAAGGCTTCTCCTTAGGAACTGTTGGCACAACAAGACTGTCCAGGGAAGAAGAGAGAGATGCAAAGCTCACTTTGCCTCTTCCACGGCTTCTCATCAGGAGACAGGCTGCTATGCCTTCACGTGTGCAGGAACTGGAGCTCACGGTAGGGGCTTAGGAATGATTAAAGTGTTAGAACTTATAAATCCCTGAGGATTTAGGCTGAGAAGCAGTTTGGCCTGATTCTCATGATGTAAATATTTCATCTAGTCATAAACCTCCTATCATCTCGACCACTGCTTCTTAGTTTGCAGGACTGAGAATCCCTGGGGCCATGATTAAGACTGATGGAGAATGGGATCTCAGAAACTGTGACACCTTGAAAAAGGTTCTTTCCATCTTTCCTGATGTGCTCATTCCTCTCTTTGGCCCTGCCTACTCCGTGGGTTTGCTCGCTTTGTTCCTGTGTGTAATGCAGCCATGGAGTCCACGTTCTCCCTTAGATTAGATCCCCATAAAAACCATACAGTGAGGCCTGAGGTAGAAAAGACACAATACAGTAATTTCTTTTATGCAGCCTAATTTACTTGACTCTATTTTCCCTAAATTAATTTAGGCTCTGGATATATTCATCAGTAGTTATTTTCAAAATGCGTTCCTTTTCATAAATACAAACAGAAGTACAATCATAATTACTTTCTTTTCACTTGAGTCTCAGAGTAACTTTGCTTCATTCAAAGTAAAATATAAAAGAGTATTGTTCAAGAACAACTAATGAGGGGGTCAGATTATAAAAGGGATATTACTCCAGTTTCAAGGTATTTCATTTTTCAGAAACTGTGTGTAGCATTTACATTTTTTTTTTAAAACCTGCTGCATTAAGTAAGTATCCATTTGTGGAGTCTAAAAACAGCAGGTTCAGCACAGAGTCAGTGTCAGGTCTGTGTCATTGTAATAGCAGTTGTTCACTTCATTTAAAGCAGTCACCTTGCTAGATGCTCTTCTATTACCTCCAGCATTCAATCTACACAGACAACTGAAGTTGACCATTAGGTAATACATCTTATGAAAGCAGTTGATCTTATTAGAAAAGAGGATTTTCTAAGGTGAGTTAAGAACAAAACTGTTATACAAACAATGTGATTAAAACCAAAGGTGCATGGGGCTGGCATTATGGTGCAATGCATAAAGCCTCCGCCTTCGAAGTGAGCATTTCATCTGGGCAACTGTTCAAGTCCTGGCTGCTACACTTCTGAGCGAGCTCTCTGCTAATGTGCATGGGAAAGCATGGAAAATGGCCAAGTACTTGAGACCCTACAACACACAAGGGAGATACAGATGAAGCTCCTGGATCCTGGCTCCCTACCAACCCAACTGTGGCCATTATGGCCATTTGGGGAGTGAACCAGCAGATGGAAGATCTCTCTCTGTCTCTGTCTCTCCCTGTCTCTCTCTCACAGGCTCTGCCTTTTAAATAAATTAAATAAATATTTAAAAATACATAAAAATAGGAGGTATAATTAAACAGTTATTCACAGATAAATATGAATTTATATTTACTTTGTTTTGAATTATATTTACTTGTAAACTGCCCATGTTGAATCAGTGACATCAAGTGAAGGACCATTCAGCAAGATGAAAAAAGCCGTGAACAAATAAAATTAACTGTAAGAAAGGATGGAGACATATATGTTCTTGTGAGCATTATTGTGAAGCACATTTAAATGGCGTTTGACATTAGATGACCAAGAGTAGAATACATGAGCAAGATCACTTAGGGAAAGCCTTGGGAAAGGGGATTAAAGGTGCTATCATAAAATGGTGTGATTAACAGGGTGATGGAAATGACATTTGATTGTCCTTTCTCCTGATACTACTTTGGAAACCTGTCAAAGAAATCAAGTGTACATTGAGCACACCTTATCTTGCATCTCTTGTAGGCCACCATTTTTGCTGCATGGAATGAAAAATGTGGACAATTGTTTTCTACTAGGTAACTTTTGTGAAATTCAGGTTAAGTTGTCTGCAATTACAACCACTTTTTTTTTCCTTTCATTTTTTTAAACTTTTATTTAATAAATATAAATTTCCAAAAAAAAAAAAAGAAAGAAAGAAAGGAAACCTGTTGAAGTGAAAGGGACAATATGAGAAACAGTGACTTGATCAGCCCTTGTCCTGACTATTGAAGTACAATTTAATACTTTATCCCTTTTAGTATTTTTTTTTGTTCTAGTTAATACTATTGGTTGAACTCTGTAATTAATACACAATTATTCTTAAGCGTTGAAACTTAACTGAAAAGTGATCCCTGTTAAATATAAGAGTGGGACTAAGAGAGGGAGGAGATGTACAATTTGGGACATGCTCAATCGGACTTGCCCCAAATGATGAAGTTAGAAATGAGCCAGGGGATTCCAATACAATCCCATCAAGGTTGCATGTACCAATGCCATCTCACTAGTCCAAGTGATCAATTTCAGTTCACAGTTGATCACACTGATAGGTCTAAGAGTCAAAGGGATCACACAAACAAGACTAGTGTCTGCTAATACTGATCGAATCAAAAAGGGGAATATTGATCCAACATGGGAAGTGGGATACACAGCAGACTCATAGAATGGCAAATGTCCTAAATAACACTCTGACCTCAGAATCAGCCGTTAAGGCATTTGGATCTGGCTGAAGAGCCCATGAGAGTATTTTAGGAATGGAAAGCCAAGACACTCTGGCAAAAAAAATAAAAATAAAAATAAAAATACCTAAATGAAAGATTTCTGCAAGTGAGATCCCAGTAGAAAGAACGGGCAAAGAAGGAGGTACATTTATCTTAAGGGAGGAGAGAACTTCCATTTTGACTATGACCTTGTCTAAATAAGATCGAAGTCGGCAAACTCAAAAGGCTTCCGTAGCCTTGGCAACTCATGACTAGAGCCTAGGGAGATTACTGACGCCTTAAACAAGAGTGTCAAATTGTTAAGTCAACAACAGGAGTCACTGTGTACTTACTCCTCATATGGGATCTCTGTCTTTAATGTGTTGTCCAGTGTGAAGTAATGCTATAACTAGTACTGAAACAGTATTTTACACTTTATGTTCTGTGTGGGTGCAAACTGATGAAATCTTTACTTAATATATACTAAATCGATCTTCTGTATATAAAGATAATTGAAAATGAGTCTTGATGTGAATGGAATGGGAGAGGGAGCAGTAGATGGGAGGAGTGCAAGTGGGAGGGAAGTTATGGGGGGTAAAAAGCCATTGTAATCCATAAACTGTACTTTGGAAATTTATATTTACTAAATAAAAGTTTAAAAAAATAAATTTCTGAAGTACAGCTTATGCCTGAAATACTCTCATGGGCTTTTCAGCCAGATCTGAATGTCTTAAGGGCTGATTCTGAGGCCAGAGTGCTGTCTAGGACATCTGCCATTCTATGAGTCTGCTGTGTATCCCACTTCCCATGTTGGATCAATATTTCCCTTTTTGATTCGATCAGTTAGTATTAGCAGAGACTAGTCTTATTTGTGTGATCCCTTTGACTCTTAGACCTATCAGTGTAATCAACTGTGAACTGAAATTGATCACTTGGACTAGTGAGATAGCACTGATACATGCAACCTTGATGGGATTGTATTGGAATCCCCTGGCTCATTTCTAACTCCACCATTTGGGGCAAGTCCGATTGAGCATGTCCCAAATTGTACATCTCCTCCCTCTCTTAGTCCCACTCTTATATTTAACAGGGATCACTTTTCAGTTAAGTTTCAACGCTTAAGAATAATTGTGTATTAATTACAGAGTTCAACCAATAGTATTAACTAGAACAAAAAAATACTAAAAGGGATAAAGTATTAAATTGTACTTCAATAGTCAGGACAAGGGCTGATCAAGTCACCATTTCTCATAGTACTGGCGAGGATGTGGGGAAAAAGGAACACCAACTCACTGTTGGTGGGAATGCAAACTGGTTAAACCACTATGGAAGTCAGTCTGGAGATTCCTCAGAAACCTGAACATAACCCTACCATACAACCCAGCCATCCCACTCCATGGAATTTACCCAAAGGAAATTAAATTGGCAAACAAAAAAGCAGTCTGCACCTTAATGTTTTTTGCAGCTCAATTCACAATTGCTAAGACTTGGAATCAACCTAAATGCCCATCAACATTAGACTGGATAAAGAAATTATGGGGTATGTACTCTGTAGAATACTATACAGCAGTAAAAAAAAAAAAATGAAATCCGGTAATTTGCAACAAAATGGAGGAATCTGGAAAACATGTTGCTGAGTGAAATAAGCCAGTCCCAAAGGCACAAATATCATATGTTCTCCCTGATCAGTGACAACTAACCAAGCACCAAAAAGGAAACCTGTTGAAGTGAAATGGACACTATGAGAAACAGTAACTTGAACAACCACTTTTAATTTCAGTTGACTCGTAACCCTGATATTGCTAAGGAGGTTCAGTCTTGTCTTGAGAGAAATGTGCCCTGCAAAAAAGGGATCAAAAGTAATATTGAGATTGTCTTCACAGAGAACACCTGGGTAGTGGTTCTCAACTATGGCTTCACATAAGAATCACTAAAGGCACTCTGCAAAATATTTTACCCAGGACGTAACACCCAAAGATTAGTTGTTCCTCGGTGCATCCTAGGCATCAGGAATTTTTAAAGTTCTGTAGTCAATATTGACAATCATTGGCTTACAAATGAAATTAAAGGGGGCTGGTGCTGTCGCGTAACTGATAAAGCCACCACCTGCAGTGCCAGCATCCCATATGGGCACAGGTTCGAATCCCAGCTGTTCCAATTCATATCAAGCTCCCTGCTAATCTGCTTGGGAAATCAGTGGAAGATGTCCCAAGTCCCTGAGCCCCTGTGACCCTGTGACCTACGTAGGAGACCCAGATGAAGCTCCTGGCTCCTGACTTTGGCCTGGCCCAGCTCTGGCCATTGAGGCCATTTGGGGATTGAACCAGCTGATGGACGATCTGTGTGTGTGTGTGTGTGTCCCTCTCTCTCTCTCCCTCTCTGTATCTCTGTCTTTATAATAAATAAATAAATGGGCCGGCGCCGTGGCTCACTAGGCTAATCCTCCGCCTTGCGGCGCCGGCACACCGGGTTCTAGTCCCGGTCGGGGCACCAATCCTGTCCCGGTTGCCCCTCTTCCAGGCCAGCTCTCTGCTGTGGCTAGGGAGTGCAGTGGAGGATGGCCCAAGTCCTTGGGCCCTGCACCCCATGGGAGACCAGGAGAAGCACCTGGCTCCTGCCATCGGATCAGCACGGTGCGCAGGCCAAAGCGCGCCTACCGCGGCGGCCATTGGAGGGTGAACCAACGGCAAAAGGAAGACCTTTCTCTCTGTCTCTCTCTCACTGTCCACTCTGCCTGTAAAAAAAAAAAAAAGAAAAAAATGAATTTAGAAATTAGAAATGAAAACAGAAAATAGAGATAATTCTAGGGAGCTTGATTTCAAATTTATGTTTGAACGTTGCAATGTAATGTGTACAGTCCTTCCTGCTTTCTCAGGATCTGTGGGGAATTACCTCCAGGAAAACACCACAGGTACCAGAATCTGTGGATTCTCAAGTCCCTGATATAATATGACATACCATTTGTATATAACCTATGCACATCCTCCTGTGTAATTTAAATCATCTCTAGATTATGTGTAATACCTAAAATAATGTGAATGCTAGGTAAATAGCTGTTATGCCATATTGTTTAGGGAATAGTGACAACAAAAGGTTGTATAGCTATTCAGTCAGATGCAATTATTTTCCCAAAATATTTTAGCTCCATGGTTGGTTGAATCCAGGGATGCAGAATCATGGGTAGGGGAGTCAGATTATATTAAGGCTAAATAAACAAGTTGTTGAGCAACTTCTGCAATCAATAAGTAATTGTTGGGGAGGGGGCTATTTACACTGCTATCCCAAAGGTCCAAAGAGTAATAATGGTGGCTAGATATAGGTGTCTGGAAATAGGTGAGAAAGATTTCAGGGCAAATGTGAGAAAAAGACAGAGACATTGTGGACTCAAGCTCAGAATATGACTTGCTGGCAATAAGTTTTCTGCCTGGGTACAGGTAACTATTTTTATCTCCATCCTAACTGAATAGGAATCATTATCTTAGTAAGATCTGCCTAAGGACTTTCCAGGATTGCTGATGGCAGACAAGTGGGAGATCTGGGTGGCGGCAAGAGACTAGATTTCATCCTTTTCCAAGACAATGCTGAGAAGAAGGCAAACAGTGAAAGAAGAGTCTTGAAATTGTAACTTCAGTATTTGATGGAAGACGATAAACTTAATAGTCTTTTTTCATAAGAATGTGTCACAGTTAAAAACCAAACAGAGGTTAATATGTGCAGCAGAGAAGAACAGTGAGCATATTCATTAATCAAAGTCCTGTTTACACATCTGCCTGTAGAGGATATTTACTCATTATCTTAAGTGAGATCCTATGTTGGAAAACAACTGTCATTCTGTGACAATGTTGATTCTACTTGACTCTAACTACTTCAAAATTCTAAGACTTGTGCAATGCCTATGTTAATTATTAGTCTTTTTTTTTAAATAAGTAAAAGACCAATATTCTCATTGGAAAGCATACAGAAAAAGAGTGATTTAAAACATAACTTCTAATGATTCTGAGATTATCTTGGTTAAAATTTTGGCTTATTTTCTTTTCTGTTAACTCATATGTGTGTGTGTCTCTCTGTGTTGGTGCATGTGTGCATTTAGAAATTAGTAGAATCAAAATCTTTCAGATCTAAAGGGGTCAGAATTGTAGCATAGTAGATAAAGCTGCCTCAAATGATATCAGCATTCTTTTTCCCACCTGCTCCACTTCTGATCCAGATCCCTGTTAATGGTCTGGGTAAAGCAGCTAAGGATGGTCAAAGTATTTGGGTCTCTGACACCAAAACAGAATTCCAGACTCCTGACTTTGATCTTGCCCAGCCCTGACCAATGTGGCCATCTAGGGAGTGTATCAGTGAATGGAATCTCTCTTTCTCTCTCCAAATATTTCAGATAAGTAAATAAGTAAGTAAGTAAATAAATACTTTTTAAAAATTTTTAAAGGTTTATAATATTGGAACTTGCTTTTATTGACTTTATAACATGGCCATTTTCTCATCATATTATAGACTCTTTATTGAGGGTGATAGCAAATAGCTACCTAGTATCCCACTTTCTGATTATACCATATTGAAAGGGGTAACCAAACTCCTTTCATCATCTATTTGATTCTGAAATTGTGCTGTTATTCATAGAATGTCATTGAATATCCTTGAACATCATGGATCTCTGGTTTGTTTTTTTATTCCCCCTTTTAGTACAAATTCAGAGAGATGGAACATTTTAAAGATTTTAGAGATTTTAAAGCTTTTTATTCATGCTGTCAAATTGTACTCTAGGCAAATTGTACCAATTTCCCCTCAAGGAACATACAAGAATGCTATCATGCTCCACTGTCTCTGCTCTGAGTATTTCTGTTTGATGAATATTTGTCACTTTGATTCAAAATCTACTGCCAAGGACAATTGCATATCCTTTACATGTCTCAATTTTATTATTGATACAATGAAACTAATAACAGCACCTAACCAATAAAAAGTCTGTGTTAAATGGCATTATACATTCAAAGCATGTAGAATTGTTTCTTCCAAACATGAAATAAAGTTTAGCTCAAGTTTTTAGTGGCAAAAAATGGCATCTATTTATAATTTGTGTCTTTTTTCTACTGGTAAACTTGAGACTTCTTAAGCTAACTTCTAGGCATTTCTTCTTCCTGAAATCAGCTTTAACCTGTCATTTGCCCTTTTTCTATCGGACTGTTCATTATTCTACTCATTTATAGGAACTCATTATATACGAAGGTATTGTTTTCTCATCACGTTTTAAAACTATTGTCCCAACATCCAATTTGTACTAATAGATATTTCCATATTATTCTGAGAATACTGGGAAGCAACTGATGCTGGTATTACTCAGCAGTACTACTGTGAGGAAGTCTGCAACATCATCAAGGATAATTCCCACACTACACACATCTAAACGCTGTGGATTTGCCTCCAAGTGATGTGGGCAATTAAGTTATTAATTTTCTTTTTATAAGAAATATATTTAATTATCTGAAAGTCAGAGTTACACAGAGAAAGAAAGGAGAGAGAGAGGGAATCTTTCATCCCCAAGTTCACTCTCTAAATGGGCCCACCAGCCGGTGCTGGGCTAAGCCAAAGCCATGAGTCAGGAGCTTCTTTATCTCCACATGTGTACAGGGACCCAAACACATGGGCTGTCCTTTACTGCATTCTGAGGCACATCAGCAGAGAGCTGGATTGGAAGTGGAGCAGCTTGGACTCAACTGGCACCCACATAGGAGGCTGGCACATCAAGGAGTGTGGTTTTACCTGCTATGCCACAATGCCAGCCCCAAGTTATTACTTTTCAATTCAGGTTCTTTTCTCCCACAAAGATAGAAATAAAGGTGGAGGCTTGATTGTCGACAAATAGAAAGAAACTTTATTTGGCAGTGGGAGAATAAATATACATTGACCTGCAAGTGTGGGCCACACTACTCAGAGAAATATACAACATTAATGGCCCAAAGAATTGTCCATAAACTAGGGAAAACAGAAAAATTAAAAAGGGTCCCTGTCTGTCAGGAATAGGAGGGTGAGAGAGTAGAAAAAATTACATTCAAGTTCCAAAAAAGACAGGCACAGTACCTCTGAGCGAGGTCCAAGGTGGAAAGAGAGCACTGTTCTGCCTTCAGTCTCTCTTTTTATCTTGTGTGTGCCGTGGTCCTGGATGCAACAGATACATCATGGGAAGGCAGGAGTTTTGAGTGACAAGTAGGAGGGTACAAGGGTGGGATGGGAGCCGCTTGTCACTTGCGGTTCCACAGATGTAACTAGCTGCCTGCTGATCCCATTTCACAAGTTTTGAAAGCACTCAATGTGCCTTAGGTTGTTGTGCCATGACTTTCATTTTTAACTTTCTAAATAGCCTCTAGTTATATTTCAATTTTTCTTTTAATCAAAACAGAGACTTAAATAATTCTGAGACTATTACTCACTTTTCAAGTAATTGGAGAAAAAAGCTTAAACTTTTTCTAATGATTTTGTTTCATACAATAAAATCAGAAGCTATGACCTTTGTAATTTATACTTTGCTAAAACTTAGTCAGGTCTTCTTTGCCTTTAATATGTTTAGAGTTTGTAAATATTCCTTGGACATATGAAAAGTCATGTATTATTCTATCAAAGTATATTTTAATAATATTTCATTATGTAGATATAAATTCAATCACGTGGTATTTTATTCAAAATGTGTCATTAGTTTTCTTGAAAATGTGTTTGGAAGGCAGAAACAGAAGTAAATCTTTCATCTGATGGTTTATTCCTCAAATGTCTGCAACAGTGGGATTGGGTCAGGCCCAATTCAGGAGTCAGAAACTAAAAAAGAGTCTCCCACGTGGGTGGCAGAGACCCTAATACCCAAATTATCACCTACTGTCTTTCAGGGTGTGCATCAGCAAACTAGAATCAGAAGGCAAGCTGGGATACGAACCCAGATATCTCTTATGGTATGCATGCCTTCCATGTGGTATTTTAACCCCTGTGCCAAATCCGATGCTGCCTCTCATTAACTTTTATTAGTGATGGGGGCAGAGGATGAAGACCCAGATAACAAAATGAATTAATTGAGTTCCATCTACTTCACATTATCATTTCAAGTACTGATCAAAATCTCTAGATTTATGGAGTTGGGAGTAGAAAAAGGATGCACTAATGAGCATTTTGGGAAAACCCTCAGATAAGCCTGCTATCTCTATACCCGACTCTGCCGCTGGAACCCTTTTTATCTTGGTCTACTTGATATGCCAAACATTGCAAGTGCTGAGCTTGCAGTCTCGCAGTGATTGTTTCATGGATATGGATTATTCACCTCGCAAATATCGTTCCCCATTCTTCCATCTAAAGATCTATTTCATCCCCACCTCAGCTCATGTGGTCTGGGTAGAGTTTTACCTCCAGCCTGTATGTTGCAGCAAGAACCTAAACTTTCAGTTCCATATGCTACTTTTGAGCTCTTCACCTTACCTTGTTCCTACTTCTAATTCTGGACCACCTCTCCCAGTTCCACTACAGCTTAGCTGACTAATTTCAATAGATTACTTATTATTCAAAGCAGGTATAAGCTTTTCAGAGATGCCCTTCCTGATGCATTAGGCTGGGTAGGGTGGTGAACTAATACTTTTTTTTTTCTGCTTTATCATCGAGCTTCCTCATTGTACTATAATTCTTAGTTTATGTGCCTGTCTGCCTAAATGTATACATTTCCTGAAACAAAGTGGACATTTAATTAATGCTTGCTGAATCTTTATGATATTTTGAAAAGGAAATTAAGAAGGATGAAAGGAAAGAGTAAAAATGGAAATTACAAGGACATAGCTATGAAAATAGAAGTGGATGGGTCTGAGATACTTGAGAATAGTGCTTTTCCATTGTTCTTTAACATATAACCTCTGACTTACAAAGTTCCAAGCTCAAAGAAGAAATTCCACAAATATTTAGAGAAGAAATATATTGCTCTATGCACTGTTAATTAAAACTTGTCTAAGACCTGGGGAATGACTTGGATTATTTCTTTGACTTTCTCCAGGGCTCTATGTCGATGATCAAAAATGCCTACATTTTTGCAAAATGGTAATTTTCAGTGAAAGTCTTCCCATTATTGCAACATTTGGAATTTCAAATTTGTTGCCATTGTTACTACATTCTCATGATTGTTCCAAAACCAGAGAATGTATTCTGAACTTGGGATGTTGATTTCTGTTTCATCCAAATCTTGGTCTCCATCCCAAATTTCAGTTTGAGTTTTATATATGTACTATGCATGTGCTGCCTTGTGCAAAATAAGCTATGTCTTAGGAGTAAAGGATATACAACCAACAAGCTGCAATCTGAACCGGGAAGAATATGCTCAATCTTAGTATCTCTTCCAAATAAATTGTAACAGTGCAGACTGAACAGCAAGAGTTAAAGTGAAGTGGTTGAACATGGATAGCAACACTTTCAAATGAGGTGCCTTTTCTTTTTCTTGTGTGCCACACATTTTTGTCAAGGGAATTTGATAATTATAAACTACAACAATAATGAAGTTTTGAATATTCATAGGCAATTAAAATGCCTCTGTGCATTTTAGCAGTGCCCTGTGGAAGTGTTACTCATTTTTAGAAATAACTGGGCTGCAATAATCAAATTCTCAAATATTCTGTTAAAAATAGACAGGACAAAGCCTACCTTAATAATGTTTTTTATTTACTAGATTTATGCACCATGACTTACTAAGCTTTGCTATTATCTTTATTACATTGTGTCATTTGAGGTCGTTTTGATATAACATGTGTCTGTAGCTTTTTGCATGCTTGAAGGTCACAGACAAGTCTTAGGTATACAAAAAAACCATTTTTCAGTTTTACAGACCTCCTCAACTTTGGAATGGTATAGAGATAATGGAACAGCTTTAGTTTTGCTTGGTGTGCAGACAGATTGATTAGCTCTCTCCATGCCTGCCTCTTTTATTCCCAAGGGTCCAGGTGGGCAATACTGTCAGGCATTTTTTGCTGTTGTATGGCACTGTTGTGTGTCAGCTGAAGTTATAACGGACAGAATGGCAGCAGGAGTCAGCTCCTGCTTCCAGCCTGGTCATAAAAAACACTCACTCATGGTGCTTCTTGTGCTTTTCCCTTCTCAGGGAACACAGCCAAGCCTTAAGATGGCAGAGCCACAGATGGTAGGGGCTGGGGTTCCTGAATTCTTGCCTGGAGAAGCACACTTAAACAGCCACCTAAAAGAGACTGTCACAGCGCTGAAGTAAGCTTGCATTACACTCCTGAAATTTGAGAATTAGTTTATTACAGCATCCAACTTTAGGAAGTGAAGAACATAGGGATAATCTTCGAACTTGAGTCTTTTTCTAGGCAAACCTGAAAGGATGGATGTAATCGCAGTTGGAGTGTCTCTTTTAATTCTATAATATCCCTAAAGTTTTAACTCGATATCTTAGTTGATTAACTCATCTAATATAAAGATATGCATTCTCTGTTTTTAAAAGAATTTTTTTCTTCTTCTTAGGCTATCGAGCTGTGTTTTCCAACCTAAATGTCTTAATAGTGTTAAGAACTCCACAGGTGTTCCACATATCAGAACATTCTGAGTTAGTCCTATGTTTTCTACATTTTAGAAGACACAATACTGGAACTTCTCGTCACAGTCATTTTTGCTTTGGCCTCCCACTGTCACCACACTCATCATGTTTGCAGCACTCTCAGCTTCAGCAATGGCAATGGCAATGTTAGGGGCACAGAATGGGGAGCTACATTCTTTCATAGGGAGGGTTTATAACCATAACATGGGAAAAATGGCTATCTTGGCAGATCACATATACTTCTCTCTCAGATGTCCAAGGCAGCATTAGGGTGCATGCCTGAGCAGTGAATTCCCATGGTTTACAGGACCCATGGTCCTCAGATGGTGGTCTGGGCTTGCTCCTGAGGCCAGGATGAGGAGCACTATTCTGAATGTGGACCATCGGTGCAGTGCCAGCACCACTTCATATAAGATGGCCCCATGTAGTGGATCATGAACTCTGTTTTCCCTTTGTCACCCTCACAGCACCTATTTATCTGATTGGGTCACTGTTGTCGTTATATTTTCTACTGTATAGAAGTTTCTGGGTGTTCTTTTACAGATCTGACAAAACAGTACACTTAGCTTAATATATCTGCAAATTCCTTGTCTGTGAATTCAACGGAGCTCAGATAAAAAAAAAAATTATGCTACTGTTTGTCTGTGATGGTTGTGTTTCCACTAAACGTGTGTGGACTTCTTCCTATCATTGTTTCCTAAACAATACAATATAACATCTATTTTCATAGAATGTACATGCTATTAGGGTCAGAAGTAATTTAGGAATGATTTACTACATGGCAGTAAAAAAAAAAAAAAAGAAAGAAAGAAATCCGGACATTTGCAACAGAATGTATGAATCTGGAAAACATCATACTTAGTGAAAATGATTTCTAGGACAGAGGAGGATTTTTCTAGGTTTTGTGTAAATTCTAAGCCATTTCATATGACAGACTTGATCATCTAGAAGTTTTGGTATGAGCAGGGGGTTGTGAATTTGATCCCCAACATACTGAAGGGCTATTGTGTTTATAGATTTCTACTCTTCGGAGGGAAAAGAAATACATAACACATAAACAGGAGGATACTTCAAAAGTTAATGAAAAATGTAATTGAAAGATAATATGCCTTTTTCATGAACTTTTTGAAGATCCTCTTCTTTGTGTGTAAATGGATACAAATATATAATTGTGTGGGTTTTGGTCATTAAATTAGTAGTTATTTCTTAGCAGTATGAGATAACGGTAGAGACCATTAACCAGGAGATGGAAACTTCTATATCTTAGAACTCAAGATTCATAACACGTGAGTTTTGTTGGTTCTTAATACATGCATACAATGCAAGAGTCCACCTTGTCCTATCCCAAGAATAATGATGAGATCCACAAAGAAGGGAAAGTACCTGAAAAACTTGTAAGTGTATACTGTAGCAGTATTATACATAGTAGCCAAAAATGGAAATATTCTAAATGAACATCAACTAGTGATTAGATAAACAAAACATATTATTATTCAAACAATGGAATATATATATAACAATAAAAGATTATATTTTGTTTGACAAAGCTATATTTGCAGCAATACTGCTACACAGAGGCAATTCTCTTTTTTTTTTTGTTTTCTGATTTTTTTTTTTCTTTTTTAATTTTAGCTCTCACATGTAAGGCAGAACATTGCAGTACTTGTGTTTCTGTGTCTGGCTAATTTCACTCAAAATGATTTCCTCTAGTTGCATCCATTTTGATACAAATGGTAGAGTTTCGATTTTTATAGCTGAATAATATTCCATTCATCTGATTATGAACACCTGGTTGATTCCATAGTTTGCTATTGTGAGCAGTGCTGCTATAAACATGGTGGTGCAGCTATCTCTTTGATACAATGTATTCATGTATTTTGGGTATATTCCCAGTAGTGGGATTGCTGGATCATAATGGCAGGTCTATTTCTAGTTTTTTTAAGAAATCTGCATACTATTTTCCACAGTAGCTGAACTAATTTACATTCCCACCAACAAGGTATAGGCGTCCCCCTTTCCCCACATTCTCATCTGCATTTGTGACTCTCTGTCTTTTGCATAATAGCCATTCTGATGAGGGGTGAAATGATACCTCATTCTGGTTGGATTTGCATTTCTCTGATTGCTAGTGATATTGGGCAATTGTATTTCTTCTTACAAAACTATCTTTTGAGATCCTTTGCCCATTTTTTGACTGGATTAGTTTTGCTGCAGTTGAGTTTTTTGAGTTGCTGGTATATTCTAGATATTAATCCTTTGTCAGATAGTAGGTTGCAAATATTTTTCCCATAATGTTGAATGTCTCTTCACTCTAGTGATCATTTCTTTTGCACAGAAGCTTCTGAGGTTGATGTAATCCCACTTGTTTAGTTATGTTTTTGTTGATTATGCTTTGATTATGTTTGATTATGCTTTGCTTCTTATCCAAGAAGCTGTCACTTAAACCCATGTCTTAAAATGTTTCCCCTATATTTTCTTCCAGCAAATTCATAGTCTCAGGTCTTTTCTCTTTTTTCTAGAGTTTTATTTATTTATTTGAAAGTCAGAGTTACATAGAGAGAGGAGAGGCAAAGAGAGAGAGAGGTCTTGTATCTCATGGTTCTCACCCCAACTGGCTACAACGGCCAGAGCTGCACCAATCCGAAGCCAGGAGTCAGAAGCCTCTTCCGGGTCTCCCACGTGGGTGCAGGGGCCCAAGGACTTGGGCCATCTTCTACTGCTTTCTCAGGCCACAGCAGAGAGCTGGATTGAAAGTGGAGCAGCCGGGTCTTGAACCAGCACCCATATGGGATGCTGGCACTTTAGGCCAGGGCGTTCATCTGCTGTGTCATAGCATCGCCCCCGTCTCAGGTCTTATATTTAGGTCTTTTATACAACTTGAGTTGATTTTATTATGTGATGAGAGGTATGGATCCATGGTTTTACCATCACCATTTGTTGAAAAGATTATCTTTATTCCAATGTGTAGTCTGGGTACTGTATGTATTTGGATAAATTCCAGGACTCTCTGTTCTGTTCCACTGATCTGTGTGTCAGTTTTCATACTTTGCCATTCTGTTTTTTTTTTTTTTTTAAAGATTTTATTTATTGCCGGCGCCACGGCTCAATAGGCTAATCCTCCACCTGTGGCGCCGGCACACCGGGTTCTAGTCCCAGTTAGGGTGCCGGATTCTGTCCTGGTTGCTCCTCTTCCAGTCCAGCTCTCTGCTGTGGCCCGGGAAGGCCGTGGAGGATGGCCCAAGTGCTTGGGCCCTGCACCTCATGGGAGACCAGGAGGAAGCACCTGGCTCCTGGCTTCGGATCAGCGTGATGCGTTGGCCGCAGCGGCCATTGGAGGGTGAACCAATGGCAAAAGGAAGACCTTTCTGTCTGTCTCTCTCTCTCTCTCACTGTCCACTCTGCCTGTCAAAAAAAATTTTTTTAAAAAAGATTTATTTATTTGAAAGTCAGAGTTATACAGAAAGATAAGGAGAGGCAGAGAGAGAGAGAGAGAGGTCTTCCATCCACTGGTTTACTCCCCAGATGGCTGCAATGGCTGGAGCTGAGCCTATCCAAAATCACCACACGGGTTCAGGGGCCCAAGGACCTGGGCCATCTTCTACTGCTTTCCCAGGCCACAGCAGAAAGCTGGATCAGAAGTGGAGCAGCCATGTGGGATGCCGGCACTACAGGCAGTGGCTTTACCCACTACACCACAGCACCAGCCCTGACATTATGTTTTAATTATTATATCCTTGTAGTGTGTTTTGAAGTCAGGTATTGTGATTCCTTCAGCTTGAATCTTTTTTTTCTTTTTCACAGAGGATCACTTTGGCTATTCTGGTTTTTTTTGTTTTTTTTTTTTTTTGTGATTAAAAATTTTAAGATTTTTTTCCCCTAATTCTGTAAAGAATGTCATTGGTATTTTGATAGGGATTACACTGAATCTGTAGATTTCTTTAGGTAGTACAGACATTTTAATTATATTGATTCTTCTAATCAATGAGAAATGACTATCTCTCCAGTTTTCAATGAGTAATGAATGTCTTTCTAGTTTTTTGTGTCCTTGATGACTTCTTTCATCAATGTTGTATAATTTTCATTATAGAGATCCTTCACTAACATAAGACCTCCCAAATATATACAGCATATACTATTAGACCCAAAGGGAGAGATGTACTCCAGTACAATAATAATGGGTGTTTTCTTTTTTTTCATTTTTAAATTTTTATTTAATGAATGCATTTTACATAGATGCAACTTTAGGAATATAGTGGTTCTTTCCTCCATGCTCCACCGCTTGCTCCCATCCCACCTCCCATTCCCTCTCCCATCTCCTTCTTCATTATGGATAATTTTTAGCATGACTTTATATACAGAGGACCAACTCTATGCTAATAATAGACTTCAACAATTCACACCCACGCCCATACACAACATATACAGTACAGTTTGGGGAGAGAATTTGCAGTCAATTCTCATATTACAATTCAGTAGGGACAGAGGTCCTACCTGGGGAGCAAGTGCACAGTGACTATTGTTCCTTTAACAATTAACACTCTTTTTTATGACATCAGTGATCATCCAAGGCTCTTGTCATCAGCTGCCAAGGTTATGAAAGCCTTTTATGACCATAGACTCTATCAGTATTTGGAGACGGCCATAAGCAAAGTGGATGTTCTCTTCTCCCTTCAGAGAAGAGTGTCTCCTTAATTGATGACCTTTCTTTCAACTGAGGTCTCACAGAGATCCTCCATGTAGGATTTTTTTTGTCATGGAGTCTTGGTTTTCCATGCCTGAAATGCTCTCGCAGGTCTTTCAGCCCAATCAGGAAGCCTTATGAGTTGATTCTGAGGTCAGAGTGTTATTTACTGCAAAAGTCATTCTAGGAGCTGTGTGGACTGCTTCCCATGTTGGCCCTTCCTTCCTTTTTAATTCTTTTTTTTTAAATCTTATTTCACTTTTTTTCTCAGCAAATGGATTTTATTGTCTTCCTACTTCATTAAATATTTTTTTTCATTTATTAAACTTTTATTTAATGAATATAAATTTACAAAGTACAGCATATGGATTACAATGGCTTCCCCCCTCCCATAACTTCCCTCCCACCCGCAACCCTCCCCTTTCCCGCTCCCTCTCCCCTTCCATTCACATAAACATTCATTTTCAATTCTCTTTATATACAGAAGATCAGTTTAGTATATATTAAAAAGATTTCAACAGTTTGCCCCCATATAGCAACACAAAGTGATAAAAAATACTGTTAGAGTACTAGTTATAGCATTAAATAACAGTGTACAGCACATTAATGACAGAGATGCTACATAATATTTTTTTAAATTAATTTGCTATGCCATTTCCAATTTAACACCAGGTTTTTTTTTTTTCATTTCAAATTCTCTTTATATACAGAAGATCGATTCAGTATATAATTAGTAAAGATTTCATCAGTTTGTACCCACACAGAAACACAAAGTGTAAAAATACTGTTTTTTTTTTTTTTTTTTTTTGGACAGGCAGAGTGGACAGCGAGAGAGAGACAGAGGGAAAGGTCTTCCTTTGCCGTTGGTTCACCCTCCAATGGCCGCCGTGGTTGGCGCACTGCGGCCGGCGCACCGCGCTGATCCTATGGCAGGAGCCAGGTGCTTCTTCTGGTCTCCTTCATTTAGGTCTTCTTCTTTTTTTTCTTTTCCATGGTATCTTGGCTTCCCATGCCTACAATACTCTCATGGGCTCTTCAGTCAGATCCAAATGCATTAAGGGCTGATTCTGAGGCCAGAGTGTTGTTTAGGACATCTGCCATTCTATGAGTCTGCTGTGTATCCCGCTTCCCATGTTGGATCGTTCTCTCCCTTTTTGATTCTATCAGTTAGTATTAGCAGACACTAGTCTTGTTTGTGTGATCCCTTTGACTCTTAGACCTATCAGAGCCATCAATTGTGAACTGAAATTGATCACTTGGACTAGTGAGATGGCATTGGAATATAACGGATGTTTTCAAAACCTTACCATCATCAATGGACAGGTCAACCAGACAGAAAATCAACAAAGATACACTGGAATTGAATCATATAATGATCAAATGGACCTAACAGATATTTACAGGCCATTTCCCTGCTCTGCTTCAGAATACAGTTTCTTCTCATCATCATGGAACATTTTTTAGAATTAGGCCACAAATCAAGTCTCAGTGAATGTGAAAAGATTGAACTCATACCATGTATGTTCTTAGACCACCAAGGAATAAAAGTAGAAATCAACAACAAGAATAATAGGGCATTCACAAATACATGAAAATTAAATAACGTGTTACTGAAAGATCAATGGTTCATTGAAGAAATTAAAATGAAGTTCAAAACTTTTTTAAAATAAATGAAAATGGCAATACAACATATCAAAAACCTGTTGAGGTACATCAAAAGCAATATTAAGAGAGAATTTTTACAACATTAAGTGCTTATATCTAAAGAGAAAGATTTCAAAGATGCATCCTGAAAACTTGGAAAACCAAGAACAAATCAAACTCCAAATCAGCAGGAAGTAAGAAATAATAAGGACTCAGAGCAGAAATAAATGAAATTAAACCTAAAAAATGCAAAACATCAACAAACAAGAAGCTGATTTTTGAGAAGGTAAAGAAAATAGACAAACTTTTAGCCAGACTAACAAAAAAAGAAAAAAAAATCAAATAAGTAAAATTAAGTTGAAAAAGGAAACATTATACCTGACACCACTGAAATACAAAGGATCATAAGAAACGGCTATGAAAAATTGTATTTTAACAAACTGGAAAACCTTGAAAAAATGGATAAATTCTAGATGTATCCTACAAGAGTAAATCAAGAAGATATGGACAATCTAAACAGACCCATAACAAACAGTGAGACTGAAGTAGTATTTAAAAGTGTTCCACCAAGACAAAGTCCAGAACTAGATTCCTTTACCACTGAATCCTTCAAAACAACTAAAGAAGAACTAACTCTAAAAATTTTCAAATTATTTCAATGTTTTGAACAGGATGGAACTCTGCCAAACTCTTTGTGAAGTCAGCATTACTCTGATAACAAAATCAAAGACACAACACAAAAAGAATTGATATCCTTGATGAATCTAGATGAAAAAAATCTCAACAAAATATTAGCAAACCCAATCCAAAGCAAGTGGGATTTATCCCAGAGATGTAAGGGTGGTTCAAAATTAACAAATCAATGTCATAAATCAATCACATCAACAGAATGAAGAAAAGACATCATTCAATTATCTCAATAGATACAGGGAAAGCATTTAATAAGATTCAATATTCTTTCATGGTAAAACCCTCCACAAATTAGGTATAGAAGAAACCTCAAATGATAAGTGTTATATATGACAAAACCAACAACCAATATCATACTGCATGAGAAAAAGCTGTAAGCATTTCCCCTCAGATATGGAACAAAACAAGGATATACACTTTCACCAGTCTTATAGTACTAGAAGTATAAGCAAGAGCAATTAGGGAGGATAAAAAAAGGACATTAAAATTGAAAAGGAGGAACTCAAAATATCTATGTTTACGAATGACACGATGTTCTACATGGAAAAACCTAAACAGTCCACCAAAAAAGCTGTTAGAATTGATTCAGTGAAGTTGCAGGTTACAAAATCAACATACAAAAAAGTTAAATCAAAATTAGTAATCCAATGGTAGTTTTTTCACTTGATGTTGCTATATGGGCAAAATGTTGAAATCTTTACCTAATATATACTAAACTGATCTTCTGTATACAAAGAGAATTGAAAATGAATCTTTACATGAATGGAAGGGGAAAGGGAGCGGGAAAGGGGAGGGTTGCGGGCGGGAGGGAAGTTAT
Source organism: Lepus europaeus (assembly GCF_033115175.1). Lineage (NCBI taxonomy): Eukaryota > Metazoa > Chordata > Mammalia > Lagomorpha > Leporidae > Lepus > Lepus europaeus. Next base: position 49,725,928 of record NC_084835.1, read on the forward strand.
GGGAGGGGGGAAGCCATTGTAACCCATAAGCTATACTTTGGAAATTTATATTCATTAAATAAAAGTTTAATAAATAAAAAAAAACAAAAAAGAAATCTCATTCACAATAACCACAAAAAATGCAAGTGTTTTAAAATTGTACCTTTTTCACCTACTTGAAAGGCAGAGCAGGAGGTGGCAGTGGGCAGAGTGGAAAAAGGAAATCATACATCTGCTGGTTCACGCCCCAAATGCCTGCAACAACCAAGACTGGGCCAGAATGAAGCCAGGAGCTAGGAGCTCCATCTGCGTCTCCTGCATGGGTGGCAGGAACCCAAGCACTCGAGCCAACATCTGCGGCCTCTAAAGATGCATTAGCAAGAAACTGGATCAGAAATGAAAGGCAAGTACTAAAACTAGTCCTCAAACATGAGATGTGGGCATCTAATTCAGTGGTTTAATCTGCTATACCACAACGCTATTTGCTTTTAATTCACTGACTTGTTCTTTTCAGTTTTCGTTTATCTAAGGATTGTAGCAGAAAATGGAAGAGCCATTCCACTGATACTTTCTTTCGCATAGAAACCTTTTTATGTGGTCATCCTTTTCTTCACTAATCCATTTACCACTTCACAATTTCTATGGTCTAACTGCTTGTGTTCAGCCCCAAACTGATGTGTTGAAATCTAATATTAATGCAATAGTATTAACAAGTGGGGCCTCTGTGTGTTACAGAGATCTGAGGGAGCTTGTTTTCTCCTTCTGTTGTATGAAGATACATGCAAGCTACAGTGGATGCTAGATGAGTGAGAAAAGCATTGCAGATTAAAAGAACAGCATATGCAAAGTATTGCTAACAAGAGCTAGAAGTTGTTGTGTTCTTGTTAATGGGTAGGCAATACTCAATATCTTTTATTATGTTATCCCATTTACATTGCCCTAAAAGGTTCATGAATAACACTGCCTTCTCCTTTAGAAAAAAATATATTTATCACTGGAATGAAATGCAGGGTGGTTGGAGCATGAGGGAAACGAGACCAACTGGTGGTGGAAAAGGCTGGTGAACCAGCAGGGAGCAAACCCGGCAGGATCTGGAGTCAACAACCTGGCATATTTTAAGCAGTAAAATTTGATATAAGTTATATGTTTAATGATCTTCCCTGTCTTGTAGAATAGAAAAACTAGAGGGAATTTTAAAATCACTGCAAGTTGACCAATGCATTTGTGGATTGATTAATCAACTGATTTTATTAAAAGATTATCTATTAGTTTAGCACTATAACAGAAAATTTGGAATATTCAAGGTAAAAAAAAAATCTGTTTGTCCTCAAAAACAAAATTCCTCCTTGACTTCCACCTGATTTAGGGACCTGACAAGTAAAGACTCCCAGATTCACTTCCTGTTACTTAGCAAAACTTAGTGGCTTAGTACAACACAAATTTATTCTCTCACTATTTCTGTGTATCCAGACATAGTTTAGTTCGAGCTTTTGCTCAATGTCTTATCTCACAGCCACAATAAAGATGTTACCCAGGATAGTGGCCTTCTCTGAGGCTTGGGATCCTCAATTTACTGGCTATTGGCCGAATCCAGCTCCTGCAGATGAAGGAATAGTCCCTTAGCTTCCAGCCTGATTAACAACACAACAGCTTTGCTTCTCCAAGACCAGGGCTAGAAACATTCTCCAGTGAGCTAAGAAGTACTCTTACACACAGGAATGCAATCATGGGAGACTCTGCTGTCATTATCTACAAAGGGGTGACCCAATGTCATAGCCACAAACAAGGGTGTGTACATAAGGGCAGAGGAATCTTAGAACTCTGCCTATCTCTTGGGATGGATGGGTTTGTCAGCCATGAAAGAACAGAAAACTTTGGAGTCAGAGAAAAAATTAGGATTGTACGTTTGGCCATTTAAGCATTTTTTGGGAGGGAGTAATCCCTATTGTCTTCTTGGCATTTACAATCTCTGGTGACTGTATGTCCTAATTTGCCTTAGACAATCCTGATTCCTATTGTCCTCGTGTAATTGTTAATAGTATTCTCTTCATCTCTTAAGGATGTCTCGGTCTGGATGATAGATTTTATTGTCAACATATTTATAGCCCTATTACAGAAAGGGAATAACAAAGCCATCAGAGCCTGATGTCATTCAATATCAGTGTAAATCACCATTTGAATTCCAGGGTTCACTAAGCAAGCTCCTCATAATTTGGATTCTGTGTAGCATGACTACAAGGAGAAAATGCTATTTGAACTAACATCAAAGTCAGGTCCACTCAATGCTTATCTTTCTCATTATATATTAATGGGTAGACATGCTGATTTATAAACTATAATCTCTTATCTGAGATGAGAGTAAGACGCTGTCCCTATCAACGACTAACTTCAGGATTCTGAGCAGACTATGTTGCAACATCCCAAGGTGAGGACCATAATGTGATGTAGCATAAGGATCTTATTGAGATGAATGCTTCCATACATAGTCATGTGCCCAGACCACTGACCTCTGGCAGTCTCATTCTGACCTTTCCTAATGAGTCTGTATTATTAATATTTCCAGATGAATGGAAAATAAAAAATTCAAGAGATAAGTAAAGATTCATGTTGTTAGGGAAGCTAAGGCAGGCTTCCAGGGGAGAGATGCAACTTGAATTAATGAAGTAAACCTCAAAGGTGAGGTGGGTCAGTTGAAAGAGTAGAAAAATTAACTGAGGTCCCATTACATTCTTTGTTAATTCTCCTTCCTTCTTTCTTTCCTTCCTTCCTTCCTTCTTCCTTCCTTTCTTCTTTCTTCTCCTTCTCCTTATTCTTATTCTTCTGTCTTATATATGTACCTCTTTCTACAGTGAAAGTTGGATCCTTTTTTGTTAAGATTTAAGTATTTATTTGAAATATAGTGATGCAGAGAGAGGCAGAGAGATCTTTCATCTGGTTGTTCACTTCCTAAATGGCTGCAACAGCCAAAGCTGGGCCACACTGAATCCACGTGCCAAGAGTTTATTCAACACTGAGTGCAAGGGCCCAAGCACTTGGGTCATCTTCTATGGTTTCCCAGGAATATTAATGGGAGCTGGATTGAAAATGGAGCAACTGGGACTTGAACAGTGCCCATATGAGATGCTGGCATTGCAAAAGGCTGCTTAACCTGCTGCACCGCAATGTTGATCCCAATTCCTCCTTTATCAGCTGAGGATATCTAGTTAGTCAAAGCAAGGACAGATTACTCCATATGTAGCGATACGCCTTCCAGAGTAGCACCATGCTTAACAGAGAGAAAATTTCCTTTAGTCACATATTAACAGACATTGATAGAAATAAAGACTCTAGAAATTATTTGAAACAGTGGATTCATTCATTAGTTTAATAAATATTTATTGAGCAGCACCATAAACAGGTGCTGTGGCACAGAATAGGTGACCATGCAAGGGTGCAGGAGACCATTGAACATCCAGGACTCACTGCCAGTAGAGGAAAACAGGAGGAAGGCAAATGTTAGCAGTTATGTGTTGGAAGATGTCTAGAAAATATGTGTGTAGAGTTCTTTGGAGAACTCTAAACAGGGATAGTGGCATCTGTATGGAAATGTGAGCAAGATTCATCAAAGGAGAAGAGAAGTGAGGAGTGGTTTTGAAGTAAAGAAGTTTGGCAAAAATCCAGGGGAAAAAAAAAACAAGAATTCACAGAAATTATTCAGCATGGTTAAAGTGGTGCCAGCAGAGTCCATATTAGAGCCCAAACTGAGGTCCAAGGCCATTTGGGGCCTATTGAGGAGTTCATACCTGACCTTATGTGCCACAAAAAGCTACTGAAATTTTCCTGCAGCAGAAATCCATAAGGAAGCCACACAAAGCCTAGAAGTGTCATTGAGTTTCTGGTGGTGCAGGTGGAGAAAGATGGGGGCCAGACAATTTTATCCTCACATTCAATTTATAAATTCTGTGAAAACTTTTCCTGGCATTTCCAAGTGTATTTATGTTTTTTCAGTAATAAATTAGCTTTTTTTTTTTTTTTTTGCTTCATGGCAAACGAGAGAAATAACTTGGATAGAGGAGCATTTCTTGGACATAGTTCCATTCCCCTGCTATGCGGATGGTAACAGTTTTGTTTGCTAATCTTGAATCTTCACTTTTATCTTCAAGAAAGACTTTGCTCTATGCACTAGCCATGAAACTATTAATTCCTGAGCATTCTATTTCATAGTTCTCAGGTGGGCCTTATGCTTCCTTTTTTGTTTTCCCCATTTTAGGTCTGAAAGCAGCATCATGATCTTTGCACTACTTAATGATCAGGACAGTTAAGAACAGTATAGTGTGCTTGCCTTGGTATTTTCATCCATCCATCCTTGCATTTCTATACAGAAACTACATCTCACCTGCTATGTGTCCAGTTGAAATCATCACTATTTTGTCTTGAGAAAAAAAAGATCTTTGTAGCCCCTCCCCTGAATTCTATTTGTAGTGTTTTAGAGATTATTTTATGAAAATTCTCCCAAATGAAAAGATATCCTTACATTCAATTCAAGCAGAGAGTGGTCAGTATTCAGAGGAAATGAACTCATTAGAATAATGAAGAACTGAACCCAGAAAGCAGAAAATATGTCAAATCTTTACATGTTTCTCTGAGATTTCAGTGCTGAGAGTGGGTGGAATCATACTGACACTTTTTGAAGACTTGGTTATGAGAAGTGGAGCCTGCTACCTTCAACGTACCTAAGGCTTAGACATAGCCAAAAGAAGACAGTTCCTTGTGTCTTTATTCACAGGTGTTTTATGAAGGGCTGGCAGCTTACTCTACCAGTGTAGCTTTCTAACCCTTTTTTCCTGTCATCATAACTAGCATAAATGATATTTTTATGGGAATTGAACCACTGAAATTTTCATGAAGACAAGTTAAAAGGAGATAAGTTTTGTAAGGAAATAAATCTACAAGTGATAAATTCTTCAGTGGTCGTTCCCTGGAAATGTTAGAGATGTGATACACCAATTGTACTTTAATAATTTAAAAAGTGTCTACCCGCTATTCACTAACTCATGCTTGCTGTAGCAACCCAGGGTTCCGCTGCCAGAACGCATTCTTATAAAGTGATCTTTTCCAATTGTAAAAAGGCACACCCCAGCCTCGGAGCTCTAAGTACAAACCAAAGGCGCCTCTAACAGAGAATTGGCTGAAATGGGAAGCAAATGGCCCTCATAGAAGGAACATTTAAAGGAAAGTGGCCTTTACTCCACTACCTCTATCTAAAATTCTGCCACTCTGTCTTTGTTTTTTACTGCTACCCAGATTAGAACAATAGGCCCAAGGACAGGTAGGAATGAGCCTGGAGTCCTGGATCCCAGTGGGAGGAAGTAGGGAGAGAACAGAATTAATTATGACTTCTTTTCAAGTTGTAAGATCTTAGCAACTGGGAAATGGATGTTAGTGCAAGGTCTGACTCACGTTATTTATTCTGAGACTAAATCAGTTCTGCAGTTTTCTTATAAATTATTAGATGTTCACACACAAGAAATAACCCTATGTGTTATGAGAAACATATGCTCAGATCATCTTGAGAGCAAGATCAAGCACAGTGGGTTTATTATTTCCTGGGGTGACTTTGTAGCTTAGGTAAGTATCCATCAGCGAGAGGGGAAGGATGGCATTAGGTGATATGACTGCATCTTTGACATACCCTGGCCAGGAATCAGTGTTGTTGTTGTTGTTGTTTTTTGTTTGTTTGTTTAAATTTGTCTGTTTGTTTGTTTTTGCCAGGCAGAGTTAGACAGTGTGAGAGAGAGATAGAGAGAGTTATAGACAGTGAGCAGTGAGAGAGAGAGAGAGAGAGAAAGGTCTTCCCTCCGTTGGTTCACTCCCCCAGTGGCCACCACGGCCAACACTGCGCCAATCCAAAGCCAGGAGCCAGGTACCTCCTCCTGGTCTCCCATGTGGGTGCAGGGACCCAAGCACTTGGGCCATCCTCCACTGCCCCCTGGGCCACAACAGAGAACCAGACCAGAAGAGGAGCAACCGGGACTAGTACCCAGCGCCCCAACCAGGACCAGAACCCAGGGTGCCAGCACCGCCGGCAGAGGATTAACCAAGTGAGCCATGGCGCTGGGCCAAATCAGTGTTCTCTTCTGTAAACTAAGAGTTATAATGATCAATAATGCCTTCGTCAGGGGGGAATGAGTTAATGCAAGAGCGGGCCTTTAGAAGGTGGCATATTAGTGCCCAGTCCACATTAGCTATTATTAGCTGGGGCTATTCCTGCAGTCAAGATCCCATCTGATGGTCTTGTAATCAGTATGCATTTAATCTAATCATGAAAACCAGCATAGAGTGAAGTCTGACTTTGTTTTTCCTGTCATTTCTTCCCACTATGATGCTTTATAAATTAGGGAGGGGGTGGAGTAGGAAGGTTAAAAAATAGACAACCACAAAGCAATGGTTTGCATTTTGACATCAACACTAACCAGCATTGTGACCTGTGCTACTCTCTCAGACCAGCAGGCCTTGGTTTCCTCATATGAAAAGCCATGAATGGCTGTGGCTCCATGGTGCCACTGAAGTGCCAGATGTTGTAAAGGCCACATGCAGAAGATGTTCCTATTTGACAAGCTCCCTCCCCACAAATGTGTCTTTTCCATTTTTTTCTTTTAGCTTTTATGAGGAGAAAGATTCATGATTAGAGGAACTCAACAGGGATTAATTTCTTTTACATAACATGATGCGGTTTTTACATGACACAATATTACATTGTTCATGGATTGTCCCAGCATGTGGTAAATGATCATGGCTTCATTGCTGAAGTTTGAAAGATGATGACTGATAAGGTAAGACTTATGCTTTCATATTTCTTTTGTTTCTACTTCACTGTCCTTATAAATAATTCATGGAACAAAATTACTATTCCAGAAAAATACAGTCTGTTTCGTCGGCTCCTTCACACTTTATTGATCAGTGCATATAATTTTTAATACCTATCCAAGGAATTTAGAAATCTAGCCTTTTCCTTTGTTCCATGGGATGTTAGAGATAACAATTTCCATCCAAATATTTATATTTATAAACTCTGTCCTGCAGAAGCATTGTTCCTCTTTTGATATTAAGAGTAACTCTCACTGAATTGCAGCAAAGATTAAAAAAAAGTTATCACTTAGGAGTGATCTCATTCATTATCACTTTTATTATCTCATTTTTTGGTATTTGTAACAATAATGAGGCAAGTAGTATCTTGTTCATTATACAAGTGAAGGAACTGAGATCATAGATATAAATTTTCCCAAGGAACTTGTAGAGTTAGAGTTGAATCAAAGACTCAGTTTCTGAGTGTTTGGACACTCAAGGTAATGTTGTCAACCATTTAAATATGGTGCTAATTCTGTCTACAGCCACGCCACCCTGCATGTGCCCAATCTCATCCCAGATGCTAAGCAGGGTCGGGCCTGGTTAGTACTTGCATGGGAGGCATGGTGCTAATTCTGTAATGGGGTCAGCCTGGAAGAATGGAGTCACGCCTCTAGGCTCGGTTGCTGAACTCATTATTTATAATGTAGCATTCCTTGACTAACTTATGATACTGCAGATTTTAAACTATCCTTCCAACATGAGCCCCTTTAAAGATTTTAGCAAGTGAGAGGACTAACTTATTTTGACCAGAGATATCCTTTCATGTAAAGACTGACGATGATAGTGTCCAGCACCAAGATGACAGGATGAGCCAACCCAATACTGCTAGCCAGTGGGCAGATAGATGCTCCAGGGAAAGGATCACATTTTTGAAATAGGAAATGTCAAAATGCAGAGGAGCAAAAGCCTGCATTGTGGTGCCACAGGTTAAGCCATTGTTTGGAATGCTTGCATCCCATGTTGGAGTGCCAGTTCGAGTCCCAGCTACTTTGTGCTTCTGATACATCTTCCTGTTAATGCACAAGGAAGGCAGCAGATGATGGCCCAATAACATATGTTCCAGCAACCTGTGTGAGAGCTGGATGGAGTTCCTGGCTCCTGGCTTTGTCCTGGCCTAGCAACAGATACTGCAACCAATGGAGAGAAGATCAGTCTCTCTGTTTCTCCCTCTCTTTCTGTCACTCTGGTTTTCAAATAAAATAAATCTCTTCTAAAAAATATAGAAGAGCAATGGTAAAATGTTCTGAGAGTAGGAATAATGGCTTCCCCCTCCCATAAGTTCCCTCCCACCCGCAACCCTCCCCTCTCCCGCTCCCTCTCCCCTTCCATTCACATCAACATTCATTTTCAATTCTCTTTATATACAGAAGATCAATTTAGTATACTTTAAGAAAAGATTTCAACAGTTTGCATCCACATAGAAACACAAAGTGAAACATATTGTTTGAGTACTAGTTATAGCATTAAATCACAATGTACAGCACATTAAGGACAGAGATCCCACATGAGGAGCAAGTGCACAGTGACTCCTGTTGTTGACCCAACAAATTGACACTCTAGTTTATGGCGCCAGTAACCACCCTAGGCTGTCATCATGAGTTGGCGATGGAAGCCTTCCAAGTTCGCCGACTCTGATCATATTTAGACAAGGTCATAAAAGACAGAGTGAGGAGAGTAACCAATGATCCTAAGAGTGGCATTAAGCAGGTCTAAACAATTATACAACATTAAGTGGGGAAGAGGACCATCAGTACACACAGGTTGAGAGTAGAGCCATTGGACGTAGAGTAGATGTTATGATTACAAAGGAATGAGGCCCAAGTACGCTAGACAGGGTCTAGAACAAAGGACAGAGTCATTATTAGAGGAGCTAAGAAAGGTGCTGTCTAAGCTACAATTAAGTTTTCTGATTGAGAGGCAAATAGAACCTGACAGAAGGGGCTTGATAATAATCTGGTGGGCTTTAGGCCTTGTAAGTTAAGAGGCCCAGACCTATCTATCTCTTCACATGGGGTATATCCTAAGGGAGGTGTGAACCTCCTAGGGGAAGGCACTCTGTTGACTTTCATTACTTGGCTGGCCTGGGAGCGGAGCTGGCCAGGTAAATGCAGGGGGCATCTCTAACAAGAAATTTACAGTTCTGCCTTCAGTGTTGCTGACCCTATGTCCCCTCAGCTGCACTGGTCACTTTGGAAGCTGGGCTGAGTGAAGGGCTTTTCAGCTTAGAGCCAGTAAGATCTGTGGCTCTGACATGGGCATCCTTTGACTCCAGGGCAGGTCCATTTCCAGTGATCCAACTCTTGGCAGAGCTGCCAGGGCTCTTCACAAGCTGACTTCTGCTGAAGCCCAGGCTTACCACATTGAAAGCCACTGCAGTGGACTGGCCTGTTGGGTCTCCTTGAGGGCAGATCACTGTACAGATCAGCCATTAATAGGCCTGCCACCCATTGCTTCTGATGCCTAGCTTTCTTTTCCTCCTGGTTTGTGTTAAAGCAGACCAGAGGATGCAAGTCAAGGGAGTGCCCAAGTCCCATCTGTAATCTTCGGTGGCCTGAACTACAAGTCTATAGTCACAGGCATGTTCTGTAGTAGTTTTTCTAAGGTAGACAATGCCCATGAGGAAAATTATATTCTCACTTTAAAACTTTCTTTCCCTTTGGTCTGAAAGGGAGGTGTTTTCTACTTACTGTTTACTTCGCTGATTGCAAAGTGAATCTAGCTATGAGATTATTATTTAAGCTCTTATTTTGGCTATGCTATTACAGAAAAATGTTAGCCATCTCTTTTATAAGGTCTAAAGATTAAATTGTGCGTCCTACAGATTCCTTCATAATAGAATTAGTTTCCTACCTTGAAGAGAATAGAGAAATGAAAGAACAAGTTGGGCTTAGAATAGAGAAATGAGGGAGCAAGTCCTTGATCGCTTGCTGACAATAGCAATATCACATGAATACTTAGCAAACTGTTTCAATCATTAGATAACAACTTAAGAAAACATTTACCAGAAGGTCCAATGCCTTCTATAAATTTTAAGAATCATGTATTTGGAAACACCTCTTAAATATCTAAGATGGTGTAGTTAGTTTAACCAGTAAACTTAAGCACAACCATCTAAAATGTTTTTAGTTTCTTTCTACCAACAAGTATAAAACATATGATGCAGAGATTCAGGTCACACGAATTAAAATGTATCTTGGATTAATTTTAGCAGCTTAAATTTATGGACAATCTTATCTATAAGCCAATTAAAATAAAATCCTTAATAAAATTTTCCCATGTGGACATACAATATGTACACACATATAACATAACATAATAGACCAATACAGCAATTTTAATAATAGCTTTTAAAATCTTTAACTCTTTTTGTAGATTGCCAATTGATTTGAATTGCTTTTTGTTTTTAGTAACCTCAGCTAACCATACTTTCTCTCAGTTGGTACTGTTAATACATTATTGGCTTCATCTGTTTACAGAGCCATCCCAAAGTACTGAATACAATAGAAGTGGCTGGAAAAAGTCCATAGGAACCTATAGGAGGACAGCTAAACACAGAACCAACAACGCTTTAGTTTTATGAGCAGCAAATCATATATAACTGGGGATGACAAAAGACTTTAAGTTGCCATGTTTAAAATTATAAACTCATCAACCAACAAGAGGCACTTGCTTACTTCACAGTATTTTTGAAAGCACCTGTAGGATTTTACAAGTATTTAACCCTTTAGGCCTCTGGGGCTTTCTCATTAAGATAACTATCATGTCTAGTAACACAAGATCATTAGACTTTTTAATTCTCAAACATTTGTATTAATAGCATTTTCCATTATAGAAACTTAAAGTTTAGTACCACATCAAATCTTGACAGTACTTCTAATATAATCCAAATAGCCTGATTAGTTGGTGTCTCTATAAGATGAGAGACATAGGTCCTTCGATTTTTTCAGTTGGGCCCAAAGTGGAAAAACCAAAGTCCAAGATTTACTGGAAATTTTAGTGTCCAGATTGTTTGGAACTTTGATTTTTTGAATGCCTGTCAAGAATGCCAAGAAGGCTCAAAATCCAAAATATCTGGTTGAAATAATATTCCTTAAAATCATGACATAACATAGACCAAATTTGATCATTGTTATAAGGTGATTATTCAAATCTTTGAAAATAAGCACATATTTAATAACCCATAGCTCTTAATAAAAATTCAGCTGTTTTTGAACAATTAGAATTTAACAGACATCAAGAGAACATAATAGATTACTTTAACATATTGCTTTAACAGAGCATCAGATTTTAATTCTATGTCAAAGAGAAATTGAGCTTCCTGTGATCTTTTGCTGTGAGGTTTCCTTCCTTTACCTTCTTTCATATTGATGACCACATTTCTGTGTTTCTGTGTGTAACACATCTTTAAGAATCTTTTGCAGGGCAGGATGAGTGGCAACAAATTCTTTCAGTTTCTGTTTGCTATGAAAAGTCTTAATTTCACCTTCATTCACAAATGAGAGCTTTGCAGGATATAATATTCTGGGCTGGCAGTTTTTCTCTCTTAGTACCTGGGCGATGTCTCGCCATTCCCTTCTAGCTTGTAGGGTTTCTGATGAGAAGTCTGCTGTGAGTCTAATTGGAGATCCTCTGAGAGTAATCTGACGTTTCTCTCTTGCACATTTTAGAATCTTTTCTTTATGTTTCACTGTGGTGAGTTTGATTACAACATGTCGTGGTGAGGATCTCTTTTGGTCATGTTTATTAGGGGTTCTATGAGCTTCTTGTACTAAGATGCCTCTGTCCTTCTCCAAACCTGGGAAATTTTCTGCTAGTATCTCACTGAAAATGCGTTCTAATTCTTTCTCCCTCTCCATGCCTTCAGGAACTCCTAGGACCTGAATGTTGGGTTTTTTAACAGTATCCTATAGATTCCCGACAATATTTTTTAGATTTCTAATTTCTTCTTCTTTTTTTCTTTGGTTTGCCTGTTTCCTTTCCTGTTCTCTGTCTTCTAAGTCCGATATTCTCTCTTCTGCTTCACCCATTCTGTTTTTAAGGCTCTCTAATGTGTTTGTCACTTGATCTATTGAATTCTTCATTTCATTATGATTTCTCATCACTATCACAGTTTCTTTTTCTACTAGTTGTTTCATTTCATTTTGATTCCTCCTTAATATTTCATTCTTACGAGAGAGATTTTCTATCTTGTCCATTAAGGATTTCTGTAGTTCAATAATTTGTTTTTGAGAACTTCTTAATGTTCTTATCAATATTTTGAGATCCGCTTCTTGCATTTCTTCGATCTCATCATCTTCATAATCTTGAATTGGGGTGTCTTTTTCATTTGGTGGCGTCATAGTGTCTTCCTTGTTCTTGTTACCACGGTTTTTGAGTTTGTTGTTTGGCATGTTGGAGATATTTGGTTTTTTCACTGTGGTGTTTTTTCTTGTTATACTATGGCTCTAGGTTAAGTGGACTGCCTGCTTTTGATGGAGCCTTAGAGGCTTGAGATGAGTGTGGACTGAGAGCTCTGCTTGGTTCCTCAGGGTTGAGGGTGTGCCAAAGGTGACATTCCCAGGTTAAGCATGGTAAATCACTTTCTTTCATTTTTTTTTATTCAAAAGGGAAGTAATTCCACACAGCTGAACGTAATTGGAGGTAGTTAGCAGGCGAATGATATACCCACAGGAGCCAGAGATTGGAAGCTCTTTCCCAAGGACCACACAGGGAATCTGTGCTGCCCTCAGTGTGGGCTCCAATTCTCATGCAGTCTCCCACTGGGTTGCCAAGTTAGATCCTAATCTCCTGTTATTTCACTCCCCCTCTCCGAGTCAGGTTTTTCTGCTAGGCTCAGGGCTGGTGCAGACCTGAGGTCACCCTGCTTATGATGTATGTCCAAAATGGCGCCTGTTCTTTGTCTTGCTCACCTTTGAGAGGTGAGCAGATAGAAAGAAACTCGTGTCCGTATCAGTCACTTTTTTTTCCCTCTCTCTCTACTAGTTAGCCTGGTGAAATTTTCCCCACGGGGTTTCAAGCCTCATTCCCTCTAGTCTCCTCTTTCCGCTTTCTTGCTGGTGTCTCAGGCTATTGAGGTTCGGCTCACCTCGCGTTCCAGCGCTGGTGTGTTGATTCCACCACTGGTGTCCTGAACTTGGGCTCCCACACTCTCCACGCAGGTCCACTGTGAATCACTAGTTCCAGAAGAGTTTCCTCTGCTGTTTCTTCCCCTATGCTTCCTTGACCCTGCAGTATCTCCACTTTTATTAAACTGTCTCTTCCCGGACTATCAGTGTGCTCCCTTCCTATTCCGCCATCTTGCTGCTCTCTCCTTTTTTTTTTGGACATGCAGAGTGGACAGTGAGAGAAACAGAGAGAAAGGTCTTCCTTTTCTGTTGGTTCACCCTCCAATGGCCGCTGCGACTGGCACACTGCGGCCGGCGCACCTCACTGATCCGAAGCCAGGAGCCAGGTGCTTCTCCTGGTCTCGCATGTGGGTGCAGGGCCCAAGCACTTGGGTCATCCTCCACTGCACTCCGGGACCATAGCAGAGACCTGGCCTGGAAGAGGGGCAACCAGGACAGAATCTTGTGCCCCGACCGGGACTAGAACCTGCTAGGCGGAGGATTAGCCTCTTGAGCCGCGGCACCGGCCCTAGACTCATTTCTTTCCTTAGTAAACATTCCCTTCCATATATACAATGAAATTTACAGTTTAATATAATGTCAATTAAACATATTTCAGTATAAATGAAGTCTGGAAAATATTGTAGATCCCTTAATCACTTTTTTTTAAAAAAAATTTTTGCCAGGCAGAGTGGACAGTGAGAGAGAGAGACAGAGAGAAAGGTCTTCCTTTTCCGTTGGTTCACCCCCACAATGGCCACTGCGGCCGGTGTGCTGATCTGAAGTCAGGAGCCAGGTGCTTACCCTGGTCTCCCAATGGGTGCAGGGCCCAAGTACTTGGGCCATCCTCCACTGCCTTCCCGGGCCATAGCAGAGAGCTGGCCTGGAAGAGGGGCAACCGGGACAGAATCCGGTGCCCCGACCAGGACTAGAACCCAGTGTGCTGGCCCCGCTAGGCAGAGGATTAGCCTATTGAGCCGCGGTGCCAACCCTTAAGCACTTTTTAAAACATGCTCAGAGAGTTGTCTAGAAGCAATATTTTAGAACTTTTGTCAGACATCAAAAGGAAATAAAAGTGAATATTTAGAAAAAATTTGAGTTTTCTTAGAAACAACCAAGAAGTATAAGATATTTTATAAATGTATAGATTTGTAATGGGAATGGAATTTTGATTTTTGTGTAACCAACATTACCATTGCTATCTATCAGATCCTAAATGGGAACTCAAATACTTGTTAACTCAGTGAGTGAATAAATTAATTATAGTTCTATTCTATCAAGATACTCTGTATATTCATAGCCTATATCTTCTGTAATAAAGGAGACACAGAACTATACATTTTTTTGAAGTAAATAATAAAGACTGCATCCATGTTTATCTCAAATTTAGCTGTTTTTATCTTTGTTTTAATTTTAATATATGATTAATTCTTCATAGTTGTCTTTTTGTAAATTTTTTGAAACTTATTTTAATTTTTCAATTAGAAGGAAAAGAGAGATCTCCTCTCCATTGGCTCACTCCCTAAATGCCTTCATGATATTGGGGCTGGACTGGGAATTGAAGGCAGGCACACAATCCAGGTTTCCCTCATGGATAGCAGGAATTCAACCGAGCCATCACAACTCCCTTTCAGAGTCTGTGTTAGCCAAAGCTGGGCTCAGGAGCTGGAGTTGGAAGTTGAACTCCAGTCAGGTACTATCATGACGGATGTGGACATCTTAGCTACCAGGCTAAAGTTTTTATTTTTAGTTTTCCAAAGTTTTATTTATTTATTTTAGAGGCAGAAAGACAAATTGACAGAAAGAAAAACTACGATGGGCCAGCTCATTCAAATGTCCACAACACCTCTTGACTGGGGCCAAAGCTGGGAAATGGGAATCCAATTTAGGTTTCCCACATGTGAGGTTGGACCCAATTATTTGAACCATTACTGATGTCTCCTAGGGTTTGTGTTAACAGAGAGCTCAAGTCAGAAGCTGAGCTGGGTATTCAATGACCATACTCAGATATCAAATAGGAGTGTCTTAACCACTAGGTCAAATGTCCACCAACGTACATTTTAAAATGTTACATATGGGGGCCGGCACCGTGGCTCACTTGGTTAATCCTCCACCTGCAGTGCCAGCATCCCATATGAGTGCTGGGTTCTAGCCCCGGTTGCTCCTCTTCCAGTCCGGCTCTCTGCTGTGGCCCGGGAAGGCAGTGGAGGATGGCCCAAGTGCTTGGGCCCTGTACCCACATGGGAGACCAGGAAGAAGCACCTGGCTCCTAGCTTCAGATCGGCGCAGCACACCGGCCATAGCGGCCATTTGGGGGGTGAACCAACAGAAGGAAGACCTTTCTCTCTGTCTATAACTCTACCTGTCAAATAAAAAAAAATGTTACATATGAAACTGAGGTTAATTTTCAAGAAAATGCAGATGTCATTTATGTATTAGCATTACTAGATTTGTATTTTTATAAGCACTTACGTTATTTGTTTGCAAGGCAGAGAGAGAGAGAGAGAGAGAGAGAGAGAGAAAGAGAGAGAGATCTTCCATCCATAGTTCACTCTCCAAATGGCCAGAAGATCTGGACTGCACCAGGCCAAAGCAAGGAGCTAGGAGCATCATCTGGGTCTCACATACTGGTGCAGGGTCCCAAGCACTTAAGTTACCTTCCTCAGCTTTCCCAGGCACATTAGCAGGAAGATAGATCAAAAGTGGAGCAGCAGGAACTCAACATGGTGCCTATATAGGGTACCTGTATCACAGGTGTTGGCTGAACCTGTTAAACCACAATGCCAGCCCCTACATTTTTATTTTTAATAAAGATTCTCCCAAGTTCCAAGAAAAAGATAACCTTAAATTAGCTATTAAATAATTTCACATATTCTATTTAGTAAGATAGTTTTTAATGTTCATTCACATTTTAGGCTTTGAAAATAAAATTGGTTAAAAAAAGAAGTCCCAAAATCTGCACAAGATTTTGAATACGATTTCAGAGTTGTCATGAAAAACATATCTAGTTAATTTTTTAAGTCAGTTTGATGTTCAGCATCTTCTTCAGAATCTGTTATGAGTATAGGGGAATTTGTCTATTCTTTCACAGAATTCATACCGCACAATGCATTCTAATTAACAGACGCTCACAAGAGTCAAACCTATATGGAGTTTAAATTTACTTCTGTCAATAGGCAGGAAGGGGGAATTTGGGATTAGCTTTGTGCTAAGACCCAAAATCTGCTTTCCTTTCTCTCCTCCCTTTCCGCATTCAGTGATCAGGGCCAGGATGTAAACCCCTGACTGGAGAAAGCCATTGACTGGAAAAATATTGCATTATGCTGAATGTCACGTACAATCTGCCTACCTACATTTCATCATTGCTAGTTTATGGAAAAAGCATAATTGATTCTGAGTCAGAGAAGTGGAGGGAGTGGTTGAGCCACCTGCGTGTAGTTCCTGTTATCTCAAGACCTGCAGGATAAGGGTTTGAATCTTCTTTTGGCTCTGGAGACAAACAGATCTCCTTCCTGTACTAGATTTATAAAAGCCAAGGCTGACCTAGATTCCTCTACAGATCATTATACCCTCATGGTAATGGTGCTAAATGACATACCTCCCAACCCCTGACAGGAAAAGACCATAAAAGGAACAAGAATTGTCACTAATTTCACTTAGCATGTCCTCAAAGTTGATCCATGTTGTGGCATGGTAGAAACTCCTTATTGTTTTATGGCTGAAGAATGTTTCATTGCATGTATAAATTACATGTCTTCCATAGGATTTCCTATGGAAGGAAAAAGACCATAAAAGGAACAAGACTTGTCACTAACTTCACTTAGCATGTCCTCAAAGTTGATCCATGTTGTGGCATGGTAGAAACTCCTTATTGTTTTATGGCTGAATAATGTTTCATTGTATGTGTAAATTACATGTCTTCCATAGAATCTTCTCTTCTTGTTGTCACATGTTATCTCACAATGCATTCCCATTTCTAAAGGTATTTTGGGTAAAACCACTTTTCCTGGGAACTTGGAGAATGAACTGATAAAATGTTTTTGCACTTGTTAAAAAAAAAAAAAAACAGCAGCTAGAGTCCAAGAAATTTATGCCTACTTCCCTGAAAAACCATAAATGTTTTTCCTCTTTATTAGAATATACCTCCTTCCCTTACATTCGACAACCGATATTATTTAAACACAGTTCAGAAACAGGGCCACTCCCCTCCCATTGAGCCTGCACTCTGGGTATGGAGTGTGTACTTTAGCTTTTTCAATAAAATACTTGCCACTGGCTGTTCACTCTTCTCCAGCTTGCTTTTGAACTCTTTCCTGTAGCACAATCAAGAACCTGGTGACCAGGGTAGCACTCACTGTCTAGCACCAACTCCAATGGGATCTAAGGCTTTAGTCATTTTATTCACAATCACAGGTTTCCTGCCTCACATAATGGTTTGTCATCATTAATACTGACTTTATAATGACAAGTCTCTAAGAAATATATGTATAGATATATATAAAATTTTCAACATTATTTGGTAATCTATTGCTCAACTATTGACACTAACTTCATTCAGTCCCTTCTTTTTCCAATTAATCTCATTATTTTGGTATTATCACAATCCAGGGGCTCATCTATAGTTATTTTTTGTATGACTAGATTGACCACAAAAAGTGAGAAGTCAGGTTATAACAGTGTTGTTACTCCTGCTGTTCAAAGTCTGGGCCATACCAGCAATATCAGTAACACCTGGCAGCTTATTGGACCTGCAGTAGCTTAGTTTGTGCCCCAGGTATACTAAATTACAACCCCAGCTTGGCAAAATCAATGGATGATTGTTATACACGTTGAAGTTTGAGACATACTTCAGTGGTGAGTCTCCAGCTATAAATTTGTTAAGAAAAAAAAAAATTCTGAACGGTCCTAAATTTAACTACAAGGACTGAAGAATAGGAGGCAGGAAACTTCAGAGAGGTCCATCAGTTAGCTATAGACTGAAAAAAACAAAGACCATTTTAGATTCCTGAATGTATGTTAAAACCTGGACTCAATTTCCATCAAGACCCTCTAGCGCTGCCACATTTCATTTACTATCCCAACACTCCAGAAGCAACAACTACTCCTGATGGACGGCCCTCCTGCCCTTCTGTTATGGGTTGCATAGGATTTATCTCCCCGAACTCATGGAGCTGTTCAAACTCTAACGTCTTGATGTTACTGGTTGATTAAAGCTGGAGACTTGATCTAATGTTGGTTTCTGACAGGTTTGGCCCATAGAAGGTCTTTGGGTCATTGTGGGGTTGTATTTTCTTTAGATGTTTGCCTACTTGAACCCGAGTTCAGCTTACATGTTCTCTCTCTACTTTCTGCTTTATGATGTGAAACGTTCTCTGTATCCTCTATTTGCCAGACTCTACCAGATGCCCAACTATAGGGCCACACAATCCTGTAACTTCACACTGTGAACTGAAATAAAATTTTTTTTCCAAAAAAAAGTTGCTCTCAGATATTTTAGTTAAAGTAGAAAAAAGCAGATTAATGCACTTTATCTAATTGACTTTAATGCCCAAATATTTGTTATAAAAAAGTTGCTACTAACTGCTACTTAAACCTGCTGCTGATAGATGAGGAGCTTGTCTCAGGATTTGGTTTTTTCCTGGCTGGCATCTTTAAGGGCTCAATAAACTCTTTTATTTTATAGAGTCATGAGTTTTGCTTTAAGAAATTATAACCTGGTGAGATTTCGATAACTATTATGTCTGAATTTTACTTCTGACAATTTAAATCTGATTCTTCTAAACTGGGGGGCTTGAGTATCAGATTTTTAAGAAATAAAATGATTCTAATAGATAGTGAGACCTGAAAACCACCACACCCAAGCGGATGGCTTTAGCTGTTAAATATTTGTTCCTCTATTATAGGCAGTCACTGCTAAGAGGGATGCCATCAGTGGCTGTCAGTGAGCACTCACTGCCCAGGAACCAAGCTCTTGACTTTGACATGAGAAAGAATCCAAAAGCAAGTTGGAGAATAGCAAATAGAGAGGTGAGAAAGGGAAAGTGCACACTCCACAGCCGGAGTTGGAGTTCACTGAGAGGGGAGTAGCCTTGTCTCTGAACTGTGTTTAATGTTATATTGGTCGTTTAATGAAAGAGGAGGTGCATCCTAATTAAGGGGAGTTTCTGGGAAGTAGGTGGAGATTTCCAGGAATCTAACTACATCTCCTTTTCACTCTTTATATGGTCGGATGTTTCCTATCTTGACAACTGGTAGTAGTGTCATTGCAGGAAGTCTTGGCCCCCTAAACCAGAAGGAACCAGGCCCAGGTAGGCGGTCTGTTTGTCCTCAGGATCTCTGAGAAACCAAAACCTAATTTTTATAACTCTTGAGATAACAGTAACTTTCCCCAGGTGCTTTCCCCATGTCACTATGATGAAAGAGAAACGCAGAGCTAATGGCCTCATGGCACTTGCAGTCTTAGTTTCTAAATAGCAACAAAAGCCAAAGTATAAACACAACTAACTTCCATTGTTGTTATTGTTAAGTAAAAGTGGAAAATCCTCCAAGATGTATACAGTCATTATTGCAGTCACAATGAATAATCCATGGGGGGAGGGGGATACAGAAATTGAATAATTTTAATGACTTTAACCCTGAGGAAGGACATTTTAAAAATTCAATGGAGCAGTGCCCCCTCCAGGTCTCCCACCCGAGGGTGCACTCTACTTAATGGGTCTTTTCCTCTGGTGAGGGACTATGTACACTCAGAATGTGCTGGAGGGACTGTTTCTAATTATTTTGCCAGAAAGTGAATGCTCTCTTAAATCCATCCACCCAGACGTGAGCATTGTTTTCTAATTTGCACTAAGTCATTGTATTAACCTGTCTTAACCTCCTCTGGCCCTCCCAATTCCCTCTCTTTTGTGGGTATCATGTGCATTACAGCTGTGGTGTGATAAGTGAGATAGAATTTGCACAAGATGAGGGTAGACAGATACTTGTCTGGAACCTTCAGTACCTTCTCACAATTTCGTATTCACCCTAAGAGCAGAGAAAAATCATGGATTCACAATTTACATTCCAATTACAATCTGATTTATATTCTTAAAGATCTGGTAAATCTGTGGAGATCAAATTAGAGTAGGAGGGCATGGTAGATGAATAGAGATGTACAGTCTATTAAAAATCAATTACAGGAATTCAGGTGAAAGTCCATGATATCCTGGCCCAGAGCAGTGATAGCACAAACAGTATGGACTGAAAATACAGTTTTAATGGGGGTAAAATCTTATCCAAACAAACAAAAACCAGAAAAATTATCACCAAAAATGCATCAACTTCCAAATGCCAGTAGAACCTGAGGTCAGAAATATAAATTCTAATTTCAGAAGAAATAAAAATCTGAAGATAGCTTTGGCCTCACTGGAAAGTGTCAGCAAAAGAAGTGTCCCCTATATGTTAATTTCCTCTTTTAGCTTCCCTTCCAGAAGTGTTGCCATGTGTAACAAAAGCATGGTTTGTTTTGTTTTAATCATTACTTGACTCAGTATTTCCAAAGTTCTTAGCAAGCTAAAAAACGCAGAGGAAGTCCTCGTGGTGAAGCAGGTGAAGCCAATGCCTGCCATGCCTGCAATGCCATATGAGCATCTCATATGAGTACCAGTTCTAGTCCAGCTACTCAGCTTTCAATCCAGCCTCCTGCTAATGAGCCTGAGAAGGCAATGGAAGAGACCAAATGCTTGAGTCCCTGCCACCCATGGAGAAGATGAGGGTGGAGTTCCTGGCTCCTGACTTTGGCCCAGCCCAACCCTGGCCTTTGCAGCCATTTGTGGAGTGAACCAGTGGATGGCAATCTCTCTGTCTCTGTAACTCTGCCTTTCAAGTAAATTAATTAATCTTAAAAAGCATTAAAATAAAAAAGAGAACTCTTCATGGATAAGAGAAGAGAAAAATATAAGACACCCCTGGACTTCATCCTCTGGCTCATGCAGTGCAGTGAGGAAGTTGGAAGGTGTGCAGGGAGGTGACACAGATTTTGCAGAACCTCAGAGCCATCCTTAGGAACCTTCTGTACAAGCTGAGGGAAGACAGGGCCCATCTGACCTTTGTGGAAGCAACACATGAACAGATATGGTGTGACTCGTTAAAGTTTAGGCAAGCTGGAAGTAGCCCTGCGATGTAATCCCATCTTTATGTTTGATATGTCCACATTCCCTGAGTATACCTGTTGCATCTGGGACCAGGGCACAGGCTCACAGCCAACAACCTTCCTTATAAAAGGAGGTGGAAGGTGAGAAACAGCTCTATTTCTACAGTGGAATGCATTTAGACATGCTGCTCTGGCTTTTTCTTTTTTTCCATGGACCAACCAATCATGGACAGACCTCTCCCACTCTTCTTAAAGGTACCATTTCCAGGTTTTTTTTTTTTTTCTATTGTTTATTGGCAAATCTTTAACCCACTCATGATGGGTATTTGTCTGTATAGGACAGCCCACTCTAATGCATGAATTTGTGTTTAATCTATTCACTGCTAGAAAAATTATTTACTCATTTGCATATAATACTAGTACATGGTTTGTGTTTTTACCTCTGTGGGAGACAAGAACTTAAACTGGAAATTAATATATTCATTGCCCACATCAGAACTACAGAGGAGTCTCTATTTCTGGTGAGAACAGAACATCATTTCTTAGTATCACTTTATGTCCAAACTTTAAGTCTCTGATTAAAAAATACTATACTTTCTAAAGAGATATAAAGAAATATAGTAATTTTTCCTCCCGCTTTTCCATATGGTCAAGAAAAATTTTGTAACCTTGTCTGCCTTCTTTTATTCTGTTCATCCATAGCCATGTAAACAACAATGTTAACTTTTTTTTTTTTGGACAGGCAGCATTAGACAGTGAGAGAGAGAGAGACAGAGAGAAAGGTCTTCCTTCCATTGGTTCACCCCCCAAATGGCCGCCAAGGCCAGCACACTGCGCCGATCCAAAGCCAGGAGCCAGGTGCTTTTCCTGGTCTCCCACACGGGTGCAGGCGCCCAAGCATTTGGGCCATCCTCCGCTGCACTCCCAGGCCACAACAAAGAGCTGGACTAGAAGAGGAGCAACCAGGACAGAACCAGCGCCCTAACCAGGACTAGAACCTGGAGTGCTGGCGCCACAGGCGGAAAATTAGCCAAGTGAGCCACGGCACCGGCCAACAGTGTTAACTTAATATTCATATTTTCTTCATTTTTACTTTGAGTTCCCTTTCTTCATTTTTCTTTTGGGTTCATCATTCTCTAAATATATGCATCTCCAGTAAAAAAAAATAACATTTGCTTATGTAACTAACACATTTTATGAATATGATACTGAAATGAATCATTACTGAGTATTTGTATCATTTACACACTTCATATCTGATCATTGTGGGGCCGGCGCAGTGACGCAGTATGTTGATCCTCTGCCTGCAGCGCGGACATCCCATATGGGCGCCATTTCTAGTCTCGGCTGCACCTCTTCCAATCCAGCTTTCTGCTGTTGCCTGGGAAAGCAATAGAAGATGGCTCAAGTAAGTGCTTGGGCCCCTACACCCTCATGGGGAACCAGAAGAAGTTACTGGCTCCTGGCTTCGGATATTCGTAGCTCCAGCTGTTGCGGCCATTTGGGGAATGAACCAATGGAAGGAAGACCTTTCTATCTGTATCTCCCTCTCACTGTCTGTAACTCTACCTCTCAAGTAAATAAATAAAATCTTTAAAAAACATCTGATATTTGTTTCCCATTAATATTTACTTGCTCCTCAGTCCCTTGAAAAGTGAGTTGGATATTGCTGTAAATGTGATAGTTACTGTGAGAATAAGAACTTCTAAGGAAAGTTGTTATTCTAACTCATGATGTAAGCTACCACTGGAACATTCTATAATAAAGAACTTACACATGGAATTAAAAACTTTGGTGGGGTTATTCTGTTGGAAAGGCAAATAGGTAAATGTTTAAGTAAAACGAAGCCACCAAATGTAGATTATATATTTTCAAATGGATATAAAAAATCAATTGGCAGTTGCTTTGAAAGAATAAGCATAAGAAGAAAGTGAGATATTGTTCTGTGTCAGAGCCTAATGTTAGATTTTCCACACCTGGAATTTAGTCTGTAGATTTTACACCCCATAGGGTAAGAAGCTGGACATCTGTGGACCTGTTAAATCCTTGTGAATTGAATTTTAAATTCACTGTGAATAAAAAGGGTAGGGGGAACTATAAATCAATATTTTCTTATAGTTAAATTCTTTTTTTATCTTTTTTTTTTATTAGATAGACGGAGTTAGACAGTGAGAGAGAGTGACAGAGAGAAAGGTCATCCTTCCATTGGTTCACCCCTGAAATGGCCGCTATGGCCGGTGCTGTGCTGATCCGATGCCAGGTGCCAGGTGCTTTTCCTGGTCTCCCACATGAGTGCAGGAGCCCAAGTACTTGGACCATCTTCCACTGCCTTCCCGGGCCACAGCAGAGAGCTGGACTGGAAGAGGAGCAACCATAACTAGAAACCGGCACCCATACGGGATTCTGGTGCTGCAGGCGGAGGATTAACCAAGTGAGCCACGGTGCCGGCCCTATAGTTAAATTCTTAAGAAAATTTAGCAAATAAAGATTTGCCCATAATTCAGAGTGTAAAAAGGTTGCCACACGGTTTTGGATCATCTAAAAAGATTTATAACCTGGATAAACTTACAAGATATAAAACTGATTTATCATTGCCTTTTCCTTTTTTTTCCTTCAATCTTCCTTCCTTCCATCCATCCTTCTTTCCTTGCTTGCTTCCTTTCTTCCTTTCTTCTGCCCATCTCTCTTTTCTTTCCCCTCACAATAATATGGTAGTTTCTTTGGTATGTTACTCTTTGTCTATATCAAAACTTAACTTCCTAAAAGAAAAAAATGGAACTATATATAAAGAATATTTCAAAAAATGTAGTTTAAAGAATATATGTAAAATATTATTTCATGTATTTATAGCAGAATAGATAGGATTTGGAAGCATAAAGATCTTTGTTCTTTTTAGATACACCTTTTTCTTAGAAAACTTTTATTTAATAAATATGAATTTTGAAAGTACAACTTTTGGATTATAGCAGTTCTTCCCTCCATAACCACCCTCCCACCCCTAAACCATCCCATCTCCTAATCCCTCTCCCATCCCATTTTTCATTAAGATTCATTTGTAATTATCTTTACATACAGAAGATCAACTTAGTATATACTAAGTAAAGATTTCAATAGTTTGCACCCAGACAGACACACAAAGTATAAAGTACTGTTTGAATACTAGTTTTACCATTACTTCTCATAGTACAACACATTAAGGACAGAGGTCCTACATGGGGAGCAAGTGCACAATGACTCCTGTTATTGATTTAACAATTGACACTCTCATTTATGATGTCAGTAATCACCCGAGGCTCTTGTCATGAGCTGCCAAGGCTATGGAAGCCTCTTGAGTTCACAAACTCTGACCTTATTTAAACAAGACCATAATCAAAGTGGAAGTTCTCTCCTCCCTTCAGAGAAAAGTACCTCCTTCTTTGATGGGCCCTTCTTTCCACCAGGATCTCACTCACAGAGATCTTTCATTTAGGTAATTTTTTGCCAAAGTGTCATGGCTTTCCATGCCTGAAATACTCTCATGGGCTTTTTAGCCAGATGCAAATGCCTTAAGGGCTGATTCTGAGGCCAGAATGCTGTTTAGGGCATTTGTCATTCTATTAGTCTGCTGTGTATCTGCTTCCCACGTTGCACTGTTCTTTCCTTTTTAATTCTATCAATTATTCTTAGTAGGCACTGTTATTTATGTGATCACTTTGACACTCAATCCTCAGTTAGCATGTGCTGAACTGCATATTTCCTTCCTCTCTTATTCCCACTCTTATTTTTAACAGGGATCAATTTTCAGTTAAAATTTAAACACCTAAGAATAATTCTGTGTTAATTACAGAGTTCAACCAATGACATTAAGTGGAAAAAGAAAGTACTAAAAAGAGTAAAATAGTTAGCTGTTCCTTGACATGCAGGACAAGGGCTGATCAAGTCATTGTTTCTCATAGTGTCCATTTAATTTCTACAGGTTTCCTTTTAGGTGCTCAGTTAGTTGTCACCGATCAGGGAGAACATATGATATTTGTCCCTTTGAGACTGGCTTATTTCACTCAGCAGGATGTTTTCCCGCTTCCTCCATTTTGATGCAAATGACTGGATTTCATTGTTTTTTGACTGCTGTATAGTATTCTATAGAGTACATGTCCCATAATTTCTTTATCCAGTCTACTGTTGATGGGCATTTAGGTTGATTCCAAGTCATAGCTATTGTGAATTGAGCTGCAATAAACATTGAAGTGCAGATAGCTCCTTTATTTGCCAATTTAATTTCCCTTGGGTAAATTCCAAGGAGTGGGATGGCTGGCTCATGTGGTAGGGCTATAGTCAGGTTTCTGAGGTATCTCCAAACTGACTTCCATAGGCTTTACCAGTTTGCATTCCCATCAACATTGGATTAGTATGCCTTTTTCCCCATCCTCGCCAGCATCTAGATATACCCATTTTTTAATCCAGTAATCTGGGTCATGCCAATTTGTATTTGCTGAAATTGTCTCCTTTGTTCATTATGGATAGTATGATCATTGGGATGACTGCATACATAGTATATAGCTATGTATCTCTGTCTTAGTATTATTGGTATAAAAAGTTCGTAAAGTAGATAAGTAAACTATGTACATACAGACAATAGAATATTCAGTACTAAGATGAAATAAGCCATCAAGCCACACAAAGATACAGAGGACACTTAAATGCACAGCACTATGTGCATGAGGTGAATCTGAAAATGCTCCATACTGTGTGATTCCAACTATATGACACTTTGTAAAAAAAAAAAAAAAAAGCAGACACAAAAGTGATTAGTATTTGCCAGGGATTGGGAGGGGGAAGAATAGGAACAGTAGAGTATTTTTAGGACAGTGACATTATGTTGCATGATACTATAATGGTGAATACATGTCATTATATATTTGGCCAGTTCCATAAAATACACAATACCAGGAGTGAACCCAATGCAAACTACAGACTTGGCCTAATGATGATGTACTGACATAGGCTCAATCATACCAAATGCATCACTCAGTTCAGGATGTTTATGATTGGGAAAGTTATGCATATGTGGAGACAGGGGTGTGGAATCCTCTGTTCTTTCTACTCTATTTTGCTGCGAACCTAAATTAGCTCTAAAAACAAATTAAGTTTAGTGAGTTAAAAATTCAAAGAGGTAATAAAAAGTGTTATCTATCATTATCACAGACATATACATTGGGATTAGTGAACAAATATTCAATTAAAAATATAGCCAATAGTGAAAAGATGACTTGTATCTTTATATATATATATATATATTTTTTTTTTTTCAAAGCAACACAGCAAGGAGGAAACGGAACATGAGAACTGAGGGAAAAGGAGAGAGAGACAGATTATGCAAAATTACTTTGTGTACTGCCTCCTTCACTTTCTTGAATTGAGAAAACACTTCAACTTGGGATCCTCTTCTGCTGTTGATAATGTATGCAACAGGTGGCTGAGTAACTCATCTTTGTAGAGGCAAAGCCTCTCTGAAACAAGGTCAAATGGGCTGGAGTCTCTGACTCTGTTTCTTAGTCTTCTTGCTGCTGCTGCTATTGTCTTCATTGTTTGGGGGCATAGCTCTGTGTTTGTTCCTTTTGTTACTGCTGCTGCTTTTTGGGACATGGCCTCCTTACAGTTCTGTCTGTCTTCCACAGACCTCTCTTAACTGCCTTGTCCTCTAGTATTGCCTTGCCTCTTTGGAGTAAATCTTCCAAATGTTAATGCTTAGAAAAGGTCAGGCACTGAACACTGTTAGATAATTGGTCCTTTGGGCAAGTTCATCTTATTCAGAGGAAAAGAAATGATAGAGGAAAAATCCTATCTTTGAGTTACATGGGCAAAATGCAGGCAATGGATGAAACAAATTTCTTTTTACTTAGTGTCTACATAATTTGGAGGGAAGTTAGAAATTATCTGAAGGATGGTTAATTGAAAATGCTTCCATGAATGTTAAAAATCATTGCTTTCAAAGTTTCTTTGGGACTGGAATACAGTTGTAAAGGTTAAACATCACTTGTTCTCTCTTAAATTTCTAAGTGCATCTTTATTACCATTGTTAGCTGAAATAAAACTGCTTTAATTAGACCAAATGTTTGTTGAATAATTACTTGTTGCAATGCTTTGTGCTTTTGCTCCTGAAAAGAGAAAAGAGACAGAGTAAATATCTACTACAATTATCCCCATTGTGTAGATGTAGAAACTGAGTCGTGAAGGTTATATACCTTACCAGAGAAGACTCAGGAATTATATGGCAGTATTACAATATAGAACTCAACTCTGCCTAACACCAACAAGAGCCTTTATTTATGCTGCCACATTTCCCCATCTGGGGACTTTGAAATACTTCTACATCTATGAGAGGAATAAGAAGAACTTTTTGAAGAATTGATTTTTCAAGAAGAATAACCCTAACGAGCAACATTTCCTTTGAAGAACCACCAGGAAATTCAAAAATACCAATGCAATATCTTGGTAACAGTACTCATATCAGTACTTGGCATGATATTGACTTCCTTTTTATCATATTTGAGCTGCAACTGAGAGTTTGAAAATGTTGAAATAACATCACCATATGGATAATTACTGGATGTGCTATTTTTGAAATTGTTTTTGAAGAGACATAAGTAGACACACCATACCACTAATTTGTTTTATTTGTCTTTGATCTTACTCTGTAGGTACCATAAAAAAATTCAATGAAAATGTTGTTTTAAACACAGAAGAGATCATAAGTCTTCACATAAATTCCAGGGGTGTGCCATTGAACTATATGCCTGAATGAGAGAAAATAATCACTGTACTTTAGCCCAGTGGTTAAAACTATAGAACTTACAGCAGAATGCCTCTCCTATCAATGCCTTTGGTGTCTGTTGTAATAAAGTGAGGCTATTTGAAAAATCAAAGGTAGAGTTTAGTCAGAGTCAAAGATGAGAACGTAAGTGCAAAAGACAGCTTATTGGAAGGATCTGAATAGCTGCTTGGAATATTTGAGTCCAAAGACATTTTTTTTCTAGTCTTTTAAAGATGTGATATAGGAAGCTGCTTATATAGAAAGCAGAACCAATCCACATCTAGTTCTTTACACAGGACAGGTGGTTATAGTCCCAGAGAAAAGCATACTCAACAGCCTTTATTCTCATCCTATTTATGTGCTGGAAGAGGCACTTACCAGGATCATGAACCATTCTCCTAAAGGTTGCCCTGAGATATGAAAACCACACTTCCATCCTGTTCATCGTCTTCTGGAAGCCTTTAAGCTTTTCAACGTTGGAGTGAGAAACTGATGAAGTCCTATTGACAGAGTGGAAAATCCACCTACATGGTATCTTCCCAGCACACAGCTCAAACTTTCACAATGACTTTTGATCTCTGCAGATTTTACACATGGCAAAACCACAATAGATGGAACGTGTGCTGTGGCATAGTGGGCTAAGCCTTCACCTGCTGTGCCAGCATCCTATATGGATTCTGGTTCATGTCCCGGCTGCTCCTCTTCTGATCTAGCACTCTGCTATGGCCTGGGAAAGCAGTAGAAGATGGCTTAAGAGCTTGGGCCTCTGCACCTGCATGGGAGACATGGAAGAATCTCCTGGCTCCTGGCTTTGGATAGGCCTAACTTCGGCTATTGCAGCCATTTGGGGACTGAATCAATGGATGAAAGACCTTTCTCTCTGTCTCTCCCTCTGTCTGTAACTCTGCCTCTAAAATACGTAAATAAAATCTTAAAAAACACACACACAATAGAAACTGCTAGGTTTACCTTTGCATGACTATGCTTGTCACCCTTCCCCTCAAGAGTTGTTTATTTCTCTTTCTGATGTTGTGGTTGGCTTTGGCCAGTAGGATATGAATATTGTGGTACTTTGGTCCTGCATGTCTCCTTTCTTTATCTGAGCATCCTGCAGTACTGTCATATAAATAAGCCTGGGCTGGCCTACTAAATGAGTACCATGTGAAGCAGAGATGAGCCATTCTAAGTGAAAATTAGCCCAGCTGAGGAAGGAATCTTTTAAATCAGTCTGGCACAAAGGACCAACTCACAGAATTATGGATTAATAAATGGTTGTTATTTTAAGCCTCTAAGTTTTGTTTAGGAGGAAAGAGCATAATGGTAGCAATACAGACAGTAAAGGCTGTCCAGTAACTAGATCCTTGAATTCAGGGGCAATTTCTAATGTATAGTGAATGGATAATTGATAAAGCAAAAGTACACACTCCAGAGAATGTGAACCTACACAGAGGGTAGTGGTCCTATGAAATGTACCAATTAATAAAAGGGATGTACATTCTAGTAAAGGGGAAGAATATTCATGATTTTCCTGGGAAGTAGGTGAAAATTTTCCAGAATCTAGCTACCACCATTTTTTACTCCTTGTAGGTCTGATGTTTTCTGTCATCATGGCTCATAGGTGTGTCATGTAACATGCTAACATTACAATGAGCATATAGTGAGCTGTGGGTCAATCTAGGTCATCTTTGGATCCTGACACTGATATGAAGATAGTAAGGCTCATATACATATTTATTTCATAAATATTATATTTTATACATATTTATTTTATATTTTATACATATTTATTTCATAAATATTATATTTATAATAAATATAAACATAATATTTATGAAATAAATATTTATAAATGTTTATTATAAATATTTATATTTATATTCAGAGCAAGGGGAAACAAACCATATAAGTCTTGAGATGATAGAATGTATTATCTTTAAAAGTGTTTGTAAAATTAAAGCTATTTCTTTCCTCTAAAAGTGCAATGTTTCAGATGTGGGAGGTCTTTTTCTTGTGTCCTCAAAGAATATGCCTCTGGAGCCCCATTCTGATACACGACAGACCCTAAAATTTAGTGGTTTTTGTTACTGCTGTGAATCCTAGCTGATATTGATTGGCACAAAAATTCATAGTACTCTTCTCATAATATTGCTGTGTGGCAATATATATACACTTCTAAGCACAATGTCTGACTCATCTAAGATATTTGGTACTAAGGAATACTATTACTGCCCTAAAAGATAACAAAAATATCTTTTTAGATAGGATATAAAGGTTTCTTAATTGATATTCATGCACCATTTTAATATCATTCCACAATAAATCAGAGCTTAAAATTTTGTTTATCTGTTCACTGTACCAAGAAAATGAAGTGTAATTGGAGCTTAATATTATTTGCTTCATCTTCAACTCTATAAACTTAATTTAATATTAGTTCTTCCATTTTTTAACTACAAAATAATTTTAAAATTATCTTAGGGAGCTGAGGATTATGATAATATATATTTATAATATTTTCCCAGTGTTTGTTTTAGATTACTTTGTAGTTTATCACTGTCAACACACTGTAGCACTTGA
The DNA here is from genome assembly GCF_033115175.1 of Lepus europaeus. Classification (NCBI taxonomy): domain Eukaryota; kingdom Metazoa; phylum Chordata; class Mammalia; order Lagomorpha; family Leporidae; genus Lepus; species Lepus europaeus. Next base: position 49,756,394 of record NC_084835.1, read on the forward strand.
GAAAAATCTGGATATGAAGGTGAATGTTCATTGTACATATATGTGGGTATGTCACAATATTTGTGAAAACACATGTTATGAAAAACCTAAGTGTGAATGTCAATTTTTGTACCAAAATATACATATTTTTAATTCCATTTTTCTACAAGCTTTCTTGAAGTAACCTAATGTAAGTATTTGAGCGCCCAAGCCATTAATAGGAGGCTTTAAGTTATACAGCAGGCTACCTTAAGTTACGCAAATATGTGGTTGTAGCTTACATGGCATTTAAAGCATCATCTAAAAATATATAAGTTGTGAAGACACATATGCACTGTGAAAATTGTAAAAATAATAATGTAATAACTTTTGTCAGTCTTCACAAATAAATAAATCTGGAAGGTTAAAGGGAAGGGTTGTTATTCATGACTGCATGACAGTAACTATTACAAAAGACTTGCGCACAAGCCTTGCGCAGAGGCCATATAACTCTACACAAAAAGCACTTTTGCAAGGACATCTGCTCAGCAATTGTCTGTTCAACTGCAGACTGGTATCATCCTGGTTATTAATTATTATGGCCAGAGATTACTGTAGTAAAATATCTGATGTAATCCTCTTCATAGGTTGCCTTTAGAAACTTCCCCTTGACTCAATCTTTTTGAAAAAAAAAAAAAAACATCTACAGTTTATTATGGCATATATATTCCCATCACAACACCCAGCTATTCCCAAATAAATATCATTATTCTCTTTGCTGTGCAGGTCAACAACACTTTGTATGATATTCTAGTGGATTTTGACTAAAATAAGGCAAATTCTAGCTAAGTAAGAGAAAGAATAATAATTAAGACTCTGTGACAATGGAAATAAAGATGTCTTTTTTTAAAAAATATTTTATTTATTCCTTTTTTTATCTTTTATTTAATGAATATAAATTTCCAAAGTGCAGCTTATGGATTACAATGGCTTCCCCCCCCCATAACTTCCCTCCCACCCGCAACCCTCCCCTTTCCCGCTCGCTCTCCCCTTCCATTCACATCAAGATTCATTTTCAATTCTCTTTATATACAGGAAATCAGTTTAGTATATATAAAGATTTCAACAGTTTGCCCTCACATAGCAACACAAATTGAAAAAATACTGTTGGAGTACTAGTTATAGCATTAAATAACAGTGTACAGCACATTAATGACAGAGATCCTGCATGATTTTTTTTAAAATTAATTTTCTATGTAATTTCCAATTTAACACCAAGCTTTTTTATTCATTTTCAATTATCTTTATATACAGAAGATCGATTCAGTATATACTAAGTAAAGATTTCATCAGTTTGCACCCACACAGAAACACAAAGTGTAAAAATACTGTTTCAGTACTAGCTATAGCATTACTTCACATTGGACAACCCATTAAGGACAGATCCCACATGGGATGTAAGTACACAGTGACTCTTGATGTTGATTTAACAATTTAACACTCTTGTTTATGGCGTCAGTAATCTCCCTAGGCTCTAGTCATGGGTTGCCGAGGCTATGGAAGCCTTTAGGGTTCGCCGACTTTGATCTTATTCCAACAGGGTCATAGTAAAAGTGGAAGTTCTCTCCTCCCTTCAGGGAAAGCTACCTCCTACATTGATGGCCCCGTTCTTTCCACTGGAATTACACTCGCTGAGATCCTTCATTTAGGTCTTCTTCTTCTTTTTTTTTTTCCAGAGTGTCTTGGCTTTCCATGCCTAAAATACTCTCATAGGCTCTTCAGCCAGATCCAAATGCCTTAAGGTCTGATTCTGAGGCCAGAGTGTTGTTTAGGACATCTGCCATTCTATGAGTCTGCTGTGTCTCCCCCTTCCCATGCTGGATACTTCTCTCCCTTTTTGGTTTTATCAGTTAGTATTAGCAGACACTAGTCTGATTTGTGTGATCCCTTTGGCTCTTAAATCTATCAGTGTGATCAATTGTGAACTGAAATTACTCACCTGTACTAGTGAGATGGCATTGGTACATGCCACCTTGATGGGATTGTATTGATATCACCTGGCACGATTCTAACTACATCATTCCGGGCAAGTCCAATTGAGCATATACCCAATTGTACATCTCCTCCCTCTCTTTTTCTCATTCTTATATTTAACCGGGATCACTTTTCAGTTAAAATTTAAACACCTAAGAATAATTGTGTGTTAATTACAGAGTTCAACCACTAGTACTAGAACAAAAAAAATACTAAAAAGGATAAAGTATTACATTGTACATCAACAGTCAGCACAAGATCTGATCAAGTCACTGTTTCTCATAGTGTCTATTTCACTTAACAGGTTTCCCCTTTGGTGCTCAGTTAGTTGTCACCGATCAGGGAAAACAAATGATATTTGTCTCTTTGGGACTGGCTTAATTCACTCAGCATGATGTTTTCCAGATTACTCCATCTTGTTGCAAATGACCGGGTTTCATTGTTTCTTACTGCTGTATAGTATTCTATGGAGTACATGTCCCATAATTTCTTTACCCAGTCTTCTCTTAATGGGCATTTGGGTTGGTTCCAGTTCTTAGCTATTGTGAATTGAGCTGCAATAAACATTAATGTGCAGATGGCATTTTTGTTTGCCAAATTAATTTCCTTTGGGTAAATTCCAAGGAGTGGGATGGCTGGGTTGTATGGTAGGGTTATGTTCAGGTTTCTGAGGAATCTCCAGACTGACTTCCATAGTGGCTTAACCAGTTTGCATTCCCACCAACAGTGGGTTAGTGTCTCTTTTTCCCCACATCCTCTCCAGCATCTATTGTTGGTTGATTTCTGAATGTGAGCCATTCTAACCGGGGTGAGGTGAAACCTCATTGTGGTTTTGATTTGCATTTCTCTGATTGCTAGTGATCTTGAACATGTTTTCATGTGTCTGTTGGCCATTTGGATTTCCTCTTTGGAAAGATGTCTATTGAGGTCTTTGACCCATCTCTTAAGTGGGTTGTTTGTTCTGATGTTGTGGATTTTCTTGATTTCTTTGTAGATTCTGGTTATCAACCCTTTATCTGTAGTATAGTTTGCAAATATTTTTTCCCATTCTGTGGGTTTCCTATTCACTTTCCTGATTGTTTCTTTTGCAGTACAGAAACTTCTCAATTTGATGCAATCCCAAATGTTAATTTTGGCTTTGACTGCCTGTGCTCCTGGGGTATTTTCCAAGAAGTCTTTGCCAGTACCTATATCTTGCAGGGTTTCTCCAATGCTCTCTAATAATTTGATGGTGTTGGGTTGTAGATTTAAGTCTTTAATCCATGTTGAGTGAATTTTTGTGTAAGGTGAAAGGTAGGGATCTTGCTTCATGATTCTGCACGTGGAAATCCAGTTTTCCCAGAACCATTTATTGAATAGACTGTCCTTATTCCAGGGATTGGTTCTGGGTCCCTGATCAAATATGAGTTGGCTGTAGATGTTTGGATTGATTTCTGGTGTTTCTATTCTATTCCATTGGTCTATTCACCTGTTTCTGTACCAGTACCATGCTGTTTTGATAACTACTGCCCTGTAGTATGTCCTGAGATCTGGTATTGTCATGCCTCCGGCTTTGTTTTTGTTGTACAAGATTGCTTTAGCTATTCGAGGTCTCCTGTGTCTCCATATGAATTTCAGCATCAATTTTTCCAGATCTGAGAATGCCTTTGGTATTTTGATTGGTACTGCATTGAATCTGTAAATTGCTTTTGGGAAAATGGACATTTTGATATTGATTCTTCCAACCTATGAGCATGGAAGATTTTTCCATTTTTTGCTATCCTCTTCTATTTCTTTCTTTAAGGTTTTGTAATTTTCATTGTACAGATCTTTAATGTCCTTGGTTAAGTTTATTCCAAGATATTTGATTGTTTTTGTAGCTATTGTGAATGGGATTGATCTTAGAAGTTCTTCCTCAGCCATGGCATTGCCTGTGTATACAAAGGCTACTGATTTTTGTGCATTGATTTTATATCCTGCTACTTTGACAAACTCTTCTATGAGTTCCAATAGTCTCTTAGTAGAGTTCTTTGCATCCCCTAAATAAAGAATCATATCATCTGCAAAGAGGGATAGTTTGAGTTCTTCCTTCCCAATTTGTATCCCTTTAGTTTCTTTTTCTTGCCTAATAGCTCTGGCTAAGACTTCCAGAACTATATTGAAGAGCAGTGGTGAGAGTGGGCATCCCTGTCTGGTACCAGATTTCAGCGGAAATGCTTCCAACTTTTCCCCATTCAATAGGATGTTGGCCGTGGGTTTTTCATATATTGCTTTGATTGTATTGAGGAATGTTCCTTCTATACCCAGTTTGCTTAGGGTTTTCATCATGAAAGGGTGTTGTATTTTATCAAATGCTTTCTCTGCATCTATTGAGAGAATCATATGGTTTTTCTTCTGCAGTCTGTTAATGTGGTGTATCAAATTGATTGTTTTGTGAACATTGAACCATCCCTGCATACCAGGGATAAATCCCACTTGGTCTGGGTGGATGATCTTTCTAATGTGATGTTGCATTCTATTGGCCAGAATTTTATTTAGGATTTTTGCATCTATGTTCATCAGGGATATTGGTCTGTAATTCTCTCTCAATGCTGCATCTTTTTCTGGCTTAGGAATTAAGGTGATGCTGGCTTCATAGAAAGAATTTGGGAGGATTCCCTCTTTTTCGATTGCTCTGAATAGTTTGAGGAGAATTGGAGTTAATTCTTCTTTAAATGTCTGGTAGAATTCAGCCGTGAATCCATCTGGTCCTGGGCTTTTCTTTGTTGGGAGAGCCTTTACTACTGTTTCAATTTCTGTCTCAGTTATGGGTCTGTTTAGGTTTTCTATGTCTTCATGGCTCAATTTAGGTAGGTTGTATGTGTCCTGGAATCTATCCATTTCTGATAGATTTCCCTGTTTACTGGCATACAGGTCCTTGTAGTAATTTCTGATGATTCTTTTTATTTCTGTGGTGTCTGTTGTTATGTTTCCTTTTTCATCTCTGATTATATTGATTTGGGTCTTTTCTCTTCTTTTTTTAGTTAGTTGGGCCAATGAGGTGTCTATTTTGTTTACTTTTTCAAAAAACCAGCTCCTTGTTTGGCTGATTTTTTGTAATTTTTTTTTATTCAATCCTGTTGATTTCTTCTCTAATTTTAATTATTTCTCTTCTCCTACTAGCTTTGGGTCTGGTTTGCTGCTGATTTTCTAGATCCTTGAGATGAACTGAAAGCTCATCTATTTGGTGCCTTTCTAATTTCTTGATGTAGGCACCTATTGATATAAATTTTCCTCTTAACACTGCTTTTGCTGTATCCCATAGGTTTTGGTATGATGTGCTGTTATCCTCATTCCCTTAGAAAATTTTTGATTTCTCTTTTAATTTCTTCTATGACCCATTGTTCATTCAGGAGCATGTTCTTCAGTCTCCATGTGTTTGCACATGCTCTGGGGATTCCCGAGTTGCTAATTTCCAATTTCATTCCTTTGTGGTCTGAGAAGCTGCATGGTATGATTCTAATTCTTTTGAATTTGCTGAGACTTGCTTTATGGCCTAGTATGTAGAGAAGGTTCCATGTACTGCTGAGAAGAATGTAAATGCTTTCTGTGTAGGATGAAAAGTTCTGTAGATATCTGTTAGGTCCATTTGAGTTATAGTGTCATTTAAATCTACTGTCTCCTTGTTGATCTTCTGTCCTGTTGATCTGTCTATCTCTGAGAGTGGAGTATTGAAGTCCCCCAGTACTATTGTATTGGGGTCTAAGTCTCCCTTTAAGTCCCTTAACAAGTCTTTTAAATAAGCTGGTGCCCTGTAATTAGGTGCATATATATTGATAATCGTTATATCTTCCTGTTGAATGGATCCCTTAATCATAATATAGTGCCCCTCTTTGTCTCTCCTAACAGTTTTTGTGGTAAAGTTTATGTTGTCCATTATTAAGATGGCTACGCCCGCTCTTTTTTCATTTCTGTTGGCATGGTATATCTTTTTCCAGCCTTTCACTTTCAGTCTGTGTGCATCTTTGTTAGAAAGATGTGTTTCTTGTAAGCAGCAAATAGATGGGTTTTGTTCCTTAACCCAATCAGCCAATCGGTGTCTTTTAACTGGATTGTTCAGGCCTTTAACGTTTAATGTGACTATCGATAAGTAGTAACTTTGCCCTACCATTTTTGGGTTTCCTGTGATCTTTTGCTGTGAGGTTTCCTTCCTTTACCTTCTTTCACATTGATGATCACATTTCTGTGTTTCTGTGTGTAACACATCTTTAAATATCTTTTGCAGGGCTGGACGAGTGGCGACGAATTCTTTCAATTTCTGTTTGCTGTGAAAAGTCTTTATTTCACCTTCATACACAAATGAGAGCTTTGCAGGATATAATATTCGGGGCTGGCAGTTTTTCTCTCTTAGTACCTGGGCTATATCTCACCATTCCCTCCTCGCTTGTAGGGTTTCTGATGAGAAGTCTGCTGTGAGTCTAATTGGGGATCCTCTGAGAGTGGTCTGACGTTTCTCTCTTGCACATTTTAAGATCTTTTCTTTATGTTTCACTGTGGTGAGTTTAATTACAATGTGTCGTGGTGAGGATCTCTTTTGGTCATGTTTATTAGGGGTTCTATGAGCTTCTTGTACTAAGATGCCTCTGTCCTTCTCCAAACCTGGGAAATTTTCTGCTAGTATCTCACTGAAAATGCCTTCTAATCCTTTCTCCCTCTCCATGCCTTCAGGAACTCCTAGAATCCGAATGTTGGGTTTTTTAATAGTATCCTGTAGATTCCCGACAATATTTTTTAGATTTCTAATTTCCTCTTCTTTTTTTCTTTGGTTTGCCTATTTCCTTTCCTGTTCTCTGTCTTCTAATTCCGATATTCTCTCTTCTGCTTCACCCATTCTGTTTTTAAGGCTCTCTAATGTGTTTGTCATTTGATCTACTGAATTCTTCATTTCATTATGGTTTCTCATCACTATCAGAGTTTCTTGTTCCACTAGTTGTTTCATTTCATTTTGATTCCTCCTTAATATTTCATTTTCGCGAGAGAGATTTTCTATCTTGTCCATCAAGGATTTCTGTAGTTGAAGAATTTGTTTTTGAGAACTTCTTAATGATCTTACCAATTTTTTGAGATCCACTTCTTGCATTTCTTCTATCTCATCATCTTCATAATCTTGAATTGGGGTGACTTTTTCATTTGGGGGCATCATAGTGTCTTCCTTGCTCTTGTTACCTTGGTTTCTACGTTTGTTTGGCATCTTGGAGGTGTTCTTTGTTTCCTTAGCTATGGTGTTTTATCTCATTATACTATGACTCTATAGTATGTGGACTGCCTGCTTTTGATGGATCCTTAGAGGCTTTGCTGGGTGTGGCCAAAAGCTCTGTTTGGTTCTTCAGGGTTAAAAATGTGCCCAAAGTGACTCACCCAAATTGTTCTCTGGCTTGCTCTCTTGCTCTCTCTCTCTCTCTCTTTTTTTTTTAGACTCAGTTGGGAAGAAATTCCACACAGCTCACTGGGTTGCCTAGGTTACAGAGTTTGTTTTACATATGTAAAATGGTGCCTGCTATTTGTAAGGTGATTGGTGAGAGAGGCTAGTGACCCTGCTGTTTCCCCCTATTTATTTGCTTTTTTTTTTCTCTCCTCCAGTCAGCCTGGTACACTTCCCCCCCGTGTGACTTCAGACCAAGCTCTAACCTTCCTGGCCAATGTCTGGGGTTACCTCTTCTTCCAGTGCCTGGGCTCAAATTCTGCGGCTGGGCTTCTGTGGCTGGGCTGGCTGGGTTCCCAGCTCCTGCGGCTCCTCTGTCGCGGCTCCGGTCCCGCAGCACGGCTCGGCGCGGCAGTGGGCCACCTTGCTCTCCCTGTAGGTCTTCTGTGTCACATCCACTAGATCCAGAAGAGTTTCCTCTGCAGTTTTTTTTTTCTGAGTCTCTTCCTGGGGGTACAGTAACTCCACTTTTGTTAAACTATCTTTTCCCGAACTGCTGGTGCGCGCTCTCACTCTTCCGCCATCTTGGCTCCTTATTTATTTTTTTATTTGAGAGGTAGAGTTAGAGAGAGAGAGACAGAGAGAGAGAGAGACACAGAGAGAGAGAGAGAGAGAAAGAGATCTTTCATCTGCTGACTCACTGCTCAAATGACCACAACAGCCAAAACTGGGCTGATCCAATGTCAGGAGCCAGGAGATTCTTCTGGTTCTCCCCTGTGAATGCCAGGGTCCAGGCACCTGGGCCATCTTCCACTTTCCCAGGTCATTAGCAGAGAGTTAGATTGGGAGAGAAGCATCCGAGATACAGGCCAGTGACTGTATGGGATGCCGGTGCTGCAGGCAGAGGCTTAATCTACTTCCCCACAGCGCCAGCCCAAGATGTCTTAGATAATTGTTCTCAATGGGACATTTTGCCTCTAGGGAACTGGCAATTTTTGGATACACTTTTAGAGTCAGCACCCAGTGGGAGATGTTGTTACCAGCATCTGGTGAGTAAAGGCCAGAACTTCTAATCATTCTCCAATGCCCAGGAAAGTACCACACAATGAGAATTATTGCCCAACATGTTGGTAGTGCTGCCTTTGAAAAACCATGAACTAGTGTCTGACACTGATAAAGTGGAGATTTTCACTGATACTAGCTCATTCTTTTTGTTTTTTAAAGATTTATTTATTCATTTATTTATTTGAGAGGTAGAGTTACTGACAGAGAGAGGGAGAGACAGAAAGGAAGGTCTTCCATCCACTGGTTCATTCCCCAAATGGCCCCAAATAAGAACTGGACCAATCTGAAGCCAGGAGCCAGGAGTTTCTTGTTTCTCCCATGTAGGTGCAGGGGCCCAAGCACTTGGGCCATCTTCTACTGCTTTCTCAGGTGCATTAGCAGAGAGCTGGATCAGAAGTGGAGCAGGAGATTGTGCTGTGGCGCAGTGGATTAAATCCCCAGTCTGTGGCACCAGCATCCCATGTGGGTGCCAGTTCGAGTCCCAGCTGCTCCACTTCGGATCCAGCTCTCTGCTATGGCCTGGGAAGGCAGTGAAAGATGACTCAAGTCCTTGGGCCCCTGCACTCATGTGGGAGACCTGGAAGAGGCTCCTGGCTCCTGGCTTTGGATCAGCTCAGCCCCGACCATTGCAGTCATATGGGGAGAGAACCAGCGGAGGGAAGACCTCTCTCTATCTCTGGCTCTGCCTCTCTCTGTAACTCTTTCAAATAAATAAAATAAATCTAAAAAGAAAGAGAGGGAGAAGTGGAGCAGGAGGAAATGAACCAGTGCTCATATAGGATACTGGCGCTTCAGGCGGAGGCTTAACCCACTGTGCCACAGTGCCAACCCCTACTAGCTCATTCTTAAACTGAGTATAGAATCTTTCAGTAACAACAGACTGTATATCACTGGGTGTTTATATTGTTCCAAGAATTATCAGTTATGTGATTCCATGCAAATATACTAGGAAACCCTAATTTTATGAATTTTCACAAGTATTAGGACTAGATGACCAGAAGTTTGCAAGGAGAAATAAAACATATCAATCAGTAGGCGTATTTGTGGGTTTTGTGCATTCACTTGTTTCTGGTGTTTTCCTGCTAGCTTGGTCCATTGTTCTCCTTCATGACAGTGCGATAGGTAGGCACAGAGAGAAGGTGGATATAGAAGCCATGGCCCAAGGGAGACGTTTTTGAACACTAGCACTTCTGATCTATTATCATAAGATAGGAGAGATGTGGACGAGGCTTGATGGAAGCTTTCTAAGTTTCTAGGTAACTGGTGTGGTGGAACAGATGGGTCCAGTTTGTCCTGGGTGGCATGCTCAGGTCACTTCCATTGGCTGAATTAGATAAATGCACTTGTCCTTTTGTCCTTTATTCCCACTTCCCTTTTTAAGATGGTCAAATACATAGGACTCTGAACTCTAATTCCAATTGAGTGTCACAAAAAATGGAGAGAAATAAGGAAATTGGCATAATATGTAGCTGGGGAAGGAGAGATCAAAGCTTTAGCCTGAAGAAATGAAAAGAGGGAAAAAAAGGATAAAATAGGAAAGCACACATCTACTAACCACCTACCATGTACCAGTTTCTACATTAGATGTGGGGTGAGTACAAAAAGGGATAGGATGAGCTATTTTCTTCAGGGAATGTGGAAAAATCAGTATCTTATTCATATGAGAACAGACACATGGTGACACATGTTCATTCTTTCATTCAACAGATGTATCTTAAATTTCTATTATGTGGCAATCAAAGCCCCAGGCACAGAAAAATAGCTTACGGTGAGGCCGACATGGGTTATTGCTATCATAAATTGGTAAGTAAAGTGAGAGAAGTAAACACTGGGTGATTTAGAAATACAGAGACAAAGCCTGGATTTAGTGTGAGGATGGAGTGTGGGAGGGCAGGACTGGGAAAACTGCATGGGGCAGATGTGGACCATGGATGAATTTAGCACACTAATAAGTAGCCTGGTGAAGAAGACATGGAATGGAATTTCAAGCACAGGAATTGGAATAAACAAAGCATGGATGTGTGAAATGACATACTACCTTTGATATAACTACTGTGAGTTTAGGACTTGCAGAACTCAAAAGCGGAAATCAGAGAAAGAGAGAAACTATAAGGTCAAACTGCTATTTATTAAGATAGATATTTAGAAAGATAAATAGATGGATAAAAAGACAGGTGGCTATATGGTCATTCAGGCATTATGAAAAGAACAAGATTGAGGTATGATAATGACACAAAGGGTTATTATTATTGAGTTCAAAAATTGAGTGCCAAAGTGACTTGTGGTTATTAAGGATGAAAAAAGACAAGATTTATAGCAGTATCAGGAAGTAAAATTTGCAGCTCATTGTGGTTTTTTAGATTTGTGCTTATGAGTCACAACTGAACCATGCTCCCTTCCTCTCTTTCTTTTTTTTTTTCTTTTTTAGCTTTTATTTAGTAAGTATAAATTTCCAAAGTACAGTTTATGGATTACAATGGCTCCCCCCCCCCATAACTTCCCTCACACTCACACTCCTCCCATCTCCTGCTCCCTCTCCCATTCCATTCACATCAAGATTCATTTTCAATTCTCTTTATATACAGAAGATCTATTTGGTATATATTAAGTAAAGATTTCATCAGTTTGCACCCACACAGAACATAAAGTGTAAAATACTGTTTCATTACTAGTTATAGCATTACTTCACATTGTACAACACATTAAGGACAGATCCCATATGAGGAGTAAGTACACAGTGACTCCTATTGTTGACTTAACAATTTGACACTCTTGTTTAAGGCGTCAGCAATCTCCCCAGATTCTAGTCATGAGTTGCCAAGGCTACGGAAGCCTTTTGAGTTTGCCGACTTCAATCTTATTTAGACAAGGTCATAGTCAAAGTGGAAGTTCTCTCCTCCCTTCAGAGAAAGGTACCTCCTTCTTTGATGGCCCCATTCTTTCTACTGGGAACTCAGATCTCACTCGCAGAGATCTTTCATTTAGGTTTTTTTTTTTTTTTTTTTTTTTTTTTCCATGCCTAAAATACTCTCATGGGCTCTTCAGCCAGATCTGAATACCTTAAGGGCTAATTCTGAGGCCAGAGTGCTGTTTAGGACATCTGCCATTCTATGAGTCTGCTGTGTATCCTGCTTCCCATGTTGGATCATTCTCTCCCTTTTTTATTCTATCAGTTAGTATTAGCAGACACTAGTCTTGTTTGTGTGATCCCTTTGACTCTTAGACCTAACCCTTCCTTTCTTTCTGTGATATACTTCTCTTTCCCTTCCCTTTACTTTTCATGCCAGACATTAAAGCAAATTCAATGGAGGGTATTGTAAGAGTCAAAAATACTCATGTCCTTTCTCCGGACCCCATCCAAGTAAAGAAGGGTAACTAAAATGTTAGAAAAAATGGAATTAAATGTAAGCTTATTTTTGCTATAAAAATTTTAAAATTGCAAAGTTTCATAGTAGTTTGGGGCCAGGAGGTGTAATGCGTAGTTATTTCAATGGAATCATAAGGCAACAAACAATTCATTTTATAAAAAGTAAAGCTCAATATACATTTAAATTTGTAAATCCACATCTGTGATATTAATTTTCCATATTTGAGTTTTTGACTTTGAAAAGGTACCTTAACAATGAGAAAGTTTCACCTAGAGCATGTGCAGTACATTCAATTTTAGTTGAACATAAGTCTTACGAGAAATCAGGCATGACAGAAAAATTTCCTGTGGGTAATGGAAATAAAACTAGTCATCCTTTTGAAATACATCAAACATTGACATATACAAAGAGTTTCAGGAAATGGTGGATATAATGAAATGGTCAGATACATTAACCTATCAACACTGCCTATGATAATTAGGTACTTCATAATTGATAAGTTTTTGGCATTTTTAAGGGTTAAGCTGAGCCCAGTTGGAGCTATTTTTGACATTTAGTAAATAGAAGTCAATTTAAAAAATTTTATTTTTCTATCTGAAATTAAAAGTGCCAGAGATCCTTCATCCACTGACCCACCTCCACACTTGGAAGAGCCAGGGCCAGTCCAGGACAAAGCCAGAAGCCTGGAATGAAGCTTAAGTCTTCCATGCAGACAGCAGGGGCCCAATTACCCAAGCCATCATTGGCTACCCCAGGATATGCACTAGCCCATTTTTATCATTGCAAATATAATATAACAATGATTGAGAAACACATACTTTAAAATACTTTCAGTAGTGCATAAACCTGTAATAAGTAAGGACTTATGGCAGATACTATGAAGTTATTTTATTGCAAAGGCAAAATAAGATTTTTCACAGACTTGACAGGGAAAGATTTGCAAAGATCAAAGTATTTTTCTAAGGTTCCCTTATTTTATTTTCACTTTTCTGGCTACTCAGAATAGTTTTGAGGACACCTATGTGTACTAAAAAAATTATAAAACATTGGCTGTATTTGGGCACTTTCTATATGATTTCCCTCTTCAGCATCATAACTGCATTGGACTCGCTTTTTTCTAGTGTTGTTTTCCACTTGAGGTATGTTTGGGCATAATTATCATTTTATGTCTATACATTTATGTCATTTTAGTTTCAGAAAATTCTAATTATCAGACACTAATAAATTTTACTTGCCACAGACATTACTTAGAAGTAACTTTGTAACCTACAAGGAAAGTTAAGAAATTTTTTTAAGAAAATCTCTGTTATTTGTACTTTTATGCCATAATCATGCATCTATCTGTTTCATCTAGTGAATATCATTCATTCAGTAATGTATTGGGCATTTATAATGTGCCATTCAAATGTACTTTTGTTATTATTAATATGAAACAAATGTAAAGTGTTTTATGATTCTTATCCAAGGTTATATTTTGATGTAAACCAACCTAAAAATAGGCTACTAATAAACATCACTTTGATTTCATGGGTCAAGTAGTGAAGGTCAAAAATATGTATAAATCATGAACCATGTCCTCACGGAACTTAAGATTTATTTGGGAAAGGTGACCTAACATGTACTGACTACATCACAGTATAAAATCATATTCATTTGTTTTTTAACTCTTAAAAAGCTTGTATTAGTGCTGCCATTGTGGCACAGCAGGCTAAACTACCATCTGCAACACAGGCATCTCACAGTAGGGCATGGGTTGGAGCCCCAGCTGTTCTGCCTCCCTTCCAGTTCCCTGCTAATGTGCCTGGGAAAGCACATGATGGCCCAAATACTTGGGTCCCTGCCACACACATGGAAGATCTGGATGGAGAAACTCTAGCCATTGTGGTCATTTGGGGAGTGAACCAGTGGATGGAAGATGCCCCTCCTCCTTTTCAAATAAACAGTTAAATCTTTATCATTTTTTTATTTGTCTCTTTGAGAGACAGAGAGAAAGGGAGAGACAGATAAACAAATAGCTCCCATATGCTTGTTTAGTCTCCAAATGCCTGCAATGCTTGAGGTTGAGCCAGGGTTAGAACCAGGAAGAGTTAGAAGCCAAGAAGTCAATCCAGGTCTCCCATATGGGTGCCAGGAACCCAGTGACTTGAGCCATTGCCACTACTTTCCAAGGTCAGCATTTGAAGGGAGCTAGAGTCAGCATTCAGAAGCCAGTTAGTGAACCGCAGCTTCTCTGATCTGGGACATGAGTGACTTAAACTTTGTCTTAACTGCTAGACTAAATGTCTGCTCCTCAAATTGTATTTAAATGCATTTTGATTGTTATGTATCCATAGAGAAGGCAAATTTGTATAAATAATTGCATCTTATAGCCATCTTTGGCTTACTCTGCAGTGTGGCAAGATTCCCAGAATTTTCCAAAAATACCATCTACCAAAACTAGACCCATATTCTCTCATGGCAATTAGTTAGTGCTAAGTGATACACCCTTTAGACTGAGCAGAAGCTTCTCAGGTTGTCACAGTCTCCACTGTCACCAAAGCTGGGCATCAGTGGCTATTTACCATCCTGAATGTGCGGCTTCCTCTCTCATATGAAGCAAAGAGTTTACTCTGCTTTTGTCTCTAACAAAAGAAGGAATTTGAGTAACAGGCAGAGCTTTGTGTTTTAAATTACAATAAGAGCCCATTTCTGGGGAGAATTTAAAGGATAATACCACATACTTAATATTAAAATCTGATTTACCTAAATTACATTGCCCATTTCACTGTTAAGTGCTTTTTCCCCCCTGAGGGCATTTGATTTTACAATTCCTGATACAGGAAAAGTCCCAGGATTTCATGTACTTGGAAAATCTTATGAATGAGGTAGTCAGCCTATATAGAAAAATGAAGACACTACAGAAGGAGTTTCAACATCTGAAAAGGCTTGCCAGTAAAGCAATTAGGGTGGTGTCCTTGTTTTTAGAAAGGCTCATTTAGCATGAAGAGTTGAGTTGGTTGGTTCCTAATAAACAGTAATAGCTGCTAAGGTTGTCTCTTTAAGGATGTGTGGGTAGAGTTAGAGGGTCATGAATGAATCTCTGATAGAGGAGTTGGACACAGGATTCCAGCCATAAAGATACCTCTGTCAAGAAATCCGCAGTAAAGTTTGCTGATGAGAATGACACTTACTAAAGACCACACATGAACAATATCAAGATGAATTAGACAGGGATCAAAATTATAATCAAGGGAACTTCAGGGCCTGGAGAGGATTGGAGTAGTTTAGATGTGATATCATACATTTAGCTTTGAACAGTCTAGAAAACATGTACAAAATGTGCCACCTGGGAGAAACATTTCATGAAAAGAGAAGAATTGGGACAGGTATAAGAGAAATACACTTGTCCAATACTTCAAACTTTTTTAATAGAAGAGAGGTGGTAGAAAATCAGGAAAACACAGATAGTTTTGGAGAAGTTGGGAAGAAAATAAAGTCAACCTATGTGAAGGAAAACAAGTGTTGAATTTTAAGTAAGGGAGACACAACCAATAATATGAATATACTTCAGACAGTTCAAGAGTGAAAACACACCAGACCAGCTCTCTGCTCTGGCCTGGGAGTGCAGTGGAGGATGGCCCAAGTGCTTGGGCCCTGCACCTGCATAGGAGACCAGAAGTAAGCACCTGGCTCCTGGCTTCGGATCAGCGCAGCAGGTCGGCAGTAGAAGCCATTTGAGGGGTGAACCAATGGAAAGGAAGACCTCTCTCTCTCTCTCTCAGTCTAACTTTGCCTGTCAAAAAAAAAAAAAAAGTGAAAATACAGATAAATATATCATAATGCATCGGAAGTCTCTTTTTGTGGCCAGTTTATTCTGGATGGTAACAACTCTAAGTTCAGCGGCTGGATTTTCTTAATCCTTTCAAGTCGTAGAACTGTTACTTCATTGTGTTAGTCGTGGACCAAAAGAAGTCTATTAAAAGGATAATCTGCTTTAAGAGTTTTTTTTCCAGCTGCATCATATAAAGCACATAGTGGTGAAAGAAAGGGCTTGTTGTCCAGTTAAAAAAATTCAAAGAAACTAAGGAAGTGAGAGTTCATTGTGGGTTGAAATTACCAGGGAAGATTCACTTGAAGATTGTGGATTGGATCTGGATTTTGAAGGTTGGGTAGGAAACAGAAATGCTGTTAAAGCATAAGGATAATGTTTCATCAGCTGTGGTTGACTTTAATTAGGTGGTGGTGAAGGAAGACAAAAAATATAAAAACAGTTAAATGTATGTCACCTGATTGTTTATCCCAGTCTTGCTGAGATTTAGTGCTATCTACAAAAGTTGAGAGTGGTTTATTTCTTAATTGACTTGGATTTTCATGTCCCTGAAGTATTTCTGGAATCTATTGAATTTTTTAGCATAAGGAGAAGCCATTTGTAGCTTAATAACTATCGTATGTTTTCCAATATAGTAGTCACTAGTCACATAGGACTATTAAAATTAAAGTTAATTAAAACTAAGTGAAATGCAAAAATCACTTCTATAGGTGCACTACTCACATTGTAGGAGCTCAGTAGCTACATGTGCCTAGTGCCTCAGTAGCTACATGTGCCCCATTGAACAGCACAGGATAGTTTTGGACATGTGAACATGTCCATCATCATAGAAAGTTTTATTGGACAGCACAGAGAAACTAATAGCATTCATCAGTAGCTGTCCTGTGGTTGAAATGGTTGATTCAACATGAAAAAACAAGCCTATAGGAAGGGGTTTAGGATTATTTGTGCTCTGACACTCCAGCTGAATTTTTCAATTTTTTTTAATTTTAATCAACACAATAAATATGTACTGAGAGCTCATTCTGCATCAGTAACTGTGCTTGACTTCAGGAATACAATTGTTACCCCCAAAACAAATATGTCTAGGCCATTTAGGGAGCCAGAGATATAATAGGAGAGACACATCTGATTATATTATCACTCAATCAAATGTAGAACCTACATCTGTGACAACAATAGAAGTAGGTGAGTATAGTTCTGTAAGGAGATGACTATTTGCTCCAAACAACCAGGACCCCTTCCCTATGAGTGTGAGATAAAAATTTGTAGATCAAATAGGATTTTCTAAGATAAAGCAGAATGACTGTGGGAGTTCTAAAAAGATAAGGAGACCATTTTAAGCAGAAGAAACAAAGCATATAAACTCTCTACAGAAAGGGAAAGGAAGGCACCTTCAGTAGACTGAAAGAGGGCCTACACCTGGCTACTTTTTAAATGTATTTATCTGAGAAGCATGGAGGGAGGGAAGGAGGGAGAGAGAGCAGCAAAAGAGAGAGAAAAAAAGAGCACTGGCATCCACTAGTTGACCCCCCAAATGTCTGCAATGGCCCTGGCTGGGAGACTGAAGTCGAAAACCAAGAACTCAATCCAGGTCTTGTGTGTGTGAGTGTATGTGTGTGGATGGGGTAGGGGGGAGGCAGGAACCCAATTACTTGAGTAATTGCTCATGTAGGAAGCTGGAGTAGGGAGCCAGAGGTGGGGAACCTAGATAACGATACAGGATACAGGCATCCTAACTGCCAACTTTACTGCTAGGCCAGACACCTGCCATGTCCAGTTACTGGTTGACTTCACTCATAAAAATTGGTCTCACCAGTGCATATGGAGCTTAAATTGGACATTCCATTCATTTTAACAAAATTGCTTGATTTTTAAGAAAAAATTAGAATATACTGTGTATTAGATTTTTATCTTTTCCTAACGCCACACTGAATACTGAAGTTCTAGCAGTAGCTTCTGGGTAAATAAGGCATACATAGTGTTGATCCATGGATTATTTGGATAAATAGATAATCCTTATCAATTAAATATTAATCACCTTCCTCACGGAAGCTTTTTCTCATTGTGCTCACCTCCTCACCACTGTGATCCAAATCAGTCTTCCTACAAAAGATAATCCAGTTTCAAGTCCTGTTAAATTACTATAATCATCAACGGGGAAATAACCCACGTGGAACACACTCTGAAGTGGAAAAACACATTTATACTAATAATACAAAAGCTGTACTGTGAAATTAGGGCATAATGCTAGAATTACTGCCGTTAACCTCCTATTCTTTGTAACAGAAAGTCACAAAGACATAGTGTACCACAAACCCATTGACACACTGCTTCCATAATTGCTCAAGCAAATACGATGCAGCTTTTGGTAAAAGAGTAAAGGTGACATTGGGACTTGTTCAAAGCAAAAACAAAATTGCATCACAGCAGATACTCATAAAACATCCTTTGAAAGAACAAAGATTTTTCAGATGCTCAGTCATTGGGATTAAATTAACATGACACAGTGGAATCCCTTTTGGGATATGCAATGCATCCTTCGAAGTAGTACAAAACACAGTGGGCATGATGAATTTTAAGATTGTATTGAGATTCAAGGAATACAAAAAAATCAACTGTTTTCATGTTGTTATATAAGTGACTTGATATTCTCTTTTAAGATTAATTAACATTGGGATTGTAATGTTCTTAAAAAGAATCTTGGACTTGGAAGAGTGCCTCATCTTTAGTAACCATCCTCTCTACTCCTTGGTTCCTCACTTAAGATCGTCATCAATTGTGCTCTACTTAAAAATTATATTCCCACTATTGATGATGTTACTATTTGGACTATTTGTTCATTGACTAGATTCATTTACTAAAATGAAGACACCACATACATACATAGAATCTGTTGCCGTATTTCACAGGGAGTGAGCAAAATACATCTTTTGCTTTAAACATACAACATTTTACATAAATATTTAATTATATCACACTTAGGAGGTGAGTAGATCATGGGGACGCCTCTTTGAAGGGGATTTAAGTTTGCTAGAAAGAGGCTTCACATAGTGATCGACCCCCTTTTTGCCCTTTCACCTTCTATCATAAGAGGACACAGTGCTCATCTCTTTGCGAAGATCACTTGGACACCTGGTAATAAAGAAGTCTATGGGAGGAAATCCTTGCTATGGAAAAGCCCTTTACCAGCGCAATATGCTTGATAGATCTCCTGGATTATAATCCATGTTGCAATAGCTGTCAGCTTCCCGTGGTCCTGCTCCCCCACTGCTCCTTCGCAGCATTTTGCAACTAGCTCTTCTTGACTGCACACTGCTCCCTTACTATGTATTTTAAAAAATCGAAATATTCTAACACTCTCTGATGGCTAGTGAATTCCTTCACGATCCAAAATACCAGCCTTAATTCATCACTTCCCATAATACTCTTCTAAGTGGAGTTGCAGCAAGAAGGCCTCACCAGGTAACATGCCTGCATTACGGTCTTGGAATTCCCTACCTCAACACCTGTGAGAAATAAACTTCTGTTTACTTGACAATGACTGAATCTGAGGTATTTCATTAAAAGGGCATAAATGTACCAAAACATACAATGCACAACTTAATTCTGCAGGAATATCTAGATATATATATTAGTGTGCTTTTATATATATACTTGAGTGTATTTTGTATGTATCAGTGTGTTCATGCATTGATTATTATTTTATTAAAAAAACTTTAATATATACACAATTTTCTACATCTTGACTTTGGTCAAGAAGTGTTCTCATTATGATTTCCTTTTCTTGACACTATAACAATTTTTTATGTGACACTGTTCATTGCTCCTGAAAATATAGGAATTTATTTCATTTAAGCAAAATGGGAGATTATATCATTTTATAGTATCTTTTTGAAATAGAAAACTAATACAATTTTATAAAACCCTATCATTATCATGAATAGTTAAGCTGACATTATAATAAAGCTACTACTCACAGAATAGAAATGACAAAAAGCAGAGTGAATCCTGGAGAAAGTATCATATGTTTCTGGGCCACTTCATGCCTGGGTTTAATGCTTAACAATCACAAAAGACAAGCAATCAAAACCTTGTGCCTACATAGGGTGAAGTTTGTATCACAGAGCTCAAGAGAAATCTAGGTCCCAATGAAGGTGATGGCCTCAGAGATCAAAATAGAAAAAATTGGCCGGCGCCGTGGCTTAATAGGCTAATCCTCCACCTTGCAGCGCCAGCACACCTGGTTCTAGTCCCGGTCAGGGCGCCGGATTCTATCCCGGTTGCCCCTCTTCCAGGCCAGCTCTCTGCTATGGCCCGGGAAGGCAGTGGAGGATGGCCCAAGTCCTTGGGCCCTGCACCCACATGGGAGACCAGGAGAGGCACCTGGCTCCTGGCTTCGGATCAGCACGATGCGCTGGCCGCAGTGGCCATTGGAAGGTGAACCAACGGCAAAGGAAGACCTTTCTCTCTGTCTCTCTCTCTCACTATCCAGTCTGCCTGTCAAAAAAAAATAGAAAAAAATCTTGTTCCTCAGTAGGTTTTGGGAATATGTACCTCTCTAGGCAACATCTTTCTTCCAATTCCTAAAGAAAAATCAAGAACCATGTAAATTTAAGGAAATTCATATTACTTATGTAATGTAAGCAAAACTGTAGTTTTCAGTAGTTGTGTATAGAAAGTCATGACAGTAAATTTCCACTTAATTTTAGTTCTGAAGTCATCTAGATTTTTAAATCAGAATCTTTGAAAACTTCATTTATTGTTTTGGTCTTTAGGTTTCTTCAATTTCACTCTTATTTGTCTAGGCATGGATTCATTTATCCTGCTCAGTATTTTGAGACTTTGTGAATCTAATAATTGATTTTTCTCATCTAATCTGTATATTCTTGACAATTTGGAAATTTACTTTTCAAAAGCAAGAGTGAAAGTGAAGCCAAGGTGTTAATAATGACAAATCCAGTGAAAACCTCTAAAAATAATTAATGCGAAATTTAAAATATTTCAGACAGACAACAATAAACAATATCTACTACCAATAGATAATATATATACATAGACCCCCAGTGAGAAACATTTAAAGAACACATTTTAGGAGGAAAGGAACAATTCAAGGGGAAGAGATAAAGCAGAAGACAGCATGGGCGTTAACAAGCGGTGAAGTCAACTGTACCCCACATCAGAGCACCTGGTTTGAGACCCAGCTAATCTGCTTCTGATCCAGCTTCCAAGTAATGCACGTCCTGGGGCTGCAGATGATGGCTGCAATACCTGTGCTCCTACTTCCCACGTCAGAGACCACGATCGTGTTCTGGATTCCTGACCTCGTCCTGGCTCAGCCCTTTCTGGTGTGGGTGTTTGGGAATGAACCAGCAGATGGAGGACATCTTCATATCTCAGTCCATGTGTTTTTTGAATAAAATTTAAAAATAGAAACATATACAAAAAAAGGAAAGAAAATGAGAAACATCTGAGTAAATATAAGCAAACAATGACTTTGTAAGATAATATGAAAAGAAGACGGCTCTGTGGCGTAGCTGGTAAAGCCATTGCCTGCAGTGTCGGCATCCATATGGGTGCTGGTTTGAGTCCTGGCTGCTCTATTTCCATTCTGGCTCTCTGCTATGGCATGGGAAAGTAGTAGAAGATGGCCCAAGTGCTTGGGCCCCTGCACCCTCATAGGAGACCCTGAGGAAGCTCAGGGTTCCTGGCTTCGGATCAGCAAAATGCCCATCATCTGGGGTGTGAACCAGTGGATGTAAGACTTTTGAATCTTTTAAAAAATAAATAAAATAATAATAATAATAATATAAATGCCATCAATTCTATTGGTTCACACATTCAAGATTGCATGGCATTTTTGGAAATTAAATGGAAACAAATAGAAATAAAAATTAGAAAATGTAATATAATTAAAACTTTATTTGGAAAAAAATTATTGTAATACATTAGCACAGAAAATACTGCAATTAATAAATATACATTCATCTTATAAAAAAAGAACAAATGAGTAATCCCAACATGATCATTTTATTTTTAATTAGTGCATAAAATTAATCACTTCACCAAAAGTCCACCCCAGATACGTAAATAGTTTAGTTCCTCATGAAACAAATTGGTTCTAATTTAAAAACAATTTATATATATTTGGTGATGTTTTTGATACATGTATGATGGTACTTGGAAAGTTTGTGGAAAATGAAATTAAAATATAAATTTGTTTTTGGTGCAAAGTTTTCAAAATTCATGCATATTTTTCATAATACACATTTTCCATTTCTTCTAGATTATCAATATTTGGTGGATAATTGTTAATAGTCCCTATTGGGGGCTGGCATTTTAGCATAGCAGGTTAAGCTGCTGCCTGCCACCCTTGCATCCCCTATAGGCATCAGTTTATGTTCTGGCTGCTCTACTTCCAATCCAACTCCCTTCCAATGCACCTGGGAAAGCAGCAGAGGGTACATCAAGTGTTTGGACCCCTGAATCAATGAGGGAATTCTGGGATAAACTCTGGCTCCTGGCTTCAGCCCTGCTTAGCCTCAGCTATTGTGGTTGTTTGGTGAATGAACCAGCAGATGGAGAATATCTCCATCTGTCTCTCCCTCTCTGTCACTTTGTCTTTCAAATAAATAAAAATCTTTTAAAAATCTTCAATGATTACTTGTATTTCTATGATATGTTACATTCTTTCTAATCCCAAATTCTCCTTATTTGAGTCATTTTTTTTCCTTAGTCTTACTAAAAGCTTTCCAATTTTATTTATCTTTTTAAAGAACCAGTTCTTTTTTTATATTGGGTTTTTAGTCTATATTTCTTTTATCCTTTCTATTATTATTATTATTATTTTGCTGATTTTGAGTTTGTTCTTATTTTTATGGTTCCTTGAGTCATAAGTTGCTCATTTGATATCTTCATGTTCTGTTGATGTATAGCATAGATTGCTATAAATTTCTCTCTTATTAATGCTTTTTCTGTATTCCACATGTTTTTGTATGTTGTGTTTCCATTTTCATTAGGCTTCAGGCCTTCCTTAAGGAGTTGTTAATTTCCATGTATGTGTATAGCTTCTAATGTTTTTTCTTGTGATTGATTTCTAGTTTTAGTGCACTATCATCAGAAAATCCTTACATTGTGATTTCAGTTTTCAAAAATTCAGTAAGACTTGTATTGTGATCTGCTATATGATCTATTTTGGAGAATGTTTCATGGGATGTTGGGAAAAATGTGCACTGTGATGGATGGAGTGTTCTGTAGCTGTCTATTAGGGTGCACTTTAATTCTGCTGGTTTTACTGCTTTGTTGTTAGTGATTTTTGGTATAGATGATCTTTCCATTGCTGAAAGTGGTATATTCAAGTCTCTGTTATTTTTGTATTAAAATTTATCTCTCCCTTTAAGTCTATTAATAATTTCATATTTGAGTACCCTGATACTGAGTGCATGTGTAACCACAAGTGGTATTTCCTCTTGCTGAACTGAAACTTTTTTCATTGTATCATGACTTTTCTTGTCTCTTTTTACTGCTTTTTATTTACAGTCTATTTTCTGTGATGTATGTTTGGCTATTCCTGATTTCTTTGGGGTTTATTTACATAGAATCTCTTATTCTCTCCTTTCACTTGTAGTTTATTTGTGCCTTAGAGGTGAAATGACTTGCTTCTTGCAAGCAGCATGTGGTTAGATCTTATATTTTTATCTATTAAGTCATTCTATATCTTTCAGTTAGATAATTTGTGTGCATTTATGATAATTTGACAGGTAAGCTTGAACTACTGCTATTTCAATATTTATTTTCTTAAGAACTTGGAAAAAAGGGTCAGCATTGTGCCTTAGCTGGTAAAGCTACCATCTACAATGCCACCATCCCATGTGGGAGCCCATTCATGTCCCAGCTGCTCCACTTCAGTTCCAGCTCCCTGCTAATGGCCTATAAGAAGCAGAAGACGTTGGCCCAAGTTTTTGGTCTCCTGCCACTCACATAGGAGACCACAAAGAAGCTCCTGGCTCCTGGCTTTAAACTGGCCCAACCCTGGCCATTGCAGCCATATGGGGAGTAAACCAACAGATGGAAGATCTCTCAATGTCTGTGTGTGTATGTGTGTGTCTGTCTGTCTGTCTCTCATTCTCTCTGTGTGTAAGTCTGATTTTCAAATAAATAAAATAACTTGGAAGACAGCATAGGCCTGTTTTTGCTTTTGGGGTATTTTGTTGTTGCTGTCTTTATATTTCCCAAGAAAATTCTAGCAGCTGATTAAATGGCAAAAAGTGGGGTTGCCAGATTGTGCAGAGTTCTTCAACTCAAATTTTTCTTTTTTAAAATAAATAAAAGTAGTAAAAAGTAAACTTATACTAAAATTCAATTATTTCTGAATATATCATAGTTTATTTTGAACATATGATATATTATTTTAAGAGCGAAAGTAGTTCTGGAGGGATTACATATTTTAATTCTCTCAGAAACTAAAATGACTCTAGTTCTGTTACAAACTCTTAACAAAATCTTGCCCAAGTTTTTTCAAAAATAACTGTTTTCTTGCTTTATTGTAGTTTCTTTCTCCTTATATTATAATCTTCTTTAATTAAGTGATTTTCTCAGTAGTGTGTTTTAATTCCTTGCCTATTATTCTTGATTTGTTTATAAGATTTTTTTGTGCCTTGTGATAATGAGGAGGCTTAAGTTGCAATGACATTTGGGAAATCAACTAGCAGATTGAATATCTCTCTCCAGTACTCCCTCTCTCTCTCTCTTTCCCCCTCTCTATCTATGTCACTTTGTCTTGCAAATAAATAAAAAATTAAATGTAAACATTTTTGGTTATAACAAGCTATTTTGAAAATTTGACATCTTAATATTAACTATAAAAAATAGAAAAATATAACAGAGCTACTGATAAAGAACTGTACATCTATACTCCATCCTTCCCCACATTTTGAATTTTTGATGTTCAATTTTGCATTTTTCTATACAACCTATATTTTAACATATTACTGTAGTCATTATCTTTGATTGCTTTGTTTTTTTTATTCTTCATATAAAATATATGATTTATATACTGCATTTATAATATTAGAGCATTCTGGGCTTTTCTGCTTAGTTACTCTCACCATTGAGTTTTCTACTTCTTGATATTTTTTTCCTTGCCCATTAGTGTCTCTTTCTTTTCATTTGAAGGACTGTCTTTAGCATTTCTTATAAACCAGGTCTAGGGGTGATAAATTCTTTCAGTATTTGTGTTGGGGGGATGTGTTTATCTTTCTTATGTATCTAAAAGATAGCTTTTCTGGGTACAGAACTCTGGGTTACCAGTTTTCTTAAGTACTGTAAGTCTCATCCTATTCTTCCTGATCAGTAAGGGCTCTGCTGAGAAGCCTGCACTTGGATTAATTGGCACACCTTTGCACGTTACTTGTTTCTTTTCTCTACAGCTTTGAGAATATTTTCCTTATTGTCACCTTGAAAAGCATGATTATAATGTGTCTTGTGGTGAATCGGTTGAGTTTAATCTGACCTCTCATCTTCTTGTACCCTGAGAGTTGTATTTTTCTCTAAGTTCTATAAGTTTTCTGTTATTATTTGTTTGAATATGTTTTCTACCTTTGACTTTCTCAAGTAAAGACCCAGTAGATCAGATTTTCTGTTTCAATGCTGCCCCCAAAGTTTCCATAAGTTTTCTCCATTCCTCTGGATTCTGTTTTCTCCTCTGAGTGTTTTCTTTGAGCCCACTAATTCTTTCTTAAGTTTGACTTATTTTACTACTTATATTTAAATTTTGCTTACTGTACATTTCAGCTCAAGGATATCTTTTTATACTTAAAAAAAGTTGTTTCTATCTCTACATAAAAATATCGAGCCCTTTCCCTGTCTTCTTGCAGTTTATTGGGCTTCCTTAAAACAGTTGTTTTGAGGCCTTTAGTCTAATGATGAAGACACTGATCAGGATGCCCATATCCCGTAACTGAACATCTATCTTCAATGCTTGCCTCTGACTCCTAACTATGGTGGCTTGCTAAGGCAGTCTCTGGGAGGCAGCAGTGATGGGTCAAGTAATTGGCTTCCTGGCCCCATGTGGAAAACTTGGATTGAGTTCCCAGCTCCTGGCTTCAGTCTCAACCATTTTTGGCCTTTGTGGCCATAAAGGGGGGTAGTGGTGACATGGCAGTGATCTTGAGCTCTCTCTCATAAATAACAGAAAAAATTAATGCTTAGGGGTGGACATTTGACTTGGCCGTTTAAATGCCAGTTGATATACCCATGTCCCATATCAGGGTACCTGGGTTTGATTCCTGATTCTGGCTCACAATTCCAGCATTGTCCTATTGTGCACCGTAGGAGGTGGCAGGTGATGACCACACTAGTTGGATTCCTAGCACTCATACAAGAGGCCTGAATTGAGTTTCTAGCTCCTGGTTTTGGCTTGACCTAGCTTTAGTCATTGAGGGCATTTGGGTAGTGAACCAATAGATGGGATGGCTCTCTCTCTCTCTCTCTCTTTCTCTCCCTCTCATTCTGACTTTTCTATACTCTCTGTCCCTCTGTCAAATATTTTTTGATTAAAAAAAATCAAAAATGTTTGTATTTTAAAAAATCAACAATTTTTTGAGAATTTACAGTGTTCTATCTGGTTGATTTATGGAACTCTGCTTTCATTAGATTAGGACAACATTCCCTGAAATTTGTTGGTATATGACATCACTTATTAATTGAAGGACTAGGTTTAATCTCTAGCATTCAGAATCTGGTTTTATTTGTCACTATCCTAGAAATCCTAAGAGGCTTGTTTATTTTCTATAAGTTGATGGAAACTTCTGGGGTTCCAGCACTAGATGGTTTCCTAAGTTGAGGCTTACTGTGAGTCTGCTGTTGGTGTGTTGCTTTTTTGTATTGGATGTCACCCCAAGGACAAATTTTCCGCAATTCAGTAATAGGCGTGTTGTTCAGAATAAACTGAAAAATGTCTGAAAAGGTGTTGTATATCTCTGCAAGCCTCTGCCAGGGGTGTGGGGTAGACCAAAATACCTTATCTGTAGTTCCTGGCCTATGGGCAAGCACCCTAGAGTTATGCCTAACTCTAGGACTTGCCATGGAAGGAACACCTCCAAATGTCTACATAACGATTTGTTGTCTACTGCTCTTTTCTCTCCCCATGTCAAAAAGTACTCCCCATATTGGTAAATACCATGGCCACCAGCACAATGATGGATCACACCTGGAGCTCTCAGCCCTCTGAGACCAGCACAGCCTGCAGGACGGACAAAGACCCATGCTGTGTGGGATGCCTGCCGCTGAGGTGTACTCACTGCCTGAGGGCACTACAACCAACCACTAGCGATTCTGGCTGGGATTGTTCTCACCTGACGTCAGGGCAGATTCAAAGGCTCTGTTCTCAGATACTGGGCTAGGGTCTACCAGCCCAGTTTTGGGCTTTACCAGCCCACCACTGAGTTCCAAGACACAGCCATGTGCTCACTTCTGTGCCTTACTCTCCAAAAACTGGTATCTTGCTCTACACTGTTTGCCCAAGGTTGGTGAAGATGTAAAAAAGGCAGCCCCTTGGCTGCTCAAGCTGACACTACTCTTGGTCACAACTGACTCTCTAAGTCACAGGCCCTACATTGTGTCATAGGTATATGCCAGACCCATGTGAGCCTATAAATAAATGACAGGACAAAACACAAATCTGCACTGGTCTCTGCCTCATGCCAGGGTAATGTAGGGGCTCTGTCTGTGGCTTTTCAGCTCTGTCTGATGTTTGATGTCATCAAGAACAGACTCACACTGAATTCCAAGACAAAGACCTGAGATCACCTTTCTACCCTCCTCCCACACAGTGGAAGCCTTACTCTGTACTGTCTGAGGTTGAGGAAGGGGTGGTGGATGCAATCCTTGGCTTCCCAGGGTGACACCATGCTGACTTACACCTGCATCTCACAGTTACCTGACCCTGCACAGGCTTGTGGATGAGCACCAGGCTCACACAAAGGCTTGACAGTGATACAGGCTGACACCAGATTTTCCCACTGGAGAGTAGATGATGCTGCAGCAGATCTAGAGGCTCAGCCTTTGTGTGCTGGCCTGGGGATAGAAGCCTTTGGACTTTACCCGATACTAGATTTCACTGCAGCAGAGTTGGCACTCAGCTACAAGGCAAAGTTTTAGCCTCACTTTTCTGCTGTTCTTCTAGTGACTGATATCTTGCTTTGCTGTATGCTGGAGTTTAGGAGTAGGGGCATTGGCTGTGGTTTCTTGGCTACCTGGAGAAAGAGGGTCCAAATATCCTGTCTTGCAGGTACTAGTCTGGAAGCAGGAGCTTCAGGGTCCTGCTCAGCACTGTTTTACCTTAGTGGGCCCATGACTGAATTTCAAGTATAATTTCCTCTCCTTGCTGGCTGCACAGCTTGGAACAAGGGAGGGGTTACATGAATAAGTGTTTCCTTTCTGCCTTCTTCAATGTGTCTTTCCTTATTATTATACTAAAGACAGGCACTCAAACTCTCACATGGCATTCTTTGCTTTTGTGAAGGTGGCTTGGTGCATGGATTGCTGTTGAAATTGGAGTCTCTGTGGGGAGTCAATCACTGGAGCATTTTACTCAACCTCCACCTTGCTTCTGGGACAATCTTCAGAACTAAAATCAATGAGAAATTGAAGGCAACATGGAGAAGAAATGCAAAGCAAAAAGTTGTTCTTGGAAATATTAGATACAATTTAAAATGTATCATATTAATTAAGAAAGAAAGGGAGCTGGGGGAAACAAGCAATATCTGAAGAAAGAGGAAGTCATTTGTGTATGGATTCATCAACAATTCAAATAATAATGATAAGAAAATAAAACATCACGAAATCCTTAAATTGGAAAATAATCAACAAACCTTTCTCATGTTTCTGCATGTCTTGCATGTAAGCAACAACATACTTTCTGTTCCACACCGTCTTTATTTTGTAGGATAGTATTAGCTTTGCAGAAAAATTAACCAGATAGTACAGCGACTCCTTTCTACTCACCCTCATCACACATAAGTTCCCTTGTTAATACCATCTGGCATTTGAGTTGCCTATTTCTTAGAGTTAATGAATGGATATTGGACATTATTATTAACTGAATACTGTAGATTACATTGTTTCACTCTTCCTGATGTAGAGTTCTATGGGCCTTGAAAAATGCATAATGTCACATGCTATACAAAATAGTTTCAGTGCCCAATATTCTACTCTTTACTTTTTCATTTCTTCTTTCACCCTAAATTAC
The DNA here is from genome assembly GCF_033115175.1 of Lepus europaeus. Taxonomy (NCBI): domain Eukaryota; kingdom Metazoa; phylum Chordata; class Mammalia; order Lagomorpha; family Leporidae; genus Lepus; species Lepus europaeus. Next base: position 49,785,256 of record NC_084835.1, read on the forward strand.
CAAGAACCTCTTCTTTCACCCTAAATTACCAAGAACCTCATCCTTGTACTGTTTTTGTAGTTTTACCTTTACTACAATGTGATATAGTTAGAAAAATTATCTCCTTTCCTTTACCAATATGTGTTCCAGTTTCCTCTATTTTCAGGTTTGGTAGCACACTTCATCTTATGAAATATTCCCTTGTGTGGACATATTACAGTGTGATTATTTATTCACCTATTCATTCACCTACTTCCAGTTTGGGGTGATTATGATTTTATTCTATAATTATTCATTTGTAGATTTCTATGTACACATATTTCTACTAATTGGGTAAATATCTAGAAGCACAATTGCTGGATCATATGTTAAAAATATGTTTAACTTTGTAAGAAATTGGAAAATTGCTTTCCAAGTACCTCTATCATTTTGTATTCTTGCTAGCAAAGAATGGGAATGTCTGTTGTTCACCATATTGTCAGCATTTGACATTATCATCTGTATTAGTCCATTTTCTGTTGCCATAAAACCATACCTGAGGCTGGGTACCTTATAAAGAAAAGAGACTTCTTTATCTTATAGTTCAGAGCTGAACTCATTGATTCTGCCTTTGACGGGAGCCACAAGGTGAAGGACATCACAACAGTGGAAACACCTGGGAGAGCAGTCACGGAGGGGCAGGTCATGCTCTTGTTAAACTGCTTACTCTAACAGCAGCAAACTGGGATAAATAAGAAGTGACTGGGATCCCACAAAAACTACATTAATTTATTCCAAGGGCAGTCAGTCTCCTTGAGGACCTAACCTTCTACCACTACACTCTACCTCTAAAGATCTACCATCTTACCAGTCTGATGTTGTAGCACAATGAGTTAAGTTGCTGCGTATGATGCTGGTATTGTGCCACTGCTCCACTTCTGACTCAACTCTTTGCTAATGTATCTGGGAAACCAGTAGAAGATGACCCAAGTCCATGGGCCCATGTACTCACCTGGGACACTAGGATGAAGCTTCAGGCTGCTGGCTTCACTGTCATTGCAGACATTTGGGAAGTGAACCAGCCTATCTCTATCTCTCTCTGTCTCCCCCTTTCTCTGTAACTCTACTTTTCAAATAAATAAATAAATCTTAAAAATAAAGAAAGAAAACAATCTACCATCTTTAATACCGCAATATTGGAGAGCAAGTTTCTAACATAGGGATCCTTGGACCACAGTGTCACTATTGCTAATTTTGTTTTAATCTGTTGTGATAGATGTGTCATAGATTCTTTTTTAAGAGTTTGTATTTATTTATTTGAAAGTCAGAGTTAATGAGAAGGAGAAGTAGAGGCACAGAAAGAGAGAGGGATCTTCCATCTACTGGTTCACTCCCCAAATGGTCACAACAGCCAGGGCTGGTCTAGGCTGAAGCCAGGAGGCAGGAACTTCATCCAGGTCGCCCACACAGGTGCAGGGCCCAAGGACTTGGGCCATCTTGCACTGCTTTCCCAGACGCATTAGCAGAGAGCTGGAAATGGAGCACCCGGGACTTGTACCAGCACCCATTTGGGATGCCAGTGCTGCAGGTAGCAGCTTTACCTGCTACACCCCGTGCCAGCCTCATGTCATGGTTTTAACTTGCATTCCTAGTAGTAAAAGATGCAGAATATCTTTTTAAGTTCTTATTTTGTATCTGTATATTCTCTTCAGTGAAATGTCTGTTTGCATCTTTGGCTCATTTTCTAATTGAAATTTTAATGATGATTTTTGAGAGTGATTCATATATTGTAGAAATTAGTAATATGTACAATTTGATTTTCTGCTATCTTATCTTGTACTATTAAATATGAAGTTAGTTGCATATATTTAATAGGTGCTTCTTATCAAGTTAAGGAATTTCCCCTATAGGTCCAGTTTGTTGGTAATTTTATTCCCCTTTTTCTTTTTTTTTAAAAGCATGAATAGGTGCTGAGTTGCCTCAAAGGTTCTTTTTGTGGGGCCGGCACTGTGGCAGAGAAGATAAAGCCGCTGCCTGCAGTGCCAGCATCCCATGTGGGCACCAGTTTGAGACCCAGCTGCTCTACTTCCAATCCAACTGTCTGCTGTGGCCTTGGAAAGCAGTAGAAGCTAGCCCAAGTCCTTGGGCCCCTGCACCCATGTGGGAGACCCAGAAGAAGCTCCTGGTTCCTGGCTTCGGATCAATGTAGCTCTGGCCATTGCAGTCAATTGGGGAGTGAACCAGTGCTTGGGAGACCTTTCTCTCTCTCTCTTCCTCTCCTTCTCTCTCTGTGTAACTCTGGCTTTCAAATAAATAATTAAAAATTTTTTTAAATATTTAAAATTTAAAAAATGGTTCCTTTTGCTTCCACATATATTTTTTTCTTTAGTCTGTTGATTTGATAAATCAATTATATTAATTGACTTTCAAATTTTGAAAGCCTTGCATACTTGGATTAAATTCCACTTTGTCATGGTATTTAATTATTTTATAAATTGTAGGAGTCCAGACCCAGCATCCTGGCATACCAGGTTAAGCCATTGCCTACAACACCAGCATCCCATAGGCACTGATTTGAGTTCTGGCTGCTCCACTTCTGATCCAACTCCTTCCTAGTGTACCTGGGAAAGCAGCAGAAGATGGCCCAAGTACTTGGGCCCCTGCCACCTGCATGGAAGATCTGGATGGATTTCTAGGCTACTGGCTTCAGTCTGGACTGGACCCCCCAACCATTGTAACCATTTGGAGAGTGAACCTGTGGGTGAAAGATCTCTCTCTCCCTCTCTCTCTGTAACTCTGCTTTTCAATCAATCAATCTTTTTGAGAAATTCTTGAATTCCTCGTTCAAGTATTTGTTAAGAATTTTGCGTCTAAGTTCATGAGATATATTGCACTGCATTTTCCTTAAACTATTTTATCTGGTTTCAGTGTTAGAGTAATGCTGTGTTTATAAACCAAATATTGACATGTTCTTTTTCTTTTATTTTTAGAAAGATTGTAGAGAGTTGGCATAATTTCTTTCTTAAATGTTTGGTAGAATACACCAATGAAAGCCTCTGTACTGAATGCTTTATTTTTTGGAAGTTTCTTAATTATTAATTCCATTAAAAAGAGATATAGGCCTGTTCATAATTTCTGTTTCTCCATGCCTAGGTTTTAGGTTGTTTGTATCTTTCAAGAAATTGACCCATTTTACCAAAGTTGTCATATGTGTGGATATACAACTGTTCTGAGTATTCTTTTGTTGTCATTTCAGGGTTCATGGGATTAATATTGATGATTCCTCTTTCATTTCGGATATGAGTAATTTTTAATGGCTGGCTTGCATAGAACTTTATTAATTCCATTCAACTTTCAAAGAATCAGATATTAGTTTCATTTTCTCTATAAGTATTTTACTTATACTTGTTTGAAGCTTATATTGCTTTTCTTTTTAAAATATTTATTTGGAAGAATTGTAGAGAGAGGTATATCTAAGGAGATAGAGTCTTCCATCTGCTGGTTCACTCCCCAAAATGACCACAATGGCCAAAACTGAGCTGATCCAAAGCCAGGAGCCAGGAGCTTCTTCCAGGTGTTCCATATGGGTGCAGGGGCCCAAGGACTTGGGCCATCTTCTACTGCCTTCTCAGGCCTTAGCAGAGAGCTGAATCAGAAGTGGAGCAGCCAGGACTCGAACGGGCACCCATATGGGATGCCGACGCTGCAAGCCGGGGCTTTAGCCAGCTGCCCCACAGCACCAGCCCCTTATATTGCTTTTCTGCACTGAACTTTCCTAATGCAGAAGCTTAAATTATTGATATAGATATTTATTCTTTCCTAATATATGCATTCAATTCTATAAACTATTGTTTAAGCACTGCTTTTTCTGCATCTTACAAATATAGATGCTATATTTAACTTAGTTAAAAATATTTTAGCTATTCTAGAGGCCTCTGTTTTGACTTACATGTTTGCATTTTTTTATTCTATTTTCATTTATTGAAAGGCACAGGATAGGAACAGAGAAATCTTCCATCTACCGGTTAACCCCCAAAATGTCCTCAATGGCTGGGACTGGGCCAAGCTGAAGTCAGGAGCTAGGAACTCAGTCTGCATGTCTGTCGTGGTGGCAGGGACTCAGCAATGGAGCCATCGCCATTGCCTCCCAGAATACACATCAGGGGAAGCTTGAATTAGAAATTGATAGAATTAAAAAGGAGAGAATGATCCTACATGGGAAGCAGGATACACAGCAGACTCATAAAATGGCAAAAGCCCTAAACAGCACTCTGGCCTCAGAATCAGCCCTTAAGGCATTTGCATCTGGCTAAAAAGCCCATGAGAGTTTTGCAGGCATCGAAAGCCAAGATATTGTGGGGGAAAAAAATGACCTAAATGAAAGATCTCTGAGTGAAATCCCAGCAGAAAGAATGGGCCATCAAAGAAGGCAGTACCTTTCTCTGAAGGGAGGAGAGTACTTCCACTTTGACTATGGCCTTGTCTAAATAAGATCAGAGTTGGTGAACTCAAGAAGCTTCCATAGCCTTGGCAGCTCATGACAAGAGTCTCGGGTGATTACTGATGTCATAAATAAGAATGCCAATTGTTAAATCAACAGTGGGAGTCACTGTGCATCTGCTCCCCATGTAGAACCTCTGCCCTTAATGTGTTGTACTATGAGAATTAATGGTAAAACTACTACTCAACAGTACTCTATACTTTGTCTTTGTGGGTGCAGTCTGTTGAAATCTTTACCTAGTATATACTAAGTTGATCTCGTGTATATATAGGTAATTGAAAATGAATCATGATAAAGAATGGAATGGGAGAGGGTGTGGAAGATGGGATGGTTTGGGGGTGGGAGGGAGGTTATGAGAGGAAAAACTGCTATAATTCAAAAGTTGTACTTTGTAAATTTATTAAATAGAAGTTGAAAAGCAAAAAAAATAAAATAATGCTGTGTTCATGCATTTAAAATGAATTATTTTTTTCTCATGCATTTGTATGATGGCATTAACATGTCACAGAAAAATATGATCATAATATTTTTACAGGAAAACATAAGGCAAAAAATGTAGATAATCCTATTTTATTGTTTATCTATATCTACTTATTCATCAAACATGAATGTTAGCACTCATCCAACAAAAAACATAAAACTGAAAGAATTCCAAAGCAAAATGATTGTACATACACATTAAAAGCGAAAACATTTTCTTCAATGAAAAAAAAAAAAAGAGATGGAGCTCATACGGAAACCAGGCTCTCTGGTGTTGGATGTAGATCTCATTTAGCATCATATAATTAGTACACCAAGCATCACCCCTCATATGGTATTTAGAATTTATTTGGAATATTTTGGGATTTTTCCAACTATTTTTCTGTTATTGATTTTTATTTTAATTCTATTATAGTGCTAGCATACTTATCTGGTATCTATTATTTTAAATGTGTTAAGGTGTATTTTATGAAATAGAGTGTAATCTGTGTTGGTGAATAGTCCCTGTGGACTTGAAAAGAATATGTATTCTGTTGTTGGATGAAGTGTTCTATAGATGTCAACTATTTCCAGTTTATTAATAATGCTGTCCCTAAAGATTTTCTGCCTATTGCGTCTACTATTTACCAACAGAGGGCTTTTTTACCTTTGTCTGCTTTGCTTTTATCTGATTTCCCTTCTTTATTCCTGGTAGTTTCTATTGCTTTAAAGTCTGCTTTGCCTACTCCATCTTTCTTCTCCTTAATATTAGCATGGAATATCTCTTTACCTTAAATGTTTCTGTGCCTTTATATTTAAAGTGGGTTTCTTATAACATATAGTGTAGTTTTGTTTTCTTACCTAAAGATCTCAATTTTTAAACAGAGTATTTAGATGGTGTAAAGTGATTATTGACATGTTTATATTAATATTTTCCATGTTTGCAACTGTTTTCTAATATTAGCACTTGTTCTTTTCCTCCATTTTCTTTAAACTCTGCCTTCTCTAGTCAACTGAGTATTTTTATGATTGGTTTTCTTCATTTCTTAGCATATCAACTATACTTCTTTCTAAAGAAAACTCACATGGTTTCCATGGAGTTTGCAATATACATTTACACTAATTTACATCTGTTCTAAAATAGAACTATACCACTCACAGGTTAAAAAAAAGGCATCTCATAACCAAGTGTTTCTAATTCAATGATAATTACAATATATTTAAGTCTGCATAGTATTGCATTGGTGGGAGGGAGGGGGGAGAAAGAGGTAGATAGATAGATAGATAGATAGATAGATAGATAGATAGATAATGTTTTTATCCTTTCGGCCATGAATAGATATTTAATTTGATTTCATATCTCGGCAATTGTGGATTATGCTGAAGGAGGTGATTAGAATGTAGGTGTTTGCTTTTTATCACTCTATGAAGTATGCATTCATCTTATATATTTTTAAATGAACAATACATCTTTTAGTAAATAATAAAAATGGACTGTCTTAAGCAATTTGAAGGAAGTTGTCATTTCTCCTCCTACTTCGTTTCTTTTCACCCCCAAATTTCCTTCTTTTTTTTTCTTTTTTTTTTCTTTTTTTTTAACTTTTATTTAATGAATATAAATTTCCAAAGTACAGCTTATGGGTTACAATGGCTTCCCCCCTCCCATAACTTCCCTCCTACCCGCAACCCTCCCCCCTCCCGCTCCCTTCTCCCTTCCATTCACATAAAGATTCATTTTCAATTCTCTTTATATACAGAAGATCAGTTTAGTACATATTAGGTAAAGATTTCAACAGTTTGCCCATATAGCAACACAAAGTGAAAAAACTACCATTGGAGTACTAATTATAGCATTAAATAACAATGTACAGCACATTAAAGACAGAGATACTACATAATAGTTTTTTTAAAAAAAATTAATTAAAATTTCCTTCTTTATCAAGCAACTCATTCATTTTTTTTTCAGTCAATTTAAGGCCTCAATCCTTCAAAACTCCCTTACATTAACTCTATAGAGTTTTATAGCTAATGGACCCTAACACAGAATATATTTTTTTTTACGATGTATATCTTCTTGCTTCTGGGGCTGCCCAGTTTCTGGTGGGCTGCAGTAGATTCCTCAGTCTGCTCCTAGAGGAGGTAGCACACAGGCAGCAGCCCAAGACTTACATGTCCCGTGAACAGTGCTGAGTGTAGTGGCTACCTGAGTGCAGGTGAAGTGGTCCTCATAGCTTGTGCAGGGGGATGAGCAGAGTGATCCAGAGCCTGACCTCCAAGGACTGCTGTTATGACTGGGGCCAGACCTAAACTGCTGAGATTCACAACACTAAATGGGGGTGAAGAGTAATATTTAAGAGGCAATGAGAGTGCTTAAAAGCTCTCTAACCTCTTCCAGCCTTTTCATTTTTTTCATACGGGAAACCATGTTCAACTTACCTGTGTTCATGGCTGTGACTGACTTTAAGTGACAGATCGGAAGTTGGGTGTTACCAGGTCTGGGCACAGGAAGAACTAATTCCTTTTAGGTCAATCCCACTGAAATCTTATTTTCAAGCTCTTTGAATACTATCACATCCTACTTCCAGTACCAGCAGCTTGTCTGTTGTGTAGTTAGTGTGATTCATGGCATCTTCTTGAGTAATAAATGACATGAGCTAGGGACATGGAAAATACAACTTTGATATTGTTCTAGGCTTGGGCATCATTTCACTGGAGGATTCATTAAAAAATATAAAAAGTGTCCACCACTAACCAGAAAAGGATTTGTGACAGCATGTCAAGCTGGCACATCTTAATGGATGCTGGTGCTGGGCTGAATGCTACTAACAAGAGCTGGTGAGGTGCCAATTGTACTGCCTATGCATTTGTAACAGCCATGGGAGTAGCCACATTGGAACTGCCAATGACCAAGGGGGTGACATTTTTTCTTCACACTTCCTAAATGAAAGACTAATCTGTGTGGGGAAATTGGGTATTTGCTAAGCATTCAAGTATTTGTAATTATAGTCAGTCAGTAATGCTCCAAGAGAGGAGATGGACAACTTAAAGGAAATGTTTCATAAGCTATGTGATGTAGGATTTGTGGCCTTGGTGGCAAGACCTTGCCATGGACAGACAAACATTTTCATCTACTTGACAATTTACTCTGTAATCAGAACAGTTTTAGTCTGTTGTGTTAAGGGCCAAGGTTTTGCTATCAGAGAGCTTTTTTCTGGAAATTCTCCTGGTCTTAATCCTACTGCTGCACCCTATCTGTATGAGTACACAGATTAATTAGCTAAATAGGACCATGACTACAGTCAACATTTCCTCAGTGACTCCACTATAAGACGTATTCCTTATGACATCAATTTTCATGTGTTCAACTATTCTTTTTAAGGAATAGTAAGATATGCCTATTGCTGATTCATTCATGCTTTGAATAGGTTCTTGATAATCATGGTGGGGACTCGTTTCATGCCTTTGAAGCTGTCATATTTACTCTAGCAAATCTTCCTCAATTTTTTCCTTTAAAGATGTTGAGGTATGAATAGTAATCTAATATATATGGCCTTCTCAGTAATAATTAATTGAACTTGGGTCAGCATTTGGAACAGTAGTTAAGATACCACTTGGGGTGCTCATATACCAATTTGAGTCCCTTCTCTGCTTTGGACTCCAGCTTCCTGCTGATATACACCCTGGGAGGCAGCAGATGACAGCTCAGCTACTTGACTCTCTGCCATCCAGGATGGAGACAGGGGTGGAGTTCCAGGCTTCTGGTTTCAGCCTGGCCCAGTCCCCAGGGTTGTGGGTATTTGGGGATTGAACCAGGAGATGGCAACCTCTCTGTCTCTGCCTCTGTCTGCCCTTCAAATAAATAAATATAATTTTTAAAATGTAGAAACCTTAACCCTTGGAATTGAAGAACACACTGGTGAAGCTATCTACTATAGAAATGAATATCTGGCAACTTTTTAAGAAACACGTAACTAAAAAAGGTTAATCTACTGGAAAGCACATAAATACATCATATTTTCATCCATTTACTCATCCTGCTACTATCTGGCTGGATAGTAGGTAGATAAGCCAGGCAGGAGTAATTCTCCTTGAAGATGGGGATATTTCGTTCGCCATTTCTAGTCTGAAGTAGTTTCTAAATGTACCATATTTGGCTATTGAATGTTTTGGGGTTTGTTAATTCCAGAGATACTACATTTTTCTGCTCCTTCATCAATTCACTTCCAGTGGTTTATCTCTGAAATGTATGAACCTTTTCTTGTAACATCACAATATTATTATCACCCCTACCAAAGTTAATAACAATGTTTGGGTATTTATTTTTTAAAAGTACTCGAAAGCAACAACAAAAACCCAATTAACTATAATGGCAGATAAAAGAGGAATGCATTTGCCAAAATGCTTGTTAAAACTCTTTGCCTCAGAATTACTAGATAATACTTCTTTTATATTGGTAATACTTATTACCTACATGTCACTGTTTTTCTGTCAAATTTCTGTTTCTACAAGAAAATTATTTCTGTTTAAAAATTTACTTATTTATTTGAAAGGCAGAGTTACAGAGACAGAGACAGAAAGAGAGTGAGAGAGAGACAGAGAGACAGAGAGACACATATAGAAAGATCTTCCATCCACTTATTGATTCCCAAAATGGCCACAATGACTAGAGCTGCACTGGTCCAGGAGCCAGGAGCTTCCTCTGGGTCTCTCATGTGAGTGTAAGAACCCAAGCACTTGCGTCATTCTCAGCTGCTGTCCCAGGAACGCTAGCAGGGAGCTAGACCAAAAGTGGAGCAGCCGGGATTGCAACCATGCCCACACGGGATGCCAGCCTCTCAGGCAATAGCTTCACCCACTACCGCACAACGCTGGCCAAGAACATTGTTTCTTTCTCTTTGCAAACTAAAATCTATTTGTCCCAAATGGATTTCAGTGCCAGAGTGTTGGGGATAGGAATAGAAGAGGAAAGGGAGGAGATTAGAAAGTCATTGGTTATGAGCATAAGCCAACTGGAATGATGGAAACAACTTCATCATGTCAATGAGTGATATGATATAATTATTTCATAATATACTTCATGTTTTGTCTTTTGCCATTTTCCTGCTTTCAAGTTATGGACATGGTAAAGAATATTAAACAAAAATTAAAGTTATTTTGCTGAAGATTATTTAGGCTATTGGAAAAAGCTGCCAGGATTAGTTTTGGAAGTACTAATTGATTGAAATTCAGAACATTTGATTACCTTGTGATTTACAGTTGATCTTTCTACAACCATTATTGCCCATGGTTATTTACTTTGCTGGTTATAATAGTCTTGGACAAAAGATACTTGATTATACTGTGAATACCTCTTTTTAAAAATGTGTATACCAATAATAATGCTTCTCTAGAATCAAAGTTTATGTGACATTTTCTTATTATTCTTAAATTTTAATTAAAATTTCAAAATAAATGCATTTAAATAATTTATAGACATATCTCAAAATTTTGTAACTGTTTTGCAATATCTTTATTTGGCTTCATATATGTGTGAAGTGTTTTCAACAAGTAATGGAAACTTACATCACTTTAAAAATCCTTTTAATATGTTTTTATTTCTGATTTGCCATCATAATTTTAGGTATCAGGTTCAAACTTTTTACAAACTTTCTTTACATGATAAAAAAATTCTTCATTTATGTTCAAGTTCTTAGTACATATATTACAATGTTTTTTTTAAAAAACAACTCAAGTCATTTTCTAGTATGTTTCAGACTTTTATTAATTTTGTGAACCAACGTCATTCAGTATGGTCCCTTCTTCATTAGAACACCAATTATTCTGTATAAGATCACCTATCTTCTCAGTGAAATCCTGAACTACAGGATTGTTTTTTGGCTGCTGCAGTTTAAATATTCACTTCTTCTATTAATAGTTCCAGGACTTTCATGGAAGGCAGAGAATTAAATTTGTCACTAAATTTCCAGCATGTTTTCAATCCTAAATCATTGTTCTTTCTATAGAAGTTACTTAATTTTATGATTCTAACATTAAATCACTAATTGATTTTTCTGTATCCTTTTGTCAGTCATGTCTGGAAGTTCAAGAGACTTACTTGTTCTGGATTTTAGAGAGGTTCAGCTAAGATAAACAATGTCTCATTTTTCAAAATTCAAATGCTAATTCCAAATTAGTCCTGAGAACAGATAATCACACTTGATTTGATTACTGAATCTCTGGATACCCAACTCACGATATCCCTCAGAAGACATGATAATCCAAAGTGAAAGTAACTTCATGATGTATTTTTTAATCGGTTATAAAATATCTTCATCTTCTTGTAAGGTAAATTTTGAAGAAAACTCAATGAATCCGAATTTTATACAAAGAGCACCCATAAACTAAGCATATTTTCTTTAAGAAATAAACACATGGCTGTTTTAGTACTTAATTATGGTTTCTGGTCTCCAGGGCATGAAAATGCTGTGCTTCAGGCATGTCCTGTAGATCAAGTATTAAATAAGACACATTTTGAAAAAGGGCTTACAAAAAATAAATAAATAAAGTGCAACAAATCTTTCACTCAGGTGAAAACCAATGCAGTCACCTCTTGAGCAAACATTTGGGCAAAAGAGAGATTTGTTCAATCTGAAGAAATTGGCCTAATGCCTGAGCTAGCAGAGCAAGTCACTAAGGAATTGAATGCTGCCTTTGGCTGACATATCAAGCATTAAATAAAAAAAAGAAATAGCTTAATCAACCTTAGCTGAACTCTTCTCTAGACACTAAAAATTTTCATTTATTAATGCTGCCCTCCCTGAACATCTTCAGGATATTTCTGAAGAGAAAATTATGTGTCCTGGACAAAGGCTGAGTGCTGAAATATGGACATGAGAAAATAGATATGTACGCCAAAAGCTGAAATGTCTCCTTGTCTTCAGGGTATTCTGCCATGTTGTTTCAGTCACTTCTCCTTAAATTTATTCAATGGATACATTCTGCAACCAAATGTATCTTGCATAGTTCATCTTGGATTCCCCTCACAGCACTGTCACTGTTCTCCTAGCATTGTTTCAGACATACACTGTTTCTACAATGTAGAACCTGCTAGTGCTCAGATCCAGTGGGCACATGGTCAGGTAGTCTGATCTCTCACATTGGCTGAATTGCCTGTGCTTGGAGTTTGAGGCAGAAAGTGTCAATCAAAAGAATATTTTTGGGCAGTGGTCAACATCAATGGTAACATCAGAAATCAATTCTGTAAATCACTAATAATCCAGCTCCAAATTCCTAGCATTTCAGTGTTATGCAATTGATGTTTTCCATAAATTGTCTCTTTATTTGTTTTTGTTTGTATAGCTCTACTTTTGCTTATAGCAAGATTTCATTAATTAAAAGTTTTAATAATAACTCATTACCTAGTGCTTGGTGGTAACTGAAAATAGAGTAAAAATGTCAAGAAAGTTGTACCAAAATGTGCAAATCTACGCTTCATTAGGGTCGTAATGCAGACATTTACTAGAGTTAAATTCTTAGGCACAAATAAGGTCAATGAATGAGCTTCCAATTTAATCACTCAATATCTTCATGAGAACTCCCCATTTCACTTATCCCTTTTGGTCTTTTTCTTTTTTTTTTTTTAATTAAACTTTTATTTAATGAATATAAATTTCCAAAGTATAGCTTATGGGTTACAATGGCTTCCCCCCTCCCATAACTTCCCTCCCGCCCGCAACCCTCCCCTTTCCCGCTCCCTTTCCCCTTCCATTCATGTAAAGATTCATTTTCAATTCTCTTTGTATACAGAAGATCAGTTTAGTATATATTAGGTAAAGATTTCAACATTTTGCCCATATAGCAACATAAAGTGAAAAAACTACCATTGGATTACTAATTATAGCATTAAATAGCAATGTACAGCACATTAAAGACAGAGATCCTACATAATTTTTTTTTTCAAATTAGTTAATTTTCTATGCCATTTCCATTTTAACACCAGGTTTTTTTTTTTTTTTTTCATTTCCAATTCTCTTTATATACAGAAGATCACTTCAGTATATAATTAGTAAAGACCTCATCAGTTTGTGCCCACACAGAAACGCAAAGTATAAAAATACTGTGTGGGCACAAACTGATGAGGCCTTTTGGTCTTTTTCTTAATTTCCATTTTGGACCTACCTTTTATGTTTGTTTCCTAGAGATATTTTATTTTATTTTTATACATTTTTAAAAATTTTATTTAAGATGTAGAAATTTCATGACTTTGGGCTATTTCAACAAATTATCCCACCCTTGGAGGTCTAAATGAAACACATTTATTCTTTTATGGTTCTGGGCACTTTCCTTGGTTCATGTATTTCTTGGTTCATGGCTCCCTTCTTTCTTCTTCCTGCCTTTCAAGACACTGCAGTATAGCATCTTGCTTTAGTTTTAATAATGCCATCGTTTTCTGTAATGAAAAAAATCTTTCTTCCTGGAACTGGCCCTGTGGTGCCATATGGGCACTAGTACGAGTCCCAGCTACTTAACTTCCAATCCAGACTTCTGCTAATGCACTGGGGAGGCAGCAGAAGATGCCCCAAGTCCTTGGGCTCCTTCACCCATATGGGAGACCCAGAAGAAGCTGCTGTCTCCTGGTTTCAGAGTGGCCACAACATTTGGGAGTGAACCAGTGAACCAGAGAACCAGCAGACAGATCTCTCTCTTTCTCTCTCTCTCTCTCTCTAACTCTTTCAAGTAAATAAATAAATCTTTAAAAATAAACAAATTTTTTTTAAATGTGAAGGTTTATTTTAAAAAAATCTCTCTTCCCCCTTCCTATTTTTTACCTTGTTAATTTTATTTCATTTTGCTGGGAACAGATGATGTGAGACAAACCTTGTTAGATGTGTAATTGTGTAATACAGTATTGATCCTAACCACAATGTTGATAGTAGATTTCTAGAACATCTTCATCTTACTTAACTGAAACTTTATGACCATTGGTTAGGAACTCCTCATTTCCTCTCCATCAGGCCCTGGAAATCTCCAATTTGATTCTTCAAATTTAACTGTTTTACATACCATATATAAATGGAATCAGATAATTTTTATCTTTCAGTTATGACCTTAAGTCAGTTAATAAAATGTCCTCAAGATTCATCAATGTTGTCACATAGTGTGGAATTTCCTTTTTTTTTTTTTTAAGGCTGAGTGATATTGTGTGTGTGTGTGAGTGTGCTTACTATATTAATTCCACCTATTCATCTGTATTCATCTGTCTAGGGATACTTAGCTTATTTCTGGATCTCAGCTCTTATGAGCTATTAAAGCATGAAAGTGCTAATATCTATTTGAGATCCTGGTTTCAATTATTTTGAACAAATACGCAGAAGGATTGCTGTGTAGAACATAGTTTTACTTTTAATTTTAGAGGGCCCTCCATACTATTTTTCATACTGACTACACCATTTCCAACGTATAAAAGTTTCAAGTTCTCTGGGCCTCTACAACAATTTTCTGTTGTTTCGTTGTTTTGGCCCATTTCATTTCCTGAACTGCAAAAAAAAAAAAAAAAAAAAAAGTTATAATAGATATCCTCATAAGTGAGATGATGTCTTATGATTTTGATTTGCATTCTCCTGGTGATTAGTGATATTGGGAATTATTTTTTTTTCATGTATTTGGGGCCATTTGTGTGTCTTTTTTGGAGGAAATGTGTATAGAGGACCTTTGATCATTTTTTATTAAATTGTTAGTTTTTTGAAACTGAGTTGTAGAAATTCCTTATGTATTTTGGAAATCAACCGCTTATCACACATAGTTTGCAGATATTTTCTTCCATTCCATAGGCTGCCTTTGCAGTCTATCAATTGTCCTCTTTGCGATGGAGAAGCTTTTTGGGTTGATAATACCTCATTTGTTTGTTTGTTTTTTTTCCCTTTTCTTGCCTGTGCTATTGGCATCATATCCAAGGAATCGTTGCTGTAACCAATGTTATGAAAAATTCTCCTTGTGTTTTCTTCTGGGTTTCAAAATTTCAGGTTGTACGCTTATAACTTGAATCTATTTTGACTTGATTTTCATTCTTTGTCTCAGATGGAAGTCTGAGTTCTTTCTTGTGCATGTTATTTTCTAGTTCTTTTTATTTTTAATTTTTATTTATATAAGGGGAACAAATTTCATGTATTATCTATAAACAGATTTCAGAGAATAATGATAAAAATTGTTTTATTTGGTTATTTTATTTGGAAAGCAGACACACACACACACACACAAAGTCTGCCATCTACTGGTTCAATCCCTGAAATGCCCAGAACAGCCAGGGCTGGACAAGGCCAAAGCCAGGAGCTGGAAGTCAATCTTAGTATCTCACATAGGTGGCAGGGCTTCCCATTTTGAGATTCGATGCTTATTTACAGCCCTTGTCTCCACTATTGAGGAACATTGTTTTTTTCTTCATCTGTCTGTTGAACTCTTTAGTTAGTGTAGGGTTAATCTTATGCGTATAAAGTAAACTAAAAATAAATCTTCATAAAAATTAACAGTGAATAATCCCATTCACAATAGCTACAAAAACAATCAAATACCTTGGAATAAACTTAACCAAAGACGTTAAAGATCTCTACGATGAAAACTACAAAACCTTACAGAAAGAAGTAGAAGAGGATACCAAAAAATGGAGAAATCTTCCATGCTCATGGATTGGAAGAATCAATATCATCAAAAAGTCTATTCTCCCAAAAGCAATTTATACATTCAATGCAATACCAATCAAGATACCGAAGACATTCTTCTCAGATCTGGAAAAAATGATGCTGAAATTCATATGGAGACACAGAAGACCTCGAATAGCCAAAGCAATCTTGTACAACAAAAACAAAGCCGGAGGCATCACAATACCTGATTTCAGGACATACTACAGGGCAGTTGTTATCAAAACAGCGTGGTACTGGTACAGAAACAGATGGATAGACCAATGGAACAGAATAGAAACACCAGAAATCAATCCAAACATCTACAGCCAACTTATATTTGACCAAAGATCCAAATCTAATCCCTGGAATAAGAACAGTCTATTCAATAAATGGTGCTGGGAAAATTGGATTTCCATGTGCAGAAGCTTGAAGCAAGACCCATACCTTTCACCTTACACAAAAATTCACTCAATATGGATTAAAGACATAAATCTACGACCCGAAACCATCAAATTATTAGAGAGCATTGGAGAAACCCTGCAAGATAAAGGTACCGGCAAAGACTTCTTGGAAAATACTCCAGCAGCACAGGCAGTAAAAACCAAAATTAACATTTGGGATTGCATCAAATTGAGAAGTTTCTGTACTGCAAAAGAAACAGTCAGGAAAGTGAAGAGGCAACCGACAGAATGGGAAAAAATATTTGCAAACTATACTACAGATAAAGGGTTGATAACCAGAATCCACAAAGAAATCAAGAAAATCCACAACAACAAAACAAACAACCCACTTAAGAGATGGGCCAAGGACCTCAATAGACATTTTTCGAAAGAGGAAATCCAAATGGCCAACAGACACATGAAAAAATGTTCAAGATCACTAGCAATCAGAGAAATGCAAATCAAAACCACAATGAGGTTCCATCTCACCCCGGTGAGAATGGCTCACATTCAGAAATCTACCAACAACAGATGCTGGAGAGGATGTGGGGAAAAAGGGACACTAACCCACTGTTGGTGGGAATGCAAACTGGTTAAGCCACTATGGAAGTCAGTCTGGAGATTCCTCAGAAACCTGAACATAACCCTACCATACAACCCAGCCATCCCACTCCTTGGAATTTACCCAAAGGAAATTAATTTGGCTAATAAAAAAGCCATCTGCACACTAATATTTATTGCGGCTCAATTCACAATAGCTAAGACCTGGAACCAACCCAAATGCCCATCAACAGTAGACTGGATAAAGAAATTAAGGGACATGTACTCCATAGAATACTATACAGCAGTAAGAAACAATGAAACCCGGTCATTTGCAACAAGATGGAGCAATCTGGAAAACATCATGCTGAGTGAATTAAGCCAGTCCCAAAGAGACAAATATCATTTGTTTTCCCTGATCGGTGACAACTGAGCACCAAAGGGGAAACCTGTTAAGTGAAATGGACACTATAAGAAACAATGACCTGATCAGCTCGTGTCCTGACTGTTGATGTACAATGTAATACTTTATCCTTTTTAGTATTTGTCGTCGTCGTTGTTGTTGTTCTAGTACTAGTGGTTGAACTCTGTAATTAACACACAATTATTCTTAGGTGTTTAAATTTTAACTGAAAAGTGATCCCTGTTAAATTTAAGAGTGGAAAAAGAGAGGGAGGAGATGTACAATTTGGGACATGCTCAATCGGACTTGCCCCAAATGGTGGAGTTAGAAATGTGCCAGGGGATTCCAACACAATCCCATCAAGGTGGCATGTACCAATGCCATCGCACTAGTCCAAGTGATCAATTTCAACTCACAATTGATGGCTCTGATAGGTCTAAGAGTCAAAGGGATCACACAAACAAGACAAGTGTCTGCTAATACTAACTGATAGAATCAAAAAGGGAGAGAAAGATCCAACATGGGAAGCGGGATACACAGCAGACTCATAGAATGGCAGATGTCCTAAACAACACTCTGGCCTCAGAATCAGCCCTCAAGGCATTCCGATCTGGCTGAAGAGCCCATGAGAGTATTGTAGGCATGGAAAGCCAAGATATCATGGAAAAAAAAAAAAAGACCTAAATGAAAGATCTCTGTGAGTGAGATCCCAGTGGAAAGAATGGGGCCATCAAAGAAGGAGGTACCTTTCTCCGAAGGCAGAACTTCCACGTTGACTATGACCCTGTCGGAATAAGATCAAAGTCAGCGAACTCTAAAGGCTTCCATAGCCCTGACAACTCATGACTAGAGCCTAGGGAGATTACTGATGCCATGAACAGGAGTGTCAAATTGTTAAGTCAGCAACAGGAGTCACTGTGTACTTACATCCCATGTGGGATCTGTCCTTAATGTGTTGTCTATAACTAGTATAGTTATATGCTATAACTAGTACTGAAACAGTATTTTTATACTTTGTGTTTCTGTGTGGGTACAAACTGATGAGGTCTTCACTAATTATATACTGAATTGATCTTCTCTATATAAAGATAATTGGAAATGAAAAAAAAAAAACAACCTGGTGTTAAATTGGAAATGGCATAGAAAATTAATTAATTTTTTTAAAAAACTATTATGTGAGATCTCTCTCTTTAGTGTGCTCTACATTGTTATTTAATGCTATAATTAGTACTCCAATGGTAATTTTTTCACTTCATGTTGCTATATGGGCAAACTCTTGAAATTTTTACCTAGTGTGTACTAAACTGATCTTCTGTATATAAAAGAATTGAAGGTGAATCTTTATGTGAATGGAAGGGGAAAGGGAGCGGGAGGGGGGAGGGTTGCGGGTGGGAGGGAAGTTGTGGGAGGGGGGGAGCCATTGTAACCCATAAGCTGTACTTTGGAAATTTATATTCATTAAATAAAAGTTTAAAAAAAATATTAACAGTGAATAGGAGATGGAGGAGAAAGAAAGAAAGATGGGAGTGTGGGCAGGAGAAAGAGTAGAATGGGAAGTATCATTGTGTTCCTAAATCTGTATATATGAAATACATGAAAATTATATACCTTAAATAAAATTTAAAAAATAAAATGAAGTCTGGAAAAGGGAAAAAAATTGTTCCTGGGTATTTTATTATTTTTATGTATTTATTTTTTTTGTTAGGCAGAGTTAGACAATGAGAGAGAGAGAGAGAGAGAGAGAGAGAGAGAGAGAAAGGTCTTCCTTCCGTTGGTTCACCCCCCAAGTGGCTGCTACGGCTGGTGCACTGGGCCGATCTGAAGCCAGGAGCCAGGTGCTTTTCCTGGTCTCCCACGCAGGTGCAGGAGCCCAAGCACTTGGGCCATCATCCACTGCCTTCCAGGGCCACAGCAGAGAGCTGGACTGGAAGAGGAGCAACCTGGACTAGAATCCGGGGTACTGGCACTGCAGGCGGAGGATTAGCCAAGTGACCGCGGCGCCGGCCTGTTCCTGGGCATTTTAATTTTTTGTAGCTACAGAAACTAGAACTGCTTTTATGATTTCTTTTTCTGCAAGCATTATTGCTATACAGAAAGCCAGTGGTTGTTTTCGAGATAGGTTTTTGCTTTGTTATTAAGATATTGGTTGGCACACCTGTATTTCATATCAGAGTTCCTGTGTTTGAGTCCTGGCTCTGCTCCCAATCCAGCTACTTGCTATTGTAAACTCTGGGAAGCAGCAGTTCACGGCTGAAATAGTATAAACCTTCAATGGCCAATTTCTTTTCAGTTTCTACTCACAAATGGATGTTGAATTTCATTGGATGTTTTTTCCATGTCTATTGTTATGTCATATGATTTTTATCTTTAATTCTGTTTTTGTGATGTTTTTATTTATTAATTTATATATTTGGTCCATCCTTGCATCCCTGGGATAAATCCCACTTAATCATGGAGGATGATCTTTTTAATATGCTGTTGCATTCTCAATGTTTTCTTGAGAATTTTTACGTATGTAGTCATCAGGGTAATTGGTTTATAATTTTTTGTGTGTTGTATCATGTCTTGCTTCCATAAGAGGGTAATGCTGGTCTTATAGAATGGGTTTGGGATAAGGTTCCATATCTTTTCAAATTTTTTTGATTCTTAGAGAACAGTTGGTGATAATTCTTTCTTAACAGCTTGGTAGAGCTCAGTAGGGAATCCATCTCGTCCTGGGATTTTTTTACAATGAGACATTTTTTGGATTGCTGATCAATCTCACTATTCATTATTGTTTTTTTCATGTTTTCTATGTCATTATGATTCAACTTTGTTATATGTGTCCATAAGTACATCCAGTGGGTTTTCCAATTTGTTGGCATAAGTTGTTCATAATAACCCTTAGTGATCCATTGTATTTACCTAGTATCAGCTATAATACCCCTTTTCCATCTCTGATTTTATTTATTTGAATCTTCATTCTCTTTTATTATATAGTCTAGCTAAAAGTTTTAAAATTTTGTTTACAACAACAAGAACAAACAGCTCTTCATTGCATTGATCCTTTGTATCATTTACTTAGTCTCTATTATTTCTTTTTTCTCCTAGTCTGACCATTATTTCTTCTTTCTTTCTGCTAACTTTGTTTAATTTTTTTATCATTTTCCACCTCTCTAAGATGCTTCATTAGGTTGTTTACTTGATATATTTCTATTTTTTGACATAAGCCCTTATTGATATACACTCCCTTTCAGTAATGCTTCTATGTCTCCTAGATTTGGTATGTTATGTTTCCAATTTTGTTTGATTCAAGAAATTTTCTAATTTTCTTTTTGATTTCTGCAATGACTTGCTATTTTTTCAGAAGCATGTTGCTCAGTATTCATGTAATAGTATCTCCTAAGCTTGCTTTTGTTGCTAATTTTTAATTTTCTTCCATTGTAGTCCGAGAAAATATGCTATATAATTTTGTTTTTTTTTAATTTGTTGAGACTTGTTTTGTGGCTTACTGTATGGTCTAATCCAGGGCATGTTCCAGACACTGATGTAAAGAATGTGTATTTTGTAGCTGTGGGATGAAATGTGCCATTAGATTTATTTGAATATAGTTTAACTCAGATGTTTGTTAATTTGGGGGTGTTTGTATACCTGTCTATTGATAAAAGGAGGTGTTGAATTCCTCCACTATTATTGTCTTGGAGCCTATTTCTCCTTTTAGATCTAACAGTGTTTGCTTTATAAAATTGAGTGTTCCAACATTAAGTGTATATACATTGCTAGTGTTAGGTAATCTTATTGAATTGACTCCTTGATCATTATATAGGGGTCATCTTTTTCTTTGTAGTCACTTTTAGTCTTGAGGTTTATTTTGTCTGATATGAATATACTTCTGCTCACTTTGGGTTTCTGTTTCTGAAATATATTTTTCAGTTCTTTCACTTACAGTTTCCCTGTGTCCTTACTGGTAAAGTTAATTTCTTTCTTTCTTTTTAAAGAGTTATTTACAGTGACAAGAGGGGAGGAAGACAGACAGAGAGAGAGAGAGAGAGAGAGAGAGAGAGAGAGAGTATCTCTGTCTGCTGGTTCATTCTCCAGATGGCTGCAATCACTAGAGGTAGGCCTGGTGGAAGCCAGGAGCCAAAAGCTTCATCTATGTCTTCACAAGCGTGCAGGGGCCCATGCATTTGGGCCATTCTCCACTGCTTTTCCAAGGCTATTAATAAGAAACTGGATAGGAAGTGGAGCAGCAGGGACATGAACCCACAAAATTCACCCATACGGGATGCTGGCATTTCAGGTATGGCTTTACCCACTTCACCACAATGCTGGCCCTGAAGTAAATTTCTTGATGGAGCATATCCTTGGATCTTGTTCTTTATCCATTCAAGCAGTCTGCATCTTTTAGTTGGGAAATTCATTCCGTTTACCTTAGGTTATTATTGCTAAGTAGCAACTTAGTTCTGTCATTTTTAATGTCTATTTCTGTTTTAATATCCTGTTTTTAATATCCTTTGTTCTTTATCTGGTAGATTTTATACATTTTCAGAATACTAGTCATTTTTCTTTTACTTCTGTGTGTAGGACTTCCTTAAGCATCTTTTGTAAGGTTGGTTTGCAGTTGCCTTCATTTAGAAAAGATAGTTTAGTTGGACAAAGTGTTGTTAGCTGATAGTTTCTTTTTTTCCAGAACTTGGAACAAATTATTTCATTCTCTCCTGTATGGTTTCTGTTGAAAAGTCTGCTGTTAGTGTAACAGAGTTTCTGTTAAAAGAGACTTGACACTTGTGTCTTGTAGATTTTAGAATTCTTTGTGTTGTCCTTGTGAGAGTTTGACTGTAATATATGACAGTGGGGATCTTTTCTGTTCATAAGAGTTTGCAGCCCTGTAGGCTTCCTATAATTGGATGCCCATGTCTTTCTCTGGATTGGGGAAATTTTTAATTATTAGTTCAATGAATGGGTTTTCTAAGCTTTTAAAGTTCTTGTCTCACTCAGGAATTACCATAATTTAAATATTACTTTGTTTAAAGTATCACAAAGATCTAGGATATGTTTTCTTTCTTTTTTATTTATTCCAATAGATATTCTATCTTCTCTTTCTCTCTGTGTGTGTGTGGGGGTATATTTCTGTTACACTGGGACATTTCAACAGACTTGTCTTCAAGTTAAGATTTTCTTTCTCAGGGAAGGCACTGTGGCGAAGAAGGTTAAGCCTCTGTCTGTGCTGCCCAAGAAATCCAAGTAATTGGATCCCTGCCAAAGCTCCTGGCTTCTGGCTTTGGCCTGGCATAGTGGGCCATTGCAGCAATTTGGGGAGTGAAGCAGAGGATGGAAAGTATTCTCTTCCTCTCTCTCTCCCTCCTTCTCTCTCTATATCTCTGCTTTTCAAATAAATAAATCTTTCTTTAAAAAAAAGATGTTCTTTCTCTTACTTAATCTAGATCATTTAATCTCTGGTCTTTTTAAAAAATATCTGTTTATTTTATTTGAAAGTCATATTTACAAAGAGAGAAGGAGAAGTAGTGAGAGAGAGAGAGGTCTTCGATCTGCTGGTTCACTCCCCAGTTGGCTGCAACGGCTGGTGCTGTGCTGATCGGAAGCCAGGAGCCAGGAGCTTCTTTCGGATCTCCCATGCAGGTGTGGGGGCCCAAGGACTTGGGCCAAATTCCTCTGCTTTCTCAGGCCATAGCAGCAGAGAGCTGGATCAGAAGCAGAGCAGCTGGGACTCAAACCAGCATCCATATAGGATGCTGGCACTGGAGGCTACGGCTTTACCCACTATGCCACAGCACCAGCCTTAGTCTCTGGTCTGTTATTAACCTAGAATGTGTCACTTGTATTTTTATTTGACTTACTGAATTCTTCATTCACAAAATTTCTGTTTGGTTATTTTTCAAGATCTCAACCTCTTGGCTGGCTTCTTCATTCATATCATACATTGCTTTCCAGATTTTTTTCAGCTTTCTGTCCATATTATCTTATAACTATCTTTGGGTACTCAAATAATCATTCTTTTGAATTTTTATTAGGCATTTCCTCAAAAGCCTTTTCATTGAAAAGGACAATTCTTGTGGTAAAAAGTTTTCATCCTGAAAATGTGTCCTCAACTGTCAGGTTGATAAGGTACTCTGGTTTTAGTCCTAGTCTCTGCTGTTCTTCCCACCCTGACTCTTGCAGTGCAGGGCATTAAGGTGTGGGATCTCCTCTGCCCTCCTGGATTTATTTAGATTGATTGGCTTCAGTCATTTTTGCTAGTGTGGTAGAATATCTGTGGGCCCCAGGAATGGGAACATGCAGGCGCATATTTCCCCTATGGCAGTATGGATTTCAACAGCCACTCGGCTCTCAAAATACTGCCACTGCCTTTGCCAGAGACAGTGCTCTGGGGTTTTTAGGGATATAATGTGAGTTCTTTCTCTGAGGCAAAGCTGCTTTGCATACTCCAGGAAGCTCCCCTTCCTGGGCTTCTAATCTGTTATAACTGAGGATCCCTTCTAGCAGTAGGATTGTCATTGTTTGGGCAAATGGCTCTGCTGAGGCTCTCCTGTTCACCTTTCCTTTGCAACACGAATTCCCTTGGCTGGAAGGCTAAGGTTGCAGTTGCCATTTGGCTTTCTCTCTCTCTCTCTCTCTCTCTCTCGCTCTCACTCTCGCTCTAGCTCTATCTCTCCTGCTGCTGTGGTCTGATACCTCTGCATCCTATGGGGTTCCTATTATTCTCTTACAGAGGACTGATGACCTTCCTTAGGTGTTTACCGCAATACAGCTATTTATTTCATGATTTGCTTCTTCTTTGTGGAGGATGACAGGGACACTGTGCAATAACTTGTTTTCTCCAGTTTCATGAAAGAACTTGAGAAAGACTGGTGTTAATTCTTCTTTAAATGTTTCATACAATTACCACAGAAGGGATTAAGATGGTGGAGTAGGAAGGGAGCTTACTGCTCTAGTCTAGGAGAAAATAGTTTTAAAAATTAGAGAGAGTACATTCTCTGGGATGAGTTAGGGATAAAACAGCAGAGGAAACTCTAGTCAAATTAGAGGGATACAGTGGACCTATGTGGAGGGGTAGATGCCCACAACTCAGGACCCCAGCAACTGAGAGCCTCCACATCAGTATTGCAGAGTGAAGTAAGACCAGAATGTAACAGCCCAAGCCACTGGCGATAAAGCTGCAGAAAGAGCCTAGAGGGGATCCAGCTTAGACATCCATGGGGGATAGTGTAGTTGCCAAACTAGAGCATAAAAAATGGGGGCACATTTATCTCTCCTAGATCACCATGCAAAAGCATCCTGTAACAAGCTGATAGAGCAGACACCATTTTGGACATACATTAACAGCTCAATTAGCTCTAGTTGGCGCACAACAACCATCCAAATGGAGACTCCTGAGTCTTGTGGGGTGAACTGACAAGGGGCTGGGTGCTCATGACTGTGGGAGGCTTTTGTGCCAGGACTGTGGAAAAAACTGCGGCTGTGTGAGAGGACTCACAGTGTGGCTGGGACTTTGGGCAGGCACTGTGGGAGGCTCCACTTGCTCAGGGTTCCCTGGTTACCTGGTGAGGGACATTGCTGGGGAATCTGAGCTTACATTTGGACTGCACAGATCCTTTGTGTGGTCCTTGGGGAGAGAAGTTGAATATTATACCCACTGGAGCGAGAGCTCAGGCACTGATGTCCTTTAAGGAGAGGATCTCAGCTGACCAAAATAAACCTCCTTTCTGAAAAAAAAGGATATGTACCAGGTCAAACCTAGGTGTGCCACCTTAGACATGCCCTTCACCATGGAGAACTGAACAGAGCTCCCTGGCCACTCCCACCGCACACCTCTAGATATTCACTGAAAACAGACACTCCACCAATCTAAAGAGGAATAATGCAAAGATAAAAGTCACAGCAGCAGCAGCAGCAGAAGAAGAAGAAGAAGAAGAAGAAGAAGAAGAAGAAGAAGAAACATACGAGAATACTTTAATACTAGATTGTGAAGATAATGAGATTGAAGAAATGCCAGAAATGGAATTTAAAAAATTGATCATAAGCTTACATAGAAGTAATCAGAAGCAAATGCATGAACTACAAAATCCGTACATGACATGAAAAAAAATTCTTCCCACAAAATTGAGATTTTCAAGAGAAAGCAGAATGAAATCTTGGAAATGAAAAATTCAATAAATAAATAAAAAACATAGTGGAAAGCCTTAACAACAGAATCAGTGAAGCAGAAAAAAGAATATCTGACTTAAAAGACAAAGCACAGGAAATTATACAGTCAGACTAGAAACAAAAAGAAATTAGAAAACTAAAAAACACTGTTGGTAATCTATAGGATACTATCAAACAATCCATCATACAGTTCTAGGAGTTCCTGAAAGCATGGAAAGAGAGAAAGGATTAGAAGACCTTTTCAGTGAAATAATAACAGAAAGATTCCCTAATTTGGAGAAAGAAAGGGGCATCAAAGTTACAGGAAACACATAGAA
The DNA here is from genome assembly GCF_033115175.1 of Lepus europaeus. Classification (NCBI taxonomy): domain Eukaryota; kingdom Metazoa; phylum Chordata; class Mammalia; order Lagomorpha; family Leporidae; genus Lepus; species Lepus europaeus. The sequence goes on from NC_084835.1 coordinate 49,810,674, forward strand.
CTCCTAATAGACATGAACAGAAAAGATCTTCACCATGACACATCATAATTAAACTCATCACAGTAATACATAAAGGAAAGATTCTAGAATGTACATGAGAGAAACATCAGATTACTTTCAGAGGGTCTCCAATTAGACTCACAGCAGACTTCTCATCAGAAATCCTACAGACTAGGAAAGAATGGCAAGATATACTCCAAGTCTTAGAGAAAAAAAACGGTCAATGAAGAATACTATACAATGGAAAGCTCTCATTTATGATTGAAGGTGACATAAAAACATTTCATAACAAACAGAAATAGAAAGAATTTGTCACCACCCTTCCAGCCCTGTGAAATACTTAAGGATGTGTTGCACACAGAAACACAGAAACACGGTCATCTCTATGAAAGAAGGTAAAGAAAGAAAATCTCCCAATAGAAGTACAAAGGAAATCCAAAAGAAAAAAATAAGAGTAATTTTGGAAAAATGGCAGGGCAAAGTTATTACTTATCAATTGTCACCTTGAATGTAAATGGCCTCAACTCTCCAGTTAAAAGACACAGACTGGCTGAATGGATTAAAAGACAAAACCCATCTATTTGCTGCCTTTACAAAAGACATCTCACCAACAAAGATGCATGCAGACTAAAAGGGAAACGATGGAAAAATATATTCCACCCTAACAGAAACCAAAAATTTTTCTTAACTTTTACCCTTTTTAAAAATATTTTAAGGCTGGCGCCGTGGCTCACTTCTCTAATCCTCCGCCTGTGGCACTCGCACCATGGGTTCTAGTCCCGGTTGGGGCACCAGATACTAGTCCTGGTTGCTCCTCTTCCAGTCAAGCTTTCTGCTATGGCCCTGGAGGGCAGCGAAGGATGGCCCAAGTGCTTGAGTCCCTGCACCTGCATGGGAGACCTGGAGGAAGCACATGGCTCCTGGCTTTGGATTGGTGCAGCGCTGGCTGAAGGCGAGTGAACCAATGGAGGGAAGACCTTTCTCTCTCTCTTTCACTGTCTATAACCCTCTCTCGTCTCTCTCTCACTGTCTAACTCTGCCTGTCAAAATTTTTTTAAAAAATTTAAATTGTCACATAGTAGTTACACATATTTAAGGGGTACAATGTGGCATTTCAGTGTCTGTGTACAATGTATAATGATCAGATAAGAGTAAGTGGCATATATACCATCCAAGACATATATCATTTCTTTGTGATGAGAACACTCAAAATCTTTGCTTGGTTATAATTTCTTATTGGTTACAATTTCTACTTTTTTGTCATTCAGTTTTAATAGGTATATTTAAGATTTTATCATTTTTTTCTACATTATCCAGTTTTGCCATATAATTGTTGATAGCACATCTTCCTCCCCCTAATAAGGATACTGTGGTAAAATTTAGGACCAGGTCCAAGATTGTTGAATAGGAAACAGATGTGCTGATTCTGACCATGGGAAGACAACAGAAGAAAAGTAGAGAAACAGCATTCCCTGGGGACAGAGAGGTTTGCAGTGAAAATTCTACTAAAAAGCAGAGGTTCCATGGAGTAGTGGGGATAGTACAATCACGCAGCAATGAGCAAGAAATTGCAGGTGACTCCTGCAGCTGGTGGCTGGAAGAGCTGTCATATTCTTGTAGCAAGGTACCCAGCAACAAACAGGGAGGAAATGCCATATTAATAAAGTGAGTAAAGGCTGCTGCAGTTTCCCAAGACTGGGGGATTTTAGCAGAGAGATAAATCCATGGTCCCCACTGATTTAGAATCTGTTCTGGAGAGTTGGTGGGTGGCAGAGTGCCCACTTAGGCCCATGAAGTACTTCTTTCCCCTCACTCTATCACAGCATCTGGCCTCAAACTATCAAGCCAGATCACTGAGCAACCCCTATCAGTTAGGTAGAGTTAGGTAGCTGGCTCTGGGAATGCTAAGGCTATTTTAGTGGAAAGAGGAGATTTGTGGGACTGAGAACAGTGGGAGACCTGTGCCCTATGACTGTGAATATTCTATGACTGCGATCAGGTATGGCTGGATCTTTTGGCAGTCACTGCATCTGGCTTCAGAAGTTCAAGGTCCATGCTTACGCAGGGGAGCATGCAGATCCTTTGTGCAGTTCACATACTTGAGTCAGTGAGGTGGCTAGGCAGGGTGCACTCACCCTGGCTGGTTGACTCATCATGGCAGAAAGGGGCTGATGCTGGATCACATCAGCCAACATAATCCTCAACCATAATCAGCCAACCCTCCTCCCTGCTGATGACAGAGATCTACCATGCCCAACTTGGGTGTCATCCTGGACTCTTGCCCACACTTGAGAAATGGCCAGAGCCCCTGCCACACCCAGCATATGCCTCTGGATATCCACTGAAGGAGCACATACTGCAGAAAGTCACAGAGGCATACATCAAAGGTAAAAGGCTGATAGAGAAGAAAACCAACAAGTGTATCCACAAATGCCTAAAGATAAATGTGGAAATACAAGAAACATGAACAAGGAAGACATTAGAACTGCCCGTAAGGAATACAACACTTAAATACCAGAAGGTGAAGATGAACAGATTGATGAAATGCCTGAAAAAGAATTCAAAAGAATTATCATAAGGTTTCTCAAAAGCAATGAGAAACAAGCACATGAGTTGAAGAAATCCATACACAACATGCTTGAAAATTTCTGCCAGGGGGAGATGAGATATTGAAGAAAAATCAAACGGAAATGTTAGTAATGAAGAATTCAACATATGTAATAGAAAATACATTGGAAAACCTTAATAATAGACTTGTTAAGGCAGAATAAAGACTATATGAATTAGAAGAGAAATCCTTGGAAAAGTCTCAGACAAAAAAAAAAGAAAAGATTAGAAAAATTGAAAATAGTGTTTGAGATGTATGGTATATTATCAAATGACCAAACATATGTATCTTAGGAGTTCCTGAAGGTGAGGAAAGAGAGACTGGATTATAAGTCCTATTCAATGAAATAATAGCAGAAAATGTTCCTAATTTGGAGAAAGGGACATCCAAGTAAAAGAAGCACACAGAACTCCTAATAGACACAATCATAAAAGATATTCACCAAGATACATTATAATACAACTTGCAACAATAAATCATAAAGAAAAGTTTCTAAAATGTGCCTCAGAGAATCGCCAGATTACCTTCAGAGGATTTCCAAATAGTCAACAGCAAATTTCTCATCAGAAACTCTACTCTTCTAAGAGAATGGAATTAATGTTAAAACTAGTATTCAAATAGTGCTTTATACTTTGTGTGTCTGTGTTGGTGCAATCTGTTGAAATCTTTACTTAATATATACTAAGTTGGTCTTCTGTATATAAGGATAATTAAAAATGAATCTTAACGAAGAATGGGATGGGAGAGGGAGTGACAGATGGGATGGTTTGTGGGTGGGAGGGAGGTTATGGGGGGAAAAGCCTGCTATAATCCAAAGTTGTACTTTCAAAATTTATATTTATAAATAAAAGTTTTCTAAAAAGAAAATGGATCTTAGTAAAAACTAAGACTGAGAATAGGAGTGGGAGGAGGAAGAGGTGTGGGAGTGTGGGTGGGAGGGTGGGTACAGTGGGAAGAATTACTAAAAGTTACTAAAGTTGTATTTGAAACATATGAAGTTTGTATTCTTTAAATAAAATGTTTCTTTGGAGAAAAAAATGAAATACATAGTACAAGTCTTAAAAGAAAAAAAGTCAACCCAGAATACTGTGCAGAGCAAATGTCTTTTTTTTTGTAAATGAGGGTGAAATAAAGTCCTTCCAAAACAAACAGGAATTGAAATAAAATAATGTGTTGCCATTTGTCCAATCTTTCATATGATTCTTAAGTGTGATCTTCAACACACAGAAACAAATAATGATCGCCATAAAAGAATGTGAAGGGGAGGGGAAAATCTCTTAGTAAAAGTACAAGGGAGATCCAAAAAAAAAAAAACAACAATAGTAATGTTTATGGGAAAATGTCAGGACCAAGTCATTACTTATTAATAATAAATTTGAAAGTAAATGTCCTAAATTCTCCAGGTAAAATATATAGATTGGCTGAATGGATCAAAAACAAGATGTATTTATTTCCTACCTGCAAGAAAGATACCTCACCAGCAAAGATACACATAGACTAAACATTAAAGCATGGAAAAAGATATTCCATGCTAACAGAAAGCAAAAATGAGCAAAAGTAGCCACCCTAATACCAGACATAAGAGACTTTAAGACAAAAACTATTAAAAGAGAAAAATAAAGGCATTATGTAATGATTTAAGGGACCAATTCAACAAGAAATTGTTACGATAATAAATGTATATACACCCAATATCAGGGAACCTGGCTATTTGAAACAAAGGTTAATACTTCTAAAGGGAGACATAAACTCCAAACAATGATACTAAAGGGCTTCAACACCCCATTTTCATCAAGGACAGATCATCTAGACAAAAAATCAACATAGAAACAGCAGAGCTAATCGACACTATGGAACAAATGGACTTAACTGATATCTACAGAACATTTCATCCCACAGATACAGAATGCACATTCTTTTCATCAGTACATGGAACTTTCTCTATGAGAGAGAGAGAAATGCTAGGCCATAAAGCTAGACTCAATGAATTTTAAAAATCGAAATCATACTTCATATCTTTTCTAACCACAATGGAATGAAGCTGGAAATGATCAACTTAAGAAACTCTAGAAAATATGCAAACACCTGGAGACTGAACAATATCCTACTGAATGAATAATGTCAGAGGAGAAATCAGAAGTGAAATCAAAATATTCCTAGAAATGAATGAAGTTGACAATACAACATATCAAAACTTATGGGATATAGCAAAAACCTTGTTAAGAGAAAGGTTTATAGCAATCACCTACATCAAGAAATTGAAAAGGCATCAAACAAATATCTAACAATGCATCTCAAGGACATGGAGAAATAAAAACAAACCAAACCCCAAATCATTAGGAGGAAAAAATAAATAATAAAATTGAAGCAAAAAATACAAAAGAGAGGCAAAATTAAGAGCAGGTTTTTTGATAAAATAAACTAAGTTGATACCCATTTCCCTAACTAACCAATAAAAGAGGGAGAAGACTCAATTTAACTAAGGTCATAGATGAAAAAGAAATGTTGCAACAGATACCACAGAAATAAAAGAATCATCAGGAATTACTACAAACAGCTAAATGTCAACAATTTGGAAATTGCAGAAGAAATGAATAGATACCTGGACACAGGCAATTTACCAAAATTGAGCCATGAAAACATAGGAAACCTGAACAGACAAAAAACTAAGACAGAGAGTGAATCAGTAATAAAGACCCTCCCAACAAAGAAAAGCCCAGGAACAGATGGATTAACTGCTAAATTCTATCAAACATTTAAAGAACTAATTCTAATTATGCTCAAGCTATTTAAAACAATTAAAGAGAGGGAATCCACCCAAATTCCTTCTAGGAAGTCAGTATGTCCTTAATTCCAAAACCAGAAAAAGATACAACAAAGAAAAAAATATACAACAATATCCCTAATGAACACAGATGCAAAAATCCTCAACAAAACACTCATTAACCACATCCAACAGCACATCAGAAAGATCATTCACATGGACCAAGTGAGATTTATCCCTGGTATGCAGGGATGATTCAACATATGCAAATCAAGAAATGTGATACATCTCATTAGCAAATTGGAGAATAAAAATCATATGATCATCTCAATGGATGCAGAGAAAGCATTTGATAAAATACAACATATTTTCATGATAAAAAAACTTAACAAATTAGGTATAGAAGGAACGTTCCTCAACACAATTGAGGCAATTTATGACAAACCCTCAGCCAGTATCTTATTAATGAGGAAAATTGGAAGCATTTCCATCAAGATCCAAAACCAGACAAGGATAACCATTTTCACCATTGATATTCAATATAGTTCTGATGTTTTAACCAGAGCCATTAATCAAGAAAAAGAAATCAAAGGGATACAAATTGGAAAGGAGGAATGTCAAGTTACCCCTGTTTGCACATGAATTGATCCTATATTTAGGGTCACCAGAATACTCCACCAAGAGACTATTGGAACCCGTGAAAAAATTTGAGGAGGGGTTGGCACTGTAGCAGAATAGATTAAGCTTTCTGTCTGTGGCACAGACATCCCATATGGTTCCAGTTTGAGACCTGGGTGCACCACTTCTGATCCAGCTCTCTGATAATGGCCTGGGAAAGCAGCAGAAGATGGCACAAGTGTTTGGGCCCATGCTATGCACCCCCTTGGGAGACCCAGAAGATGCTCCTGGCTTCTGGCTTTGGATCAGCCCAGCTCTGGCCATTGTGGAGTGAACAGCGGATGGGTGATTTCTCTGTCTCTGTCTCTGTCTAATCCTTCTCTCTGTCTGTAACTCTACCTTTCAAATAAGTAAATATTTTTTTTTAAAAAAAAGAAAGCTTGATAAAGTTATAGGATGTGAAATCAACACAAAAAATCAATAGGCTTAGTTTATACAAACAATGCCATGGCTGAGAAAGAACTTCTAAAGTCAGTTTCATTCTTAACAGCTACAAAAATATTTAAGTACATTGGAATAAATTTAACCAAATATGTGAAATATCTCTACAAGGAAAATTGCAAAAATATTCAAGAAAGAAATAGAAGACGACAGTGCCGGTGCTGTGGCTTACTTAGTTAATCCTCTGCCTGCTGTGCTGGTATCCCATATGGACTCCGGGTTCTAGTCCCGGTTGCTCCTCTTCCAGTCCAGCTCTCTGCTGTGGCCCGGGAAGGCAGTGGAGGATGGCCCAAGTGCTTGGGCCCCTGCACCCACGTGAAAGACCAGGAAGAAGCACCTGGTTCCTGGCTTCGGATCAGCATAGCTCCAGCCATAGCGGCCATTTGGGGAATGAACCAATGGAAGGAAGACCTTTATCTCTGTCTCTCTCTCTCACTGTCTAACTCTGTCAAATAAATAAATAAATAAAAGAAATAGAAGACACAAAATAAATCTAAGAATTTTCCATGTTCATACATTAGAAAACTTAATATAAAAATGTCCATACTACTAAAAGCAATTTGTAAATTCAATGTGATCCCAATCAAAATATCAATGACATTCTTCTCTGATCTAGCTAAAATGATGCAAAAATTCCAATGGAAACACAGGGACCCTGAATATCTAAAGCAACCTCAAATGAAAAAACAAAGCTGGAGGCATCTCAATACTAGATTTAAAAATGTCAGTTTCAGTTCATAATTGATCATAATGATAGGATTAAGTGTCAAAGGGATCACATAAACAAGACTAGTGTCTGCTAATACAAACTGATAGAATTAAAAAAGAGAGAACAATCCAACATGGGAAGCGGGATACACAGCAGACTCATAGAATGGCAGATGTCCTACACAGCACTCTGGCTTCAGAATCAACCCTTAAGGCATTCAGATCTGGCTTAAAAACCCATGAAAGTATTTCAGGCATGGAAAGCCAAAACACTCTGGCAAAAAAAAATGACCTAAATGAAAGATCTCTGTGAGTGAGATCCAGGTGGAAAGAACAGGCCATCAAAGAAGGAGGTGCCTTTCTCTGAAGGGAGGAGAGAACTTCCACTTTGACTATGGCCTTGTCTAAATAAGATCAGAGTTGGAGAACTCAAGAAGTTTTCATAGCCTTGGCAACTCATGACAAGAGCCTTAGGTGATTACTGATATCATAAATAAGAGTGTCAATTGTTAAATCAATAATAGGAGTCACTGTGCACTTACTCCCTATGTAGGATCTCTATCCTTAATGTGTTGTACTATGTGAATTACTTTATAACTAGTACTCAAACAGTAGTCTGTACTTTGTGTGTCTGTGTTGTGCAGTCTGTTGAAATCTTTACTTAGTATATACTAAATTGATTTTCTGTATATAAAGATAATTGAAAATGAATCTTGATGTGAATGGTATGGGAGAGGGAGTGGGAGATAGAATGGTTGCAGGTGGTAGGGTGGTTATGGGGGGAAAAAGCTGCTATAATCCAAAAGTTGTACTTCGGAAATTTATATATATTAAATAAAAGTTTAAAAAATGTATTACAGGGCAGTTATAATCAAAACAGTTTGGTACTGGCACAAAATGTATGCAGACTAATGGAAATAAATAAAGACCCAAGAAATCAGTCCATGTAGCTAATACTAATTAATCTTTGACAAATGAGCAAAAATAAGTATCTGAAGAAAGGATAGTCTTTTCAACAAATGGTTCTGGGAAAATTAGAACTACAAATGCAGAAGTATAAAATAAGACCCTTACTTATAAATTATACAAAAATCATCTCACAATGGATTAACACCTAAATCTATGATCTACTGACCTGATACCATCAAATTACTGGAGGAAAATATCAGGAAAACTCTGCAAGATTTTGGAATATGAAAAGACTTCTTGGAAAAGACCCCAGAAGCACATGCAATTAAAGCAAAATTGGCAAATGGGATTACATAAAGCTAAGAAGCTGATGCACTGCAAAGGAAACACTCAACAAAGAGGCATCAGACAGAATGGGAGAAAATATTTGCAAACTATGCAACTGATAAAGAATTAATACCCAGGACCTAAAAAGAGCTCAATAAACTGAAAAACAAAGCAATCCAGAGGACATGAACAGACATTTCTCAAAGGAAGAAAACAGGCATTTTTCAAATAGTCAACAAACTTGAAAAAATGTTCAGGATCACTAATTGTCTGAGAAAGTAGAATAAAATCTACGTGATTTCAACCTCATCCCAGTTAGAATGGTTAGCATCCAAAACAGTAAATGCTGTCATGGATTCCGGGAAAAACACACTGTTGTTATGAATGTAAACTAGTACAACCACTATAGGAGGCAGTATGGAGATTCTTCAGAAATCTGAAAATAGATCTACCATATGACCTACCCATCCCACTCTTGGGGATTTACTCAAATGAAATGAAACCAGCTGAGCCCAGCATTGTGGCATAGTGAGTAAAGCTGCCACTTCCAATGTTGGCATCCCAAATGGGTACTGATTTGAGTCCCAGCTGCTCCCCTTCTGACCCACCTCCCTGCTAGTATGCCTGAGAAGGCACCAGGGGATGGCCCAAGTGTTAGGACCCTTGCACACATGTGGAAGACCTGGAGGAAGCTGCTGGCTTCTAGCTTCAGCCTGGCCCAGCCCTGGCCATTGTGGCCATTTCAGAAGCAAACCAAAAGATAGAATATCTCTCTATTGTTCTCTCATAATTCTTTCTTTCAAGTAAATCAAATAAACTTTAAAAATAAAGAAGAAATGAAATCAGCTTATGAAAGCATATGTACCCACATGTTTATTGCAGCTGAATTCACAATAGCTAAGATATGGAAACAGCCCAGATGACCCCCAACTGATTACTAGATAAAGAAAATGAAATATGTATATACACTGTGGAATACTACTCAGCCATAAATATAAAATCCTGTATTTTGCAACAAAATGAGTAAAATTGGAAACCATTATGCTTAGTGAGATAAGGCAGTCCTAAAAAGACAAACATCATTTGTTTTTTCTGATATGTAGTAGTTAATATCAAATACAAAGAAGCATAGGAATGAAATGGACATCTTGTGATTTGATTCTTGTTTTTAGTACTTGTTTATACACCTGTGAAGCTGTAGGTCTTCTATTTTTTACTTGTTGAATATTATGGTGAGTGATGCATTAAGTCTGTGATTACAGAAGAGACAAAATTATGTTTTTGTAAAAAAATAAAAAAAAAGAAGGAAAGAAAATTGAGGGAGGGAAAGAAGCAGGGAGTGAAGTCTGGTTATTTTCTTGGAATTACACTTAGGAAATAACACAAAAATGTTCTCTTTAAGTTAATAATTTTTTTAAAAAAAGTTAGGACTAACTGAGGAAACCCATGAAAACCTCCCCATATCAAGATCCTTCACTTAATCATATCTGAAAACTTTCTCTGAATTATAAGCAGGACTTTGGAGTCAGTTTTCAATCTAACATATTCTACTGTGTTATTTTAAAAAACTGTTTGTACTACAAATGAGAGAAATCAAAAAAGAGTTTACTAACTCAAAAAATGGAATTGATTATAAGGTGATGGGAAAGTGCAAACACCCTAGTCCCTGGGAGATTGTTGAGAACAATTGTAACCAGAAAGGTGAGATAACACAGCCTTCATATTTTCTCCTCATTCCTTCCCACATGTTTGTATCATTTTTATAACTCCCTTTTCTGCCCCTATATTTCTTTCTTTCCAAAGACTGGCTTTATCTGCTTTGTTGACCTATACATTGCCATTCTTCCTGAGGTTTGTTCAAAGTGGGTGATATGACTGGTAAGAAACTGAAATACATATCTCTAGAGCCAATATTCAAAAATATTACGAATTAAAAAATTGTTTAGCTTAATGCAAATGATGTCTCTTGAACTAATCCACTCCAGCGTTAAATAAGAGAGGGATCCATCTTCTGCCATTTGAATTGGGAAGAGAAGCATAAATGCAAAATAACTAAAAATGTGATGGTATAATTCTGTGGCTGATGTCCACATTAGTATTTTTCACAACTTCTTTCTTGGAGAAAAAATAATTCTTGGAAGTGAGTTAGGGTGGGAAATATTTTCAATTGGTAATAGAAATTCACATATAAATATTCCCCTACTATGTATAAAGTAGGTAAGTATTATTATGTTTTTATATAGATTAGAATATTAAAGTCCAGAAACTTTACTTTGATTATAAAAATTGGCTAAGAGGGCCCTCTGATAGTTAACTGCATTAAAGTTGACATAACCATAGACCAAGAGTTAGAAGACCAAGTGTTAGTTGTTTTTCCTATTAGATGTTATCCTTAAAAAGTTATTTAAAATGCCTTTGACCTTGGTTTATTTCTTCTCCTAAAGTAGGGATAAAAATTCTTAAGCCTTTGGGTCATGCTTTCAATGTAAATGAGATAACTTAAGTAAAGCCCCCCCTTATAATTGGTATTTTTAAGATACCTAAATAAAAGTTATATTACCCATCTCTGATTATTCATAGCACTTGTGTTTTTTTTAAAAAAATATTTATTTATTTATTTGAAAATCAGAATTACAGAGAGAGAGAGAGATAGAGAGAGAGATCGATCATCCATCCTCTGGTTCACTCCTCAAATGGCTACAATGGCCAGGGCTGAACCAGTCCAAAGCTAGGAGCCAGGAGCTTCCTCTATGTCTCACACTCATAGCATTTCTCTTATTTTTAAACTCTGTGGCTGTTAAAAGGTTGAAAATAGTGTTTGTTAATAGTTCAGTATAGGATTCACTAGGAACTGAAAACAGAATTTTCAGACTGAGTGACAGTGATTGAGGTATGTACCACTCTCTATTGGTAGGAGAAAATAGCTTCCAAGAACAGATTTTTCTTGGCTGTTGAGGTGAGCATGGACCACTATAAAAGACCTCGATTCTGGATAAAATCCAGAATAACCTGCTTAATTAGACAGATTAATACTTACACTGCCTCTCAAACATAATTTATTCAGTGATTTCCTTTTTCTTTCCATGAGGAAAAGTCGGCCTTGCCATGTGATCCAACAATTGACAACAACAGTGTATGGGAAATAAGAAGAAGAAAGCCAACATTCTAGGCATTATTTTAAAAAGATGGTATAGATAATGTGCTGTTAACAGTACTAAAATGCATAATTCTTTTAATGGAAATTTTTAAATTATATGGGAATATTTTTCTGCAAAATATCACAACATAACCACATTGCTAATGCTAATATTTCTCTTTGCTCTCTCTGTAGTATGTGCCTATTGGATAGACATAATCAAAAGTTTATGAATAATCTTGAATGTGGGACCAGTTAATATAATTTAGGCTAGGCTCTCTTGTGGGAAATATTTCATAATATTATAAAGACAAAATTTATAGGAAGTCATAGAATTATGTTCTCTGGAGGAATGGTAGGGAAGGAAATATCAGGATGCTCCTAAATCTGTATTATAAAATACATGAAATTTTAAAAAATAATAAAAAAAATTTCTCTTCTGAGAATAAAACTAAGGTAACATAGCTAGTATCTTTAAAGAAAAGTTTTCTGTTAGGTTTTTCCTTTTAATTCTCTGTATATGTTTAAACAACATCTGTTCTTTCTCAGGGGCAACTATATTTGTTGCTTAATTAAACATGCTAGCATTGTTTTCTTGTCTAGTGAAGTTGAGCCACTTAAATCACATGTGTTAGGTCTGGCACTGTGATGCAAAGGGTTGTGCTGATGCCTGCAGTGCTGGCATCTTATGTGGACATCAGTTCAGGTCCTCTTCTAATCCAGCTCCCTGTTGATGAACCTGGGAAAGCAGTGGAAGATGGTCCATGTCCTTGGTGCCCTGACACCGACATGGGAAACCTGGAAGATGCTCCGGTTTCCTGTCTTAGTCCTGGCCCAGCCTCAACCATAGCAGCCTTTTTAGGGAGTGAACCAGTAGATGGAAGATCTCTCTCTATCTCTCTCTCTCCCCTCTCTCTCTCTTTCTCTTTCTCTCATTCCCTCTCTCTCTCTCCCTCTCTCTCTCTCACTCTCTGTATCTCTGCCTTTCAAATAAAGATATAAATCTTTTTTAAAAAAGAAAAAAAACCATAAAAATAAATCTTTAAAAAAATTAAAGAAAAAAAATCACATGTTCTTTCCTGATAAAAGGATCTTTTAAAAATTTTAAAGAGGTACTTAATAGATTCCTAAACTCGCAGTATTATGATCATTTAGATATTTTGATATATGGTTTAAAAATACAAATAAATTAACACTTAAAATCTTTAAAAAAAACTTTATTTGTTTTTACTTGAAATCTGAAACACACACACACACACATACAGATTTCCTGTCTGCTGGTTCTCTCCTTTAAATTCCTGTAGCAGCCATGAATGGACAGGCCAAAGTCAGGATACTATATGGATGGCAAGGACCCAAGTACTTGAGCTGTCATCTGCTGACCCAGGGTGCACACTAGCAGGAAGCTGGATAAGAAGTTGAGACAAGACTTAAATCCATTCATTCCAGCATGGGGTGAGGGTGTTCTAAGAGGCAACTTAACCCAGTGTGACACAATGCCCATTCCAACACTTAAAATCTTTATTACCTATGCAAATATATCTGGCATCTTGAAAATAGAACACTTAAACAAGTGACCAGCATATTCACTTTTCATTTCATTGGTTTGTTTTCTTACGGGCAACCTTTTTTTTTTATTTAGTTATTTGACAGATAGAGTTAGACACTGAGAGCGACAGAGAGAAAGGTCTTCCTTCCATGTGTTCACCTCCCAAATGGCTGCTACAGCCAGAGCTACACCAATCTGAAGCCAGGAGCCAGGTGCTTCCTCCTGGTCTCCCATGCAGGAGCAAGGGCCCAAGCACTTGAGCCATCCTCCACTGATGGGCAATCTTTTAAAGAGAAAATCTTTATAAAAGAAAAAACTGAGGGAAGCCCAAGATGGCAGTATAGCAGCAGGATGGTCTGAGTCACATGGGGCAAAATTGATATTTAAAAAGGAGAGAGGATAGAAACTAGAGATAGAGCTGTGGGAAATTCAGGCAGGGAAGCCAAGGAGTCCAACAGAAACTGGGCAGGCCCATGCTGAAGGAGCAAATAAGAAAGGGAAGCAGCAGAGGTGCAGCAGAAGCATGATGTTTTCCAGATTCAGGGAAACCTTTTCACATCTATCTCCTTGTCTGAATCAGACTGCTGTTTATTCCACCTAATGACATTTTTATTTCAACACCAGTCATTTATTTCTTTGTCAAATAGATCTTTTCTTTTTTCATAATTTTCTACTCTCATTTTAAAATTTACATGTATTCCTCTACTACTTTGAAATATCCAGTTAGATGAATTTCAAGTACTTTGAAATTTTTAAAGGATTTCTTTTCACATTTAATACATATATGTACATATATATATATATATATATATAGAGAGAGAGAGAGAGAGAGAGAGACAGACAGACAGACAGAGATCTTTGATTCATTAGTAAACTCTCCAAATGGCGGCAACAGCCAGTTTGGAGACAGTCTGAAGCCAGGAGCCAGGAACTCCATGCAGGTTTTACATGGGTGACAGGGGCACAAGTACTTGCGCCATCACCCACTGCCTTCCCAGGCGTGTTAGCAGAAAGCTGAATTGGAAGCAGAGTAGCTAGGACTTAACCAGCACTCTGATGTGGTATGCAGGTATGTTGCAAACAGCAGGGGTTATACCACTGTGCCACAATGCCAGGCCATGAAATTTTTGTGACCATGTCTTTAGCCAGATGATGGGTCTGTTTCATGTGCCTGGGGTATGAAAGCACACATACCTATGATATTCTTCCAGATCATCATTTACTTTAGTTTCTATTTCCTAGCAGAACACCTTGAGGTGATAAGGATTTAGCTAATTCAAGATCGTTGGGTGTGACTGGGAGCCCTGAGGTGCCTCTTTTGTGGCAGGTCCTGAAGCCTATATTTGTCTTCTGAGCAGGGGGAGCTGGATGAAGTTATGCCTTTGCTTCTGAACAGCTGCTTTCCCCTCGTTTTCTTTCCTTTCCTTTCTTTCTCTTTTGTTGAATGCTTCCATAGAATGTTTCCATATTTTTGCTTTCAACTTTTCTATGCTCTCATATATAAGATAGGACCTCTTACAAGATATACAGTTGGAAGTTTTTCTTTAAATTTAATGTGATAGAGACCAATGTTGTGGCACATCAGGCTAAGCTTCTGCTGGCAATGTCAGCATTCCATATCAAAGTGCTCTGCTTCCAACCCAGCTTCCTGCTAATGTACCTGGGAAGGTAGCAGAAGATGACCCAAGTACTTCAGCCCCTGCCACTTATGTGGAGGACCCAGATAGAGTTCCTGACTCCTGGCTTCAACCTGGCTCAGCCTCTGCAACCATTTAGGTGGTAAACTCGCTCTCTCCTCCCTCTGACTTTCAACTAAATAAATAAATAAACAAATTTTTTTAAAAAAGCAAATATGTTAGATTTTTAGTTGTAATTTTACTATGCAATATTTTATTCAAATTCAAACCTTAAATTACATAATTATATTATAAAGCAACATTTAACATCTCTAAACCCAATATTCAACTGAAGAACCAGAACACTAACATAATGGAAACTATTTTTATGCTCTGCCCAGATTTCAGCTCTGCTTCTCCTCAGTCCTTTATTTCTTCATTCATGGCAAATCTAGAATATTGAACTGAGCCTTTGACACTCAGAGTGACTTATTTTTGAAAGAAGACTCAAATTTCAGTTCTCTTTTAAAATAGAACATCCATTAGGGTGATGTTTCAAATTTCCACATTAAGTGTTTTCATCTATCAAAATTGGCTCAAAATGTTTTGTACTTCTCTGTGTATTGTTAAGACACCATATAATTATAAACTAGAAGGAAATAAACAGTTTACAAATGTTTTCAAATACTTCATGAAAAACAGTTATTTATAAACTCTTGAAATGCATATTTTAAGCAGTTCATGATATTAATGCCAATAGAGCAAATTTTAAAAGACACATATTCTAATATGATTAAAGCATACATGGTGTTTCTCAGTCCATTTTTTAAAAAACTTTAGCAGTTGCTGTGGAAACCAGCTGCAACGGGCATGTAAGCAGGCAGCCCTACTCCTAGATGCACCTAATATTTCTCTTGCTTTCTGCCCTGTCTGCTTTCTGTTGCTTCTTCCAGTCAACCTTCCTGAAGTATTCAGAACCAGAGTGTAGGAGGGAGGTGGCACTCTCTGGAACAGCTCTTGACCAGTGGGGGTGGGGCAGTTTTGAAATGTATTTTAGATAACATTGAGTTTTCTGTATTGGAATGAGCCCCAGTTGCACATTCAGTTATACCATAATACACCGACTTTCACTGCCTTATTCCAGCTTCCCTTCTTTCATTGCCCTCTCTGTCTCCTGGGTCTATTCCCAAAGAAGCAATCTCTACACAGCCCTTGTCTCTGGGTGGAATATAGGCAGAGACATCTCTCACACAAATGATTTTCATATTCACTAATATTTTAAATATGAGGACTATGGTTTGTTAAATTTAATAGATAAGTTATGGTTACTCACTGTAGACAATGACTTGAATCTTTGTGAAAAATAAGTAACTTTGGTAGTTTTCTAAATGGCAATTAATCTTTTGTGTTTAACATTGTTAACATTCTTATAAAGTTGTCAGTAAAACCGTTAGGTCAAAGTAGCACGAGGGGCCAGTGCTGTGGCATAGTAGGCTAGGTTTTCTCTTGCCGCAGCAACCGATATGGGCTCCAGTTCATGTCCCGGCTGCTCCTCTTCCTATCCACGTCTCTACCAGTGGCCTGAGAAAGGGCCCCTGCACCTGCATGGCAGACCTGGAAGAAGCTCCTGGCTCCTGGCCTCAGATCAGCCCAGTTCTGACGGTTGCAGCCATTTGGGGAGAGAACCAGTGGATGGAAGACTTTTCTCTTTGTCCCTCCCTCTCTCTAACTCAACCTCTCAGATAAATAAATAAATAAAATCTTTAAAATATAGCATGAAATATTTTCATTGACATAATATTTACTGCTGTGTACTGTGTCAAATACAAAAATAAATGATATAAAAAACAATGTTCCAGGTATCTTCATAAAAATATCACTGAGGGAAAACACAACATGTGTAGCAGGGTTGGTGAGAGAAAGGAGTACTGGAGTGGAGTTATGAGAGGCAAAGGTCAGAAACAGAATAAATAATTATTTAGTGTGCATCATGTGTTGGTGGGTTACGATGTTTTACTTGTGTTATTTGGTTTACTAAAGACAATGTTATATGATGGAATTTATTTATTTTGAAATTTTATTTATTCATTTGAGAGCCAGAGGAGGAGAGGGAGCTACAGAGGGAGAGTAGATGGGAGAGAGAGAATTCTCATTTGCATACTCACTCCCTAAATGCCCTCCACTCCCAGGACTGAAGCTGGAACCTGGGAAAGAAATCCAGGTCTCTCACGTGGGTGGCAGGAACCCAACTACTTGAGCCATCACTGCTGCCTTCCAGTACCTGAATTATCAGGAAACTATAGTCAGGAGCTAGAGCAAGACATCAAACCCAGGCACTTTGATGTGGAACGTGGGAGGCTTAACCATTAGGTGAAATGATTGTTCCTGATGGAATATATTAACAGATGGAGTAGGAAAAATTTAATGTAATGACTTCCCAAAACATGAATAAAAATGAGCCAAGTGGAGAAAGAGAAATGGAAACACAGATTTAGGAAGAAATTATAAAATGATAGGAGGAGCACTGGTCAAGTCTAGACTGCATTGTTTCCAATCCAACCTCCTGCTAATGTTTGCCTAGAATGGCAGCAGAAGATAACCCAAGTGCTTGGGTCCCTACTACCCACGTGGGATGGAGTTTCTGGCTCCTGGCTTCAGCCTGGTCCAAATCTAGCTGTTGTGGCATTTGGGGAGTGAACCAGTAGATGGAAAATTTTCTCTCTCTCTCTCTCTCACTCTGTGTGTGTGTCCCTTGTTCTCTGTCACTGTGCCTTTCAAATAAACACATACCTGAATCTTAAAAATTAAAAAAAAAGGTCAGGCATGGACATCTGAGAAAACCTGCTTCTTAGGATAACTGCAAGCTGCCCCAAGGTTACAACACAGGGGCATACTAGGAGATGAGTAATTTATTTTCTCTTAATCCCAAATCTGTACTCTGTATGTTCATTTGTGATATTGGGCTTGGTATGCTAAAAACTTTATTTCTCCTATTGCAGCTGATTCCAGGAGAGGAATGGAGACCGACATTCCAGAGAGATTTAAAAGCAGGAGTGCTACAATTCTTTTCTTCCTTTGAGCATTGTCATCCCAGCAACAGAAGAAGCAGGCAGTGGCAGTCTCTTGCTTTAGCCATTGCTCTCACAGTCTCCTCACAATGAAAACTGAAATTAAGACAGAGGCAGAAGATACTCCATTTTAATTTTTTTTGACAGGCAGAGTTAGACAGTGAGAGAGAGAGACAGAGAGAAAGGTCTTCCTTCTGTTGGTTCACTCCCCAAATGGCTGTTATGGCTGATGCGCTGCGCTGATCCGAAGCCAGGAACCGGAAACTTCCTCCCGGTCTCCCATGTGGGTGCAGGGCCCAAGCACTTGGGCCATCCTCCACTGCACTCCCAGGCCACAGCAGAGAGCTGGACTGGAAGAGGAGCAACTGGGACAGAATCCGGCGCCCCAACCATGACTAGAACCCGGGGTGCCAGTGCCGCAGGCGGAGGATTAGCCAAGTGAGCCACGGCACGGGCCTCTATTTTAAGTTTTTATAAAGATAGTATAAAAATCTCTTTTCTTATTGGCTATTAAAAAAGTCAAACTAGTAAAGTTATTAAGAAATCCCATTGATAGTTATGTAAACTGATGGCAGTTTATGATGTCTTATAATTGGACATATATTTAAGATATTTAGAAAATTCATTCACTTGCATATATATTCATTTATTCTGAACAATTTATTGCAGCACTGAAATAGTCAGAGTACATATGTTGTGTGCATACAGTCATTAATAGGCAAAAATGATTCCTTTTCTTGGGTAGCTGATATTTCACTGCAGAGGGAGAAAGTAAAACCAGCAAGCTGCTTGTCAATTAAATAAGGTGCAATTATATATGGAGAAATATTATGTAGACAACGAAAGAAAGCAATCGGATAAAATGTTCATCCATTGGTAATGAGTTTCACTTAAACTTACCAAAATGTGAAACTAAGTCAAAAGGATATTTATGGTTTAATTTATAGGATGTTGGAGATAACTGGTTTCATGGATGATGTGGATATCTAGCAATATCAAGATTCAGGCTATTTATTTCTAACTCCCAGCTTTTCCAGTTTTGATGTACTGGCCTTAAGCTCTCCTATGTGTCTACTTGCATCTACATGATGGTTCCTAGATCCACAAAAAAGGATGTGAAGCAGAAACAAAAAGACAGAGATAAAAATTTAGGTCAGAGTCACGGTTATTGCTGGTAGAACCAAAAGGACTACTGAAGGATGTCTGAGTTTATATTTGTTCAGTATGCTTGTGTATGTATACTTTCTTCAAAAATGGGTATACTGGA
The DNA here is from genome assembly GCF_033115175.1 of Lepus europaeus. Classification (NCBI taxonomy): domain Eukaryota; kingdom Metazoa; phylum Chordata; class Mammalia; order Lagomorpha; family Leporidae; genus Lepus; species Lepus europaeus. The sequence goes on from NC_084835.1 coordinate 49,829,745, forward strand.
GACTGCTCAGCACAGTGTTTAAGACCCCACTTGAGACACTGAAATCACGTATTGGAGTACCACGTTTCAACTCTTGAATCTGCTCTCAATTCCAGTTTCCTGCTAATATACACATAGGGCAACAGCAACTAAAGGGTCAAGTATTTGAGTCCCTACCACTCATTAGGAAACCCAGATTGAGTTTCTGGTTCCTGGATTTGGCCTGCCCCAAAGAGCTTGCTCTCTCTCTCTCTCTCTCTCTCTCTCTGTTTTTCAAATAAATTTTTAAAAATAGGTGGACATATCAAAATATATTCAAATTGTGAACTGAAATTGATCACTTGGACTAGTGAGATGGCATTGGTACATGCCACCTTGATGGGATTGTATTGGAGTCCCCTGGCACATTTCTAACTCCACCATTTGGGGCAAGTCCGATTGAGCATGTCCCAAATTGTACATCTCCTCCCTCTCTTTTTCCCACTCTTATATTTAACAGGGATCACTTTTCAGTTAAAATTTAAACACCTAAGAATAATTGTGTGTTAATTACAGAGTTCAACCACTAGTACTAGAACAACAACAACAACAAAAACTAAAAAGGATAAAGTATTACATTGTACATCAACAGTCAGGACAAGAGCTGACCAGGTCATTGTTTCTTATAGTGTCCATTTCACTGAAACAGGTTTCCCCTTTGGTGCTCAGTTAGTTGTCACCGATCAGGGAAAACAAATGATATTTGTCTCTTTGGGACTGGCTTAATTCACTCAGCATGATGTTTTCCAGATTGCTCCATCTTGTTGCAAATGACTGGGTTTCATTGTTTCTTACTGCTGTATAGTATTCTATGGAGTACATGTCCCACAATTTCTTTATCCAGTCTACTGTTGATGGGCATTTGGGTTGGTTCCAGGTCTTAGCTATTGTGAATTGAGCCGCAATAAACATTCATGTGCAGATGGCTTTTTTGTTTGCCAATTTAATTTCCTTTGGGTAAATTCCAAGGAGTGGGATGGCTGGGTTGTATGGTAGGGTTATGTTCAGGTTTCTGAGGAATCTCCAGACTGACTTCCATAGTGGCTTAACCAGTTTGCATTCCCACCAACAGTGGGTTAGTGTCCCTTTTTCCCCACATCCTCTCCAGCATCTGTTGTTGGTAGATTTCTGAATGTGAGCCATTCTAACCGGGGTGAGGTGAAACCTCATTGTGGTTTTGATTTGCATTTCTCTGATTGCTAGTGATCTTGAACATTTTTTCATGTGTCTGTTGGCCATTTGGATTTCCTCTTTGGAAAGATGTCTATTGAGGTCTTTGTCCCATCTCTTAAGTGGGTTGTTTGTTTTGTTGTTGTGGAGTTTCTTGATTTCTTTGTAGATTCTGGTTATCAACCCTTTATCTGTAGCATAGTTTGCAAATATTTTTTCCCATTCTGTCGGTTGCCTCTTCACTTTCCTGACTGTTTCTTTTGCAGTACAGAAACTTCTCAATTTGATGCAATCCCAAATGTTAATTTTGGTTTTGACTGCCTGTGCTGTTGGAGTATTTTCCAAGAAGTCTTTGCCTGTACCTATATATCTGTGTTGTCCAATGTGAAGTGATGCTATAACTAGTACTAAAACAGTATTTTTATACTTTGTGTTTCTGTGTGGGTGCAAACTGATGAAATCTTTACTAATTATATACTGAATCGATCTACTGTATATAAAGATAATTGAAAATGAAAAAAAAACATGATGTTAAATAGAAATGGCATAGAAAATTAATTAATTTTTAAAAAATATATCATGTAGGATCTCTGTCTTTAATGTGCTGTCCACTGTTATTTAATGCTATAACTAGTACTCCAACAGTATTTTTTCACTTTGTGTTGCTATGTGGGGGCAAACTGGTGAAATCTTTACTTAATATATACTAAACTGATCTTCTGTATATAAAGAGAATTGAAAATGAATCTTGATGTGAACGGAAGGGGAGAGGGAGTGGGAGAGGGGAGGGTTGCGGGTGGGAGGGAAGTTATGGGGGGGGGGGAAGCCATTGTAATCCATAAGCTGTACTTTGGAAATTTATATTCATTAAATAAAAGTTTAAAAAAATATATATTCAAATTTCCCTTTAATGAGTTTTAGTAGTTTTTTTTTTTTTACAAAAACAACATCAACTTGCTCTCATTTTAAAAAAAGATTTATTTATTTTACTTGAAAGGCAGAGTTAGAGAGAGAAAAAGAGAGAGAGAAACCTTCCATCTGTTGGTTTAGTCCCCAAATGGCTACAGTGGCCACAGCAGGGGCTGATACAAAGCCAAGCCAGAAGCTTCATCTGGTTCTCCCATAAGGGTGCAAGGACCCAAGGACTTGGGCCATCTTCCACTGCTTTCCCACGTGCATTGTCAGGGAGTGGGATTGGAAGTGGAACAGCCAGGACTCAAAACCAGTGGCTTTTAGCCACTATGCCACAGAGCTGCCTGCAATCAGCTTGCTTATTAAAAGACTATGCAAAGTTCTTGAGGCATAGAGGATAAGATGTGTGAATAACCTTTCAATGATGTGACTACTGCATTACTCCTGGTAACATTCAGCTTTGTATGTGTGTTGAAGAAGCTGGCAGAAGTCTGACAGTTCACTTCTTTTCGGAATGGATATCCACAGCAAAATGAACTTTTGCGCCTAACTATCTGAACAACTTTTGAGTTGAAGATTAATGGTTTTTCAACGTACAGTCATTCTGGAAATGGGCATAATTAAACCTGTCACTCAAGGGTACCATATGATTTAATCACTTAATATTAAGTAAATCTCTCTGAGTTCCTTAAGCAAAAGAGGAGTCTAGGCAGATGCAGAATATCATCATGAAGACACAATTTTAGCAGCTTGCTAAGCTTTGAGAAATCATTTCACACAGACATTCTCTTACATTCGTAGAAAGGTACCTTGTAAATGGAAGCATATATAAAGCATTTCACCATATATTAAGCAAATTTTATGGGCATATAACATGTTATAAACTGGGAAGCTAATAAAAAAATCCCACTTAACATTTGTTTCTGGCCTTAAATTTTTTTTAAATTTGACATTTATTTACAAACAGCCTCAAATATACATTTTACTTAACACTGATTTATCCTATAACAGTATTTGCAAAATTTGGAACACATCAAATTTTCGTCTTTTGGAATGAATTTATTTCCATATACATACATCTAAATAAGTTTTTGTTTGCATTTATCTGTACATATATACTGATTATAAATATGTGTCTGTAGAACTCAAAATTTACATATTAAAAGCAAAGATTGTATTTTATTTTAATACAATATTCAAACCACATTCTGGCAAATATCTATTTCTTGAATACTTGAGAGACCCCTTACCAGGTATGGAAGACCTTACCTAAGATCAAAGACTTTATGGGAAGGAAAAAAAACCACTGGTGAATGACAAAGATTCTTTAACCCTGCCCTGGATCATACTGCTATCCTGTAAGGAACAGCATTCATAAGGATGTCTGCAGGCTTTAAACACTTAATCAGCAAGAGTACACACATATGTTATGCCTATGGCAAGTAAGTAACTTTATGTACACAGATGATTACAATTGTATCATTTCCAATCTGTATTTCAACAGAAAAATACAACTTTTTCTCTGGCAATTTGAAGAGCAGAGTTGTGTAGTAGTATATAGTGAATTACAATAAGAAGTTGAAGTACAGAAACATATCTCTTACTAATGCCTCCACAAACCATGCTGTTTCTCAGTGAGTATCTGACATTTATGAATCCATAGAACATAGATATTCTACAGGACTAGACACTAGCGAAAATATAACCAGTAGGTGTTGCAAATATGTCCTATATTCTGTTTATAAAGAGAAATGGCATAGTAATACTATGCCTTACTATAGTGATTTGAAAAAACTAGATTTACATCGGAATTATTCATAATAGTTATTTTTATTTACCAGCTCTGACACTTTTGATTGATTGATTGATGTTGGAGACATTTGTAAGTGAAGCAGGGCATGAGTTATTACTCATTGTATTTTTGCTTAACAGACATTTACAACTGCCTGTGTCATGCACTGTCTTGGCACTAGTGATTCAGCAAATTATATACCTATGATCTAGAGTTTACAGTCATAATTAATCAATTTATCTGATGCTGGAATAAATAATCAAGAAATGAGAGAAAAATATCAGGAATTCCAAAATGTTGAAAAAAATGTGGCATCATCTATGTGTCTGCTATGGTTTGGATATTAATTTGGATGACTCAGTGTGTTAAAGTCTTGGTTCCCAAAGCCTTATATTAATGGCATTAAGAGAAGGAAACTTAATCCAATAATAGTTAGTGTTGAGGCCTTTGGAAAATGATTCAGTAGGATTAGATTGTTAGGATAGAGTGCCCATAATTGAATCCTGGTGGGTTTATAACGAGAGACATAAATAGATATGCACACTTCCTCTTGCCATGTATGACCCTGCGCTGACATGGGATCCTGCCAGTAAGAAAACCATAAAAGATATCAAAATAATGGGATTACATGATCTTAAGACTGTGAACCTCCAGAAACTGTGTCAAAATAAATCTTTCTTCAGAAGAAATTTGCCTTAGTTATTTCGTTCTATGTCATTGTATTCTTCTCAAGCAAAAATTTTTCTTAAAAAAAGAGGATCTAAATATTTATCAGCCCAAAGTTATGTAAAACAGACAAAATATTTCAAACAAAAATATAATTTCATCAGATTTGAGGCAACCTTTTGTTCTTCATATCAAACCTTGCAAAACTGCCATTGGCTTACATATGACACATAGAAACTTTGTGTTTCCACACTTAGCTGAATAGCAATCAAAGTCTTATCTTTGGTTGCCAACAAAATGCACATAAAATTTACGTCCCAGCTTCATTTCTCAGGCTGGCTTGTGATCACATTTGCTATGACAAAATCTGCCGGGGTTGAGTAGCAGCCACTGTGTGTAAACATTACAGCAGATAACCACTTCCTGTGATTCCTCACTATTTCCTAACATGACCCTCCACTCATTCTCATTCCCTGTCTGGGCCTCAGACATGCCTGTGTTTGTGATCCCTAGTTTGTAAGGGCACTCCCAGGTGCTCTATTTTACTTAATCCATGTTGGAAAATTATGTTTTATTCTTTATACTGATACTTTGATACCCTAATCATAGCTACCATTTATTAAGCATAAACTTTATTATGGATCAGTAAACTTTATTAGGCTGTGTCAGTCACAAACTAGTTGACTCTGCAAATGGACCTGTTGACAATGTATAAACAATGAGTGTGGTTGTGTTCCAATTAAATTTATCTAATGGAAATGGAAATTTGAATTTCATATAATTGTCATGTATCACAAATATTTTTTTTATTTCTCTTCAATTATTAAAAATGTAAAAACCATCCTATTGTGGATTGAAGGTTGTATCCTCTCTAAATTCATATATTGAAGTTCTTTTTTTTTTTTTGTCCTCGGATAGAGGTCGTATCAGATATTAAACTGATAAGAGTGGCCAGAGAGTGCAGTGGAGGATGGCCCAAGTGCTTGGGCCCTGCACCCCATGGGAGACCAGCATAAGCACCTGGCTCCTGCCATCAGATCAGCGCAGTGCGCCGGCCGCGGCGGCCATTGGAGGGTGAACCAATGGCAAAGGAAGACCTTTCTCTCTGTTTCTCTCTCTCGCTCTCTCTCACTATCCACTCTACTCTGCCTGTCAAAAAATAAAAATAAAAAATAAAAAAATAAAAATAAACTGATAAGAACAGTTACTACACTTGATCTTAGCCAAAAGGCCAAGAAGCGATCCATATGTTGAAGTTCTAATGCCCATGCAATTATGCTCAAAGCATAATTGAAGTTCAATGAGGACAGAAGGGAACAGTACTAATCTGAAAGGTTTGGTGGCTTTACAAAAAGAGAAGAACTTCTTTCTGAAATCCAGGAGGAGTGTCCTCACCAGGAGCCAAATCAACCAGTGCCTTGACCCTGGAATCATAGCTTCCAGAACTGAGAGAAAGTAAATACTTGCCGCATAAGCCATAGAGTCTGTGGTATTTTCCTATGGTGGTATCAGTAGACTAAGACAATTCCAGTAGGAAAGCACATAAACAGTAGGATGGACTTGGCCTGAAAGCCTTGGCCTACCAATGCCTTATCTAATTGCCAGTATTCTATTTTCCATTCTGGACAATTTTTTTACAGATTTTATTTATTTGAGAAGTAGAGTTATAGATAGAGAGGGCAAGAAAGTGAGAAAGGTCTTCCATCCGCTGGTTCACTCCCCAAATGGCCACAAGAGTGGAAAGTTGGCTCATCTGAATCCAGGAGCCACAGGCTTCTTCCAGGTCTCCCACATGGGTGCAGTGGCCCAAGCACTTGGGCCGTCTTCCACTTCTTTCTCAGGCCATTAGCCAAAGAGGAGCAGCCAGGACATGAACTGGCATCCATATGGGTTGCTGGTGTTTCAGGCAGAGGCCTAGCCTACTACGCCACAGTGCTGGTTCTCACCCTGGACAATCTTTAGGGATAATAACTGTTCTTTCATTTCATTTTGTAGTATGAAGATATAGCTTACCTAATTCTATAAACCTGGTCAATGGTTAGAGAGCTTTGAGACAGAGAATTGAGGAGAGGATATGAGAGATTAGGAGGGGTCCAGGAGGGGACACGAGAGGAGAGAAAATGGGACTGAGTTTTCTCTTCCCTCCTGCAAACTCTGGTTCTTGAGGCTGGAACACAGGGAATACTTTCAATGCAAACTATGCCACTGGTGAAATGACGAAATACTGGTTAAAAAATAAGAATGGACTGAAAGCTCTTACTCACAATGTATGACTTCCACTCTCGTCCATCCTTTGCCTCCCAGGCAGCATTCCAGTGTGTCTTGTTATTTTCCAGAGCACAGAAAAACAGGGCTTTTTAAATCAAGCATTTATTTATATTCTTCCTTGACAGCCTTGGCCATATTAAAAAGCCTTGCTGTAGAGATAGTCCAGGCACACTGCCTAGTTTGGATTCCCTGGGGAAATGTCTCATTTTTATTACTTGAGCCCATTTATAAAGGGGTGAATGTATATTGTTTATACACTACATGTGAAGGACGTATCCTTCATATGAATTTAATCATCTGAAGCAACCTCTGAGGATCCTTCAATACTTAAATTTCTTTGTACAACTGACTTAAGAATCCGTATCACTGGTGCTCAGGACAAATATGAAATAAAACCTGTGCTCTTCACGGTGGATACAGCATTTTATCATTTAGCAAAAACCCATCAGCAATACTATAACCCAGAAAATGATTGTTTCTTACATTGCTTTGTCCACAACATTGTGAGAAAAGGATAACAGTTCAATAGACTATGAGCCAAATGAGCTCACTCATTGCTTCACAGCCAATGACAAGTAGTCACTGTTTGGGAGGGAAAAAAACAAGAGAATTCTCTCTGGAGCGTACTAGTTTATCCTCCATTGAACCAACTTACCTGTTTCTTGCTTATAGAGAGCAGGAAGCAATGAATAGTTCTCACCAGCAGTGCACTGTGAGCAGATTATTTTAGCAGCCTTAGAGGGTGTTGGTGGAGGTGGGAGGAGCGGGAGGGGAGTGGAGGCTCCCTTCCCTTCCATCTCTGCAAGCACAGAAACATCTCTCCCTTAGGAAAGCGGGGTGGGTGGGCTCCACTATCTGAAGTTACCTGGATTAGCCAGGCTATGAAAGGAGTCAGTGGTTCTGCTACAAATGATTGCATTTCCTTTTTAAAAAAATTGCTCTTAAAGACTCTGTGAGGTTTTTCTTAACTCAAGGAAGCTAATGGAAAAGCTGCTTCCCATAGGACACATGAAACTTATTTTCTTCTTTTAGCATTTCATCTCAAGAGTACTTTTAAATTTACAAAACAAAAATTGTGACATAGTAATAAAACATCGCTATTTACCTTTCACCCTATTTCTCATATTAGCATATTTGTCCCAATTAGTAAACCACGCCCAGGTTTCCCTAATTTTTAATCCAAACTCCTTTTATTCCTCCTACCTCTCCCAACCTCTTCATCAATATTCTGTGTTCAGGGTGAGCTTTTGTTAATTTTAACTCAAGCATATTAAAAAGAACATGCAGTATTTGTCTATATCTGACTTATTTCACTCGCATCCATTTTTTTCCAAATGACAGAAATTTCATTTTTAATAACTGAATAGTATTCTGTTGTGTATATATACCACATTTTATTTATCCATTTACGTAATGGTGGACGCCTTGTTTGATTCCATGTTTTGACTATTTTGAGCAGTGTTGTGACACACATGATACACAGGTATCTCTTTGATGAGTTCATGTCTTTTGAGTAGATACCCAATAGTAGAATTGCTGGATTATATGGCAGTTCCATTTCTAAATTTTAAAATAAACCTCCATATTGTTTTCATACTTTTTTCCAAGGTGGCTGCACTAATTTACATTCCTACTAAGAGTTACTCTTTCTCCACATCCTTGGCAATATTTGTTAATTTATGTCTTTCTGATAATAGCCATTCTAAATGGTGTGAGCTGATATCTCCTTGTGATTCTGGTTTGGATTTTCCTAGTGGCTATTGATATTGAGCATTTTTCATACACATGTTGACCATCTATATATTAGAACTATGTTTTTAGAGCTGTCTGTTTATTCTTTTGATAACTTTCTATTTAGATATTTTTCCCATCTCTTAACTGGATTGGTGGTTTTGTTTTTGAATTGTTTATATATTCTGGATATTAATTCTCTAATAAATAAGTAACTTGAATATCTTTTTTCCCATTCTGGTTTGAAAGTCTTTCATGCTATTGTGTTTGTGTGTGTTGCTGTGTATAAGCTTCTGAGTTTGATATAATCCCATTGATCTAGTTTTGCTTTTATTGTCTGGATTTTGAGATCTCATTCAAGACCTACATCATTGTGTGCCAGTTTCTACCAGTTTTATAGTTTCAGGTTTCACATTGGAATTTTTGATTCATTGGTAGTTGATCTTTATTTATGGTGAGAGGTAGTGATATAATTTCAGTCTTTTATATATATATATATACATATATGTATGTATATGTATATGTATATGTATATGTATATGTATATGTATCTGTCTAGTTTTGCCATACTACTTGCTGAAAAGACTATCCCTTCTCAAATGTATGTTCTCAATGCATTTGTCAAAAATTATTAGGATACATGTACCTAGATTAATTTCTGGGTTTTCTATTCTGCTCCATTGATACATGTGATGGTTTTTAATGCCAGTACCATGCTGTTTTAATTATGATAATTTTGAAGTATGTGGGGAATTGAGATACTGTGAGGCCTCCAGGTTGATTTATTTTGCCAGAATTATTATATTATTGACTTTGGAAATTTCTTATAGATTTTAAATTTTGTTTCTGTCTCTACAAAGAATATTGTATATTTCAGTAGGAATTGTATTGAATTCGTGGGTTGCATTAGGTAGTATAATTTTTTTTAATTTATTTAATTATTTGAAAGGTGAAGTTACAGAGAAAGAGGGAAAGACAGAGAGAGAGATTTTCCATCCTCTAGTTCATTACCCAAATAATGGCCAGGGCTGAGGCAGGCCAAAGCTTGGAACCTGGAGATTCTTCCAGGTCTCACACATGGGTGCAGGGGCCCAAGCCCCCAGGTGCATTAGCAAGGAGCTGGAGACAAAGTGGGACACCTGGGACTTAAACCAGCACCTATATGGGATGCCAGCTTCACAAGTAGCAGTTAGATCAGCTACTCCACAAGGCTGGCCCTAGCATAGATATTTTAACAATTTAATTCTTCCAATCCATGAACTAGGAATATCTTTCCTTTTTTGTTTGTTCTTAATGATTTTTTCTTCAATGTTTTATAATTTTCATTGTAGAAGTCTTTCACTTATTTGGTTAAATTTAGTCCTAAATGTTTTAGTTTTTTGAATTTTTATCTTGTTTTGGGGATTATGAGATTTCTGTCTTGATTACTCATTCAGTGAGATCATTATTTGTGTATAAAAATGCATTTTTGTATGTTGCTTTTGTACGCTGGTACTCACTGAATAGGATTCGCAGTTTTAACAGATTTCTGATAGAGTTTAGAATTTTCCATGTACATCATCATGTCATCTGTAAATAAGAATATTTTTATTTCCTTCTTTCCAATTTTAATGACCTTTTTCCCTCCTCCCTAATTACTGTTGCTAATGCTTCCAGTACTACATTAAATAAGAGTTATGAACATGTACATTCTTGTCTTTTTCCAGTTCTTAAAGGGAAAAGCTTTTCCCTTACTTAGTATGATATCAGCTGTTAATTTGTCATATACAGTCTTTATAATTTTGAAGTATATTCCTCTATACTTAATTTGTTGAGAGTTTTTGCCATGAAAAGATATTAAATCTTATCAAATGCTTTCTCTATATTTGCTAACATAATTATATGGCTTTGTTTTGCATTCTGTTATGATTTATGACAGTTATTGATTTCCAAATGTTGGACCACCCTTGCATCTCTGGAATAAATATCATTTGATCATGATGTATGATCTTTTTGATGTGGTGCTAGAATTTGCTTGCTAATATTTTAAGAATTTTTGCATTTATGTTCATCAAGGATTTTAATCTGTAATTTTCTTTTTGTATTGTGTCTTATCAGAATGATGCTGACCTTGTAAAAAAGAGTTTCAATATTTGGATATATATATATATATTTGGATATATCATTTTAATGTTTGGATAGCTTAAAAAGCACTGGAGTTAATTCATCTTTAAATGTTTTATAGAATTCAATAGTAAAGCCATCAGGTCTTGAGTTTTTCTTTGATGGGAGATTTTTAATTAGTGCTTCAATCTTGAATCTGGTTAGGTTTTGTATATCCTCCTGATTTAATCTTGATCGGTTTAGGTATTCAAGGGTTTATTCATTTCTTCAAGGTTTTCAAATTTTTTTAGCATATAGCTATTTATGGTAGTTTTGTATGACCCATGTATTTCTTTGGTATCTGTAATAATGTCTTTGTTTAATCTCCAATTCCATTTATTTGAGGTCTCTTTTTTATTATTAGTCTGGCTAAAGGTCTTTTGTTTATCTTCTCAAAAAAAACAGCTTTTCAATTTCCTGGTCTTTTTCATTTTTATTTATAGTTTTGATTTAATTTCTTTATGCTCTGATTTTTATTATTTCTCACCTCCTACTAATTTTGGACTTGATTTGTTCTTGTTTTTCTAAGTCTTTGTGATATATCATCAGATTGTTTATCTGAATCTTTATATTCATTTAATGCAAGCATTTGTTATTATAAATGTCCCTCTTAATACTGCTTTCATGGTATCCCATAGATTTTAAGATGTTGTGTTTTCATTTTCAATTTTTAAAATTTCCTTTTTAATTTATTCAACGATCTGCTGGTCATTCCTTAGCGTACTTGATTTCTATGTATTTGTATATAGTCTATTATTTTGTTAACTTCTAGCTTTATGGCTCTTTGGTCTAGGAAGCTACATGGTTTGATTTCAGTCTTTTCTTGCCTAATATATGGCATATCTTGGAAAATGTTCTATATTCTGATAATAAGCATATATATTTTGTAGCTGTTGGGTAAATTGCCTTCTAAATGACTGTTGGGTCCATTTGCTCAATAGCATGACTCAACATGGGTGTATTTTGGCTGATTTAGATGATTTTCACTGATGATAGTTCATTAAGTCTCCCACTATTACTGTATTGAGGTTTATCTCTCCCTTTAGGTCTAGTAATGTTTACTGTATATATCTGGGTGATCTTATGTTGGGTATGCATATGTTTATGAGAGTTGTATCTTCTTGATGAATTGATCCTTCAACCAAAATATGTCTTTCTTTATCTCTTTTATCTGATATGATTATAGCTACTTCCACTTGTTTTTGGTTTCCATTTGCTCTGCATATCTTTTTCCAGCCCATTAATTTCAGTCTGTGTGTATCTTTCCTGGTGAAGCCTGTTTCTTGTAGGCAGCACCTAGTTGAATTTTACTTTTTATTTTTTAATCCACTTAGTCAATCTATATCTTGTGAATGGTGGGATTTAATCTATTTTAAATTCAAGGTTGAAATTAATTGCTAAGAACTAACTTCTGTCATTTTCTTCATGGGTTAATGATCATTTCTGTTCTGTTAGTGAATTTAGTACTATCACACGCTTTCATGATGTTTACTTCTAACGTAGGATAGGATTCTCTTCAGGATTTCTTGTAAGGCTGATATATATGGTGGTGATGAATTCTCTGTTTTTCCTTGTCTAAGAAATGCTTTATTTATCTTTCACCTTCAATGATAACTTTGCTATATATAGTATTCTTAATTCAAAGAATTTTGTTTTTCTTTCAAGACCCTGAATAAATCATTCCACTCTCTTCTGGCCTATAAGGTTTCTGCTGCAAAGTAGTCTGCTGTTAGTCTACTTGTTTTTTCTGTATATTGAACTTAACATTTTTCCCTTACTATCTTTAATATTTTCTCTTAATTCTTACTTTTGACAATTTGGCTATAATATGCTGTGAAGAAGGTCTTTTTTGGTTGATCTTGGTTGGGTCCCTTGAACTTCCTGTATTGAATGTTCTTTTGTCCTTCAAGACTTGAGAAGTTCTCAACTATTAGTTCATTCAGTAGGTTTTCAACACCTTTTTAGTACTGTTTTCCTTAAGATATCCCAAAATATGAATATTTGTGCACTTGATGGCATTCTATATGTCGCATGAGCTTTCCTCATTCTTCTTAAATTTTTTCTATTTTTTTAGGCAGTATAGTTTTAAGTCTTGTCCTCTAAATCAAAAAATCTGTCTCCATTTGATCTATTCTGCAATTAAAACTCTCAATTGTATTTTTTATTTCATTGATTGAATTTTTCAGCTCCAAAATGTGTTTGATTCTTGTTAATAATTTCTATCTCTTTATTGAATTTTTCATTCATATTGTCTCTGTTTTCCTCATTTATTTAAACTGTCTATATGTATTCTCTTGCAAGTTATTGAGCTCCCTTAGAATCATTATTTTGAATTTTTTTCAGACATTTCATAGACATCCTTCAGATCAGGACCTGTTTCTGCTGAAGTATTTTGTTCTACAGGAGGTATCATTCTTCTTTCCTTTGTCATGTTTCTTGTGTTCTTACCTCGATATTTGCAAGTCTGCTGTAATAGTTCTTTTATTTTATGGAGCAGGTCTTGTTGGAAAAGACTTTTTAGAAGGAAAGTAGGGTGTCACTTGGATTGTTGCTTTGGCTGTGATTCTATGTGAACCCAGAAGTGTAAATGTTCAGTAATTTCTTCATTGATAATCAGTATCAGACTGTCTAAAGGGACCACAGTTATCTAGTTTACAGCAGTTTTTTGAGGCATTTGTATGAGTTTGACATGGGTGTGTGTTTCCAAAGGTGTGTCTCTTTTGTCTCATAAAATTGGATGTCAATCACACTACTGTTTGTGATGGCTATAGCCAAGTTTCTGGTGTTATGATACATAGAGAATGCTTTCCCCTTCCCTGGTCAGTAATACTGAATGATATTGGGGTTTGTGGTACAAAAAGCTATGTCCTTTAGACTGTATGAAGTATATAGAATCTTTCCCAGTTTCTGATGTGTAGGTGAGACTAATGCTGGAGCTTATAACACCAAGTGTCCAAGCTCTGGGAGATGTTAAGGAATGCTTAACCCAGACCCACAGGGTGAATATAGGTTATGCTGAGAATTGTGAAATGGCAGGTGTGGGTCTATAGCACTAGATTGTAGGGGGGTTCTTCTTTGGGTCCCATGAGGTATGCTTCAATGATTCTGAGGAATATGCTGCTCTTAGTCACAGTCCTGGAGCTGGAGCAGTAGATACAGCGGTGTTCTTAAAGGTGAGTACCAGTCATGCTTTGGATCTATCTGTCCCCAGCCTGAAGCAGAGAAATTCAGGTTGGGGCTTCTAAATCTCACAGGTGAGTATGAATTATTCTGGAATTTATATTCACCAGTAGTGACAGTCTCAGAGTTGTAGGGCACAGAAAATACAGTCTCCAGTTCCTATAAGGTATAAAAATGTGATTCTGGGGCTTGTGCTCTCACCCTACAATACCTTATGAGTAAGAGCCACAGAAGGGGCTTCCTCTGGGATCCTACATGGGCTATTGCTCATGACCAGAATCAAGCAGTCAATAGGAACTTCCCTAGATTGCACAGAGCAAGCGTAGTTCCAGGGCTTGTGCCCAGAACTCTGTGGCTGCAGGCTGCACAAGGGCCTGCTTTCTGCCCTGAAAACTGTCCTTTCTGTCTCTGAAGCCTTCTGGCAGCAGAGAGCTGTTTGCTTCCCCCAAGGCTGATAGAATTTAGTAACAGCTCAGGCCCGGCACTTTGAGGGCAGAGGGAGAAAGTGTGTGGGTTCCTACTTTGGGGCAAAATAGTCACTTGAATCACAGTCAGCTGTCAAGACTTGATTGAAAGTCAGTGAGAATTGTGGAATTCTTCCATAGTTAGGGCTGTGCATCTGCAGGAGTGGTCAAGTCGTGACATTTTCTGCTTAACTTTTCCCTGTGAGATGCCATCCCCCTGCACAGGAGCAGGGAAAGCAGATGGCCTTTGTTCCTCTCTCTCTGCTGGTCTTCAGTCTCTGTGCTATTCGCATATTTCATTGCTTCCTTACTGAACTTTCTCTCTCAGTCTTCTCAGTTATAATATTTTATATATAGAATGTGTTCTCTGCATGATGGCATTCCCCACTGCGGAGCCAGGATAAGAGTGGTAGGCAGCTGCAGCAGCACATTCCTCTCTCTCCTAGTTGCAGAATCTCGATGCTCTTTACCTGTTTCTGGGAGGACTTTGAGGAAGAAGAGCTACAGGCCAGGCTCAGGGAGTGTGCCCTTGGTACCCAGCTACCAGTTGGGTCCCCAGAGCAAACCACGCACACAGAGTGCTGAGGTAGATACTGCCAGATTGCCAGTGGAATTGGCCTGGGATCATATAGCCCACAATTTCTCTCTTGTAAAGCAGTAGGAGTGACTACTGGATGTGGAAAGCAAGATCCAGGAGGCTGAGACCATGCTCAGGGTTGTGAAACTAATTTTCACTGGAGCTTCTTCAATGTTAAGATGGGTTTGAGTGATATGAAGTGGGATTAAATCTAAACTGAATAAATGTTTGGAGCAGGATCTCAAAGTACCATATCTCTGTTGTGAGGCAGGATGTTTGCCCAGACTACTATTATCAGATGTTTTTCCCTTATGCAAATCTAACAATGCATTAGAAAGTCCCAGAAAGGGGAATATTGTTCTCAGCCTGCCCTGTGACTTCTACTTCCAATAAAAACTAATAAATGGTGAAAGGAGAAAAACTCCACACTAGCAACTTAAGGATATGTGAAGTATCTGCTCAGGTACATATTTCTACGTGAATGGCAACTTGGGCTGAAGTTATAAGAGATACTGACATTTTAGTTATAAACGCAATACTCAACAAAACAAAGAGAAACATGAGCTATGGTACAACCAACAGAAATGGGAGAACCATGGAAGCCTATGTGGATGGATTTCTAGGATCTACTATTAATGTAGTAAAATTAAAATAATACATACACAGAAAGATGAAGTTGAGTATGTATGATAGGATCCCACATATATACTGCATTTTGTTTAAATATATTCAAAGACATGGGGATATATTTAGAACACATCATTGCATGTTTAAATAACTATCAACTCCTAAAGTAATTAATAAAATTAATCTATATTTAATTATACAAATATATTCATTTTCATGGTGTAATATCTTACACTCTTTTTTCAAAATTTAACTTGTTCATTTGAAAGACAGGGTGGCACAGAGAGCCCAAGAGAAAAAAATCTTCCATCTGCTGGTTCACTCCCCAAATGGCTCTTACAGTCATGGCTATGCTAGCCTGAAACTTGGGGCCAGGAGCTCTATCCTTTTTTTCCCACATGGCAAGATACCAGGTGTCTGGGCCATCTTCCTCTGACTTTCCATGCATATTAGTAGGGAGCTAGATTGGGAGTGGAGCATCCAGTCCTCAAACCTGTGCTCTGTTGTAGGATGCTAACACTGCAGGCAAGAGCTTAACCTGCTGCACTACATTGCCAGCCCCTACCTTTTACACTCTAATGTGTATAGTATAGACAGAGTTTTTACATCTAATACAGTTGATAGTTGGCTGGTCTTGAAGAACAGGAGTAGGGTGTGTCTCTGTGAGTGTGTACTCAGTAGCTTTGGGGCATCAACTTGAGATGGAATGCAGTGGGCAAAGTTGGAAGTTTTTACATTTCAGTCTAGACGTTAATGAATTATTTGATTTTACCTCGAATATGGATTTATTTATGAAAAAAATCACACAGAAATTTTTTTTAAAAAAGTACGATCCCTGCTCACGTGATGTTCTTAATAGAATTCCTAGGAGGAAAGGAATTTGCATCCAAATGGAGCTTGTCTCACAGCATGAGCTGGAGAAGAGGAGAGGTCCTTTCCTACCTCCAAGAAATCCCAGAAAATTGCTTTCAAGACTAGAATATAGAGCCAGCGCCGCAGCTCACTAGGCTAATCCTCCAACTTGCGGTGCCGGCACACCAGTTCTAGTCCCGGTCGGGGCGCCGGATTCTGTCCTGGTTGCCCCTCTTCCAGGCCAGCTCTCTGCTGTGGCCAGGGAGTGCAGTGGAGGATGGCCCAAGTGCTTGGGCCCTGCACCCACATGGGAGACCAGGAGAAGCACCTGGCTCCTGGCTTCGGATCAGCGCAGTGTGCCAGCTGCAGCACGCCGGCTGCGGCGGCCATTGGAGGGTGAACCAACAGCAAAAGGAAGACCTTTCTCTCTGTCTCTCTCTCTCACTGTCCACTCTGCCTGTCAAAAATAAAAAAAAATAGTAATTATGATTTTATTCTCTATGAACAGTTGAAGATTATTTTTTCTAACCATAGATCTCAAACACTGTTGGATATATTATTCTAAAAATAAAATTTAAATTCTTAATGTGTAGGAGAAATGCTCAGTGTTTTGGGAAAACATTTAGCTTTCTTTGAGTTAAATGAAATATCTGAAGTTTTTTTTTGTTTTTCTTTTATTTTCATGGTTCTGGATAAATGTATTTCAATTTTGTACATGTAGTTATAAGGATATAAACCCCATTCAAACCTGTTAAATTTAAATTAAATACTAATGACTTTAGGAATCGTAATAGCTAACTCTGGCAGAAAACATCCTTTGCGATTGTATATTAGAACACCATAACCTGATTGCAAGCTCTAAATCACAATCTCCCATTCCTTTTGCCTTAATTGACACAGAGAATATTAAGGGTCTCTAAGTCGTTGATGCTAAATCAGTGAACCATGTTTTTTCTCAGCTTAATAATTAAAAACATTTCAAATGCCAAAGTTAGTTTTGTGGATCCTAAGTGGGAAACCATTCAGTGGTAATCAGACCTTGCTTAGCTATGTAAAAAACAATTTCCACTTAGTCATTTTAGTTATGACCGTAAGGTGTAATTCATCAAAAGCACAATGAGAGGTTATCAAACTCTCATTTTGGTAAAAGAAAGAGGAACATTACCCTCAAGAGATAAATCTTTCATTAAACTTTACAAAGACCTTAAGCAGTCTCAACCCCATTTATCATTTTTGGTCTTTTAGAAAGCAACAGCTGCCTGTACTCAGAAAACAGCACAGGGCACACAACTAAAATCAGTGCTGATGGCCAGCAGAATGGATGAAACGTCTGTCCCATTTTTTACATGCTCATTCACCTTAGAAAAGTGCTCGGCGCCGTCCTCGTCCAGCAAGAGACAGAGACCGAACACTTTGCACGGGGTTCCTTTATTGCTCGGCAAGCAGGAGATCCAGCTTCGATCTCTTCTGGGCAGGAACTTCCCTTACACCCGCGTAGCAAGGGTTTATATGCACAATACACGTCACAAATCAGGTGATAGGCTAGAAGCGCGGGGATAGGACAATCTCGTGGCAAGGCGGGAAGGAGCGAGCTAGAGCGGGAAATCTAAGGCGGGAAGGAGCGAGCAAGAGCGGGAACTCCCTGAGATGAGGAAGAACCCGGAAGCAGGGAGTCGGCGCCATCTTAGGGGCACGGTTCCTCCGGTCTGGTTCCCTACATCTCCCTCCTTTTGTTTTTGCACAAATCACATCCCCGACGGCCCTGGCTCATGAGGGCCGGGAGAATATTTACTAGGCAGAGAGTAGAGGTGCATACCCAGCGTGCTTGTGATCCGTTAGTTACGGAACTTCAAGGGCCTGGCCACAACCCCTGATGTCTCCGTTAGGGATCAGTTTTTATTCCCTTTTGCTGGGGCAGGCTGGGAATTGAACCTGCATGCATATGCATATGCTCTCCCAGGACCCCCGGAACCCCCGGGTGGACTCCTGCTGCAGTACCTTTGGTCTCGCATACCCAGTTTTCGCTCCCCGTCAGGGATGGGTGATACAGCCCAATGAATGAGAGGGGGAACAAGACAACTCGAGGAAGGTGTGTGCCTGATGGAGGCATTGTCCATATGTGAGGCGTGAGTAGGGATGGGGGGACGAGGGTTTTAATCGCTGGTATGGACCCGGTCATAAGTCATGCGAGCCAGCATGGCATATGCATCCGGATCACGGTGATGGAGAGCAGCATACGCTGCCGCGCGGAACTGATGTCTGACGCTCTCCAACTTGTTGTTGATGAAGGAGCTCACCCAGCGAAGTACACAGGGACCTATGGACAACAATAGGAACAGAGATATTAACGGTCCCAGGAAAGGGAGAAGGTAAGGAAGGAATCCGTTCCAGGCGCTCCAGAGCGGGTTTTCATATAGTTCTTTGCGTCTTTTTTCTAGGGATTCTTGTAATTTTTTTTTTTTTTTCACTTTTTTTTTTTTTTTTTTTTTTTTTTTTTTTTTTTTTTTTTACTCGATCTCGGACCACTCCAGACTTGTTGGTGTAGAAACAGCAGCGTTCCTGTAAAGCAAGACAGACACCTCCCTTCTCCACGGTTAAAAGATCCAGGCCACGCCTATTTTGCAGGACCACTTCTGCGAGGGAGTCTATTTGATCTTGAATTTCCTGGAGGGACTGACCTACGGCTTCCATGTCACTAATCATTTGATGTGCAAGTTTGGTATACTTATCCAAGGAAACTCCTAATCCCGCCGTACCAGTACCCACGGCGGTAGCGATGCCAAGGCCTACTAACAAGGGTACCATGTGGACCGCTCGCTTTGTACGAACAGGCCAGGTATCCAAGGCGGGTATGGGGATCGGCTGGTCTCCCGGAATGATCTCTATGTCTGGGAGAATGATGGCAAGAGCACAGATCCCAGTCCAATTAAAGGGAAGCGCGGAGTAGGCATGAGATCCGCAAACCAGCACGTGGCCAGGGGGAGCACATCTTTGAGACGGACTGACGGTTAGTACTTCGTAGTTGCATAGTGACAGGGAAATTCCTACTGGAACAGCGTCTGTAGAGTTCAAATTGGTAGTAATGCAGGAGGCATTCAGAGGAGAAGATACTTGTACAGGGAAAGGAGGAGTGGCAGAACAATTGTCAGTGGTAAGATTAAGAAGGGAAGAATTTAAGACAGGAATCGCTAGCGGGTAAGGTGTCCCTAGGGCCAAGCACAACCAACAATCCTGAGCCAAGCTGGGGGCGGTTAGATTTAATGCCCTGTGAGTAGCCTCAAGAATATCCTGAGTTTGTGGATCAAGGGCCACAGAATGAGGTCGAGGCCTGACCAAGGGGTGATACAGCAAAGGAGAAGGAGAAAAGAGGGTTTTCCAACGCTTTGTTAGCTGTTGGTGGCGGAGCTGGTCCTGTGGGCCTCCGCCATCAGAGATATGCACGGGTGCCGTAGTGCGCCAGCACGCCCACTGTCCAGGCGTACCAACACAGGGGGCTGAGAGGTAGGGGGATGAATGGACTACCTGTGGCAAATGGTCAGGACTAGAGGACCTGCGAGTACTTTGTAACTGGGTGGCATAGTACGACTGACCGCCAGAAGTGCATTGGAAGTATGAGGAATCGCAAGAGCTGTGCATGGATTCTTGAAAGGTCGAGCAAGGACAGGAGTGGTTTTTGCTATGGGGATCAGAAACGCGGGGTTTGGGCACACATATGTAGCCGCGTGGTAGGCCGGGGATCCCCTGGAGGGGCAGATATGCAGTTTTGTCCCCACAATCAGCTGTGGCGATGTGAGTACGCTGCAGTACGGTGTTGCTGGTCCCCCCCTTGCAGTCGCAAGGGTTGCCTACGTTCTGCAGTAAAGCAGTGGGGTTGGAGTTAAAGCCCGCATAAGAGCCAGGGAGCAAAGCCGCTGCCAGTATGAAGAAGCGGAAGGGGTGCATCTCACGTCTCGTTGTTTTGTTGCAATTTGTCGTCCTGTGAGAGCGTGGTAATCTCGGTTATCTCGGGGGAGATGTCGTCCGTAGGTGATAGAGGTGTATCTTGCGGCGGCGGGGCTGTTTTTCTGACCAATCTTTCCGGTATCCAGAGAGGTTCTCTTCCAGATTCCTGTGGGAAGACACAGACCGCGCCTCGGTTCCAGCATAATACCGGATCCGGGCCGTACCACTTTCCCGTGAGGACATCTTTCCAACGGACATAGCCTCGTGAAGATGGCTCCTTTAACATGTGTCTCTCAGCGGGGGACATAGAATGATCTGTCAAATTCAAAAAGTTTATAGTAAACAGTGCAAGGGAGAGGCGCATTCGAGGGGTTTTGCCCGTGGCAATTCCCTCCTTTTGTTTTAAGAGAAAAGCCTTGAGGGTTCGATGAGCCCTTTCAATTATGGCCTGTCCCTGAGGGTTATAAGGGATTCCAGTTTTATGTTGTACCTGCATACGGGTGCAGAAATCTTGGAATGATTTACTTGTGTATGCAGGACCATTATCTGTTTTTAAAGTTTTTGGTTTGCCCCAGGCTGCCCATGCAGCAAGGCAGTGATTAATGACATGGGTGGTACGCTCACCCGTCTCCAGAGAAGCAAAAATTACTTGGGAACAGGTGTCAACTGACACATGAACATACTTTAAGGTCCCAAACTCGGATATGTGGGTGACATCCATCTGCCAGATATGTCCTGGTAGTAATCCTCGGGGATTAACCCCCACCGAAGGCACAGGGGTTAAAGTAGGGCATGCGGCACAATGGCGAACAATATCGCGAGCGGCAGCACGAGAAAGACCGAATTTGGCGGCAAGGGTTTTTGCGTTTACATGGAACTCTGAATGAAACTGGATAGCCTGCTCTTCTGGGGAAGAAAATTGGAGTATCCAAATGGGGCGTGTGGCTTGATCAGCTATAGCATTGCCTGTGGTCATGGGTCCAGGTAAGGAAGAATGAGCTCTAATATGAGTAATAAAGAAAGGAGCAGACCGATTTCAAATAGATTTTTGCAGGGTGAGGAAAACTGTCGCTACGGAGGATGAAGAATTGACTAGTCCTGCGGCCTCAAGGATAGACACAGAATTAACCACATAGCGTGAATCAGACACAATATTGACAGGTCCGGGGAAATCAGAGAAGACTTGGTTAACTATAAGAAGTTCAGTTACCTGGGGGGAGTTAGTAGCGAATTGGAATGTTTTTGGCACAGATCCTGAAACAACATATGCACCGACTCCTGTTTTAGAACCGTCGGTATACACTACTGGGGCTCCCTGTAAGGGCTTTTGGGATGTGGACTTTGGAAAAATAACTGGGTGAGACTGAACAAAGGTTAGCAAAGGATCAGAGGGTGTTCTGTTTGTAATAGTTGCGGAAGTGGAGCAGACTAAAACCGCCCAAGCATCAGTACAAGCGATTAGCACACGTACCTGTTCCATGGAATAGGGGACAACAATGGTGGATGGTTCGCGTCCAAAATGTTGGATAGCCCTCTGAATGGCTAGGAGAGTTATCTCCGCCACTGCCACGGGATAGTAACTAATAGATCTAGTAGATGACATTGAGGGATGGATCCAGAGGAGAGGCCCATCCTGCCATAGGACCGCGGTGGGCTGTTTAAGGGTGTCGAGGACCCAAAGAGTAAGGTCTCCCGCAGGGTCCCAACGTTTTAGGGCAGCTTTACTAAGGGCATCGTTGACAATTGACAGTGCTTGTTTGGCCTCAGAGGTGAAGGTTCGGGGGGAAGCAAGATCCGGGTCTCCTTTAAGTATATTAAAGAGGGGCTGCAATGCAGCATTAGGAATGTTAAGGTAGTGCCTAATCCAATTGATATCCCCTAAAAGTTTTTGTAAGTCATTTAGAGTGGAGATAGCATTGATTTTTATTTGAATTTTTTGAGGTCTAATTTGAGTAGGGGCGACTATAGCCCCAAGATAAGAAACTACAGACGACAATTGCACCTTATTAGGTGCAATATGCAGCCCTGCCCCTTCCAGCACTTGTTGGAGTGTACTGTATAAGGCCAGGAGCCTCTCTGCTGTGGGGGCTGCACACAGTAGGTCGTCCATATAATGTAGGCACCTGCAGTCGGAATATCGGTCTCTAAGAGGTTTTAGTACTTGGGCTACATAGACTTGACACATGGTGGGGCTATTAGTCATACCCTGAGGCAAGACTGTCCACTCCCAACGCTTGTCCGGTTGTTCCTGGTTCTGGGTGGGGACAGTAAAAGCAAAACGTGGGGTATCCTTTTTGTCCAATGGAATGGAAAAGAAACAATCCTTAAGATCTATTACAATAACAGGCCATTGGTTGGGAAGTGCCGAAAGCAGAGGAAGACCACGTTGCACAGGGCCCATAGGCTGCATCTGTGCGTTGACTGCCCTAAGATCATGTAAGAGTCTCCATTGACCTAATTTTTTGCGGATGGCAAAAATAGGCGTATTCCATGGAGAGGTGGATGGGATCAAATGACCAGCGTTGACCTGCTCCAAGACCAGAGTGTTGACTGCCTCCAGTTTCTCCTGAGATAGGGGCCACTGTGGAACCCAGACGGGTACGTCCGTTAGCCACGAGATGGGTAAAGGCTCCACTGGTTTAGGAGGCGAAACAGTGACCCCTAGGAAAAACCCAGGCCAACTTTACTTGGTCTTTGTTTTGGCTCAATGGGGGAAGGGTGGCCCTGGAGCTGGACACCGAGTCCCTTGCCTGGGACGTAACCCATATTTTGTAGCATAGATCGTACTGCAGGGGAAGTGGTGACCAAAGCAACATCCATTTCGGCCAGGACGTCTCTCCCCCAAAGGGAAATGGGTAGAGGTAAAATGAATGGAGAAAACTGTCCTCTATGACCCTCGCTATCCTGCCATGACAACAAGGCTGCACTGATTTTTGGGAAATGAGCAAAACCAAGTCCTTGCAAGGTTTGTTCCGCCACATTTGTAGGCCATGTACTAGGCCAGTCCTTTGTTGCTATAATGGATTTGTCGGCTCCTGTGTCTAAAAGTCCCTTAATGTCCTTGCCATTAATCTGCAACACTAAAGTGGGACGTTCATTTAAAAGCATATGTAAGCCGGTAAAATTAATGCCAGAGGACCCAAAGTTACCAGTGCCGCGAACGTGGTTTTTAGCTGGGATTAAAGAGTGAAGACTGGGCAGTAATAACATTTGTGCGATACGGTCTCCAGGATTGATTACTAAAGGTCCCTGAGGGGCCTGAACCATGATCTTTACTTTACCAGTGAAATCAGAGTCAACTACCCCGGGGATCACAGCTAGCCCTCGGAGGGCGGCGGAGGACCGACCCAACACTAATCCAACCGAATCCGGGGGCAGAGGACCGGAGCAGTCGCTCTCCACTAATTGTACCCCCATCTCCGGAGTTAAGAGGAGAGGGGAGGTGGCGCGGAGGTCCAGGCCTGCGGACCCGTGAGTGGCACGGGCTGAGGGTGCACTGGGTGTAGCGCAGACACGGGAGGTGGAACCTGAGAGTAGATTTGATTTTGGGGGCTCCTCGCTGGGTTGGGGAGCCCCCTCTGGCCGTTTTTTGGCCCCTGGGCGCTACCTGTAAGTGGGTTGCCATCGATATCGAAAGCAGAACGGCATACCTCTGCCCTATGAGGGCCCTTGCGGCAACGGCGACAAGGCTCTATGCCTGAAGGCTGTGCCGTGGAATACCCATGGCTGAGATTGGGGCAATCGCGTTTTCTGTGACCCGGTTGATGACATTGGAAGCAAAGTCCTGAAGATATGGGGGGTCGGGTCGATTTAGATTTTGGACTGTTTTCTTTGACTTTTGCCAGCATCGCAGCTAGGCCCGCATTAGTAAGTGGCCCACCGGTATCTCTGCAGTATTTTAACCAGGAGTCCAGAGATTTATGTCTATATTGTCGAAGAATGTTTTTGCACTCTTTATTAGCCTGCTCAAAAATAATTTGTTTGACCAGTGGCTGAACGTCAACCTCGGAAGGGAAAATACGCGACGCAGCCTCAAGTATGCGAGCGACAAAATCAGCGAAGGGTTCGGCCGTGCCCTGAACGATCTTGGTGAGGTGGCTAGCTGAGTCACTTGGATTGGACGCCTGCCTCCACGCACGTTGGGCACAGTTGGAAATTTGCCTGTATACTTGTCTAGGGAATTGGGTCTGGTCAGCCTGATAAGGTCCACGCCCTAAAAGCATATCAGCATTCCACGTAGGGTGGCCGTCCTCAGCATTTTCATCTGCCTGGTCATGACAGCACTCTGTATTCATAGATTGCCACAAAAGAAAGCCGCCTGGACTTAAACAGGCCCGAGCCAATTGGGTCCAGTCGCTAGGTGTTAAAATGGACTGGCCGACTGATTCAAGGAGTGACAATGTGAATGGGGCTGTGGGTCCATAGTCATGGACCGCAGCCTTAAGTTGTTTTAATACTGTCATGTCCAATGGTTCGTGCCGGGCCTCTCGCGTGCCCAAAGCCAAAACAGGGTAAGCCTGAGCGGGGGCAGCGGGAGCGCCAGTTCGCAACTGTTTCCAGGCTTGTTGATGAAACTGTCTGCCTGAAAAAGGTGGCACATTTGGGACGTTTAATGGCCATGGCGGCACGGGTGTTAGATGGGGCTGAGGCACGCCTACATGACCGCCAGTAGGAGGCGCTGCGTCTTTAATCTGATGGGCGGGCACGACATCGATAGGAGGAGCCGTAGGCACTAGAGGGCGTAAACAGGCATCTTTTAACTTTTGCCGCAGCTGCGCATACGTAGGAGGCGGGGATTTAGGATCGCCGTCCCCTTCCCCCTCAGACTCAGAGGAGGCGGAGCCACATTCGGAGCCTGAGGCCAGTGAGGAAGTCTGGCATCCCGTGTCCTTAAATTGTATGAGGTCCCGGGCGCCGTCCGAGCTCTGAGAACGAACTTCCTCGAGAGCCTCGCGAACCGCCGTAAGAGTCGGGCGGTCCGCTCCCACCGACCTCTCCTCTTGGAGGCACGCCCGCAGTAGTTCCCATAAGGGGAGAACAACGGGGTCGATATCGGGTTCCTGGGGATCGTTAACTGTGCGCCGGAGATCCTTTCCTAATTTCTCCCAAGACTCAAGAGTTATTTGGCCCTCGTGGGTGAGCCACGGCGCAAAGAAATCAACACTTCCAAGGAACCTGACAAGTGTGGTCTTAGAAACCTTAATCCCTTTGCTACGCAATAATGCTTTTAACGGATTAAGCAACATTGAATGGCTAGATGAATTTCCCATTTTCAGTTTAAAGCGGGAAGACACGTCCGCTATCTTATTTTCAGTTTAAAGCGGGGGAACAAGTCTGCTATTCTTTCAGTTTAAAGCGGGGAAACAAGTCTGCTATTCTTTCAGTTTAAAGCGGGGAAACAAGTCTGCTATTCTTTCAGTTTAAAGCGGGGAAACAAGTCTGCTATTCTTTCAGTTTAAAGCGGGGAAACACGTCCGCTATTCTTTCAGTTTAAAGCGGGGAAACACGTCCGCTATCTTAGGGTGCGTCCACCCTCCAACCACGAGATATACCTCACTCGCGGGGCCCAGATGGTAAGACTGACCTCGCTTACCTTCTACTTACCGGGCAACGTAGAGGAAGTTCCCCGTACGGGCCACCAGCTGCTCGGCGCCGTCCTCGTCCAGCAAGAGACAGAGACCGAACACTTTGCACGGGGTTCCTTTATTGCTCGGCAAGCAGGAGATCCAGCTTCGATCTCTTCTGGGCAGGAACTTCCCTTACACCCGCGTAGCAAGGGTTTATATGCACAATACACGTCACAAATCAGGTGATAGGCTAGAAGCGCGGGGATAGGACAATCTCGTGGCAAGGCGGGAAGGAGCGAGCTAGAGCGGGAAATCTAAGGCGGGAAGGAGCGAGCAAGAGCGGGAACTCCCTGAGATGAGGAAGAACCCGGAAGCAGGGAGTCGGCGCCATCTTAGGGGCACGGTTCCTCCGGTCTGGTTCCCTACAGAAAAGCATTTTAAAATCAGCTATGCCTGCATCAAATTTTGCTATTGCACTGAATTATTTAAAAATGGTAACTTTTGGCCGGCGCCATGGCTCAACAGGCTAATCCTCCACCTTGCGGCGCCGGCACACCGGGTTCTAGTCCCGGTCGGGGCACCGATCCTGTCCTGGTTGCCCCTCTTCCAGGCCAGCTCTCTGCTGTGGCCAGGGAGTGCAGTGGAGGATGGCCCAAGTGTTTGGGCTCTGCACCCCATGGGAGACCAGGATAAGCACCTGGCTCCTGCCATCAGAACAGCGCGGTGCGCCGGCCGCAGCGCGCTACCGTGGCAGCCATTGGAGGGTGAACCAACGGCAAAAGGAAGACCTTTCTCTCTGTCTCTCTCTCACTGTCCACTCTGCCTGTCAAAAAAAAAAAAAATGGTAACTTTTTTTGAACTATAATGAAAACTTCTTTACCACAGAAATATAATTTTGAGAGCAAGGAAGACCCAGTTTCTATTATATTCTTATAAAAATCATCTTTCTTGATGTTAGCATTATTATAACTTATAAAATGTCCATTTCATACTTTTGTTTACTCAGACAAGTAATCTCTTACGTTGACAGTCCTTCCAAGTTTTTTTTTTAATGAAGTATCATCACCATCTGAGATTATCTTGTTTTTTGTATTTATGTGGTTTAAAAAATTAAATTTATTTACTTATTTGAGATACAGAGAGAAAGTGAGCTCCAATCTACTGGTTTACTCCCCAAATGCCTGAAATTGTTGGTACTGAGAGGTGGATGATGGCAGAGTTGGGAGTCAGGAACTCAATCTAGGTCCCCCACATGGTGTCAGAAAATTAATCATCTGAGTCACTACTACTGGCTCCCAGGGTCAGCATCATCAGGAACTAGAGCTGAGCTGGAAATGAGAACCAAACCCAAAATCCTCTGCTGGTGGAATGCAAGTATCCCAACCAGTGTCTTAACCACTAGACCAAATACCCCCTCCTCTTTGTGTATTTCTTAATATTTCTTGCACTCTGGAATATAAAATCCTTAAGACTTAAATATCAAGACCATAAATATTCATAATTTGGTAGATTTTATAGACTTAAATGTAAGGGCCATGTAATGGAAAATGTACTTTAAAAATCCAATTGAATATTAACTTAGAATTTAAACATCATTTATATTACTTATCTACTCTTTGCTAGGAATGACCACACTAGGCACTGGAACTTAAGGCCGAAAAGTAAGAGGTTTTATTCTTGAAGAAATCATTGGTGAAACTTTAAGAAATGTACATAAAAGATCACAAATTAATGAGATAAAAATGGCTCTGACAACAGCAAGTGATGTTATGGGGAAATAGAGAGTGCATGTGGGTCAGACCTATCAGGGATGGCTTATGGATAAAGTGGCACTTCAGCCGAAACAGGAAGCACAAGCATGAGGGAATGAGTAAAGAATTGGAAGTAAAAAGACTTTCAATCAAAATTTTCATTCACAAAATTCAGGCCGGCGCCGTGGCTTAACAGGCTAATCTTCCACCTTGTGGTGCCGGCACACAGGGTTCTAGTCCCGGTTGGGGCGCCGGATTCTATCCCGGTTGCCCTTCTTCCAGGCCAGCTCTCTGCTATGGCCCAGGAAGGCAGTGGAGGATGGCCCAAGTGCTTGGGCCCTGCACCTGCATGGGAGACCAGGAGAAGCACCTGGCTCCTGGCTTTGGATCAGCGAGATGCACCGGCCGCAGCGGCCATTGGAGGGTGAACCAATGGCAAAAAAAGGAAGACCTTTCTCTCTGTGTCTCTCTCTCACTATCCACTCTGCCTGTCAAAAAAAGAAAATTCAGCAGTAAATGAGAGGATAACAAAGTGACAATGACAAGGGAAAAAAGAAGTACAGTCTGGAGAGTAAAGGGCTTTGTATACTCTGGATATATGTTTAGACTCCATACCGAAGATTACAAGAGTCCTTAAATAATTTTTTTTAATTTTTTTATTTGAAAGGCATAGAGAGAGAAAAAGAAGAAAAGGAATGAATGTAGGGAGAAGGAATGAAGGAAGGAAGAAAGAAAGGAAGGAAGAGAGGGAGGGAAAAAGATAATCTTCCATCCACTGACTCATTCCACAGATACCCACAACAGCTGGTACTGGCCCAAGACAAAGTCAGGAACATGGAACTCAATCTGTGTTTCCACAAGGGTAGCAGGGACCAACTACACCTGCTGCTCCCAGTGTGCACATTAGCAAAAATCTGGAAACATGACTCGAACCTAGCCTCTGTGATATAGGATGCAAGCATCCCAAAAACATCTTAATTGCTATGCCAAATATCCTCCCTTAAGGACATTGGCATTTTAGAAAATGATACCAAAGCCAGATAAAGAAAACTAAAATCTAATACCATGTTGAATACTGAAGCAAAAAGCTTCAATGGATACTAGCAAACTGAATTCAACAATATATAGAAAGTATAATACATCAAGATCAAGCGGGATTTATCCCTGGAATGCAAGGATGGTTCAACAAATATAAACCTATATACATGACACATAACATCAACAGAATGAAAGACAAAAATCACATAATCACAACAAATGCAGAGAAGGCAGTTGAAAAAATTCAATGTACTTTTAACATAAAAACTCTCAACAGGTAGGAAAGGAATGTATCTCAACATAATAAAGCCATATATAAAAACTCAATGATTTGCAATATACTCAACAGTGAAAAACTAAAAACTTTTCCTCTTAAGATTAGGAAGAAGACAAAAATGCCTACTTTAACAATTTCTATACAACATCTTACTGGAAATCCTACTCAGAACAATTAGAAAAAAAAAAGAAATAAAAAGCATCTAATTTGGAAAAGAATAAGTTAATTAGTCTTTGTTGGCAAAAAGCATTATTGGTTATGGAAAACCCTAAAGATTTCTCCAAAAAACTGTTGTAACTAATAAACAATTCTATAAAGTTGCAGAACACAAAACTCACCATACAAAAGTCAATGGTTTCAATACATTAACAATGAACTATCAAAAAATGCATTAAGAAAACAATCCTAAATACTTTAGCATACGAAAGAATTAAACAATTAGGAATAAACATAACTATGGAGGTTAAAGGTCTTTAACTTTAAAATATAGTATGGATAAAAGAAATGAAGAAGACACAAATAAATAGAAACATGTCCTTGTTCCTGGATTGGAAGACTTAATACCAGGAAAATATCTGTTATTCTGAAAATCAATCAACATTCAATGTAATCCTTATCAATATTTCTACAACATTTTTAGGCCAAAATAAAAATAATAATGCTATCATTCTTATGGAAATATTCAATTCAATCTTGAGAAAGAAGAACATATCTTAAGATTACCAGTTGCTGATCTCCAATTATGTTACAAAGCTATTATAATCAAAACAGTAAGAAACATGCATAAAAACAACCACCTAAATAAGTCAAAGCATCTATGTTCCACCAATTTTTGAAAAAAAAAAAAAAAACAAGACTACATAATAAGGAAAGAACAATCTCAATAAATTCTTCTGGGAAACTGAATATTGAATGGAAAAGAAAAATTGTGCCTTTATCTTATGTAAAAATATATAACATACAACTCTACAACAACAACAAGAAAAATGAATTAATGATGAAGCACATAAGCTACCACCTGTGCCGCCTGCACCCCATATAGCTGGTTCCATCTGCTTCAAATCAAGTGCCCTGCTAATGTGACTGGGAAGGCACTAGAAGATGGCTCAAGTACTTGGGCCCCTGCTGCCCAGATGGTATTATGGGCTCCTGGCTAAAGCTTAGCCCAGTCTGGTTGGGAAATGATCAAAGGGTGGAAGATCTCTCTCTCTCTCTCTCCCTCTCCCTTTCCCTCTCCCTCTCCCTCTCCCTCTCCCTCTCCCTTTCAAATAAATAGATAAATGTCATTTTTGTTTCGGTTTATACTCCTGTGGAACTGTGGTCTTCCTACTGTTTTTAATAGTTGAATATTATGATTAGTGGCAAATTAAGCTTGTGAATATATAGTGGATTACAATTATGGATTTGCAAAAACTCATGAGGAAAGGGGAAGGAGGTAGGAGGATGGGGGAACAGAGAGTCAGGGAAGTGTAGCTGTCTTCTTAGAACTGTACATATGAAATGCACAAAACTTGTTGGCTTTGAATTAATAAAAAATTAAAAGTGAAAAAACAAATACAAGATTAAAAAAATGGGCAAAGGATTGAATAGATATCTTTCCAAAGAAGACTTTAAAATGGCTTACAAATATAAAAAGATACTCAATATCATTAATCATCAGGAAAATGCAAATTAGTTATCACCTCACACCTATTATGAAGAAAATTATAAAAAGTCAAAACATATGTACTGTGATGAATATGGAGAAAAGAGAACCCTTACACACAATGGAGGCAATAGAAAACAGTGGAGCCACTATGTATTTCAATGTGGAAGTTCCTAAAAAAATTAAAATAAAATTGGCAGGTGATCCTTCAATCCCATTTCTGACTACATTTCCAAAGAATATAAAAACACTGCCTTCTAGAGATATTTTTCCATAATATTTACTGAAGTATTACTCATAATAACCAGGATACAGCAACAACATAAGTGTCAATTCACAAAGGAATGGGTAAGTAAAATGTTATATATGAAGGTACTTCAAAAAGCTCATGGAAAATGGAATTAAGGTATGCGCATTTTGATGCAAATATTTTTGAAACCCACACATAGTTTTTCGTAATATACTCTATCCATGAACTCTTTGAAGGCTCTCCATGAATGTGTGTGTATGTAAATCAAATGCAACAATATGGATGAACCTGAAGTCCTTATGCTAACTGAAACAAGCCAGATACAGAAAGCAAACTTCTCCTTATCTTCCTTACATGTGAAATCTTAAAAAAAAAATCTCTGAACCCTTGTAAACAGAGAGGAATGGTAGTTATTGGCATTGGAGTATTGAAGGGAAAGAAGAGGTATTGATAAAAGGGTGTAAACAAACTTAGAATATCAATAAGTTCTGGAGATCTAATGCACAGTATGATGAATACATAATGGTAACAAGTTGTGTACTTGAAATTTACTAAAAGAGATCTCAAATGTTCCCACCAAACACAAAAAAGATTACTATGTGAGGTGATGGAGATGTTAATTAGCTTGGCTGTAGTAACCATTTCACAATGTGTATATATATATATATATATATATATATATACATATGTATACACATGTGTATAATGATATACACACATAAATATATATCTCAAAACATCATTTTGTGAGCCTTACATGTACATATACAAGACTTATTTGTCAATCATATTAAAGTTGTGTGGGATGTAGAGAAAATGGCTAAAATCATGACAGAATGGAAAATAAAATGTGGTAATTAACCAAATTAAGATATTAACAACCAAACTACAACTATACCCAATAAGTTGGTGAATTTCACATATAAGATGTTTAGAAAAGAAATCTGGATACAAGAGTGTCCTGATTCAAGTTATACAATGTTCAAATCAGACAGAATTACCATGTGGTGTTTAAAGTAAGGACAGTGGCTGAGTTAGGGTTGGTAGTGCCTGCAAAGGGGGGAATCGCAAGATTCTTGAGTACTTGCAATGATCTATTCTTTGATGTGGGTGCTGATTACATGGTGTATCAAGTTTGCTGCAAAACTTCTTCAGGATATAGTGACAAACAGGACACTTGGTAAGTAAATCATTTTAATTTTTAAAAAAATATAATATACACAACAAAATTCTACTCTACATGTTAAGAAAGAAGATAATCAAAGACACAAAGCTGATAAGATATTCAAGGATTTATCACATACCCTTGCTTGATTTATATATTCCCTAGAAAGACAATTTCAGATACTGCAGGAGGGAAAAGCTATGAGTATTTTCTACAAAGGAGGTTTTTAACTACTCCAAAGCTAATTAATTAAATTTAATGTTCAAAGAAATTTAAAATATTAACCCAGAAATCTGGTGCCTGCTTAGAGAAACATCAACTGATAAAGAAAAGATTTAATAGGTATCTATATTTCCATTCCTGATAGAGCTTCTTAAAATGGCTTTTGGATGCAGGGCCTAAGAACTCACAGTGAAATTCAAATAAAGTTCACC
Organism: Lepus europaeus; assembly: GCF_033115175.1. Taxonomy (NCBI): domain Eukaryota; kingdom Metazoa; phylum Chordata; class Mammalia; order Lagomorpha; family Leporidae; genus Lepus; species Lepus europaeus. The sequence goes on from NC_084835.1 coordinate 49,862,213, forward strand.
AACTCCGCAAAGACTTTTTTTAAATCTTTTATTTAATGAATATAAATTTCCAAAGTACAGCTTATGGATTACAATGGCTTCCCCCCCCCCATAACTTCCCTCCCACCCGCAGACTTTAATTGCTATAAATGTGATTATATTTCTTTCCAGTAATTTCAGGAATGGATAGTTGAGATTGCATCTATATTTTGCTAATATCTAAAAGTACCTTAATCATCATTTGCAGTATGTTTTCTATTTCCAAACCAAATTTTATGAGCTGACCATTCTTGTTCCCTGTCCTCTACCACAAATCTGCTAGCAACCTGAGCTAATAAGCTGAATATTTAGTATGAAATTATGTGTCTACTTAGAAATGGCTACATATCTGTAACTTGAAACTTATCAGTGAATTCTCTTTAGTCATACAGGTTGAACATATCTAATCTAAAAACCAGAAATCTGAAATGTTTCAAAATCCAAAAATGAGTGATCGACTTCATGCTCACACAGGTTAGGATTTTGTAAAAGTCCCAGAATCTATAAAAAATACAAAATCTGAGCACTTCCAATATGAAATACTGTACAATACTGTACTACCACATTTTCAGTTTTATCAAACTGAAATCATTAAAATTGATGTAATTGATTTAAAAAAAGAGAGAAATATCAACCTGAGAATGACATGGAGAATTTTTTGAAAACCCATAATGATGCTCTTCAGAGATTTACTCTTTTTTTAAAGATTGATTTTATTTATTTGAAAGGCAGTGTTACAAAGAGAGAGGGAGAGTGAGAGAGATCTTTCCTGGTTTACTCCCCAAATGGCCTCAACAGCCAGCATTTTGCCAGTCAGAAGGCAGTAGCCAGGAGCTTCTGCTGGGTCTCCTTTTGTGGGTGCAGGGGCCCAACCACTTGAGTTATCCTTTGCTGCTTTCCAAGGTGCATTAGCAGAGAGCTGAACTGGAAGTGGAGCAGCCAGGACTCCACTGCCAGCATCACAGGCAGTGGCCTTACTCCTTACGCCACAATTCCTGTCCCCAAACATTTACTCTTGAACTAAGTGGACAATAATGAAGATGGTGAGAAGAAACTCCTGACGCTGGAACTAGTTAAATGTAGGATGACTAACACTTTTGTTTGTCCTAGAATTTCCTGATTCTAACTGAAATTCTCATGTCTCTGGAAACTCTTCAGTCAGGATGATCAACTGGAAAGGCTGATTATGTTAGTATAATGTTAGCTGGAAAGAAGATGCTTTTCTCTAATGTACATCTTCTACAAAAAGATTTATTTTTTATTTGAAAGTCAGAGTTAAAGAGAGAGAAGGAGAAACAGAGAGATCTTGCCTCCACTAGTTCACTCCCCAGATGGCCACAACGTACGGGTCTAAGCCAGGCTGAAGCCAGGAGCCAAAAGCTTCATCCAGGTATCCCACATGGGTGGCAAGGATGCAAGTTCTTGGACCATTCTCTGATACTTTTCCCAGGCTATTAGTGGGGATCTGGATAAGAAGTGGAGCAGCCAGGACAAAAATCAGTGCCCACATGGGATGCCGGCATAACAAGCAGCAGCTTTACCTACAATGCCACAATGCTGGCCCTGGGATATACATCTTGGTAGGCCAAGTGACAGTGGTAGTCATCAAATAGCAAAATAAGCTGTCTACACCCACAGGTTTCAACAACTCAAAGCAGAAATACTTGAAAAAAATTGCACCAGTTCTGAACATACACTGATTATTTTCTAGTCATTATTCTTTAAATAATAGAGAATAACAACCGTATACATAGCATTTTCATTGTTTTAGGTATTATAAGTAATCTAGAGATGTTTTAAAGTATAGAGGGGGATAGGTGCAAGTTAAATGAAAATACTATGCCATTTTATATAAGAGACTTTGAGCAATCATGGATTTTGGTATCTGCAGAGGGACCTGGAACCAATTCTCCTCTAATATTGAGGGACAACTGTATGTGTAAGGATTGAGGGCTAGAGAGATGTTTAACTTTTGGTGTGTTGTATTTGGAGGTGCTGGAGATACTAGAGTGTTATATAGAGGAGTCCAAAGCTCAGATAGGTCACTTAGTTGGATATCAGTTTAAAAATCACCAAGAAGATATTGGTAAAAGCCATAATGTCAGATGAAATCAACTAATATGAGTACATACAGCAGTGCACTTATAAAGAACCCTGAGGAATAACAATAAATATAGCTTCATGATCTTTTTTGTTATGAATTCATAGACTATATATCTAAGATGTATGCTTTCCCATCAAGTATAAACCAAACTTTCATTCTACTGTATTTTGAATTGGTTTCCATAATTTCTGTAATCAACAGTCTAATCCTTAGACTCAGGTTTTTAAAAGCATAACAAATCATAATCTATTTAATATTTTGTATTTATATAAAATATATTCAAAATCTCTAAAATTTATTTTTTCATTATCTTTTATTATAATTTCCTTCTCTCAAAATCTTTATTAAAAATAATGTTGTTATAATTTACTTGAAAAGAATTGCCCATATGGGTAATGTGTCAGTATGTCCCATTTCCAATTATTGCATCATTCTCTGCAGTTAGCTAGCCAAAATACCCTATAGGACATTCTAATTAACAATGATTGTCATGGGGAGTACATTCAGACTAGTGGCTAAGATGCCCACATTGCATATTGGAGTGCCTGAGTTTTAGTGCTGACTCTGATTCTGATTCCAGCTTCCTGCTTATCATGGCAGCAAGTGATGCCTCAAGTGATTGGTTCCTTGCCACTCACATGGGAGAGGCAGATTAAATTCCTAGCTCAAATCTACTTTGCTCTGTGTTTTTCTGTTCCTTTATGGTGTGTGGCTGGGGCTTGCAAACTAAACTGAGAAATAACAGATTGAAAAGAGGAAAGGCATGCAATTTTATTTTTAAAATGTTATGTGTTTAGAGGCTTCACAAAAAAAGAATGACAAACTCAAAGAAGTTAGAAACTCAAAAATCATTTTAACAACGGGTAGTAAGCAGTAGACAAATTATTAGCCAAAGGAAAGAAGGGGTTGGCTTTGACAGTTCATAAGTTGTACAGAAATGACCAGGAAATATTTGAAGCGAGCTAATGGAAGACAAGAATTCTGTCTTTTCATAAGGTCTGTTTATGCAATCTCATCTTGGTATTAATTCCTGTGTCTAGTGATAAGAATGTTCTTCTCTTGCTGGAACAGGAAGGTCACCTTCCTCATGGGAAATTCATTCCCTGCATTTAGGCAGATACAGGGAGAACAGAAGCTTTACGTACATCTGCTATTTCTCAATTGGTTTCAACACAAAATAATCGATATCCTGGAGTGGTATATTGTGAAGTGACATATTTGAATTCCCTTCAGTAACTCAACCTGTTCTTGGTCTGATCAATCATAATGATGACTAAAACGAATGTATATAGTTAGAATTTTCATATCTTCTAGAGCCAATGATTTGCTCCATTTACCACCATTTTTTCCAGGCCCTTTCTATTCCCTACTCAGATGCTCCATAAATAAAGCGAGGTCTACATAAGGTATGTGGCTCTAATATTGCATTGCACTCCTGCAGAGAAACACAGTGACTCTCAAAATTTTCAAGTTTTTTTTTTTACATCATCAAACTCCTAAAATTTACAAATGCAGTAAAAACTTGTATATAAATCTAAAGAAAAGGTGTTATTCTTCAACTGATCTGTCCCCACTGTATTCCAGGCCTTCTTGGAAGATAATAGTATTAGCAGCATTACATGCCTACTTTCACTGTTTCAAGTTCATATATATGAGTTTCTTTCTAATTTATCTGAAATAGGATCACACTACACACATGCTCCTATAATGTGCATTTCTCCACTAGATAAAATATTCTGAAAATCCTCCAATTCAAAATATATGTTATTTTTTATTGATTCTTGATATTCTACCACTGTTCACTCAACTATTTCCATTTGATGGTCATTTTTATTGGGTCTAAGTTTTTGGCTATATATACTGTAATAAATATACTTACGTACATGTCTTCATATTCTATTCATATTCTTTCTGAAAGAGAAATTCTCCAAAATGAGACCTCAGGGTTTAAAAGTCTGCATATTTCTAACTTAAACATACTTTTCTTTTTTTTTTTTTTTTTTTTTTTTTTTTTTTTTTTTTTTTTTTGACAGGCAGAGTGGACAGTGAGAGAGAGACAGAGAGAAAGGTCTTCCTTTTGCCGTTGGTTCACCCTCCAATGGCCGCCGCGGTTTCTATATTGCTTTCCAATAAGGTTGCATCAGTGAATGCTCTCTTGAGAAACATATGAATGAAGTGACCATTACTTTTGAGAAGTTCAATCTCAAAAAATGAAAGGGTCACATTATCATCATCATTATTCTTAGCATCTGGAAATTCATAACAGGGCTGATTTCTATCTACTGTCTTTACTCCTATTATTTGCTATTAAAATCATTGCTTCTGGGGCCACCATAGCTCACTTGGTTAATCTGCTGCCTGTGGCGCCAGCATCCCATATGGTCGCCGGTTCTAGTCCCAGCTGCTCCTCTTCCAGTCCAGCTCTCTGCTGTGGTCCAGGAAGTCATGGAGGATGGTGCAAGTGCTTGGGCCTCTGCACCCATATGGGAGACCAGGAAGAAGCACCTGGCTCCTGGCATCGGATAGGCACAGCACTGGCTATGGCCGCCATTTGGGGGGTAAACCACGGAAGGAAGACCTTTCTCTTTTGTCTCTCTCACTCACTGTCTATAACTCTACCTGCCAAATAAAAAACAAAACAAAACAAAAAAACCTACTGCTTCTAAAATTACTACTACTACTACTACTACTACAACAACTACTACTACTATCATATTGATGCAATATTAGTATACAGTATATATCATTATAGTATTAGAAGCCATCATGTATTGCACAGTTTTTATGAAGCAGCTATTCTTTCTTTTAAAGATTTATTTATTTATTTGAAAGTCAGAGTTACACAAAGAGAGAAGGAGAGCCAGAGAGCGAGGTCTTCCATCCTCTGGTTCACTCCCCAGTTGGATGCAACGGCCAGAGATGCGCCGATCTGAAGCCAGAAGCCAGGAGCTTCTTTCCAGTCTCCCACCTGGGTGCAGGGGCCCAAGGACTTGGGCCATCTTCTACTGCTTTCCCAGGCCATAGCAGAAAGCTCAATTGAAAGTGGAGCAGCCGGGACATGAACTGGAGCCCATTTGGGATACCGGCATTGGAGGTGGCAGCTTTACCCACTATACCACAGTGCCAGCCCCAAAATAGCTATTCTTATATCTTCATAAAAATTATTTTATTTACTGCTCATAGTCACTGAGTGAGTTAGATATTAATCCCTATTAGGTAGGTAAAGGATCTGAGTTTCAAATGATTGAAAATACATATAAGATTATATGAACACTAGCTACAGCCATTTCCAATAGAAACAAAAGACAATATTCTGAAATTTTCAAACAGAAATTTTGTGCAGCTCAGCAGGTTAAGCCGTGGCTTGGGACACTGGCATTCCACATCAGAGAACAGGGTTGAGTTCTGATTGCTCCAGACCCCTACAAATATGCCCAGGAAGACAACAGAAAATGGCCTAGAAATGCAGGTCCCTGCTGTTCACGTGGAATACCAGGATGGAGTTCCTGGCTTCTGACTTCAGCCTGGTCCCTCCCTGGCTTTTGTGGACTTTTGAGGAGTAAGCCAGTGAATGGAAGATTATCTCTTTATTTCTCTCTCTCTCTCTCTCTCTCTCTCTCTGTGTGTGTGTGTGTATCTCATTCTGCCCTTTCAAATAAATCAATCTTTTTGAAAAAGAGATGACATCAGATTGACTACTCCAAAAACTTATGCTCATATGCAAATGAGGATGTACATCCCCCTATACATACATATACACCCTGTACAGAGTGATTTAAGAAGTCAAGTGACTTTTTTCTCCATTTAAAATAATTTGCTGAAATATTAGATAGGAAGGTTAAATTTGCTTGTGCTTTAAATATTATTTTTAGATTCATGCTTTCCCTTTTTTATACCACCATTACCTGGTGCTCTATATTTAATGCTCCATAAAAAAACGACTTCCACTTAAAGGTTTTTTAAAACATTTTACTTACCTGCAAATAAAATATGCTTTCCTATACGTAACTATATGAGCTTCTACATTGCTGAATTTAGGAAAAACTGCAGAAAAATGCAAAGTTGTTTCCAGATCTGAGCCAACTATGTCTTGTTGCCAAGTACTATTATGGTAAAACATAGTTTGCCATTGCACTGTTGCAATGTTCACTCAAGAGAAGGTTATCTTGATCATAATTTGACCTCATATCATAGTCAAGGACAACAGGACAGTGTCACAGGCTTAACATTTCTGACCCAAGAAATTTCTTTACTTGAAATAACCAGCCTCCAAGACACAAGTGGAAGATATGTTTCTAAGTCTTTGATCAAGTTCTTGAGAGCTTAGGATTCTTTAAACATGTCATTTGACCAAGACCTGCACACTATGTCTATGTAAAATAAATGTTTGTAACATAACCTTGTTTAAGTATTCATCAACATGATTTTTATTGTTGAAGTTAGATTTTAAAAATTCCCACATTTGTATAATACACAAAAAAACTTAATTTTGTGCTTTTATTTTTATTATACCACATTATTAGTCTATTTAAGCTGCAAAAAGGCATGTATCATTAGTATTCAAAATAATCTTGTATTTATCTTTCAGGTGCCCTTTATCTTTTTTAATGCAAATCCAAAATGGGTTATTTTCTATGCTTCCACTCCCCTTTTCATGCACACCTGCCTTAGCATTCTGCAGGCTATGGAAACAAAGTTTAGGAGAAGACTGAGAGCTCTGGAAAATTCCTAATGTGCCCATGTCCTCATGTCTTAGTTCAGGGTGCCAAACAGAATACAGCATACTGAGTGGCTTGTAAACAAAATTAATTTATTTCTTAGAGTTCTGGAGGCTGGAAATCTGAGACCAGGGTACCAGCATAATCGGGTTCTAGTGAGGGCTGTCTTCTGGGCTGTAGATAATCAACTTCTTATAAATTTCAACATGGTAGAAAGAAAGAGAGTTCTCTGGGTCCTCTCTTTGAGGACACTAATCCTATTATCAAGGGTCCCATCATAGTGATTCAAACAGCTTTCAAAGACCTTAGTTTTAAAAACACCATTCTGGAGATAGACATTTCACCATATAAATTTGTGAGATATCTAAACATCGACTCTAATGAACCTTGGGATTAACACATCCAAATATATTGTGTATATTGGTGGATCTATTTCTGTCTCAATTATCTTTTTCCAGCCTAATAGTCTTCTTGGACATTCATGCTTGGATACACAAGTAAAGGTCTGTGTTAGAAAGGAAATTTATCAGAACAAACTAAATCTACATAGTTAAACATCAATAATGTGCCCCTGGAGACAAGGGGTTCCCAGATTCACAAATGCTTTGCAACCTGAATGTCTTTTCTATGAGTAGAGAGGAGGAAACTTCCACTTAATTTTTTTTTGCTAAGTTATTTCTGAATTAAATTATGAATGCATTCTGACATGTAACCATGCCAATTAATCTTGATTCATGGAGTATAACAATCTAGGAACAATGACTATCAAATTCTAATGTGGTAATATTTTGCAATAATTCAATCTTTGTCTTTTTTTTTATCAGATACCACTCATAGATCATGTCATTATTTCTTTTAATTCCAATCATATCCTCACAGTCATTCTCAAGATAACTCTCAGGCAACTATAATCATTCCAATGCAGTTGCTAAGGAAACAGTATCCATTTTCCATATCTGGATTTTTGGTCACCCTAGAGGCCATCATGTTACTTTTAACATTATGTACACTCATTCCTTACCTAATGAATTACACTGAAGGTTAGCAAACAAACAAAATAAGCCCAATGACTGGATAAGGAAAATGTGCTGAATATATGCATGATAGAATACTATTTAGCCATAAAAAAGAATGAAATTCTGATGTTTGCATCAAAATGGATGGAACTGGAGATCATTATTCTAAATGAAATAAACCAGACAGAGAAAGACAAACATAATTTCTGGAAGTTAATATACATATTATATATTCATATAATTTATATATATGTATGTATAGAGAGAGGGAGTATAAAATGTGTGGATGTCATATTATTATTTAATATCTTTGCTTTCAAGAAAAAATAGTATAAATGTGTATGTTATAATGGCTGCACTTGAAATGAATGTAACAAAATATTTAAAATTGTGACATCTTAAAGCTAACAAACCTATAATTTAAAAAATAAAATATGGCTTATATACACAACAGCATATATTACGTAGCCATTAAAAACTGAAATCCTGACATTTTTAACAAAATGACTGAAAGTAGAGATAATCATGCTAAGTGAAATAAGCTAGAAGCAGACAGATAAATATCACGTTTTATTTCATATGTGGATGTTAATAAATATTGTGTGGATGTTATATTATTTGATATATAGTTACAGTGTTCACTGAATTATACAATTTATATGACAGCATACCTTCTTTCCTCACTGTCTGATCATTGTTATGTATCCCATATTATATTGAAATACCTATTTTAAATGAAAAGTGGTATTATGTGTATGTGCATAATATATATGAGGTGAATATGGCAAAATGTTAAAAATCTTTAAATCTTCAAATTAAAAAATGCTTCCAGGACCACAAAGAAGAAAAGTCTTGCTGTATCCCATAAATAATTATTATTAATAAATATTTTAATGAAAAAATAAAATTTGGGATGCTCAAGATGGTAGAGTAGGGAAAGGACACACTGCTTTAGGCTAGGAGAAAACAGTAGCAAAAAAAAATGGAGGAAGGGCATTATCAAGGGACAGTTGGAGAGTAATCTGAGGTGTAAATTCTACAGAAGGAAGAGGGATGCTGTGGGTCAGAGTGGAAGGTGCAGACAGGCAGCAATGAGCATGGACATAACACAGGAGCCCTGCAGCTGAGAGCCAGAACAAGCGCCAGCTTTGGAGAGCAAGGTGAGAGCAGACTGCAACATCCCATGCCACTGACAGTATAGCTGAAAGTAGAGCCTCATGTGAGTTTAGCTTGGAGCTAATACTCCCATAACCCAGGGAAAAAAAAGGGGTACATTTCTCTCTCCATGCACCCCCAATGGCACCTGGCAACCTGATGGGAAAGGACACCATCTTGGCACAAATAGCTGCTATAGCAGCTCGAGTGTGCATGCCTGGCAATGAACCGGGAGAAGGTACCATTCTGAAATCATTAGCATCTGCAGAGGCTCTTGAGCACATGTATGATCTAAGGATTTTACCAGAGGGAAAAGTCCATGATCCCCACTCACTTTGAGTCCAGCTAGGAGGATTGAAAGGGGGCTGGAGGGCTGGCGCCAAGGCTCACTTGGTTAAATCCTCCGCCTGCGGCACCAGCATCCCATATGGGTGCTGGGTTCTAGTCCCAGTTGCTCCTCTTCCAGTCCAGCTCTCTGCTGTGGCCCGGGAGGGCAGTGGATGATGGCCCAAGTGCTTGGGCCCCTGCACCTGCATGGGAGACCATGAAGAAGCACCTGGCTCCTGGCTTCAGATCGGGCCAGCACCAGCCGTGGCGGCAATTTGGGGAGTGAACCAATGGAGGGAAGATCTTTCTCCCTGTCTCTCTCTCACTGTCTGAAACTCTACCTGTCAAATTAATTTTAAAAAAAGAAAGGGGGCTGGACATCCACAAAGGGCTGTAATGAACCCCAGCCTCTCAACAGTCCAGGCTCTGGGGCTCAAATTGCCAAGGCAGAGCACTCACAGCTATCTGCCTCCCCATAGAGGCCATGGGCTAGCAAGGAGGAGGAGATCCTGTGATTGTGAGAGCTGAATGCTGAGACTGTGGGAATTCTGTGACTACATGAGAGGGTGCAGGGTGTAGCTGGATCTCTGGGAAGTCACTGTGTATGGTGCCAAAGGCTCAAAGCTCCCTAATTACCTGGGGTCGTCATTGTAGTGGGATCCACAATCACATGAGGACTGCATAGATTGATTGTGTGACTTATGAAGCAGTGATGGTGAGTGTTGCACGAACTGTGGGCTAACTCTGGGTATTAATTATCTTGAGAGAGAGGAGGTGAGGATGAGATTACATAAATAGAGGTTATTATACCCTCCCTTCTACTAAAAAAAAAGGAGATCTACCACACCCAACTTAGGTGTCACCATGGATACTCACTCCTAGCTCTACATCTCTCTAAACCTCTCCCTCATCCTCTCTAATTCCTCATCTTTCTTTTTTGTCTCATTTTCTCTTTTGTTTCACTCCCTAGCACTGTCTCTTTCTCTCTTTCTCTATATCTTTCTTCCTAAATATAGAGAGCACTAACCAGAGCTCACTGGTCATATCCAACACACACCTCTGATATTCACTGAAAGAACAAATGCTCCACTAAGCCAAAGAGGCATAATTCAAAGACAAAATCCATCAGAAGAGAAAACCAACAAGTAATAACAAAAATGTCAAAAAATAAGCACAAAAACTCAAGAAACAAGAATAAGGAAGACAACATGACTCCCCAAAGGAACACAACAAAACTTCAATATTAGAATGTGAAGAAGAGATTCATAAACTGCTTGAAAATGTGAAAATGAATTCAAAAGATTATCATAGTACCACGGAGGAGTGAAGAGAAGCAAATTCACTAGTTAAATAAATTCATACAAATCATGGAAGAAAAATTCTCCCATGAGATTGAGATTTTGAAAAGAAATCAAACTGAAACATTAGAAATGAAAAACTCAATATGTTGCAAAAAATACAGTGCAAAATGCAAAAATACAGTTAAAAATACAGTGCAATTCTGTTAACAACATAATTGGTGATGCAGAATAAAGAATATTTGAACTACAAGAAAATTTTTTGAAATTTCTCATCAAAAAAAACAAAACAAAAAGAAATTAGAAAAATTAAAAATAGTGTTGGAGATTTATGAGGAACTATCAAACAACCCAACATACAGTTCTTAGGATTTCCTGAATGTTTGGAAATGGAGAAAGTATTAGAAAGCCTATCCAGTGAAATAACTACAGAAAACTTTCCCAATTTGGAGAAAGAAAAGGATGTCCAAGTGCATGAGGCACATAGAACTCCTAATAGAGGTGAATAGAAAAGATCTTCACCATGACACATTGTAGTCAAAATTTCAACAGTAAAATACAAAGAGAAGGCTCTAAAATGTGCACCAGAGAAATGCCAAATTACTTTTAAAAACACCAATTAGACTCACAACTGACGTATCACCAGAAACACTACAGGCTTAAAAGAAAAAAAAATGCCAACCCTGTAAAGCTCTCATTTATGAATGAAGGTGAAATAAAGACCTTCCATAACAAACAGAAATGGAAAGAATTTGTCATTACTCACTAGCATACAAATGATGCTTATGTGTGGAAACACATAGAGAATAGTCATCATTATGACAGAATTTGAAAGCAGAAAATCTCCCAGTAAAAGTACAAAGGAAATCCAAAGCAAGACATATGAATATTTATGAAAAACAGAAGGGCCAATTCATCATTTATCAGAAAAAAACTTTGACATAAATGGCCCAAGTTCTATAATTAAAAGATACCGGCTGGCTGAATGGATTAGAAAACAATGCCTCTTTATTGCTGCCTACAAGTAATACACATCAGCAACAAAGAAACACAGAGACTGAAAGTTAAAGGATGGAAAAAAATATTTCATGCTAATGGAAATCAAAACTGAGCAGGTGTGGCATCTTAATACCAGGCAAAACAGATTGTAACACAAACATTAGTAAAGGGATGAAGAAAAGCACTATGAAATGATTAATTGACCAATTCAACAGGAAGATGTAACTATAATAAAAGCACCCAATGCCAGAGCAACTGGTTATTTTATTTTTTTTTAAACTTTTATTTAATGAATATAAATTTCCAAAGTATAGCTTATGGGTTACAATGGCTTCCCCCCTCCCATAATTTCCCTCCCGCCCGCAACCCTCCCCCCTCCCGCTCCCTCTCCCCTTCCATTCATGTAAAGATTCATTTTCAATTCTCTTTGTATACAGAAGATCAGTTTAGTATATACTAGGTAAAGATTTCAACATTTTGCCCATATAGCAACATCAAGTGAAAAAACTACCATTGGATTACTAATTATAGCATTAAATAGCAATGTACAGCACATTAAAGACAGAGATCCTACATAATTTTTTTTTCAAATTAATTAATTTTCTATGCCATTTCCATTTTAACACCAGGTTGTTTTTTTTTTTCATTTCCAATTCTCTTTATATACAGAAGATCACTTCAGTATATAATTAGCAAAGACCTCATCAGTCTGCGCCCACACAGAAACGCAAAGTATAAAAATACTGTTTCAGTACCAGTCATAGCATCACTTGGCTTTAGACGACACATTAGGGACAGATCCCGCATGGGGTGTAAGTACACAGTGACTCCTGTTGCTGACTTAACAATTTGACACTCCTGTTCATGGCGTCAGTAATCTCCCTGGGCTCTAGTCATGAGTTGCCATGGCTATGGAAGCCTTTAGAGTTCGCTGACTTTGATCTTATTCCGATAGGGTCATAGTCAAAGTGGAGGTTCTCTCCTCCCTTCGGAGAAGGGAACCTCCTTCTTTGATGGCCCCGTTCTTTCCACTGGGATCTCACTCACAGAGATCATTCATTTAGGTCTTTTTTTTTTCCATGATATCTTGGCTTTCCATGCCTGCTATACTCTCATGGGCTCTTCAGCCAGATCTGAATGCCTTGAGGGCTGATTCTGAGGCCGGAGTGCTGTCTAGGACATCTGCCATCCTATGAGTCTGCTGTGTATCCCACTTCCCATGTTGGATCTTTCTCTCCCTTTTTGATTCTATCAGTTAGTATTAGCAGATACTTGTCTTGTTTGTGTGATCTCTTTGACTCTTAGACCTATCAGAGCTATCAATTGTGAGCTGAAATTGATCACTTGGACTAGTGCGATAGCATTGGTACATGCCATCTTGATGGAATTGTGTTGGAATCCCCTGCACATTTCTAACTCCACCATTTGCGGCCAGTCCGATTGAGCATGTTCCTAATTGTTCATCTCCTCCCTCTCTTTTTCCACTCTTAGATTTAACAGGGATCACTTTTCAGTTAAAATTTAAACACCTAAGAATAATTGTGTGTTAATTACTGAGTTCAACCAATAGTACTAGAACAACAACAACAACAACAAATACTAAAAAGGATAGAGTATTACATTGTACATCTAAAGTCAGGACAGGAGCTGATCAGTTCATTGTTGCTTATAGTGTCCATTTCACTTAACAGGTTTTCTCTTTGGCGCTCAGTTGTCACCGATCAGGGAAAACAAATGATATTTCTCTCTTTGGGACTAGCTCAATTCACTCAGCATGATGTTTTCCAGATTGCTCCATCTTGTTGCAAATGACTGGGTTTCATTGTTTCTTACTGCTGTATAGTATTCTATGGAGTACATGTCCCACAATTTCTTTATCCAGTCTACTGTTGATGGGCATTTGGGTTGGTTCCAGGTCTTAGCTATTGTGAATTGAGCTGCAATAAACATTAAGGTGCAGATGGCTTTTTTATTTGCCAAATTAAATTCCTTTGGGTAAATTCCAAGGAGTGGGATGGCTGGGTTGTATGGTAGGGTTATGTTCAGGTTTCTGAGGAATCTCCAGACAGACTTCCATAGTGGCTTAACCAGTTTGCATTCCCACCAACAGTGGGTTAGTGTCCCTTTTTCCCCACATCCTCTCCAGCATCTGTTGTTGGTAGATTTCTGAATGTGAGCTATTCTCACCGGGGTGAGATGGAACCTCATTGTGGTTTTGATTTGCATTTCTCTGATTGCTAGTGATCTTGAACATTTTTTCATGTGTCTGTTGGCCATTTGGATTTCCTCTTTCGAAAAATGTCTATTGAGGTCCTTGGCCCATCTCTTAAGTGGGTTGTTTGTTTTGTTGTTGTGGAGTTTCTTGATTTCTTTGTAGATTCTGGTTATCAATCCTTTATCTGTAGTATAGTTTGCAAATATTTTTTCCCATTCTGTTGGTTGCCTCTTCACTTTCCTGACTGTTTCTTTCGAAGTACAGAAACTTCTCAATTTGATGCAATCCCAAATGTTAATTTTGGTTTTGACTGCCTGTGCTGTTGGAGTATTTTCCAGGAAGTCTTTGCCTGTGCCTATATCTTGCAGGGTTTCTCCAATGCTCTCTAATAATTTGATGGTTTCGGGTCGTAGATTTAAGTCTTTAATCCATGTTGAGTGAATTTTTGTGTAAGGTGATAGGTATGGGTCTTGCTTCAAGCTTCTGCATGTGGAAATCCAATTTTTCCAGCACCATTTATTGAATAGACTGTCCTTATTCCAGGGATTAGATTTGGATCTTTGGTCAAATAGAAGTTGGCTGTAGATGTTTGGATTGATTTCTGGTGTTTCTATTCTGTTCCATTGGTCTATCCATCTGTTTCTGTACCAGTACCATGCTGTTTTGATAACAACTGCTCTGTAGTATGTCCTAAAATCAGGTATTGTGATGCCTCCGGCTTTGTTTTTGTTGTACAAGATTGCTTTGGCTATTCGAGGTCTTCTGTGTCTCCATATGAATTTCAGCATCATTTTTTCTAGATCTGAGAAGAAGGTCTTTGGTATCTTGATTGGTATTGCATTGAATGTATAAATTGCTTTTGGGAGGATAGACATTTTGATGATATTGATTCTTCCAATCCATGAGCATGGAAGATTTCTCCATTTTGTGGTATCCTCTTCTATTTCTTTCTGTAAGGTTTTGTAGTTTTCATCGTAGAGATCTTTAACGTCTTTGGTTAAGTTTATTCCAAGGTATTTGATTGTTTTTGTAGCTATTGTGAATGGGATTGATTTTAGAAGTTCTTCCTCAGCCGTGGCATTGCCTGTGTATACAAAGGCTGTTGATTTTTGTGCATTGATTTTATATCCTGCTACTTTGCCAAACTCTTCGATGAGTTCCAGCAGTCTCTTAGTAGAGTTCCTTGGGTCCCCTAAATAAAGAATCATATCATCTGCAAAGAGGGATAGTTTGAGTTCGTCCTTCCCGATTTGTATCCCTTTAATTTCTTTTTCTTGCCTAATAGCTCTGGCCAAAACTTCCAGAACTATATTGAATAGCAGTGGTGAGAGAGGGCATCCCTGTCTGGTACCAGATCTCAGTGGAAATGCTTCCAACTTTTCCCCATTCAATAGGATGTTGGCCGTGGGTTTTTCATATATTGCTTTGATTGTATTAAGGAATGTTCCTTCCATACCCAGTTTGCTTAGAGTTTTCATCATGAAAGGGTGTTGTATTTTATCAAATGCTTTCTCTGCGTCTATTGAGAGAAGCATATGGTTTTTCTTCTGCAGTCTGTTAATGTAGTGTATTACGTTGATTGTTTTGCGAATGTTGAACCATCCCTGCATACCGGGGATGAATCCCACTTGGTCTGGGTGGATGATCTTTCTGATGTGTTGTTGCATTCTATTGGCCAGAATTTTATTGAGAATTTTTGCATCTATGTTCATCAGGGATATTGGTCTGTAATTCTCTTTCAATGTTGCGTCTCTTTCTGGCTTAGGAATTAAGGTGATGGTGGCTTCATAGAAAGAATTTGGGAGGATTCCCTCTTTTTCGATTGCTCTGAATAGTTTGAGAAGAATTGGAGTTAGTTCTTCTCTAAATGTCTGGTAGAACTCAGCAGTGAATCCATCTGGCCCTGGGCTTTTCTTTGTTGGGAGGGCCTTTATTACTGTTTCAATTTCTGTGTCAGTTATTGGTCTGTTTAGGTTTTCTATGTCTTCCTGGCTCAATTTAGGGAGGTTGTATGTGTGTATCTGTCCATTTCTGATAGATTTCCCTGTTTGCTGGCATACAAGTCCTTGTAGTAATTTCTGATGATTCTTTTTATTTCTGTGGCGTCTGTTGTTACGTTTCCCATTTCATCTCTGATCCTATTGATTTGGGTCTTTTCTCTTCTTTTTTTAGTTAGTTGGGCCAATGGGGTGTCAATTTTGTTTATTTTTTCAAAAAACCAGCTCCTCGTTTGGCTGATTTTTTGTAATGTTTTTTTGGATTCAATCCTGTTGATTTCTTCTCTGATTTTAATTATTTCTCTTCTCCTACTGGGTTTGGGTTTGGTTTGCTGCAGATTTTCTAGATCCTTGAGATGGCTTGAAAGCTCATCTATTTGGTGCCTTTCCAATTTCTTGATGTAGGCACCTATTGATATAAACTTTCCTCTTAACACTGCTTTTGTTGTATCCCATAGGTTTTGGTATGTTGTGCTGTTATCCTCATTTACTTCCAGAAAATTTTTGATTTCTCTTTTAATTTCTTCTATGACCCATTGTTCATTCAGGAGCATGTTGTTCAATCTCCATGTGTTTGCACGTGCTCTAGGGATTCCTGAGTTGCCAATTTCCAATTTCATTCCTTTGTGGTCTGAGAAGCTGCATGGTATGATTCTAATTCTTTTGAATTTGCTGAGACTTGCTTTATGGCCTAGTATGTGGTCAATCCTAGAGAGGGTTCCATGTACTGCTGAGAAGAATGTAAAGTCCTTAGATGTAGGATGAAATGTTCTGTAGATGTCTGTTAGATCCATTTGGGCTATAGTGTCATTTAAATCTACTGTCTCCTTGTTGATCTTCTGTCCTGTTGATCTGTCTAGCTCTGAGAGTGGAGTATTGAAGTCCCCCAGTACTATTGTATTGGGGTCTAAGTCTCCCTTTAAGTCCCTTAACAAGTCTTTTAAATAAGCTGGTGCCCTGTAATTAGGTGCATATACGTTGATAATCGTTATATCTTCCTGTTGAATGGATCCCTTAATCATTATATAGTGCCCCTCTTTGTCTCTCCTAACAGTTTTTGTGGTAAAGTTTATGTTGTCTGATATTAAGATGGCTACGCCCGCTCTCTTTTCATTTCTGTTGGCGTGGTATATCTTTTTCCAGCCTTTCACTCTCAGCTTGTATGGATCATTGTTGGATAGATGGGTTTCTTGTAAGCAGCAAAAGGATGGGTTTTGTTCCTTAACCCAATCGGCCAATCGGTGTCTTTTAACTGGACAGTTCAAGCCATTAACATTCAATGTGACTATTGAGAAGGAGTAACTTTGCCCTGCCATTTGCCAAAGATATTTTCTAATATCTGGTTTGAGATTCCTGTGATCTTTTGCTCTGAGGTTTCCTTCCTTTACCTTCTTTCATATTGGTGACCGTGTTTCTGTGTTTCTGTATGTAACACATCTTTAAGCATCGTTTGCAGGGCTGGACGAGTGGCGACAAATTCTTTCAATTTCTGTTTGCTGTGAAAGGTCTTAATTTCACCTTCATTCACAAATGAGAGCTTTGCAGGATATAATATTCTGGGCTGGCAGTTTTTCTCTCTTAGTACCTGGGCTATATCTCACCATTCTCTCCTGGCTTGTAGGGTTTCTGATGAGAAATCAGCTGTAAGTCTAATTGGAGATCCTCTGAGAGTAATCTGGCATTTCTCTCTTGCACATTTTAGGATCTTTTCTTTGTGTTTCACTGTGGTGAGTTTGATTACGACGTGTCGTGGTGATGATCTCTTTTGATCATGTTTATTAGGGGTTCTCTGAGCTTCCTGTACTAGGATGTCTCTGTCCTTCTCCAAACCTGGGAAATTTTCTGCTAGTATCTCCCTAAAAAGGCCTTCTAATCCTTTCTCCCTCTCCATGCCTTCAGGAACTCCTAGAACCCGAATGTTGGGTTTTTTAATAGTATCCTGTAGATTCCTGACAGTATTTTTTAGATTTCTGATTTCTTCTTCTTTTCTTTGATTTGACTGTTTCCTTTCCTGTTCTCTGTCTTCTAATTCCGATATTCTCTCTTCTGCTTCATCCATTCTGTTTTTAAGGCTCTCTAATGTGTTTGCCATTTGATCTATTGAGGTCTTCATTTCATTGAGGTTTTTTGCCAGTATCGCAGTTTCCTGTTCCACTAATTTTTTCATTTCATTTTGATTCCTCCTTAATATTTCATTTTCACGGGAGAGATTTTCTATCTTGTCCATTAAGGATTTCTGTAGTTCAAGAATTTGTTTTTGAGAACTTCTTAATGTTCTTATGAATTTTTTGAAATCTGCTTCTTGCATTTGCTCTATCTCTTCATCTTCATAATCTTGCATTGGCGTGTCTTGTTCACTTGGGGGCGTCATAGTGCCTTCCTTGTTCTTGGTACCTCCGCTTCTATGTTTCTTGCTTGGCATGTTAGAGATAATTTGTGGTGTTTTTGTTTTTGTTTTTTTTTTTTTCTCTCGTTATACTATGCCTCTAAGTGAGCTGTCTGTTTTGTTGGAGCCTTAGGGGCTGTGATGGGTGTGGCCAGAGAGCTATGCTTGTTTCTTGAGGTTTAAGGCTGTGTAAAGAGCGACTCTCCCAGATTACTTGCTCCTTGCTGGGATGCTCTCTCTCTCTCTCTCTCTCTTTTTTTTTCTTTTGACTCAGTTGGGAGTGGAGTTGAGGGTAGTTGAAATCTAGCCTCTGTGAGTATTCGTTTGATCTACCCCTGGGACCATACACAGAGTTTATGCAGCCCTCAATGTGTTCTCCAGTTTCGCTAAAGATACTGAGTTTGGCTGAGCTTTACATATGTAAAATCGCGGTGCTCTTTGTTTTGCTTGGTGAGTGAAGGGAGAGGCCTCTGTTCCCCCTCCCCCCAATGTCTCGGACTTCTCAGGTCTTTGTCTTACCGTCCTCCGTTCCCGCGCTGGCGAGATTCTGTGGCTCTGGCTCCTCTCCCGCCGCTGCTGCTCGGCTCGTCTCGGTTGGTTTTCCACGCGGTGGGTTCCCTGTAAGTCCTCTGTGTCTCATCCACAAGATCCGGAAGCGTTTCCTCTGCAGTTTTTTTTCTTGAGTCTTTTCCTGAGGCTACAGTAATTCCACTTTTATGAAAGTTTATTTTCCCAAACTAAGGCACACGTCCTCACTATCCGCCATCTTCCATTGTCGCAACTGGTTATTTTAAAAAAAATATTAACCAATCTAAATGGAGACATAGATTCCAATACAACAGTAATGGGGGGGCATCAATATCCCACGTTCATCAATGGAAAGATCAGCTAAACCAAAGATCACTAAAGAAACAACACAGCTAATTGACATGATGGACTAAGTAGACCTAACTGATGTACACAGAACCTTAAACCCTATGGTTGAACAATAGACATTCTTTTCATCATTGCATGAACTTTCTCCAGGATAGACCATATGCTAGTCTACAAAGTAAGTCTCAGCAAATTCAGAAAAACTGAAATCATGCCATGCATCTTTTCTGACCATAATGGAATGAAACTGGAAATAAACAACTCAAGAATCTCTAGAACATATGTAAACACATGGAGACTGAACAACATGCTACTGAATGGACAGTGGGTTATAGAAGAAATCAAAATGCAAATAAAACATTTCTGCAAATGAGCAAAGGTGACAATACAATCTATCAAAATTTATGGGATACAGAAAGGGCAGAATTAAGGCCGGCGCCGCAGCTCACTAGGCTAATCCTCCACCTTTGCGGCACCGGCACACCGGGTTCTAGTCCCGGTCGGGGCACCGCTTCTGTCCCGGCTGCCCCTCTTCCAGGCCAGCTCTCTGCTGTGGCCAGGGAGTGCAGTGGAGGATGGCTCAAGTGCTTGGGCCCTGCACCCCATGGGAGACCAGGATAGGCACCTGGCTCCTGCCATCGGATCAGCGCGGTGTGCCGGCCGCAGCGCGCCTACTGCGGCGGCCATTGGAGGGTGAACCAGTGGCAAAAGGAAGACCTTTCTCTCTGTCTCTCTCTCTCACTGTCCACTCTGCCTGTCAAAAAAAAACTGGAAAAAAAAAGGGCAGAATTAAAATTGAAGTATATAGTAATTAGTGTGTACATCAAGAAATTGGAAAGGTGTCAAATAAATGAGCTATAAATTCATCTCAAGAACAAAAAAAAACAAAATTAGTAGAAGGAAACAAATAATATTATAGAAGAAATAAAATTGAAACAAAAAATACAGATCAGTGAAATTAAGAGCTGTTTTTTTGAAAAAAAAATAACCAAAGTTGAAACAACATTGATCCAAATAACCAAAAAAAAGTTCTAAAGACCTAAATTAGTGAAATCAAAGATGAATAAGGAAATGTGACAACAGATAACAGAAATAAATAGAATCACCAGGAATTACTATGAAGAATTGCATGCCAACAAATAAAAATCTAGAAGAAATGGCAGATCCCTGGACACATACAATTTACCAAAATTGAGTCATAAAAAACATAGAAAACCTAAACAGACCATTACCAAGATGGAGACTGAATCAATAATAAAGCCCCTCCCAACAAAGAAAATCCAGGACTGGATGACTTCACTGCTGAATTCTATCAGACTTTTAAAGAATAAATAATTCCAAATCTTTTGAAGTATTCAAAATAATTGAAATGGAGGGAATCCTCTCAAACTCCTTCTATGAGACCAGCATTATCTTAATTCCTAAACCAGAAAAAGATACAACAGAGAAAGAAAACTATAGACCAATATCCTTGATGAAAATAAATGAAAAAAATCCTAACAAAATGCTAGCAAAATCAAATCCAGCAACACATCAAAAAGATAATTCATGAGAACAAGTGGAATTTATCATTGGTATGCAGGAATGGTTCAGTATTCTCAAATCAACAAAAGCATTACATCTTATTAACAAATGGAAGAACAAAAACCATCTGGTTATCTAGATAGATACAGAGAAAGAATTTGATAAAGTACAACATCCTTTCATGATGAAAACTCTAAGTAAATTGAATATAGAAGAAACATTCCACAACACAATCAGGGTAATTTATGACAAACCCACAGACAACATCCTATTGAATTGGGAAAAGTTAGAAGCATCCGCACTAAGATCTGGAACAAGCCAAGGATGCCCCTCTCATCTCGATATTCAATATAGTTCTGGAAGTTTTAGCCAGAGCCATTAGACAAGAAAAAGACATCAAAGGGATATAAATTGGGAAGGCAGAAGTCAAACTCCCCCTATTTGCAGGAAACATGATTCTACATTTAGGGGAACCAAAAGACCTCACTAAGAGATTACTGGAACTCATAAAAGAGTTTCGTAAAGTGGTATAAAGTTAACACAAAAAAAATCTATATCTTTTGTATACACAGACAATGTCATGGCTGAGGAAGAATTTCTATAATAAATCATATTCACAATACCTGCAAAAATTAAAAACCTTGGAATACATTTAAACAAACTGATTAAGATCTCTATGATGAAAATTACAAACATAAAAAAGAAATAGGAGAAGACACAAAAATGGAAAAATCTTCCATGTTCATGAGTTGGAATAATTAATATCATCAAAATGTCCATACTACAGAAAGCAATTTATAGATTCAATGCAATCCCAGTTAAAATACAAGTGACATTTTTCTCAGATTTAGAAAAAATGATGCTAATATTCATATGGAAACACAAGAGACCCGAAATAGTGAAAGCAATCTTCTACAACAAAAACAAAGTTGAGGCATCAGAATATCAAATTTCAAAACATATTACAGGACAGTTATAATCAAAACAGTCTGGTATTGGCAAAAAATCAGGCATGTAGACCAATGGAACAAAATAGAAACTCCAGATATCAACCCATGCACCTACAACTAACTTAACTTTGACAAAAGAGCTAAAATCAATCCCTGGAGAAAAGACAGACTCTTCAACAAATTTTGCTGGGAAAATTTAATCTCCATGAGCAGAAGTATGAAACATGACCCTACCTTACACCTTATAAAAAAAATCAACCCAAAAAGGATCCAAGATCTGAATCTACAACCTGATACCATCAAATTCGTAGAGGAGAACATTGAGGTAACTCTGCAAGACATTGGCACAGACAAAGACTTCTTGGGAAAGACCCCAGAAACACAGGCAATCAAAGCCAAAATTGACAAATGAGAGTACACCAGGCTAAGAAGCTTCTGCACAGCAAAAGGAACTCTACAAAGTGATGAGGCAATGAACAGAATGGGAGAAGATATTTTCAAACTATGCAACTGATAAAGGATTACCATCCAGAATCTATAAAGAGCTCAAAAAACTCAACAACAGTAAACCAAACAATCAAGTTAAGAAATGAGCAAAGGAGTTGAACAGGCATTTTGCAAAGGAAGAAATTCACATGGTCAACAGACATGTGAAAAATGCTCAGTATCACTAGCCATCAGGGAAATGCAAATCAAAACCACAATGAGGTTTAATCTCACTCCAGTTAGAAAGGCACTTACAAAGAAATCAACTTACAATAAATGCTAGCAAGGATGTGGGGGGAAGGTACCCTAATCCACTGTAAGTGGGAATATAAATTAGTACAGCCATTGTGGATGTAAATTAGTATAGCCATTGTGGAAGACAGTATGAAGATACCTCAGAAATCTGAATGTAGATCTACCATATGACCCAATAATCCCACTCCTGGTAATTTACCCAAGGGAAATAAAACCAGCTTATAAAGAGTTATCTGCATACCATTGTTCATTCAGCTCAATTTACAACAGCTAAGATATAGAACCAAATTAAATGCCTGTCGACTGAAGACTAGATAAAGAAATTATGTATGACATTAAATACTGCAGAGCAGTTAAAAAAAATGAAATCCTGTCATTTGCAACAAATTGGATGTGAATGGGAACTTTGTGAAAAAATCTAGTTCCAATGCCATATGTTTCCCTGATCTATGGTAACTAATAGAGTACCAAAAATATAACAAAAAAGAGTGAAATTGACACTTTGAACTTCCATGATTGTTTACAGCCCTGGTATGTACTGTTGAACAGTGTTTTTTTCCTTCATACTCGGCATTGAACTCATTACTTATTGTAATGAATATAAAGTAAACTGAAAGTATGTCATTGTACAAATTAGGAGTAGGAGAGTGAGTAGGAAAGTAAGATGGAGTAAGGGTGGCTGCAGGGTTGGGAGGGAGCATAGTGTTGGAAGCATCACTATGTTCCTAACATGTATACATGAAATTTATATAACTTAAATAAAATTTTTAAAAAGAAAATTTTAGAAACTTTGTGAGAGAGATCTTCTCTCCTCTAATTCACTCCCTAAAGAGCTGCAATGACCTTAGCTGGGCTAGGCTGGAGCCAGAAGCCTGGAACTGGGTCTCACACAAGAGTGGCAGGGGCTTACATACTTAGCTGTCTTCTGCTACTTTTCCTGGAGGACTAGCAGGGAGTTGGATCAGAAGCAGAGCAATCACAACTTACATTGAAACCCATATGTGATACAGTTTTGCAGCAAGCAGCTAAACACTGTGCCACAATGCCAGCCCCGAACTGCTGTTTATAATATTGTTCATACCACTTTTCCAATTTACTGTCTTTTAATGAAAGAATATATCTTATCTTTTAGGTTTAATTTGCTATTATTTTGCTTGATTTTATTTTATACATACTTATTTTTATTTTAAAAAACAGCCTCCATTTATTGAACATTTTGTTTGTGTCAAGTAGTGTGTTGAAACTTATATAGATATTTTTATTTTACTCATTCATTGATTATGTTAAATTAGCAGATTTTTTTTTAAATTTGACAGGTAGAGTTATAGACAGTGAGAGAGAGAGAGAGAGAGAGAGAGAGAGAGAGAGACAGAGAGAAAGGTCTTCCTTCAGTTGGTTCACCCCCCAAATGGCCACCACGGTGGGTGCTGTGCTAATCCGAAGCCAGGAGCCAGATGCTTCTTCCTAGTCTCCCATGCGGGTGCAGGGGCCCAAGCAGTTGGGCCATCCTCCACTGCCTTCCTGGGCCACAGCAGAGAGCTGTACTGGAAGAGGAGCAACTGGGACTAGAACCCGGTGCCCAATGGGATGCTGGCACCACAGGCAAAGGATTAACCAAGTGGGCAAATTAGAAGATGTTTTAAGAGTGAAAACTCTTATAAGAGTTTTGTGATATAATGATAAGACTTTTGTGATATAATGAAAATTAAGACACGGAGTGATCTGCTCTTACAGACTTTATATTCTTGTAGTGTATTAAAAATACAGTTAGGATGACAACTGGTAGAGATAAGGGTTATGGAGGACATGAGCAAGATAATTAAAAGATGAGACAGAGGGTGGGGTCCCAGTGTCCAGGAAAAGCCTCTCTGAGTGAGGGATATTTGATCTGGATCCTGAGAAATGGGTAACAGCATGCCTGAAGGCGCTGAAACCTGGAGGAATGTATCAGGAAGGCAAGAGGCAATGAACAGCAGAAATCAAGCGTTGGGAAGTTGGTGGTGACTGCAATGCCATGAAGTTGGAGAATAAATGGGGTAAGACACTCTAGGGACTGGGGCTAAATATCTCCATTTTATGTCCTTGAATATAAAGAACGTTTCATGATTTGACTTTCAATGAAAGGCAACATTAAGGGAACAATGAGAGGCTACTGAGATAGCCTAGACCTAAGGTGATGTTTGCACTAGGTTCAAAGAAATAAAGATGGTGGAAGATGGTTGACTTTTTGGTTTGTTTTAATGTTAGAGCTATTAATATTTGAGTATAATAGAGATAAAGAGAATTCAAAAAGCCAGTACCATTTGAATATGAGTGATAGAAAAAAAGACAACCAAAATTTTCATTTAAGTATCCTAGGAACAGAAGTTTCCCTCTACTGAGGTGGTAAAGACAAAAAAGGCAAGTAGGTATTGGTGGAAAAAGCAGAGTATGTTTCTAAGCATATAAATTTGTCAACTAGACTCTGGTATATATGAAACTGGAGTTGAAGATCAGGGATGAACTTATATGTCTAAGAATATCAGTGTATTATTGCCACTTTTAACTCTGGCATTAGATGATATCACCTAGCAAGCAGAAGAATAAAAATAAGGAGATTAGGGAGCTAAATTGTAAAACTCTCCAATTTTAGATGTTGAGAAAATGACACTATCTAGTAATGAACATGAACAAAGATCATTCAGATCATTCTGTTGAAAAGGGAATAACTAAGAAAGAGTAAATATCCAAATGCAAGTGAAAGAGAGTGATTAGCCTCAAATGCTGCTAAATGGTAGAGTGGGAATAAGATGAAAAATTTGTAGATCTTGATATCCTTTTATAAAAAAAAGATTTATTTATTTACTTATTTTTTTATTTATTTATTTGAAAGTCAGAGTTACACAGAGAGGGAAGAAGAAGCAGAAGTGGGAGATGGTCTTCCATCTGCTGGTTTACTCCCCAGTTGGCTGCAACAGCTGGAGCTGCAGGAACCAGGAGCTTCTTCTGGGTCTCCCATGTGGGTGCAGGTGTCCAAGGACTTAGGCCATCTACTTCTATTTTCCCAAGCCATAGAGAAAGCTAGATCGGAAGTGGAACAGCCAGTACTTGAACTGGCACCCATATGGGATGCCAGCACTGCAGGTGGTGGCTTTACTGGCTATACCACAGTGCAGTCCCCTTTGGTATCCTTAAAAAGAATAGTTTCATTAGAATGATCTGTAGAGTCACCTTAAAGCAGATAGGAAAAAAACAAGTCAAAAAGTATAGTTACTAAGCATTCTTTTGAGAAGTGTGTGTGTGTGTGTGTGTGACAAGTACTCAGGAAATTGAGGCATCACCTGCTGCCTTCCAGGACACATATTAGCAAGAAAATGAATGGGAATCAGAGGAGCTAGAACTCAATAAAGCATTCTTATATTGGATGTGGCACCGCAAGCTGTGTCTTAACCACTATGCCAAATGTCTGCCTCAAGAATTATTCTTAACTCAGGTATTCAGCCATTTAATTTGCTGACCCCTGCTATAGAAAACAAAATGTGATGTTGTAATAAAAAGGGAGGAAGGATCCAGATCTATTATTATAGAGGAGAATTCAAAGAACAAGTAGAGAGTTGGTCTTATGGAGGCATTTTGTCACTTCAAGAGACAAGAAAAGTCTGAGCACATGATACAAATGTAAGTTAATTAGGAAAGTGGATGGGGGAAGTTCATGGAAGTATTCTTCTGCTCTTATTAGGAAAACGTTTAAGCAATTCCTTCAACCAAGAGAAACAAATGGGAGGGGGTGGTAAAAGTTCATAATAGGAACAAGTGAAGGAAGAAATGAGTCAACTAGGGAAATGTGAGGTTTCAAGTCAAGCACTAAGAGACCACATGAGATTTCTGTACTGAATTTAAAGTGAGTCTTGTCAGCTTAACCACATTATTTTTCAAGTGCAGTAAACAGTTTACATAGGCAAAGACTTAAACAAAATTCAGCATTTTTCAAAGGATAGTGGAGGGAGAAAGACCAAGGGATTTGAGAATATATGCAAGGGAGTGATTACAATGATCAACCATGTAATTTTAGTTAAATAAGAAGGGAAGATTTAGTGAGAGTGAGATCAGTTTACAGCACTGTATACAAGTGTTGAAATACTGTATTGTGCCCCATATAGTGAATACATATTACATGTTAGTCAAAAATGATTGAAAGGTAAAAAAAGAAAAAAAACCTGAAAACAAAAAGATGGAAAGTCAATAACTAGAAAGTCACAGAGAGATTGAAGAACGTTTGGAGCTGGATATTAGAAGGACAAAATGAAATATAAAGAACACAGTATTTAGGGGGCCGGCACCGTGGCTCACTTGGATAATCCTCTGCCTGCAGCGCCAGCATCCCATATGTGTGCCGGGTTCTAGTCCCGGTTACTCCTCTTCCAGTCCAGCTCTCTGCTGTGGCCCGGGAAGGCAGTGGAGGATAGCCCAAGTGCTTGGGCCCTGCACCCACATGGGAGACCAGGAGGAAGCACCTGACTCCTGGCTTCGGATCGGCGTAGCATGCCAGCTGTGGTGGCCATTTGGGGGGTGAACCAACGGCAAAGGAAGACCTTTCTCTCTGTCTCTCCCTCTCACTGTCTAACTCTGTCAAATAAAAAAAAGGAACACAGTATTTGTAGTCCAGATTAAATTGGCAGTGCTTGCTAATAACCATAGAAGTAGGTGACAACAGTGTGTAAGACAGGATTATTGGGGCTGTTGTGATTAAGGATGAAAGACTTTAGAGGGACTAGTGTAATGGAAATCTCCTCTAGGAAGATGCTGAAAGCACTAAGAGATGTGCCAAAATGAGGAAAGTGGGATATGAAAGGGCTTAACCAGGCATGTGTCTTAAAGGATTTGTCCTTTGATCAATTTAACACAAATCATAAGTGTCAGAGTTGTATGGTAAACACAGGTTCCCCAGACACAATATTTATCTCTCTAACCACCTCCTTCCAAACAGCTATCTGTATACAATGGAGTTCACAGTAAAACACAAGCTCTATCTATTTAATAAGAAGCATCTCACTATTTCTGTGTAGCCTTCCTACCTGTATCTCATGGCACATGGTGCTCCCCAAATCAAATACATCCATATTTGCCCTTGAGATCAAGCCTTAACTTCCAGGAACCCTGCAAATGACCCCCAAATATGCTCCTCCATCAAAATTCAACTTTCATTCTTCTTTATCCTCCTGCTTAATTCATATAGCATCAAAAATCTAATGTTTCATTTTCTAAAAATCTCTTGTAAGTCACTCTTGTCTTCCTAACTATACTATAAGCTCTCCAGACGTGTGTCTTACTCAAAACCCACTGCACTCTAACCTCATAATCACAAGTAGAACTTTTTGATTGATTCAGCTTAGCATGAAACATCAGAGTAAAGTTTTTAATTATTCCTTGAGAGAGCGGCAAGATGGCAGAATAGGAAGGGAGCACACTATTAGTCCAGGGGAGAGACAGGTTAATAAAAGTGGAGATACTGCAGGGTCAAGGAAGAGTAGGGGAAGAAACAGCAGAGGAAACTCTTCCGGAACTAGTGATTCACAGTGGACCTGCGTGGAGAGCGTGGGAGCCCAAGTTCGGGACACCAGTGGCAGACTCAACACACCAGCACTGGAACGCGAGGTGAGCCGAACCTCAATAGCCCAAGACACCAGCGGGCAAGCGGAAAGAGGAGACTAGAGGGAGCGAGGCTTGAAACTCCGTGGGGAAAAGTTCACCAGGATAACTAGAAGAGAGAGAGGAAAAAAAAAGTGACCTATATGGACACAAGTTTCTCTCTCTCCGCTCACTCCTCAAAGGTGAGCAAGACAAAGGGCAGGTGCCATTTTGGACATACGTCATAAGCAGGGCGACCTCAGGTCTGCACCGGCCCTGAGCCTAGCAGAAAAACCTGACTCTGGGGGGCAGGGGTGAAATAACAGGAGATTACCATCTAACTTGGCAACCCAGTGGGAGACTGCAGGAGAATTGGAGCCCACACTGAGGGCAGCACAGATTCCCTGTGTGGTCCTTGGGAAAGAGCTTCCAATCTCTGGCTCCTGTGGGTATATCATTTGCCTGCTAACTACCTCCAATTATGTTCAGCTGTGCGGAATTACTTCCCTTTTGAATCAAAAAAAGAAAGAAAGAAAGAGAGATTTACCACACCTAACCTGGGAGTGTCATCTTTGACACACCCTCAACCCTGAGGAACCAAACACAGCTCTCAGTTCACACTCATCTCAAGCCTCTAAGGCTCCACCGAAAGCAGACAGTCCACTTAATATAGAGCCATAGTGTAACAAGAAAAAACACCACAGTGAAGAAACCAAATATCTCCAACATGCCAAACAACAAATTCAAAAACCGAGGTAACAAGAACAAGGAAGACACTATGACGCCCCCAAATGAAAAAGACACCCCAATTCAAGATTATGAAGATGATGAGATCGAAGAAATGCAAGAAGCGGATCTCAAAAAATTGATAAGAACATTAAGAAGCTCTCAAAAACAAATTCTTGAACTACAGAAATCCTTAATGGACAAGATAGAAAATCTCTCTCGTGAAAATGAAATATTAAGGAGGAATCAAAATGAAATGAAACAACTAGTGGAACAAGAAACTGTGATAGTGATGAGAAATCATAATGAAATGAAGAATTCAATAGATCAAATGACAAACACATTAGAGAGCCTTAAAAACAGAATGGGCGAAGCAGAAGAGAGAATATCGGAATTAGAAGACAGAGAACAGGAAAGGAAGCAGTCAAATCAAAGAAAAGAAGAAGAAATAAGAAATCTAAAAAATACTGTCAGGAATCTACAGGATACTATTAAAAAACCCAACATTCGGGTTCTAGGAGTTCCTGAAGGCATGGAGAGGGAGAAAGGATTAGAAGGCATTTTCAGTGAGATACTAGCAGAAAATTTCCCAGGTTTGGAGAAGGACAGAGGCATCTTAGTACAGGAAGCTCATAGAACCCCTAATAAAAATGACCAAAAGAGATCCTCACCACGACATGTTGTAATCAAACTCACCACAGTGAAACATAAAGAAAAGATCCTAAAATGTGCAAGAGAGAAACGCCAGATTACTCTTAGAGGATCTCCAATTAGACTCACAGCAGACTTCTCATCAGAAACCCTACAAGCTAGAAGGGAATGGCAAGACATAGCACAGGTACTAAGAGAGAAAAACTGCCAGCCCCGAATATTATATCCTGCAAAGCTCTCATTTGTGAATGAAGGTGAAATTAAGACTTTTCATAGCAAACAGAAACTGAACGAATTCGTCGCCACTCGTCCAGCCCTGCAAAAGATATTTAAAGATGTGTTACACACAGAAACACAGAAACATGGTCAGCAATAGGAAAGAAGGTAAAGGAAGGAAACCTCATAGCAAAAGATCACAGGAAGCTCAATTTCTCTTTGACATAGAATTAAATTCCGATGCTCTGTTAAAGGATTGTGTTAAAGTAATCTATTATGTTCTCTTGATGTCTGTTAAATTCTAATTGTTCAAAAACAGCTGAATTTTTATTAAGAGCTATGGGTTATTTAAATATGTGCTTATATTCAAAGATTTGAATAATCACCTTGTAACAATGATCAAATTTGGTCTATGTTATGTCATGATTTTAAGGAATCTTATTTCAACCAGATATTTTGGATTTTGAGCCTCCTTGGCATTCTTGACAGGCATTCAAAAAATCAAAGTTCCAAACAATCTGGACTCTAAAATTTCCAGTAAATCCTGGACTTTGGTTTTTCCAGTTTGGGCCCAACTGAAAAAATCGAAGGACCTATGTCTCTCATCTTATAGAGACACCAACTAATCAGGCTATTTGGATTATATTAGAAGTACTGTCAAGATGTGATGTGGTACCAGACTTTAAGTTTCTATAATGGAAAATGCTATTAATACAAATGTTTGAGAATTAAAAAGTCTAATGATCTTGTGTTACTAGACATGATAGTTATCTTAATGAGAAAGCCCCAGAGGCCTAAAGGGTTAAATACTTGTAAAATCCTACAGGTGCTTTCAAAAATACTGTGAAGTAAGCAAGTGCCTCTTGTTGGTTGATGAGCTTATAATTTTAAACATGGCGACTTAAAGTCTTTTGTCATCCACAGTTATATATGATTTGCTGCTCATAAAACTAAAGCGTTGTTGGTTCTGTGTTTAGCTGTCCTCCTATAGGTTCCTATGGACTTTTTCCAGCCACTTTTATTGTATTCAGTACTTTGGGATGGCTCTGTAAACAGATGAAGCCAATAATGTATTAACAGTACCAACTGAGAGAAAGTATGGTTAACTGAGGTTACTAAAAAGAAAAAGCAATTCAAATCAATTGGCAATCTACAAAAAGAGTTAAAGATTTTAAAAGCTATTATTAACATTGCTATATTGGTCTACTATGCTATGTTATATGTGTATACATATTGTATGTCCACGTGGGGAAATTTTATTAAGAGTTTTATTTTAAATGGCTTATAGATAAGATTGTCCATAAATTTAAGCTGCTAAAATCAATCAAAGATACATTTTAATTTGTGGGACCTGAATCTGTGTATCATATGTTTTAGACTTGTTGGTAGAAAGAAACTAAAAACATTTTAGATGGTTGGCTTACGTTTACTGGCTAAACAAACTACACCATGTTAGATATTTAAGAGGTGTTTTCAAATACATGATTCTTAAAATTTATAGAAGGCATTGGACCTTATGGTAAATGTTTTCTTAAGTTGTTATCTAATGGTTGAAACTGTTTGCTAAGTATTCATGTGATATTGCTATTGTCAGCAAGAGATCTAGGACTTGCTCCCTCATTTCTCTATTCTAAGCCCAACTTGTTCTTTCATTTCTCTATTCTCTTCAAGGTAGGAAACTAATTCTATTATGAAGGAATCTGTAGGACACACAATTTAATCTTTAGACCTTATAAAAGAGATGGCTAACATTTTTCTGTAATAGCATAGCCAAAATAAGAACTTAAATAATAATCTCATAGCTAGATACTCTTCGCCATCAGCGAAGTATACAGTAAGTAGAAAAAAACCTCCCTTTCAGACCAAAGGGAAAGAAAGTTTTAAAGTGAGAATATAATTTTCCTCATGGGCATTGTCTACCTTAGAAAAACTACTACAAAACATGCCTGTGACTATAGACTTGTCGTTCAGGCCACCAAAGATTAGAGATGGGACTTGGGCACTCCCTTGACTTGCATCCTCTGGTCTGCTTTAACACAAACCAGGAGGAAAAGAAAGCTAGGCATCAGAAGCAATGGGTGGCAGGCCTATTAATGGCTGATCTGTACAGTGATCTGCCCTCAAGGAGACCCAACAGCCCAGTCCACTGCAGTGGCTTTCAATGTGGTAATCCTGGGCTTCAGCAGAAGTCAGCTTGTGAAGAGCCCTGGCAGCTCTGCCAAGAGTGGGATCACTGGAAATGGACCTGCCCTGGAGTCGAAGGATGCCCAGGTCAGAGCCACAGATCTTATTGGCTCTAAGCTGAAAAGCCCTTCACTCAGCCCAACTTCCAAAGTGACCACTGCAGCTGAGGGTATAGTCAAGTAGGGTTAGCAACATTGCAGGCAGAACTGTAAATTTCTTGTTAGAGATGCCACCTGCCTTTACCTGGCCAGCTCTCCTCCCAGGCCAGCCAAGTAATGAAAGTCAACAGAGTGCCTTCCCCTAGGAGGTTCACACCTCCCTTAGGATATACCCCATGTGAAGAGATATATAGGTCTGGGCCTCTTAACTTACAAGGCCTAAAGCCCACCAGATTATTATCAAGCCCCTTCTATCAGGTTCTATTTGCCTCTCAATCAGAAAACTTAATTGTAGCTTAGACAGCACCTTTCTTAGCTCCTCTAATAATGACTCTGTCCTTTGTTCTAGACCCTGTCTAGCACACTTGGGCCTCATTCCTTTGTAATCATAACCTCTACTCTACCACCAATGGCTCTACTCCCAACCTGTGTGTACTGATGGTCCTCTTCCCCACTTAATGCTGTATAATTGTTCAAACCTGGTAAATGCCACTCTTAGGATCATTGGTTACTATCCTCACTCTGTCTTTTATGACCTTGTCTAAATATGAGCAGAGTCGGCAAACTTGGAAGGCTTCCATAGCCTTGGCAACTCATGACGACAGCCTAGGGTGGTTACTGGTGCCATAAACTAGAGTGTCAATTTGTTGGGTCAACAACAGGAGCCACTGTGCACTTGCTCCTCATGTGGGATCTCTGTCCTTAATGTGCTGTACATTTTGATTTAATGCTATAACTAGTACTCAAACAGTATGTTTCACTTTGTGTTTCTATGTGGGTGCAAACTGTTGAAATCTTTATACTAAATTGATCTTCTGTATATAAAGAGAATTGAAAATGAATCTTGATGCAAATGGAAGGGGAGAGGGAGCAAGAGAGGGGAGTGTTGCGGGTGGGAGGGAAGTTATGGGAGGGGGAAGCCATTGTAATCCATAAGCTGTACACTGGAAATTTATATTCATTAAATAAAAGTTAAAAAAAATTATTCCTTGAATTTACTAAACTACAACAGACATCTAAATTTATTAAATCAATAAATAATGAATTTCAGAAATTACATAAAACACAGACACTATTTTAAAAGCTTCGTAGATGACATCTGATATTTGTTAAAAATAAACTTAATCATAATCCTATGAATTCATACTGGATAAACTATTAAACTTGTAGAATGTGCTCAGCCTGTCATCTTTTATATGATTTAAGGGGAAATCTTAAAGGCCACAAAATTTATGAAGTTCAGTAATTAAAGTCAAGTAAATGTTCTATCTTGTTATTAAGGTAATTGGAGACAAGACTGGAGTTAATTTTATGAAATGGAACACAGGAGAAGAATGTTCTAAAGCAGAATGCAAAAGTGATGAATTATAGAAGATACAAGCTCTTCTCAAATGGCTTATTTCCAACTGAGAGCATTCAGATGTGTTTGGGTTGATTCTTTCCTATTGGCTTATTTCTTATTTCATATTGTCTCTGTCTAAGGCTGCAGAGTGTAGCTTAATAAAGAGAAGTTTCAAACAACAAAAACATTTAGTCTTCATTCCTAAAGAAGACTAGTGCTTTGCTCATAGACTTTCCTTCACAGAATGTGACAATAATGATTAACTATTAAGTGAATCTTTGTTGCTTTCATTCCATAGAAAAGGTCTCAAATTATAGTTAGGTGATTAATTGACACTGTCATAAGTTATATGGAATTATATTTCTTTTTCAGATTTTACTTTTTACCTCCATTTAATAGTCTGATTTATTTTAATGGCTATAACGTATTCTGGCAAAATCCATTTAATTTTGCATTATCTATATTGAATGCCTCTAATAAAAGTATAAATCAAAAAGCATGGGATAATATCCTGAAAATGATAAATGAAGCTCAGTATTTGTTTTATGAATCTATCCATTTTAATAATTTTGTAAATTTATATCATTTAGATAAGAAACCTGAGACCATAGAATGTCCTTCAATAAAATCACAATGACCAAAATGGTTTTAATGAAAGGGGGACCTTCCTTTTTCTGTCTTATATATTTTATTCTTATTTGTGGATATAGTAAATGAATACTAGAGTTGTTAACCTAGAAGTTTCTTGTAAATCGTGACTACTTTTTCATTAAAGACAAATTATAAAGGATGTAACGTTTTAATGAGACAAACCTTACTTTGTTTTTATTGATTCATAATAATTTCACCTGGAGTTTTTTTTAACTTTTATTTAATAAATATAGATTTCCAAAGTACAACTTTTGAATTATAGCGGCTTTCCCCCTCCCCATAACCTCCCTCCCACCCGCAACCATCCCATCTCCCACTCCCTCTCCCATCCATTCTTCATCAAGATTCATTTTCAATTATCTTTATATACAGAAGATCAACTTAGTATATACTAAGTAAAGATTTCAACAGACTGCACCCACACAGACACACAAAGTACAGAGTTTTGTTTGAGTAATAGTTTTACCATTAATCTGCATAGTACAACACAGTAAAGACAGAGATCCTACATGGGGAGTAGGAGCACAGTGACTCCCATTGTTGATTTAACAATTGACACTCTTATTTATGACATCAGTAATCACCCAAGGCTCTTGTCATAAGATACCAAGGCTATGGAAACCTCTTGAGTTAGCCAACTCCGATCTTATTTAGACAAGGCCATAGTCAAAGTGGAAGTTCTCTCCTCCCTTCATGTGGGGAACCACAGGCTGGCCGCTCGTGACAACCATTCCCTGCAGCTGGAGGTCATGTAGCCTGGCTCACTTAAAAACAACGGACTGAAGTACATCCTGTTTTTCATGCAGGATTCAAACTGAAACAATAGTTTGAGGAAGCACATCCTGTTTTTCATGCCCATTTTTAGTAATCGGGCTGTGGACTATATAAGAGGGATGCCTGGGGAGAACAAGAGAGGAAGGAGAGAGGGGAGGAAGGAGAGAAGCAATAAAGAAAAGCTGAAAAGCGCATAAACGTCGTGGATTCTTGCTTGCTATATGGATCTCGGTCTTGTCGGGGACCCATTGATCTCCGACACCTTCAGAGGAAGGTACCTCCTTTTTTTATGGCCCATGCTTTCCGCTGGGATTTCACTCACAGAGATCTTTCATTTAGGTCATTTTTTTGCCACAGTGTCTTGGCTTTCCATGCCTGTGAAACTCTCATGGGCTTTTTAGCAAGATGCGAATACCTTAAGGGCTGATTCAGAGGCCAGAGTGCTATTTAGGGCATTTGCCATTCTATGAGTCTGTTGTGTATCCTGCTTCCCATGTAAGATCATTTTCTCCTTTTTAATTCTATCAATTAATATTTGCAGACACTGGTCTTATTTATATAATCCCTTTGACACTTAATCCCATATTTTTGATCAATTATGAACTTAAACTGATCACTTTGACAAGTAAGATGGCAATGGTACATGCCACCTTGATGGGATTGAATTGGAATCCCCTGGCACGTTTCTAGCTCTACCATTAGGGGTAAGTCCAAGTGAGCATGTGCCAAACTGTATGTCTCCTCCCTCTCTTATGCCCACTCTTATATTTAACAGGGATCACTTTTCAGTTAGTTTTAAACACCTAAGAATAATTGTGTGTTAATTAAAGAGTTCAACCAATGGTATTAAGTAGAACAAAAAAATACAAAAGGAATAAAATAGTTGTTCCTCAACAGTCAGGACAAGGGCTGATCAAGCCATTGTTTCACATAGTGTCCATTTCACTTCAACAGATTTCCTTTTAGGTGCTCAGTTAGTTGTCACCGATCAGGGAGAACATATGATATTTGTCCCTTTAGGACTGGCTCATTTCACTCAGCATGATGTTTTCCAGATTCCTCCATTTTGTTGCAAATGACCAGATTTCATTTTTTTTTACTGCTGCATGGTATTCTATAGAGTACATATCCCATCATTTATTTATCCAGTCTTCTGTTGATGGGCATTTATGTTGCTTCCATGTCTTACTATTGTGAATTGAGCTGCAATAAACATTGAGGTGCAGACAGCTCTTTTATTTACCAATTTAATTTCCTTTGGGTAAATTCAAGGGAGTGGGATTACTGGGTTGTATGGTAGGGTTATATTCAGGTTTCTGAGCAATCTCCAAACTGTCTTCCATAGTGGCTTTACCAGTTTGCATTCTCACCAACAGTGGATTAGTGTCCCTTTTTCCCCACATCCTTGCCTCATCTGGAATTTGTTATCTCTGCTGTTTAGTTTTATCTGGATATCATATGGCAATGATGACAGAACAAGAGGAAAAATCAAAGAATTACATAGCACTTACTATGTGTTCCTAAGTTTTGCAGACTTTACCAGTAATAAGTGTTCAAAATCAAACAGAATGCC
Source organism: Lepus europaeus (assembly GCF_033115175.1). Taxonomy (NCBI): domain Eukaryota; kingdom Metazoa; phylum Chordata; class Mammalia; order Lagomorpha; family Leporidae; genus Lepus; species Lepus europaeus. The sequence goes on from NC_084835.1 coordinate 49,898,416, forward strand.
TTTACTGTAACCTTGAAATATTTTAATATGTATGGACAAAACCAATTCTCCATTTTAATTCTTACTGTATCATTTAATATTGAGATTCTAACGGAATCAAATGTTCCTATCTGTAGGACAATCTTGCAATATTCAACACCATAGATTATAGTTAATGTAGTGAGGTTTTCTTTTTTATCTCTGAAATTTTCTTATTTCCTTAAGAAGAATTTTAAAATTTTGGGAGTAGACATTGTAAAGCATTGAGTTAAGTTGCCACTGGGATACCCATATCCCTCAAAGTAGTGTCTGGATTGAATCTCATCTCCACTTACAACCCAGCCTCCTATTAATGCTCACCCCTGGAAGCAGTAGATAGATGATGGCTCAAATCCTTGGGTCCCGCCACCCACTGGGAGACTTGGATGAAGTTCCTGGCTCCTGACTTAAGTCAGATCCTACCCTGGATATTGCCAGCATTTGGGGAGTGAACAAGCACACAGAATCAATCTCTCTCTCTTTCTCTCTCTCTCTCTCTCTCCCCTCCTTCTCTTCCCCCCTTCCCTTTTCCCTCTTAGCTTATCTTCCAAACAAATAACATAAACTTCTTAAAACTTTTTTACACTGGAAATTACTAATAGTGATTATATTACTTCTGAGTGTATGTCAGATTGAAAGTAACTTTAGGGGCTAGCACTGTGGTGTAACAGGTAAAGCCACTGTCTGCAGTGCTGGCATCCCATGTGAGTGCCCGTTTGTGTCCCGGCTGATCCACTTCTAATCCATCTCTCTGCTATGGCCTGGGAAAGCAGTAGAAGATGGCCCACACCCTTGGGGCCCTGCACCTATATGAGAGACCCGGGAGAAGCTTCTGGCTCCTAGCTTCAGATCGGCCCAGCTCTGACTGTTGCAGCCATCTGAGGAATGAACCAGCTGATGAAAGATTTCTTTCTCGCTCACTCTCTGCCTCTGCTTCTGTAACTATGTCTTTCAAATAAATAAATAAATATTTTAAAAAAGAAAAGAAAAATACAAAAGAAAGTAATTTTAGTGGCAAGGACTATGTTTTTAAAAGTACATGTAACACACTTGATCTCTTTATCTCAGGGTACAGAATGACCTTAAAGTTCATATAACTCAATCACCCAACTTGACCTAAAACATCAACTGTTGGCAATTGTATTCCTCCTGTCCTGTATTTTATGCTAGATCTAAAATAATTCAATAACTGCTTATTGAATGAATGAATGAAGGCAGTGATTCTCATTCCTTGCGAAGAGGCTATATTTTATAATAAAGAGAGATGTGATTTTACAGAGTAATAGTAAGGAATCTAATAATATTAAACTATAGCTATTTTTATATTTTACCCTGAATGTCCCCCACCCCCAGCTCCTTTGGTTGCTTCTACAGGACACCAAGTAACAGTAAATATTTGTCAAAATATTAACATTGAAACATTTCAAAATATTTCATTGGCATCAGTCAAGAAAAGAAATATTCATAGAGGCCTACATAGTTATGCAACAGTCTAAGATGTTGCTTGCAACACTTGCATCCAGTATTGCAGTGCTCATTTAAGTTTCAGCTGTTCTATTTCCAACCCAGCTTTCTGCTAACATACTTGGGAAGCAGCAAATAATATCCCAAGTGCTTGGGCTCCTGCCAACCACATGGGGTACCTGGATAGAGTTCCTGACTTTGGCCTGACCTTCTTGACTGTTGGGTGCCTTTGCTGAGTAAACCAGTAGATGGATGATCCTCTCCTTCTCCCTCCTTCCTCCTACCTCTCCCATGTCATTCTGCCTTTCAAATAAATAAATAAATCATTTTTAAAAGGAGATCTACATTTCATCTTAGTTCTTTTTTAGTTTTGACATTTGATGTTAGGTAAGTAGATGAGATGCGGCTGGCGCTATGGTGCAGCAGGTAAGTAGATGAGAAAAAGTAAAGTTTATTAAGAATCAGGATGCAGTGTGTATGTAAACATATTTCTCAGTATTACTGTTTTTTCTAAAGAGGAAGTTTAGGGATGAATGCTTAATTCCTTGTGGAAAATATAAAGTAATGTTTATCATTAACAGGCATTTTGACAAATTTTCCTAGTAAGTGTAATCAAACTTGTTAGCACATTTAGCTCTTCCAAAAATGAGCCAAAACATCATTTATTTACCTAATTTTTAATTTTCAAAATCATTTCCTAATCTGAAGCAATTCTTTGTATGTCTAAAGTTAAGACACTGAGGTAGATTTTTCTATAAGATTTTTCAGGACTTTACTTCTTACTTAAAATAGTAGCCAATTAAAACATCCAGTTTATGGGGTCAGCATTGTGTAGTGGGTAAAGCTGCCACCTGCAATGCCCGTATCCCATTTGGCCTCTGGTTCAAGTCCTGGCTGCTCCACTTTCAATCCAGATCCTTGCTAATGCTCCTGGGAAAACAACAGAGGATTCTTGGTCCCCAGCATTCATGTGAGTAGACCCAAAAGAAGCTCCTGATTCTGGCTCCATAGCCTGGCCTCGCTCTGTCCATTGTGGCCATGTGGAGTGAACCAGCGGAAAGAAGCACTCTCTCTATGTTACTCCAACTTTCAAATAAATAAAATAAATCTTTTTTTTAAAAATCCAGTTTATACAGAAAACAATCTCACACACTACAAAAATATTCTATTATATTACAAACATTAAAAATAACTTAACTCTTTGTCTGGCATTGTGGCATAGCTTATTAAGCTGCCATCTGTGGTACTGTCATCCCATATGGGTGCCAGTTCATGTCTTGGTTTCTCCACTTCTGATCCAGCTCCCTGCTGATGTGCCTGGGAAAGCAGTGGAGAATGACCCACTTATTTGTACCCCTGTATCTCCATAGAGACCTGGAAGAAACTCCTGGCTGCTGGCTTAGGCCTGGTCCAGCTTTAGCTGTTGTGGCCATTTGGGGAGTGAACGAGTGGTTGGAAAAGCAACTTCGGTCTCTTTCTCTCTCTCTCTCTCTCTTTCTTTGTAACTCTACCTTTCAAATGAATAAATAAATATTTAAAAAATAGTAACTTAATTCTTAAGAAAACTTACTGCCCTTCTACATTCCTTATTGTTCAGAGTCATCTTATTATGTTTCGGGGAACTATTTGTTTACTTCATATTATTATTGTTTGATTGTCAATAAACTTGGCAAATATTTTCTCATGGGGGGGCTCATTTCTAATGACTCAAGTAAAGAAAATACTAGGTGTATATCTTTGCTAAACTAAAGAGAAATTGATTTGATTGATGCAAACAACCAGTTAGTTTGGTTAGATATTAATTGAATGAATGATTTATTTAAGACAACATAAACTTTAAAATCTAATTATATGTCTAAATCACTTAAGATTTATTCCCAGTTCTACCAACCATGCATTGATAATCTTTGAGAAAATTAGTGACTGCTCCAGACGTGCCAGAAACTATGCTGGACTTTAGGGAAACAAAAATATCAACCAGGTTTCCTTGCTCTGGCAAGGACGTAAGTTGAAGATTGAATGGAGTGGTTAAACTCTCCTTAATTTCTCCATCCCTTAGACAACAGCCTCAAACTGACATTTCTGTTCCTAGAGTCACACAGATGAGCTTATGACTGTGCTGGATCTGCACCACATTAGAGAGGGCAGCAGAGATTGTGGGAGGAAAGCGCCTCATCCACATGAACAACATTCGCCCAAATTCAGGACATCATTGCCTTGAGGATTTTTCAAAAGAAACTGGAAGTAGAGAATTTTGTGTGAATATTTTGTTGTTTTAACATTGGTAATTAATTTTAAGATTACTGTTATATATGCAGACCAAGGAATGTGTTCTGAAATTAATGTATCCAGGACGTCCCAGCGACTCTCCTCTCACAGACATTCTTTTAGCCATGAACGTTCAGTGGAATTTACTCCACTGTCTCCCTTTGTGATATTTCCTGAGAACCAGAATAACACAATCAGGATGGCTGTCCCTTAATCCACATCTTAGTTTCCTGGTTCTGTACACCAGTTCCAAGGTTGTTAAAAATAATTTTCTCATGCTCCAGTTTATTTTATGAACCTAGTCTTTCTAAGTTTGTAAACAAAAATATTTGCAGGAGTTGCAAAAATTTTGACTGCTTGTTCTATTGGGACTACTTGAAGTGTTTGAAGTTAATTTCTTGTTGTCTAATAATTAAGTTCATGGATTGTATAACTTAGAGGTGAGATTTCTGACTACACTTGAAACCACACACATACACACACATACACTAAGGTCTACTTCATGCATAGTTAAAATTAGACATTTCACTTAATGAGATGCTTAAATAATTTTCAAAAAATTTTATTATAAAGTATCATTAACTCTCAGTGGTATATGATCAGGTTTTCAATTGTTAAATTCATACTAGAACTATAAGAATTCCTTGATTTTACTTTTGTTGAATGAAAATATAAATATATGATAACTTCATACAACATTAAATCAGCAGTGGATGTAGATACGATGACCACAATAAATATTCAAAAGAGATTTATACTAAAAACTATTATAATTTGAATTATTCTATTGCATAGCACTACTTTACAGTGGGTGATAAATAGTCCATTATTTTATAGACAAAATCTATATTTTATTCATGTGGCAAGACTTAGATCCAAAAAGTGACTGAAGTATTTTCTTTTGCTGTTGATCACTATTAGATTAATTGAACAGTGATTGGGTATTATATAATTGAATTAGTGCATAAAATAAAAAGATTTCCAACTACTTTCATTTTTTTTCCTCTAGAATACACCATTTAATTACTGCGCCATATTGATTTTATTGTGTTTTCAATGTGTTTGAAATCACTTGTCAAACAAAAAGAGTATTCTTGACATTCAAGTTGAGAGATCAACATGGATAAAGGTTGCAACTCCTTTAGGGATAGATCCGTGCAAGCTGAAATTCTTATTTTTTAGCATGTATATATACCTACTTAGTTACTGGCAAACACACTCTGAAGTCAGATAATCTACATTAAAAAAAAAAACACTTTGGTAGCTCTGTTTTGCCTGTAAATAAATAACTTCTCAATGCCTCAAGTACCCATATTTAAAATTTGCTAACAGATACTTCCTCAGATGGTTGTTATAAGAATTAAATGAGATAATGCATGTAAAGTTCCAAGCACTTGACTCAGCACATAATAAATCAATGGACAATTTCTTCCTTTCTTCCTTCATACTTTCCTTCTTTTCTATTCATCCATCCATCCAGACATACGTACATTAATCATCAATTAAACTATCATCATCATCATAATTGTAATTATGGGCTAGAAGAGGTGGAATGATTACTTCTATGAAGAATATGATACTTTATGTGGTAATTTCTTATCGTTTCCTCAACTTTCCTGCATTATGTGGCGTATCTTAAGTATAAAGATATTATTCAATAGTTTTAAACTAGAATGAAAGTATCACATTTTAATTTAATAAACCTAACTTGAAATTTTGAAATGGGTTGAATACGAACTTTGAGATCCTATCTTTTGCAACAAAATGGATACAACTGGAAGCCATTATACTTAGTGAAATAAACCAGTCCCAAAAAGACAAATATCATATGTTTTCCCTGATCTCTGGCAACTAATAGAATACCAAAAATGTAGTATATGAGAGTGTAGCTGACATTTTGAGACTCGATGATTATTTACAATCCTTGACTCTACTGTTGAGGAGCAGTTGAACTCTTTACATAGTGTAGGGTTAATCTTATGAGTATAAAGTAAACTGAAAGTAGATCATTGTAAAAGTTTAGAGAGGGGATAGAGAGAAAGGAGGAGGAAGTGTGGAAGCCTAAGCAGGAGAGTCACTATGCTCCTAAATCTGTATATATGAAATACATGAAATTTATATACTGTAAATAAAATTTAAAAGTAGAAAAACTTTTTAAACACTCACAAAATGTTCTCTCTTCTGAACATTGTAAAAATGTGTACTTTAGGAGATTTAGAATCATTAACTACCTTATTCAAATGAAAAATTTTTTAATTTACATTTTATTTTTTAACTGAGACAGCAATTGTATTTATTTATAGGGTGGAATGTGACATTTCAACATATGTATACAATGTGTAACAATCAAATCAGAATAATTGACACATCTATCACTTCAGCCATATATTATTTCTACTGGAGACATTCAATATTTTGAAATATTTAATTATTTTCAATTATAATTATCCTACTGTAGTACAGAATATTGGAAGTTATTCCTCTGATCCAGCTGCCCCCTTAAATCTATTAGCTATCCTTTATCTAACTCTACACACACTTTTCCCAGACTCAAGAAACCACTTTTCTATTCTCTATTTTTTGAAATGGACTTCTATCTTTCACATATGAGTGAGAATGTGTAATATTCATCTTCTGTGTGTGGTTTATGCCATATAACATAATAGGAAGCTATGGTGTACTGCTATTACAACTATGCTCAGCCCATTGACATACTTCATAGCCTACCCATTCCTAAAATTACCCTGTGAGGAATAATCATAACAATCTCAATCTGCCTGCTCCAAAATGACCTAAAATCACTCATTGCTTATCCATCAGTCAGCCACATGGCATTAGTAACTATAGCAATCTTCATCTAAACCTCTTGAAACCTTATGGGGCTACAACTCTAATGATTACCTATGACTTGACATCATCAATTCTATTCTTTCTTGCAAACTCAGACTACAAACAAATACACAGACTGCATTTTTAGCATGAGGTGGTACAGACTGCTCTACTTCTAATGACAATATGATGATTATTACCAAGCCTAACTAATCTGACTGTACCACCAATCATTAATCTATTAGGGGAATTATTTGTAATCATAGCATGATTCTCATGATCAAAGTTACTATCATTTTAATAAAGGTATATATATATATATATATATATATACACACACACACACACACTCTCTCTCTCTCTCTCTCTATATATATATATATATATATATATATATACTAATTACAACTCAGTGAGGGAAACTCATTTACCATATCAACAGTATCTTGCCCTCATTCACCCAGGAAAACACCCTACTATTAATTTATTTGACTATTATATTATGACTATCAATGAATCATATAATTATTTTAGGACATGTTTTGTGAACATAATTTAAATACAACATTATAATGTGAATCTAACAGTAGAATCTCATACTTCCTTATTTAGAAAGAAAGAATGCAAGAACTGCTAACTCATTGCCCCCATATGTAACAGTATGAATTTCTTTAACTTTTAAAGGATAGATACAATCTGCTGGTTTTAGAAGCAAAATATTGGTGCAACTCTACATAAAAGTAATAAATGTATTCTTTACCTCAATACCTGTTTTAATTATTATTTTATTTTTATCAATTGTAGCCTCTTTCACCAATATTTACAAAGATAATCATTTTCCATCATACATAAAAATCACAGTCTCATTTGACTCTATAATTAGCCTAATCTCAGCCTTCATTTTTATTCTGTCTTCCACACAGTTTGCCACAGATAACAATATTTCATTCTTTTTTTACAAAAGTTGTGAATATATACCATCTTTTCTCCATCCATTCACCAGTTAACACACCTAGGTTGATTGCATATCTTGTCTATTGTGAACAGTGCTGTAATAAACATGGAGTACAGCTGTTTCTTTCACATACTGATTTCAGATCCTTTGGACTCATATGCAATGGCATTGCTGGATCTTATGGTAGTTCTTTTTCTGGGTTTGTGTGGAACCTCAATACTGTTTTACATAATGGTTTACTAATTAACATTCCCATCAACAATGTACGAGAGGTCTTCTTTCTTTCCTGCATCCTTGCCAGCACTTGTTATTACTTTTCTTTTTTATAATAGTCTCTCAAGCTGGAGTGAGAGAATATCTCATTGGATTTTATATGTATTTCCCTAATGATTAATGATGTTGAAAATTTTTTCATGTACTTGTTGACCATTTGAAAATCTTTTGTTGAGAAATACGTGTTCAGGTAATTCACCCATTTTAAATTGGATTATTTGGTTTGTCTGCTGCTGAATGTCACATATTCTTTAATTGCTGATCTGTTAATTCCTTATCTTTTGTTTTCTCTGCTGTGCACATTTATTTTAGTTTGATGTAACTGTATTTGGCAATTTTTGCTTTTTTTTGTTTTTTGTTTTTTGTTTTTTTTTTTTTTTGACAGGCAGAGTGGACAGTGAGAGAGAGAGAGACAGAGAGAAAGGTCTTCCTTTGCCGTTGGTTTACCCTCTAATGGCTGCCGCAGCTGGCACACTGTGGCCAGCGCACCGCACTGATCTGAAGGTAGGAGCCAGGTAATCACATTGAATCTGTAGATTGAGTAATATGGACATTTTAAGAATATTAATTATTCCACTCCATGAAAATAGTTAATTCCTGCCATTTTCTTAATGTCCAATTCAACTTCTTTGATCAATGTTTTAAAATTTTCTTTGTAAAGGATGATCACTTTCTTGTTTATATTATCAGGTTTTATATGAATGAGATTGGTTACTTCATTTATTTCCTAATAGCTTTGTTCTTAGTATATGGAAAAGATACTCGTTTTTGTAGGCTGATTTTGTAACCTGCAACATTATTGAATTCATTTGTCAATTTACAGCTTTTTGCTGCTAGATTTCTCTCTATATAAAAATATATCTTCTGCAAATAGTGATATTTTGATGTGTTCCTTTATTATTTGGACTTCTTTTCTTTATTTCTCATGCATTATTTCTCTGGTTAAGACTTCAATACCATGTTGATTAAAAGTGGTGATAGTAGATGTTCTTTTGTTATTCTTATCCTTAGAGGAAAGAATTTCAAATTATCCTTCATTCTGTCTGATGTAGACCGAAGGTTTATTTACAGCTCTTATTGCATTGAGGTACAGTCCTTCTATACTTATTTTTTGAGCTTTTTTTCATGAAGGATTTTTAATTTTATAGTGCTTCACTGTGTTCTTCATTTCATTAAAGTTGTTTGTGTATATTCTCTTGTATCTTATTAAGTTTCCATAAATCATTCTTTTAAATTTTTTGTCAAGCAATTCATTGATTTACTTTACTTTGGGTTCTGTTGCTAGAGCTATTATGCTACTTTGGAAGCATCATGATATTTTGTTTGTTCATGCTTTTTGTATTCCTTAATGTTTTTGCATCTTGTGAGTCACCTGTGCCTGTGAATGTTATGTGGTAGCTTTCTGTTAGCAATGTCTCCTAGGGTATTATTTGTTTGAAAGACACTGGCTTTGGTTTTAAGTGGATGTTTTAGCCTAGTGTCCATGTAGCTTCCTCAGTTGTAATCTGTGTTTTTGATGTTTATGGTTGTCTCAGCAACATAAGCTGAGGAATTGTGGGGCTGCATCACCAATTGTAAAGCAACAGCCTCAGGCAGGGTGGGTTCACTGGCAGTTCTGGATTTAGTGTGCCCAGCTGCAGGTGTGAAGCACCAATCAGTTTTCTTGATTCATGTGAGAAAGGCCACCACCATAGCCCAGGGGTGGAGCACAGGATGCCAGGTAATAGAGTATGAAGCCTGTCACATAGTCACATGGAAACTAGGCCACACCACTGAGCCAAGACAGAGCATCTGTCAGTGAGTCAGAAGTCTGTGTAGGTGAATTTGTCGGACATCTGAGGCTGATCCACTTGCTACTTCCCTAGGCAGGGCCAAGCTTCTGCTTCTAAGGAGGCTGAGCTTCCTAGAATGCACTGTCAACTGCTTCTTGAGATTCGTTGAGATCACTGGAGTGTTTTGAGGTTGGTAAGTTACTTTCTTGGGTTTTTATCAGACTGAGTCACTCAAAAAAGCCTGCTAAGATGCTTTTGGGGGTCCAAAGTAGGTGAATAGGGCTGCTCATAAGTTTCCCTGGAGCTCTTTGGACAGAGTTGCTCAGTGCATAATGTCTGACAGGCGCTAAACACACATTGACAGGACTACCTGACAAGTTCCCAGGGCAGAGGGAGGCTGAAAGGCCACCTGGCTTCTTTCAGGAAAATAGGTGGACTGAGCCTCTCAGGGCTGGTTGTCTAGTTGCTTCTCAGGACTGAGGGTACATAGATATCTCTGGCAATGAGAGGGTCGGCAGTTCTGCTTGCCATTGGACCCCTGCTTTATTTGTAGGCTGATTTGATGGGGCTATCAGGGCTGCTTACTTCATAGGAGCCCAGGCAGGTGGAGTCTCCAGATGGTTGCATGCAGCAAATCCCTGGGTGAAGGAGGGCATAATGTGACAGTGTGGTATCCAGTAGTACAGTAACCAGCAGTTCTCTACCATGGGCTCACAGTATGTGAGGACTGCAGTTCTCCAGTGATAAATTCTAGGTGTCTACATCATGAGTGGTATTGCTGAGCCTCCTGCTTACCCTCTCTGCACTGAGCAAAGTCCCTATTTCTTAAGTGTTGGGTTAGTAGATACTGAATTCTTGTTTCTCTTCTTTATAGGACCCCTACAACATTGCCACCACATCCCCAGTGCAATTTGATGCTCTGCCATATATATTCCAGTGAAACAGCTGTGTTTGTTGTTTTTCTCCCTTGTTTTGATCCTATTGAGTGCTCACTATAAACAGATACTGTGCTTGCTGATATAAAATGATGTTGCAATACCCCTAGCTACCATGAAGTTCTTTTTTAATTGTCCTGAGTTCTGAAACAAAATAGACTAATGGGCATATTTAAGGAACAAATTAGCTGCCTTCTGTACACCTGGCCTATGAATTTGGCCTCAATTATGGTATGTTCCTTTGGGGATTTTTGAAGATACCAAAAAGAAGTTAGAAACTTCACATAACTTTGACAATTGCTAAGAACCCACCATTGTTATATAAATGAACCAGTGATATTAGCCTCTAGGTTGTTTATATAGGGTGAACAAAAGATCGCTGGCACCAACTTTTCACACATTCAGTTATTTTTAAAATTACCCAAACAAGAATTTTCAGTCACTTAGAGCCAGTTTGTCTTGTAAACCACATAAAACTTTACTGGACAGCTAGCACCATTAAAAGATAGAGTCTTGTATTTAGAAGGCCTCAAGTGATTGTCCTCTGGAGCTCTCTGACGCAGATATTCCTGCAGTGCTGCCAAGTACCATCACTTGACTCAGGAGCCACCTTTTCAACCTTCCTCTTCAATCTGACTGTTTTCTGTGCTGGTATATGCTATGAGTAACTTCTCTTTTCACAGAATTCCATTCAAGTGCTTCCAATAAATTTTGTTGTATATTTACTGCCCCTTGTGGTTATACCTTTTACTCTAATCATCACCCAATCTTCTAGAATCCCCTACATCTCTGTCCCAGTATTATGCATAGCACCGAGGATAAAAAGGTAATTAGACATGGTACTTGAGCATGAGGAACTTACAGTCTGAATGGAGAAAAAGATTTGTGAATTATTTCAATGTAACTTGGCACTTCCTCTTAAAGAAACATACAGACATAAAAAATATGGAACATGTAATGGTTGGGGGAGGTAGGAAGGGATTCTTGAGGTTGATGAAGTCTGAGCTGTACCTTAAAGAGAAAAGCAATTTTTATACAAAACTGAAGAATAGATTTCTAAGCAAATAATAACGCACAAGAGATTATTAGTGAGAAACATCTTTATGTATTGTCATAATCACCATTCCCATTAGCATCACTACTAAACTACCATTGATTGAAAGTCTACTCTACATCAGCACATTACAATAATTATCTCATTTAATCCTCATAATAAGTCATATAGGGTCAAAGTTATTAGTCCTGGTATAGGATTAAAGTTATAGCTCTTAATATGAGGAAGCATGTTTTAAAAATTAACTGACTTGCCAAGGTTACAATGATATAGCTCAGTGAGTGGTAGAGATTCTACACCACCATCCAGTTGCCCTCACTGGAAATGAATATTTCTAGGGTTGTTATTGTTCTTGTATCATTGTTCTTAACTGTTTTAAGTTTAGTACATTCTTTGATCATTTTCCAGAAAAAATATAAGGCACTGTGTCTTATATTGTCAAAAAGTTGTTATATCTCTGGCTACAAATAACTCTTTTACAATAAAATAAGATATAGGAAATGATGAGAAATTAAATTGGAAAAACACATAAGGACTACAGTTTTGCCTATTTCCAGCTGAGGATCTTGACCTCTCTTGTAGAATTATTAAAAAAAAAAGACTAACATGGAAAGATTGTCTTTGTGTGCACATGTTGTGTATATATAAATATTGCAGAGTGGGAGCAGAGAGAGGAATTAGAAATCCTTTTAGGAGTTCAGTGGGGAATGTTCAAATGAAAACATCAGTTTCTTATTAATAACAGTATTAAATAATGAAGAAAATGCATTCACACCAAAAAAAGAGTGAAAACATTCTAAAGGTGGCTGATTAAATGGGTTGCAAATGGATCAACAATGGAAACATTTTGCTTTGGTTGAGATTTAGAGCTAGGAGGACTAGATAGACTATTTGAGATTAGAAATACAGTAAGAAGAAACACACATTCAGTAATTGAGAATGGACTGACTCATATGAGAAAAGCATGCAAAGTGAGTAGAATAGAAACCAAAATATGGAAATCTATCCTCTCAGTTGACAACTGTTTGAATCACTCAATGTCTTTTGACCCTTCTTTCACTCTAAAAATAATCTCAATAAACAATTTAATTCATCACCTTTTTAAAATCAGTGAAACCAGGGGAAGCCTTAATTGTTTTTTTAAAAAATATTTATTTATGCATTTGAAAGTCAGAGTCAGAGAGAGAGAGAGAGAGAGAGGTCTCCTATCCAATGGTTCACTCCACAATTGGCTGCAAAGGCTCAAGCTACGCCAAACTGAAGCCAGGAGCCGAGAGCTTCTTCTCTCACTAGGTCTCTCACCCGGGTGCAGGGGCGCAAGGACTTGGGCCATCTTCTACTGCTTCCCCAGGCCATAGCAGAGAGCTGGATCAGAAGTGGAGCAGCCAGGTCTCAAACAGGCACCCATATGTGATGCCAGCACTTCAAGCCGAGGCGTTAACCTGCTGCACAAGAGTGCCAGCCCTGAAGCCTTAATTCTAAGTCATAGAAGAAGACCTTAAAGGAGGTAGAGCAGAAAAATTCAGATTAGATAGAATATCATGACTTCAAAAATATTCAAAGACTCCCTAAGTCTTGCCAAGTGCCTCTGTGAAACTTAAGTCATTCTCTTTTGAAATCATGATTGTGTCATAATTCCTGACAATAATTTCATAATCAGTGAGATTCTATTTTTTAAAGATTTATTTTTTATTTGAAAGAGTCACAGAGAGGGAGACACAAACATGCACATACACACAGGGAGGGAGAGAGAGGGGGAGATAGAGAGAGAGAGAGAGAGAGAGAGAGAGAGATTGCATCCACTGCTTCACTTCCCTGATGGCTGCAATAGCCATAGGTGGGCCAGGTTGAAACCAGGAGCCAAGAGCTTCATCCAGGTCTCCCACATGGTTTCAAGGACCCAAACTCTTGGACCACTGTCTGCTGCTTTTCCCAAGCCATTATCAGAGAGCTGGATCAGAAATGGAGCAGCCAGGGTGCGAACCTGTCGTCATACGGCATGCTGGTGTCATAGGCAGTGGCTTTATCTGCTACACCATAATGCTGGCACTGAAATTCTATTTTTAAATGGCTTGAAATTTAAAGATATTCTCTACTTTTACTAATTTTAAGAAATCCTGCATTGGTTGCAAAGGTTTAAATTTCCCTTTGAAGCTGCTTTGTTCTATACTTTGGATAGAAGATTCAGAAAAGATATAAACAAGTATTATTAAAAGGCAGTAGTGCTTTATAATTTATTTTTTTAAATATTTTTTTTATTTTTTTTTTATTTTTATTATTTTTTTTTTTATTTTTGACAGGCAGAGTGGACAGTGAGATGGAGAGACAGAGAGAAAGGTCTTCCTTTTGCCGTTGGTTCACCCTCCAATGGCCGCCGCAGTAGCGCGTTGCGGCCAGCGCACCGCGCTGTTCCGATGGCAGGAGCCAGGTGCTTATCCTGGTCTCCCCTGGGGTGCAGAGCCCAAACACTTGGGCCATCCTCCACTGCACTCCCTGGCCACAGCAGAGAGCTGGCCTGGAAGAGGGGCAACCGGGACAGGATCGGTGCCCCGACCGGGACTAGAACCCGGTGTGCCGGCGCCGCAAGGCGGAGGATTAGCCTGTTGAGCCACGGCGCCGGCCTATAATTTATTTTGTTCTATTTTATTTGAAAGGCAGAGAAATAGGTAAAAATAGCGATAGATAGATAGATAGATAGATAGATAGACAGACAGATCTTCCATTTGTAGATTCATGTCCCAAATGTCTGCAATAGCCAATGCTAGGCCAGGCCAAAGCCAGAAGCCCAGAATTCATTCCAGGTCGCCCATGTAGGTTGCAGGGACCCAAATACTTGAGCCATCATCTGCTTCCTCCCAGAGTGCATATTGTCAGGTAGTTATATGGGAAGCAGAGTAACCACGTCTGCACTAGTCACTTCTATAAGGAATGTGGGAGTCCCAAATGGAAACCTAACTGCTGTGCCAAATGCTGGCCCCTGAGGAATGTTTTAATGGAGATCAATTTTATATACTTAATTAATAAGCATGTTGTCTTTTAGCAATGTTCATTTCATGGCCTCAGAACTGCATACTGAATACATAAATAACACAATTGCTTGATTTTAACTTAGGTCAGACAATTTTGAGTTTATAGATTCCTGAAAGAACTTTAACTCTTGACCTCATACTATTGATGGAGAGTAGGTATGCTCTTGCTATGCTCTCGACTGTGTTCTTCAGCAGTTCCTCTAAAAATGTATCTCTTATTAGCATATTACATTTGTGTTATTCATCACCACCATCACAATTTCACAGCTTAATGGAATTCAGAAATGGTAGCCAGCATTCTGTTGATCACATATGTTATAACCTACTTTGAGGGTACATTTCTTTTTGGTAGGAAATATATCATCATCTGCTTCATCATTTTCCAGTGCCTAAACACTGACATTAATGTGCAAGTTTATCTTTCTTGCTCATGCTGAAATATCAGTCACAGGGAAAGGAGCCCCCTTATTATAATCAATTAGCCAAGGGAGAGATCTCAGATGAATCTTCCTCTTGCCAGAGAAGCAGAAAACATATGCAGGCTATCCGGAATATATTTGTGCTGAAAGCTTTTAATTTGGTATCTGAAACCAGCATGTATTCTATGGCATAATAGAAAGGGCCGCAATGAACACTATAAAGAAGGGAAGGATTGACTGATCATCTTTTAGACACAGGATTGAAAACAAATGCTTGGGGGCTGGCATTGTGGCACAGTGGCCATTGCCTGAAATGCAGCCATCCCATATGAATGCTGGTTAGAGTGTGGGATGTTCTACTTCTAATCCAGCTCCTTGCTAATGTATCTGAGTGGCAGCAGAACATGACACCAGTTCTTGGGCCCCTGCCATCCAAATGGAAAACCAGAATGAAACTCCAGGTTCCTTGATTAGACCTGCCTCAGCCCCATCCATTCATCTGGGGAATGAACCAGCAGATGGAGAATCCCCCCTCCTCTCTCTGTCTCCCCCTTTCTCTGTAACTCTGCCTTTCAAATAAATAAATAAATAAATGTCTTTGAAAAAAAAAAAAAGAAGCATCCTACGGTTTTGAAAGAATACATTGCATTGTGCTCCCTGTGCTTTTAATATATGCAGTTGATGTTTTTCCTTCACTGGTAATCAGCAGGTGAACTTTAAAATGAATGTTGTGATCAAAAGCCTATTCTTTTTTTAACCTTTATTAAATAAATATAAATTTCCAAAGTACAACTTTTGGATTATAGCAGCTTTTTCCCCCATAACCTCCCTCCCACTCACAACCATCCCATCTCCCACTCCCTCTCCCATCCCATTCTTGATCAAGATTCATTTTCAATTATCTTTATATACAGAAAATCAATTTAGTATATCCTAAGTAAAGATTTCAACAGTTTGCACCCATACAGAAACACAAAGTATAAAGTACTGTTTGAGTACTGGTTATACCATTAATTCATATAGTACAACACATTAAGGACAGAGATCCTACATAGGGAATAAGTGCACAGTGACTCCTGTTGTTGATTTAACAAATTGACACTCTTGTTTATGATGTCAGTAATCTCCCTAGGCTCTTGTCATGAGCTGCCAAGGCGATGGAAGCCTCTTGAGTTAGCCAACTCCAATCTTATTTAGACAAGACCATAGTCAAAGTGGAAGTTCTCTCCTCCCTCCAGAGAAAGATACCTCCTTCTTTGATGGCCAGTTCTTTCCGCTTTGTGTCTAACGAATTTTCACTACAGGAGCACCTTCATCTCCTTCCTGTCTATTATCCATTCACCCAAAGGTGGACTGTTTTTGTCTCAAAAACATTATATTCATAATAAATGCGTCCACACTTCATAGTCAAAAGTTATGGTTGAAGAGGAAAGGAATATCTTTCTGGTGTTTAGGCAACAAATAGGCCCTCCTTCGGATCTAGTACATCACTTTTTTCAGTTACTTATTTGTTCATTTAACAACCTTTTATTGAGTACCCACTGAGCATCAGACACAGCCCGTTTTCAGTTCATAAAACATGCCTTAAGTGTTTGGTAATCTCGAGGGAAAGACACAATATTTACATATCCAAATGAATGCATATTTATAACTAAATATACTATAATTAAAGAATATATTTTAATTTAAAAATAAGGGAAAATATTGTGAATCTAGAATAACCAATGCCTGTCAGAGTAGGAGGGGAGGAATTCAAGAAATCCCAGAAATAGTGATTTTTGGGCTGAAGTAAAATATATAGTTAATATTTAGCCAGGCGATTGTGAAGACAACCAGTGGAAGCTCCCTGATAAAAAGTAGGAATTATCTTTATTCCTTATATTTTAGAGAGTCTTTTTCCAATAGCTTCAATTTAAGGTAATTTGAAATTCTGTGGGTTCCAGAAGTAGAAATATAATTTGTAGCCTCCAAATAATTAAATATTGATATCTTCCCTTTAAAATTTCTTCAAATATTTTCTTAGTATTAATTAATAAGGATGAGATCAATGCCAGCTATGATTTTATTCTACATTACTATTCATTTAGGGGCTAATGCTTTCATTTTAAAGAATTTATATTTTGCTGTTTATATAAAAAGACTCATGGAAAACTGAGTTCAGAGGTGTACTGTTTCAGATTTATTACAGTGGTATTTAACTTCCGTTGTAGGCTGGAACCTTGAATGGCTGCCCCGGCTGGCCACTTAATTCACTTTTTTTTTAACCTGATAAATACCTGGCAAATATATCTGAGTGAAAGTAGCATAACAATGCTAATGCTGTTTGACTAGGCTTCTGTGTTCTTCCCAAAGAACTTGTGCCTCTTCAGGGGTTGGAAAGCTAAAGTGCAACAGCCAAACATTTTCATATGGGCCAGTGTCAATGACCTTCACTATTTTAAATGTTTTAAAATTCAAAAGAAAAATAATACTTTGTGGATCCAGCATTGTGGTAGAGAGTTAAGCTCCCACCCATAACACCAGCATCCCCTATGAATGCCAATTCAAATCTTGGCTGCTCCATTTCTAATCCAGGTCCCTACTAACATGCCTAAGAAAGTAGCAGAAAGATGGCCCAAGTACTTGGGTACCTGCATCCAAGTGGGAAACCCAGATGGAGTTTCAGGCTCCTGGCCTTGACCAGTCCCAGACCCACTTGTTGTGGACAGTTTGGGAGTGAACCAGCGGATGGAAGATCTCTCCTCATTTTATCTGTCTCTCCCCTTCTCTCTGTAACTCTTCCTCTGAAATAAATAAATAATCTGTTCAAAAAATCATATTTCGTAGCATGTGTAGATTAAATGAAATTCCAGCTTCAGTGTCTATAAACAAAGTTTTGTTATAATATAGCCACACCTATACCTATTTATCCATCTTATTCTTGGCTGCTTTCACATCACAATGGCAAGGTACAACAATAATTGTGACAGAGACAACATTGTCCACCAAGAATAAAGAATCTATTAGCCACACACAGTTGTGGAACACATCTGGAAATGTAGCCGAAAAGCCAGGTCATGTCATTGCCCCCATAGGTTTTATTTTCCATTGAGAGAAATCGATTAGCTCATGAATCTATAAGATTACTTCAGATCATGATAAGTGCCAGAAAGAAAAATTAACAGGATGAAGGCATAGGAAAGGCCTCAGGGCACAGACTGCTGCTACATTGCCAACAGAGATTAAAGCAGGGCCCACTGAAGAGATGTTTGAAAGGATCCCTGAATGAGGTCAAGAGAGAGCCATGAAAAGAAGAGTAGTGTCTCAGACAGAATACAAAAGCAGCAGAGGGTTGCATTTGGTTCAGCAGATATTTTCCAGGACGCCTGCATCCCAAATCAGAATGCCAGAGTTCAAGTCCTGATTCTACTTCCAATTCTGAATTGCTGCTGATACTAACCCTAGGAGAAAGCAGGTGATGGTATAAGTATTTGGGAGACCTGAATTGAGTTCCTGACTCCTAGCTTCTCCTTGGCCCTGCCCTGGCTGTTGTGGGCATTTGGAAATTAATTAGTAAATGGAATATCCCTGTCTCTGTCTGTCTCTCTGTCTCTCTGTCTCTGTCTCTGTCTCTCTCTCTCTCTGCCTTTCAAATAAATTTTTCAAAAAGTGTAACCTCTTAAAACAGAAAAGACAATGAAAATAAAAATTCTGAGGTTAGGAATAACATGAAGATTACTGGAAACAGAAAGGAAGTCGCATCTGGCTGAAGTACTGTGGATGAAAAGGAAAGTGATGAATCATATAGGAAAGATGAAAGACGGAGGAATGCTCACTGTGGAATCAATTGAACCTCTCACCCCTGGAGATGTAGACTTGATCAGTTTCCAGTGAGATCTCAGGCTCTGTATATTTTTCATCTCTCCAGGTGTTTCTACAGTGAGGCCAGGTTTTACAAACCACAAATATTTGACCTTATAGAGCTGACTATGATAAACGTTTGCATCTTGGTCCAAGCGCTGTGAGAGGCCACTGGTGAGTTCTTGGCAACAAAATAATGTGGTCAGAATGATATTTTTAGAAGTCCCTTTTTCCTTTTATGAGGAAAAAGGACAGTGGGAAGAAAATTGAGGCATGAAGCTAGAGGAGGAGGCTTTTGGAGCAGTCCATCTACAAGATTTGTCATAGGGCACCAGTGATAAAGGCAAGAAGTGAGAAGTGCCCCAGAGAAAGGTCACATCACAGAGGGAGTATCAAAGGGTCTTGCTGATGCGTTGGAAGTTGAAAATCAGAGAACTAGAGAAAGCAGTATAACTTAGTAACTGAGAAAGTACCCAGTTGCAAATATAGAGAAAGGGAGGGTAGAAGCTGATCTGGAGAGGGAGATGGAAGTCAGAAATTCTATTCTAAGTAAAATTCTAGACACAGATTGAACATAGTCCATTTTTTATTGGGATAACGATACCTGAAACTGGGCAATTTATAAGAAACATGAGTTTTATTTTGGTTCATGGATCTGGAGTTGGGAAGGCCAAGATTTTAATGCCAGCACCTGCTTGGCTTCTAGTGAGGGCCTCATGGTAGAAGGGAAAGCAGGTGCATGTGCAAGAGGGAAATTTTCGCTTTATAACAACCCAGTGTATTGGCAAGTAATCCATCCCCCAAGAATTGAATTAATGCTTCTTAATGACCTATTTACCAATCAAGGGCCCCATCTCCTCACACCACCACAATGACCATCAAATTTCAACAGGAGTTTCAGAGAATACAAACTGTATTCAGACCATAACAGATAGAAATGTTCATTCATTTAATAATAAAAATTTGAAAATTAATGAGTACTTACCTTATGCCAGATATGATTCTGGGTACTGAGAGTTGTATCAGTTAAAAAAATACAAATTTATCAAATTATGAGTGCTGGGTTATAGAGTCTGAAGTTTAGCATGAACATGCTAAGATGCATAAATTTGCAAGTTCTTTGGTTGACAAGCTTTTTGTCTCTATATTTAATTGTCAATCTACCTTAATGCTGTACAAAATGTTGTATGACATTCAGACAGGCAATACAACTGCAGATGATTTTCTGAAGAAATGGACTGGTATGGAAACAAACCTCCTGGGGGCTGCTGCTGCCTTTCTGCCTGCCTGGGGCAGAGCCATGTTGAACCTGGATGAACTGGGAATTGGGCAAAACAAAGTGCAAGCAGGTTTACATCTTCAGTTCATGTCACAAGAACTGAAGGGAACTTTTATTTTTCTGGTTAGATTGAGTGCTGAGTTAACAGAGAAAAAGAGCTGCCTCAACACCAATATGAAAGAACGAAGGACTGCAGTAAATGAATTTAAAGGCACTGAAACAGCTTTACCTATTAGTGCTGATATGACAGACTTCAAGCCAGCCAGAGCAACCAGGCCTATAAGAACCTGCCAGTCCTTGGGCATGAATAATAATAGCTATAATAATACTTTGCATTTATATAGAGCTTTTACACTTGAATCTTCATGATAATCCAGAAAGGTGAGCTAAACAGACACTATTACCTGCCTTTTACAAAAACACCTCCCAGAAGTAAGAAGCCCATGGCATGGGGTGAAAGAATGTAAATAAAACAAGATGAAACCAATTATGCTTGAAAATAAGACAGAAAATGAGTATATTTAGAGACAGGAGTTGCATGAAATATCTATGGCTTGGTTTGTTTACTTCCTTCTACTTCTGTTATTTCTTTTTTAATTAATGAGAAAATAAATGTTTATTAACTTATTATGGTATTATAATAAGTATGTTTGCTTGCATAGAGGTCTCAAGTTCAAATGCCTAGGAATTCTAGGCACAAAACCTGAATGAATGAAGGGGTGCAAGTTAGACGGTGCTGACCTCAGAAGCTCAGGTCCATCACTCACACAGATCCACAGAGTGTGCTTCACAGGAGAGCAGGTTTAGCAGATGATAGGAATCTTCAAGAAAAGCTATTCCTACAATAATCTAGCAGCAAAACACCAAAGGTTTCGTATTCATCCAGTTCAAACAGCAAAATAATTAACTACATATTTTATATGGAGTCTCTCATTTTTAATATTTGGAACCAATTTTAAAAATTTAAATGGCCACAAACTAAAGGAAACTTCCAAGGAAGCAGATTTGGCCCACGTGTTGTCATTTCTCAACCTCCCTTTATGAACTCAGAATCGTCCACAAATCCCACACTTAAGGAAATCTTGTAATCTGTGCCCACAGAGATTTTTTTGCCTTATCAATATCAATAGCTATGTCTTTGAACAGCAGTTGGTCCCTGGAGTGTCTTTATCACCACAGAGTATGAACAAAGCTTTTTAAAGCTTTTTGTATGACCTTCTATCAATTATACATTGCAATGACCTTCAACACTGAAAATTAGGTGAACCAATGTCCATAGGAGATAGTGTTTGAATAAATAAGCACCCATGGGAATAGAGTACAATTTCCTCCATGTGCCAGCAGGCTTTTTTTCAATTCTATGGAGT
Organism: Lepus europaeus; assembly: GCF_033115175.1. Classification (NCBI taxonomy): domain Eukaryota; kingdom Metazoa; phylum Chordata; class Mammalia; order Lagomorpha; family Leporidae; genus Lepus; species Lepus europaeus. The sequence continues at coordinate 49,919,918 of NC_084835.1, forward strand.
ATAAGTGCAAGTAGTCACATAACTCAAGAGAGTAAAAGAAATGTTATACCTATTTTTAATATAAAAAATGGGGCATTAGATTTGATTTAGCCACTGAGCTAAGTCTAATACATAATAAAGGCAGTCAGTTTTCAGTGTTCTCCCTGTGGTGCAATTTTGGGGTAGGGCAAGAAATATGAATTTTGAGGTATTAATAATCCAGCATTATATATGACTGCCAGTGAAGAATCAGTTACCTTATTAATTCCCACCTGAGCCAACATAGTTCATAGACATTAAAATGCAAACAGCAAAGCTATTATGGTTTACAAGTAGTGAAACCAAGACGTGGAACAACAAGATGTGAAATTTCTCAAATTCAAAGGGTTAGTGAAAAGAAGGGATCAATCAGGATTTTTAGAAATGTAGTTCCCAATTTCTAGGAAAACATAAAAATAAACTCTGTAATCAAAAGCTACACACATGCACACACACACACACACCACAGGGAAATACATCAGTCTTGGAGGAGATATACAAGATTCTTTCCTCTCTCCTTTGCCCCTCCCCTATTTTCTTCCTTCCTTTCTTTCTTTTCTCTTCTCTTTTTTGAGGCACTCTGAGTCAGAAGCCAAGAATAAGAATGTCACTAGAGCTACTAGAATACACTGTAGCTAAACCCATTGAGAGAGGGGATGCAGCTGGACATCAGGAATGAGGACATTAAGATTCTAAAATATTTCTTTGATGAAATGCGATTCATTTTGCCAATTACCTAAGAATATAGTTTCCTGAATGATGATAAACTAATAAAGGGGGGGGATCAGAAACTCCATCATGCACAGAGAATTGCTGTTTATATTTCCACTTATGATTTCATGATTTTCCTCATGAGAATTCAGGTGTTCACAAAAGCTTCTATTATACATTATTTTGTTATTCAAGGATATCCAAATTGTGAGTTATGACTAATTGGTGTGTAATGAAATCAATTCAGTGGGTAATGACCAGCATTAAGATAATTAACTTAAATAGAATGTAAAATAGCAGAGTAAATACTGCAGTGCAAGGGTAAATATTATTGTTGTACTTATTCATGTATATGCATGTGTGGATATATTCATACACATATATGTAATTGTGTCTGGGATCAAAATGTAAACCCATTTTCTTATTGGCAGTAAAAATAACTAGAAAGCAAGTATATAGCCTAGTTCCACCATTTATTGATATGATAACAGTTATTCCTTTTTAACAAATATGGGCATACACAAGCATTTATAATTCTACCTGAATGTTGCATTCCTGTTGAATTGTAAGTTGATTCTGCTTTTTCATTATTATGTGCAGCACTTTCAAGAAAATCTTTGCATACCCTTCCAGCTATGTCAGTAGAATAATGGAACTAATGGACAGTGCCTCGTTTTCATAGCTTGTCAATGTGTAAGAGCTGCTAGAAGACAATGTGGTGCTACTTCAAAGGCAGGCCATCTGGAGTTATGTTTCTCTGCTAGTGAGCACATGGGATCCTTTGCTTGCACAGTGTCGTAGTCTTAGTAGTGAGTCACACTCCAATTTCATCGAAGGGAAGCATTCTTCCATACTTTGATCACCATGGAGAAGAGTTTCTAAGTCATTATATTTCTGCTTACTATGGTTTGAGATTTAAGATGAACTATCCTTACACTCCGTGTTATTCCTACACTAATCTAGCAGAAAAACACCAAAGGTTTAGTATTCATCCAGTTCAAACAGCAAAAAACTTGAGATTATTTTGTACTCATGTCTTTATTATCAATGCAAGGTGATTCAGGGATACAGCAATCCTTTTATATTGATTGAGGTTGTATTTAGCTGTGATAGGTACTACAATGGACTTTTACATATGATCCTGCTTCAGTCTCTTAATTTTGAAGGCTTTGATTTTTAAAAGAAAAATAATTACAAGTTCAAAAGCATCAGACTTATTTGGGATTTCTGCTCTCTTAGCCATATTTTCAATTCAGTATTTGTCAATTATCTTTTTCTCTCCATTTGTATTGCAGGTTTCTTTGGGCTACATTAAAGAGTTGATATAACTTCCAAGGATTAGTTCACAGATTGTGAAACACATCCAACTCAAGTGCAGTGGCCACAGCTCAACTTCAATGCTGACTTCTCAGCAGAGTACCCTGTCCATTGGCTACAAGTTCTCTTTTACATTGAACCAGATGTGAGATTAAAGGTTTTGGGGAGGATTATGAGGTTTGCTAAACTTTATTGCCATTTTAATTTTATGTGTTAGAATTTACATATCCAAAGATGATTTTATGTATCCACGAGAAGCAATCTTAGAATAGCTTTATCTACACACCCATACACTCACATGAACTCACTATGTCAAAAATACACACTGAAATAAGTACCTACATGTACACAAGCTTCCTGAAATTTGACATAATAAATGTATCAGAAGACAAGAAAGTTGCCTTTAGAGGTTGCATAGCAAAGTTATTTTTTTGAATTGAGATTTTCATATATTTTGTCATTTGATAAGAATAGGAGTGAACATAGCTTGTCATAATAACCACTTCTAGCTGATAGTTTACCAGAGTTTCTCTGCAAGCTGCAAAGGACACAGTTGCATGTGGTAATTATCTTTAAAGGGCTCTTCTGTCCTCACTCAGAAGCATGAAAACTTGTCTCTACAAGTTTATGAAAACATGAACTCTACAGAACAGGGGGTAAAACTAACAATCTTAAATGTAAATAAAATATACTTGGAGGTGTAATAATTTGGATACGTGTGCCCCTCTCCTTGGCTAAGGTAATGTCAGATGCAGAGAAATTTCATCAGCTCTCAGGAGCAGACAAAGAATTGAAAATTTAATAAATAAGATTTCCTTTCAGGAATTAGAAATAATTCAGGTTGGAGAGACCTCTAGTGGACATTTCTGTTCATATCTGATGAAGTATCAGAGAAAAAGAGATTTGAAGTGTTGCTTTAAAAATCATTTTCTATGTTTCTGCAATTATGTACTTTTTTAATAAATAAAGTGCATATTGCAAGGATAGGCTATATAATACGGCCAAAGGAGTTACTCTTCATAAAAACAAATTAAACTTTTTGATTGAAATGCATAGAAGCAAGCATTGTGACACACTAGGTTAAGCCACTGCTTGGGAAGCCCACATCCCTTATTGCAGTGTCTGGGGTCGTGTCCTGCCCCTGCTACCAATCCAACTCCTTGATAATGTGTCTGGGGGCAGCAGATGATGTCTCAAGTACTTGGCTCTCTGCTTTCCATATAGGAGACTCGGACAGAGTTCCTGCTCCTGGATTCAGGCTGGTATAGCCTTGACTGTTGCAGTTAATTGGGGAGAGTTCTCTCTCTCTCTCTCTCTCTCTCTCTCTCTCTCTCTCTCTGACTCTGGCTGTCAAAAACAAATATAAACAAATACTTTAAAGATTCTAAAACACATATCCTCAAAAGCTAACTGCATTTTTCCTTTTGTCACAGAACAAAGTATACCACTACTAAACTGACATGTATTATCTAACTTATTTCTGCTTTACTAGAATCCTACTTGAAATTAATTAGACTATTCATATAATCCATACATAAAATACTTCTCTATTATATCCCCAAAGTTTAACTCAGCTACATCATGGAAATTTTTGTGAATCAGGAAACATCAATCAAACAAAGCTCACTCCCATCACACTTTCATACAGTGTTTCCCAAGACGCTATTTGACATAAAACAAGTAGTAGTTTGAGTAATTGTGAAACCCAGGTCAAAGAAAGTACCCTTTGTTCTGCCTTTCCAGAGCTAAAATTGTTGGGGAAGAGTCACGAAATCCAGCGAGCTGGGCAACGCCCCTGACAAAGACATTTTTCCTCAAAGAGTTTGAGCTTTACAAGCTATACTTATGACAGAAAATAAAGGCTGCTAATTTTTTAGTCTGTAAGAATATTTCAAAATCCAATGTATTTTTATTTCTACCTGTTTATTTTGTTGAAGTGGGAAAAAAACTCACTAAACCGCTCTCTGTACTTGAATGATATATTGGCCCAAAGGAGCCTCAGCTTGTAGTGAACTGCAACCTAGTCTTATATACAAATAGGTTGTAACCATGCTTAAGAGTATACTCTGGAAGCTAAGCAACTAAGCTGCAGCCAATCACAGAAGGAAACTCCTTAGCCAATTACAGACTGAAAGCTTCCACCTAACACCCAAATAAGTCAAAGGCTACATTGCACCAATCATGTAAGCTCTTGTCTTTCTGTTATAAAAGCAGTTCACATATTTATATGGGAGTGGAGTTTAGAACCTTTGATCTGGAATGCTGTCCCGTACTAGAAACATTTTCTTGTTCAGGTGAAAAAGTAAACAAGCCTCAGTTCTTCTTTTAACCATTAAAATGCATATTTTAAATTATTTTGTTTTATGAAACAAATTTGCAATTTAGTTTTTGATTGCTTCATAATTACTTCTCAGTGGTTAATGGTATTACTCTGAAAACAGAGAAGGCCGCTTCTTATCTTCTTATACCTCCTTGTTAATCTGTTGCTTCTTCACCTCTATCCTGAACAATCTCTAAATTCCCTATGCACACCAATCCCCCTCAAGCCCCCAGGAATTATGATAAAGGCAATGTTACAAGAATTCCATGTGCATGGCTAAGGGTCTGGAGAAAACAGACAGCCCTGATGCCAACTCTTCATGTTTTTATTAGGGTTATTGCTGATTTTGATGCCTTCCTTCTATCTCTCCTTTAAATGCTGCCACTTCAGGCAACTTTACAAATGGGAACTATCCTATGATTCCAACAGGGTTTTTAGTTAAGTCAGTGAACTTGAAAAGAACAACAAAAAAACACCTATTTTTGTAGTAATTATCATTTCCTTTGATTAAGAATATAAGCAAGGAGAGGAATTTTCATGATGGCCGAATAGGGAGGGAGTTTACTGCTCTAGTCTAAGGGAAGATAGTTTAAAAAAATGGAGAGAGTGCAATCTCAGGTAAGTGCTCAGGAGAAAATGGCAGAGGAAACTCAACACAAATTAGAGAGACACCACGGACCTACGTGGAGGGTGTTGATGCACACAACTCAAACTCCCAGCAGCCAAGAGCCTCAGCCCCAGCTTCGGAGTGAGGTGAGACCAGACTGTAGCAATCTAAGCCATTGGCGATAAACCTGCAGGAAGAGCCTGGCATGAGTCTTGTTTGGAGCCCTGTGATGGACAGTGTATCTGCCAACCTAGAGGAGAAAAAAAAAGGAGGAGCACATTTCTCTCTCCCTATCCACCCAGCACAGGCATCCTGTAACTAGCTGAGAGAGGGCAGGTGCCATTTTGGACATGCAAAACAGCTGTACCAGCTCATGTCCACATACCCAACAGCCAGCTGAGAGGAGATGCCTGACACTGGCTGGGAAAATTAACAAGGGGCTAGGTGTTCATGACTGTGTGAGCCTTATGTGCTGGGACTTTGAAAATACTGTGGCTACATGGGAGGGTGCACTGTGTGGCTGGGATTTTGGGCAATCACTATGGGCAGCTGCACGTGCTCCAGGCATCCTAATTCCTTGGTGAAGGTCGTTGCTGCAGGATCCATGCTCAGACTGAGGACTGCATGAATCCTTTGTGTGGTTCTTGTGATAATATGGATGAATATTGTACCAACTGGGGCTGATGCCCAGGCATCAGTCTCCTTTGAGGAGAGGAAGTAAGCAAGGGAATATGCCAACAGAACAGAACAAACCTCCACTCTGATCAAAAAGAAAAAAGAGAGAGAAAGAGAGAGAGAGAGAGATTGATTTACCATACCCAAATTGGTATTACCTCGGACACTCCCCTCACCCAAAAGCACTGATCAGAGCTCCCTGACCACACCCAGCACACACCTCTGGGTATGCACTAAAAGAGCAGACACTCTAGTAGGCCACAGAGGCATAGTCCAAAGATAAAAGCCATTACAAGGGGGAAAAAAGAAAACAACAAGTATCACAACAAATATCTAATAATAAATGCAGCAATTCAAGGAACAAGAATAAGGAAGATAAAATGATGCCACCAAAAAAAACACAACACATTGATACTAGAAAATAAAGATGAAGAGATTGACTAAATGCCACAAACAGAATTCAAAAAATTGATTATAGGATTACTTAGAAGTAAACAGAATCAAATTCATGAACTAAAGAAAACTATACATGACATGAATGAAATTTTTCCCATGAAATTTAGATTTTAAAGAGAAATCAAGATGAAATATTGGAAATGAAGAAATCAACAGAACAAATAAAAAATATGGTGGGAAGTCTGTAAGAACAGACTTAGTGAGGCAAAAGAAATAATATATGTCTTAGAAGACAAATCTCTGGAAATTTTACAGTCAGACCAAAGAAAAGGGGGAGAAGAAATTAGAAAACTAAAACACAGTGTTGAGAACTTATGCAGTACTATCAAATACCCCAACATACAGGTCTTAAGAGTACCTGAAGGTGTGGAAAGAGAATCGGCTAGAAGGCATTTTGAATGAAATAATTACAGAAATCTTCCCTAAATATGGAGAAAGAAAGAGATGACCAAGTACAAGAAGCAAATAGAACTCCTGATAGATATAACCAGAAAATATCTTCACCATGACACACTGTAGTTAAATTATCCACAATAAAACATAAGGAAAAGTTTCTAAAAATGTGCATGAGAGAAATTCCAGATTAATTTTAGAGACTGTCTGATTAGACTCACAGTGGACTTCTCACCAGAGACCCTAAGTGCTAGGAGAGAATGGTGAGATATATTCCAAGTCATAAGAGAAAAAAAATTGTCAACCCAGAATAAGGTACCCTACACAGATCTCACGTATGAATGAATGTGAACTAAAGACCTTCCATAACAAACAGAAATTGAAAGAATTTATCATCATTCATCCAGACTTAAAAAAGAAGCTTAAGATGTAATACACACAGAAACGTGATCATCACCATGAAAGAAGGTGAAGGCAGAAATTCTCTCAGTAAAAATACAAAGGGAATCCAAGTAAACAATAGGATTATTTATTTTAAAAATGGCAGGTACAAGTCATTACATATCAATAGTCAACTTGAATATAAATTACCTCAATCATCCAGTTACAATATACAAACTAGGGTGCCGGCACTGTGGCTCAGTTGGTTAATCCTCTGCCTGCTGCGCCAGCATCTCTTATGAGTGCTAGGTTCTAGTCCCGGTTGCTCTTCTTCCAGTACAGCTCTCTGCTGTGTCCCGGGAAGGCAGTGAAGGATGGCTCAAATGGTGAACGCCTGCACCTGTGTTGGAGACCAGGAAGAAGTACCTGGCTTCTGGCTTCAGATCGGCATAGCTCCAGCCGTGGCTGTCATTTGGGGGGTGAACCAATGGAAGGAAGATCTTTCTCTCTGTCTCTCTCTCTCACTGTCTAACTCTATCTGTCAAATAAATAAAAAAATTTTTAAAAAAGATACAGACTAGTGGGGCCGACGCTGTGGCACAGTGGGTTAATGCCCCAGCCTGAAGCATTGGCATCCCATATGAGCACCGGTTCAAGACCCAGCTGCTCCAGTTCTCATTCAGCTCTCTGATATGGCCTGGGAAAGCAGTAGAAGATGGCCCAAGACCTTGGGACCCTGCACCCATGTGGGAGACCTGGAAGAAGCTCCTGGCTCCTGGCTTCAGATCGGTGCAGCTCCAGCAGCTGTGGCCAACTGGGGAGTGAACCATTGGATAGAAGACCTCCCCTTCTCTCTCTCTCTGCTGCTCCTCTCTCTGTGTAACTCTGACTTTCAAATAAATAAATGAAATCAAAAAAGAGAAAAAAGATACAGACTAGCTGAATGGAAAAACAAAATAATACCCATATATTTTCTGCCTACAACAAAGAAACATGCAGATTGAAAGTGAAAGGACGGAAAATTATATTCCATGCTAACAGAAACAAAGAAGAGGTGGTATGGCCATCCTAATTATCAGACAAAATAGACTTTAACACAACAACTGTTAAAAGACACAAATAAGGACACTATGTATTGAGGGATCAATTCAACAAGAAGATGTGACTACTGTAAAAGTATGCAAACTTAATTACAGATCACCTGGCTATTTGAAAGAAAGGTTAATGGATTGAAAGGGAGACATAGACTCCAATACAATAGTAATGAGGGACTTCAATATCCCACTTTCAGCAATGGACCTATCAACCAGACAGAAAATCAGCAAGAAAATTACAGAGTAAATTGACACTGTAGACCAAAAGGACCTAATGGGTGTCTACAGAACTTTTCATCCCACAGATGCAGAATACACATTCTTCTCACCAGTGCATGGGACTTTCTCTAGGATTGGCCATAAAGTAAGTCTCAGCAAATTCAAAAATATCAAAATCATATCATGTGTCATCTCTAACCACAATGGAAAGAAGCTGGAAATCAACAATTCAAGAATCTCTAGAACATATGCTCCATAGTGAAAGGTGGCGGTGGGGAGGATTGAAGAAGTAAAAAGAGAAGTCAAAAAATTTCTGGAAACAAATAAAGATGACAATATGAAATATCAAAACTTCTGGGATTCAGGAAAAGTAGTGTTTAGAGGAAAGTTTAAAGCAATTGGTATCTATATTAAGAAATTGGAAAGGTACCAAATACATGATCTATCAATACATCTCAAGGACCTAGAAAAACAACAGCAATTCAAAACCAAAACCAGTAGGAGAAAATAAATAACTAAAATTAGAAAAGAAATAAACAAAATTAAAACCAAAAAAATACAAAAGATCAGTGAAAGTAAAAGCTGGTTTTTGAAAAAATAAACAAAATTTACAAATCATTGACTCAACTAACCAAAAAAAGAGGAAGAAGACAAAATCAATAAAATTAGAGATGAAAAAGGAAATGTAACAACAGACACCACAGAAATATAAAGAATCATTAGAAATTACTACAAAGAGCTTTATGCCAACAAATTGAGAAATCTAGAAGAAACAAATCTAATGGGCATATACAACTACCTAAATAGAACCATGAAGACATAGAAAACCTAAGCAGACCAATAACTGAGACGGAAATTGAATCAGTAATAAAGACACTCCCAACAAAGAAAACTCCAAGATCGGATGGCTTCACTGCTGAATTCTATCAGACATTTAAAGAAGAACTAACTCCAATTCTTCTCAAGCTATTCAAAACAATTGAAAGGGAAGGAATCCTACCAAACTCCTTCTATTAAGCCAGCACCACCTTAGTTCTTAAACCTAAAAAAGATATAAGAGAGAAAGGGAACTACAGACCAATAAACCTGATGAACATAGATGCAAAAATCCTCTATAAATTACTAGCCAATTGACATCAGAAAGATCATTCACCAGACTAAGTGGTACTTATACTATGTATGCAGGTATGATTCAATATTTGCAAATCAATGTGATACATACCATTAACAAACTGGAAAAAAAAACATATGATTAACTCAATATATGCAGAGAAAGCAATTGATAATATGCAACAGTTTCATGATGAAAACTTTAACCAAATTGGGTATAGAAGGAATATTCCTCAACATCCTCAACACAATCAGGGCAATTTATGACAAACCCACGGCCAGCATCCTATTGAATGGGGAAAAGTTGGAAGCATCCCCACTAAGATCTGGAACCAGCCAAGGATGCCCACTCTCACTACTGTTATTCAATATAGTCCTGGGAGTTTTAGAACCATTTGGGCAAGAAAATGAAATTAAATGGATACAAACTGGGAAGGAGGAAGTCAAACTATCTATTTGCAAATGACATAATTCTATATATAAAGGATCCAAAAGACTCCACTAGAGATTATTGAAACGCATAGAAGAGTTGGTAAAGCAGGATACAAAATCAACACAAAAAAAATCAATTCCCTTTGTATACACAGATAATGGCAAGGCCAAGAAAGAACTGCTAAGATCAATTGCATTCACAATAGCCACACAAAAAAATCAAATATCTTGGAATAAATTTAACCAAGGATGTCAAAGATCTCCACGATGAGAACTAAAATAAAACAATAAAGAAAGAAATAGGAGAAGACACAAAAAATGGGAAAATCTTCTATGTTCATGGGTTGGAAAAATCAATATCATTAAAATATCCATATTACCAAAAGCAATTTACAGATTGAATGCAATACCAATCAAAATACCAAGTACATTCTTCTCAGATAAAGAAAAAAATTCATATGGAATTTCGTAAGAAGACATAGGGGACTCTAAATAGCTAAAGCAACCTTATACAACAAAAACAAAGCTGGAAACATCACAATACCATATTTCATGACACACTACAGGACAACTGTAATCAAAACAGACTGTTAATGGTATAAAAACAGATGATGGATAGACCAATGGAACAGAATAGAAACACCAGAAATCAACCAACTCATCTACAATAAACTTATGTCTGACAAAGAAGCTAAAATCAATCCCTAGTGCAAGAATAGTCTCTTCAACAAACAGTGCAGGAAAAACTGTATTTCCACACGCAGAGGTATGAAGCAAGATGCCTATATTATACCTTACACAAAAATCCACTCAAAATTGGTCAAATAAATAAATATGTGATCTGATAGCATCAAATCACTAGAGAACATTGGAGAAACCTTGCAAGACATTGGCACAGGCAAAGAGTTCTTTGAAAACAACCCAAAGGCACAGACAACCAAAACCAAAGTTGACTTTGGTCAATGGAATGGAATTACATCAAGTTTAGAAGCTTCTTCACTCAAAGAAACACTCAGCAAAGTAAAGAGGGAACGGAAAGAATGGGAGAAATGATTTTCAAACTATGCTACTGATAAAGGATTTATAACCAGAATGTATAAAGAGATGAAGAAACTCAACAACAACAAAACAAATAACCCAGTATGAAATGGGCAAAGGAATTACACAGGCATTTTTCAAAAGAGGAAATCCAAATGTCCAACAGATACATTAAAAAAATGCTCAGGATCACTAGCTGTCAGGTAAATACAAATCAAAACCACCCCATCCCCATTAGAATGGTTTTCACACAGAAATCTACAAAAAACAAATGCTGGAGATGATGTGGGGAAGATGGTACCCTAATCCATTGTTGGTGGGAATGTAAACTGGTACAGCCACTGTGGAAGACAGCATGGAGACACCTCAGAAATCTGAATATAGAACAACTGTATGATCCAGCCATCCTACTCCTGGGAATCTATCTACCCAATGGAAATGAAATCAGCATATGAAAGAGCTATCTCTACCTCCATGCTTATTGCAGCTCAATTCACAATAGCTAAGGTACGGAATCAGTCCAAATGCCCATCAACTGAAGATTGGATAAACAAATTATGGGATAAGTATACACCATGGAATACTACACAACAGAAAAAAAAATCCAGTCATTTGCAACAAAATGGATGAAACTGGAAAACATCATACTTAATGAAATAAGCCAGTCCCAAAAGGACAAATGCCGTATGTTCTCCCTAATCTGGAATAAATAAATAATAGAGCACCTAAAAGGTAATCTATAGAAGTAAAATTAATACTTCGAGATGCAATGACTTTGAACAGCCCTTGTCTAGACTGTTGAGGAACAGCTTTTTTTCCCGTACAATTTGTTGAACTCTTTACTTAGTATAGAGTTAATTGTATGTATATAAAGTTAATTGAAAATAGATAGATTTTAGTAAAAAAAAAATAAGAATGGGAATAGGAGAGGGAGGAGGAACAGGCAGGACTGCAGGCAGGATGGCGTGTACAAAGTGCGGACAGAATATAGCAATGCCAAAATAGGTTACTATTATTATTTCCTTTACTTCTGAAGAACTGGAAGGAGGGAGTAATTACTAGTACCTGGAAGATAAAAGAGAGTCATTTAGAGAGGATCACATTGCTAAGGGTTGTTACCTCCAATTAAGACTTAGAACTAGCCCAAAGGAGGCCCTATGGAAAGATACCATGGATGGAAATGCCCTGACCTCATTCTTCTCCCTTCATCTGGTCTCCTGGGGGCCTCTCTGTTGACTGAACTGAGAGAAAGCCAGAAATAAGGGGAGAGTTTGAGATTATCTGTAAAGGTCAATCTCATGGAACAGGGATGTGGAAAGGGCAGAGAATGGATCTTCAGGGGCAGATAGGAGCTATCAGGCAATGGGAAACACTAATTTTTATGTAGTGTTGAATCTTCCAGGAACAGACATTACTCTTAACTTCCCTAAATAAGGATTAGCCTCTCACATAAGTAGACACTGAACAGAAACATCTGAATATACATGTCTAACTTCTCAATGAGTGTATAACATTGTAGTGGTGGTACATTTGTCATGGCAGCCCATAATAATATCACAATCTCATGCCAAGTACCATGCTCTACTCTGCTGAGTTTCTGCTAGGCTACTTCAGTGTTCATCAACAGAGGTACATGTATCCTCCCATACAAATGTTCTTCAGAATCACAGTTAGATGCTCCTACCCCTTCTCTCAAAATCTAGCTGAAAAACTGCAGCAGGAAGTCTGATAGTATTGAAGGGCCTGCTATTGGGGTGGCAATAGAATTTCAAGTTCTTGATGGCATACAGAGAAATCACAGCTAACTGGCAGATACAACAGTGCCTGGCACTAACAGAAAAAGGAAGACCTTTCTCTCTCTCTCTCTCTCTCTCTCACTGTCCACTCTGCCTGTCAAAAAAAAAGAAAGAAAGAAAAAAAAAAAACAGTGCCTGGCTACACTCCAGTTCCCTGAAGGATTCTCCATGGGAATTCAGGACCCTCGGGAAGCAGGCCTTTGAAGGGACTATTACAGTAGACCTGGTCCAAAGCACCTCACTGCAAAGAGCAAGCTTCCTACGAGCTGCTACAGTGACTCGTTTCATTCTACTTTCATTGTTTCCATATCTTTGATAAGGTCACATCCTGATCTTCAGCTAAACACGTTGCTATTTAGAGGAAATCACAAATTAATGAAATGTGCTTCAGCATATATTGCTAAATGGAAAATGTGTTGTATCAGTGAGCAGAAACACCATGATGATTACAGTTAATAGAATCAGGGCTCCCTGAGGTTTCCTTCAAACTGTCCTTGTCCCCACTACAACAGAAGCATTCTACCAATTTAGAAGTTCTGAGGCTGGGAAGCTCAAGCCCACTGATGACTCTGGTATAAGCTAATTTCCATCATTATCATTAGCACCTGTGAAAATTTATCCATTTAATGTTTGGTATCTCTCAACATAAGTCTGGCAATTTCTTCCTTTCTATGAGCATGTCCAAATAATTTAAAATAACAGAATGGCAAACCACTTAAGATCACTGCTCATCCATGCATGCCAGTTAATAGATCAAACATGCTGATTTGGTTCCAGAAAAGAACTAACAGATGCTATTAGGCATAAAAGAAAGAGCTTTTCAATACAAATGAATATTTTAACTTTGTTTTTGTTATGTAAGTGCTGATTCTACCTTCTAAAGAACAAGGCAAATTTATTTAAAACATTCTTTGAATGGTTATCATAAAATATGTAGGAACATAAAGAAAAAAATAGATGTAGCTGCGATCTCAAGAAGTTGGCAGACTAATGGGAAGGAAAATTCTTGATTTAGTAAAAAGTTATATGCTAAATATCAGCAATGTACAAAGAGATGCAATAAGAAATGATACTGTCTTTGCACTCAGTGTGTTAAATGTCTAGGCTCAGGTGTTTACAGTATAACTGTAATCTAAACAGAAAAGCTGTCCTAGGAAAGGAACCTTAGGAACAGACTCAGATGGAAATATGCATGATTTGTTGGACAGAGTAATTGGGAGCAAATCTAACAGGGAAATGAAGAAAACAGGATTGGGGGAAATGAAACACAAACCAAGGCTAATCTGAAGACTAGAATTGGAATGATCTTTCAGAGTTGTCTCACAATGAGGGATGCAACCATGGCTTGGAGAGGAGTCTGAACTGCAGATGAGCTAGTTCCTTTCTTGAGAACAAGTCCACAGAATTTCACAGTGGTAAACCTTCAGCAACAAACATTCCCAGTAGCTGGTGGGTTGAGTAGTTTGTCTAGAAGATTGGACCTGGGAGACATACCATCAGAAGCAGTAGAATTCTACCCCTGTTGCTTGTATCCACTTGTGTATGCTATGCTAGCTTCTTTCATTGTGCGCCCTCCTTTCTTAGTGAAACTTGTAACATGAAGGTCACTTGGAAGAACTGTATCTTCCCCCATTTGTACCTGGTCTTAAATGACCATCTGACCCTCTGGGTCCTAAGTCATTCGCATACCATAGCAGCTGCACTTGTCATTTACCTATGAAATTCACTACTCAGATTCTTGGTAGTAAATCAGGTGCCACGCATACTCTTCCCTGACCCTTTATGTAACTGTAGTCCATGAACTAGTCTTCATGACCAAGATCACTTTGAATTTCTAGTCTCCCTTCCTTGTCTCCAGATCTCTTGTCATGAGAAAACAGTGTCCAAACAGCTGCAGAGCTATCAGTTCAATGGACCTTTATGAAGCTAATTGTAACAGACTATTGAGTTGAAGCAAGGAGCACACACATTCCCTTAGTGCATTATTGGGAATGGTGGTGACTGGTGCAACATATGATTTAACCCTCTTGTAAAGTGGATCCAAAGTCTACCTGTCTTAGTTTAATACAATACTTGAGGCTAGATAATTTATAAAGAAAACAAGACTGTTTTGGATCACTGTTTTAGAGATCCAAGAGCACATCTCAAGCATCTGCTCACCTTCTGGTGAGGGTTGCTTTGCAGATGGGTAAGTGCAAAGAGAAGGACACGTGGTAAGAGAAGCAAGAGGGGGCTAACAGAGCTGAGTCAGTTTTAAATTATGTGTTCTTAATATAAATATATATATCCAAGTTCCTCAGGAACTACATTAATCCATTCATGAAAGTGATACTTCCATGACTTAGTTATATATTCGGAATCACCAATTCTCAATAATTGAGGTATAAGCCTACACATGAGTTTTGGTGGGGGCAAATCATATTCAAATCACAGCACAACTCATTGCAGACACAACAATATACCTTTTTAGTTGATTTAGGCTGTGTACTTTGTCCCAGAAGACGGTATCCCATTCTCACAAGGAATTCTTTTCTCCCTGTTATCTCAACTACACATTGAATAGTTACTCCATCACTCAGCCAAGCTGGTGGCTTTTGAGTAGCACAGTGTGTATTAGAATCAGTAAATACTATAATTGGATGAACACTGCCAAACCTCTTGTGTGTATTGTCAATGGCACTTTCCTCTGAAAATATGCCTTCCAGGTTTGTTCTTTTTAGGGTGATTTGGTTAGTTTTGACTATTGGCATTCCCTTATAATTTCAGAATCAGTGTGTCAATTTATACACACACATATATGTATGCTACTGTGATATAAATAAAATTGTGTTGAATCTACATGCCAATTTGGACAGAACTGACATTTAAATAACATTGAGGCATCCAATCTATAAATATCATCCATTACTTGGATTATTTAAGTCTAATTTCTCTTAATGAGATCTGTGTACTGTTTTATATACCTTTATTTTTGTATCAAGTATTTTATGTTATTGAAAATATATCTTCTTATCTTTATATATACTAAACTGATTTTCTGTATATAAAGAGAATTGAAAAAGAATCTTGATGTGAATGGAAGGGGAGAGGGAGCAGGAAAGGGGGGGGGTGTGGGTGGGAGGGAAGTTATGGGGGGGGAAGCCATTGTAATCCATAAGCTGTACTTTGGAAATTTATATTCATTAAATAAAAGATTAAAAAAAGAGAGAAAACATATCTTCTTTTCATTGATTATTTTACATACTTCTATAGATACATATAATTATTTAATATTGACCAAATATTCAACAAATTTGCTAATTTCATTTATCATATTTTTATCAATCTGTTATACTTTTACATACACAAGCATCTAATGTGTGAATAATGACAATTTTACATCTTTCTTTTCTACCCTTTTGAATAGTTTTTCTCCTTAACTTATTCCATTGGCTTGAATCACTAGTACAATGCTGAATAAAAGTAGTAAGAATAATCATCTTTGCCTTGGTCATGATCGCAAAGAAATTTCACCATTATATAGAAATATATAGAAACGTCACCATTCACTATGATGTGTACTGTAGGATTTTTTTAAATATTATTTATTTCATTTTTAAAGTGGACAAATTTCATGTATGTCATATATACAGATTTAGGACCATAGTGATACTTCCTACCCCACCCTCCATCCCGAACACTCTGCCACCCTCCCTCCTCCTTCCTTTCTTATACTTTCTTTTAATGTTTAAGATGATCTACTTTCAGTTTATTTACTTTTTTTATTTGATAGGTAGAGTTATAGACAGCGAAAGAGAGAGACAGAGAGAAAGGTCCCCCTTCCACTGGTTCACTCCGCCACAGCTGGAGCAAGCTGAGCCGATCCGAAGTCAGGAGCTAGGTGCCCCCTCCAGGTCTCCCATGCGGGTGCAGGGGCCCAAGCGCCTGGGCCATCCTCCACTGCCTTTCCGGGCCACAGCAGAGAGCTGGACTGGAAGAGGAGCAACCGGGACTAGAACTGGTGCCCATATAGGATGCTGGTGCCGCAGGCGGAGGATTAACCAAGTGCACCACAGCACCGGCCCCCTACTTTCAGTTTATTTTATACTAACAAGATTATCCCTACACTAAGTAAAGGATTCAACCAATAGTAGCAGAAAATAACACTCTTCCTCAACAGTAGAGACCAGGACTGTAAACAATTATGGAATCCCAAAATGTCAATTTTGCTCATATACTTTATATTTTTTTACTCTATTGGTTGTCACAGATCAGGGAAAACATAAGGTATCTGTCTTTTTGGGACTGGCTTATTTCTGTAAGTATAATGGTTTCCAGTTGCACCTATTGTGTTGCAAAGCACTTCTTGGAGAAGACCCCTGAAGCACAGGCAATCTAAGCAAGAATATATAAGTAGGATTACATCAATCTATAAGAGCTCAAGAAACTCAATAACAAGAAAACTAACAATCCAGTTAAGAAATAGGCCATGGACTACAACAAGAATTTTTCAAAAGAGGCCATGGTCCACAAAGGGAAGTCTCTCCTTATGGAATTTTTCTGGTTAATCAACAAGGAAGACTTGGTCAATGAGAGTGTCTCCATTTTATAGTTTCTAATGAATTGTAGGATTTTTATAACTATCTTTTATCAGGTTTAAGAAGTTCCCTTCTATTACTAGCTCACTGAGTTTTTATCATAAATGATATTGAATCTTAATTAGTTTATTATATTCTTTGAGATGATGGTATGCTTTATTTTATTGAAATAATAAGTGAGATTTGTTTATCTTTTTAAATGATATAAAATCTTGGGATTCCTGTAATAAACATATCTAATTGTAACTGATTAGATAACTGTAAGAGTTTCAGAGCCTTGACATGAGTGTCAAAATGTCTTGCATGTGTGAAGAAGACACATAATTGTGAAGAAGACAATAAACTATGATAAATTGAATTCTGCTTTCATGTCTCCCATCTTTCCATCCCTTGCTCTGTCATAATATTAATTTTTATGTAATTCTCATGGCCTTTTTGGTGATGGAAAGTACATATCAATCTTAGGATCCAAAGATCCAAGGATCTTTGGGTCTTTCCAAATGGCATTAGTAAATGAGTATATAGTACAAGTGGTATAGGAAGTATTTGAAACGTGTTGGTATGGTTGCTTCTGCTCATTTGTGGTTCTATCCTTCTCAAATAAGAATGGAGTCTTGGTAACTGTTGGTCATTTAGCCAGTGAATGAAACAGGCAGACCAAAAGCACTCCTGCTGAGGTACAGACAAGCAACCTAAAGTACAAGAAGTACTTCAACTAACCTGTTGATACCCACTTTAGGCAGAACTACTATGGTCAACTTGTAGATATACAAGAAGGAAATGCTCATTGTATGCATATAGGATTTTATGGTTGCTTGTTATATAGCTGAGCTGTGGATATAGCTGACTAACATTTAGGATGACTGACAAAATGTTTTTGATACCTTGATTATGAAGTATTGTAGATTCTTCATGACATGATTTTCCTCAACAGATCACATATTTTATCTTTTGATATACAGTTAGATTAGGGACAGATCAGGGGTTGAACTAATCTTGGGCTGAAATATTATCTTTCGAAGTTTCTCCCTATCACCAGTTTGTCCCTACAAGCAGAAATAGGTAATTCTTATTTTGCCAAGGTCCATTTCGACTTTTGTAGCATCACAGAATGGCTGTTAGAAGTAACCCAATAGGGATCAGTGCTGTGGCATAGCAGGTAAAGCACCTGCAGTGCCAGCATTCCATATGGGCTCAGGTTCAAGTCCCAGCTGCTCCACTTCCAATACAGCTCTCTGATATGCCTGGGAAAGTATTGGAGGATGACTCAAGTCCTTGGGCCCCCTGCACCAGCATGAGAGACCTGGAAGAAGCTCCTGTTCCTGGCTTCAAATCAGCCCAGCTCCAGCCATTGCAGGTATTTGGGGAGTAAACCAGAGCATGGAAGACCTCTCTCTCTCTCTCTCTCTCTGCATCTCTGTAATTTTGCCTTTTAAACAAATAAATAAATCTTTGAAAATAAATAAATAAATAAAATTTTAAAAAAGAAGTGTCCCAATGGTGTATTTTCATGAGAACTTAGCTGAACCTAAGTACAGCCATGATGCCAGGGCCTAGTCCCCAGCTTTAAGGGGACTAAAAGGGGGAAAAAAAGCATCAACTGATGAGCTCACTTAGTGGAGATGAGTGGAATAGGTTCAAGTCTTCACT
This sequence comes from Lepus europaeus, assembly GCF_033115175.1. NCBI lineage: Eukaryota > Metazoa > Chordata > Mammalia > Lagomorpha > Leporidae > Lepus > Lepus europaeus. The sequence continues at coordinate 49,938,712 of NC_084835.1, forward strand.
CAAGAAATAATTCAGATGTACAAAAGAGAGAAGTGGTAAGCCAGGTATCAAGATTTAATGAGGTAGAGCATCCATCAGAATAGATGAGCCTCTCTCCAGAAATAATGGGGGGGGAGGGAGGAGAGCGAGTCTGGTTTACATTGAGATAGGATTCTAAAAGAATGGGGTCTGGTTCTTCCCACCATTTCTGCTTCCCCTCCTTCTTCTCCTGGACAGAGGAATTACTGAGTATGAATTAGGTAAAATTCCTTCCAAGCTTCCCTAGAGTGCCTTCCTTGGGAGAAGGCTGCAAAAGTTTTATTGCCCAAGGTTATTAGATGGAGTAGCCTACCAGGTTCTGGAAAGAAGTTATTCAAGGGAGGAGAGAAGAACATTATTTGGTGGAGGGATGGAACCACCTGCAGAGCTACTGGGGTATGGGCAGGATTTTGTAGTGTGAAATACTGAGCAGCTTCTAAGGTACATTTCCAAGGCTGTTATTTTTTTAAACTTATTTTCCTCAGATCCTCATCCACACATAGGCTAATTTCTAACTTCCTAACAGTTTCCATTATGAAACCACAGTGTAACATTCCCCACCCCATCCTAACTGCCCAGCAACACCCAAACCCCGTGTTACATTGAGATTGTTCCTCCCAAAGTTGTTCAAACTGGGGGAAGGGAAGTTTGCATGACAAGAAAAAGGAACCAAACTTCTGAGACAGATGCTTACTTCTACCTGCTGGTCAATAAATGCCTCACTTTCTGCTACCTTCATGTATGAATTCTTCCCGTGGTGGGTAGGTGGTTTCAGGTGGGCTTATTTTCCACACTAGCAATACAAAATTATCAGCTTAAAATTGATATACTACAGATTTATTAAAATTCAAACCCCACTTGCACTTGCCTTGGCAGGGCCAGAAACAAATGATTTTGTGGGAGGGGGAGGGTTCCAAGATGGCAGAGTAGGGTGGGAGTTTACTGCTCTAACCCAGGAAAAGATAGCTTAAAAAAAGTGGAGAGTATAGTCTCAGGGAAGAGTTAGGGAGAAAATGGCAAAGGAAACTCTACAGAAATTAGAGGGACACAGTGGACTCACGTGAAGGGCGTGAGTGCCCAGGGCTTGGAACTCTAGAAGCTGAGAACATACACACCAGCTCTAGAAATTGAGGTGAGACCAAACCCCAGCAGCGCAGGACACTGGAAAAAAAGCAGCAGGAAGAGCCTAGAGGGACCCAGCATGGAGCCCCAGCCAAACTAGAAGAGAAAAAAAAAAGGTTTGAATGGACAGGTTTCTCTCTCCCCAATTACTATACAATAGCACCCTGTAACAAGCCGATAGGGTGGGCACCATTTTGGACATATGTAACAGTTGCACCAGCTCTTGTCTGTTCCCAGCAACTAGCAGACTGCAGACTCCTGACTCTGGTGGGAAGAAATAATAGGGCTAGGAGCTTGTAACTGTGTTAGGCTTCTGTACTGAGACTGTGAAAAAAAAAAAAAAACTGGGGGTGTGGGGGAGGACTCACTGTGTGGCTGGGACTTTGAGCAGTCACAGTGGGAGACACCACATGCTCAGGGTTTCCTGGTTACCTGGTGAGAGACATTGCTGGAGGAACTAAACTTACAGTGAGGACTGCACAGATCCTTTGTGTGGTCCTTCGGACAGAGCAGATGAATATTATGTCCATTGGGGCTTGCACTCAGGCACTGATCTCCTTAGAGAAGAGGAGCTCAGCTGGGCAGAATAAATTTCCTTTCTGATTAAAAAAAGAGAAGATTTACCACACCAAAGCTGGGTGTGTCACCTTAGGCACACCAAGACACTATGGCAAAAAAGAATCTACCTGAAGGTTCTCTATGAGTGAGACCCTAGTGAAAAAAAAGGAGCCATCAAAGAAGGATATACTCTTCTCTGAAGCAACGAGAGATCTACCACTTTGCTTATGGCCCTGTCTAAATACTGACAGTTTGTGGATTCAAAAGTTTTCTGTAGCCTTGGCAGATCATGTCAATAGCCTCAGGTGATCAATGACATCATAAGTAAGAGTGTCAATTGTTTAATCAACAACAGGAGTCACTGTGCACTTACTCCCCATGTAGGACCTCTGTCCTTAATGAGTTGTATTATGAAATTTAACTGTAAAACTTGTTTGCAAACAGTGCTCTATACTTTGTGTGTCTGTGTGGATATAAATTGTGGAAATCTTTACTTAGCATATAATTGGTCTTCTGTATATAAATTTAATTAAAAATTAATCTTAGTGGAGAATGGGATGGGAGAGGGAGTAGGAGGTGGGACAGGAGTGGAGGTGGGAGGGTGGGTTTGAGGGGAAGAACCACTATATTCCTAAAGCTGTACCTGTGAAATTTGTATGCATTAAATAAAAGCTTTCTTTAAAAAAAAAATTAGGGATGGGCTGGTGCTATGGCATAGTGGATAAAGCCCTGCCTGTAGTTCTGGCATCTCGTATGAGCACTGGCTCAAGTCCCAGCTGTTCCACTTCCAATCTAGCTCTCTGCTATAGCTTGGAAAAGTGGTATTAAATGTCCCAAGTCCTTGGGACCCTGCACCTGCATGGGAAAACCCAGAGAAAGATCCTGGCTCCTGGCTTTGGATCGGCACAGCTCTTGCCATTGTGGCCAACTGGGGAGTAAACCAGTGTGTGGAAGACCTCTCTCTTTCTCTCTCTTCCTCTCTTTCTCTCTCTCTGTTCTCCTTCTCTCTGTGTATAACTCTGACTTTAAATAAATAAATATTTTATTAAAAATGATTTTGTGGTCCTTTCATGGCCAGCAAGCCTATTGTTTCCACCCCCTAAAAGACTGAAGCTTTTCAGGATTCCAAACAAGAGCTTTGCATACTTAGGATTTCTCCTCCTTGGTGTACCTTGAACTACATTTTTTTGTCTCCTTATCAATGAGAAACTTTACAAATTATTTGTGCTTCACCAAGTTTCTGTTTAGCTTTTTAACCTTTTATACTATTAACAATAAAAAAAACACCCCAAAGAGAAAGCCATTGTTATGTGTCAATCTGGCTTACAACCATCTTCTTTTCTTTAAGAATCAGCTTTCTTGATGACCAGCGTGGCAGACTGTCTCTTCAATATATGCCTCCCCAGAACATTGATAAGACTGGATGCTCTGGGGTCCTTCCTGAATCAGAACAACTCTGATCTGCTCAACTTATCAGTCTCTTGTTCTTTTCCAACAATTAGCACAAGACCTATGGGAGAAAAGCAGAATGGAGAATGTCATACTCAGCTCAATGAACATCTGTGCTGTCCAGAATCTTCATGACTCAGATCCTAGCATATTCAGGCACTCAACAATGCATCAAACAGACTTTATTTTATTTTAATTGCTTTTCCTACCTATTACAGATTAATTTATCATAGCTAGAATGGAAGTCATATAACTTTTATTTTCTAAGATTTATCAACCTCTATTCATTTTCACTGTTGCATAATATTCCATTACATGACTATATTTAATTTATCCATTCTTCTTTCTAACATGTTTTCAATTTTTCACTGATATGAACAAAAATTATATGAATGTTTTCATGTATTTTGGTAAACTTATGAAAAACTTACAGTGCATATACTTCACAGTAGAATACATGAGTTACAAAATATGTGAAAGTTCAACTTAAAAGATAATATCTTGTTGTTTTACAAAGTCATAGTTAATGGGTGGACATTTAGTGCAGTGGTTTAAGCCTTTGATATGGGCCAGGCAGGCAGCTAGAATCTTAGCAGTTTAGGATCTGCTCAGCTAGAGGTACCTGAAGGCCACAAGTCCCTACCCCATGTATATTTCTATCTGTTAGGACCTATAAGGCCACTGAGGTTTAATAGAACCTGTTAGGTCACTGAGCCTGAAATCCCAGGATCAATGAAACTGGATATAGATGGATAATCTAATGCCTAATGAAATATTCATTGCTCAGGAAAGCCCCACACCTGGACTTTCCAAAATGCTGAGACAATGCACTAAAAGCTTCATCAAGGAGACTTTCTACACATTGACCACCAATCTTATAGGGGTTTATATATTGTTCTGTACCTCCTCCAAAAGCTGCTTAAGAAAGGCAGAGTCCTTTCTTAAGCAAATGGCTCAAATGGTATGAAGCCTAACTTCAAATCCCCTGCACTCTGGACAGGCTAAATCCCCACTGTCTATACCCCACATTTTTCCCCACTAAAACAAAGTCCTCTCCATCTAGCTCCTTCATTGTTTCTTGGAACCTTAAAATCCTAAAACCTGGCCGGCGCCGCGGCTCACTAGGCTAATCCTCCGCCTTGCGGCGCCGGCACACCGGGTTCTAGTCCCGGTCGGGGCACCGCTCCTGTCCCGGTTGCCCCTCTTCCAGGCCAGCTCTCTGCTGTGGCCAGGGAGTGCAGTGGAGGATGGCCCAAGTGCTTGGGCCCTGCACCCCATGGGAGACCAGGATAAGCACCTGGCTCCTGCCATCGGATCAGCGCGGTGCGCCGGCAGCTACCGCGGCGGCCATTGGAGGGTGAACCAACGGCAAAAGGAAGACCTTTCTCTCTGTCTCTCTCTCACTGTCCACTCTGCCTGCCAACAATAAAAAAAAAAAAAATCCTAAAACCTAACACTATCCTTCTACTTGTCAATCAAAATGCCCTCTTTCTCAGCTTCATCCAGGACTTGGTGAGGAAGATGCCATAAAAACCTGTATATTGGAATTCCAAGATGGATGAATAGGGACAAGATCTACTGCTTTAGATGGGGGGGGGGGGAATAGCAAGAAAAAAAAAGTGAGGAAGTGCATTTTCAGGGGAGAATTGAAGAGAAATCTGCACTTGAAATTATACAGAAGGAAGAAGGACACCATGGATCAGTGTGCAAGGTGCAAACACGCAGCAAAGAGCACAGACACAATACACGATCTCTACAGCCCAGAGCCGGAGGATACATCAGCTTTGGAGAGCAAGGTGAGAGCAGACTGCAGCAGTACATGCGCTGGTGATATTTTTGAGGGAGAGCCTTATGGACCACACTGTCTTTGAATATGGCCTGGAGCCCTAATAGGGTGCAGGGTACCCTCCTAACTCAGTAAAAAAAAAAAAGTGAGTTTCTCTCTGTGGACAGGACAGGCTAGTAGGCAGAATGGATCCTCTACACCCCGTGACTATGGGACCCTTGTGTGCTGAGATTGTGCACACTCTGTGACTGTATGATACAGTTCAGGGTATAGTTGGGTCTCCAGGCAATCACAGTATCTGAAATCAGAGGCTCAGAGCTCCCTGAATATCCAGGATGGGTCATTGTAATGGGATCCATGCTCAAACTGAGGACTGCACAGATACTTTGTGTGGTATAGAAGGAAGATTCCTCAGAATTTTTAAAGGCTATATATCACATATAACAATAGACAATACTATACTTAATGGCAGAAAACTTAAAGCATTTATCTTCAGATCTGGAACAAGGCAAGGTTTCCATGTTCACCACTCTCATTCAATGGAGCACAAAGTTTGTGTAAGAGCAATTACGGTCTTCTTCTTTTTTTTCTTTTCCATGGTGTCTTGGCTTTCCATGCCTACAATACTCTCATGGGCTCTTCAGCCAGATCCAAATGCCTTAAGGGCTGATTCTGAGGCCAGAGTGTTGTTTAGGACATCTGCCATTCTATGAGTCTGCTGTGTATCCCACTTCCCATGTTGGCTCCTTCTCTCCCTTTTTGATTCTATCAGTTAGTATTAGCAGACACTTGTCTTGTTTGTGTGATCCCTTTGACTCTTAGACCTATCAGAGCCATCAATTGTGAACTGAAATTGATCACTTGGACTAGTGAGATGGCATTGGTACATGCCACCTTGATGGGATTGTATTGGAATCCCCTGGCACATTTCTAACTCCACCATTGTGAGTGAGATCCCAGAGGAAAGAACGGGGCCATCAAAGAAGGAGGTACCTTTCTCTGAAGGTTAGAGAGAACTTCCACTTTGACTATGACCCTATCGGAATAAGATCAAAGTAGGCAAACTCTAAAGGCTTCCATAGCCCTGGCAACTCATGACTAGAGCCTAGGGAGATTACTGACGCCATAAGCAAGAGTGTCAAATTGTTAAGTCAGCAACAGGAGTCACTGTGTACTTACATCTCATGTGGGATCTGTCCTTAATGTGTTGTCTAATGTGAAGTGATGCTATAACTAGTACTAAAACAGTATTTTTACACTTTGTGTTTCTGTGTGGGTGCAAACTGATGAAATCTTTACTAATTATATACAGAATCGATCTTCTGTATATAAAGATAATTGGAAATGAAAAAAAAACCTGGTATTAAATTGGAAATGGCATAGAAAATTAATTTTTAAAAATATCATGTAGGATCTCTGTCTTTAATGTGCTGTACACTGTTATTTAATGCTATAACTAGAACTCCAACAGTATTTTTTCACTTTGTGTTGCTATATGGGGGCAAATTGTTGAAATCTTTACTTAATATATACTAAACTGATCTTCTGTATATAAAGAGAATTGAAAATGAATCTTGATGTGAATGGAAGGGGAGAGGGAGCAGGAAAGAGGAGGGTTGCGGGTGGGAGGGAGGTTATGGGAGGGGGAAAGCCATTGTAATCCATAAGCTGTACTTTGGAAATTTATATTCATTAAATAAAAGTTTAATAAATGAAAAAAAGAGCAATTACGGAGAAAAAAAGAAATAAAAAGCATCAATATTGGAAAACAGGAAGTCAAATTATCCATGTCTGCAGATGATCTGATGTTGTACGTGGAAAGATCTAAGCAACCCAGCAAAAAGCTGTAAGAATTGACAAACCAACGCAGTAAAGTTGCAGGTTACAAAATAAATATCCCAAAAAAAGTAGCTTTTTGCATACTAATGATGAATTCATAGACTGAGAAATCAAGAAAAAATTCCATTCACAGTAGTCACCAAAAAAATCAAATATTTAGGATAAATTTAACCAAAAAAGTGAAGGATATATTCAATAAAAATTATCAAACACTGATGAAAAAATCATCAAGGACACAAAAAATGGAAAAATACACCTTTATAATGGATGGAAAGAATCAGTATTATCAAAATGTCCACACTAAATAAAGCAATTTAAATTCAGAGATTCCATGCAATACCCATGAAAACACTAATGGTATTCTTTACAGAATTAGAAAACACAATCAAAAAATTCATATAGAATCATAAAAGACTTGAAAAGAAAAAAATGATGCTTAGCAACAAAAATCAAGCTGTATATATGACAATACCTGATTTGAAAGCAAACTTCAAAGCTATGCTATTTAAAATAGCCTGGTACTAGCATAAAAACTGATACATAGATCAATGGAACAGAATAGACAGCCCAGAAATTAATCTATGTATACACAGCCAACTGTTTTTTTACATAAGTGCTAAGACCATACAGTGAAGCAAGAATAATCTCTTCAATAAATGGTACTAGCAAAACTACATGTTTATCAATAGAAGAATGACAGTATATCCATACAGAAATCAATTCAAAATGAATCAAAGACCTAAATTTAAAACTAGAAACTATGATCTTGCTGGAAGAAAAAGTAGGGGAAACAATCCAAGACATTGATATATGGGGTGACTTCATGGACAAGACTCCCAAAGCACAACAAAACAACAAAACAAAACTAAATAAATGGGATGATATAAAACTCAGAAGCTTTTGCACAGCAAAAGGAATGATCAATGGAATGAACAGACATCCTACAAAATGGGAAAAATAATGCAAATGACCTCTATAAAAAAGGATTAATATCTCAAATGTAACAGCAACTTAAAAACTCAGCATTTCAAAACAGTTGAAAGTAAGAGAATCCTCCCAAACTCCTTCTATGAAGCCAATATAACCTTAATTCCTAAGTCATAAAAACATTTGTCCCAAAAGGACAAATGCTGTATGTTCTCCCTAATCTGGAATAAATAATAGAGCACCTAAAAGGTAATCTATAGAAGTAAAATTAATACTTCAAGATGCAATGACTCAGAACAGCCCTTGTCTAGACTGTTGAGGAACAGCTTTTTTTTTCTGTACAATTTGTTGAACTCTTTACTTAGTATAGAAAGATAACTATAGACCAGTATGTCTGATGAACATAGACGCAAAGATCTTCACCAAAATACTAGCTGAAGCTAATGTCACAGCAAAAAAAAAAAAAAAAATTCACCCAGACCAAGTGAGATTTCTCCCTAGTATGTATGGGATGGTTTAACAATTGCAAATCAATAAATGTGATACATAACATTGACAAACTGAAGAACAAAAACCATATAATTCCCTCAATAGATGAAGAAAAAGCATTTGATAAAATACAATATCATTTCATGAAGAACACCTTAAGCAAATTGGGTATATAAGGAGCTTTCCTTAACACAATCAAGGCAATTTATGACAAACTCACAGCAAGCATCTTATTGAATGGGGAAAACTTGGAAGCATTCCCACTAAGATCTAGAACCAGACAAGGATGGCCACTCTCACCATTTAGGCAGAGCCTTTACAAAGAAAAGGCAATCAAAGGGACACAAATTGGAAAGGAGGAAGTCAAACTATCCCTATTTGTGGATGACATGATTCTTTATAGAGGGGAACCAAAGACTCCACAAAGAGAATATTGGAACTCATAAAAGAATTTGATAAAGTTAGAGGATAATATTAACGGAAAAAAATCAATAGCCTTTCTAGGCACAGACAATGTGATGGCTAGCAAAGAACTTATAAGATGGATCCCATTCACAACAGCTACAAAAAATTAAACATCTTGGAATGAATTTAACCAAGGATGTGAAAGATCCCTACAATGAAAATTACAAAACATAAAAAAAATAAATAGAAGACATTTAAAAATGGAAAAATCTTCCAAGCTCATGGATTGAAAGAATAAATATCACCAAAGTATCCCTACAACTGAAAGCAATCTACAGATTCAATGCAATCCCAATCAAAATACCAACAACATTCTTTGTAGGTCTAGAAAAAATGATTCTAAAATTCATATGGAAACATAAGAGACCTCAAATAGCTAAATCAATCTTATACAAAAACAAAGCCGGATCATCACAATACCTGAATTTAAGACATACTACCTAGCAGTTATAATAAAAACAGCCTAGTACTGGCACAAATACAGAGTTGTAGACCAATGAAACAGAATACAAACTCCAGAAATCAATCCACACATCTAAAACCAACTTATATTATCCAAATGGATAAAATCTTAATAGACATAATACCAGGGTTTGTCTCCTAGTTCTGCTTTTCAAATACTGAAGCACATTCAGATATAATGTATGGTGGTAAGCATCACCTAGTGGACAGCACTGTGCCAGTGCCTCCACTTACCAGGTTTAATATTGCATTGTCCCCAGTGAGACACATTCTTGTGAACAGGTTTCACTGCCACTGTAGTGGGAGAATATCTGGCAAATTCCAGACAAGTTTCTACCAATTCCTGTGTCATTCAATGAGCCAACGCTATTCTACTCCAAGTTCTGGCTCTCACAGCCATGTTTGTGCCTTTGTTAAAAAGACTGCCTTGCCCCAGGGATTGATATTAACTCCTTTGTCAAATATAAAGTTGGTTGTAGATGCCTGGATTGATATCTGGAGTTTCTATTCTGTTCCTCTTGTCTATCCATCTGTTTTGTACTAAAATAAGGCTATTTTGATTATAATTGCCCTGTTGTGTGTCTTGAAATCAGGTAAAGTGATGTCACCAGCTTTCTTTTTGTTGTAAAAGATTGCTTTAACTATTTGGGGTCTCTTATATTTCCATATGAATTTTTAGCATCACTTTTTAGATCTACAAAGAATGTCATTGGTATTTTGATTGAGATTACATTGAATCTGTAAATTGCTTTTGCTAGTATGGACATTTTGATGATGTTGATTCTTCCAACACATGAACATGGAAAATTTTTCCATTTTTTTAACATCTTATATTTCTTTCTTTAGTGTCTTGTGACTTTCATTGTATAGATTTTTGACATCCTTAAATTTATTTCAAGGTATTGGATTCTTTTTGGAGCTGGTTGTGAATGGGAATGATCTGAAAAGTTCATTTTCATACATTACTATCCGTGTATACAACAGCTATTGATTTTTCCATATTGATTTTATATCCTCCCATTTTATCAAACTCTTTTATGAGTTCCAATAGTCTCTCAATTGAGTCTTTTGAATCTCCTATAGATATAGAATCATCCTCTGATTTATTTTCTTGCCTAATGACTGTGGCAAAAACTTCCAGGACTATATTGAATAGAAAAAGTGACAGTGGGCATCCTTGTCTGGTTCTAGATCTTAGAGGGAATGCTTCAAGCTTTTCCCCATTCAACAAGATGCTAGCTGTGGTTTGTAATAAATTCCCTTAATTGTGTTGGGGAATGTTCCTTCTATATCCAATTTGCTTAAAGTTTTCACCATGAAAGGATTTTGTATTTTATCAAATGCTTTCTCTGCATCTATTGAGATAATCATATGATTTTTGTTCTTCAGTTTGTTAATGTGATTTATCACATATATTGATTTGTGAATGTTGAACTATTCCTCCATACCAGAGATAAATCCCACTTGGTCTGGGTAAACGATCTTTCTGCTGTGATGTTGGCCTCAGTTAGATAGTATTTTGTTGATGATTTCTGCAACAATGTTCATCAGGGATAGTGGTCCATATTTCTCTTTCTGTTACATGTTTTTCTGTCTTAAGAATTAAAGTGACGCACACTTCATTGAAGCAGTTTGGGAAGATTCCCTCCCTTTCAATTGTTCTGAATAACTTGAGAAGAATTGGAATTAGTTGTTCTTTTTTTAAGATTTATTTTATTTATTTGAGTTACCAAGAAAAATAGAGACAGAGAGAGAGGCTTTCCATCCACTGAATCACTCCTCAAAAGGTCACAATGGCTGGAGATGAGCCTATTCAAAGCCAGGAGCCAGGAGCTTCTTCTGGGTCTCCCATGTGGATACAGAGTCACAATGACTTGAGTAATCCTCCACTGTTTTCTCAGGTGCATTAGCAGAGAGCTGGATTGGAAGTGGAGCAGCCAGTACCTAAACTCACACCCATATGAGATGTGGGCACTGCAGGCCACTGCTTTAATCCACTGTGCCACCACACCAGCACCCCTGGAATTAGTTCTTCTTTAATGTATGGTAGAATTCAGCAGTGGATCCATCTAGTCTAAGCCTTTACTTTGTTGGGAGGATTTTATATTACTGATTCAATTTTCATCTCGGTTATTGGTCTGTTTAGGTTTTCTATGTCTTGTATTCATTACTCAATTTTGGTAGATTTTATGTTTCCAGAAGTCTTTTCATTTCTTCTGGGTTTCCCAATTTGTTGGCACATTGCCCTTTGTAGTAATGCATGATGATTCTTTTTATTTCTGTGGTATCTGTTGTTACATTTCCTTTTCCATCTCTGATTTTATTGAGTCTTTTCACTCTTTCTTTGGTTAGTTGGGCCAATGGTATATCAACTTTATTTTTTTCAAAAAACCAACTCTTCATTTCACCAATCTTATGTACTTTTTTTGTTTCAATTTTGTTTATTTCTTCTCTAATTTTAAATATTTCTTTCTTCCAAATAATTTGGGATTTAAGTTTGTTGTTTTCCTGGGACCTTGAGATGAATTGATAGCTCATTTATTTGGTACATTTCCAGTTTACACTGCTTTTGCTTTATCAATAAGTTTCGATATAAGGTAGTGTTGTTTTCATACGTTTAAAGAATTTTTTTCTCTTTTGATTTCTTCAAATTCTTTGACAAATTCTTTCAATTTCTATTTGTTGTGAAAGATCTTTATTTCATCTTCATTCATAAATGAGAGCTTTGCAGGGTACAGTATTCTGGGTTGACAATTTTTTTCTCTTAAGACTTAGAATGTATAAGGGCTGGTGCCGTGGCACAGTAGGTTAATCCTCCACCTGCGACACTGGCATCCCATATGGGTGCCGGTTCTAGTCCCAGAAGCTCTTGGATCCTGGCTCTTAGCTTCGGATTGTCGCAACTCCAGCCATTGCAGCCAATTGGGAAGTGAACCAGTGGATGGAAGACCTCTCTCTCTCTCTCTCTCTCTCTCTCTATTCTCTTCTATCTCTGTGTAACTCTGACTTTCAAATAAATAAATAGATCTTTAAAAAAGACACCACAGAAATAAAAAGAATCATCAGAAATTAATACAAAGAGTTGCATGCCAACAAACTGGGAAATCTAACAGAAAGGGATAGATTCCTGGATACATACAACCTACCTAAATTGAACCATGAAGACATAGAAAAGCTAAACAGACCCATAACCAAGTCAGAGATTGAATCAGTAATAAAGGCCCTCCCAACAAAGAAAAGCCCAGGACCGGATGGATTCACTGCTGAATTATAACAGACATTTAAAAAACTAACTCCAATTCTTCTCAAGCTATTCAAAACAACTGAAAGAAAGGGAATCCTCCCAAGTTCTTTCTACAAAGCCAGCATCACCTTAATTCCTCAACCTGAAAAAGATGGAGCAGAGAAAGAGAATTACAGACCAATTTCCCTAATGAACATAGATGCAAAAATCCTTAACAAAATTCTATCCAATATATTCCAACAACACATCAGAAAGATCATCCATCCAGACCAAGTGGGATTTATACCTGGTATGTGGGGGTGGTTCAACATTCACAAATCTATCAATGTGATACACCACATTAACAAACTGTAGAAGAAAATTTGTATGACTATCTCAAGAAATGCAGAGAAAGCATTTGATAAAATATAACACCTTTTCATGATGAAAACTCTAAGAAAACTGGGTATAGAAGGAACATTCCTCAACACAATCCAGACAATTTAAGACAAACCCACATCCAGCATCATATTAAATGGGGAAAAGTTGGCTGCATTACCACTGAGATCCGGTACCAGACAGGGATGCCCACTACCACCATTTCTATTCAATATAATAGTGGAAGTTTTGGCCAGAGCCATTGGGCCAGAAAAATAAATTAAAGGCATATAATTGGAAAGGAGAAAGTCAAACTATCCCTATTTGCAGATGACATGCTTCTATATATAGTGGATCCAAAAGACTCCACCAAGAGAGTATTAAAACTTGTAGGAGGATTTGGTAAAGTAGCAGGATATAAAATCAATACAAAAAAATCAACTGCATTGTACACATGGACAATGTAAAGGCTGATATTGAGCTTCTAAGATCAATCCCATTCACAATGGCTACAAAAAATTACCTTGGAATAAACTTAACCAAGATATCAAAGATCTCTATGATGAGAATTACAAAACATTAAAGGAAGAAATAGCAGAAGACAAAAAATTGGAAGAATTTTCCATGTTCATGGATTGGAAGAATCAATATCATCAAATTGTCCACTCTTCCGTAAGCAACTTACAGATTCAATGCAATACCAATCAAAATACCAAGACATTCTTCTCAGATCTAGAAAAAATGCTGAAATTCATATGGAGGCATAGAAGACCTTTACTTGCTAAAGCAATCTTATACAATAAAAAAAATCTGATAGCATCACAATACCAGATTTCAAGGCATACTACATGGCAGTTATAATCAGAATAACCTGGTACTAGTACAAAAACAGATGGATACTCCAATGTAACAGAATAAAATGCCAGAAATCAATCCAAGCATCTACAACCAACTTATATTTGACAAAGGAGCTAAAATCAATTCCTTTAGAAAGGACAGTCTCTTTAAGAAGTGGGATTCAGACCTGGCTAAAAAGCCATGAGAGTATTTCAGGCATGGAAAACCAAGACACTGTGGCAAAAAATGACCTAAATGAAAGAACTCTCTGGGGCCAGCACTGTGGCACAGCGGGTTAATGCCCTGGCCTGAAGTGCCAGTGTCCCATATGGGTGCCAGTTCAAAACCTGGATGCTCCACTTCTGATCCAGCTCTATGCTATGGCCTGGGAAAGCAATGGAAGATGGCCCCAAATACTTGGGCCCCTGTATCCATGTGGGAGACCTGGAAGAAACTCCTGGCTCCTGGCTTCAGAATTACACAGCTCCAGCTGTTGTGGCAAGTTAGGGAGTGAATCATTGGATGGAAGACCTCTCTCTGCCTCTCCTCTCTCTGTGTAACACTGACTTTTGAATGAATAAATCTTAAAAAAAAAGAAAGATCTCTTTGAATGAGATCCCGGTGGAAAGAAGGGGCCATCAAAGAAGGAGGTGCCTTTCTCTGAATGGAAGAGAGAACTTCCACTTTACTTATGGCTCTGTCTAAATACATCGGTGTTTGTGAACTCAAGAGGCTTTCATAGCCTTGGCAGCTCATGAGAATAGCCTCGGGTGATTACTGACACCATAAATAAGAGTGTCAGTTGTTAAATCAACAACAGGAGTCACCATACACTTGCTCCCCATGTAGGACATCTGTTCCTAATGTGTTGTACTATGAAAATTAACGGTAAAACAGTACTTTATACTTTTTGTGTCTGTGTGGGTTTAAACTGTTGAAATCTTTACTTAGTATAGAGTTGATCTTCTGTATATAAATATAATTAAAAATGAATCTTAATGAAGAATGTGATGGTAGGAGTAGGAGAGGGGTTGGTGTGTGGGTGTGACAGTGGTTGGGGGGGAAGAAGCACTATAATCCAAAAATTATACTTTCAAAATTTATATTCATTAAATAAAAGTTTTATATAAAAAAAGTGGTGCTTGGAAAACTGGATTTCTACAGGTAGCAGTATGAAGCAAGAACCCTACATACACCTCACCCGAAAATCCACTCAAAATGGAATAAAGACCTAAATCTATGACCCAACACCATGCAATTATTAGAGAACATTGGGGAAAACCCTGCAAGATATTGGCATAGGTAAAGAATTCTTGAAAAAGATCACAGAGACACTAACAATCAAAGCCATAATACAAATGAGATTACATCAAATTGAGTAGCTTCTGTACTGCAAAAGAAACAGGAAAGTGAAGAGGCAATTGACAGAATAGGAGAAATTATTTTCAAACTATTCAACTATTAAAGGATTAATAACCAGTACATATAAAGAGATCAAGAAGCTCCACAACAACAAAATGAACAACCAGTGAAGAAATAGGTCAAGGACTAAAAGACATTTTTCAAAAGAAGAAACCCAAATGGCCAACAGACACAAGAAAAGATGTTCAGGATCACTAGCCATCAGGAAAATACAAATCAAAACTAAAATGAGGTTTGACTTCACCCAGTTAGAATGGCTTTCATACAGAAGTCAAAAAACAACAAATACTGGAGAGGATACAGGGGAAAAAGTACCCAAAACCATTGTTGGTGGGAATGTAAACTGGTATACAGCCCCTGTGAAAAAATGAATGGCTATACCTCAGAAATCTGAAAATAGACCTACCATATAACTCAGCCATCCCAATCCTGAGAATTTACCAAGGGGAAATGAAATCAGCATATGAAAGAGTTGTCTGCACTCCCATGTTTATTGCAGCTCAATTCACAATAGCTAAGACATGGAATCAATCCAAACACCAGTCAACTGAAGACTGGATAAAGAAATTTTAGGATACGTACACTATGGAATACTACACAGTGGCAAAAAAAATGAAATCTGGTCATTTACAACAAAATGGATGAATCTGGGCTGTCGGAGGCCACCCGACAAACCACACGGAGACACGCAGCACTCAGTCAATTTATCACCACGTTTATTGCCTCGTCGCATTCCAAGCCAAAGTAGGGGGCCCGGCGATGAGGGACTGGAGGCAGTCTCCCTAGGGAAACCCTTCAGTCTCCAGCAGCGAGCACCAAGAAACACAAGGATATATACCCCAGGCCCCATACAGATAACATTCATTGTGTACAATCATGCATAGCACAGGAACGAAACAAGTTTACAAGGTAGCAAAGATCAGGGTACAAGCTCTGCTGATAGAGCAAAGAACATCATACACCTTCATCAGAAGTCACATCCTGCCTGCAGGAATGTGGGATGAAAAGTCTTGTGCCTACAGAACAAAAGCTCAGGAAACAGGATTAGATAAGGGACAGCCTCAGCCTGCTGCATCTCATGTCGGGCCAGGGCCACTAGCCCCGACATTGGAAAACATCATACTTAGTGAAATATTCCAATCCAAAAGGGACAAATACCACATGTTCTCTGTGGCCCATTTTAATTAACAGAGCACATAAAAGGCAATCTGTAGAAATGAAATTGACACTTTGAGAAGCAATGACTTGAGCCCTTGTCTTGACTGATGAGGAACAGTTTTTTTTTTTTTTAGAATGTTTGTTGATCTCTACTTAACACAGAGTTAAACATATATGTATAAAGTCAACTGAAAATAGATTGCAGTAAAAAAATAAGAGTGAGAATAAGATAGGGAGGAAGAATAGGGTTTGGGAGTATGTGTGGGAGGCTGGCCATTATGGGAAGAATCACCATGTTCCTAAATTTATAATTATGAAGTGTATGAAGTTTGTAGCTATAAAGCTGTATAGTTATGCATACATTCCTACAGACTTACTTCTAAGGGTACAGTTTAAAAACTTGCTATGGGACCCCAAATCCCATTAAGCAGGTGGTAAAAATACTATCTTTTTTTTTAATACCATCTTAAGTGTTAAAGTGATCAAATGGTTAGTATTAAGCATCTGGTAATAATAATAAATAAAATTAAAAAGGAGTGAATGCTCCAACATGGGTAGCACTCCACACAGCAACTCATAGAACGACAATCGCTTTAAGTACCACTCTGACCTCAGAATCAGCCCTTAAGTTACTCTGGTCTGACTGAAAAGGCCAAGAGAGCATTTAAGGCATGGAAAGCCAAGACACTGAGGCAAAAATGTCCTACATGAAGGATCTCAGTGGGTGAGACCCAGTGGAAAGAAGTGGTCATCAAAGAAGGAGGTACTGGCTGGTGCTGTGGCTCACTAGGCTAATCCTCCACCTGCAGCGCTGGTACTCCAGGTTTCTAGTTCCAGTTGGGGTGCCGGTTCTGTGCCAGTTGCTCCTTTTCCAGTCCAGCTCTCTGCTGTGGCCCGGGAAGGCAGTGGAAGATGGACCAAGTGCTTGGGCTCTGTACTCGCATGGGAGACCAGGAAGAAGCACCTAGCTCCTGGCTTCAGAGAGCACAGCATGCCAGCCATAGTGGCCATTTGAGGAGTGAACCATTGGAAGGAAGACCTTTCTCTCTCTCTCTCTCACTGTCTAACTCTGCCTGTCAAAAATAAAACCAAAAAAAAAAAAAAAAAAGGAGGTACTTTTCTCTGAAGGGAGGAGAGAACTTCCGCTTTGCTTATGGCCTTAGCTAAATATCGACAGAGTTTGTGGATTCGAAAGGGTTCCATAGCCTAGGCAGCTCATGGCAAGAGCAGCAAATGATCACTGACATCATACATAAGAGTGTTAATTGTTAAATTAACAACAAAAAAAGAGTCACTATGCACTCACTTCCCATGCTGGACCTCTGTCCTTAAAGTGTCCTTAATTATGTCTAAGTGATCACAAAAGGTGTATCATTCTTGGGTGCTTCATTAAAGTTAATTAAGTTTCTAGAAAAAAAAAGAAATGAAATTAACTTCAAAATGCAATGACTTTGAACAACCTTTGTCTCGACTGTTGAGGAACAATTTTTTTGTTTTGTTTCGGTTTTTGATTTTGGGTTTTTTTAATGTGCAAATTGTTTAACTCTTTATTCAGTATAGAGTTGCTCTTCTGTGTATTAAGTTAATCAGAAATGGATCTTGGTAGAGAATGGGACTTGGAATGGGAGAAGGAAGAGGAGGAGTGTTGGAAGAGTGGATGGGAAGGCAGGTACAGTGGGATGAATCACTATATTCCTAAATTTGTACTTATGAAATGCACGAAGTCTGTGTTCCTTAAATTAAAGATTTCTTGGGGGGAGGAATTTAAAAAAAAAGACATCCATTTCTGGCATTTCCTCAATCTCTACATCTCTGCATATAATACTGAAATACTGTTGGGTTCCTTTAGAGGAGGGGTCATAGTGTCTTTCTTATTCTTGTTTCCTGAATTTCTGTATTTGTTTTTAGGCATTTGTGGAGTTAATTTTTGTTTTTCGCTTTTTTTTCCTTTGATAGTTTTTATCTTTGAGCTGTCTCTGTGGCTTAGTGGAATGTGTACTTTCAGCAAATATCAAGAGGTTGAGTAGTGGGTGTGGCCAAGGATCTCTGGTCAGTGCTCCAGGGTGGGGCAAGTATCCAGGGTAACACCTTAGTTGGGTGTGGTAGATCTGAATACCCACCTACACTCTGTACCTTTTAATGTAACCACCAAGTCCCCATGGTCTTAGCACACAATATTCTCACAGTCACCAGATCCAGAGGATTCTCTCTGCCCTGCCAACCTGTCCAGTCAACAGAGAGGCAGATGTTCCCTGAGACAACTCTACCTAGGTGTCTTGATCCTGAGAGGCTGTGGGTGCTTCACCATCCTACATGGTTGCCCAGCCACCTCCCAGCCAGGCTCAAAGTCTGTGGGGGCTGCATTTTGTTCCCTCCACTAGAATCTCTAGATCACACATGTTCACAAGAGCCACTGGCTGAATGTTGTTCCCTGCCTGCCACTGCTGCCAGTACTGCCAAGAAGGCGTCCTGTCTCAGCCAGTTGATGTGCATGTGCACAAAGGCTTCCACCACCCAAACACAAAATGGCACCCAACTTTCTCAGCTTGGCATCCAGTGCTGTTGTGGAGAAGTAGGGGCAAGATAAACAAGCCCCCTCTACTTCCACCGGCAACTGTTAGCAACTGCCAGCCTCCAGGGCTACAGTCCAGATTCATACTGTGCTCTCCCTGTGGCTGTATCACCGTGGGTTGCTGCAGTCCAGGCTCACTTCTGTCTACAAACTGCCACCTGCTCTGGCTCTCAGCTGCTGCAGATGCATTCATGTTAGTGCTACAAGCCCACCCCCTCCACACAGATCCACAATGTTCCTCCTCCTCTTGTAGTATTTCCAGTGCAATTTTCTATCCAGTTCTGCTGTGAGTGTACTTCCTACCTTTTCATTTTCACTGTTTATCCTTAGCCTAGCACAGTATGCCATTCTCTAATCCACCATCTTGGAATCCCCACAGATAGTTTTTTTTATTGAGTTGTTCTTGTTCAAAATATTTACTTGTTTCTTTACCATTTGAATTTATGTTGACACAATCTTCTAATCTAATACTGTGTTTAAATCTAATGATCTTCCATGGGATGGTTGTGGGTGGGAGGATGGTTGTGGGGGGAAAAAGCTGCTATAATCCAAAAGTTGTACTTTGGAAATTTATATTTATTAAACAAAAATTTAAAAAAATAAATATAAAAGAAAGAAAAAATTAATGATCTTCTAATAAAATTATTTCATTTCTCATCTTATTAAAAAATTGAAGTGTTTGTTTTTATGCATCACATTCATAATGTCAATTCCCACTGAATAGGGAAGAGAAAGAAAACAATAAAGATAGAAATTCATGTTTTAACTTTCATAATTTTAAGGGTTCCATTGAAAAGGACTTGCAACACTTCTGTATCTGCCTAAGAACTAATTGCAACAGAATTAGCATTTTATTACAATAAACTAGAAAACTGAAAAGGAATAAATCAAACATTAATTTTCTAAAATCAGACAATAATTAGTGGATGTCTATGTTGACTGAGAGAAGAAAGTCAAATGATATGAGCCCTATCATTGACCCAGCTAATCGTGTGAAGGCAACTATAAGGCCACAGTGTGAAGAGTGGACCAAAATCTGACAATATCATTGGATTGGAATGAAACTTGTAAAGACCAAGTGACAAACACCTTAGAAACAGGGTAAACAATTGACAGAACTCACAGAGGGCTGGGAATAGTTAAATTTCCACCAAAGTGGAAAAGCCTTCAAACAGACAGAGCAATAAATAATACTGATAAAGAAAACCTGACAAATTTTCTGAAGAGTCACACCTTGTATCAAGTTAAAATTAGTACCAGATTGAAGTATATTCTGGCTTTGCCAATGTGACAGAAAAGAAAGCCTCAAAATGCCAACAAAATTTATTCTCAAATAAGCATTTATGTGGAAAAACTATCCAACATTTGTTAAAGTAATAGAACAAAATCCAACACCAATAATATAAAAGACAATAGTCAATATTAAATTAAAAAGTAGCAGACATGCAAAAGAACAATCTACAGAAATAGACCCAATTGATAGAAGTCTATTCATCAGCCTTGAAACAATTATTTTAAATGTTAAAATGTGGTAAAGTATTCAGAGAAATATGACTTCTATGAAGAAGAATACAAGACATAAAAACTAGCCCTAGAAATGAATGATTCAATGTGAAAATTTTAAAATCATACTTGATGTGATTAATAAAAGGATAGATCAATGAAATTCAAGTCCTGAGAAATAAAATATCCAATCGAAAACACCAAGAAAAAAGAATTGATCAAAAATAAATATAGAGCTTCAGGGAGCTGTGAAGCAATATTGATATGTCTAATAAATGAATCATTAACCAGAATAGCGAAATGAGCAGAACTAAAACACAAGGGAAAATAATGATTAAAAAAATTTTCAAATATGATGAAATGAAAACCACAGATCTAAGAATGTCACAAACTCAAGCAGAAGTAACATAAAGAACAGGACACCAATATACATAATGATCTAATATAAATAACCAAAAAGAAAAATTCTGTAAAGCAACAAGGTATAAAAGACATGATGAAATGACAAAGTAGGAATGTAAATCAGTGCAGCCACTGTGGGTAACAGTATTGATATTTCTTTTAAGAAAACTAGAAATGGAGCTGCCATATGATCCAGCAATCCTACTACTGGGTATACAACCAGAAGACATAAGTTCAATATAAAAGAGATATTTGCTTTACTATGTTTATCGCTGCACTATTCACAATACCCAAGATATGGAATCAAACAATGTAACCATCATAAGATGGACATATATAGAAAATGTTGTGTATGGAATACTATCCATAAAAAAAGAAAGAAATCTGTCATTTTCAGCCAAATGAATGGAACAGGAAGACATCATGTTGAGTGAAATTAATCATTGTAGAGAGACAAGTATCACATATTCTGTCTTATATGTAGGAGCTAAAATTTAAAAAAAAAAAAAAACCTCAATATGAAACAGAATGTTGATAATTAGAGGATGAGAGGGATGGGTGTAATAAGAGGAACTTATATAACAAAAGAATGGATATTAGGGGAAGCTGGGTGTGGTTCATTAGTTGTGACAAATATAGTAACATAAGATGTTATATAGGAAATGGGGCTAGTGTTACATGGGAACTCTGCTTTACTCCTTCAAAATTTTTGCTTTGCAAATCTAAAATTAATTTTTGAAAAATGAATGAAAACGTTTCATCAGAAACTATGCAGCCCAGAAAAAAATGGAGAGTCATAATTAAAGAACTGAAAAATAGCTATTAATCTAGAAGGGTTTTAGAAAAAAAGTCAACATAATTTTCAAAAAGGAGTGGTAGAAAAACATTGTCAGCCCACAAAAAGTTGAGGGTTTTCATTATCACAGCTCTGCACTACTAGAAATGCTAAAGGGGCTTTTCAGACAAGAAAACAATAACCTATGGGACATCTGATTGTCACAAGGAATAAAAAAAAAGTGTCAAAATGGCAGTTTGCCAATATTCTCATTCTTGTGGTCAATATATTTTATTCTCACTCTTTAACCAAGTTTTCACTGAAAACACACACAGTGTCTCAAAGACAGAATTCACTGCAGATTCATGCTGTTCAGTTCAAATCAGGTGTTTACTACTGTTCAACAACACTTTTTTCAGTATTAGTAAACTTCTGAGTATATTTCCTCTAATACAGTTTCTAGGAACTCTAAAACTTGTTTTGCCACTTTCTCTTTTTCAGAATGCTTTTATTTAGGCAGGCGCCGCGGCTCACTAGCTAATCCTCCGCCTTGCAGCACTGGCACACTGGGTTCTAGCCCCAGTCGGGGCACCGATCCTGTCCCGGTTGCCCCTCTTCCAGGCCAGCTCTCTGCTGTGGCCAGGGAGTGCAGTGGAGGATGGCCCAAGTGCTTGGGCCCTGCACCCCATGGGAGACCAGGAGAAGCACCTGGCTCCTGCCATCAGATTAGCGTGGTGCGCCGGCAGCAGCGCACCTACCGCGGCGGCCATTGGAGGGTGAACCAACGGCAAAAGGAAGACCTTTCTCTCTGTCTCTCTCTCACTGTCCACTCTGCCTGTCAAAAAAAAAGAATGCTTTTATTTAATAAATATAAATTTCATAGGTACAGCTTTAGGAATATAGCGGTTCTTCCCCTGATACCTGCCCTCCCACCCCCTCTCTCGTCTCACCTCCTACTCCTTCTCCCATCACATTCTTCATTAAGATTCATTTTTAATTATCTTTACATGCAGAAGACCAACTCTATACTTGTAAAGATTTCAACAGTTTGCACCCACACAGACTTGCAAAGTATAAAGGATTGTCTGAAGACAAGTTTTACCATTAATTCTCCTAGTACAACTCATTAATGACAGTTCCTACATGGGGGCGGGAGGCAATTGCCCATTGACTCCTGTTGTTGATTTAACAATTGACACTCTTATTTATGACATCAGTGATCACTCAAGGCTCTTGTCATGAGATTCCAATGCTATCAAATCCTTTTGAGTCCACAAACACTATCAGTATTTAGACAGGGCCATCAGCAAAGTGGAACTTCTCTCCTCCCTTTAGAGAAAGGTACCTCCTTCTTTGATGGCCTTTTCTTTCCACTAGGATCTCACTCACAAAGATCACTCATGTAGGTCATTTTTGCCACAGTGTCTTGGCTTTCCATGCCTGAAATGCTCTCACAGGATTTTTAGCCAAATCTAAATGCCTAAAAGGCTGATTCTGAGGCCAGAGTGCTGCTCAGGGCATTTGTCATTCTATGAGTCTGCTGTGTGGCCTGCTTCCCATGTTGGATCATTCTCTCCTTTTTAATTCTATCTATTGTTAGTAGCAGAACTTGGTCTTTTATGTGATCCCTTTGACACTTATTCCTATCTATATGATCAATTACACACTTTAAATGATCACTTTAAATAGTAAGATAGCATTAGTACTACCTGACTTAATGGGATTTGGAGTCCCATTTGCCACTTTCCATTATGTTGAATTCCTTCAATTCCCATGGGAAAAATTTGAAAATTAAAGAGATTACTAAGGCCGGCGCCGCGGCTCAACAGGCTAATCCTCCGCCTCGCGGCGCCGGCACACCGGGTTCTAGTCCCGGTCAGGGCACCGATCCTGTCCCGGTTGCCCCTCTTCCCGGCCAGCTCTCTGCTGTGGCCAGGGAGTGCAGTGGAGGATGGCCCAAGTGCTTGGGCCCTGCACCCCATGGGAGACCAGGAAAAGCACCTGGCTCCTGCCATCGGATCAGCGCGGTGCGCCGGCCGCAGCGCGCCTACCACGGCGGCCATTGGAGGGTGAACCAACGGCAAAAGGAAGACCTTTCTCTCTGTCTCTCTCTCTCACTGTCCACTCTGCCTGTAAAAAAAAAAAGAGAGATTACTAAATATTCTGTAACTAGTAAGCAATTTGCTATAAATTCAGAAACTTAAAGGAACTAACTACAGGTACAGCAATTATGGACATTGTCCTCTGTGGTAATCAGCTTTTCATTACTACAGCTAACATACCTGAGAATAAGGTTTATTTTGACCCACAGTTTGCAGATTCACAATCAAAGATGAGGTAGTATCATTGGTCTGATGAGTTTGGTGGATGGTTGGATGCAAGCAAAGGGAGGATCACATGGGTATCCAGGGATCAGAGAAAGGGAACATGGTCCATTTGACTTTTTGTAACCAACCCTGTCAGGAGAATTACCTGCTGAGTGCATGCAAGGACCTCCCACTAGGCCCACCTCCTAGACACCAAAACTGGATTAACTTTCCACCTTCTTCCAATAGCACTACTCTAGAGATAAGCCTTTAATACATGGGCCTTAAAGATGCATCCAAACTGATAGCAAAACTGTAACATTTTGTTGCTGGTCCCTAAAGTTCATATCCCTCTCACAATAGAAAATGCATTCATTCCATTCCACAGAACCTTACTTTTAGTTTAAAATTAATTCAAAAGTCTGAAGTCCAAAATCTCCAAAAGACTCAAACTATATAAGCCCCTTTAAAATAAAATCAATTTATGCTTCCAAAAGATAATATGGCAAGATGGGCAAAGAGCACATATTTACATTTCAAAAGGGATAAACAATGGACAGAGAAGTAGGAAGGGGTGCACAATGCCAGTAACTGGCCTCTAGAGGAGCACCTGCGCACTGTGTTTAACAGTTTTGCATGGGTATATAATTGTGAGTTAAGCAGTTGGAAGCCTGCCAAACCTCTGTATTGGGACATTGTGAGGAGACTGGTTACTCATGTACTTCAAGCTTCCAAGACTGGGAAGAGTCACCTGTAGTTGCGGCCACAAAGAAGGTATCGTCGCTTTTCAGAACAGCAAGTGTCTCTTAAACTTCTTCATCTGGTGTGATAATAGTAAATAGGAGCAAATCACAGTCTGAGTGCCACATCCAGGACAAAGATCTCAAGAAGATCCACAAAGCTGCCAATGTGAGTGAAGTTACTGGAGTGCAGCATCTCTTGTTGCTCAGGAAAAGTGAGTAAAGGGAGGAGACAAGAACAGGCACTGTTTTATGACCCATAGCCTAAATCAAATGAGGAAGACTTCAATTTTGATACCGAGGAAGGAGTAGCAAAATCAGTTATAAGGAAAAATAAGAAGGATGTTGACATTATTGAAAGTGCCCCATAAGAGCAAAAATAATGGCAAACTGACTTTGGGTGATGGAGTCCACAAAAATAATAGGAAGGATATGATGTCTTCATTAGGATTAGGAGAAGAGGATAAAGAATTACCTAGGGATTCAGAAAGTATTTCTGAACATACTTTTCAGAATTCTGCTGATCGATCTGTGGTTCCAGATCAAAGAGGAAAAATTTTAAATCAATAGAAGAGTCTCCATAGACACCCTACTTGGGAACTATTGTTAAAATGAAGGATTTTGTTCTAAACAAAGCAGTAGGAAAGAGGGAGGTATAAATTTCCTGATCAGATACTTACTAAAAAAATAGAAGGCATATTCAAGAAGTCATTAGATGATAATTACAGTGCTGATAACTATGGAAGTGTGGAATTTGAATTAGAAAATGTGAGTTCTCTATCAGCTACTGACTTAGTGTTGAAATTCAGGAAAGAGTACAAAATCATGATGGAAGTGAAAATAACCAGCCACAGTTAGAGGAAATATGGAAGCACAAAAATAACAAAACCTTGATATCAGAAAACCTATGTGATGCTGCTGTCGATGACAGCAACACCGATGAATTAATTCAACAAAGAGTTGAAATACTGATAACCAGCAATTTCCTTTTTTAAAAAAAGATTTATTTATGTCATTGAAGATCAGAGTTACAGAGAGAGAGGAAAAGATAGAGATCCTCCATCTACTGATTCACCCCCCAGATGGCCACAGCTGCCAGGGCTGGGCCAGGCATAAGACACGAGTCAGGAGCTTCTTCCAGGTCTCCCACATGGGTAGTAGAAGTCCACTTAAGCCATCTTCCATCGCTTTTCCCAGGACATTAACAGGGAGCTGGATCAGAAGTGGAGCAGCTGGGACTGCCAACATTGCAGGCAGCAGCTCTACCCATTACACCACAACATGGGTCCCAGCAATTTCCTAGTAAGGAGAATGAAGGCTATGGATAGAGCAACCTTCAGTAAAGAAGGTTGAAAATGAAGCATGCACCTCCAAATACTCTGGTATTACATCAGTATTTGAGAAGTTCAAATCGCTAACTGGTAGTCTATGGCAAGTGAATGACAACAACAGTTTAAGTGACACACATGGGATGGAAGAAAGCCTGTAATGAAATTAAAAAGGGAGGAAAAATTCTACAGGTGACCATGATGATGTGATTCAGTCATCTGAAACAGTCTCAGATCATGAATGACCTCACTCTAGGAATTGAACAACTTTGAATGGACTATAAAGGTTCTATTGGCACATTGAAAATCCAGGATGCAGTTATTTCAATGAAAAATTAATATAATTTAAAAATAATCACCATACACTGCTTACAAAAAATTGAATATGGAAAATAGGTTAGCAGAATACAAAAAGACATTCTCAGAAGTAAGAGAAATGAAGTAACAGAGCTTCAGAAAGTGGAATGGAACAAGGATGTTAAAGTCTGATATTTGCATTAAAAAAAAGAAAGAACCAAATGCTCATCTATTGTATGGAAAAAGAAATGGAGCAAGATAGCAAAGAAATTTAAAAGGACAACTTGAATTGACCTACAACCCTAGAGATGGAATTGAGGAATGCAGAAAATAATTTGAAGTAGTTACAAAGAATAGGATTGAAACAGAAATAGTGTAGGATGCTGAGAAGATGCAAGATCATTGGAAAAGTACAATTTAAAGTAGCACACAAAATACTTTGAATATTTAAAAGGAAATAAGAACATTTAAAGAAAATGAGCAGTGTACTATGGGAATTTTATCAGTTATTATATATATACATGAAAACCTACAGAAAAATTTTAGCTTTAGGAAATTTTTAAATGTGTGATTTGTACTTATTATCCCTAAATTTTGCCTATTATCCACAAACACAGCTAGAAAAAATATGGTTGCCAAATCATTTACTTTTAAAATTTTGCAAGAATTTATGTAATCATAGCTTCAAATGTTCAGAAACTATATGGAGGTGTTTACATTTATGTATTAAATTTATGTAAGAATTGTTTAAAATTAATAATAATTATAAATAATAAAATTAAAATAATAATAATAAATAATAATAATAAGTGTTTAAAATTCTGAAGGGCTGGCATGTGACACACCAAATTAAGCTGTTGTCTGTGATGTGGCATCCCTTATGAGCATTCATTGATGTCCTGGCTGCTCAGCTTCCAATCCAGCTCCCTGTTAATGTGTCTGGAAAGCAGTGGAAGATGACCCAATTGCTTAAGCCCCAGCCACCCACATGAGAGACCTAGATGGAGTTTCAGGCTCCAGGTTTGGGACTGGCCCAGTCCTACCTATTGCAGCCATTTAGGGAGTGACCCATGTGGATGATATCTAGTTCAGCCACCAACATGAGGTGCACCTGGGCCTGACGGAAGCAGAGTTGCAGTGGCTCCAAGCATTTTTATGGCAAGGCAGAATCCAGAGATGCAGGAAACTGCCCAGGTCATTCTTGAAAGGATTCTTTCCTGGAAGATTTTTGAAATAATTCTGTACTGCTAGGCCTCAGATGGGACTGTGATTTGGGAGGGTCAAGTTCAAAGACCTCTGAAATGCCTTTATAGTCTTTCTTCCATTGTCTTTCCATTATCACATGACTACTTTTTCCCTGTGCAAAGAGAATTCCACTGCACTCCATCTCACACTTTTTCTTAACTCCCTCTGCCCAAGTTGTATATTTTGCAAATATTTCCACTATGCTACTTTTACTCCTAATTCTTAACTGTGAAATTTACTAACAACCACAGCCCCTAAGGATCCAACAAAGCAGACAGCTCACTTAGAGGCATAGTATAACGAGGAAAAAAAAAAAACCACAGCAAAAAAAAAAAAACATAAATTATCTCCAACATGCCAAACAACAAACATAGAAGCCGAGGTAACAAGAGCAAGGAAGACACTATGACGCCCCCAAATGAAAAAGACACCCCAATTCAAGATTATGAAGATGATGAGATAGAGGAAATGCAAGAAGCAGATCTCAAAAAATTGATAAGAACATTAAGAAGTTCTCAAAAACAAATTCTTGAACTACAGAAATCCTTAATGGACAAGATAGAAAATCTCTCTCGTGAAAATGAAATATTAAGGAGCAATCAAAATGAAATGAAACAACTAGTAGAACATGAAACTGTGATAGTGACAAAAAACCACAATGAAATTAAGAACTCAATAGACCAAATGGCAAACACATTAGAGAGCCTTAAAAACAGAATGGGTGAAGCAGAAGAGAGAATATCGGAATTAGAAGACAGAGAACAGGAAAGGAAACAGTCAAATCAAAGAAAAGAAGAGGAAATCAGAAATCTAAAAAATACTGTCAGGAATCTACAGTATACTATTAAAAAAACCAACATTCGGGTTCTAGGAGTTCCTGAAGGCATGGAAAGGGAGAAAGGATTAGAAGGCCTTTTTAGTGAGATACTAGCAGAAAAATTCCCAGGTTTGGAGAAGGACAGAGACATCATAGTACAGAAAGCTAGTAGAACCCCTAATAAACATGATCAAAAGAGATCCTCACCACAACACGTCGTAATCAAACTCACCACAGTGAAACACAAAGAAAAGATCCTAAAATGTGCAAGAGAGAAACGCCAGATTACTCTCAGAGGATCTCCAATTAGACTTACAGCTGACTTCTCATCAGAAACCCTACAAGCTAGGAGAGAATGGCGAGATATAGCCCAGGTACTAAGAGAGAAAAACTGCCAACCCAGAATATTATATCCTGCAAAGCTCTCATTTATGAATGAAGGTGAAATAAAGACCTTTCACAGCAAACAGAAATTGAAAGAATTTGTCGCCACTCGTCCAGCCCTGCAAAAGATGCTTAAAGATGTGTTACATACAGAAACACAGAAACACGGTCACCAATATGAAAGAAGGTAAAGGAAGGAAACCTCACAGCAAAAGATAACAGGAATCTCAAACCAGATATTAGAAAATATCTTTGGCAAATGGCAGGGCAAAGTTACTCCTTCTCAATAGTCACATTGAATGTTAATGGCTTGAACTGTCCAATTAAAAGACACTGATTGGCTGATTGGGTTAAGGAACAAAACCCATCTTTTTGCTGCTTACAAGAAACTCATCTTTCCAACAATGATCCATACAGGCTGAAAGTGAAAGGCTGGAAAAAGATATACCATGCCAACAGAAATGAAAAAAAGAGCGGGCGTAGCCATCTTAATATCGGACAACATAAACTTTACCACAAAAACTGTCAGGAGAGACAAAGAGGGGCACTATATAATGATTAAGGGATCCATTCAACAGGAAGATATAACGATTATCAATGTATATGCACCTAATTACAGGGCACCAGCTTATTTAAAAGACTTGTTAAGGGACTTAAAGGGAGACTTAGACCCCAACACAATAGTACTGGGGGACTTCAATACTCCACTCTCAGAGATAGACAGATCAACAGGACAGAAGATCAACAAGGAGACAGTAGATTTAAATGACACTATAGCCCAAATGGATCTAACAGATAACTACAGAACATTTCATCCTACATCTAAGGACTTTACATTCTTCTCAGCAGTACATGGAACCTTCTCTAGGATTGACCACATACTAGGCCATAAAGCAAGTCTCAGCAAATTCAAGAGAATTAGATCATAGCATGCAGCTTCTCAGACCACAAAGGAATGAAATTGGAAATTAGCAACTCGGGAATTCCCAGAGCACGTGCAAACACATGGAGATTGAACAACATGCTCCTGAATGAACAATGGGTCATAGAAGAAATTAAAAGAGAAATCAAAAATTTTCTGGAAGTAAATGAGGATAACAGCACAACATACCAAAACCTATGGGATACAACAAAAGCAGTGCTAAGAGGAAAGTTTATATCAATAGGTGCCTACATCAAGAAATTGGAAAGGCACCAAATAGATGAGCTTTCAAGTCATCTCAAGGATCTAGAAAATCTGCAGCAAACCAAACCCAAACCCAGTAGGAGAAGAGAAATAATTAAAATCAAAGAAGAAATCAACAGGATTGAATCCAAAAAAACATTACAAAAAATCAGCCAAACGAGGAGCTGGTTTTTTGAAAAAATAAACAAAATTGACACCCCATTGGCCCAACTCACTAAAAAAAGAAGAGAAAAGACCCAAATCAATACGATTAGAGATGAAAAAGGAAACGTAACAACAGACGCCGCAGAAATAAAAAGAATCATCAGAAATTACTACAAGGACTTGTATGCCAGCAAACAGGGAAATCTATCAGAAATGGACAGATTCTTGGACACATACAACCTACCTAAATTGAGCCAGGAAGACATAGAAAACCTAAACAGACCCATAACTGACACAGAAATTGAAACAGTAATAAAGGCCCTCCCAACAAAGAAAAGCTCAGGACCAGATGGATTCACTGCTGAGTTCTAGCAGACATTTAGAGAAGAACTAACTCCAATTCTTCTCAAACTATTCAGAACAATCGAAAAAGAGGGAATCCTCCCAAATTCTTTCTATGAAGCCAGCATCACCTTAATTCCTAAGCCGGAAAGAGATGCAACATTGAAAGAGAATTACAGACCAATATTCCTGATGAACATAGATGCAAAAATCCTCAATAAAATTCTGGCCAATAGAATGCAACAACACATCAGAAAGATCATCCACCCAGACCAAGTGGGATTCATCCCTGGTATGCAAGGATGGTTCAACGTTCGCAAAACAATCAACGTAATACACTACATTAACAGACTGCAGAAGAAAAACCATATGATTCTCTCAATAGACGCAGAGAAAGCATTTGATAAAATACAACACCCTTTCATGATGAAAACTCTAAGCAAAGTGGGTATGGAAGGAACATTCCTCAATACAATCAAAGCAATATATGAAAAACCCACGGCCAACATCCTATTCAATGGGGAAAAGTTGGAAGCATTTCTGCTGAGATCTGGTACCAGACAGGGATGCCCACTCTCACCACTGCTCTTCAATATAGTTCTGGAAGTTTTAGCCAGAGCTATTAGGCAAGAAAAAGAAATTAAAGGGATACAAATTGTGAAGGAAGAACTCAAACTATCCCTCTTTGCAGATGATATGATTCTTTATTTAGGGGACCCAAAGAACTCTACTAAGAGACTGCTGGAACTCATCGAAGAGTTTGGCAAAGTAGCAGGATATAAAATCAATGCACAAAAATCAACAGCCTTTGTATACACAGGCAATGCCACGGCTGAGGAAGAACTTCTAAAATCAATCCCATTCACAATAGCTACAAAACCAATCAAATACCTTGGAATAAACTTAACCAAAGACGTTAAAGATCTCTACGATGAAAACTACAAAACCTTACAGAAAGAAATAGAAGAGGATACCACAAAATGGAGAAATCTTCCATGCTCATGGATTGGAAGAATCAATATCATCAAAATGTCTATTCTCCCAAAATCAATTTATACATTCAATGCAATACCAATCAAGATACCAAAGACCTTCTTCTCAGATCTGGAAAAAATGATGCTGAAATTCATATGGAGACACAGAAGACCTCGAATAGCCAAAGCAATCTTGTACAACAAAAACAAAGCCGGAGGCATTACAATACCAGATTTCAGGACATACTACAGGGCAGTTGTTATCAAAACAGCATGGTGCTGGTACAGAAACAGATAGATAGACCAATGGAACAGAATAGAAACACCAGAAATCAATCCAAACATCTACAGCCAACTTATATTTGATCAAAGATCCAAAACTAATCCATGGAATAAGGACAGCCTATTCAATAAATGGTGCTGGGAAAATTGGATTTCCATGTGCAGAAGCTTGAAGCAAGACCCATACCTTTCACCTTAAACAAAAATTCACTCAACGTGGTTTAAAGACTTAAATCTACGACCCGAAACCATCAAATTATTAGAGAGCATTGGACAAACCCTGCAAGATATAGGCACAGGCAAAGACTTCTTGGAAAAGACCCCAGGAGCACAAGCAGTCAAAACCAAAATTAACATTTGGGATTGCATCAAATTGAGAAGTTTCTGTACTTCAAAAGAAACAGTCAGGAAAGTGAAGAGGCAACCAACAGACTGGGAAAAAATATTTGCAAACTATACTACAGATAAAGGGTTGATAACCAGAATCTACAAAGAAATCAAGAAAATCCACAACAACAGAAGAAACAACCCACTGAAGAGATGGGCCAAGCACCTCAATAGACATTTTTCAAAAGAGGAAATCCAAATGGCCAACAGACACATGAAAAAATGTTCAAGATCACTAACAATCAGAGAAATGCAAATCAAAACCACAATGAGGTTTCACCTCACCCCGGTGAGAATGGCTCACATCCAGAAATCTACCAACAATAGATGCTGGAGAGGATGTGGGGCAAAAGGGACACTAACCCACTGTTGGTGGGAATGCAAACTGGTCAAGCCACTATGGAAGTCTGCCTGGAGATTCCTCAGAAACCTGAACATAACCCTACCATACAACCCAGCCATCCCACTCCTTGGAATTTACCCAAAGGAAATTAATTTGGCAAATAAAAAAGCCATCTGCACATTAATGTTTATTGCAGCTCAATTCACAATAGCTAAGACCTTGAACCAACCCAAATGCCCATCAACAGTAGACTGGATAAAGAAATTATGGGACATGTACTCCATAGAATACTATACAGCAGTAAGGAACAATGAAACCCAGTCATTTGCAACAAGATGGAGGGATCTGGAAAACATCATGCTGAGTGAATTAAGCCAGTCCCAAAGAGACAAATATCATTTGTTTTCCCTGATCGGCGACAACTGAGCACCAAAGGGGAAGCCTGTTAAAGTGAAATGGGCACTATAAGAAACAATGACCTGATCAGCTTTTGTCCTGACTCTAGATGTCCAATGTAATACTTTATCCTTTTTAGTATTTGTTGTTGTTGTTGTTGTTCTAGTACTAGTGGTTGAACTCTGTAATTAACACACAATTATTCTTAGGTGTTTAAATTTTAACTGAAAAGTGATCCCTGTTAAATTTAAGAGTGGAATAAGAGAGGGAGGATATGTACAATTTGGGACATGCACAATCAGTCTTGCCCCAAATGATGGAGTTAGAAATGTGCCAGGGGATTCCAATACAATCCCATCAAGGAGGCATGTACCAATGCCATCTCACTAGTCCAAGTGATCAATTTCAGTTCACATTCGATGGCTCTGATAGGTCTAAGAATCAAAGGGATCACACAAACAAGACAAGTGTTTGCTAATACTAACTGATAGAATCAAAAAGGGAGAGAAAGATCCAACATGGGAAGTGGGATACACAGCAGACTCATAGAATGGCAGATGTCCTAAACAACACTCTGGCCTCAGAATCAGCCCTTAAGGCATTTGGATCTGGCTGAAGAGCCCATGAGAGTATTGTAGGCATGGAAAGCCAAGATACCATGGAAAAGAAAAAAAAAAGAAGAAGACCTAAATGAAAGATCTCTGTGAGTGAGATCCCAGTGGAAAGAAGGGGGCCATCAAAGAAGGAGGTATCTTTCTCTGAAGGGAGGAGAGAACTTCCACTTTGACTGTGACCCTATCGGAATAAGATCAAAGTCAGCGAACTCTAAAGGCTTCCATAGCCCTGGCAACTCATGACTAGAGCCTAGGGAGATTACTGACGCCATGAACAGGAGTGTCAAATTGTTAAGTCAGCAACAGAAGTCACTGTGTACCTACATCCCATGTGGGATCTGTCCTTAATGTGTTGTCTAATGTGAAGTGATGCTATAACTAGTACTGAAACAGTATTTTTACACTTTGTGTTTCTGCGTGGGTACAAACTGATGAGATCTTTACTAATTGTATACTGAATCGATCTTCTGTATATAAAGATAATTGGAAATGAAAAAAAAAAAACCTGGTGTTAAATTGGAAATGGCATAGAAAATTAATTTTTAAAAAAATATTATGTAGGATCTCTGTCTTTAATGTGCTGTACACTCTTATTTAATGCTATAACTAGTATTCCAACAGTATTTTTTTTCACTTTGTGTTGCTATATGGGGGCAAACTGTTGAAATCGTTACCTAATATATACTAAACTGATCTTTTGTATATAAAGAGAATTGAAAATAAATCATGATGTGATTGGAAGGGGAGAGGGAGCGGGAAAGGGGAGGGTTGTGGGTGGGAGGGAAGTTTTGGGAGGGGGAAGCCATTGTAACCCATAAGCTGTACTTTGGAAATTTATATTCATTAAATAAAAGTTTAATTAAAAAAAAGAAATTTACTAACAGAAGCCAATTACACCAATGCTACAGCCTGAATACTTTGCTGCCTTGAAATCTCCCCTACCAAGCAGATTCATTAGCTGTAAGTCCAGCTTCCCACAACCTATCAGGACAGGGACACAACACAAGCTCTTTGCCATAGTGTAGCAAGATGGACTTTTTTCCAATTTCTAGTAGATTTTCATTTCCATCTGAAACCTCATAGCATTTCCTTTAACACCCGTGTTTTTATCAGCATCCTAGTATCCTGAGTCCTTACGAGAATCACCTATAATGATCTTCTTTCTCCTCCAAGCACTTGTAACAATTTCTAATAAATTAATTCCAAAGGCTCCTCCACATCTTCGGTGAAGTTAGTAACAGCCCCACTCCTTGGGACCAATTTTCTATGTTAGTCAGGTTTCCTTACAAGTAAAACACATGAGAGAAGCTATTTATGAAGGAAGTTATTTGGACTCATGGTTTTGGAATTACACAGTCCAAGACTAGGTGGCCCCATTGGTCTGAGGGTGGTAGGTGATGGAATGCCTGTGGAGGGAGGATCACATGGTGAACCAGAAAGCAGAAAGCACACTTCTCTTGGATTTTATAGCCAACTATATCATGAGGACTAACTTCTGAGTACATCCCCCTAATAACTCAAGATTTCCTTCCCACTAGACTCACCTCCTATACACCATATAGCATGATGCTTGGGTCAAGCCTTTTAACAAATCAGCCTTTAGGAGACATCAAAACTAGTAAGCAATTACAGAACTCTCATATGCATAATGCAAAGTGAAAGAAATTGGGAATGAAAGAGCTTATAGTGCATACTATACAATTCTATAAAATTTTATAACAGAGAAAACTAAAGTAAGAAATATCTATTAATCTGCAAATTGTTATGTTTGCAGAATAGATTTATAAAACAGATGAGAGTCCAAAAACAGACTCACAAATATGCTCAATTGATTTTCAACAAAATTGTCAAAGAAATTCATTGAGGAAAAGGTTGTCTATCCAGAAATGCTGCTGGAACAAATGAATATACATATAAAGCAAAATGGACTGAGACCCTTATGTCAAATAATATGTAAAAATTAGTAAGAAATGGATAGGGAGCCTGAATTAACATAAGAGCTTTAAAATTAAGTAGATCAGAGATTTTACATATGGCTCAAAAGGAATGAACAACCAAACAAAACTATTGATAACTTGGAAATTCATCAAAATGTAAGCTTTTACTCTCCAAAAGTATTGTTTACAAAATTAAAAGGCAAACCACAGAGTCACAGAAAATATTTGCAAAACATTTTGATAAAGGGCCTGTGTACAGAATGTACACTTTTATAACCCAACACAAGAAGAAAAATAGCACATTTAAAATATTGCACAAAAAATAAAAGAAGATATAGGAATGGAAGAGAAACACATGGGAAGAGGTCCAGAATCCTTAGTCTACACATACATGTGGGTTGAGAATGCAAGAGTTGCCACTGCATACTCACTTTCTGACTAAAATTCAAAAGACTGATTGCATGAAGTGTTGTGAAAGATTTAGAACCCGTGTCCCTCCTATACATTGCTGTTGGGAATGTTAAATTTTACAACTTTTTTTGGAAAAGAGTTTGGCAGTTTCTTAAGCTGTTAACTGTACATTTACCCTACCACCAATATGAACTCAGTCTCCACCCTAGAGAAAAAAGAACATATGTGTACACAAAGACTTGTACTCAAATATCTCCAGCAGCCTTATTTGTAATGGCCCAAAATCAAAGACAACAACCACCACCATTAAGCAAAAAACAGAATAAGAACTTTGACAGAAATATTTCATTTCAGTCATAAAACCTATAACAGTAATTTTATTATGAAAAGAAATGAAGATTTAGAGTGATTGACTAACTTGATCAAAACCTTAGATAAAATTGACAAAGGAAAGCTTCCTAGTCATCTCTGTTTATTTCTGAACTGTTTTACGCAGCTGTCACTAGCAAATACATGTAGGTTCTCTACTGTTTTGCAAACTTCATCTTATTTAATCCTCAGTGAAGTTTTATGGGTATAATTAACCCCATTTATAGATTAGGAAACTAAGATTTAAATGGGTTAGCTAACTTGACTAAAGTTTTATAGCTAGTAAATAGCGTAGAGACTTGATTTTCAAGTATTTTTAACTCAGATGCGTGAACTTTTTTTTTTTTTTTTGAGGTGGGGGACAGGCAGAGTTAGACAGTGAGAGAGAGAGAGACAGAGAGAAAGGTCTTCCTTTTTCTATTGGTTCACACTCAAAGTGGCCGCTACAGCTTCCTCCTGGTCTCCCATGCGGGTGCAGGGCCCAAGGACATGGGCCAACTTCCACTGCACTCCCGGGCCACAGCAGAGAGCTGGACTGGAAGAGGAGCACCCGAGACAGAATCTGGCACCCCAACTGGGACTAGAACCTGGGGTGCTGGTGCCACAGGTGGAGGATTAGCCTAGTGAGCCATGGCACCGGCCAGAAGCACTTGGCTCCTGGCTTCAGATCAGCATGGCACTCCAGCTGCAGCGGCCATTGGAGGGTGAACCAACGGTAAAGGAAGACCTTTTTCTCTGTCTCTCTCTCTGTCCACTCTGCCTGTGAAAAAACAAAAAAAGGAATTGAGAATATTTATTAAAAACAATTTAATTTACATAAAGGGAGCAAATTTCACTTATTTTCTATATACAGTTTTAAGAACATAATATTTCCTATCCTACCCTTACTCCTCCTTCCTCTCTTATTTTTCTTTTAATTTTTGCATTGTTATCCTTTCAATTTATTTTATAATCACAAGCTTAACACTCCACTAAATAAACAATTCAACAAATAATATTCTAAGTGTCTTAAAAGCACTCTGATCGTTGAATGAAAACAGGCATAGAGCAAGTTAAAGGTTGACACAAATATTGTTCCATGTCATTTTTTAAGGTAAAGTAATGAAATAGAAATCTGCCACTTTTATCATTACTGATCTTTTCAGGGAAATGCATTCTCTTTGTTCTTTCTTTTTATCCCAATATATCTAATAGTAGAAGGGAAAGTCTTCTAAAAATTATAAATGTTGATAATCATTAAACTTTTAAAGAAAGAGGATAATGCAAATGATTATAGTATTTGCATTTTCATAGAGGAAACTGGCATTCAATGTAATTTTGATGTATCAAAGATATTCAGATTTCTTTCATCAGACTTCAGTGTATTGCTTTAAACTAGCTTACTAAGTATAGCCCCAGAGTTTTTCTTTTAACTATAAAGAGACGAGTGTGAATTCTAAGAAATTATGATGGCAAAGAAATAAACATGTAACAAAACACCAAGAGAGATTTAGTATGTCTCATAAAAGGTTACATCCAGTTTTGTGACAAACTGGGTAACTTTAGATCATTGAAAAGAAATGAAGTCTTCCTTTAATTTCTGGTTGGCAGGGCATCTGTTAATATGAGGTACATACATCATAGGGCTCACCGATGAGACTGTCTATGCCTTTCTATGTGTTGCAGTGGACAGAGGGATAAAGAAAACATCTCACCAAATAGGAAATTTCACTTCTATCTATATTTGTGCAAAAATTATTGGATTATCAAGATAGTGTTATAGTATTTAAAATATTAATCAATTTCTCACTACCTATCCTTTAAGCACATGTTCATTTTTTTTATTTTAATGAGTAATGTGCTCAGTTCTAAGTGCATGTTTTCACATATAATTTTCATTTATATTTG
This sequence comes from Lepus europaeus, assembly GCF_033115175.1. Taxonomy (NCBI): domain Eukaryota; kingdom Metazoa; phylum Chordata; class Mammalia; order Lagomorpha; family Leporidae; genus Lepus; species Lepus europaeus. The sequence goes on from NC_084835.1 coordinate 49,976,486, forward strand.
ATTGTTCAAAGAATGTGCTTACTTACAAAATGGAGCATATCTTACATCCATATATGCTTGATTATTTTCCTAAGATCTCCAGCTTTCCTGAAAGTTAAAATTTCAATTCCTAGGATTTTGATGGCTCTTTAACAAATGCATTGAAAATATAGGGAATTTGATTTGTCTTACTCAACATTTGTGCAGGCCTGGAAGCTAATTGCATAGGAATTCTTTTATAACTCAAAATGTGGGGATTTGGAGTAGTAACATAAAAAAATATTCTGGCAAAATTATTTCTAAAAAGATTTAAATGGCTTTAGTATTTATTTTTTAAAGATTTATTTATTTTATTTGAAAGGCCAAGCTACAGAGAGGCAGCGAGACAGAGAAATCTTCCATCTATTGGTTCACTACCCAAATGGCCCCAACAGCTGGAGCTGAGCTTTTCTGAAGCCAAGAGCTTTTTCAGGGTCTCCCACGTGGATGCAGGGGCCCAAGGACTAAGGCCACCCTCCACTGCTTTCCCAGGCCATGGCAGAGAGCTGGATTAGAAGTGGAGCAGCCAGGACTTGAACCAGCACCCATATGGGATGCTGGCACTGCAGGCAGCAGCTTTACCTGCTATGTCACAGCCCCAGCCTCAGCTTTAGTATTTAAAGCAGTGATATTCAGGCTAATATTAACAGCATTCCCTTGAAAAGCAGAATACTGCATTTAATTCACCACTAAAATCTCCTTAAATACATCCAAATTACTACTATTTCTTTATTTTTTAAAAGGAAGATTTCAGTCACCTGGAGTAAAGCGCAATGCAAACCCAAAAAGGTCAGTTTGAACCAGCTGATTTGGCAAGTGAAACCCAACTCATTTTTGTGATACTATCCATTATGGACTTTCTGTAAATAAATCATGAAGTGGACATGAACATGCTTTAACATTACACCAAAGTGAAAGTAGCAGAAGACAGTCCAAAAAATACATCATTTCCATTTATATGTGTCAAATTCTACAAGCAGATTTAAATTTTGATTCCTTGTATGTCATAGCATTGTGCACACCTATTCTACATAGGCATGTACTTACCTGAAGGCTGTAGTAACTACGTTTCAAAAAAGTGCCTCCATTCGGAGAGGCAGGCCCGACTTCCGGTAAAAGCAGCCTCACTCAGGGGAAACCGAAAGTTACAACGGAACAGCTTGCTAGCGTTCACCATATAAGGGAATCCCCTGGGTCTGACCAATCAGGAACAAGCACGTTGGATCAGGAAGTACCAGAGGTGACGCCAGCCAATCCACTGTTACCCCACACCCCTTGATGACGTAACCCGGCTTTAAAAGAGGCTCCCAGGCACAGCTTGGGGCCTTCCTCTGCCCTCCGCTGCGCGGTAGAGTAGACGAGTACCTGCTACAGCTTGTACTTCCGAAATAAACCTTGCTCTTGCATTTCAGTGTGTTCAAGTCTCTGGCGGCATTTGGGGATCCGGCGATCTGGGCACAACATACCTAAACAATTTCACTATAAAGTCTTAAAAATTACTATCAGGACTGGTGTTGTGACACAGCAGGTTAAGCTGCTTCTTGCAGTGCTGGCATCCCATATGTGCACTGATCTGAGTCCCAGCTGTTTCGCATCTGATCCAGCTCCCTGCTAATATGCCTAGGAATGAGTGTCAATTGTTAAATCAACAACGGAAGTCACTGTGCACCTGCTCCCCATGTAGGATCTCTGTCCTTAATGTGTTGCACTATGCAAATTAATGGTAAAACTACTACTCAAACAGTACTTTGTGTGTCTGTGTGGGTGCAGTCTTTTGAAATCTTTACTTAGTATATACTAAGTTGATCTTCTGTATAAGAAGATAATTGAAAATGAATCGTGATAAAGAATGGGATGGGAGAGGGAGTGGGAGATGGGATGGTGGCGGGTGGGAGGGAGGTTATGGGGGGGAAAGCCAGTATAATTCAAAAGTTGTACTTTGGAAATTTATATTTATTAAATAAAAGTTTAAAAAAATCCTTTAAAAAAATATACCTAGGAAAGCAGCCTGACCCAGCCCAGGCCATTGCAGCCATTTGGAGAGTGAACTAGCAGATAGAAGATTTCCCTCTCGCTGTCTTGCTGTCTCTCTCTCTCTCTCTCTCTCTCTCTCTCTCTCTCTCTCTCTCTCTCTCTCCTCTGTGTGTGTGTGTAGCTCTACCTTTCAAATAAATAAATAAATCATTTTTCAAAACCTACTACTGTTTCCCACAGCATGAATGCAGTAACATAACTCCCTGTTGGTGCTTTGACTCATGGACATAGTTTTCTCATGGTTATCTCCCCTTTGAAAAAGGAGCTTTGGGAAATAAAATTGTTTGTCTTGCATCAGATTGTAAGATGGAAAAGCATAATTCAAAAGTAGGTATTCAATTTTTAAAGGTTTATTTATTTATTTGAAAGACAGAGTTACAGAGAGAGAGAGGAAGAGGCACAAAGAAAGATCTTCCATCTGCTGGTTCATTTCCCAAATAGCAGCAATAGCTAGGGCTGGGCCAAGCTGAAGCCAGAATCCAAGAACAGGGAGCTTCAGCTGGGTGTCCCACGTGGGTGATAGGATCCCAAGCACTTGAGTCATCTGCTGCTACTTTCTTGGGATGCATTAGCAGGGAACTGGATTAGAAGTGCAGAAGCTGGGACTCAAACCAGAATCCTTAAGAGATGCCAGCAATGCAGGCCACAACTTAACCCATGTTGCCACAGTACCAGCCCCTTAGTTATTTATTTTTAAGCATTATAGACACACTATTGTATTATCAGTCAAAAACTATGCATAATTCCTATCTTAATGAAATATTTAAGGATGCATAACTAAGCCCTTTCAAGTGAAACCATTTCAGTCGTGTGATGGTAATTTGTTCAGTGGTTTCCATGGTAAGATGTCCCTTGGAGTTATCCAGAAGAGCTTTAAAACTAAACATCTTCCTTGGAATGTAACCCAAAAAGTCTGAGGTCACAGGTACAAAGCCCAGCATTCTGCATACTTCATAAGCTCCTGTGGTATTTTTATTGCACAGCTCAGTATGGAGACTATGGGAGACAAAGGTATCTGATCTACCATGGAATACTGATGATTTTCACAGGTTCTGTGGTTTACATTTGTCACAATTTTGCCTGGTATTAAAAAAAATTGTTCCACACAAGGCTATAGTTTTGAAAAATGCCTAGAACATTCCTGGGTTGGGCTCTCGTTGGAATTTTCCTTAAGACTGACTTACTTTGCTTTTTTTAATTCTAGTTTTAGGCATTCATCACATATCCATTTGTTTATATATTCTATATAATATATATATGATTATTTCAACTTAGAAAATACAAATATTTCATATTTTAATGAGCATTTCAAAATGTTTAACTTTAGGGTTGGATCTTTGGCCTAAGGATGGAGACACTAATTAAGGTGCTCATATCCTATATTTTAGTGTGAGGGTTCAAGTCCTGACTCTATTAATGCAGACCCTGGTGATGGGTCAAGCAATTGAGTCTCTGACACTTGCACAAGTGACTTGGACTGAGTTCCTGGCTCCTAGCTTTGGCCTTCCTGGCTCCAGCTATTGCAGGTATTTAGGGAGTGAATCAATCAGTGGATGGGAGTGTTCTCTATCCCTCTGGTTCTCAAATAAATAATTTTCTTTAATTAAAAAAAATAAAAACAAGGGGCCAGCACTGTGGCACAGTGGGTTAATACCCTGGCCTGAAGTGTCAGCTTCCCATATGGGCGCCAGTTCTCTAGTCCCTGCTGCTCCTCTTCTGATCCAGCTCTCTGCTATGGCCTGGGAAAGCAGTAGAAGATGGCCCCAAGTCCTTGGGCCCCTGCACCCACATGAGAGACCTGGGGGAAGCTCCTGGCTTCTGGCTTCAGATAGGCACAGCTCCAGCCGTTATGGCCAACAGGAGAGTGAACCATCAGATGGAAGATCTCTCTCACTCTCTGCCTTTCCTCTCTCTGTCTAATTTTGACTTTCAAATAAATAAATAAATATTTAAAAAAACAAAATTCAGGCCGGTGCCGTGGCTTAACAGGCTAATCTTCCGCCTCGCGGCGCCGGCACACCGGGTTCTAGTCCCAGTTGGGGTGCCGGATTCTATCCCGGTTGCTCCTCTTCCAGGCCAGCTCTCTACTATGGCCCGGGAGTGCAGTGGAGGATGGCCCAAGTGCTTGGGCCCTGCACCTGCATGGGAGACCAGGAGAAGCACCTGGCTCCTGGCTTCGGATCAGCGCGATGTGCCAGCCGCAGCGGCCATTGGAGGGTGAACCAATGGCAAAAGGAAGACCTTTCTCTCTGTCTCTCTCTCTCACTATCCACTCTGCCTGTCAAAATAAATAAATTAATTAATTAAAAAAAAAATCATTGTGCCCTTTTGTGGCATACTTTGTAGTACTTCAATACATGTAAACAATGTATAAAGATCAAATCAGGTTAGCTAACTTTTTCTATCCCTTAAACATTAAAAACTTTTTGATTAAAATCTACTAATTGTACATATTTCTGAGGTAGTATATTTCAATATATGTATATAATGTGAACTGACCAAATCAGGGTGGTTAACATCAAAGGGTATAAAAACAGGAGCTCTAAGGTAAGTTCTGTAGTTGAGCTATTAAAATTGCTGTCCCCCAAATGCCCACATGTGGAATGGTTGGCTTCAGGGTAGTGTTACTGGGAAAGGAAAGAGACTTAACACAATTGTGGGGTGCAAGGGAGGGCCTTGGGTCCTTGGGTCATTGGGCACTCACCATCAGAAGGTATTCTTTCATTAGGATTGATTATACCTGCAGCACTCAGCCTTGCCTCTCACTCTGCTTCCTGACTGACCATGATTGTGATCCTCCTGGACACAAGCTGCATCCACCACCCTCATCAGATGCCAGGTGGCAGGAGCTGTCTGACCTTGAACTGTGGGATCCCAAAACCATGAGCCAAAATAAACCACTTTGCCTCATAAGTAACTCCTCTCAGGTAGTTGTGTGTTCTTTGAAGATTTATTTATTTATTTGAAAGGCAGAGTAACACCAGAGACAGAGAGAAAGATCCATCTGGTGGTTCACTCCTCCAAATGGCCACAGCAGCCCAGGGCTGAGGCAAGCACAAGGCACAAGCCTGGAACTCCATCCTGTCTCCCACATGGGTGGCGGGGGCCCAAGTACTTGGGTCCTCTTTCACTGCTTTCCTGGTTGCATCAGCAAGTAGCTGGAATGGAAGCAGATCAGCTAGGAGTCTAACCGGCATTCTGATATGGGATGTCAGCACCTCAGGCAGCCACTTAACCACTGTACCACTATGCCAGCCATCCCAGATATTTGTTAAAATAACAAAAAAACAACTAATACAGTAACCAATTCTAGACTTCTAGAAAAATTACAAATGGATGTGTCCAAACATTAGACACAAATACTGTTTTTAAAATTATGTTGGAAAAAATATATATCAAAACATTTTTACACTGGTCTACTTTATTAGTTTAAAAATTCTCATTGAACATAATTTATATGAAGTAAAATACTACACAGAAAAGAAATGAGAAAATTCTAATTGTGCATAATTTATAAAAGAGAAAAATACTACTTAATAAATAATACTTTCATATCAAACATAAGGGTTTTAAAAATTCATCCTTTTGTCCCAAAATTCTCTGGTTAAAAATTTTTCAAATTTACAGAAATGTTGAAATATTTTCATAACACAGACTGTCCTTTCTCTTGATTCATGATTACTAATCTACCTTCTCTGTGCATTTATCTATCTGCAATCATATTTTGTTTATTTGCTAAGCCATAAGAAAGTATTTTGCAAGCACTAAGGTTTTTATGTGCAAATAGTTTGGTATGTATCTGCTAAGGAAGATATTCCCTCCTATGACCACAGTACTATTATTACATCTCAGGAAATTAACAATAATAAAATAGTGTCATCTAACACAAGTGTTATGCCCCTCCACTTCTCTTCCAGGCACATTGGCAGGGAGCTGAATCAGAAGTGGAGCAGCCAGGACTCGGACCTATCCAATTGTCCCCAATGGCTTTTATGCTGTTTCTTTTCAAAATTCATTTCACAATTGGTTCTGAAATGTGTGAGATTTTCTTTTTTATTTATATCTTCATCACTTTTAATCTAGAGCAATAGTTTTTCTGTTTGTTAGTTTTTTGATACACGACTGCTTTTACCAATCCAACCTCATTTTGATTTGTTGGTGGTAGTGATGTCTTCCATTGAGTGGAATTTTCCTCCTTCCAAAATTCCAAGAGATTTCTCAAAATTCATGTGAAGCTACAGATTTTGGCCTGGGACATGTATGATATTAAGTACTAGTAATTAAATCATGTCAGGAATCAGTGTGTCTTATTTCTCTCTTGGTGTTGATAATTTGATACACATGATGATCATCAGGTTCTCCATTATAAAGTTGCATTTTTCTGGGGTCATCTTTGTGGCTTAGCAAGTTAAGCCACTGTCAACACCAGCATGCCAAGTGGGCAGTAGTCCGAGTCCTTGCTGCTCCACTTCTGATTCAGCTCCCTGACAATGTGCCTGAAAGAGAAGTGGAGGGGCATTTTAAAAATAATCACTCTTCAGCCTGCGCCGTGGCTTAACAGGCTAATCCTCCGCCTTGCGGCGCCGGCACACCGGGTTCTAGTCCCGGTCGGGGCACCGGATTCTATCCCAGTTACCCCTCTTCCAGGCCAGCTCTCTGCTATGGCCCGGGAAGGCAGTGGAGGATGGCCCAAGTCCTTGGGCCCTGCACCCGCATGGGAGACCAGGAAAAGCACCTGGCTCCTGGCTTTGGATCAGCAAGATGCGCTGGCCGCAGCGGCCATTGGAGGGTGAACCAACGGCAAAAGGAAGACCCTTCTCTCTGTCTCTCTCTCACTATCCACTCTGCCTGTCAAAAATAATAATAATAATAATCACTCTTCAAGGAAGAACTTAGGAACTATCAAAGGACAAGCAAGGGGGGAGCCAGACGAAGCCTAGCCTCTGAAAAGTCAAGGCCTCCATTGCCATGTCTTCTGTATTCATCTACCAGCGTTGTAGCCAGCCATGGAAACCGAGTGAGCCACAGGAGACACTGACGCAGGGGAATCCAGGAGAAAGCCAGCAGGGAGATGCCTCCTCCGCAAGGGTGAGACGGAGTGAAAAGCCACAGGTGGCTGCCCATAGAAGAGCCCTTCCCGCTGATGGCAGGACATTGGAGGACAGCAGCTACTTCACACTGCTCGGGAGTGTTTACTCTGTGAGAACCTTGAGTAGCATCCAGGAGGCCACTTCATTGATCTTTGACATCCTCTCCGGGATTAAAGATGTGGAGCATCCACTGTGTGAGGTTGTACCGACAACCTCCTGGAGCATTGGACTCCCAGCTCACCCTTGCTGAACTTGACACCCAGAACTACAAATGCTGCCCGGAGTCTGGGAGCTGCAGGCCCTGGAGCTGGAGGACGTGGACCAAGGCGGTGCAAGAGCTGCGGCTCTCCAGGAGGCCGAGGCGGAGACCCAAGAAGTGGAACAGCAGGAGTCGCAGTTCCGCACTGAGAACTGGGTGCTGCAGGGGGAGCAGGTGGAGCTGTGTGGCCAGCTGGGGAGTGTGGAGAATCAGCTGCAGTACGCCCAGGTGCAGCTGGACAGGCAGAAGAAAACAAGCACCTTCCAAGTCCCGTTTGAGATCTGGAAGGAGGGCTCCATGGGCGTCACCAACAACCTCCGGTGGGGGCTGCCACCCCAGCGGCCCTGTGGACCGGTGTGAGACCAACGCTGCCTGGGGACAGGTGGCCTTGCTGATCCTCACCCTCTCCAAAACAATTGGCCTGGAGTTCCAGAAGCACTAGCTCGTCCCTGCACAGACCACTCCTATCGGAAGTCTTCCACAGCTGATTCAGTTATGCTGCCTTTGTACTCTGACGAGGGCCAGAATGTTTTCCTGAACACGTCTGACCGCCATGATTGCCTTCCTGGACTGCTTGTGGTCGTTCAAGGAAAGGCTGAGAAAGGAAAGCAGGGCCTGCGACTGCCCTACAAAATCCGAGTAGAGGGAGGACTGCTGGAGGATTCCACGGGCCATGGGCAATGCTGTACCCTCCAGACGGGTCTGAACACCAGGGAGCAGTAGACAGGGGCACTCAAATTCATGCTTGTCAATTTGAAATGTAGTCCTTAATGGGCCTCATTAAGATATCATAAAGTTAAGCTTTTCTCCTAAAATATTGTGAAAATATTAGATTGTAAAGCTAAAGAGTACAGCATGTTTCTAGTTCAAGAGATCAATGACCACACCAGGTATTAATTTAAGAACAAGATCAAATATTAGGGGCTGGTGCTGTGGCTCAGCAGGCCAAGTATCCCATATAGAATTGATGATTTGAGTCACAGCTGTTCTGCTTCCCAAAATCTCCATGCTAGTGTGCCTGGGAAAGCAGCAGAAGATGGACCAAGTGCGTGGGCCCCTGCCACTCATGTGGGAGACCAGGATGGAGTTCCAGGCTCCTGGTTTCAGTCTGGCCCAAGCCCAGCTGTTGTGGCCATTTGGAGAGTAAACCAGTAGATGGAACATCTCTCTATCTCACTTGCTCTCTCTCTGTCACTGTGCCTTTCAAGATCTTAGTAGCAATGCTTCCAACTTTTCCCCATTCAGTATGATGCTGGCTGTAAGTTTGTCATATATTGTCTTGAATATCTTGAGGAATGTTCCTTCTATACTCAATTTGCTTAAGGATTTTATTATGAGAACGGATGTTGTACTTTATCAAATTCTTTCTCTGTATCTATTGAGATAATCGTATGGTTTTTATTCTTCAATTTGTTAATGTGATGTATCACATTTATTCACTTGCATATGTTGAACCATTTTGAACAAAGATCATCTTCACCCTTCACCCAGCCTCCTCCAATGTTAATAGCTTACATAACTATACTACAATATCAGGAAATTAGCACTGATACAACTCACAGGGCTTATCAGAATTTATCAATAAGCCATGTGTGTGACTGTATGTGTGCACTTGCATTTGTACACACACATACACATACACTGCTACATGTGATTTTATTGCCTGTTCTTCATCTAACCTGTGTCACAATCAAGACACCTAACTGTACCATTACCTCAAGACTCCCTTGTTGATACACCTTTAGAATCATACTCATGCGCTCCTCATTCCCCACCTTAACTCTTGGAAATCATTAATCTGTTCTTTATCTTCTTAATTATATTATTTCATGAGTTTTATGTAAAAAAGTTAGAGCCTTTTTGAGATTATCTTCTTATTTTAAAAAAGGAAGATATTTTCATAGCTCCATATTCTTTCTCCTCTTCTTCAACCCCTGTGACAGAAATTTTAGATAATTTGTTATTATTCCACAAGTTCCCAAGGCTCTCTTCATTTTTAAAAATTCTATTCCTTCTCTGTTGTTCACATTGGATACTTGTACAAAGTTCTTGTATTTCCTATGTACAGGTTCAGGAACATAGTTATACTTTCCACCCTACTCTCCCTCCCGCCCATGTTCCTACACTTCTTCCTCCCCTGTCTCCTATTCACATGCTTATTTTTTACAAAGATCTATTTTTATTTAACTTTATACTCATAAGATCAACCCTACGTTAAGTAAACAGTTCAACAAATAGTATGAAGAAAAAAACACTGTTCCTCAACAGTCAAGACAAAGGCTGTAAGCAATAATCAATTATCAAATCTGAAAATGTCAACACATTATAATATTCTTGTAGAGAAAAATAGTTCTTTCTTTTATGATAAGTAGTAGTTTATGGTATGAAAATATCATAATTTCTTTACCATCTACTAATTTAAGACCATGTAGAAAGCTGGAATCCAAAGTGGTGTTGGGACTAGAAACCATGTACTCTGATATGAGATGTGGGTATGCCAAGTGATGTCTTAACAGTTGTGCAAAATGCTTGCCCCTGAGGTGAAACAATATTTATAGAGTATTTCCTTCCTCACTGTTTTTCTTTGACAGGATTGTTTGTGCTAGATTTGATCTATGACTTTTCATATGAATTTTAAATAAGTTTTCTGTGTGTATAAAATTCTTTCCTGGGATTTTTCATGGGAATTGCATTAAGCAGTAGATAGACAATTGGTGAAGAATTGACAACTTTATAATATTGAATATCCCACTACATGAATAAGATATTTTTTCACATTTTTTAGCTCTTCTTTGATTTATTTAGTCAGCTTAAAGCCATGTGTCACCTTACAGTGGAAATACATTCTAGTTCATGCATTACTAGGGCACTTTTGTCATTGTATAAACATCAGAAAATCTGCTTACATAAAGTTGGATTGCTATGCCATCACTAGGCAATATAATTTTATGAGATTACTGTTATATATGCAATCCATCATTGATCTAAACTTTGCTGAGTCACATGTCTGTATTTTACTTTTCAGTGTACAGATCCTGTACGTATTTTCTTAAGTGTATATCTAAATGTCTCCTTCTCATTCTTTGAGTAATTTTACATGGTATTGTGTTTTTAATTTTGTTTTCTGCATGTTCATTCTTAGTACCTGGAAATGGGATAGACTTTTGTGTCTGTGTTGATCTTATATTCACTCATTATTACTTTAGGAGACTTGTAGATTACCTGGAATTTACTACAGAGAAATTCATGCCATTTGCAAGTAGAGATAGTCTTATTAGTTTCTTTATAGTACATATGCCTTACTTTGTGTTCAGTCTCAGTGGTGAAGCATTCAGTCTTTCACCAATAGCTATGTCAGCTGTAGAATTTTTAATAGATGCTACCATAAACCATTTGTATCTCCCCAAAAATTATGCATTAAAATTCTAACCCACAGGATTATGACATTACTGTATGAGTCCTCAGGGAGGTGATTAGGTCAAGAAGGCAGACACCCCCTCCCCAGGAACAGGATTAATACTCTTATAAAAGGCTTCAGAGGGCCGGCGCCTCAGCTCAATAGGTTAATCCTCCACCTTGCGGCGCCAGCACACCGGGTTCTAGTCCCAGTCGGGGTGCCGGATTCTGTCCCGGTTGCCCCTCTTCCAGGCCAGCTCTCTGCTATGGCCCGGGAGTGCAGTGGAGGATGGCCCAAGTGCTTGGGCCCTGCACCCCATAGGAGACCAGGAGAAGCACCTGGCTCCTGGCTTTGGATCAGCGCAATGCGCCGGCCGCAGCACACCGGCCACAGCGGCCATTGGAGGGTGAACGAACGGCAAAAGGAAGACCTTTCTCTCTATCTCTTTCTCTCACTGTCCACTCTGCCTGTCAAAAAAAAAAAAAAAAGGTTCGGAGGACTCCATGCTCCTTTCTGCCTGTGAGAACACAGCAAGAAGACAGCATCTATTAAGCAGGAAGCAGACCCTCAGCAGACACTGACTCTGCCGGCACCTTGATCTTAGACTTCCTTGGCCTCCAGAATTAATGGGGAATGGTTTCCTATTGTTGATAAGCAACTTGGCCTATGTTATTCTGCTATACGAACCTGAAAGAATTCAAACAAAAGCTCTGAATCAATGGTATGAAATTATTACTTAGTCCTATTTTCTTCAGAGTTCTTATTATGAATAGATGTCAAGCTGTCAAATGCTTTTCCTGTATCAACGGATAGGATCTAATGATTTTCTTCTTAAATCTATTGATATGATTAATCACATGGAAGTGTTACCGGAGAAATTGCAGGGTTCTTGTCTTCACGAAAGAAGAGAATGTCTTTATCTCCCCTTCCTTTCTTTTTTTTTTTTTAATTTTTTTTTTTTTTGACAGGCAGAGTGGACAGTGAGAGAGAGACAGAGAGAAAGGTCTTCCTTTTGCCGTTGGTTCACTCCCCAGTGGCCGCTGCGGCCGGCGCACTGCGCTGATCCGAAGCCAGGAGCCAGGTGGTTCTCCTGGTCTCCCATGCGGGTGCAGGGCCCAAGCACTTGGGCCATCCTCCTCTGCACTCCCGGGCCACAGCAGAGAGCTGGCCTGGAAGAGGAGTGACTGGGACAGAATCCGGCATCCCAACCAGGACTAGAACCTGGTGTGCTGGCGCCACAGGTGGAGGATTAGCCTATTGAGCCACGGCGCCAGCCTCCCCTTCCTTTCTAAAGGTTAGTTCCACAATATAATATTTGCAATTGACAGTTGGTTTTTTTTTTTCAGCTCATGAAGAATGTTGTGCTCTCAATGGTTTCACATGAGAAATACACTGAATTGCCTCCTCTGTAAATAGTACACTGCTTCTGACTGACAGTTATTAAAGTTTTTTCTTTGTCTTCAGTTTTCACAAGTTTACTTGTAAAGTGTTTTAATCCTGCTGTCCTTTGGTTTACCCTACTTCAAAGTGGTCAAATTTCTTGACTCTGTAAGTTTCTTTTGCCAATTTTGGAGAAGTTACAGTATTTATTCTTTGAATATTTTCATAGATTCACATTCTTTCTCCTCTTCTTCAACCCCTGTGACAGAAATTTTAGATCATGTGTTATTGTGCCACAAGTTCCCAAGGCTCTCTTCATTTTTAAAAATTCTATTTCTTCTCTGTTGTTCACATTGGCTACTTGTACATTCCATTGATCTGTTTTCCAGTTCACTGAACCTCTCCATTTTCATCTCCTCTCTATTGATTCCATATAGTGAAGCTTTTATATCAGATTATGTATGTTTCAGTTATCTACTTTTTCTTTGGTATTTTTATAACTTCTGCTTTTTGCTAGGACATTTAACTTTTTATCTACTTCAAGATAAAACATAATTGTCTTATTTTTATCATGACCATTTTAAAAATGCTTCTCAAGGGGCTGGCAGTGGGTTATGCCACCGCCTAGGACAACAGCATCCCATATGAGGTGCTGGTTAGAGTTCCTGTGTCTAATCCAGCTCCCTGCTGATGCACCTAGGAAAGACGTAGAAGATGGCCCAAGTACATGGGCCCCATGCAACCTATATAGGAGACCTGGAGGGAGTTCCTGGTTCCTAGCTTGAGCCTGGTCCAGCCCAGGCTGTTGTGTCCACTTTTTATATAGAAAGCTTTTACTTAATAAATATAAATCTCATAAGTGCAACTTTTGAATTATAGTGGTTCTTTCTCCCATATCCACCCTCCCACCCCCAAACCATCCCACATCCTACTCCATCTCCCATCCCATTCTTCATTAAGACTTGTTGCCGTTGATTTCTCAACAATGTTGCAGTGGGTTCCTTTCTGAGAGGAGCAGTGTGGTGGGGGCAAGAGGCACGGAGTCACCACACAGACCCCGGGAGTCGGGTGAATGCAGGCTTGAGGCGAGCAGCCCGCAGACTCGTTTATTACAGTTGGTACAACAGCTTATATAGCCAAGACCAGCCAATCTGGTCAAGGGGCAGTCTATGCCCCAACCAATCATAGCCTGTTGCCAGGCAGTTTCCAAAGCCATCCAATCACAGCCTGTTGCCAGGCAGGCTCCGTTGCCAGGTGGGTTTCAAAGCCATTCCTGAGTAACTGACGCTCACTTGCCAGTGGCCACCTTGGCATGGCCTTCTCATTCTACTACAAAGACTCATTTTTTATTATCATTATATACATAAGATCAACTCTATACTAAGTAAAGATTTCAACAGTTTGCACCCACACAGAAACACAGAGCATAAAGTACTGTTTGAAGACTAGTTTTACCATTAATTCTCACACTAAGGACAGAGGTCCTACATGGGGAGCAAGTGCACAGTGACTCCTGTTGTTGATTTAACAATTAACACTCTTATTTATGATGTCAGTGATCACCCAAGGCTCTAGCCATTAGCTGCCAAGACTATGGAAGTCTCTTGAGTTGTAGTGGCCATTTAAGAAGTGAACTAAGGGGCCAGCATTGTGGCATAGCAGGTAAAACTTCCAGCTGCTGTGCCAGCATCCCATAGGGGTGCCTGTTCAAGTCCTGGCTGCTCCACTTCCAATCTAGCTCTCTGCTATGGCCTGGGAAAGCAGTAGAAAATGGCCCAAGTCCTTGGGCCCCTGCTCTCATGGGAGACCTGGAAGAAGCTCATGGCTCATGGCTCTGGATCGGCCCAGCTCCAGCAATTTTGGCCATTGGGGAGTGAACCATCAATTGGAAGACCTCCCTCTCTCTCTCTTCATCTGCCTCTCTGTAACTCTGCCTTTCAAATAAATAAATAAATCCTTTAAAAAATGAACCAATGAAAGGAAGATCAAGCTCTCTCACACACTCTGTCTTTCAAGTAAATAAATATATCTTTTTTAAAAAAAATTCTCAAATAATTCCTACATATGCCACATCTTGGTTTTGTCATCAGTTGGTTTCTTTCACTGTTCTAGCTTTCCTTCACCCAACATAGAATTAATTAAATGCCTTCTTTTTTAACTTATTTTTTAAAGAATACAGAGTTCATAAGTACAACTTTAGGAACATAGTTCTTCCCACCATAACTCCTCTCTCACCCACACTTCCACCCTCCTTCTCTTCCTCTCTCTCCCATTCCCAGTCCTATTCTCCATTAAGATTCATTTTCAATTAACTTTGTACACAGAAGACCAACTCTATACTAAGTAAAGATTTCAACAATCTAAGTGTTCTTCTTTATGCCAGGCTCAGTGCTGGACCCAGCAATGAAAAAGGATTAAGTCCTTCCCTAATTCTATTCTCCAAAGGAGATAAAAAATCTGAAAAGGTTTTGGTGAATTATCTCTGTGAGAAAATAACCAAATATAGTGTGTGTATACATGTGTGCATGTATACACATTTGCAATATTTTTTTCATTTATTAAACTTTTATTTAATGAATACAAATTTCCAAAGTACAGCTTATGGGTTACAATGGCTTCCCCCTTCCCATAACTTCCCTCCCACCCACAACCCTCCCCTTTCCTGCTCCCTCTCCCCTTCCATTCACTTCAAGATTCTTTTTCAATTCTCTTTATATACAGAAGATCAGTTTAGTATATATTAAGTAAAGATTTCAACAGTTTGCCCCCATATAGCAACACAAAATGAAAAAAATACTGTTGGAGTACTAGTTATAGCATTAAATAACAGTGTACAGCACATTAAAGACAGAGATCCTACATAATATTTTTTTAAATTAATTAATTTTCTATGCCATTTCCAATTTAACACCATGGAAAAGAAAAAAAAAAAGAAGAAGACCTAAATGAAGATCTCTGTTAGTGAGATCCCAGTGGGAAGAACGGGGCCATCAAAGAAGGAGGTACCTTTCTCTGAAGGGAGGAGAGAACTTCCACTTTGACTATGACCCTATCGGAATAAGATCAAAGTCAGCGAACTCTAAAGGCTTCCATAGCCCTGGCAACTCATGACTAGAGCCTAGGGAGATTACTGACGCCATGAACAGGAGTGTCAAATTGTTAAGTCAGCAACAGGAGTCACTGTGTACTTACATCCCATGTGGGATCTGTCCTTAATGTGTTGTCTAATGTGAAGTGATGCTATAACTAGTACTGAAACAGTATTTTTACACTTTGTGTTTCTGCGTGGGTACAAACTGATGAAATCTTTACTAATTATATACTGAATCGATCTTCTGTATATAAAGAGAATTGGAAATGAAAAAAAAACCCTGGTGTTAAATTGGAAATGGCATATTTGCAATATTTTATTATGCACATTTACATTATAGAAATTTTCTTTACATACTAATGCTAGAATTAAATACTTGTTTTCCCCTTTACTTTTTTCATTAATATTATGTTTCAACAGCTGTTCATAATGAAATAAAAGATCTACTTCATTCATTTTAGCAGAAGCCATATGTCTCAGTATGTGATTGTACCATATTTTATTTAAGCATTGTACTCTTGATGGACAGTAAGAGTTTTTTCCATAGATTTTTGTTTTTGGAAATAAAAAGTACTTTTGTTAATTCATACACTAACAATATAATTACAATTTTGTGTCTATTTTGGAGCAAATGTCTAGCAGTGAAATTGTTGCATTAAATGTTTGTCTCTACTTTTTAATTGATCAAAAGGCAGTGAAGATGCTCACATAAAAGAAAAATTATTTATGGCAGTGACATATTCACCCCATAGTTATCAAATATTATTCTTTAAAATTTATCTAGGATTACAGCGTCAGGATTAAAATTATTACCAAATTATTCTTGAATAAAAAATTACCTATTAGGAATATCAGGGAATTATAATAATAAATATTATAATATATCATTGTATAATTATATTAAGATTAAAATTATAATAATAGATATTTTCTATTTATTCTCCAGTTGTGAATATGTAACTATTGAATTAAAAGTGAATTGTGGTGGGGCCGGCACTGTGGCATGGCGGGTTAACGCCCTGGCCTGAAGCGCCGGCATCCCATATGGGTGCCGGCTCTAGTCCCGGCTGCTCCTCTTCTGATCCAGCTCCCTACTATGGCCTGGGAAAGTGGTAGAAGATGGTCCAAGTCCTTGGGCCCCTGCAACCACATGGGAGACCCAGAAGAAACTCCTGGCTCCTGGCTTTGGATCGGCACAGCTCTGGCCATTTCAGCCATCTGGGGGATGAACCAGTGGATGGAAGACCTCTCTAAATAAATCTTAAAAAAAAAAAAGAATTGTGAGGGCTGGAACTGTGGCATAGTAGGTAAAGCTGCCCCCTGCAGTGGTGGCATTCCTAAATGGGTGCCGGTTTGAGTCCCAGCTGTTCCACTTCCGATCCAGCTCTCTGCTATGACCTGGGAAAGCAGTAGAAGATGGCCCAAGTCCTTGGGCCCCTACACCCTCGTGGGAGACCCGGAAGAAGCTCCTGGTTCCTGGCTTCACATTGGTGTAACTCCGGCTATTGAGTGAGGCCAATTGGGAAATGAACCAGTGGATAGAAGACCTCTCTCTGTCTCTCTCTCTCTGTCTCTCTCTGTCTTTCTCTCTCTCTCTCTCTCTCTCTCTCTCTGCCTCTCCATAACTCTGCCTTTCAAATAGATAAATAAATAAATCTTTTAAAAAAAGAATTGTGTTTTGGTTAAACATCTCAATATATATTAATATTCACATTTGAATTATGTACTGTGGATTAATCCAGTCCATCTGGCAAAGCTTTTTAAAATGATGACTGGCTAAGAGTAGGTTCTCAATATGTTGATGGCGTTAAGGATGATTTACTCACTGTTCAAGATTTTGAAGGACTCAATAAACCTAATTTGGAGATCCAAAGAGACGTGCTTATTTGGAAAGCGTAGCTTGTCTCTGCACAAGGAGCTTCCTGGTTTATAATCCTACAGATAAAAACCTGTTTGTCCAGCACTCTGGCCTCAGAATCAGCCCTTAAGGCATTCGTATCTGGCTGAAGAGCCCATGAGAGTATTTTAGGCATGGAAAGCCAAGACACCATGGAAAAGAAAAAAAAGAAGACCTAAATGAAAGATCTCTGTGAGTGAGATCCCAGTGGAAAGAATGGGGCCATCAAAGAAGGAGGTACCTTTCTCTGAAGAGAGGAGAGAACTTCCACTTTGACTATGACCCTGTCAGAATAAGATCAAAGTAGGCGAACTCTAAAGGCTTCCATAGCCTTGGCAACTCATGACTAGAGCCTAGGGACATTACTGACGCCATAAACAAGAGTGTCAAATTGTTAAGTCAGCAACAGGAGTCACTGTGTACTTACATCTCATGGGGGATCTGTCCTTAATGTGTTGTCTAATGTGAAGTGATGCTATAACTAGTACTGAAACAGTATTTTTACGCTTTGTGTTTCTGTGTGGGTGCAATCTGATGAAATCTTTACTAATTATATACAGAATCGATCTTCTATATATAAAGATAATTGGAAATGAAAAAAAAAAACCTGGTGTTAAATTGGAAATGGCATAGAAAATTAATTAATTTAAAAAAAATATTATGTAGGATCTCTGTCTTTAATGTGCTGTACACTGTTATTTAATGCTATAACTAGTACTCCAACAGTATTTTTTTCATTTTGTGTTGCTATATGGGGGCAAACTGTTGAAATCTTTACTTAATATATACTAAACTGATCTTCTGTATATAAAGAGAATTGAAAAAGAATCTTGATGTGAATGGAAGGGGAGAGGGAGCAGGAAAGGGGAGGGTTGTGGGTGGGAGGGAAGTTATGGGAAGGGGGAAGCCATTGTAACCCATAAGCTGTACTTTGGAAATTTATATTCGTTAAATAAAAGTTTAACAAAAAAAAAAACCTGTTTGTCATCAGAACACAGTAGTGTAGTTATCCAGTCATCAGATTTACCATCCAATTCATGGTAACAAAATGCTCTAAAGTATAGAATAAGACTGCAAGTGACCTGTGGTGTGGCATAGCAGATAAAGCCGCTTGCCTGTGGTGCCACCATCCCATGTGGGTCTCCAGTTCTGGCTGTTCCACTTTCAATCCAGCTTGTTGATAATGGCCTGTAAAAACAACAGAAGATGGATCAATTGCTTAGGCCCCTGTACCCATGTGGGAGACCCAGAAGAAGCTCCTGGTTCCTGTCTTTTATCTGGCCAAACCCTGGCCATTGCCACCATTTGCAGAATGAACCAGAGAATAGAAGATCTCTCTCTCTCTCTCTCTCTCTCTCTCTCTCTCTCTCTCTAACTCTGCCTTTCAAAATAAATAAATTAAAAAACACACAAAAAAAAAAAACCCACAAAAGTTGCCTTGGATATTCATGTACACATGTATAAGAAAAAAAGAAAGAACAAGATTGCAAAACAACCATTTACAGTGAGAGCTATACTGTTGAGATTACTTAATTGTATCCCATGTATTCTCCACTGGCTATCTGGTTATATTTCAGATTGTGATCTTTACACATTATGTGCAGAATCGGACGATGTGACTAATAAGATTTCAATTTCATGCGATGCCTGCATTTCAAAGTTGTATATGTTTAACTAGAATCATACAAAGTAATTTCATATTGATTCACATAACAGTGGGAAAATATTTAGAGTTCAATACTTGCTTTAAGTTTTTTTGGTCTTTAACATAAGAATTTATAATTAATATACTGTACTCACCCTCATGGGAGACCCGAAAGAAGCTTCTGGCTCCTGGCTTTGGATCGGTTCAGCTCCACCCATTGCATCCATTAGGGATGGAAGATCTCCTTCTTTCTCTGCCTTTACCTCTCTGTAACTCTGACTGTCAAATAAATAAATAAATCTTTAAAAAAATACTGTGCTCAAAAACTACTTAAGTTAATTCCTTCCCCTATCCTTTCAGTGAGGTTATGGTGTTCATTTACAATGCAAATGGTTCAAATCTGTTTGCTCTTTGAAAATCTGAACATTAGAATAAATAATGCTGGTAATGGAATATATAATAAAATAATGATTAATAAGTCAACATTAATACAAATGGATGCAATGGATGGAGTATAATTCTTCCATACAGTAGTATGTAACCTAATAAATGTAGGAGTAATGATGGAATTGGAATATCACATTTGGTATATGCTACATTAAATATCACTTCTGGCAGAGTCAAAAACTGTCACTAGAACTACCAGTAAAATTCTGATAATAGAATATTTCTCTCAAAAGATACGTTTTAAGTTGAAAAGAGAAAAATAGTAGCTTTGTAGTGTATAAATCTGGCAGTTACCATCTTAAGTGATCAAAGTTAAATCACCACTACTGTACCCTCTGATAATGCACTGAGGAAGACACAGCATCTCTTTAAGGTCTTGCACCAAAAAACATAACCTGATGTTAGCAGAGGGAATATCTGTCAAACAAGCCTGATGGACAGTTTGCACCCTTTATTCCTCGGTAATGTCAGCTTGATAAGATATAAAGTCAGTCTGAGAAACTACTTCAAGTAAAAAGAAGTATAAAGTATAACAAAGTGTAATGTGAGACTTTGGATGAGATCGTTGGTGTGATTTTTTTCTTTTTCTGTAAACATTAGTGAAATAATTGAGAAAATCTGAATTTGTAATTTGATTTGAATAATGTCTATATTAGATACTAATGATGTTTCAGTGTTAATTTCTTTGTTTTAATGATTGCGTTATGATTATGTGAGAGCATTTCCTACTTCTAAGAAACATATACTGAGATATTTAAGAATAATGGGGGAGCTGGAGCTGTGGCATAGTGGGTAAAGCTGCTGCCTGCTGTGTTGGCATCCCATATGAGCACCGGTTCGAGTCCCCGCTGCTCCACTTCTGATCCAGCTCCCGGCTAATGGCCTGGGAAAGCAGTGGAAGATGGTCCAAGTCCCTAGGCCCCTGCACCCACATGGGAGACCCGGAAGAGGCTCCTAGATCCTGGATCCTGGCTTCATATCAGCGAAGCTCCAGCTGTTGTGGCCATCTGAGGAGTGAACAGCAGATGGGAGACCTCCTTCTCTTTCTCTCTCTCTCTCTCTCTCTCTCTCTCTCTCTGACTCTTTCTCTGCCTATGCCTCTCTGTAACACTATCTTTCAAATAAATCGGTTAAAAAAAGAAGAATGGGGAATCCTGGAACAACTTATTCTCTAATATTTCACAAGAAAGTAGAAAGTAAATGTGATAAAATGTTGGTGTATCAGTAATGATATCTGACACTGGGTCAAAAGTACAGTGGAATTCTTTGTATCATAACATTTTATAAAATTGTTATATTTCCTTTTTTAAAGATTGATTTATTTCTTTGAAAGGCAGGGTTACAGAGAGGAAGACATACACACAAGCACACGGAGAGAGTGAGAGGGAGAGAATGAATCTCGATCCACTGGTTCATTCTCCAAATGGCTACACTGGCTGGAGCTGTACCAGTCCAAATCTAGAACCCAGAAACTCAATCAGGGTCTCCTAGGAGAGTGGCAGGCACCCAAGGGCTTGAGCCATCTTATACCATTTTCCCATGTGTATTAGCAGGAAGCTGGATTGGAAGGCAAGTAGCCGGATCTCGAACCAGCATTCTGCTATAGGATGCAATATCACAAGTAGTAGTTTAAATTGCTGTGCCACAATACCAGCACTGAAATTGATCTGGTAAGTATGAAGTTATTTCAAAATGAAAAATTAGGGATTGGCACTGTGGCATAGCAGGTAAAGCCACTGCCTGCAGTGCCTGCACCCATATGAGTGTGGTTTGAGTCCTGGCTGCTCCATTATTTTTTTCTTTTTTTAAAGGGAAAGGATTTATTGAAGAAAACCCAGCAGATTGGAGGGAATGGATGAGGAAGGAAAAAGAGAGTGTGAGGAGAGAGGGGAGAGAGGAGAGAGAAGAAGAGAGAGGGGATCAAGAGAGAAGAGAAGAGCAAAGAGAAGAGAGAGAGCAAGAGGAGAGAGGAGAGAAGACGAGAGGAGCTGAGAGAGACAAGAGGAGGCTAGAGAGGAGAGAAGAGCCATGTGTTCAGGAATGGCTCCTTTTAAAACTTTGCCAGGGGGCAGGCAGGGAAGTAGGAGCAGTGAATCCCATTAGGATGGGGGTGGAGCTTGACACCAGGGGTTGGGCCATGTGACCACCTGGCTTCCAGCAATGGCGGCAGGGGCTAGAGCCTAGGGTAGTGTCAGGGTATAGATCGCGCCATAGATAAAACTGCACCATTTTCCTAATATTCCCCCCTCTTGTTTTTTATAATGCAGGAGTTGCATGGAATTACATTAGTCCCAAAAGTCCAGGAGGGGTAGAGGGACAACAATCTGTCTTTAGAGCTACTTCCTGCTGACATGGGGCGATGAGGTATTCTTCCCTGGCATGGGGCAATGTCTCAAGCTGCTGTCTCCTGAGTGGGTAGCTGAGTATACCCCTGTAGCAGCATTTAATTGACCTCCTGGTTGTTGAAGACATTGGTTCGTTCCATTCTCACCTACTGTAAACACTTAAACAGACACTGTAGTATATAAGACAGGGTGAGAATAGTAACCAATAATCCTAAGAGTGGCATTAACCAGGTAATGAGAGGATCTCATCCACTATTTTTTTTTCTGAAGATTTACTTATTTATTTAAAAGGCAGAGTTACAGAGAGTCAGAGGCAGAGAGAGAAGAGAGAGACAGAAAGAGACAGAGAGACAGAGGTCTTTCACCCACTGGTTCACTCCCCAAATGGCCACAACAGCTGGGCCAACTCAAACCGGCGCTGGCACTACAGGCGGCAGCTTTACCTGCTACACCACAGTGTACCGACTGCTCCACTTCTGATCCAGCTCTCCGCTATGGCCTGGGAAAGCAGTAGAAGATGGCCCAAGTCCTTGTCTCCCATGTAGGAGATCCAGAAGAAGCTCCTGGGTCCTAGCTTTGGATTGGCCAAGCTCTGGCTATTGTGGCCATTTGGAGAGTGAACCAGTGGATGGAAGACTTTTCCCTCTCTTCCTCTGCCTCTCTGTAACTCTACCTTTCAAATAAATAAATGAATCTTTTTAAAAATTAAAAAGTTAGAAAATATGCTGAACTTAATACTCTGGCTACTTTTATTCTCCAAACATATGTAATAACATTTTTCTGTGAGTAGAAAAAAATCATATACACAAGACACTTTGCAAATTAATAAATATGTTACTATTAACGAATGCATCGTTTGGTTTATTCTTCAGGCAAAGTTTCAATATATATCTGTTGAACAAATGCTTAAAAACAGGGAGAGGTACAATGGGTGAGCATGAATGTGGTGCAATGCTGGTATCCCATGTTGGAGCACCAATTCGTGTCCGGGCAACTCTCTCTCTCTCTCTTTCTCTCTCTCTCTCTCTCCCTCTCTCTCTCTCTGCACACACACACACACACACTTGCCTTTCAAATAAATAAATCTTTTTGAAACTTCCAAAAATTTGGAAAGAACAAGTGAGGGAGGAACAAGGAATGAATGAGAGAAGAAATGTGGAAGGAAAAAAAGAATGAAGAAAATATTTTTTTTAAAGTTTACTGGCTAAACAAACTACACCATGTTAGATATTGAAGAGGTGTTTTCAAATACATGATTCTTAAAATTTATAGAAGGCATTGGACCTTCTGGTAAATGTTTTCTTAAGTTGTTATCTAATGGTTGAAACGGTTTGCTAAGTATTCATGTGATATTGCTATTGTCAGCAAGCGATCTAGGACTTGCTCCCTCATTTCTCTATTCTAAGCCCAACTTGTTCTTTCATTTCTCTATTCTCTTCAAGGTAGGAAACTAATTCTATTATGAAGGAATCTGTAGGATGCACAATTTAATCTTTAGACCTTATAAAAGAGATGGCTAACATTTTTCTGTAATAGCATAGCCAAAATAAGAGCTTAAATAATAATCTCATAGCTAGATTCACTTCGCCATCAGCGAAGTATACAGTAAGTAGAAAAAACCTCCATTTCAGACCAAAGGGAAAGAAAGTTTTAAAGTGAGAATATAATTTTCCTCATGGGCATTGTCTACCTTAGAAAAACTACTACAGAACATGCCTGTGACTCTAGACTTGTAGTTCAGGCCACCGAAGATTAGAGATGGGACATGGGCACTCCCTTGACTTGCATCCTCTGGTCTGCTTTAACACAAACCAGGAGGAAAAGAAAGCTAGGCATCAGAAGCAATGGGTGGCAGGCCTATTAATGGCTGATCTGTACAGTGATCTGCCCTCAAGGAGACCCAACAGGCCAGTCCACTGCAGTGGCTTTCAATGTGGTAAGCCTGGGCTTCAGCAGAAGTCAGCTTGTGAAGAGCCCTGGCAGCTCTGCCAAGAGTGGGATCACTGGAAATGGACCTGCCCTGGAGTCGAAGGATGCCCAGGTCAGAGCTCAGATCTTATTGGCTCTAAGCCGAAAAACCCTTCACTCAGCCCAACTTCCAAAGTGACCACTGCAGCTGAGGGGATGGTCAAGTAGGGTCAGCAACATTGCAGGCAGAACTGTAAATTTCTTGTTAGAGATGCCACCTGCCTTTACCTGGCCAGCTCTCCTCCCAGCCCAGCCAAGTAATGAAAGTCAACAGAGTGCCTTCCCCTAGGAGGTTCACACCTCCCTTAGGATATACCCCTGTGAAGAAATAGATAGGTCTGGGCCTCTGAATTTACAAGGCCTAAAGCCCACCAGATTATTATCAAGCCCCTTCTATCAGGTTCTATTTGCCTCTCAATCAGAAAAATTACTTGTAGCTTAGACAGCACCTTTCTTAGCTCCTCTAATAATGACTCTGTGCTTTGTTCTAGGCCCTGTCTAGTGCACTTGGGCCTCATTCCTTTGTAATCATAACCTCTACTCTACCACCAATGGCTCTACTCCCAACCTGTGTGTACTGATGGTCCTCTTCCCCACTTAATGCTGTATAATTGTTCAAACCTGGTAAATGCCACTCTTAGGATCATTGGTTACTATCCTCACTCTGTCTTTTATGACCTTGTCTAAATATGAGCAGAGTCGGCAAACTTGGAAGGCTTCCATAGCCTTGGCAACTCATGACGACAGCCTAGGATGGTTCCTGGCACCATAAACTAGAGTGTCAATTTGTTGGGTCAACAACAGGAGCCACTGTGCACTTGCTCCTCATGTGGGATCTCTGTCCTTAATGTGCTGTACATTGTGATTTAATGCTATAACTAGTACTCAAACAGTATGTTTCACTTTGTGTTTCTATGTGGGTGCAAACTGTTGAAATCTTTATACTAAATTGATCTTCTGTATGTAAAGAGAATTGAAAATGAATCTTGATGCAAATGGAAGGGGAGAGGGAGCGGGAGAGGGGAGGGTTGCGGGTGGGAGGGAAGTTATGGGGGGGGGGAAGCCATTGTAATCCATAAGCTGTACACTGGAAATTTATATTCATTAAATAAAAGTTAAAAAAAATAGTAAAAAAAAAAGAATGAAGAAAATAGAGCTACTACCTGAATATTTAGCCACCTCTACCATTTAGCATTAATGGCATATATGTTTGTATACCATTTAATCATATATGAGTATTTATGTATAATATAAACTTTTATACATTTATCAGTGAAAAGCTTTTTCACACTGAAAGCATTACATGTTTGTGAATATGAGTGTAAAAACTAGGCATTCTTATGGTGACCCTTTCCTTTTAAAAATTATTTCCTCACTAGCTATAAAAATAACTGCAAATGTACCTATGAGATTTCTTTTAGGCACTTACTTGATTTCAACTTTACTTGTTAGTGGTCTAAAACATCATATTTTATGAAGGCATAAATTGATTTTACATTTCAAGTGTAATGACTTACTCAGCAATAAATTTGTGGTGACAAGCACTCCTTTGATTTTATTTCACTCTCAATTTTCCTGTCTTTTGCGGACAGTGGAAATTCCTAATACTTAAAAATGTATGCCTATTTTCTAATAGTCTTTGTTCTCTGGCCACTATAATTTGTTAAATGTGGTTCTGATTCTTGTGTTTCCTCTCTACCATTCAGCTGACTAATCAAGATGCACTTTTACTTAGGACTGATGTTTTGTTGTTGTTGTGATGGTTCTAAGGCTTGATTCCACTGAAACCTTCATGTCTTTGAAATGAAAAATTGACTCTGACTTAATCCTCTCTGAACTAAAAGCTTTCTTTCTTTTCAACACGTTTTCTAAAGACTACTATTAGTGTCTCAGTATGCTTTTGTAAACATCTAAGCACAAATACATAGTTGATAGTTAGAGCAACTATAAGATGTTGATCATAAGCCAGAAGAGCATTTTTGGTATAGTATCCTCTTTGTCAGACTTTTTTATTTTCTTGAAATTTACTGCAATAGCATAACAATTTTTATAGCTCATACATATTGTATGATTGCCCATAAATCTGGACTCTGTCTGGCGCTGGACGTGTATAAGCACCACGTTGTAATAAATTTATTATAATGACTGACTTTAATAGTTTAAGTTCAAAGCATTAGAGCTTTTGAAATGTTCCAAAACTTTCTGAGTTTCAGCTATTCCATCACTTTCATCTATTTAAATTGACATAAACTTAATTGGAAAGTAAGTTTATTCACTTCCACACCAACTACTGTCAGTTGGAAGCCTATTGATCCTACAAAATATTAAAATTCCTAAATTCTTTTCAGATTGATAAAACAGAATGAGATTGTTTTGCTCTCAAGAAATTCTGAGAAGAAAATTAAGTGAAGTGGTTTTTTTTTTTCGCTCTGAATATAGTAAACACTTGATGAATTTGCCTCTGCAGTCTCCAGCTCTTATTTTCTCCCAATGTGTTGGGATAGGGTGGAGTCTCCAACATATGGGCAAGCTTAGGAGGGAAGTTTAAGCTTTCAAAGCAAGGCAACCCTCTCCTCAGAGCTACGGATTCAGAGTTAACCAAAGGTAAACCTTCCATCTCTGCTGGAACACTGTGGAAGGCATTGAAGACTTGATTATGAAGTTTGGAGGGTCTGGAGGTCTCTCTGGCAGGGGATCCTAAATGTGTCCCATATCCATCACTAGAGAGAGACCTGGTCTTGCTTAAAATGTCTGATGTCCTGGATCCATCAATACATGAAGATTTTCCATTACTATAGTTCTCATTTATGTAAGAAGATAAATCTCTTTCTACACCCTATTTCTACTAAAGGCAATTTGAGGTGGTTTTTTGTTTGTTTGTTTTTTGTCTCTTGAATCAAAATGTCATGAAAATAGGTGGAAATTTTATTGACAAACAAGTTGATAGACTCAGGAGGGCTCTTACAAGGCTGTGTGTAAGCTTATCAGGAATAGTTACAGAGCAAAGGGAAGAAAGTGATTTAAAATGTCGGGGAAAATATTGCTCATTTTATATTTTGATGAGACTTCTCAGGTATGGTATTTTTTTCTTTTTTTAAACATTTAATTTTTAATTTATTTGATAGGCAGAGTTACAAAGGGAGGGGAAGAGAGAGAGAGAGAGAGAGAGAGATTTCATCTGCTAGTTCACCACTTAAATGATTGAAAAGGCCAGAGATGAGCCAGGCCTAGGCCAGAGCCTGGAACTCCATCCAAATCTCCCACATGGGTACTGGGGGCCCACGATCCAAGCCATGTTCTGAAGATTTCCCATGCACATGAGCAGGGAGATGGATTGAAAGTGGAACAGCTGGGACTTGATCCAGTGCTCAAATGGGATGCTTGCATTGCAGGTAGTGACTTTAGCCTCTGTCCCACGATACTGGCTCCTCCTCAGGTATTTTGGATGACAGTCAGATTTAGAGTTAAAGAAGACTGAGTTTAAGCCCTTGATCCAGCACTTATTGTGCAAAACTCTGGACAAATCATTTACTTTCTTAGAGCCTTGCTTATAAAATGGAAATTACAATTATCTCTTTTATTCCCTTTACAAGAAACAGATCAGTAATATATACATCAAATAATTTAAAACTGTTCAGTACCTAAAATATAAATAGAAGAGTAAAATAGCTTAGATATCCATTCATTCATTTATTCATATTATTTGAAAGCAGGAAGACTCAGAGAAAGTTTCTATCTTTTGGTTCTTGCCTTAATTATCCACAACCGCCTGGGCTCAGAGCCAAGAACTCAGTTCAGATCTTACACGTGGGTAGAAGATAACCAAATACATGATCCATCACCTGATGCCTTCCTGGAAGCACATCAGCTGAAAACTGGATCAGAAGTGGACTTAAGAAAAGGTGCTGAGAAATATTTTCAGTTTCACATTTCATTTGAGAAAATCCTTTTTACATCTGCACACCTGGGGAAAAGACACTTTAAGGTTAAAGAAAACAGAATTCTTTATATAATAAGGTTTTCATGAAAGAAAAGTGAATTTTTATTTTCTTTAAATTTCAGAAATTTACTGTACAGTTTGGCTGTTCAGTCTCATTAGTCCCTTTCTTTAACCTTTAAAAAGAAACCAATAATTTGTTATTTGGCCCCATGGCTAAGATACTCGCATCCCACATTAGAGCACCTGAGTTTAAGTCCTATCTCTAGCTCCTGATTCCAATTTCTTGCCAGTGCAGACTCTGAGAAGCAAGAGTAATGATCCCAGCAGTTGAGTTCCTGCTGCCTACACGGGAGACACAGGTTGCATTCCTGATTGTAGCTTCAACTCAGCCAATCCTGGCCACGGTGGGCATTTGAGGAATGAATCAGCAGATTCGAGTGTTCACTCTTTTTCTCTCCTCTTCCTCCTGCTCTTTCTCATTCTCTACCTCTTCCTCTTTCTCTGCATTTGTCTCCTCTGTCTTTCAGATAAAAAAATTACAAAAATTTTTAAAAAGAACAGATGAAGTTGTCACATAAAATCAAACAAATACCATACAAGAACATATTCAAATCGAAGCTGAAGAACAAAGTGATTGGAAGCATTCATGTGGAGAGAAACTCAGAACAGTAATTTGTGCTGAATCACTTAGGTAATCAGAGTCTCAGAAACATCCAAGATGTTTGTTAAAAGTAAAGATTCTGGGGGCCGGTGCTGTGGCTTAGCGGGTAAAGCTGCCGCTGGTATCCCATAAGGGTGCCAGTTCTAGTCTCAGCTGCTCCATTTCCAATAAAGCTCTCTGCTACGGCCTGGGAAAGCAGTAGAAGATGACAGAAGTCCTTGGGCCCCTGCTCCCATGTGGGAGACCCAGAAGAAGCTCCTGGCTTCAGATCAGTGCATCTCTGGGGAGTGAACCAGTGGATGGAAGACCCCTCTCTCTCTCTCTCCCTCCCTCCCTCTCTGAGCTCTGCCTTTCAAATAAATAATCTTTAAAACATAAAGATTCTGAAGATAACCTGTGAATCCAAATCTGTCAGCAGAGTCCACATAAATTTTTTAAGCTGATACTGTTGCTCTTCTTCCTGCCAGCTTGGAAAATCGCAGTATTACATTGCACTGGGCTGAGGTTAAAACAAAAGCAGTCACAAAAATTTTATAAAGATTTAGACAGTTGTAGCAATGATGATGCAATTAAGGCACTAAAGGGAGATACAATACACCGTCCCTCGCTCCTCCACGCCACTCTCATCAGAAACTACAGCATGGGCAGCAGAATTTCCTGCTTCTCTGTGCATATGATGTGGTGGCAACACCAAATGCAGGCCTTTACAAACTTACAGGACATCAGAATCCCTGGGGAACTCCCTTGCAAAGCAGATTCCATGTCCGACCATGACCCATGTCAAATAACCTTATCTGGCACTTGGATCTGAAAAGCTGAATTAAAAACACACACAAAGTCATTTTAATTTGACCACTGGCGTTTCAGATTCTGTGGAATCTTGTATGAAGCACTACTTTGACCTTTTACAATTTGTTTATGAATCCTGAAGATCAGTGAATAAGGAGAAAATGAGGCACCTGCGAGAACACTATTGAGCAATGAGCTCCAAATATGATGATACTTCAAAAATTTGTGGCAGATGAAGTTGAAAAATGTTTATTTTGTGGCAGAACTTTTTTGAAACACATTCAGAATTGGTTTAATAAAATGCATTTTCCATAAACTGCTTTGAAGAGTGCCCATATATACCTCCAGTCATGTGTTCTCCTGAATTTCAAACATATATGCCAACTGACATCTCTCTCACATTGGGTATCTAATGGCATCGCTATCTTCTCATGAGCAAAATTGAGCTGCCTTTTCCATCTACCCCGGATGTCTAACCCAGATCACTGAAAATGATAATTGCACCTGTCCAAGCCAGAAAACTGGGAGTCATTTTTCATTGCACTCTTCTCTTCTCTCACTCATCTCTAAGAGCTTCCTGCTTCTCATTAACAAGTTTATGGCCTCTACATAATTATATTACTCATCTGACATGTATGTCTTTGTTTAATAAAATAAAACCATCACTTCTACTGCACTTGTCAAAGCTCCCAGCCTTTCACTTCTAGGCTAATCAAAAAGCCTCTTTATTCTTCTGCTTACATTTCTATTTTCCCAAACTCATTGAGAACTCGACATTCAAAATAATTGCTTAAAAAATTGTAATTATATCATGGCTCACTTATTTCAAAATAAGGGCCATATGTCCCACTTCCAAGTTTATGTCTAGTGCCTTAATGTATTAATTTAAAAACATACCTTTCTTCGCAAAAGCTACCTGATGTGGACAATAAATTGTGTAGCTATCCTACTCAAACCCTGCAGTGGTTATGTACTGTACCTAAAATCAAATGCAAACAGTGAGTCTGGACTTCTGTGTCAAAGCACAGTCTAACCCTGTCTATTCCTCAACTTCACCTACTGAACTGCACTCTTCTCCCATTACATTCTAGGCACACTTGCCTCTGTTTCTTGCCCTCAATCCTTTGCCTGGAATACTGGTCTTTCAGAGCTTCCCAGACTGATTCCATCCTCCTATTCAACTCCCACTTACAATGTCACCACTTCACATAACCCCACCTCTAACACCTCAATTTACATGAAGCCTTCATGCATTATCTATCACTTCTCTGTATTCATTGATGCCCTGTATTCATTGATGATCTTGTAACTACGAGCGCCCATCATATATTTTGTTTCATCATTGACTTATTGCCTTTCCACTATAGTATAATCTCATAAAACCAGATGATTTCTCTCTGTTGTTCAATATTTTACTCCCAGAATCTAGAAAGCATCCTGGTGTTAAAGAGAGCCTCAAGACAATGAACGAATCCCAGTGGCTAAATTCTGTATTATTTTAGTAATACTTGTAAGGCCAGGTATATTCTTCCATTCTAGTAGAATCATCTGCCAGAATTTCACAAGTATGATTGTAAAGAAGCAGACAATTTCATTTCTTCTCATTTTGGATTGCTTTGCTTTCTGTTCTGGCCAAAATGCCTCAAAACATTACTTGAAATAATTTCTTGATTTAAATGACTACTGAAAAGTTGCATATCTGTTTTGAATTTGGTGCCAATTCATGCCAAATCATGTTTCACCTTGTGGTGAAATTGGATGTGCCTTGGAAGACATTTTGTTTAGACCTTGAAAAGATGATTTATGGGGCCGGCGTAGCAGTTAAAGCCACAGCTTGTGATGTCAGCATCCTATATGAGTGCCCATTTGAGAAACTAGCTGCTCCACTTCCAATCCAGTCCCATGCTAATGAGGCTGGAAAAGCAGTAGAAGATGGTCCAAGTCCTTGAGCCCCTGCATTCATGTGGGATACCCAGAAGAAGCTCCTGGCTGGGGCTACAGACCAGCCCAGCTCCAAGCCATTGCAGCCATTTGGGGAGTGAACCAGCAGATGGAGTATCTCTCTTTATGTCTTCCTCTTTCTCTCTGTAAACTTTGCCTTTCAAATAAACAAATAAATATTTTTTAAAGAAAAAGAAAAGATGACTTATAGCTCTTGACTTTTTTTAATATTATGTGTCTTTCCATGAATTTATTTTTTAGAAAGCTTTTATTTAATAAATAAATAAATAAATTTCATAGGTACAGCTTTAGGAATATAGCGCTTCTTCCCCCTATACCCACCCTCCCACCATGACTCACATACCACCTCCTACTCCCTCTCCCATATCATTCTTCATCAAGATTCATTTTTAATTATCTTTATATACAGAAGACCAACTCTCTACTAAGTAAAGACTTCGACAGTTTGCACCCACACAGACACATAAAGTGTAAAGTACTGTTTGAAGACAAGTTTTATCGTTAATTCTCATAGTACAACTCATTAAGGACAGAAGTCCTACATGGAGAGTAAGTACACAGTGACTCCTGTTGTTGATTTAACAATTGACATTCTTATTTATGACATCAATGATTACCCAAAGCTCTTGTCATGAGCTTCCAAGGCCACAGAAGCCTTTTGAGTCCACAAACTCCATGATTATTTAGATAGGGCCATAACCAAAATGGAAGTTCTCTCCTCCCTTCAGAGAAAAGTACCTCCTTCTTTGATGGCCTTTTCTTTCCACTGGGATCTCACTCACAGAGATTCTTCACATAGATCATTTTTTGCCACAGTGTCTTGGATTTCCATTAAATGCTCTCATGGTCTTTTCAGCCAGATCCAAATGCGTTAAGGCTGATTCTGATGTCAGAGTGCTGTTTAGGGTGTTTGTCAATCTATGAGTCTGCTGTGTGGCCTGCTTCCCATGTTGGATAATTCTCTCCTTTTTAATTCTATCTATTGTTATTATTTATGTTATCCCTTTGACACTTATTCCTATCTATATGATCAGTTACACACTTAAAATGATCCCTTTAACATGTAAGATGGCATTAGTGCCACTCAGCTTAATGGAATTTGGAAACCCATGGCAAGATTTTAGCTTTACTCTTAGGGGTAAGTCCATGGGGACAGCTAATGACTTTTGTTAGGTGTCATGGAAGCTATCTAATGTGTTTGTTACAGGGCCAGAGCATGAAGGTAGAAGCCATTTATTAGCTTCATTTATTCCCTAAGAATCTTCTTTGCTACCCTCTCTTTCCCTCTTTATTCATGAAGATGAGAACTGTGATCACAATTACCTTTCATCTAGCCCAGAGAGAGTAGTATTCAGCCACATCAGCTCTGCCCTGGACCTCTTTGTCCTGTGACACAATTAGTAGAGAGTGTAGTATAACATCTTTTTCTTATTCTAGTTCTCAGTGGACATGGGGAAAGAAGGAGAATTATGTGGTTCAGAGTCAGCACTCTTTTCCTATCAACTTTTTCACTTACAAGATGTGTCATTGTGAATCGCACCCCAGTTTCAAAACAAGATTAGTGTGCATATCTCATAAAGGTATTGTGAAGTTTCCATAAGATAATTTACACATAGCACTTTAAAAAACATTGATATATAATAAATACACAATAAATAAAATATTTATTAGCTCCATTATTGGTGTATCCTTTCAGTGAATTGAATTATTTACCAAACTGTGGATTCTTTAATAGAGTCCTTCTTCCCATAGCCGATTATGGCAACTTCTTTGCCTTTCATATATCACCCCAATATAAGCAGTAGTATACAGTGACCTCTTGAGAACTTGAATCAGAGCCTGCTTTATAAAATATGTATTGTTTGATTGAGTTAAACTTTTGATCAAACTGAATTCTGTAGTGAACTCATTTTCCATGACCCTTTACAACCATTTCTTAGCATTGTGTACACAAGCATAGGCCCAATATAGGTAGTATACAAAGTGTTCTCAATATATGAATTAAAATATGTTTTTAGGATACATTTTGTACAGTGATTTCCCACTGAGCTGACCTTTTCACCTTCTGTGAACTGTGCACTGAACTATTCTTCCATGGGTTTTTAGAATGATTTTATAGTATTGCATATGTAAGCCATTATAAGAAGTATACAGAGAGCATTTGTAAACATGAATCTGAGCAGTTGCTTAAAAGACATATCAGACACTTTTTATCCCAGTGGATTGAACTCTTTATCAAGCTGTGAACTCTGTAAGGAAGTCTTTTTTCCAGGACCCTTTACAATAATTTCTTAGTCTGTCCATTATAATCAGTATACAGAGACTCCTTGAAAGCATGAATCAGAGCATGCTTCTTAAAAGATGCACTGTATACTGTTATCCTAGTGAATTTCACTTTTAACCAAGCTATAAACTGTGTTATGGTATCTTTGTCCAAGTCTCTTCCTGACCACTTCTTAGCACTGCATATATAGGCATGAATCAAAGTATGCATGTTAAATAATGCCTTGCACATTGTTTTTCCAGTTAATTGAACTCTGTACCAAACTGTTGAAATATGTGATTAATTCTTCTCCCCTGGCCACTTACAAACATTTCTTAACACAATTTTATGTTTATTTTAAAAACATAGGCAAAGACTTCTTGGAAAAGACCCCAGAAGCACAGGCAATCAAAGCCAAAATTGATAAATGGGATTACATCAAGCTGAGAAGCTTCTGCACTGCAAAAGAAACATTCAGAAAAGTGAAGAGGCAACTGACAGAATGGGGGAAACCATTTGCAAACTATGCAACTGGTAAAGGATTAATATCCAGAATCTATAAAGAGTCAAGAAATTCAACAACAACAAAACAAACAACCCAGTTAAGAAATGAGCAAAGGACTTAAACAGGCATTTTTCAAAAAAAGAAATTCAAATGGCCAACAGACACTTTAAAAATGCTCAGGATCACTATCCATCAGGGAATGCAAATCAGAACCACAATGAGATTTCACCTAACCCCAGATAAAATGGCTCTCATACAGAAATCAACAAACAACAAAGGCTAGCAAGGACTTGGGGGAAAAGGTACCCTAACCCATGTAAGCTGGTGCAGCTGTTGTGGAAGATAGTCTGGAGATACCTCAGAAAGCTGAAAACAGATCTACCATATGACACAGCCATCCCACTCCTGAGAATTTACCCAAGGAATATGAAATCAGCATATGAAAGTATTAGCTGTACCCCCATGTTCATTGCACTTCAATTCACAACAGCTAAGCTATGGGATCAACCCAGATGTCCAACTGAGGACATATATACACTATATATACATGCATATATACACTATGGCATGTTATTCAGCAATTTAAAAAAATGAAATCCTGGGGCCGGTGCTGTGGTGAAGCAGGTGAGGCCACTGCCTGCAGTGGCCAGCATCCCATATGGGTGCCAGTTCAAGTCCTGGCTGCTCCACTTCTGATCCAGCTCTCTGCTATGGCCTGAGAAAGCAATGGAAGATGGCCCAAGTCCTTGAGCCCCTACACCTGCACGGGAGACCCAGAAGAAACTTCTCACTCCTGGCTCCTGGCTCCTGGCTCCTGGCTCTGGCTTCAGATCAGAGCAACTCCAGCCATTGCGGCCATCTAGGGAGTGAACTAGCATATGGAAGACCTCTCTCTCTCTCTCTCTCTGCCTCTGCCTGTCTGTAACTCTGCCTTTCAAATAAATAAATGTTTAAAAAATGAAATCCTGTCTTTTGTAACAAAATGGATGCCACTAGAAATCATTATATTTAATGAAATAAACCAGTCCCAAAAACACAAATACCATATGTTTTCCCTGATCTGTGGTAACTAATAGAGTACCTAAAATATAATGCATAGGAGCAAAATTCACATTTTGAGATTTGATGATTGTTTATAGCCCTGTCTCTTGTTGAAGAGCAGTGTTTTTTTATCTTCATACTATTTGTTGAACTCTTTACTCAGTGTAAAGTTAGGAGAGGGAGGAGGAAAAAGGGTGAGAGTGTGGCGGGTAGGATGGGAAGTGTCAGTATGTCACCAAGTCTGTATATAAGAAATTTGTATACCTTAAATAAAATTGTTTAAAAAAAGAAAACAGAGGGCCGGTGCCGTGGCACACTAGGTTAATCCTCTGCCTGCTGAGCCAGCATTCTACATGGTAGCTGGTTCTAGTCCCAGCTGCTCCTCTTCCAATCCAGCTCTCTGCTGTAGCCTGGGAAAGCAGTAGAAGATGGCCCAAGTGCTCAGGTCCCTGTACCCACATGGGAGACTGAGAAGAAGCTCCTGGCTCCTGGCTTCGGATCAGAGCAGCTCCGGCCATTGCAGCTATCTAGGGAGTGAACCAACAGAAAGAAGACCTTTCTCTCTGTCTCTCCCTCTCACTGTCTATAACTCCACCTCTCAAATAAACAAAATCTTTAAAAAAAAAAAAAACTCTATGCCTTTCCCAGCATTAGGTCAAAAACTGTCGCAGTGAGACGAACTTGCATTTGAGCATGCACCACTGCCTGCCATATATGGGCCTGGTACACAATCCCAGGATTTTCTGCAACTGTGAGATCAAGATACAACCCAGCTTAGTGTCAATCTTGGTATTTAAAGGACTACTTCCACCACACACTGGAGTATAAGACTCCAGTTTCAGAATAGTAGGATAGGAAAGCTGGCAAAGGACTGTGTCTTGAGACTCATTATTGTACAAGTAAACCCTAACACTGAATGGATTCTAATGGTCCTTATCCCTATGCCAGTGCCTATGGACAAAACCAGTGGACCTACCCAGAACCAAAACCTATGTCTCAGCCAGCCTCACCTGTGTCTGATAGCTGAGCCCTCGGACTGCATATCCATAACAGGAAACGTGCTGTGAGACTTGGTTCTGTTCTGTACTGTGTTTATCCTGATCAGCTGTGGACTCCAGACATGGTCTAGTATTGCAGCTTTGGGTGCTATGGGACTGCCCACAGCATTGATCCTCCAGCCCCAAGCAGCACATAGAGAAACCATCTGCTTTCAGGAGCTAGAGAAGGTGGGCGGTATGTCACTGCTTAGGAGCCTGGGGTTGGTACCTTTACCGTGAGACCCAGAGCCAGGAGGAATCCTGCAGTGCCTGACCACAGGCTTTTGCTTGTGAGCAAGATGACTGGTCTACCCTGGCAGTAAGTACTGGACTGTGAGGGTAGACTACCCTTCCTAGGAACTTACTAGGTTCATTTGGAACAATATACCTACTGCAGAGTTAGGACAAACTGGGGCTTCAGACACCAGCTCATGCTGAAACAGTGACAATGAACCAACAATCAACTCACAACAAACCTAGTCCTGGAGCTCAATCTGGTACTGAAATGGCAGAGATGTTCACTGATTCAGAGAAGATATTTAGATGACTGTATTTCTGAGAGGACAGGCACAAACAAAGCCAGATAGGAAAGCCTGGGATAAATAGCTAATCCTTCAATGCAGAGCAGATGTTGCCTGCCAACAAGTGTCAAGGACTTACATGGAAGCATGACCTCATCTAATGGACAAAATAAAATTCCAGAGGTTGACCAGATAGCAACTGTTATCTGTGAACTCTCAGTGTTAGAGAATTAGAAGGAGCTGCTGTAAGGAAACTCAGTGAAATTTAAGATAACACAAATTCTACAATACTCAAACAGAGACATTTAGCGAAGACATGGAAATAATGTCAATAATCAAACAGAAACTCTTTAGCAGAAAAATACACTAAGTGAAATTTAAAATGTGATAGAATGAGTCAACGGCAGAATAACTTAAATTGAAAATATTAGATGTCTCGAATACAGACTATTTGAAAATAAACAGTTGAAGGAGAAAAATACAAAATGAAAAGCAATAAACATGGCAGCTTTGAGATGTCATTTAAAAAGCAAATATTTTAATTATTGTGGCTCAAGAAGGTTTTTTTTCATTTATTAAACTTTTATTTAATGAATATAAATTTCCAAAGTACAGCTTATGGGTTACAATGGCTTCCCCCCTCCCATAAATTCCCTCCCACCCGCAACCCTCCCCTTTCCCGCTCCCTCTCCCCTTCCATTCACATCAAGATTCATTTTCAATTCTCTTTATATACAGAAGATCAGTTTAGTATATATTAGGTAAAGATTTCAACAGTTTGCCCCCACATAGAAACACAAAGTGAAAAAAATACTGTTGGAGTACTAGTTATAGCATTAAATAAGAGTGTACAGCACATTAAAGACAGAGATCCTACATAATATTTTTTTAAAAATTAATTAATTTTCTATGCCATTTCCAATTTAACACCAGGGTTTTTTTTTCATTTCCAATTATCTTTATATACAGAAGATCGATTCAGTATATAATTAGAAAAGATCTCATCAGTTTGTACCCACACAGAAACACAAAGCGTAAAAATACTGTTTCAGTACTAGTTATAGCATCACTTCACATTAGACAACACATTAAGGACAGATCCCACATGGGATGTAAGTACACAGTGACTCCTGTTGCTGACTTAACAATTTGACACTTCTGTTCATGGCGTCAGTAATCTCCCTAGGCTCTAGTCATGAGTTGCCAGGGCTATGGAAGCCTTTAGAGTTCGCTGACTTTACAAAGAAATCAAGAAAATCCACAACAACAAAACAAACAACCCACTTAAGAGATGGGCCAAGGACCTCAATAGACATTTTTCGAAAGAGGAAATCCAAATGGCCAATAGACACATGAAAAAATGTTCAAGATCACTATCAATCAGAGAAATGCAAATCAAAACCACAATGAGGTTTCACCTCACCCCGGTGAGAATGGCTCACATTCAGAAATCCACCAACAACAGATGCTGGAGAGGATGTGGGGAAAAAGGGACACTAACCCACTGTTGGTGGGAATGTAAACTGGTTAAGCCACTATGGAAGTCTGTCTGGAGATTCCTCAGAAACCTGAACATAACCCTACCATACAACCCAGCCATCCCATTCCTTGGAATTTACCCAAAGGAAATTAATTTGGCAAATAAAAAAGCCATCTGCACATTAATGTTTATTGCAGCTCAATTCACAATAGCTAAGACCTGGAACCAACCCAAATGCCCATCAACAGTAGACTGGATAAAGAAATTATGGGACATGTACTCCATAGAATACTGTACAGCAGTAAGAAACAATGAAACCCGGTCATTTGCAACAAGATGGAGGAATCTGGAAAACATCATGCTGAGTGAATTAAGCCAGTCCCAAAGAGAAAAATATCATTTGTTTTCCCTGATCGGTGACAACTGAGCACCAAAGGGGAAACCTGTTAAAGTGAAATGGACACTATAAGAAACAATGACCTGATCAGCTCTTGTCCTGACTCTAGATGTACAATGTAATACTTTATCCTTTTTAGTATTTGTCGTCGTCGTTGTTGTTGTTGTTCTAGTACTAGTGGTTGAACTCTGTAATTAATACACAATTATTCTTAGGTGTTTAAATTTTAACTGAAAAGTGATCCCTGTTAATATAAAAGTGGAAAAAGAGAGGGAGGAGATGTACAATTTGGACATGCTCAATAGGACTTGCCCCAAATGGTGGAGTTAGAAATGTGCCAGGGGATTCCAATACAATCCCATCAAGGTGGCATGTACCAATGCCATCTCACTAGTCCAAGTGATCAATTTCAGTTCACATTCGATGGCTCGGATAGGTCTAAGAGTCAAAGGGATCACACAAACAAGACAAGTGTCTGCTAATACTAACTGATAGAATCAAAAAGGGAGAGAAGGAGCCAACATGGGAAGTGGGATACACAGCAGACTCATAGAATGGCAGATGTCCTAAACAACACTCTGGCCTCAGAATCAGCCCTTAAGGCATTTGGATCTGGCTGAAGAGCCCATGAGAGTATTGTAGGCATGGAAAGCCAAGATACCATGGAAAAGAAAAAAAAAAAGAAGACCTAAATGAAAGATCTCTGCGAGTGAGATCCCAGTGGAAAGAAGGGGGCCATCAAAGAAGGAGGTACCTTTCTCTGAAGGGAGGAGAGAACTTCCACTTTGACTATGACCCTATCGGAATAAGATCAAAGTCAAGAAGGTTTGAAAAAGTATTCAATGAGGTAAGAATTAAAAACGTCTCCTAACTGCAGAAGGATATAAGTAAAGGAACGCCGAAGATCACCAGCCAGATTCAATTCAATTAAGTCTACACCAACACATTATGATTACAGTCACTAAGGTTAAACATAAAGAGGATTCTCACTGCTGCAAGATAAATGAGGCAAAAAACATTTAACTGTGTTTCACTTCATCTTACATCACAATCTTCAGAAGAAATCTTAACAGTCCATAACAATGTGGGATGATTTTTACAATACTAAAGGGACAAAAATCCTGCCAACCAAGAATACCACATCCAGCAAAGCTATTCTTTAGACATAAAGGGAAGATAAATCCATTCCCAGAAAAAAGAAAAAAAAAAAAGGTATGTTATCACCAACTTTTTCTACCTGAAATGCTAAAAGTAATTCTTCAGATTGAATGATTGATACACTAACAGAGTATCAGAAGACATTAATATCACTGATAAGATTAGCTGTACAAATTCAGGGTGCTCTAAAATTGTAAACAGTACACAGATTGTTCACATCTTTAATGTGAGGATTAAAAATGAAATAATTGAAAACAAATACATTTGGCCGGCGCCGTGGCTCAACAGGCTAATCCTCCGCCTAGTGGCGCCGGCACACCGGGTTCTAGTCCCAGTCGGGGTGCCGGCTTCTGTCCCGGTTGCCCCTCTTCCAGGCCAGCTCTCTGCTATGGCCAGGGAGTGCAGTGGAGGATGGCCCAAGTGCTTGGGCCCTGCACCCCATGGGAGACCAGGAGAAGCACCTGGCTCCTGCCTTCGGATCAGCTCGGTGCGGCGGCCATTGGAGGGTGAACCAATGGCAAAGGACGACCTTTCTCTCTGTCTCTCTCTCTCTCTCACTGTCCACTCTGCCTGTCAAAAAAAAAAAAACAAATACATTTATATGTTAAGAGATGGACAATATAGAAACATAAAATAGGACATCAAAAATTCAAAATGTGGGAAGGAATGGAGTGAAAAATATAGTTTTCAGTAGTCTTTTTCTCTCTTATTTTTTTTTCCTTTTGCTGTCCTTATCATCAATGTGAAGCTGTTACAATTTCAAAGTGTTTGTTACAACTTAAAAATTTTTTGTAAAACTCATGGTAACCACAGCACATAAATATATAATGAACACACTAAACATAATAAACCAGAAATGTAAAAGTACCACTAAGAAAATCATTTAGCTACAAAATAAAATATAGGGAGGTAGAAACAAATAACAGAGCTACACTAAACCTAGAAAATGGGTGTCAAAATAGCAGTAATAAGACTTTACCAATTAATAACTACCTTAAAGGTTAATGAATTAAATTACATAATTATGGGATATAGTAGTTGAATGAATTTTTTAAAAAACAGACCCAACTACATGTTGTTTATAAAAAAACTCTTCACCTCTAAAGACATGGAATAAGACACAATGCAAGTAGAATATTAAAAAAAAGTAATAGCTTTACTTAAATCAGATAACATAAGTTTTACATCAAAACCAGTAAAAATAGGCAAGTAAGGTCATTATATAATTATAAAAGAGTAAATTCAATAAGAGGATATAACAATTATAAATGCATATGCTCACAATTTAGGAGTACCCAAATATATAAAAAAAATGGGGGGCTGCACTGTGGTTCAGTGTGTTAAAGCTGTGGCCTGCAGCACCAGCATCCTATATGGACACAGGTTCTTTTCCCAGCTGCTCCACTTCCAATCTAATGTGCCTGGGAAAACAGTGGAGGATGACCCAGGTGCTTGAACCCCTGTAGCCACATGGAAGACCCAAAAGAAGCTTCTGGCTCCTAGCTTCAGCCTGGCCTCGTCCTGGCTGTTGAAACTATTTGGGGAGTGAACCAGGAGATAGAAGATCTCTCTGTGTGTCTCTTTCTGTCTCACCTTCTCTCTCGTAACTGTACTTTTCAAATAAATAAATGAATCTTTCTAAAAAAGAAACATTCATAGACACAAATGGAGTGATAGACTCCAATGGCAATAACAGGTGAATTTAACAATGGATTTTGGACACTGCAGTGATCATGCATACAAAAATAGCAGTGTTAAATTGTATTCTAGACCAATAGGACCTAACTGATACCTAGAGAATATTCTACCAACAGCTGGGGGATACACATTCTTCCCAACAGCATAGGATTGAATACATAGCATGTCATAAAAAATGTCTCAACAAATTTAAGGAATATATAAATTATACTGAACATTTTAATGACCACAATGCAATAAAACTAGAAATTGGTAATAAGAAAAACTTTGTAAAATATATCTTTGGAAAGAAATTAAGCAATTCACACTTGAACATTCAATGAATCAAAGGAACTAAGAAGGAAATCTAGATGTTTCCCTTTCTTAAATATTTATTTATTTATGAGAAACAAATGCAAATGAAAAAATAACATATCAAAACCTAAATGGTATAGCAAAAACAGTTTACACCAACAACTACCTACATTAAGAAAACAGAAAAATCTCAAACAACAACATTTTGTTGTATCTCAATGAATGATAAAATAAGATCCTGGCCCCAAATTATTACAAGGAAAGAAATAATGAAGATAAGAGCAGACATGAATGAAATAGGGACTAAAACACAAAGTGACAAAGGGGTAAAGAGATCATTTTTTGGAAACATAAACCAAATTGGCAACCCTTTAGTTAAACTAAGAAAACAGACTCAAGTGTAGAAAATCAGATGAAAAAAATTACAATAGATAGCAAATAAATGTAAAGGATAATTGTAGATTCATATCAATACCTACATGATAACTAATTTGAAAATTTTTTAAAATGGAAAAATTCCTTGACATGTACACCTTAGCAAGATTGAATTATGGAGACACATAATATCTGAACAGAGAATAATCAACAGAGAACTGGGTTCAGTGTGATAGTGCAGTAGATAAAGCCACCAACTGCATCGCATATTGGTGCCAGTTCGAGTCCCGGCTGTCCCCACTCTGGATCCATCTCTCTGCTATTGGCCAGGGAAAGCAGTAGAAAATGGCCCAAGTCCTTGGGACCCTGCATCCATGTGGGAGACCTGGAAAAAATCTCTTGGTTCCTGGCTTCGAATCAGCCCAGCTAAGGCCTTTACCCACTACATCACAATGCCAGCCTATGATTCATAGTTTTAAGGGCTCCGTACACTGCTTTTAACAGGTCTATATGCAAATTTTTGTGAAGGTTCATAGCAAATGGTAATATTAAAAATATTACAGAGGTCACAGTTTTATAAAACTATAAATTCACTAGCAAAACAGTACACAATTCATCTTTTTTTATTCAATTAAAATATTATTCTATTAACATATCATATTAATATATTTGACACAATTAAAGAATCACACCAATTCCCCTGGTTTTTTTTTTTTTGTACAAACTCTATTCCTCTCACCCCTCCCAATCTCTATTAAGCAATATTCTAGGTTCAGATTGAGTTTATTTATTTTTTTTTTTATTTTTGACAGAGTGGACAATGAAAGAGAGAGACAGAGAGAAAGGTCTTCCTTTTTTGTCATTGGTTCACCCTCCAATGGCTGCCACGGCCAGCGCGCTGCGGCCGGCGCACCACACTGATCAGAAGCCAGGAGCCAGGTGCTTCTCCTGGTCTCCCATGGGGTGCAGGGCCCAAGGACTTAGGTCATCCTCCACTGCACTCCCGGGCCATAGCAGAGAGCTGGCCTGGAAGAGTGGCAACCGGGACAGAACCCGGCACCCCGACTGGGACTAGAACCCAGTGTGCCGGCGCCACTAGGTGGAGGATTAGCCTGTTGAGCCATGGCACCGGCCAGATTGAGTTTATTTTTAAAAATACT
This sequence comes from Lepus europaeus, assembly GCF_033115175.1. Classification (NCBI taxonomy): domain Eukaryota; kingdom Metazoa; phylum Chordata; class Mammalia; order Lagomorpha; family Leporidae; genus Lepus; species Lepus europaeus. The sequence goes on from NC_084835.1 coordinate 50,019,338, forward strand.
TATTTATTTATTTGAAAGTCAGAGTTACAAAGAGAGAGTGAGAGACAGAAAGAGATCTTCCATCTTCTGGTTCACTTTCTAGATGGCCTAAATGGCCAGTGCTGGACCAGGCCAAAGCCGGGAGCCAGAAGCTTCTTCTAGGTCTCCTACATGGATATCAAGGGCCCAAGCATTTGGGCCATCTTCTGCTGCTTTTCTCAAGCCATTAGCTGGAAACTCGATAAGAAGTGGAACTTGGACCCTGCACCTGCATGGGAGACCAGGAGGAAGCACCTGGCTCCTGGCTTCGGATTGATGCAACGCGCTGGCCGTAGCGGCCATTTGCGGGATGAACAAATGGAAGGAAGACCTTTCTCTCCATCTTTCTCACTGTCTAACTCTGCCTGTCAAAAAAAAAAAAAAGAAGAAGAAGAAGAAGTGGAGCAGCTGGGACACGAAGTGATGCTGATATGGAATGTCAGCATCTCAGGCAGTAACTTAACCAGCTATACCACAATGCTGGTCCCCAAATTGAGATTTTTTAAGTTCCCACATATGAGTGAGAACACGCAGTATTTGTCTGTGTCTGGTGTATTTCACTCAATGTGATTTCCTCCAGGTACATCTATTTTACTATAAAGAACAGGATTTTAATCTTTTTCACGGATACATGGTATTCTGCTGTGTATCTGTACCACATTTTCTTTATCCTTTCATCTGATGATGGACACCTTGACTGATTCCATATATCAGCTATTCTGAATAGTGCTACAATAAACATGGTAAAGCAGGTATATCTCTTTGACACACTGACTTCATGTCTTTTTTTTTAAAGATTTATTTATTTATTTGAAAGTCAGAGTTACACAGAGAAAGAAGGAGAGTCAGAGAGAGAGAGAGAGAGAGAGAGAGAGAGAGAGAGAGAAAGAGAGAGGTCTTCTATCGCTGGTTCACTTCCCAATTGGCTGCAATGGCCAGAGTTGTGCCAATCTGAAGCCAGGAGCCGGGAGCTTCTTCCAGGTCTCCCAAGTGGGTGGAAGGACCCAAGCACGTAGGCCATCTTCCACTGCTTTCCCAGGCCATAGAAGAAAGCTGGATTGGAAGTGGATCAGCCAGGATTCGAACTGGCACCAATATGGGATGCTGGCACTGCAGGCAGCGGCTTTATCTGCTACACCACAGCACCGCCCAAGTTCATGTCTTTTGCATCCATACCCAGTAGTGGGATTTCTGGATCATATGGAAGTTCTATGTCTAGTTTTTAAGAGAATTCCATACTGTTTTCCTTAGTGACTACTAATTTACACTCCAACCAGCAGTGTATAAGAGTTCCTCTTTCTTGGGCTAGCATTGTGGCCTAGCAAGCTAAAGCCACTGCCTGTGATGCTGCTATACCACAGCACCAGCCCTAGGGCTCTATTCTTTGTTTAATAATTAAAATTTTATTTAAGGCATACATACTTTGTGAATTTCATAAATACAAATTTAGGAACATAGTGGTTCTTCCCACCCTACCCACCCTCCCACATGCACTCCCACGCTTATTCCTCCTCCCTATCCTACTCCCATTCTTATTTTTTACCGAGACCTATTTTCAATTAATTTTATACACATAAGATTAACTCTATAATAAGTAAAGAGTTCAACAAATTGTATGAGGAAAAAAAAACTGTTCCTTAACGAGACAAGGGTTGTTCAAAGTCACACATCTCTTGAAAATGCCTGAGGACGTCCCAGCCCACCTCTCCATCCAGACGGCCACAAGGCACCTCAAGCTTAGCAAGGCCTTGCCCCAGCCCCCAGCACCCACCCTGTTGCACACATCTGCAAGAGGCAACTCTGACCTTTTGGAGGCTTCTAGACTAAAACCCGGTGAGGAATCATGGAGCCCTAAAGTCTCCCACCTCTCAATCCATCCAAGGGTAAATGCTGTTGGCTCTGCTTTCAAGCTGCCCCACCTTGCCCTGCCCCTCTTCACTACCACTGCCTCCTGTGTGACCTGAGCCAAGCCTGTTGCTCAGGTGCTGCGTAGCTGCTTACTGGCCACCCTGCCAAGCTATCCATTTAAAACACAAGATCTTCCAGTGGCTGCCATCCTGTTCAGAGGAACAGCCCAGGTGCTCCCCAGGCCCTGCAGGGTCTCAGCCTCACCTCCTTCTGCACTGGCCTCTATCTTGGCCTCCTGGACATCCTGAGGATACTCAGGGCCTCTACTCCAACTGCTCCCTTCCAGAACAATGCATGCTCATGCTCTCATTGCCTTCAGCCCCGCTTGGGCTGACCCTAGCAAAAAACCTCCCCAGACGCCTTCCCCATGCCCTGCCTAGCTCCTTCCCTGGCTTGGGCTCTGCTCTCTTGCTACTGACGTGGCACTTACTCGTCTGCTTCTCTATATATGGTATTTGTCTCTTTTTGGGACTGGCTTATTTCACTAAGCAAAAGCTTTCCAATTGCATCCATTTTATTGCAAATGACAGGATTTCATTTTTTGACTGCTGTGTAGTATTCCATAGTGTACATATACCATAATTTCTTTATCCAATCTTCAGCTTATGGGCATCTGGATTGATCCCATATATTAGCTATTGTGAATTGAGATGCAATAAACACGGCGGTACGGAAAATTCTTTCATCTGCTGAGTTCATTTCCTTTGGGTAAATTCCAAGGAGTGGGATGGTTGGATCATATGGTAGGTCTATATTCAGATTTCAGAGGTATCTCCATACCATCTTCCACAGTGGCTGTACCAGTTTACATTCCCACCAACAGGGGATTAGGGATTAGTGGATTATCCCCCACATCCTTTCCAGCATTTGCTGTATGCTGATTTCTGTATGAAAACCATTCTAACTGGGGTGAGGTGAGACCTCATTATGATTTTTATTTGCATTTCCCTGATAGCTAGTGAACCTGAGCATTTTTTCATGTGCCTGTTGGAGGACCCCATTCTTGACCCTACGTGTAAACCTGCGTCATGTTGCAGCTTGTAACAATAGATATGGCCCTGTAACAGCCAGAGTCCTTGGGCTGCAGGATGTAGTAGAGTCCTTGGCAGGTGTCACAGGAAAATGTCTATTATGCGATAAACTGTGAACTAGCAGCCACCAGTCTGAAGCAGAAGAATGTAGATATGACTTTCAATATCCTGCAGGAGATAAGTTACTCCAGGAATTGCAGCACCAGCAGTTGTAGTCCCAGAGCATGGGCCACATCATCCATGTCCATCCTAGGTCAAATCTCAAAGCCAGGAATTCCTTCCTGATTTCCCACGTGTGTGGCAGGAGCCCAAGGATTTGACTCATTCTTTTTCCTTCCCAACTGTATTAACAAGGATTTTCTTATTTCTTCTGGGTGGTCAAATTTGCTGCCCTGTAATTGTTCATGATATCTCTAACAATCCTTTATATTTCTGGGGTTATCAGTAGTCATCTCTCCCTTTTCATCTCTGGTTTTGTGCACTGAATCTTCTTTTCTTTTTTCTTAGACTAGCTAAGGGCTTATCATCATAGAACCAGCTCTGTTTCATTGATTTTTTAATTTTTGTCGCAATTTCATTTATTTGTTCTCTCAGTTTTATTAGCTATCTTGAAATCATAGCAACTTACTTTTATTAATTATAAAGATAGGAAAAAAAGAGGTGGAGATTGTAATATAGTAAGTGTAGCCACCACTTGGGCCACCCACATTCTATTTTGGAATGCCTGGTATCAATTCCCATCTCCACTTCCAATCCAAATTTCAGCTATTGCACCTAGGAGGCAGCTGATTAACCAATTATTAGGATGGAATTCCTGGTTCCTGATTCAGGTTGACCCAATCTCTCTCTCTCTCTCTCTCTCTCTCTCTCTCTCTCTCTCTCTTTGTGTGTGTGTGTGTGTTCTGCCTTTCAAATAAATGAGTAAATAAATGCTGTTTTGAAGACAGGAAAATAAATAAGATGAAACAAAGAAGAATTACTAATAATGAACTCTATACTTTCACTCCATTCATCCCCATATTTTGAATTTTTGTGTCTCATTTTACTTTTTTCCATACTGCTTGTATCTTAGTATTTTGATGTAGTTCTTACTTTAAGTCTTCACACTAAAGTTACAAATGGCTTATGCCCCATGTTTACAATATTAGAGCATTCTGTATTTATATATAGTTACTCTTACTGGCAAGGTGTATACCTTCTGATATTCTCTTCTTACTCATTAGTGTTTCTTTTCTGTTTGAAGAACTCCCTTTAGCATTTAGTGTAAGACAGGACTGTTGAGAATAAATTCCCTCAGCTTTGGTTTGTCTTGGAAGTTCTTACTTATATATGAAGGGTAGCTTTTCTGTGTATAATATTCCTTTAAGATTTATTTAATTATTTGAAAGGTAGAGTTACAGAGAGGCAGATCCAGAGAGAGAGTGTGTCTTCCATACACTGGTTCACTCCCCAGATGGACGCAGTGCCCAGAGCTGTGCAGATCTGAAGCCAGGAGCCAGGAGCTTCTTCCAGGTCTCCCATGCGAGTGCAGGGGCCCAAGGACTTGGGCCATCTTCTACTGCTTCCCCAGGCCATTGCAGAGAGCTGGCTCAGAAATGGAGCAACTGCAATTCCAACTGGCACCCATATGGGATGTCAGTACTGTAGGCAGCAGCTTTACTTGCTATGCCACAGTGCCAGCACCCCTTCCCCCCGTACAATATTCTTGAATGGAAAATTTTTTCTTCAGTGTTGTGAATGTTTCTTCCCACTCTCTCCTGACCTGTAAGGTTTCTGATGAAAACTCTGCAGTCAGATGAATTAGGATCCCTTTTTGTGTCATTTCTTTCCTCTCTCACTTAATCTTTGAACTTGGAGAGATTTATTACAATTTGAAGTAGAATTGGTTTCCTTAAATATGACTGATGATCTTTGATATTCCTGTTTAATTTAACTTTCTCTGGATGTGGGAAGTTTTCTTTTATTATCTCTTTGAATATGTAAAACCCTCTTGACATTCTCAAGCCCCTCTTGAATCACAATTTGGATACTTGCTCTTTTCACACTGCCCCATAATTTCCAAAATCTTTCTTTAATCTTCTTGATTCTGTTTTAAACAAATATGTTCATTGCACACTTATATAATCTGTATAGCTATATTGTCCTTCTCTCCCACAATTTCTCCATTAATCTTTAAAATTTAGTTAAAGGACAATTCCCAATTAGGAGCCTTTTAAAAATGGTCAACAGGGGATATATTTCTCCCCACATATACATACATATATTTTTTTTTCCTTTTTACAAATCCATATCACTTATCTTTAAAAAATGAAGGGAGGGCACCAAAATGTTCCTTTGGGCCAACAGTAGCTTTTAGACACCTGTCTTTGACAACTTTCAGATACTAGAAAATTTTGCCTAAATGGTTAACAGCTACAAAAGTGCTACCTTTAGTCAGATTTCATGATGTTATGGTGACTAAAGTCCTTAATGTTTTCCTTTCTTCACTAAGAACTGACTGTGAGATTTTCCAGTTTATTTAAATATATATATAAAAAAACAGAGAAAGTAGAAAGGAGAGGTTCCAACTGTGTGTTTTCAAATAAGATGGCTTTGAACCTTTCTCTCTGTCTCTCTCTCTCTCTCTCTCACTATCCACTCTGCCTGTTAAAAAAAATATATTAAAAAAAATAAGATGGCTTTGAGCTCACCGGTTCTTCGTTTGTGTGGTCTATTCTACTACTGATGATTTCTATAGCATTGCTTTTGCTAAATGGACTTTTCAGTTGAAGTATTTATTTTATTTATTTTAATTACTTCTACATTTCTGTCATCTGTGAGAGTACTGAATCATTCATTTACTCTTGAAATGTGTTGTATTTCATTAAAATAAATATTTTGATGTCTTCAAATGAGACTTAAAATTTCAACCTCCTTATATATGATTGGTTTCTTACACCTATTGTGTTAATTATGTGAGGTCATGGGTCTCTGGAAGTTGTTGACATTGGATGTTTGATAATGTCTATACATTTAAGAATTAGTTTTGTTGCTGTTCTTTCAGAAATTCTTAGTCTGTTAATTTTCTCTGAGCCTATAGACATTTCTATTCTAGCCCTAAATAGTGCTTAAAGTGAAGGTTTGCTACTGTTAGGGTGTTTTTCTGTCCCATTCTTACAATACTTCCCAAGCTCATATTTGTGCCAATTGCATAGTTGATATGCTATTTGTAAAGAATGGTGGGAAAGGCCAGCATTGTGGCATAGTAGGTAAAGTTGCTGCCTGCAGAGCCAGCATCCCACATGGGTGCTAGTTCATGTCCCAGCTGCTGCACTACCAATCCAACTCCCTGCTAATGGCCTGGAAAAAGCAACAGAAGATAGCACAACCCACGTAGGAAACCAGGAAGAGGCTCCTAACTCTCATGGCTTCAGCCTGGCCCAACCATGACCATGTGGCTATCCGGAGAGTGAACAAACAGAAGAAACACTTCTCTCTCTCTCTCTCCCTCCCTCCTTTCCCCTCCCTCCTTCTCTATGGGTAACTCTTTCAATAAATAAATAAATAAATCTTTTTTTAACAAAAGGAAAAATATTGTGGGAAAATGCCTAAAAAGTGAACTATCCCTATAAGCTTTTCCTGTGGGTGCTCTATGCACTGATACCTTGTCACCACTGCCATGATACTGATTCACACCTAGAATCCACAGCCCATTGAAACCAGCACAGCTTGGGAAAGGACAAAATCCTACATTGCTATGATATGTCTGCTTCTGATATAGCCTCAGTGCCACTCCTACCAGCCATCAGTCATGCTGAGTGGAGTATAAGGCTGATCAACTGGGGCCAAGGAACTCCACTTAATTCCACTTTTCAGCAAATCAGGTCCAGAGACTCCATCTGCAGGTACTGATGTGGGAACAGGAAGTTAGGTTCTGCTCACTGTTGCATTTTATCAGCCTGGAATTGAGTCCTAAAAAAGTTCTGTGGACCATTGCTCTCTGTACAAAGTTGTAAGAATAATGATAGAGACATCTCCTCAGCAGCCCAGTCAAGCACTAAGTGGGTTACACCTGGGTGTCACAGTCATTGGGCTATGTGCAATCTTAGAGGTGCACACCAGGCCCAAGAGGCTGCTGGTGATACTTGCCCAAACAAGTCCATGCATCCTACCTGAGTCCATGTCTCTGCCTGACACTGGGGCAAGTCAAAAGACTCCAGACATAGGCACTGACCTGGGGATAGGGACTGTTAGAATCCACCCAGCATTGGATTTTATCAACCCAGCATTAGGTCTCGAGATACAGTCCTGTGGTTCCTTGCTGCCTGCCTAAGGTTGGAGGATGGCAATAAAGACAGCTCTCTGACCATCCAGAATGCTAGGCAGGGTTACACCAGAGTTCAACAGTCACTGAGCCTTACATATAGGCTTGAGGGTACATGCCAGTTAACTGGAGGCTGGTGATGATACTTGCCAAAATGAATCTATTCCAACAGAGTAGAATTCCTTACCTGATGATGGGGCAAGTCAAAAAGTTCTATGGGCAATGATCTAGGGGAAGAGATATTGGGATTTATCACATGCTAGGTCTCATGATGGTGGACCTCATTCTGAGCTCCAAGGCAATGTTCTAAGCTCCCTTTCCTGCCTTACACCTTGGTGGCTAGAATCTTCCTGTGCTTTTTACCAAAGGCTGCAATAGGGGTGGAGAGGTCTCCTGGACAGGTAGCTATGGAGCAGTTCATATACTCTATTTGCCAGAATAGGTCTTGGCTGGTGCCGCGGCTCAATAGGTTAATCCTCCACCTGCGGCACCGGCACACTGGGTTCTAGTCCCGGTCGGGGCACCGGATTCTGTCCCGGTTGCTCCTCTTCCAGGCCAGCTGTCTGCTGTGGCCCGGGAGGGCAGTGGAGGATGGCCTAAGTCCTTGGGCCCTGCACCCCATGGGAAACCAGGAGAAGCACCTGGCTCCTGGCTTCGGATCAGCACGGTGCGCCGGCCACAGCGGCCATTGGAGGGTGAACCAACGGTAAAAGGAAGACCTTTCTCTCTGTCTCTCTCTCTCACTGTCCACTCTGCCTGTAAAAAAAAAAAAAAAAAAGAATAGGTCTTGCAAGTATAGGTACTATGGGGTCCTATATGATTGGGTTTTATTGCAGTGGACCTGACACCAGAATTCAAATCTTACTAATTCAATCCTCTTTCCCTCCCCCAGTAAGAAGGCATCTCTCTCCATGCTGCACTACTTGGAGTTGGGGAACTGTGGTGTGGGTAACTCTTTCCTCCTGCTTTCTTCAATGTGATTTTTCTAGTCATTTTACAAAAACCAGGCACTGTATTCTCTTACCTGGCTTCTGTAGCTCTTGTGAAGGTGACTTTGTGAATGAGTAGCCATTCAAATTTGTACCTCTCTGGGAAGGTGGTCACTGTCATCTTATTTTATCCCCCTTGCCTTTTTTTAAAGATTTATTTATTTATTTATTTGAGGGACAGAGTTACACACAGAGAGAGGGAGAGACAAAGAGAAAGGTTTTCTATCCTCTAAGCTCATCTGAAGCCAGGAGCCTCTTCTAGGTCTCCCACATGGGTGCAGGGGCCCAAGAACTCGGGCCACCTTCCACTGTTTTCCCAGGCCATGACCAAGGAGCTGGATCAGAAGAGGAGCACCTGGGACATTACCAGTACCCAAATGGGATGCCAGTACCAAGACACAGGCTTAGCCTATACACCACAGCTGCCACATTCCCCCCTTGTCTTTTATATAATAGCCATTTTAACTGAATTGAGATGATACTTTATTATGATTTTGATTTGAATTTCCATGCTGGCTAGTGAGCATTGTTTCCCATATTTGTTGGCCTTTTTTTCTTCCTATATATATTCAGATCCTTCGCCCATTTCGTAACTGGATTGGTTGATATTTTTGTGGAGATTTTCAAGTTCCTTACATATTCTGAATATTAATCCTTTGTCAAATGAATAGTTCGAAAATATTTTCTGTCATCCTGTTGGTTGTCTCTTCACTCTGTTGACTGTTTCCTTTACTTTGCAGAAGCGTGTTGGTTTTGTAAAATCCAATTTGTCTATTTTTTGCTACTGTTACCTGTGTTTTGGGGATCTCACCCAAAAAGTCACTGCCTGTTGCAATGTCTTCAAATGTTTCCCTATGTTTTATTAGTACAGTTTCATAGTTTCAGGTTTTACATTTAGATCTTTGATCCATTTTGAATTGAACTTGTATTGAATGAGTGGTAGAGGTCATGTTCATTACTATGTATATGGGTAATCCAATTCTTCCAACACTATTTATTGAAGAGACTTTTCCTCAAGGTATGGTTTTAATTCCTTTGTAAAAAAAAAAATCAGTTGGCTGTGTACATGTGGATTCATTTCTGAGGTTTTTCTTCTGTTCCATTAGTTTATGTGCCTGTTTTTATATTAGCACTGTATTATTGTGGTTACAGTAGTTCTTTAGTGTGTCTTTAAATTTAACGTTGTTATGCCTCCATCTGTTATTTTATTCAAGATTGCTTTGGATATTTGGTTATACTGGTATTTCCAAAAACATTTTAGAAATTCATTTTCTAATTTGGGGGATTCAATTATATTTTGAAAGGTATTTTTTCTGGGAAGAATGTATTTTGATGGATATCATATAGAATCTGTTAATTTTTAATGATATTACTTTTTTCCAATCCATGAACAGGGATGCCTTTCCATTTTTTTTGTGTCTTGTTCAATTTTTTTTCCATAAGTTTTTCTAAAATTTTCATGGTAAACATTTTTTACTTTCTTGGTTAAATGGATTTCAGGGCATTATATATAGGTTGTAGCTATTGTGATGAAGATTGTCCTTATAAGTTATTTCTCAACAAGTTTAAGGGACCAGCATTGTGACATAGTGGGTTAAGCCACTGCCTGTGATGCTGGCATCTCATATAGGTGTCAGTTCAAGTCCTAGCTGCTCCACTTCAGATCCAGCTTCCTGATAATGCACCTGGGAAGGCAGTAGAAAATGGTCCAAATCCTTGAGCCACTGCACCCACATGGGAGACCCAGATGAAGCTCCTGGCTCCTGGCTTTGGCCTGTCCCAGCTTCAGTCATGTGGTCATTTGGAGAATGAACCAGTGGATGGAAGATATTTCTCTCTCTTTCTCTTTGCCTTTCAAATAAATAAACATTTTTTTAAAATTATTACTGGTTTACAAAAATGCTACTGATTTTTGTGCATTGATTTTGTATCCTACAACTTTACTTTATCAAGTTTAGTAGTTCCTCGGTGAAGATTTTTCAGATGCTTTCACTACAAAGAAACATTAAATTCTTGAAAAGAGAAATATAAATACTTTGGGCATTACACAATGGATACATGTAGCAAAACATCGCATACAAAAATAGGTACATTTTTATGTCTCTCAAATTTTTAAATAAAAAAATTTAAGGATTCATAATAGCTACAGAGAGATAGTTGGACTTTTTTCTGTCCTATTTACATGTTTTTTAATTTATTTCTAGTACATAGTTTTTCTGGTTAAAATTAAATTTAATAAAAGTAGTGAAAGTTCACATCTTTGGTTCCAGATCTGTACGTACGTCTGTACGTATTGCTATACACTTCCTTCTTAGTACTGCCTTTTCTGCATCCTGTAAGTTTAGGGATGTTATGTTTCTATTTTCACTAGTTTGATTTTGATTTCTTCAATAACCCAGTCTCATTCAGGAGCATGCTCTTCAGTTCTTCAGTCTGTATTTGCATAATTTCTAAAGTCCCTTTTGTTGTTGATTTCTATTCCAATGTGATCAGAAAAGATACATAAAATGATTTCATTTTTTTAATCTGCTTAGACTTGTTTTGTGGTCTAATATATGATCTATCCTTGAGAATATTCAATGTGATTATAACAATAATCTGTACTCTTCAGCTGTTGGATAAAATGTTCTGTAAATGTGTTAGGTCCATTTGTTTTAAGTATATAGTTGGGTTTTTTTAAAAGATTTATTTATTTATTTGAAAGTCAGAGTTACACAGAGAGAAGAGAGGCTGAGACAGAGGGAGAGGTCTTCCACCGGAAGGTTTACACCCCAGATGGCCACAACAGCGGAGCTGCACCGATCCAAAGCCAGGAGCCAGGAGCCAGGAGCTTCCTCTTGGTCTCCCATACGGGTGCAGGGGCCCAAGGTCTTGGGCCATCCTCTACTGCTTTCTCAAGCCATAGCAGAGAACTGGATCAGTAGTGTAGCAGCCCATATGGGTAGTGAGGGCCTGAAGCCACAAGGCGTGGTTTTGTACTGAGATGAGGAGAGCATGCAGACCCCTGATCACTGTCTTGGCCAGGTTCCAAAGCCATGCAACCATTCTGATGCCAGAATAGGTAGGGCACACAGCCCCTTGGCTGTTGACTTTGTGAGGACCCAAAGCCCCAGAAGCAGGCCCGGCATACACACAGTCCCGAGAGTGTGCACAGTTCAAAGCAGCAGTGAGTAGGTGGAGCTGCATCACATATACTGAGAGCTGACCAGCTCTGCACTGTGTGATTCACAGTGGCAGTGACAAATAGCCTTGGTGTCAGAGGAGGAGAGGGAGTTGAAGGATGGGCCCATATCTGAGGGGAAAGTGCTCCTAACTCTAGGGTCGTGGGGTCCAGATCCCTCTGCTGCTTTTAACTTCCTGTCCTCTGTGGTACAGTGCACTGCATGCATTTGGATGCAAGGCTTACTGGTATACTATAATAGTATACTTACTGGTATCTTACTGGTATACAAGTCTGCAGTCTTTATGTATGGTGAAATGTCTATAGAACCCTAGTTATGGGGATAGGTGGGGACCTCTGTCTTCTAGGGCAGTGTAGAGTCAAAATGACTCCTTTCTCCAGGTGCTTTCGTCTGTGCTCTGCAGGTTATGGGAGATGTATGGTGAGTTCCTTCTCTGAATCAAAGTTATCAACCATAAGATCTCCTTACTAAGCTCTTGGTCTGTGGAGCCTGTAGATTCCTCCTGTATCTAGCATTGTCTAATAAGGTAATCATGCAGATGGAGTCTACTGAGGTTCTCTCATTCAGGGGAAAGGGGATTCTCCATGGCAACTGCTCTGGGGTCTTAGTTGCTGGTTGGCTTTGTGTCTCTCCCCATGCTGCCATTCCAGGTCTATGTGCCCCTATCGAGTTTCCATTATTCATGATTGAGCCCCAGTGCTTGTCATCAGGCATTCATATGAAGATGAAGCTATTTTCATTTTTTATTTGAGAGATAGACGGGTTCTACTGTCCACTTTTTCATTCCACAAATGCCTGAAACACCTAGAGCTGGGCCAGCCAGAAGCCAGAAGCCTAGACTCAATGCAGGTCTTCCACATGGGTGACAGGGACCTAAGTACTTGAGCCATCACCTGCTCTTTCTCGTGGTGTGCATTAGCAGAAAGCCAAAATAAGAAGTAGAGCTGAGACTTGACCCACTGCACCAAATGCCAAATCCCAAAGATGCAGCAGTTTCTTTGTTTTGGTTCTTTCCTTGTAGAGGATGAGGTAAATGCTAAACACCTCTATTTGGCCTTTTTGGAAGTTTCCAGAAGATCTACTTTGAATTTTTTGAAGAACTGATAAACTGCTTTTTGCAACAACTACATCATTTTATAATCCTACCAACAGTGTACAAGAACTCCAAAACATTCTTGTAGCAGCGGTGCCCATATCCTCAGAGTATATACTGCAAAACTCTGAGGAAATACCTAAACCTGTGTACAGAAAACAGCCCTTTATGTAACTGGGCACTTGTCACACATTTTGGCTGTAATTACTTCTGCAGTATGAACTGGCATAGCAAAACGAGCATAAATTTCTTTTTCCTGCTTTACCTTTCCACAGAGAGAAGATTCATTATCACCATTGGTCTTGGCAACCTCGGCACATATTTTCTTCCCTTGAGTCAAGAACCTTTTTAAAAAAGATTTTATTTATTTTTTTTGACAGGTAGAGTTACAGACAGTGAGAGGGAAAGACAGAGAGAAAGGCTATCCATCCACTGGTTCACTCCCCAAATGGTCACAGCGGCCAGAGCTGGGCAGATCCAAAGCCAGGAGCCAGGAGCTTCTTTCAGGTCTCCCACAGGGGCCCAAGCATGTGGGCCATCTTCCACTGCTTTCCCAGGCCATAGCAGAGAGCTGGGTCTGAAGTGGAGCAGCCAAGACTAGAACCAGCAGCCAGATGAAATGCTGGCACCACAGGTGGAGGATTAACCTACTGTGCCACAGCGCTAGCTCTTTTATCTTCTCACTTGAGGAAGTACCATAAGGATCTGGCATATCCAAATTGCCAGCCTCACTACTCTCACACTTGGGGTTATTTAAAGTAAAATAAGAGTTACATGAATAGAAGCACTATGACATCGCAGCAGCCAATCTGATAACTGAGATACTATCAAGTGACTAACAAGTAGGTTAGGTATACATTAGGGATGCACTAGACAAAAGGGTGATTATGTCCCAGGCAGAATGAAATATGACTGCACAAGATTTCTTCATGTGGCTCAACATGACACAGCTGAAAACTTACAAATTATTTGTGGGATTTTTCCATTTAACATTTTCAGACATTGGTTGACTCTAACTGAAGCTACAGATAAGGGATGACTGTTGCATTTATTAAAACTTTTATGATGAAATACTTTGGACAATATACAAAGTCAGCAGGGCAGTGTGGTAAGTTCCTCCATGGGTTCAGCCACACCGAAGACAGCATCCCGCCTTCTTCTTTGCAATTACATCTGCTCACAATTCCCAAAGGACTTAGCCTTTCAGTTATTTGGGCAAAATCTGCACAGATTGAAACATTTGAATCTTGGCTGTCCAATGTTTACATGTGAGCAACACCCTGGCAGGGTATGGGACTTTCCATTTCCTCCAGCCATCATCATCACCAAAAAGCAGGTGTCATTGTCACCTAAAATCAGCCTGACCCCATGCCATGCATATTCTCCCCTCCTGGGCCTCTTCCCCTTAGTATGGAGTCTGTGAGATCCCTGGGGGCTGCTGTGTGTCAAAGTCCATCCCTTGTCCTGGCTGTGAGGTTCCAGGTGTGGATGCACCACACTTTGATCCTCGGTCCCTCTGCAAAGGACACCGAGGTATTTTCTGGCTCCAGGTTGCTGTGAATGATCCTGCCATGTGGATTCAGTTTCTGTCTCTCTGGGAGGCAGAGTGGAATTTCCAGGTCACGTGGTAAGAATGTGTTTAGATGACTTTCACAGAATGGGATGTCTTGGTTTGCAGTACAGCGATGGTGGCCTGCCCTGTTGTCCAGCAGTGCCTCATGCCCTTGAAAGTTCTGTATTGGGGTGATGCTTCAGAAGCCTGGGGGAGCCTCAGCTCAGGCATGGTTCAGGTGCTCATCAAACTCAGACGACTGAGAATGATTTTGCAATGGTTTGGTGCTGCCTCCACTTCTTTCCTCCAAATTCCTTTTCTGCTTCACAGTCAGCACAAATAACTGTGTTCACATCCCTATGGTGAGATGGGGATTCTGCTGAGATGAGAAGTTTGAATCAATGGCATTTTGCTCATGAAGAAGCCGTTATCCCCATCCACCCTCCTTCACTTCCTGCCTCCTGCAGGTCGTCTGGGCTGAGTACTGGGAGAAGCTGTCCATAGACAGGCTGCCTGGCCCCTGCTCTAGTGCACGCCCTGTGGAACATACTTGGAGAAGTACCCAGCTCCTACCTGGGCCAGCCCCTCAATGGCATCTACAACTCACAGCTGCCTGAGAGACTGGATAATATCCAGGAGGACACCTGCCCTCGCTACCTCTACCTGGACCACAGAATCAGGGGGTAGGGAGCAGCATCTGCATTTACAAGCAGCCCCCGCAGTGCCATACACCTCATCCCTCTCACTCCCTCCAGCTCCTTCATCTCAGCTGCCCATGCTGAACTGGGGATTGGTTCCCCCCACAAATCCTGTGTGTGCAGGTGTGTGGTCAAAAATAAGTTAGGACCCAGAGGCCTTTCTCAGGTGAAGAGTCTGGGGGCTCCCTCCACATCAGAGCTAGATATCTTTTTCTTGGGGTAACAAACACTTAGAGGTTGTGAGAGAGTCAGAATGGCTGGAAACATCCTAGGGTTTGGATTTAGCAGAGAACCTGGAACTTTATGGAAGAGTGGCAGCTACCAGGGAAAGCCTGTCTTCTAGGTGGCTGCAGGTTGACCTCGTACCTGATGAGGACTTGGACCTGGTAGAGTTGTCCAGGGAACAAAGTGGTGCCAGGGTCAGAGCCAGGGTCAAGGCCATGTGTGAACCTGATGCCAGGTGGGTGGGGGTGGACCAGAACACCATGGGGCACCTGGTAGCTCCCATCCCTGACTCACTTCCTCCAGAGCCCTGCTCTCACTGGGCTCTCACAATGGCCTGAGCCCCACCAGGCTAAGAGGTAAGCCTATATTGTAAAAAGAAAGTAGGCTGTTATGCCCGGAGTGGGCAGAGTAATTTTCCCATCCTGCCATGTACAGCCAGGGTCATGAGGTGAGGAGCTTGGGGCCCTAGCTTCCCACAGGGGCAGCCCAAAGCTTTCCTAGGAGGAGGTGGCTCTGAGACACAAGTCTGTTTCCACTCACACTTGGTTGCCGCATCTCCATCTTGAGCCACTAGAGGGAGCTAGGGGACTTAGAGTCCCAGGTGGGGCTTGAGTGGAATTTTCAGCAGGGTGGTGGTTCCTCAGCATGCCTGAGCTGTCCCTGCCTAGAACGAAGCCTCAGGCCCTGGACCACAAGCTGGTGGCCATGTACCTGGTGCCCCTGAGCTCACAAGGAGGAGGTAATAGTGCCCTCTCCTGTAACCATGCATGACAATGCACCCTCCATTTCCTCGGACATCAAGCAGGAGCATTGGAATAAAGCAAGAGATGCTTGCCTGTAGGTCTGCCTGTCTGACCTCTGCTGGCTCTGTGCCTGCCTCCAGGGTGCAGAGGGGAAGCAGCCTCACGAGCACCCAGCACTAACTCAGGAGGACACCCAGCATTGGGATAGGCCCAAGGCCACTGGTGCTCACGGGTGCCACTGCCCCGAGTGGGAAGACAGCTGTCAGGAGGGCACTCTGCTAATGAGGCTCATGGAGAAGAGTGGAGAGTATGCACCTGTGAGCCTGACTGGGTACACTTGAGTGACTGTGGGGCCCTGACAGGTGGCGCATCCAAGGTGCCCTGTGGCCTTGCCTGAGCCCCTAGAGCCTGGTGAGCAGAAAATGCTTGAAGGACAGCGTTCCGCTGCTCTGAGCTTGAATTCCAGCTCTGCCTTCTGTCACTGAGTAACCATGACCTTAGGGGAGACTGGGGGTGTTCATTGTGCTCCACAGGGAGCCGTGTCAGCACAGTGCCAGGGTGTCTGCTCTGATTCTCTTTATGGGAAGTCTGTGGATGCCTGTCACATCTGTTGCAAAGATGAGCCAAAGACCCCATGGGGACTTGATCCCAGGTTAGCCTGTCTCCACAATCAATGTGACAGCACACAGCTGAGTGCCCTTGGGGCATACCAGATCACATCACTCCCACCCCCACTACACCCTCTGCATGTTGCACTGCATATGGTGACTGCATTGCATGTCTTCAACACTGGTGTGGTGATAAGAGTCAGATCTGCTCCCTGGAGTTACCTGAGCCTGGTGGCCTTCCACGTGCAGCACTCACCCAAGGAGAGCTTGACCCCAGTGAATGACAGCCTCACGGGGGCAACTGTGCAGAACTCCAGCAAGAAGGGCAGCCTTGCACATGATCTTCTGCAATGAAGCCCTTTCAGGACTGCACATGAATCTGCACTGACCGTGCCAGGCTCACAAGCTTAGCTGCCCCTACAAGGCTTGGAGGGGAGGAGCTGCTGCCATCCCAGCAGCTCCAGCACAGTAGCCACAGCTGGAGTCAGAGACTCTGACACCACTGTCCCACCCTTGGGGCTATGTTTCAGGTGGCCCTGTGCTCACTCAGTGATGGGTATCTTCCATCCCTGCCTGGCACCCTGGCCTCCCTCCCAGCCTATCCCTGTTTCCTGGGATCACTGTATAAAGAAACCACCTGAACTTTGACCTGCTTCTGGGGGAACCACACCCCATCCCTGCCTGGCCTGGTCCCCTGTGTTCCTCAGTCTTTCAGAGAACCAGGCTCCCACCTGCCCAAGGGAAGAAAACTCCCCTGCCATCTCTGTGAATTCTGTGTAAGACAGACCACAACACCCCTACTCAATCGTCCTGTCTCCACTGAGCAAGCCTTGTGTCCAGGGAACACACTGATGCACAGATACAGGAAATACAGGGCTGGCCATGGAGTCTGGGGCACAGAGCTGCTGGGTGCTGTGGTAGTTTAGTATATATATGCCAGGGCCTGGGGCTACGGAGAGGTGCCCTGGTGCCACACACATCATACACACATCCATCGTACACATATAGCACAAACACTACACACACACACACACATACACACATCCATACGTACACCACACACACTATGCTCCTACATACACCAATCAGACCCTATACACTTGCCACACACACTGTGCACACATACATACCACACAACCCCCCACACTAGACAGCACACATATATAGTGTAGGCCCATAAACACTCTAAACATACACCATACATAATATATACATATACACACACAACACATATGCACATTACACATACAACCTGTATACACACACATCCCCCATATTCACATATATACACTAAATGCACATACTTCATACATACACCAAGCACACATAAGCTGTACTTATATATACATGCACAGCACACATCCCCATAGACACAAATGCCCACACACACACACACACACACAGCCTCCCAATTGAGACGGGTTGCTGCAGCAGCCAGCTCAGCACAACACCCAGCTCTGTTTAGAATGGACATAAAGGCTGCCAAGAGCTACAGCACTGACAAGGAAACCCTAGTCAGGTCAGTACTTTGGAGAAAGACAGCAGGGAAGGGCAGGGGTCCAGGATCCCACAGGCCTCTACGGAGATGACAGCCAATGGTACAGCTGGCCTGACCCTGAGACAGCAAAGTACTATGGATGACCACAGGACGCAAGGGTGTAACCAGTGGCCTGGGTACCAGCAGGACAGGATGGGAAAGATAAGCTGGTTCTATACTCAAGGTCAGGTTCCTGGAGATTCTAGTGACAGCTCAGAGGAGGAAATAGTCTCAGAGAGGAGCAGCTGCTTGCTCAAGGTCACAGCCGGGAAGGAGCAGCACCTTGGGGACAGGAATGAGGGAGAGGTGGTGGGAAGACCAGGTTCCAGGCAACTGTAGACCCCTGAGACCCCAAGCACTCTCTGGCCTTCGCAGTGCAGACCTGTCACCTGCCCCATCCATGGCAGCAACTGAGTCATGAACTAGTCTCCAGGGGAGTCTGTCCCTCAGGAAAGAGGCCAGAAACTGGGATCTGGATAGTCCCTGTGAGTCCCCTCCAGTCTCATCCCTGGTTATACTGACCCCAGGACTGATGGCTGTTCCCCTGCCTGGAGGGGACTTGGCTGGTCTGGACCTGAGCCTTGTAATTTTCCTGGATATTAGGTGTCCCTAACACATCTCAGGGTCCCCTGACACAGAAGCTAGGACACGGGGCATCTCCCATTTAGAGACCTGGTTCAGGAGAAGAGGAAACCAGAAACCATGAAGAGCAGGAAAGCAGAGAGCCTGGGGGAAGACAGCAGGTGAGAATCAGTGAGAGCCACAGACAGGTCCCCGAGAGGGGACAGGATGGGGGGACACCAGCCAGTGCCTCCAGGAGAGAACAATTGACAGATGGCAGCCTCACTGCCCATAGCCCAGAGATACAGATGCAAAAGACACATGTGGGGGGGGGGGGGCGCAGGCAGGGAGATTGTGTTCTAAGCACAGCCAGGACACCTGGCCCAGGACAGCTGAAGCAGGGGCCAAGATCCACAGATTCACAGACTTGGGCCCCTGCCGGCCACACCCCTAGAGGATGATGATGAAGCTGAGTCCCCATACTTGAATCAGAAGTGGAGGGGCCTGGACTTGAACTAGGTACTCCAATATGGGATGCAGATGTGCCAAGTGGTGACTTAAGTGCTGTGCTTACCCTGCTGGAACTTCTTGGATGATGTTTGAGTTCTTCTTCTGAAAGTACTGAAAAGATGACACATTTAGTCTTTTCATCTGGGAATGCCATGTAGGATTAGCCTAGTGAGCCGTGGCGGCGCCATGGGAATGCCATGTAGGACACTGGTACTCGGTGCACATGTGCAGAATGTATGCTCACACATGCACACACACACATGTACATCCTGAACTGGAGATTCCAATGGACTGGACCGGCCTGCCAGTATCTCTCTGCAGGGCAAAACCTGCCTATGGTGGCATGGGGCAGGGAAGCCTGGGAGGACATCAGTTCTCAGACACCTCCAGTCTAGGTCTCTGCCTACCCAGCAATTTTAACATGGGGTGCTGGCTCCCTGTCACCCTCACATGGGCACTGAGTGTAAGCAAAACAGAACGTTGTCTCCCACCGTCTGGTTGGAGATACCACAAGGAAGCATCTGGGCCTCCATCCTAGCTGCCAGCCCTGCTACCTGTATGCCAGGGCCAAGGAGCTCAATGGGAGTCTGCCTTTCATGTGAGCCTGGTCCTGGGTAGGTGGGGTCCTGCATGGTAGGAGGGGAGACAGGAGGCCATGGGAGGGTACTGAGCTCAAGCCCACGAGTGGCAATGAGAAACATGAGCTCATGTTCATGTGTGTCAGGAACCCAGGGAGCATTGCCCTGAGTCTCCAGCTGACACTGTGAGTGAGTGTGAAAGCAGCACAGAGGTGAGCCAAGATGCCCCTTCTTAGACCACAGATTGCTGCCCAGGTAGCCCCAGGACAGGTTCTTGGTGGCAGAACATCGACCAGCAGGGCCTGGGTCAGGTCTGGTCCCAAGCCACACACAGTGACATGTGCCTGTGTCCTGGCTGCTCTGGAAAAAGGGAGTCTCTCATCTTAGGACCCCCCCCCCGGGGGGCAGGGAGGTGCTATACAAACTATCCATTTCTGGAGGGAGATCCCTGAGCTGTGTCCTCACACAGGGTTCCCACCAAAGGCAGGTGGTCATTGACAGGGACAAGTGCCTGCTGGAAAACCCTGAGCACAAGAGCCAGGGGAGGATGGCTCCAGGCCATGGACAGGAAGGGCTTCTGGCATGCATTCCCATCAACACTAAGTCCTCTGAGTACATCCTCCAGGATGGGTGAGCTACCTGCATGCCTCCAGGTGCAATCTGGTCTCAGGGCATGGGCACAGGAGGGAGCCCAGCAGTACCTGGACAAGGGCTTCCCCCTCCACTCTTCGCATGCTCTGGATGTAGCTGTGCCTGCCCACTACCTCACTCACTCCTTCCCCCACACAAGGAGCGGACAAAGAAGGGGCAGACTGACATCCATGGTTCTGAAGTGGACAGGTGTGATCTGGCCACAGGCACCAGAGACCCAAGCAGCAGGCTTAGGACATGTCCACACCTGTGGCCTCCCCATATGAATATATCAGAGAGGCTGAGTGACGAGAGCTGGCTCCCCACCCCATAGCTAGCCAAAGTCTGGCCTCAGTATTCCTCTCCAGAGAGAACCAAAGGACCCCCATGTCACTGGCAGCCACTCAGAAAGGAGCTGGACATGGGGTGGGTCAGTGCTAAATCAGATCTAAATTTCAAAGGGGCCTGAGCCTTTGAGACCCACAGGAATGTTGCTGAGGAAGGGGTGGGCTTTCTTGTGGGTAGCCCTGGGGACTTTGGA
The DNA here is from genome assembly GCF_033115175.1 of Lepus europaeus. NCBI lineage: Eukaryota > Metazoa > Chordata > Mammalia > Lagomorpha > Leporidae > Lepus > Lepus europaeus. The sequence continues at coordinate 50,040,045 of NC_084835.1, forward strand.
TAAACAGGGCCTGGCTCCCTTTTCTGAGGCAATGGAGTTGGGGGTAGGGGGCTCTGGATTCTGGGAGCCTTAGGGGCTAGAAGCTGCCCACCGAGAGGTCCCCCAGGCTCATTCCTTGCGCACAGGGACCCCCGAGCCTGCACTTCCTTTGCCAGGGTGACACTTGTGGAGGGGACACCTTCTACATGTGCTGATACAGCAACATAAGCTGGGGAAGCTAAACCCACTGCAACAGCACCTAGAATGCTCTCCTGACCCCAGGGAAGGCAGATCCCTGGCCTCCCAGATAAGCCACTGCAGCCACTCGCAAGCACCACTGGCCCTGGTTGCCTCCTGACCTGTTTTCAGCAGCATTGGTGCTGGCTTCAGGTAGGAAGGAAGAAGAAACAGCAAAGAAGGGCAGGTGGAATGCTGCAGACCAGTTAGCCCAAGAAACAACAGATGTGACCACAGACCCCTTACACAGTCTGTCCTGAACTGTCCCAATGCAATGGGTACTCCATCCAGCCTTCTGGTCCTCTCCCAGCCCCCTCCTGGCTCATGTAGGGCATTGGCCAGCCACATGATCTTGGCCTCTGGCTGAGGGTGGAGGCTTCAGTTCCTGTGGCCTTACAGGAGGACCATCAGGAACCAAACATGTTCTAAAGCAAACATTTTATTAGACTTTAGCCAGCAAAGGGTAAGTGGGGGCCTGCAAGTAATAGGCACACAGTGGTATCTCGTTAAGTTTTAACAGCAACTAGCTTCTCATGTGTTTATTTGAAGAAATATCCCTTCAGATCTTGTGCCCAGCTTGAGAGAGGATCAGAAGTGTTCTTATTATTGAGTTTTAAGAGTTCCTTGAACATTTTGGATACCAGTCCTTTATCGGATACATGTTGTGCAAGTATCTACCACTCTGGGGCTTTTCAATTCATTCTCTTACAGTATTTTTTGTTTTCAAAGATTTATTTATTTGAAAGGCAGAGTGATAGAGAGAGATGGAGAGACAGAGAAAGAGAGCTTTCCGTCTGCTAGTTCACTCAACAAATGGCTGCAACATCCAGGGCTGGGCCAGGCCAAAGCCAGGAGCCAGGAATTCTGTCATGGTCTCCCATGTGGTGGCAGCGGCCCAAGTACTAAGGCCATCTCCTGCTGCTTTCCTAGGGGCATACGCAGAGAGCTGGATCAGAACTCACACTCAGATGTAGGATGCTGGCATCACAAGCAGTGGCTCAACACACTGTGCCACAAAGGCACCTCAGTATCTTTCACAGAGTGAAAATGTTTGACTATTTCTTTACTTTGGGGACTATGTTTCTGATATTCATCCAAAAACTCATCAAAGGTTATCTGCTCTTTTCTTCTATAACTTTTATGCTTTAAGAGTTATAGTTAGATCTGTGACCAACTTTGAATTAGCTTAACAAAAATAAGTAAGCATGGAGTATTTTTTTTTTGAAATGCTGGTATTTTCACATACACAATTTTGCAATCTATAACTATTTGATTTTCTTCATTTGTTTTTTTTAAAAATATTTATTTATTTGTTTGTTTATTTGAAAGTCAGAGTTAGAGAGAGAGGGAGAGGCAGAGAGAGAGAGAGAGGTATTCCATCCACTGGTTCACTCCCCAAATGACCACAACAGCCGGAGCTACACCAATCCAAAGCCAGGAGCCAGGAACTTCTTCCTGTCTCCCACGTGGGTGCAGGGGCCCAAGGGCTTGGGCCATCTTCTACTGTTTTGCCATGCCATAGCAGAGAGCAGGGTCAGAAATGGAGCAGGCTGGCCTTGAACCAGTGCCCATATGGGATGCCGACACTGCAGGAAGTGACTATAACACACTACGCCACAGCGCTGGCCCAAGACTTTCTTCATTTCCAAACTATATGTATTTCCTTACTTTATCTTTATTGCACCAGCTGTGACTTGCAGTACAATGTTGATGGAAGTGGAGAGAGGGAACATTCTTGTTTTGTTCCAGATCTTGTGGAGAGAGCATTCAACCTCTCAGCATGATGTAGCCTTAGTGTTTTTCACAGATAACCTTCATTAGGATGAGAATATTCCCTTCTAGCTCTGGTTTGCTGTCCCAATATTGTGAATGGATACTGAATCCTGAAAAATGCTTATGCAGTACCTCCCAATATACGCTATTAGTATGTGTGTGTCAAAATGGATAAATATTACTTGGTTGGATTTTTACACATGGAACCACTCTTTTTTTAATTTTTATTTAATGAATATAAATTTCCAAAGTATAGCTTATGGATTACAATGGCTTCCCCCCCCATAACTTCCCTCCCACCCACAACCCTCCCCTTTCCCACTCTCTCTCCCCTTCCATTCACATCAAGATTCATTTTTAATTCTCTTTATATACAGAAGATCAATTTAGTATATATTAAGTAAAGATTTCAACAGTTTGCACCCACACAGAAACACAAAGTGAAACATACTGTTTGAGTACTAGTTATAGCATTAAATCACAATGTACAGCACATTAAGGACAGAGATCCCACATGATGACCAAGTGCACAGTGACTCCTGTTGTTGACCCAACAAATTCACACTCTAGTTTATGGCGCCAGTAACCACCCTAGGCTGTCGTCATGAGTTGCTAAGGCTATGGAAACCTTCCGAGTTCGCCGACTCTGATCATATTTATACAAGGTCATAGTCAAAGTGGAAGTTCTCTCCTCCCTTCAGAGAAAGGCACCTCCCTCTTTTTTTTAAGGTAAAGGATTTATTGGGGGACACCCAACAGACCAGAAAGCTGATTCTAGCCAAGACTGGGAGAAAAGTCACTCATCTTTTATAGGTAGAGGGGTTTGTCTGTAGAGAAATTCTGAACAATTATACGGCATTAAGTGGGAAAGAGGACCATCAGTACACACAGGTTGGGAGTAGAGCCATTGGTGGTAGAGTAGAGGTTATGATTACAAAGAAATGAGGCCCAACGCTAGACAGGGTCTAGAACAAAGGACAGAGTCATTATTAGAGGAGCTAAGAAAGGTGCTGTCTAAGCTACAACTAAGTTTTCTGATTGAGAGGCAAATAGAACCTGACAGAAGGGGCTTGATAATAATCTGGTGGGCTTTAGGCCTTGTAAGTTAAGAGGCCCAGACCTATCTATCTCTTCACATGGGGTACATCCTAAGGGAGGTATGAACCTCCTAGGGGAAGGCACTCTGTTGACTTTCATTACTTGGCTGGGCTGGGAGGAGAGCTGGCCAGGTAAAGGCAGGGGGCATCTCTAACAAGAAATTTACAGTTCTGTCTGCGATGTGCTGACCCTACTTGGCTGTCCCCTCAGCTGCGGTGGTCACTTTGGAAGTTGGGCTGAGTGAAGGGCTTTTCAGCTTAGAGCCAATAAGATCTGTGGCTCTGACCTGGGCATCCTTCGACTCCAGGGCAGGTCCATTTCCAGTGATCCAACTCTTGGCAGAGCTGCCAGGGCTCTTCACAAGCTGACTTCTGCTGAAGCCCAGGCTTACCACATTGAAAGCCACTGCAGTGGACTGGCCTGTTGGGTCTCCTTGAGGGCAGATCACTGTACAGATCAGCCATTAATAGGCCTGCCACCCATTGCTTCTGATGCCTAGCTTTCTTTTCCTCCTGGTTTGTGTTAAAGCAGACCAGAGGATGCAAGTCAAGGGAATGCCCAAGTCCCATCTCTAATCTTTGGTGGCCTGAACTACAAGTCTATAGTCACAGGCATGTTCTGTAATAGTTTTTCTAAGGTAGACAATGCCCATGAGGAAAATGATATTCTCACTTTAAAACTTTCTTTCCCTTTGGTCTGAAAGGAAGGTTTTTTCTGCTTACTGTATACTTCGCTGATGGACTCCCGATCACACCAACACTGCACAGTCACCCTCACTGTGCCAACAGCCAGAGTTTTGAGAAGGAGTCAGCATCCAGGGACCAGCTGTGTCATGGATTTGTGTAAATACAGGTCCATTGGAATGCAGCCAGGCCCCTGCCACTGGTTTACATACTAAATAGGGCTGCTCTAGCCACCACAGTAGACTGACTGGTGATACCTGTAATGATGTGACCCACAGTCACAACTCTTTATCTGGCCCACTACAGACAATGCAGGCTGATCTAGTGTACAGCATTGTTGATTCTGCTCATAGACATACAGACTGGGCAGAGACATCTGGAGAGCTACCAGGCTAGGATCCTAGGAAGGTTCATCACACATATGTGTGACACACCAGGACCCTGGGCTCCTGCACTCTTCTGTCTCATATTCTTTATAGCAGGGTGGCTATCATTGGACATTTGGTCTGGAAGCTCCAGGCAAATTAGGTCGAGGCTGGTACATCTCCACAGTGAGCCACAGAGGTTAGCATTGTCAAGCTATACACTCCAGGGACCAGGGCAGTCATGAGGTTACCCCGAGCTGATCTGGCTCAGAGCCCCTCTTAATGAAGTAGGGTTGTCATCTCCTTGTACAAGAAAGGAGGGGTTGATGCCCACATACCCTATTGGAGTGCCTGATTCAAGTCCCAGCTCCTCTGCTTCTGACCCAGCTTCCTCACACACACACCCTGGAAGGAAACATGATGACTGAAGTAGTTGGGCCCCTGCCACCCATGTGGGAGACTTAAATCTGGGCTGAGTTCCAAGCTCCTGGTTTTGGACTGGCCCAGCCCTGGATGTTGGGGGCATCTTTCCTCTCAGTCACTCTTGCTCACGCTCTCATTCAGATAAAATTAAAATGAATTTTTAAAGATTTATTTATCTATTTGAAAGGCAGAGCTACAGAAAGGCAAAGGCAGAGGCAGAGAGAGAGAGGTCTTCCATCCGCTGGGTCATTCCCCTCTCCAAATGGCCACAATGGTTGGAGCTGAGTAGATCTGAAGTCAAGAGCCCAGAGCCTCTTCTGGGTCTCCCACATGAGTGCAGGGGCCCAAGAACCTGGGCCATCTTCCACTGCTTTCCCAGGCACATTAGCAGGGAGCTGGATCAGGAGTGGAGCAGCTAGGACTCAAACCAGCACCCAGATAGGATGTTGGCACTGCAGGCAACAGCTTTACCCACTACACCAGAGTGCTGACCTCAAAAATAATTTTTTAAAAAGGGCAGAACTCTCACAGGGGTAGTGGGTGGCTCTCCTGGAAGGCACTATTCCTACCTGTCTGGGCTCCTCCTCATGTGGGCCTGGGCTAAACCTCTCTTCTCGGCCTCCTCTCCCATCTGAAGGGGTCTCCCTGAGGCACAGGGTTCTGAAGAGCAACCCTCTGTGTCTCCAACCCTGACAAAGGCCTCTCAGTCACACAGGGGTACATCTCCTGCTGGGTACTTGACTTCATCCCAATCTGAGACTCCTATCACTCCCATTCAGTGTCCCCAACACTCATCTTACCCCCAGATACCCAACAAAAAAACCCAGCTTCTGATCAGAATGGCTCAGAGATGACAAGGCATTTGAGATAGGTGAACTCTAACTGGGTATTGAGAAAATGAAGCTACGCTGTAGGTCATGTATAATAAAAACGATCGGCTCCCATGTCCTCTACCCTGGGGCAACTGTGGGAATAGATCTGAGGCCTGAATCCTCCATGCCAGGCCCCAATGCTCTTCCCAGTACGGGACCCAGGAGCCACTTTCCAGTCATAAAGTTTATTTGTTCTCGGGGGCCTTTCTGACTGGGGGCAGCCGCAAGATGCCCAGGGCGCTATGCTGAAAAGCAGGAACAAATGCCGTATTCAAGTTCCAGCCCTAGTTCCTCTAAGATGTGGGAAAGTGCAAAGCCCTGTTTCTTCTTCTGTTTTGCAATGGAATACACAGAATACGCCTTTCAGCAGCTATGCCCGGACTACTCACCACTCAGGTGTGGAAGCACGGATGTAAGTTGCCTTAATAAACGCTGAGATTCTTATACGGCACTTCCTCTTTCATTCTTTGGTATTGAGATTCCTGCTTAGTTGAAAGGGGCCTAACATGCATGGCCCCACAAACATGACAGTTACATCCATCTGATGAGAAGGGCACACAACCCCAAAGCCAGGTGGACAGCAAGGAGGGTGACAGCCAGGCAGACGCAGTCTCTGGCCCTCCTCCCCAGCTCACAGGAAGAGCTCTCCTTACCTGGCTTAAAATCCAGGCGTCCTAAAGTGTCTCTGACTGCTGGAGGGCAGGGGCTCCCCACTCCAACCTAGCAAGTGTATCCATGTCTCTTGTGTGTTCACAGAAGGCCTGGCTACCTCACCTGTGGTCAGTGCCAATCAGAACATGTATCAAGGACATAGCTCCTGGACAGACACAAAGGGCATATTTTCACCCACCCCAAAGGGTCACGGTGAGGAAGGAACAAAATGACCATGCAGGCAACTCACAATGGGCACTGCTGAGTACTCAGCTGGCATCACCATCAGCACCAGCCCAGAGAGGACAGCACCACCCACCCATGAGCCCCTGTCCCCACATAAGCAGGGCAAGAAGACAGCAGCCCAGTCACCTCTGTCTTGAATCCATCTGCCTCTGCCTAATGTGCCTCTTGCCTAGGAAAGGAATACTAGTAGGTCACTAGAAAACCAGTGTCCTCTACACACTACAGAACAAGGAGGAGGGTGCTTGGCAACAGCAACATCGTGGAGCTCTTCTAGCCCTGTCACAATGGCACCCTCCCAGGTCAGCAGAGCCTGGAGACAGGGTTCTTTCTTACACCTCTAAACTGACAAAAATCTCCTAGAGGGGCAGGTAGTATGTCACAGCAGGTTAAGCCTCCACTTGGGACACCTGCATCTCACAGGTCCTGCCTGTTTCCAATCCAGTTTCCTGCTAATGCATACTCTGGGAGCAGCAGATGATGGCTCAAGTATTTAAATCCCTGCCACCCATGCAGGAGACCTTGATGGAATTCCTGGATCCTGGCTTTGGCCTTGCCCAACCCCAGCTCTTGCGAGCATGTGAGCAATAAAACAGCAGATGGAAGATATATCTCTCTCTCATTCTCTCACGCTGCCTTTCAAATAAACAAAAATGTTAATAAACATTAAAAAACTAATAAAACCCCTAAGGTCAGTGCTGTGATGTAGCAGGTGCCATATGGGCACCGGCTCATGTCCCAGCTGCTCCTCTTCTAATCCAGCTCTCTGCTTATGGCGTGATAAAGCAGAGGAAGATGGCCCAAGTGTTTGGATCCCTGCACCAGCATGGAAGACCCAGAAGAAACTCCTCGCTCCTGACTTCGGATAGGCCCAGCTCTGGCCATTGCAGCCATTTGGAGAGTGAAACAACAGATGGAAGACCTTTCTCTCTGTCTCTCCCTGTCTGTCTGTGACTCTGCCTCTCAAATAGGTAAATAAAATCTAAAAATAAAAAACCCTAGAGGCACATCTTGTGATCTCTCCAAGGCCCATGTGAGGAAGGCATGTCTATGGCAGATGTGCTGTGGACCCAGGTGTGCCAGAACCAACTGTCAACATAGGTCAAAACTGCAAACACCTGAAGCCCTCTGCTTCTCCTTTTCTGCCTCTGCAAATATATTTGGCATCAACTTTTTAAGCCCATCATTTTGAATTAAAGTTATATAGTGAGCTCCACACATGCCTCCCCTGGCTTCCTGATGTTCCTCTCTGAGTGTGTCCTGTCCCACACCTCCCCTGGTGCTGGGACAGTGGGGAGGGCATTGGGTGACTGAAGATCATCTGCTTGGGACTGTAAGCCAGCAATGCCCAGGCCGGAGAAGGAACAAGGACCTTGTCCTGAAGGGAGTCCAAGGGATAAGAGATAAATGACTGATTTCTCAGGTAACAGCTAATGACAATGCTGAGAACCATGATCCAGCCAGGGCAGGTGTGGCAGGAGCACACAAAGTAGGTGGAGCTCCGGGGCTGCTGGGCTCAGGACACCCACACCCAGAGGACACAGGGCCTCACAGTCATCAGCAGCAACTGGGCCACTCCAGCTCCTGCAGGGACAGTGAGAACCCAGGGGAAGGGAATTCTGGTTCCCACATAGGTTCCAGCCAGTTCCTACTCTTCCCTCTCCAGGGAGCCTGAGCCACGTTCCACTGCAAGGGACAAGTGTGTGTCTGGTGTGCCTGTATGATCCCTGCATGTGCATTGGGGGTGTGTGTTCCCTGATCTTCCCAGGAGGCACAAAAGTTCCAGTCACACATGCTACTCCATGGCATGCAGCAAGCATCAGAAAAGTAACAGGTTGTCCCCAACTTCTCCAATTCCCTGGGAAATTCTGGGCTGTAGGGAAAGGAGGGAGGGTCAAGGGAACAGTGTAGGGAAGCATGTCCCTAGCCAGGTGGGTCCCAAGTGGTAGGCAGTGCAGGGTATGCCTGGCTGAGCAGGAGTCTACACACCCTCTAGAACTCCCGTCCTGCTCACAGCAGCCCTCCAGGGCACTGCAATGATGAGGCCTCCATGCTGATGGGGCCAGGAAGCTCCAAGGAGCCAAATTTTTCTGAAGATCCCATGGCAGCTGGCTGACCAGGCTCTGCTGACCAGGCCTGGGGTTGAGAAAGCACAGCATGGGGATAGGGATAGGGATAGGGCATCACTCTGAGATGCTGCCTCTGACCCTCAGCATGCCAGATGGGGGCCCTCCTGCTGTCATCTCAACCTCTGCCATCTGCCACAGCCACTGGAGATGAAGCAGGGTACAGGTGTCAGGGTACTCAGGGTACAGGTGTCACTGCAGCCCCTCCCTCCCTTTCCCAAGACCCCAGGATGCACCTCCCTGCTCTTTCACCCCCGATCCTGGCTGTGAGGACCTCAGACTCCCTGGGTCCAGGCATGTGTCCCTCTGGGCCAAAGAGACATCACTTGCTCATCGCACATGGAAGAGCCCAAGGGTCTCTGAAGCCCACTCCTCCTGGGGACAGTGGCTTGGACCTCACCCAGGGGCACTTTAGCACCAACTCCCACATGCTTTCCTGCCTGCAGTTTCCCCTTCACTAGCACCCTTCCTCTCTTGCCCTCTGAACTTTAACCTCATCCCAGCACAGGACCCACAGTGGCCCAGGGACCCCATCAACCCACATCCACCAAGTCATGCCATCAGCTTCCTGTGGGACACCAGTGAATGCTGCTGAGACAGTGTGGGGAGGGCACTGGGTCACTGAAGATCATCTGCTTGGGACCCCAAGCCAGCACTGCCCAGGCTGGATAAGGAAGAGTGATCCTGCCCTGAAGCCAGGCACATCCTGCACTGACTGCCACCAATGCACCATCAGCTTCCTCATCCCAAGCCATGAACCCAGGCTGGGTGCCATCATCACCGTCTCCTCTTCCACAGCCTGAGCTCTCCTCACATCACCTGCTGCTCCCTCCAAGCATCTTCTCAGAGGTGGGAGTGGGGAGGCCTCCCGTGTACCCCCGAAAACTGCACAGACATTGCATTTGTTCTTTTTGTAAAAGATTTATTTATCTACCTGAAAATCAGAGTTACAGAGAGAGAGAGACACAGAGAGATATATTCCATCCACTTCACTCTCCAAATGGTTGTAACAGCCAGGGCTGACCCAGGCCAAAGCCAGGAGCCAGGAGCTTCATCTGGGTCTCCAATATGTGTAGCAGGGGCCCAAGTACTTGGGCCATCATCCACTGCTTTCCCCAGGCCAATAGCAGGGAGCTGGGTTGGAAGTGGAGCAGCTGGAACTCAAGCCAATGCCCATATGGGATGCCCGTGACTCACACAGTGGCTTTATCCACTATGCCTCAACACCAGCCCCCTATTTATTCTGTCTTAGGCTCCTTAGCCCTTTCCATGTGCAGTCACCATTTTTTGTGCTTAATTCCAGCATGGCCTGAAGGTCACAGGAAGAGAGAGTTCTTCCTAGTCTCTGTGTCCTGGAAACTCTCAATCACAAGGTAGACGCCCAACAAATAACAACTAGGTGAAGACCGGAAAACCCCCTAATGCTTTGGTGCTGGGTTGCGTGGCGCTGCGAGCAATAACGATACTGAGGTTGCACATTGTGTCCCATGTGTCCCAACTCCTTGTGGTCTGCAGAGAGCAGGAGCCAAGAGCTGCCAGGCTCAAACAAGTTGTTCAATTATCACAAAGTGTCTCCCCCATGCGAGTCACCCACTCAATGGCAAGAGACAGGACACAAAGTGTGAGGTCTGAGGGCCAAGAGTCCCCATGTGCTCAGGGTCAGGGGGAGGTGGCATCCACTACAAGTGCCAAGGACCCCCAGAGCCAGGCCAGCCACTGAGGGCTGTGGAACAGCGACCCCCCCACAACCGGAGCTGGGCTCCTCTATCCCCAGCCACCCTCCATGCCCTGGGCAGCTGCCCCAGGATATGTTTAAATGACTTTGACCCCAACTGAGAGATGACAAAGGGCACAATTTCTTTACGCAGGCTCAGATAGGCAAACTGAAGAAGAGAGCTTGGGTGGCGAGTGGGACCCAGTAAGGAGCTCAGATGAGACCTGACAGGGTCTGGGATCCCCCCAGTGTTTCCCTGCAACTCCCCATGGACACACTCAGAACGAGTGCTCAGCCAGTATCTGGGCAGCCAGGGTCTGAACAAGTCGACCCCCAAGCTGAACCATCACAACCCCACTCTTGTCAGCTTGACCATCACCTGCATCTGCTGAAATCACACATAAGCCCCAGAGAAAGGCAGGAACATGATCCAACCTCACAATCAAACTACCTGGTTGGCTTATGCTCTGCCCATGCTATCTTTCCAGCCAGGCTATGCCATATGTACTGCTGTTCTCATTCAAATGGGAGGGGAGGGCAGAGGGAAGCCCCCAGGCCCCACATCCCTCCACAGGCCCAAGGACTTACTTTTCCCCTCCACTGCAAAAAGCAGCAGGGCCTGTGCCTGTCAAGAGGTCTACTGGTTAGCACCCACCACCCGATACCAGACTTTGACACACCCAGGCCACCATAGGGACAGCATTTCATTCACAAGCAGGGTCCTTGGCTGAGGTGACCGCTCCCAGGATGCGGCAGCTGACACTGAATGTGGACACCACTGAACTGAAAATTCTCCACTCAGAGGTTCCCAGTCTAGGAGGGGCACAGCAAACACCTTGGCAGGACCAACTTTCGGAACAGTCCCTGACTTGTCCTATGGATGGCAACACTTTGAGTGCCCATATTTCCTCCCCTCCAAACCTACACACCTACCTACCTGCCCCAGCGCTGCCCTGCCCAGTTCTGGGCACAGTTCTGCTTGTGTAATCACATCACCAGCCACCAATGCTGTTAGGAGCTGTAGCTCAAGGGAACATGGGATCCTGAGGTAGGTTTAAGGGCAGGAGCAGCACAGGCACACCCTTTGGGGAGGTGCTAAGCCCTCTACCTCTCACTGGCTCGTGCCTGTAGACAGAGGGGTGACTGAATTCCTCTGATTCACCTCTCAATGGCTGTGCAATGCAGCGGGGACCACTCCTTTTGGGCAGAGAAGAGGCCGCTTCTCCTTCCTGAGGATGCCAGGCCCAGGGCTGGCCATTTGAACCATCCACATCTCAGGCATTCAAGTTACGAGTTCTAACTGCAATAGCTTGAAATCTGGAGCTCCACGAGTGCTCAAAGCTAGGGCAGGGCGTATACAGGCCAAGGGCAAATCCAGACCTCAACCAGCCCACATCTGACCCCACAGCAACAGCAGCTTCCCAGCCCGCCTCACTTTCCCCTACAAAGCATGCTCATGTCTACCTTCTCATGGATTTCCAAACTGTCCCAGATCCCTATCCTTAATCCTCAGCTTTGAAAACAGGGACGGGGTGAAGACACAGCATATTCAAAGCCGTGCCATTTCCTGAGTCTGACACGCAGGGGACTCGCCCCCAGTGATCCTCCTTCCCACCCAGCCCCTGGTGCCTTGTCACTCCCATCACTGATCACTCCTGATTAAATGCTGAGGGTGAGCAGCAGGTCAGGGAGCCTAAATGTGGCATGGGCATGGAACCAGCTGCAGGAACAGGAAAACCACTGTGATCAACAGAGGGCGCCGTAAACACAGCACTCTGAAGAGGAGGGAGCCACATAGCGCTCTGTTAGGAACAGTATCTTTAAGCCAGCAGGCAGGAATTGCAAGGGAACTAAAAAGTGCCTGAGAAAAGCATTTGCCCTAAAATGGGCATCACTCCACATTCCTCCCTTTCTTTAATGAACATTTCTCCCTCTTGTGTTCCCACTTCTCCTCAGCACATTCCGATGACAAATCAGAGAGGACTCCACACATAATTGCTGGAAAATGTAAATAAAAGATGCTTATTTGGGTGCATCCACACATAAAGAAGGCACCACTGTCAGCGTTCACAGCCTTGTGCAGTTCCCATTGGAGAAGATTTGCTTTTTGCACAAGCAGAGTTATGGGAGGCTCACATCTCTGCAAAGTGCTCTTACACTCAGCATCCACTAGAACATTGTTCTAAGTCGCAAGTGTAGATTTACCCAGGGTTGCTCTCATTTCAATGCATAAAGTGTTTTCAAGATACCAAGAAGAGAAGGCAATAAGAGGGGCCCAGCACTATCAGCTGTGAGCTCTCCCAGTGTCTCCGAGTCCCAGGGGCTGACACCTAGGCAGCCTGGGAGGGGCAGCACCTGCCACTGGCCCTACCTGCAACCTGCTGAACGCAGAGCCCTTCGCTCTGGGATCCCTGGTTAAGGGCTCATCTGGGCACACTGGTGGCCCTCCTGGTCAGGGAGGAGTAGGCACTGGGCAGTGCAGGCTGAAGGGCAGGGGGAGGGTGCTGTCTCCAGCCCTGGAGGTCCCAGTGCTTCAGTGGCCCGGCCTCCTGGGTGGCATTACTCTTCCAGATGGGGGGCTGCCCCCTGAGAACAACCCATGGGCCAGGGTAGTCATGACCTAGCTGCTGTGAGCCAGGCCACTCCCCCAAGCACAGCCCACCTCGTCCCAGATGCACAGCCCTGCACCTGCTGCCACACACATGGTGCTCAGACATGGGCCTGGAGGCTGGCCCTAAGTAGAGCTGGTGTGTTAGTGCTGACACCAGGCTGAGCTGGAGGCCACAACAGCCCTTCACAGCTGACAGTCAGGTGATGATGCAAACAGTGTACATGCAGGCATGTCAACCAATGTGTCAGGTATGTGTGTGGTGCTCCTCATGTGGATATGAGGTAGGGACACAGCTTAAGTGTGTTAGTATGAAGTGTACATGGTGTCTCTACATCATGTGTGCTGTGTGTACAGGTATGTGAATAGGACATGTTTGAAGTACACACAGGTTGTGTGTGAGGTATGTACATATAGTTTACATGTGTGTAAGATTGTGGTGTGTGTACAATGTGTGTGTATAGGGGACATGTGCAGTATGTCATATGCATGGTGTATGTAGAAAAGAATCATTTATGGGTTGAGTATACACACAAGGAGTGTGCATGTATGATTTGTGTGTCTATAATGTGTGTATGTGGGGAGATGCATGTGATATGTTTCAGTTATTTATATGTGATGTGTGTAGGGGGGATGCATTCAGTGTATGTATGTGATGTGTACAGTGTGCATGCGTATGCAGCATGTGTGGCCTGTGCACAGAATATGTGTGTGTACAGTATGTGTGTTAATATGTGTGGCATGGGTATGTAGTGTGTGTATGGTGTGTGTGCAGCATGTATGTGTGTGTATGAACATATGGCTAATATTTGGGCACAAGGAGGAACCTCTCGGTGGCCCCGGGCCCTGGGATCCGTACAATAGCCTTCAAGGTCCCCAGGAATCAGCAGGACTCCTGCACAGCAGCAGCTCAGTGTGCCCAGGACTCTATGACCAGGCCTGGAGCTTCTGTTTCTACGCACTTGCATGGGCTGTGGCTCTGGGGTTCAGTCAGCAGGAACAGAATGATGGGGGAGAATCCACAAAGACAGGAGAGTAGGCATCTCCTTTCAGGCATGCAGGGCCCTGCTGGCCTAGGGAGACTGAGGGATACAGGGGACCAGGCCAGGCTGAACAGAGTAAAGGTTCCCTGATCCTGGGTTCCCCCAGAAGCAGATTCAAGCACAGATAGTTTCTCAAGAAATGGGAGCACTAACGTAGGGATGTGGGGTGCCAGGCAGAGATGGAAATTGCCCAACAAGCAGGCATTGCTGCCATGGAGCAAAGCCTTGATGATGGGTGTATGCTGGGAGCAGCAGGACATTAGTGTCCTGGTGGAGTTCAATTGGAAGGAGATGTCTGACAAGACTGATATAGGAGGGGCCGGCGCTGCGGTGTAGCAGGTAAAGCTGCCGTCTGCAGTGCCGACATACCATGTGGGCACCGGTTCAAGACCCAGCTGCTCCACTTCTGATCCAGCTCTCTGATATGACCTGGGAAAGCAGTAGAAGATGGCCTAAGAACTTGGGTACCTGCACGTGTGGGAGACCTAGAAGAAGCTCCTGGTTTTGGATCAGTGCAGCTCCAGCCATTGTGGCCAGCTGGGGAGTGAACAGGTGGATAGGAGACTCTCTGCCTTTCCTCTCTGTGTAACTCTGACTTTCAAATAAATAATAAATAAATCTTTAAAAACAAAAAAGACTGATGTAGTAGAAGTGCTGGCATGGGCAGCAGCCCCTACATTCAGGCCCCCTCTGGGGCACCCAAGCAGGTTAAGCGTAGTGTGGTCAGCCTGGGCAGGCATGGAGCCCTGTCCTGGTCCCCAGGGAAGGTCTCAGGCATGTTTTCAATCAACTATAAGCCTGGTGTAGTAGGCACTGGGCAGCAGCGAGGCCCCTGCTAGGGTCTGTCATGGTCAGCTCAGGAGAAAACAGTCTACAAAAGCCCACCAGGCCAGCTGAGGACAAGCACAGCAGAGATCCAGGAAGGGCTGGGCAGAGGTGCAGAGGAGGCAGCCTGGGCTGCAGGAGCCACACCAAGTGTGCACATGGGGTCTACCCCACTTACCATAGTCATGCAGGGTCACCTGCTCATGGCTGCTACTGACCAGGGCCAATGTCTTCTTGGGTGAGAAGGCCATGTGTCCCCAGGGAGCAACGTGTTAAAGAACCAGCTGATGAGCTCCCCAGTCACCAGCACCGCATCTGCAATGAAGTCACACAGTGTGGACACCACAGTGCCCTGCAGGACACAGAGGGGGATGCAAGACCTGGCATAATGCACAGGGATCCCGGTGTGTACGCTAAGAATGGTTCTGGAGATAAGCAGATCCTGGATCCAGACTGTGCAATAGGTGTGCAGGCTTCCAGAGACTTTCCCTAAGGAGAATCAGAGCAAGTGCCCAGGCACTGTGCTAACAGGACTCACCCAGGTCCCCATGGAACAGCATGAGCACCACCAATCTCCCCTGAGGTTAGTTCATGGGCACACAGTGACAGATGGCAAAGCCTGGAACCAAGTGCAGGTGTGCAGCAGATCACTCTCTTCTAAGCACCATCTGCACACCAAGCTGGAGGGGCTGTGAGCAAATCCATGGGGCAGCCCAGGCCTCTGCTCACCAGGCCTCTGCAGTCATGCCAAGACTGCCCAGCCAGGCTCATGGGGTCTTTCCACACAGGCGTGCTTTCCCCCTCCTCTACTCACCCCCACCTAAACAGCACCTTGTGAACCCAGAGAAGCAGGAAAAAGCAAAGCACTGAATGGGGCTTCCCACCGTCCCATTGCACCTGTAGGCTAGAGGCTAACTCTCTCCAATTCCAAATCCTCTCAAAGGGCTTCAATAGTGCTCCAGGGAGGGGCATTCTGTAGGAGAAAGCAGTCCCCTCCTGGTAAATGTAGCTCCACCCAGGCAGTGGCACAGGTCCACTCTCAACACATTCCTTTTGGCCCATCCACCTGGCTACATACAGGTGGGTGCCCAGGGCTCTCAGCCTCCCAAGTCAGGCAAGCTGGGTGCCCCTCACCCAACCTGGAAGCAAGCAGATAAAAAAAAAACCATGGAGGACAGATAGACAAGCTAATTCGTGAGAATACAGACATCTCCTTCCAACTGAACTCAATCAGGACACCAGCAGTGTCACTGTACCTTGTGATGCAAGGTCAGGGTGAAGGGTATGATCACCTTCCTCCTCACATGCATCTGCAGGCATGGTGCATAGTGCATTTGGCCACTGCTCCCTCACTTCTCTCACTGCTCAGATTGAAGGCCCAGTGCATGCTCATCCCTAGGATGTGCAGAACATAGCAGAAAGGCCCACCCTCACATCCCCACTGACCATGGCTAGGGACAGGGGAATCTGCCTCTCTCAGGGGCCCACCAGCAGGGGTGGCCTGGGAGGAGTTGTGGTCAGGGCTAGGATGCCCCTCACTGGTTGCAGTGCTGTGTGCCACAAAGGTAGCCCAGTGCTCCATGCAGGAGTCCACTGCATTGCTCCTGGTGCTGCTTGGCCAACTAACCCCACTCCCAGCTTCTGCCTGGAATTGGCTTGTATGGGGAGGGGGCTGCAATTGAGCAAGGTTGAAGGCCCTTAGAGCCAGCTCCAGCCACTGACAGGCTTTGAAATATAATGTAGGGGCTTGGTCAATTAGGGGAGCAATCTATGCTCAACGGAAGGAATATGAGAAATAAAGCCCCACTCTCCCACTTGACACCAAACCTGATGCACATGGAGTGTACAACTACACACAGATATTTCCGGCCATCTGGTGTGCATGCATACCTGCCCCACATCACCTGCATTCTCATGCCTCAGTTTCCTTCCCAGAGGATGGAATGATGAAAGGTCTACATATAGTGACTCACAGCACTGAGTGGCCAGAAGTCCCTGCACACACAGCTTCAGCCCTTCAGAAATGACTCAGAAAAGGGAAGGTTGCACGTCAGCCTGAAGACCCCACAGCCTACCACAGGAGATCCAGGTGACTCCACAGCCCTCCCTTCAGAAGCAGGTTTCACAAGGGAGCTATGCCTGGGGAGGCGCCTTAACCTTAACAGTACCCCTTCAATAGCCCTCCTGCGGATGCAGGAGGCACTCTGCCTCTGCTGTTTGTCAGGTGAAATTCTTAGAGCTACACTTGGTCACTCCTTCCCTGGACACCCCATATAAAATCCTGCAGATCTGCTTCTCACAGTCTCTTGTGCCTCCAGCCTCACCCTAATCCCAGCCTCCCACTCAGGGGCCTCTCCTACAGCCTCCTGTCTCCTTGGGACAACCCCAAATGGGTATGTTGTCACAGGTCATTAGTTAAGGTCTGAGTGGCCTGGAAGTTGTTGCAAGCCCAGGCATAACGTCATCCCTTTACCTGTCAATCAAAGCACCCCCTTTCCCAGGCTGTACCTGTTTTATCCAGAACCTAGAAGCCAGGAACACCATGAAAATTAAGCTCCATGTGAAATTTATGGAGTGGCATCGCACATGTAGATGCACTACCCCCCAACTCAAAAGAGGCCAAAGACAGCCATGGACCTCCAGTTGGAGCTGTTACCCAGGTTTTTCTCTCTCCCCCTCACATGTGGGCATCCTTGGCCCACTCATGGTGGGTATTTCTCTGTAAGGTGGGGGGGCCCATACTCATGCATGAATGTATGTTTTCTCTCACTGTTAAATAAATCCTGGCCCTATTTGCACACCTGTGTAAAGGTCTGCACTTAGAAATCCTATTTCTGTGAGACAAGAGCTTAGAATACATTAAGATATATCCAGGCCACAACATAACCACATTGAACACAGTTCTCTAGCTGATCATCTTAAAGATGGGTCAAGGGGCCAGCACTGAGGTATAGCAGACAAAGCCACCACCTGCAGTGCTGGCATATCATATGGGTCCCAGTTCAAGTCCCAGCTGCTCCACTTCCAATCCAGTGCTCTGCTTATGGCCTGGGAAAGCAGTAGAAGATGGCCCAAGTCCTTAGGCCTCTGCACCCACGTGGGAGATCCGGAAGAAGCTTCTGGCTCCTGGCTTTGGATTGGCACAGTTCCACCTGTTGCAGCCATCTGGGGAGTGAACAAGCAGATGGAAGACTTCTCTCTCTGCCTCTGCCTCTCTGTAACTCTACCTTTCAAATAAATAAATAAATCTTTAAAAAAAATTTCACCATAAACTAGAGTGTCAATTTGTTGGGTCAACAACAGGAGCCACTGTGCACTTGCTCCTCATGTGGGATCTCTGTCCTTAATGTGCTGTACATTGTGATTTAATGCTATAACTAGTACTCAAACAGTATGTTTCACTTTGTGTTTCTATGTGGGTGCAAACTGTTGAAATCTTTATACTAAATTGATCTTCTGTATATAAAGAGAATTGAAAATGAATCTTGATGTGAATGGAAGGGGAGAGGGAGCGGGAGAGGGGAGGGTTGTGGGTGGGAGGGAAGTTATGGGAGGGGGAAGCCATTGTAATCCATAAGCTGTACACTGGAAATTTATATTCATTAAATAAAAGTTAAAAAAAATTCACAATAGCTAAGACATATATCCAACCCAAATGCTTATCAACTGAAGACTGGATGAAGAAATTATGCGATATGCACAGTATGAATACTACACAGCAGTTAAAAAGTGAAATCTGGTCATTTACAACAAAATGGACAAAACATCATACTTAGTGAAATAAGCCCAGTCCCAAAGGGACAAATGCCATATATTCTCCCTGACCTGTGATGACTAATAGAGCACCTAAAAGGCAATTTGTAGAAGTGAAATTGACACTTTGAGAAGCAATGACGTGAACAACCTTTGTCTTGACTGTTGAGGAGCAGGGTTTTTTTTTAATACTATTTGTTGAACTCTTTACTTAACACAGAGTTAAACATGTGTGTATATAGTCAATTGAAAATATATCTCAGTGAAAAATAAAGTGGGAATAAGAGAAGAAGGAGGAAGAAGAGTGAGTATGGGTGGAGGGTGGGCATGGTGGGAAGAAGCACCATGTCCTTAATATGAAGTATATGAAGTTTGTAACTGTAAAACTGTATAATTTTGCATACATTCCTACAGATTTACTTCTAAGGGCACAGTTTAAAAACTTGCCATGGGACCCAAATCTCCTTAAGCTGGGTGTTAAAAATATCATCTTAAGTGTTAAAGTGATCATATGGATAAGATTAAGGGTCTCGTAATAATAGATAGATAGAATTAAAAAGGAGTAAATGCTCCAACAAGGAAAGCAGTCCATGCAGCAGACTCATAGAATGACAATCGCTTTGAATAGCACTCTGACCTCAGAGTCAGCCCTTAAGACATTCTGGTCTGGCTAAAAAGCCCATGAGAGTATTTCAGGCATGGGAAGCCAAGACACTGTGGCAAAAAAATGTCCCACATGAAGGATCTCGGTGGGTGAGGCCCCAGTGGAAAGAAATGGTCATCAAAGAAGGAGGTACTTTTCTCTGAAGGGAGGAGAGAACTTCCACTTTGCTTATGGACTTGTCTAAATACTGATAAAGTTTGTGGATTCAAAAGGCTTCCATAGCCTAGGCAGCTCATGTCAAGAGCCTTGGGTGATCACTGACGTCACAAATAGGAATTTTAATTGTTAAGTTAACAATAAAAGTCACTGTGCACTAACTTCCCATGCTGGACCTTTGTCCTCAAAGAGTTGTATTATAATTATGTCTAAGTGCTCGAAGAAGATGTTTCATTCTTGGGTTCTTCTTTAAAGTTAATTAAGTTTCTAAAGAAAAAAAAGAAGTGAAATTAACTTCAAGAAGCAATGACTTTGAACGGCCCTGTCTCCACTGTTGAGGAACAGTTTTTTGTCTTCCTTTTTTTTTTTCATGCAAATTGTTGAACTCTTAGTATAGAGTTGGCCGTCTGTGTATAAATTTAATTGAAAATGGATCTTAGTGGAGAATGGGACTGCAAATGGAAGTGGGAGGGGGGGAAGGGTGGGAATGTGGGTTGGAAGAATCACTATATTCCTAAAGTTGTACTTATGAAATGCATGATGTTTGTATCCCTTAAATAAAAGGTTTCTTTGTGGGGGGGTGGAGGAAAGATATGTCTGTCACAGTCTCTCCCCAAAGCATTCCATGGCTCCCCACATCCTTCAGGGTGAATCCCCGGGGGTCACCCCCAGATCCATGCCCTCTCCAGGAACTTCCTCTCAGCTTTGGCTCATTGTATCCCAGTTACTCAGGGCCACCTGAGCGGGTCTGGCCCTGCCTGCCTGGGATGTTCACCTTGGCTCAGGCACTCTGCTGGACCACCCAACTGAAGACATGGTTTCCACCTCTTCTCATCCTGCAGGTTTCTTCCCACCTGACTCCTTCCAGAGCCGTCAATATCCCTCATGCCTGCGTGGACCCTGCCCTCAGGAGTGGAAGCTCCAGGTAGACAGAATGCCAGCCTGTTTTGTTCACTGTTGCATCTGTAGCTCCCAAAACATCAACTGGGCCTCAGGGCACACGACATACTTTGGGAGTATTCACAGAAGGCAGGGATGTTCTCAAGGGCACACAGCAGGACTCAAGGAACAGCCCACAAGCCACACTCACCTTCTGGAAGCCTATAGGTCACACACATCAGAGCAGAGGAACTGTGAGGTCAGCAGCTGAACTGGTGGAAGGTGCCTAGGACCTGTTGTAGACGTGGAAGAGAGGCATCTCTGGGATGCAGACTTCCTGGGGTGCCAGGGAGCAGCAAGCTGAGAAAGAGGAGCAGGACAAGAACAAGAGGCAATGCCTGGCCAGCAGCACTCACCTTCCTGCAGGGGCGTGGGCCCCAGCAAGATATTGTACAGGGGGAAGCTGCTGCCTGCAGGAGAGAAGTCAGCTCCTGGGGCTTGAGCCACACCTGCCAGGACTAGGGCAGGTGGAGGGAAGGAGCTCCAGGGCCTTTCCCCCTCCAGGCCTGGCTCTCCAACTGACCACCCCACATTGCTGAAGGGCCTGTGGCCTGGAGTTCTCTGCCCAGCTGGCCACCTCTCTTGTCATTCACATTCAGCTCAAAGAATGCTCCTCCCCAGAAAGCTGCCATGAGCACCAGTCTGTGCTCCTCCCCCTCCTCCTCCTCCTCCCAAAAGGAGGGTGGCATCTCCAGGGCTAGAGCCTGCAGTATCCTCAGCCCACTACTGCCCTCCTCCTTATACAGCTTCTCCAAATACTCACCCCCAAGGAGCAGAGGCCCAGAGGACCTGCAGGAGGCAGGAAGTGAAGGAGGGCGGGTAGGGATAATGATTTCTTCTTTAACAAAAAGACTGATTCAACCTTTTGATCTCTGTAGAATCCCCCGGTCTCATCCTAGGAACATGAACACAGTTATTTGTGCTGACTGGAAATGCATTGCTGTGAAGCAGAAAAGAAACACAGAGGAAATAGAGGGAGGCAGCACCAAACCATTGCAAAATCATTCTCAGTCGCCTGAGTTTGATGAGCACCTGAACCTCGCCTGAGTCAGGAGCTCCCCAGGCTTCTGAACCATTACCCAGGCAGGGCAGGCCACCATCGCTGTGCTGAGAAAACCAAGACTGCGTGTTCTGTGAAATCCATCATGTTAACGGAGATGGGTGGAACAGGTTCTTGTCTTCACTCAAGAAACAATTCAGACATGGGACAGAGAGGAGTGGTGAGTGAGGTAGCAAGGTTTAATACAGTAGAGCAGCCATCAGAACAGATGATCACTTCTCCAGACAGAATCCAAGAGACATTGCCCACTCATTCAGACTGGGGCTAACAAGGTTATGTGGTTTAATGCAAAGAATACATCTGACATGCCAGGTGAGTGACTCAGGAAAAAGCTGAGCTGAGTGCACAGTCTATATTCAGACTGAGGCTTATAAGGGGATGGGGTCCAGTTCTTCCTGCAGTTTCTCCTTCCCTTCCTCCCTCTTCTCCAGGACAAAAGGTTTGCTGGATGTGAAACAGCTAAAATTCCTCCCAAGGTTTTATTATCCAGTGTTATCACACTGGGTAGCCCACTTGGCACAAGTAGAGGAGATTTCCCTAGGGTGCCTTCCTTGGGGGAAGGCTTCGACCACATGCAAAGTTATCTGGGTATGGGCAGGACTTTGTAGTGTAAGATACTAGGCTTCTTCCTAGGATGCTTTGTTTTCCTTAAGCCCCTCTCATACACATAGGCTAATTTCTAACTCCCTATCTAGCAATCACTCTGTATCTAAATACACTGTACCATCTGAGCTGGCAAATCCACTCTGCTGCCCAGGGACATGAACACATGCATCAATGAAATGACTTAATCCACGTGGTGGAATCATTCACAGCAGCCTAGAGCCAGAAAAAACTCAGCATTCTTCATGGGACACTGATGATTAAAGTGTGGTGCATTCACACCTGGAACCTACACTGCAAGGAAAAAAGGATGGACTTTGACACACAGCAGCCCCATGGGTCTCATAGATGCCACATCAGGGGGAAGAGGCCAGGCAGGGGAGATTATGCACTGCATGACTCCAGACTGATTTTAGGTGGGAGTGGCAGACTGGGAAGGGCAGAGGGGAGCCTCCTGGGCAATGTCATGGTCTCACACCCTGATAGGCTAAGGCCACGTGGCCATGTCCTCTGTCAACATTGTAGAGCTACGAGGTATGCATTGCAACTTGTATAAATTTTGCCTGCACAGCTGAAAAGCTAGTCCCCAAAGGGACATTCTTCAACATGGATGAACCTTAAGGAGAACACGCTGAGTGAAGTATTCCAATCACAAAAAGATAGATCCAGTATAGTTGCACTTCTAGAGTCATCAGGTTCACAGAGACAGGAAGTAGAATGGTGGGTACTGGGCTGGGAGTAGCAGATGGAGAGTTATCCTTTGATTGGGAAGATGCAAGAGTTCTGTGGATGGGTGGTGGTGAGGGTTGTACAACACTGTAAATGTGATTAAGGCCACTGAACTGCACCTTGAAAAGTGGTTAGGATGTTCAGTTTTATCAGGTGTACCTGTCCACAAAAAAAAAAAAAAAAACAAGTAAGGATTTCTTTAAAAGATGGGTAAATAGACAAAAATGTTTAAAACCATGCAAAGATACTCCATAATGAACAAAAGCCAATCTCTTCCACCTGCCTAAGCCCTATCTGCTGCCTGGGAAAACTTCTGCCTCAACCAGACTTCTCTGGCCTTTGCTGTTAGCTCTTGGGTCCTTGTCAAGAGGGCAAGGTAAACCAACACTCCTCCCAGCACAAGCCTGCTCTACCTCATTCACCATCTTAACCTCCAAGGCCACTTTCACTAGGTCAGTGTCAAGGGTGCAGGAGCTGAGCCCAGAGAGCTCATGAGCTGTCGGACCACATAACAAGGAGTGGTGGTGGTGGCAACTCTAAGTGCAAGGTGCAGCCAGCATCAAGGTACATCTTCCAGAAGCCTGGCCTATGAGCCAGAGGTAAGCCCACTGGCTGTAAGGGAGTTAGGCAGACAGGGCTCTGGCAGGCTCCCTGTGCCCTGAATGTATAGTCCGTCCTTGAGGCTGGGCTCCCCAAATCAGTGTCTTCAGTCCTGGCACAAGATTGAGGCACCCAAAAAGGGGACTTCTGTTCTCCCTGTCCCTGTTCACAGCAGCCCCCCAGGATCCTGAGGAGTGCCCTATGGAAAGACCCAGCATCCACTCCTCATAAAGCCCACCTGCCTGGGTAGAAGTCACAGTGATTGAGTCCTGAGCACTTCCTTGAGCAGCAAAGGGAGCAAACATTTTGGTTGAGCCTGGACCAGGCAGGAAAAACAGACACATACACCCATGGTCTTATAGTTCATAACAGGGCACTTGTCAGCCCATTCTTTGGGCTGGAACAGGATTAGGACAACAAGGCCCCCAACAATTAGGCAAGATGCAAGCTGAGACACAAAGGAGAGACTGCAGTGAGACACAGAGTAATGGGAAGATGGGCCAGGCAGGCCAGATGCACAACCTCCACCACCGCACTGTGGCCAGGCTCAGTGCCTGATCTCTCTGGTTCTGTACCCAGCTGTGAATGGGAAAGGACTCCCTTCCTGGGAAGCCCTGCTGGGGTAGTCTGGGTACAGAGCACCTGCTAAGGGAGTTCAGCTCTTTGTCATTCCCCCAATCCAGGAATCAGATCTGCTGCAGACTCCTCGTCTTCCTGCCACACCTCTGTCAAGGCCTTCTGCCCTATGCCAACCTCCAGAGCCAGCTCACAGGAGGGACGGCTGCTGCCCAGGACCAAGGCTCTGCAATCACAGCAGATGTGCCAGTCAGTCTTAGAGTCTGGACCAAGGCTCAACAAGAGAGGGCAGCCCTGAGTTCCCACACTGCTGCAGGTCCACTTTGTCTGGTGGGTACCAGTCACTCGTCCCTGTGATGCCATCACTTCTGGGATGGTGGCATCCATGTAACCTTAGAGTCCCAGTCTTCTGAGAATGTCCTCAGGCTCCCAACAACTGTGAGGACTCAGTTCCCAACCAAGGACTTCAGAAGAACCTCATTTTCCTCACCAGGGGCCAGGGACCCAGACACTGACAGAGACTCCGTTGGTCGAAGCTGCTTCTCAGTCACACTTGGGGGAGATAGGACACCAAGAAAACCCAATGACAAGACAGCCACTGAATTCAAACTCAGGCAAAGGGCTTGAAGAGACTTCTAACCAGATGCACACCTGGACAGTGAGCACAGGAAAAGATGCCAGTCACCCAGGAAAGGCCAACCTAGCCCACTGCAAGATACCACCATGTGCCCACAGGCATGGTCAGAATTTAAAACAAAGGAAAAAAAGAAAAGAACACATATTGGTTAGGATGAGGAGGAATGGAACTCTCGACTCTCGTGAATGGAAGGTAAGGATGTAGAGGAGTCTGCCATTTGTGAAAACCATTCTTAGAAATTCCAACAAAACACCTTGTTCCTAGCAACTTCCCTCCCAAGCATGCATCTGAAAGAACTCAGATACATGCACAGGAAAGCCAACAGCAACGCTCTCCACAGCAGTCAAAGGGTGAAAGCCACTCAAATGCCCCTCAACAGATGAGTGGCTGAGTAAACGCAGTACATCCACTTAGTGGAGCGAGACGCACCTTACAAAGGCATGCTGGACAGACACTTGCTACAGCGATGAGCCACGGGAATACTGTGCCCAGTGACAAAACCCAGACACACAGATACCTTTACGAGCGAGCTCCATAAGCAAATCCACAGGCAAGGCAGGGCAGCGGCCAGGAGCTGAGGAGGTTGGGAGTGACTGTGTCTGAGCATAGGATTTCTTTCTGGGACAGCAGGAATGTGTTGGAGCCACACAGACAGAGCACCTGCTCAATATCACTGCACTGTCCACTTGAGAATGAATGATTTTTATGTCACGTGGACTTCACCTTCATAAAAAGAGTAAACTCTGTTCATTTGCCACCCCATCTTCCGGCCTAAAACAGGGCACCCCCAGGCCCTGCTGCGTTGATCTGAATGTGGAAGACAGTGAGCAGCACACCAGTAGCAGCGCCTCAGAGAGTGTGAACCCCCAGCTGTGTTCTCTGCTGCCCACCTCCCCTGCTGTGAGAAGGACCCTGAGACGGGATCTGATCTGTGGGACAGGATGGGAGAAAAGCCTAGTGTGAAGGAAGGGACTGCCTCTCTAACTGTGCCTTCTTATCCTGGACAAAAGGAAAATAGATGCCTAGATGAAGGGGCACAGGGACAGCCACACCCCTGAAGCCCAGGCTCCTAGCTCCTGTACCCCTGTCCTCAGCACAGTCACTGGAGCAGATGCTGGGTTCCAGGCAGACCCTGAGCTTAGGGGTCGCAGCCTGGGAGTCCTGGCTGGCCACAAGCTGCACTGTGCCAGCATAGTGACGTCCCTTCCTCCCCCTCTGAGCAAGGCCAGGTCCGGTGCTAATCCCCACATACCTTACTCCTCAAAGTCAGCAAAAACAGCAAGCTGCTGAGAAAGCTGCTGAGGCCCAGAATGGCTCCTGTTTCAGGCACATGAGCCACACAGGTCATGCCTAGATCTGGGTTAGGCTATCCCCAGGGAACCTGCAGCCCCACGGTGGGTGGGCAGTCTCAGTAACACCTACCTCTCCCAGAACCACTCCTGGGCCCACTGAAACCAAGTCCCTACACAATATCTTGGATGCAAATGCTAAGTCCTAAGTCTGCTGTCTGCAAGCCTCCCTCTATCAGCTTAGGGTGTCCTTGCCTTTGTGACAGAAAACCACCACCTGCTAAAACTCACTCAGGGAATTGTGGGAGTGGGACAGCCTCCCTGCAAGGTCATTTGTTTCTCCTACAAACATCTTGATCTTCTGTCTTGTTTTGAGGGGTTTCTTTTCCAGGAGCTCCAGGCCCAGAGCAAAAAGTCACCTGCATGTGGCCCCCAGACTGACTGAAGTCCACCTTGCCAAAATCCTCTAAAGGACCCACTATTGGCAACCACTGGAAGGTGGGTTGCAAGCAAGTGGCATGTGGCCAGAGCCAGCACACTGTGAGCCCCTTGGATGGTGGCTATCGCTGGCACTGGCCAGCTTCAGGCCTCTCTTTCCCATGGCACCCCAGCTCCACTGTAACAGACAACCTCGCTTTTAGTTTCATCTTCTCCTGGCTAAAAGGCCAACAGTGCCTCCTTTTGTAAAAGAGCTCCCAGTGCAGCAGAACGTGTGAGTGGGGGATGCCCAGACATGGAGTGGGGAAAAGAAACCGGGGATAGTTTCCTGCAGAAACAGAATTCCCCACACAAGTCGCAGCCTTCATGGGTGCCCCGACCCGTCCACATCCACCTGCCTGAAACGGACAGCAGATCCCTGCGGTTTGCTTCAGGGAGCACTTTCCTTGTGAGGTGTGAAAGGCCCAGGGCTCAGGGCCACAGCTTGGGCTCTGGGCACCCACCAGCCCACGTCCAGCTCCGCCCTGAAACCTGCTCAACACCGCAGGAGGCGTCCTACCCGCGGACCTCTGCGCCGGCCACCATCTTCCCCGCTGCCACTCAGACTCACTTTCTCCCGTGCCATAGTGATATTGGAAATGAACCCCTAAACTCTATACGAAAATGTGGCCCCTTAAAGTTCCCCAGAAGTCCCATCTGGGGTGCCACATATGCTATCAAAATTTGGGGTGCCATATGATATCACCATATGCTTATTAATAAGTCCCCAATAATAATAAGCCTGTGAGGATTCTTGCCTAATATTTAGAGAAGAATTCTAAATACCAGCATAAATAAACAAGGCAGCATGGTACATTTTAAGCTTTATTTAGTGTGAAAGATGCATAGGAGAGTGAGAGCTTTATCTAAGAGAGAGAGGTAAATCTGGGTTCATACCGAGTACCAGGAACCAGCCACGTGGAGGAGCATCTAGGCCAGGAACCCTATGGCGGGTTCTTATAGCCAGCCATCTCCTGGCAAGAAGCCAAGGCAGAGAAGGCGGGCACACCATGTCCCAGGCTTTTAATCCACTTCCAAAGGGGAGTGGTTAATTAACCTGATTGGCTGGTGGGCACCCAGGTGTGGCCCCTACTATCACTCTTTGAAACCTGTAATGGCCAGTGAAAAATGTAAGACCTTAAACATCAGCTACCTATTCTCCTTGCCTGCAATTTTGAATAATAAATGCCTACTTTTTTTTTTACTTTCCCTGGTGTCAGTATTTGGCCTGCTATATGTTGGGGTAGCAGACCCAAATTCAACTGGGTGACATAATTACTCAGAAATTTCCCATTTACAGCTAGTGTGAATCCATAGGAATTTTCTTGTCCTTCTCTGAGCTCCAGTTTTAAAACTTAGCTATAATGCCAGGCGTATGACCAGGGTATCTTAAGATCACATTGTGTGAAATTCCATGTTGGGCCAAATTATACTCTCACTGTTCATTTGTGTGTCAAAAGGATTTTCACAAGCCTGGGAGACTCAGACGCATTATTAGTAATACTACCAAAATTAATAACACAGGTCTCCCATTACACAGGAAGCCAGCCTTCACAACTAAAACTTCATAGCAGTGTAACTTCCATTGTGCTAGACAAAAAGATGCCGAGGCACAAGAGGAAAGTGATTTGTCTTTTGTGGTAAGTAAATTGGTTTTTATTGCTGCACAGCAAATTGCCACAATATTAGCAGGTTAGAACACCCATTTTTCTACCTGACTGGTCTGTAGGTCAGGAGTCCTGACAAGATGCAAGGTGCATTCTCTGCTCAAGGTCTTACAAGACCAATATCAAGGTGGCAACCAGGCTAGACTCTTATATGGAAGTTCTGGGAGAAGAATCCATTTCCAAATGCAGCATTATTGATGGAATTGACTTCTTTGTAGTTGTAGACCTGAGGTCCTCATTTTCTTACTGGTTGTCAGCAAGAGATCACTCCTGAGGGCCATTCGCCATGGTGCCGCTCCATCTTTAAGCTACCACCTGTACATTAAATTCCCCATAAGCTTCAGTCTCTCATTTTCTCTTCTGTTGCCAAGCGGAGAAAATTCTCTGTTCTTACAGGACTTGTGGATCAGTCCTTACTTAAAGTCAATTGTGTCATGTAACATAGCCTAATTATGGAGGTGATAACATATTCAGTTTCTACCTGCACTCAAAGGGGAAGAAATTGGGGCCAGTGCTGTAGAATGGTGGGTGAAGCCTCTGCCTGTGGCTCCGCCTGCGGTGTCAGCATCCCATATAGGCACTGGTTCAAGTCCCAGCTGTTCCACTTCTGATCCAGCTCTCTGTTGTGGCCTGGGAAAGCGGTGGAAGATGGCCTACTGGAAGATCCCACCTGTGTGGGAGATGTGGAAGAAGCTCCTAGCTCCTGTCTCCTGGCTCCTGTATCCTGGCTCCTGGATTTGGATTGGCACAGCTCTGGCCATTGTGGCCATTTGGGGAATGAACCAATGGATGGAAAAACCTTTCTCTCTGTCCCTCCCTTTCTCTGTAACTCCGCCTCTCAAATAAGTAAGTAAAATCTTTTTTAGAAAAATTTTAAGAAAGAGAAAAGAATCACACAGGAAAAATTCATGGAGTCATTTTAGAACTCTACCTGTGGCGCAGTGGGTTAAAGCCCTGGCCTGAAGTGCCAGCATCCCATATGGGTGCCAGTTCTAGTCCTGGCTGTTCTACTTCCTATCCAGCTCTCTGCTATGGCCTGAGAAAGAGGTAGAAGATGGCCCAAGTCCCCGGGCCCCTGCATCCACATGGGAAACCCGAGAGAAGCTCCTGACTCTCGGCTTCGAGTCGGTGCAGCTCCAGCCATTGTGGCCATCTGGGGAGTGAACAAGCAGATGGAAGACCTCTCTCTGTCTCTTTCTCTCTCTGTATCTCTGTCTTTCAAATAAATAAAATAAATCTTTAAAAAAGAACTCTACCTAGCAAAGTTTAGTAGTGAAGCCTAGGTTTTAACTAAGTGAAGCAGACAAAAAAAATTCTTGGAATAAAAAAGAATAAAAATTCTGTCTAGGTAAAATATTTACTTATTAAAGTAGACAGAATAAAGATGAGTCATTATTCTAAAATAAAAAGATAAATAGGAAAAAAGGATTATCTTCTCTAATTTTATGTTATTTATGGCCATGAAAACTTTCTGGAAAATTTTATAAGGAAATCATGGCCCAATTCAAGTTTATTGCCATGTTGTTCAGAACATAGAGAAGTCATACCTGCTGAGGAGAATTTGATACTCATCTGACTATAAGCACAGGATTTCACCAAAAAGAATCTAGGGAACCTAATGAATCCACCTCTGACTTGCTGTGTGACACTGAGCAAGTCTCTTCCCCTCTGTAGGCCTCAGTTTCCACAACTGCCAAATAAGAGGCTTGCACTGAATTATCTACAAGTCTCTATTTATTTGAAACATCTGTGGCTTTGATGTGGGCTTGGGGTGTGCAAATTTCACTCCAGGCTTTTGTCTTGCACTCAGACAAGCACACTAAATGCAGACACATGTAAAGTACAAGATGCGAGAAGTAATAACAAATTTTATTCAAAAAGTGAGGAAGTGAGCACACATACAAACGTGAACATGGATTGTCTCACACAGAGAAATACCCATCATGATATGCGGGGGGCCAGAAGATTACCTGAGAGAAGGAGAAGTAGGAGAGGGAAGACAGAGAGGGTGCCTGGCTGTACCTCCAGCTGCGGAGAGAGGGAAGGGAGGGAGGGAGGGAGGGGGAAGGGGAGGGGGAGAGAGAGAGAGAGAGAGAGAACTCCAGGGTCTCTCCCCTTTGTTGGCCCCTTTATGTGGTCAGGGGTGGTACTTCTACAGCTATGAAGCCACCTGGGAATTATATGGCACCTCCACAATTTCCACATGGAGCACAAAATCCATATTTTCATGGCATCCCCACCTCCTTGGGTCCCAGATGAAGCAGATGCATCCCAGGAAAAAGGGATATTTTGATTGCCATGTAGGAGGATAGAATTATGTGGGAGCTTGTAACTTCCAGCTCAGCAGGCCTAAGCTTACTACCCGCCTAACCCACATAAGTTTTACTTCAAATTCACCCCTTTATACTGTTCTTCTGGGTTAAAGATTAACTAGAAAGGATCTCTATTCCTAATAGAAACTGAAAACATGAAACCAATAAAAGAGTCAATGACAAGCACTGTTACCTGAAAGAGACTTTTCTTTATTTCCTCTTATTTGTTTTTACAGTTTTTTAAATTTTTTTTTACTTACTTATTTGAAAGGCAGAGTGACAGAGAGAGAGAGAGAGAGAGAGAGAGAGAGAGAGAGAGAGAAAGAATCTACTGGTTCACTCCACAAAACCCAGAGCAGGGCCAGAACAAAGCCAGGAGCCTGGAACTCCATCCATGTCTCCCACGTGAGTGGCAGGGGTCCAAACACTTGGACCACCTTCTTCCTCCTTCCTGGGTTTAGTAGCATGAAGCTTGATTTGTTGCAAAGCAGCCAGGATAGAATTCCAATATGAGATGCCAGGGATGCAAGCGCCAGCTTTACCTGCTGCACTATAAAGCCGAACCATTTGTAAGTCTATAAAGAATAAAATAATAAAATACCTGTTGCACTTATATTATGGGGGGGGCGGGGGTCCAAAAGGCTTCCTTGTGAGTAATTCAATAACATTGTTTCATGAGTCTTCTGTACTTAGTATTTGACCACTGTATGGCCTGAATTCTGCTGAAGGCGTGCTAGGACGGGTTGCAAAGGTGACCAGTCAGGTTGTATTACTGGCAAAGTCAGTTGACATGATGCTGAAGAAGATAAGGAAATGCTGTGGGCTCCAGTAAACAGTTCACCCCAGTTAATAACTAGTCACCCACAAGGTTCCTCCATGTTATGATTGTTTTTTTTTTCATTTATGATTGTTTTTTAATACTAACTTCTGAGTTAGGATTGTTCTCTGCATCGCTATGTTTACACTCCTTCATCAAAAATCCTGTTTTCATGAAACTACACATTTTTTATGATTAACCAATCACATCACTGTTCATAATAAAAACTTGGAGTGATCAGATATTAGGGCCTCTGCCTTTGGCAGTGGACAGAGTGTCCCAAGCTTTCCCCACATTAAATTCTTTGATTTGAGTCTGCTGCCTTAATCTGTGTTATGCTGTCCTTAGGGTTAACCTGACACCCTGCCATGCTGGAAGCAGCAGTAATTCCTACTGCAAGATTTTAAGTGTCAGAAGACAGTTTGCTCTATGTTGATGGCATGTAAGGTTTCCTGCAACTCTGAAATCCTAAAGCACATATTCTAAGAGACAAGATACAAATATTTACTTACTTAAACAATTACAACTGGTCTGCAGAAACAAGGAATTGTTTGGGAAGTAAATGGGACAGATACTGTTTTTCTTCCTCAGTTTATGAATAAACAGGAAAAATGTACCAAGGGTTAACTACTGTATAGATCATTATCTCATGTGTTTTTATGATGATTTAGCCATGTTATGTAGGAAGGAAGATGTTAGCCTATGTGGGTAAAAGGGACTGAAGGGAAGACAAGTTTGCTCAGGAAGGAAATAGCAGCCTTAGAAGCATACTTTGGAAGCAGCCCAGTATGTATACATCAAAGACCTGACCGTGTCCCACAACCTCATAAGGGGAGTCCCAGCCTCTCCCAGACCCAGACATCCCTTGAGAATATGTCTTGCCCAGCACCAAGGGGACTATGAAGTCTGACAGCACTGTGTAATAAAGCCACTGAAGGAATTTCACAAATTTCATGTCCCAAAAGCCTTTTGCCCAGCCAGAAGAGGGAGGTGGAGAAGAAATGGCAGAAAGCAGTGGAGCCCATACCCATATAAATCCCAGTCTAAATGCAGCCTGGGTGCTCAGCTCCTTGCTGAGTTGAACAGCCAGCCTGTCAGGAACATTGCTTCGTTAAACTTTGTTAGCTTGCTCACCCCCAGTCTCTGTGTCTCAAGTCTGAAATTCTTTTTTTACAGGGGGACAAGGACCTCTGTTCTGGCCATCTCCAGTAATAGCTGAAATCATCACTTAATTTACTTTAAAAACACATAATTTACACTTTAAACTTAACTGAAAATGAAAGTACATTTTTTTCTGACAGGCAGAGTTAGACAGTGAGAGAGAGAGAGAGAGAGAGAGAGAGAGAGAGAGAGAGAGAAAAGTCTTCCTTTTCCATTGGTTCACCCCCTAAATGGCCGCTACAGCCGGCGTGCTTCACTGATCCGAAGCCAGGAGCCAGGTGCTTCCTCCTGGTCTCCCATGCAGGTGCAGGGCCCAAGCACTTGGGCCATCCTCCACTGCACTCCCGGGCCACAGCAGAGAGCTGGATGGGAAGAGGAGCAACCGGGACAGAATCTGGCACCCCAACTGGGACTAGAACCCGGTGTGCCGGCGCCGCAGGTGGAGGATTAGCCTAGTGAGCCGCGGTGCTGGCCGAAAGTACATTTTTTAAGCAACAAATCCTCATGTGCTGTCAGAAAATATACCAGAAAACAGCAAGCAGAATTTGTTGAAGAATTTTCTGTTTCAAATGACCACTGTTGAACTAATAATGCAAAGGTGTCCCTAAAATATGAGTCTTATTTGGAGATGTTTTCCTCCAAATTACTTTTGTTTTGGTTAAAACTTTCTTAGAACTGTTGTGGGGTTTTCTTTCTGCCAGTTCTTAGAAATGGTACAGCTCTTTTAGGGTAACAACTGTCTCTCTTTTCTCTAAATTCCTTTTCTCACATCCAGTGAAGATTTGCACACCTGGACAATGGAGCATGAGCAGGAAGGAAAGTTTATTAAGTGAAAAAGAAGCAAAGGAAAAGCTCCCAGCAATGCTGAGAGGGATCCCAGAGAGGGTGGTCAAAGAAGAGGTCATGTCTAGGGGTTTTATTTTTGAAATATGAGCTTTTTTTATAAATGTTTCAAAATGTGATTGGTGGCTATATATGCTACTAAGATGATAACCTATGAGCCACTCAAGGAACAGTTTCCAGAACCACTTTTTTTGCATAGATATGCTAATGAGTTGAAAGGGAAACACTCTTTGGGAGCCATTCAGGTTATAGCCAAATAACTCATTTTGCATAGGGAAGTTGTTGGGTCGAAGGTGCTTTGGCTGATGAGAACTCATACAGTGATTCCAGTGACTGCATCATTCTTCCTCAGAGCCCT
This sequence comes from Lepus europaeus, assembly GCF_033115175.1. Lineage (NCBI taxonomy): Eukaryota > Metazoa > Chordata > Mammalia > Lagomorpha > Leporidae > Lepus > Lepus europaeus. The sequence continues at coordinate 50,073,326 of NC_084835.1, forward strand.
TTGCCAATCTCTACCTGCTAGTGTTAAGAACCTGTCTGTTAAGAACCCGGCACCGTGGCTCACTAGGCTAATCCTCTGCCTGTGGTGCCAGTACCACGGGTTCTAGTCCTGGTTGGGGCACCAGGTACCAGTCTCGGTTGCTCTTCTTCCAGTTCAGCTCTCTGCTGTGGCCACGGGAGGGCAGTTGAGGATCAAGTGTTTGGGTCCCTGCACCCACATGGGAGACCAGGAAGAAGAACCCGCCTCCTGGCTTCGGATCGGCGCAGTGCCGGCCATGGCGGCCATTAGGGGAGTGAACCAATGGAAGGAAGACCTTTCTCTCTCTCTCACTGTCTATAACTCTCTCTGTCTCTCTCTCTCTCATTGTCTAACTCTGCCTGTCCAAAAAAACAAACAAACAAAACCCTGTCTGTCTCCTGTCTCTAACAGAACCATCCTGTTTTTAGTACCAGAATTTAAAAATAACATTCCAAAAAATTAAAAAGCTATAAACATTGCTGTAGATAATCAGTACATCGGTGTATAAGATAACAAATCCCAGTTTTCACCTGTCTCTGCCCCCAAGGGAAGCCACTTTCAACAACCTGAGATATAGCCCTTGATCCTTTTCCTATGTGTTTAAAAGCATACGCATTTACACACATTCAAAGGTAGTGATTTTCTTTTCACAAAATCAAACAGTACTAAACAGTGATTTGAAACTTATTTTTCTCAGCTAGATAGAATATATAAATATAGATTATTTATATAAATACACCTATTAGCATACCATAACTTCTTCAACAATTTTCACAATGAATGACATATAAAACCATAATTTTCTGTTTAACAATAACTAAAAACAATTTATTCAGATTTTTTACCCAGCATCAAACATTTTAAAATAAATTAATCAATACTGTGAAATCTCTAAAAATAAAATCTACATGTAGTTCTAAGAAGTAGACATTGACTTTAGATTAAAATTCTGCTGTCAAATAGTAAACACTGTGAACTCTTATTTATTTACATCTGAGAATCAATATTGATCACCTATGTGTTGCCTGGCACTGGGTTAGGCACAGCAGGAGGGAGGCAGTTGTAGATCAAGACACTAATAAAACCCCACTTTCCCTTCTCAAGGAGCTTATGTTCTGGTAACTGGAAGACAAGTTTAGACTTTATTTAAAAAAAAAAAAGAAAAGAAAGATTTATTTCTTTGAAAAGCAGAGGTACAGAGAGGAGAGAGACAGAGAGATGGAGAGAGAAACAGAAAGATCTTCCAACTGCTGGTTTACTCCCTAAATGGCCACAAGAGCCAGGGCTGGGCCAGGCCAAAGCCAGGAGTTGGGAGCTTCTTCTGGGTCTCCCACGTGGATGCAGGAGCCCGAGGACTTGGGCCATCTTTTGATGCTTTCCCAGGTGCATTAACAGGAAGCTGGATCAGAAGTGGAGTAGCCAGGACTTGAACCACTATGCCTTAACTATCTATGCCATAGCACTGGCCCCAAGTATAGACTTTAACATTGAAACAAAGTGTTGGTGGTTTAATCATTGCTCCAAATGGCATTTCTGACCTGAGGGGCCTAATATGGTCTTCCTCACCAGCCATTTAAATCAGTCATTCTCAGGATCTGACTTCAGTGGTGGACTCACTAAGCCAAGAATATACCTACTTAGCATACTGCAATTTCCATGCAGCAAACAGACCAAGGTTGCCTCACTGTCCTGTGCTCTTGTGGGTGAGCACGTATTCTGATGGAGCAGGGATGAAAGTTTAGATTTACTTCAGTTCCCTACCTATATGACCCCAGACCCTGCTCCATGGGGACATTTCTCCCATAATCTTCCTCAACCAGCTCAACCCCAGCTCCTCCGTGTCTGAGACACTTCCCTTGATATCTCCTCCACTCAACTAGCTTACATGACAGGAGCACACCTGTGCCCCCCATGGAGATGCTCTTCTCCTGTCATTGTCCTCAAACACCAGCCTGCCTCCTGCCCCACTGAGATAATCTTCTTCAAATATCTTTTTTTTTTAGTAAGGCTAATAAAGATTTATTTATGTATTTGAGAGGCAAACATACAGACAGAGGGAGACACAGAGAGAGGTCTTTTTTTTTTTTTTAATTTTTGACAGGCAGAGTGGACAGTGAGAGAGAGAGACAGAGAGAAAGGCCTTCCTTTTGCCGTTGGTTCACCCTCCAATGGCTGCCGCGGTAGGCATGCTGCGGCCGGTGCACCGCGCTGATCTGATGGCAGGAGCCAGATGCTTCTCCTGGTCTCCCATGGGGTGCAGGGCCCAAGGACTTGGGCCATCCTCTGCTGCACTCCCTGGCCACAGCAGAGAGCTGGCCTGGAAGAGGGGCAACCAGGACAGGATCGGTGCCCCGACCGGAACTAGAACCCGGTGTGCCGGCACTGCAAGGCGGAGGATTAGCCTAGTGAGCCGCGGCGCCGGCCGAGAGAGGTCTTCTATCCACTGGTTGCAGTGGTCAGAGCTAAGATGATCCGAAGCCAGGATCCAGGTGCTTTTTCTGGGTCTCTCACATGGGTGTAGGGGCCCAAGGACTTGAGCCATTTTCCATTGCTTTCCCAGGTCATCATCAGGGAGCTGAATTGGAAGAGGAACAGCTGGGGCAGGAACCGGCACCACAGATGGAGGCTTAACCTACTATGCTTCAGAACCGGCCCCTTCTTCAAGTATCTTAAACTCACCTCATCCCCTGCTTTTCCCCTCACTCAGCTCAACTCCCCACCTCTCCTCAACTCCCTCCTTCCAACCACAGACCCCCAGAGGGAAAAGCCTGCACAAGCCAGCCTTAGCTGGTTTATGCTATATAAACCCAGCCTGTAACTGAATTCTTAGTTCCTGTCAGTACATGCTGGCAGTTAGCCCCTCTCACCTTTCTTCCCTTTTGAATAAACTTGCTCTGGCGGTGAATTTGTCTCTTGCCTCCTCTCTGTTCTGATCTTATTTTGTTACATATTCAGTCTACTTTTCTAAACTAAAATCATAGCATCATTGCCTACATATCAGTCCTACTAAACATTCCACCCGCATCTCTCATAGGCCCCTTCTCTTAAAAAATGCCTGATTCTAATTTATTTGAGTATACCTCCCTGTCTAGTTCCTTCTCCATTCTAATGCCTCCCTCGCATTGCTACCCTAACTAATGACATTTCACATGCTCTTCAGCCCCCTTGGGGCCACTGGCTCCATATTGGGCAGCATGGATCTCTGAGGGCAAGAATTCCAGTTCACCTGTCTCCTATTCAGACACCTAGGACCTGCTTGGCAGGTAGATTACCACCATTTTAAAAAATAATATGAGATGAGAGTCTTTGCCTCAAACTGAGCCCTGAGAAAAACATGGGGAAAAAGACTTAAGATTAGCTAAGACAATTGTGGCTCCAGCTGTTGTGAAATAATTCTGTATCAATAAAATAATATTTGATATGACGTTCCAAGGGCAGATACCTTATTATGGGTAAGCTCTACAAGGAACCAAACAAAACCAATGATTACTTTTACAATCAGGATAAAAATTAATTTGCTTAAGTTGTGCTCTGAGCAGTAAGAGGTGCCTATGCGGTGCATTTCCCAGCACTTCTTGAACTGCTCTTCAAGCGGCGCTGGCTTAGCCATTCTTCCTGCGTCTTCCTTTGGAGCAGTGCTGGCCCATTATCTCCTTCAGTTCTCTACAGAACCTAGAGACAACTACAATCATTCTATTTTAGAGATTAAAAACCTGAGACTCACAGAGGGAAAGTGATTTGCCCACAGCCAAAAACACTGCAGTGAAGTTGGTAGTGAAAGCAGTCAGGACATTAAAATCTTGTCCAAGGGTTCTGTCCCCACAAGAAGCTGTCTTTCACCCAAAGTATAGTTGGTCAGCTAAGATGATTTTACCCAGAAAGAATCTATGTGCAACTGTGAGGTATCAGTTGAATAATTCAATTTTCCTTTTCCAACCTGCTCTGCTAAAATATATGCGGGCATTTCTAAAAGCTCATAAAAAGTGGAAATAAAAAATTTCAAATCTATGCATAGATTTTATATTTGCTTGTTTGTTTGTTTGAAAGGCACAGTTACAGAGAGGGAGAGGCAGAGGCAGAGAGAAGTCTTCCATCTGCTCGTTCACTCGCCAAATGGCTACAACAGCCAGGGCTGGGCTAATCTAAAGCTGGGACCCAGAAACTTCATTCAGGTCTCCCACACGGGTGCAGTAGATGATAGCCCAAGTCCTTGGGCACTTGCACCCATGTGGGAGACTCGGAAGAAGCTCCTGGCTCCTGGCTTTGGATCTGTGCAGCTCCAGCTGTTGCGGCCAATTGGGGAGTGAACCAGCAGGTGGAAGACCTCTCTCTCTCTCTTCCTCTGCCTCTCTGTAACTCTGCCTTTCACATAAATAAATAACTCTTTTTTAAAAAGAGAGAGAAAAAAGAAAGGTAAGGGGCCGGAGATGTGGCGTAATGGGTAAAGCTGCTGCCTGTGGCACCAGCATCCCATATTGGCACCGGTTCGAGTCACAGCTGATCCACTTCCCATCCGGCTCTCTGCTGTGATCTGAGAAAGCAGTAGAGGATGGCCCAAGTCTTGGGCCCCTGCACCTGCGCAGGTGACCTGGAAGAGGCTCCAGGCTCCTGGCTTTGGATCAGCCCAGCTCTGGCCATTGTGGCCATTTGGGGAGTGAGTCAGCAAATGGAAGACCTCTCTCTCTCTGCCTCTGTAACTTTACCTTTCAAATAAATAAATCTAAAAAATTTTAAAAATTTTAAAAAGGAAGATTTTTTAAATTTTAGAAAATATTAAAAAGGTAAGATTTTTTAAATTTAAAAAAATTTTTAAAAAGTAAGATTTCATTTACTGTAGTTGAATAGTCAGACAATTAAGGATTCCATTGCTTGAATTTAAGTGTAATAGATCAACCATCTCCCTGAAATCCATTACCAAATCAGAACTACCATGAACTATAGAAGTTAAAACGGTTCTATTGAATTTTGTGATTCCATGGGAAATATACAGTAAACTAATGAACACAGAAAAAGATCATTTAGATTTTTTTTAAAGATTTATTTATTTATTTGAAAGTCAGAGTTACAGAGAGAAAGAGAGGCAGAAAGAGAGAGAGAGAGAGAGAGAGAGATCTTCCAGCCTCCAGTTCACTCCCCAGTTGGCTGCAATCGTTGGAGCTGAGCAGATCCGAAGCCAGGAGCTAGGAGTTTCTTCTGGGTCTCCCATGTGGATGCAGGGGTCCAAGGACTCAGACCATCTTCTACTGTTTTCCCAGGTCATAGCAGAGAGCTGGACTGGAAGTGGAGCAGCCGGGACTCGAACTGGCGCCCATATGGGATGCCTGCACTGCAGGAAGTGACTTTACCTGCTGCTCCACAGAACCAGCCCCAGATCATTTAGATTTGAAGTAATTTTCATCTAAGGCTAAAGCACAAGGATAACTTTTAAAAAACTAAGATTATCTCTCCCATTGCACGGTATTTATAGATAATATAGTCCCATAATCTTCCTGAGAAGATTTTTTTAATAGGCTGCGGCAGGCCAGGATATTTTTCCTCAAGCTTATTTTATTGCTAAATTAGTCAGTATTTATTATGAAAGTGTGCCAATCCTTAAGTACTAAAGAGATGTGGGCTGTGACCAAGGACTCATCAACAGTCTTCCCAGAGCACTCTTTCAAGTGCTCAGGCTAGGACTGTTCAGGCACCTGGTGTTTGGTAACATAATCGATCTTTCCTCTGAAGAGTCCATCACATTCTCACAGCCAAGAAACATCATACTCAGAGCAAGAAGAGATGCCCTCTGAGTAAGTGCACACATAACTACCACTAGGGCTTTGCAAAATAAATGTGATCATAAAAAGTTGTAAGAAAAGTAAAGTTTAACTAAATATCTTGTTACTGACAAATTTCCATGTTGGGGAGAAGGATTTTTCAAACAAAAGAGGTCAAGATTTGAGGTAGTAAATGAATTAACACGAGTAGTCTAAACCCCAACACAAACCTGGTACTAGTACTCTGGCACTAAGAACAGCAGCTGATAAACCCTACTGTTCCCATTCTTCCTTCCTGGAGTCTTCTTAGAACCTCACACTCTATAGTAAGTATCTAAAAACTTCTTTTAAAGAATTTGGCTCATTTTCCAGATACGCCCTAGAAATACCACAGCAAATTAAAGGTTTAGAAGTAAAAATACACATTAATTTTGATTGAATGAGTGATACTAATACTCACTGACTGCCTGCGATATACCAAGAACTCAACTGCTAGATGTTGGACCTATGATAGTTTATGAGTAAGCAACACTAAATTATTACCATTTCCATGTTACCAGTGAGGAAACTGGAGACAGAGAGAAATGAAAATTAGTTGTCCAAAGTATTCCAGTCAGTAAGTTGATTTTACACACATTTTAACCAGGGGTTCTTAGCCCTAGTCATGCACTAGAAACACTTATGATCCTTTCAAAATACATATATGCTCAAGTTTAGAGCTTTAGATTATGAATGAGTAGATTGGGACAGCCTTGGCATTGTTTCCAAGCTCTGCTATCTATTCTCATATATCCAGGGTTGAGAATTCCTGGTTGTGACTTAGGCAGTGTTGAGTGAAGACACGAACACTTGTGATTCATTCACCCAACAAATGTTTACTGCGTATCTTCTATATCTCAAACATTCTGATGATGCTGATAATGAATACAGCAGGGAACAAAAGATCTTGCTCCATGCCCTCATAATTGTGATAATTTAGTGGGGAAAATAGAAAATAACTGAACAACCTCATTTATAATGACAAATGAGAATAGTCCTTTATTTCAAAAAGAATAAAGATAATGCTAATGCAGGGAATAATGAAGAACTAGTTGAAATAGAGTGGTCAAGAGAGTCCTTATGAAGAAGGGACTTTTTGGAGTCAGAAAGACTAATTATTGGAACAGCGAGGCAAATGAAATACTTTAGCATAAAATACTTTAGCAAAAAGTACCCTTAAAATTCAGGTCACCAGGGAACAACTCTCCATCCCTTGGACAGAACAGTAGAAACTTTACATTTCCAGGTTATGGAATGTAATTATTACAAAATTATTACTCAGAGCTAATCTTACAGCATAGCTGCATATATATTTTGGCCACCGTGCTTACAATGATGAAGGATAAAATGGGATACATTAGGAGATAAGACCTGACCTCTGGTTCTGAACTATTGTGTGAATTTAAACCTGTACTCTGTCACTGAACTCTGTGAATTTAGATAGATCACCAAATGTCTTGGTGCTTCAGTCACCTCATCTGAAAAATGGATTTGTTGCTGATGGCATACCCACTTTGGAGGATGTTTATAAATAGTGAAGTAAAAGGCATTATGTGTGTTTAGAGACACAAAACATTGTATGAATGTAAGAGGTTATTATTACAAGAAATTTCTGCTGAGCAATACTCTTTTCAGAACACCAGATGATTAGAAAAAGCTATCAGTGATTACCAAACTTATGCTTGGATAGGACAGAAAAGAAATGATCAAAGCTCTATCTTCCCAGTTTAATTTGTCTATGAACTCTCTAATATCACTGCAGCATTAATGTACAGTTGCATAAACCCATTTGTACCTGTCTCAAATTCCTTAAATGGTAACTAGCTTATGGAGCACTTGGGATGTGCCACTTTGTGTTCATTATTTCATTTCATCCTCATAGCAGTTTCAAATGGTAGGCTTTACATATTTCAGCAATAAAGAAATGGAGACTCAGAAAAGCATAGTAACATGCACAAGGACACAGGGCTAAAAACAGTAAAACCAAGATCTGAGGCTAAGGTCTCTGCAATTTTAAAACTTGTTCCTGCTCTTATCACATGAGGGGGGATCCATGACTTCCCACTTTGTGTTGTTTAATTCTTACATCAACAATATAAATTGCTAAAAAAAATGGAGGAAGAGGAGAGACTAATATTCATATCCATTGTTTCACATGGAAGTGTATAATTGGGGGCCGGTGCTGTGGTGTAGTGGGTTAAGCCGCCACCTGCAGTGCCAGCACCCCTTGTGGGTGCTGGTTCCTGTCCAGGCTGCTCTACTTCTGATCCAGCTCTCTGCTATGGCCTGGGAAAGCAGCAGAAGATGGCCCAAGTCCCTGGGCCCCTACACCTGCATGGGAGACCTGGAAAAAGCTCCTGGCTCCTGGCTTTGGATTAGCGCAGCTCTGGCTGTTGCAGCCAATTGGAGAATGAACCAGAGGATGAAAGACCTCTCTCTCTCTCTCTCTCTCTGCTTTTCTCTCTGTGTAACTCTGACTTTCAAATAAAATAAATCTTTTTTTAAAAGTGCATATTGACCCAAAACAAAAAGTAAATTACACATTGGATATGTCTTGTCAGTACTTCCAAGCATGCAAGAACTTAGTACAATGTAACCCATAAATATGTACAATTATCACTAATAAGTTTTAAAAAGTATTTTATAAAAGGAAATGAGGTGTATATATACACAATAGTATACTAGTTATTCATAAAGGTGAAATCCTGTCATATTTGGTGACATAGGGGAGCCTGTGCCAAGGAATTCCCTTTCCTAAGACACACAGGGTTCCTTCAAGCAGGCAGCAGATACATGCACACTGCAGTTCTTAGTCTTTGGACTGTCCCAGTGTAGCAGTGCTGAGCGAGTATTCCTTCCATTTCCAAGATTCATTAACAGGAAGCTCTTTGCCAGCAAACCTAAACTACATTCCACATTACACACTTCATAGCGAAGAAAGTGGACTATTCTTATCTTTTTGCTTTATTTCGTAGTTGGTTTAGAGCTCAAAACTAGGAGCAGATGGGTATTTGGGGGTTGTATTAAAATCCAAACATTTTCAAGACAGACCATAAGAGTAGTTGGGGGCCGGCGCCGCAGCTCAATAGGCTAATCCTCCACCTACAGCACCGGCACACCAGGTTCTAGTCCCCGTCGGGGCGCCGGATTCTGTCCCGGTTGCCCCTCTTCCAGTCCAGCTCTCTGCTGTGGCCCCGGAAAGCAGTGGAGGATGGCCCAAGTGCTTGGGCCCTGCACCCACATGGGAGACCAGGAGAAGCACCTGGCTCCTGGCTTCAGATCAACACGATGCGCCGGCCTCAGCGGCCATTGGAGAGTGAACCAACAGCAAAAAGGAAGACCTTTCTCTCTCTCTCTCTCTCACTGTCCACTCTGCCTGTCAAAGAGAGAGAGAGAGAGAGAGAGAGAGAGAGAGAGAGAGTAGTTTGGGAATTAGACAGAAAAAAGGAAGGTTTGAGATCCTAAGGTGAGACCTACATTGAGCTCAGAGCACAGCACGCCCTCCTGATGGGCAGCTGCTACCAAGCGTTTTGACACTGAGGACTTGGATGCGCAAGGAGTAGCTCCTTCCAAACTCACCAATCAGGGCAGAAGTTGTGCGCAAGCGCATCACGTGTGGGGCAGTACACCCTCACAATGCGGTTGTCATAGAAACCTGACGTCACGTGGCTACTGTGACGACGTTTTGGTAGAGACTGGCTTAAACTCGCGGAGCCTCTCCTTCAGGTGTTTGGACTTAACTAAGGGTGCGAGTGCCTCGCGGAGGAGGCAGAACCTGCTGTGGGTGTGGAGAAGAGAAGGGACCGAGAGCCAGGACAGCTGGTTCCGCACTGGCTGCCCCCTGAGGGAGAGAGAAGTGGGACCCTGCGGGCCGCCGCCCCCGCGGGTGAGGCGACCTGCTGGCTGGTCTCCCGGAGCTACCTTCACGGAAAGGCGGGACTCGGAGGACAAGGCAGGTAAGGATTCTGCGTGTTGTACTGTCCTGTCCCCCGCCCCCTGCCGCGGCCCTACCGCTAAGGAAACAGAGCAGTTCTGTCACTATAGGTTTCAGCATACTGGAGTTTTGCTTTTTCTTTTTTTATGTTTTATTTTTGCCAGATCTGGTTTCATTCATCCTATTTTAAAATATATGCGAGCATTTAATTATTTAAAAAATTATTGATTGACGAGAGAGAGATAGACATAGATAAAGATGTAGACATAGAGACAGAGAAAGCACCCATCCACTGGTTCACAACAGCTTGGGGTGGACTGGGCTGGGGCAGAAGCCAGGAGCTGAGAACTCTCTTTTTTGATTGCTGAATAATATTACCTGCACTGGCTAAGCTACACATTGTAGTGTCCACCCTCTTGTTGATGGACATTTGGGTTGTTTCCAGTCTGAGCTTCTTGTAAACAAAGCTGCTAAGAACATTTGCAAGTAAGTCTTTCCATACAAGTATACTTTCTTATGTGTAAATACTTAGGAGTTCAATGGATGGATTATATGGTAGATGTGCAATATTATAAGAAAGCTCCAAACTGTTTCCGAAGTGGCTGAACCATTTTCTACTGCCACCAACGGTGTAAAAGTGTTTTATTCTCCACAAACTGGCCACTGCTTGGGGAGTCAATCTTTTTAATTTTGGTCACTGTCCTGGAAGTAATGGCATTTCTGTAAAGTTTCCATTTAACCTTTCTTAATGATACCGATTATCTTTTCATGTTCTTTCACATTTGTACTTTCCTTGAGTAATCTTTTCAAATAGTATGACCATTTACTTGAGTTTTTTGCTTTCTTAATAAGTTTTGCAAGGTTTTTTAATCTGAATACAAATCCTTCATTGTATACTTGGTTTTAAGCATTTCTCTCCTAGTCAGGGGCTTACCTTTAATTTTTCCAACCATATATTTGGAAGAGTCAGCACTTTAAATTTTGAGGAAGTTCAATTTATTAATTTCTTCATTTATGGATAAATTTTGGTTTCTGATCTATGAAATTTTCACCAACATCAAGGTCACAGGATTTCCTCCTTGTTTTCTGCTAAATGTTTAATGTTTAGATTTATGATTTATTTTAAATGAGTTTTGTGTGAGGTAGTTCAAAATGCTTATTGAAGGGTTAGTGTTTAGCTCAGCAGTGGCTCAGATGCCATGTGAGATGCCCACAACCATATTGGAGTATCTGATTCAAGTCCTGGCTCAACTTACTGTTCATCTTCCTGCAAATGCACACCCTGGCAAGGCTGCAGATGATGCCTCAATATTTAGATCTCTTCCACCCATGTGGGAGACCTGGATTGGGTTTCTAGATCCTGGCTTCAAGTTCACCCAGTTTGGGGAGTGAACCCAGCAAATGATGTGAGATGGAAGATCTCTGTTTCTATGTCTTTCAAGTAAAGTGAAAATAAAAACATAAAAATTAAAAATAATTTTAAATGCCTATTGAAAAATATAATTCAAAGGTGAATTTATTTTTGTTCAAACATTTTTGAAATTTATGTATAAATTTTATATAGTGCATTTCCAGAACATTTTGAAGTACATATATATATATAGTACATGATATGGATCACAGCTTACTTTCATAAATATGGATATTCACTTGTCTCAACACAGTTTGTTATTCAGCTTTCCTGATTTTAATCTGTATTTGCATTTCAGCCCAAGATTTGATAGCCTAGATAATTAGTGTGATTTTTATTTCTGCTTATCCCTCCTATAGTTTTTATTCTGCAAAACTATATTTTTGCTGGTGACTCAATATAAAAGATATTAAGTACTAACATCTTTGTAGAGAATTTTAACCTTTAGTATGATCAAATGTGCTTTTTTGTCTTTATTTTTCTCAGTTCTGTAACCAACAATTTTTTATTTGCAGTATCCTAAGATAGCTTGCTTATTTAAAAATTTAACATCACTCAATTTTTTTTGTTTATGGGTCCTTTTTTTTTTTTTTTTTTTTTTTTTTTTTTTTTTTTTTTTGACAGGCAGAGTGGATAGTGAGAGAGAGAGACAGAGAGAAAGGTCTTCCTTTTTGCTGTTGGTTCACGCCCCCAAATGGCCGCTACAGCTGGCATGCTGCACCAACCCGAAGCCAGGAACCAGGTACTTCCTCCTGGTCTCCCATGCAGGTGCAAGGCCCAAGCACTTGGGCCATCCTCCACTGCCTTCCCGGGCCACAGCAGAGAGCTGGACTGGAAGAGGAGCAACTGGGATACAAATCTGGCACCCCAACCAGGACTAGAACCCAGGGTGCTGGTGCCACAGGCAGAGGATTAGCCAAGTGAGCTGCAGCGCCGGCCTGTTTATGGATTCTTTTTAAAAAGAGGTAGTGAAGAGCTTGAAAGAGCTAAACAGAAATGATAAGAAGATAAAAATGTCAAAGATCCTGATTTGATCAGTACATGCAATGTACATGTGTTTAAATATCACATTGCAACCAGAGAACATATATAATGATTATATTGAGCTTTGTAAGTCTCACAAAGGGTCACTATCACAGTGTCACAAAATAGATGCCAGAATATGGGAATCTACCATATATATGTGTATGTGTGTATATCTAATATGTATGATAAACACATACATATACATCATAAAGCATATTCATTTACATTTGTTTGTTCAGTAGTATGTTGTTTCATCTTCATTTATTTGTATAGTTCTCAAAATGTGTTGTTGATTTCTATTTTCATTATCTAAAAGATACATGATTTTGATTTTTAAAGAATTTGTTGAGTTTCTTGTGGCTTCATATATAGTTGACTACATAATTTCATGTACTGATGAAAGTGCATTCTGCAGCTGTTGGATGAGATGTTCTGTATACGTCCTTCAGGTTCTTTGGGTCTGTATATAGTATAGTTTAACTCGAATATTTCTGTGTTGATCTTCTGTCTGGATGATCTGCCCATTGATGAAAGTGGATGATGAGTAAAGCCACCGCCTGCAGTGCCAGCATCCCATATGGGTGCTGGTTCAAGTCCCAGCTGTTCTACTTCCAATCCAGCTCTCTGCTGTGGCCTGGGAAAGCAGTAGAAGATGGCCCAAGTCCTTGGGCCCCTGCACCCGCATGGGAGACCCAGAAGAAGCTCCTGGCTCCTGGCTCCTGGCTCCGATCTGCACAGCTCCACCTGTTGCAGCCAACTGGGGAGTGAACCAGCAGATGGGAGACCTCTCTCTCTCTCTCTCTCTCTTTCTTTCTCCCTCCCTCCCTCTCCCTCTCTCCCTTTCTCCCTCTCTCCCTCTCTCCCTCTCTCACTCTCTCTCTCTCTCTCCATGACTCTTTCAAATATATAAATGAATCTTTTAAAAAAAAAGTGGATGATGAAATCTCCATTATTACTGTTCTTGAGCCTATCTCGCCCTTTAGATCGCATGATTGTTTTATATAATTGGGCACTCCAGCATTAAGTGCATAACCATTTCCAATCATACCTTCTTCTTGAATTGATCCTTGGGTACTATTTAGTGGTATTCTTATTCACCTTTTACCCTTTTTGTCCAAATGTCTGTCTGGTATGAACGTGATTCCTCATACTTGCTTTTGGTTTTCACCTGCACAGAGCATCTTTTTCCATCCTGTCACTTTTTCTCCATGTATGTCTTTACTGGTGAAGTTATTTGCTTATAGGCAGAACGCTGTAAGGTCTTGATTTTTTTTATCCAATTTATATCTTTTCATTAGGGGAAATGAGTCGTCCACTTACATTGAAAGTTAGTCTTGATGAGTAAACACTTTCGTATTTTGTTAACTTTCTTCTGTTTGCTTTGAATATCCCTTTTCTATTCTTTCTCTTATTGTTCATCTTTGTGGTTTGATGCTTTGCTTTATTGATAAGATTTGATTGTTTTCTATTTTTCCATTTTTTAGAAGAAAAGATTATTTATTTAGGCAGAGTTATAGAGAGCCAGAGGCAGAGAGAGGGGTCTTCCATCCACTGGTTCACTCCCCAAATGGCCACAATGGCCAGAGCTTTCAGTCCCCAAATGGCTACAATGGCCAGAGCTGGGCTGATCCAGAGCCAGGAGCTTCTTCCAGGTCTCCCATTCAGGTGCAGGGGCCCAAAGACTTGGGCCATCTTCTACAACTGGGACTCGAACCGGCACCCGTAGGGGATGCTGGCACAGCAGGCAGTGCCTTTACCCGTTAGGCCACTGCAATGGCCCTATGCTTTTCAGCTTTATACCTTCAGGTTTTCTTGGTGGTCATTATTTTTCTTTTGCTTGTAGATACAAACTTTCCTTAGGCACCTTTTGTAAGGCTGTTCTGGTAGTGATTAATTCCCTCAGTTTTTGTTTGTCCTGAAAAGTTTCTATTTCACTTTTATTTCTGAATAATAGCTTTGCTGGTTATAGGATTCTTTGCTGAATTTTTTTTTTTCCTTCAGAAATTGGAATACATCCTTCCATTACCTTCTGGACTATAAGGTTGCTCCTGAGAAATCTGTTGTTAGCCTGGTAAAGGTTCACTTAAACATGACTTGTCACTTTTCTCTTGTAGTGTTTAGAATTCTCTCCTTATAATTTTGACAGGTTGTCTACAATATATCACATTGAGAATTTTTTCCATTATTGTCTATTTTGAGGTCCTTTGGAGCTTCTGTATCTAGATGTCAATATCTTTCTCCAAATTTGGAATGTTTTCTTCTGTTACTTAATTGAGAGTGCTTTTATGGTTTTTTCCTTCTATGTGACTTCTGGAACCCCTGGAATGAGCTAATTTGTTCACTGACTGGTATAAATATCTGAGACTACCTTTATTCCTTTTTTATTTGTTTATTTGACTAGGATATTTCAAAAGACCCTTCTTCAGTCTGTTGAGGTTTTCAACTTTGTATTTTATTTGACTTACTGTGTAGCTCATATCCAACGTTTCCATTTGATTTTTTTTTTCTGATTTCTCTCACTTTGCTGAATTTCTTACTCATGTAATGACTTGGTTTCCTAATTTCTTTAATTATCTTTTTGTATGGTCTTGAGTTTCATTATTTTACCTTATAATCATTCTTGTGAATTTGTCATATCAAGTTGTTAATATTTTCCCTTGGGATCTGCTGCTTCCTTTGTAGTCTCCATATTACTTTGTATCTCATACTTGCAGATCCCTACATTGAGATGTGCACATCTGGTGGATTAGTGTCTCTACCACATTTTTTTCTACCACATTTTTTTAAAAAAATTATTTATTTATTTGAAAGGCAGAGTTACACGGGGCAGGGGGGGTGGAGGGTCTTCCATCTGCTGGTTCACTCTCCAAGTGGCAGCAAAGGCTGGAGCTGGGCCAATCTGAAGCCAGGCGCCAGGAGCTTCTTCTGGGTCTCCCATGAGGGAGCAGGAGCTTAAGGACTTAGGTCATCTTCCTTTGCTTTCCCAGGCCATAGCAGAGAGCTGGATCAGAAGTGGTGCAGCCAAGACTTGAACCGGTACCCATATGGGATTCCAGCACTGCAGACAGAGGCTTCACCCACTACACCTCAGTGCCAGTCCCTCTACCACTCTTATAAGGTAACTTTTGTAGTACATAACTTTGTCTTGAAGACATGTCACGGAGTGTAAGTTTGGTTAAGTTGTACTGTCTTTGGTTTGCTGCAGTGTAGTCTCCCTATGTCTTTTCTGACCTTAATCAGTAGCTTTGTGCATGTTGTGTGGGGAAGCAGAATAAGAGAGACCTCTGTCTCTGTTTCTTAAGAGAGGAGCACTTTAAAGAAAATACTTGAAAACTACATGTAGATAGTCTTATTTTGCTAACATTTGCATTTTGTAGAACATAATAAGGGGAAGACAAATTAAAGAGAGCTTTCACCAGAGAATTTATTTAAAAACACAGTAAATCAACATGTTAGAATTTGACAAAACCAGGGCCAGTGTTGTGGTGGGTTAGGTAACTGCCTGTGATGCTGGCATCCATGTCAGAGCTCTATTTCAAGTCCTGGCTGCTCTGCTTCTGATCCAGCTCCCTGCTAATGCACCTGGGAAATCAGTGGAGTATTACCAATGTGTTCAGGCCTCTTCCATATATGTGGAAGACCCACGTGGAGTTCCAGACTCCTAGTTTGGCCTGGCCTGGCACTGGCTGTTGTGGCCATTTTGGGAGAGAATCAGGAGATGGAAAATCTCTCTTTTTCTCTCTTTCCACCCTCATCTGTCATTTTGCCTTTTAAATAGATAAATCTTTATAAAAATTGACAAATCCACTCAATTTGTACAATGCAAGTATTTTTCAATTCTGAGGGTTTGTATTAAGTGGAAAACACAAATGGCAACAGAAGATGAGTCCTGTGGTTGCAGTTTTAGAAAAGATTATGCGTGTGCAGAGGTCTACGTGTTCATTTATACTTCCCTTATGGAAACACATCTGGAGAGTATGCACCATTCTGTTCACAGCAGATCAGTCTGTCTCAGGGCTAGGAGTCAGACCATTGAGAGAAGCAGATTAATTTCCATGTATAAATGTGCTTTTGTGTATTTGTAATTATATATATAGAAAAACTATCTTGATAAAATATCTGGAACAAAATTATTGAGAACTGATTGACAAAAGATACTCATATATTCCTTAATTTGGGAAAACACTAATTATACTCAATTTGCTGTGGCAAACAAAATTGGATTAAAAAAATAATTGATTACACCTGTGTACATGTTTCCTGCTCTACCACCTCAAATACATAGTTGCAGCCTTGTTGTCAGTTTGGGCCATGCCTGGAATTCCGAGCTCTGGTTTAGAAGTCCCCTAAAATGTAAATTTGTTAGAACACAGAAAACTGATGGGAACAGAGTGGTTGTTGCAGAAAGCTCTGACTGATCCCATTAAGTCAGGGTCCCAACCTCCATTCCTGCCTTCCCTGGCTCTGTCCCCTGTACTCTCAGAGTTACAGTCTTGAATATGGCTGCCATAAAGCATCACAACTATCTTTCTTTTTTGACTTTTAAGCTTTTACTTATTTGTTTGAAAGTCGGTGGTGGGGGAGACGGATAGGCAGTCAGAAATCTTCAATCTGCTCATTCACTCTCTTTAATGCCTGGAAACAGTCAGGGCTGGTCCCGCTCAAAGCCAGGAGCCTGAAACTCAAGCCAGGCCTCCCACATAAGTGGCAGGACTCAACTACTCAAGCACATTATCAGGAAACTGGAATCACGAGCAAAACTGGGACTTGAAATCTGGTACTCTGATACGTGATGCAGAAATCCCAAGTGGTGTCTTTAAATGCTTGGTCTCATGCCCACCCAAATTTTTTGTCTTCTTTGTTAAAAATTTATGAGAGGGAGAGGGTGATATAGAACTCATCAGCTGATTCACTCCTCAAATGCCACAACAGCCAGGTTAGGGAAGGCTGAAGCTGGGAATTTGGAATGCAATCTATGTGTCCATATAGATAGGAACTCAATTACTTGGTCTATCACCCCTGCTTCTCAAAGTCTGTATTAGCAGGAAGCTGGAGTCAGGAATTGAAGCCAGGTATTGGACCCAGGTATTTGAATGTGGTGCAAGGACATCTTAACTGTTAGGCCAAATGCCCACCCCATGTTGGACTATATTCTGGAAGAAATTAGAAATATTACAAAGTGATTTGCTTACTATGATACCAATTCTGTTTGGAAAATCTACATGTATATTAAACAGTTCTCTCTGCTGTTGACTTCATATCTACATCTCAGTCATTGATTTGTCTCTTCCCTCATCAGTGCAGTTTGACGTGTTCAAATTGTATGGAGGTTCCTTTCAGAGACCAGGGCAATCACCTTTTATTACCCCAGGCCTGTATGGGCTTCTCAGATCTAACCCCACCCTCTCTGTTATTCTTTATTTTGTTTACTTTTTTGTTTTGTTTGTTTTATTTTTTGTGGTTTGTTTTTGTTTTGTTTTTTGTTCAGTCATCCTCTCTTTAGAGCTCTGTGGACACAGCTGCCCAAATCCCACTTCAGCACTCCCATCCTCTCTCTTGCCCCCTGCCTTCCCTGTTCTACCCAATACCTGTCCACCAGTGACTGCCAATGGCACTAGGACTACCTGGTGTTTTGTTGTGTGGATGTTTCAAAGCATGTTTTTATCATCTTCTGAACCTTTGTTTTTTTTTTTTTCCCCCTCAGACAGAATTAGAATCATTCAGTACGTAAGTTCACAAACTGAGTTTTAAGTGAAGCTGTGTACTTTTTCCTCCTTGCACTCACCCCCACTCCATTAGTAATGATGGTACATTGGTGCCACCTCTGATAGAAACAGGACTGTGGCTTGCTCGTCACAGAGCAGGAAGGTGGGAGGCAGTGGCTGTGGTCCACCCCTCAGTCTGGGTGGAAAGGGGATCATTCTCTGGGCAAGGATAGGGATAGACTCCAGACAGCAAGGACAGCCTGTCCCTGTGCTGAAGTGAGTGCCCTCTGTGAAAAAAGAAAAAGCTCATTTTTCTTTTATGCTCTGAGAACTGGATAAGTAACTACAGAAAAAAAAAGTAAGGAAAAATTCATCATGTTTGATGTTCTAATTTTATAATTTATTTTTCATTTGTTAGCTGAACTTCTTTTATAAAATAAACTTCCCCTCATCAACCTTTTCATACTATGTTATGCAGAGGAAGGTTAGGATGGATTCTATCTTTCCAGTTTTCAGAATGATGAGCTGTTCTCCTAGGATCCTCCAAAGGAGAGCAATGAATTAATCTTATCTTATATTTGTTTTTCTTATGTCTTCTTTAGTTCTAGGTATTTCTATACCTGTTCTGTTTTAATCTAGTGTGGCTATGTTATCTGCCATTTCAATTGTTCTGGCTTTGTGTATTAGGAGCCCTTTTACCTTGGCTTTGGGTATTTTTGGAATGCTTTCTGGTATGATACTTTGGTCCATAACCATTTGGTAAAATTTCTACCCCATACCTGGAATCAACCATTCCTCTGAGAGAGGCTGGTTCCTTTTAGTAGGGAATGTTTTAGTCTTCAAAGTGGAGTCTAGAGTTGATGATTACTACTGAGTTGGTTGTTTTTATTCTGCTTTTCTATATATGAATCCAGCCAAAATGTATTTTGTTTTTCAGAGTATATACCTGATTGCCTTTTTTTCTTACTCACTACTCCATCACCATATCGGTGATCATGTTTATGAAAATTGTTTTAACTTTTAAATTTTTAAAATATAAGTGTAAATAATCGTATTGGTTCTCTCCAGTTTCATAGCTAAAAGTTGGCTTATTATACACGAGTGGAGTCCAAAAGAAATTATCTACGTTGTCCAAGACAGTAGTCGCTAGCTCCCCATGGCAGTTGAAATGTGCTGTGTGTCATAAGGGGACTGAATTTCTCATTTCGTCTAAATGTAATCTACTTAAATTTAAATAGTCACGTGTGGCTAGTGTACCATACTGAACAGCAACAAGGCAACACATCTTTCTGCAGCTTGATTTCTTTGCCTTGCCATATAGCCCGAAGCTTACAACATAACTAAGGTTCTATTTTTGCTTTAAGGATTTGATATACCTTAGATTATGTAACGGATTACTTATTTGTAGTCTTGTGCTCTTATAAATTATTTTTTTTTATTCTTTTATTTAATGAATATAAATTTCCAGTGTACAGCTTATGGATTACAATGGCTTCCCCCCCCCATAACTTCCCTCCCACCCACAACCCTCCCCTCTCCCGCTCCCTCTCCCCTTCCATTTGCATCAAGATTCATTTTCAATTCTCTTTCTATACAGAAGATCAATTTAGTATAAAGATTTCAACAGTTTGCACCCACATAGAAACACAAAGTGAAACATACTGTTTGAGTACTAGTTATAGCATTAAATCACAATGTACAGCACATTAAGGACAGAGATCCCACATGAGGAGCAAGTGCACAGTGGCTCCTGTTGTTGACCCAACAAATTGACACTCTAGTTTATGGCGCCAGTAACCATCCTAGGCTGTCGTCATGTGTTGCCAAGGCTATGGAAGCCTTACAAGTTTGCCGACTCTGATCATATTTAGACAAGGTCATAAAAGACAGAGTGAGGATAGTAACCAATGATCCTAAGAGTGGCATTTACCAGGTTTGAACAATTATACAGCATTAAGTGGGGAAGAGGACCATCAGTACACACATGTTGGGAGTAGAGCCATTGGTGGTAGAGTAGAGGTTATGATTACAAAGGAATGAGGCCCAAGTGCACTAGACAGGGCCTAGAATAAAGGACAGAGTCATTATTAGAGGGGCTAAGAAAGGTGCTGTCTAAGCTACAATTAAGTTTTCTGATTGAGAGGCAAATAGAACCTGATAGAAGGGGTTTGATAATAATCTGGTGGGCTTTAGGCCTTGTAAATTCAGAGGCCCAGACCTATCTATCTCTTCACATGGGGTATATCCTAAGGGAGGTGTGAACCTCCTAGGGGAAGGCACTCTGTTGACTTTCATTACTTGGCTGGCCTGGGAGGAGAGCTGGCCAGGTAAAGGCAGGTGGCATCTCTAACAAGAAATTTACAGTTCTGCCTGCAATGTTGCTGACCCTACTTGACCATACCCTCAGCTGCAGTGGTCACTTTGGAAGTTGGGCTGAGTGAAGGGCTTTTCAGCTTAGAGCCAATAAGATCTGTGGCTCTGACCTGGGCATCCTTCGACTCCAGGGCAGGTCCATTTCCAGTGATCCAACTCTTGGCAGAGCTGCCAGGGCTCTTCACAAGCTGACTTCTGCTGAAGCCCAGGCTTACCACATTGAAAGCACTGCAGTGGACTGGCCTGTTGGGTCTCCTTGAGGGCAGATCACTGTACAGATCAGCCATTAATAGGCCTGCCACCCATTGCTTCTGATGCCGAGCTTTCTTTTCCTCCTGGTTTGTGTTAAAGCATACCAGAGGATGCAAGTCAAGGGAGTGCCCGTTTCCCATCTCTAATCTCTTATAAATTATTGTACTAGGAAAAGCCTTGTGTCTTTCTCTTTTTGACTTTTTGCATTGTAGCTTTAAAACAGATTCTTATCAGAGAAATTGTTGGTTCCCAGAGAAAAACTTCGGCTCTCTAAGAGAAGATTTGGAACACAACCTTATCATTGTCTTGGTTCCAAATGGTTTGTGGTCTCTTCATCCTACTATAACATGGGTAAAAATTTCCTTATTGTGCCTCAAGAAGAAGAAATAGAAGAGCAATGGGTAAGCTAGATAAAGAATTGGAACCATCAGATCTGTAAGACCCTTATAGACCCATCATCTGACCTTGGGTCCTGAGGTGAATCTCTTTCCTTTGAGAATCTCTTTCCTGTTGAGGGTCTCAACCCTAAAACAAAAGGACACTCAATGTAAAAACAGTGGTTAGAGACACAGGATTAATAATACCTGCTGGCAGGTGTTAATGAAGTCCCATAAACTTTATAGCTGGATAGAATGTCTAACATATAGATGAAAGGAAAGTAGACCCAGAAATATTGCATAATTTAATGTGCTATAGATTTGATGTTTCCACACCTATGCATTGTTTAAGAATTCAGGCTGGATCAACTGGTAAAGCATTTGTTAAAACACAAAGTTAAATCATGTCTTTTGCTTTGTATTTTATTCAGAATGCTTTGTCCTTAGCTAATACTTAAGACAAAAGCATAAACAAAATGACACAATTTCAGGATACTAACATGTGTCTTGTAATAGTTTTATGAGTTGATGCCACATATGGAACACAGACTATATTTGTGCATACGATGTTCATTTGTCCATTAACATTATTTAAGCACACTGTACTTTCTCCATTGAATTACTTTTACGCTTGTGTTGAAAATCAGTTATTCATGTAAGCTTAGATCTATTACTGGATTCTCTTTTTTTTAAAGATTTAATTATTTATTTGAAAGAATTACGGAGAGAGGTAGAGAGAGAGAGAGAGGTCTTCCATCTGCTGGTTCACTCCTCAGATGGCTGGAGCTGCGCCGATCTGAAGCCAGGAGCCAGGAGCTTCCTCTTGGTCTCCCACATGGGTGCAGGGGCCCAAGCACTTGGGCCATCTTGTACTGCTTTCCCAGGTCATAGCAGAGAGCTGGATCGGAAGTGGGCAGCCAGGACTAGAACCAGTGCATGCCGGCGCTTCAGGTCAGGGCTTTAACCCACTGCACCAAAGAGCTGGCCCCTATTACTGGATTCTTTCTCCTATTCCTGTGATATTGTCTAACTTGTCACTGGTAGCACAGTCTCTTCATACCATACATTGGTAATGGATCTGAGCAAGAGGCACTGTTGGTCCTCCAACTTTGCTCTTCCTTTACAGAGTTGTTTTTGATAGTCTAGGTTTTGCATTTCTATATGAATCTGTGACTATTTCTTTTTAAAATCTTGCCTGGGCTTTGACCAGCATTGCATTGAACATGTCAACTACTGTGTAGAGAACTGACATATTAACAAAATTGAGCCTTCCCACCGAAGAGGAGAAAGAAATAGTTCAGAAGTACTTAGACATGTTAATTCAGAAAAATAAATCACTAAAAGGCTTGCAAGTTTCTCCTTGTGGTTAGAATTATATCAATTGATTTGTGGTATCTTTCCCACTTACACTCTACTAAATCCACTTTGCTGATTACTGGGTTCTTTGTTGATGAGAAAGAGGAACCTTGCAGAGCCATATGGGGATGTGTATAAATGTATATGTTTATATTTCTGAATTTTCCAGAATAAATTATGAGGAATATTTGAGTTGTATTAATGTGGTCATTTCAGTTTCTAGCACATTTTAGGAAGCCAGTCAAAGTGACAGTTTTTTTTTTCTCACATTGGCCATGTTGATTACCAAGATGATTTAATGACTTTTTTGGAATTTACAACAGATTGAGCCATTTAGAATTCTTGCTTGAATCACTCAAACCCAATTGCCTGTCCATCAGATATAGTATTTGTCTTTGATCTTATATTTAGTTGCTAACTTTTCAAGGACTCAGAGGAAACCTGCTTTGCTTTTGAGGTTAAGATAATGTGAGAGGACACCACCAAGTACCTTAAACAAAAGTAAATGGATTGTCAATATTCTTCTCCTGCCTCAAACTGTATTGAGAGGCTAGAAGAAAAACTCCTGGAATCATATAGCTTGTTCTTTTTCATGCTTGGCTTCCTGCCACCCACATAATGCTTGTGAGATTAGCATTTATCATTGCCCACAGTTTTAGGTGATGTATTCTCACTGATATGAATTATTATATTGTTTCAGTATTTCATAATATAGTAATCTATGATGGAAACCTGGATATTTTCTAATGTTTCACTTATGAACAATAATGCCATGAATTTTTCATATGTTCTAACAGAAATTTATTTTAATTTCTCTTGAACATGTACCTAAGAGTGACATTTCTGAATCATATGAAAGGTACATATTCAGCTCAATAAATACTTTGATAAGCACTTTTACAAAAAAATTGGTTCCAATCTATATTGCCCCAGCAGCCTGCAAGAGTTTCCTTGCTCCACATTCTTGCCAGGGCATGATATTTTCCACTTTTCATTTTTTGTTATTGTTCTGGTAAATTATTGTAATATTAAATAATAATTTCTTGGGAGGGGCAATCTCTTGATAGGGAGAGTTTTATTTATCTTACAGTTTTGAAGGCTGAAAATCCAAATGACATGGCACAGTGCATTTGTCAACTTTTCATTACTATAATGGAATTCCTGACACAGCTGTTATGAAAGAAAAATATTTTGGCTCACAGTTTGGGAGATTGATTTCCAAGATCAGATTATTTAGTTGGTTTAGCATCTAGTGAGAATGGTGGAACATAATGGCAGGGTGCACACAGAGGAAGGACCACATGATGTAGATAGAGAAGATGAAGGAGAGAGAGAGAGAGAGAGAGAGAGAGAGAGAGAGAGAGAGAGAGAGGCTGGGTACCATTTATGCTTTGTGACCTTTCCTTGTCATGATAATTACCTTCTGGGCAGTATGCTTAATGACCTAAGGACCTCCCCTAGGCTCCACCTTCTGAAGGTTCCACCATCTCCCAATAGCACTACCCTGGCGACCAACCCTTTAACACACGGCCCTTTGGGGGATATTCAGTTTCTAAACTATATCTGAATCATAGTGTTCTTCCCCTTGCCTCCAAATACTCTTGGCTATCTCATCATATAAGATGCATTCACTCTATCCCCAAGAGTTCCAAAATCTAAACTAAGTTAAGCTTTAATTCAAAAGTCCATGTGCTAAATCTCCTCTGAGACTCAAGGCTATGGACCTTTGTAAAATCAAAACTAAGTTATCAAATTCCAATATGCAATAGTGGAACAAGTACATAATATACAGTTAGTACATAAAGCGTGTGTCTGGATTCAGCCCATCTCTGCACTGCTGCAATATCCCCATTTCACTGACCCAAAGTATAAAACGTAAGCAAGCACATGGGGATTTGATTGTCAATTCCATTCAGCTTTTGAACCTTGATTAATGGTCTTGCGATGGGCAATGACACAAAAACCCTCATATTCCCATAGTGATTTCCATAGGGCTGTGCCTCAAATGTCCATCTGTTTTGATAGTTTGATAGGCTAGGGTTTCATTGCCCTCCTGCCTGATCATGCTAGGCCATCAGATATCACTCAGGAGTTGGTAATGAGCAAACAAGCAGCATGTATTTCAGTCCACTGAGATGATTTATTTTTTATTTTTTGTTTAGCCAGGGATAGAGATCAAATATAGGCATTCCCCTGTGACTCACAGGTTCACTTTCTGCAATTTCAGTTACCTATGGTCAACTGGTGATCTAAAAATACTAAATGGAAAATTTCAGAAATAAAAAATTCATGCTTTTATTTCATATCCTTCTGAGGAATGTGATGGAAACTAATGTATCTCACTCAAGGCATGAACAACTCCTTTCTCCAGTATATCCATGCTGCTTATCTTGGTTATCAAATTGAATGTCATGTCATCACATTACTTGTCTTCAAGTAATCCTTACTTATAACCTCAAAGCACAAATTTTATTACAGAATATTGTTATCATTGTTCAATTTAATTGTACAATAAGCTAATCATAAAACAATTATAACTATATTTAACAAAAGCTTGCACTTGTTAACTTACTGTGCCTGATCTATAAATTACATTTTGTCATAGGTAGTATGTATAGGAAGCAACATCACATATGTGACGCAGTACTATCTGCAGCTTTAAGCATCTGCTGCAGCCCTTGGATCATGTCTTCCACAGGTTAGGGGAGACTATTTAGTGGAATTGGTATCCAACACCCAAGAGCCCAGGGACATTTCAGCGGAGCACTGGGATGCACCCCCTCTGTGTCAGCCTTCCCTACCCACATCTGGGGCAACACTGCTCAGGTTCTGAAATGGAAATAGCCGATTCTGGTTTATAGTTCCTCTGGGACCCAAACAAAACTCAAGACAGGAACAGGCAAAGATGTGATGCATGGTTTGTGCTGTCCTTGTTTCCTGCTCTATTCTAGTGTCTCTCACACATGAAAAAAGTGTTCGCTTCACCTATGATATCAAGAGAATGAAATGTGTCATTTAAGGATTCAGCAGAGAACTCCTCATGTAACATAGAGTTAACCATATGTATTTTAAGTAAATTGAAAAAAAGATCCCTGTTAAAAGTAAGAGAGGGAATAAGAGATGAAGGAGGTAGTTTATAACTGTAAAGCAGTATAGTTCTGCATACAGTCCTACAGACTCACTTCTTTTTTTTTTTTTTTTAAGATTTATTTATTTATTTGGAAGCCAGGAGCCTCCTCCGGGTCTCCCACGTGGGTGCAGGGGCCCAAGGACTTGGGCCATCTTGTACTGATTTCACAGCCGAGAGCTGGATCAGAAGTGGAGCAGCTGGGACTAGAACCGGTGCCCACATAGGATGCCAGTGCTTCAGGCCAGGGCATTAACCTGCTGCACCACAGCGCCAGCCCCCAGACTTACTTCTAAGGGAACAGCCTAAAAACCTGTCACGGGACTCCAAACCCATAAAAATCGATGGTTTAAATGCCATCTTAACTGTGAAAATGATCATATTAAATGTCAAAGTCAACATATAGATGGGTTTAAGTGTAAAAGTGATTATATAAATAACATCAAGTGCCTGATAATAATAATAGAATTAAAAAGGAAGGAAAGTCCAGTATGGGAAGCAGTCCACACAGCAGACTCCTAGAATGACATTCGCTGTAAATAACACTCTGACCTCAGAATCAACCCTTGAGGCTTGTTGGCCTGGCTGAAAGGCCTGTAAGAGCATTTCAGGCATGGAAAGCCAAAAATCTTTGGCAAAAAAAAATATCCTGCACAGAGGACCTCTGTGAGACCTCCGTAGAAAAAAAGGGTCATCAAAGAAGGATGTACTCTTCTCTGAAGGGAGGAGAGAACATCCACTTTGCTTATGGCCATGTCCAAATACCAATGGAGTCTATGGTCACAGAAGGCTTCCATAGCCTTGCCCGGCCCATGGCAAGAGCCTCAGGTGATCACTGACATCACAGATAAGAGTGTTAATTGTTAAAGGAACAACAGAAGTCACAGTGCATTTACTCCCTATATAAGACCTCTGTCCATAATAAGTTGTATTATGAGAACCGACTGCAAATTTTGTTCCAAACTGTACTCTATATGTTTTGTGTGTGGGGGGGTACAAATTGTTGAAGACTATGCTTAGCATGAAGTTGGTCCTCAGTATATAAAGTCAAACTACTAAAAATGAACCATAATGAAGAAGGAGATGGGAGAGGGAGAGGAAGTGTGATATAAGTTGAGGGGGTGGGTATGGGCAAAAGAACCAGTGTATTCTTAAAGTTGTATCTATGAAAAAATACATTCATTAAATTTAAAAAAGGATTCAGCAGAATTAAGATTATCAGCAAAAACAATCAAGTCATCTTTTCAAAGGTGGGAGGCAAAAAATATAGCCAAGAATAAATTTTATTTTAAGATTTATTTTATTTAAAAGCAGAATAATAGACATAGAGAGGGGAGGAGAGACAGACAGAGAGAGAGAGAGAGAGAGAGAATATTTTCCATCCACTGATTCACTCCCCAAATGGCTACAACAGCCAGTGTTGGACCAGGCCAAAGCCAAGAGGCAGGAACTTCATCTAGTCTCCCACCTGAGTGGCAGGGAGCCATGCACTTGGGCCATCCTCTGTTGCCTTCCCAGATGCATTAGCAGGGAACTGCATAGGAAGTGGAGAAGCAGGGACTTGAACTGGCACTCCAATATGGGATGCTGGCATCACAAGCAGAAGCTTGGCCTAATAAAAGTATACTGATGAAAATAGCTTCCACAGAGAAATCAAGTTAATGAGGACAAGACAATACTGCTTTAGCAGTATGGTGGAAACTGATGCCCATTGCCAGAGCAAGTTCAGTGGCATGGAGGAGGTGAGAGGAATACATGAAGGTAGCAAGAAGTCTTAGCAACTCTTTGATCAAGTTTTGAGAATGAAAAAAAAGGAAGTGGAACATATTTAGTCTTTTCAGAAATGATGGAGAGCAGGTATCACAGGTACCTTTTCTCTGTATTTAATGCATGTAAAGATTGATAACTCTTTTACATATATATTGAAAACATCCACCACTGCCTCTAGCAGAGAGTGAATTTTGTAAGGGAAAGTACACTAAGTTCTCTAAGAACAATTAACATTTTAAGGGGTGGGAATATAATCACTATAATATATAAACTTCTTGTTTGTAAAAAAATGAAAATAGGGGCTGGGGCTATGGGATAGCTGTTTAGGCCTTGGCTTGCAGGCCTTGGCATCCCATATGGGTACCAGTTTCAGCTCCTCCACTTCGATCTGGCTCCCTGCTAAAGCACCTGGGAAAGCAGTGGAAGATGGTCCAACTACTTGGGCCCCTGCACCCACATGGGAGGCCCAGATGAAACTCCTGGCTCCTATCTTTGGCCTGGCTGAGCCCTAGCCATTGTGGCCATTTGGGGAGTGAAGCAGTGGATGGAAGCCTTCTCTAAAAAATAGATGATTTCATACTTCATAATGCCTCTGTAAAAAACAGACAAGTGGAGGCAGGCATTTGGCCTCACACTTAAGATACCTATTAGGACATCTGTATCCCATGTCACAGTCCCTGGCTCTGGCTCGTGATTTCATCCTTCTGCTAGTGTACGGCCCTGGGAGGGAGTGTGATGGCTGAAGCTTTTGGGTTTCTGTCATCTGCATGGGAGACTTAGATAAGAAACAGGCTCCCCGCTTCAGCTCCCAGCTATTTCTTACAGAAGCATTTGGTCTGTGAACCAGTGAATGGGAGCTCTGTGTCTACCCCACCCCCATCTTTCATGCACATAATCTTTCTCTCTGCCTTACACATAAAGACAGGTGTTCTTTAATTTTAATCGCATTTTAAAAATTGCGAGTGTACGCCACTAGTGCTTTGCTCACATTGGAATTTCTCCATCCGTTCCACAATTTCCCCAGGTTTTCAAATAAGTATTGAATAAAGAACTAGAATTACACATCGCTATCATGTAAATAGAGGCCAGTCCTAAGCCATCAGTTCACCGCCCTGGAAACCAACAAAATGTCCTCATTTGGTTCCTAAGAGGCTGGCGCAGGGCCTTGTGGGAAATGTAGTCCCCGTTTCCAAAGATGTCGCTAGCACTGGACCACGGGAAGGCTTTTCCTGTTTGGTTCTGCGCCTGTGCTGCCCTTCCCGCAGCTTCCGCGTTCCACCTGGAAGTTGTGAGTGCAGGTTGCATGGTTGGATTCTGTATTCCTGAAGGTTGGTGCAGGGCAGAAGAAAAGCTCCCAGCCTTGACGACTCTGGGAAGTGAGTATGGAGTAGCAGCACTTGGGAGCGGAAACAACAGTGGTTCTGTGGTGGCCACGACCTGGAGTGGGGCTGGGAGAGCGACACAAGCATCCGATCATCGGGTCCCGGGTTGGGGAAGCGGTAACTGCTTTTCGCGATGGCTTTGTCGGTAAACAGCTGCTGGGAGGCCTGGTGTCGACTTCCCGGTGTACAAAAGCTGGTTCCAGAAGCGCTATAAACGTGGTTGAGCCACGATGGCAGTCGGCGGGAGACAGCTTGTGCACGGGAGGTCTGCGTACGAGTTTATGTTCAGCTCTATCGCGGAGGGATCTGAGCAAGGGTTTAAACCTATGCTAGTGTGATATCCGCATATCGCAGTGTAACAGTGAACTCTCCCCCCAATTCCCAGAGAAATAGTTGTGAAATGTATGCTGAGAGAATCTTTCCATGTTAGTTGTCTTTTTGGTATTTTGTGGCATCTCTTCAGCAAGTGAACTCTCGGGTCTCCTGTTTTTGCTTTGTTGCCTACCCAGCACTCCTGGTTTGAGTTCACAGAAGTTTTAAAAAATCTAGTTTCCAGAGAAATAAGATTTATGAGAGAGATTGGAGTACTGGGTGATGGCCTCCTTTTCTTTGAGGTTATGGCTTGTTAGGAAATTTGAAGTAGGGCGCCCTGTGAATAGGAATTGCAGCATTAAAATCACCCCTTTGGTTTAAATGCTCTGAATAGCACTTCAGAGCAGAAGTATCACATTCTTGTGCACGTTTTTACACTGATGGGGAATTTACCCCAAGGATAATTCAAAGTTCACATGGCCATTGCTTGTTTTTGTAGAGGTAATGGAAAATATTGCAAATACAGGTGTAAATAGCCTGAAAATAGAAGTTTCTGAACACTCTCTTTTCCTCTGCCTATTCGGAAACGGCTTACCTTTTTACTTAGCTAAAACCCCCAGTTACAGTTGTCCTTATGCTATAAATTGAAACAAAAGCAGGGATGTATTGTTGCTGATTTCAAAGCTCTCTTGGAGGTTTCTTTTTCTCTCCCTCTAACCATTCAAGCCAACCCTATCTAAAATGTAAATATCCCAAAGAATTCAATAAGTAATTATAAAAGTTAGGTCCTTTGGTTTGGTTCTTTTTCAGTGCTATTGATGTGGAATCCAGACATTTAAAAATGCTGTCTTTGCTCTATTCGCTAATAGGCTCTAATCTGAAGTCAGTAATCTAATTAAGAAACAAGATAAATTGAAATGACTGCTTACTGAATCAAATGTCTCCAAAATATGGTAGTTAGCAAGCTATTTTGGAACTATTTTGTAAGCATTCACATTTATGAAAGAGACAGTATAGGCTTCCAGAGATGAGATATACTTTATACTTTGTGTGTCTGTGTGGGTGCAAACTGTTGAAATCTTTACTTAGTATATACTAAGTTGATCTTCTGTATAAGAAGATAATTGAAAATGAATCGTGATAAAGAATGGGATGGGAGAGGGAGTGGGAGATGGGATGGTTGCTGGTGGGAGGGAAGTTATGGGGGGAAAAGCCGCTATAATCTAAAAGTTGTACTTTCGAAATTTATTAAATACAAGTTACAGAAAAGAAAAAAAAAAAAAAAAAGAATAGTAGATGCAGGGTCGGTGCTGCACCCTAGTGGGTAAAGCCACCATCCGCAGTGCCAGCATCCTATATGGGTGTCCGTTAGAGTCCCACCTGCTCCACCTTCAATCCTGCTCTCTGCTGTGGTCTGGGAAAGCAGTAGAAGATGGTCCAAGTCCTTGGGCCCCTGCACCCTTGTGGGAGACCCAGAAGAAGCTCCTGGCTCCTGGCTTTGGATCAGCACAGTTCCAGCTGTTGGGGCCATCTGGGGAGTGAACCAGCAGACCTCTCTCTTTCTGCCTCTGCCTCTCTGTAACTCTGCCTTTCAAATAAATAAAAATTTTATTGTTTTGTTTTTTTAAGATAGCAGATGCAAAAAAAGATCACATTGACCATCCTGCTGATTTAAAAAAAAAAAAAAAGACACTCCTTAAATAAGAAAGTATTTGTCAAGGACAAAAGTTGAGACTGAGAGATTATAAACTTTGTGCTCATAGAATAATTTATTTTTAAGAATGCTTAAGGGGCTGGCGCCGTGGCTCACTTGGTTAATCCTCTGCCTGCACCACCAGCATCACATATGGGTGCCGGGTTCTAGTCCCGGTTG
This sequence comes from Lepus europaeus, assembly GCF_033115175.1. Lineage (NCBI taxonomy): Eukaryota > Metazoa > Chordata > Mammalia > Lagomorpha > Leporidae > Lepus > Lepus europaeus. The sequence goes on from NC_084835.1 coordinate 50,104,034, forward strand.
CTCCTCTTCCAGTCCAGCTCTCTGCTATGGCCCAGGAGGGCAGTGAAGGATGGCCCAAGTGCTTGGGTCCCTGCACCCGCATGGGAGACCAGGAAGAAGCACCTGGCTCCTGGCTTCGGATCAGCGCGATGCGCCGGCCGCATCGGCCATTGGAGGGTGAACCAACAGAAGGAAGACCTTTCTCTCTGTCTGTCTCTCACTATCTATAACTCTACCTGTCAAAAAAAAAATGCTTAAAATTATATATTCTTAAGGGGTACCACATGTTGTTTCGATACATGTATACATTGTGTAATGTCCATTACTAGTAAGTATATCTCCTTACACATTTAGCTTTTCTTTATGGTATAAACATTCAAAATCCTTTTAGTTTTTTACAATGAAATATACAATACATTAAAATTATAGCCACTGTATAATAGAACCACAGAACTTCTCATGCCTGTCTAGCTATAAATTAGTACCTGTGAATAAACTTTTCCCCATCTCCCTTTCCTCCTTGCTTCCTTGGTGTCTAGTAACCACTGTTCTACTTTTAACTTCTATGAGATCACCATTTTATTTATTTTTTTATTTTTTAGATACCACACCTAAGAGATCATATTGTATTTATCTCTCTGTGCTTAGTTTATTTTTACTTAACGTAATGACATCAGTTCCATCCATGTTGTTTTGGGTAGTAAGATTTCATCTTTTTTATGGCTGAGTAGTTTTCTATTGTACATCTGTACCACATTTTCTTTATCTACATCAGTAGATGAACACTTTGGTTCTTGTCGTTTCTTGGCTGTTGTAAATAGTATTGTGATAAACACAGAGGTGTAGATACTTCTTCATCAGAATGGTTTCATTTCCCTTGGATGTATATTAAGTTGTCCAGTTGCTGGATCGTATGGTATTTCCTTTTGTAGTTTGTTGAGAAAGCTCTATACTGCTTTCCATAATGACTACTAATTTACATTCCCACCAATAGTATACAAGAATTCCCTTCCCTCCAGTTCTCACTAACACTTGCTATGTTTTGTCTTTTTGATAATACCCATTCTAAATGGATGAGTTAATATTTCATCTTGGTTTTGATGTGCATTTCCATGATGATTAATGATGTTGAGCATTTTTTCATATGCCTGTTGGCAATTCGTATTGCCTGTTTAGAACTACTGTCCATTTTTAAATTAGACTAATGGTTTTTTTGTTGTTGTTGTTGTTATTGAGTTATTCTGGTTATTAACCCTTTGCAAGATACATAACTTGCAATACTTTCTCCCTTTCTGTAAGTTGTCTCTTTACTCAGTTGTTTCCTTTGCTATTCAGAAACTCTTTAGTTTGATGAAATCCAATATGTCCAGTGTTTTTTATAGATTTATTTTATTTGTTATTTTATTTATTTGAAAGGCAGAATTACAGAGAGAAAGAGGGAGAGAGAGAAAGACAGACAGATCTTCCATCCACTGATTCACTCCCCAAATTGCCATAAGGGCCAGAGGCTGGGCCATATCAAATCCAGGAGCTTGGAACTCCATCAGGGTCTCCATTCCATCTCACTCCATCTGGGTGATGGGCCCAAGCACTTGGCCTGTCTTCTGCTGTCTTCCCAGGTATATTAAGAGGGGGCTGGATTGGAACTTGTGCCCTTAAGAGATGTTAGTGTTACAGGTGGTTGCTTAACCTGGTGCTCCATAACACTGGCCTCCCATATATCTAATTTTGATTTTGTGTACTGATCTTTAGGGGTCTGATACAAAACAAACAAACAAACAAAATTGGCTATTCTAATGTCCTAAAGTACTTCCCCTGTGTTTTCTCCTACTAGTTCCAAAGTTTCAAGGCTTAAATATAGTCTTTAAACATTTTGAGGTGGATTCTTGTACATGGTAAGAAGTGTCTAGTTTCATTCTTATGCGTGTGGATATCCAGTTTTCCTGGCACAATTTATTAAAAACATCCTGTTTGCAGTGCATGTTCATCGAACCTTTGTCAAGGTTGGTTTGCTGTAGATGTGTAGGTTTAATTCTGGGATCTCTGTTCTGTTTCATTAGCCTATGCATCTGTTTTTAATGCCAATATCATGCTGTTTTAATTACTGTTATCTTTATGATATATCTTAAAGCCAGGTAATAAAAATGCTTCCTATTTATTCCTGTTTTTTTTTTTTTTCCTCAAGATCACTTTGGCTATTTGGAATCTTTTGTAGTTCCATAGAAATTTTAGTGGTGTTTTTCAAGTTCTGTGGAAAACGTCATTGGGATTTTGATAGAAATTGCATTGAATCTATAAATCACTTTGAGTGATATGCACATTTTTAAATTGTTGGTGCTTCCAATCTATAAACACATAATGTCTTTCCATTTCTTTGTGTCCTCTTCAGTTTATAGTTTTCTTTGTAGGGATCTTTCACTTTGGTTGAATTTTAATCTTAGATATTTTTAAAAATCTTTCTCAACTTATTTTTGTAGGATTGGTTTCTTGATTTCGTTTTCAGGTGATTCATTATTTGTGTGCAAAAATGCTATTTTTTTATATATTGACTTTGTACTCTGCAACTTTGATCAGTTTGTTTATTGGTTCTAACATCTTTTTGATGAAGTCTTTGGGATTTTTCTATATGTAGGGTAATGTCATCTGCAAACTGTGACAATTTGACTTCCTTCCTTCCAGTTTGAATGGCCTTTATTTCTTCCTCTTGCCTAATTCCTCTTGATGGGTCTTCTAGTACAATTTTGAGTAGAAGTACAGTAGGTATCCTTCTTTTGTTCCATATCTTAGAAAAGAAAGCCTTCAGCTTTTCCCCATCCATTTGATGATAGTTGTTGGCTTGCTATAAATCGTCTTTATTATGTTGTGGTATGTTCCTTCTATAAATAATTCGGTCAGAGTTTTTTAATCAGGAAGGAATGTTGAGTTTTATCAATTGCCTTTTCTGTATCTATTAAGATAATTATATGATTTTTGTCATTCATTCTGTTTCTATGATGTAGAACATTTATTGATTTGCATATGTTGAATCATCTTTGCATGATGAATAATTTTTTAATGTGTAAATGTATTCATTTGCTAGTTTTTTATTGAATATATTTGCCTGTGTATTCTTTTTTTTTCTTTTCTTTTTTTTTTTTTTTTTTTTTTTTTTTTTGACAGGCAGAGTGGATAGTGAGAGAGAGAGACAGAGAGAAAGGTCTTCCTTTTTGCTGTTGGTTCACCCTCCAATGGCCGCTGCAGCCGGCTCATCGTGCTGATCCAAAGCCAGGAGCCAGGCGCTTCTCCTAGTCTCCCATGCAGGTGCAGGGCCCAAGGACTTGGGCCATCCTCCACTGCCTTCCCGGGCCAGAGCAGAGAGCTGGCCTGGAAGAGGGGCAACCGGGACAGAATCCGGCACCCCGACTGGGACTAGAACCCGGTGTGCCGGCGCCGAAAGGCGGAGGATTAGCCTATTAAGCCACGGCGCCGCCCTGCCTGTGTATTCATCAGGGATATTGGGCTGTAGCTTTCTTTTCTTGTGTCTTTCTCTCATTCTGATAAGGTAATGCTGGCCTTATAGAAGGAGTTTGGAGTAATTCTTTTCCCTTCTGTTTTTTGGAATCATTTAAGAAGAAAAATTGATGTTAATTGTTAGTTCTTCTTTAAATGTTTTGTACAATTAAATAGTGAAACCATCCGTTCCTAGTTTTGTTTGTTTTGGTTGGAGATTTTAATTGCAGAGTCAGTCTTGCTCCTTGTTTGTTGGTTTTTTAGATAATCATATTTTTTAATGATTCAGCCATGGTAAAGTATATGTGCCCAGCAGATCTTCCATTTCTTATAGGTTATAAAGCTTGTTGCCATATAATTGTTTATAGTAACTGCTAATCTTTTGTATATGTATGATGTCACTTGCAATGTTTCTGTTTCCATTTTTGATTTCATGAATTTTATGAATTTGAATCTTCTTTTTTCTTAGTCTACTAAGAATTTGTCAATTTTATCTGTTACCTTTTTTATTTCATTTTTATGTAGTTTTTTTCTTAGTTTCTATGTCATTTGTGCTGTTTTCTCTTTTCCTTCTAATAAATTTTAATTTAATTTATTCTTATTTATCTAAATCCTTTGATAGAGCCATAATTGTTTGAGAATATTCTACTTTTTTAATGTAAATTTTTTTATTATTATTATTTGACAGAGTTATAGATAGTGAGAGAAAGAGACATAGAGAAAGGTCTTCCTTCCGTTGATTCACTCCCCAAATGGCCGCTACGGCCCGGAGCCAGGTGCTTCTTCCTGGTCACCCATGGGAGTGCAGGCACCCAAGCACTTGGGCCATCCTCCACTGTCCTCCCGGGCCACAGCAAAGAGCTGGACTGGAAGAGGAGCAACTGGGACTAGAACCCGGTGCCAATTTGGGATGCCGGCACCGCAGATGGAGGATTAACCAAATGAGCCACGGCACCGGCCCCTAATGTAAATGTTAATGGCTATAAACTTGCCTTAGTACTGCTTTTGCTTTGTGCCATTGGTTTTGTTATGTTGTATTTTCATTTGCATTCATTTCAAGCAATTTAATAAATTGGTTGCTGAGTAATAAGTTTAATTTCTGTGTAATAAGTTTAATTTCTGTTTCTATGTAGTTTTCAAAGTTTTTCTTGTTATGGATTTCAGTTTTCTTGCATTATAGTAAACAAAGATACTTTGTATGACTTCTTTTTTTTTTTTTTTTTTCTAATTTGTTAAGGTTTGTTTTGTGACCTGCCACAGGATCTATTCTGGAGGATGTTTCACATGCTTTGGAAAAGATTATATATTCTGTAGCTGTTGGACAGAAAGTTCTGTGAGGTCCAAATGACCTAGGATACAATTATACTCTGCTGTTTCTTTGTTGATTTTCTGATTTTCTGCCTGGAGGATCTGTCCATATCTAAAAGTGGGAAGTTTAAGGACACTACTATTAATGTTGGAGTCTGTCTCTCCATTTAGTATTTTTTTTTTTTTTACAAGCAGAGTTAGACAGTGAGAGAGAGAAAGAGACAGAGAGAAAGGTCTTCCTTTTCCGTTGGTTCACTCCCCAAATGGCCGCTATGGCTGGCACGCTGTGCTGATCTGAAGCCAGGAGCCAGGTGCTTCCTCCTGTTCTCCCATGCGGGTGCAGGGCCCAAGCATTTGGGCCATCCTCCACTGCCCTCCTGGGCCACAGCAGAGAGCTGGACTGGAAGAGGAGCAACCAGGACAGAACCTGGTGCCCCAACTGGGACTAGAACCCTGGGTACTGGCGCCGCAGGCAGAGGATTAGCCAAGTGAGCCACAGCACCAGCCTCTCCATTTAATATTATTATTATTTGCTTTATGTAGTTAGGTACTCCAATATTGAATGCATATACATTCACAATTGTTATGTCCTCTTGCTAGATTGAACATATTGTATAACAACCTTGTTTGTGTCTTTTTAATGCTGTAGATTTCAAATCTATTTTATCCTCTATAAGTAGGGCTGCTCCTGATTTCTTTTGGCTTCATTTGTATGGAATATATTATTCCATCCTTTTTTTCTTTTTTTTTTAAGCTTTATTCATTTTTTTTGAAAAGCAGAGATGGAGAGTGAGGAAGAGACAGAGAGATCTTTATCAGCTGGTTCATTCCCCTGATGGCTGCAATGACTGGAGCTGGGCAAGTCCAAAACTAGGAGCCTTGTACAGGTCTCCCACATGCTTGCAGGGGCTCAAGCACTTGGGCCCTTCTCCACTGCCCTCCCAGGTGCACTAGCAGGGAGCTGGATCAGAAGCAGAGCAGCCAGAAATAAAACCAGTGCCCACATGGGACACCAATGCCACAGGCAGTGGCTCCACCCGCTATACAACAATGCCAGCCCTAGTCCGTCCTGTCAGTTTCAGTCTATGTGTATCCTCAGAGTTACTGAATATCCTCAGATTCACTGATAAGCGTGATATACTTGGATCTTTTTTCCTTTTTAATTCCATGTCTTTTTATCTGGAGTATTTAACCATTGGCAAATGCAGTCTTATTACTGCCATTTGATACTTATTTAATTTTATTATAGTTCCTTTCTTTATTTCAACTTCTGTTACAATCATCCTTTGTAGTTAAATTATTGTCTGCATTAGTGTACTTTGATTCTTTGCTTATCTGTTTTAGGCAAATGTATTACAGACTTTTGCTTTGTCCTTATCATGAGGCTTACAGATTTTTGCTTTTTGATTATCATGAGGCTTACAAAAAAAATGTTTGGTTAAAATAAGCAATTTTTAAATGATGGCAACTTGACATTGATTATAAATATATGAAAACAAACCAACAAAAACCCCAGATAAGAAATAGTAATCAACAACCCTACACTTATACTCCATTCTTTCCTACATTTTAAATTATTTTTCATTAGTTGAAAGACAGAGGGAATCAGATAGAGAAAGCTCCCATCCACCATTTTACTCCCCAAATGCCTGCAATAGCTGAGGTTCAGCCATGGCAAAGCCAGGAATGAGATGCATTCCAGTTCTCCCACATTGGTAGCAAGCCGCCTAACCACTGGAGCCATCCCTTGCTGCCTCCTGGGTTTACATGAGCAACAAGCTAGAATAGGGAGCCAGAGCTATGTCTCAAACTCGGATATTCTGATATGGAATGCAGGCTTCCCAACTGGTTTCTTAACCACTAGGCCAAATACCATTTGCACATATTTTGAATTTTTGGTATTGTGTTTTACCCATTTCTATATTGCTTGTCTCAATATTGTTTTTATTTTTTAGTCTTCATACTAAAAATATGAATAGTTTGTATACCATGTTTACAATAGTAGAAGACCCTGAATTTGTCTATATAGTTACTTTTTTTAAAGATTTATTTATTCATTTGAAAGAGTTACACAGAGCGAAAAAGAGGCAGAGAGAGAGAGAAAGGTCTTTCTTCTGATGGTTCACTCCGCAGTTGGCCATAATGGTAGAGCTGTGCCATTCTGAAGCCAAGAGCCAGGAGTTTCTTCCCGTTTTCCCATGTGGGTGCAGGGGCTCAAGGTCTTGGGCCATCTTCCACTGCTTTCCCAAGCCATACCAGAGAGCTGGATCAGAAGTGGAGCAACTTGGACTTGAACTGGCACCCATATGGGATGCTGGCCTTGCAGGCCGGAGCTTTAACCTGCTGCACCACAGCTCTGGCCCTTGATCTTTTCTTCTTACTCATTAGTGTCTCTGTTTTAGTTTGATGAACTCCCTTCAGCATTTCTTGCTAAACAGGTCTAGTGGTGATGAACTCTGTCAGTTTTTGTTTGCTTGGCAATGTCTTCCTGTTTCCCTCATATCTGAAGGTTAGATTTTCTGAGTACAGTCTTTGGAGCTGGCAGTATTTTTCTTTTAATACTGTCAAAGTCCCATCCAACTCCCTCCTGACCTGTAAGATTGCTATAGTCAGGCAAACTGGGACTCCCTTGTATGCTGTTTCTTTTTGCTTGCAGTTTTGAGGATCCTCTCTTTATCTTTAACCTTGGAGAACTTTATTATATGTATTTGATACTGATTTGCTTATTAATATTTCCCATATTAATAAGCTATGTGGGTTCTTGCCATAAATTTAGAGAAGAATTCTGAATACTGGCTCAAATAGACCAGATGACATGGTAAGTTTTTAAGCTTTTTTTTTTTTTTTTTTGATTGTATTTATTTATTTGAGAGGTAGAGTTACAGACAGTGAGGAGAGACAGAGAGAAAGGTCTTCCGCCCGCTGGTTCACTCCCCAAATGGCTGCAATGGCCGAAGCCGCGCCAATGCAAGCCAGGAGCCAGGAGATTCTTCTGGGTCTCCCACGCAGGTGCAGAGGCCCAAGGACTTGGGCCATCTTCTAATGCTTTCCCAGGCCATAGCAGAGAGCTGGATGGGAAGAGGAGCAGCCGGGACTAGAACCGGCAGCATATGGGATGCCGGCCGCAGGCATAGAATTTACTTACTGTGCCACAGTGCTGGCCCCAGTTTTTAAGCTTTTTATTCAGTGAGAGAATTGCATAGGAGAGTGAGGGCTTTATCAAAGAGAAAAGGAAAATCTAGATCCATACTGAGCCAAGAGTAGGCCAAAAGCCACGTGCAGCAAGTATTTGGTTAAAAGCAGTTACAAGCAGCTTATCAAGGGCAGTGAAGCGAAGGCAGAGAGCATGGATGGCCCGAAGGCATGGGACAACAAGGACAGCAAAGGTCCATAATGGTGAAAAAGGGGAAAAAAGGCTGGGCCCACCATTTTTCAGGCCTTTTACCCACTTCCAAAGGGGCATGGTTAGGTAGCCTGATGGGCAGGTGGACATTCAGGTATGGTCAAGTAGGGGCATGAGATCACACAAGGTCGTGGTGAAGGCGTGGTCTTCCAGCTTTCAGATCAATTTTATCCTGTCTGCCTGCCTACATCATCTTGGGTACACTTAGTTGCATTGGATACAACTAGTGACCTTTGACCTTCCTGAACCTAGATGTATGTTTGTGTAGGTTTGGCAAGTTTTGTGTTATCTCTTTAAATGTGCTTTCTAAAAAGAAGACCTAAATGAAAGATCTCAGCGAGTGAGATCCCAGTGGAAAGAACGGGGCCATCAAAGAAGGAGGTACCTTTCTCCGAAGGGAGGAGAGAACTTCCACTTTGACTATGACCCTATCGGAATAAGAGTAAAGTCAGCGAACTCTAAAGGCTTCCATAGCCTTGGCAACTCATGACTAGAGCCTAGGGAGATTACTGACGCCATAAACAAGAGTGTCAAATTGTTAAATCAACAACAGGAGTCACTGTGTACTTACGTCTCATGTGGGATCTGTCCTTAATGTGTTGTCCAGTGTGAAGTAATGCTATAACTAGTACTGAAACAGTATTTTTACACTTTGTGTTTCTGTGTGGGTACAAACTGATAAAATCTTTACTTAGTATATACTGAATCGATCTTCTGTATATAAAGATAATTGAAAATGAAAAAAACAACCTGGTGTAAAATTGGAAATTGCATAGAATATTAATCAATTTTTAAAAAAATATCATGTAGGATCTCTGTCCTTAATGTGCTGTACATTGTGATTTAATGCTATAACTAGTACTCCAACAGTATTTTTCACTTGGTGTTGCTATGTGAGGGCAAACTGTTGAAATCTTTGCTTGATATGTGCTAAACTGATCTTCTGTATATAAAGAGAATTGAAAATGAATCTTGATGTGAATGGAAGGGGAGAGGGAGTGGGAAAGGGGAGGGTTGCGGGTGGGAGGGAAGTTATGGGGGGGGGGGAGCCATTGTAATCCATAAGCTGTACTTCGGAAATTTATATTCATTAAATAAAAGTTTAAAAAAAAATAAATGTGCTTTCTACCTTGTTGGCATTCTCAAGTTCTTCTTAAACCCAAGTAACTCAGATATTTTCCCTGTAAATGTGTCCCAAAGATCTGTAAGCTTTCTTCATTCCTCTTGCCTTTTGTTGCCTCCCCTACATATGTATTTTCAGGGAACCTAATTTGAACTCAGTGATTATTCTGCTGTTGATAGCTTCTGTTTTGTTTAATTTCACAAATTGTACTTCTCTGTTGAAGGATTGCTGTTTGATTTTAAGTTATTTAGTTACTTGCATCTCTCTGTCGGATCTCTTTGTTAGAGTATTTATTTGCTTCTCTTGACATTTCTTGAATTTCCTTAAAACACCTATCCTTAAATCTTTATCTGAACACTTGAAAATTTCAGTTCCTAGATGGCTAGTTTCTGACACCTTATTCTATTTGCTAGGTGAGGTCATGGTTCCCTGGAAATTCCTGATGCTGGTTTGGGTATGATGTCATTTGCACATTGAAGTTATAATAATCTGACTTTGTTTGGAGCTGTCCTTTGGTACATTTTAAGCAGTCCGTTTACAGTCTCTGAGCCTGTGAACATTTATGCTAGTTCAGCTCTACATGGTGCCCTGAGTTGGTATGTTTTCACTATTAAATTCCCAAAATACTCCCCTATCTCAGGTTTTTCCAAAATCTACAATTGGTGTGTTTTTCAGAATGAACTGGGGAAGTACCTAAACAGGGGAAGTCCAATCCTATAATAAACTTCTCCCTAGGGATAGGATAGGCCCAGATGCCTAGCCCTGTGGCCACCAATATCATGATGCTAGATCACACCCAGAGCTGAGAACCTACCACCATCAGCACAGTACAGAGTCTATTTGCTGCATAAGCTAAACTCATTGATTGATGTCATGCCCACCGGCCACTGCTGATGTTGGCTAGAGTGATGAACTGTGGAACTCTACTTGGCACTGAAGCACATCGAGAAACTGTCAGTAAGCACCTGTCTGCAGACACTAACCATTTGTGTCCGCTCAATGTTAGATTTTACCAGCTTGAGTAAGAAACAACGAAACCCGGTCATTTGCAACAAGATGTAGCAATCTGGAAAACATCATGCTGAGTGAATTAAGCCAGTCCCAAAGAGAAAAATATCATTTGTTTTCCCTGATCGGTGACAACTGAGCGCCAAAGGGGAAACCTGTTAAGTGAAATGGACACTATAAGCAACAATGAACTGATCAGCTCGTGTCCTGACTTTAGATGTACAATGTAATACTTTATCCTTTTTAGTATTTGTTGTTGTTGTTGTTGTTCTAGTACTAGTGGTTGAACTCTGTAATTAACACACAATTATTCTTAGGTGTTTAAATTTTAACTGAAAAGTGATCCCTGTTAAATTTAAGAGTGGAAAAAGAGAGGGAGGAGATGTACAATTTGGAAGATGCTCAATCTGACTTGCCGCAAATGGTGGAGTTAGAAATGTGCCAGGGGATTCCAACACAATCCCGTCAAGGTGGCATGTACCAATGCCATCTCACTAGTCCAAGTGATCAATTTCAGTTCACAATTGATGGCTCTGATAGGTCTAAGAGTCAAAGGGATCACACAAACAAGACAAGTGTCTGCTAACACTAACTGATACAATCAAAAAGGGAGAGAAAGATCCAACATGGGAAGCGGGATACACAGCAGACTCGTAGAATGGCAGATGTCCTAAGCAACACTCTGGCCTCAGAATCAACCCTCAAGGCATTCGGAGCTGGCTGAAGAGCCCATGAGAGTATAGTAGGCATGGAAAGCCAAGATATCATGGAAAAAAAAAAAAAAAGACCTAAATGAAAGATCTCTGTGAGTGAGATCCCAGTGGAAAGAACGGGGCCATCACCTTTCTCCGAAGGGAGGAGAGAACTTCCACTTTGACTATGACCCTATCGGAATAAGATTAAAGTCAGCGAACTCTAAAGGCTTCCATAGCCATGGCAACTCATGACTAGAGCCTAGGGAGATTACTGACGCCATGAACAGGAGTGTCAAATTGTTAAGTCAGCAACAGGAGTCACTGTGTACTTACACCCCATGTGGGATCTGTCCTTAATGTGTTGTCTAATGTGAAGTGATGCTATAACTAGTACTGAAACAGTATTTTTATACTTTGTGTTTCTGTGTGGGTACAAACTGATGAGGTCTTCACTGATTATATACTGAATTGATCTTCTGTATATAAAGAGAATTGGAAATGAAAAAAACAACCTGGTGTTAAATTGGAAATGGCATAGAAAATTAATTAATTTTTTTAAAAAAAAAAACTATTATGTAGTATCTCTGTCTTTAATGTGCTGTACATTGTTATTTAATGCTATAATTAGTACTCCAATGGTAGTTTTTTCACTTTGTGTTGCTATATGGGCAAACTGTTGAAATCTTTACCTAATATGTACTAAACTGATCTTCTGTATATAAAGAGAATTGAAAATGAATCTTTATGTGAATGGAAGGGGAAAGGGAGCGGGAGGGGGGAGGGTCGCAGGAAGTTATGGGAGGGGGGAAGCCATTGTAACCCATAAGCTGTACTTTGGAAATTTATATTCATTAAATAAAAGTTTTAAAAAAAAAAAAAGGATTTTACCAGCTTGGCAGTGAGTTCCAAAAGTGAGTTCCTGTGATTCATTGCTGTTTCCCAAGGTTGGAGAAGGGATGATAGAGAGGGTAAATCTAGGTCAGTCTTTCCTGGGTCTCATGGTTATCAGACCCTGTGCAATCTTGGAGATGCATGCCAGTCATATGTAAGGCTAGTGGTGATAGACACCAAACCACCTGTGCCCTCCAAGGCACAGGTTGTCTACCTGATCCTGGGGCAAGTCTAGAGGCTTCCTCCACAGACATTGACCTAGGCAATGGGAATGAGTAGGATCTGTCTAACTTTGGGCTTCACCAGCACAACAGTGAGTCCCAAGACATATTCATGTGATTGCCTGCTGTCTGTGTAAGTTTCATGGGTGTTCCCCTTGATCATCCAGCTGGCACTAAGCTGGGTCATCCCTGGGTCTTACCGTCACCAGGCCATGTGACATCTCAGAGATTCATGCCAGGCCCACTTGAAGCTGGTGGTGGTACACAATGAAGTGAATTCATCCTTCTGGAGTGTGAGTCTCCCCCTGTTGCTGGGGGCAAGTCTAGAGCCTCTGTCTATAAGCTATGGGATAAAGGTCTTTGGGCCTTTTCTTCTGTTAGGTCTCATGGCATTGGGCCCAGCACTGGGCAATGGCCTAATCTCCTTTTCTTGCCCTATTCCCCAGTGGCTATAGTCTTGATGTTTAAGTTGGGGCAGAAGCACTGCCCAAGTCATCTGGCTATGGAGGGTGCAAATATTCATGCCTACAAGTATGGGCCTGTGGACAAGGGCTATGAGATTGTCTAATTCTGAATTTTTTCACTGTGGGCCTGAGATTCAAGTGTGTGGGCAGAATTTAATTCCCTCCCTCTTTCATGCAGGAGATGCCTCTTTCCACCCTGTCCTACATGGAGTTTGGGAAGGGGTAATACAGACAACTGTTTCTCTCCTGATTTCTTCAATGTCACTTTCAATATTATTAGGCTAATACCAAGTACTAAGGCCTTTTTGCCTGAGTCCTGTAGCTCTTCTGAAGATGACTTGGTGTGTGGATAGCTGTTCAAATTAGTGTCTCTAGAAAGGGGATTGTCACATCTTACTCAACAACCATGTTACTCCACTCTTATCTTTTAAGCCTCCCCAGGTAATTTAAGTCACATTTTCAATTTAGTATTGCTTATAAAATATAGTAGATTGGTGATGGACTCTCAACTGCTTCTTTGGAGGCTTTCATTTCCTTTATGAAGGCTCCCACATTACATAAAACTTCTGTTAAGCTATTCTCCTGTTTATAGTATGTTAATTTTATTTGTTGGACATGACTGGGGCCTGAATTGGGCTGAGGCATCCCACTCACTCCAAAGCTTCCAGATGGAATTATTTTTTAATGTCATTGGAATTTTTAAGAAATACTCTTTTAAAAATTATTTTTGTTCATTTATTTATTTGAAAGAGCAGCACACACACACAGAGAGAGAGAGAGAGAGCAAGAGAGAGAGAGATGGTGGTAGTGTATCTTCCATCTGCTCATTCACTCTCCCAAATGGCCACAAAAGCGAATGCTTGGCTAGACCAAAGCCAGGAGCCAGGAATTCCATCCTGGTCTCTATCATGGGTGGCAGGGGCCCAAGTACTTGGACCATCATCCATACTTTCCCAGGCACATTAGCGAGAAGCTGGGTCAGAAAGAGCAGCTGGCACACTAGAACTGGCACTCTGATATAGGATGCCAGCATCTCAAGCAATGACTTAACTCACTGCACTACAATGCCAACTCCTACAGATGGGATCTTAAGAGATCTGACAAAATAGAGGAAAAGTTAGGAATTCTTACAAAAGCCACCTCTTTCTGATCAGCAGTGTCTAGTTGAGAGAAAAGGTTTCCCTGTACACTTTACATCATCTTTGATGTTATATTCTCAGGCCTTAGTATCTCAATGTCTTTCCCATAGCTTAAAGTTCTTTGCCCTGTTTTGATGATTGCAGATCAACTTCTTACTAACGACTAACTCACTAGATTGAGAGAATAAGGACATTAGGACCAGCCAGGACTCAAGTCTTTTGATATAGATAGGTAACTTCTTGATGTTAGATTTTGTCAAGAGTTTTTGTTTTTCGTTTTTGCTTGTTTTAACAGGAACCCCAGGCCAGGACAAATATTGTGGCAGCTATCTACTTATAACCCCAAACTGCAACCCACTTTTGCTATCATCAAAATCTCCAAAAGAACACAATGGCTGTCCTATCACTGGCCAATCAAAGGAAGACAATGAACACCCTGAACCATCCAAAGACTTGCCACAAGTTGAACACATACCTTGCAACCCCAACTTCAAGCTTTACTGTTTCCTTACCCTACTCTCCCAGGGGAGTTTGGAAATTAAGTGATAGCTGTCCATAGTCCTTGCCCTGCACTTGGGAAACTAAACATCTGCTTTCTTCCATCCCCACAGTGTCAGTGATTGGCTTGCTTTGCATCAGGCGGCAGGACCCAGGTTTGGGGGATCTGAGACATTGTTCTCTAAATCTGTATTGGTGGAAGAAAACATTTGTAAGAGCTGATTTTTTGAATTGTGAATCTTTTGTACTTGGTTTTGGTTCTACTTTAGTAAGTTGTTGATCCACAGCTTCCCAGAAGTGGTCCTTGTTTTCCCTTTTCTGTCTTGCATGATTTTGTTACAAGGTAAAAAATTATTATAAGTTTCTGTTTTTCACCTTGCTTGAGAGTTTGGCTTGATATGGAAAAAAGTCTGAGATGTCTTTAAATTTAATTAGACCAAGGACCAGGGATGGAAAGAAAGAGATGGATGAGGTTAATCAATAATAAATAAAATACAAAACACTATTTTGTATCCTTACGTGAATGTTAAAAGCTTATGTCAACTATTATTGCAATCTCCTAGGGACCACAGTATCCTGCTTGTAGCCCCAACCAATTCAGAGGCAAAAGCTACTGCTTGTGGACTGCCCATTTATCCCAGAGCCTTCCCCACTTTGGGTAATCCTGCCCCTCCTATCTAGAGTAGATTCAGTGTAATTAATTTGTACTTCCTTCCCCAATTTTTCATTGTAAAGTACTCTGGCTTCTTAGATATGGGGGGTTGAAAATTCTAATATAGAATTCTGTATAGGAAGGAAAAAGGAAAGTGGATGTGTTTTTAGTGAAAAAATGTAAGGGAAACATGAAGGTTTGTTTTAGAAAAACATTTATTTTGTTTAATTCAGAGGTGATTCAAAGGCTATTTTAAAATAATGATCTATGATGGAAATAAAAGTAAGGCAAGAAATAATCAGTATGTAGGAATGAGGTATAAAGAAATAATAAGTATATACTTTTGGTAAGGAAAGTTGATGGGAGAGAGTAATTCTTCTGTTTGTGAGAGAGAAGTTTGTGTTGTAAAAAAGAGAAGGGGGAAAGTAAGTTTTTATAGTAAGGCACAATGATTGGTTATTCTAATAGAAAAAGAAGGTTAAAAATAAAGATCTAAATGAGTTGTAGAAAATCTGAGCAAGTTGTTAAAGTTTTTGGAAAATGAATCTTATAAATGGAATTTTGTGTGTGGCCAAGCTGGCTAAAATTGAAAGGGCAATGTATGTGAGTGTTTTTAAAACTTAAACTTGATATTGCAGGTATACAGCTGATAAAAATTAGCATTTGGTCTTTTGCTGTATAAACAATGAAATGCTTTGAATATTGGCCTCTTAATAAGAAACTATGAAAGATTTTTATTTATCTTTAGACCAAGGTTATATTTTTATCAAAATAATTTCTGGTGCTTCATCTTGTCATTATCAAGATCTTTGCCTAAACAAACTGAGTCATATCTGTTAGTAAGATTTAAGACTTCTTCAACTGTGTAACCTCTATTTGTCTAAAAATCTTTTGTCACTTTGGGTTAATGGTTTACTAAGTATTGTTTACACAGTGACCTGTTTTATTGTTTTTAAAGATTTATTTATTTTGAAACTCAGAGTTAAGAGAGAAGGGGAGAGACAGATAGAGAGAGAGAGACAGAGATCTCCCATCTGCTGGTTCACTGCCTAGATGGCCACCACAGCCAGTGCTGGGCCAGGCTGAAGCCAGGAGCCACCAGCTTCATTGGGATCTCTCATGTGAGTGGCAGGGGCCAAAACACTTTGGCCATCTTCTGCTGCTTTTCCCAGACCATTAGTGGGGACTTGGATAGGAAGTGGAACAGGTGGGACTCGAACTGATACCCATATGGGATGCCGGTGTCGCAGGCTGCAACTTTACTTGCTTTGGTGCAGTGCTGTCCTCCACAATGACCTGTTTTAAAACTTTTGAATTTTTCATGAATTTGCCTCAAATTTTAAATTGCATCTTTTTGACCAAGAATTGACTTTGGAATTTTTTAGTTGAGTCCTTAGAGAGCTTCAAAGGATCTATCTCTCATCTTGTAGAGATAGTAAACTAATTAGGCTTGCTCCACGTATTGAAATGTATGGGAAACTTTGTTGAATATTAAAGTGATGTTGGGTTTTGTTATCAATGTGATCTAAAAAATATGTAAAGTTTGTAGATGCTCAGTCCTGGTGTGATGCTGTTAGTCATAATTCTGATTATTATTTTACAACGCAAAAAACAACCCAGTTTCCTTATTGGTATATCGTTATTATAATTAACTCTCTCTAGATTTTTATTTTTTATTTTAAAATTTTTAAAGATTTATTTATTTATTTGAAAGTCAGAGTTACACAGAGAGAGAAGCATCCACTGGTTCACTCCCCATTGGCTGCCATAGCCGGAGCTGCACCAATCCAAAAGCAGGAGCCATGAGCTTCTTCCATGCCTCCCACACGGGTGCAGGGGCCCAAGGACTTGGGCCATCTTCTACTGCTTTTCCAGGCATAGCAGAGAGCTGGATTGGAGGTGGAGCAGCCAGGACTCAGAAGGGCGCCCCTATGGAATGTGGCACTGTTGGAAGCAGCTTTACCAACTATGCCACAGCGCTGGCCCCAACAAGTATTCGTAAATGCAAGTTCTTGACATTTCATGTAAGTAGACTAGGTAAGAATTTTCAGGACTCTTAACAAAGAAATGTCTGAATTCATAAAATTATTAACCAAAGATTAATTACATGAAGCACAATGAACTGATAGAAAATTATAGGATTTTTGTAGCCTCTTAAAAAAAGATTTATTTTATTTGAAAGTCAGAGTTACAGAGAGAGAGGGAGAGACAGAAAAAGAGATCTTCCATCCACTGTTTCATTTCCCAAATTACCAGGACTGGACCAGTCTGAAATCAGGGGCCAGGAGCCTAGAACTCTGTCCAGGTCTCCCACATGGGTGACAGGGCCCAAGCACTTGGACCATCTTTCACTGCTTTTCCCAGGCCATTAGAAGGGAGCTGGATGGGAAGTAGAACAGCCAGGACATTAACCAGCATGACTGGGCTGTCTTAGTATTTAAAATTTCTTTATACATCTCACAGGTACAGTCTGATGGCAGCCTTGGTTTGGCTTCCTAACCTTGAGCAGTTTTTTTGTTGTTGTTTTTGTTTAATACTTATTTATTCTTCATAGAGTGACACAGATGGAAAGAGAAAGAGGAAGAGATCTTCTAGTTTATTCTCCAAATGGCTACAACATCCAGGGTTCGGCCATTCCAGAATGAAGCCAGGAGCCAGACATTCCATCTGGATTTCCCATATAGGTGATAGGGAACCACGTACTGCTGCCTTCCCAGGCACATTAGGTGGAGCTAGATTGAAAGCAGAAGATATGGGACTCGAACTAGTGCTCCAATATGGCACGTAGTCATTGCAGGCATCCTTAACCCACTGCTGCAACACCAGTTTTTTGGTTTGTTTTATAATTTGATATTCTACATAGCCAATTATTGTTCTTGCTGCTTTAAATAAATGATCAGACCAAATTTCATTATGCTAAGCTTATTTTATAATCAGATGAATCTTACTGTGATTGTGGTTGGTAGAAATTGAGATAATTGTAGAGAGAAAAGTTGTCTTCAAAGAAAAATGATAATATACCTGTTATTGGATTGTAGTCTTATGCATTGTTTTTGAGTTTTTATTATCTACTTGCAACCTAGACTAGATCATTTATTATTATTATTGTAGGTTCCTCCAATCTAATTTTTTCCACAATTCTGATCTGAAATTATTAAGAACAAAAACTGCTATTTTCTGATGAACTGAAGTTGAGAACCTGATGTAAATTTTAAGGAACAAATCTCACCCAATTTCCCATAGGTAGTTGGTAAGCTTTTAGGCTTGGGCTCTTGATTCAAGTCTATTGTGCAAACTTGATTTTTTTTAATACTCTTAGTTTTGTTTCTTTTTTAAAGGATTTTATTTATTTGAAAGTCAGAAATTAGAGAGATCTTTCATCCACTGGTTGACTCCCCAAATGGCCACAACAGCCAGGACTGGGCCAGGCTGAAACCAGGAGCGAGGAGCTTCTTCCAGGTTTCCCACATGGGTGCAGAGGCCTGAGCACTTGGGCCATCTTCCCTGCTTTCCCAGGCACATTAGCAGGGAGCTGAATGGGAAGAAGAGCAGCCTGCATTCGAGCCTGCACCCAATATGGAATGCTGACACTGCAGACATCAGCTTAACTCGCTTTGCCACAGCACCAGACTGCTATACTCTTAGCTTTGTTTTGTGTTATTTCCTTTAGCTTTTGTACATCCTGCATGACCAATTTCTTCACAAATGGAGCCCTTAAAAGAATGTCCTGGCCTAGCATTTCAGGAAGAATGCTTTGAATACCTGTGGAACTAACAAAATTGATCTTAACTACAGTAAACTCCAGGCAGACTTAGCTTGAGAGCCAATCCTTCCAAACCTCTTTTTGCACAAATTAAAGAGTTTCGACACTGACTTCTAGTGATCAATGACAGGTCCATCCATACCCCAGCACAGGGGCACAATCAAAGCCTTATCACAGGTTTATTGAATAGCACTGCTTTTGGATAAATATATTAAACAGAAGAGAGAAATAAAAACATGAAAGTTGTCAGCACCAAAACATCAGACTGTAGTAAAATGCAGTCAGGAAGCATAAAGGTGGGGTCTCATACATATATGCCTGTGATAAAAACTATTATAAAGACTTTCCCAAAATCACAACCTTGCATAAAGGCTGCTGCAGCCTTACACACACTAAAAAATACTTCTACAAGGACTCACTCCTACCTAGTCAAGGATCATAGTTTCACAGTAACTTTTACTCCTTTCACCTTTGTAAATTTTACCTTCTGTTAACTTCCCCAGATAGGCCTGTGATCCAATATAACCCACATACTCCAGACTTGCAAAAAAAAAAAAAATATCCCTTTTTATTTTAGGTCAGCAGAATCTAAAAATCTAAATTTTAGCAAGCTAAAGGAAAAACTGGTTAGTCTTCATTCCTTTGGCTGTCCAAATTATAGACTCCGCTTTTTTAGATGAGAAGGAAGGTAATGCCTTAGGGGCTTTAACCTTAACCTATACCATCCTCCAGGATATTATAGTAAAACATTGGATTCTACCGCCTTTTCACTCCCTGTTTGCCCCAGAGTAGTCCTTGCTGCGTCCCTGTTAGTCAGGGTGACTAAGGAGGTACTCATGGTGCCCTCCCAGTTGTATTTCTGTCTCTGGCTTTAGAAGCTCTCATTGTTTTTAATTTTGAAAAAAATATTATTTTTTAGCTATTTAAGAGAGAAAGAGATGAGAATGAGAATGAGAAATCCTCCATATGCTAGTTTACTCCTCAAAGGCAAGCAATAACTGGGGCTGGGCCAGGATGAAACCAGGAGCAGGAGCCTGGCACTCAGTCTGGGTCTCCAGTCAATTGGGTTATTATCTATTGGCAGAAAACTGAAATTAGCGGAGCTGGGACTTTAAACCCTGACACCCTGATAAGGGATGCAGGACTTCCAAATGGCATATTTACCACTGCACCAAGTGTCTTCACTCTTTAGAAACTCTCTTAAAGTCACACAACATTCAGCTCCTTTTTGCCAATCAGCCTACTTCCTATGAGCTGCTCCTATGAGGCACTCCTCATATCATTCTTTGATGCTGTAATAAACCCTAAACTTGCAATTCTCCCCGCCCCCCTTCTTTCAGATGAGACTCTACTTGAATGCTTCACTGTGACATCTCACCCTTTGCCCCCTTCAGAGGATCTTCAGGAGACTTCCCTGGACAATGCGGAGTTCTACTGGTTCAGAGATGGCTCATGTTTTGAAAATAACAATGGTCAATTTTGTGCAGGTTAGGTTACCATTTCCTTTCGGGTTTTAAAAGCAATCCCTTTGCATTTGGCCTGTAAGTCCAGCAGGTGGAGCTGTTTATCTTCACTCAAGCCTGTCCCTTTGCTAAAGGAAAAACTGTTAAGTGAATGGCTCTGAGTTTACAATGTTATGGAAGGAGAGAGGTTTCCTCATGTCCAGAGGAAATAAAAGTTCCACTAGATGCAACACGGTTACCAGCTGCTGTGATCATTCTGAAAGTTCCAGGCCATGCAGAACTAGACTTTGGGAACTAAAGGAAACCACCTTGCAGGTAGTGCCAAAAACAATGATTCATATGAGCATCCTACTCAAGAGGCCAGTGTTGTGCTGCACTCAAGTAAGCTGCGGTGCTGACATCCCAAATGAGCACTGATTTGAGTCATGACTGCTTGGCTTCTGATCTAGCTCCCCTGCCATCCATGTGGGAAACTTGGATGGAGATCCAGGCTCCTGGCTTCAGCCTGGCTCAGCCCCAAATATTGCAGGCATTTGGGGAGTGAACCAGCAGATGGAAGATCTGTGTCTCCTTCTCTATTTCTCAGTAACTCTGCCTTTCAAATAAAGTTTTTTTAAGAAATCCTGTTCAAGGGGCTGGCACTGTGGCACAGTGGCACAGTGGGTTAAAGCCCCAGCCTGCAGTGCTAGCATGCCATATGGGCACCGGCTGGTGTCCTGGCTGCTCCACTTGTGATCCAGCTCTCTGCTATGGCCTGAGAAAGCAGTGGAAGATTGGGCCTCTGCACCTGTGTGGTAGACCTGGAAGAGGCTCCTGGCTCTTGGCTTCTGATTGGCACAGCTCCGGCCAAGTGGGGAGTGAACCAGCAGATGGAAGACCTCTCTCTCTGTCTCTCCTTCTCTCTGTGTGTAACTTTGACTTTCAAATAAATAAATCTTTAAAAAAAAAAAAAAAAAAAAAAAAAGGCCAGCACTGTGACTAGGCTAATCCTCTGCCTGCAGCACCAGCATCCCGGGTTCTAGTCCCGGTTTGTCCTGTCCCATGGGACGTCAACTAGGGCCAAGTACCTAGAATGGGGAATGAAAGGGACAGGAGACACAAAGATGACAGCAAGACAACATGGCTGTTCAAGCTGTGTCTTTATTTTTTTAACCACTCACTTATATATCGAGAAGGCAGGATGTCGGGCGGGGGGAAGAGGGTAATTTACCTTGCAGCTGCAATGCCTGTGCAAGCAGAGGGAGGTCACAAGGTTATCTTGCAACTGCAATGCTTGTGCAGGTGGGGGAATGGTCATAAACTCTTAAGACACAGGGTGACGTTATCAGTACTTTCCGGCCTGGGCTGCTTAGCTCTACTTCAGTAGTTTACCGCTAAGAGGCCACATGTTGCGCGGTCCCCGACATCTCCCCCTTTCTTATCAATTAAACAGAAATGGCTACCGGTTAGGCCAAGTGTGATGAACGAGCAGTGCCTGTCTTAGGAATCGACCCGGAGCTCCAGCACCTCTTACCCGTCATTGGATATCCTTGCCAGTCCCCAAGGACTCCTGTCTTAGGTGGGTGAGGTTCCAGGAAGGTGCCCGTCATTGGCTTACTGCTCGTTTAATTGATAAGCCTGGGGCCCTTTCTGGGCTCCCGACTGGGGTAGCGGCAGACTGAAGGGGAGAGTCGGTTGTTGGAGGGACTGTGACTTCACCAGCCACACCTCACCGGCCGGAGAGAGAGACAACGTTTTCCAGTGGATGTTTCATGGCCAGACTTTGGCAATGTATTTGAATCGGTCTGGCTGCTAAATCATCTACTTGCTGTTTGATAAAGGTCATCAACTTATTGAAAAGACAAGGACCTACAGATAGTGTAACAAGCAGACCAGCAATGGGGCCTAAAAGTGGTAGCAAATAGGGAAGCAGTCCATTCCATCCCGTCCAAAAGGGATTTTCAGCAATGGCACGTCGATGACGCTCCAGATCTTTTTGAAGTGTCTTGATTTTATCGTGAACAATGCTGGACTTGTAGCATAAAAACAGCATTTTTCCTGTAAAGCCAAGCAAATACCTCCCTGTTCGGTGGTAAGCAAGTCTAAGCCTCTACGATTTTGTAAAAACCACTTCCGCTAGGGAATCAATTTGATCTTGAAGGTCCTGAATGGTGGTGGATAGGGTTTGTACATCATTAATGAGTTGTTGGGACAATTCTCTATATTTTTGGACCGCGATTCCCAGTCCTGTGGATCCTGTAACCACAGCTGTGGAAATTCCCAATATGGCCAATAAAGGAATAAATTGAACAGCTCGCCTTTGTCTTCCTGCAATATAATCAAAGGAGGGAATAGGGACAGGGGTATTTCCATCAATAATTTCTACATTGGGAAGAAGCATAGCATGCATGCAATTACCAGTCCAATTTGTTGGTAAAATGGTATAAGCTAAATTATCCCTACATACAAAAACGGTGGAATTAGGGGCATAAAGAGGGTAATCTACTGTTATACTATTTGTGCAGAAAGGAGCAAGGCCTACATCGATATTGAAGGAATTATTGTTAGGAGATTTATAAAGGCAAGTGATATTTTCCATTGGGACAGGAAGAACAGGAAAAAGCTGTATAGGGGGGGCAACCAAAGGGGATATTAAACCCAAGGGTATCATTAAGCGGCAGAAAAATGGCAAGGGGGGGGGGGGTCCCTGGCGTAAACAGAGCCAGCAGCCTTTTGCAAGGTCTGGGGCAGAGAGATTAAGCAGTTTATGGGTGTTGGTAAGGATATCCATGGTATTGACATCCAAGTCTTCATTTCCTCTGGAATGAACTTTAGCCAGGGGGTGGTAATGAAGGGAAGGGTAAAGGCTCTCAAATAGGGTTTTGAGTGTTTTTTGTGTTTTTAATTGTGTAAGGGTATCCTGAGGGCCTCCACCATCAGACACTCCCACAGGGGCTATAGGGTTCCAGCAGGCCACTTGTCCCTTAGGGGGGCAGGGAGGAGAGCTGAGGCATGAAGAAGACAAGTCTCCTCCGAATGTTCCCCCATAATCCCCTGTTATAGTGGCAAACAATAAATGTTCATTCCCCTCATTACAGGGTTGATACTGAGTATAACAGGAGGAGTGCACGGAGTAATGGATAGTACTATTGCACTCTGACGGGCATTGATCCCCAGAGCGGGAAGAGTCTAGTTTAGTTTCAGAATACAGTGCCATTTGGAATCTGTGGCAGCCTGATATGCAGTTTTATCTCCACAGTCATGTGTAAAATGCGGCTTACCATTGAGGACTCGGGATCCATAGGAGGTTGATGTTTGTGGGAGGGATTTTATTATGCCCCTGGAGAAGATACAAGGGTCATGCTGTTGAAGGAGTTTTTGAATGGCCTGAGGGTTGTCCAACCCTGCAAAGACTGGTGGAGCCCAATGGATGGTGTAGATTGCCATTATCAGGAGAGCAAGGAAGAGGGCCATTTTATTAGGGCCCTTCAGAGGGGTTAATCAGTGAGCCCTCAGGAAATGTGGCAGGGGAAGAGAGAATAGAGAGAAGATAAGATACACAAATAGCAACAATGGCAACAATGCCGACAATAACAAGGAGTCCTGTAATGAGTTCCAGTAGAGTCCAGCCCGGTCTTTGCATTCCTGTAAACACAAGGGGAAAATATGCTCAGGGCCAGATGTAGGCTCTGGTGTAGGGTTAATATTAGAAGAGTTTGATGAATTAACTTGTTTAATTAATCTTTCAGGCAGCCATCTTGGCATTGATTGTTTTTGATCCAGAACACAGGCTGACCCCCGTCCCCAAATAAGCACAGGATCGGGGCCGTGCCAGCCACTAGTGAGGGGGTCTCGCCACATCACCATAGGTGGGGCCATTTCAGGGGAAGGATGCCAGTGGCAATCTGCAGCTGAATGACTATTATTATCCAAGGTTAAGAAATTTAGTACAAGGAGCGCATGATTCAATCGGTTTCTGGGAGAGACAAAGGATAAGGAAGTGGCTTCAAGCTGAGTGAGCCAGGTTTTCAGCATTTGATGGGCTCTTTCGATAATCCCCTGACCCTGTGGATTGTAGGGGATTCCTGTAATGTGATTAATATGGAGAGCCTCACAAAACTGTTTAAACTTAGTGCTGACATAAGCAGGACCATTATCTGTCTTAATTTTAACAGGTTTTCCCAGTACAGAAAGAGCCGTGATAAGGTGCGAGATAGCATCCTTAGCAGCTTCTCCTGTATGGGGGGAGGCAAAGACAAAGCCACTGTAGGTGTCTATGGAGACATGAAGATACTTTAGCTTGCCAAATTTTGGGAAGTGTGTGACATCCATTTGCCACAGTTGATTAGGGAGAAGACCACGCGGATTGACTCCCAAATGTGGTACAAGTTGGCTTGTAATGCATGAGGGGCATTCTTTGACTATTTCAGGAGCCTGTTCTCGTGAAATTTTACAAAACAAACGGAGAGATTGAGCATTTAAGTGATGCAACCTATGCAAGTTTCGAGCTTCCTGCACTGATCCCACAATTACGGGGAAGGTGAGCCTTGTAGCAGCATCTACCTGGGTATTACCTTCTGAGTTTTGAGCTTCCGGCACTGTTCTCACAACTGTGGGGAAGGCAAGCCTTGTAGCAGCATCTGCCTGGGCATTACCTTCTGAGTTTTGAGCTTTCTGCGCTGTTCCCACAACTGTGAGGAAGGCAAGCCTTGTAGCAGCATCTACCTGGGCATTACCTTCTGAGTTTTGAGCTTCCTGCACTGTTCCCACAACTGTGGGGAAGGCAAGCCTTGTAGCAGCATCTACCTGGGCATTACTTTCTGAGTTTCGAGCTTCCTGCACTGTTCCCACAACTGTGGGGAAGGCAAGCCTTGTAGCAGCATCTACCTGGGCATTACCTTCTGAGTTTTGAGCTTCCTGCACTGTTCCCACAACTGTGGGGAAGGCAAGCCTTGTAGCAGCATCTGCCTGGGCATTGCCTTCTGAGAGTGATCCTGGTAGGCTTGTGTGTGCCCTAATATGTCCCAAATAGAAGGGCTGTTGTCTTTCTCGTATTAGCTTTTGAATTTGTATAAACAAGGGCATAGAGTTGGAAGTTGTTTTAAGAAAAGAAGTTTCAAGCAACGGAATGGAGTGAGCTACATGTGCACTATCAGTATAAATATATACAGCTTGACTGGAAAACTGTGTAAAGAAAGACTTGAAGTATGGCATACAGCTCAACCAACTGGGCCGACTGATAAGATGTTTTAAAAACATGGGAACGGTTGTCTGCCACAAAGGCAGCCATCCCACTGGACGACCCATCTGTAAATACTGTAACAGCCTTTGGAATGGGATTGTTTTTTATATTGTTTGGAAAAATAAAGGAATTGGATTGGGCAAACTGTAACACGGGATCATCAGGGAGGTGATTGTCAATGGTTCCCATAAATCCTGACATGGCTATCCCCCAGTCATCAGAAGTTTCAAGAAGGAACTGAGTCTGTTCTTTGGTATATGGCACTACTACAATATCAGGGTCTTTTCAGAAATATTGGTGGGAAAGGAAACAAGCCTTGATGATTATTGAAGCAACCTGAGACAAATATACTGTAATTACTTTAGATGAGGAAATGGGGAGATGGACCCAGAAAAGAGGTTGACCTTTTTTATTGGGCATGAGGGATTTTTGCCAAAAAACTTCAGTGGCCATTACTAAAAATCCGAATGTCCAAGCCCATGTCTATCTGTTTTAGAGGGGGCTGTAATAGGTTGCGGTATGTCCTGTCTCATTTTTTTAAGTCCTGTGTCAGGCACATAATCCATGCGCAGCATTTGTTGTGTGACCACAGCATTAGGGCTGCACAGGATAACTTCCATTTGGGAGAGAATGTCACGTCCCCACAGGTTAACAGGGAGGCCTGGTAATACAAAAGGAGTCACAGTGCCCTGATTGCCTTCCTTATCTTTTTAATGTAATACCCTTGAACTGACTTGGAGGTTGTTGGACTGGCCTATACCTCACAAATTGGTGAGAGATGCAGTCAGCGGCCAATGGGCAGGCCAGTGATCTTGAGATATGACTGTGGCATCCGTCCCTGTATCCAAAATGTCATTGAAATCCTTTCCTTTAATAGTAAGGGTTAACACAGGCCTATTTTTTGTAATTGGCTGGACCCAATAAGTATCCAAGGAGCCCAAAGGGGTAATGCCTTGGGGCCTGGAAGAAATTGAGGATGTATTTCCAGTAATTAAAGGCAGAAGAACCAGTTGTGCTAGATGGGTGCCCTGTGGAACGACAGCTACTCCATTAATAGTGGCTGCTAGGATTTTTATCTCCCCGGTAAAGTCACAGTCAATAATACCGGAAAAACTTGAATGCCTTTAAGGGTGGCTGATGCTTGGCCGAGAATAAAAGCACAGGTACCTGAAGGCAAGGGACCCCACACCCCTGTAGGGATAATTTGTGGGCCGTGGGTGGAGTCTAATATTGTATGGGAGGCGGCACAAAGGTCCAGTCCTGAGCTACCTGGGCTTGCTCTTGGAGGGAGGCAATTGTTGAGGTATTTGCTGAGCCTGAGGCTGGGAGGGGACAAACCGTTGTGCCCCAGGGTTGGTCCTTTGAGATTCCCGGGCCAGGGGCTGGCCCCTCTTCCAGTTTCCTGAACTTTGTTCTTTAATGAATTACCTTTTTTTTTTTTATCAGTTTTGGAGCCACATTTATTGGCCTAATTCCTTTTCCTTTTGCACTGGGGGCAAGTCCCAGGAGGAGTTTTATTTTGATTTTTAGCTTTTGGACGATTTTGCACATGTCCCTGCTGTCCACATTTATACCACCCTCGTTTTGTTGGGCATAACCCTCCTTGTTGATTTTTGTAATGACATACCATGCAAAGCGGCAGGTCCTAAATGTCCTGTTTTTAAGTGAATTCATTTTGTTAATCTCTCATGAAAGGGACTGTCACAGAACACCTCAGCCACAGTAGCCAATTGATCCATGCCCGTGTTGTACTTATGTTTGGTAGAATTTACAGTACTGTGGGCATCACTAGGCAATCTTTAATCCAAACTGAGAATTAAACATTATCAGTAATCATCACCGGCATGTTTAACATTTAGCTTGACTGGGTGTTCCCCCGGGATGAAACAGCAGTAGCAGAGGCTTGTTTTGTCTCCCTCTTAAAGCCCCCAAGGACAAGGGTGGCTCATTGCCAAGATTTTAGGCAAGCAGTGCGTCCCATCCCGAATCTTGGCCAGAGAGCCGAGACACGAAGCATGCCTACCTGTTATCAGAAAAATTCCTTTATCCTCCTCCCCGGGAACTGGCCAGGCTCCCAAAGAGCAGGAGAAGGTTATCCAGCAGACAAGTTGTTTGTTTATCAGAGCCAAACCTAGATACAAGCCTCTTCATTTTAAAAATCTGTCCTTACATTTGGCCCTAAGGTTGCATTGAGGTGTATCAGTACTTAACACATTATCATAAGAATACAATACAAATTTCTCATACAAGTATACATTCAGAAATCAAACACAATAATATTTAAGGTGTTTTAAGGATAAATTGAAACATATCTGAGGGGGAATTAGCTTCTTGGGCACCCATGTCAGGGACATAAAAAACAGTACTGTAATTGTTACATTCTTGTAGGTTTGTGGAATCTTAACCATTTGTGGCATATTTGGATTTAACATTTTTTTTAAAGCAAACCAAGCATAATCTGAGCATTCCTATCAATAATAAGAGTAGAGTTAGTACATAATACAAAAACAGAATGAGTAGTCCAGACACTTTGTCACCACAATTCCTTATTTCACATAGTAATATTAACTTTACAAAGATAATATTTACTTTAACTGAAATCATGAAAATCCTTTAAACAATTTCCAACTCTTTGCCACTTGACCTCATCAATTGTTCCTTCCTTGGGGAACCAGGGACACAATTTTTCTACATACTAAAAAAATGCCTTTAGATCCTTATTTTTAACCTGAACTCCTTGTGTCTTGAGGGCCTCCCTGAGACCTGAAATGAACATTTCCCATGACGATAATGCCTCTTCCCTGCTGGTGGCCTGTGAAAAGCAGTAGAAGATGGTCCAGGTGTTTGGGTCCCTGCTACCCACATGGGAGACCCAGATGAAGCTCCTGGCCTGGCCCAGTACTGGCCACTGCAACCATCTGGGGAGTAAATCAGCAGATGGAAGATCTCTCTGTGTCTCCCTCTCTGTGTAACTCTGACTTTCAAAATCAATCAAAAAAGTGTGATTGTTGTATATCCCCTGTTAAAGTGGTAACTCTAGGATGATAAATATATTTAAAGATTAGTAGTTTTTGTATATAACCAGTTGTCTTATTCTGCAGTGGGTAGCTTAACAGAAATTTATTTCTCACAGTTCTGGAGGCTGGGAATACCAGCAGCAAAGTGCTAGCTCCTTGGATTCCTAGTGAGGGTTCTCTTCCTGTCTTGCAGGTAACCACCTCCAAATGAGGGATCCCTAGGTGTGTTTGTCAGTTGAACCGCATTATTAGTTATACCCATGAGCTTTGTAAATACATGCATTTTAACAGATGTTAAAGTTAATTTAGGGCTTATGCTGTAGATGCACAAAAGCTTATCAGCATCTTTTTCATCTTTTTATTTTATAATATTTAAAGTAAATTTTAGATTTCCAATTGGATCAAATTAAGGGCATTTCAAAAATACAGTCATTGGGCCGGTGCCGTGGCTTAACAGGCTAATCCTCCGCCTTGTGGCGCCAGCACACCGGGTTATAGTCCCGGTTGGGACGCCGGATTCTATCCCGGTTGCCCCTCTTCCAGGCCAGCTCTCTGCTATGGCCCGGGAGTGCAGTGGAGGATGGCCCAAGTGTTTGGGCCCTGCACCCCATGGGAGACCAGGAGAAGCACCTGGCTCCTGGCTTCAGATCAGCGAGATGCGCCGTCCGCAGCGGACATTGGAGGGTGAACCAACGGCAAAAGGAAGACCTTTGTGTCTCTCTCTCTCTCACTATCCACTCTGCCTGTCAAAAAAAAAAAATACAGTCATATACACACATATAATTTATTCATTTTCCCACTTTCTTACCCCATATTTAGTTTTCTTTGTGACAAGTTTTCTGTTTTTTTTTTCTTATCTTTTTTCTGTTTTAGGTTTTTAGCTACCTGAATCTACAGTTTCTATATTTGCTAACTCATAGTGTGGACTTCCTAGGTATCTACAAGAAAAGCAGGCAAAAATGGGGGTGTTTTAGTTTGCTACTGTTACCACATACAATACCACAGATAGGAGTGATTTAAATCACAGAAATGTGGGGCCAGTATTGTGTGGAACAGGTAAAGCTGCAGTCTGCAATGCAGCCCTTATCAGTATGGGTGCACAGCCCAGCTGCTCCACTTCTGATCCAGCTCCCTGCTAATAGCTTGGGAAAGGCAGTGGGAGCTGGCCCAAGTGCTTGGGCCCCTGCCACTTTGGTGGGAGACCAAGATGAAGCTCCTGGCTTTGGCCTGGCCCAATGCTGGCCATTGCAGCCCTTTAGGCAGTGAACCAGCAAATGGAAGGTCTCTCTTTTTAATTCTCCTTCTCTATAACTCTGACTTTCAAAATGAATAAACAAATCTTTTTTAAAAAACATAGAAATTTATTTCTCATAGTTCTGTAGTTAGAAGTCCAAGATCAAGGTGTTAGTAAGTTTGGTTTCTCCCATGGCCTCTGTCCCTGGCTCTTAGACACTGTCTTGACCAAACATTATATTTTCTTTGTCCATATGCATCCCTGGGACCTCTCCTTTTTTGCAAAGACTGTTTCTATTAGTTCCTCACACTTTTGTCATTTGTCCTTAGTTACCTCTTTAAAGGCCTTATCTCCAAATAGATTCCTACTAGGGGTTATGGGCTTAAGATACAAGTTTTACAGAGACAGAAAATTCAACCCTTAACAGTGGGAAGGAGCTGAGTGATCTGCTTCATAGGCAGCCATCTTTGAATATGTCTGTTTTTTGAATAGGAGTTTGGGTTCCTCATAATATTGTTTTCAATGCTATCTCTGTTCAGTATGAACATATGCATAAACACACACATACACAGCTGTATATACATATATGAACTAGAAAGGAAATGTCTGACAATAATATACAGGAAAACCCCATACAGTAATACATAAGGGAAAATATTAGAAAATGAGGGACAAGTAGAAAAAATAACAACAAAATCTGCAGTTACATGAGTATGTATAATGTACAATATTTATAATTTTTTTTTATTTATTTACTTGAAAGAGTTACACAGAGAGAGAAAGAGAAGCAGAGAGAGAAAGGTCTTCCATCCTCTGGTTCACTCTCCAGTTGGCCACACTGGCTGGAGCTGTGCCGATCCAAAGTCAGGAGCCAGGAGCTTCTTCCAGGTCTCCCACGCAGATGTAGGAGCCCAAGTACTTGGACCATCTTCTACTGCTTTCCCAGACCCTAGTAGAGAGCTAGATTGAAAGTGGAGCAGCTGGGACTCGAACTGGTTGCCGGCACTACAGACAGCGGCTTTACCCACTATTCCACAGTGCCGGCCACAATATTTATAGTTTCTAAAAGATAAATTATGAATTATTAGGAACAAAGCAAAAATATATGTAAAGGATTTTTTCCCTGAAGACCTGATAAATTTCAAATTAATGTTACTCAGAATTAGCAGTTAGGATTATAAAACATATAGGACAGATAACATCTCAGAAAACATCTGATGTAGGAAAACATTTTTATTATCCTTCCTTTTATCTTAGCATTATCTACTAAATTGAGTGCATAGCAAATCATTATGGATTTTCCAATGCCTTGGCAGTCTTTCCTAATCTCTTAATGGTTTTTCTAATTTACTGTAAGGTTTCTTATTTTCAGCACATGCACCAGTTTCATCAGTGTAATGAAAATGGGAATGAGTATCATAGGATGTAAAATAAGAATTTTAAATTAAAAATTATTATTACCATTTTAGTATCTACTGTCTCCAAAGCACATAAATAATAATGTGACTCATTTACAGGATATTGACAAAAGATTGAATTTAATTATTTTACTAGCTAGTGTGTCTACTATGTAGCAATTACAAACATAATTCATAAGCCACCTAGCATATAAGTATTAAAACTGTATGTTTCCTGGAGAGAATTCTGGTATGATTTCTGTGGACTCTCATTCCATTAAAGTTGGTGAAAGATATTTAAAAAACAAAAAGCCAACCTTTTAAAATTGCTGAAATGGTCCCAAGTATATACAGCGAATAAAGAAATATTTACTAAAGAAAATCTAAGATTCAGTAAGAACAGGAAGATGCAGTCATATTTGAATACAGACTTGCTCCTTCCCTTCCCTGTCTTAACTCATTGGAATGAAAATTCCAGACTAGTGCAACTAAGAACACAGGGCTCAGTCTGCTGCCAACTGCCAATTGGTAGTCTAAATTACTTGGTGTGGCAACACATCATTTCTCTCGCCCCCAGGTACTTGTTGTGAGCACTGTTCTGGATATCTGCAAGTTGGAGGTAGGGCACAGACTCCTCCTGGGCCTAGTACTGCTGAGAACACTTGGACCCCATCACCCATTGTAATGTCCAAAAATTTTGTTCTATTTTATACAGTAATATTCCAAATTCAAATCCACATAAAATGTGACTTCCTTCTGTATGATCATTTTATGTTTGTGTGGGCATATGTATGTAAATACATGAGTAACGTCTGCAGTATTATAAGCTGCTATTTAGAAGAAGAATGACCTAAAGCTGCCATCCTTGTCAGGTTTTCAATTAGTCAGTTCCACTCTTTGCTCATGACCTCCTTTATCTTTACTATATACTGTTTGCTCTTCATTCAATACAAATTTAGTGTTAGAATTCCTATGACTAGGTGCTTGAAATTATGAATTCTATTCATTAAATAGAAGTTATAGTTAAGACCCTGAGAGAGGTGAGTTGACTGTTAGTCCATAACAACTGAGTATGGTCTTCCAATTTTCTCTCTTAGGCCTCCTCATGGAATCCTCATTTCCAGTTCAAAATGAGCAGATCCTGCTGATTAAAAGCACATGACTGCCAGTGCAGGAGCAACGGCTCTTGGGAGAGGCCATGAAAATCCACAATTCCATGGTGTCATTCTGGTTCTTTGGTCCCTATAAGTTCATTTTCTATTTTGAAACATATGACCCTGAGACCTGATTATTTAGATCACAATTCCTTCTCTGGTCTGAGATGCAGGATCTCAGGCTGTGACACTCAAGACTGAGATCTCTTGATTTTTAAACTAAAGTAATGAAGGGCAGTTGCAGGATCAGAGATAACATAGGGGTTGAACAACACAAATCCTACCTTAGGCACACAGAAAATGAGGGATAGTCATGAGCAGAGTCAGTACTCCCATCACATCCCCACTCAAACTCACATCAATCCTGGTCACAGGAACCATGCCCATCCTCATTTGGAAAGGAGTAGTAATAGTAGCAGGCTCTCCACAAAACCTTTGTATTCACTTCTTTGCTTAGTTTGAGGCAAAGGATATAATCAAAGGAAGGATGTAGTTTGAATTCAGCTCATAAAAATAAGTAGATTTTTATTAGATATATGGACAGATGGTCAGATTGATTTCAGGAATTCCTAGATAAGTAATTGGAGGAATTTTAGGTTTTTAAAATGATTTTGGATTGTGCTCACCCTATTACCGCAATATATTATTCCAATAAATACATGAGAATATTTCTTCCAACTGTAAAATATGATCCATTGATGGCTCACAATGTATTTTAATAGATGAGATCAAGCATATGTTTAAAGGATTAGAAATGAATATTTAAGTATTTTAACATAAAAGGAATATTTAAGTATTTTAATGTAAAAAGATCCTTGTGGGCTTTTTCCTGCTTAAATAACTAATAAGTAGAGTGGGTTCTCTAGCCATAATATAATTATCAGAACTAAAAATATAGGTTGTGACAGTTAGCAAATGCCCTTCCCACATTTGAGTTCCTCCGTTTGTAGCTCATTGCTTTCAAATGAGAATTTGTCAAACCAAGAAGTAATAATCAGAATTTCATGTGGTTGGCATATGGATAGAAACTAATTCTGAAGTATTATATTTGTTCACCAGAAAGCAGGGCTGACTACTTAGGAAGTACATAAATCATCCCCCTTATTTCCTGATGGAGGATTGCAATGTCTTATGGGAAATGTAGTCTCAAGCTCCTATGACATCAGCAGGGTCCTTCTGAGCATGTGCTATTCCACCCACTCCATCTTCCCAGAAATTACAGCCCCTGTGCATTTCCTGATGCTGCTTCATTACTTGGTTTGGATTCTGTCTCCTGGAAGGTTGGTGTAAGCATGCAATTAGAGCCCTTGGCCTCAGGGAATCCTTGGGAGTAGGACAATGCCCCTGTTTGGTGAGAACAGAAACATCCATAGAACTCAGATAGACCTGACATGCAGGTGTACCCTGCGAATCAGGACTGATTTAGGTGGGGAGGCGTGGGACTGGAAAAGGGGTGATTGCTTTGTCAGCAGATGTGCATTGTCAGAAGACCGCTGTGTGCTTTCAGGTGTGTAAAAGCTGGTAGTTCTGTGAACAGGATGGCTGTGGCAGAATAAGGACAGATATGCAGACCTCATGAGCTGGGAGGCCTGTAACCTGAATCTGCAAGTGTTTATCCATCTGTAAGATGAGCATATTAACAATGCCAGTGAATTTCCTCAAATTGCCAGAGAAGTAATTGTGAAAGGTGTGCAGGTTGAACCATGATTTCATTATGTCTCTTTAGTAAGTGTGGTTTACTTCCCGCCCCCACCTCCTCACTGTGTTTCCCGCCTAGCACTCCTGTTTTGAGTTGATAGTTTATATAAAACTGTTTCCAGGAATTGGGAGTTCAACAAAGGAGACTGGAATACTGGATAATAATCCCAATTCTTCTGAAATAAAGTTGTTTTTATGAAGAGATTCATAAATAAGAATTCCACCTGGGAGACTATCTCTCTGGCTTGCACCCTCTACCTAGTGCTTCAGAGTAAAGAGTCCCTGAAAAGTTAAAATCCTAGCTTTGCTTGACTCAAACAATTATTGATTCTATTGTCCAGAGTGAACAAAATTTGTTGTCATACTACCTTATCTCACCCATAAACTGTCAAATATTGCCTGATATTGGAAGGTTTGGGCCAAACAGAAGGGAGATGTGAATGGGCTGAGAAGAATAGGCAGTGGTCTAGGAAATAATGCATATTAGAGAGGTTGGGTGTCACCTGCAGTGGAGGGATCCTAACACCCTCTGATTATTCATTTTACTCTCATTATTTCCAAAATTGGAACTTTCTCAAATCTAGTCTGTCAAAACATTCGGTATCTACAGATATGCTGATATTCTCTCTATCCTGGTAGTTTTTCCTGGTAGCACAGGAAGAATTTGTTAGGGTCTCTTACTCATAATACAGATGAAGCAAATTGTGTTTGAGGAATTAAGTGAGTTAACCAGGGTCACATGATCAATTTTAGGAACTGCAATCAATTAGAGGAAACACTGCTTTAGAAGACATTGCCTTAAGCATGCCTTTCATTTTCCCTGCATCACCTTCTATCAGTTGTGTGAGCTCAAAATGCCTATAATACAAATTTTCACACTTGATGTGCATAACCTGTTCTTGATAATCATACATATAACGTGCAGTATATATGCAAATAAGTCAGCCTATTTTCCTTTTTTTTTTTTAATTTTTTTTTGACAGGCAGAGTGGATAGTGAGAGAAAGACAGAAAGGTCTTCCTTTTTGCCGTTGGTTCACCCTCCAATGGCTGCTGCGGACGGCGCATCTCACTGATCCGAAGGCAGGAGCCAGGTGCTTCTCCTGGTCTCCCTTGCGGGTGAAGGGCCCAAACACTTGGGCCATCCTCCACTGCCTTCCTGGGCCATAGCAGAGAGCTGGCCTGGAAGAGGGGCAACCGGAATAGAATCCGGCACCCGAACCGGGACTAGAATCCAAGTGTGCTGGCGCCGCAAGGCGGAGGATTAGCCTGTTAAGCCACGGCGCCGACCTATTTTCCATTTTTTTAAAAAATAGGGAAGTTAAACTGAGTCACATTTTTACTATTAATCAAAAGTATAAATAAATGCTAATATCCATATGAGTGAAATTTTAAAATGGTCATGATAGCCAGATAATTTATTCATGTGATTCACATGACCTCTCTAAGTGCAAGCAATTTGCCAAGATTCAACTAGTTGCATTTGTAATTCTGAGTAAGCATTTTGTGGGTGAGCGAGGTCAGGTAGACAGTTCCTATGCTGGTGTTGCTTGGGACCACAAATGAGGGTTTAGTCCACCTGGTGTCTTAACTGAGGCTGGTTCCTTCAGGATGGCTTCCCTCAAGTCTGGTGGTTTGTACTCACTTGGCTAGGTCCTATATCTCCAATAGGCAAACCCTAGGCTTTTGCATAAGATGACAGTATTTTAAGAAGGCAAACTCCAGTAGGTAAGTAACTTCAAAGTTGTTTGTAACACACCAATGTCCTATTGACTAAAGCAACTGAAATGGCAAAAACAAGGGTTATTGTGGGGAGGGACAATGCGTGAAGGGGTGTGTAACTTTGAACCATTACTGGAAATTCAGTATGTAGTATGCAATAACTATAGTTTTTCTACATAATTTTGGGCAAAATTGTTAGGTTGTAACATTCACACTTTGTATGAAATTTAAGGTATATAAAAACATCTTTATTAATGGGAAAAGTATTAATTCCATCCAAGTATTTCTCTACAGTGTAAAGTTTAGTGACAGCATTTTTATTTTGGTTTGCAGAAATTTATTGGTATTGGAAGATGTTTGATCTTCTATCCAGTGAGCATCCAACCAGCTGCCTTTCAAAGGGTGAGTTGCATGGTTGCTGCTGTCATGAAAGTTCTTGTTTCCATGGTTTTAAGAGGATACCAGTTTTCAGGATCTGTTCTCCAAATGTAAACTCATAATCCTTTGCTCAAAACCTTTTCCTTCATGTGAAACCATGGTATTTTTATCTTTGGTATACTGTAATTTATTTGAACAATCATACTTAAAATTATAAATGCCATATTGTAGTAATATTACTTTTATACAAAATCAGTAGCGAATAAATCATCATTAAGCTAATGGTAACTTGTGTTCAATCTTTATCAGTTAACAGACTGTGGGTGTTCTTTCAAGGAGGTCTTTCCTGCTCTTTCCTATGTGTAAAGGACTGTTCCCCCACAAGAAGGCTGATTGTTTCTGTTTTTCCAGCTAATGTGTGTATTCTCTATTTGCTTCTAGGATGATCTTCCTAGAATCTGGGAGCAAGCCAGGTCATTTCTCATGATTCCCTCCATTTATCTTCTCCTCCAAGTGTAATTCTAGAATCTTCTTCATCTTTCCAGGGGCGAAGAAAATGAATACATCTCAAGTAAGTTATTTACTTATTTAATTCTCAACTTCTTTTACATTATCTTTTTAATTAATTATTTATTTAAAAGACAGTTACAGAAAGAGAGGAGAGACATCTTCCGTTCACTGATTCACTCCCCAAATGACTACAACATCTGAGGCTGGACTAAGCCAAGTTCACGAGCCAGGAATTCTATCCAGGTCTCTCACATATATGGCAGGAATCCAGGTACTTGGGCTATGTTCTATTGCCTTCTCAAGCACATTAGCAGGGAACTGGATCAGAAACACCCACTGGCACTCCAGTATGGGGTGCTGGCATCACAGGTGGCAGCATAACACACTCTACCATGACACCTGTCCCTTACATTGTATTTTATGAGCTTTATGAGGGTTCTTTAACTAAAATCAAAAAACAAAAATAAGTAAAAGTTAATATCAGAGAAACATAGATAAATAAGATAACATTGATATTAGAGCCATCTAAGTTGAATGCAAATTGGTCTCTGGTCTTTCTGATGCTATAGCAAAAAGATATATTTGTTACATGATTCAAATTGAAATTTAGAAGAGGATGTGCTAAATTATTGTGGGACTTGAAGTTTAGTTTATTGATCACATAGATAACATAGTAGACAGTGTTTTAGTACAAATATGGAAGTAAATTTTACTCAGCATTCTGAACTGGTAATGGTTACCTTGTGCTAAAACACAAATTAGTTTATAAGATTTTACTGGAGTTGTTAAATAGTGTCCTCAGTAGCTCTTGGAAGGTTGTACTTAATTCATAGATAGAACCAGGAATGTGTAGATATGATATACTACAGGTCCTTAAATAACTCTTTATACGTTTCTTTAAGCTAGTCAATATATACAGGCTGTTAAATGGACTAGTCATAGTTAATTTTCAGGCAAGCCTTTCCTCTGGTCATTTTTACTTTTAAGCCACTCAGTGTAATCATAGTTTTATTATTCAAAAGTTTATGAGTAACTTAAATTCTAGCTAATCCAAAGACTACCTTCTATTCTTTGCCTTGAGTTTTCCGCCATGTTTCAATCCATGATCTTCTCCTATAAATTTTTGTTTGCTGTGCTCATCTCTATTATAATCTCATTTATGGTTTCATCTCTTTTTCATGAATTCATATACTTCCTTCTCCATAATGTAGCTCACCAAGTGTTCCATCTGCTCTGCATTCATTCCTCTCTGCAATTCTTGACAGATTTGGCCCTCTGGCCCAACATTCCTAAGTCTCTGTAGCTCGGACCTCTTTCCCAAGCTTTAGGCCGTTGGTTCCACTCCATGTTGAACGTTTCTGTAGGTGTCCAAACCACCCCAGGCTCAACAAATCCGCAATGAAAACCTCACCCTTTTCTTTCCTTTGCTTATATTTGGTATTATTACCTATTAGCCTTGATCCAAATGACCAAATGTAATTTTTGCTGAAGTCCTTCTTCTCCAGTCTAATCTCAACTGGAGCCACATCCTGCTACTTTTGTTCCTTTTTTTAAAATATTTTTTAATTTTTTTTAATTAGTATGCTATTTTTTTAATTTATTTGAAAGACAGAATTAGAGAGAGAGGTAGAGACAGAGAGAGAGGTCTTCCATCTGCTGGTTTACTTCTCAAATGGCCACAATGGCCAGAGCTATGCCAATCTGAAGCCAGGAGCCAGGAGCTTCTTCTGGATCTCCCAAGTGGGTGCAGGGGCTCAAGTACTTGGACCATCTTCTATTGCTTTCCCAGGCCATAGCAGAAAGCTGGATCAGAAGAGGAGCAGCCAGGACTAGAACTGGTGCTCACATGGGATGCTGGCGCTACAGGCCAGCATTTTAACCTGCTGCGTCACAGCACTGGCCCCAGTTCCTTTGTTTTTAAATTTTTATTTTCAGCTACATTTAATGTGTCTAAGGAGGAAAAGCTGTTGGCACTTCAGATCAAATATAGTAACTTTCTTTTTTATATTGGAAATGTCACTGTTGGCAAAACCCTGTACATATGTTCAGTGATGAGTTTTGATCCTTTCTGAGCTGTGCTAGTACCCGGTAGTTATGGTGACTGGCTTTGGAGTCAGTGGGAGAAAGCATTCAGAAGTTAGTGGATGAACACATGTGCAAGTCAAGACAAAGATACACAAAGATTAAAGACAGCACATATTTTATATTATTTTTAAAGATGTATTTATTTATTTGGTTTTTTTTAACTTTTATTTAATGAATATAAATTTCCAGTGTACAGCTTATGGATTACAATGGCTTCCCCCTCCCATAACTTCCCTCCCACCCGCAACCCTCCCCTCTCCCGCTCCCTCTCCCCTTCCATTTGCATCAAGATTCATTTTCAATTCTCTTTATATACAGAAGATCAATTTAGTATAAAGATTTCAACAGTTTGCACCCACATAGAAACACAAAGTGAAACATACTGTTTGAGTACTAGTTATAGCATCAAATCAAAATGTACATCACATTAAGGACAGAGATCCCACATGAGGAGCAAGTGCACAGTGGCTCCTGTTGTTGACCCAACAAATTGACACTCTAGTTTATGGCGCCAGTAACCACCCTAGGCTGTCGTCATGAGTTGCCAAGGCTATGGAAGCCTTCCAAGTTCCCCGACTCTGATCATATTTAGACAAGGTCATAAAAGACAGAGTGAGGATAGTAACCAATGATCCTAAGAGTGGCATTTACCAGGTTTGAACAATTATACAGCATTAAGTGGGGAAGAGGACCATCAGTACACACAGGTTGGGAGTAGAGCCATTGGTGGTAGAGTAGAGGTTATGATTACAAAGGAATGAGGCCCAAGTACGCTAGACAGGGTCTAGAAAAAAGGACAGAGTCATTATTAGAGGAGCTAAGAAAGGTGCTGTCTAAGCTACAATTAAGTTTTCTGATTGAGAGGCAAATAGAACCTGATAGAAGGGGCTTGATAATAATCTGTTGGGCTTTAGGCCTTGTAAGTTAAGAGGCCCAGGCCTATCTATCTCTTCACATGGGGTATATCCTAAGGGAGGTGTGAACCTCCTAGGGGAAGGCACTCTGTTGACTTTCATTACTTGGCTGGCCTGGGAGGAGAGCTGGCCAGGTAAAGGCAGGTGGCATCTCTAACAAGAAATTTACAGTTCTGCCTGCAATGTTGCTGATCCTGCTTGGCCATCCCCTCAACTGCAGTGGTCATTTTGGAAGTTGGGCTGAGTGAAGGGCTTTTCAGCTTAGAGCCAATAAGATCTGTGGCTCTGACCTGGGCATCCTTCGACTCCAGGGCAGGTCCATTTCCAGTGATCCAACTCTTGGCAGAGCTGCCAGGGCTCTTCACAAGCTGACTTCTGCTGAAGCCCAGGCTTACCACATTGAAAGCCACTGCAGTGGACTGGCCTGTTGGGTCTCCTTGAGGGCAGATCACTGTACAGATCAGCCATTAATAGGCTTGCCACCCATTGCTTCTGATGTCTAGCTTTCTTTTCCTCCTGGTTTGTGTTAAAGCAGACCAGAGGATGCAAGTCAAGGGAGTGCCCGTGTCCCATCTCCAATCTTTGGTGGCCTGAACTACAAGTCTATAGTCACAGGCATGTTCTGTAGTAGTTTTTCTAAGGTAGACAATGCCCATGAGGAAAATTATATTCTCACTTTAAAACTTTCTTTCCCTTTGGTCTGAAAGGGAGGTTTTTTCTACTTACTGTATACTTGGCTGATGGCGAAGTGAATCTAGCTATGAGATTATGATTTAAGTTCTTATTTTGGCTATGCTATTACAGAAAAATGTTAGCCATCTCTTTTATAAGGTCTAAAGATTAAATTGTGCGTCCTACAGATTTATTTATTTGAAAGGCAGAGTTACGGAGAGAGAGAGTGATAGAGCTCTTCCATACACTGGTTCAGTCCCCAGATGGCTGCATTAGTTGGAGTTGGGCCAGGCTGAAGCCAGGAGCCAGGAGTTTCTTACGGGTCTCCACGTGGATGCAGGGGCCCCAGCACGTGGACTGTCTTCCACTGCTTTCCTAGGTGCATTAGCAGGGAGCTGCATCAGAAGTGGAGCAGCTGGGACTCGAACTGGTGCCCATATGGGATGCCAGCACTGCAGATGGCAGCTTAACCCACTATTCCACAGTGCTGGCCCCAGCACAGAAGTTAATAATTTATACACTTTGCTTACATATGTATGTGATTTTATCTTTATTTTTTCTAATACAAGATTATGTTTGTAACTCAGATATGACTTGTCATGTTTCAAATTCTTTCAAAAGTTGTTTTCTCTTACTTCAGCTAATTATTTAAAATGAGTAGGCAAGGGGTGGGCATCTGTCCTAGCACTTAAAATCCCATTAGGGTGCACACCCACATCTAAATTGGAGTTCCTGGGTCCAATTCCAACTCTTGGCTCTTGCTCCTGACTTCAGATTCCTGCTAATGAAGACTTGGGAAGCAACAATGATGACTGAAGTAGCTGGGGTCATACCACGCATGTGTGAGACCTGGGTTAAATTCCAGACTCTCAGTTTCTGTTCCCAACGATTGTGGGAATTTGCAAAGTGAACTAGAAGATCGGAGCTCTACTTTCTCTTTCTGTCTCTGTGCCTCTGTCTCACTCTTCCATCTTTCTGCTTCTCAAATAAATTTAAAAATTAAAAAAAGATGAGTAATGAAAATAGATTTATACATCATTCATAACCATATTTGTAGATACCAGCTCTGGTTAATAATTAGATGAAAACCAATTTTTTACTGTTATAAAATATTTTATCCTAAAATTGACACTTTAACCATTTTTGCCTATACAATTCATTGGCATGAAATTTACTTACACTACCTTACAACCATCACTACCAGAATATTTTTATCTTCCCCAGGTAAAATTGTGTATGCAGTGAACACTAATTCCTTATCCCTCTGCTTAGTAGTCCCTGGTAATCAGTAGTCTGCTTCAATTTAAATTTCTTTAGTTATTTATGTTACTCATTTGGAAGGCAGAGATACACACACACTCACAGAGAGAGAGAAAGAGAGAGAGAGAGAGCAAGGAAGCACTCCATTAGTTACTTACTCTGTTAGCTAGCTT
Source organism: Lepus europaeus (assembly GCF_033115175.1). Taxonomy (NCBI): domain Eukaryota; kingdom Metazoa; phylum Chordata; class Mammalia; order Lagomorpha; family Leporidae; genus Lepus; species Lepus europaeus. The sequence goes on from NC_084835.1 coordinate 50,145,564, forward strand.
ACACTGCAAATGCTTGGAAACTGGGTACTCTGTCCAGGTCTCCCAAGTTACTATCAGAGAACCAACCACTTCAGCCAAAACTTTTTCTGAGGGTGCACATTAGGAAGAAGTTGGAATCAGGAGTAGAGTCAGACTCAAATGCCGACACTCCAGTCTAGGCTGATTGTCCCCACCAGTGTCTTAACCTCTGTACCAAACATCTTCCCTCAGTAATCTTTCTGGCTTTACTGTAAGAAGCTTATATAATGGAATCATTCAGTAATTGTCCTCTTGTTACATGCTAATTTCATGTAGCATAATTTCTTCAGAGTTCATACATGTTGCATTATTTGTCGAAATTTTCCTGTTTTTTAAAGTTCAATGATATTTCTTTTTTTTTTAACTTTTATTTAATGAATTTATTTTATTTAATGAATTTCCAAAGTACAGCTTATGGATTACAGTGGCTTCCCCTCCACACAACTTCCCTCCCACCCGCAACCCTCCCCTTTCCCGCTCCCTCTCCCCTTCCATTCACATCAAGATTCATTTTCAATTCTCTTTATATACAGAAGATCAGTTTAGTATATATTAAGTAAAGATTTCAACAGTTTGCCCTCACATAGCAACACAAAGTGAAAAAACACTGTTGGAGTACTAGTTATAGCATTAAATAACAGTGTACAGCACATTAAAGACAGAGATCCCACATGATATATTTTTTAAAAATTAATTAATTTTCTATGCAATTTCCAATTTAACACCAGGTTTTTTTTTTCATTTTCAATTATCTTTATATACAGAAGATCGATTCAGTATATACAAAGTAAAGATATCATCAGTTTGCACCCACACAGAAACACAAAGTGTAAAAATACTGTTTCAGTACTAGTTATAGCATCACTTCACATTGGACAACACATTAAGGACAGATCCCACATGAGACGTAAGTACACAGTGACTCCTGTTGTTGACTTAACAATTTGACACTCTTGTTTATGGCGTCAGTAATGTCCCTAGGCTCTAGTCATGAGTTGCCAAGGCTATGGAAGCCTTTAGGGTTCGCCAACTTTGATCTTATTCCGATAGGGTCATAGTCAAAGTGGAAGTTCTCTCCTCCCTTCAGAAAAAGGTACCTCCTTCTTTGATGGCCCCGTTCTTTCCACTGGGATCTCACTCGCTGAGATCTTTCATTTAGGTCTTCTTTTTTTTTTTTTTTTTTTTGCCAGAGTGTCTTGGCTTTCCATGCCTAAAATACTCTCATGGGCTTTTCAGCCAGATCCAAATGCCTTAAGGGCTGATTCTGAGACCAGAGTATGTTGCTGTGGTTTGAACCTGATATGTCCCCTCAAACTAATACTGAGATTTAATTCTAATCGAGAGGTACTAAGAGGGTGGAAACCTCATCTGACTGTGATGTTCAGAGGTGTAGCCCTTGGGCGGTTATTCAAATTAGATAAAGTTATCAGGGTAGAACTCTCATGATGGAGTGCTGGTGGCTTTAAAAGGAGAGAGAGACAGAGATACCAAGGAGACACATTCATCCTTCCTGTCTCTTACTATGTGTTGCCCTGCATTGCCTTACTACTGCCAGCAAGGAGATCTTCACCAGATGCACCCTGTCACTGAATAGAACAATCAGCCAATATAAATTTATTTTCTTTCTAACTTGCTCAGCCTGTGGTATTGTGTTAATAACAATAGAAAACATATATGTATGTAATATATGTATAAAATAAAATATATATGTATGTAACACATTTGGTTTAGCCATTTGTCATTCCACGGAAGCCTTGGTAGCTTCCAGCTTTTGTCCATTGTGAATAATACTGCTATGAACATATGTGTACAAATATCTTTTTTTTTTTGACAGGCAGAGTTAGACAGTGAGAGAGAGAGAGAGACAGAGAGAAAGGTCTTCCTTCCATTGCTTCACCCCCTAAATGGCCACTACAGCTGGTGCACTGCGCTGATCCGAAGCCAGGAGCCAGGTGCTTCCTCCTGTTTTCCCATGTAGGTGCAGGGCCCAACCACTTGGGCCATCCTCCACTGCCCTCCCAGGCCACAGCAGAGAGCTGGACTGTAAGAGGAGCAACTGGGACAGAATTCGGCACCCCAACCGAGACTAGAACCTGGAGTGCCGGTGCCGCAGGCGGAGGATTAGCCTAGTGAGCTGCGGCGCAAGCCACAAATCTTTTTTAATCCCTGCTTTCATTTATTTTGGGTTTATCTCCAGAAGTGCAGTCACTGGACCATATGATAATTCTGTGTTTAGTTTGTTCAGAAATCTCCATATTGTCTTCAATATCAGTTCTACCATTTTACATTTTGGTTTCTCCACATCCTCACCAATACTTGTTATTATTTTTTAATTTATTTGTGTGAAAGGCAGAGTTACAGAGAGGCAGAGGCAGAGGCAGAAGCAGAGAGAGAGAAAGAGAGAGATTTTCCATCTGCTGGCTTACTCCCCAGATGGCTGCAACGTCCAGAGCTGCACCAATCCGAAGCCAGGAGAGCCAGGAGCCAGGAGCCAGGAGCCAGGAGCTTCTTCCGGGTTTCCAATGCGGGTGCAGGGGCCCAAGGACTTGGGCTATCTTAATTGCTTTCCAAGCTCTCCAGCAGAGAGCTAGATTGGAAGTGGAGCAACCAGGACTTGAACCGGTGCCCATAAGGGATGCTGGCAGTGCAGGCAGTGGCTTTACCCACTACGCCACAGCACCAGCCCTTTTTTTTTTTTTTTTGATAGTGAATATTGCAAAAGGTGTAAAGTGATATTTCATTGTGATTTTCATTTATATTTCTGTATCGACTAGTGATCTTGAACATCTTTTCATGTGTTCACCTGCCATTTCTGTATCTTCCTTGTAAAAATGACTACTTAATTCTTTTTCTGCACTTTTAAATATTTTTGTTGTTGTTGAGTTGTAAGATGTTCTTATATGCTATGCACTCTGGACATTATTCTCTTATGAGATGTGATTTGCAAATGTTTTCTCCCATCTCAGGGCTTGTCTTCTCACTCTGTTGATAGTTCCTCTGGATGCACAACAGGTTCTAATTTTATGGCATTCATCTTATCTTTTTTTTTCTTTTATTGCTTTTCAAACATCAGAGTCATATCAAGTAAATCATTGACAACCAAAATGTTATGAAGTTCCTCTTACTTTTTCTTAACATTTAAAATTCATAATTTAATTCCATGTGTTCAGAGAACACAGTATTTCAGTTTTATGACACAGCATGTTTTGTCTTGCTGATGTTCCATACCATGCTTTGTAGATATCAATCTGGTAGATATGTGGTCATTCATGTCTATATTTTAACTGACTTTTGATCGGGTTATCTGTCAGTTACTAAAAGAGGTATGTTAGTTGTCCAACTTTAATTGTAGATTTTTTTTTATTTTTTTTTTCTTTTAAGATTTATTTATTTGAGAGGCAGAGTTACAGACAGAGAGAGGGAGAGACAGAAAGAGGTCTTGCATCAGCTGGTTCACTCCCCAAGTGGCTACAATGACTGGAGCTGGGTTGATCCGAAGCAAGGAGCCAGGAGCTTATTCCAGGTCTCCCATATGGGTTCAAGGGCCCAAGCACTTGGGCAATCTTCCGCTGCTTTCCCAGGCCGTTAGCAGGGAGCTGGATTAGAAGTGGAGTAGCTAGGATTTGAACTGGTGCCCCTATGGGATAGTGGTGCTGCAGACAGAGGCTAAACCTACTATGCCACAGATTCAATACTGTGTTTTTCTTTTTTCTTTTTTAGTTTCCCATTTATTATTTATAATAGATAACAATAACAATAATAATTTTATTATATATTATTACTTTATTATATATAATTAATAATATATTTATTAAAAATCATTCTATGGTTTTTTTTAACTTTTATTTCATGAATATAAATTTCCAAAGTACAGCTTACGGATTACAATGGCTCCCGCCCCCCCATAACTTCCCTCCCACCCGCAACCCTCCCCTTTCCCGCTCCCTCTCCCCTTCCATTCACATCAAGATTCATTTTCAATTCTCTTTATATACAGAAGATCAGTTTAGTATATATTAAGTAAAGATTTCAACAGTTTGCCCTCACATAGCAACACCAAGTAAAAAATACTGTTGGAGTACTAATTATAGCATTAAATCACAATGTACAGCACATTAAGGACAGAGATCCTACATGATATTTTTTAAAAATTGATTAATATTCTATGCAATTTCCAATTTAACACCTAGGTTTTTTTTTTCATTTTCAATTATCTTTATATATGGAAGATCGATTCAGTATATACAAAGTAAAGATTTCATCAGTTTGCACCCACACAGAAACACAAAGTGTAAAAATACTGTTTTAGTACTAGTTATAGCATTATATTTATTATTATATTATTATTGTATTTATTAAAAATTATATTTATTTTAAAATTATATTTATTAAAAATCATTCTATGGTTTTTAAGTCCTATCCTTTGAGGTTTTGTTTGGAGGCACATGCACATTTATAATTGTTACATTATCCTGATGTGCAATCCATTTATTATTATTATTTTCTTTGACAGTCAGAGTTAGAGAGAGAGAGACAGAGAGAAAGGTCTTCCTTTTCTGTTGGTTCACCCCCCAAATGGCCGCTATGGCCGGCACACTGCGGCCAGCACACTGCGCCGATCCGAAGCCAGGAGCCAGGTGCTTCCTCCTGGTCTCCCATGCGGGTGCAGGGCCCAACCACTTGGGCCATCCTCCACTGCCTTCCCAGGCCACTGCAGAGAGCTGGACTGGAAGAGCAGCAACCAGGACTAGAACCCATGGTGCCAACGCCACAGGCAGAGGATTAGCCAAGTGAGTCGCGGCGCCAGCCAATCCATTTATTATTATCAGAAGTTTCTGTTTGTGATGTTTTATGTGTGTGTTGATTTTGTCTGCTAGTAAGCTATCCTTTTGAGCTTTTTCATTAATGTTTGCAAGTATACCCTTTTCTGATCCTTTTCTTTTCAGTCTGTTGTGTTTTATTTGTAAAGTTTGACCCCCATGTATCATGTTGAAGGGTGTTAATTTTTTAATCAAATAGGATAATCTCTGCCTTAATTGTTTAGGTTGTTTACATTTAAACTAATAATGTAGTTGAAATTATGTCTACATTTGGCTTCTTATTTTCTGTTTGTCTCATCTGGTTTGTTCCTCTGTTTCTTCTTTTCTTTTTTAAAGATTTATTTATTTATTTGAAAGAGTTACACAGAGAGAGGGAGAGGCAGAGAGAGAGCAAGAGAGAGGTCGTCCATCTGCTGGTTCACTCCCCAATTGGTCGCAATGGCCAGAGCTTCACTGATCCGAACCCAGGAGCCAGGAGCTTCTTCTGGGTCTCCCACGAGGGTGCAGGGGCCAAGGACTTGGGCCATCTTCCACTGCTTTCCCAGGCCACAGCAGAGAGCTGGATCATAAGTGGAGCAGCTGGAACTCGAACCGGCACCCATATGGGACGCCGGCACTGCAGACCAAGGCTTTAATCTGCTGTGCCACAGTGCCGTTCCCCTTCTGTTTCTTCTTTACTGCCTTTTTGGCTAATCCAATATTTTTAATACCTTTTTGGTACTTCTGTTGTCTTATTATCTCTATATTTTAGCGTGAAATTTGTTCCACAAAAATATGTAAGTGAAAACTCTAAACTCCATGTGACTGTTTTGGGACAGACCTTCAAATAGATCTGTCAAAGTTTAGGCCATATGGGTGGGTTCTGAACCAGTCTGACTTGTGTCCCTATATGAGAGACACCAGGAATGGGAGCTCACATAGGAAAGGTCATGTGAGGACATGGTGAGAGATTGGCCATCTTCAAACCAAAGAGAAAGGTTTTAAGAAAAACCAACCCTGCAGGCAGTCTATTCTTGGATTTGTATTCTTGAGAACTTTGAGAAAATGAACTGTTGTTTAACTATCCAGTCTCTAGTAACTTTGTTATGGCAGATCTAGAACACAAATCCACTTTTTTGTTATAATAATTTTTGTTGACACAAATCATAAGCTTTAGTTTTTAGTTAATTATTCTAAAGATTTATAATAGGAATCAAGTAATATTGTATTGTGTCATGTATAATATAGAGACCTTTCAATATAATAGCTCCATTTTTTTACCTCTATCCTTTGTACATGTTTTTGTACTTATGAGTTTACATATTGAATTTTTTTTTTGACAGGCAGAGTGGACAGTGAGAGAGAGAGACAGAGAAAGGTCTTCCTTTTGCCATTGGTTCACCCTCCAATGGCCGCTGCGGATGGCGTGCTGCGGCCAGCGCACCGCACTGATCCGAAGGCAGGAGCCAGGTGCTTCTCCTGGCCTCCCATGGGGTGCAGGGCCCAAGCACTTGGGCTATCCTCCACTGCACTCCCGGGCCACAGCAGAGAGCTGGCCTGGAAGAGGGGCAACCAGGACAGAATCCGGCACCCCGACCGGGACTAGAACCCGGTGTGCCAACACCACAAGGCGGAGGATTAGCCTATTAAGCCACAGCACCAGCCTACATATTGAATTAATATATTATAATCATCTCACATGCTGTGATAATTCTACTTTTAATAGTTATATCTTTTTTAATGAAATGAAGAGAATAATAAGGTATAGGTTGTTTATATTTATCCTGATAATTCTGATTCTTTCCTTTATATCCAAGCTAGCCTCTGGTATCATTTCCTTTAAGTCTGGTAATCTTCCTTTTAGTATAGGTCTCCTTATAGTATAGGTCTATTGATAATTAATTGTTAATTTATCTGACAATGTCTCTGTTTCACCATTTTTTTGTCAGTTCTACAGTTTCTGAAGAGTCATTGGTTGAAGAATCTTTTCTTTCAACACATTAAAGATGTCCTTCCATTGTTTCTGGTGAGAAGTCAGCCATCATTCATATATGGCTGTACCCTAGTACACCCTGTTCTCTTTTATTTTCTCATTGCTTTCAAGATATTTTAATTCCATTCACCACAAACTTTTTGAAGTATCCTCATGTATTAGTTTACTTTCTAAATTGCTGCAATGGTTTCTGAACCTCTGCCACTTTTCTTTCATAAAAATTAGAAAATGCCTATTTTCTGTCAGCTTGTTTTGCTTTGCCAATGTAAGTACCACATACTGGATAATTAATGAAGAAAAGAAGCATATCTCTTACAGTCTGCAGGCTAGGAAGCCCAAAGCCAAGCAGCCACATCTGGGGAGTGCCATCTTACTGTGTCATGACATGGCAGAAGGCATTACATGAAAGAGAGAGCAAGAGATGGAACTCATAGCCTCACGTCCTTTTAAAATTGGCATTAATCTGTTCATAAGGACAGAAACTCTTGCCTTAGGGATTGTTTCCAACTTATGCTTTTCTGAGGAAATATTAAAACCATAACAATTTCCAAGTTGCATTTTTTTTGGCCTTTTCCCACCTACTGTTAAATAAATACAATTTCAGTTTAGCTACTTTAGCTCTAGAACTTCCATGGTGTTTTATTTTCGAGTTTATTTTTATACTGATAAGCCTCATCTATAACACATTCTTTTTTTTAAAGGATTCATTTGTTTTAAAATCAGGGTTACAGAGGAAGGGAGAGATGGAGAGAGAGAAACAAAGAAGCAAAGAAAGAAGAAGAGATTGAAATCCCACCCTCTGGTTCACTCCACAAAAGGCCACAATGACCAGGGCTGCACAAGGCTAATACCAGGAGCCGAGACCCGCATCCAGTTCTCCCACATGGATACAGGGTCCCATCTTGTACTATTCTTTCAGCCATATTGCAGGGAACTGAATCAGAAGTGGAGCATCTAGAACTTGAACCAATGCTCATATTGGATATGGGGAGTGAACCAGTGGAAGGAAGACCTTTTTCTCTGTCTCCTTTTCTCACTGTCTAGTAACTCTACCTGTCAAATAAATAAATAAAATCTTTAAAAAAATAAATAAAAGATTTATTCATTTATTTGAAAAGCAGAGTTATAGAGAGGCAGAGACAGAGTAACAGAAGTCTTCCCATCCATTGGTTCACTCCCCAAATGGCCACAACCCAGGAGCCAGGAGCTTCTGGGTCTCCCACGAGGGTGCAGGGGCCCAATCTTCTACTGCTTTCCCAGGCACATTACCAGAGAGCTAGCACAGAAGTGGAGCAGCCAGGACTCAAACCAGTGCCCATATGGGATACCGGCACTGCAGACAGCGGCTCTACCCTCTATACCACAGCACTGGCCACTATTACGTCACTTTTTTTCTAAGATTTATTTATTTGAAAAACAGAGAGGTGGAGGCAGAGAGAGAAGGAGAGCAAGCTTCCATCTGGTGAGTCATTCGGCAACAGCCGAAGCTGGGCCTATCCAAAGCCAGGAGCCAGGAGATTCTTCCAGGTCTCCCACATGGGTGCAGGGGCCCAAGCACTTGGGCCATTTTCTTCTGCTTTCCCAATGCCATAGTATAGAGCTGGATCGAAATTGGAGCAACCAGGACTCAAACCGGTGCCCATATGGGATTGCTGGCACTGCATGCCGCATCTCTACCCACTATAGCACTGGCCCCTTATATCATCTTCTCAGTACTTAAAAATATTTGAAGATAGTTTAACCATCTTGTCAGCTGTTTGCAGCATCTGAATTAATCTGGATTTTCTTCTAGCCCATGATTGTGAGTCACGTTTTCCTCTTTCTTTACATCTGTAATGATACTGAATTCTATCCTGGATGTTTTAAATCACAGTTGCAGAAATTGTGGATACTGTCGTGTTCCTCAGAGGAACAGTTTTTCTTCTACCAGATAGTTAACTGCTCTGTATTCCTTCCAATGATCAGTAGCTGATTATTTCTTTCAGCTTCCACTGCTGTTCTAATGGCCCGTCTGTAATCTCCCACATGTACATAGTTCAGCAGTCAGCCAACAATGTTGGTCGATTTTGTATATAAATTTAGAAGCTTAAATTCTTTCCCTTTCTTTCTTCCAGGACTTTCCCTTTTACCCAGTTTCTGGTTGTCTTCTCAGCCCTGAGCTTTAACCTTTTACTTTTACTGAGCCAGTAAAAGCTGCAGCTTTTGGGGCCGCCTCTGTGGCGTAGTAGCCTAAGCCTCCACCTGTGGTGCCAGCATCCCAGAGGCACCAGTTGGTGTGCTGACTGCTCCTCTTCCAAGCTAGCTCCTATCTATGGCCTGGGAAAGCAGTCAAAGATGGCACAAGCACTTGGGCCCTTGCACCATCATGGAAGAACCGGAAGAAGCTCCTGGCTCCTGGCTTCAGATTGACTATCTGGGGAGTGAACCATTGAATGGAAGACCCTTCTCTCTGTCTCTCCTTTTGTCTGTAACTCTGCCTCTCAAATTTTTTAAAAAATGCCAAAAAAGTTCATGGAAAATGGAATGGAAAGATAATGTGCATTTGAAAAACAAAAAAGCTGCACCTTTTACTTCATTAATCTGTGCAGACTAGAGAGTGGCCTATGGTAAAATCCCAAAAACTTATATGTTTGTCCTTTCAAGGGTTCCTGAATCCATTTTCTGCCTTTTATTTGGATCACTCTCCAGTTTCTAAGATGGTCATCTTATTCAAATTTCATAATTTCTTCTTCAGAAGGTTTACCTTGACATTTTGCTATTATCATGATACTTTTAACTTATACAATCTATCTTAATCTCCTACATTTGTTTCATTTTCTCTAAACTGTACTATTCCTGCAGATTTCTTATGACTTGTTTTTACTATGCAAATCATTTTTCTTCAGTAGGAGTAATTTATACACAATAGAAATGGACAAAATATGGCCTACATGCTGGACTTAGTCCACTTCCTGTTTTGTATGACCTGTGAGTTCCTTTGTTGGATTGTTGACAGGGAAGGTAGGGTTCTGGAGCCTCTAGCAAAGAACTGAAAAGACACACAAACAAAGTTTATTTAAAGAGTCAGTACACCCCTGAGAATTATAAACAAGGCACTAGATAAGACAGTGAGGACTCTGGCAGCACATGCTGTCAGAGCTGAGATTTTCTACAAGGTTGGTTTTGGTGAGGGGGTGGAGGAAGCTACTGTGGAAACTCCTGCCAGGAGGCTGGGATTGTAGAGGAAATGTATTAACTGTCTCTTAATCTCATTTGGGCCATTCCTGTTTGTCTTTTACTTTTTTGTCCTTTGGAATCTGTTGATTCTTCCGGAAACTTTTTGTTTAAACAGCTATTCCCCAAGATTAAACCTAAATTAGTCATTTCCTAAGGAATATTATCTCCTGTAAGCAATCTTTGTGCCATACATTGATTCTTGGAGAATGCCTTTGTACAGAGGTTTTTCAAGATTAAACCTATGTTGAAAAAACAAGTAATTTTTAATTTTTGTGACTCTTGGGAATTGATGTTTCTTAGGTTGTAACCTAATTGTGTATTTTTTTTTCTTTTTCTTTGTTGGGTTATAAGCTTCTCAAACAGGCAGAGAAGTAAGCAGATATTTAACTTTTATAACTGTAATTTACTTTTTACTTTTTACTTTCCCAGTTAACCTTTAGCTATCTCCTTCCTCAAGATTACTATTTGTAACATCATAATGGTTGTTTGTGCTTCCTGGTGTTTATCTTTGACTGTGGTCTACCTGTAAATAATTTTATACATCCTTTGTATATAAACTTTGTTGTGTACTTCCATTTTTCTCTTCCCATCTTCAGTACTCTGCTAGTCATCCATTTTACTCCTATATGTTTTAGTATCATAATATATAATTACTATCTTGCTTCAAATGATCAATGACTTTTTATTTTTTTAACTTTTATTTAATAAATATAAATTTCTGAAGTACAGCTTATGTATTACAGTGGATATCCCCCACATAACTTCCCTCCCACCTGCAACCCTCCTACCTCCCACTCCCTCTCCCATTCCATTCACATCAAAATTCATTTTCAATTATCTTTATATACAGAAGATCAATTTAGTATATATTAAGTAAAGATTTCAACAGTTTGCACCCACACAGAAACACAAAGTGAAAAATACTGTTTGAGGTTCTTCATGACAAGAACCTTGGGTCATTACTGACGTCACAAATAAGAGTGTCAGTTGTTAAGTCATGAAGAACCTCAAGGCTATGGAAGCCTCTTGAGTTCGCCGACTCCAGTCTTATTTAGACAAGGTCATAGTCAAAGTGGAAGTTCTCTCCTCCCTTCAGAGAAAGGTACCTCCTCCTTTGATGGCCCGTTCTTTTCTTTCTGCTGGGATCTCACTTGCAGAAATCCCTCATTTAGGTTTGTTTGTGGGTTGTTTTTTTGTTGTTGTTGTTGTTTGTTTGTTTTTTCCCAAAGTGTCTTGGCTCTCCATGCCTAAAATACTCTCATGGGCTCTTCAGCTAGATCCGAGGGACTTAAGGGCTGATTCTGAGGTCAGAGTGCTGTTTAGGACATCTGCCATTCTATGAGTCTGCTGTGTATCCCGCTTCCCATGTTGGATCATTCTCTCCTTTTTAATTTTATCAGTTAGTATAGGCAGACATTAGTCTTGTTTATGTGATCCCTTTGACTCTTAGTCCTATCATTATGATCAATTGTGAACTGAAATTGATCCCTTTGACTAGTAAGATGGCATTGGTACATGCCTCCTTGAGGGGATTGAATTGGAATCCCCTGGCATGTTTCTAACTCTCTGTATGGGGCAGGTCAGCTTGAGCATGTCCCAAATTGTACATCCCCTCCCTCTCTTATTCCCACTCTTATATTTAACAAGGATCACTTTTCAGTTAAATTTAAACACCACCTAAGAATAACTGTATTAATTAAAGAGTTCAACCAATAGTACTAGAACAAAAAAAAATACTAAAAGGGATAAAGTATTAAGTTGTTCATCAACAGTCAGGACAAGGGCTGATCAAGTCACTGTTACTCATAGTGTCCATTTCACTTCAACAGGTTTCTTTTTTGGTGCTCGGTGAGTTATCATCAATCAGGGAGAACATAAGATACTTGTCTCTTTGGGACTGGCTTATTTCACTCAGCATGATGTTTTCCAGATTCCTCTATTTTGTTGCAAATGTCCGCATTTCATTTTTTTTTCTGCTGTATAGTATTCTGTATAGTACATGTCCCATAATTTCTTTATCCAGTCTACTATTGGTGGGCATTTAGGTTGATTCCAGGTCTTAGCTATTGTGAATTGAGCTGCAATAAACATTAAGGTACAGACCGCTTTTTTATTTGCCAATTTAATTTCCTTTGGGTAAGTTCCAAGGAGTGGGATGACTGGGTTGTATGGTAGGGTTATATTCATGTTTCTGAGGAATCTCCAGACTGACTTCCATAGTGGCTTAACCAGTTTGCATTCTCACCAACAGTGGGTTAGTGTCCCTTTTTCCCCACATCCTCTCCAGCATCTGTTGTTGGTAGATTTCTGAATGTGAGCCATTCTAACTGGGGTGAGGTGAAACCTCATTGTGGTTTTGATTTGCATTTCCCTGATGGTTAGTGATCCTGAACATTTTTTCATGTGTCTGTTGGCCATTTGGATTTCCTCTTTTGAAAAATGTCTATTGAGTTCCTTGGCCCATCTCTTAAGTGGGTTGTTTATTTTGTTGTTGTGGAGTTTCTTGATCTCTTTGTAGATTTGGTTATTAAACCTTTATCGATTGCATAGTTTGCAAATATTTTTTCCCATTCTCTTGGTTGCCTCTTCACTTTCCTGACTGTTTCTTTTGAAGTACAGAAACTTCTCAATTTGATGCGATCCCAAATGTTAATTTTGGCTTGGACTGCCTGTGACTCTGGGGTCTTTTCCAAGAAGTCTTTGCCTGTGCCAATATCTTGCAGGGTTTCTCCTATGTTCTCTAATAATTTGATGGTTTCGGGTCATAGATTTAGATCTTTAATCCATGTTGAGTGAATTTTTGTGTAAGGTGTAAGGTAGGGGTCTTGCTTCATGCTTCTGCACATGGAAATCCAGTTTTCCTAGCACCATTTGTTGAATAGACTGTCCTTACTCCAGGAATTGGTTTTGGATCCTTGATCAAATATAAGTTGTCTATAGATGTTTGGATTGATTTCTGGTGTTTCTATTCTGTTCCATTGGTCTAGCCATCTGTTTCTGTACCAGTACCAGGCTGTTTTGATTACAACTGCCCTGTAGTATGTCCTGAAATCTGGTATTGTGATGCCTCCAGCTTTGTTTTTGTTGTACAAGAATGCTTTAGCTATTTGAGTTCTCCTGTGCCTCCATGTGAATTTCAGCATCATTTTTTCCAGATCTGAGAAGAATGTCTTTGATATTTTGATTGGTATTGCATTGAATGTATAAATTGCTTTTGGGAGAATGGACATTTTGATGATATTGATTCTTCCAATCCATGAGCATGGAAGATTTTTCCATTTTTTGGTATCCTCTTCTATTTCTTTCTTTAAGATTTTGTAATTCTCATTGTAGAGATATTTAACATCCTTGGTTAAGTTTATTCCAAGGTATTTGTTCTTGTAGCTATTGTGAATGGGATTGAATTTAGAAGTTCTTTCTCAGCCGTGGCATTGCCTGTTGATTTTTGTGCATTGATTCTATATCCTGCTACTTTGCCAAACTCTTCGATGAGTTCCAATAGTCTCTCTCTTTTTTTTTACAAGGGAAAACAATGCATTTATTAAGAGACATGAAAATGCATAAACTCATTTATAAATAAACGCGGTATAATATACCCTGTGAAAAATAGCTAAAAATCCATGAGTAAAGTGGAGTCTATATTTGAAATGATTACATATTTGATGTCCAGTCATTTCCCCTTCTGTCATGATTTATTAGTAGCAGCAATTTCACAATGACTTGAAAAAGCCATTACCAATAACCACCATTATAGGAGAACATTTTTCAAGAACACTCTTTAAAAATGAATCAGTGCAAACAAATTCAGATTACCAGGGATATGATAAGACCTGGGCCTTTACGTCAAAGAAGTATAAAAAAAAAAGTCCAAAACATTCATTCTTAAAGAAATGAAAAAGCAAACTTCATTTTGATCAGTGAAAAATAACACATATGGATATTATAAAACACACTTAATCAGTAATTGCAATTATTACATTTATAAATCTTCTTTCAAGTACTAATGTTCAGTAAACATTCAAAAATGTTACACTAGATATAAAAACATGGAGACAATGTTTATCTTGATTTAACAGCAGCAATCAGGTTAAGAGAGGGCATGGGACCCTAAAGCAGTGTTGGTTTTGAGTTGTACTGTTGTTGTTTGTCTGTAAATAATTTTTCACAGTCTGTTTTTACCTGCAAGGACCCAAGGAACATCTCACAACAGCTAAATAAGAAGTAATCTCTATGAAATAACATTACAGAAAAAAACATTTTAAAACACAAGTTTAGAAGAGCGGCAAAATGGCGGAATAGGAAGGGAGCACACTATTAGTCCGGCCAAGAGACAGGTTAATAAAAGTGGAGATACTGCAGGGTCAAGGAAGAGTAGGGGAAGAAACAGCAGAGGAAACTCTTCTGGAACTAGTGATTCACAGTGGACCTGCGTGGAGAGTGTGGGAGCCCAAGTTCGGGACACCAGCGGCAGACTCAACACACCAGTGCTGGAACGCGAGGTGAGCCGAACCTCAATAGCCCAAGACACCAGCGGGCAAGCGGAAAGAGGAGACTAGAGGGAATGAGGCTTGAAACTCCGTGGGGAAAAGTCCACCAGGCTAACTAGAAGAGAGAGAGGAAAAAAAAAAAGTGACCGATACGGACACGAGTTTCTCTCTCTCCGCTCACCCCTCAAAGGCAAGCAAGACAAAGAGCAGGCGCCATTTTGGTCATATGTCATAAGCAAGGTCTGCACCGGCCCTGAGCCTAGCAGAAAAACCTGACTCTGGGGGGAGGGGTAAAATAACAGGAGATTAGCATCTAACTTGACAACCCAGTGGGAGACTGCAGGAGAATTGGAGCCCACACTGAGGGCAGCACAGATTCCCTGTGTGGTCCTTGGGAAAGAGCTTCCAATCTCTGGCTTCTGTGGGTATATCATTTGCCTGCAAACTAGCTCCAATTATGTTCAGCTGTGCGGAATTACTTCCCTTTTGAATCAAAAAAAAAAGAAAGAAATAGAGAGAGAGATTTACCAACCTAACCTGGGAGTGTCATCTTTGACACACCCTCAACCCTGAGGAACCAAACACAGCTCTCAGTCCACACTCATCTCAAGCCTCTAAGGCTCCACCAAAAGCAGACAGTCCACTTAATATAGAGCCATAGTGTAACAAGAAAAAACACCACAGTGAAGAAACCAAATATCTCCAACATGCCAAACAACAAACGCAAAAACCGAGGTAACAAGAACAAAGAAGATACTATGACACCCCCAAATGAAAAAGACACCCCAATTCAAGATTATGAAGATGATGAGATAGAAGAAATACAAGAAGCAGATCTCAAAAAATTGATAAGAACATTAAGAAGTTCTCAAAAACAAATTCTTGAACTACAGAAATCCTTAATGGACAAGATAGAAAATCTCTCTCATGAAAATGAAATATTAAGGAGGAATCAAAATGAAATGAAACAACTTGTAGAACAAGAAACTGTGATAGTAATGAGAAATCATAATGAAATGAAGAACTCAATAGATCAAATGACAAACACATTAGAGAGCCTTAAAAACAGAGTCAGTGAAACGGAAGAGAGAATATCAGACTTAGAAGACAGAGCACAGGAAAGTATACAGTCAAACCAAAGAAAAGAAGAGGAAATTAGAAATCTAAAAAATATTGTTGGGAATCTACAGGATACTATTAAAAAACCCAACATTCGGGTTCTAGGAGTTCCTGAAGGCATGGAGAGGGAGAAAGGATTAGAAGGCATTTTCAGTGAGATACTAGCAGAAAATTTCCCAGGTTTGGAGAAGGACAGAGGCATCTTAGTACAGGAAGCTCATAGAACCCCTAATAAACATGACCAAAAGAGATCCTCACCACGACACGTCGTAATCAAACTCACCACAGTGAAACATAAAGAAAAGATCCTAAAATGTGCAAGAGAGAAACGTCATATTACTCTTAGAGGATCTCCAATTAGACTCACAGCAGACTTCTCATCAGAAACCCTACAAGCTAGAAGGGAATGGCGAGACATAGCCCAGGTACTAAGAGAGAAAAACTGCCAGCCCAGAATATTATATCCTGCAAAGCTCTCATTTGTGAATGAAGGTGAAATTAAGACTTTTCATAGCAAACAGAAACTGAAAGAATTTGTTGCCACTCATCCTTCCCTGCAAAAGATGCTTAAAGATGTGTTACACACAGAAACACAGAAACATGGTCACCAATATGAAAGAAGGTAAAGGAAGGAAACCTCACAGCAAAAGATCACAGGAAGCTCAATTTCTCTTTGACATAGAATTAAACTCTGATGCTCTGTTAAAGCAATGTGTTAAAGTAATCTATTATGTTCTCTTGATGTCTGTTAAATTCTAATTGTTCAAAAACAGCTGAATTTTTATTAAGAGCTATGGGTTATTTAAATATGTGTTTATTTTCAAAGATTTGAATAATCACCTGTAACAATGATCAAATTTGGTCTATACTATGTCATGATTTTAAGGAATCTTATTTCAACCAGGTATTTTGGATTTTGAGCCTTCTTGGCATTCTTGACAGGCATTCAAAAAATCAAAGTTTCAAACAATCTGGTCTCTAAAATTTCCAGTAAATCCTGGACTTTGGTTTTTCCAGTTTGGGCCCAACTGAAAAAATCGAAAGACCTGTGTCTCTCATCTTATAGAGACACCAACTAATCAGGCTATTTGGATTATATTAGAAGTACTGTCAAGATGTGATGTGGTACCAAACTTTAAGTTTCTATAATGGAAAATGCTATTAATACAAATGTTTGAGAATTAAAAAGTCTAATGATCTTGTGTTACTAGACATGATAGTTATATTAATGAGAAAGTCCCAGAGGCCTAAAGGGTTAAATAATTGTAAAATCCTACAGGTGCTTTCAAAAATACTGTGAAGTAAGCAATTGCCTCTTGTTGGTCGATGAGTTTATAATTTTAAACATGGCGACTTAAAGTCTTTTGTCACCCACAGTTATATATGATTTGCTGCTCATAAAACTAAAGCGTTGTTGGTTCTGTGTTTAGCTGTCCTCCTATAGGTTCCTATGGACTTTTCCCAGCCACTTCTATTGTATTCAGTACTTTGGGACGGCTCTGTAAACAGATGAAGCCAATAATGTATTAACAGTACCAACTGAGAGAAAGTATGGTTAACTGAGGTTACTAAAAAGAAAAAGCAATTCAAATCAATTGGCAATCTACAAAAAGAGTTAAAGATTTTAAAAGCTATTATTAACATTGCTATATTGGTCTACTATGCTATGTTATATGTGTGTACATATTCTATGTCCACATGGGGAAATTTTATTAAGAGTTTTATTATAAATGGCTTATGGATAAGATTGTCCATAAATTTAAGCTGCTAAAATCAATCAAAGATACATTTTGATTTGTGTGACCTGAATCTGTGTATCATATGTTTTAAACTTGTTGGTAGAAAGAAACTAAAAACATTTTATATGGTTGTGCTTAAGTTTACTGGTTAAACAAAGTACACCATGTTAGATATTTAAGAGGTGTTTTCAAATACATGATTCTTAAAATTTATAGAAGGCATTGGACTTTCTGGTAAATGTTTTCTTAATTTGTTATCTAATGGTTGAAACTGTTTGCTAAGTATTCGTGTGATATTGCTAATGTCAGCAAGCGATCTAGGACTTGCTCCCTCATTTCTCTATTCTAAGCCCAACTTGTTCTCTCATTTCTCTATTCTCTTCAAGGTAGGAAACTAATTCTATTATGAAGGAATCTGTAGGACACACAATTTAATCTTTAGACCTTATAAAAGAGACGGCTAACATTTTACTGTAATAGCATAGCCAAAATAAGAACTTAAATAATAATCTCATAGCTAGATTCACTTCGCCATCAGCCAAGTATACAGTAAGTAGAAAAAACCTCCCTTTCAGACCAAAGGGAAAGAAAGTTTTAAAGTGAGAATATAATTTTCCTCATGGGCATTGTCTACCTTAGAAAAACTACTACAGAACATGCCTGTGACTATAGACTTGCAGTTCAGGCCACCAAAGATTAGAGATGGGACACGGGCACTCCCTTGACTTGCATCCTCTGGTCTGCTTTAACACAAACCAGGAGGAAAAGAAAGCTAGGCATCAGAAGCAATGGGTGGCAGGCCTATTAATGGCTGATCTGTACAGTGATCTGCCCTCAAGGAGACCCAACAGGCCAGTCCACTGCAGTGGCTTTCAATGTGGTAAGCCTGGGCTTCAGCAGAAGTCAGCTTGTGAAGAGCCCTGGCAGCTCTGCCAAGAGTTGGATCACTGGAAATGGACCTGCCCTGGAGTCGATGGATGCCCAGGTCAGAGCCACAGATCTTATTGGCTCTAAGCTGAAAAGCCCTTCACTCAGCCCAACTTCCAAAGTGACCACTGCAGCTGAGGGTATGGTCAAGTAGGGTCAGCAACATTGCAGGCAGAACTGTAAATTTCTTGTTAGAGATGCCACCTGCCTTTACCTGGCCAGCTCTCCTCCTAGGCCAGCCAAGTAATGAAAGTCAACAGAGTGCCTTCCCCTAGGAGGTTCACACCTCCCTTAGAATGTACCCCACGTGAAGAGATAGATAGGTCTGGGCCTCTTAACTTACAAGGCCTAAAGCCCACCAGATTATTATCAAGCCCCTTCTATCAGGTTCTATTTGCCTCTCAATCAGAAAACTTAATTGTAGCTTAGACAGCACCTTTCTTAGCTCCTCTAATAATGACTCTGTCCTTTTTTCTAGACCCTGTCTAGCGTACTTGGGCCTCATTCCTTTGTAATCATAACCTCTACTCTACCACCAATGGCTCTACTCCCAACCTGTGTGTACTGATGGTCCTCTTCCCCACTTAATGCTGTATAATTGTTCAAACCTGGTAAATGCCACTCTTAGGATCATTGGTTACTATCCTCACTTTTATGACCTTGTCTAAATATGATCAGAGTCGGCAAACTTGGAAGGCTTCCATAGCCTTGGCAACTCATGATGACAGCCTAGGGTGGTTACTGGCGCCATAAACTAGAGTGTCAATTTGTTGGGTCAACAACAGGAGCCACTGTGCACTTGCTCCTCATGTGGGATTCTGTCCTTAATGTGCTGTACATTTTGATTTAATGCTATAACTAGTACTCAAACAGTATGTTTCACTTTGTGTTTCTATGTGGGTGCAAACTGTTGAAATCTTTATACTAAATTGATCTTCTGTATATAAAGAGAATTGAAAATGAATCTTGATGTAAATGGAAGGGGAGAGGGAGCGGGAGAGGGGAGGGTTGCTGGTGGGAGAGAAGTTATGGGAGGGGGAAGCCATTGTAATCCATAAGCTGTACACTGGAGATTTATATTCATTAAATAAAAGTTAAAAAAAAAACACAAGTTTAGCTTAAAAAAAAAGGAGAGGGGGGACAAAGTCAGTATTGTTTGGCAAGAAATTGTTAATTCCTTACCAAGTATTGGTTTGCTGTTATGCAAACACTACCAGAACAATTCTTTGGCATTCACCAAAGAACTATTTAGTAATCTGAAAATATATCATAAACTATTTTATCACGCAGTGCTTACGTCAAAGTCATACTGAAATCAACATCATTTCCTTGATTATTGTGAATAAGTCTTTCTTCAGAAAGCTCCCTCCTAATTTTAGCCTGAGTCTCCAGCTTTAATAAAAGTTCCTTTATCTGTTTCACTTTAGACTTCAATTTCATTCTTTCTCGATGGAAAGCTTCGTTAATAAAGTCTTGGATTTCAGTAGGTTTCTTGCCAATCATAATTGAAGACTCACAGTGATAATAGCCATTACTCTGTTTTTTCTTCAGCATGGAGCAAAGATCTATACGATATAACATTTCTTCTCCAAATCTATGACTGATAAATTTTTCATACAATTCAGGTTCTATTTTTTTTCACTCCCTGCTATCTCTAAAAGTAGATTTATGTGATCCCCTTCTGCCAGCTTCACTAATCCAACCTGGTCACCAAAAGTTCCAATCCCTTGAAAAGTCAAAGGCAGATGTTTTCCTTGGAGGATTTCTTCTATGAGTGGTTTTAATTCTAAGAGAGCATCAATACCAATGTTTATTTCATCTTCATTTAATAATTACATCACTAATAGGGTAATGTGAAAAGAACCATCACTGACCATGGCTTTAGCCAATCACTTATCTTGCTGTATTATCTCATTTTGCAGAATCTTAATTCCTTTTGTAATCTCTTTGTTGGTGATGGGAATGGATAGGAAATAGTTGGGTTGATAATCTTTCTGCTTTTTTTTCCTCTTCTTCTTTTGGTCACTCTTGATACATTCATTTTCTTTATTTCTCTTCAACTTTATTTGGGGTACATCAATGACTTCTATTCAGGCCAGCTCTCCTCCCAGGCCAGCTTGGTAATGGAAGTCAATAGGGTGCCTTCCCTAAGGAAGTATACACCTCCCTTATGATGTCTCTTCCAGTACCCCATCGAGTTCCAATAGTCTCTTATTAGAGTTCTTTGGATCCGCTAAAGAAAGAATCATATCATCTGCAAAGAGGGATAGTTTGATTTCTTCTTTCCCAATTTGTAAACCTTTAATTTCTTTTTCTTGCCAGATGGCTCTGGCTAAAACTTCCAGAATTATATTGAATAGCAGTGGTGATAGTGGGCATCCCTGTCTGGTACCAGATCTCAGTGGAAATGCTTCCAACTTTTACCCATTCAATAGGATGCTGGCCCGGGTTTTTCATAAATTGCTTTGATTGTATTGAGGAATGTTCCTTCTATACCCAATTGGCTTAGAGTTTTCATCATGAAAGGGTGTTGTATTTTATCAAATGCTTTCTCTGCATCTATTGAGATAATCATATGTTTTTTCTTCTGCAGTTTGTTAATGTGGTGTATCACATTGATTGATTTGTGAACATCAAACCATCCCTGCATAGCAGGGATAAATCCCACTTGGTCTGGGTGGATGATCTTTCTGATATGTTGTTGCATTCTGTTGGCCAGAATTTTATTGAGTATTTTTGCATCTATGTTCATCAGGGTTATTGGTCTGTAATTTTCTTTCAATGCTGCATCTTTTTCAGGCTTAGGAATTAAGCTGATAAGTTTTGATATGTTGTGTTGTTATCCTCATTTACTTCCAGAAAGATTTTGATTTCTCTTTTGATTTTTTTCTATGACCCAGTATTCAATAAGAGCATGTTGTTCAGTCTCCATGTGTTTGCATATGCTCTAGGGATTCCTGAGTTGCTAATTTCCAACTTCATAGAAAGAATTTGGGAGGATTCCCTCTTTCAAGTGTTCTGAATAGTTTGAGAAGAATTGAAGTTCTTTAAATGTCTGGTAGAATTCAGCAGTGAATCCATCTGGTCCTGGGCTTTTCTTTGTTGGGAGGGCCTTTATTACTGTTTCAATTTCTGTGTCATTTATGGGTCTGTTCAGGTTTTCTATGTCTTCCTGGTTCAATTTAGATAGGTTACATGTGTCCAGGAATCTATGCATTTCTGATAGATTTCCCTGTTTGCTGGCATACAAGTCCTTGTAGTAATTTCTGATGACTCTTTTTATTTCTGTGGTGTCTGTTGTTACATTCTCTTTTTCATCTCTGTTTTTATTGATTGTCTTTTCTCTCCTTTTTTTAGTTAGTTGGGCCAATGGTATATCAATTTGGTTTATTTTTTCAAAAAACCAGCTCTTTCCTTGGCTGATTTTTTGTAATGTTTTTTGGATTCAATCCTATTGATTTCTTCTCTGATTTTAATTATTTCTCTTCTCAAACTAGTTTTGGGTTGGTTTGCTACAGTTTTTCTAGACCCTTGAAATGCATTGAAAGCTCATTTATTTGGTGCCTTTCCAGTTTCTTGATGTAGGCACCTATTGTTATAAACTCTCCTCTTAACACTGCTTTTGCTGTAACCCATAAGTTTTGATATATTGTGTTGTTATCCTCATTTACTTCCAGAAAGATTTTGATTTCTCTTTTGATTTTTTTCTATGACCCAGTGTTCATTCAAGAGCATGTTGTTCAGTCTCCATGTGTTTGCATATGCTCTAGGGATTCCTGAGCTGCTAATTTCCAACTTCATTCTGCTGTGGTCTGAGAAGCTGCATCGTGTGATTCTAATTCTTTTGAATTTGCTGAGACTTGCTTTATGGCCTAGTATGTGGTCAGTCCTAAAGTAGGTTCCATGTACTGCTGAGAAGAATGTAAATTCTTTAGTGTAGGATTGAAAGTTCTGTAGATATCTGTTAGTTCCATTTGGGCTATAGTGTCGATTAAATCTGCTGTTTCCTTGTTGATCTTCTGTCCAGTCGAGCTGTCTATTTCTGAAAGTGGAGTATTGAAGTCCGCCAGTACTATTGTATTGGAGTCTAAGTCTCCCTTTAAGTCCCTTAACATATCTTTTAAATAAACCAGTGCCCTGTAATTAGGTACATATACACTTATAATAGTTACATCTTCCTGTTGAATTGATCCCTTAATCATTATATAGTGCCCCTCTTTGTCTCTCTTAACAGTTTTTGTGTTAAAGTTTATTTTGTCTGATATTAAGATGGCTACACCAGCTCTTTTTTGGTTTCTGTTGGCATGGAATATCTTTTTCCAGCCTTTCACTTTCAGTCTGTGTGCATCTTTGTTGGAAAGATGTGTTTCTTGTAGGCAGCAAATAGATGGGTTTTGTTCCTTAATCCGTTCTGCCAGTCTGTGTCTTTTAATTGGAGAGTTGAGGCCATTGACGTTCAGTGTGACTATTGATGAGTAGTAACTTTGCCCTGCCATTTTCCCAAAGATATTTTCTAACATATGCTTTGAACTTCCTGTGATCTTTTACTGGTAGGTTTTCTTCCTTTACCTTCTTTCATATTGATGGCCATGTTTCTGTGTTTCTGCGTGTATCACATCTTTAAGCATCTTTTGTAGGGCTGGACGAATGGCGACAAATTCTTTCAATTTCTGTTTGCTGTGAAAGTTCTTTCTTTCACCTTCATTCACAAATGAGAGCTTTGCAGGATATAATATTCTGGGCTGGCAGTTTTTCTCTCTTAGTACCTGGGCTATATCTCGCCATTCCCTTCTAGCTTGTAGGGTTTCTGATGAGAAGTCTGCTGTGAGTCTAATTGGAGATCCTCTGAGAGTAATCTGAGGTTTCTCTCTTGCACATTTTAAGATCTTTTCTTTATGTTTCACTGTGGTGAGTTTGATTACAATGTGTCGTGGTGAGGATCTCTTTTGGTCATGTTTATTAGGGGTTCTATGAGCTTCCTGTACTAGGATATCTCTGACCTTCTCCAAACCCGGGAAGTTTTCTGCTACTATCTCACTAAAAAGGCCTTCTAATCCTTTCTCCCTCTCCATGCCTTCAGGAACTCCTAGAACCCAAATGTTGGTTTTTCTAATAGTATCCTGAAGATTCCCAACAATATTTTTTAGATTTCTAATTTCCTCTTTTCTTTGGTTTGACTGTATACTTTCCTGTGCTCTGTCTTCTAAGTCTGATATTCTCTCTTCTGCTTCAGTGATTCTGTATTTAAGGCTCTCTAATGCATT
Source organism: Lepus europaeus (assembly GCF_033115175.1). NCBI lineage: Eukaryota > Metazoa > Chordata > Mammalia > Lagomorpha > Leporidae > Lepus > Lepus europaeus. The sequence continues at coordinate 50,169,126 of NC_084835.1, forward strand.
TGTCATTTTATCTATTGAATTCTTCATTTCATTATGATTTCTCTTCACTATCACAATTTCATGTTCTACTAGTTGTTTCATTTCATTTTGATTCCCTTTAAGATTTAATTTTCATGAGAGAGATTTTCTGTCTTGTCCATTAAGGATTTCTGTAGTTCAAGAATTTGTTTTTGAGAATTTCTAAATGTTATTATCATAAATTTTTTGAAATCCATATCTTGCATTTCTTCTATCTCATCATCTTCATAATCTTGAATTGGTGTGTCTTGTTCATTTGGGGGCATCACAATATCTTCCTTGTTCTTGTTTCCTCAGTTTCTGTGTTTGTTGCTTGGCATTGTGGAGATATTCTTTGGTTTCTTTTCTTTTTTTTCCTCACTGTAGTGGTTTTTCTTGTTATACTATGACTCTAGATTAAGTGGATTGTCTGCTTTTGGTGGAGCCTTAGAGGCTTGTGATGGGTGTGGCCAGAGAGCTCTGTTTGGTTCTTCAGGGTTAAGGCTGTGCCACAAATGACACACCCAGGTTAGACATAGTAAATCAATCAATCAATATCTCTCTCTCTCTCCCCCTCTCTCTCTCTCTCTCTCTCTCTCTCATATTCAGAAGGGAAGTAATTCCGCACAGCTGAGCAGAATTGAAGGCAGTCAGTGTCTGAGCTCTAACCCCTGTGGGTATAATATTCGTCTGCTCTGTGCCAAGGACCACACACACAGGATCTGTGCAGTCCTCAGTGTAAGCTCAGATTCCCCTGCAATCTCCCACCAGGTTGCCAAGGTTACTGAGTTTGTGGCGTCTTCCAAGAGTATTCATGCAGGCACTCCGTGAGTTCTCTACACACCCTCAGTTTTTTTTTTAATTTTTTTTTATTTAGTGAATATAAATTTCCAAAATACAGCTTATGGATTACAAAGGCTTCCCCCACACACAACTTCCCCCCCACCCGCAACCCTCCCCTTTCCCACTCACTCTCCCCTTCCATTCCCATCAAGATTCATTTTCAATTCTCTTTATATATAGAAGATCAGTTTAGTATATATATAGATTTCAAAAGTTTGTCCTCCCATAGCAACACAAAGTGAAAAAATACTGTTGGAGTACTAGTTATAGCATTAAATAACAGTGTACATCACATTAATGACCGAGGTTCTGCAAGATATTTTTTTTAAAAAGAGATTGATTATTTTTCTATGTAATTTCCAATTTAAAACCAAGGGTTTTTTTTTTCATTTTCAATTATCTTTATATACAGAAGATCGCTTCAGTATATACTAAGTAAAGATTTCATCAGTTTGCACCCATACATAACCACAAAGTGCAAAAATACTGTTTCAGTACTAGCTATATCATTACTTCACCTTTGACAACCTATTAAGGACAGATCCCACATGGGACGTAAGTACACAGTGACTCCTGAAGTTGATTTAACAATTTGACACTCTTGTTTATGGCATCAGTAATCTCCCTAGGCTCTAGCCATGAGTTGCTGAGGCTATGGAAGCCTTTAGGTTTCGCCGACTTTGATCCTATTCCGACAAGGCCATAGTCAAAGTGGAAATTCTCTCCTCCCTTCAGAGAAAGTTACCTCCTACTTTGATGGCCCCGTTCTTTCCACTGGGATCACACTCGCTGAGATCCTTCATTTATGTCTTCTTCCTCGTCCTCTTCCTCTTCCTCCTCCTCCTCCTCCTCCTCCTCCCCCTCCTCCTCCTCCTCTTCTTCTTCCTCCTCCTCCTCCTCCTCCTCCCCCTCCTCCTCCTCCTCTTCTTCTTCCTCCTCCTCCTCCCTCTTCTCCCTCCTCCTCCTCCTCCTCCTCCTTCTTCTTCCTCCTCCTTCCTCCTCCTTCTTCCTCTTCTTCTTCTTCTTCTTTTTTTTTTCCCAGCGTGTCTTGGCTTTCCATGCCTAAAATACTCTCATAGGCTCTTCAGCAAGATTCAATTGCCTTAAGGGCTGATTCTGAGGCCAGAGTGCTATTTAGGAGATCTGTCATTCTATGAGTCTGCTGTGTATCCTGCTTCCCATGTTGGATCCTTCTCTCCCTTTTTTTTTTATCAGTTAGTATTAGCAGACATTAATCTTGTTTGTGTGATTCCTTTGACTCTTAGGCCTATCAGTGTGATCAGTTGTGAACTGAAATTGATCACCTGGGCTGGTGAGATGGCATTGGTACATGCTACCTTGATGGGATTGTATTGGAATCCCCTGGAACTTTTCTAACTTCATCATTTAGGGCAAATCCAATTGAACATGTCCCCTATTATACATCTCCTCCCTCTCCTTTTCTCATTCTTATATTTAATCGGGATCACTTTTCAGTTAAGATTTAGGCACCTCAGAATAATTGTGTGTTAATTACAGAGTTTACAAAAAAAATACTAAAATGGACAAGGTGTTACATTGTACATCAACAGCACCATAGCTGATCAAGTCACTATTTCTCATAGTGTCAATTACACTTCCACAGGTTACACTTTGGTACTCAGTTAGTTGTCGCCAATCAGGGAAAACAAATGATATTTGTTATTTGGGACTGGCTTAATTCACTTAGCATGATGCTTTCCAGATTGCTCCATTTTGTTGCAAATGACTGGGTTTCATTGTTTTTCACTGCTGTATAGTATTCCATAGAGTACATGTCCCATAGTTTCTTTATCCAGTCTACTGTTGATGGGCATTTGGGTTGGTTCCAGGTCTTAGCTATTGTGAATTGAGCTGCAATAAACATTAAGGTACAGACCGCTTTTTTATTTGCCAATTTAATTTCCTTTGGGTAAGTTCCAAGGAGTGGGATGACTGGGTTGTATGGTAGGGTTATATTCATGTTTCTGAGGAATCTCCAGACTGACTTCCATAGTGGCTTAACCAGTTTGCATTCCCACCAACAGTGGGGTAGTGTCCCTGTTTCCCCACATCCTCTCCAGCATCTATTGTTGGTTGATTTCTGAATGTGGGCCATTCTAACCGGGGTGAGGTGAAACCTCATTGTGGTTTTGATTTGCATTTCCCTGATGGCTAGTGATCCTGAACATTTTTTCATGTGTCTGTTGGCCATTTGGATTTCCTCTTTTGAAAAATGTCTGTTGAGGTCTTTGGCCCATCTCTTAAGTGGATTGTTTGTTTTGATGTTGTGGAGTTTCTTGATTTCTTTGTAGATTCTGGTTATCAACCCTTTATCTGTTGCATAGTTTGCAAATATTTTTTCCCATTATGTCAGTTTCCTATTCACTTTCCTGACTGTTTCTTTTGCAGTAAAGAAACTTCTCAGTTTGATGCAATCCCAATAGTTAATTTTGGCTTTGACTGCCTGTGCTCCTGGGGTCTTTTCCAAGAAGTCTTTGGCTGTGCCTATATCTTGCAGGGTTTCTCCAATGCTCTCTAATAATTTGATGGTGTCTGGTCATAGATTAAAGTTTTTGATCCATGTTGAGTGAATTTTTGTGTAAGGTGAAAGGTAGGGATCTTGCTTCATGATTCTGCACGTGGAAATGCAATTTTCCTAGCACCATTTATTGAATAGACTGTCCTTACTCCAGGGATTGGTTTTGGATCCTTGATCAAATATAAGTTGTCTATAGATGTTTGGGTTCATTTCTGGTGTTTCTATTCTGTTCCATTGGTCTAGCCATCTGTTTCTGTACCAGTACCATGCTGTATTGATAACTACTGCCCTGTAGTATGTCCTGAAATCTGGTATTGTGATGCCTCCGGCTTTGTTTTTGTTGTACAAGAATGCTTTAGCTATTTGAGTTCTCCTGTGCCTCCATGTGAATTTCAGCATCATTTTTTCCAGATCTGAGAAGAATGTCTTTGATATTTTGATTGGTATTGCATTGAATGTATAAATTGCTTTTGGGAGAATGGACATTTTGATGATATTGATTCTTCCAATCCATGAGCATGGAAGATTCCTCCATTTTTTGGTATCCTCTTCTATTTCTTTCTTTAAGGTTTTGTAATTTTCATCGTAGAGATCTCTAATGTCCTTGGTTAAGTTTATTCCAAGGTATTTGATTATTTTTGTAGCTATTGTGAATGGGATTGAATTTAGAAGTTCTTTCTCAGCCGTGGCATTGTCTGTGTATACAAAGGCTGTTGATTTTTGTGTATTGATTTTATATCTTGCTACTTTGCCAAACTCTTCTATGAGTTCCAATAGTCTCTTAGTAGAGTTCTTTGGGTCCCCTAAATAAAGAATCATATCATCTGCAAAGAGGGATAGTTTGAGTTCTTCCTTCCCAATTTGTATCCCTTTAATTTCTCTTTCTTGCCTAATAGCTCTCGCTAAGACTTCCAGAACTATATTGAATAGCACTGGTGAGAGTGGGCATCCCTGTCTGGTACCAGATCTCAGTGGAAATGCTTCCAACTTTTCCCCGTTCAATAGGATACTGGCCGTGGGTTTTTCATAAATTGCTTTGATTGTATTGAGGAATATTCCTTCCATACCCAGTTTGCTTAGGGTTTTCATCATGAAAGGGTGTTGTATTTTATCAAATGTTTTCTCTGCATCTATTGAAAGAATCATATGGTTTTTCTTCTGCAGTCTGTTAATGTAGTGTATTACGTTGATTGTTTTGCGAACGTTGAACCATCCTTGCATACCAGGGATAAATCCCACTTGGTCTGGGTGGATGATCTTTCTAATGTGATGTTGCATTCTATTGGCCAGAATTTTATTGAGTATTTTTGCATCTATGTTCATCAGGGATATTGGTCTGTAATTCTCTTTCAATGCTGCATCTTTTTCTGGCTTAGGAATTAAGGTGATGGTGGCTTCATAGAAAGAGTTTGGGAGGATTCCCTCTTTTTCGATTGTTCTGAGTAGTTTGAGGAGAATTGGGGTTAGTTCTTCTTTAAATGTCTGGTAGAATTCAGCCGTGAATCCATCTGGTCCTGGGCTTTTCTTTGTTGGGAGGGCCTTTATTACTGTTTCAATTTCTGTGTCATTTATGGGTCTGTTTAGGTTTTCTATGTCTTCCTGGTTCAATTTAGGTAGGTTGTATGTGTCCAGGAATCTATCCATTTCTGATAGATTTCCCAGTTTGCTGGCATACAAGTCCTTGTAGTAATTTCTGATGACTCTTTTTATTTCTGTGGTGTCTGTTGTTACGTTTCCTTTTTCATCTCTAATTGTATTGATTTGGGTCTTTTCTCTTCTTTTTTTAGTTAGTTGGGCCAATGGGGTGTCAATTTTGTTTATTTTTTCAAAAAACCAGCTCCTCGTTTGGCTGATTTTTTGAAGTGTTTTTTTGGATTCAATCCTATTGATTTCTTCTCTGATTTTAATTATTTCTCTTCTCAAACTAGTTTTGGGTTGGTTTGCTGCTGATTTTCTAGATCCTTGAGATGACTTGAAAGTTCATCTATTTGGTGCCTTTCCAATTTCTTGATGTAGGCACCTATTGATATAAATTTTCCTCTTAACACTGCTTTTGCTGTATCCCATAGTTTTTTGTATGATTTGCTGTTATCCTCATTTACTTCCAGAAAGTTTTTGATTGCTCTTTTAATTTCTTCTATGACCCATTGTTCATTCAGGAGCATGTTGTTCAGTCTCCATGTGTTTGTACATGCTCTAGGGATTCCCGAGTTGCTAATTACCAACTTCATTCCTTTATGGTCTGAGAAGCTGCATGGTATGATTCTAATTCTTTTGAATTTGCTGAGACTTGCTTTATAGCCTAGCATGTGGTCAATCCATATACTGCTGAGAAGAATGTAAAGTCTTTATGTGTAGGATAAAAAGTTCTGTAGATATCTGTTAGGTCCATTTGAGCTGTAGTGTCATTTAAATCTACTGTCTCCTTGTTGATCTTCTGTCCTGTTGATCTGTCTATCTCTGAGAGTGGAGTATTGAAGTCCCCCAGAACTATTGTATTGGGGTCTAAGTCTCCCTTTAAGTCCCTTAACAAGTCTTTTAAATAAGCTGGTGCCCTGTAATTAGGTGCATATACATTGATAATCATTATATCTTCCTGTTGAATGGATCCCTTAATCATTATATAGTGCCCCTCTTTGTCTCTCCTAATAGTTTTTGTGGTAAAATTTATGTTATCTGATATTAAGATGGCTACTCCCGCTCTTTTTTCATTTCTGTTGGCATGGTATATCTTTTTCCAGCCTTTCACTTTCAGTCTGTGTGCATCTTTGTTAGAAAGATGTGTTTCTTGTAAGCAGCAGATAGATGGGTTTTGTTCTTTAACCCAATCAGCCAATCGGTGTCTTTTAACTGGATTGTTCAGGCCTTTAACGTTTAATGTGACTATCGATAAGTAGTAACTTTGCCCTATCATTTTTGGGTTTCCTGTGATCTTTTGCTGTGAGGTTTCCTTCCTTTACCTTCTTTCATATTGATGGCCATGTTTTTGTGTTTCTGCGTGTATCACATCTTTAAGCATCTTTTGTAGGGCTGGACGAATGGCGACAAATTCTTTCAATTTCTGTTTACTGTGAAAGTTCTTTCTTTCACCTTCATTCACAAATGAGAGCTTTGCAGGATATAATATTCTGGGCTGGCAGTTTTTCTCTCTTAGTACCTGGGCTATATCTCGCCATTCCCTTCTAGCTTGTAGGGTTTCTGATGAGAAGTCTGCTGTGATTCTAATTGGAGATCCTCTGAGAGTAATCTGAGGTTTCTCTCTTGCACATTTTAGGATCTTTTCTTTATGTTTCACTGTGGTGAGTTTGATTACAATGTGTCGTGGTGAGGATCTCTTTTGGTCATGTTTATTAGGGGTTCTATGAGCTTCCTGTACTAAGATGTCTCCTTCTCCAAACCTGGGAAATTTTCTGCTAGTATCTCACTAAAAAGGCCTTCTAATCCTTTCTCCCTCTCCATGCCTTCAGGAACTCCTAGAACCCAAATGTTGGTTTTTCTAATAGTATCCTGTAGATTCCCAACAATATTTCTTAGATTTCTAATTTCCTCATCTTTTCTTTGGTTTGCCTGTTTCCTTTCCTGTTCTCTGTCTTCTAATTCCGATATTCTCTCTTCTGCTTCCCCCTTCTGTTTTTAAGGCTCTCTAATGTGTTTGTCATTTGATCTATTGAATTCTTCATTTCATTATGATTTCTCATCACTATCACTGTTTCTTGTTCTACAAGTTGTTTCATTTCATTTTGATTCCCTTTAAGATTTAATTTTCATGAGAGAGATTTTCTATCTTGTCCATTAAGGATTTCTGTAGTTCAAGAATTTGTTTTTGAGAGCTTCTTAATGATCTTACCAATTTTTTGAGATCCGCTTCTTGCATTTCTTCTATCTCATCATCTTCATAATCTTGAATTGGGGTGTCTTTTTCATTTGGGGGCATTATAGTGTCTTCCTTGCTCTTGTTGCCTTGGTTTCTACGTTTGTTTGGCATCTTGGAGGTGTGGCCAAAGAACTCTGGTTCTTTACTTATGTCAAGTGGTCCCTGCTCTTTGTCTTTCTGGGGTTTGTAAGGAGAGCGCAGAGAGAGGCTAGTGTCCCAGCTGGTTCCCCCTTTTTTTTTTTCTTCCAGTCAGCCTGGTGTAGCTCCCCCTCCCCACCGCGTGAGCTCCAACCAAGGTCTAACCTTTGTGGCCAATATCTTGGGTTACCTTTGCTTCCAGCACCGGGGCTCAAATTCTGTGGGTGGGCCGTGTCCATGGCGCGCCTCTGTGTGGGTCGGGTCGTGTCGGTGCAGCGCGGCGCGGCTGGGCGCTGCTAGGTGCGGCTCAGCGCGGCTCCATGCAGCTCGGCAGGGCTAGGCGCGGCACGGCAGTGGGCCACCTTACTCTCCCAATAGGTCCTCCGTGTCACATCCACTAGATCCAGAAGAGTTTCCTCTGCAGTTTTTTCCTCTGAGACTCTTCTTTAGGGTACAGTAACTCCACCCTTGTTAAAATTTCTTTTCCCAAACTGTTGTGTGCGCCCTCACTCTTTCGCCATCTTGGCTCCGCTCCCCCCCCCCCCTTTTTTTTTCACAGTCTCAGTTCATTAGCTCCACACATTCACTAGTTCCTAACGTCCTGTTTTTTCTCCCCACCAGAGTCAGGTTTTTCTGCTTTGCTGAGGGTGGGCGCAGCCCTGAGGTGGTGCAGCTTTTACTTATGTCCAAAATGGCACCTGCTCTTTGTCTTGCTCACCTTTGTAAGATGAGTGGAGAGAGAGAATCGTGTCCGTACCAGTCCCTTTTATTTATTTATTTGGGTTTTTTTTCTTCTCTAGTTAGCCTGAACTTTCCCCGTTTGGGCTTCAAGCCTCATTCCCTCTAGGCTCTTCCTGCCGCTTCCCCGCCAGTGTCTTGGGCTACTGAGGTTTTGCCTCACCTCCCTTTCCAGCGCTGGTGCATAGAGTCGGTAGCTGGGGTTCTGAACCATGGGTGCCTATGCCCTCCACATAGTTCCACTGTGTCCCACTAGTTTCGCAAGAGTTTCCTCTGCTGTTTTTTCCCTAACTCTTCCCTGAAACTACACTATCTCCACTTTTATTAAACTATCTTTTCCCAGACTATCAGTATGCTCCCTCCCTATTCCGCCATCTTGGAGGAAGCTCAACGACCTTTTATTAACAGTTTACAAATAATAAAATATATTTTACTCTGATATCTATCATTTTTAGCATTCTTTTGTATTTACCCAGATATTTTTTGTTTGTTTGTTTTTGGGTTTCTTTCTTTTCATTTCTGGAAAAATGATCATGATATGCCTTAGTGTGGTTACCCTCCTTTGTTTTATGATTGTGTGAGCTGATAAGTGTCCCCAAGGCCATGGTTCATCTGCAAGTTCGGAAGTCTGTAAGATCTGTGGGCTCAGAGATTCCTCAAAAGAATTAAGGAACTCAGAAGTCCTCCTACTTACAATTACATATTATTAGTATCAAGGGATGCATTAAACTCAGCTGAGGGATGAGCTTCATAGGACAGGGTTCATGAGTCATTTAGTTTCCAGTTGTTTTCTGTGTGGCAACATTTTGTTCTTGCCTGAATCTCCCAACAATTACAACAGGACACTGCCAACCACAGAATCTCACCCAAATGTCATTTTTTGGAGCTTTTCCAGGGATTTTGTCACATAAACATGTTGACTACACATGTAACTGCCCTTTGTCTCCAACATATCCAGACATCAGACTGATACGACATGACCTTAAATCACATTGTAAACATAGACTACCCCCGTGGCCCAAAGCCTTTACAGCAGGCAGGCAAGACATTTCAGGTACTGAGGGTGAAGGGCTAGACCTTTCTTTGGAAAATTTTACTATACACCATCATTCAGCTCTTGAATCTGTGGATTTAAAATTCTCACTAAATTTGGAAAATGTTTTCACTTTTTAAAGATTTATTTATTTGAAAGAGTTACAGAGCGAGGTAGAGAGAGAGAGGTCTTCCACCCACTGGCTCACTCCCCAAATGGCCACAATGGCTGTACCTGAGCCATTCCGAAGCTAGGAGCCAGGAGCTTCCTCCTGGTCTCCCACGTGGGTACAGGGGCCCAAGGTTTTGGGCCATCTTCCATTGCTTTCCCAGGCACATTAGCAGGGAGCTAGATCAGAAGTGGAGCAGCTGGGACTCAAACTGGTGCCCATATGGAATGCTGGCGCTGCAGGCTAGGGCTTTAACCCGCTGTGCCACAGTGCTGACCCCTAGCTTCATTTCTTAAAATATTTTTTTGCTGACCCTCAATCCTAGTGAAGTCTGCAGTTACATATGTGCCCTATCACCTGTCATGGCACAGAATCTTCATATTAAGGGGCTCTCTTTCCCTGATGGGCCTGTATATTTTCAACAAGATGTGAATGAATGAAACCTCATTCATTCTATTTATTACTCTTTTTTATTTGTATTTTAACCTCATATCCTTCAAATATATCAGAATTTGGTAAATGTCATGAAGTATAAAGTATCCATGTGTTGAAGCAGCTCACATTGCCACTTCTGTCATTCTGGCTGTGTATACTCCAGAGGCTCTTCTGGTTTTTTTTGTTTGTTTGTTTGTTTTCATTGAGATCTGTCCCAGATAAGTTTAAAGGCAAGGGTCTATGTTGTTGCTATGGATTCATTCTGAGAGGAGGAGCGCAGTGGATGCAAGACGTGCAGAGACAGACACCAGGAGTCTGTTAGAGGAGATGTCTGACTGATGCTGTTATTCTGGGTTTCTCAGGATATCAGGAGCAGTAACCTAGATTATGGTAATAAATGACCCAAGCTCTGAGGGTCTTGTACACTAACGGTGTGCATCAAATCTCTTCTGACCTCAGCCTGATGGAATGGCCGTTATTGGAACATTGGGTGTCATTGTGGATGCTGGAAAGAGAGAGCAGTGAAACAAATGGCACCCCTTTCAGAAGTGATGCAGACACCTTGATGTAGTGTTTGCTTACCCAAGGTTAATTGGTCTTGCCTGAGGTGTTCTACAGTGGGTATGAGAGTGTAGCATAGTAGCATTGAAAATGAATGGGCAGTGGTCTCTGCATACTGGCATTCTTCTCCCCACTACCCACAAGTATCTTAACTATATCCTGTACTTCTTGAGAAAACACTAAGATCTCATCTTTTCACTGCTTTGCACCAGCTAGGATCTCAGGATAATCACAGTTAACCTTCTTTTTGGAAAAGGAAACAAATGAAACAATGAGGAGAATCAGCAAATCCTTCATCTCATGGTAACTTGGTCATCTTCAAATTCTCAGGCTGTTTTGAGTGGCCTCTAAACTTTGAATGGGACACATTCTTTGATCGGGTTCTGCACCCTAGTAACCCCTAAGTTGGTTGTTTTTTGTTTTCTGCACTTTCTGAAGTGTTCTTTGATTTCTGTTATCCACATTGCACTCACTGGCAACGACTCTTCATAGCATGCCCTTCTCATGAGCAGGGCTGCTTTTGCATAGTTCCTGTCTGTAGTCTGTAACAGCCTCCTTATGTCATAAACTGCCATCACATTATAGGTGAGTTTGTGTGGGGAACCGCAGGCTGGCCACCTGTGAGAACCTCCTCATCTACATAGTTTGCAGCAATCGGTCGACTACAAGGCCTATGAAAACAACCAGGTGAAACAGATGAAACAGAATGGACTCTGCGTAAACAACTAGGAAGAACCAGGTGAAACAGATGAACTTTCGACCTGAGACTATACGCGCCCTCTCATCTGATTGGACGATATCAGCATAAAGGGACACTGGGATCTGGGCGGGCTGGCGTGGCCGCCGCCGCCACAGCCCCTCCTCTTCTTTTCTCCTCTCCCCACTTTCCTTCTCTCCCCACAAGTAAAAGTTCCTTGAGAACTGATGAACAGTGACCGTGTCGTGACTGCGTTGGACCCTCGCTGGCGAGGGTCCAACAAGTTTGGTTATTTTTTTTTTTTTGCTATATAACTATAAAAAATTAACTTAGATTGATATGTTTATCATTCCAACTAGCTGTCATTCCAGTTTTTTGAGACTTTCATTTTTTTTTAATGTTTCTATGTAGACTACTTGTTTCCTTAGAAATATATTTTTATTCATCTTTCCTCTAGCCATTTTGAGCAATTGAAAGAATTGTCAGGAACCAGCTTAATCCATTCACAATTTCTAGCAATTATTGTCATGATCATAGCCATTTATTAAATATTGTGGCGTATTGTTGCTCTTGATTCCCAAAGGATTCTTCATTAATTTTTTTGTAAGAACTAGAAGCAGCTTTGTCAACCTTAAGCAATAAAAGGAAATATGAGAAATATTTTTTGAATTTTCTAATCCTCTATGAGAAGTGTGTTGGAGTTTTCCAATTCTACATGACCCCAAATTTCTAGTATCTCTCCATACCCTTTCTGGCTTGCAAAACTGCCTTCATTTATGAACTCAATATTTTCCTGTAGTACTATCAAATAACAGTGATTAGCAACAGAGACATACTGTTTTCCAGACTCTTTCCTAAAGCTTTAAGTCTATAATGTAATTTTTTTGACTTATTAAGTAACAATTATTGTACATAATTATAGTTAAAGCCAATTTGGTCTATTAAAAATCAATAGAAAATGTGTAATATGAGAAAACTGATTTCAAATGTTCACTGAGATAAACTTAATTCCCTTTTTCTATAAACTTTTTGAAATACACTCATGGGTAAAAGTTACCATAAGTAACACGATTAGTAAGTATGAAGCCAAGGAATAGCATACTTGGCCATCCTTGTACTACTTGTCTTTATTGCTGGTGGTGTTGTTTTGTTTTGCTGATTCATTTACCAGTTGAATCAGCAGCAGGTATTTCTGATAGTACTTGTCCATCAAGGGTCAGATTTGTTTTTTGCCTCCTTCAGAGCCATAGGTAAAGGAGCATTTCCTTTCTCTAATGATTGCTAGTCTTCCTCACAGAAGAATAGGGTGACCTAATTTTGTCTCTTCCAGTTTCTATTTAGAATCAACATTATATCGTTTTCATTCACAAGCCACTGATCAGTGCAAGGCAAACAAAGGACTACAAATCTGTTTATGTGACTCTCATTACCTGAGGTTACCTAATTCCTGTACAGATAAAAGCAGCACAGGTGTAATACTGTGAATGATTTGGGTCCCCCAGACTTTATATTCAAGCCTAGTCTCAACCCTAAATGTAAAGACATTTAATTATAGGACATTTAAGAACTAATTATAGTTAAATGAATCATTAGGGCAGAGCTCAGTTCTGATAATATTGATGACCTTATAAAGCAAGAAAGAGATCACTCTTTCTGTCTACATGATCCCCACCTTTTGAGGACAAATTAAGAAGGCTACTGTCTGTAAGCCAAGTAGAGACCTCATCAAGAACTGAATCATCTGGCACCTTGATCATGTAATTCTAAGGCTCTAGAACCGTAAGAATAAAAATACCTGTTGTCCAGTTTACCCAGTATATTAGTATTTGTTCTGCCAGATTAGGTTGACTAATGCTATGAAGGACAATGATTTTGAGTGAACAGAAATATAACCTGTAGCACAGTGTCTATTCCTGATTCTTTAATTTTCCACAAGAACTTTTAAAGTAGGTTGTCTGTATCTAAAAATGTCTTCCTTCTATTAGGATAATGTTAAACCAATTACCTACTTAAAAATGACATTTTTGTGATGTAAAATCTCCATTTGTGAACATGGTGTATATCTTTTCTTAGTTCTCTTTCCTGTTTACTTTTTTTCTTCTATTGTACAACTCCAGTTATATGCTTTTTTTTGTTAAATATCTACAAGAAATTTTGCCTTTTTGTTGTCTTGTTTTTTTAATAGAAAACTTTTATTTAATAAATATAAATTTTGAAAGTACAACTTTTGGATTATAGCGGTTCTTCCCCCCATAACCACCCTTCCATCCACAAACCATCCCATCTCCTACTCCCTCTCCCATCATTCTACATTAAGATTCATTTTTAATTATCTTTATATACAGAAGATCAACTCTATACTGAGTAAAGATAACAGTTTGCAACCACACAGACACAAAAAAATATAAACTACTGTTATAAGGTTAGTTTTACCATTAATTCTCATAGTACAACACATTAAGGACAGAGGTTCTACATGGGGAGCAAGTGCACAGTGACTCCTGTTGTTGAATTAATAACTGAACTCTTATTTATGATGTCAGTAATCACCCCAGACTCTTGTCATGAGCTGCCAAGGCTTTGGAAACCTCTTGAGTTCACAAACTCTGACCTTATTTAGACAAGGCCATAATCAAAGGAGAAGTTCTCTCCTCCCTTCAGAGAAAGTTACCTCCTCCCTTAATGGCCCCTTCTTTCCACCGAGATCTCACTCACAGAGATCTTTCATGTAGGTCATATTTTGTCACAGTGTCTTGGCTTTCCATTGCCTGTGAAACTCTCATGGACTTTTTAGCCAGATCCAAATCCCTTAAGGGCTTATTCTGAGGCAAGAGTGCTGTTTAGGGCATTTGTCATTCTATGAGTCTGCTGTGTATCCCGCCTCCCATGTTGGATCATTCTCTCCTTTTTAATTCTATCAATTATTATTAGCACACACTGGTCTTGTTTATGTGATCCTTTGACACTTAATCCTATCTTTATGATAAGTTATGAACTTAAACTATAAGGTGGCATTGGTAACTGCCAACTTAATGGGATTTTTTGAGTCCCATAGCAAATTTTTAGCTTTACCCTTAGGGGTAAGTCTGAGAGAGAGTGTGCCAAACTGTACATCTCCTCCCTCTCTTATTCCCACTCTTATTTTAATAGGGATCAACTTTCAGTTGGATTTAAACACCTAAGAATAATTCTGTGTTAAGTAAAGAGTTCAACCAATGGTATTAAATAGAAAAAGAAAATACTAAAAAGAATAAAATAACTAAGCTGTTCCTCAACAGTCAGGACAAGGGCTGATCAAGTCATTGCTTCTTGTAGTGTCAGTTTCACTTCTACAGGTTTCCTTTTTGTTGTCTTGTTACTTCATGACTGTTCTCCTGTGTATGATGGTTTTATGTGATTTTCATCATCTATTTATTAAATCATCCTATTTGAAATAATTTTTAGTAGATTCTTTTTTTGTAGGTGTAATACAAAGTAACTTGAATCTTATATAAGACAGACCCAGAAGAATGAACTCTTGGTCTTCTTGTTTTCTGACTTAGAACTGATATGTTGAGCAGAAATGTGCTGTTACAGGTGCTGGTGTCATTTGAGGATGTGGCTGTGGACTTCAGCTGGGAGGAGTGGCAGAACCTGGACAATGCTCAGAGGACCCTGTACAGGGATGTGATGCTGGAGATATACAGCAACCTGCTGTCCTTGGGTAAGTGAAACTCCCCAGTAATGCCAAAGTGGACAATTTCTTCTATTTTGACAAATAATCAAACACTTCTTAAGGTTTAATGCTATTTAGGGGTAAGATTCCAGTCCATGAGGAATGCATCCACACTAATAAAAAGATCATATTGACCCTTTCATTGTACAGCTCCTAAACCAAGTTGTCACTCTTCAGAAAACCTGATGTCACAGTTTGGCAAAATGCTACATTATTTCCCATTAACAGGATACTGCATTACCAAACCTGAGGTGATTTTCAAGTTGGAGCGAGGAGCAGAGCCATGGATAGTGGAAGGACCCCTAAGTCCAAGCCTCCCAGGTCAGTCAATGCATAGTGGGGCAAGGAAAGCTTAGCACATTGTTTGTATTGAATTATTTCTACCATCTTTTACCTATTTCTCAATTCTGAGGACAGCTGCTCTCATGCCTCATACATACATTAGTAAGTTTCCAAGGAAGGCTTGTATGAGTACATCTGCCTTATTTTTTCATATTGATTTTTTTAGACTTAATGAAGTCCCACCTCCATCTGGCTCTTAGGTATTCTTTTTAACTGTGTCCTATAAATTCTTAGTTGTGCTTTTCTCCATTTATATACTGCATTTCTTTAGGAATTTATTCACATATTTCTTCTTTCAGTGCCTGGAAATTGGCAGCTCATAATCTTTGTAGGTATAAGTGCAATAGCAGTAATGAAACAAATACACCTTCTTTTAAAAAGAAAATAGGAAAACAAATATAAATGTTAGTGAGATATTAGCCACAAGGAATGTTTTGCTATGATGACAAAAAAAATGAGATGCATTTTTTTTAGGAAGGAATTTACTTAATTTCATTTTTTTTGTTTGAGAGTCAGAGAGAAAGAGTTCCCATCCACAAATTTATTCCCCAGATGGCTACAGTTGTTTAGAGGGTTAGCCTAAAGGCAATTCATGTCTCCCACATGGTTACAAGAAACCATCTACTTGAATTATCATAGCTACCTTTGCAGAAACTCAGAATCAAGGACTGGAGCCAGGGATTGAACCAAGTACTCCAGATTGTAATAAAGACATCCTAACTGGCAGCTTAACTTCTAGGCTAAATGTCTGCCCTGGAAGGCAATTTTAGAAAGGTATTATTTATTTATTTTGAGTTAGTTCAATTCTGAAATGACAGATTTCCAGATTTTTCATATAAAATACAGGTGTATGTAAAATCTAGAATAGATATTGTATATCACTATTAGAAAAATTGATTTGCAAGTCAGCTTAAACCTGTTTTACTTATTGAGGAGATTACCTAGGAAATTGGTCGGAAATTGAGAGTGGTGTATTAGCAAGTCTTGTGTTGCATGACATCAGAAACCATGAAACTGAAGAGGACTGATGTAAAAACCTGGAACTATGTGGTCCTAGACTTACAAATAGAACAGGAGATTCTGAGTTGCAAGGTCAAATGAGTCAATGGTTTTATCTTGAAGGATCTAGATTTAATTGGGAATAAAGTTTGAAGTTACCACTCTCCCTTTGTTTGTTCAAAATTATTCTAAAACAACCAAGAGATAAGATACATATGGGTGACTCAGATTTTTGTGAAAATAGGTTCTGAGCTGCAGAACCTATTTTTTAGAGCAGTATGAGATGGGAATATACTACAAGATGGTAAATGGAGCTTTCCTATGCCTGTTACATTCTGAAAGCAGAAAATACCAGTTTTTTTCTTTTTTTTTTTTTTTTTTTCAGAAACATGGAGTGAGTTGCCTTCACCTAGTATGAAAGATTATGAGATTGTACATTTGTAAAACCACAAAGATGCCTATACCATTCTTCTGAGAACAAAATGTAGAAAAACATAGGTGCACATCCTGTTCCTAAGCAGAGAACAGAAAAATGATCTAAACAGACAAATGACTCTTTCCTGCACCTTCAGGTTGCTGATCCAAGAATACTGCATATTCAGTACTGAAAATTTACCAAAGGAGAAGCACAAAACACACATAATTACTGTAAGAAGAGTAGAGAAAATGGAGAAGATAAATGGCAGCTGAAAAGCACTCAGGTTAATAATTATAGCTAGCCAGTAGATGACTATTTTTGATTAAGTATCTCCTCACGTTTTTTTTTTTCAAATGGGACAGCTTGTCATGCAGCAGATTAAGTTGCTACTGGCAATGCCTGCTCTGCTTCTGCTCTAGCTCCCATACTAATGCACTTAGGAGGGCACTGAAAGATACCCCAAGTACTTGGGCCTGGCCCCTTGCCTACCATGTGGGAGACTCAGAGGAAGTTCTGGGCTTCTGACTGTGACCTGGACCAGACCCTGCTACTGTAACCATTTGGGGATAAACAGCTGATGGAAGATCTATTTCTCTTTCAGTCTCTAACTTTCTCTGACACTTCAAATGGAAAAACTTTAAGTAATAAAAAAAGCATTATGATTTATCATTGGGAAAATCTGATAATGTAATTTATTATATTAAGTAGGAAAAATGTATAATTTTAATGAATAACTTTTAGCGATATTTTAAATATTATGCCACTAGGATGGGAATAAGCTTCTTTACCTTTGGTAGCATTCTAGAAGTCATGTTTAGATTACTTTTTCCTCATTTCAGCTGTCCAGAAAATGGATGACCTGATCAAGGCCAGCCAGGAAAGTCAAGACGGATATTTATCACAAGCTGCAACTACAAACAACAACACATCAACTGAGGAGAGAATTGAATTAGGAAAAGCATTAAATTTAAGCTCAAATAACATTCCAAAAGTGAACACAAAGAGTGGCAGTTATTCAGGATTGAGGCCTGAAGCATTTCATCTGTTTAAGAATGCCTTTCACCCTAGTGAGCCTGATGAGATGCATGCTGGAGAGAAACCCAATGCCTATAGTGTAACTGGCAAATTGCACGGATATCCTGAGCATCATAGTCAGCATCAGAAAATTCAAACCTTGCAGCAGACTTTTGAACATAGTAGAGAAGGGAAAGTCTTCAACAGAGATACAATATCCTTTACACGTAAGAGGGCTCATATGGGAGTGACCCTCTCTAAGTGTAATGAAGATAGAAATGCCTATGGAAAATCAGCTGTCACTGGAGAGACAACTAATACAGGAAAGAAAACTGTCTATAAGAAGTCTGCCCTCATTAAACAACAAACCTACACAGAAGAGAAAACCTCTGAATGTGCTGAATATGAGGAGTTGTTCATTAGTAAGTCAGATCTTACAGTAAGTGAGAGGACACACACAGGGAAAAAGCTTTATGCATGTAACCTGTATGAGAAATCTTTCAGCTGTAAAGCCAAACTTGGTATCCATCACAGAATTCACACAGGGGGAAAGCCCCATGGGTGCAATAAATGTGGAAAAACCTTTTTCCAGAAGTCTCATCCTGGCATGCTTCAGATAATTCACAAAGGGGAAAAACTCTGTGAATGTAATGAATTTGGGAAAACCTGCCGGAGGTCTCACCTCAGCAAACATCAAAGAACTCATACAAGAGAAAAACCCTTTAAATGTAATGAATGCGGGAAAATCTTTAGCCAGAAGTCAGTACTTAGTGTACATCAGAGAATTCACACAGGGGAAAAACCCTTTGAATGTAATGACTGTGGGAAAACATTTGGCCAGAAGTCACACCTCAGTGTGCACCAGAGAACCCACACAGGGGAAAAACCATTTGAATGTAACGAGTGTGGGAAAACTTTTGCCCAAAAGTCAGTCCTCACTGTACATCAGAGAACTCACACAGGGGAAAAGCCCTATGAATGTAGTGAATGTAGGAAAACCTTTTGCCAAAAGTCAGTTCTCACCATACATCTAAGAACTCATACAGGTGAAAAACCATATGAATGTTGTGAATGTGGGAAAACGTTCTGCCGGAAGTCAAAACTCAGCATGCACCAGAGAATTCACACAGGGGAAAAGCCCTATGTATGTAATCAGTGTGGCAAAACCTTCTACCATAAGTCAGTGCTCAGCATGCATCAGAGAACTCACAAAAGGGAAAAACCTTATGAATGTAATGAGTGTGGAAAAACCTTTTACCAGAAGTCAGATCTCATGATACATCAGAGAATTCACACAGGGGAAAAGCCTTATGAATGTAAAGAATGTGGAAAAATATTTTGCCAGAAGTCACACCTCATCAAGCATCAGAGAATTCACACAGGGGAAAAACCTTTTGAATGTAGTGAATGTCGGAAAACCTTTTCCCGGAAGTCCAGCCTCAGAATGCATCAGAGAACTCACACAGGGGAAAAACCATATAAGTGTATTGAGTGTAGGAAAACTTTCTCTCATAAGTCAGGCCTCACTATTCATCAAAGAACTCACACAGGAGAAAAACCCTATGAATGTCATGAATGTGGGAAAACCTTTTGTCGAAAGTCATTCCTTAACACACATCAGAGAACTCACACAGGAGAAAAACCTTACGAATGCAATGAGTGTGGAAAAACCTTTGGGCAGAAATCACACCTCAGGACACATTTGAGGACTCACACAGGTGAGAAACCTTATGAATGTACTGAATGTGGAAGAACCTTTGGGCAGAAGTCACACCTTCGAACACATCAAAGAACTCACACAGTTGAGAAACCATTTGAATGTAAATAATACAAGAAAACTCAACTGCAGTAAGTCCTACCTCATAGAACTCACACAGGAAAAACCCAATAAATGTGAATAAAAGTTTTTGCTAAGTCAAACCTTGGCAAAGATGAGCAAAGTCACACATAAGGGACACCCTCTGAATGCAACGAATGGGGAAAACCTGAATGACTGTCAGTGAAATCACACAAATGAGATACCCTATAAGTATAATTATGCAGAAAAACTTACCAGAATTCACACTTTTGTAGTAAAGAGAGAACTCACACAAGGGAATAACCCTGAATGCCAAAGACTGGCTATTTGTTGTTTAAACTCTCTTCTTTTCTCTTGGACTTAAAGCCCTTATTTTGAGCCTCCCTGTATTGTAGGTAGGATCATGTAACTGAGCTGTTATTTTACCTGTAAATTTTGAGAATAAATATTCAGTCTGTTAGAATCACTTATTTAAAATACCCACTTAATTGTTTATGAAATTATTATTTGAAATTGCTTTTTGTTTGGCTGTAGTTCAGACCAGCTCTGTGACTGTGATCATGGGACAATTACATGACCCATATCGTCCATAGTACTGTACAGCCAGCCCTATACAACGAGTACTTTGCATAGGGTAAGAAGTGAGTCTCTCTTGATTTCTGTGCTTATGGGAATCGCAGACATATCTGTCTTTGGGCCTGAAGCTGCCCAAACCATCAAAAGTCTTTATAGGTTGTGAGAGAGGTTGTGAGTATCCTGGTAGCATAAAGCCTGTGTACTCTTCCCATGATTGATATTATGTCAGTGTTCATTTTTTCTTTTATTTATTTTTTGTTTTGCTTACAGTCTTTTATGTTGGGTTTCCCGTGTTTGTAAATGAGTCTTGACATTACTGAATTTACTTCTTATTTTGCTGAACTATTTGCAGATATTTGTAGATAAATACATCAAATACTATAGAAGCTTTGTATACTTTTTAATATAATCTTGTTTCATGATCACCTCTCATGTTGATCTTTAGTATTTTTGAAAATCTGTGTGAATTTACATTCCACACAGATGAAATCCTTTGTAAATTCTCATTGTATTTGCTCTCAACTTAGTTCTCAGCAAATACACACTTAGGATATACCCTTCACCATGTTGGCATGACTATACCTAGATGAACAAATGCAGTTTGTATACTGCAGTTGTAGCTATACTTTTCCTACCTCCCATCCTGAGCTGGGTCCATAGGTGAACCCTGTCACCTTCACTGCTACCTACTAGGCATAGCCCCTTTAGCCTTGGTCATGCCCTCTGGGAATTTCTCAAATGCTAATCATGAGACATTCACCTCAAATATTAAGATAAATACAGATTATAAGAAAAATAAATTTTGTGTATTTTATGGAAAAACTAATACTCATAACTATTCCTAGCAGAGATGACTTCAAGGCAAAAAGAAAGAAAAAAATCTATAGTTATAAAAGTTTCAATCTGTTCAGGTGATGTAAATGTTGGTCACCTCACAACTCAGCCTTAGCTTAAACAAAGTATTGTTCAGTTATAGTATAATAGTAGATAAATGGTGGGAGGAGAGACACCACTCGAGTCCAGAGATTGAAGTGTTGAAAATAGGGATAAGCAAATAGAGTGAAAGTAAAATAATAAATGCACACAGAGACCTCCTAGTTAACAGTAGCATTCATAGCACAGTGCTCCCAGTATTGACTCCCACTGATTTTTATTTTCCAAGACAAGGAACTATTAGCACAGTGAACGTCCCATAGTACACAGTAAGTTGAATTGTGAGCTGCAAGAACATATAACTGCTCATAAGGACCCAGGGTCTCCAAGACCCATGAGAATAGCTGCAGGGCCCATTCAGCCTGCAGAACTGGGGCAGTCTGAATTCAAACCCTTTCCAGCAGGAGAACCTTTTGGCATCTGTGGCAACCCCTTTCTTTCCCTGTGTGCAGTCAAAAAGCCACAGGCCTTGAGTGGGAAGGAGGAAGTGTGCATTTGTGTGTGCCTAGAGACATGGTGACAGGGTAGATCACTGCACATCTTGCTATCTTGGATCGAGTTGATGGGTCTGCAAATCTCATAAGTAAGGCAATGAAGATGAAAGGAGTGCCTGGGATGAAACCACTATGCAGACAGCTTGGATTGTGGGAAGGACTTTGCCCAGGCTTTACCATTCTGTACAGTTTGGAAACATGGTCCTGTTTCCTGCAGCAGTGCAGTTTCAAAACCTGAGCAACCCAATTGGTGCAGGGACCACCAATAGGCTGAGTAGGGCTCACTTTGATGTGTGCAATTGCTCATATTGCTGGGCTGGGGGTCTGGGTTCCTTGCCCTATCTTCTGCCTACCACTTATGCAACTTCTATTTTGTACACCTTATGTGCCTGCCCCTATGGTCTCCATACAAGTGTTGGAGGTGAGTGTTGAGTAGCACAGTCCTTTGCCTCTAGTCTGGGTCTTGTATAATCCTACTAGCACTCATAAGATTCAAACAGGTTCACTGCTTGCAAGTGGAGCATAATTTACGTCCTGCATAATTCCTGACACAGACTACTAAGCAGTCGTAGTAGGAGGCAAGTGAAAAAGAGTAAGTGGGTGGTGAAGACTGTGCTGGCTTTCCTTTGATTCAGTGAAGGGTTTTCCTACACAACAGGTTGTAGCATTGCTTTTCCAGAAGCATAGAAGTGTGCAGAGATGATCAGGAGCAAGTAGGGTAACATGGGGTCCAGGAGAGAACCTTAGGGTGTGATTGGGTATAGAGTGTAGGGTCTTGATGGGCAAGTTGGTCACTTACTGACATTTACTGAGTTTTATTTACCAAGCCAGGGAACTATTAGCCAACTTAATTTATTAGCTTAAATAAAATTTGAATAAATAACTAAATAAAAGAATTATAAGCTACAGGAATACTCATCATGACCCAGGATTATCTCACCCTGAGGTCTGTTACTACTGGGCATGGGGCACTGCACTGGAATTTCTTTTTCTCCATTCCAATCTTTATGTCTTAATGTGTGTTTTGGGTTTGGTTTTGCCATTTTGTAGTTTCTTAAAAATTTAAGCTTACTGTTATTAGGTCTTTTCTTCTTTTTAAATTATATAGAATTTCCAGCTTTAAATTCCACTGTGTCCTTCATTTCCCTTGAGTTTTTCTATATTGTATTTTAATTAGTCTTCTCAACTCTTTTTCTCAATTTCTCACTTATTTCTTCTATGACCTCCTAACTATTTGGGAATATGCCACTTATTTTTCACATATTTGTGAATTTTTAAAAAAGATTTATTTATTTGAAAGGCAGAGTCACAGATAGCCAGAGCCAGAGAGAGAGGTCTTCCAACCAATAGTTCACAAATGGCTGCAATGGCCGGGGCTGGGCTAATTCAAAGCCAGGAGCCAGGTCTCCCATGTGGGAGCAGGAGCCCAAGGACTTGGGCCATCTTCTGCTTTCTCATGCCATAGCAGAGAGCTGGATTGGGAGCAGCCAGAATGTGCACCAGTGCCCATATCAGATGCCTGTGCTGCAGGCAGCAGCTTTACCTGCTTACACCACAGCACCAGCCCATAAACTTTCTAAGTATCTTCCTGTTACTGGTTTTAGATATAACCCATGTATTCAGAGAATATACTTTGTATTATTTTAATACTAGTAGATTTATTTAAGCTATTTTATGACCTAGCAAATGGTCTTTTCTGCACAGTGTTACAGGTACAGTTTGATAGAACATGTTTGGTTGGATGGTGTGTGTGTGTGTGTGTGTAAGTCAAATTGTTTTATAGGGTTGTTCAAATCCATATCCTTGTAAATCTTTTGCTTAGTTTTCTTCACTATTGAAAGTGGTATATTTGTGGAAAATAAGCCCACCTGAGACCACCTACCCACCAAAGGATGCACTCAGAAGCATGAAGGAAGCAGAAAGTGAGGCATTTGTTGATACCCAGTCTCAAGAGTTGTGACTCGGAGGTGGAAGCAGTCAATGCCCTCAGAAATTCAGCTTCTTTTATCCCTACCATGCAGAGGTCCCTTTCCCTAGTTTCTCATTGGTTGAGAAACTCAGGAGGTACAATCTCAACTCTTAAACAGCACCTAAGGTGGATAAGGGAGGGGTATTTGGTGTGTGTTGCTAGGCAGAGCTGAGACAGGGGAAAGGGAGTTAACATTTTGGCATCAGCAAAACTAACACAATTCTAGGAGCCAAGATGTGAAAACACATTGTATTACAAAGAAAACAAATAGTGCATGGTCAACAATTGACCTACTTTGGTTTTTTGTTGTTGTTGTTTTGTTTTTGTTTTTGTTTTTTTTCCAACTCTATCCTATGGACTACTGAGGCCTTAGTATCATGGTTGCATTAAGGCTAAGAAAAATCTTATATGAAAATACTCGGTCATTTCTCACAATTCCCTCTTTATTCTTTATATTATCTGGTTTTATTTTAATTTTATACTCTGACATTACACAGGTTTAAGAACTCCTTTAGGATTGGATTAACATGGTGGAGCAGGGAAGGAGATTACTGCTCTAGTATAGGAGAAGATAGTTTTAAAAAAGTGGAAAGAGTGCAGTCTCAGGGAAGAGTTAGGGAGAAAACAGCAGAGGGAACTCTAACCAAATTATAGGGACACAGTGGAGCTCTGTGGAAGGCATGAACACCCACAACACAGGACCCCAGCAACTGAGAGCCTTCGCACCAGCATTGGAGAGTTAGGTGAGACCAGACTGCAGCATTGAATGCCACTGTCAGGAAAAAGCTGCAGGAAGAGCCTAGAGGGAACCCAGCTTGGAGCCCTTTGTGGATAGTGTACCTGACAGAGAAGAAAAAAAGGGGGTAGGAGCACATTCCTCTCCCCAACCTCCCTCCAACAGCATCCTATAACAAGTTGCTACAGAGCAGGTGCCATTTTGGATATATTTAAGAGCTGTGCCAGCTTGTGTCCGTGCCCAGCAACCAGCCAAGCAGAAACTCTTGAGTCTGGTGGGGAGAACTAACAGGGGGCTGGGTGCTGGGATTGTGAAAATACTGAGGCTGCGTGGGAGGACTCAGGGTGTGGCTGGGACTTTGGGCAGTCACTATGGGTGGCTTTACACGCTCAGGGCTCCCTGGTTACCTGATGAGGAACATCGCTGGAGAATTTGAGCTGACACCAAGGATAGCCCAGATCCTTTGTGTGATTCTTTTGGCAGAGTGGATGAATAATATACCCACTGGGGGCTAGCACCAGGCACTGGTCTCCTTAGAGGAGAGGAGTTCAGCTAAGTCTGCACCAACAGACAAGAGCAAACCTCCCCTCTGATTTAAAAAAAAAATTATCATGCAAACCTGGGTGGGTCACCTCAAATATGCCCTTCACCCTTGAGGACTAAACAGAGCTGCTTGGCCACACCATATTTTTCTAGGTAATCCCTGAAGCAGTTACTCCACTAATCCACACATAGTCCAAATATAAAGCCACCACAGTGAAGAAATTAAGAAACCAATGAATATCCCCACAAATGCTGAATAACAAATGCAACAATTAAAGAAACAAGAATAAGGAAGACAACATGGTGCCCCCCAAAAGAACACAACACTTCAATGCTAGATTGTAAAGATAATGAGATTGAAGAAATTCCAGAAACGGATTCAAAAAATTGATCATATGATTACTTAGAAGTAATCAGAAACAAATGCACGAACTAGTGAAATCCAAACATGACATGAAAGAAAATTTCCCATGAAACTGAGATCTTTTTTTGAACCAACTTGTTTTAATTTTTTAAATATTTATTTATGTGAAACTCAGAGTTACACAAAGAGAGAGGAGAAGCAGAGAGAGAGAGAGAGGTCTTCTATCCATTATTTCACTCCCCAATTGGCCGCAATGGCCAGAACTGTGCCGATTCAAAGCCAGGAGCAAGGAGCTTCTTCCAGGTCTCCCACATGGGTGCAGAAGCCTAAGCACTTGGGCCATCCTCCACTGCTTTTCCAGGTCATAACAGAGAGCTGGATCAGAAATGGAGCAGCCAGGACTTGAACCAGAACCCATATGGGATGCCAGCACTGCAGGTGGTGGCTTTACCTGCTACACCACAGCACCGGCGCCCTTCTGTTTCTGCTTTACTGCCTTTTTGGTTAAAAGATATGGTGCAAACAGAAACACAGAAACATGGTCATCACTATAAAAGAAGATAAAGTGGCCAGCACCATGGCTTACTTGGCTAATCCTCCACCTTCAGCACCAGCATCCCATATGAGCACCGAGTTCCAGTCCCGGCTGCTCCTCTTCCAGTCCAGCTCTCTGCTGTGGCCCAGGAGGGCAGTGGAGGATGGCCCAGGTGATTGGGTGCCTGCACCCACATGGGAGACCAGGAGGAAGCACCTGGCTCCTGGCTTTGGATCAGCACAGCACCAGCCATAGTGGCCATTTGGGGGGTGAACCAATGGAAGGAAGACCTTTCTCTCTGTCTCTCTCACTGTCTAACTCTACCTGTCAAATAAGTAAAAAAAAAAAAAGGAAAAAGGAGGAGGAGGGAGAAGGGAGAAGGAGAAGATAAAGGAAGAAAATCTAGTAAAAGTATATTGGAGGCCGGCACCATGGCTTAACAGGCTAATCCTCCGCCTTGCAGCGCCGGCACACTGTGTTCTAGTCCCAGTTGGGACACCGGATTCTATCCCGGTTGCCCCTCTTCCAGGCCAGCTCTCTGCTATGGCCCGGGAAGGCAGTGGAGGATGGCCCAAGTCCTTGGGCTCTGCACCAGCATGGGAGACCAGGAGAAGCGCCTGGCTCCTGGCTTCAGATCAGCGTTATGAGCCGGCTGCAGCGGCCATTGGAGGGTGAACCAACGGCAAAAAGGAAGACCTTTCTCTCTGTCTCTCTCTCACTATCCACTCTGCCTGTCAAAAAAAAAAAAAGTATATTGAAAATCCAAAGTAAAAAAATAGGGATAATAATGGAAAGATGGCAGGGCAAAGTCATTATATCAATAGTCACCTTGAAAGTAAATGGCCTCAACTCTCCGGTTAAAAGACAGACTGCTGAATAGATTCAAAAACAAAACCCACCTATTTACTGACTACAAGAAACACATCTCATCAACAATGATGCATGCAGACTGAAAGTGAAAGGATGGAAGAAGTTATTCCATGCTAAATGAAATGAAAAAAAAAAAGATGATGTAGTCATTCTAATATCAGACAAAATAGACTTTAACACAAAAACTGTTAAAAGAGACAAAGAATGGCACTATGTAATGATTAAGGGATCAATTCAACAGAAAGATGTAACTATTATAAACATATGTACACATAATTACAGAGCACCTGGCTATTTAAAAGAAATGTTAAAGGATATAAAGGGAGACATACACTCAAATACAATAGTAATGGGGGATTTCAATACTCCACTTTCAGCAGTGGACAGATCAACCAGATAGAAAATCAACAAGGAAATAGCAGAGTTAATCAATACTATAGACCAAATGGACCTAACAGTCACCTACAGAATTTTCATCTAGCAGTTTGCAAAATATACATCCTTCTCAGCAGTGCATGGAACTTTTTCTAGGATTGACCACATGCTACGCCATAAAGCAAGTCTCAGGATATTCAAAAAGATCAAAATCATAGCATGCATCTCCTCAGATCACAATGCAATGAAGCTGGAAATCAGCAACTCAGGAATCAATAGAACATATGCAAACATATAGACTAAACAACAAGCTCCTGAATGAACAGTGGGCCATTGGAAAAATCAAAAGAGAATTCAAAAAATTTCTGGAAACAAATGAAGATGACAATACAACATATCAAAACGTATGGGATACAGAAAAAGCTGGGTTAAAAGAAAAGTTTATACAAATTGGTGCCTACATCAAGAAATTGGAAAGGCATCAAATAAATGAATTATCAGTGCATTTCAATGATCTAACAAAACAGCAGTAAACAATTCCCAAAAATAGTAGGAGAAAAGAAATAATTAAAATTGGGCTGGCGTGCAGCAGGTTAAAGCCGCAGCTTGCAGTGCCAGCATCCCATTTGGGCACTGGTTCAAGTCTCAGCTGCTCCTCTTCCTATCCAGCTCTCTGCCGTGGCCAGGGAAAGCAGTACAAGATGGCCCAAGTCCTTGGGCCCCTAAACCCATGTGGGAGACCCAGAAGAAGCTCCTGGCTCCTGGCTTCAGATCAGTGCAGTTCCGGCCGTTGCGGCCAATTGGGGAGTGAACCAGCAAATGGAAGATCTCTTCTCTCTCTCTCTCTCTCTCTCTCTCTCTCTCTCTCTCTCTGCCTATCTTTTTTCTGTGTAACTCCAACTTTCAAATAAATAAGTCTTTTAAAAAATAGAAATAAATCAACAATATTGAATCAAATAATACAGATCAGAAAAATGAAGAGCTGGTTTTTTGAAACAATAAACCAAATTGACACACCAATGCCTCAACCAACCAAAAAAAAAAAAGGAGAGAGAAGACTTAAATCAATTAAATTAGAGATGAAAAGGGAAATGTAACAATGGATGCCACAGACATAAAAAGAATTTTCAGAAATTACTACAAAGGACTGTATGCTAACAAACTGGGAAACCTACAAGAAATGGATTGATTCCTGGACACATGCAACCTACCTAAATTGAGCCATGAAGACAGAAAACCTTAACAGACCCACTACCGAGTTAGAAATTGATTCAGATAAAGACCCTCCTAAAAGAAAGGCCCAGGACTAGATGGCTTCACTGCTAAATTCTACCAGATATTTTAAAAAGAACTAACTCTAATTCTTCACAAGTTATTCAAAACAATTGAAATGGAGGGAATCCTCCCAAATTCTTTCTATGAAGCCAGCATCACCTTAATTCCTAAACCGGAAAAAGATACAATAGAGAAAGAGAACTATAGACCAGTTTCCCTGATGAACATAGACACAAAAATCCTCAACAAAACTCTAGCCAATCAAATCCAACAACACATTGGGAAGATAATTCACCAGACCAAGTGGAAACTACCCCTGATATGCAGGGTTTGCTCACTATTTGCAGATCAATCAATGTGATAACATTAACAAACTGAAGAACAAAACCATATGATTACCTGAACAGATGCAGAGAAAGTGTTTGATAAAATACAACACACTTTCATGATGAAAAGTCTAAGCAAATTGAGTATAGAAGGACCATTCCTCAAAAAAATCAAGGCAATTTATGACAAACCCAGAGCCAGTGTCCTATTGAATGGGGAAATGTTGGAAGTGTTCCCACTGAGATCTGGAACCATCCAAGGAAACCTACTCTCTTTTTTAGGATTTATTTATTTATTTGAAAAGCAGAGTTACAGAGAGACAAAGGCGGCGGGGTGGGGTGGGGGCTGGTTCACTCCCCAGATAGCCACAACATTGGAGCTGCGCTGATCTGAAAGCAGGAGTCAGGAGCTTCTTCCAGGTCTCCCACATGGGTGCATAGGCCCAAGGATTTGGGCCATCCTCCATTGCTTTCCCAGGCCCTAACAGGGAGCTGAATCAAAAGTGGAGCAGCTGGGACTTGAACCAGTGCCAATATTGGATATCAGAACTATAGGCGGTAGCTTTACCCACTGCACCATAGCACCGAAGGATGCCCACTCTCAACATTGCTATTCAGTATAGTCCTGGAAATTTTATCTACAGCCATTAGGCAAGAAAAAGAAATCAAAAGCACACAAATTGGAAAGAGGAAGTCAAACTGTCCCTATTTGCAGATTACATGATTCTGTATATAGGGGATCCAAAAGACTCCATGAAGAGAACTCATAGAAGGGTTTGGTAAAGGAGCAGGATATAAAATCAATACACATAAATCAACAGCTTTTGTATACACAGTGCCACAGATGATAAAGAATTCTATGATCACTCTCATTCAAAATAGCTACAAAAAAAATCAAATACACTGTAATAAATTTAAGGATGTCAAAGATCTCTACCATGAGAATTACAAAACATTAAAGAAAAAGAAAAAAACATGGGAAAATCTTCCATGTTTGTGGATTGGAAGAATTATTATAATCTAATTGTAATCTAATTGTCCATTTTTCCAAAAACAATTTACAGATTCAATGTGATACCGGTCAAAATGACAAAGACAATCTTCTCAGAAACAGAAAAAATGATGTTGAAATTCATATGGAAACACAGCAGATCCCAAATAGCTAAAGCAATCATATACAACAAAAACAAAGCCAGAGACATCACTATACCAGACTTCAAGAATTACTACAAGGCAGTTATAATCAAAACCACATAGTACTGTACAAAAACAGATGGATAGATCAATGGAACAGAATAGAAACACCAGAAATCAATCCAAGCATCTACAACCAGCTTATATCTGACCAAGGAGCCAAAACCAATCTGAAGCAAGGACAGTCTCTTCAACAAATGGTGATGGGAAAACTTGATTTGCACATGTGGAAGTATGAAGCAAAACCCCTAACTTACATCTCACACAAAAGTCCACTCAAAATGTATTAAAGATCTAAATCTATTACCTGATACCATCAAATTATTAGATAACATTGGGGAAACCCTGCAAAACATTTTCCCAGGCAAAGAGCTCTTGGAAAAGACCCAGAGGCACAGACAATCAAAGCCAAAATTAACAAATGGTATGACATCAAACTGAGAAGTTTCTGTATGGCAAAAGAAACAGGAAAGTGAAGAGGCAACTGACAGAATGGGAGAAATTATTTGCAAACTATGCAACTGATGAAGGATTAACAATCAGAATATATAAAGAGACCAAGAAACTCCACATCAACAAAGCAACCAAGTTAAGAAATGAGCAAACACTTAAACAGACATTTTTCAAAAGAAGAAATCCAAATGGCCAACTGACACATGAAATGTGTTCAGGATCACTAGCCATCATGGAAATGCCAATCAAAACCACAATGAGGTTTCACTTCACCCCAGTTAGAATGGCTCTCATATAGAAATCAACAAACAACAAAAGCTGGTGAGCATGTGGGGGGGAAAAGGTACCCTAATTCACTGTTGGTGGGAATGTGAACTCTAAAATCACTATGGAAAACAGTATGGAGATATCTCAAAAATCTGAATATAGATCTACTGTATGACCCAGCCATCCCACTCCTGGGAATTTACCCACAGGAAATAAAATCAACAAATAAAAAGAGTTAGCTACACCTTCATGTTTATTGCAGCTCTATTCACAATAGCTAAGACATGGAATCAACCAAAATGTCATCAACCAAAGACTGGATTAAAAAATTATTGCATATGTACACTATGGAACACTGCACAGTGGTAAAAAAAATGGAATCAGGTCATTTGCAACAAAATGAAAGAATCAAAAACATCATATTTAGTGAAATAAGCCAGTCCCAAAGGGACAAATACCATATGTTCTCCCTGATATGTGATAACTAATAAAGCACCTAAAAGAAAATCTGTAGTAGTGAAATTCGTACTTTGAGAAGCAATTATTTGAATAGCCCTTGTCTTGACTGTTGAAGAACAGGTTTTTTCTTTTTGTACTATTTGTTGAACTCTTTACTTAACTTAGACTTAATCATATGTATATAAAGTCAGTTGAAATTGATCTCAGTAAAAAAGAAAAGTGGAAATAAGAGGGAGGAGGAAGTTTGTAACTGTAAAGCTGTACAGTTCTGCATACATTTCTACAGAATTATTTCTAAAGGTACAGTTTAAAAACTTGTCGTGGAACCCCAAATCCCATAAAGCTGGGTGGTAAAAATGCCATCTTAAGTATTAAAGTGATTATATTATGTGTTTAAGTGATCATATTACATGTTAAAATGATCATATAGATAGGATTAAGTGTTAAAAGGCTCATATAGGAGGCCAGTTCTGTGGCACAGCAGGTTAATGCCCTGGTCTGAAGTGCCAGCATCCCATATGGGCGCCAGTTCAAGACCCAGCTGCTGCATTTCCTGTCCAGCACATATTAGCTTATATCCCAACTCATTACCTATTAGTTCAGTTTAAATATCTCATTCTCTATGGCCTGGGAAAGCAGTAGAAGATGGCCCAAGTCCTTGGGCCCCTGCACCTGCATAGGAGACCTGGAGGAGGCTCCTGACTCCTGGCTTCATATCGGCACAGCTGTGGCCATTGCGGCCAATTGGGAAGTGAACCATTGGATGGAAGACCCCTCTCTCCCTCTCCCTCTCCCTCTCCCTCTCCTTCTCTCTCTCTGCCTCACCTATGTGCAACTCTGACTTTCAAGTCAAATAAATAAATCATTTTTTTAAAAAGGGCTCATATAAGGGCCGGCGCCGTGGCTCCCTTGACTGATCCTCCACCTGTGGTGCTGGCATCCCATATGGGCACTGAGTTCTAGTCCCGGCTGCTACTCTTCCAGTCCAGCTCTCTGCTGTGGCCTGGGAAGGCAGTGGAGGATGGCTCAAGTGCTTGGGCCCTGCACCCATGTGGGAGACCAGGAGGAAGCACCTGGCTCCTGGCTTTGGATCGGCATAGCTCCTGCTGTAGTGGCCATTTGGGGAGTAACCAATGGGAGGAAGACCTTTATCTCTGTCTCTCACTGTCTAACTCTGTCAAAAAAAATTTTTTTAATGGCTCATATAAATAAGATCAAGTGTCTGGCACTAATAAATGGAATTAAAAAGGAAAGAATGCTCCAACATGGGAAGCAGTCCACACAGCCAACTCATAAAATGACAATCACTTTAAATTTCACTCTGACCTCAATAACAATCCTTTAAGTCATTTTGTAATGGCTGAAAATCCCATGAGAACATTTCAGACATGGAAAACCAAGGCACTGTGGCAAATAATGTCCTACATGAAGGATCTCTTTAAGTGAGACCCCAGTGGAAAGAAGTGGCCATCAAAGAAGGATGTACTTTTCTCTGAAGGGAGGAGAGAACTTCCACTCTGCTTATGGCCTTGTCTAATTACTATCAGAGATTGTAGATTCAAAAACTTCTGTAGCATTTCAGGCATGGAAATCCAAGACACTGTGGCAAATAATGTCCTACATGAAGGATCTCTTTAAGTGAGACCCCAGTGGAAAGAAGTGGCCATCAAAGAAGGATGTACTTTTCTCTGAAGGGAGGAGAGAACTTCCACTCTGCTTATGGCCTTGTCTAATTACTATCAGAGATTGTAGATTCAAAAACTTCTGTAGCATTTCAGGCATGGAAATCCAAGACACTGTGGCAAAAAATGAATTAAATGAAAGATCTCTGTGAGTGAGATCACAGTGGGAAGAACAGGCCATCAAAGAAGGAGGTACCTTTCTCTGAAGGGAGGAGAGAACTTCTACTGTGACTATGGCCTTGTCTAAATAAGATCAGAGTTTGTGAACTCAAGAGGCTTCCATAGCCTTGGCAGCTCATATAAAGAGCCTTGGGTGATCACTGACATCATAAATAAGAGTGTCAATTGTTAACTCAACAACAGGAATCACTGTACACTTGCTCCCCATGTGGGACCTCTGTCCTTAATGTGTTCTACTATGAGAATTAACAGTAAAACTAGTCTTCAAACAGTACTTTATACTTTGTGTGTCTGTGTGGGTGCAAACTATTGAAATCTTTACTTAGTATAGAGTTGACAGTCTATATCTAAAGATAATTAGGAATGAATCTTAATGACTAATGGGATGGGAGAGGGAGTAGGAGGTGGGATGGTCTGGAGGTGGGAGGGCAGGTATGGGGGGAAGAACCACTATAATCTAAAAGTTGTATTTATGAAATTTATATTAAAGCTTTCTATAAAAAATCATAAGGATGCACATTCTACATGTCATTCATTTATTCAACAATAACAACAACAAAAAGCTTCCATAACGTTGGCAGCTCATGTCAAGAGCCCTGGGTGATCATGGACATCATAATAAGAGTGTTAATTGTTAAGTTAACAATGGGAGTCACTGTGCACTTACCTTACATGCAGGACATTTGTCCTCAATGAGTTGTATTATGAGAATTAACTGTAAAACTTGTTCTCAGTTTGTGTGTGTGTGCATGCACACAAATTGTGAAATCTTTACTTAGTATAGAGTTGGTCTTCTGTATATAAAGTTAATTGAAAATGAATCTTAATGGCGAATGGGATGGGAATGAAACAGGGAGGAAGTGGTGGGGTGTGTGTGGGTGGCAGGGTGGGTATGGTGGGAAGAATCACTATATTCCTAAAGTTGTACTTATGAAATTTGTACTCATTAAATAAAAGGCTTCTCTGGGGAAAAAAAAGACTCCTTCATCTGTTTGTAATATTACATTTTTCTGTTAATTCATTAGTGGCATTTGTTTATTAATTGCCACTTTTATTAGGCTTTTGGCAAGTCCTTTTACACAAGGGATAATACAACATGCTATGGCAGTTAGGACCCTCCCCACCACAGTGATGGCAGAGGTTAGAACTGAAGCTGAATTTCCCTCTCATTTTTCCAATCCAGTCCTCCAACCATTCTGTAAAGGAATCATAAGTTCCTGAATTTTGAGCTAATTCTTTAGACAGTGCTTTGAGACTTTGTAACGCTCTAGTAATGGATCCATCAGGTACAATATTAAGAACAAAATTACAACATTGTCCTCCCAGCTTTACACAGATACCACCTTCTCTTGCCAACTTCATATCTGAGACAATTCTGTTTTTCTCAAGCCATGGCCTAGGAACCCCAATGACTCCCTCTATGTAATATGGCCATCAACTCATCATTTGTTTGCTGATCATTTCCCTCTCATCTGGGAGTAGCAGTTTTTCTTTACAAATTTGGGTATAGAAGGAACATTCCTCAATACAATCAAAGCAATTTATGAAAAATCCATGGCCAGCAACCTATTGAATGGAGAAAAGTTGGAAGCATTTCTATAGTACAACACATTAAGAACAGAGATCCTACATGGGGAGTAGGTGCACAGTGACTCCTGTTGTTGATTTAACAATTGACACTCTTATTTATGATGTCAGTAATCACCCGAGGCTCTTGATATGAGTGCCAAGGCTAAGGAAGCTTCTTGAGGTCACAAACTCTGATTTTATTTAGACAAGGCCATAGTCCCAGTGGAAGTTCTCTCCTCCCTTCAGAGAAAGGTACCTCCTTCTTTGAGGGCCTGTTCTTTCTGCTGGGATCTCACTCACAGAGGTCTTTCATTTAGGTCATTTTTCTTAGGCTTTCCATGCCTAAGAAACTCTCATGGGCTTTTTAGCCAGATCCAAATGTCTTAAGGGCTGATTCTGAAGCCAGAGTGCTGTTTAGGATATCTTCCATTCTATGAGTCTGCCCTGTATCCCACTTCCCGTGTTGGATCGTTCTCTCCTTTTTAATTCTATCAGTTATTACTAGCAGACACTAGTCTTGTTTATGTGATCCCTCTGACACTTAATCCTATCTTTATGATCAATTGTGAACTGAAATTGATCACTTTGACTAGTAAGATAGCATTGGTACATGCCACCTTGATGAGATTGAATTGGAATCCCCTGGCACGTTTTTAGGCCTACCATTAGGGGTAAGTCTGAGTGAGCATGTGCTGAACTGTACATCTCCTCCCTCTCTTATTCCCACTCTTATATTTAACAGGAATCACTTTTCAGTTAAGTTTAAATGCCTAAGAATAATTGTGTGTTAATTAAAGAGTTCAACCAATGGTATCAAGCAGAACAAAAAAAATACTAAATGGAATAAAATAGTTTTTCCTCGAAAGTCAGGACAAGGGCTGATCAAGTCACTGTTTCTCATAGTGTCCATTTCACTTCTACAGGTTTCCTTTTAGGTGCTCAGGTAGTTGTCACAAATCAGGGAGAACATATGCTATTTGTCTCTTTGGGACTGGCTTATTTCACTCAGCATGATGTTTTCCAGATTCCCCCATTTTGTTGCAAATGACCGGATTTCATTTTTTTTTACTGCTGTACAGTATTCTATAGAGTACATATCCCATAATTTCTTTATCCAGTCTACTGTTGATGGGCATTTAGGTTGGTTCCAGGTCTTAGCTATTGTGAATTGAGCTGCAATAAACATTGAGGTGCAGACAGTGCTTTTATTTGCCAATTTAATTTCCTTTGGGTAAATTCCAAGAAGTGGGATGGCTGGGTTGTATGGTAGGGTTATATTCAGTCTTCTGAGCAATCTCCAAACTGACTTCCATAGTGGCTTAACCAGTTTGCATTCCCACCAACAGTGAGTTAGTGTCCCTTTTTCCCCCACATTATCTCCAGCATCTGTTGTTGGTAGATTTCTGAATGTGAGCCATTCTAACCGGAGTGAGGTGAAACCTCATTGTGGTTTTGATTTGCATTTCTCTGATGGATAGCGATCCTGAACATTTTTTCATGTGTCTGTTGGTCGTTGGGATTTCCTCCTTTGAAAAATGTCTATTGAGGTCCTTGGCCCATCTCTTAAGTGGGTTGTTTGTTCTGTTGTTGTGGAGTCTTTATCTCTTTGTTATTAATCCTTTATCAGTTCAAAGCTTTTTTTTCTTATTTATTTATAGGTTTATAGCACTGTGGTCCGAAAACATACTTGATATAATTTATATATTGCTAAATCTGTTGATACTTGGCTTGTGATCCACCACATAATATATCCCACAGAATACTCCATGTGCTGTTGACAAGAATGTAATTCCTCCAAGTATTTGATAAAATATTCTGTAGATGTCTCTTAGTTCCAATTGATCTAGAGTATAAATTAATGCTATTGTTTGTTGCTATTGCATCAGGATGATCTGTCCATTTCTGAAAGTGAGATATCAAAGTCTGCATTTTGTTATATTAGAATCTGTCACTTCTTTTTTATCTATTAATATTTGCTTTATCACTCTGGCCTCAGAATCAGCCCTTAAGGTGTTTGGATCTGGCTGAAGAGCCCATGAGAGTATTTTAGGCATGGAAAGCCAAGACACTCTGGCAAAAAAAAAAAAAACCTAAATGAAAGATCTCTGCGAGTGAGATCCCAGTGGAAAGAACGGGGCCATCAAAGAAGGAGGTACCTTTCTCTGAAGGGAGGAGAGAACTTCCACTTTGACTATGACCCTGTCAGTATAAGATCAAAGTTGGTGAACCCTAAAGGCTTCCATAGCCTTGGCAACTCATGATTAGAGCCTAGGGAGATTACTGACGCCATAAACAAGAGTGTCAAATTGTTAAATCAACAACAGGAGTCACTGTGTACTTATGTCTCATGTGGGATCTGTCCTTAATGTGTTGTCCAATGTGAAGTGATGCTATAACTAGTACTAAAACAGTATTTTTACACTTTGTGTTTCTGTGTGGGTGCAAACTGATGAAATCTTTACTTAGTATATACTGAATCGATCTTCTGAATATAAAGATAATTGAAAATGAAAAAAAAACTGGTTTTAAATTGGAAATTGCATAGAAAATTAATCAATTTTTTTAAAATATCATGTAGGATCTCTGTCTTTAATGTGCTGTACACTGTTATTGAATGCTATAACTAGTACTCCAACAGTATTTTTTCACTTTGTGTTGCTATGTGGGGGCAAACTGTTGAAATCTTTGCTTGATATGTGCTAAACTGATCTTCTGTATAAAATATCCAATCGCATTGTTTTACTTTCAATCTATGTGTGTTATTAGAGGTGAGGTGAGATTCTTGTAAGCAGTATATAAAAGAGTCGTCCTTTTTAAAATTCATTTTGTCACGCTATGTCTTCTAATTCAGGCATTTAATCCATTTAAATATAAGGCAATTATTGATAGGTAAAATCTTACTATTACCATTTTGATACTTGTTTTTTAATATTATTGTTACTTGTCTCTTTTTCTCTCTCTTCTTTCCTTTCTTTCTTCCTTCCTTCTTTCCTTCCTTCCTTCCATTTTTTTCCTGCCTTCCTTCCTTTTATCTTCTTTCCTTCCTTGCTTCCATTCTTTCATTTTTTTTCTAATCCTCATTTATGGTTAAGTGATTTTTTCCTAATAGTGTCATTTGATTTCTTGCTTAGTATCTTGGTAAGTCTATTATATTTTTCTTTTGTTAACTAAGAGTCTTCCAAAAAATTCTTCTAATTACTATAAGATATTTTGGAATAATAACAACTGAATACTTATCATAAAGATATAAGTAGGCCGGCGCTGTGGCTCAATAGGCTAATCCTCCACCTTGCAGCACCGGCACACCGGATTCTGTCCCGGTTGCCCCTCTTCCAGGCCAGCTCTCTGCTGTGGCCTGGGAGTGCAGTGGAGGATGGCCCAAGTGCTTGGGCCCTGCACCCCATGGGAGACCAGGAGAAGCACCTGGCTCCTGCCTTCGGATCAGCGTGGTGCGCCGGCCGCAGTGCGCCGGCTGCGGTGGCCATTGGAGGGTGAACCAATGGCAAAAGGAAGACCTTTCTCTCTCTCTCTCTCTCTCTCTCTCTCACTGTCCACTCTGCCTGTCAAAAAAAATAAAAATTAAAAATAAAAATTTTTTTAAAAAAAGATATAAGTAATACTAATAGGTGGCAGCACTATGGTATAGTAGGCTAAGGCTCCATCTAGGGTGCCAGCATCCCATATGGGCACTGGTTCGTGTCCCAGCTGCTCCTCTTACAATCTAGCTCTCTGCTTATGAACTGGAAAAGCAATGGGAAGTGGCACAACTGCTTGGGCCCCTGTGCTGGTGTGGGAGACCCTGAAGAAGCTCCTGTCTCCTGGCTTCAGATCACCTCAGCTCCAGCCCTACAGCCATTTGGACAGAAGTTCTCTCTCTCTCACTCTCTTTCTCTCCCCCTCCACCTCTGTCTGCAACAGTACCTCTCAAATAAATAAATAAATCTTTAAAAAATACCAATAAAGAACTCTATACTTACATTCTATTTCTCCCAACATTTTGAATTTTTTATATTTTATTTTATCTCCTCTTTTGCCTGTTTTTAATATTCTAATGTAGTTGTTATATTTGTATTTTTGCACCAATGAATTGTTTAAATGCCACATTTAGAATATTAGAGCATTTTTAATTTCCAGTGTGTCTTCTACCTTATAATATTTTCTTCTTAGTTGCATCTCTATCAGTTTGAGGAACTCCCTTTAGCATTTCTTGTAAGACAGTTCTTTCAAGATAAATTATAACAAATTGATATACTGTCTCAACTTTTGTTTGAGAATTTTTTTACTTCTCCCTTCTATCTGAAGGATAGTTTTTCTAGGTGTGGTATTCTTGGCTGCCAATATTTTCCTTTAGTAGTATGAACATGTCATTCTAGTTCCTCCTGGCTTGTAAGGTTTCTGCGGAGAAATCTGCAATCAGGAAAATAAGGACCCCCTATATGTTATTTTCTTCTTTTCAATTGCAGCTTTGAGAATCTTCTTTTTTATCTTTACGCTTTGGATGGGTATTTGGTGCAGCAGTTAAGCTGCTGCTTGAGATGCCCACATCTCCTGTAAGAGTACTTGAGTTTGAGTTGAGTGGCTCCGCTTCTGATTTCAGCTACCAGGTAATGTGCACTCTGTGAGGCAGCAGGTAACAGCTCCAGTACATGGATCTCTGCCATCCATGTGGGACAGCTGGGTTGAGTTCTGGTCCTCTGGCTTTGGCCTTGCCAAGCGCCAGCTCTTGCAGTCATCTGAGGGAATGAACTAGTTGATAGATTCTCTCTCTCTCCTTTTTCAAAAAAGTGAAAACAAGCAAGTAAGCATTTAAAAAACTTTTAGAGTATGATTATAATATGCCTTGGGGTTGATGTGATTGGATCAGATCTGATTGGTGAGCCAGATC
This sequence comes from Lepus europaeus, assembly GCF_033115175.1. NCBI lineage: Eukaryota > Metazoa > Chordata > Mammalia > Lagomorpha > Leporidae > Lepus > Lepus europaeus. The sequence continues at coordinate 50,208,121 of NC_084835.1, forward strand.
TTCCTGTACCTAGATGATTGTGTCTTTCTATAATGTTTGCCCTTTACATATTGTCCCAAATTTTCTATAATATTTATTCATTACTCTTGATCCTTTTTTTCTTTTTTAAGCACTACCTGTGTATTTTCAAATGCGCTGACCTTGAGCTCACTGATTATTTCTTCTGTTTGATCTATTTTGCTATGGATTCCCTTTATCACATTCTTAATTTTGCTTAGAGTATTTTTCAGATAAAAGGTTTCTGTTGGTTTTAATTATTTCCATCAAGGTTCCAATTCTCTTTGTTAGAATATTAAGTAATTTCTCTGTATTGAAGTTTGTTGGGTTTCATTTAAACAGCTATTTTGAAATCTTCATCTGATCATTTGAAATTTTCAATTCTTAGATGGTTGGTTTCTAGCATCTTATTTTCATCTTTAGTTGAAGTCATGGTTCCCTGTAAGTTCTTGATGTTTGTTGGGATATTACATCATCATGTTTCTTTGTGATAGCCCTTCTGGAAATTCTAAACTGTTTTCTGAGTCTATGGGCACTTCTGTGACTTCACCACTAGATAGCACCCTAAGTCAAGGTTTGCTCCATGAGTGCCTTTTAGTTTCAGTCCTATAATACTCTTCTAGCTCAAATTTGTCCCAAATCCATAGTTAGTGTGTCAGAATAAAGTGGGGAATGCGCCTTCAAAGGAATAGTCCATCTTTGTAAGCCTTTATGGAACTGGAGTGGACTCAGTCTCCCAGTCTATTTCCCACCAATGCCACAATGCTAGATTATGCCTGGAGCCCATAGTCCACTGAGACCAGGCAGCCTAAGGGTAGGACAGAATCCACCCTCTATATGCTGTTGAAGTGTACTCATGGCTCAATGGCTCAATGTTCTCCTACCAACCACTAGTGATGCTGGCTGGGGTTTACAATCAATAAGCTTGGGCCATAGTACTCTACTTGGTACTGAAGCAGGTGCAGAGGCTCTTTATACAGGCACTGGCCTGGGGACAGGGACCATTAGGATCTGCTCAATGTTGGGTTTTACTAGCTTGGCACTGTGGTTTCTTGCTGTCTACCCAAGGTTCTACCCAAGGTAGAAATGTGATAGATACAGCCTTTAAGCTGTCAAAAAAAAGCACCAGGATGGTCTAACAACCATTAGTGCCGGCCTAAACTTGGGCATGTACAAGGCTGATGGTGATACAAACCAAATTAAGTTTTGTCTCACCAAGGTTCAGGTTCCTGCCTGTTGTTGGGGCAATTTCAGACTTTGATAACAGGCACTTGATTAGGGACAGAGACTGTTAGTATCTCCTTAGTGTTGGACTTTACCAGTCCAGCACTGGGTCCCTAGATACAGTCATGTGGGTCCTTGCTATCTAACTAGAGGAGGGTAATTAAGGCAGCCCCTGGTTTCCCAGACTGTCTCCAGACTAATACCTGTGTCCCACAGTTACCAAGTCTCATAAATTCTTGAGGCTACACACCAGAGCCCCCAGGCCTGCTATGACACATGCTGCAAGCAGTCAGTTCTGCTGGAGTACAGCTCTAGATGCTATGTCTCTGAGCACTATCCTAGCCTGGAGCAGAGACCTTTGGTTTTTATTATATCCTGGATCTTTTGGCAGCAGGCCAGACTCTGAGCTTCAAAGCAAGGTCCTGACTCTATCTCTGCTCTACTCCCCATGGCTAAAGTCTAGCTCTCCTTTCTGCCTGCAATTGGGGCAGGGTAGTAGAGGCAGCTTTTCTATAAGAGGATCCATTTAAATAGTCAGCAGGGGGCTGGCACTCTGGCACAGCGTGTTAAAGCCCCAGCCTGTGGCATTGGCATCCCATATGGGTGCTGATTCGGGTCCTGGCTGCTCCACTTATGATCCAGCTCTCTGCTATGGCCTGGGAAAGCAGTAGAAGATGGCCCGAGTCCTTGTGCCCCTGCATCCATGTGGGAGACCCAGAGGAAGCTCAGCTCTGGCTGTTGCAGTCACTTGGAGGAATGGAAGATAAAATAAATAAATAGTCAGCAGGTCTCTGCCTGGATGTAGAGCCATGGATCTCTGTCCAACTCTGAATTTTATCACAGTGGGCCTGGCACTGGGATTCAAATCCCTTTCCTTCTCCCAAGCAAGAGTTGTCTCTCTCCAAACTGTGCTAACTAGAGCTGGTGGAAATTTATCATGGATTTTCTTCAATATGACTTTCCTTATAAACTAAAATGAGGCAATGTGGTCTCTAAATTGGCTCATAGCTCTGTGACTGGGTGCATAAATAGCTATTTAAATTGGTTTGGCAATCGGGAGGTAGTCACTGGAGCCTCTTACTTAGCTGCCATCTTGCTTCCAGCACTAAAATTACTTTTTTAGTCATTTAGTAAACCAGGAACCAGGAGCTTCTTCCAGGTCTCCCATGTGGATGCAGGGGCCCAAACACTTGAGCCATCTTCTACTGCCTTTCCAGGTGCATTAGCAGGGAACTGGATCAGAAGTGGATTAGCCAGAACTCAAACCAGCATTCTTATGGGATGCTGGTGCTGCAGGCTGAGACTTTAACCCACTGCGCCACAGTGCCAGCCCCTAAAATTACGTTTTAATAAAAGGAATCACAGTCACTACATCTAAGTGCTCATTAGATTAATGCTTATTAGCATTAAATTTTTCAATTGACAAATCGATATTGGTTTGCTAATAAAGCCATTTACAGGAAATAATGCATACCTATGCTGTGTCTGAGTTTTACTTTAATAACATTCAGACTGTCTCAACAGTATGTCAACGAATATGGAAGAAGAGATTTTAGAACAATTTCAGCACTTAGGATATTCATTTCTAACACAATGAAACAAATGATGCATTACTATTTTTAATTGTATTTTAAGTCTTCCATCTGTAGGAAGTTCCATAATAAAATTATCATTAAATTTAAGTTATATTTTGAAGAAATAGATGAGTTCTGGATCCATGAATTTCTTACACTTTTTCTTGCGAATAATAAAAAAAGTGACATCTGATTCATAAGACATTTGAGAATAACTTTTTTAAAAAAAAGACTTCCTTATTTATTTGAAAGGCAGAGTTACAGAGAAAGAGGAAGAGACAGAGAGAGTAAGAGATCTTTAATCCATTGGTTCACTCCCCAAATGGCCACAACAGCTGGGGCTGGGCCTCGGCTGAAGTCAGGAGCCAGGGATTCCATCCAGATGGTAGGCACCCACGTACTTGCATCATCTGTTGCCTCTTTCCCAGGCACATTAACAGGGAGTTGGATTGGAAGTGGAGCAGCTGGGACTCAATGCAGTGTTCATGTGGGATGCCAGTGACACAGAAAGCAGCTTAATCTGCTGTGCCACAACATTAACACCCCCCCTAAACTTTCTTAATGTACTTTAAATTACAAATTGTTTTTGTTCATTTGCATGAAAGAAAAATGGAAAGATAAAAATAGGTATACTAAGATTATTTTATTTCATCCAGTTTCTACATTAACTTTTTCATCTCTAATTTCAAGTCTATGATGAGAAAGCTTTGAGAACTAAAAAACAAATGCCCTACGGCCAGGAATGTTAGTAATAAGTGGTAGATTGGCTGGGACAGTGAACTGATCAGGGCACACTTATTAAAATGGGCTGATTCCTAGAACTTCAGCTTATTACAGGCATTTAGTCTTCTTATTTTTAAGCTGGAGATCTGGCGTTTAATTGGAATTTTTTATCTTAAAAGTTATCAGCAAATTAAAATATTGTGAAGCACTGTATAGCCCATTGAAACCTAGCTGCAGGCAAGCTGAATGTCAGCCACCCATTTCCTGGTGGCTTGTGTATTGCTTGGTACGAAGTTGGAGGCTCTCAGCCATCTATGTTTAGTTTTCTCTGTATGCTCTGATGTCATCTGTCAATATTTTATTGCAAAGACTGTTTATCCTTTTTAAATTTTGGCTTATTTTTATTATATTTGAAGCTCAGAGTGACAGAGAAGGGGAGAGAGTCAGACAAAGGCAGGCGGTGAGCGAACTTCCATCTGTTGGTTCACTCCCCAAAGGCATGTAAAATCTGAGGCCCACTCAGGCTGAAGCTAAGAGCCATGAACTCAGTCTGGGTCTCCCACTTTGGTTTCCTGGAACCCAAATACCTGAGCCATCATCTGACGACTTTTCAGGGTGTTCATAGGGAGAAAGCTTGATCAGAAATGGATCTGGGACCCCAACCAGGCACTGTAATATGAGACGTGATGTCTAAGTCTCATCTTAATGACTGCACCAAACGTGGGCCCCCTACATCTGATTTAAAACATTTTGTGTTATACTGTGTCACTAAATTCAAGAAGTTTTAATTTACTGAATCATAGTTACTGAGTCACAGTTTCCCAAAAAAATCGATATTTGAGGTAAAATAATCCCACACTACAAGGCCTATTACTGTGCACCATGGAGGAGCCAGGAGCGTTGGCATTAACCCCCCTGCCAAGCGGCGGTTAAATCTGCTTGATCTGCAAGGGCAGTGAAAATATAATCCTCCCCCATTTGCATTTGAAAATTTAACCCTCCCATTATCCACAGGGATGACTGCTTCTTGGTTTGATAAAGAGTGTAAGCATGTCCTTAAGTTGCCAACAGGTCAACTCTCAAATGCTATGCACAAAGTTAAATGAGTAAATCAATCTTATTTCAAGTGCCCCAGAAGAGATCATTATTTTTACTTTTTAAAAAATTTTAAATTAGTTATTAACAGATTTGATGTGGTTTGTTTTATAATTCTAACATAATGATATTCCCTTCCACCCTCCTCCTCTCTCCCTCACTCTCCTTACATCTCCCTTTCTTTCTTTTTTTAGTTTTTGAGATAACATTTTAAATTTACATTACAGTAAAAAGGCTTAGAACTTCACTAAATAAGAAGTTTAATAAGCAAAAAGACTCTAGAGTAGTAGGAATATAGACAAAAGCTATAAACAACAATCGAATGGAAAATGACCATTTCACCCATATAGAGTAAGTTTTAAGGTAATCACAGGTAATTAAAACTATAGTACTATGGCTGGCGCCGTGGCTCAATAGGCTAATCCTCCACCTGTGGCGCTGGCACACCAGGTTCTAGTCCTGGTCGGGGCACCAGATTCTGTCCCGGTTGCTTTTCTTCCAGGCCAGCTCTCTGCTATGGCCTGGGAGTGCAGTGGAGGATGGCCCAAGTGCTTGGGCCCTGCACCCCATGGGAGACCAGGAGAAACACCTGGCTCCTGGCTTCGGATCAGCGTGATGAGCCGGCCGCAGTGCGCTGGCCACGGTGGCCATTGGAGGGTGAACCAACGGCAAAGGAAGACCTTTCTCTCTCTCACTCACTCACTGTCCACTCTGCCTGTCAATAATAATAATAATAATAATAATAATAGAACTATAGTACTATAATATTCTTTTTTAAAAAAATATTTATTTTCTTTCTTATATTTTTTGACAGGCAGAGTGGACAGTGAGAGAGAGAGACAGAGAGAAAGGTCTTCCTTTTGCCATTGGTTCACCCTCCAATGGCTGCTGTGGCCGCGCACCGCACTGATCCGAAGGCAGGAGCCAGGTGCTTCTCCTGGTCTCCCATGGGGTGCAGGGCCCAAGGACTTGGGCCATCCTCCACTGCCTTCCCTGTGCCATAGCTATAATATTCTTAACCATTAATTTGAAAAAAGTATAAAGCACAGTTTTACAAAACTATGTTTTCAGCAATACTGATAAACACAGATATTTATCTCTCTTTTATTTTTATATTTTTTAATTTTTAGCAATCACATATAAGGGAGAACATGCAGTATTTTTCTTTCTGGGCTTGGCATATGTCTCACATAATGTCCTCCAGTTGCATCCATTTTTCTGCAAATAATAGGATTTCATTCTTTCTTATAGCTGAATATTATTCCATTGTGTACATATACCACATTTTATTTATCGATTCATATGATGCTGGACACCTTGGTTGATTTCAAATTTTGGTTACTGTGAATAGTGCTGTTATAAACATGGTGGTGCAGGTATCTCTCTAATATATTGTATTCAAGTCTTTTGGGTATATACCCAGTAGTGGGATTGCTGGATCACATGGCAAATTTGCTTCTAGTTTTTAAAGAAATCTTCACACTGTTTTTGATGGTGGCTGCACTAATTTACATTCCCATCAGCAAAGTATAAGTGTTCCCTTTTCTCCACATCCTCTCCAGCACTTGTTAGTCTGTTTTATCTGATATCAGTACGGCTATGCCTGCTTGCTTTTGGTTTCTATTTGCCTGGTGTATCTTTTTCCAACTCCTCACTTTCAGTTTGTGTGTATCTTTGTGAAGCGAGTTTCTTTTAGCTAGATTATAGAGGGGATTTGGTTTTTTATTCATTCAGACAACATAAGTCTTTTGGTTGGTGAATTTAATCCATTTACATTCATGGTTAGTATTGACAGATAAGAACTGAGACCTGTCATTTTGTTGAATGGGTGATAATTCTACTCGCTCTGTTAGTGAATTTTTGTGGTGTCATGTGTTTTCCTTCTTTTTTGCTAAAGATTTATTTATTTATTTGAAAGGCAGAGGTACAGAGATACAGAGGCAGAGAAAGAGAGAGAGGTCTTCCATCCACTGATTCACTCTCCAAATGATTGCAACAGCTGGAGCTGAGCCGATCCAAAACCAGAACCCAAGAGCTTCTTCTGGATCTCAGAGATCGATCCTTCATCTGCTGGTTCACTCCCAAAATGGCTATAATAGCCAGGGCTTGACCAGACTGTGTCCAGGACCCAGGGGCTTCATCTAGGTCTCCCACATGGGCGCAGGACCCAAGCCCCTGGGCCATCCTCTGCTTCTTTCTCAGGCACATTAGCAGGGAGCTGAATCAGAAGTGGAGCAGCTGAGACTCAAACCAGCACCCATATGGGATGCTGGAACTGCAGATGGCGGCTTAGCCCACTATGCCACAGTGCTGGCCCTTGTCTTTAAATTTTGACAATATGCCTTGGAGAAAATCTTTGTTGGTTTAGTAGGCTTGGGGTTCTTAGAGCTTCTTATTTCTGGATGTCCATATCTATTTCAAGACCTGGGAAATTTTCAGCTATTATTTCACTTAGCAGGGTCTCGATGTCTTTTTTTGTTTTCTTCTCCTTGAGAAATACCTATAATACTAGTATTTGATTATTTAATAGCATCCCATATTTCTTGTAAACTTTCTTCATTGTTTTTAATTCTTTTCTATTTTTGTCTGATTGGGTTATTTCAAAATTCTTGTCCTCAAGCAGGGAGCCTCTATGCAAAGCAAAGGAGCCATTTGTGATGTTAATGCATTTTATACTAATTTTGGTTCTGTGAAAGGGCCTTGGTTTCAGCCAGGAGTCATCCACAGAGCTATCTGCGTCTGAAGACTGGTGGTGTGGTCGGGTCTGAATCTAGTTGCATTACGCCAAGGACAACCCTAGAGAATACATCATCCTAAGGGAAGAGGGCATCTGGTCAAATGTGAAGCAATAAGAAAGGCTTGTGCATTGGAAGGGGAGTCTGATTCAGAGCCTTGAGCTCAGCATATGTCCATAGTTTCTTTCTAGGCATCCAATTCAAATCAAGTGACACAGTGAGAGGCAACCATGAACACAAGGTCTTGAAATTGCCACAGAGCTCTCTTTTGACAAACCACATTATTCTTCCCTGAACCAAGTGGTCTTCAGTAGCTTGAGGGCTCCAGCACATGCAGGGTCTGTCTTCATACCCTAAGGATACCCCAGAGGAATAGGATCTAATGGATGCTGATAGTGGTGGAGAGACTCAGGTGGCAGTAGGGACAGCACTAGCATAAGAGAACACTCTTCTGGCACAAAGAACAAAGTTCTCACCAAGAGGCTTACCAAGGGCCTCGACGGTGAGAGCAGGGAAGCAGCAGATGCAGTGGACTGGAGAGGGTGGATATAAAACTGATATGTGCCAAAGAGTGGCAAACAGTGGCATTCATGCAGGCACACTCCATCTGGAGATGCCTGAAAATGACTGCATGAGATGTACAGGAGGCCAGGCAGCTCTGAAACAGCTGAAAAGGCAACAGGCAGAAAATAAAGGTACTATGATGGCTGGTAATATTCTCTCTTTGCAATGTCAGCCTGCAGGGCTCTGTTCATAACTGAAAATAATCAGAATCATTATGGGTTCTTACAATACTAATAAACTGGAATAATATATCCCAGCCTCTTAATTTCATACCTGTTTTGTTTTTTTAAAATAAGTTTTAGCATTTTTCATCTTTCTATTTCTTTGTTTCTTCTTCTTTTCTTTTCTTCTTCCTTTTTCTTGCCTCCTAGTAAACTTGGAGCAAGACTTTTGTGTTACTTTCTTTCTCAAGACAGTCCAATGTGCTCAGTCACTGAAGAAATAAAAAGTGAGCAAGAGAAGAAGGAAAGAACAAGAAAAGTGATCTTGCCTATTGCAATCCACACTTTTCTCCTCTTGTAATTCCTGCAATGCTAAAGGATGTCTCACTGCACAATCTTAAATAATATTCCGGGGCTGACGCTGTGGCGCAGTGGGTTAATGCCCTAGCCTGAAGCGCTGGCATCCCATATGGGCACCAATTCTAAACCTGGCTGTTCCTTTTCCAATCCAGCTCTCTGCTATGGCCTAGAAAGCAGTAGAAGATGGCCCAAGTCCTTGGGCCCCTGCACCCACATGGGAGACCTGGAAGAAGCTCCTGGCACCTGGCTTCAGACTGGCACAGTTCTGGCCATTGCTGCCATCTGGGGAGTAAACCAGTGGATGGAAGACCTCTTTCTCTCTCTCTCTGCCTCTCCTCCTCTCTCGGTGTAACTCTGACTTTCAAATAAATAAATAAATCTTTAAAAAAATATTCCTGACAGCCCCAACTACTGGACCAAACCTGCCACCAATAAAGATTTATCAAACATGGCATTTTCCCATGAATTTCAAAATTACAGTCTTCATCCATGATAAATATGAGCCTGGGGATGTCTGAAGCTTGTTCTGACCTCAAACACTATAGAAAAGAAACAGATTGGGCCAGCGCTGTGGCTTAACAGGCTAATCCTCCGCCTTGCGGCACCAGCACACCGGGTTCTAGTCCCAGTTGCGGCGCCGGATTCTATCCCGGTTGCCCCTCTTCCAGGCCAGCGCCGGATTCTATCCTGGTTGCCCCTCTTCCAGGCCAGCTCTCTGCTATGGCCCGGAAGTGCAGTGGAGGATGGCTCTAAGTGCTTGGGCCCTGCACCCCATGGGAGACCAGGAGAAGCACCTGGCTCCTGGATTCGGATCAGCGCGATGCACCAGCCACAGCGGCCATTGGAGGGTGAACCAACGGCAAAAAGGAAGACCTTTCTCTCTGTCTCTCTCTCTCACTATCCACTCTGCCTGTAAAAAAAAAAAAAAAAAAAAAAAAAAGCTTTTTTCCCCTTTGTTGTGGCTCTCTTGTGAAAACAGCATCCATAATACTATTTAAAACCATATGAAGGAACCAGTGTCAAAGCACAGTGGATTAAACCACTGCTTGCAATGCTGGCATTCCTGTTGGGTTGAGTTCTAGCTGCTCTACTTTCAATACAACTTTTTTGCTACTGTGCCTAGAAAGGTAGCAGGTGATGGCCCCAAAACTTGGGTCCTGGGCACCCATGTCGGAGAGCCACATGGAGTTCATAGCTCCTGGCTTTGGCCTAATCCAACTTGACTGTTGCAGGCATCTGGGGAGTGAACCAGGAAATGGAAGATCTCTCTCTCTCTCTCTGCCTTCTAAATTAATAAATAAATTTATAACAAATAAATCCATATGACAAAATCACATTTTAAAGCTTACTTTTATCCATTGGAGAGTCAGAGAAAGAAAGACAGAGAGCAATCTCCTATACAATAGTTATTTCCTTAAATGCCTGGAAGAATTGAAACTGGGCTAAGCTGAAACAGAGAGCCAAGAACTCAGCTCCCACATGGGTGGTAGGAACCTACTTCTTCAGTAATCACTGTTGCCTTCCTGGGTGCACATTAACAGGAAACGAGAAAAGGGAATGGAGCCAGAATTCAAACCTAGGAACGCGAATATGGGATCCTGCCATCCTATCTGCTGTTCTAAACTACAACTTCTGGGGCTGGTGTTGTGCAAAAGTGGGTTAAGCCACTGCATGTAATGCCAATATCCCATGTGGACCCTGGTTCGAGTTCTGGATGCTCCACTTCCAATCCAGCTCACTGATAATGTGCCTAGAAAGCAGTGGGAGATGGCCCAAGTGTTTTTAAGGGCTCTTTCACCCATATAGGAGATCTGGATGGAGTTCCTGGCTGCTGGCTTTGGCCTGGGCAGCCCTGGCTCTTGAAACCATTTGGAGAGTGAATGAGCAAACGTAAGATCAATCTCTCTCTCTGTCACCTTGACTTAAAAATAAATTTTTAAAAATAAATCTTTAAAAGAAGTGTTTAAAGAAATACTCTCTGCTAGCATTAATTCCCAAAAGATTAAGAAATAAGAAAAACCTATGTTTAGAATCAAACCCTGCCCAGGAATCCATAACAACAAAGAACACAGAGCACAGAAAGGATTTTTAATATTGCAATTTCTACCAAGAGACATTCTTTTCATGATGGCTGCTTCAACTGCTTCTTCCTGATCTTTACCAGAGTTAAGACAGAGAAATGCCCAAAGGTTAAAGGCTGGGAGCAGTGGTACCAATGTCTTAGTCTACCAACAGCTGGCTATTCATGGGCAGATAATGAAGGGTTAGTGGTTCTGTCTTGGATGAGCAAGCAAAGTGAAATTACAGAGCCCTTAGAATGAAATCCACACTGCAATAGCCAGGGCTGGGCCAGAGCCAAGAACTCCATCCACATTTTCCATATGGGAGGCAGAGACTCAACTACTTGAGCCATCACCTGCTGCCTTGTGGGGTATGTCTTAGCAGAAAACTGGAATGGGGAGTGGAGCCAGTGTTTAAACCCAGATGCTTTGATGTGGGATATGGTCATCCCAAGCAACATCTTTCCTGCTGAACCAGATGCATCTCCCCTTGTGATTTCTTTCCCTTTCCAGTATAGACTATAAAGGCAGTATCCACTCTTAACTCAACCTCCAAAGTCAGCCTCTTGGAGGGTCCATAGTCAAGGAGCCAGTGGCTGAAGAACATGATGATCCACCTCATTCTTTGCAACGTTGAAAAATTGCTAGAGCTTGGCATAAGAGCTGTTCATTTGACGTAGTGCAGGCATCCAAGGCTGTTCAGTTCACGGGTATATCTTCCTTTTCAGAAAACAGGTACTGTCTACTGAGCACGTAAATTATGTCATTCATGGAACTAATAATTTCATCACGACAATATTTTAATTATTTTCAATTTATTGGTATTTAAATATATGAAGGGAGGTAATTTATCTTTGATTGATATTATGAAATGCTACTTAAAATAGCATATGTCTTAATTATGAAATAATAATTAATAATGACTGGGAGATTTGATTGTCTTCTGCTTCAGAACTATATAATTTATTGAAATGTATGGAATTAAGTCATTAAGTAGATAACTTATCCATATTTTAAGACATATTTAATTTGTATTTATATGAGTTTTAAACCCTCCTTACACATTTAAAAAAAACAGCAACTGAACCCATGTATTTCATGTAAAACATAAGCAACTAGTCATCATTACCACCAAAAAAGCTATAATCAGCAGGAAAAGCTGTAATTGAGCATGCCAGAAATACTACTTATTGTGGCATGTACATCACATCATATGATCCCAGCACTTGCACATTCTCCTGGACGTGGGAGTGTATTAGCCATCTGGAAGCTATGGAATTGGCCTAGATTTGAAACCCAATTCTACCCACCAGCATATTCCCAAGGAACTGAGACACAATGTAGAAATTCCCAAAACATATTGATTTAGAGGATATATTTGAAAATGCAAAGTCATTGAGATCATACAATTACTTATGTAAGACCTAGTGATATTCCAGCTTCCAAAAAATAACTGTAAGTTCCATCTACCTCTTCTGAGTTTTAAAACACTGCCCATACCCGTTTGTCACAGCATCTGCCACATTGTACCATATTTGGAAATGGATGTGTTTATCTTTGTAAATAGCATGTGAATTTCTCAAGAAAGCAGATTCTAATATTTTCTTTCTTTTTAAATTTTTTTCCTTTTTCATGTACAGTTTTATTTTAATTAGTTTTTAACAGATTCATTGTGATTTATAGATATAATTCTAAGAACATAATGATATTCCTCCCTCCCTCCTTCTCCCTCTCTTTCCTTCTCCCTTTCTTTTTTTTTAGTTTTTAAGATAACATATTTTAAATTTACATTACCAAAAAAGGTTTAATATTTTGCCAAGTAAGAAGTTTAGCAAGTAAAAAGCAAAAGGACCCTTTAATGGTATATAGACAATGACTATAAACAATAATTGAGTGGAAAAAATAACCATTTCACCCATATACAGTAAATTTTAAAGAATCACAGATCACTAAAACTATAGTAGTATACCCATTGGCTTGATAAAGGTATAAAACAAAACTTTACAAAACTGCATTTGCAGCAGTATTGATACACACAGACATTTCTTTTCTTTTCTTTTTTTTTTTTTTTTGCTTGTTTTTTAAATTTTAGCTCCCACATATAAGGGAGAACATGCAGTATTTGTCTTTCTAGGCCTGGCTTAATTCACTCAACAAGATGATCTCTAGGCCGGCGCCGCGGCTCAATAGGCTAATCCTCCATCTAGTGGCGCCGGCACACCGGGTTCTAGTCCCGGTCGGGGCACCGATCCTATCCCGGTTGCCCCTCTTCCAGGCCAGCTCTCTGCTGTGGCCAGGGAGTGCAGAGGAGGATGGCCCAAGCCCTTGGGCCCTGCACCCCATGGGAGACCAGGATAAACACCTGGCTCCTGCCATCGGATCAGCGGCGGCCATTGGAGGGTGAACCAATGGCAAAAGGAAGACCTTTCTCTCTGTCTCTGTCTCTCACTGTCCACTCTGCCTGACAAAAAAAAAAAAAAAGATCTCTAGCTGCATCCATTTTGCTGCGAACAGTAGAATTTCATTCTTTTTTATAGCTAAATAATATTTTCTGTATATATATACATATATATATCACACACACATATATATATGTATACATATATATATATATATATATATATATATCACATCATCTGATGATGGACACCTTGGTTGATTCCAAATTTTGGCTATTGTGAACAGTGCTGCTATTAACATGGTGGTGTAGGTATCTCTTTGATTCATTGTGTTCAAGTCTTTTGGATATACACCTGGTAGTAAGAATGCTGGATCACATGACAAATCTATTTCTAGTTTTTTTTTAATTAAACTTTTATTTAATGAATATAAATTTCCAAAGTACAGCTTATGGGTTACAATGGCTTCCCCCTCCCAAAACTTCCCTCCCACCCACAACCCTCCCCTTTCCCGCTCCCTCTCCCCTTCCAATCACATCATGATTCATTTTCAATTCTCTTTATATACAAAAGATCAGTTTAGTATATATTAGGTAACGATTTCAACAGTTTGCCCATATAGCAACACAAAGTGAAAAAAAAAATACTGTTGGAGTACTAGTTATAGCATTAAATAAGAGTGTACAGCACATTAAAGGCAGAGACCCTACATAATATTTTTTAAAAATTAATTAATTTTCTATGCCATTTCCAATTTAACACCAGGTTTTTTTTTTTCATTTCCAATTCTCTTTATATACAGAAGATCGATTCAGTATATAATTAGTAAAGATCTCATCAGTTTGTACCCACGCAGAAACACAAAGTGTAAATATACTGTTTCAGTACTAGTTATAGCATCACTGCACATTAGACAACACATTAAGGACAGATCCCACATGGGATGTAAGTACACAGTGACTTCTGTTGCTGACTTAACATTTTGACACTCCTGTTCATGGCGTCAGTAATCTCCCTAGGCTCTAGTCATGAGTTGCCAGGGCTATGGAAGCATTTAGAGTTCACCGACTTCGATGTTATTCCGATAGGGTCATAGTCAAAGTGGAGGTTCTCTCCTCCCTTCGGAGAAGGGTACCTCCTTCTTTGATGGCCCCGTTCTTTCCACTGGGATCTCACTAACAGAGATCTTTCATTTAGGTCTTCTTCTTTTTTTCTTTTCCATGGTATCTTGGCTTTCCATGCCTAAAATACTCTCATGGGCTCTTCAGCCAGATCCGAATGCCTTAAGGGCTGATTCTGAGGCCAGAGTGTTGTTTAGGACATCTGCCATTCTATGAGTCTGCTGTGTATCCCACTTCCCATGTTGGATCTTTCTCTCCCTTTTTGATTCTATCAGTTAGTATTAGCAGACACTTGTCTTGTTTGTGTGATCCCTTTAATTCTGAGACCTATCCGAGCCATCGAATGTGAACTGAAATTGATCACTTGGACTAGTGCGATGGCATTGGTACATGCCACCTTGATGGGATTGTATTGGAATCCCCTGGCACATTTCTAACTCCATCATTTGGGGCAAGTCTGATTGTGCATGTCCCAAATTGTACATCTCCTCCCTCTCTTTTTCCACTCTGAAATTTAACAGGGATCACTTTTCAGTTAAAATTTAAACACCTAAGAATAATTGTGTGTTAATTATAGAGTTCAACTACTAGTACTAGAACAACAACAACAACAACAACAACAACAAATACTAAAAAGGATAAAGTATTACATTGTACATCTAAAGTCAGGACAAGAGCTGATCAGGTCATTGTTTCTTATAGTGTCCATTTCACTTCATCAGGTTTCCCCTTTGGCGCTCAGTTGTCACCGATCAGGGAAAACAAATGATATTTGTCTCTTTGGGACTGGCTTAATTCACTCAGCATGATGTTTTCCAGATTCCTCTATTTTGTTCCAAATGACTGGGTTTCATTGTTCCTTACTGCTGTATAGTATTCTATGGAGTACATGTCCCATAATTTCTTTATCCAGTCTACTCTTGATGGGCATTTGGGTTGGTTCCAGGTCTTAGCTATTGTGAATTGAGCTGCAATAAACATTAATGTGCAGATGGCTTTTTTATTAGCCAAATTAATTTCCTTTGGGTAAGTTCCAAGGAGTGGGATGGCTGGGTTGTATGGTAGGGTTATGTTCAGGTTTCTGAGGAATCTCCAGACTGACTTCCATAGTGGCTTAACCAGTTTGCATTCCCACCAACAGTGGGTTAGTGTCCCTTTTTCCCCACATCCTCTCCAGCATCTGTTGTTGGATGAGGTGAAACCTCATTGTGGTTTTGATTTGCATTTCCCTGATTGCTAGTGATCCTGAACATTTTTTCATGTGTCTGTTGGCCATTTGGATTTCCTCTTTTGAAAAATGTCTATTTAGGTCCTTGGCCCATCACTTAAGTGGGTTGTTTGTTCTGTTGTTGTGGAGTTTCTTGATTTCTTTGTAGATTCTGGTTATCAACCCTTTATCTGTAGTATAGTTTGCAAATATTTTTTCCCAGTCTGTCGGTTGCCTCTTCACTTTCCTGACTGTTTCTTTTGAAGTACAGAAACTTCTCAATCTGATGCAATCCCAAATGTTAATTTTGGTTTTGACTGCCTGTGCTTCTGGGGTCTTTTCCAAGAAGTCTTTGCCTGTACCTATATCTTGCAGGGTTTGTCCAATTCTCTCTAATAATTTGATGGTTTCGGGTCGTAGATTTAAGTCTTTAATCCACGTTGAGTGAATTTTTGTTTAAGGTGAAAGGTATGGGTCTTGCTTCAAGCTTCTGCACGTGGAAATCCAATTTTCCCAGCACCATTTATTGAATAGACTGTCCTTATTCCAGGGATTAGTTTTGGATCTTTGATCAAATATAAGTTGGCTGTAGATGTTTGGATTGATTTCTGGTGTTTCTATTCTGTTCCATTGGTCTATCCATCTGTTTCTGTACCAGTACCATGCTGTTTTGATAACAACTGCCCTGTAGTATGTCCTGATATCTGGTATTGTGATGCCTCCGGCTTTGTTTTTGTTGTACAAGATTGCTTTGGCTATTCAAGGTCTCCTGTGTCTCCATATGAATTTCAGCATCATTTTTTCCAGATCTGAGAAGAAGGTCTTCTGTATCTTGATTGGTATTGCATTGAATGTATAAATTGCTTTTGGGAGAATAGACATTTTGATGATATTGATTCTTCCAGTCCATGAGCATGGAAGATTTCTCCATTTTTTGGTATCCTCTTCTATTTCTTTCTTTAAGGTTTTGTAGTTTTCATCGTAGAGATCTTTAACGTCCTTGGTTAAGTTTATTCCAAGGTATTTGATTGTTTTTGTAGCTATTGTGAATGGGATTGATCTTAGAAGTTCTTCCTCGGCCGTGGCATTGCCTGTGTATACAAAGGCTGTTGATTTTTGTGGATTGATTTTATATCCTGCTACTTTGCCAAACTCTTCGATGAGTTCCAGTAGTCTCTTAGTAGAGTTCTTTGGGTCCCCTAAATAAAGAATCATATCATCTGCAAAGAGGGATAGTTTGAGTTCGTCCTTCCCGATTTGTATCCCTTTTAATTTCTTTTTCTTGCCTAATGGCTCTGGCCAAAACTTCCAGAGCTATATTGAATAGCAGTGGTGAGAGTGGGCATCCCTGTCTGGTACCAGATCTCAGCGGAAATGCTTCCAACTTTTCCCCATTCAATAGGATGTTGGCCGTGGGTTTTTCATATATTGCTTTGATTGTATTAAGGAATGTTCCTTCCATACCCAGTTTGCTTAGAGTTTTCATCATGAAAGGGTGTTGTATTTTATCAAATGCTTTCTCTGCATCTATTGAGAGAATCATATGGTTTTTCTTCTGCAGTCTGTTAATGTAGTGTATTACGTTGATTGTTTTGCAAACATTGAACCATCCCTGCATACGGGGGATAAATCCCACTTGGTCTGGGTGGATGATCTTTCTAATGTGATGTTGCATTCTATTGGCCAGAATTTTATTGCGTATTTTTGCATCTATGTTCATCAGGGATATTGGTCTGTAATTCTCTTTCAATGCTGCATCTTTTTCTGGCTTAGGAATTAAGGTGATGGTGGCTTCATAGAAAGAATTTGGGAGGATTCCCTCTTTTTCGATTGTTCTGAATAGTTTGAGAAGAATTGGAGTTAGTTCTTCTCTAAATGTCTGGTAGAATTCAGCAGTGAATCCATCTGGTCCTGGGCTTTTCTTTGTTGGGAGGGCCTTTATTACTGTCTCAATATCTGTGTCAGTTATTGGTCTGTTTAGGTTTTCTATGTCTTCCTGGCTCAATTTAGGTAGGTTGTATGTGTCCAGGAATCTGTCCATTTCTGATAGATTTCCCTGTTTGCTGGCATACAAGTCCTTGTAGTAATTTCTGATGATTCTTTTTATTTCTGCGGCGTCTGTTGTTACGTTTACTTTTCCATCTCTGATCCTATTGATTTGGGTCTTTTCTCTTCTTTTTTTAGTTAGTTGGGCCAATGGGGTGTCAATTTTGTTTATTTTTTCAAAAAACCAGCTCCTCGTTTGGCTGATTTTTTGTAATGTTTTTTTGGATTCAATCCTGTTGATTTCTTCTCTGGTTTTAATTATTTCCCTTCTCCTACTGGGTTTGGGTTTGGTTTGCTGCAGATTTTCTAGATCCTTGAGATGACTTGAAAGCTCATCTATTTGGTGCCTCTCCAATTTCTTGATGTAGGCACCTATTGATATAAATTTTCCTCTTAACACTGCTTTTGTTGTATCCCATAGGTTTTGGTATGTTGTGCGGTTATCCTCATTTACTTCCAGAAAATTTTTGATTTCTCTTTTAATTTCTTTTATGACCCATTGTTCATTCAGGAGCATGTTGTTCAATCTCCATGTGTTTGCACGTGCTATGGGGATTCCCGAGTTCCTAATTTCCAATTTCATTCCCTTGTGGTCTGAGAAGCTGCGTGGTATGATTCTAATTCTCTTGAATTTGCTGAGACTTGCTTTATGGCCTAGTATGTGGTCAGTCCTAGAGAAGGTTCCATGTACCGCTGAGAAGAATGTAAAGTCCTTAGATGTAGGATGAAATGTTCTGTAGATATCTGTTAGATCCATTTGGGCTATAGTGTCATTTAAATCTACTGTCTCCTTGTTGATCTTCTGTTCTGTTGATCTGTCTATCTCTGAGAGTGGAGTGTTGAAGTCCCCCAGTACTATTGTGTTGGGGTCTAAGTCTCCCTTTAAGTCCCTTAACAAGTCTTTTAAATAAGCTGGTGCCCTGTAATTAGGTGCATATACATTGATAATCGTTATATCTTCCTGTTGAATGGATCCCTTAATCATTAAATAGTGCCCCTCTTTGTCTCTCCTGACAGTTTTTGTGGTAAAGTTTATGTTGTCCGATGTTAAGATGGCTACTCCCGCTCTTTTTTCATTTCTCTTGGCATGGTATATCTTTTTCCAGCCTTTCACTTTCAGCCTGTATGGATCATTGTTGGAGAGATGAGTTTCTTGTAAGCAGCAAAAAGATGGGTTTTGTTCCTTAACCCAATCAGCCAATCGGTGTCTTTTAACTGGACAGTTCAAGCCATTAACATTCAATGTGACTATTGAGAAGGAGTAACTTTGCCCTGCCATTAGCCAAAGATACTTTCTAATATATGGTTTGAGATTCCTGTGATCTTTTGCTGTGAGGTTTCCTACCTTTACCTTCTTTCATATTGGTGACCGTGTTTCTGTGTTTCTGTATGTAACACATCTTTAAGCAACTTTTGCAGGGCTGGACGAGTGGCTACAAATTCTTTCAATTTCTGTTTACTGTGAAAGGTCTTTATTTCACCTTCATTCATAAATGAGAGCTTTGCAGGATATAATATTCTGGGCTGGCCTGCAAAAGATGCTTAAAGACGTGTTACATACAGAAACACAGAAACATGGTCACCAATATGAAAGAAGGTAAAGGAAGGAAACCTCAGAGCAAAAGATCACAGGAATCTCAAACCAGATATTAGAAAATATCGTTGGCAAATGGCAGGGCAAAGTTACTCCTTCTCAATAGTCACATTGAATGTTAATGGCTTGAATTGTCCAGTTAAAAGACACCGATTGGCTGATTGGATTAAGGAACAAAACCCATCCTTTTGCTGCTTACAAGAAACCCATCTATCCAACAATGATCCATACAAGCTGAGAGTGAAAGGCTGGAAAAAGATATACCACGCCAACAGAAATGTAAAGAGAGCGGGCGTAGCCATCTTAATATCGGACAACATAAACTTTACTACAAAAACTGTTAGGAGAGACAAAGAGGGGCACTATATAATGATTAAGGGATCCATTCAACAAGAAGATATAACGATTATCAACGTATATGCACCTAATTACAGGGCACCAGCTTATTTAAAAGACTTGTTAAGGGACTTAAAGGGAGACTTAGACCCCAATACAATAGTACTGGGGGACTTCAATACTCCACTCTCAGAGATAGACAGATCAACAGGACAGAAGATCAACAAGGAGACAGTAGATTTAAATGACACTATAGCCCAAATGGATCTAACAGACATCTACAGAACATTTCATCCTACATCTAAGGACTTTACATTCTTCTCAGCAGTACATGGAACCCTCTCTAGGATTGACCACATACTAGGCCATAAAGCAAGTCTCAGCAAATTCAAAAGAATTAGAATCATACCATGCAGCTTCTCAGACCACAAAGGAATGAAATTGGAAATTGGCAACTCAGGAATCCCTAGAGCACGTGTAAACACATGGAGATTGAACAATATGCTCCTGAATGAACAACGGGTCATAGAAGAAATTAAAAGAGAAATCAAAAATTTTCTGGAAGTAAATGAGGATAACAGCACAACATACCAAAACCTATGGGATACAACAAAAGCAGTGTTAAGAGGAAAGTTTATATCAATAGGTGCCTACATCAAGAAATTGGAAAGGCACCAAATAGATGAGCTTTTAAGTCATCTCAAGGATCTAGAAAATCTGAAGCAAACCAAACCCAAACCCAGTAGGAGAAGAGAAATAATTAAAACCAGAGAAGAAATCAACAGGATTGAATCCAAAAAAACATTACAAAAAATCAGCCAAACGAGGAGCTGGTTTTTTGAAAAAATAAACAAAATTGACACCCCATTGGCCCAACTAACTAAAAAAAGAAGAAAAAAGACCCAAATCAATAGGATCAGAGATGAAATGGGAAACGTAACAACAGACGCCACAGAAATAAAAAGAATCATCAGAAATTACTACAAGGACTTGTATGCCAGCAAACAGGGAAATCTATCAGAAATGGACAGATTCTTGGACACATACAACCTCCCTAAATTGAGCCAGGAAGACATAGAAAACCTAAACAGACCAATAACTGACACAGAAATTGAGACAGTAATAAAGGCCCTCCCAACAAAGAAAAGCCCAGGACCAGATGGATTCACTGCTGAGTTCTACCAGACATTTAGAGAAGAACTAACTCCAATTCTTCTCAAACTATTCAGAGCAATCGAAAAAGAGGGAATCCTCCCAAATTCCTTCTATGAAGCCACCATCACCTTAATTCCTAAGCCAGAAAGAGACGCAACATTGAAAGAGAATTACAGACCAATATCCCTGATGAACATAGATGCAAAAATACGCAATAAAATTCTGGCCAATAGAATGCAACAACACATCAGAAAGATCATCCACCCAGACCAAGTGGGATTCATCCCCGGTATGCAGGGATGGTTCAACATTCGCAAAACAATCAACGTAATACACTACATTAACAGACTGCAGAAGAAAAACCATATGATTCTCTCAATAGACGCAGAGAAAGCATTTGATAAAATACAACACCCTTTCATGATGAAAACTCTAAGCAAACTGGGTATGGAAGGAACATTCCTTAATACAATCAAAGCAATATATGAAAAACCCACGGCCAACATCCTATTGAATGGGGAAAAGTTGGAAGCATTTCCACTGAAATCTGGTACCAGACAGGGATGCCCTCTCTCACCACTGCTATTCAACATAGTTCTGGAAGTTTTGGCCAGAGCTATTAGGCAAGAAAAAGAAATTAAAGGGATACAAATCGGGAAGGACGAACTCAAACTATCCCTCTTTGCAGATGATATGATTCTTTATTTAGGGGACCCAAAGAACTCTACTAAGAGACTGCTGGAACTCATCAAAGAGTTTGGCAAAGTAGCAGGATATAAAATCAATCCACAAAAATCAACAGCCTTTGTATACACAGGCAATGCCACGGCCGAGGAAGAACTTCTAAAATCAATCCCATTCACAATAGCTACAAAAACAATCAAATACCTTGGAATAAACTTAACCAAAGACGTTAAAGACCTCTACGATGAAAACTACAAAACCTTACAGAAAGAAATAGAAGATGATACCAAAAAATGGAGAAATCTTCCATGCTCATGGATTGGAAGAATCAATATCATCAAAATGTCTATCCTCCCAAAAGCAATTTATACATTCTATGCAATACCCATCAAGATCCCGAAGACCTTCTTCTCAGATATAGAAAAAATGATGCTGAAATTCATATGGAGACACAGAAGACCTCGAATAGCCAAAGCAATCCTGTACAACAAAAACAAAGCCGGAGGCATCACAATACCTGATTTTAGGACATACTACAGGGCAGTTGTTATCAAAACAGCATGGTACTGGTACAGAAACAGATGGATAGACCAATGGAACAGAATAGAAACACCAGAAATCAATCCAAACATCTACAGCCAACTTATATTTGACCAAAGATCCAAATCCAATCCCTGGAATAAGGACAGTCTATTCAATAAATGGTGCTGGGAAAATTGGATTTCCACATGCAGAAGCTTGAAGCAAGACCCATACCTATCACCTTACACAAAAATTCACTCAACATGGATTAAAGACTTAAATCTACGACCCGAAACCATCAAATTATTAGAGAGCATTGGAGAAACCCTGCAAGATATAGGCACAGGCAAAGACTTCCTGGAAAATACTCCAACAGCACAGGCAGTCAAAACCAAAATTAACATTTGGGATTGCATCAAATTGAGAAGTTTCTGTACTTCAAAAGAAACAGTCAGGAAAGTGAAGAGGCAACCAACAGAATGGGAAAAAATATTCGCAAACTATACTACAGATAAAGGATTGATAACCAGAATCTACAAAGAAATCAAGAAAATCCACAACAACAAAACAAACAACCCACTTAAGAGATGGGCCAAGGACCTCAATAGACATTTTTCGAAAGAGGAAACCCAAATGGCCAACAGACACATGAAAAAATGTTCAAGATCACTAGCAATCAGAGAAATGCAAATCAAAACCACAATGAGGTTCCATCTCACCCCGGTGAGAATAGCTCACATTCAGAAATCTACCAACAACAGATGCTGGAGAGGATGTGGGGAAAAAGGGACACTAACCCACTGTTGGTGGGAATGCAAACTGGTTAAGCCACTATGGAAGTCTGTCTGGAGATTCCTCAGAAACCTGAACATAACCCTACCATACAACCCAGCCATCCCACTCCTTGGAATTTACCCAAAGGAAATTAATTTGGCAAATAAAAAAGCCATCTGCACATTAATGTTTATTGCAGCTCAATTCACAATAGCTAAGACCTGGAACCAACCCAAATGCCCATCAACAGTAGACTGGATAAAGAAATTATGGGACATGTACTCCATAGAATACTATACAGCAGTAAGAAACAATGAAACCCAGTCATTTGCAACAAGATGGAGCAATCTGGAAAACATCATGCTGAGTGAATTAAGCCAGTCCCAAAGAGAAAAATATCATTTGTTTTCCCTGATCGATGACAACTGAGCGCCAAAGAGGAAACCTGTTAAGTGAAATGGACACTATAAGCAACAATGAACTGATCAGCTCCTGTCCTGACTTTAGATGTACAATGTAATACTTTATCCTTTTTAGTATTTGTTGTTGTTGTTGTTGTTCTAGTACTATTGGTTGAACTCAGTAATTAACACACAATTATTCTCAGGTGTTTAAATTTTAACTGAAAAGTGATCCCTGTTAAATCTAAGAGTGGAAAAAGAGAGGGAGGAGATGAACAATTTGGAACATGCTCAATCGGACTGGCCGCAAATGGTGGAGTTAGAAATGTGCAGGGGATTCCAACACAATTCCATCAAGATGGCATGTACCAATGCCATCGCACTAGTCCAAGTGATCAATTTCAGCTCACAATTGATAGCTCTGATAGGTCTAAGAGTCAAAGAGATCACACAAACAAGACAAGTATCTGCTAATACTAACTGATAGAATCAAAAAGGGAGAGAAAGATCCAACATGGGAAGTGGGATACACAGCAGACTCATAGGATGGCAGATGTCCTAAACAACACTCCGGCCTCAGAATCAGCCCTCAAGGCATTCAGATCTGGCTGAAGAGCCCATGAGAGTATAGCAGGCATGGAAAGCCAAGATATCATGGGAAAAAAAAAAGACCTAAATGAATGATCTCTGTGAGTGAGATCCCAGTGGAAAGAACGGGGCCATCAAAGAAGGAGATACCCTTCTCCGAAGGGAGGAGAGAACCTCCACTTTGACTATGACCCTATCGGAATAAGACCAAAGTCAGCGAACTCTAAAGGCTTCCATAGCCCTGGCAACTCATGACTAGAGCCTAGGGAGATTACTGACGCCATGAACAGGAGTGTCAAATTGTTAAGTCAGCAACAGGAGTCACTGTGTACTTACACCCCATGCGGGATCTGTCCCTAATGTGTCGTCTAAAGCCAAGTGATGCTATGACTGGTACTGAAACAGTATTTTTATACTTTGCGTTTCTGTGTGGGCGCAGACTGATGAGGTCTTTGCTAATTATATACTGAAGTGATCTTCTGTATATAAAGAGAATTGGAAATGAAAAAAAAAAAAAACCAAAAAACAACCTGGTGTTAAAATGGAAATGGCATAGAAAATTAATTATTTTGAAAAAAAAAATTATGTAGGATCTCTGTCTTTAATGTGCTGTACATTGCTATTTAATGCTATAATTAGTAATCCAATGGTAGTTTTTTCACTCGATGTTGCTATATGGGCAAAATGTTGAAACCTTTACCTAATATATACTAAATGGATCTTCTGTATACAAAGAGAATTGAAAATGAATCTTTACATGAATGGAAGGGGAAAGGGAGCGGGAGGGGGGAGGGTTGCGGGCGGGAGGGAAGTTATGGGAGGGGGGAAGCCATTGTAACCCACAAGCTATACTTTGGAAATTTATATTCATTAAATAAAAGTTTAATAAAAAAAAATTTAAAAAAATAAAAAAAAAGAAATGACACATATTTGAGGAGAAAGATTTGCTTATCTTGATTTGAGCATGACACATTGTATGTGTGTATCAAATTATGACAGAACATCACTGTAATATGCACAATTGTTATATATCAGTAAAAAATAAAAAATTACAAATTTAAAAAAAAAAATATTCTGGGCTGGCAGTTTTTCTCTCTTAGTACCTGGGCTATATCTCGCCATTATCTCCTATCTTGTTGGGTTTCTGATGAGAAGTCTGCTGTGAGTCTAATTGGAGATCCTCTGAGAGTAATCTGGCATTTCTCTCTTGCACATTTTAGGATCTTTTCTTTGTGTTTCACTGTGGTGAGTTTGATTACGACGTGTCGTGGTGAGGATCTCTTTTGGTCATGTTTATTAGGGGTTCTATGAGCTTCCTGTACTAGGATGTCTCTGTCCTTCTCCAAACCTGGGAAATTTTCTGCTAGTATCTCACTAAAAAGGCCTTCTAATCCTTTCTCTCTCTCCATGCCTTCAGGAACTCCTAGAACCCGAATGTTGGGTTTTTTAATAGTATCCTGTAGATTCCTGACAGTATTTTTTAGATTTCTGATTTCCTCTTCTTTTCTTCTATTTGACTGTTTCCTTTCCTGTTCTCTGTCTTCTAAGTCTGATATTCTGTCTTCTGTTTCACCCATTCTGTTTTTAAGGCTCTCTAATGTGTTTGTCATTTGATCTATTGAGTTCTTCATTTCATTGTGGTTTTTTGTCACTATCACAGTTTCATGTTCTACTAGTTGTTTCATTTCATTTTGATTCCTGCTTAATATTTCATTTTCACGAGAGAGATTTTCTATCTTGTCCATTAAGGATTTCTGTAGTTCAAGAATTTGTTTTTGAGAACTTCTTAATGTTCTTATCAATTTTTTGAGATCTGCTTCTTGCATTTCCTCTATCTCTTCATCTTCATAATCTTGCATTGGGGTGTCTTGTTCATTTGGGGGCGTCATCGTGTCTTCCTTACTCTTTTTACCTCGGCTTCTATGTTTGTTGTTTGGCATGTTGGAGATAATTTATGGTTTTTTTTGTTTTTCGGTTTTTTTTTCCTGTGGTGTTTTTTTTCTCGTTATACTATGCCTCTAAGTGGGCTGTCTGCTTTGTTGGATCCTTAGGGGCTGTGATGGGTGTGGCCAGAGAGCTATGCTTGATTCGTCAGGTTTAAGGCTGTGCAAAGAGCGACTCTCCCAGATTGTTCACTCCCTTGCTCCTTGCTGGATCGCTCTCTCTCTCTCTCTCTCTCTCTCTCTCTCTCTCTCTCTCTCTCTTTTTTGACTCAGTTGGGAGTGGAATTGAGGGTAGTTGAAATCTGGCCTCTGTGAGTATTCGTTTGATCTACCCCTGGGACCACACAAAGAGTTTATGCAGCCCTCAATGTGTTCTCGAGTTTCGCCAAAGTTACTGAGTTTGGCTGCGCTTTACATATGTAAAATGGCGGTGCTCTTTGTTTTGCTTGGTGAGTGAAGGGAGAGGCCTCTGTCCCCCCCCCCCCAATGTCTCGGGTTTCTGAGGTCTTTGTCTTACCTCCCGTTGGTTCCCGCGCTGGCGAGATTCTGTGGCTCGTCTCCCGCGGCTCGGCTCGTCTCCCGTGGTTGGGTTTCCACACGGTGGGCTCCCTGTAGGTCCTCTGTGTCACATCCACTAGATCCGGAAGCGTTTCCTCTGCAGTTTTTTTCTTGAGTCTTTTCCTGAGGCTACAGTAATTCCACTTTTATGAAACTTTATTTTCCCAAACTAAGGCGCACGTCCTCACTATCCGCCATCTTGGCTCCGCCCCCCCTATTTCTAGTTTTTAAAGAAATCTCCACACTGTTTTCAACAGTGGCTGCACTAATTTACATTCCCACTAGCAGTGTATAAGTGTTCCCCTTTCTCCATATCCTCTTCAGCATTCGTTATTCTCCATGTTTTAGATTTCAGCCATTCTGACTGGGGTGAGGTGATACCTCATTGTGGTTTTGATTTATGTTTCCCTGATGGCTAGTGATATTGAGCATTTTTTCATATATTTGTTGACTATTTGTATTTCTATTTTTGAGAACTATCTGTTGAAGTCCTTTGCCCATTTCTCAACTGGATTGGTTGTTTTCTTCTTGTTGCATTTTTAAAGTTGCTGATATATTCAGAATATTAATCCCTTGTCAGGTGGTTTGCAAATATTTTTTCCCATTCTGTTGGATGTTTCTTCACTCTATTGATCATTTCCTTTGTTGTGCAAAAGCTTCTTAGTTTGATATAGTCTCATTGGTTAGTTTTGCTTTTGTTGCCCTAAGCTTTAATATTTTCAACTTGCATCCTGAGAAAAGGAGGACTAATAATATCTGTTGAATGAAGAAAGCATACATAGATGATTAAATATAAGTCTCCTCAATATTTGGAGCATATACTATCATGGGGGATTGCTAATTCTGTACACTTATATATTTTTATCTTCAGGAAAAATAACAAGGAATTGAAATAAATATTCTAAGGTTTCTAGAAGAGGCAATGAGTAGTCTGCACATTAGTTTCTGCCTCCAATTCTTTTTTCTATCCGTTCTTTTCCCACCCACCATCAAGAATGACAGGGAGACAATTTGAAAATCATAATATTGTCCCTAAATACCATCTCAATAACACTGGAAATTTGGTAAAGATTTCCCCTTCCCTGCTGAAGGATTGCAAATGTTCTGCTTTGTAATATACCTTCTTAAAATCTCAAATATATAGCCTTCTTCCAACATGGGAGATCTGCCAGACAAGCGAAAGTTTACAAAGCCAGGTAACTGAGCCATATACTCTGATTTCTAAAAAACTATGTATCATAACTGTTCTCCCCAAATTTAGCAACAAATCAAAAAACAAAGAGGAGTAACAAATGATCAATGCAGTCATCCTTTAAAAAAAAAAAGACGTATTGAGCACCATGGATAAGTCAGGGAAATGCTCATAAAGAGGACTAGGTAGACTTAGTGCACTCTCTTATGTGGTTTCCACTACAACAGGGAAAATAGACATTAAACAAGCAATGTAAGTGTGATGAAGTTTAAAAAAGAGAAATAGGGTTGCATTGAGCACCTATCCTTAGGACACCAACAGCAGGGTGACAAAACTAAGGCTGAAGAGAAGAGTTATGGAGGTTCTTATAGGAAGCTACATTTGGGTTGAGATGTGAATCTGTGGGACTTAGACCAAATTGGGTGAGAATAGTATCCCAAGCAGAGGGAACACATGTGCCAAGATACGAATCATCAAAAATCACTTTGTGCTTGAGACATTGAAAACCATGTGATGTCAATCAAGTACATCATCAATAAGAAGGAAGGTGGTTAAGATAGGTTGGATAGAGAGGTTGTGACCAGATCATCAAGAGTTTCAGAAGCCTTGCTCAAAACTTCAGAATTCGTTTCACATGTGGTGAAAAGGCATTGTTGGATTTTAAATAGTAGAGTAGCATAGGCATTAAATATTTTAATATGCTCACTCAAGCTTCAGTATAAAAAATGGATTGGAAATGATCTGGAAGAGAAAGTTTGAGTTACTTGTCAAAGGCCTTCACTGTAATCCAGAAGGCAGATGAAAATGTCCTGAATTAATGTTGTGGTAAAGAGAAGAGAAGTGAAGAAAAGATAAGGGTAGGAAAAGGAAAGGAAGGCAACGCAAGGGAAGGGAAGGCAGGGGAGGAGAGGGGAGGGGAGGGGAGGGAAGGGAAGGGGAAGGGAGGGGAGGGGAGGGAAGGGAAGGGCAACTATGAAAGATAAGAGTTAACTAGAAGAAATCCAGTTGTCTCGAGCAGATTCAGCAATAAGTCAGATGGTACCAGGTAAGCAAAATGCAAAAAAAGAGGGAAGACAATAAGTAACTATTGTTACAGCCTACTTTAGAACCTTCAGAAACTGTGATATCTACTAGCTCATTTTAATTTATTTTTCCCCTACTCATGAAATTTCAATAAGTTTTAAAAACTTGCCATGGGATTCCAAATCCTGTTAAGCCTGGTGGTACTAATGCCATCTTACATGTTAAAATGATAATATTAAGTGTGTAATTGTTCATATAGATAGGATTAAGTGTCAAAAGGATCACATAAATAAGACCAAGTATGTGGTAGTAACAATAGATAGAATTAAAAAGAAGAGAAAGTTTGAACATGGGAAACAGTCCATACAGCAGACTTATAGAATGACAATGCTTTAAACAGCACTCTGACCTCAGAATAAGCCCTTAAGCGATTCACATCTGGTTAAAAAGCCCATGAGAGCATTTCAGGCATGGAAAGCAAAAAATTATCTACCTGAAGGATCTCTGTGAGTGAGATCCCAGTGGAAAGAATGGGCCATCAGAGAAGGAGGTACCTTTCTCTGAAGGAAGGAGAGAACTTCCACTTTGCTTATGGCCCTGTCTAAATACTGATGGAGTTTGTGTACTCAAAAGGCCTCCGTAGCCTTGGCAGCTCATGTCAAGAGCCTCAGGTGATCAGTTATATCATAAATAAGAGTGTCAATTGTTAAATCAGCAATAGGAGTCACTGTGCACTTACTCCCCGTGTAGGACCTCTGTTCTTAATGAGTTGTACTATGAAAATTAACTGTGAAACTTGTCTTCAAACAGTACTTTATACTTTGTGTGTTTGTGTGGGTGCAAATTGTGAAAATCTTTACTTAGTATAGAGTTGGTCTTCTGTATATAAAGTTAATTAAAAATGAAACTTAATGAAGAATGGGATGGGAGAGGGAGTAGGAGGTGTGACGGGAGTGGGAGTGGGAGGGTGGGTATGGGGGGAATAACCACTATATTCCTAAAGCTGTACCTAAGAAATTTGTATTCATTAAGTAAAAGCTTTATTAAAAATTTCAATAAGCTTTACTCAACAGGACAAAATGAATGTCTATGAGTCATGTGTTATTAAAATTCTGAAGAAAGAAGAGAGGTTCTTGTCCATGTTAATGGGAAAAACAAAAAAATGATGATGGAACCTGCAGGAAGATTCAGAAATGAGTCCTCAAGAAATGATCAAGGTGAAATCAAGGTTAGATTTCAAAATAAGAAGTGACAGAATATTACAAGACATGCAAGATTCCATCAAGAAAATAAAGAGTATCCAAGTTTTGGAGAAATTTGAAATTTCCATAGTCAGCTTAGGAGAGAGACAATGACTACAATATATGGATGTTAGAAGAGTGTCAAATTGTTAAGTCAACAACAGGAGTCACTGTGTACTTACATCTCATGTTGGATCTGTCCTTAATGTGTTGTCTAATGTGAAGTGATGCTATAACTAGTACTAAAACAGTATTTTTACACTTTGTGTTTCTGTGTGGATGCAAACTGATGAAATCTTTACTTAGTGTATACTGAATCAATCTTCTGTATATAAAGATAATTGAAAATGAAAAAAAAAACCCTGGTTTTAAATTGGAAATTGCATAGAAAATTAATTAATTTTTTAAAAATATCATGTAGGATCTCTGTCTTTAATGTGCTGTACACTGTTATTTAATGCTATAACTAGTACTTAAACAGTATTTTTTCACTTTGTGTTGCTATGTGGGGCAAACTGTTGAAATCTTTACTTAATATATACTAAACTTATCTTCTGTATATAAAGAGAATTGAAAATGAATCTTGATGTGAATGGAAGGGGAGAGGGAGCAGGAAAGGGGAGGGTTGTGGGTGGGAGGGAAGTTATAGGGGGTGGGAAGCCATTGTAATCCATAAGCTGTACTTTGGAAATTTATATTCATTAAATAAAAGTTTAAAAAAATATATGGATGTTAGAGGGAAAGATTATGCCCAAGTTCTAGAGGTTTCAGGATGTTTGGGTTACACTATGAATATGAGCCAAAAATTTGCCAGGTAGAACTGATAGGTAATAGCATAGCTTTCATTTTTGATAACAACTTAGAGATTTTGGATATTTAAGGATAGAAAGAAATAAACCTATCCCTAAACATGCCCACATACTGTACACAAAGATTAGTAATAATGATGGTAATAATATAGCATCTTTTAAACAGTTACTACATGCCAGGCACTATTCAATTTATGTATTATTCAGAGGCACTCTTACTAACAGATAAATATACTAAGCAACTTGCACAGTGTCACCAAAGTTTGGGTAACATTGTGAAGATCTTTTCTCTCTCTCTCTCTCTCTCTCTCTCTCACTATCCACTCTGCCTGTCAAAAAAAAATCTCTGAAATTTTTCAGTCAGACAAAAAAAAAACAGAAGAAATTAGAAAATTAAAAATCAATGTTGGAGATTTATGGGATATTATCAAATGATTCAACATAGATTCCCTGAAGGTGTGGAAAGACAGAATGGATTAGAAGGCCTTTTTAGTGAAATAATTGCAGAAATCTTCCCTAATTTGGAAAAAGAAAAGGCTGTCTAAGTACAGAAAGCACATAGAACTCTTAATAGATGCGATCAGAAAAGATCTTCACTAAGACACATTGTAGTAAAACTCTCCACAGTAAAACATAAAGAAAATATTCTAAAATGCACACAAGAGAAATGCCAGATTACTTTCAGAGGATCTTTAATTAGACTCACAGCTGATTTCCCTTCAGAAACCCTACAGCTTAGGAAACAATGGCAAGATATATTCCAAGTAATAAGAAGAAAAACTGTCAACAAGAGTACTATGCCCTGCAAAGCACTCATTTATGACTGAATGTGAAATAAGAACCTTCCATAACAAACAGAAAATGAAAGATTTAATTAAAATTAGAGAAGAAAAATTAAAACCAAAAAAAAACCAAAAGATCAGCAAAACAAAGAGCTGATTTTTTGAAAAAAATAAACAGAATTGGCAAACCATTGACACAACTTACCAAAAAAGAGGAAGAAGGCTGAAATCATTAAATAGATATGACAAAGGAAATGCAACAACAGACGCAATGAGAATACAAAATATTATAGAAAGAAATAAACGAAGATTCAAAAAAATGGAAAAATCTTCCATGTTCATGGATTGGAAGAATCAATATATTCTAAGTGTCCATTCTTTTGAAAGCAATCTACAGATTCAATGTGATACCAATCAAAATTCCAAAGAAATTCTTCTCTGATATAGAAAAAATGATGCTGAAATTCATATGGAAGCACAGGAGACCTTGAATAGCTAAAGCAATCTTATATAACAAAAACAAAGCCCAAGGCATCACAATACCAAATTTCAAGATATACTACAGGGCAATTATAATCAAAACAGCCTGGTACTGGTACAGAAACAGATAGATATACCATTGGAACAGAACAGAAACTCCAGAAATCAATCCAAGCATCTACAACCAACTTATATTTGACCACAGAGCTAAAACCAATCCCTGGAGCAAGCACAGTCTCTTCAACAAATGGTGCTGGGAAAACTGGATTTCCACATGTGGAAGTATAAAGCAAGACCCCTACTTACACCTTACACAAAAATCCACTCAACATGGATTAAAGATCTAAATCTATGACCCAACACCATCAAATTATTAGAGAACATTGGAGAAACCCTGCAAGATATTGGCACAGGCAGAGTTCTTGGAAAAGAACACAGAGGCACAGGCAGTCAAAGCCAAAATTAACAAAAAGCATTAATTCAAATTGAGAAGCTTCTGTACAGAAAAATAAACAGGAAAGTGAAGAGGCAGCCAACAGAATAGGAGGAATTATTTGCAAACTATGCAACTGATGAAGGATTAATAACCAGAATCTGCAAAGAGATCAAGAAATGCCACAACAATAAAACAACTCAAGTAAGAGATGGACCAAGGACTTAAACAGACATTTTTCAAAAGAGGAAATCCAAATGGCCAACAGACACATGAAAAAATATTCAGGATCACCAGCTGTCAGGGAAATGTAGATCAAAACCACAATGAGATTTCACCTCACCCCAGTTAGAATGGCTTTCATACAGAAATCAACAAATGCTGGCAAGGATGTAAGGAAAATGGTATCCTAATCCACCTTTGGTGGGAATGTAAACTGATAAAGCCACTATGAAGATACCTCAAAAATCTGAATATAGACCTACCATATGACCCAGCCATCCCACTCCTGGAAATTTACCCAAGGGAAATGAAATCAGTACACAAAAGAGCTATCTGCACCTCCATGTTTATTGCAGCTCAATTCACAATAGCTAAGACATGGAATCAACCTAAATGCTCATCAACCAAGTCTGGTCAAGATGGCGGAATAGGCAGGGAGCACACTTTTAGTCCGGGAGAGAGACAGGTTAACATAAGTGGAGATACTGCAGGGTCAAGGAAGAGTAGGGGATGAAACAGCATAGGAAACTCTTCCGGAACTAGTGATTCACAGTGTACCTGCGTGGAGAGCGTGGGAGCCCAGGTTCGGGACACCAGCGGCAGACTCAACACACCAGCGCTGGAACGCGAGGTGAGCAGAACCACAATAGCCCGAGACACCACCGGGCAAGCGGAAAGAGGAGGCTAGAGGGAACGAGGCTTGAAACTCCATGGGGAAAAGTTCACCAGGCTAACTAGAAGAGAGAGAGGAAAAAAATTTAAAAAGTGACCGATACGGACACAAGTTTCTCTCTCTCTGCTCACCTCTCAAAGGCGAACAAGACAGAGCAGGTGCCATTTTGGAGATACGTCATAAGCAGGGTGACCTCAGGTCTGCACCAGCCCTGAGCCTAGCAGAAAAACCTGACTCTGGGGGGGAGGGGTGAAATAACAGGAGATTAGCATCTAACTTGGCAACCCAGTGGGAGACTGCAGGAGAATTGGAGCCCACACTGAGGGCAGCAGAGATTCCCTGTGTGGTCCTTGGGAAAGAGCTTCCGATCTCTGGCTCCTGTGGGTATATCATTTGCCTGCTAACTACCTCCAATTACGTTCAGCTGTGCGGAATTACTTCCTTTTTAAATCAAAAAAAGAAAGAGAGATTTACCAGACCTAACCTGGGAGTGTCATCTTTGACACAACCTCAACCCTGAGGAACCAAACACAGCTCTCAGTCCACACTCATCTCAAGCCTCTAAGGCTCCACTGAAAGCAGACAGTCCACTTAATATAGAGCCATAGTGTAACAAGAAAAAACACCACAGTGAAGAAACCAAATATCTCCAACATGCCAAACAACAAACGCAAAAACCAAGCTAACAAGAACAAGGAAGACACTATGACGCCCCCAAATGAACAAGACACCCCAATGCAAGATTATGAAGATGAAGAGATAGAGGAAATGCAAGAAGCAGATCTCAAAAAATTGATAAAAACATTAAGAAGTTCTCAAAAACAAATTCTTGAACTACAGAAATCCTTAATGGACAAGATAGAAAATCTCTCTCGTGAAAATGAAATATAAGGAGGAATCAAAATGAAATGAAACAACTAGTAGAACATGAAACTGTGATAGTGACAAAAAAACCACAATGAAATGAAGAACTCAATAGATCAAATGACAAACACATTAGAGAGCCTTAAAAACAGAATGGGCGAAGCAGAAGAGAGAATATCAGACTTAGAAGACAGAGAACAGGAAAGGAAACAGTCAAATAGAAGAAAAGAAGAGGAAATCAGAAATCTAAAAAATACTGTCAGGAATCTACAGGATACTCTTAAAAAACCCAACATTTGGGTTCTAGGAGTTCCTGAAGGCATGGAGAGAGAGAAAGGATTAGAAGGCCTTTTTAGTGAGATACTAGCAGAAAATTTCCCAGGTTTGGAGAAAGACAGAGACATCCTAATACAGGAAGCTCATAGAACCCCTAGTAAACATGACCAAAAGAGATCCTCACCACGACACGTCGTAATCAAACTCACCACAGTGAAACACAAAGAAAAGATCCTAAAATGTGCAAGAGAGAAACACCAGATTACTCTCAGAGGAGTTCCAATTAGACTCACACCTGACTTCTCTTCAGAAACCCTACAAGCTAGGAGAGAATGGCGAGACATAGCCCAGGTGCTAAGAGAGAAAAACTGCCAGCCCAGAATATTATATCCTGCAAAGCTCTCATTTATGAATGAAGGTGAAATAAAGACCTTTCACAGCAAACAGAAACTGAAAGAATTTGTCGCCACTCGTCCAGCCCTGCAAAAGATGCTTAAAGATGTGTTACATACAGAAACACAGAAACACGGTCACCAATATGAAAGAAGGTAAAGGTAGGAAACCTCACAGCAAAAGATCACAGGAATCTCAAACCATATATTAGAAAGTATCTTTGGCTAATGGCAGGGCAAAGTTACTCCTTCTCAATAGTCACATTGAATGTTAATGGCTTGAACTATCCAGTTAAAAGACACCGATTGGCTGATTGGGTTAAGGAACAAAACCCATCCTTTTGCTGCTTACAAGAAACCCATCTATCCAACAATGATCCATACAGACTGAAAGTGAAAGGCTGGAAAAAGATATACCATGCCAAGAGAAATGAAAAAAGAGCGGGAGTAGCCATCTTAACATCGGACAACATAAACTTTACAACAAAAACTGTTAGGAGAGACAAAGAGGGGCACTATATAATGATTAAGGGATCCATTCAACAGGAAGATATAACGATTATCAATGTATATGCACCTAATTACAAGGCACCAGCTTATTTAAAAGACTTGTTAAGGGACTTAAAGGGAGACTTAGACCCCAACACAATAGTACTGGGGGACTTCAACACTCCACTCTCAGAGATAGACAGATCAACAGAACAGAAGATCAACAAGGAGACAGTAGATTTAAATGACACTATAGCCCAAATGGATCTAACAGATATCTACAGAACATTTCATCCTACATCTAAGGACTTTACATTCTTCTCAGCGGTACATGGAACCTTCTCTAGGACTGACCACATACTAGGCCATAAAGCAAGTCTCAGCAAATTCAAAAGAATTAGAATCATACCATGCAGCTTCTCAGACCACAAAGGAATGAAATTGGAAATTGGCAACTCAGGTATCCCTAGAGCACGTGCAAACACATGGAGATTGAACAACATGCTCCTGAATGAACAATGGGTCATAGAAGAAATTAAAAGAGAAATCAAAAATTTTCTGGAAGTAAATGAGGATAACAGCACAACATACCAAAACCTATGGGATACAACAAAAGCAGTGTTAAGAGGAAAGTTTATATCAATAGGTGCCTACATCAAGAAATTGGAAAGGCACCAAATAGATGAGCTTTCAAGTCATCTCAAGGATCTAGAAAATCTGCAGCAAACCAAACCCAAACCCAGTAGGAGAAGGGAAATAATTAAAACCAGAGAAGAAATCAACAGGATTGAATCCAAAAAAAACATTACAAAAAATCAGCCAAACGAGGAGCTGGTTTTTTGAAAAAATAAACAAAATTGACACCCCATTGGCCCAACTAACTAAAAAAAGAAGAGAAAAGACCCAAATCAATAGGATCAGAGATGGAAAATCAAACGTAACAACAGACGCCGCAGAAATAAAAAGAATCATCAGAAATTACTACAAGGACTTGTATGCCAGCAAACAGGGAAATCTATCAGAAATGGACAGATTCCTGGACACATACAACCTACCTAAATTGAGCCAGGAAGACATAGAAAACCTAAACAGACCCATAACTGACACAGATATTGAAACAGTAATAAAGGCCCTCCCAACAAAGAAAAGCCCAGGACCAGATGGATTCACTGCTGAGTTCTACCAGACATTTAGAGAAGAACTAACTCCAATTCTTCTCAAACTATTCAGAACAATCGAAAAAGAGGGAATCCTCCCAAATTCTTTCTATGAAGCCACCATCACCTTAATTCCTAAGCCAGAAAAAGATGCAACATTGAAAGAGAATTACAGACCAATATCCCTGATGAACATAGATGCAAAAATACTCAATAAAATTCTGGCCAATAGAATGCAACATCACATCAGAAAGATCATCCACCCAGACCAAGTGGGATTCATCCCCCGTATGCAGGGATGGTTCAACACTTGCAAAACAATCAACGTAATACACTACATTAAAAGACTGCAGAAGAAAAACCATATGATTCTCTCAATAGACGCAGAGAAAGCATTTGATAAAATACAACACCCTTTCATGATGAAAACTCTAAGCAAACTGGGCATGGAAGGAACATTCCTTAATACAATCAAAGCAATATATTAAAAACCCACGGCCAACATCCTATTGAATGGGGAAAAGTTGGAAGCATTTCCACTGAAATCTGGTACCAGACAGGGATGCCCTCTCTCACCACTGCTATTCAATATAATTCTGGAAGTTTTAGCCAGAGCTATTAGGCAAGAAAAAGAAATTAAAGGGATACAAATTGGGAAGGACGAACTCAAACTATCCCTCTTTGCAGATGATATGATTCTTTATTTAGGGGACCCAAAGAACTCTACTAAGAGACTGCTGGAACTCATCGAAGAGTTTGGCAAAGTAGCAGGATATAAAATCAATGCACAAAAATCAACAGCCTTTGTATACACAGGCAATGCCACGGCTGAGGAAGAACTTCTAAGATCAATCCCATTCACAATAGCTACAAAAACAATCAAATACCTTGGAATAAACTTAACCAAAGATGTTAAAGATCTCTACGATGAAAACTACAAAACCTTACAGAAAGAAATAGAAGAGGATACCAAAAAATGGAGAAATCTTCCATGCTCATGGATTGGAAGAATCAATATCATCAAAATGTCTATTCTCCCAAAAGCAATTTATACATTCAATGCAATACCCATCAAGATCCCGAAGACCTTCTTCTCAGATCTGGAGAAAATGATGCTGAAATTCATATGGAGACACAGAAGACCTCGAATAGCCAAAGCAATCCTATACAACAAAAACAAAGCTGGAGGCATCACAATACCTGATTTCAGGACATACTACAGGGCAGTTGTTATCAAAACAGCATGGTACTGGTACAGAAACAGATGGATAGACCAATGGAACAGAATAGAAACACCAGAAATCAATCCAAACATCTACAGCCAACTTATATTTGACCAAAGATCCAAATCCAATCCCTGGAATAAGGACAGTCTATTCAATAAATGGTGCTGGGAAAATTGGATTTCCACGTGCAGAAGCTTGAAGCAAGACCCATACCTATCACCTTACACAAAAATTCACTCAACGTGGATTAAAGACTTAAATCTACGACCCGAAACCATCAAATTATTAGAGAGCATTGGAGAAACCCTGCAAGATATAGGCACAGGCAAAGACTTCCTGGAAAATACTCCAACAGCACAGGCAGTCAAAACCAAAATTAACATTTGGGATTGCATCAAATTGAGAAGTTTCTGTACTTCAAAAGAAACAGTCAGGAAAGTGAAGAGGCAACCAACAGAATGGGAAAAAATATTCGCAAACTATACTACAGATAAAGGATTGATAACCAGAATCTACAAAGAAATCAAGAAAATCCACAACAACAAAACAAACAACCCACTTAAGAGATGGGCCAAGGACCTCAATAGACATTTTTCGAAAGAGGAAATCCAAATGGCCAACAGACACATGAAAAATGTTCAAGATCACTAGCAATCAGAGAAATGCAAATCAAAACCACAATGAGGTTCCATCTCACCCCGGTGAGAATGGCTCACATTCAGAAATCTACCAACAACAGATGCTGGAGATAATGTGGGGGAAAAAGGGACACTAACTCACTGTTGGTGGGAATGCAAACTGGTTAAGCCACTATGGAAGTCTGTCTGGAGATTCCTCAGAAACCTGAACATAACCCTACCATACAACCCAGCCATCCCACTCCTTGGAATTTACCCAAAGGAAATTAATTTGGCAAATAAAAAAGCCATCTGCACATTAATGTTTATTGCAGCTCAATTCACAATAGCTAAGACCTGGAACCAACCCAAATGCCCATCAACAGTAGACTGGATAAAGAAATTATGGGACATGTACTCCATAGAATACTATACAGCAGTAAGAAACAACGAAACCCAGTCATTTGCAACAAGATGGAGCAATCTGGAAAACATCATGCTGAGTGAATTAAGCCAGTCCCAAAGAGACAAATATCATTTGTTTTCCCTGATCGGTGACAACTGAGTGCCAAAGGGGAAACCTGTTAAGTGAAATGGACACTATAAGCAACAATGAACTGATCTGCTCCTGTCCTAACTTTAGATGTACAATGTAATACTTTATCCTTTTTAGTATTTGTTGTTGTTGTTGTTGTTGTTGTTCTAGTACTAGTGGTTGAACTCAGTAATTAACACACAATTATTCTTAGGTGTTTAAATTTTAACTGAAAAGTGATCCCTGTTAAATCTAAGAGTGGAAAAAGAGAGGGAGGAGATGAACAATTTGGAACATGCTCAATCAGACTGGCCGCAAATGGTGGAGTTAGAAATGTGCCAGGGGATTCCAACACAATTCCATCAAGATGGCATGTACCAATGCCATCGCACTAGTCCAAGTGATCAATTTCAGCTCACAATTGATAGCTCTGATAGGTCTAAGAGTCAAAGAGATCACACAAACAAGACAAGTATCTGCTAATACTAACTGATAGAATCAAAAAGGGAGAGAAAGATCCAACATGGGAAGTGGGATACACAGCAGACTCATAGAATGGCAGATGTCCTAAACAACACTCTGGCCTCAGAATCAGCCCTCAAGGCATTCGGATCTGGCGGAAGAGCCCATGAGAGTATAGCAGGTATGGAAAGCCAAGATATCATGGAAAAAAAAAAAGACCTAAATGAATGATCTCTGTGAGTGAGATCCCAGTGGAAAGAACGGGGCCATCAAAGAAGGAGGTACCCTTCTCCGAAGGGAGGAGAGAACCTCCACTTTGACTATGACCCTATCGGAATAAGACCAAAGTCAGCGAACTCTAAAGGCTTCCATAGCCCTGGCAACTCATGACTAGAGCCTAGGGAGATTACTGACGCCATGAACAGGAGTGTCAAATTGTTAAGTCAGCAACAGGAGTCACTGTGTACTTACACCCCATGTGGGATCTGTCCCTAATGTGTCATCTAAAGCGAAGTGATGCTATAACTAGTACTGAAACAGTATTTTTATACTTTGCGTTTCTGTGTGGGCACAAACTGATGAGGTCTTTACTAATTATATACTGAAGTGATCTTCTGTATATAAAGAGAATTGGAAATGAAAAAAAAAACCTGGTGTTAAAATGGAAATGGCATAGAAAATTAATTAATTTGAAAAAAAATTGTGTAGGTTCTCTGTCTTTAATGTGCTGTACATTGCTATTTAATGCTATAATTAGTAATCCAATGGTAGTTTTTTCACTTTATGTTGCTATATGGGCAAAATGTTGAAATCTTTACCTAATATATACTAAACTGATCTTCTGTATACAAAGAGAATTGAAAATGAATCTTTACATGAATGGAAGGGGAGAGGGAGTGGGAAAGGGGAGGGTTGTGGGTGGGAGGGAGGTTGTGGGAGGGGGGAAGCCATTGTGGCCCATGGGCTGTACTTTGGAATTTTATATTCATTAAATAAAAGTTTAATTTAAAAAAAAATGCTCATCAACCAAAGACTGGATAAAGAAATCATGGGATATGTGCTCTATGGAATACTACCCAGTGATAAAAAAAAAATGAAATCTGGTCATTTGCACAAAATGGAGGAATTTGGAAAACATCATACTTAGTGAATAAGCCAGGCCCAATGGGCAAATAGCATATATTTTCCCTGATCTGTGAGAATTAATAGAGCACCTAAAATGAAATCTGTAGAAGTGAAATTGACATTTTGAGAAAGGATGACTAGAACTGTTCTTTTTTTTTTTTTTTTAACTTTTATTTAATGAACATAAATTTCCAGTGTACAGCTTATGGATTACAATGGCTTCCCCCTCCCATAACTTCCCTCCCACCCGCAACCCTCCCCTCTCCCACTCCCTCTCCCCTTCCATTTGTATCAAGATTCATTTTCAATTCTCTTTATATACAGAAGATCAATTTAGTAACTGTTCTTATCTTGACTGTCGAGGAATAGTTTCATTTTCTTTGTTTTTTCCTTCATACTGTTGTTGAACCCACGGCTTAACATAAAGTTAATCATATCTGTATAAAGTCAATAGAAAATAGATCTCAGTAAAAAAAAATAAGAGTAGGAATAAGAGTAGAAGGAGGAAATTTGTTACCATAAAGCTGTATAGTTCTGCATACATTCCTTCAGAATTACTTCTAAAGGTACACTTTAAAAACTTGTCATGGGACTTCAAATCTCACTAAACTTGGTAGTAAAAATGCAATCTTAATAGTAAAGTGATCATATTAAATGATAAAGTGAACATATAGAGAGGATTAAGTATAAAGTATATAAATGATCATATAAATAGGTCAAGTGTCTGGTAATAATAATAGAATTAAGAAGGAGAGAATGTCCAACATGGTAAACAGCCCACACAGCAGATTCATAGAATGACAATTGCTTTAAGTAACATGTTGACCTCAGAATTAGCCCTTAAGGCCTCCTGGTCTGGCTGAAAGGCCCATGTGAGCATTTCAGGCATGGAAAACCGAGACACTGTGGCAAAAAATGCTCTTTTTAAAAGATTTATTTAATTTTATTTGTAAGTCAGAGTTACAGAGAGTGGTAGAGACAGAGAGAGGTCTTCCATCCACTGGTTCACTCCCCAATTGGCCACAATGGCTGTATCCAGGAGCTTCTTCAGGGTCCCCCATGTGGGTGCAGGGTCCCAAGAACTTGGGCCATCTTCCACTGCTACTCCAGGCCATAGCAGAGAGCTGGATCAGAAGAGGAGCAGCTGGGACTAGAACCAGTGCCCATATAGGATGCTGGTACTCTGGCAAGGGCTTTAACTCACTGTGCCACAGTGCCAGCCCCAAAAAAATGTTCTACATGAAGGATCTCTATGAGTGAGACCTCAGTGGAAAGAAGTGGCCAGCAAAGAAGGACATACTTTTCTCTAATAGATGTAGAGAACTTCCACTTTGCTATGGCCTTGTCCAAATATTGACGGAGTTTGTGGACTCAAAAGTCTTTCATGGCCTAGGCAGCTTATTTCAAGAGCCCTGGGTAGTCACTGATGTCATACATAAGAGTGTTAATTGTTAAGCTAAAAACAGGAGTCACTGTGCACTAACTCTCCATGCAGGACCTCTGTCCTCAATGAGTTGTATTGAAAGTTAACTGTAAAACCAGTTCTCAGTTTGTGTGTGTGCAAATTGTTCAAATCTTTACTTAGTATAGAGTTAGTCTTCTGAGTACAAAGTTAATTGAAAATGAATCTTAATGGAGAATGGGACTGGCAAGGGGAGAGGGAATAGGAGGAGTGGTGGGAGTGTTGGTGGGAGGGCGGGTATGGGGGAAAGAATAAATGTATTCCTAAAGTTGTACTCATGAGATTTATATTCCTTAAAAAAATAAATTAAAAAAAGTAACACACTGACCTCAGAATCAGCCCTTAAGGCTTCCTCGTCTGGAGGAAAGCTGGTGAGAACATTTCAGGCATGGAAAGTTAAAACATTGTGGCAAAAAATGTTCTATATGAAAGATCTCTGTGAGTGAGACCCCAGCAGAAAGAAGTGACTATCAAAGATGGATGTACTTTTCTCTGAAGGGAGGAGAGAACATCCACTCTGCTTATGGCCTTGTCCTAAACTGACTGAGTTTGTGGATTTAAAAACTTCCATAGCCTAGGAAGCTCATGTCAAGAGCCTTGGGTGGTCACTGTTGTCATACATAAGGGTGTAAATTATTGGGACCAGTGCTGTGGCATAGCAGGTAAAGCCACTGCCTTCATTGCCAGCATCCCATATGGGTGCTGGTTCGAGACTCAGCTGCTCCACTTCTGATCCAGCTCTCTGCTATGGCCTGGGAAAGCAGTAGAAGATGGCCCAATTCACTGGGCCCCTGCACCCACATGGGAAGACCCGGAGGAAGCTCTTGGCTCCTGGCTTTGGATCAACGTAGTTCCAACCATTGTGGCCAATTGGGGAGTGAATCAGCTGATGGAAGACTTCTCTCTCCTCTCTCTCTCTCTCTCTCTCTCTCTCTCTCTCACTCTCTCTCTTTCTCTACCTCTCCTTTTCTCTCTGTAACTCTGACTTTCAAATAAATACATCTTTTTAAAAAAGTGTTAATTGTTAAATTAACAGGATTTTCTGTGCACTAACCCCCATGCAGGACTTCCTTCCTCAATGAGTTGTATTATGAGAGTTAACTGTAAAACTGGTTCTCAAACAGTTTGTGTGTGTATGTGTGTGTGCAAAAATTGTTGAAATTACTTAGTATAGAGTTGGTTTTCAGTGTACAAAGTTAATTGAAAGTGAATCTTAATGGAGAATGGGACTGGGAAAGGGAGAGGGAGGAGGAAGAGGGGTGGGAGTGTGGGTGGGAGGGCAGGTATGGTGGATGGTAGGAAGAATAACTATATTCCTAAAGTTGTCTCTTATTTTGGCCTTTTGCCATTGTGGGCCCATGCTGCCCTGCACATCCATGATACGTGGCCATTGGGCCACCCATCCCATGCTTTCTGGCCTACATGCTCCTCCACATGGCTGGCTCCTGATACTCAGAATGAATCCAGATTTCCCCCTCTCTTTTAGATAGGGCCTTCACTCTCCTATGCATTTCTCTCATTGAATAAAAGCTTAAAAATTTAAAAAAATAAAGTTGTACTTAAGAAATTTGTATTCCTTAAAAAATAAATTAAAAAATGCATTTAGACAAATTGGTGGGAAGCAGGAGGAAAAAGTCAGTCTATAGTTCACTCTCCATGCCTGGGGCCCTAGCTCTGAATTTTGTTCTCTGAAGGA
The DNA here is from genome assembly GCF_033115175.1 of Lepus europaeus. Taxonomy (NCBI): domain Eukaryota; kingdom Metazoa; phylum Chordata; class Mammalia; order Lagomorpha; family Leporidae; genus Lepus; species Lepus europaeus. The sequence continues at coordinate 50,251,098 of NC_084835.1, forward strand.
CAAAGCATTTTGCCCAGGGAGGTATAAACAGGGCTGGCATTTTCCTAATTCTCACTAAAGCTCTATGGTCTAGTTATGACTTTGAAAACAAGAGACAACCAGGCAACATGTATGAAAGCACACATGGATTCTTGAACCATTAGGGATAAAATGGGAAATCTGGCAATATACTACCCAGGTATTTGCTGACAAGGACTGAGACCATATGGGTAAAACTCACTGGGTCAAAGTAATCCAGGAAAGTGAGCTCGCAGATGGAAAAGTTTGGAACCCAGCTGTCTCCATTCTGTTTGCTAGAAATTAAGTAGGTTCAATTTTTCCTGCAGTGGCTCCCTTATTATCAATCCCAAAGCCAGAGCTGTCCTGCTTCTAGAGTTGACATGAAAATTATGGGTCCACAGGGAAATGGGCTGAAGCCATTGCTCCCTTATAACACATCTTGGGGACCTCATCTCACAAACAAGGACTAACTTCTAAGACAAAGGTGGCTGAGTGTTTATTTTTCAACTTCAGCAACAGCACTTAAGTCTCAGGTGGGTGGTGAGATAAAACATGATCATCTCAATGAAGTGTTAGCATTCTCTTCTCATTTCAGCCCTCTATCTTAATGTGTAGTAACTGAATACAGGAGATGTTTCCATACAAAGATAAAATTCATTATTTTTATGAGGACATAAACAGGTTTTTGAAAGGGTTTTTGTAATTCTGTAATATCATATCTAAATTGTAACTGTTCACTTTTTCCAAATTTATTATTTTTCCCAGTTTAACTCACCATAATGAAATTTTATATTATATATAAGAAATTTGAAATAATTCAGAAGTATTTAGTCATACTTCTTTATTTTGCAGGATACGACACCAACAACAGTAGACATTCACAATAGGTACAAAACTTTAAACATTTTGGAATAAATTTAACCTTTAGTATGTTTTTAATGTTTACAACCATAGATTTCAGTAAGCTTGAGATTATTTTGTTACATCTTAATTAGCTTTTAGTATGTGACCATAATGATAATTTTGTTTTATTTTGTTATAACTAATATAAAATATCTTTTTCTAATGTTTATATATAGCTCTCTGGAATTATCTCCTTCGGTTATATATTTGATGTTTGAAGAGTTAGTTACTACATTACAGAGATGGAGCATGTGATATTACGAATGATTTAAAATATTTACCATAAATTCAACTTTAATTCTTCATATTTTATAAGTAAACTGAAATTTATGAACATCTCTGTGCATTCAGTTGAGTAAAACTTTTCACAATGAGAGAATAATACTTTCCAAAATATAAAGGACATAGTATTCCTTTATTATTTAAGAAAAAATCCCCTAAATTTTGTAAACATAGTTTTCACTAAAAGTTTCACAATTTGTAATTTGCTTCTTGAAACATATATGCACATATGTGGTAAGTATATTTTAATTTTATTATTGAAATTTATGTTAGTGTTTGAATTCAGAAGTGATAGGGTTTTCTAGTGCCCATGTTTCTTTACATCAATGAGGGAGAATGGTGTAAATCAAGTTGAAACTAAAAGAAAAAAATGATACTTATTGTCCTCTATGACTCATGACAGCATCAAACCCTCAAGGAATTTAACAGTATATGTCCACTCTTTCTGAACCTGAGAAAAAGGAATTAGGGGCCAGCACTGTGGCATAGTAGGCTAAGCTTCTGCCTGCTGCATCCCATGTGGGCACTAGTTCAAGTCATGGCTGTTCCTCTCCTGATCCAGCTCTCAGCTTATGCCCTGGGAAAGCAGTAGAAGATGGCCTAATTGATTGGGCTCCCACACCCACATCTGAGACTGGGAAGAAGCTCCTGGTTTAGGATCAGCACAGCTCCAGCTGTTGTGGCCATTTGGAGAGTGAACCAGGGGATGAGACTTCTGTCCCTTTCCCTGTCTGTAACTCTATCTTTAAAAATCAGAGGAGGAGACAAATTAAAGTAGTTCCCAATATTTTCAATTTCTTCATATTATGCATTTAGCAAGGATAATATCAGAGAGGAAGAACATAAACTATTACTGTTTAGTGTTCATATACAATAAGATATTTTCTAATTTCTAATTTACTACTTAGAAATATCTCTCTATGTTCAATATTGGACACACTTGGTATGATTGTCATCATTTCCTTTTTTTTTTTTTTTTTTTTTTTTTTTGACAGGCAGAGTGGATAGAGAGTGAGAGAGAAACAGAGAGAAAGATCTTCCTTTTTGCCATTGGTTCACCCTCCAATGGCTGCTGCAGCCGGCGCATCGTGCCGATCCGAAGCTAGGAGCCAGGTGCTTCTCCTGGTCTCCCATGGGGTGCAGGGCCTAAGGACTTGGGCCATCCTCCACTGCCTTCCCGGGCCATAGCAGAGAGCTGGCCTGGAAGAGGAGCAACCGGGACAGAATCCGGTGCCCCAATCGGGACTAGAACCCGGTGTGCCAGCGCCACAAGGTGGAGGATTAGCCTGTTAAGCCACGGCGCCAGCCTGTCATCATTTCTTTAATGTGGTTCACAGGGATGTGAGAGTGCAAGACCTTGAAAACTTTTAGAAAATTAAACAGGACGGTGTCTTCTTGGTTCCAATGATTAGAAAACAAACGAGAAGCCAAATATCATCCGATAATGTTTTTAGAGTTCTCTAAAATTCATAGTACAGCATTTGTGATCCAATTTCTCCACTGTTTCTATTTCCTACATGTGCAGTGATACTTTTGCTACTTGGAGTATACTAACAAAATTGTTAATATAATATATAATTATAATATAATATATAATAATTATAATATAATTGTTAATATAATATATAATTATAATATAATGTGTAATATATTGTAATATATTATATATAACATATAATATAATGAATAAATCATTTTGCATATATTCATATCGTTAGCTGCTCATATACAAATAACCTTTTACTAGTCTTAAAATATGATTTTACTATATTTAAGTTACTAAGTCTGTAATCCAATATTTTCTTGCTGTTCCGTGTTCCAGCCTGACAGCAGCACTCAGCTATACTGAAGATATAGATGCATGTAACTGGAGCTGTCTGTTGTTTGGGTCTAAAAAATAAGATCTATGTAAATTTTTAACAGAATATGTTTTTGGAGCAGGCATAACAACCTTTAAATCAACAATATAAAATATACTTTGTAAAATCTTATTTCAGATGATTTATTAGCACTTCTACTTCAGCCATCAGTTTCTAATTATGAGTCAGGAATACGCATTCTCAACATTCCTTCATCTCTACATAGTTATATTTATGGGAAAGTATGGTAATACATGATCTTCAATGTATAATTAATTGCACTATGAACTAATGTGGTTTATAATTTGTGTGTGTGCGGGGGCCTGGAGTAAATAAAATATTTAAAAATAATCACACTTGAATTAAATTAAATCACATGAAACAGTAACTGCAGGATTGTTCTGTGAAATTTTACGAGGTATTATGGTATTGAATATATCCTGAGAAAACATTAAAGAATTTAGCTCTATTATTGGAGACTGAATATTTTCTTTGGCATGGGAAAGTGTACCTATGGTAAATAAAATCTCAGAAAGAGGATTAATGTGGGATTATCTTAATTTAATGTCGTGGTTGTAAAAAATGAATACAGAAAGTGATTTTTTTTCTTAAAAACTGAAAGTTGGACATTAGAAATCTTGTGCCAAGAACAAGAAACTTCACAGATAGGATATTTGGGATAGAAACTAAACTGAAAAAGCCAGGACCATTTGGGGATAATATAGTTAATTACAGTTTGTTGAAGACAATGCTGCCTGTTCAAATATGTCCACTCTGATGCCCAGATAATACATTGAATTTCGTGGAAAAGGAACTATAAAGTTGCAGATGGGATTGAGATTGCTGTTCTACTTATTACAAATAGGGAAATTATTATGAATTATCACAAAGGTCCAAAATCGTAGGCAAATAATGAAGAATACAATGTATCTGAGTGATTGGTTGCAACAAAGACTCAATTTAATATTTCTTGATGGCTTGTTCTAGTTATTCTTTTTGGATTATCACATTTATTCAGTTGAACTGTAAAAACATCATTAATTCTATATTAATTCTATATACTATCATTGTTTTGGTGCTAAATATAAAAAATATAGAACAATAAGTTTATTTCTAAATAGGGAGGTCCTGGGGCAACAAGAACATAGGTAATGTGTACCCTGTACATGCATGATTGCATGATTAGAAATGTGTTGATTTTTCATACATACAAGTCATTTTGTGTAGGAAAGAGTGCAGAGGCTGGCTGTATTGTCAAGAATTTATATGCAATAGTTCATGTTAATCAAGAATAAGTGTATAAAAACATGATGATAATGGTAATTATTTTTTTAAATATTTTATTTATTTATTTGGGAAGTAGAGTTACAGATAGTGAGAGGGAGAGATAGAGAGAAAGGTCTTCCATCTGCTGGTTCACCCTCCAAATGGTTGCAAAGGCCAGAGCTGGGCCAATCTGAAGCCAGGAGTCAGGAGCTTCTTCCAGATCTCCCACATTAAGTTCAGGGGCCCAAAGACTTGGGTCATCTTCCACTGCTTTCCCAGACAGGCACCCATATGGGATGCCAGTGCCACAGGCAGAAGATTAACCTGCTACACCACAGTGCTGGCTCCGGTAATGATTTTGACTACTGAAAAACAAACATTGATGTTTTGTGGTGTCTTTTTTTCCAGATTAAACAAAATATGTTCCTCATATGCCGTTAAGATGAACACACCCTCCACTTTTGTTATCATTAAAAAATGCCTTTATTTTCAAGCGAGTATTGGGATCTCAGGCAACAGCTTCCTCCTTTTCTTCTACATTTTCACATTTTTTCAAGACCAAAGGCGGAAGTCCACCGACCTGACCACCTGTCACTTAGCCTTTGTTCACATAGTAATGCTGCTCATTTCTGTGGACTTCTTTTCGCCAGACATGTTTGAATCACTAAATGTTCAGAATGACTTCAAATGTAAGGCTTTGTTTTACATGCACAGGGTAATGAGGGGTCTCTCCATCTGTACCACCTGCCTGATGAGCATGCTCCAGGCCATCACCATCAGCCCCAGCACCTCTTGTTTGGCAAGATATAAACATAAGTTCCTAAATTATATTAACCATGTTTTCTTCTTTTTCTGGTCCCTCAATCTGACTTTCAGTAGTAAAATGATCACATATACAGTGACTTATACCAACATGACCCAGACTAATATATTGAAGGTCAGTAAATACTGTTCACTTTTCCACATGAACTCCACCATCAGGGGACTTCTTCTCACTCTGACATTATCCAGGGATGTTTTCTCAGTAGGGCTCATGTTGATCTCAAGTGCATACATGGTTATTCTACTATGCAGGCACCAGAGGAAGTCCCAGAATATCCATAGCACCAGACTATCCCCAAGAATTTCCCCAGAGAAAAAGGCCACACATACCATTCTGCTGCTGGTGAGCTTCTTTGTAGTCATGTACTGGGTGGACCTTCTCATATCATCTTTCTCAACCATGTTGTGGGTGAATGACCAGGTCATTCTGAGCTTCCAGAGGCTTGTGGTTAACGTCTATGCAACCGTCAGCCCTTTTGTACTAATAAATTCTGATAAAAGAATCACCAGTATTCTACAAAATATGAAATGGAAGTGGCATCAATTTTTAACTAGTTCATGACTTTTTTTTCCTAAAAACTAGATTCTTCTGTCATCAGTTAAATGATTCAGGAAGTACAGAATTCACTACCTGATTAAAAATGTGGAATTATACTTTTAAAATATCTTAATAATTTTAATTTGATGGTACCAAAGGCTATGTGATTTATTCTTTTTTAAAATAATTATTAATGTAAAGAGAACAGATTTCATGTATTTCATAGGTACAATTCTAAGAAGACAACCATACTCTCCTCATTCCCTCCCTCCCTCCCTCAACTCCCCTCTTTCCTACCTTTGTTCCTTTAGTTTTCACAAAAACATAATTTCAATCCACTCTATAACCATAGGCTTAATGCATCACTATCCATAATATTCAACAAGTGATTTATTCTTTAAGTTTAATATCTACCATGGAGTGATACCATTTCATTTTTCTTACTCTTCCATTTTCATTTTATCTAATACAGGAAAATGGTTCTTTTTTCTTTAAGTGCATTTTGATGCTTTTTTTTTTACTGGTAATCAAATCTTTTAGTGTTTTTACTTTTGAAAACACATATTTAGCTGCACACCCACTTCTATATCAAATAATTTTTTTCATCACTATCATGTTGATTAATATTAGTGTTCCTGTACTTTGGCTCTATACTATGGAGAGAGAGAGAAACCTCTCACCTTTCTAAGTTATCGCTCTTTCTCACTGTTTTAAGTGTTTTTCTCTTCTTCAGTGTTATGCACCTTGACTATTATTTCTTTTAAGTATTATTTAACTATTTGTTTTTTGACACTTAGTGGTTTTGTATGTTTCTGAGAATTCATGTCTGGTTTTCAATTTTTTAAAGTAAGAAATCCTTGAATATTACCTTCCATTATTTTTGTATACTTCAGTAAAACATGTATTTTATTCATCCTCATTCTAATCTTCATAAATGTATAAATATACATACATACACACACACACACACACATGCCCAGAGCTCAAGGCTCAGGACCAGCATATTTGGATTCTTTGACAGGTCAGAGAACAACCTGGAGTCATTTGTGGATTTATATCTCCTTTACTCAGTATTTTCCATGTAATCCAAAGGTTATTTTAAAAGGTTACAAAATTTACAAAATGAAGTTTGCAAGTTTTGCAGTGTTGGTTACAAAAGTAATATCTAGATGTGGTTGACAAATAAAAAGGGTATACAATGTGATGTTTTTACATATGTATGCAGTTTGAAATGATGACTTCAGTTAAGCTAATTAACAAATATATCACCTCACATAGTTACTTTTCATAGTTATTCATGTGTAGTAATAATACATGAGATATACTTTAATAAATTTTAATAATGTAGTACATGATTATTTATCATACTCACCATTATATACATTAGTTCCCTATCACCCATTTTATAAATAATTTCTCTAAATCCCCTACTTCCCAGCTTGTTGTGGCTAGCCTTCTATTCACTGTTATTCTAAGTTTATTATAACAAATTATGCAATATTTGTATTTCTGCATCAAGCTTATTTCAGTTAGCATAATGTTGCCAAGGTTCATCCATGTTGTGGCAAATGGCAAAATTTCCTTATTTTTTTAATGTGCATCTGTATATGTATAGGTATATATAATTTTATCTATTCATCTATCAATGGACACTTTTATTGCTTCTGTGTCTTAGCTGCTATGAATAATGCTGCATTGAACAAGGAAGCATAGATTTCTCTCCAGGATACTGAATTTATATAATTTTGATATACATTCAGAATTGGAATGGATGGCTCATATGTAGTCTCATTTTAAATTTTTTCAGTAACTTCCATAATTTTTTCATATACCTGCATCAATTTTCATTTCCACCAACAATGTACAAGTGCATCCTTTTCTCTGAATCCTTACTAATACTTCTTATCATATGACTCTTTAATAATAGCTATCTTAACAAGTATAAAATGATATCTATTGTTGTTTTTATTTTTATTTTCTTGACAATTAGTAATATTGAACATTTTATATATGTCTATTGTCCATTTGAACGTGTTTGGGAAAATACCTTTTCAAGCAATTTGCTCAATTTTTTTTAAACTTTTATTTAATGAATATAAATTTCCAAAGTACAGCTTATGAATTACATTGGCTTCCCCCCTCCCATAACTTCCCTCCCACCCGCAACCCTCCCCTTTCCTGCTCCCTCTCCCCTTCCATTCACATCAAGATTCATTTTCAATTCTCTTTATATACAGAAGATCAGTTTAGTATATATTAAGTAAAGATTTCAACAGTTTGCCCCCATATAGCAACACAAAGTGAAAAATACTGTTGGAGCACTAGTTATAGCATTAAATCACAATGTACAGCACATTAAGGACAGAGATCCTACATGATTTTTTTTTAAAGAAATTTTCCCCTTTGCTTTTAGAAAGTGCATGGTTTCATGTCTATGGTTTAGACTTTAATCCATTTTAAATTGATATTTTTGATATAAGATTATAGTTCCATATTTTTTGAATATGTGTGTCTAATTTTTCCAAATCCTTTTTCCATTGTGTGTTCTTGTGCCTTCATGAAAAATTAATGTACTGTATATGCATAAGGTTTATTTATGGTCTCTTTTTTGGTCCACTGGTATTTATTCCTTTTTTAGGTAAGAATGACTATAGCTTTGCAATATAGTTTGATCTCAGGATGTGTGCTGCATCCAGTTTTATCTTTCCTAATATTGCTTTGCCTTTTTAGGATATTTTGTAGTTCCATACTAATTTTGGCTTTTTTTATTTCTATCAAAAATCTCGTTGAAATTTTGTAAGACTGCTTTAAATCTTTAAATTGCTTTGCGTAGGATGTATGTCCAACAATATTAATTCATTGAACCCACAAACAAAGGATGTAGTGACATTTATTTGTTTCTTTTTCAATTTATTTTGCCAATTTTAAAAAACTTTTATTAACAATCATACACATTAATGAGCTACAATATTATATTCCAATTCATGTATATGATGTATACTGATCAGAACATGGTAATTAATTTTTTCCTTCTTCGATGTTTCCTTGTAATTGTAAGCTTGCAGCTTCTTTGTTCTATTTGTTCATACAATATAGCCTAGGTTATTATAAACTTTAGACTTCCCCCATGCTGTGTAAAATGAGGAACTTATTCTTTCAATACAACTCAACGTACAGATCTTTTGTTCCTTTGGTTAAATATTCCTAAGCATTTTATTCTTTTCATGCTATTGTAAATGGAATTATTTTGTTACTTTTTCTGACATTGTTGCTAGTGTACAGAAATGGAACTGATTTGTGTATGTTTATGTTGTATTGTATGACTCGATTGAATTAAATTATTAGTCTTTTTTTAAAAAAAAAAAAAAGACTAAAGCAGCCTTTACTATATTTACATCTAAACTTTGCAGGGAATGAGCCTTATTGCACAGGCCAGGGCCTCACGTTGGAGGCATTTCCCAAGGCAGAGCGGACACGGAGGTTTAGGACTGGAGGGTACCAGGGCTTCATAAGGGGCTCTCCCGCTGCCTGTTAAGGAGCTACAAACCCCTGGACCACGGTGCCCCATTTCTCTTCTCTCCCCCACTCTCCATAAGAACCTCATAAGCAAGGGGGCTGTTGCTCCTGAATAAATAACTTAAAATAAAATACAAACACTAAGGTAGAAAAGCACAGAGAGCCTTGGGCTCCTTCAACCACGCCAGGGGAGAGGGCCCACTCAGGGCAAAGGCTCAGGAGCTCTGTATCTTCCCAGTTGTTTTTTAAAACAAAAACTTCTATGATGACCAGGGCAGTGCAGATCTGTGTGTGCCCTGGAAGGAAGTGCCTGGTGGAGGACGGGGAGGAACAGAGCTGTACCAGCTCCCCCAGGCCTCTTGCAACATCAGCATGAACAAACTGGGCAGGCTGGAGATGGAGGAACTGTGCATTTTGCTAACAGCAGGTCCCTCTCTCTGCTGCCTCCTCTCGGGGCCTATGGCTGAACAGGCCTGTTCCCAACTCCTCTGTGAAGGGAGCGGGGAAGCAGCTTAGCTCTAGAGTCCTTGCTCTCTCACTACCCTGCCTGGGGCTGGAGGGGGCAGCATTCCAGGGGTGCTCCAAAACATTTCCTGCAGTCAATGGCCTTGGACGTAGGCATCTGTGCCCGCCGCTGCCTCAGCTCCTCCTTGCCCATGCTGCTGGCCAGCTTGTTAAAGGCGGACTTGTACTTCTTGTCGAAGACCCCTGTGTCCACGTGGTCCTTGCCCAGAGCAGCCATTGTCAGGAATAAGATCTCACGGTAGATGCCCCTCTGCAGGTGCAGGCCAGTGGGAGGGGGCCCCAGAGTTTCCAGCAGGAGCCCCACAGCCTTATGCACCTCACTGAGTCCGACATGGCGCAGCACCGAATCCAACAACACCAAACTAAGGGAGGCGGGTACTGGGCCTGGCCACATAACCCTCTGGAGGATCTGGCTGTGAACCCTCCAGAGCACATAGAGAGGTGGACAGCTATTGGGATCAAGGGTCAGGATATCCCACAGCAGCCGCACCTGCACAGAGGCTGGATCAGGGGTTAGTCAAGGAGGTGGGGCCTGAGGGGGCAGGGCCCATCACAGGAGGCCAGCACCAGGCCTGGCAGAATACTAGGCAGGCCCAGCCGTTGGAAATACCACAGAAGGTTCCAGAAGATAATAGGGTGGGCAGCAGGCAACGCCAGCACCTCACTGCCCTCATTCTCTACCAGCGACTCCAGCTCCTTATGCAGCACCAGGGGGCTCAGGTATGCCCATGCACCACTCTCCACTCGCTGGGAGGTACCCCCCCTGTGCCCATTGCAGAGCTGGGGCTCATCCAGGGCAAGGCAGAGCCTGTGGTCACTGAGCACAGGGCCAGGACCCCCAGGGACGGGAGCATCTTTGCTGCCACTGGCACCAGCAGGGGTCAGCTTGGGGCTGGGGGCACTGGGTCGGGAATCAAGGGTCTGGACACTGAGCAGGGGCACGAAGGGACAGGCACAGAAGGGGCAGGTTGTGTTGAGGTTAGAGTCATCCAGTGCCCAGCCGGCCATGATTTCCTCATCCTACACCAGCGAATCGCAGGCACGGCACAGGGAGCAGCTGGACAGCAGAATTTCCAGGGAAGGTGGCTGGGAGGACCCAGGGGTGTCGCTGAGGCGCTCTGAGGAATGGCGGAGGCTCAGGCTGCTGAGAGAAGATTCTGAGAGGTCCCACTAACTGCCCAGAGAGGCCGAGCTCTCGGACGCAGTAGATCCAGGGCGCTCCCAGGGGTGCAGGAGGCTGTCCATGGGGCTGCGGCGGGCTGGGGGTGGCAGGTCAGCGGGCAGCTCCGGTAGGGGAATGCGGGAGGCAGGGGAGCAGCAGGAGGGGGTGAGCAGCTGCTGAAGGCGGGCACCCAGCCCTCGTCGGGGGGTGCCTGCCTCCTCTTGATGCCTACCAGCCTTGGGCCCATGGCCACTTAGCCCTTCCAGGGCCTCAGTGGACTGGGCACTCAGGGCCGGGCCTGAGCCCTCTGGGCTGCCCCCAGGTGCCAGCTCCTCCCCAGTAAGGCTCAGGTCTGAGAGACTTCCATCATGCCAAAGCACAAGTGAGCTGCGGGGTTCCAGCACCCCTAAGGCCTCTATCATGGGGGCCACACCGGCCTCCACAGTGGGCTGTGCATCTCGGGCACTGCCCAGTCTCCCGCTCTTCACCAGGTGCCCCGCAGGGGAGACTGGGTCCCTCAGACTTTGCCCAGCCCAGGTAGTCTGGCGCTGGAGTGGGTGGGTAGGGGAGGGGCGCTCCAGACAGGGCTCTGTCTGGGAACTGCCTGCCTCTTGCTGTGCTGCCACTGGCTGCTGCTGCTGTTGCTGCCGCTGCGGCTCTCTCAGGGGTTGGCGGAACTGAGCAGCTCCCAGGACAACATTCCAGAGCTTGGCCCAGAGCAGGCGCCCACCCGGTGTGCCTGATGGCCACTTGCTTTCCAGCACAGCCTTGTTGTAGTAGCCATAGGTGATGGTATTGGGCACAATGCCCGCCCGCCGCCTCTCCAGCATGACCCGCACAGACAGCACAGGCTGCCCATAGTGTGAGCAGAGCTGCATCAGCACCCGGTAACACACCTCGTCAGGGAGCACCACTTTGTGGCTCTCCATCTTGCGCAGCACATGGTAGGCCGTTCGCAGTGCCTGTACCCGGGATGGTGCCGACAGTATGTAGGCAGGCAGGTACCGGAACCACAGCCCGTAGCAGTGCCCCAGCAGGCACCGGGCCCACAGCTCAGGCACGGTTGCTGACTTCTGTGCCATCCGCTGTCCATCATCTCCTGTTTGGTATGGCGAGGGGCAGGACTGCTGGGGGTACTACGGGAGGTGCCTGGCACAGGCAGTGCCCCAGGTTGCTCTTGGGGAGATTCAAACAGCTCAGCCCGTAGTTCTGGGAACCCATTGTAACAAAACTGGGGAGTTGATTCGCTGCTGTCTAGGACCGGGGGCTCCTCAGGAGGCGTGATGAAGACAGTGAGCTCACTTCCCGGACAACTCTTCCAGCTCCACCAACGGAGTGGGCTCAGGCCTTTCCTGCTCGGCGTGGACCTTGTCGACGCAGGAGTCAAAGAATTCCAGGGCAGCATGCCGAGCAGAGCCGAAAGAGCACTCCTCAATGAACTGGGAGAACACCTGTGTGTGCAGCAGCTGGGAGTACAGCTTGTGGCTGGAGCGCTCGCGGGACTTCAGAAAGCCCTGAAGGCAGAAAAGGTTGTCCACGTCGGGAGCACCATCGAGGGGTCCTGGGTGAGTGGGCGCAGGAATTCCCGGTAGCCCTTGAGCAGGCAGGCCATGAAGCGGAGGAAGGCGTCCTGGACCTCTCGCTCCAGCTGGGCCCAGCGACAACACACTGCCTCGTAGTCGGTCAGCAGGAATTCCACGGAGGCCTCCTGCTCAGGTCCAGTGTATGTCTGGTCCAGGTTAGTCAGAGTGGCCAGCAGAAGCTTGTAGGGTCTGCGAGGCAGGGTCCGAGGGGAGAGGAGCTTCTTTTCATCGGTCTGGAAGAGCGTGTTGGTGTCAAGGTCGACACAGACGATGTCAGCCGGGGGGGTCATGCAGATCAAAGTAGCTGGAGTGGATGCCCACGATGAAGGGTACAGGGGCACTCAGCACATGTGCCAGCACCAGCGGGCACAGCGGAATGTAGGGGCACTGCCAGTGCAGCGGAAAGATTATCGAGACAAGGCCCTCACAGACACTGGTGAGCAGGTCTGGCCACAGTGAGTGCACCAGCAGTTTGTGCTCCGTGAGCACGGCCAGCAGCAGTGTGACAGCCAGCTCAGGGCCCAGGCTCTGCAGCAGCTGCAAGAAGCTGGCACCGCTGAGGGGCAGGGGTGAAGACACAGGTTGACAGAGGAGCAGGTTGTCGTAGGGAGACATCTGCACTAGGATGCGGGGTCTCTGTGGGGAGGGGAAGGGGACGTTGTGAATGAAGTGGGAGATGTGCGCTTCCAAGGGCAGGCGGTGGGGGCCTGGGACAGAGTAGCGGTAGAGGAAGGTAAAGAAGGAGTGAAAGGCAGGAAAAGCGGGACAGCACGGCGATGGCTCGCCGGCTGTGTACAGCTCGGCCACTCAGCGCCCGGCCCCGCTCCACGGCATTCAGCAGGCCCAGCGCCCTGCCTGCAGTTCTGACAGCCTGGCCCTTGGGAACGCCTCATAGAACTGCAAGGCGGCACCATACACCTTATCACCAGCGGCACCCGTGAGCACGAAGGTGGAGAAGACGGGCACGGGGTACTTGGTCTGGGCAGGCCAGCACTCGATAGTGGCGCCCATGGGCAGGCAGAAGACGGGCACGGACTCAGGCAGCGGGAACGCCTCGTTGTCCTCCTCCAGGTAGCGGCCCAGCAGCTCTGCCTAGTACACCAACGTGTTGCCCTTGGCTAGGCCCACCTTGTAGCACAGGTACACCGCTGGGCCCCACATGCCGGGGTTGAGGTTGCGCGGCAGCCGGCAGTAGGTGTGGGGAGTGCCCTCACCCTTGCTGGGCAGCACCAGACAGAGGTCAGTGATGCCCAAGGCGTGCAGCCCTGCCCTCTCTGCTGCCCACTGGTGAGGTAGGGGCGGGGGTGCCCGGGGCCTGGAGGGCCAGGTTGGCTGAGTGGCTGTAGGGTGTGTGTCCAGCACTTGGAAGCCAGGCTTGGGCCATTCCTTCCCCCTCATACAACACCCCAGCTCAACGAGGTGGGGCTTGTCATGGCCCCTGCGGTAGCAGATGACGGGCTGAGTTCCACCTAGGAGCCGGCACTGAGTTCCAAGGGCTGGCCTTCAGCAGAAGCCTGGATGCAGGTGTAGCCCTGGGGCACCTCCTCGCCCAGGGCCCTAGCGATGACTGTCACACCTGTGATGGGCTCAGCAGGCCGGGGAGGGCGCAGGGGACGCTGGGTTCAGGAACCCGTGCTTCCTCGGGGATGGGTGCTCCGTTCTCTGCCAGCCCAGCTACCACGAAGTAATCCACCAGCCGGGGGGGGGTCCACTCCTCTGCCATGCACTCCCCACCCCCACCCCCCGCTGCATCTGCCTGCCCCGCGACGGCTCGGAGCGCTGGCTGGCTGGCCGGCGGGCGGCAGGGCTACCCGGCCTGGGACGTGGCGCGCCCGACTCGGGCGCCGCTCCCGCCCGGGCGGCGAGTGAAAAAGAGGCGGCCGAGGGCACCGAGGGAAATCCCGGCCCTCCCAGCTCCCGCGGCGCTGGGGCCCGGCGCTCCTCTGCGCGCCCCGCTTTCTCCACTCCCCCACCCACCTCGCGGGGCCGCGGGTGCCGCCGCTGCCCCTACCCTCCCCCCCCCTTCGACCGGCGGCCGTGACCCTGGCAAGCCTAAATTAATAGTTTTAAAGTATGGTTAGCCTATTGGTAAGTACTCTGAATGTGTTACACTTTATTATTATTTCACAATATCTGGTATTATGTATGCCTGGATTTCTGTTGTCATGAACAGAATGCCACTTTTATATCATTTTAAAAACTTTTGTCTGTCATTTGGAAATAACTTGTATTCTGTATTTACTATCCAGAAATTCTGCCCATTATCTTTATGCTTAACTGGTCATGCTTTCTAATAAAATTATTTTAGTTTATTTGTTGTGAGCCAAAAAAAATTGATAATGGTAAAACCATGAGACCCAAAAACGACTGAAAATATGTTATTTTGTCATTTTCAAAGGATTTTTGGGTCATTAATTTAAAATTTTTAGGTATTGATTAGGCATCTGGTACAGTGGTTAGGGTGTTGCTTGGGACACCTTTATCACATACAAGAGAGCCTTGCTCCATCTCAGCTCCACTTCTGACTCTAGCTTACTGATAGTGTGCACTCTGTGAGGTAGCAAATAATGCTTCAAATGCTTGAGTACCTGCCTCTTACATTTAAGACCCAGATAAATTTCCTGGCTCCCAGATTTGTTCTTGGTCACCTGTAGTTATTCCAGGCATTTGGAGAAGGAACCAGCATGTGGAAGATTTATCTCTGTCTCTCTGACTTTCCAAATAAAATAAACTGATTAATTAAAAATATTAGGTGTAAGGGTTGGCGCTGTGGCATAGCACATAAGGCCAACGCCTGCAGTGCCAACATCCCATATGGGCCCCAGTTCAAGTCCCAGCTGCTCCACTTTGAATCCAGCTCTCTGCTATGACCTGGAAAAGCAATAGAAGATGGCCCAAGTCCTTGGCCGTGGGAGACCCAGAAGAAGCTCCTAGCTTTAGATCAGCCCAGCTCCAGTTGTTGTGGCCATTGGGGAGTGAACCAGCAGATGGGAGACCAACTGACTGACCGACCTCTCTCACTGCCTCTGCTTCTCTGTAATTCTGCCTTTCAAATAAATAAATAAGTCTTTTTAAAATATATATATATATTGGCCGGCGCCGTGGCTCAACAGGCTAATCCTCCGCCTTGCGGCGCCGGCATACCGGGTTCTAGTCCCGGTCGGGGCACCGATCCTGTCCCGGTTGCCCCTCTTCCAGGCCAGCTCTCTGCTGTGGCCAGGGAGTGCAGTGGAGGATGGCCCAAGTGTTTGGGCTCTGCACCCCATGGGAGACCAGGATAAGCACCTGGCTCCTGCCATCGGAACAGCACGGTGCGCCGGCCGCAGCGCGCTACCGCGGCGGCCATTGGAGGGTGAACCAACGGCAAAAGGAAGACCTTTCTCTCTGTCTCTCTCTCACTGTCCACTCTGCCTGTCAAAATATATATATATATATTAGGTATGATGCCTATACATCTGTCATGAATTAGAATCTTGCCTGAATAGTGCATGTGCTAAGTCAATTCTAACCACTCTGACTCATCAAATTATATTTTTCATAGCATTCTTCAAAACACTATTATTTCATATGAGATTGAAAGTTTTCCTTATTGAATATTACATATCTTTTATTCAAAAATTTTAATAAGCCATTCTTCAGTTTTAGATTCACACGTAATGCTTGCCCAATTTTAAGAGGTGTAATGCAACTTTTCAATATGTATATATAGCTTCAGTTGACCATACCAGGTGACAAGGCTTTCCATTTCCTTATCTTTTCTTGGTATCTGGAGCCTACTAATTCCTCTCTTCCAGTTCTCATACAGGATACTATACATTATCATAAGCCATAATTACTTCGGTGTGCTGAGAAACACCAAAACTTTTTGCATTCACCCTACTCTGTTTTAGCACCTATTATCCAATTTCTTCCCTCCTTTCAACTATCCCCAGCTTCTAGTACTTGCTAGTTTTAATTTCTATCATACATATAATTTTAATATATACAAATTTATATACATATATAAATTTCAAATTCCACTGTATGAAAGTTTCAACTTCCACATATGAGAGAGAACCCATAGTATTTATCTCTCTATGCCTGATATATTTCACTTAAGTACTCATCCATTCTGCTGCAAATGTCAGGATTTCATTCTTTTTTATGACAGAATAGTTCATTGTGTATAAATATACACTTTTTTTATCCATTCATTTTTCAAAATGATTGAAATCACTTAGATTGATTCCATATCTTGACCATTGTGAATAGTGCTGCAATGAACAATGGAATGCATATATTTCCTTCATTGCTTGAAATCGATAAGTAGATTCAATCTTCTCTATTGATGAAATCCGAAGTTAAAGTTCCAAAAAATTAATTAACTAACTAAGTAAATAGAAGCTTCACTAATTTTTTAGATTTATTGCCTCCTTTACAACACAGAATAAAGACGGGAATTAAGGAAAAAGTTGTATTCATAGTCTCCATCCTACAATAGAGAACACTTGGATCATTCATTGACTTGGCTAAAATCTCACTCTACATTATTATTGCTGATTTTTCCACATTAACTTTTTAGAGAGTCTATTATACATGAAATGCTACAAATTAGTGAAAATATCTTAACCCAGATAATGAAACTCAAGAAATAGAATATATGAATATTACATATATTAGAAAATTATAAGGAAATGAATACATAAATGGTCACATAGCACATAAGTATAAAATATTAATTAAAATTTTTCCACAGAGAAAAGTCCAGGGCCAAATGACTTAAATGGCAAGTTAAACCAAAATTTAATGAAGTACTTATATAAATTCTTCATAAAAACTTCCAAAAAACTGATGAGGAATTTACTTTGTGATTCATTATATATGATAAGTACTATCATGGGGCTGGTACTGTGGCATGTTGGGTAAAGCCACTGCCTGCGACATCAGCATCCTATATGGGAACAAGTTCGAGTCCCAGACACTCCACTTCTGATCTAGTTCCCTGTTAATGACCTGGGAAAAGCAGCAGAAGATGGCCTAGGTACTTGGGCCCCTGTACCCATGTAAGAGACCAAATGAAGCTCTTGGCTCCTGGCTTTGGACTGACCCAGCCCCAGGCATGGTAGCCATCTGCGGAGTGAGCCAGCAGATAAGATTCTCTCTCTCTCTCTCCAATTCTCTCAAATAAATAAAATATATTTATTTTTAAAAGTGTTATCATATTACTTAAGCCAGACAAAGGTATTGCACAGAAAGAAGAAATCCTTGGGAAATACTAGCAAACTTAATTCAGCAACATAAAAATTTTGAATGAATAAGCCAGCTGGTGGCTTAAAATCCAAAAATCAATACAGGAAGTGCACAACATTAGAGAAAAGGACAAAAAATAATCATTTAAACAAACACAGAAAGACATGCGACATATTTTTGAGGGGGAACATTAAAGATAAATATTAATTACCCTGATTTGATCAGTACATTTTATATACATTTATTGAAATATTACATTGTACCCTTGCACCCAATAGATATGTATTTTGAGTAATCGCTAATCGAAAATTTTAACAAGGAGCCAGCCTGCTCTGCCAAAGTGCCAGCATCCCATATAGGTGCCAGTTTGAGTCCCAGCTGCTCCACTTCTGATCTAGCTCCCTACTGATGTTCCTGGGAAAGCAGCAGAAGATAACACAAGTGCTTGGGCCCCTGCACCCATGTAGGAGACCCAGAAGAAGCTCCAGCCTCCGGACTTCAGATCAGCCTGGCTCCAGCCATTGTGGCTTTTGGGGGAGGGAACCAGCAGATGGAAGACCTCTCTCTCTCTCTCTCTCTCTCTCTCTCTCTCTCTCTCTCTCTCTCTTTAACTCTGCCTTTCAAATAAATAAATAAATCTTTAAAAGAAAAAAAGAAGGAGCCTGCGCCATGGCGCAGTAGGTCAATCCTCCACCTACGGCGCCGGCATCCCATATAGGCACCAGTTCTAGTCCTAGCTGCTCCTTTTCCAATCCAGCTCTCTGCTATGGCCTGGGGAAACAGTAGAAGATGGCCCAAGTCCTTGGGCCCCTGCACCCACATAGGAGACCGGGAAGAAGCACCTGGCTCCTGGCTTCAGATCGGCGCAGCTCCAGCTGTTGTGGCCATTTGGAGAGTGAAGCAACAGATGGAACACCTTTCTCTCTGTCTCTCCCTCTCACTGTCTGTAACTCTACCTCTCAAATAAATAAAAATAAAATCTTTTAAAAAAAGAAAATTTTAACAAATGTTTAAAAACATGGAAATGCTGACTAACCTGATTTGATTATTATACACGGAATACATGTATTAAATGATCATACTGTATACCATAAACATGTACAATTAAATACCATATGTTCTTTCTGATCTGTGGTAACAAAGCACCTAAAAGGTAATCTATAGAAGTGAAATTGACACTTTGAGATTAGATGACTTTGAACAACAATTGAGGAACAGTTTTTTTTTCCACACTATTTGTTGAACACTCTACTTAGTATAGAGTTAATCTTATGTGTATAAAGTTAATTGAAAATAGATCTCAGTAAAAAATAAGAATGGGAACAGGACATGGAGGAGGATGAAGGGTGGGAGTGTGGGTGGGAGGACAGGTAGAGTGGGAAGAATCACTATGTTCCTAAAGTTGTATTTATGAAATGCATGAAGTTTGTATTCCTTAAATAAAATGTTTCTGGGTTAAAAGAGAGAGAGAGAAAAGCACATACAACCCTATCATAAATTTTTAAATGTAAATTAAAATGTTCATTTTCTATAAAAATCATTTAAATTTAAAAAGTGGCACTCACCCGTGATAAAAAACACCAAACCACTAATTGAAGGGATCTTCTGAGATGTGCTAAAAGGCACCTATAGAAAACATACAGCAAACATTCTACCTAGTTGTGAAAGACTGAGTGCTATAACTGTACAGGAATTGGAAACAGGACAAATATTTCCACATTATTTAATATTGAACTTGAAGCTTTAACCAGGGAAACCCTATAATGAAACTTTTTTTATATTACATAATCTTCTATATGAGGATGTATAAGGAATTCACTGAAATAACCTTAAAACTAAGAAAATTTTGGAGGGCAATGCTGTGGGTAAAGCCACTGCCTGCAGTGCTGACATCCCATATGGGTACTGGTTCAAGTCTCAGCTGCTCCACTTCCCATCCAGCTCCCTGCTAATGTGCCTGGGAAAGCAGCAGAGGATGGCCCCTGCCCTTTTGGGAGACCAGAGGAGGCTCCTGGCTCCTGGCATCTGATTGGCCCAACTCTGGCTGTTGTGGCCATTTGGAGAGTGAACCAGTGGATAGATCTTTCTTTCTCTCTCTCTCTCTCTCTCTTTCTGTAATTCTGCCTTCAAATAAATAAATCATTTTTAAAAAAGAAAAATTTTGTGTGAATACTCATACTGTATTTATAAATGACTGAGCTAAGTATGCAAAAATGATCTTTTACCCATTTTCTAGGCAACACATTCTATCATTTGCCTTTTTCATAATAATCATTCTAATCGTGAGGTGATATCTTACTGTGGTTATCTTTTTCTTTTTGAGATAACATATTTTAATCTATAGTTTAGTCCAAGGCTTAATGTTCTGCTAAATATAGAGTTCAACAAATTAAAAGTAATAATTTGGGCCCCTAAAGAAGCTCCTGGCTCTAGCTTCAGATTGGCCCACCTCCGGCAGTTGAAGCCATTTGGGGAGTGAACCAGCTAATGGAAGACCTCTCTCTTACTTTGTAACTATGCCTCTCAAGTAAATAAATAAATCTTTTTTTAAAAAAAAAGTAAAAATATCATTGCTCAGCAAAAATATAAGCAAGGACTATAATAATAAATGAAAAGATGTCAATTGCACTGCATACAATAAATTTTAAATTGAATTTTTCTGTTGATTAGAGATATTGAGCATTTTTTTCATATATCTGTTGGTCATTAATAACACTTCTTGTGAAAAATGCCTGTTCAGATCATTTTCTCTTTTGAAAATCAGGCTATTTGTGGTTAGTTTTTCTCTTTTTCTATTTTGCTATTGAGTTGTTATGTATTTTGTAAGCAGCCTCTTATCAGATGTATGTACACACAAGGAAATACCATACAACCATATAACAGAAAGAAGTTCTGTCGTTTGACAAAAAGTATAGAACTCTAAGGCATTATACTATATTATAGCAAGTGATGTAAGCCAGGAACAAATACTGTATAATGTCACTAATATGTGGAAGATAAAAATGTCCATCTCATAGAAACAGATAGTAGAAAGGAAGCTAAGAGAAGTTGGGACTGATAGTGATGTTGGGAAAAGAAAGATGTTGATCAAAAAGTATAGAGTTTCAGTTAGGCTGAGGAAATGCTTCCATGATGGATTGCAGTACACAGTGAGCAAAGTTAATAATATGTTGTGTATTTTTTAAATGCTAAATTAAATTATAATATTCTCAACATAAAATATGATAAATTGGTGAGATGATTGATGTTAATCAGTTTGAATGAATCTTTCTATGTGTACATGGATCAAAACATATTTTATCCCATAAGATATACAATATTATGATTTATCAATTAAAATAATCATTTTTATTTTTATTTAAGGTATACAAATCATATATTTAATATATACAGATCCAGGAACATAGTAATACTTCCCACCCTACCCTCAACAGTCAAGACAGGGCTGTAAACAATCATCAAAGTTCAAGAATGTCAATTTTACTCCTATACATTACCTTTTAGGTATTTATTAGTTAATACAGATCAGGGAAAACATATGGCATTTGTTTTGGGGGGACTGGCTAATTTTACTAAGTGTAACGGTTTCCAGTTGCATCCATCCCATTGCAAAAGACAGAATTTCATTCTTTTTTATGACTGAGTAGTATTGCATAGTGTATATATACCATAATTTCTTTATCTAGTCTTCAGTTGATGATTGTCTGGGTTGATTCCATATCTTAGCTACTGCAAATTAAGCTGCAATAAACAAGAGGGTACAAACACCTTTTTCATATGCTGATTTCATTTCCTTTGGGTAAATTCCCAGGAATGGGATGGCAAGATCATATGGTAGATCTATTTTCAGATTTCTGAGAAATCTCCATACTGTCTTCCATAATGGTTGTACTAGTTTACATTCCCACAAACAGTGTATTAGGGGTAACTTTTTCCCCACATACTCAACAGAATTTTTTTTTATTTCTAGATGATATCTATTAAAAATCTTGAAAAGAAAGAACATGACCAAAAAATTTAAGTGAAAATTTATTTTCAGAACACAGAGCCCTTCCAAATATATAGAACAATAACCACATTGTCCTAGAAAGAGGTATTTCCTCAACAAACTGAATTGTCTCCATTCCCAAACCCAGAGCACATACACTGGGAAATGAGTGTGAGAAGTATTTTTCAAACTTAATTGACTTCTACTGCTCATATTTTGAAAATTCTGTTAAGGAGAAACCAATTACAAAATGTTCTTGGATTATTTTAGTAATACTAGTTCAATTGTATCTACAAAAGAAACTTTGAAATATTATTTCCATATAGAAGAAAAAATTAATATTAAAAAATTTAAATTCACACATATGTGGAAATTAGACAATCTACATTAATTTTAATTCCATAAGACAATTTTAAACATATTTTCTTGGCTTTTAAAGATTTATTTATTTTATTAATTTGAAAGAATGAATGAGAGAGAGAGAGAGATATCTTCCTTCTGCTGATTCACTCCCCTAATGACCACAACAGTCTGAGCTGTGCCAGGCCAAAACTGGGAGCCAGGAACATCACCCAGGTCTCCCACGTGGGTGGCAGGAACCCAAGCATTAGGGCTATCATCTGCAACCTCCCAGGCACATTACTGAAGAAACTAGAACAAAAGTGAAGTAGCTGAGACTTGAACTGGTACTTACTTGGACATGGGATGTGGGTGTCCCAAGAGGTGGCCCAACAGACTGCTCACCATGTGCACTCCTCTTCTTGATTTTATCTTGGAATAGTGTAACTTTTATATTCATTTTAAAATTACTTTGCCTCTCAACCTTCCCAAATCCCATGGTAACCACCACTCTACTTTCTGTCTTTGTAAATGTCAGATAATTTATAGTGCTTCATGGAGTTCTAAGCATAATTACTAAGACCTGGTCAATCAAAATATTACTTTGAATGTTAAAAATAAAGAACAAAATGATGGGTCATAATTATATTTCTTTTAAAACACATATGTGCATGGAAAGTAAGAAGGAATATAAATAAGCAGATAATTTCTTTGTAGAATTTGGACATGTAAATATTCTATTCTTAAAATGTCATTACTCTACTCATAACTTAATGGAAAAATTAAAAACAAATTTAAACTTAAATGAAAAATAAAGTGCCAGTCTTAGAGTATAGTGGATATTTTTTCGGGAGAAATTTTAGAATCCCTAGTTGGGCAGTGAGTAGTTTCCTACATTTTATATTTTGTCTATGCTTGTATGTATGTCCCTAGATTGTTTTCTTTCATTTGAGCTTTACTTTTTTAACTTAATGTTTAGGAATTTTTAATATTTTATTTATTTGTTTGAGAGGTAGAGCTACAGACAGAGAGAAAGGTCTTCCATCCTCTGGTTCACTCCCCAAATGGCCACAACAGCTGGATCTGTGCCAATCAGAAGCCAGGAGGTTCTTCTGAGTCTCCAATGTTGGTGCAAGGGCCCAAACCCTTAGGCCATCTTCTACTGCTTTCCCAGGCCATAGCAGAGAACTGGATGGGAAGAGGAGCAGCCAGGACTAGAACCAGCGCCCATATGGGATACTGGTGCTATAGGCAGAGCTTAGCCCATTATGCTATAGTGCCAGCCCCTATTTAGTTTTCTTGAGATAAAATATTTTTAATCTACACTACAGTCAAAGTCTTAATGGCTCTACTATGTTCAATGAATAAAAAGGTCACACTCCAAAGGAAAAATAGGCAAAGGCTATAAACAATAGTCAAATGAAAACATGTTCACTTCACTTACATAAATTTTTAAATTCTCACAAATTCATTACAATTATGGCAGTATACAATTTTTATTAATCTGTTTGAAAAAATGTAAAACAAAGATTGACAAAACACTGTATTTGCAACAAAACTGATGCAAAACAGGCTTCTTTTAAAAATTTTAGCTCACACATAGAGAAAATATGTAGTATTTGTATTTCTATGACGGACTTATTTCACTCAAAATGATGTCTTCCCATTCCATTCATTTTGCTGCAAATGATAGTATTTCATTCTTTTTACAGCTGAATAATATTCTACTGTTTATGCCACATTTTCTTTATATATTTATATGATGATGGACACCTTGGTTGATTCCATATTTTGGTTGGTATGAACCTGCTGCTGTAAATTTGGTGGAGCAGGTATCTCTTTGATACATTGATTGTGTGTCTTGTGGGTATATACCAATAGTGAGATTAGTGGATCACATGATAGGTCTATTTCTAGTTTTTAAACAAATCTCTTCTTGGGGCCAGTGCTTTGGTGCAGTAGGTTAATCCTTCACCTGCAGTGCCAGCATATGGGTGCTGGTTCTAGTCCTAGCTGCTCATCTTCCAATCCAGCTCTCTGCTACGGCCTGGGGAAACAGTAGAAGATGGGCCAAGTACTTGGGCCTCTGCACCTGTGTGGGAGACCAGGAAAAAGCACCTGGCTCCTGGCTTTGGATCGGCGCAGCTCCAGCCATTGCAGCCATTTGGGGAGTGACCCAAAGGAAGGAAGACTTTCTCTCTGTCTCTCCCTCTCACTGTCTGTAACTCGACCTCTCAAATAAATAAAAATAAAATCTTTAAAAAATAATAAAAAAAGAAATATCTTCATTTTTGAGCCTGTGGATTTCTCATAGTTCATAGTTCATTCTTTAACCAGTTAATTTCTCCATCAACATTAAGTTGGTGCTCTTCACCTTTCTGTGTCTGTAAGGCTGGGTATGTTTAAAGACTCTAGTCTGCCATTCTCTAAAAGTCTCAAGCTCTCCATGCTCCACTTTAGCAGGTCAATAGCAGTTGTCCACTCTATAGTCAGCATTTCTGCAAAATGCTTTTCATGTGTTATATAAAATCATACTCTTCTTTTATAAAGTTATATTCTAACAAACTCTATAAATCTGAAGAAAAATAAAAGACTCGGGGCCAGCACTCTGGTGTAGTATGTTAAGCCTCCACCTGTGGCACTGGCATCCCATAAGGGTGATTTGAGTCCTAGCTGCTCCACTTCTAATCCAGCTCCCTGCTAATGGTCTGTTAGAGGAAGATGGCCCAAGTGCTTGGACCTCTGAACCCATGTGGGAGATCCAGAAGAAGATCCTGGCTCCTGGCTTCCAATCGGCCCAGCTCCAGCTGTTGCAGCCATTTGGAGAGTGAATCAATGGATGCAAGACCTCTGCCTCTCAAGCAAATAAATAAATCTTAAAAAAAAAAAAAAAGACAGACTCACTGGGGTGGGCATTTTGTCTAGTGATTAAGTACCAGTTAAGGGGCTGGCGCTGTGGCATACCAGGTAAAGCTGCTGCCTGCAGTGCCAGCATCCCATATGGGCAATGGTTCATGTCCCAGTTGCCCCACTTCTGATCCAGCTCCCTGCTATGCAGCTGGGAAAGCAGTGGAAGATGAACCAGTCTTTGGACCCCTGCACCCATATGGAAGACCCAGAGAGAAGCTCCTGGCTCCTGGCTTCTGATAGGCCCAACTCCATCCACTGTGGCCATTGGGGGAGTGAACCAGAGGATGGAAGATTCTCTCTCTCTCTCTCTCTCTCTCTCTCTCTCTCTCTCTCTGCCTCTCTGTAACTCTGCCTTTCAAATAAGTAAATAAATCTTTTTACAAAAAAAAAAAAACTGCCAATAAAGACACTTGACACTCTCCCCAAAAGGAGTTTTTAAAAATTGCCTGTTAATATGTCTACATCCCGTATTGGAATTCCTGGGTCCAACATCTACACCTGGCTCATGATTCCAGCTTCCTGACAGTGCAGACCCTTGGAGACAACAGTCTTACCTAAGTAATTGTGTTCTTGCCACTCATGTGTGATTTCTAGATTGAGTTCCTGGCTCCTGGCTTTGGCTTCAGCAAAGCCCAACTTTCACAAGTATTTGGACAGTGAAATAAAAGATGAGAGCTCTCTTGCTTGCTCACTTTCTTTCTCTCGTTCTCAAATAAATAAATAATTTTTAAGACTCATCCATAAGGCAATGACACATGAATACATTGTCTTCCCTTGCAGGCTGTGGAAAATTAATTAAGAACTCTAGTCATTGGACAGCAGTGCCATCACCACCTTCCTCAGTTCCCCAAGGATCTACACAAACCCAACCCTCACAGAAGATCCCAGTTCTTCCATGATGCTGTAACTACCACTAAGCCCTGTCCAGTAACCATGGATGTACCAGCTAAAACAAAGCCAAAGAGTTTCCCAACATTCTTCCTGGAATCCAATCTGTAACTGTCAGCCTGGATTGGTCAGTTGTATGACAGGTGTTGGGAAGGGAGATTTGTAAATAAAATATGCTTGTTTCCATTGCTACATAATGTTCTTTCTTTTATTGTTTATATATTCAATGTAGAAATCAAATCTATTAAAATGTTATAATAATCACACCATCTGAGAAATTCATAAAACTATCCTAATGTGTCCAATACACCTACTCATGCATATATTGTGTTTGTTAACAATAAATATAACATTCCACTAAATGTTAAAGATCAACTAATTTGTTTTAAAAAAAACAATAAATATAACTGCCTTGTAAGTTTTCAGGAAATACACAACTGGAATTCCTATCAAATCTATTTTCATTGCTGTTAGTTTATATCAGGTCCACTGATTCTTGAACTTCAAAAAAATTAAAACACAAAGTACATTTTTTTATTTCTGCCTTTGTCTTGAAACAATTCTTTGAGATCTAATTTGTCTTTATGTGAATAAAACAAGTAGTTCACCTGTTTTGATGGCTGAGTAATTTTATCCTATATGCATAAATCACAAAATGTTTGTCCATTTTCTTATTGTTGGACATTTGAGTTGCTTAAAGTGTAGGGGCATTGTGTTATTTATACAGATGTGTATTTTTAAAGTCATGTGTTTTTATTTCTAAAGGGTGAAGGCTCTTGGTAGAAATGTTGTATATATGCATGATTAAACTTTTTTATGTTACATGAGGATATATTACTGTGACTAAGTATTTTACATAAAACCAGATTTGGCACATCTCAGGGAAGCAGAGAATCTAGTAAGATAAAATTTTGCTGTCAGTACCTCATGCCTCCCATCACCACAGTTTCTGTTCCCTCCATCTGAGCCCTTGTCTCCCTCTACGGATTATAGAAAAGAAGAGTCTCACACTCTCCTCTCTGGAGATGCTCACTAGACAATTGTAATTGGCTTCCGCAACTGGTAATGAGAACAACATTGTTCAAACTACCTTTCTCCCTCTGTGTATATTGTCATAATTGTCACAGTGTGTTCTGTCAGTGCAGTGAAATGTTAATTGCAGTTGCATGGGGAGGTGAGGTCCCAGGATTACAAATTAATGTCTCAGACCTAGCTTTCTCCCTCATACTCACTGACTTTCCCTGATCCTTCTCCAAAAATCAGACAGGCAGCAGGAAGATGTCAAGTGCTTATTTTAAATTTTGGCCTGTGAAGCAAACTCTACAAGGAAAGGAAATGAACCAGGAAACAAGGCACTCTTGTCTGGATAAAGGATTCTTCCACTAGAAAGTGAGCCATTGCTAAAGCCATTTCAGAAAAGATGAAATAGCCCCTGAGTCATAGGCTGAAACTCTGGAGAAAGAATTGAGGTCCAAGACCATAAGCTAGTTCCTAGATACTACAAATTTAACACAATCCTCACTTTCCACTGTGTTGCTGTGCTTTTTATGTATGAAACTGTGAAATGTTTTTTAAAAAATCTTTGTTTTGATATATAATTTATATGGTTTTTTTAAAGATTTATTTCTATTTATTTGAAAGAGTTACAGAGAGAGGTAGAGAGTGAGAGAGATCTTCCATCTGCTGGTTCACTCCCCCAAAGGGCTGCAACAGTCAGAGCTGAGCTGAAGCCAGGAGCTTCTTCCAGGTCTGCCATGTAGGTACAGAGACCAAAGGACTTGGGTCATCCTCCATTACTTTCCCAGGCATATCAGCAAGGAGCTGGATTGGAAGTGAAGCAGCTGGAACTCAGGATGCCAGCACTGCAGGCCTGGGCTCTAACCCGCTGTGCCACAGTACCAGCCCCCCTTTATATGTATTTAGTATAATCTGTTAGCTGTTTTCTATTCCTTACAAAATCAAAGACAGTATTTCCAGGATTAGGAAAGGTATTTCTATAATATGTCCCTGCCTGAGGCAATGTGTAAGATATAACTGAATGAATATGTTTTGTTCAGAAATTATACCTATTGGGGGCTGGTGCCATGGCTCACTTGGTTAATCCTCCACCTTGTGGCACCGGCATCCCATATGGGTGCCGGGTTCTAGTCCCAGTTGCTCCTCTTCCAATCCAGCTCTCTGCTGTGGCCTGGGAAGGCAGTGGAGGATGGCCCAAGAACTTGAGCTCCCACATGGGAGAGACCAGGAGGAAGCACCTGGCTCCTGGCTTCAGATCAGCGTAGCTCCAGCCGTAGCAGCCATATGGGGAGTGAACCAATGGAAGGAAGGCCTTTCTCTGTCTCTGTATCTCTCTCTCTCTCTTTCACTAACTCTATAAAGTAAATTTTAAAAATTTTAAAAAAATTATACCTATTGGGGGCCGGCGCCGTGGCTCAGTAGGCTAATCCTCCGCCTTGCGGCGCCGGCACACCGGGTTCTAGTCCCGGTCGGGGCACCGATCCTGTCCCGGTTGCCCCTCTTCCAGGCCAGCTCTCTGCTGTGGCCAGGGAGTGCAGTGGAGGATGGCCCAAGTGGTTGGGTCCTGCACCCCATGGGAGACCAGGAGAAGCACCTGGCTTCTGCCATCGGAACAGCGTGGTGCGCCAGCCGCAGCGCGCCTACCACGGCAGCCATTGGAGAGTGAACGGCAAAAAGGAAGACCTTTCTCTCTATCTCCCTCTACTGTCCACTCTGCCAGTCAAAAATTTAAAAAAAAAAATTATACCTATTGGAAAGTTATATAATTGCTGAAGACAACAACCATGTAGCAAAATACATATATATATTTAGACTGTTTTTCTTCCTAAGAAAGGAAAGGAACATTAAGGAGAGAACTAGATGAAGTGCAATTCAGGTTTTAGGAAAACACCACGAACTTCAGCAGTTTTCAGAATTGTTTTAAAATATTTTCTCTTCTGTAAAAAAGTATTCTGTGGCAACATTGTGGCACAGCAGATTAAGCCTATGCATAGGATGCCTACATTCCATATCAGAGTGCTGGTTCTGATCTAGCTTCCTGCTAGTACATCCTGGGAAGCAGCAGAGGACAGCTGAAGCATCTGCACCTGTGCCATCCATGTAGGAGACCCAGACATAGCTCCAGGCACCTGGCTTTGGCCTGGAACAGCCCTTGTTTTTTAGGTAATTTCAGGATTGAAGTCAGGAAACTCTGCTCATATGTCCTTGCTTAGGGATAGGAACCATTAGGAACCTGCCTATCCTTGGTTTTACCAACACGGATCTGCATCCTTAGCCACAGTTCCACAGATCATTCCAGTCTCTCTAAGATTGGAGGAAGGTGATAAAGGAAGTCTACTGGCCACCCAGACTGGGATCAGATTGGTCACCCCTGGATCCCATGGTCACTGGGCCCCACAAAGTCCCAGGGTTGCCCACATTACCTACCTGAGGCTAGCAGTGAAACATGTCAAAATGAATTATCTAACTGGAGTGCAGGTCTCCACTGATACCAGGCAAGTCGAAAAGCTCTGTCTTTGAGCACCAGCCTGCAGATGGAAGCCTTTGGACTTCATCCAGTGCTAGGTCTTAGCACAGTAGCTCCAAGGAACTCCAAGTAACAGTCCTAAGCTCCCTTTCCTAGCCTTTCTGTTTGGTTGAAGTTTTACTTTGGATCATGAATTGAAGATAGGATGGCACATACCATGTGGCTATAATGGTTCCAAATAAACAGTCTGCAGGTATGGGCCTGGGGGCAGTGGTCAGAGGGTCTCAGTTTAACTAAATTTTTCCACTGGGATTCAGTTCACTCTCCGTCTCCCAAGGAAGGCACATTTCTCTAGGTACTTCACTCCATGAACTGATAGGGGAGGGGTGATGTGGGCAACTCTTTCATTTATGCTTTCTTAAATACAACTGTTATTATTATTACACAAAATTGATATATTAGGGCCTTTCACCTAGTTCTGTAGCTCTTGTGAAGGTGCCTTGTGTGTGAACTACTGTTCAAACTGGTATCTCTGACACTCACCCCTGCCTCTCTGCTGAGCCGCCTGACTGCCTGGCCAGGTGTAATCTCTCTACTCAACCGTATAACCTGGCTCCTCCCCCCACCCCCAGTCTGAGTGACTGGGCACTCTCTCAGGCTCTGTCTGGAGAGGTGCCCTCCATCCTTACGGATGTCCCTTCCCTAATAAACCCTGCTATTTTACTTTCCACTACTCTGTCTCATGGCTGAATTCTTTCTTGCTTGGAGACAAGAACCCTGCCATTCACTGGTAACATTTTGGCAACCACGAAGGGATTTAGAGAAGACATCAGAGGTCAGTATTCCTTCCCTCAAGTGGGACCAGATCTGTGGAAGTGACCATTAAGTGTCTGGCACCCCACAGCTCTCCGAGAATGTGGGGTCCCCCGGCCATGGCTTAGCTATGGCCAAAACTCCAGAGGGATTGTAAGGAGCAGGAGGGATATTAGGAAAGGCAGTTGGCTGAAAGCCTGGAGATCCCCTGAGCTCACTTTGGCTTTCCAGCGGCTGAACTATGACCCGAGTGCAAGGTGTCCAGCACATAACAAACCTTCCAAAGCAGACAAATCAATTAATTCACAGGCTTTTATTGGGATTCCACTCCCGGGCAAAGTTCCCCAGTCCCAACAGAGCAACAGAGTGGGGGCAGGAGAAGTCGCGCGTCAGAGATTGGGAGAGCTCCTTTTATAGATTCAGGGCATGGGGGTTAAAGGTTGAGGCGGGTCTCATCCTCATTGGTTGACCTTTAGGCACCCGCAGGGACCTTGACAAGGACTTTTCTTCCCCACAAGTACAGGTAGGGACTTCTCCATTCCTGGAAGTGTAGGCCTTCCCTCCTTGCGGATCCCAAATCTACCATCCTGACCTTTTGGTGATAGGAAAGGGGGCGACGATGAATCTCTCTGGCTACTTCCTGCTGACTTGGGACGTCATCTGCAGGGGCCTGCTGGGGGTATCTTGGGGCTCCGCAGGGACAGGCATGTATGGATGGAGAAGCATCTGGTTGACTGCCTGGTTGCTGAAGGCCTTGGTTCATTCCATTTTCACCTGCTGTAAACACTTACACAGACACTGTAGTATACAAGTCAGGGTGAGAATAGAAACTAATGATCCTAAGAGTGGCATTAACCAGGTAATGAAAGGATTTCATAGAGAGGAAATGGGGACAGGGGGTCCCTGGACCCTTGTGGGGACAGTTTGATGGATGTGGCTTAAAGCTGATTCCAGCCAAGACTGGGAGAAAGGCCACTCAACTTTTGCAGGTAGAGGGGTTTGTCTGAGAAAAATTCTGAATAATCATACAACATTAAATGGAGGAGAGGACCATCAATACACACAGGTTGGGAGCAGAGCCACTGATGTTAGAGTAGAAGTTATTATTACAAAGGAATGAGACCCAAGTGGGCTAGACAGGATCTAGAACAAAGGATGGAGTCACTATTAGAGGACCCAAGAAAGTTGCTATATAAGCCACAACTAAGTTTGCTGATTGAGAGGCAAATAGAACCTGACAGAAGGGGCTTGATAATAATCTGGTGGGCTTTAGGCCTTATAAGTTAAGAGGCCCAGACCTATCTCTTCACATAGGGTACATCCTAGGGGAGGTGTGAACCTTCTTGGGGAAGGCACCCTGTTGACTTCCATTACCTAGCTGGTCTGAGAGGAGAGCTGGCCAGGTAAAGGCAGGTGGCATCTCTAATAAGAAATTTACAGTTCTGCCTGTAGTGTTGCTGACCCTACTTGGCGTCCCCTCAGCTGCAGTGGTCACTTTGGAAGCTGGGCTGAGTGAAGGGCTTTTCATCTTAGATTCAATAAGATCTGTGGCTCTGACCTGGGTGTCCTTCAACTCCAGGGCAGGTCCATTTCCAGTGATCCAACTCTTGGCTGGCAGAGCTGCCAGGGCTCTTCATAAGCTGACTTCTGCTGAAGCCCAGGCTTACCACATTGAAAACCACTGTAGTGGACTGGCCTGTTGGGTCTCCTTGGGGGCAGATCACTGTACAGAACAGCTATTAATAGGTCTACCACCTATCTTTACATTTCTGATGCCTAGTTTTCTCTTCCTCCTGGTTTTTGTTAAAACAGACCAGATGATGCAAGTCAAGGGGATGCTCAAGTCCCATCTCTAATCTTCAGTGGCCTAAACTAGAAGTCTATAGTCCCAGGCATGTTCTTGTAGTAGTTTTTCTGAGGTAGACAATGCCCATGATGAAAACTATGTTCTCACTTTAAAACTTTCTTATCCTAAGATGGCAGATAGTGAGGGCGCGCACTGATAGTCCGGGAAAAGATAGTTTAATAAAAGTGGAGATACTGTAGCATCAGGAAAAGACTCAAGAAAAAAACTGCAGAGGAAACGCTTCTGGATCTAGTGGATGTGACACAGAGGACCTACAGGGAGCCCACCGCGTGGAAGCCCAGCCGCGGGAGCTGAGCCACAGAATCTCACTAGCACAGGAACGGGAGGTAAGACAAAAACCTCAGAAACCCGAGACATTGGTGGGGAAGGCAAAAGGAGGCCTCAGGCCCCACTGAGCAAAGTTCACCAGGTTGACTGGATGAGAGAAAAAAAAAAATGAATAAATCAGGGGAACCAGCATGGACACTAGCCTCTCTCTCCACTCACCTAACAAAGCCGAGCAAGACAAAGAGCAGGCACAATTTTACATATGTAAAGCGGCAACCTTGAGTAGCCAAGCAGAAAAAACTTGACTCTGGTCTGAAGAAATAACAGGAGGTTAGAATCTAGTGAAAGCAGGTGGAGCTAACAATCTGAGACTGTGAAAATCCGAGGGGGGGGTGAGTGAACTCACGGCGTATGCACACTCGGTAACCTAGGGACTGTGCAGAAACTTGAGAACACATTGAGGGCTGCATAAACTCTTTGTGTGGTCCCAGGGGTAGATCAAACGAATACTCACAGAGGCCAGATTTCAACTACCCTCAGTTCCACTCAGCTGTGCAGAATTACTTCCCAACTGAGTCAAAAAAAAAAAAAGAGAGAGAGAGATCCAGCAAAGAGCAAGGGAGAGAACAATCTGGGTGAGTCACAATTGGCACATGCTTAAACCTGAAGAATCAAAAAGAGCTCTCTGGCCACACCCAAAACAGCCTAAGCATCCATCAAAGCAGACAGCCCAATTAATCTAGAGGCATAGTATAACGAGAAAAAAAACACCACAGCAAAAAAAAAAATAAAATAAATTATCTCCAACATGCCAAACAACAAACGCAGAAACCGAAGTAACAAGAGCAAGGAAGACACTATGATGCCCCCAAATGAACAAGACACCCCAATTCAAGATTATGAAGATGAAGAGATAGAGGAAATGCAAGAAGTGGATCTCAAAAAATTGATAAGAACATTAAGAAGTTCTCAAAAACAAATTCTTGAACTACAGAAATCCTTAATGGACAAGATAGAAAATCTGTCGTGCGAAAATGAAACATTAAGGAGGAATCAAAATGAAATGAAACAACTAGTAGAACATGAAACTGTGATAGTGACAAAAAACCACAATGAAATGAAGAACTCAATAGATCAAATGACAAACACATTAGAGAGCCTTAAAAACAGAATGGGTGAAACAGAAGACAGAATATCAGACTTAGAAGACAGAGAACAGGAAAGGAAACAGTCAAATAGAAGAAAAGAAGAGGAAATCAGAAATCTAAAAAATACTGTCAGGAATCTACAGGATACTATTAAAAAACCCAACATTCGGGTTCTAGGAGTTCCTGAAGGCATAGAGAGGGAGAAAGGATTAGAAGGCCTTTTTAGTGAGATACTAGCAGAAAATTTCCCAGGTTTGGAGAAGGACAGAGACATCCTAGTACAGGAAGCTCATAGAACCCCTAATAAACATGACCAAAAGAGATCCTCACCACAACACGTTGTAATTAAACTCACCACAGTGAAACATAAAGAAAAGATCCTAAAATGTGCAAGAGAGAAACCTCAGATTACTCTCAGAGGATCTCCAATTAGACTCACAGCTGACTTCTCTTCAGAAATCCTACAAGCTAGAAGGGAATGGCGAGATACAGCCCAGGTACTAAGAGAGAAAAACTGCCAGCCCAGAATATTATATCCTGCAAAGCTCTCATTTATGAATGAAGGTGAAATAAAGACCTTTCACAGCAAACAGAAATTGAAAGAAGTTGTCGCCACTCATCCAGCCCTGCAAAAGATGCTTAAAGATGCGTTACACACAGAAACACAGAAACACAGTCACCAATATGAAAGAAGGTAAAGGAGGGAAACCTCAAGCAAAAAATGATCACAGGAATCTCAAACCATATATTAGAAAATATCTTTGGCAAATGACAGGGCAAAGTTACTCCTTCTCAATAATCACATTGAATGGCCTGAACTGTCCAGTTAAAAGACACCGATTGGCTGATTGGGTTAAGGAACAAAACCCATCTCTTTGCTGCTTACAAGAAACACATCTTTCCAACAATGATGCCTACAGACTGAAAGTGAAAGGCTGGAAAAAGATATACCATGCCAAGAGAAATGAAAAAAGAGCGGGCGTAGCCATCTTAATATCGGACAACATAAACTTTACCACAAAAACTGTTAGGAGAGACAAAGAGGGGCACTATTTAATGATTAAGGGATCCATTCAACAGGAAGATATAACGATTATCAATGTATATGCACCTAATTACAGGGCACCAGCTTATTTAAAAGACTTGTTAAGGGACTTAAAGGGAGACTTAGACCCCAATACAATAGTTCTGGGGGACTTCAATACTCCACTCTCAGAGATTGACAGATCATCAGGACAGAAGATCAACAAAGAAACAGTAGATTTAAACGACACTATAGCCCAAATGTATCTAACAGATATCTACAGAACTTTTCATCCTATACATAAAGAATTTACATTCTTCTCAGCGGTACATGGAACCTTCTCTAGGATTGACCACATACTAGGCCATAAAGCAAGTCTCAGCAAATTCAAAAGAATTAGAATCATACCATGCAGCTTCTCAGACCACAAAGGAATGAAGTTGGAAATTAGCAACTCGGGAATCCCTAGAGCATATGCAAACACATGGAGATTGAACAACATGCTCCTGAATGAACAATGGGTCATAAAAGAAATTAAAAGAGAAATCAAAAATTTTCTGGAAGTAAATGAGGATAACAGCACAACATACCAAAACCTATGGGATACAACAAAAGCAGTGTTAAGAGGAAAGTTTATATCAATAGGTGCCTACATCAAGAAATTGGAAAGGCACCAAATAGATGAGCTTTCACGTCATCTCAAGGATCTAGAAAATCTGAAGCAAACCAAACCCAAACCCAGGAGGAGAAGGGAAATAATTAAAATCAAAGAAGAAATCAACAGGA
The DNA here is from genome assembly GCF_033115175.1 of Lepus europaeus. Lineage (NCBI taxonomy): Eukaryota > Metazoa > Chordata > Mammalia > Lagomorpha > Leporidae > Lepus > Lepus europaeus. Next base: position 50,286,297 of record NC_084835.1, read on the forward strand.
TTGAATCCAAAAAAAAAAAAAATTACAAAAAATCAGCCAAACGAGGAGCTGGTTTTTTGAAAAAATAAACAAAATTGACACCCCATTGGCCCAACTAACTAAAAAAAGAAGAGAAAAGACCCAAATCAATAAAATCAGAGATGAAAATGGAAACGTAACAACAGACACCACAGAAATAAAAAGAATCATCAGAAATTACTACAAGGATTTGTATGCCAGCAAACAGGGGAATCTATCAGAAATGGACAGATTCCTGGACACATACAACCTACCTAAATTGAGCCAGGAAGACATAGAAAACCTAAACAGACCCATAACTGACACAGAAATTGAAACAGTAATAAAGGCCCTCCCAACAAAGAAAAGCCCAGGACCAGATGGATTCACTGCTGAATTCTACCAGACATTTAGAGAAGAACAAACTCCAATTCTTCTCAAACTATTCAGAACAATCGAAAAAGAGGGAATCCTCCCAAATTCTTTCTATGAAGCCACCATCACCTTAATTCCTAAGCCGGAAAAAGATGCAGTATTGAAAGAGAATTACAGACCAATATCCCTGATGAACATAGATGCAAAAATACTCAATAAAATTCTGGCCAATAGAATGCAACAACACATTAGAAAGATCATCCACCCAGACCAAGTGGGATTTATCCCCCGTATGCAGGGATGGTTCAATGTTCGCAAAACAATCAACGTGATACACCACATTAACAGACTGCAGAAGAAAAACCATATGATTCTCTCAATAGACGCAGAGAAAGCATTTGATAAAATACAACACCCTTTCATGATGAAAACTCTAAGCAAACTGGGTATGGAAGGAACATTCCTCAATACAATCAAAGCAATATATGAAAAACCCACGGCCAACATCCTATTGAATGGGGAAAAGTTGGAAGCATTTCCGCTGAGATCTGGTACCAGACAGGGATGCCCTCTCTCACCACTGCTATTCAATATAGTTCTGGAAGTCTTAGCCAGAGCTATTAGGCAAGAAAAAGAAATTAAAGGGATACAAATTGTGAAGGAAGAACTCAAACTATCCCTCTTTGCAGATGATATGATTCTTTATTTAGGGGACCCAAAGAATTCTACTAAGAGACTACTGGAACTCATCGAAGAGTTTGGCAAAGTAGCAGGACATAAAATCAATCCACAAAAATCAACAGCCTTTGTATACACAGGCAATGCCACGGCGGAGGAAGAACTTCTAAGATCAATCCCATTCACAATAGCTACAAAAACAATCAAATACCTTGGAATAAACTTAACCAAGGACGTTAAAGATCTCTACGATGAAAACTACAAAACCTTACAGAAAGAAATAGAAGAGGATACCACAAAATGGAGAAATCTTCCATGCTCATGGATTGGAAGAATCAATATCATCAAAATGTCTATTCTCCCAAAAGCAATTTATACATTCAATGCAATACCCATCAAGATACCGAAGACCTTCTTCTCAGATCTGGAAAAAATGATGCTGAAATTCATATGGAGACACAGAACACCTTGAATAGCCAAAGCAATCTTGTACAACAAAAACAAAGCTGGAGGCATCACAATACCAGATTTCAGGACATACTACAGGGCAGTTGTTATCAAAACAGCATGGTACTGGTACAGAAACAGATGGATAGACCAATGGAACAGAATAGAAACACCAGAAATCAATCCAAACATCTACAGCCAACTTCTATTTGATCAAAGATTCAAAACTAATCCCTGGAATAAGGATAGTCTATTCAATAAATGGTGCTGAGAAAATTGGATTTCCACGTGCAGAGGCTTGAAGCAAGACCCATACCTTTCACCTTACACAAAAATTCACTCAACATGGATTAAAGACTTAAATCTATGACCCAACACCATCAAATTATTAGAGAGCATTGGACAAACCCTGCAAGATATAGGTACAGGCAAAGACTTCTTGGAAAAGACCCCAGAAGCACAGGCAGTCAAAACCAAAATTAACATTTGGGATTGCATCAGATTGAGAAGTTTCTGTACTTCAAAAGAAACAGTCAGGAAAGTGAAGAGGCAACCGACAGACTGGGAAAAAATATTTGCAAACTATACTACAGATAAAGGGTTGATAACCAGAATCTACAAAGAAATCAAGAAACTCCACAACAACAGAACAACCCACTTAAGAGATGGGCCAAGGACCTCAATAGACATTTTTCAAAAGAGGAAATCCAAATGGCCAACAGACACATGAAAAAATGTTCAAGATCACTGGCAATCAGGGAAATGCAAATCAAAACCACAATGAGGTTTCACCTCACCCCGGTGAGAATGGTTCACATTCAGAAATCTACCAACAATAGACGCTGGAGAGGATGAGGGGGGGGGGACACTAACCCACTGTTGGTGGGAATACAAACTAGTTAAGCCACTATGGAAGTCAGTCTGGAGATTCCTCAGAAACCTGAATATAACCCTACCATACAACCCAGCCATCCCACTCCTTGGAATTTAACCCAAAGGAAATTAAATTGGCAAACAACAAAGCCATCTGCACATTAATGTTTATTGCAGCTCAATTCACAATAGCTAAGACCTGGAACCAACACAAATGCCCATCAAGAGTAGACTGGATAAAGAAATTATGGGACATGTACATATACAGCAGTAAGAAAACAATGAAACCCAGTCATTTGCAACAAGATGGAGGAATCTGGAAAACATCATGCTGAGTGAATTAAGCTAGTCCCAAAGAGACAAATATTTGTTCTCCCTGATCGGCGACAACTAACTGAGCACCAAAGGGGAAACGTGTTGAAGTGAAATTGACACTATAGGAAACAATGACCTGCCAGCGCCGTGGCTCAACAGGCTAATCCTCCGCCTAGTGGCGCCGGCACACTGGGTTCTAGTCCCAGTCGGGGTGCCGGATTCTGTCCCAGTTGCCACTCTTCCAGGCCAGCTCTCTGCTGTGGCCCAGGAGTGCAGTGGAGGATGGCCCAAGTGGTTGGGTCCTGCACCCCATGGGAGACCAGGATAAGCAACTGGCTCCTGCCTTCAGAACAGCGCGGTGCGCCGGCCGCAGCACACCAGCCGTGGCGGCCATTGGAGGGTGAATCAATGGCAAAAGGAAGATCTTTCTCTCTGCCTCTCTCTCTCACTAGCCACTCTGCCTGTCAAAAAGTAAAAAAAAAAAAAAGAAAGAAAAGAAACAATGACCTGATCAGCTCTTGTCCTGACTCTTGATGTACAATGTAATACTTTATCCTTTTTCTTATTTTGTTGTTGTTGTTGTAGTTGTTGTTCTAGTACTAGTGGTTGAACTCTAATTAACACACAATTATTCTTAGGTGTTTACATTTTAACTGAAAAGTGATCCCTGTTAAATATAAGAGTGGGAAAAAGAAAGGGAAGAGATGTACAATTTGGGACATGCTCAATTGGACTTGCCCCAAATGGTGGAGTTAGAAATGTGCCAGGGGATTCCAATACAATCCCATCAAGGTGGCATGTACCAATGCCATCTCACTAGTCCAAATGATCAATTTCAGTTCACAATTGATGACTCTGATAGGTCTAAGAGTCAAAGGAATCACACAAACAAGACTAGTGTCTGCTAACACTGATAGAATCAAAAAAGGAGAGAACGATCCAACATGGGAAGCGGGATACACAGCAGACTCATAGAATGGCAGATGCCCTAAACAGCACCCTGGCCTCAGAATCAGCCCTTAAGGCATTTGGATCTGGCTGAAGAGCCCATGAGAGTATTGTAGGCATGGAAATCCAAGACACCATGGAAAAGAAAAAAAAAAAGACCTAAATGAAAGATCTCTGCGAGTGAGATCCCAGTGGGAAGAACGGGACCATCAAAGATGGAGGTACCTTTCTCTGAAGGGAGGAGAGAACTTCCACTTTGACTATGACCCTATTAGAATAAAATCAAATTCGGCGAATTCTAAAGGCTTCCATAGCCTTGGCAACTCATGACTAGAGCCTAGGGAGATTACTGACGCCATAAACAAGAGTGTCAAATTGTTAAGTCAGCAACAGGAGTCACTGTGTACTTACATCTCATGTGGGATCTGTCCTTAATGTGTTGTCTAATGTGAAGTGATGCTATAACTAGTGTTGCTATGTGGGGGCAAACTGTTGAAATCTTTACTTAATATATACTGAAATGATCTTCTGTATATAAAGAGAATTGAAAATGAATATTGATGTGAATGGAAGGGGAGAGGGAGCGGGAAAGGGGAGGGTTGCAGGTGGGAGGGAAGTTATGGGAGGGGGGAAGCCAATGTAATTCATAAGCTGTACTTTGGAAATTTATATCCATTAATTAAAAGTTTTTAATAAAAAAAAACTTTCTTATCCTTTGTTGTTTCATTGAGTACTGATTACCCAGAAACCTGTTAAAATAAATTGCAAAATAAGTTCAGCAAGTTACTAAGTGATATTTTCAAAGGTAGTGATCTTCCTAGATTTAAAGAGAAATTCCTTCAAACTCAGTGTCTTTTCACAGTTGCATTTTTCTTAAGAACACCTTAGGCCCATGATGTCATATTCAGTTGGCCACATGGGGCTTAGGCACTTGACCTAAAACCCAGCAGACCGGAGGGGTGGGATGAAGAAGGGAAAAAAGAGGGAGAATGAGAGTGTAAAAGAGAGATAAGAGAGGAGAGGAGCTAGTGAGGAGAGAAGAGAGAGATGAGAGCGAGCAGGAGAGAAAGGAGACCAGGGGAGGAGGTTAGAGAGCCATGTGTTCAGGACCAGATTGACTCCCTGGCTGATGTGGCCCTTCAAAACAGAAGGGCATTAGACCTCTTACTAGCAGAAAAAGAGGGAACATGCGTATTTCTTGGGGAACAGTGCTGCTTTTTTACTAACAAATCTGGAGTGGTCAGAAACATGGCACAACAACTTAAGGAACGCATTGCCAAATGACTACAGAAGTATCAGGGACAACAAGGATGGGATCTATTTTCCTCTTTTCTCCCTTGGGTACTGCCAACTCTGGGACCCATAATAACTGTAGGGATAATTGTAATGATCACTCCTTGTGCTCTCAGGTTCATGAAAGATCGAATCCAGGAAGCCTCCAGAGTAGCAGTCAACCAGATGCTTCTCCATCCATACATACCTGTCCCTGCAGAGCCCCAAGATACCCCCAGTGGGCCCCTGTAGATGGTGTCCCCAGTCAGCAGGAAGTAGCCAGAGAGATTCATCGTCGCCCCCTTTTCTATCATCAAAAGGTCAGGATGGTAGATTTGGGATCCGCATGGAAGGAAAGCCTATACTTCCGGGAATGGAGAAGTCCCTACCTGTACTTGCGGGGAAGAAAAGTCCTTGTCAAGGTCCCTGTGGGTGCCTAAAGGTCAACCAATGAGGATGAGACCCGCCTCAACCTTTAACCCCCATGCCCTGAATCTATAGAAGGAGCTCTCCCAATCTCTGACGCGCGACTTCTCCTGCCCGCACTCTGTTGCTCTGTTGGGACTGGGGAACCTTGCCCGGGAGTGAAATCCCAATAAAAGCCTGTGAATTAATTGATTCATCAGCCTGGGAAGATTGGTTACATGCCGGACACCTTGCACCAAGGACCAGGTCTCTCTCTTGGAGGGACGCCAGGTCACGCTGCCTACTGATACGCGAGCAGGGCCTAGCTTTGGTCGAGGCTAATATTGGCCCTCCAGGTAAACTCGGACAACTAGGTAGTGGGCAATCTTGAGCGATAGGAGATTTCGAACACCCATTCAGCCCCCAGACATCAGGGCCTTTCCCAATGCTCTCCTCCAGTTGAGATTCCTAGGGGAAGGTGAGGGCAGTGTCTTCCCCCTCCTCCTCTCTTTGTTTCTCCTCATCTCCATTCCTATACCGCTGGAAAAAGGGAGATGGAAGTTCCACAGGTTTCTCCACCTAAGGGAAAAAGCTGTTACCAGTTAACCCTTTCCAACCTGGTAGAAGGTTTTCCATCTTTGTAACTTATGGTAGTTCTGGTGCGTCTTAAAGTTTTTGTGCGCTGTTATGTTACTAAGCTTTGATTGTCTGAGGACTGAATCTGGAAAGGAGCTAAAGTTAACTATCTGTTTTAATTGACTGAGTGATTGCAGTAGCCCTGATTGGATTTGGTTTTTGGTAGCTTTGGGATCCGCAAGGAGGGAAGGCCTATACTTCCAGGAATGGAGAGGCCTACTTCCTGGGAAGAAAGTCCTTGTCAAGGTCCCTGCAGGTGCCTAAAGGTCAACCAATGAGGATCAGACCTGCCTCAACCTTTAACCCCCATGCCCTGAATCTATAAAAGGAGCTCTCCCAATCTCTGACGTGTGACTTCCCTGGCCCCTGCTCTGTTGCTCTGTTGGGGCTGGGGAACCTCACCTGGGAGTAGAACCCCAATAAAAGCCTGTGAATTAATCGATTCATCTGCCCGGGAAGATTTGTTATGCGCTGGACACCTTGCAGATGGTGCCGAAAGCCCGGAAGCTGAGGTTGGCACCTCCCCTTTCTGGGTTTGAGGTCCCCTCACTCCTTGAATCTGTCTGGTGCCCCAGGCTGACTACAGACCACACTTGACCAACTGTAAGTAACTCCTCTCTTACTCTCCCTCCCTCCTCTGGGTTGGCCCAGTCTCTGCGACCTCCAGCTAGCTCTCTGTCTAAACAGAGACCTCCAAATCGTGCGCATGTGGGCTCTGTTCTCCACTGTTTAGCCTCCCAGTGGCTGTTGGAGATGTTCCGCCGCTGGCTTGGCCCCGTAAAGGACTGACCTCTAATCCATCTACTGAAGTCCAGGACAGGGGATGCCTTGACCGAATTTCAGTACGTCCCGGGCTACCGGGGAGACCATGGGATCTGGCTAATCCCAAGGGTGGGACTCAAAATGCCCTCTGGCCTGCCTCCTAAAGAACTTGAAGAAACTGGGACTGGCCCAGGACCTACTGCGTAAACGCCTACTCTACTCCACCCAGGCATGGTCTAATTACCTTGAGAATTTCTGCTGCAGGGAGAGAAAATGGTCAGAGGGCCCCTATGTCCAGGCTTTCTGAGACCTCTGCTCCCATCCTACCCTCTTCTCTACTTTCCTCTGCCTGCTCCACAGCCCAGGTCTTGCCAGCCAAGATCGGGCCCCCACCTCTTAAGGATGCCTCTTCTGTGTTACTGCCAAACTCTTGACCCTCCACCTTTTCCGACCCTCCTGAGTTCCTGGGGACCCCCAGGAACCTCCCGCCCCCATATGCGCATTCTTCTGCCCTGCCCCACCCCATGTCCTGCCTCTCCCCATCGCCATTGCTGGAAGCCAGGTAGCCAGGTGGCCCAACCACCAGTGTCAAGCTCCCTACCCCCATCCTAATGGGATTCACTGCCCCTGCTTCCCTGGCTACCCTCCGGCAAAGTTTTAAAAGGACCTCTTCCTGAACACATGGCTCTCTATTTTAATTGAATTCAAGTAGAGATATATCATATCAGCATCTTAAGTCATTTAGGTGTAACTGCTAATTTATTGTAAACTCTTGTATACTCAGCATGTTAAATTTGTGTTAAAAATGTTATAGAAATGTGCATTTGGTAAGGAAGGTTAAAAGGAAAGAGTTATTTTGAATAAAGAAAGGACAAAGTTTGTAAGATTGACTTCATCCTGATGGTTAGTTTACTCTAGACTGGAATGGAAATGATGGAATGTTTCAAGTAAGTTGAAAAGGGTGTGTGGAAGTCACAGAAGGTTACGAAAGAAATCTTGGATCTTAATGAGAAAGCCACAGAAGCCTAAAGAGTTAAATGTTCTGTAAAATCCTACAGATGCTTTCAAAAATGCTATGTGAAGTAAGCAAGTGCCTCTTGTTGAGTTTATAATAAGTTTATAATTTTAAACGTGGCAACTGAAAGTCTTTTGTCATCCACAGTTTTTTTTTTTTTTTTTTTTTTTTTTGACAAGCAGAGTGTATAGTGAGAGAGAGAGACAGAGAGAAAGGTCTTCCTTCTTGCCGTTGGTTCACCCTCCAATGGCCGCTGCGGCCAGCACATCGCGCTGATCCGAAGCCAGGAGCCAGGTGCTTCTCCTGGTCTCCCATGGGGTGCAGGGCCCAAGGACTTGGGCCATCCTCCACTGCCTTCCCGGGCCACATCAGGGAGCTGGCCTGGAAGAGGGGCAACCCGGATAGAATCCGGTGCCCCAACCAGGACTAGAACCCGGTGTGCCGGCGCCGCAAGGTAGAGGATTAGCCTGTTAAGCCACGGCGCCGGCCCTCATCCACAGTTTTATATATCAGATTTGCTGCTCATAAAAGTAAAGCGTTGTTGGTTCTGTGCTTAGCTGTCCTCCTATAGGTTCTGATGGACTTTTTCCAGCCACATCTATTGTATTCAGTATTTGGGATGGCACTGTAAACAGATGAAGCCAATAATGTATTATAGGTTCGAACTGAAAATACGGTTAACTGAGGTTACTAAAAGCAGAAAGTAATTCGAATCAATTGGTAAATTAAAAAACAATTAAAGAGTTTAAAAAGCTAGTAATGAAACTGCTTTCTAAATTTTCATTTGATATTACTATTGTCAGTCAGTGATTTGGGACTTGAGCATCCCCTTGATTTGCATCCTCTGGTCTGCTTTAACAAAAACCAGGAGGAAGAGAAAGCTGGGCATCAGAAATGGAAAGATAGGTGGCAGCCTATTAATGGCTATTCTGTACAGTGATCTGCCCTCAAGGAGACCCAACAGGCCAGTCCACTACAGTGGTTTTCAATGTGGTAAGCCTGGGCTTCAGCAGAAGTCAGCTTATGAAGAGCCCTGGCAGCTCTGCCAGCCAAGAGTTGGATCACTGGAAATGGACCTGCCCTGGAGTTGAAGGACACCCAGGTCAGAGCCACAGATCTTATTGAATCTAAGATGAAAAGCCCTTCACTCAGCCCAGCTTCCAATGTGACCACTGCTGCTGAGAGGAGACGGCCAAATAACACTACAGGCAAACTGTAAATTTCTTATTAGAGATGTCACCTGCCTTTACCTAGCCAGGTCTCCTCCAGGCCAGCTAGGTAATGGCAGTCAATAGGGTGCCTTCCCCAAGGAGGTTCACACCTCCCTTAGGATGTACCCTATTTGGATAAGTCTGGGCCTCATAACTTACAAGGCCTAAAGCCCACCAGATTATTATCAAGCCCCTTCTGTCAGGTTCTATTTGCCTCTCAATCAGCAAACTTAGTTGTGGCTGAGACAGCACCTTTCTTGAGTTCTCTAATAATGACTCTGTCCTTTGTTCTGGACCCTGTCTAGCCCACTTGGGACTCATTCCTTTGTAATCATAGCCTCTACTCTAACATCAATGGCTCTACTCCCAACCTGTGTGTATTGATGGTCCTCTCCTCCACTTAATGTTGTATGATTATTCAGAATTTTTCTCAGACAAACCCCTCTACCTGCAAAAGTTGAGTGGCCTTTCTCCAAGTCTTGGCTGGGATCAGATTTAAGCCACATCCATCAAACAATCCTCTCCTCTATGAAATCCTTTCATTACCTGGTTAATGCCACTCTTAGGATCATTAGTTTCTATTCTCACCCTGACTTGTATACTACAGTGTCTGTGTAAGTGTTTACAGCAGGTGAAAATGGAATGAACCAAGGCCTTCAGCAACCAGGCAGTCAACCAGATGCTTCTCCATCCATACATGCCTGTCCCTGCGGAGCCCCAAGATACCCCCAGCAGGCCCCTGCAGATGACGTCCCAAGTCAGCAGGAAGTAGCCAGAGAGATTCATCATCGCCCCCTTTCCTATCACCAAAAGGTCAGGATGGTAGATTTGGGATCCGCAAGGAGGGAAGGCCTACACTTCCGGGAATGGAGAAGTCCCTACCTGTACTTGTGGGGAAGAAAAGTCCTTGTCAAGGTCCCTGTGGGTGCCTAAAGGTCAACCAATGAGGATGAGACCCGCCTCAACCTTTAACCCCCATGCCCTGAATCTATAAAAGGAGCTCTCCCAATCTCTGACGCGCGACTTCTCCTGCCCCCACTCTGTTGCTCTGTTGGGGCTGGGGAACCTCGCCCGGGAGCGGAACCCCAATAAAAGCCTGTGAATTAATCGATTCATCTGCCTGGGAAGATTTATTATGTGCCAGACACCTTGCAGTTTTGGTTGAAATATTCGAGCACTGTGGATTAAGATCTCACCTTGGTGGACGTTCTCATTAGGCTAGAGAGTTCGAACTTCTTTGTTGTATTAAAAAGGTTTTGTTAGCTTATATTGTGCCTACCCAAGGGTCTGGTTCCTTATGTACTGTTAAAGGGACGCAGCTTCAGAGTTGACCTCATTCCCCCGTGGGTTTTTTTGTCAGGTCTGGCTTGCTCTGCGTGTTGAATCGTGTGATAGTAAGGGCAGTGGGAAGCGTGTGCCCTCCCTCCTTCTGGTGTCTGGCCAGGGCCCAATTGGCACCAGAACAGGGAGCTGCCTACCTCTCCTGCTGCACTTCTGTCTACTCGTGGCCTCCCCTGTCCCCCTTAGGCATAGGTCTGGACAGGGAGCCATCCAATAGACTTTGCTATCAGGCCACACCCTTCCAAGTAAAAAGAGCACTTTATAGTCCAAGAAGTTTTGCAGGCCTGGATTCTGTTGTTTCAGAAGAGGGGCTGACTGGCTTAGCCAAATTTCATTAAAATAGCCAGGGGCCAAAAGGCGAAGTCTGATTAAGGGATAGTACTGACAACAGGATCCCAAAAGGGAAGAGATTTAGAGACATTTCGAGGCAGTTATGCGGCAGATACCAGATTACTGGGTTCCAGGAATCCCAAGAGTGTTTGCAGGTTACACGGTAATACTAGTTAAGCCCAGCAACCCAGGCCCATAACCCACTGGCTACATAGCAAGCCAAGGAGTGATTTGGAGGTTTGCGGGGACGCCTGCTCCCTCCCTAGCACAGCAGAAACCTCTGCCACGATTTCTCCTCTATTCTCTTTCAAATGGGAAACCATTTGGGGTTACCACCACGTGCCTCACCGCTAGGAGATTCTAATACCATTTCTTGTTTATATCTATACTGCTGTGAGCATGGTAAATGGACAGAAATCCCTTATGTACAGGTCCTTATGGCACTCAGGAAAGATCATGAGCTCTGCAAAGTTGCAAACTGGACTCAGCAATGCTAACTTCATTTGAGTTATTATCAGGAGTACACTGTAAAGCTAAGCCAAAGAAGCCACCATCTAGTGCTCCCCTAGATGCCCCGGAGCCACCATGCCCTCAGCCTCCTGTGGAGCCAACAGCCCCACCTTGCCCAGAGGTTCAGAGGAGCCAGAGTACCAGCCTGAGGCAGAGCCCAAGGCCAAGGCTGAGGCTGAGCCTGAGCTGGAGCCCCAGCCTGAGGCCAAGCACAAGCAGGAGCCCGAGCGCGGCATGAGTCCGGGCGCTAGGGCGGAGGGTGCAGGAATGTTTCCCTTACAGGAAGTGATAGGACCCAATGGCCCCACCAAAATATGGGTCCCCTTTAAAATGCAGGATTTAAATGAGATGAAAGCAGAAATGGGATGCTTCACTGAGGACCCCAACAGGTGTCTAGAGGGATGGTATAAGATTACCGGCATGTTTGAGCTTACTTGGCAGGACATAGTATTCCTTCTAAACACTACCCTAACTCATGGGGAAAAGCAAATGGTGTCGCAGCATGCCAATGATTATGCAAAAGCCTTGCATAGACAGGATGAGGGACACCCAATCACGGAGGCAGTGATCCCAATTAAGGAACCTTCATGGAACTATAATACCCCTGAAGGAAGGAAAAGTAGGGACCACATGCTGGCTTGTCTTTTAGCAGGTCTAAGGGCAGCCAATAAGGCAAGACCAAAGAACTTTAATAAGCTATCAATGATAGAACAGGGACCACAGGAAAATCCAGCTGCCTTTCTAAAAGGGTTCAAAGGGGGTCTTGATAAGTATACTGATTTAGATCCTGACTCTGCTGTAGGAAATGCCATATTAGGGGATAGGTTCTTAACTCAAGCCACTCCTGATATTAAAAGAAAGCTTCAAAAATCAGGGTTGGGTTGAGCACCCTCTTGACTGACATCATAGAGGCTGCTTCCTTGGTCTACTTTATTAGAGACCAGGAGAACAAGGAGCAAGCTAGCAGCAGGAGCGATGTAAGGATAGGCAACAGGCCAATAAGTGGCTGCTTCACACGGTGATCTGCCGCAAGGCCAGTGCACCCCAAACAGCACCTATTTCTGATATAAGCAGCCAGGGCATTGGGCAAGCAGCTGTCGTGACAGAAACTGCCTTCTGTCAGCTCCGCCAAGAGCAAGGCCACTGGACACGGAACTGCCCTGGGTGTCAAAGGACTCCTGGTTCAGAACCGCAGACCCTGTGGCCCCGAGCTAAAAAGCCTTTGGCTCTGCCCAGCCTCTGCTCAGCTTTCAGCTCCAGCCACTGCTATTGAGGGGATGGCCTAGGGTCAGTGAAACAAAAGTTGCCTATTTCTATCAGCTTCCTATTCAGCTGTCCTCCCAGTCCAGCCATGTAATGCAAGTCAACAGGGTGCCTCCCTTAAAGGAAATTTGCATCTCTTGCAATTCTCTTCCAGCACCCCATGGATAGGTCTGGGCCTCACACACCCTTAAAAGCCTATCCAAATAGTATTAAGCTTAAAAAGCCCTCCATGCCAGTTCCAAAAAACAGGGCTTTCAGTAACAGCTAACTTAGATAGTTCTGCACCTATTTGGACAGGTCCTCACTGAGAACTTAAAGGGCCTATCTCTTGAGGGGGGTGCACAGTAATCTAAAATGTAGGTGGTTAAATGTAAATGATTTGTTAGTCTGTCTCCTTTCCCAGCCTGAGACTCTAGTCTTGTACATTGGCTTAACTTCCTTGCAAAACTGGCTACTAGATATCCAGAGGGAAAAAAAGCATTGCTAGTACATTAGAGTGTTAATTATTTAACCCTTATCCTCACCCCTGGGGAGAGAAAACCTGCCCCAGCAAGGATATGGGCCATGCAGCAAATTCCTACTTCTGCAAACTTCAGGCAGTCCCAGCTTTTCTCTATCAGGTTACAGGTTCCTAGATACAGGGAAATAGCACAGTTCCTAAACCAGGCTCTCGACAGAGAGCCAAAGCAGAGCCCCTCCTTTGGCAGAAAGAGCAAATCACAGCCTTTGCTCAGCTAAAGGACTAAAGCCCCTGTGCTAGGACTGCCAAACCCAGAGAGACCTTCCCAGCTGTGCATCACTGGGAGGCAGGGAGTAACTTTAGGAGGGTTAACTCAGGATCTGGGACCTGTTAAGCAACCTGTGGGCTACTTTTCTAAAACCTTAGACATGGCTGCACAAGAATGGCCTCACTGCCTAAGGAAAATGACAACAGCTTCCTTGCTGACAGAGGAGGCATCTAGAATTACATAGGGGCAAGATATCACCCTTTATACCTCACATCAAATAAATTCTCTATTAGAGCAAAAGAGCTCTCACTGGCTCACAGATAGTAGAATATTAAAATATCAGGTCCTCCTTGTAGAAAACACTCAGGTAAAAATAAGGCATTGCTCTACTCTAAACCCAGCTACTTTAATGCCAGTTCCAGGGGAAAGTGGTCCCCTCCACTCCTGTGCTGAGACTACAGACTTGATCTATACCAGCAGAAGGGACCCAAAAGACAGCCACCTGAGTAACACAGATGAAGTTTGGTTCATAGATGGAAGCAGCTTTGTCAGACGGGACCTGCTTCTCAGGGTATGCAACAATTACGGCATGGCACGTTATTGAAGCATGCTCTGCCCCCAGGAACTTTTACTCAGTTAGCAGAACTGATCACTTAACCAGAGCTCTAAAACTAGGTAAGGACAAGAGAAAATAACTCCAAGGGATCTATACAGCAAAAGGGAACTTACCCCGGGGAAGGCTGACAAACATTTTACACAGCCTCTGTCAATGCTATAGGTACCTGCTTGTACTTATAAACACCTTTACCGGATGGGTAGAAGCCTTCCCAACTAGAACTAAAAGAGCTCAGAAGTGGCCAAAATTCTGAAGGAAGTTATTCCACGCTTTTGTCTCCCAAAATCTTTACAAAGCAACAATGGGCCTTCCCTCATCTCCCAGGTTACACAAGGGATTTGTAAGGCCTTAGGAATAACCTGGCCCCTTCACTCTGCATGGAGACCTCAGTCTTCCAGTAAGGTAGAAAGAGCCAACCAGGCTCTATGGAAAACATCACAAGTATAGAAATGTGTGCTTAGTAAGAAAGGTTAAGAAGGAGAGAGTGTTCTTGGTAAGAAAGGTTAAGAAGGAAAGAGTTTTTTTTAATAAGGAAAGGACATGGTTTGTAAGAATGACTTTATCCTGATGGCTAGTTTACTCTAGACTGGAATGGAAATGATGGAATGTTTCAAGTAAGTTGAAGAAGGTATGCGGAAGTCACAAAAGGTTATGAAAGAAATATTGCACATGCTAACTGCTGCTCCAGGAGGTATCTGTGCCATGTTCCAGGAAGAATGTTGTCTCTGAGCCAATCAGACTAGACAGGTACAAACCCAAATTCGTACTTTTCCTGGACAAAGCCAAACAGCTCCAGGACCAGGCCAAGCAGGCCTGGGATTTCTGGCCTGACATCTGTCATGGAAATCCTGGCTATTTCCTCTCCTTGGCCCAATAACTTCTGTAATCTTGCTGCTTCTCTTTGGACCGTGTGTTTTTAATGCCCTTGTTAGTTTTGTCTATAACAGAATAAAAGCTGTCAAACTCCAAATGGTCATCAGACAAGGCTTCCAGCCCATTCCATTGGATGACCTGAGCAGCCCTCTGGACTGAGCAGGACAGTCTTTCAAAGGCCACTGTTACACACCATAAGACAGACAGCAAGAGGAAATACCCAAATCCTCCTCGACGCCCATATGCCAGCTTTGAAGAAGCTACAGGAAACAGAACTCCACCCATACTCCCCAAAAAAAGAATTTTTGGGTATTTGCCTCTTGAGGGGGGAATGTTAGGTAGGAAGTCAGATATGAGCTCATGTGTGTGTGACAAAGGCCTAGTCTATGTCCAGCATATGCATCTGCATCTCAAAGTCATCCCGATAATGTTTCAGGGGCAGCCCAGTGTTTGCAACCTGCCCTGCCCCTCCTACCTGATAACCTGCCAGGTGGGGGTCCCCACCCCTTCTGCCTGATAACCTTCCAGATGCAGCCCAGTATCTGCACTTCAAATGCCCTCCCTGCCTTTCCTCTATCAGGGCCCAGTGCCAGCCAGACTTCCCCCTGTCTGATAACTTCAGGGAGAAAACTCAAATAGAAGTTTTTCTATTTACATCCAAAACGCCCTTTGTTCCAAGAGGAGCACAGGTTTAGAAGACCCATCTCCTTTAAAACCCCCGGCCTCAACCGGACTGCGCGCTCAGCTCTCTGCCTCTCTGCTGAGCCACCTGCCTGCCTGGCCAGGTGTAATCTCTCTACTCAACCATGTAACCTGGATCCTCCCCCCACCCCCAGTCTGAGTGACTGGGCACTCTCTCAGGCTCTGTCTGGAGAGGTGCCCTTCATCCTTATGGATGTCCCTTCCCTAATAAACCCTGCTATTTTACTTTCCACTACTCTGTCTAATGGCTGAATTCTTTCTTGCTTGGAGACAAGAACCCTGCCATTCTCCGGTAACAGTTCTAATAAATATTTTAGAGGCCAGGTTAAAAAAAAAAAAAAAAAAAGACACCTGGTGTCTCCATGGGAAGATGATCACCAGAGTGTCTTAAGTATCCACGATCTTGGTTCCCATCTCAGTATTTTTATTTAAGATTTATTTACTTATTTGAAAGAGTTACAAAGACAGAGGAAGAGATGAGAGGGGGGAGAGAGAGAGAGAGAGAATCTTCCATCTGCTTGTTCACTCCCCAGAAGGCCACAAAAGCTGGAGCTGGGCTGGGCTGAAGCCAGGAGCCAGGAGCTTCATCCAGGTCTCCCATGTGGGTATCAAAGGCCTATGTTATTGACCCATATTCCACTGCTTTCACCAGGCCCTAAGAAGGAGCTGCATCAGAACTAGAGCAGCCAGGACATGAACCAGCACCCATATAGGATGCCAGCATCACAGGTGGCAGTTTTGACCTGCTATGCCAAAACACTGGCCTCCCCAGTATTTTTTTAATGTTAAAGAAATGTCCTCAAAAATCAACAGCCTTTGTATACAGAGACAACACCACAGCTGAGAAAGAATTTCTAAGATCAATCCCATTCACAACAGCTACAAAAAAATCAAATACCTTGGAATAAATTTAACCAAGGATGTCAAAGATCTCTATGATTTGAAGCACAAAACATTAAAGAAATAGAAGAAGATGCAAAAATTGAAAAATCTTCCATGTACATGGGTCAGAACAATCAACACCATCAAAATATCCATATTACTGAAAACAATTTACATATTCAATGTGATACCAATCAAAATACCAAGGATATTTTTCTCAGATATAGAAAAAATTATGCTGAAATTCATATGGAAACAGGAAACCCCAAATAGCTAAAGCAATCTTATACAATAAAAACAAAGCTGGAGGCGTCACAATACCTCATTTCACGACATACCAAAGGGCAGTTATAATCAAAACAGCTTGATACTGGCACAAAAATAGACATGTAGACCAATGGAATAGAAATAGAAACCCCAGAAATCAATCCATGCATCTACAATGAATTTATCTTTGACAAAGGAGCAAAAATCAATCCCTGGAGCAAAGACAGTCTCTTCAACAAATGGTGCTCGGAAAACTGGATTTCCATATGCGAAAGTATGAAGCAAGACCCCTACCTTACATGTTACACAAAAATCCACTCAAAATGGATTAAAGTTCTAAATCTATGACCTGATATCATCAAATTATTAGAGAACGCTGGGGAAACCCTATAAGACAAAGTCATAGGCAAAGATTTCTTGAAAAAGACTCTAGAGGTACAGGCAATCAAAGCCAACATTGATAAATGGGATTCCGTCCAACTGAGAAGCTTCTGTACTGCAAAAGCAGCACTCAGCAAAGTGAAGAGGCAACTGATAGAATGGGAGAAATTATTTGCAACTATGCAACTGATAAAGGATTAATAACCAGAATATTTAAAGAGACCAAGTAACTCAACAACAAAACAAACAACACAGTGAAAAGATGGGCAAAGGATTTAAATAGGCATTTTTCAAAAGAGGAAATCCAAATAGCCAACAGACACATGAAAAAATGCTCAAGATCACTAGCCGTCAGGGAAGTGTAAATCAAAACCACAATGAGGGAACCAGCACTGTGGCGTAGCAGGTAAAGCCACTGCCTTCAGTGCCAGCATCCCATATGGGCACTGGTTCGAGTCCAGCTGCTCCATTTCTGAACCAGCTCTCTGCTATGTCCTGGGAAAGCAGTAGACGATGGCCCAAGTCCTTGGGACCCTGAACCTGCGTGGGAGACCCAGAAGAAGGTCCTGGCTCCTGGCTTTGGATCAGTGCAGCTCTGACTATTGCAGACAATTGGGGAGTGAACCAGCGGATGGAAAACATCTGACCCTCTCTCCTCACTGCCTCTCCTCTCTCTGCGTAACTCTGACTTTCAAATAAAAAATAAATAAATCTAAAAAAAAAAAAACGTGCACAATGAGGAAACCAATTCTGAATCAAAGGAGCTCAATCCTTTTGTCACAGTGCTCTGACATGACCACAGCTAAGAGCTTTCTGTTTGGATGCCTGAGGTCAGAGGCTGGCAGTATTTGCTCAAGAGATCCCCTGGCAGGAACCCTGGAACCCAAGCATATAGTTGGTCACTCCCCCCATGCAAAGGATCCCCTGGACACTGGGTGGGATGGAGCACACTGGGTCTCAATGTCTGCATTTTACAGGTCCTGTCCTGTGGTTGTGGGGTCTATGGGAAGGGATGCTTCAGGATGCAGCTTCCCAATCTTTCACCCCTAAGAAGCAGAGGTTGCTTGTATCTGCCTTTTTCATCATTGCCCTGGACTGTGCTTGACTGCTGACATGGTTAACATCTGGACAGTAGGCAGAGAACATAGCTGTTGGACATCATAAGCTTTGACCAAGAAGCCCAAGAGGAAACCTCAGTCAGAATAGTCAGCTTAGCTGGCTGGCCTGTTTAAGGAACCTATCGCCTTTGTCTTGCCCCTCTGCCATCATGGGTTGTTTAGGCAAGGCTCTTGCTGTATTTTCTGTTACCACACCTGGAAAATGAAGAACACAGTGTGGACCTACCTCAGGGTAGAAGAGTGAGAGGAGAATGCTGCTGAAATCCTTGCAAGAGTGTAATGTGAGGCTGAATCCTTGGCAGGCTTCCCTTTCCTCTTTGGGATTGGAGAGAGGGTTAAAGAACAAATGCCCAGGGCTGCCGCTGTGGTACAAAGGGGTTAATACCCTGGCCTGAAGCGCCAGCATCCCATTTGGGCACCAGTTCTAGTCCCGGCTGCTCCTCTTCTCATCTGCCTCTCTGCTATGGCCTGGGAAAGCAGTAGATGGCCCAAGCCCTTGGGCCCCTGTACCCGTGTGGGAGACCCAAAAGAAGCTCCTGGCTCCTGGCTTCAGATCGGCGCAGCTCTGGCTGTTGCGGCCAATTGGGGAGTGAACCATCAGATGGAAGATCTCTCTCTCTCTCTGCCTCTCCTCTCTCTGCATAACTCTGACTTTCAAATAAACAAATAAATCTTAAAAAAAAAAAAAAAAGAACAAATGCCCTTTTCTTATACCCCTAAATCTGTACATTTCTCACCACTGCATCATCACGTTTCTGTCATGTGGGCATCTCCTATGTAGTTAACATCACATTATTCAAATCACTATGTCCAAAGAAAATGTTACTATGCTGGCATTTATTGGACAAAGGGTTGGGACCAAATTTTTAACACCCTTTCCTAGCCCCCCATGCCTCCTCTACCAGCACCTCTTCTCCACCTGCCCTTTCTGGATGATAAAGTCTGTAAACTGAATCATGGGTAGGTTCTTCTATGACTCTACAGCAAAGTGTGAAGAACCTAGCAATGGACTGCATTACATGGCCAGCATCTTACAGAAGAAAGCACAGCTAAGTGTGGTCCCACAGCATGGACCAGGCTGGCTTCAGAGTTGCAACAATGCCACTGTCACTGTTTCATTAAATATGTGTTCTTAGACTTAATAAAAAAGAAACCACCACAATGAGGATTTATCTCACCCCCATTAAAATGTCTTTTATACAGAAATCAACAAGCAACAAGTGCTGGTGACGATGTGAGGGAAAAGGTACCCTAATCCACTACTGGTGGGAATGTAAACTGGTACAGCCACTATGGAAGACAGTATGGAGATACCTCAGAAATCTGAATATAGGCTTGCCATATGACCCAGCCATCCCACTCCTGGGAATTTACCCTAAGGAAATTAATCCAGCACATGAAAAAGTTATCTGTAGCCCCATGTTTACTGCAGCTCAATTCACAATAACTAAGATACGTAAGCAACCCAAATGCCAATCAACTAAAGATTGGATAAATTATGGAAAATGTACACCATAGAACAGCACACAGCAGTTAAAAAAAATCCAATCATTTGCAATTAAGTGGATGAAACTAGAAAATATCATGTTTAGTGAAATAAGGCAGCCCCAAAAGGACAAATACCATGTGATCCCTGATCTGTGATAACTAATAGGGCACCTAAATGGTAATCTATACAAGTGAAACTTACTCTTTGAGAAGCAGTAACTTTGAACAGCCCTTGTCTTAACTGTTGAGGAGGTTTCTTTTTTCCCATACTATTTGTTGAACTCTTGGTACAGAATTAATCATATGTGTATGAATTGAAAACAGATCTTAAAGGGGCCAATGTTGTGGCACAGTAAGTTAACCCTCCCCCTGTGGCTCCGGTGTGAGATACCGGTTCTAGTCCCAGCCACTCCTCTTCAGATACAGCTCTCTGCTATGGCCTAGGAGGGCAGGGGAGGATGGCCCGGGTCCTTGGGTCCATGCATCCATGTGGGAAACCCGAAAGAGGCTCCTGGCTCCTGGCTTTGGATTGACACAGCTCTGTTGTTTCAGCTATTTTGTGAGTGAACCAACAGAGGGAAGACCTTTCTCTATGTCTCCCCCTCTCACTATCTGTAACTCTACCTCTCAAGTAAATAAATAAAATCTTTAAAAAAAAAAAAAGAGGGAGGAGATGTACAGTTCAACACACGTTCCCACAGACTTACCCCTAAGGGTAAAGCTAAAAACTTGCCATCCCATTAAGCTGGGTGGTACTAATGCCATCTTACCAGTTAAAATGATCATTTTAAGTGTGCAACTGATCATATAGATAAGTGCCAAAGGGATCACATAAATAAGATCAAATGTCTGCTAATAACGGTAGAATTAAAAATGAGAGAATGATCCAACATGGGAAGCAGGCCACACAGCAGACTCATAGAATGACAAATGCCCTAAACAGCACTCTGACCTCAGAATAAGCCTTTAAGGCATTCAGATCTGGCTAATAAGCCCATGAGAGCATTTCAGCCATTGAAAGCCAAGACACTGTGGCAAAAAGTGACCTACATAAAGAATCCCTGTGAGTGAGATCCCAGTGGAAAGAAGGGGCCATTAAAGAAGGAAATACTTTTCTCTGAAAGGAGAAGAGAACTTTTGCTTTGATTATAGCCCTGTCTAAATACTGATGGAGTTTGTGGACTCAAAAGGCTTCCATAGCCTTGGCAGCTCATGACAAGAGCCTTGGGTGATCACTGACATCATAAATAAGAGTGTCAATTGTTAAATCAACAAGAGTCACTGTGCAATTACTCCCCATGTAGGACCTCTGTCCTTAATGAGTTGTACTATGAAAATTAATGGTAAAACTTGTCTTCAGACAGTACTTTATACTTTGTGTGTCTGTGTGGGTGCAAATCATTGAAATCTTTACCTAGTATAGAATTGGTCTTCTGTATATAAAGATAATTAAATATGAATCCTAATGAAGAATGGGATGGGAGAGGGAGTAGGAGGTGGGATGGGAGAGGGGGTGGGTATAGAAGGAAGAATTACTATATTCATAAAGCTGTACCTATGAAATTTGTATTTATTAAATAAAAGCTTTCTTAATAAAATAGATCTTAGAAAAAAATAAGAATGGGAATAGGAGAGGGTATAAGAGTAGGTGGGGTAACAGGTACAGAAGGAAGAAGCACCATGTTCCTAAAGCTGTAACTATGAAATGTATGAAGTTTGTGTTCCTTAAATAAAAGGTTTTTGTTTGGAGAGGGGAGAGAAATAGGCTAAAGATAGGAACATTTTTGAAGAATGAAATATAAATGGCCAACACACACATGAAAAGATGTTGAACATCACTAGCCATAAGGGAAATCCAAATACAACCCAGATGAAGTTTTACCTCACTTGTTATAATGGCTCTCATACAGAAATCAACAAACAAATTGGGGGCTGGCAAAGTGGCATAGCAGGTAAAGCTGCTGCCTGCAGTGCTGGGATCCCATATGGGGACCAGTTCGTGTACCAGCTGCTCCACTTCTGATCCAGCTGTTATGGCCTGGGAAAGCAGTAAAAGGTGACCCAAGTGCTTGGGCCCCTGAACCCATGTGGGAGACCCAGAAGAAGCTCCTGGCTCCTGGCTTCAGATTGGTTCAGCTCTGGCCATTGCAGCCATTTGGGGAGTGAACCAGCCAATGGAAGAACCACACACACACACACAACTCTGCCTTTCAATAAATAAATGCTGGCAAGGATGTGGGGGAAAAGGTACCCTAATCCACTGTGGATGGAAACTTAAACTACTAAACCATTATGAAAGACCATATGAAGATTCCTCAGAAATCTGAATATAGACCTACCATATGACACAGTCATCCCATTCCTAGGAATTTACCCAAATGATATGAAATCAGCATACAAAAGAGTTATCTGTATCCCCATGTTTACAACAGCTTAATTCACAATAGGTAAGATGTGGAATCAAACCAGATGTCTATCAACGGGTGACTAGTTTAAGAAAATGTGAGAAAAAAAAATATATATAGAATACTGCTTAGCCATAAAAAAGAAAGAATGAAAATCCTGTCTTTTGCAACAAAACAGATGCTTTGCAAAATAAGCCAGTCCCAAAAAAGACAAATATCAGGTTTTTGTTAACTTGGGATAGCTAGTATATAGAGTACAAAAAAAAATGTATGAAGGCCGGTGCCGTGGCTTAACAGGCTAATCCTCCGCCTTGCGGCACCGGCACACCGGGTTCTAGTTCCGGTTGGGGTGCTGGATTCTATCCCGGTTGCCCCTCTTCCAGGCCAGCTCTCTGCTATGGCCCGGGAAGGCAGTGGAGGATAGCCCGAGTCCTTGGGCGCTGCACCCACATGGGAGACCAGGAGAAGCACCTGGCTCCTGGCTTCGGATCAGCGCGATGAGCTGGCTGCAGCGGCCATTGGAGGGTGAACCAACGGCAAAGAAAGACCTTTCTCTCTGTCTCTCTCTATCCACTCTGCCTGTCCAAAAAAAAAAAAAATGTATGAGTGAAATTGACATCTTGAGGTTATTGTTTATAGATTTTTTTTCTATACTCCTGAGGAACAGTGGTCTTTCTACTTTCTACTTGTTGAATTCTTTATTTAGTGGAGGATTAATCTTGTGATTATAAAGTAAAGTGAAAGTATGTTATTGCAATAAGAGAGGTTGGAGAAGGGAGGTTGGGAAGTATTGCTATGTTCTTAAAATTGAATGGATGAGGCACTGTGGCGTAGTGGGTAAAGCAGCAACCTGCAGTGCCAGCATTCCATATGGCTGCTCCACGTCCAATCCAACTCTCTGCTATGGCCTGGGAAAGCAGTGGAAGATGGCCTAAGTCTTGAGCCCCTGCACCTGTGTGGGAGACCTGGAAGAAGCTCCTGGCTCCTGGCTTTGTATTAGTTCAGCTCTGGCTGTTGTGGTCATTTGGGGATTGAACCAGCAAATGGAAGCTATCTCTCTCTCTCTCTCTGGTTCTACCTCTCTTGTAACTCTGTCTTTCAAATAAATAAATAATTTTTTTAAAAACTGCATGTATGAAATCTGTTCTCTTTACACAATAAATTTATTTTAAAAAGAAGTAGATATTTATAGAAAAGCAAAGAGCAAGGAGCCAGAAAGTTATCAATTTTAAGACTCATCAAGAGGTTAGGAGTGAAATTTCTTATAGATTGAAGTTGGATTTTCTCAATATGCTCAATGTTTAAGGGGGTCCCTGGTTCTTCAGTAGTGCTTGGTCAATGATACTGTAATCTTTAAGAAGTTTTGATGGGGCTGGCACTGTGGCATAAGGGTTAAAACTGCTGCCTGCAGTGCTAGCATCCCATATGGGCACTGGTTCGAGTCCCAGCTGCTCCATTTCCAACCCAGCACTCTGCTGTTACCTTGGAAAGCAGTAGAGGATGGCCCAAGTACTTTGGCCCCAACCTAGGATTAAGACAGGTGATGAGGGGCCGCCACTGTGGCATAAAAGGTAAAGCCACTGCCTGCAGTGCTGGCATCCCATATGGGTGCCGGTTCAAGTCCCGGCTGTTCTGCTTACAATCCAGCTCTCTGCTGTGGCCTGAGAAAGTAGCAGAAGATGGTCCAAGTCCTTGGGCCCCTGCATCCGCATGGGAAACCCGGAGGAGGCTCCTCGCTCCTGGCTTCGGATTAGCACAGCTCCAGCCATTGCAGTCAACTGGGGAGTGAAATGGCAGATGGAAGACCTCTCTCTCTGCCTCTTCTTCTCTGTGTAACTCTTTCAAATAAATAAAATAAATCTTTTTTTAAAAAATCCTTTCATGATGAGAAGCTTAAGCAAATGAGAAGCTTAAGCAAAGTGGGTATAGAAGGAACATTCCTCAACATAATCAAGGCAATCTATGACAAACTCACAGCCAGCATCTTACTGAATGGGTAAAAATGGGAGGCATTCCCACTAAGATCTGGGACCAGACAAGGATGCCCACTCTCACCGCTGCTATTCAATATAGTCCTGGAAGTTTTAGCCACAGTCATTAGGCAAGAAAAAGAAATCAAAGGGATATGGCCGGCGCCGTGGCTTAACAGGCTAATCCTCCACCTTGCCGTGGCTTAACAGGCTAATCCTCCACCTTGCGGCACTGGCACACTGGGTTCTAGTCCTGGTTGGGGCGCCGGATTCTGTCCCAGTTGCCCCTCTTCCAGGCCAGCTCTCTGCTATGGCCCGGGAAGGCAGTGGAGGATGGCCCAAGTCCTTGGGCCCTGCACCCGCATGGGAGACCAGGAGAAGCACCTGGCTCCTGGCTTTGGATCAGCGAGATGTGCCGGCCGCAGCGGCCATTGGAGGGTGAACCAACGGCAAGAAGGAAGACCTTTCTCTCTGTCTCTCTCTCTCTATCTACTCTGCCTGTCAAAAAAAAAAAAAATCAAAGGGATATGAATTGGGGGGAGAAAGTCAAAATATCCTTATTTGCAGATGACATGATTCTATATAGAGGACTTAAAACACTCCACTAAGAAGCTATTGGAACTCATAAAAAAGTTTGGTAAAGTAGTAGGATACAAAATCAACACACAAAACTCAATAGCCTTTGTATACATAGACAATGCCATAGCTGAGAAAGATCTTCTAAAATCAATCCCATTCACAATAGTTACAAACAAAAATTAAATACCTGATGTCATACATAAAAGTGTTAATTGTTAAATTAATCACAAGAGTGACTCCTGCACTAACTTCCCATGCAAGACCCCTGTCCTCAAAGAGTTCTATTATAATTATGTCTAAGTGCTCACAAAAGATGTATCATTTGTGGGTGCTTCTTTAAAGTTAATTAAATTTCTAAAAAAAAAAAATAAAGTGAAATTAACCTCAAGATGCAATGACTTTGAACCGTCCTTGCTTTAACTGTTGAGGAAAAGGTTTTTGTTTTTGTTTTTCTTGTGCAAATTGTTGAACTCTTTACTTAGTATAGCATTGGTCTTCTGTGTATAATTTTTTTTTTTTTTTTTTTTTTGGACAGGCAGAGTGGACAGTGAAAGCGAGACAGAGAAAGGTCTTCCTTTTTTGTTGGTTCACCCACCCCCCCCAATGGCCGCTGCAACTGGCGCACTGCGGCCGGTGCACCGTGCTGATCAGAAGCCAGGAACCAGGTGCCTCTCCTGGTCTCCCATGTGGGTGCAGGGCCCAAGAACTTGGGCCATCCTCCACTGCACTCCCAGGCCACAGCAGAGAGCTGGACAGGAAGACGAGCGACTGGGACAGAATCCAGTGCCCCGACCGGGACTAGAACCCGGGGTGCCAGCACCGCAGGTGGAGGATTAGCCTATTGAGCCACAGCACCGGCCTCTGTGTATAAATTTAATCGAAAATGAATCTTAGTGGAGATTGGGACTGGAAATGGGAGAGGAAGGAGGAGAGGTGGGAGTGTGGATGGAAAGAATCACTATATTCCTAAAGTTGTACTTATGAAATGCGTGAAGTCTGTATTCCTTAAATAAAAGGTTACTTTGGAGAAAAAATTTGAAAATAAATAAAGTAGGGGCCAGTCCTGTGGCACAGCGGGTTAACGCCCTGGTCTGAAGTGCCGGCATCCCATATGGGTGCCAGTTCAAGACCCGGCTGCTCCACTTCCGATCCAGCTCTCTGCTATGGCCTGGGAAGCAGTAGAAGATGGCCCAAGTCCTTAAGCCCCTGCACCTGCATGGGAGACCTGGAAAAAGCTCCTGGCTCCTGGCTTCGGATCGGCACAGCTCCGGCCATTGCCGCCAATTGAGGAGTGAACCAGCGGATAGAAGACCTCTCTCTCTCTGCCTCTCCTCTCTGTGTAACTCTTTCAAAGATATAAATAAATCTTTAAAAAAATAAATAAAGTAGACACTGTGAAACTAAAGAGGACAGTAGTATCTTAGAGGGGCTAGAGATTAGAAATTCTGCCTAAAACACCTGGGGGTTGGGCATCAGGTGTTTAATATTAAGTACTTCAATTAGAAAAGGTCATTTATGAGCCATAGTCCATATATGATATTTGAGGTGAGATCATCTAGTTGACCAAGGTTTAGGGAAAGACAAGGCACCTGTGTGGGGCCATGGCTGTGGTGAAGCAGGGTTAAAGCTGCCACCTGTAGTGCCAGCACCCCATTTGGACATCGGTTTGCGTCTCAGCTGCTCCACTTCCAATCCAGCTCTCTGCTATGGCCTGGAAAAGCATTGGAAGATAGCCCAAATCCTTGGGCCCCTGCACCCATATGGGAAACCCAGAAGCTTCAGGTTCCTGGCTCTGGATCGGCCCAGCTCCAGTGGTTGCAGCCATGTGGGGAGTGAACCAGTGGATGGAAGACCTCTTTCTCTCTTTCTGCCTCTGCCTCTCTGTAACTCTGCCTTTCAAACAAATAAATGAATCTTTAAAAAGAAAAAAGAAGAAAGTGGCAGCACCTGTGGGCTCTGAAAGCTGCACTTCCTGGAAGAGTTCAATAAAGAAGAAAGAGGGAGTCAGACGGGCAAGAGACCACAGATGGACTCCAGTCTGGGAAAGTGGGTGAAGAAAGCCATTCCAAGAGGAAGTCATTGGTTCCAAGGACACAGCAAGGTGACAAGATTAGAGCTGAGACTGATGGGGTGGGGGTCGGGGGAAGCTGTGAATCCAACTAGAAAGTTCCCTGGACTGGTGGCAAAGTCCAACAGACCATGAGAGAAGCTGTGGAGACAGAATATACAAGTAATTCTACACATCTTTCTGAAAAGCAGGTGAAGAGATTTTGCAGAGAACTGGAATAAGGTTGGTTTTGTCTCGAAGATGAACATCAAAAACTGAGACAGGATAGAGGCAGGGCTCAAAAAACCATTCTCCTCCCATCCCGGCAGGTATCCATCTCCTACCACACACAGGTCTCTTCACCCAGCTCTAAGGCAATCAGGAGCAAGGAGTATCCACACCCTAACACTAAAGATGCCCCCTACTGCCTCCAGCCTATGCCAGATTAGCCCAATGTGTTCTGCATGTAACCATTCTAAGGTGGCAGCACTGAGAAACAGTGCCATTTTGAGCAGGCTGTGTGCAAAACACTACCACCTGCACAGAACTTCAGCTCAGTGCTGAAGGGGAAGAGTCAAAGCTCTGGACAGGGTGCATATTGAAATGCCATTTGCCAAGAGGGAACTGCCAGGCCACAGGCTGGGATCAAAACAACGAAGAGGCATCACTGACAGGACCTCAGGGGACTCTGCCAGCAGAAGCATGTTAGGGATACTTCCATTGCAGCAGAGGCCATCAAAGGGTAGGTAGGGCCCAGCCCAGTAGGGAAGCCAGCTGCTGAATCACTGCGATACTTCCTTGTTGCTCCCTGTCACTCTCTGGGCCCCATGGGTCAGGAAGGAGGAGAGAACCTAACCAGCTGCTGCAGTCCTCAACACCTCAGATTCAAATGGGTGACTGTGGACTTCTCAGCCCATCAGCAACTAGAGGGTAGTACCGCATCCAGGAGCCTGCTACCAACTTGAGGCCATGCCTCTCTTGCTCCACTTAGCAGGCTAAAGGTTCCTGGGAGCCATAGTCAGAGCACCCCTGGGCCTTTAGGACAAAGGAGACAAAGGGATGCTTCCAGGTAGCCAGCAACTGCAAAGCCCACCATTGCCCCTGACATTCTCCGACACTGCCAGTCAGACGCTGCACTGCATGGCCAGGGCCCAACTTCAACTTCCCCCAGCAGTAAAATGAGACCAGGGTACAGCGCCACCTCCAGTGCTGCTCCTAAGGGGCCCCAGCATCACAGCTGCCCCTCTCTTCTGGCCAGGTGCTCCCAGCCCTCCAGCAAGTGTTGTCCAGCCAAGAAAGGGGACTCTCCCAGAAAGCCTCCCAGATAGAGCAGAGCTGTGGAGGGTGCCAGCGAAACCTAACCGAGGGAACTCCCTGCTGAGCTGCTGGCACTCCTCACCCTTTGTCATAAAAGCACTCTTGGCCCTGCACTGAGCTCATTTAGCACAGCTGGTTAAAACACTGTTTGGGATGCTCATATCCCATATCCCATATCCTGGGTCTAGTCTGGGGTCCACTTCTTCCCATCCAGCTGCTTGCTCATGTGTACCCTTATAAGCAGCAGGTGATGGTTCAAATACTAGGGTCTCTGTCACCCACATACAAAACCAGGATACAGTTCCAGCCACCTGGCTTTATCCAGGCCCAGCCCTACCAGATGGAGAATCTGTTTCTCTTTCAAATAAAAGTAAAAACTTTTAAAAGCATTGGTTCCCACCACGTACCTACCACCTTACCACCAGTGACATTTGTTCCTAGCTGATCCCAATTTGCAAATTTATTTTGTACCTGTATAAACCATCTTTGTATTTATTTTAAACCTCCTGACTTTTGGTTCACAAAAGCAACCTTAAAACATCATTAGCCATTTTATTGCTTATCAACACCCTGACATATGTATATGCTGCAAACTCCAAATATTAAGGCTTTTTAATAATCTTATAAACCACAAAATATACCAACACTTAGGATTCCCTTTGTATCATTTTAATTCATTCTTATTTTAAGCAATTTTATACCTCCTTTCTCCTATTTTAGACTAAATATGAGACTAAACCACTCTTTCAACCTCATCATTAAATTGCTCTGGAGGGTGTCTTGTGCACGCAGGATGTTTAGCAGCATCCCTAGTTGCTATCCAGTAGCTTCCCAGCTGACCACTAATGATGGGATCAAAAATGTCTCCAGGGGCTAGTGCTGTGGCACAGCAGGTTAAGCCATGGCCTGTAGCACCAGCATTCCACAGAGGTACCAGCTTGATTCCCAGTTGCCCCACCCCCAATCCAACTCCCTGCTAATGGCCTGGGAAAAGCAGTAGAGGATGGCTGAAGTTGTTGGGCCCTGTACCCACATGGGAGACCTGGAAGAGTTGCCCGGGCCAGCCCCAATTGTTGTGGTCATTTGCAGAGTGAACCACCAGATGGATGATCTCTCCCTCTCTGTCACTCTTCCTTTCTCAGCAACTCTGCCTTTCAAATAACTAAACTTAAAAAAAAATTTTTTTTAATTTAAAAAAAATGTAGAAATGTCTCCATACTTGGCTAAATTTCTCTCCACTAGAACCATTAACATCAAATACAAAAGCCTGGTCTTAACCACTTTTGCAATTGTAACTTTATACAACAGTCTGTTTCCTATTTTTCTTTCTTAACCTATAAACAAGTCTGGTCAAACAAATGGAAAGCTTCATGTTTCAACATTTCACATACACCTCTTAGGTCAGATTTTTTTTTTTTTTTCTTTTTGTCTTCACTCTTATGTACAGGCAGATTCTAATATACTATTGAGTGTACAGAGTGGTTAGAGATGACCTTGAAAACAGCATAAATATTTCTATAAATCACACCATAAATAATCAGCACAATAATTCAACAAGCTTTTATTAAATGCCTACCATGTGCTCAGCACTGTACTAGGCATTAGGAAGTACAGATAGAAATGTAAAAGTTATTATTCCTGCTCTCAAGGAGCTTACAATTTAATTTTGCAAATAAATAAAAAATGTGAAACTACAATACTGAATGCTAGAAAATAATTATAAAGCAATATATTAGTCAGTGCACGGGCCACAGTACAAACTCAAAGGGTAAGTGCTTAGGCAATACGAATTAAGGAAGGGCTCACTCAGAAGAAATAAAGGAAGCTGGCTTTGAAGGGAGACTTGAACATGAGCTAGGGCCAAAAAGCAAACTAATCAAGACTGTGAGAAAGGCACAGAGGCAAGGATTTGTAAGACAACAGTAGAAAGCTATAGGAAGTTTGAATGTCATGAATCAGGGTGAGTAAGCTGAAGAGTAATGAAGGCTGAGGTAAGGTAATGAAGAACCTGGAACACCACTGCTCTGGAAGCAATTACCTACTGGGCATTACTAAGTGAAAATGTGACATCTAGCAAAAGCTTCATACAAGATGAAGATCATGACAGCAAGGAAACTAGAGACAAAAAATTACAGTAACCTGGCCTGATGTGCCCATAATCCTATAAGGGGATGGTAGAAATGTAAAAGATCAAGTCTCAAGGAGAAGGCTAAGAATTTAATCAACGGCTAGATTTTGGACCTGAAAAATGGAGGGCAGAAAAAGATAAAATGATTATTCTAAAGCTGGGAAAAAACATGAAGGGTAGTCTGTTCAAGGTAAAGCAGTTAAGCAATGATACTCATTTTAAAAGAAAACGGGGACTGGAAAAATGAGTGATGAGTTCTGTTTTCAAATAGCAAGCTGCATAGGTACCTGTGGAAAGTTTTGACATGACCCACA
Organism: Lepus europaeus; assembly: GCF_033115175.1. Lineage (NCBI taxonomy): Eukaryota > Metazoa > Chordata > Mammalia > Lagomorpha > Leporidae > Lepus > Lepus europaeus. The sequence goes on from NC_084835.1 coordinate 50,316,490, forward strand.
GGGTGTACAATAAGAAGTCACATAAATAAACTAAGTGTAAAAAAATGGATAAGTGAAAATATAAAAAAGGTAGTGAATAAAAATAAGATCTGGGGATTATTCTCAATGGAGAGGAGAAGAAAAAAGACCAATGAAGAAAAGCCAGAAGCAGGGAGGGGTGGCCAGAATCCCATAAGCCAAAGGAGGTACAGGAGGAATTCAACAATATCAAATAGGAATGAGATCAAGAAAGACAAGAACTAAAAAACAGGCTTAATATTTATCTACCAGCAATTCAGAAGCCATTTCAAATAATGCTGAGTATGAAGCAATCAGGACAAGTTTTAAGAATAGATTAATGAGGAAATGGTATTGAAAAATCAGGAATGACAGAGGAAAAATAAGATAGCAATTGAAAGTGGGCAACAAGCTTGAAGGTTTTTCACATTTTATGCTGTAGATAAACTTGCTATTGTCATCTGAACTGTCCATCTGCCTGACCTGGCATATAGATATTTCATTTCCTTCCGCAATTCTACTTTCCCTTAGGCCAGGGGTGTATAAGGTTTGCAAAATCATTTTGTCTACCCCTACCAAGGCAACCACAGGTAGGATTCACAATTCAATAAATCTAAAGCAGACTAATTTTTAAGTTGATAATTTTATATAGCCCATGAATAACATTACAAATATCCAAATGGCCCGTGGCAGAAAAAAGTTTCCCCATCCTTGCCTTGGGCAGTTTAGAGAGAAATGTACTTGAATCTCTAAGTTATATGAGGTTTTATCCTATCACTCTTTCAAGCATAGTTTATTTGCTCAATTTAGCTCTCTACTGCAAAGTATTGAAAGTATCAATATTTAAAATGATACAATTATAATCCAAAATGACATATTCAAGCAATTTTAGTAAATACAATGGAATTGACCAGGGATACATTTTTTTAAAGTAGTTGGTCAAAGCTGTGCTGTTCATTATAGGCAGCAGAGCATAGCTGTTAGGTGCACAGGCTCTAGAATCACGTTTAAGAATTTTTGTCCTTACTGTCTGTGTGAGATCAACTCTCAAAGATTCATTATCCTCATCTATAAAATGGAATATATACTATTATCTATTGGAAGCACAAGAAATGCTTAATAAAGAGTTTGGCACACAATAAGTACTCAATAAAAATCAGCTACTAGAACTATGGTTTAACTGTTCTATATGGGAATAAATCACCATATTCTAGCACTATCACCTTGCTCCATGAAGAAAGTCTTAAAACTTTTAGAACTGTATCAGATGGCAACAGTTAGGAAAAAGTACCTTATCATGTCAGATCCTAAAATGAGGGTAGGAAAAGTATTAGAGTTCATTTCAGATTAATAGCATAAAAACAGAATCTGGGGGCCAGCACTGTGGCACAGTGGGTTAAAGCCCTGGCCTGAAGCGCCGGCATCCCATATGGGCGCCAGTTCTAATCCTGGCTGCTCCTCTTCCAATCCAGCTCTCTGCTATGGCCTGGGATAGTAGCAGAAGATGGCCCAAGTCCTTGGGCCCCTGCACCCATGTGGGAGACCAGGAGGAAGCTCCTGGTTCCTGGCTTCAGATCAGCGCAGTTCCAGCCACTGCGGCCATCTAGGGAGTGAACCAGCAGATGGAAGACCTCTCTCTCTCTCTCTGCTTCTCCTCTGTTTAACTCTGACTTTCAAATAAATAAAATAAATCTTAAAAAAAAAAAAAAAAAACAGAATCTGCTTGAAGGAGTGTACTTTAGATTTTTTACAGCTAACAGCACAAAATAATGTCATTTAGACTGATCAAGGACAGTCCAAAGATAAGAGAAAAAACACACAGCCTTTTTCTATTGTCTTCTGCCCCTTGGCTATTTATATGTGCTGAAGCAGCCTTGATTCTTTCAAGTGAGTCTTTTCTCATTAATCTTTCTAGTCACATTATTTTCTCTCCTCTGAATTTCTGTCAAATGCTTAGTAATCAGAAAGTGAAGCAACAGGATGCACACTACTCTGGGTACTGATGCTAAAGAGAATCTGATTGGCACATCCACAGACATTTCAATGCAATGTGCTGCTCTGCTAAAATGTTGTTTTGTTACTGAAAAAGAAGGTAAATCTTCCTCTAAAGTAGATGGGAGAAGTGTGTGCGTATATACATACACAAGCATTTTCCCTTGAACAATGTACTCATCCTATGTAACATCTGCACACAAGACAGCACCTGCCCCAGGCAAAATTAGTATCTTAACAGAGGGTAAGGAACAACTGAAGCAGAAAGCAAAGATCTACACACAACCAGATTTACTTGTTTCTGATTTCTTAAAATCTGAAGCATAGGAAATTAGAAATGATACTCTGCAGGTCAAAAAAAAAAAAAAAAAAGAAAAAAGAGAACAGAGGTTAATAACAGATAATGAAAAGGACTGTTTTTGAAAAAATTAACCAAGAAAATCAGGATGACCAATGGCTCAATAAAATAGATACAGAAACCCTCAATAGTATTCAAATAGTAGTCAAAGCATGTCAAAGGGAGACAGAAAGGATGGTACAGGGAAAGAATTCAAAAGGTGGACTTCATAAAGAGTTTATTATTTTTTAACCACATCAATCATGAATTATCAAGATTAAAAGTTAAATTCCTTTACAAGATAGTCAGCGTCAAATTGTATTACTTCCCTTGAAGGGTTCATCAGAACCTATGTAATTTTCTTCTGTACTGGCTTATGGAATCAATTTCAAGTTTGAGGATTACTTTGGAAAGCAATGGTTACTTAATTCCAACTCTGGTGAATAAAGGGGCTAATCAAATGATCAAAAATGAAATATGATCAAGTCATAGAGGGTTTTCTTATATTGTCTATTAGGCAAGAATTCTAACCATATTCCAAAAATTTAGAGGAATGTAACACTAATAGGAATAATGGTGAGGCCGGTGCCGTGGCTTAACAGGCTAATCCTCCGCCTTGCAGCACCGGCACACTGGGTTCTAGTCCCAGTTGGGGCGCCAGATTCTATCCCGGTTGCCCCTCTTCCAGGCCAGCTCTCTGGTCCTTGGGCCCTGCACCCGCATGGGAGACCAGGAGAAGCACCTGGCTCCTGGCTTTGGATCAGCGAGATGCGCTGGCCGCAGCGGCCATTGGAGGGTGAACCAACGGCAAAAAGGAAGACCTTTCTCTCTGTCTCTCTCTCTCTCACTATCTACTCTGCCTGTCAAAAATAAATAAATAAATAAAGGAATAATGGTGCTTTGGAGTTAACTAGAACCACCCAATTTAAAGGATAATCCAGACTAGATGCAGAAGTTTTAGCACATAACTTTAAAACCAGTCTCATTACTTTATAAGCATCCTTTGGTAAATTGAAAAGCCTCAAAGATGAAATACAGTGCCTGGTAATGATAAGTTTAATAGTGTATGTCTGTGGTGGGAAATTACAGACATGGAATACAGGTGGAGTGCATCAGAATTCAGACAAGAAATGAACTGCAAGGTATTCAATAGATTATCACTGTGGATATTATATAAATTAATGGTAAGAAATACAGAAAATGATGAGTGACCAAAGGAGGTGGTTCCAGGGTAATGAAGAGTGACAGATCATCTAGTCAAGGAGTCTGTGCAGGCTTATAGGCCCTGAGAACAGTACTATAATGGGCCAAAAGGCATGAGTGTACATTCTTTGTAAGGATTTTTGTCTTCTTCAAGCATCTCTGTCTCCTATTTCTTCTATGTGATGCCAAAACTAGGATAGTGCAAATTTCTATTTGTTCCACAGTTTACAGCAGGGAGGTGCAAGGAGAGTCAGAAGTCACCAAAAGGTACAATTATCCAAGCTCCAGAGTAGCTGGGCTGAGTCTCCACTCACCTCATTCTTTGCATCACTCCCACAACCATCACTAATGCGTCCATTTCTTTTGCTGACACACGTACTGGGAGAGGGGTGGTGAAGGATACGTACAGATGCTCAGTGACTCAGTGGAGTCAGTGAAGGTGATATGTGAAGTAAAATGCTGGAGTGCTGTTAAAAATATAGCATTCTGAGTTTGCTTGAGAATATGGATTACTAGAAGGAACATTAGAATAAAAAAGTGCACACTTAAGCATAAATACATTAAGTGTCTGTAAAAATTTCCCTAGAACTAGGATCTTAGAAAGCTAACAAATATAAGTCTCACACAGAAGCCACATTGGACTGTAAAGCAGCTTCTCAGATCAGATTAGAAGTACAAGGGCACCTTGAGGGGAATGAAGGGGAGAAAGGTATCATAGATGGGAAGCAGCAGAGGAACTAGAAGTAGCAGCTTCTCTGAAACCTACAGCTAATTATCCAAAAGACAAAGTTAACTGTCTAAAGCCTTGACAAGCAACTTGCTCTAATGCTATTTTAGATGTCTAAAGGCTATATTAGGCCATCAGAAGCTCTGACCCATCAGACACCTGCTAGGACAGTCAAGCTAATCAACCTGTATCAAGGCACTAGCCCAAACTACTGAGGAGCTATTCTAACTTTGCCACCACTATAGATTCTGACACTAGATAAAGTTGCAATGATGAGACTTTCTGCCTTTCTACACTGAAAGCTCTTTCACCCCTGCATGGTTTCTCTAATGTCAAATAATATTCAAACTACGACAAGCTTTTCCTAAACTACTATGGATTCAGATTTTTCTCCACTGTGGATTCTCTGATGTCGAATGAGACTCGACCTCTGAATAAACGCTTTCCCACACTCATTACATTGATAGGGCTTTTCCCCTGTGTGGATTCTCAGATGTTGAATGAGGCCAGTGTTCCCATTGAAAGCTTTCCCACATTCTTTACATTTATAAGGTCTTTCTCCAGTGTGGATTCTCTGATGTTCAATAAGGCCTGACTTTTGACTGAAGGCCCTGCCACATTCATTGCATTTGTAGGGTTTCTCCCCAGTGTGGCTTCTCTGGTGGCCAATAAGATGTGAGCTCCGCCTGAAGGTTTTCCCACACTCATCACACTCATAGGGCTTCTCCCCAGTGTGGATTCTCTGATGTCCAATGAGGTGTGAGCTATGACTGAAAGCTTTCCCACATTCATTACATTCATAAGGTCTCTCCCCACTGTGGATTCTCTGGTGCAGAATAAGGCCTGCACTCTGACTAAAAGCTTTCCCACACTGATTACACTGATATGGCTTCTCACCAGTGTGGATTCTCTGGTGCAGAATCAGGCCTGTGTTCTGACTGAAGGCTTTACCACACTCCTTACAGTGGTAGCGTTTTACTTTGTTGTGGATATCCTGATGGGAAAGAAGGGCTGACCTGTAACTGAAGGCTTTACCACACACATTACACTGATAGGGTTTCTCCCCAGTATGGATTCTCCAGTGGCGAACAAGGCCTGAACTCTGAGCAAAACTTTTCCCACATTCATCACATTTATGTCGTCTTTCTTGTGTGGTATTTCCCCGCTGCCTCTCTAATCTGCCCAGAAGATCTTGGGCTTCTCCATGCTCAAGACCCCTGATAACATCCCCGTTGCACTTGGCAGCTGTTTCTCCATGTGGCTGGATTCCAGTAGATATTACCTGTTTTGAAGCTAATTCCCTGTTCTCATTCCTGGTCTCACCACCTGAAATAAAAATGTAATAAGCATCAAGCCATGACACTTCCTATTCTTTATGCCAGAAGAAATAAACTGAAGTTAGGTAAAAAAAAGAACATATATGTAGAATAGCTACAATAAACACAAAGCTTCTATCTGCTTCCAAAATGGTTTCCTATCAGGGAAGATATATAAAGGATCAAACAGAAGTATCACAGGCCAACCAAGAAAGTGGTATCATGACAAAAGAGGGTTACTGGAGGCCGGCGCTTGGCGTAGTAAAACTGCTGCCTGCAGCACCAGCACCCCATGTGGGCACCAATCCTAGTCCTAGGTGTTCTACTTCTAATCCAGCTTCCTGATAATGTGCTTGGGAAAGCAGCAGAAGATGGCCCAAGTACATGGGCTCTTACACCCATGTGAGAAGAAGCCTGCTTCCATCTTTGGATCAGCCCAGCTCCAGCCATTGTGGCCACTGGGGAGTGAACCAGCAGACAGAAGATGGATCTCTCTCACTCTGCCTTTCAAATAAATAAATAAATCTTAAAAAAAAAAAAAAAAAAAAAAAGAGGCTTACTGAGGAGCCAGCAGTGTGGTATAGCTTCGACATCCCATAAAAGCTCTGAATTGAGTCCCAGCTGTTCCACTTCTGATCCAGCTCCCTGCTAATGCACCTGGGAAAGCAGCACATAATTGCCCAGGTACCTGGACGCCTGCCACCCATGTGGGAGACCTGGATGGAGTTCCAGGTTCCTAGCTTTTGCCTGGTGCAGGCCCAGCCACTGTAGCCATTTGGGGAGTGAACCAGTAGATGAAAGATCTCTGTCTCTCCCTCTCTTTCAAATAAAATACATTTAAAAAAAGGTTTACTGAAGGGGACTGAAGTCAGAAAGGGATCACCTGAGAAGTTGGAGACTATGAACAAAATAGAACCACTCAAAAATTTAATGGAGAAATACCCCAAACAGTACAGGCTTCTGTGAGAAAAAGCCTATGTAAGAACCCTATGGGATGGGACTGGTGCTGTGGCGAAGTGGGTAAAGACGCCACATCAGTGCCGGCATCCCATTTGGGTGCCAGTTCAAGTCCTGACTGCTCCACTTCCAATCCAGCTCCCTGATAATGTACCTGGGAAAACAGCGGAGAATGGCCCTAGTCTTTGGCCCTTGCACCCACATGGGAGACCCAGAAGAAACTCCAGGCTCCTGGCTTCGGATGGGTCCAGCTCCAGCCATTGCGGCCATCTGGGGAGTGAACCAGCAGATGGAAGACCTCTCTCTCTCTGCCTGCTTTTCAAATAAAATAAATAAATCTTAAAAAAAAAAAAAAAAAAAAAAGGAAAAGAAGTCTCAAAACTCTATCCCCTCTGTTGGATCCTGAGTCTAAACTCAACTGAGTTTTCTAGAATACTCACAGCTTCTAGATATATATATATATATATATATATATATATATATATATATAAAAGAAGAACAAAAAACCTAAATAATAATAACCACAGCTCTCCTTACCCAGGGAGAACATGTTTCTGTAATTTTCTGGTCTATTATCTCTACTCAAATCCTTCTGCAATGGATTAAGAAGCCACTCCTCTCGAATAAGGGACACAGCCATGTCTTCGATCTTCTCCAAAGTCTAAAACAAAATAAGATCACCAATTACCACATGAGGCCTTGAACTGTTGACAGCTCAAACCTATGTCAGAGAGATCCACTAGCATTCAGAGCAGATTAAGGGGGAGAGAATATACTTTATAAAAGGATCTGAATGGCTGGGAACTCAAGATCAGTCTTTCCAGGAACTCAAGATCAGTCTTTCCATATGTAAAAGAATTTAGGGTAAGTTTTTTGGTAGATGGTGCCACAGACAGTTCAGAAATGGAGTGAATACCACAAACCAGGGAGATTTTCACGAAAAGGAACACAACTCACCTGGAACCCTGCTGTGAAAAGTGTGGCGGTCATCTCCTGGTCTCCAGAATTTCCTTTCTGAGAAGAGACAGGATTCTGAGAAGTAGATAAAGCTGAGAGAGGAGAAGGGAAATTAGTCCCATCTAGTGGTTTTGAGAACTAGCACTCATTCATTCCAAATTACTTGCATTTCAGAGATAATGCATGCCAAAGATTTTGCATATGAAATGCTGGTAACTTGGACTTCAGTACATACAATGGTTGCCCACAAAACATCTGCAATTTGATGTCTCTAAACTCAGCCTTAAAGATACACTCAAACTGGGACTGGTGCTGTGGCATAGTGGGTAAGGCCGACGCCTGCAGTGCCAGCGCCCCATATGGGTGCCGGTTCAAGTCCTGGCTGCTCCACTTCCCATCCAGCTCTCTGCTGTGGCCTGGGAAAGCAATGAAAGATGGCCCAAGTCCTTGGGTCCCTGCACCCCTGTGGGGACCCAGAAGAAGCTGCTGGCTCCTGCCTTCAGATCTGAGCAGCTCCGGCCATTGTGGCCAACTGGGGAGTGAACCATCTGATGGAAGACCTCTCCCTCCCTCTTTCCCTCTCTTCCCCTCTTCCTCCCCCGCCCCATGCCTCTCTGCCTCTCATTCTCTGAGTAACTCTGACTTTCAAATAAAGAAACTTTTCTTTAAGAAAAAAAAAAGATACACTCAAACTGCCAACTTTCTCTCTGCCAAAATTACTAATCTTTGTGTTTATACTGTTTTTCTTCAGGCCCTGACCTGCCCAACTGAACATTAGAACAAATCTCTCTCTACTAACTTGGTTACATTTCTGAAATATCTACCATGGCTGCCAGTATTAGCTTTTTATAGATTTCAGACAGCTCATTAACAAAATCAACATAGACTATGTATGTTTCTCAAGCACCAAGCATTAGGACCTTAGATAAGAATTCTATTATTGGGGGCCGGCACTGTGGCGCAGTGGGTTAAAGCCTCAGCCTGCAGCGCTGGCATTCCATATGGGCACCAGTTCTAGTCCCAGCTGCTCCTCTTCTGATCCAGCTCTCTGCTATGGCCTGGGAAGGCAGTAGAAGATGGCCCAAGTGCTTGGGCCCCTGCACCCACATGTGAGACCAGGAAGAAGCTCCTGGCTTCAGATCGGCTCAGCTCTGGCCGCTGCAGCCAACTGGGGAGTGAACCATCATACGGAAGACCTCTCTCTGTCTCTACCTCTCTGTAACTCTGACTTTCAAATAAAATAAATCTTTAGGCCGGCGCCGTGGCTTAACAGGCTAATCCTCCGCCTTGCGGCACTGGCACACCGGGTTCTAGTCCCGGTTCGGGCGCTGGATTCTATCCCGGTTGCCCCTCTTCCAGGCCAGCTCTCTGCTATGGCCCGGGAAGGCAGTGGAGGATGGCCCAAGTCCTTGGGCCCTGCACCCGCATGGGAGACCAGGAGAAGCACCTGGCTCCTGGCTTCGGATCAGCGCAATGCGCCGGCCGCAGCAGCCATTGGAGGGTGAACCAACAGCAAAAAGGAAGACCTTTCTCTCTGTCTCTCTCTCTCTCACTATCCACTCTGCCTGTCAAAAAAAAAATAATAATAAAAATAAAATAAATCTTTAAAAAAAAAGAATTCTATTATTAAATAAAGTGTTTCTATGCTTATATAAAGCAAATTATTATACACCATATAAATGGGAAAGATGAGACTAGAACATCTCAAAAGAAAGCAAGAAAATTCTCAAACAATGGTGGAGAAATGTCAAAGGGACACAAAAATTAGATTTAAGGGGCCTCCTCTGGTCAAATCTGAGACAATTTAAACATCAAAATAAACACAGTGGGGCAGCATTATGACACAGTGGGTTAAGCCACTTGCAACACCTACATCCCATATCAGAATGAAGTCCTGACTATGCCACTTCCAATGTAGATCCCTGCTAATGGGTCTGGGAAGCAGCAGATAATAGCTCAAGTACTTGAGCGGTTGCCATCCACAAAGAAAAGAACCAGATGGAGTTTCAAGTTCCTGGTTTCAGCCTAGCCCAGCTCTGGCTGTGGCAGACATCTGAGTAATGAATCAGCAAATGGACGATCTTTGTCTATGTCACTCTGTGCTTCAAATAAATAAATATTAAAAAAAAAAAAAGAGTAACAGAATACTTATGGAATATTTGTCTATATTATAAAAAAAAAAAAATGAGGGGGGCGGTGCTCTGGTGTAGAGGGTAAGGCTGCCGCCTGCGATGTCACCATCCCATATGGGCACCAGTTTGAATCCCAGCTGCTCCACTTCCAATCCAGCTCTCTGCTATGGCCTGGGAAAGCAGTGGAGGATGGCCCAAGTTCTGGGGCCCCTGTACCCATGTGGGAGACCAAGAGAAAGCTCCTGGCTCCTGGCTTCAGATCGACTCAGCTCAGGCGGTTGCGGCCAGTTGGGGAGTGAACCAACAGATGGAAGACCCCTCTCTCTCTCTCTGCCTCTCCTTCTCTAACTCTGACTTTCGAATAGATGGATCTTTAAATAAATAAATAGAAGGGAAACATTCTCCCTTATAAAAAATAGTAAATAAATATAGACGGAATTATAGAATCATCATTTTGTAAGCTCTTTTTTAAAAATCACTGAGTCAAGAAGCATCAGTGAATACTTACACTGGTGTTTTAGAACAATTTTTTTTTTTTTTGACAGGCAGAGTTAGTGAAAGAGAGAGAGACAGAGAGAAAGGTCTTCCTTTACCATTGGTTCACCCCCCAAGTGGCCACTATGGCCAGCGCGCTGTGCCGATCTAAAGCCAGGAGCCAGGCACTTCCTCCTGGTCTCCCAAGCAGGTGCAGGGCCCAATGACTTGGGCCATCCTCCACTGCACTCCCGGGCCACAGCAGAGAGCTGGCCTGGAAGAGGGGCAACTGGGACAGAATCTGGCGCTCCGGATCCTGGTATCCTCCGGATCCTCTGGATCCGTGGCACTGGTAGCAACAAATGTTTAATAAGGATACTTGCCGGCACTGTGGCTCACTAGGCTAATCCTCCGCCTGCGGCGCTGGCACCCCGGGTTCTAGTCCTGGTCGGAGCGCCGGATTCTGTCCCGGTTGCCCCTCTTCCAGGCCAGCTCTCTGCTGTGGCCCGGGAGTGCAGTGGAGGATGGCCTAAGTCATTGGGCCCTGTACCCGCATGGGAGACCAGGAGAGGCACCTGGCTCCTGGCTTTGGATTGGCGTAGTGCGCCAGCCACAGCATGCTGGCCACAGTGGTCATTGGCGGGTGAACCAACGATAAAGGAAGACCTTTCTCTCTGTCTCTCTCACTGTCCACTCTGCCTGTCAAAAAAAAGTCTACTTGCATAGACTCAAGAGTCTCCTCCCACAAGTTAATTATCAATTACAAAAGAAGAAACAAATCTTACAATGATTAACCTGGCAAGAATAATTAACAATAATAGGACAGGTGCAAACATTTGATGCAGTACTTAAGTTTTAGCTTGTGACATCTGCGAATCAATATCAACGTGCCTGGTTCGGGTCTTGGCTACTCCACTTCCTAACCAACCTCTTTCTAATGGGCATCCTGGTACAGCAGCAGATGGCAGCTCATGTAATTGCATTCCTGCCACTCATGTGGATGACTGGGATTAAGTTCCAGGCTCCTGACTTTGGTCTGGTCCAGCCCTAGCTGCTGCAAGCATTTGGGAAGTCAATCAGCATGGAACATCTTGATCTCAATCTCCTTCTTCCCATCCTCACCTCTCTCTCCCTCTCTCCCTCCCCCACACCCCTGCCTTCCAAATAACATGAAAATAAATTTTTAAAAATATTTTAAATAACAGAACAGGGCTGGCACTGTGGTACAGTGTGTTAAGCCACTGCTGCAGTGCTGGCATCCCCTATGGGCATCAGTTCGAGTCCTGAGTGCTTCACTTTTTTTTTTTTTAAGATTTATTTATTTATTTATTTGCAAGTCAGAGTTACACAGAGAGAGAAGAGGCAGAGAGAGAGAGAGAGAGATGTCTTCTATCCAATGGTTCACCCCCCAGTTGGCTGCAACTGCTGGAGCTGCTCGGATCCGAAGCCAGGAACCAGGAGCTTCTTCCGAGCCTCCCACACAGGTGCAGGGGCCCAAGAACTTGGGCCATCTTCTACTGCTTTCCCAGGCCATAGCAGAGAGCTGGATTGGAAGCGGAGCAGCTGGGTCTCGAACAGGTGCCCATATGGGATGCGGGCACTTCAGACCAGTGCGTTAACCTGCTGCACCACAGCGCCAGCCCCTGCTTCACTTCTGATCCAGCTCCTTGGGAAAATAGTGGAAGATGGTCCAAGTGTTTGGGCCCCTGCCACACACAGGAGACCCAGATGAACCTGGCTCCTGGCTTTGGCCACCCTGGCTGTTGGCGGGCATTTCAGAAGTGAAGCAGTGGATGGAAGACCCGCCCCCCGCCCCTTTGTCTCTCCTCTCTCTCTCTCTGTAACTCTTTCAAATAAACATTTTAAAAATAATAATAATAGGACAAATTTCTGTTGTGTTCCTGAAAAGAACACAGCATCACTTCTGCAGTGTTGCTGACAAATATATGCAGCCTAAATGTAAACGTGAGGAAATATCACACAAACCCAAACTGCAGCTGCCCTACAACATAGCTGACCCATACCCTTCAAAAAATGTGAAGATCATGAAAGGAAAAAAAAGGCTGAGGAAATATTTCGAATTAAAGGAGACTCAGATGTGACAATCAATTGCATAGTGTGACCCTGGACTATATCAATGTTAACACTTCCTACTTGCGATGATTTTACTGTAGTTATCTGAGAAATGCTCTCATTTGAGGAAACACATACAGAACTATTTACAAATAAAGTATGATACCAGAAAAGTTTATATATATTGGGAGTGCACTGGGATCACAGAAATATATGAACATGTACAGATTTCCAAATTTTTAACTTGCTCATGAGTTTACCATGAAACCTAGATAACTGGGAATGATCTGTAAATAGTGATTCTAGTTCCAGCTCTCCAGGATCTAGACAGATAGCCAACTGTACTTCTTTCCTTTCTATTCTTCCCTCCTCCTTTATCAATGAAATCTAGTGCCTCACCCCTCTGTTGCGGCCCTTGGGACACTGGAGATTTGTATTGGATTGCCACTGGTTGGAGTGGAGTACTTGGAGGCTCTGGTGCAGATTCTGAATGCACTACCTCCTCCCAAAGTACCCTTTGTCCATGAGCACGAGCTGGGACCTGGAATCAATAAAACAATAAAAGTGAATAACATAAGAGGATAAAGAACACATCTACAGGGATCCATGCTTGGGACAGGAAATAGCAGAATCTCCAGGGGCAGTGAGGAACACAATCAAGTAGACTAGCAGAGAAAGAAAGGCCTCATTTCTGCTCAGCACTGAAGAAAAGAATTTCTGCTGATGCCTTCTCTGCTACATGGTACATTAATATTTTGTATTCCCAAGCCAGGGAGAAAAGGAAAATGACAAATACAGACTTAAAGCAATGCTATACAGTAGAAAAGACTTTAGATAAGTAAATAGGGAGCTTGAGTTATGGTCTCAGATCTACCTTTAATTATTTGAGTGACCCTGAAAAAGTAATTTAAGTTCCCTATGTATTAGGCTCCTGTCTGGCAAACAGGAAAAGTGATACAGCTGTAAGGATGTTATGAAGATTTAAGAAAAAATAGATTATATCCTTTACAAAAATGAAAAGAAATTCCTAAATACAAGACATTCTACACTATAACTGCGTTCAGCATTTTCTCTCTCACTGGGAGACTAGTGTCTTCCACCCAGCTTCCATGACTCCCACAGTCATAGCATATACAACTCCTTCTACTTACTGGCCGTCCTAGTATATCAATCTGCCTTTCCAAATCCTCCAATAGGGTTACCACCTCCTCTCCATTCTCTAACTGATGTTCCTTAACCAGAGTCTGCAGCTCCCCAGGCAGGATAGTCAAGAACTGCTCCAGCACCAGCAGCTCCAAGATCTGTTCCTTGGTGTTCAAATCTGGCCTCAGCCACTGATGGCAAAGTGCCCGGAGTTGTATCAGAGCTTCTCGGGGTCCCAGTGTCTCCTGGTAGCACAACTGTCTGAAGCGCAGGCGAAACAGTTCTTGGCCAGGAGGGTTATTTTCATGCAGAATAGATTCCTGGTCCCAACCATGATCCTCCTCCTCTACCTTGACAATTACAAGATCCTCTTCTGGAGCCTGCTCTCGTGGAGATGGGGCTGCAGGCTTTCTTGATTCTGCAGCCATTTAGGGCCAGAAAAGCTCAGGAGGTTTGTTTCCACTACTTTCTTTATCTTAAGAGAAGAACTTTCTGAAGGCCCAAGGATACTTTGGGAAAAGAAAACAATAAATAGTGTTAAGACAAGTCAAAAGTCATAATTTACCAAGATATTTTAATAAGTCCCCACCATGACATGGACTTCAGGCTGATCTCTCCACTGCACCAGAAATAACTCCTAGCTTCCTTAACCTTCTACCCCACAAGTCATGCCAAATCCACCTAAGCAATAACTTCTTGCTTCTGCTTTCTCTGGTTAGCAGTGTGGAACACAACTAAAAAAAGTCAGGGAACCATGTAGACCCAATGGCCCCTCAGTACTGCTCATTTCATCCCTTTTAGAATGTGTTATACCAGTTGTACTAACCTGTTTCTACATGCTTCAGATCTCAATCCTTCCTTAATCTACCTCCAGGTACTGTTAACAACCTCCCTAAAAGTTCCCTCTTCTCCACTTTACATTTGTCATCCTACCCATGCTTCCCATCTTCTTTCCTAGCTCAAGGCCAATTCTACTATGGATCTTATCTTCAGTTCAAGAATCTTTTTGGAGTCCTGCAACTCCAAAGAACCTACAACCCTGAAGTCTAACCTAACATACAAATGATCTTTCAGAGGGGCCGGCGCTATGGTGCAGCAGGTTTATGCCCTGGCCTGAAGTGCCGGCATCCCATATGGGCTGCTCCACTTCCCATCCAGCTCTCTGCTATGGCCTGGGATAGCAGCAGAAGATGGCCCAAGTCCTTGGGCCCCTGCACCCGCGTGGGAGACCCAGGAGAAGCTCCTGGCTCCTGGCTTCGGATCGGCGCAGCTCCGGCCGTTGCGGCCAACTGGGGAATGAACCAGTGGGTGGAAGACCCCTCTCTCTCTCTACCTCTCTCTCTACCTCTGTCTTTCAAGTAAATAAATCTTCAAAAAAAATAATCTTTCAGAATGTTACATAAACTTATACTCACCTACAAAATACATTTGATATTAACTATTGTTGCATGAATCAGTACTTTATTCCTTATATTTATGAATGTTCACCCAGTGTTTTAGATATCTGAGTCATCTTCAGGTTTTAATGATTATGAATAATAGGACTGAATATCTGAATGAATTATTGTGTGAACAGTTTTCATTTCACTTGGGTAGAGGTAAAGCTGCTGAATAGAAGTAAAATTGCTGGCTCATAGAGTTTAACTTTATAGAAAAAAAGTCAAGGGGCCAGCACTGTGACACAGCTGGCTAAAGCCCTGGTCTGTAGTGCTGGCATCCCATATGGGCGCCAATTTGAGTCCCCACAGCTCCATTTCCAATCCAGCTCTCTGCTATGGCTTGGGAAAGCAGAAGATGGCCCAAGTCCTTGGGTCCCTGCACCCTTCTGGGAGACCAGGAAGAAGCTTCTGGCTTTGGATAGGCTCAGCACTGGTCATTGCAGCCATTTGGGGAGTGAACCAACAGATAGAAGACCTCTCTCTCTCTCTCTGCCTCTACTTCTCTGTAATTCTTCCTTTCAATTAAATGAATAAATCATAAAAAAAAAAAAATGTTTTCCAGGGTCCAGCACTGCAGTGTAGCAGGTAAGCTGCAGCCTATAGTGCCAGCATCCCATACGGGCACCAGTTCAAGTCCCAGTTGCTCCACTTCCAATCCAGCTCTCTACTATGGCCTGGGAAAGCAGTAGAAGATGGCCCAAGGCCTTGGGCCCCTGCAACTGCATGGGAGACCTAGAAGAAGCTCCTGGCTCCTGGCTTCGGATAGGCCCAGCTCTGGTCATTGTGGTCATTTGAGGACCACAGATGGACCATTTGAGGAGCAGATGGAAGACCTTTCTCTCTTCCTGCCTCTGCTTCTCTGTAACTCTGCCTTTCAAATAAATAAATAAATCCTTTTTTTTTTTTTTTTTTTTTTTGACAGGCAGAGTAGACAGTGAGAGACAGAGAGAAAGGTCTTCCTTTTGCCGTTGGTTCACCCTCCAATGGCCACCACAGTAGGCGCGCTGCGGCCCGCGCACCGCGCTGATCGGATGGCAGGAGCCATGTGCTTATCCTGGTCTCCCATGGGGTGCAGGGCCCAAGGACTTGGGCCGTCCTCCACTGCACTCCCTGGCCACAGCAGAGAGCTGGCCTGGAAGAGGGGCAACCGGGACAGGATCGGTGCCCCAACCGGGACTAGAACCTGTTGCGCCGGCGCCGCAAGGCAGAGGATTAGCCTAGTGAGCCGCGGCACCAGCTAAATAAATCCTTTAAAAAAATGTTTTCCAAAGTGGCTTTAATACCTTGAATTCCATTAACAATATTATGAGGTGCACTTGCTCTGCATCGTGACTAGCACTTGCTATTGTGTGGACTGTTTTGTTTTCTTAGGATTTATTTATTCATTTAATAGGCAACATGACAGTGAGAGAGGGAAAGACAGATCTTCCATCCACTGGTTCACTCCCAAACGGCCACCACAGCTGCAGCCGGGCCAAGCCAAAACCTGGAGCCTGTCACTCCATCTGGTCTCCCAGGGGCCCAAATACTTAGACTGTTATCTGCTTCTTATCATAGGTGCATTAGCAGGAAGCTGGATCAGAAGTGGATAGTAGGAACTCAAACCTGCACTCCAATATGGGATGCCAGCATTGCAACCGATTGCTTAACCTGCTACACACAATGCCAGCCCGTGGGTTGCCTTTTTTTTTTTTTTCATTTAGACATTTTAACAGGTATATAGCAGTATCTCCTCATGGTTTTAATTTAGATTTTCCTAATAATAATGTTGAGTATGCTTTTATGTACTTAATTTGCCACCCCATATTTTCTTGGGTGGAGTATCTGTTCACACTTTTGCCAATTTTCTAATTAAGGTATTTTTAATTAAGTTTTTGATTATTCCTTACTGGCTAATTTTCCCTTTAAGCCTCTTCCATCTCCAATCAGCCAGTCTTTGAGAATTACAATCTATACATAACTAAGTACAAAATTACTCCACTATGTACCTTTCTTTTAGATTTGTGTATACACGACAGTATTAAGTTGATAAACTGATTCTTACATATCCTCCTTAAATAACATATAATTAAGTATTACTCTTTTTTGTAATTTAAAATAGACAATCTTTAAAACTTGTTCTGGATCTCAAATACTGTAATACTACAAATTACTGAAGGCACTAGCACCAGTACTCTTCCTTACAATAAGTAAACCTAACTTTAAGTAATGTTTGGGAACTGAAAACAAAACAAGAAAGGCATTTTCCAGATTTTTAAGATCAAAAAAAGGTAGCCAATGCAAGTGCTATGCTTTGTGATCATCTCAAATTGCACTGGCTGAATGTTTTAACATGTATTACATTTTCCATTTAACCACAAAAACTCAAAATATGTATGCATTTGTTGAAGCAATGACTGCTACATAAATATACTCAACTGAACTAATCAAACAGAAATGTCTTTAGGGTTGCTGGTGGCAGTTTGAAAGTAGCTTGACAAAAATTACACCGGATTGACCTAAGTTTTGGAAACGGGGCCCCTCCAAAGAGTTTCCAAGCATGTACTTATGTTAGCATAGTAACTGAAATACGTATCCTTAAGTTCTATACTATAGAAGCATATATATTCTATACTAAATAAGCATTCGTTGAATTCTATACTACCTCTATAATATCAAAAATGTTTCTTTCGGACAGTCAAAACACCATTTTCTGAGTATGTTAAAAAATAACCTAACAGCAAAATTTTCAAGTTTCCATGGATAATGGTGGCTTCCAAAAGCAAAATATATCTTTTTTAAAAAGGAGGAAGGTGGGGTGGATCTTACAGTGACCAAAAGGCAAAGTGCTGGTGAAAACAATTCACTGGAAATAGTTTAATAAAAGATAACATGGGCGGTTTTCTATTTTAAGACAAATAAGATGGACTGCAAAAAAAAAAAACCACAAAATGATTTGCTGACGAAAGTTTGGGGACACAGGATCGGCCTGCGCCTTCAACGCCTTCAGCGTTCCAATCAGCCTGGTCGCCGACCACCGCCCCGCAGCTCTCGGACCCTCGGGCCTGTCCGAGCTGTGGCCCAGTCCGGCCGCTAAGCGCACCCCTCCTCCGTCCCGAAGCCCGACCGTACTCACTGTGAGTTCCAGAGCGGCCTGGGGTAAGCAGAGGCGGCTGCACAGGATGCGCTGACCCGGAACAAGGTCGAGGTAAAAAGACAAGCACCGTTATACTTCAGTAGGCCTCTCCAACCATTAACTTCCAAACCCGCTGAGGCACACCAGGCAGCGCGCATCTTGCCCCCCAGGCACTTCCGGAAGCCCTCTAGGAACAGAGGAGGACTGACTGCTCTATGGTCGCCGGCGGAGGGGCGACACGCTTCCCTAAGCGTCCTCCTGCGCATGCGTGTTGAAGGACTACGCGGCCGCTGGTCGTAAACACTATGAGGACGCAGACCTCGGTGTCTCTGTTTTTTGCGGGGTTAGCTCCGCTCAGTGGCTGGCAGAGGTGACGGTCACAGAGCTGACTCGCAGCCTTGCAGACGCCGGGGCTGGGAACGCAGCGAAGGAGGTAGCATTTCCTGGGTTTTAGGACACTAACGAGGTGGACTGCATGCTAGGCTCCACTGTTCTCGCTTCGTAATCTTGTTACCGCGTAGTGTAAAGAAAGAAAAGCAAGACAAGGCGGAAGCAAGACACACAACCAGAAAAGGTTTATTCAGGGAACAAACTTGTGAGGGGCTCGAGGGAACACATGGTAGAGAAACACCTGGAAACACACAGCTGAGTGAGGCCGTCCAATGGGGCTAGAGGAGGGTAGGGGTCTGTGGGCCCCTCACACGTAGGTAGAATGTCCTTCACAAGCAGGCTAACAGCTGTGGCTGGAAAGCCTGTCTCCAGACCCACTGGAATCTCCCCCACGAATAGCTTCTTGTACTACATATGTGACCTTGCGACTTTAAGTGCACACCTGGGTGCAATCTTTCACCCAGAGCTGACAGAGGAGGGGGCTGAGCCCCTAAGGAGACAGCCCCCTGCTACCTTCATGAGCCCCAAGCCAATTGACATATGTATGTGAAGCCTCCCCCACCCCTCCAATAGGCTCCCCAAATAGTATGGCCCAATGAACAATAATGCCTTAAAAACTCGGGATACTTCCTAAAAGTCAGTGTCCTGCTCGGACACTTCAGGTGGTCTTTCAAACCAGACGCTTTTTCCGTCATTTGCTAATCAAGTAAGTTTCTTTTCTGTCAAATAAAAGGTTCTGTCTCTTTGCAAAAGGCTTCCAGGCTTTTTATTTCTATACCAAGCCGAGGAAAAGAACCCACGAAACTCTGGCAACAATAACTCTAGCAACCGCCCTCCTCCTGCGACTGGTAACACAGAGAGCACATTTTCATAGAAGCTTCATGCAAGATGGAGAGCTTGGGGGAGAGCAAGGCAAGGCTTGGGCTAAAACTGAGATATAGTTGAGAAGGTTTGGGAGGCTTGGAGGGCCAAGGTAGGGTGGAGCTGGTTGGGGAAGAAAGTGGGGGTTCAGTCTGCTCTGAGTTAGATAGGCAGGGGACTAAAGTAGATCTGAGGCTTTTGTCCTTTGTCCATCACATAGACTGCAAATTTATTGAGGAATTCCTACTAAACATACTGTGCCTGGGAATAGTACATGGTATACTATTAAGTGTTCAAAAATAATTATAATTGAATATATTTTTTAATCTTACATATTTTCCATCCATTCATATCTTAAGGAATTGCAATTTCTTACAAAACCTGTTTTTCCACTTAGCTTTTTAAATACAAAATCCATGATGTAAGCTTCAGGGATGAAGCCTAGTTTTTTGACTTTTTTTAAAGACTTATTTATTTATTTGAAAGGCAGAGTTACAGAGAGGCAGAGAGAGAAAGAGAGAGGTCTTCCATCCACTGGTTCACAACCCAAATGGCCGCAACAGCAGGGGCTGGATAAGGCTGAAGCCAGGAAGGAGACTGGAGCTTCTTCTGGGTCTCCCACATGGGTTCAAGGGCCCCATGACATGGACCATCTTCCACTGATTTCCCGGCACATTAGTAGAGAGCTGGATCAGAAGTAGAGCAGCCAGGTCTGGAAATTCACTCAAGATCTACCTCAGAAGCCCGGTCTTTCTCAGGATTCACAGCCCCAGGGCATGGCGGCCAAGGTTCATGGTTGGCCAAGATTAATGTTGGCCAAGTATATCCACACCAAGTTGCAGAATAAAGAGAATATTACTGAGGCCCTACACAGGGCCAAATCCAAGTTTTCTATCTGCCAGAAGATCCATATCTCAAAGATGAGGACTTTACCACTTTTTTTATAAGATTTATTTATTTGAAAGAGTTACACAGAGAGAGAAAGAGAGGCAGAGAGGTCTTCCATCTGTTGGTTCTCTCCCCAGTTGGCCACGTTGTCCGAAGCTGCACCCATCTGAAGCCAGGAGCCACTTCCAGGTCTCCCATGCGGGTGCGGGGACCCAAGAACTTGGGCCATCTTCTACTGCTTTCCCAGGCCATAGCAGAGAGCTGTATCAGAAGTGGAGCAGCTGGGTCTTGAACCGGCGCCCATATAGGATGCCGGCACCGCAGGTGGCGGCTTTACCCACTATGCCACAGCCCCAGCCCCACTTTTACCACTTTTAATTTGGATGAATTTGAAGACCTGGTGGTCCTTTTTTTTTTTTTTTTTTTAGATTTTATTTATTTATTTAAGAGTTAGAGTTACAGACAGTGAGAGGGAGAGACAGGTCTTCCATCCGCTGGTTCACTCCCCAAATGGCCACAACGGTCGGCGCTGCGCCAATTCAAAGCCAGGAGCCAGGAGCTTTTTCCGGTTCTCCCACATGGGTGCAAGGCCCAAGGACTTGGGCCATCCTCCACTGCTTTCCAAGGCCACAGCCCTGGTGGTCCTTGGTTTGTTACAATAGTTTAAATCATTTGAAGTTGCTGATATTTAATGGTTTGGGGCATACAGAAATATGAAACTTCATGTGTTTAACCCAATATGTAAGCATTTTCTTCATGTGAGAATGTACAGGTCTACAATAATCAGGTTATTCTGATTTTATTTCTGTACTTCAAATCCATTTCTTTTCATTCGAATGTGAATCCATAGACCACACCACAACTTGTGACATTTGGGTCACTGTAGTAATGTTTTGAATGGTCTCCTTGCTTCTGCTTTTTTTCTCTTTTTTGCCTCTTTAAAAACCAAAATTATTTTTTTTTCATTATATATTTATTTTGCTTTAGATGCCAGGAAGGAAGCTTAAAATTTAGTCTTAAAGAATTTTACAGAATGCCACACTACATATCTGCTTGGATCTCCTGGAACCAGTCTGACTCCCCCTCAGGGCTCAGCCCCTTCCCCAGCCAGCTCTGGGTGAAAGCTTGCACCCACCCTGAAGGTGTGATTTAAAGCTGCAAGGTCACACATGCAGCACAAGAAGCTATTAGTGGGGGGAGGTATCAGCTGGTCTGGAGACAGGCTTTCCAGCCACAACTAGTCAGCCTGATTGTGGAAGAACATTCTACCTATGTATGAGGGGCCCAAAGACCCCCAACCCCACTAGATGGCTGAAAGAGAGAGAGAAAGAGAGAGAGAGAGAGAGAAATCTTCCATCCACTGGTTTACTCCCCAAATGGCCACAATATCCAGCAGGGGGCCAGGCCAAAGCCAAGAGCCAGGAACTTCATCTGGGTCTCCCACATGGGTGGCAGGGGCCCAAACACTTGGACCATCTTCCACTGCTTTCCTGGACATTAGCAGAGAGCTGGACCAGAAATGGAGTAGCTGGTACATGAAACAGCATCCTTATGGGATGCCGATGTTGCAGGAAGCTGCTACCCACTACACACAACACCCATCCCTTCCATCACAAATGTCTTTTTGTCTGTCTCCCTTTACTGTAATATAGACTTAAAATAGTAGGGATCTGGTTTATCTTGCTCCCTGCTATATCCCTAGTAACTAGAATAGAGGCCTGGCAATGTACTCAGTAAATACCGTTGAGTGAATAAATAAGAAGCAGGTTTAAAAAAAAAAGGCCCTTGACATTATAGAATTTAGCATCACAGAAGTGAGGTGGTTTGGAACATACAGGACCTCCCCATGAGGGCAAGAAGATCTTGGTCAATGCTGTTTAATCAACAGGAATATATTATGATCCATCCATGTAATTTTTTGTTTATTTTTAAAGATTGACTTATTTGAAAGGCAGAGTTACAGAGACAGTGATTTTCCATCCACAGGTTTACAAATCTCCACATGGCCACAATGGCTGGAGCTGAGCAGATCCGAAGGCAGGAGATAGCTACTCTTAAAACCTCAGCCTAATTCTTGTATTACGTTACTAAGGTGGGAACAAGTTGTTTTGAAGTGTTTCCAAGTTTCTGGCTGTGTTTTCACTTGATAGACTTTGTACTTAGACTATAATGAAATAATTTTATGTTCATAGATGAGAAGATAGATCACTTGCTGAAGATACTATAAATAATACATGTGTTAAGATTCAACTGTAGGGCCAGCGCTGTGTTGTAGCCAGTGAAGCCGCCACCAGCGGTGCCGGCATCCCATATAGGCGCTGGTTCGGCTCCTGGCTGCTCCACTTCCGATCTGGCTCTCTCCTGTGGCCTTGAAGGGTAGTGGAAGATGGCCCGGGTCTTTGGGCTCCTGTGTCCACATGGGAGACCTGGGGGGAATCTCCTGGCTCCTGGCTTCGGATATGTGCAACTCCTGCCATTGTGGCCTGTTGGGGAGTGAACCAGTGGATGGAAGGCCTCTCTCTCTCTCTCTCTCTCTCTCTCTCTGCCTCTCCTCTGTGTAGCTCTGACTTTCAAATAAATAAATAAATATTTTTTTAAAAATTCAAATGTGCCTTTCTTGCTCCCTGGCCATCTTGGCGGCTACATTTGGTTGGAAGCCATCCCACACCTAAGGCAGGAAGATAGAGGTCACAAAGAAGACAAAAAAGTTGCTGGAGTCTATCAACTCTAGGCTCTAGCTCATGATGAAGAGTGGAAAATATGTGCTACAGTACAAGCAGTCTCTGAACATGATCAGACAAAGCAAAGCGAAACTGGTCATCCTCACCAACAACCGCCCGGCTCTGAGGAAATTTGAAATAGAATATTAACATCATGTTGGCCAAAACTGGTGCCCATCACTATAGTGGCGATCATAATGAACTGGGCACCACTTGTGGAAAAAACTACAGAGTATGCACTCATTCTATCATTGATCCAGGTGATTCTGATATTGTTAGAAACATGCCAGAACAGACTGGTGAAAAGTAAATCATGCAATTTTTTCTTTAATAAAACCTGCTAATGGGCCTGGCACTGTGGCCTGAAGTGCCAGCATCCCATATGGGTGCGAGTTCAAGTCCCGGCTGCTCCACTTCTGATCCAGCACTCTGCTATGGCCTGGGAAAGCAGAAGATGGCCCAAGTCCTTGGGCCCCTGCACCCAAGTGGGGCCCCTGGAGAAGTCTCCTGGCTTCGCATCAGCTCAGCTCTGGCTGTTGCAGCCATTTGGGGAATGGACCAGTGGATGGAAGACCCCTCTCTGTAACTCTACCTCTCAAATAGATAGAATCTAAAAAAAAAAAAGAAAGAAAGAAAGTGAAATCAGGGCTCAAAATAGCCACTCTAATATGGGATGTTGGTGTCCTAACATTGCATCCTTTCCCTATGCCCCCTATATCCTTGCTCCTTTAAAATTAATTAATTAATTAATTAATTTCCTGGGCCAGCACTGCGGATTGTAGGTTAAGCCTTGCCTGTGAGCCGGCATCCCATATGGGTGCCAGTTTGAGTCCCAGCTGCTCCACATCCAATCCAGCTTCCTGCTAATGGCCTGGGAAAGCAGCAGAAGATGGCCCAAGTGCTTGGGCCCCTGCACCCACATGGGAGACCCAGAAGAAGTTCCTCGTTCCATTCCTGGGTTCAGACTGGCCAAGCTCCATCCATTGTGACCATTTGAGGATTGAACCAGTGGATGGGAGACCTCTCTCTCTGTCTATATATAACTCTGCCTCTCAAAAAAATAAATCTTCAAAAAAAAATTCCTTCAATCCCCTTCTTCTCTATCTTGTTTCCCCCTCTTCACCAATGTCCATTTATACCTCTTGCAGCCTTCTCCCTCACGACACTTATTTCTTTCATTTTTAACTATTCATTTATAACTATTTATAGCTATTTGGATATATGATTTGCCCTACAAAGTTCTTTGTGTTGGAAACTTGGTCCCCAGTGTGGCAGTACTGAGGCAATGGAATCTTTAAGAGATGGATCTAGTGGCAGGTAATTAGGTCACGGGGCTCCACCCCATTCTTATAACAGGATGGGTCGGGTATTCCACAATTAGATGCATTCTCTCAAAAGCAACATCTCTGAGGCCGGCGCCGCGGCTCACTAGGCTAATCCTCCACCTTGCGGCGCCGGCACACCGGGTTCTAGCCCCGGTCAGGGCACTGGATTCTGTCCCGGTTGCCCCTCTTCCAGGCCAGCTCTCTGCTGTGGCCAGGGAGTGCAGTGGAGGATGGCCCAAGTACTTGGGCCCTGCACCCCATGGGAGACCAGGAGAAGCACCTGGCTCCTGCCATCAGATCAGCGCGGTGCGCCGGTCGCAGCGCGCCAACCGCAGTGGCCATTGGAGGGTGAACCAACGGCAAAGGAAGACCTTTCTCTCTGTCTCTCTCTCTCACTATCCACTCTGCCTGTCAAAAAAAAAAGCAACATCTCTGCCCCTTCTTTAAATAATTTCCTTTTCAAACACAAATTCATAATGCAACCTGGAGGGCTCCTTGCCAGTGCCAGTTACTGGTGACCCTTCAGTCACCAGAATCATGGGCCAGATAAACCTTTAATTTCAAAGCTTTTAGGTATTTTGTAATGGCAACACTAAACAGAGTAAACCAGCTCCCTCATAATCATTTCATTACCAACCCCATGTGTGATTGAGAAAGCTATCCCTGTATTTCCTGTAGCTGCCTTTTTTTTTTTTAAGATTTATTTATTTATTTGAAAGGCAGAGTTAAGAGAGGCAGAGAGAGAGAGAGAGAGAGAGAGTCTTCCATCCACTGGTTCACTCCCCAAATAGCCACAACAGCCAGAACTGGGCCAATCTGAAGCCAGGAGCCAGGAGCTTCTTTCAGGTCCTCCCACACAGGCACAGGGGCCCATCATCTACTGCTTTCTCAAGCCATAGTAGAGAGCTGGATCAGAAGTGGAGCAGCCAGGACTCGAACTGACGCCCACATGGGATTCTGGCACTGCAGGCAGTTGGCCCTGCTACCTGCCTCTTAACAATCACTGTCTCGACTGTTAGATCATGAATACTACAAAATTCAAGTTTTTGCCTCCTCCCTCCAAAAAGATAAGAGAAGCAGCCATGCTTGTGATTCAAATAGCATGCATGTGCTTCTGACACAACTCTTGATAAATTGATTTGGTGCTTAGAGTTCTTTTAGAGTAAATTGTCCATCTAGGACAATTCTCCCTTAGAACCTAGTGGTTCTGATTAGTGTACAACATGTTAAATCTTCTCTTCCAGTAATTGTATGATTAAACTTATTGTAATACTCCCACCCGTTTCTTCTGTGGGTTTCTACAGACTTACTAGGACATTGCCTGCTTCTCCATACTACCAGCAACTACTTAGATCTCCTCTGACCTTATGCTTTCTTTCCTTTAAAAAAAAATTCACTTTATTTGAAATACAGAGAGACAGAGATCTTCCACCTGCTAGTTCACTCCCCCAAATGTCCATAATAACAAGGTTTGGGTCAGACAGAAGCCAAGAGCCTGGAACTCAGTCTGGGTCTTCTACATGGCTGGCAGGACCCTAAGTGTTTGGTATCCCATCTCCTGTCTCCCAGGGTAAACATTAGTGGGAAGCTAGATCAGATGTGGGGGAGTCAGGACTCAAACCAGGCACTCAAACGTGTGATGCAGGCATTCCATGTAGCATCTTAACCACTGTCCCAAACATCTACACCCTCTTTGCCTTTTGCCTGCAGTTACCCCACACTTCATTGGTAATTCTTGTCTTACCTACATCACTTCAGGCTGTTTCTGGCCACATATATTTTTGCCCTTCTCTGACTCTTACCATTACCCTCTGGTCAACATTAGACCAAATCTGTGGTGGCCACTGGTGGCAGTTTGGGATCAACACAAAACCTAAAAAGGAGAGCAGGCATGTAGTGCTCCAAACTACACTCAGCCTTTAAGGGTACAGAACTCTAACAACTCTAAAAACAGTTCTTGGGACATAACAGTAATTCAAAGCTACTAGCTGAATTGAGTGTTCTGTCACATAGAGGATGATAGGGGAATACAAGTTTGTCATGTCTTCACTAATTTCAAGGAACTGAATCTTGGGTCCAAGATCATCTTTCTTATCATTGCAGAAGCTTCTCTAAATTCAAGGAAGAATAAGATCACAAACTTAAGTTCCCCCTTGAATATTATGAAAAGCTAAGCCTTGGTATTTCTCAACAAGACTAAAGGTAAAGGGGTAAAGCCATTATTCAGTGAACATGTTTCTTTTGTAAGATTTATTTATTTGAAAGGCACAGTGACAAGGGATGAGAGATCAATCTCCCACCTGCTTGTTTACTCCCCAAATATTGGGACTGGGCCAAGTCAAAGCCAGGAGCCTGGAACTCCATCTGGTTTACCCACATAGGTGGCAGGGGCTCAAGTACTTGAGCCATCTCTTTCTGACTCTACCTCTCTCTCTAACCCTGTCTCTCAAATAAATAAAATAAATATTTAATTTTAAAAAGTAGCGTTATGCTCAAAGACAATAAAAACTCCATTTATCATTATGGTGTTATGAGGAATGCTTTAAGATTTATCTTCCAAAGTAGTAGATAAAAAAATGATTCTTGTGGTCTTCCTGATCTCAAACACAATGCAAAAACAAGTATGCTTAATTACTATCTTCAGCAAGAGATTTGAAGTACTTAGATCACTCCTTTTTTGATCGTTTTGGCAATTCCTAAAACCAGTCAAGGAACGAGAGGTTCACGGAGTTCAATAGTGGTAGAAGTTTGAATATACCAGGCCTCTGGCCACAATTCCTGTCATACTATAAAACTCTCCAATTAGCAATGTAAAAATCTTTAGAAGTACTTGAAAGTGATTGCACAAGATGGCTGAACAGAGAGGCCCTGCACTCACCTTTAGTACAGAAAAAAAACAACAGAATGAGTGCCAGCATTGAGAGCTAGTTCAAGTCCCAGCTGTTCTGCTCCCGAGCCAGCCCCTTGCTAATGTGCCTGGGAAAGCAGTAGAAAATGGCCAGGGTGCTTGGGCCCTCACCCATGTGGGAGACCTGAATGAAATTCCTGGCTCCTGGCTTTTTCCTGGCCCAGCCCCAGCCATTAAGGCTATTTGAGGAGTGAACCAACAGATGAAAGATTTCTCTCTCTCTCTCTCTCTCTCTCTCTCTCTCTCTCTCTCTTTTTCTCTTTCTGTAACTCTGCCTTTCAAATTTTAAAGATTTATTAATTTATTTGAAAGTCAGAGTTACACAGAGAGAGAAAGAGAGGTCTTCCATCTGATGGTTCACTCCCCAGATGGCTGCAATGGCCGGAGCTGTGCCAATCCGAAGCCAGAGCCAGGAGCTTCTTCCGGGTCTCCCACGTGGGTGCAGGGGCCCAAGGACTTGGGCCATGTTCTACTGCTTTCCCGGGCTATAGCAGAGAGCTGGACAGGAAGTGGAGCAGCCAGGTTTAGAACTGGTGCCCAATATGAGATGCTGGTGCTTCAGGCCAGGGCGTTAACCCACTGCGCCACAGCACCGGTCCCATAAAAATAAATCTTTAAAAAGAAAAAACAAAATAACAAAGGAAGGATCACATTTTTAGCAGACTGCCTGAGTGAAAACTTCAGTAAAGAAGTACAGCAACTCTAAACAGTATAGAGAAAGAACAACACATACTGTCGCTCCCACCATAGCTCCTCAGCTGGGAGGACCCCATCTTCTGGAGAAAGGAAAGCAGAAAGCTTCACCTTTGCCATAAAGCAGCGTATCCAACTACAGGAGAATTTTCCAGTCCTCACTGGCCTTAATCCAGTCTAGAAAGTTGACGGGGGTCCCCCGGGTTGCTTTATTCCCAAAAAAGAACCCACATCACCTCCCTCCATCTTCAAGCCCCAGACCTGCGCTGCTGTGGTACAGCCACAGCTAAACTTCATTCTGGCTTAGGAGACAGCAAGCAGTCCCACCACTGCCAGAAGCCCCAAGGGCCAGAGTCAGGGGGATTTCAAAGGAAAGAGAGCAGACCTCTCTGCATTCTGCAGCTGAAGGATTGCTGGGAACAAGTCCTGGAGTCACATTTACTACCTGCATGATATAGGGAAGTTCCCCCTCCGCTCCTTGGGCCTAAGAACAAGTAGTAACCAACAGACAAGCCCAGGTGATTAGGCCTGAGGATGCCTCCTTCTGCATTTCTTGGCACAAGGTTCTGGGTGGCCAGGACACAAGGCCAGCATCAGCCTTGCGTGTCTTGGGGGAATAGTACCTTCTTTGTCCTGCAGCTTTGGGACAGTAGTTGTGAGTGCCACAATTGCTACAGTAACTCAACATTCGCTGGTGGGACCTGAAGGGCCCTATTTGCATTTCTGTTACAAGCTGAAGGCTGTATAACTGGTATAACTGGCTCTTGACCTGTGAGACCTGGCTAATGACCTCACTGCATACAAAAGATCATGAGAAAACATATGGACAACTATATGCTAAAAAATTAGAAAACCTCAAAGAAACGTGGGCATAAACAACCTACCAACACTGAATCAAGATTTAGAGGGCAGGAGGAAGGGTAGGGTGGGAAGTATCACTATGTTTCTAAATCTGTATATATGAAATACATGAAATTTATATAACTTAAATAAAATTTTTAAAAAACATAAAAAAACTGAAGTAAAAAAGGGAAAACAGAATATTTAGAAGATACAAACAGAATAATATTAATGAGATTGAAGCCAAGCAGTAACTAAAAATCTTCTATCAAATAAAGTTCAGGATCTGACAGTTTCACTACTGAATTCTACAAAACATTTAAAGAGGAGGTAATTCCAATACTTTTCAAACTATTCCAAAATATCCAAAAGTACAGAACTTTGTTAAACTCTTTACATGAGGTCAGCACTACTCTGATACCAAAAACAAATACACAACACAAACATAAAACCACAGAACAATATTCTTGATGAAGATGAATGCAAAAATTCTCAACAGAATATCAGCAAAGTGAATCTAACACCACATATAAAGATCATAATCACAATCAAATGGGATTTATACCAGGGATGCAAGGTTTGCAAATTAATAAATGTAATAAATCACATCAGCAGCATAAAGAACAAAAAACATAACATTACCTCAAAAATGCAAAAAGAAAAGCATTTGATAAGATTCAATGCCCTTTCATGATGAAATCAAAAAATTAGGCATAGAAGTAACATACCTGAAAATTATAATGGCCATACATAACAAAACCACACTGAAAGTACCACACTGAAAAGAGAACATCTGAGAGCATTTCACATCAGATCTGGAACAAGAAAAGGATGTCCATTTTCACGACTCCTATATAGTACTGAAGTACTAGCAAGAGAATTAGGGAAAAGAACGAAATAAAGGGCATCAAAATTTGAAAGAAGTCAGAATATCTATGTTTGCAGATATGATTTTGTACAAATGATAAAACCAATTCAGTAAAGTGTCAGTATGCAAAAATCAACATACAAAAAATCAGAAGCATTTTTATACAGCAACAATGATCTTGTGAAAAAGGAAATCAATCACAATAGCTACAAAAATATCAGTATTTAGAAATAAATTTAATCAGGCCAGTGCCGTGGCTTAACAGGCTAATCCTCCGCCTTGCAGCACTGGCACACCGGGTTCTAGTCCCGGTCGGGGCGCCGGATTCTATCCCGGTTGCCCCTCTTCCAGGCCAGCTCTCTGCTATGGCCCTGGAAGGCAGTGGAGGATGGCCCAAGTCCTTGGGCCCTGCACCCGCATGGGAGACCAGGAGAAGCACCTGGCTCCTGGCTCCTGGCTTCGGATCAGCGAGATGCGCCGACCCCAGCAGCCATTGGAGGGTGAACCAACGGCAAGAAGGAAGACCTTTCTCTCTGTCTCTCTCTCTCTCACTATCCACTCTGTCTGTCAAAAAAAAAAAAAAAAAAAAAAGAGGAAGCTGGAGAGGGCCGGGAGAGCCCGGGTTCCTGCCGGCCGGCTCCTCCTCTAAAAATAAATAAATAAATAAATTTAATCAAAGACATTAAAGATCTCTAAACACTGATGAAAGAAGAAAAAAAGAAATTATCAAGGACACAAAAATTGGAAAACTATCCCTTATCCACAGATTGGAAGAATTAACATTGTTAAAATATAGATAGTATTAGTACCTAAAGCAAACAACAGATTCAGTGCAATCCCTATCAAAATACAAATGACATTCTTTCTAGAATTAAAAAAAAATCCTAAAATTCACATGGAACCACAAAAGACCCAGAACAGCAAGAGAGATCATGAGTCAAACCAAACAAACAAAAAGGCATCACGAAACCTAATTTCAAAGAATACTACAAGAGGTCGTTGCTGTGGCATAGGTTAAGCCTCTGCCTGCAGTGTCCATTCGACATGGGCACCAGTTCAAATCTTGGCTGCTCCACTTCTGATGCAGCTCCCTGCTACTGCACCTGGGAAAGCAGAAGATGGCACAAGTACTTGGGTCCCTGCAACTACATGGGAAACCTGGAGGAAGCTCTTAGATCCTGGCTTCAGCCTGGCCCAGCCCTAGCCATTGCAGCAATTTGGGGGGTAAACCAATGGATGGAAGATTCTCTCTCTCTCTCTCTCTCTCTCTCTCTCTCTTTCTCTGGCTCTCCTTCTCTATAAGTCTTTCAAATAAATCTTTTTTTTTTTTTTTTTGACAGACAGAGTGGATAGTGAGAGAGAGAGACAGAGAGAAAGGTCTTCCTTTTTGCCATTGGTTTACCCTCCAATGGCCGCTGCAGCCGGCGCATCTCACTGATCTGAAGCCAGGAGCCAGGAGCCAGGTGCTTCTCCTGGTCTCCCATGGGGGTGCAGGGCCCAAGGACTTGGGCCATCCTCCACTGCCTTCCAGGGCCATAGCAGAGAGCTGGCCTGGAAGAGGGGCAACCGGGATAGAATCCGGCGCCCCGACCGGGACTAGAACCCGGTGTGCCGGCGCTGCAAGGTGGAGGATTAGCCTGTTAAGCCACAGCACCAGCCTCAAATAAATCTTAAAAAAAATTTAAACAGCATCATACAGCCATAAAAACCTACATATAGAACAAAATAGAAAACCTAGAAGTTAATCCATGCACATAGAGCCAAATGATTTTTTATATACACCAGAGCAAGGAATCTTTTCAATAAATGGGGCTGGCAAAACCGTGTATGTATATACGTAGAAGAAAGAAATTAGATCCCTACCTCACCATATACAAAAATCAAATCAAAATGGATTGAAGACCTAAATGTAAGATCTCAAAGTATGAGACTGCTAGAAGAAAACAGGAGAAATGCTTCAAGACAATGGTGCTAGCAATTATTCTTTTAAAAAGACCCCAAAAGCAAAGGCACTACAAATAAAACTAGACAAATGGGATTATACCAAACTCAGAAGCTTCTGTACAGCAAAGGAAACCACAACAGAATGAAGTTATCCAATAGAATGAAGGGAAATATTTGCAAGCCACTTACCTGACAAGGGATTAATATCAAGAATACATGAGGGGAGCCGGCGCTGTGGCGCAGCAGGCTAAAGCCCTGGTCTGCAGCACTGACACTCCAGATGGATGCCAGTTGCTCCATTTCTGATTCAGCTCTCTGCTGTGGCCTGGGAAAGCAGTAGAAGATGGCCCAAGTTCTTGGGTCCCTGCACCCATTTGGGAGACCTGGGAGAAGCTCCTGGCTCCTGGCTTTTGATCAGTTCAGCTCCGGCCATTGTGGTCATTTGGGGACTAAACCAGCAGATGGAAGATCTCTCTCTCTCTCTCTCTGGCTCTACCTCATTTTATAACTGTCTTTCAAATAAATAAAATAAATCTTAAAAAAAAAAAAAGAATACATGAGGAACACAAAAAACTCAACAACCAATCCAGTTAAGAAATGAGCAAGGGCTGGCACCACGGCTCACTTGGCTAATCCTCCGCCTGCGGCACTGGCACTCTGGGTTCTAGTCCCAGTTGGGGCACCGGTTCTGTCCTGGTTGCTCCTCTTCCAGTCCAGCTCTCTGCTGTGGCCCGGGAGTGCAGTGGAGGATGGCCCAGGTCCTTGGGCCCTGCACAGGAGACCAGGAGGAAGCACCTGGCTTCGGATTGCCACAGCGCCGGCCGTAGCAGCCACTTGGGGGGTGAACCAACAGGAAAAGGAAGACCTCTCTCTCTCTCTCTCTAATTCTGCCTGTCAAAAAAAAAAAAAAAGAAAGAAAGAAAGAAAGAAAGGAGCAAGGGACCCGAATAGACATTTCTCGAAAGGAAATACAAATGGTGGCCAAAAAATATATTAAAAATTGCTCAATATCCCTAGCTATCAGGGAAATGCAAATCCAGATCACAATGAGGTATCACTTCATCCTTGTTAGAATGACTATTATCAAAAAGACAGAAAACAACAAACACTGGATAGGATGTGGAAAAAGGAAAACTCTTAAATGCTTTTGATGGAAATGTAAATTTGTAGAGCCACTATGGAAAACAGTATGGAGATTCCTTTAAAAACTAGAAACAGAACTACCATATGGGAACCAGTGCACAGCGGGGTAATGCCCTGGCCTGAAGCGCCAGCATCCCATATGGGTGCCGGTTCTAGTCCCAGCTGCTCCATTTCTGATCCAGCTCTCTGCTATGGCCTGGGAAAGCAGTAGAAGATGGCCCAACTTGGGCCCCTGCACCCACGTGGGAGACCCGGAAGAAGCTCCTGGTCCTGGCTCCTGGCTCCGGATCAGCACAGGTTTGGCCACTGCAGCCAATTGGGGAGTGAACCAGCGGATGGAAGACTCTCTCTCTCTGCCTCGCCTCTCTGCGTAACTCTGACTTCCAAAAAATAAATAAATCTTAAAAAAAAAAAAAAAAAAGAACTACCATATGATCCAGCAATCCCAGTACTGGGTATGTATCCAACAGACATGAAGTCACTATATCAAAGATATACCTACAACCACCATGCTTACTGTAGCATTGTTCACAATAACCAAGACATGGAACCAAACACTAGATGGATAAAAAAGTGTGACATATATACACATATTATTCCACCATAAGAAATAATGAGGAAGCAAACTAG
This sequence comes from Lepus europaeus, assembly GCF_033115175.1. Taxonomy (NCBI): domain Eukaryota; kingdom Metazoa; phylum Chordata; class Mammalia; order Lagomorpha; family Leporidae; genus Lepus; species Lepus europaeus. Next base: position 50,349,562 of record NC_084835.1, read on the forward strand.
ATGGAACTGCATGACACTGTTAAACAAAATAATCCATGTGTAGAAGCTTAAAAATAAAAAAAACTGAACACAGAACGGTAATTACTGGAGTCTGGGAGGAAAGCGATTGATACAGAAAGCTTGGATAACGGAGCAAATTAGAGTTAGATTGAAGAAATATGTTCCTAATGTTACACGACATAGAGGGGAGACTATAATTCATGATAAGCTCACAGCTTCCAATCATAATATAATGTCAAAGGAGAAATGCTGATTATTCTGTTTTGATCAGTACACATCACACACATGATAGCCCATAAATATGTACAATTGTTTTTTTAAAAATTTACATAAAAGAAACTCATCCAATTTTTTAAAAATTTTATTTAAGGTATACAACCTTCATGTATAGAAATCCATCCATGAAATGGTAATGCATTCAAAAGCCAAAAGAAAAAAAAATTGGAAGGTACACTATATAAAACATTTGTGTTCCAAGAATCCTAGTTCCTCATTAGTCTAGGTTATCTGATATTTTGTAAGGGTAATCACACACTTAACACACAGGTGCGTGGTAATTTGACCTAAATCTAATTCCAGGGGCCAGCGCTGTGGCACAGTAGGTTAACGTCCTGGCCTGAAGTGCCGGCACCTTATTTTGGCGCCGGTTCTAATCCCGGCTGCTCTACTTCTGATCCAGATCTCTGGTATGGCCTGGGAAAGCAGTAGAAGATGGCCCAAGTTCTTGGGCCCCTGCACCCGCATGGGAGGCCTGGAAGAAGCTCCTGGCTCCTGGCTTCGGATTGGCGCAGTTCCGGACGTTGCAGCCAATTGGGGAGTGAACTATCGGATGGAAGACCTATCTCTCTCTCTCTCTCTCTCTCTCTGCCTCTCCTCTCTCTGTGTAACTCTGACTTTCAAGTAAAGAAATAAATCTTAAAAAAAAAAAATCTAATTCCGTTTTTTAGATTAGATTATGTTTAACAATCCTCTTCCTCCAGCTATAATACACCCCTTCTCATAAGGCTGCGAAGTGTCATTAAGTTAACTAGCCCAGGAAGATGCAGGGGCCCTTCTCCACAGGTCAAATCACTTTCTTTGGTTATTATTGCAGCCTCCTTGGTGTCTTTCACACAGTAAGGCAGGAAGAGATCTCATTAGTGGCTGATTTAGCTATCAATATCTTCTAGAACTTTGTGCAATGACAAAATTGGTCTGTATTAATGTGTTGAATATAGCAGCTACTTAGATTGAGTATTCTGTATTCAACAAGCTTGAGACCAGAAGTATTCAGACTTAATGTGTTTTTTTTAATTGTGGAATATTTGCATATACATAATGCAATCTGGGGATTGGACTCAACTCTAAACAGGAAATTCATCAATATTTTATTTATACCTTATGCACATTGTCCAGAAGTAACTTTATACAATATTTTAAATAATTTTGCATAGAAACAAGGTTTGTAAGTCACAGCTAAAGGGGTTGAGAGGGTGTGCTTTTTTTCACTTAGGTTACTGAAAGTATACACCTGCATTTTTACTGCAACCTGACACAGTAATCAGGCATGAAATTTTTCACTAACAACATCATGTTGGAACTCAAAAAAATTGATTTTGCAACATTTAAGATTTGGATTTCCCACACCCATGTGGGAAACCTGGATGGAATTTCAGGCTCCTGGCTTTGGCCTGGTCCAGCCCCAGCTATTGTAGCCATTTGGGGAGTGAAACAGCGGTTGGAAGATCTCTCTCTCTGCAACTCTGCCTTTCAAATAAATAAATCTTTTAAAAGACAGAGAGAGAGAAATAAATAAGGCTAATGTCACTGAGGAAGGAAATTTTTTATTTAAGAAGAAATTTATATAGCCACATGTTGATACAGACTACAATATTGGCCAGCACAGATACATGCCAACATCTCTCATCTCTTTCAGTTTATGAAGGCCTGAGAACCAGAAGTGTTTTATCCAAAATTATAGGTACCTAACACACTCTAGTATACCCCTTCACAGCAGCACTTACTGATAATGATTGGTTACTGATTTCACTTCCACTTTGTTTTCTTCAATCTGTGTCTTTTCTGATGACTTCCTTTTTACCACTGACGAAGATCACACCCAGGCTACTCAGACTCAAAAAAAGATATAAGCATTTAGCAGTTATACAGGCAATGATGGAACAAAATAATTAATATTCTTTTAGTTAATTTCAAAAGCAGTTTTAATCTATTTTAACCTGTCAAAACACACCTGCTTGTGGCCTCCATTATCACCTACACTGTACAGGAAGAATGAAGGCAAAATTAATTTCCTTCCTGAAGTCATACACTGAATAGGAACTAGAGAAAAGAGAGGTATACTTTCAACCAGGAAATATGGATCTTGGACTACAAGTGAGTAGTGCAGTGGAAACGCTTTTGAAATAACTCTTGATTCTTCCCAAACTCTAAAGTAATTTAGAAATAACAGGATATTTCCCTTAAGAGTCTCGAGGGCCAGAGAAATTTTTCACAATTGAAGCTCTGTTTACATTCAGCAAACCAATAAGGCCTCTAGGTAGATTCTCTGATAAGCAATTTGCTGTGGAGCCAGTGTTGTGGCATAGTGAGTAAAGCCGCCGCCTGTGATGCCTGTATCTCATAAGAAGTTGGTTTTTAGACTTTTTAAAATTTATTTGAGGGGTCAGCAGTGTGGCGCAGAGGGTTAACACCCTGGCCTGGAGCACCAGCATCCCATATAGGTGCCGGTTCAAGACCCAGCTGCTCCATTTCCGATCCAGCTTTCTGCTGTGACCTGGGAAAGCAGTAGAAGATGGCCCAAGTCCTTGGGCCCCAGCACCCACGTGGGAGATCCAAAAGAAGCTCCTGGCTTCGGATTGGCACAGCTCCAGCCGTTGCAGCCAACTGGGGAGTGAACCATCAGATAGAAGACCTCTCTCTCCTCTCTAGTGTAATTCTTTTGAATAAATAAAATAAATTTTTAAAAATTATTTTTTTGAAAGAGTTACAGCAAGAGAGAGAAATCCCATATGAGATGTCGGCACTGCAGATGGTGTAAACCACTGCACCACAGCACCAGCCCACAGGGTGCTGTTTGAGTCCCAGCTGCTCCATTTCTGATCCACCTCTCTGTTATTGTCCTGGGAAAAGCAGAAGATGGCCCAAGTGTTTGGGCTCCTACCACCCACATAGGAGACATAAATGAAGCTATTGTCTTCAGCCTGGCCCAGGACTGGCCATTGTAGTCATCTGGATCGATCGATCGATCTATCTATCTATATCTAACTCCCTCCACCCTGCACCATAACTCTTTCAGAATAAATAAATAAGTCCTTACAAAATAATAATAATAATTAGGCCTGAGTACCTATTACTTCTACCATGTTAGTAGGGCGAATGTGCTGTATGAATTCTTTGATGTCTAATGAGAGCTGAACTTACACGGAAAGGCCTCCCACACTCATCACATTCATATGGTTTTTCACCTGTGTGGATTCTCTGATGCTGAATAAGACCTGTGCGCCCACTGAAATCTTTACCACATTCTTTACATTTATAGGGCTTCACTCCACTGTGTACTCTGTGATGTCCAATAAGATGTGAACGTTGAATAAAGGTTTTGCCACACTCATCACATTTATAAGGTTTCTCTCCAGTGTGAGTTCGTCTATGCTTACTAAGGTCTGAGCTATGACTGAAACTTTTCTCACATTCTTCACACTTATATCGTCTTCTTTTCCTCTGTTGCCATTCTAATCTGCCTGCGTTTTCAATAGCATCTTTGGATTCACAATGCTGAGGATGATCTTTGTTAAGTCTGTTATTTAATTCCCCAAGGAATTCCACGTCTTTAATCATATCTTCCATCTGGAACAACTCTTCATTTGCAGTCCTGGTTTTATCACCTGTAACAAACAAACAGTACGCAAATAGGTCCTATTCTAGGTTTGGGATGCATAAAGTCTATGGAGGAAAGAACATCAAAATTTCACAGAGGTCGGTGCTGTAGTGTAATGGGTAAAGCCACCACCAGCAATGCCAGTATCCCAAATGGGTGCTGATTCCAGTCCCGGCTGCTCCACTTCCAATCCAGCTCTCTGCTATGGCCTGGGAAAGCAGAAGATGGCCCCAGTCCTTGGGCCCCTGCGCCAGCATGGGAGACTCAGAGGCTCCTGGCTCCTGACTTCAGATCAGTCACTACAGCCATTTGGGGAGTGAACCAGTGGATGGAAGACTTCTCTCTCTATCTTTGCCTCTCTCTGTAACTCTGCTTTTCAAATAAATAATTTAAAAAAAAAATATGTCACAAACATGTTATAAAGTAAAGCACATACAACACTCATATGATATTTGGTATCACCTCAATTTTGGTACTAACCTAGCATATAGTCACAATACAGGAAAGAAATTAGGAAGAAGTAAGTAAGGAAATGACAGCAGAATAAGTTATTTGACAGCAGAATAAGTTATTGAGAGAAAAAGGCAAAAATGTGGATCCAGAGATTACCTGACCATTTATTCAAAGTATGCAAAGGCAGTGTGGTAAATGGGGGGGAAAGGCAGGGGGGGGGGGGCTATAGATATATCAAGGATGGGGCCGGCACTGTGGCATAGTGGGTAAAGCTGCTGCCTGCAGTGCCGGCATCCCATATGGGCGCCAGTTCGAGTCCTGGCTGCTCCACTTCTGATCCAGCTCTCTGCTATGGCCTGGGAAAGCAGTAGATGATAGCCCAAGTCCTTGGGCCCCTGCACCCTTGTGGGAGATCCAGAAGAAGCTCCTGGCTCCTGGTTTTGGATCAGCACAGCTCCAGCTGTTGTGGCCATTTGGGGAATGAACCAGCAGATGGAAGACATCTCTCTCTCTCTCTCTCTCTCTTTCTCTACTTCTCCTTCTCTGTGTGTAACTCAGACTTTCAAATAAATAAATCGGCCAGCGCAGCAGCTCACTTGGATAATCCTCCGCCTGCGGCGCCAGCACCGAGGGTTCTAGTCCCAATTGGGGCACTGGATTCTGTTCCTCTTCCAGTCCAGCTCTCTGCTGTGTCCCGGGAAGGCAGTGGAGGATGGCTCAGGTCCTTGGGCCCTGTACCCGCATGGGAGATCAGGAGGAAGCACCTGGCTCCTGGCTTTGGATCGGCGCAGCGTGCCGGCCGTGGCAGCCATTTGGGGGGTGAACCAACAGAAAAAGGAAGACCTTTCTCTCTGTCTCTCTCTCACTAACTCTGTCAAAGAAATAATAAAATAAAATAAATAAATCTTTTTAAAAATTTTAAAAAAAAAGATATGTCAAGAATAATTAAGAGGGAATACAGACTAGAGAGGAGAGGGGGTGGAAACACAAACTTAAAAGAAACACTCAGGGGCCTGAAATATAGTGGCCATAAAAGTGACTGAAAAGGCTAACAGGATTTAAGACCTGAGAAGAATGTCATGGACAGGAACCATGAGAGAGAGGTCTTCCACCTGCTGGCTCCCTCCCCAGTTAGCTGCAACAGCCAGAGCTGCACCAATCTGATCCGAAGCCAGGAGCCAGGAGCTTCTTCCAGGTCCCCCATGTGGCTGCAGAGGCCCAAGGACTTGGGCCATCTTCCACTGCTCTCCCAGGCCACAGCAGAGAGCTGGACTGGAAGTGGGGCAGCCAAGACTTAAATTGGCACCCACATGGGATGCCGGCACTGCAGGCAGCAGCTTAACCCACTACATCACACAACGCCAGCTGCTCATCACCTGTCTAATCCTAGCTTGTTTTCTTACTTTACTGTTCCTCAGAATCACAGATTTCTGGGCTTACCCTTTCCCTAGTTTCCAATTTGTTAAGGATAGAGTGGAAATTAAGAATTTGCATTTCTAGCAAGTTTCCAGGTGAGACAGATTCTGCTGGCCCAGGAACCATACTTTGAGAAACACTGGTCTTACCATTCCCCAAGGTACACTTCAAACTCTTCTCTAGTAAGTCTTCCTTAATCTCCCCAGCTAAATGTGCTTTCTTCCCCTTCCTAATTCTCATGTCCTTAACCTCAAGCTCGGCATAGAACTTGCCACACACTGCCAAGTACTCAGTAAATACTTGATTGTATAAGAAAAGAGCTGTTCTGCCCATGGTGCTGGTATTCCAGGCATCCCATACGGGCACCAGTTCATGTCCCAGCTGCTCCTCTTCCAATCCAACTTTCTGCTTATGGCTTAGGAAAGCAGTAGAAGATGGCCCAAGTGTTTGGGTCCCTGTACCTGCATGGGAGACCTAGAAGAAGCTCCTACCTCCTCGCTTCAGATAGGTTCAGCTCCAACCATTGCAGACATTTGGGGAGTGAACCAGTGGATGGAAGACCTTTCTCTCTGTCTCTTCCTCTGTCTGTAACTCTACCTTTCAAATAAATAAGTAAATCTTAAAAAAATAAAATAAAATAAAAAAGGAAAGAGCTGTTTTGATGATTTCGGGAGGGTAAAAGCCACCATTTATTTGGTCCATGCTGCAACCACCATCTCAATAGAATACAGCAAATTACAAAATAAAAACTGTACAATGATCACTGGTTATAATTTCTAGTAGTTCATTTGGGACTATGAAGAAGCACCAAGCGCTACCAGAATGCTTCAGTACTGAGGCTGAACACAGAAAGCACTAACTCTGACTCTGGCCTGAGTGCCATAATTCTGTTCTTCATTGTCATCAACATGATCTCTTCCTCAAATCTCACCTCTTTCCCTATAATCATTTTTTGAGAGTGGATTTTCTAAAATTTTGCTCTTTGTTATTTGTTCTAAGATAACATTATCTTGGAATCTAGAACATATTATCTCTGGCTAGAAAATATCAAGGATAAATGAGAGCCAGAAAACCCAGATTCCAATCCTAGTTTTGCTCTAATTGTTTGAATTTTAGCAGATGATAACCACTTTAGTTTTTGTATCACTTCTGTGCCTTCTTTTTAATCTTCCTTATCTGTGGTTTGGATGATCAGATGAGGGAATGTATAATAAAGTATCTGGAAAACTACGATATTTTGACAGAAATATCGCTAAGTTAGTAGATAAAACAAATCATGGAAATCAAAAACACTCCCATACCACTAGAAAAAACAACAACATATTGACTCAACAGTTGCTTTTACATACTTCAGTGACTGCTAGTTGGTTTCCCTACAGGGTAACAATGACAACGAATATTTAAGAGAAAAAGGGTCAGCACCAATGGTCAGTTTACTACCTTCAGAGTCTTGTACCCATCCTCAGGACAACTCTTTCAGGATAAAGCTATAGACAAATCTTTCATCAGGACTTTGCTTTTGTATTTTTTAGAGATAATATTTTTTTAAAAGATTTATTTATTTATTTATTTGAAAGGCAGAGTTACAGAGAAAGGGAAAGAGAGAGAAAGAGAGAGATCTATCATCTACTGGTTTACTCCCCAAATGGCCACAATGGTCAGGGCTGGGCTAAGCCAAAGCCAAGAGCCTGCAACTCCTTCTGGGTCTCCCACATGAGTGCAGGGACCCAAGGGCTTGAACTATATTCTGTTGCTTCCCTAGCCCATTATCAGGGAGCTAGATCTGAAGTAGAGCAGCCAGAACTTGAACCAACACCCATGAAGGTTTCTGACACTGTAGGCAATGACTTAACTCGCTACAAAGATGGCCCTTAGGGCTTTGAATGATAATTTTTTTTTTTTTGACAGGCAGAGTGGATAGTGAGAGAGAGACAGAGAGGAAGGTCTTCCTTTTTGCCGTTGGTTCACCCTCCAATGGCTGCTGTGGCCAGCGCATCTCGCTGATCCGAAGCCAGGAGCCAGGTGCTTCTCCTGGTCTCCCATGGGGGTGCAGGGCCCAAGGACTTGGGCCATCCTCCACTGCCTTCCAGGGCCATAGCAGAGAGCTGGCCTGAAAGAGGGGCAACCGGGATAGAATCCGGCGCCCCGACCGGGACTAGAACCCGGTGTGCCAGCGCCGCAAGGTGGAGGATTAGCCTGTTAAGCCACGGCGCCGGCTTGAATGATAATTTTTAAAAATTCAGTCAATTTCCCCTTGGCCAGCAATTAAAATTGTAACTGTTTTCCTTAGCTCTCTAATTGAACAATGTAATTAAAAATATTTGGAAAATGTCAAAGTAAACTTTTCTTATCTTAGAGAACTGCAGTCTACTTAGCTAACTGAATTTCAGGGCCTTGTTTATATCTCTTGCAAGTGCTAACTTAACCCAGACTAACATGATTCGAAGAGATCTTGTTTCAGAACTTATAAAATTAGGAAGAATTGGTGTGTCTTCTCCCCAGGACCATTTTTCTTGTTATTACATGTAATGGCACATGTAATACCAAGAGTTTTTATCTGTTATGATTCCAGATAGGAATTCTACTGCTCCATCTACTTCCTAAATATCTCTTTATTTTCCCCTTTCTCTTTCTCCAGCCATATTCCTGCTCTGGTCTACTCCTCTCTTTGAGAGTGGCCTCCCCCTCACCTCTCTGTTTATTTTTTCACTCTACCATAGCTGTATGCTTAATTCAAATATAGATTTGGAAGACAGAGAAAAAGAAATGAGTTACTTTTGATTTCATTATCTTAAAATAACCACAGTTTACATTTGGCAATATTCTTCCAATCTTTTTCTGTTACAATGGCATTTTTTATTTATTTTTGTAAATATAAAAGGCAGACAGAAACAGGGACAGATAGACAGAAAGATTTATCCACTGATTCACTTCTCAAATGTCTATAACAGTTGGGGATGGGCTAGGCTGAAGACAAGAGCCTAGAATGCAAGCTGGGTCTTCCATGCAGGTGACAGAGACACAAGTACTTCAGCCATCACATGCTGTCTCCTAAGGTGCACATTAGAAGGAAGCTAGAATTAGAATCATACCTGGGACCTGAACCCAGCAACTCCAATGTGGAACTCAGAGTAGCATCTTAACTAGAAACAGAAAGAAAGCAACATCTTAACTGCTGCACCAATCATCCACCCCACATAGAAACTTAAAAATGGGAAAAAAAGTGAATCACTTGTGTCACCCACTTTGTTATTTAAAATATTATCACAGATTCAAGCTAACAGGATGAGGTTCCACTTTCTCAGCATTATACTCAGCAATCTTCATCACTGGCCTTTGATTTTTGCCTCCCATAAAATCTTCCATATTAAAATCAGAGTAATTTGGGGCCAGTGCTGCAGCACAGTGAGTTAAAGCCCTGGCCTACAGCACACACATCCCATATGAGCGCTGGTTCGATACCCGCTGCTCCACTTTTGATCCAGCTCTCTGCTATGGCCTAGGATAGCAGTAGAAGACGGTCCAAGTCCTTCGGTCCCTGCACCTGCATGAGAGACCCAGAAGAAGCTCATGGCTCCTAGCTTCAGATCAGCTCAGTTCTTGCCGTTGCAGTCATATGGGAGTGAACCAGTGGATGGAAGAATTCTCTCTCTGGCTCTACTTCTCTCTGTAACTCTGTCTTTCAAATAAGTAAATCTTTTCTTTTTTATGTTAAGATATTCTTTTTTTATTATTCTTTTTTTTTTATTTTTTTGACAGGCAGAGTGGACAATGAGAGAGAGAGACAGAGAGAAAGGTCTTCCTTTACCATTGGTTCACCCTCCAATGGCCGCCGCGGCCGGCGCGCTGCGACCGGCCCACCGCACTGATCCGAATCCAGGAGCCAGGTGCTTCTCCTGGTCTCCCATGGGGTGCAGGGCCCAAACACTTGGGTCATCCTCCACTGCACTCCCAGGCCACAGGAGAGAGCTGGCCTGGAAGAGGGGCAACCAGGACTAGAACCCGGTGTGCCGTCGCCACAAGGCAGAGGATTAGCCTATTGAGCCGCGGCGCCAGCCTCAAATAAGTAAATCTTAAAAAAAAATTTTAAAAATCAGAGTAATTGTTATTCTTAGAATGAACTAATGTACTCATGTTTTGTTTTGTTTTTTTCTTCACTGTTCTCTTTCCCTACAATGTTAGCTCTTTTCAGTTTCCATGCATCTAACCAGATCAGCTCAGGCAGACCTACTCTGAGATATCTTTGCAGGCCCACTACAAATATAGTTGTCCTTTTCTCTGCAGCTCACAGCCCGTCTCTAGCACAGTAATTATCATGGTATGGTAATAACTCACTATCCTACTTCTTGAAGAAAAATAATCTAAATGTCTTATCTTTGGATTCCTTTTAGCTACCATGGTACTTAGTATATAGCTGCAACTCAATAAATATTGAATGAAAAAGGAATGAATGAATAGAATGGGAGGCTCTTAACCTTAACTCTAGAGCCAAACAACCACAATTCCACCCCTAGAGTTAAAACACTGAAAGACTCCTTTAAATTATATGTAAATAAATAAAATCCTTTACAAATATTAGCTAAGAACGTCTTAGCTCAATATAATTTTCAGGTTGAGGGCCAATGTTGTGGTGCAGTGGGTTAAGCTGCCACTTGCAATGCTTGTATCCCACATCGGAGTGCAAGTTTGAGTCCCAGTTGCTCCACTTCCAATCCAGTTCCTTGTTAATGTGTGGTTTCAGCCTGGCCCAATCCCAGCCACTGTGACCATTTCAGGAGTGAACCGGTAAATGTAAGATCTCTCTCTCTCTGTGTCACTCTGCTTTTCAAATAAAATAAACTTAAAAATAGTCATTTTCAGATTAAATAAATCACCTGGTAGGAATCCTAAAGAAAAAGAACTATACAGTTGAAATATAAGTTGTAGAAATCAGAAAGAAGTCAGAATATAAGATACAGCCCAGAAGAGGGATTATGGACATATGAACATGGCAGCCCCTAAAGAAAGGGCAGAGAGCATGGGAAATGGCAGAGCTTGGGCAAACTGAGATTTAAAATCTGCCTGCATTAGCGTCATTTGGGTGTACACTAGACATCTTGGTTTGTAATTAGTGAGCTAGAATGGGGGACCACACCCAAGTCAACCTGAAGTGCAGATTTAAAAAAATAATAATAATTCTGCTGTTCTGATTGATCCTTGTTCTCTTCCCATCTCTTTCGGCAAGATGGTGTTACAGACTTAATTGTGTCTATCTCCCCCCAAATTCATATGATAAAGTTCTAATCCCTAATGTGACTATATGTGAAAAAAGGGCCTGTAATAAGTTAATTAAGGTTAAGTGAGGTCACAAGGGTCAGACCCTAATCCAATAGGACTGTATCTTCATAAAACAAAGAGAGACCAGCCATGTGCAGGTAGATAGAAAGTCATGTGAAAAAAATGAAAAATCTATAAAACAAAAACAGAGACCTCATCAAAAACTAACCCTGGGGCCAGCGCTGTGGCACAGCGGGTTAAAGCCCTGGCCTGAAGCGCTGGCATCCCATATGGGTGCCGATTCGAGTCCCAGCTGCTCCTCTTCCAATCCAGGTCTCTGCTATGGCCTGGGAAAGCAGTAGAAGATGGCCCAACTTGGGCCCCTGCACCTATGTGGGAGACCTGGAAGAAGCTCCTGGCTCCTGGCTTCGGATAGGCACAGCTCCACCATTGCAGCCATCTGGGGAGTAAACCAGCATATGGAAGACCTCTCTCTCTGTCTCTATCTCTGTCTGTAACTCTCTTTCAAATAAATTAAATAAATCTTAAAAAAAAAAAAAAAAAAAAAAAAAAAAAACTAACCCTAATCTTGGACTTTTAGCCTCCAGAACTGTGAGTCGACAAATTTCTGTTCTTGGCTGGCGCCGTGGCTTAACAGGCTAATCCTCCGCCTTGCGGCGCCGGCACACCAGGTTCTAGTCCCGGTTGGGGTGCCAGATTCTATCCCAGTTGCCCCTCTTCCAGGCCAGCTCTCTGCTATGGCCCTGGAAGGCAGTGGAGGATGGCCCAAGTCCTTGGGCCCTGCACCCACATGGGAAACCAGGAGAAGCACCTGGCTCCTGGCTTCGGATCAGCATGATGCGCCGGCTGTAGTGGCCATTGGAGGGTGAACCAACGGCAAAAAGGAAGACCTTTCTCTCTGTCTCTCTCTCACTATCCACTCTGCCTGTCCAAAAAAAAAAAAAAAAAATTTCTGTTCTTTAAGCCACCTAGTCTATGATATTCTGTTATGGCAGCCCTAGCTAACTAACACAAATACAGAGTGCCACAAATTCTCCTATCTCAAAATGGAAATTTAAGGGCATTTGGAATTAGAATCATCAGTTAAGAAATATAAGGTATTATAAGCTTGAATGAGTATTTAAATCCCTTCCTCTACTCCTTGAGTCCAACAGAGGATTTTAAGTTCAATGAGAAACTAGAATGTAATTCTTCCTGTGAGGAGGCAAAGGTAAAAGGAGGATAAAATTCTCTGTAATGAGCTAAAGGACAAGAAAGAAATCTTTAAAAATGAGATAATTATGAAAAATATACACCACTCTGTTATGGTTTGAATACTTTTGTCCCCTCCAAAACTCATGTTGGAATTTAATGTCCATTGTGAGACATTAAGAAAGCGCACACTAACACAACTGTGGTAGTTATAGGAGGGTCCTTTTGGAGGTGATCATGATTAAATATCACCAGAGTGGAGCCTCCACTATTTAAATACTGGTGACTTTATAAGACCAGAACACACACACACACACACACACACCTTTCACTTGCCACCTGATGCCCCATACCACCACCTCAGGACTGCCAGCAAGAAGGCCATCTTCAGATGTTGGCCTTCAACCTTGGACTAAACTGAACCAAAATAACCTCTTTTCTTCATAGCTTACCCTGTTTGTGGTGTTGTGTTATTGGCAATAGAAAATAAGTGGTCATCTCTAACCTAAGAAACCACCTTTTCTCTCATACACACAGAACTGTGACTCCTTACCATTTCTTTGTAGATCCCCAGATGCCTGTCCCATAAAAGTTGTCTTGTGATGGAACTGGACAGTCAGTAACCCATTCGGCATTCCCAGGGGGGCCAACCTGTCCAAGAGTATGTCTTGCCTCTCTGAATTGGCTGGAACCTGGAAACAAGGTATAACTCAGCTTGTAAGGTAGACTTGGTGGGAACAGAAACAACTTCAGGTAAAAGATCATTAAGAAACACCTGCTAGGGACAAGACACATAGAAAAAGAAACAAATTCTCATTCAATTTTAAATGGCATTAATACCTAGGAAAAGAAGGAGACTAGTCTCTAATTCAGAACACTAGAGTGTGAAATTCAGTGTCTCTTCTCCCACTGATGTCAAGAGGTCCATGGGGTGCAGGGCCCAAGCACTTGGGCCATCTTCCACTGCACTCCCTGGCCACAGCAGAGAGCTGGCCTGGAAGAGGGGCAACCAGGACAGGATCGGTGCCCTGACCGGGACTAGAACCCGGTGTGCTGGCGCCGCAAGGCAGAGGATTAGCCTAGTGAGCTGCGCGCCGGCCTTTTAAAGAGACTTTTAAAATCATCTAGTCCAACCCCCAGCAAATGGAAGCATTTCTTTTCTAACTGTACTGTTCAATTTGGTAGCCAGTAGCAAAATGAGACAACTGAGTATTTAAAATGTGGCTAGTGCAAACTGAGATAGGATAAGTGTAAAATGCACACCCAATTTTAACAACTTAATACAAAAAAAAATTTAATATCTAATATTCTATACTGATTGTTTTGAGTTAATTAAATATAACTAATTTCACCTGTCTTTTTTTTAAAATGTTGCTACTAGAAAATTTAGAGAGAGGTAGATCACAAGTATAGTTCCATTGGACAGTATGGTTCTACAGTAACCTTGGCATCTACTTCAATAATTCTATAGGAAATGAGCTTCTTACAGGGTACCCCATTTCACTGATGGGTAAACATGAAAACATTTAACTTCCCACTGATCCTAGCATTCCAAACTGACAAAGAATCAGTCTGTCTCTTCTCTCCTTACCTAGTTATACTTTAGTTTCTTGACACTGGTAATTATGTCCCTTCTTTCATACGCCTTTTGCTTTGGCTTGGTCCATACACCCTAATGACATTCAGCCAAACAACTGCCCCTTCACACCTGCTTCCAGGGTTCATCAAGTTCTTTTTCCAAATCCTCCAGCATGACCACTGCCTCCTCTCCAGTCTCTGGATGGTGTGCCTGCACCCATGCTTGCAATTCCCTAGGAAGAATTCTCAGGAACTGTTCCAGCACCAGCAGGTCTAAAATCTGTTCCTTGGTGTGGCACTCTGGCCTCAGCCACTGGCAGCAAAGCTCCCACAGCTGGGTCAGAGCTTCACGGGGTCCAGGTGCATCCTGATAGCAGAGCTTCCTGAACTGCTGCCTGAAGAGTTCCCTCCTTTGAAGACTGTGCCTTTGTGACATGGAGTCCAGCCCCCAGCAATGATCCTCCATCTTAATTTTCATTAGTCCTTTTTGTTCCTCAGTTTCCAGGGCTGCAGTCATCCTGGGCTTTGATACTTCGCTTACTTCTCTATCTGGGATTGATTCAGAAGGAATCCCTCCAGGAACTCACCTCAGAGAGACACCTAAGAAATAAAAATTATCATAGAGAAATGACAAAACTGCTGGGAACATAAACACACTAACAAAGCCAAGCGACTGGAGCTGAGTCAAAGAAATCAGTCTCATACGAGGCTGGAAATAAGAACAGTGAAACAGGGACACAGTTTGGTGTTAGGCCATCCAGTGGAGGGGGGGATGGGGTTGCCCAGGGTCCCCTCACAGGTAGGTAGAATGACCTTTACAAACAGGCTGCCAGCTGTGGCTGTTAGTAAAATGGCCCAGTCTTATCTATGACACGATCTATACCCTGACACCATCCTAGGCTCTAGCTCCCATTGCCATTGCTGGAAGCCAGGTGGCCACATGGCCCAACTACAGGTGTCAGCTCCACCCCCACCCTAATGGGATTCACTGCTCCTACTTCCCTGCCCGCCAGGAAAACTTGTCTCCAGACCCACTGGAATCTCCCCCACTAATAGTTTCTTGTGTTGCATGTATGACCTTGTGGTTTTAAATCACACTTTCAGAGTGGCTGCAATCTTTCACCCAGAGCTGGTACAGGAGGGGACTGAACCCTAATCGAAGGAGTTCAGCCCCGCTATCTCCATGAGCCCCAAGCCAATCAACATATGTATGTGAAACCCCCATCCAGTGGAATGATTCCCCCAACAGAATGATTCAATGAACACATAGTAATACCTTAAAAACCCTCAAAGCCAGTGTCCCCACTCGGGTATTCCACCTGGTCTCCTCTCAGACCAGAGGCTCTTTCTGTCGCATGCCAATCAAATAAAAGTTTCTGTCTCTTTCTAAATTGCTTCCCCGCTTTTTATTTCTATAGTAAACTGAGTTAAAGAACCCAAGAAACTCGCTCCTGCAACCGCCCTCCCCTCGGCGACCGGTTCTACTGTGAAATTCAGAGAAAGTTACTCTAGATCTAGACAACAGCTACAGATCCTCACATAAAATTCTGTTTCTCTTTGGGGTGTATATATTAAGTGAGGACATAGCGAAATACCTGGCTTTGTACAAGGCAGAAGGAAGCATTGAAGAAACACTGAATAGTAACAGCTTTGTTAAAAGGCTCTTCCACTGCGCATCCCGAGGTACGTGCATCGCTTGCGTCTCCAGGATTCGCTAGGTGCAGGGTGTCTGCGCCAACCCAGGCTAAAGGTCCACACGGCAGTGGAACCCGCGCCCGGTATCCCCCTCCCACCCAGTCCTCTCTCGCACACCTGTGGAGGAAGGAAACCCTCCTCTTCTCCACCGGGGAGCTGCGAGATACTCACACGGCATGGGGAGGTAGGTACTCCGGTAGCCCTGGAAAAACGCTAATCTTAAACACACCAAGGCGCGACCGCCGCCGCCACCGAGCACTTCCGGCCACTCTAGGCAGCTCCGACTCGGTGGCAGCCACAAATTTGGAACTTCCGGCAGCTCTAGGAAGCCCGGGGTTGATGTGCCTGTTATTGTTGGGGCCTGGGCTTGTCTTCACCAAGTCTCAGCGCTGTTTCGAACTTTTTTCCACCTTAACAAGATTTTCTCGTTGTATTTAGTGAGTAATATGAACAATGCATTCACCTAAGTTTATCAAAAATTAAACCCTTCAGCATCTAATTTTGACAACCAGTATTTTTCGTGACTTGTGTGCAGATATCTTTTCATATCCACATTGCACAGATTTTTTACCTTTTCTTTTTTCCTGCCGCACAAATTGCAGCATTGTACATCTTGCTTTTTTTTCGTACCAGTTGATCCTAGAGAACGTGCAGAAGAGTTTCCTCCATTTTTCTTCTGAAAACACTACTGGTATTCAGCTGTGAGTAATGGGCCATCACTCCATAGATGGGTGTTTTCCCATTTCTTTTCAAATGCACTACGGCAATAAATTACTGTGAATATACATCATTTCTCATTTGTAAGGATATATCCATGGCCTGTATTCCTGGAAGTGGAATTACTAGAGTGTACACTACGGGCATTTGTACTTTGCTAGTGCCAAGTTATCAAAGGACC
The DNA here is from genome assembly GCF_033115175.1 of Lepus europaeus. NCBI lineage: Eukaryota > Metazoa > Chordata > Mammalia > Lagomorpha > Leporidae > Lepus > Lepus europaeus. Next base: position 50,365,947 of record NC_084835.1, read on the forward strand.
ACAATGAAAAAGCATTAAAAATTATTTTAGATTTGTTTATTCATTTTATTTTAAAGGCAGAAAGAGATCTCACATCCACTTGTTTAGTCCCCAGATGTCCACAATTGCCCAGGCTGGGCCAAGTGAAAACCAGGAGCCATTCCATCCGAGTCTATGCCATGGATGTTCAGATCCAGGACAGTGAGAAAGGTCTATTCCTTGCCGTTGGTTCGCTCTCCAATGGCCGCCGCGGCCGGCGCGCTGCGACCGGCCCACCGCACTGATCCGAATCCAGGAGCCAGGTGCTTCTCCTGGTCTCCCATGGGGTGCAGGACCCAAGCACTTGGGCCATCCTCCACTGCACTCCCTGGCCACAGCAGAGAGCTGGCCTGGAAGAGGGGCAACCGGGATAGAATTCGGCGCCCCGACCGGGACTAGAACCCAGGGTGCCGGCGCCACAGGTGGAGGATTAGCCTGTTGAGCCACGGCGCCCGCCCGGATCCAGGAATTCTAACTGATTCTCCCACTTGGATGCCAGGAGCCCAAGTAGTTGGGCCATCTTCTGCTGCCTTCCCATGTGCAGGGATGTGGATGGGAAATGGAGTAACAGAGACACTACCAGACCTGCAGAAATGGGATGCCAGTGTTGTAAACAACAACACTAGCCCCATAAAAAATAATTTTGTCTTGGTCATTATCATGGCTGAAAAATGCTTGGAATTCAGGTTAAGAATGAAGTGATACGATTTTAATAGAATGCTCACAGAGGACCTCAACTAGTACACTGATGTTTGAGCAAAGATGAAGGGATCTGAGGGAGTGGGCAGTCAGGGTAAAGATGTTTCACTGAGAGGAAGAATGAATGTGAAGAACTAGAGTAGACTGTTTCAAGTACTGTATTCTAGGAACAGGAAGGAAGATTGTTATGTCTGGGTAGTGGCAGTAGAGGGAGGGAAAGAGAGAGAAGGACTTTTTTGCTATTTACTACAAGATGAGAAGTGTTACATCCTGGTCGTGGACTTGTTGCTCAGTATACAAATAAAAAGAAAAGTTCAAAAGAGAGTGCAAGAGCAAAAGCAAGTTTATTTGCCATAAACCACAGAAGCTACCCCGTGCAGGAGAGGGGCCCCAGAGCTGGGAATCTGTTGGCCCAGCAGGTCTCCTCTCATTCAAATTATTTTTTTCCTACCTCCTCCATTATTTGTGAGGTGCTGGACTCTCATTAAGTATATATAGTAGGGGTCATATTTGGATCAGCTCTCCTGCCTCTGTACAGGAGCATTGAAGTGGTCGATAACTGTATCCTCACCTTTGTTCACAAGTACAAAGGGGCCTCCATTGTTGGATCCCTGATGTCTATGAGCATGAAGGGTAAGTATTGGTTAATACTTCCTATATCCTTACCTTAGGTATCATAACTCCTTTGTTCTTCCTTTGGTCTATTTTAAATTATGTTTTCTTACATTTTGTTTTTCCAGGAGGGTGGAATTTTCCCAGAATTTGCCCAAAGTGCAAAACTTTTCTGCAACTCTACCTCAGGGGCCCACTTTCCCTTACAGAAGCAGCTTTTTCTGAGAAAAGTAACAGGATTAAACTTAGGTTCTGGAAATATTATTCTGGCTACTGTACTAAAAAGAGACTTGTGGGGGCTGCTCTTGTGGGAGATACTCTTGTGGTGTAGTGAATAAAACCACTGCCGAAATCCCACATGGGGGCAAGTTCACATCCTGGATTCCCCACTTCCATTCCATCTCCCTCCAAAAGAAGACACAAGAATTTGGGGCACTGCCGCTCACATGGTAAACCTAGATGAAAGCACCTGGCTTTCACCTGGCACAGCACTGACCACCGAGGGCATCTGAGAGTGAACCAGTGGATGGGAGAGATCTCTCACTCTCTCTCTCACTCTCTCTTTTGTAACTCTGACGTTCAGATACGTAAATAAAACTTTGAAGAACATGGCACAAGTGTTGGGACACTGGAGACCAGTTGAAGCACCGGGCACTGGCTTTGATTTCATTCAGCCCTGATGGTTGAGTCAATACTTTTAAAAATAAAACTGTTAATCTATAATATATATTACTTAATATTTTAAATAATGTTACCACCAAATCTGGTGAGAAACAATTATTGCTATTTTTTGGAGGTAATAACATAGTATACTGGTTAATATATTTGGTTGAAATAATCACACTAACCTATACAAAGCAAAACAAGTAGGTATTATGAAAACTATTACCAGAGATGTATCCACAAAAAGGGGTACTGCCGCACGAAGGAATAATAACATGAAAAGAAAAGGCATTATACAGGATCACTGCATTTCAGATTGTAGCTTTTTGAACATATTTAGACCTCAATGTTCAATGTCATCCACTTATTAAACACTATACTGTAATTACAATCGGAAAATTTACAGGTCCACGAAAAAATTAACCTTAAAAGTACTCGAGTATATATGTATGAAACAGAGAGAAAATGGAGAAAATGTCGGTACGAAATATCTGTGCTTGTGTCTAAAAGTGAGCAGGCACTGAAGAAATTGTGTTGGTGTAAGTCGGAGACAGAGGGAGGAGGGTGCCTGTATTGCCTGCGTGGCTTGGTGTGGGGTCCCTCCTTTGCGCTCTGGAGGGCTTCCGCGGCTGTGGCGCCTGGCCGCGCACGGCCAGGTGGCACAGAGGGCCCGCGGGTTGGCTGCGCGGGGCACCGGGCCCTGAGTGGTGGGCCACCGTGCCCTGGCGTTGTCTTCGGGCGGTGGTCGTGGTCACTGGGCTCCCTGGGAGACAGGAGCCCGGGAGGGGCGGTGGGAGTGCAGGTGCCGGGAGCCGCTGGTGCGGCGGGCTGCGGGGGTTGGGGCGGGGAGCGGGACGTGGCCGGCGGCAGGGGAGCGCCGCGCGCGTGTGAGGTGAGTCGCTGGTTTGG